>NW_028301605.1:17702500-22502500 GCF_987345545.1 Pholcus phalangioides
ATACAACCCACTGCAAAAACCCTCTATTTGTTTTTGATGTGTGTGTGTTGGTCAAAACTGCAGCAACAATGTCATTCGATATTTGATGACACTAGTGTCAACTAGAAAATTTGATGTCCAATTTCCCAATGAGGGGTCATTCTTTTCTCCCCTGCAAGAGATAAAACAACACACCATGTGTTGATAAAACAACACACCATGTGTTGATAAAACAACACACCATGTGTTGATAAAACAACACACCATGTGTTGATAAAACAACACACCATGTGTTGATAAAACAACACACAAGAAGTAGTGATCGCATATACTCGCCAATAGAATATGCAAAGATAGTAGCAGAATTAAGTAAAAATTGCAAATTTACCAGTTTATTTTTACCAGTGTACATAAGGAAAACTTCTTTGTTGATTTTAAAGGTTGGTGGAGTAAATTCTACAAGAAGAAAGTTTTGTCTACAGAATCTTTGAGAATAAAATTCCTAAACAGAATAAAGTAGAGTTCAATATTTCAAAGTACCACATGTTTGGATGAGACAGACATTTTTAGAGATTTTGTAAAAAATAGACTGACCCTATTCAGTTTCTTACTAAAAAAGCCAACACTGATAAGTGCCCAATAATCTCTAAAAAAATTGAGGATATCAAACAACTTCAACGATATATTCTAGATGAGTACATACAGTTTCATGATGCAATACTAACTGGCCAACTAATGATGGTGAGGGTAATGAATAAAAGTTTTGACATTGTTTTGAAAACGTTTGTATTTTTTATACTTCAATATAGTTCCATCATATATCTTCAGTAGATACTCCCTGCTCTGTTTACTGGTTTAATTTTGATTGTATACTAAAAATTTTACTAAGTATTTACTATTTTCATGGTGTAATTTTTGAAAAAGGAATCAGTCCATTTATGTTCGTATTTTTTACAGACTTACTGTAAGAGCTATTATGACCTGAAAAAGGTATTTTATGCGCAACTATAGTAGATATTGAGGGAAAAACAATCCCTTAATTCTAACTGAAAACTTGCCTGAAATGAGTTTTTTTGTTGTATTCCAAAAATTAGCTTTTGTGGACTTGTGCTATTTTCGAAATCACTGATTCAAATACAAAATGGTTCTTCTGCAAGCATACTTATACTGTGTGGTGTCAAAAGAGAAATTGTGCATGCTTGTACAAAAACATTGAATATGCATGTAAGCTTGCAGATACGTGTGCAGCCACCTTAAGAAACATGAGTAAACGGGGGTTTTTTTTGTCCAGGGATATGAACACAGATTGATCATTAACTCTTCAAGCATGTTCAGAAATCTGAATGATAAAACCCTTTAAAGGCAGCATTTAAATTTAAAAAAAAAAAATTATGCAGCTCTGCTGAGAATAATTTTTATCTTTTTCAATTTTAGTTCTAACATTGTAAAAAAAAATTGTTATAGTAAAATACTCTATGCAATAAAAATTTTCCTGTGATTATTTTAGGAAGTGAAAAAATTCACCATTTACCCTAGAGACAGCACCCGTTATGTATCGAAATGACTTAGGAGTTTGTGCACCAAGAATTAATGTATCAACAGCTCAAGGGTTTTCATATTTCAGATAGCATATGAATCTACAACTTGCCAAACTAGAGGCTGGTGTACAACTGCCGGTCTTGTGATAATTATAAGTAAACAATCAAAAATACTTACCACAGTCGCCAAAATAGCAAAAGGCTAAGATGGCCCATTAGATTCAGGATTCAGTGTAGAACCGGGCATAGTTATGCTGCAGATATCATTGACAATCATTTCAGCTACTTTCCAAGCCATCTCCTCTTGGCTCTGTCAAGCAAACAGGCACGAAAATTTAAGAAGCAATATGCAGAAAATTTAAAATGTAATTTTCATAAAATAACTTTATGAAACCGATCAGATATATTTGTATACAGGGTGCCCACTCTTATCGTTGCCCAATGGCTATTTCCTGAATCGTTGCCTTTAGAGACAACTTCCATTTAGAAAAAAGTTTCAAATGATGTCACCCATCAACTTAAATCCCTTTCAAATGAAAAAAAATTAATAAAAAAGAAATAAGGTGAAGATCACCTTGTTAAAAAAAAGTTACAAAATTTGAATTTTTATGCAGCCCCCATCCTCTAACTTCTGATTAGAAAGTCATTACCTTGTCTTTCCCGAGGCCAAAAAAATTTCTATGCTTTAAAGTGCAATATTTATCTAAATATTTAAACTCAGAAATGAGAGAAAAAAATGGGAAAGAACAGCAAAAACTACGGGACAATGCACCCTAAGGAAAGAACATAACATATTTAATATAAGGGAGGGAAAAAATTTCTTCCCTCACACATTTATGTTCTTTTCCCCTTTTTCTTCAATTTTGAATTCAAATATTTCAGTAAATATTGCACTTAGAAACACAGAAATTTTTTTGTTGGCCTCAGGGAAGACAGGGCAACAACTTTCTAATTAGAGGACAATAAGGACCGAATAAAAATTAAAATTTCATAACTTTTTATATATTTTTTTCATTAAGCCATTGGACAATGATATGATTGGACACCCTGTGCATATATACCGTATTTTAACATGTATAAGGATTCTCCATGATTTTATCAGGCTAAATATCTGGAAAAGAGTTGAAAAGATATAATACTCTATCCCTGTATAAGAACCCTCCCCCCCCCCCCTTCTTATTTTTGACAAAAAGGGTTCCTAACAGGCAAAAAGGGTGTTACTATACTGTACTCGCAAGAAACTGGAGATTCTAGTCCAACGCCGGTCTTTCGCCAAGTCAATCAATACAATATTACACATTACAATTACCAAATCAGATTGGTAACTAATTTTTTCCTTACAAAAAAACTTAAAAGAAAAAGTTATGAAACTTAGGGGGAAATATTTCATTTCTTAAATTTATTTAAATCCCACATTATTTCAGTGAGAATGGTGAAGAATGCATGCCAAATTATGCATACGCCACTGATTCCCAACCAACATTTCTCAGATATCTCATAGCTCTCGAATCTTCATCACAGAGACTTTCAATGTAGTTTATGTGGGCATATGTCATGATTCTAACATGCAGCAAGATGAACAGTTATGATTTTGAAGAATAAAAAACAAAAATTAGATTTGAGTACATAGGGTAAGCACCTTACCTTATCATACTCTCTGTTGACTAGTTTCTTCATAGCTTTTGCAATTCTAGATTCTGGATATAACAAATAAGATAATAATTAAAAGAAAATAAACAGAATTGCAACTCTTGCATGATATACAATACTTTGCAAGACAACATGAGTAGAAGGGTAAAACCATTTTTCTATTTTATCCTGGGCTTCTTTAATAATCATCATTAATTGATAAATATCATAATATCAAACTTTGCAAAGTTATCAGTAGGGCTAGGATTTCTATGACTGCATATTTTTTTAGTGCATTTTGCATATTTCGCTATTTTTATGTGATAAAGAATTATTTTCGGTGATTTTAAAGCATTTTTTTCATGATTTTCAGCAATTTTTGGCCATTTTTCACAATCTTCAGAATTTAAGGCATATTTTGGAGCATCATTTTGTATATTTCAGTACAACAACAATGAACAGGGATTTTTTCCTGAGCTCTTTCTTTCCTAGCTTCATTGTTTTCAATCGGAATAACAGCAACTATTGGCAATTTTATTTTTGTTCCTTAGTCATCATTTTTGACAATGATAAGATATTTCCTTTAATACCCTGTATCTTTCTTGGTGAAATATGGTCGGCCTATTTATAAACACATATTTTTAGTTTTTTAGGGTATAAATGAATTTTTTATGGAGCCTACTCTGCCAGTTTTTAGGTCATAAAACTTCTAGCACTAGTTATCAGTCTCACCAAATACACTAAATAAGATGATTTCGAAAGAATCTGTTGATGTGATGATAATTTTTCTTTTCTAAGTACTATGAGAAAATTACAGGAGAACTCTGAAATTCTCCTGCCAATGAAAACAAAAGTGAGAAAGCTTCGCAAGTGCAAGTTAAAGATGACAATGATTTTGAGTATGTTTTCCAAAAAACCATAGCTGGCATAGCAAGAAAACTGTGACTTCTGAGAACTAACATCATTGAAAAAAAATAAATTGTGTCAGAACTGTCAAGCAAATGATAACGGAATTGTCTACAGCGAAACCTCACTACAAGGATTCTTGATGTAACTTAAATAAATCTCTCTACAATGGTAGTTTTTCAAATCTTATTTGAAATTTAGATTAGAGGCTGATCTTGAATTTTTAATCCCTTTTGTTAGGAAACTCTTTTACTTCTTGGAAAAACGACAAATGCTCACTATTGTTCTGGAACTTATTCTTACTATTGAACTGGTTCTGGAAGTAAGGAATTAGGTTTGGGTGGAAGCAGATTTTTACTATCGAAAATTTAGCAAAAGCCCAATTAGCATTTTTTTTAGAAAACACTTGTTTTTTACAAAAATGTTGATAATTTCTATTTAAACTAGCTCGGGAGAGAAACAGGGAAGGGAGACTGAACTTATTATTCACAGTTTTAGTGATACCATGTTTTAGTGCTTCATTCAGTGTATAGATGGCCACCAGCCTCAAGAAACATGCCTTGGATTTGAACACAAAACTGCAGGTCATTGAAGAGCAAAATTTAATGTTAGAGAGATGTAGAATTTTTCTTTCAAAAACATTATGGCTTTTTGATCTCTGTGACTATTTTTAAAAAGATATGCCATTTCCCAATTTCTTATTTTAAATATCGAAATATTTTGACTTTCGACAAAAATTTACATTCTATTGCTATTCAGGAAAATGTTTTGTATTGAATTTTAACAATTAGCGAATGAAATGTAAAATTTCAAATGTATAGTAGTTTGAAAAAACAAAAATGAAAAAATTTGAAAATAATGACTAGCACATGTCTATGTAATACTAGTTATACAGTGATATTCTCAAAATTTAAGTTTTGCAAAATGATAGAAATAAATCACTGCATATATTTGTGTGTGCCTTTATAAAATGGAAACTTGTCTAAAACAGAAATAATTTCAGCCTCTTGAATTCCGTTTTATACAGGTTTCACTGTACTTTTTTGAAAACTGGCAAGTTTTATACTCTTCAGAGGGCATAGAGTGACATTGTTATTGTGCATCACATGCCAGCCCCCCCCCCTTCCCAAAAAAGTACCAACAATGTCTTTTTCCCCATTTTTTGTGTGAGACACAAAGGTGTAGCATGGATTTGTCAAACCCTGCCTGCACAAAATAATATTCAGTACTTAGCAATGTAAAAACAATGAGATAATAGTTTTTTATTCAAGCCCACTCACCCCCTGAAATTTCTCACTGAAATATACACTGAATTATACTGAAACTGCTGCCTCTTGATACAAGGATAATCCCGCTATGATATTTTTCTTTGTCTGCAGAGTATAGTTATATTGAGATTAGATTTCACTATATGAAAATGAAACACCATGATAAACATCAATATTACCTCTTCTTTTGTCTGGTTCTGGCTCAAACTCAGTATACACTCTTCCCAACTTATCTACTCCAGCTATTTGTAATCTTCTATAAGACACATAAGAAACAAATGGTAAATCCAAGCTTGTGAATAAAAGAAAATTATCGGAATCATCTACGTACAACAAAATATTCCATCCTAAAATTAATAAAATTAAGTACACGCTGATAGTAAATCTTAAAACAACTGACTGGATCAAAATAATCAATTAAATATGACACCTGAGGATTTTATAACCTCTAAAAAGATGTTTATATAGACTGAAACAACTCACCCAGCTAAGGGCCTCTGCCAAAGGGAATCAGGCTTGAACCTTCCCGTGTCGATTCTCATGTCCTGATCTTCAATGTTTTTGAGCACTTTGGAAGAAGCACCAGGCTGTTTGCCATCCATGACTAACAAGGTGTTAACTGATGACAAAGGAAGACTATGCTCACTACCACTTTCACTTCCCGCTGAGGGGAAAAAATAACACAATGAAATCAGCAACTTTCATTTTATGGAAATTGTTACAAATACAAATACAAATACAACGCCACAACAGGCAAAATGCCCAACGAGGTGGCTGATAAAAAGATGCCCATAAAAATATGGATGTCATATGTTTCGTTACACAATTTCAATTTTCATCATGCAAAGTCAATCATTAGTGTAAATGAATGTGTAAAAAAATGAAAGAAAAAAAAGAAAACTGCTGACACGATTATCTCATGATCAATACCAATATGAGCATTCAATAAGTACTGCAACCAGTAAAAATTAAAGAAGTTATCCTTTTGTCTCACCCGAATTCTTCTGATTTTCTGTCTCCATGTCTCCTCCACTCTGGATGGTAATGATGCACTCAGATATGTACTTAAAGTATAGTTGACTGTTTAAGAATTGAAGTAGGTAGGTCTGAAAAGAAAAAAAAAGAAAAACCTGTTTTAAAATCATCAACACACAATAATTACACTTGAGAGAGAGAAATATATACAAATACAAACATATTGATAAAACATGTTTCAAAACTTCAAAGATAGGAAGACTCAATTTTTTTTTTGTCAAAGAATGTTTCCTGGAAAAGGTGCATTCAGGTGGTAGTGGTGCTCTTTAAATCTGTAAATAATATTGTTTTTGTAGTGCAAAATATATCGCATTCCCCTCCCCCACTCTGATTTGAAACAGCATACGTCGCTGCATGAATTATTAGCTCACAGATACATATCTGATGTATGGGTTACATTAAAAAAACAGACAGGCTGATGAAAATTTGTATACTGCTGGATTTGCAACCAGACAACCACCATCTGAAAACATATGAGTGTGTGTAGCAGCAGTTTTGCAACAGCGGATCTTTCAGTAGTAGCGGGTGTTTATGTCTGACGGGAAATAAGCTATAGATAGAGCTCCTGAAGAAATCCTCACACTGATAGTGGGAGCAGCCTGCTATATCAACTGATTACATGCAATGAGTAGCTGAAGCATTAGATATACAATTTTTTGCAAAGTGTAAAACAAAAATATATATTTATGAAATCACATTACTTTTTCAATGTATTGGCTCAGTATCATCACAGGCTTTTTAAAACAATCGGGAAGAGGACCATCCTCCCGACATATGTTTTGCTCCACCTCCAACCTTATGCTGTCACTGAATCCCAAAGAGCTTGTAGCTTGCAAGGAGAAATACCTGCAATGTGGATTTAAATAGAGATAAAGGTTTTAACATCACAATTCAGTATCTATCAATTCAATCTACAAAGTGAAACAAATAAATAAATGAAACTCACTTGTCATATATAACCATTGCATCATTTTGAGCTTGATCCTTATCATATGATTCCAGAGAATTCAAATGCTTTTCGAAATTATCTGCCATCAACAAAAAATCAAGAAGATGGCGCACCTTCTCCTGTTCCATAAACTGAAATAAAAACAATTTATAAGGGAACGATTTCAACACACATTCATTGAAGTATACTATAAAATACAGGAAAGTTGAAGAGGAAATCACAAGCAACAAATCATTGCCAATCACAGAAATATAAACATGTCAAACATACATAATTCCACAGAGAACAATATGTTCATTGGAAAAGAGATTTTCCAGGTTGTTATACTAATACAAACATATTTTGGAAATAAAAATTAGTTCTCTCCCCCAGGAATCAAACTTGGTTTTTCTTACATACCAGGCAACAAGTGCCACAAGTAAACTACCTATACACTAAAGAGACAACCTTCCTTTTTTAAACCATGCATCAATAGCATGCTGCACTGAATGGAGACATTGCAGCCTTCCTTAAATAGACCAAAATCCACCCCAGGTGGCAACAGTATAGAGAGAAAGATGTTGTTTTCTCCATATTATATCTGCTCTTAATGTTTGTGTTTCTGGTATAGGTAGAGAACTTGCCCAGTACGGAAGAAGAACCTAGGTTCTAATTTCTGGAGGAGAAAGCTAACCTTTCTTTCCAAAAGGTTCATATTGGCATAAAAACTAGAAAAAATCTCTTTTCCAATACATTACAGACTGAGAAAACATCTCAATAATACTGTTTGTATATTGAAGGGATTTTATATCTCAGGTAGGGCCTACACTTGTTGATAGATTAGGATAGGATACGGAATCATTTAAACCCTAATGGTGTTTTCATAACATTAAATTATATGGAGCTTAATTACTACTGAATTTTTTTATTTTCTCTTTAATGCTCACAATTACACTGGCTAAATAGCACTGCATTGGTTTTTATTAATATACAGTGAAACTTCGCTACAACGATACTCAATATAATGATAAATTCCTCTACAATGATATTTATTCAAATCTTGTTTGGAATCAAATATAGTCTAATGTTAAAGTTCTCTCAATACAAAGATATTCTTTACTATGATAAATCCCTATAATAAATATAAAAATATATCGATGATAAATAATAATATTTATATATTTCTCTCAAAATCTCCATGAACATATTTTTAAATTCCTGACCAGTTTTTTTCTTTTGAGGGATGTAAATAGCATCAGTATTTTGCAGTCTACACTCCCAAAAGTGTTAATGAAGTTGTCGTGAAGCTACTTTCCACATAGCACACAAAAATGTTTTGCGGAAAACTACTTTACGGGGTGAGACAACTGAATTTTATCCATCAACTAACAAATTGAAATCTTTGTTGCATATAAATGAATTCTAGTGGTACTAGCATTGCCAATTCAGAAAATATGCCACCAACAGAATAAATTTGGCGGCGACTGATGGTACCTCTCGATATAACAAGGTAACTCTTACGACATTTTTTCTTGGTCTGTAGAGTATCGTTATGCCAAGGTTTCACTGTACTTTATTACTTTATTTCATTTTTTGTTGAATCCTCATCACTTCATCAACATGATAACTGATCAGATCGAGATCTATAGTTCAAAGCTAGTCCTTAGTAGTTGAATAAATGCGTTTTCTATTAAGGAAAATTTTTTTCAGGTCTTAGAAAGAGACATGATTTGAAAGCTGTAAATTTACATCTAATGAATGCCACTACACAAATGAAGATGATTAAGTTTACTCTGTGAACTTCTTTGTTGGTTCGTCTTTTGATAAACCAACATACCTTGGCAATTAACAAACGTTTTTGTCTATAAGAGGAAAATAATTAACTTAATTTTGTATAGACTGTTCAAAGATCAGAACTGCATCAAGTTTTAGTGTACAAAGATTAAAAAAAAAAAAATAGAATACCTCCATGAAATAAAACAATGCAGAATCATTGTACAGGACATCAGCAAGGTAAACGTTGCCGCTGGTGAGAACATCAATCTGATGCTTACAATGGAAACTGCTCCTCAGAAACAAGGGGAAATACCTGATAACACATACAAAAGTTAGCAAAGAAAAATTTATTTTCCAATACATTACAGTAAAACCCTTCTTGGTACCCCCCCCCCCCCAGATACAGTCACTCCCTCTTTTACGGCATATTCCTTACATAATATAATTATGCCTTTCAAACCCTTCTCTTTTGAGGAGGAATCTTTTTTTGTCATGCCAGTTGTCCACAAAAGAGGGGCTTCACTTTATATACAATATTACTCACACTTTGTTATGTAAGACAACTTTAGAGCTGCTTAATAAATTGGATTTAAAAAGTGATGTCACTCTGGCCTAACCGTGCCATATTTTTCACCCAATGACTGCCTTTTTGGCCCTAAATAACAGCTAGAAAGTCTGATATTGAAACAATGAGGTAGATAGGCCCATTTTAAGGCCTGGATTACACTATAAAAGCTTTAAAAGTTATTTTATAAAACTTTAAAAGTGCAACCAATAAGCATTTTGGTTAAATGCCCAACAAACTAATAAAAAAAACAAAATCAAACAAAAATCACCACCTACTCTTCATCCATTTTCTTCACAATAAACTGCTGAGCAGGGAAAAAACAATCTGGCTCTACCGAATTATCTGGCCTAAATATTGCATCTGAAATAGGAAAAATATATAAGTTTTCATATTGGTACGTACAATTTAATAAAAACTCAAAATCCTCCGAAGAAATCTTGATAACTAAATTTAAAATTGATGAAAATTGTTCATTCGGGTTCGAAGACCGTCGTTCGTTTGAGTTAGTTCTCATGTTTCCCCAACACTAGTGGTTGGCATCATCAGGAGAATTGGTTGTCTTCAATTCTCCTGATGATGCCAACCACTAGTGTTGGGGAAACATTGAGAACTAACTCAAACGAATGATGGTCTTCAAACCCGAACAAACAATTTTCATCAAATGATGGCTGTGAAAACCTTATCAACTATTTAAATTTAAAATTGTGCATTATTTTCAGTGGGATTAAACAATAAGATACCCAATACAGTGCACAGCACTGTGATCCAATTAGGGGTCAGGGTTTCAGATAACAATAACCAACTGATAACTAAATCCAAAAACAAATCCAGGGGGCGGGGGAATATAAGGACTATATGGTCGAATGGGACACATGAAAATGTGATGCACAACTACACTGCAAGTCACTGAAATGATATGGAATGGCACCGTGGCCACTTCAATGATCTGAAACTGTGCCACTTGGTTCATTTTTACAAAATCATGTTTAAGGTCACTGGCTACATCAGATGGCTTCAAGGACCATATTTTGGATTGAGAATGTATGGCCTAAACAATAAACTACATAACTAAATTAAACTAAATAAACTAAACAATAATACATAAGACGCTGTATGTAATGCAAATTCTTGAAAGAACTTAATAACATACCAGTTATGCAACTATATAGTTCCTCACTTATTCCGATGGGGGATTCACAGCCACGAGCAATGTATTTATTATAAATAGCTTTTGCATCCTGGTCTATACTGGTGTGTAGCCGCATGAAACCAACATTTTCTTTATGGCAACCAAGATTCAGTTTCGAGGCTTCCTCTGCTAATTCCGCAACAGGATCGTCAGACAAATCAGACAAGCCATCAGAATTAACACTTATTGCTATCGGATGAGTCTCTAGAATATTAACGGATATTTCTTGAGAGCTCTTAAATCCATCATCTTCGTTACTTCCGGTGAGCTCGTATTGAATGTTGCAATCCCTGTCCACCTTTATTGCTTCATAAGAACTTCGAATAATACCACACTCATCTGGACTAGTTTGATTTCTACAAGTTTGGCTGGATGGTGCATCGGCAGCACTGTCTTTGGGAGAATTCGATTGGCAATAACTGTTTCCACCTTCTGATGTGGCCGTCACTTTTGCTGAGTTGTCGTTGTCTACTTGACTAGAGCCGTTTAGATTATTAGGCACAGTATCTGTATTACCTATATCACTAATCTGGGAATCCAAGGAATAGAAACTCGAATCTCTTCTAGATGTGGCCACATCAGAACTTGATAAGTCCCGCAACCGGGATGTGACAGAAACGTGATAGCTTTCTGCTTCCAACCAGAACTTGACCAGGTGTTTTGCTTTCTTCGCTTCCATGAACTGGATGAAATAGGCCAGGGCACCATTGTCTCGAAGGACATTTTCCAACGTCTTAGATAGCCTGGACTTGCTCCTAACTGGCAGAGATGGGTCATAGGTAGCTTCAGCTAGAAAACATTAAAAACAGATAAATTAAAAGAAGGAAATACTTTGCAATATGAACTCATCATCTCACATGGCATTGTATGGTCGTACCTCGACTTACAAGATGTGTTCCTGCAAGATACTTGAAAAAATCAAAACCCTAATCCAAACAGGCTTTATATTAAGAGGTTTTACGGGGAAGATGATAAAATAAATCCATAGATCCCTTTGATTTGTTCCAAACCCCCTCTCAGTTACTTTAAACATTACCTGCAATTAACATGTGTGTGTATTTCCAATCAAAATTTTTATATTGAAAAGCAATATTCGAGATTTTTGACGTGCCGGTTAAAACCGTCCAAAACATGCCAACCCTGAATAATACCAAATGCAATTGGCCAAGACAAAAAACGCACAGATGGTTATAACGGAAGAGTACCCAAACTCTTACAAATATAAATTATATTAACTCTGGAAAGGACCTGGACAAAAATTAAGACAGTGCTGTCTCATAGAGTGGTAGTAATAAGTACTCATTCAACATGTCAATATAAAGAAAATTCCATCTATTTTTTTCTGCATAGATAAAATGATCAGCACATCTTTGCATGGGATAAAGAACAAAATTTAAAAAACAAGAATTTTGCACCAGTGTTTCAGAACTGGATTATCGCATTCATATGTGTCGTGACTAAGGGTCGGCACATGGAAAAAAATCAATGTACAGTGGAACCTCACTAGAACGATATTTGATGTAAGGATAAATCCCTCTACAACAATATTTTTCCAAGTCTTGTTTGGGAATGTCTACACTCTAATGTTAAACTGCTGTTTCTCGATATAATGATAATCCTTCTACAACAATTCTGTCTCCGTCTTCAGAGTAGTCATAAAATAGTAATTAGAAAATTAGCAATTCAATCAGCATGACAGGACGCTCTGTTATTGTGGATGTTCAGTGAGCCAATCGACATGATTTTAATGAATCATTATACAAGTATTAATATTTGATCGACCGAGCGACCTTACGTAATTTTGAATATTTATTGAATAAAAGGTGTTCCAGAGGTACCCATGTCAGTAAGGGCAATGGCCGATATCGCCATAAGTTAATGTGGTCTGGGTGGCTCCAATGAGTATGGCTATATAGAGTTTCACTATAATATAAATCAAGAAAGAAAAATAGCAAAATATGCTAAACCAGACAACTCACCAAATGTCAAAAATGGCGGCTGATTCTCATCGAAGAATTCTGCCTTTCTGTCAGAACTTGGTTCATTTCTGGAATGCGATGGAGAATTTTGTGATCGTCCTTGACCGTACAGTGACAACGAGCTGGTTTTCGGTAGTTTCTCTGCAAAAAAAAATTCATAATCTGATCACCAATCTACCACTACATTCACATCCTTGAATAACCATTCAACCTCATCATGTCTAAATACTATTACAAATCATAACAAAATTAACACAGTTTGGGAAAAAATTCGATCGGAGACAGGATGAACTTCCCAACACATAGTATATTGCTGTTTGGTAACTTTTTTAATCACAGACGTGATTTAGTGCTATTTACTAAGGTTATCATTGGGATGATATGGGCGATCACAATGTTTGAAAATGCACCAAGGAGGATAATTGAAGTACTACTCAGTCAAACTGAATAAGACAAAGTGGTTGAAGACAAAAATGTGGCAAGTGGATGGTTATAATGGGAAGTACCTACTTGATACTGCGTCTGACTTTCCAGTACTGCATACTACCATCTATGTTTCAAGCTGTGAGTTAAATGTAATGATTCAATATTTGTATTGTTATAGGCCTGATGCTGTCTGTGGTTGGACTTTTAAGCAAGGAGATCAGCTCATATTCACTCCTTGAAATTGGGAACCACAGATAAGCAACTTCAGCCAACCATAACTGGCACTGGTGCGGTTCGAACACGGTCCTCGTGATGCAAATCTGTCACAATGATCACTAAAAAATGTCTGTTCTCTAAGGTAGATTTACAGTTACACCAGCACATTAGTCTAATTTCCCGACCACCTATTTCCGAAACTAGTTGCCCCCTAGCAAAGCACGCTTAGTGTGTCAGTAAATTCCCAAAACAGAATATGCCGAAATGTGTGACATACGTCACAGACCAATCAGTGCTACTGAAGAACAATTTGGAAGAATTTTAAGGAAAGGTGAAGAAAACACTATTTTATGGTGGTTTTTAATGCACACAGAACATTTCCGTTCAACAGAGGGCTCGTTGCAGAATAATACTAAATATTCTGCTTTGGGGCAGCAAATATGCCTCTGCCCCAGGACCACCTTAAGAACATAATAGGTCCCCCCCACCTCATCCGCGGGTAAAACTATTTTTCTGAGGCCTCACACTCGGCTAGAAATGAATGCCTATCAATTCACATGCTCACTCTTTAGAATTTTAGCCATATCCCATTTTTATGAGGCCCCGTTTACACTTGAGGGCCATCACACTGACCCTGGGCGGGGACAATGACGCATTACTCTGACCACCCCACAATAAAAATTGGTGCGGGAAAAAAGTCTATACTCACACGAAAAAAGGGAACATATTTTTGTGAAAAATTAGGAATTTAAAAAAAATCTTTGTAAAAAAAATATATACCTGATTTCCGCCGAAACAGTGGCATTGCGCTCTCACTAAGAAAACATTCAGTGGCGTAATAAGTGAGCCGCTTTTGTAGAATCCATCCCAATATGACGCCTTCATTTATTGTCACCAAGTGCTATACGACACTGCGAAAACTACATTACCAAGATCTCGGAAAACTTTATAATTTTCTTTCCCATGTTTACATTCCGAAACTATAGCATCGCATCGCATCACAAACTCAGCCGCCCCTGTGGGATGATTATTAAATCTTCAACTCATCTAACACCATAACGATGAGTGCAAGAACCATTTATTAAGGAAATAAAGATGACTCGAAGATGCGGAACCTAAATTGCACAATATGATTTTTGCAAGATATTTTAGAGAATTTATAACGAATTATGAAAATGCCAAATTCTTTAATAACAACATTCCCACAAATCAAGAAATCCCTACCCGAAGAAGGAACATAAAGGAGACTACGCTCTTTTATCCCTCTACAATGAAGGATTTTCGAAAATATGGCAGACATTTTCATTCTTTCACAACAAACTAGTTTTTTTTTGTTTTTTTTTGCACACTTTCTTTGAATATAAACTTTTATGGCAAATTTGGAGTATGAAGTAAAATTCAAAACTCTTAGGCTCTTAATAAGTGACAATAGTTGTAATTTACTGCTGAAGTAACTATCGATGCCGAATATCACTTTCTGTGACTATAATATCATAGTCATCTTTTGCTGTCAAAATTCAGACAGGAACTGGAATTTATCAGAAGTTGCTTGAGTTCGTAACTAAATACTGATCATAGAACGTAAAATTGGATATTCATCAACTCAGTAGCCAGCATCAAAACCATTGAATTCGGTAAAAGGATTGGACACGAAACTTGGGCATCTTCTGATGATTCGAACCGCTACTGCTGGAGAAACATCGAGAATTCAACAACATCCCACCCAAAGACTTTCTGTATACTTTTTGAATATCAGAAGTTGAATTTCGAATTGAAAATTTTGTGACAAATACATCGAAAAGTGTATGAAATATAAATTCAAGCCAATTGACAAATAAGACTGCAAATGCCGTACATGAGAAAAGAACAAACTAAAATCGGGTTGAAACATTTTATACTGATAGAGCTGCCATCTCATTTCAAAATAATAGTTGACTCATGAGGTGGTTCAACAGAATTTTCCGAAGACAGCTCAAAACCAGATTTCCACTACCTGATTGTGCTGTCATCTAACTTTGAAACTACAGACGATTTATAAGGTGATTACTAGGCTTTACGATATTCTGCACAGAAGGCGTGGGTTTGAGTCTGCCGAGGAGTCAGAGGTGAATTTTTCTTTCCAAAAAGAGCAGCATACACAACACCCAGTTTTCTGCGTACATTACATTAACAAGTGGAGAGGACATCTTTCTCTACATGAAAATACTGTTGAATGGCACAGCAAGATTGTCAACAATGAACAGAAGGCCAAATGCTGCAATACTAGTCGTTGTAAAGGCAACCTCAACTTTATATCAATGTTCAAACAAGAGAACAGCCAGGCTGCTGTGAATCCTGTATAGTTGAAATTGAATGTTTAAACACGTGTTGTTTTTACAGTAAAACCGAAGCCCTGTATAATTATTATCCTAGTGTATTATTTACAGGATATCATGTGGCAACAAGATTGTTTGTGTTTGTTGATTCTTGTAACAGGAAAGGGTGGTGGATGCATAAATCCTTGAATAGTATTCTAGTCCAGCGCGAGAGGGTGTGATCATGGAAGCTCTTTATTTACTTTACGTTTATCTAAATTTAATATTTAAAGAAAGTGATTTTATATAGTTCCCAATAGCAATTTTTTTAAGATTGAGATTTATATATCCTCCATAATTTTACTAATCTCTGTGTTGCAGCCACGTTTGAAACAAGATGGACAAGCTCTCAAAAAAGAGGAAAAGCATCGTTGATAGAATTAGCAAAAATCGACGGAAATTATTGCGTCTTGAGCGTTACATAGCGGCCAACGAACTGCGGAAAGAAGCGGATAAAGGCCAAGACTCACTGGCGTCACCTTCAGTGACTGATGATGACAGTGATAGCGAGGTGAATATTTTTTATGATGGACTAAAGCACGCCAATTTGGCAAATACCAGTTTGAGAGAGATATATTCTAGAAAAGCTGAGGAAAAGACACTCCAAGTTTCCTCTATCTCAAAACCTATTGTATCGTCAAACGAAGGACTCGCTAAAAGCAATGGGAGTTGTACACAGAAAAAGATCAAGTTAAAAAGCCAGCATGGTAGCTGTACTGAAGATTTGCATCACAATACCTCATTAACCGATGCGTTTGCTAAAAGCGGAGCCTCCAGTGGAAGTTCTAAACAGCAAAAAATTGAATTGAAAGCCCAAGTTAAAAGTACGAAGGATTGCAACGAGGGCAGGACTTCTTCTTGTCCAATGCCATCTACTACTGTTGCAAGTGGGTCTGGACATCAAGTTGTTTCTTCATCCAAGGATGAACTATCTTCACCTAAGGCACCATCTTCATTCGAAACACTGATTTCGATAGAGGGTAAAACATATAGACTAGTACCAAATGACTCCGCATTTCCACCGCCCTATTCCTGTGAGTTACCCGATACACCTCCACTGATAAAATCAGAGAGGTCTGTGCCATCACATTCTCAAAGTAATCAAGATTCAGAGCTTAAGATTGTGAACGATCCGAAACATTCTCAGTCCTTAAAGAAAAAGAAGAATAAAGAAAATCTGAACCCTTTATTCAATAAAGGTGAGACCGAAGCAAGTAGGGAAATAAATTTGGAACGATCAAGCACAAGATTTTCAGACATCGCTGGCCTTGATGGGATATTGAAAGAAATTGCTGTTTCGCTGTTGCATTTGAAACACCCTGACTTGTACAAAAACATTGGTTTGAAGAATCTACCTCGAGGGCTATTGCTGCATGGACCGTCAGGTTGTGGGAAAACACTCATTGCACATGCCATCGCTGGTGAACTGGAGCTGCCATTCATAAAAGTAGCTGCCACTGAAATGGTATCGGGTATCAAAGGTGATTCTGAAAAAAACATTAGGGAGCTGTTTGATAGAGCGATTCTTAGTGCGCCCTGTATATTGTTCATAGATGAGATAGATGCCATAGCTTCCAAGAGAGAGACTTCACAGCAAGAATTTGATAAACGCATGGTCGTGCAAATTTTAAAATGCATAGATGATCTGAATGCCAAAGATGCAACTGTTCAGGTTATGGTGATAGGAGCTACAAACAGGCCGGACTCTCTTGATCCTGCTCTGCGCAGAGCCGGGCGTTTTGATCGTGAAATTTGCATAGGCATTCCGGATGAATCTTCTAGGTTACAAATCTTGAAACTCGTATGCGAGAGTTTGCGCTTGGAACCCGATTTCGATTTGCATTGGCTAGCTCAGGTTACTCCAGGATATGTCGGAGCAGACTTGCAAGCTGTCGTTCGCGAAGCCGCTGTTGCTGCCATCAACAGGACTTTTCGATCTGTCGTAGAGCGTGAAAATCTAGAAGCTTCCTTGAGTAATGTTTGTGGTGATAAATTGAACATCCCTCTACCGATTATACTTTCATGGCTGAAAGACAAATTACCTTTCAAAGCAGATGAGTTATTTGTTACTAGCAGAGATTTCGAAACAGCTATTCAAGATTATGTACCGTCATCAAAAAGAGAAGGATTCGCAACTGTGCCGTCCACCACATGGGAAGATGTTGGAGCTCTCAATAGTGTTAAAGAAGCTTTGCAAAAAGCTATTTTATGGCCTCTAAAGTATAAGAAGGAGTTTAAAGATTTCAACCTATCCGTTTCATCTGGTGTTTTGCTGTATGGGCCGAAAGGTTGCGGGAAAACTCTTCTAGCTAAAGCAGTAGCTAATGAATGCAACATAAATTTTCTGTCTGTGAAAGGTCCAGAGTTACTTAATATGTACGTTGGTGAAAGTGAGCGAGCTGTTAGAGAGTGCTTTCAGAGGGCAAGAAATTCTGCACCTTGTGTGATATTCTTTGACGAGATTGATGCATTGTGTCCCCAACGTTCTAAAGGCAGCCATTCGAGTGCTTCTGATAGAGTTGTTAACCAACTGTTGACAGAAATTGATGGTATCGGTGGACGAAAACAGATATTTGTGATGGGTGCTACAAACAGACCCGACAACATAGATTCTGCTATGTTACGACCTGGTCGACTAGAGCAAAAAATATTCGTCGGTGTTCCCAATGAAAGCGACAGGCTTGAAATTCTGCAAACCATTACGAAAAATGGTACCAAACCAAAAATTGCTGAGGATATAGATTTAAATCAATTGGCAAATGATGGTCGTTGTAGTGGTTTCAGTGGGGCAGATTTGCACTCCCTCATTCGCGAAGCATCTTTCAAAGCTTTGGAAAGTTATATTTCTGGACAAACAACCGGCACTCTGGGTGCTTATGAGATCCAGTGGGAACATTTTGAATCTGCATTTGCGAATGTAAAACCGTCTATTTCGAAAGTGGACAGACGTTTCTTCAAAAATTTCAGTTAAAATTGATTTTTAAATTTGATTTTAAAATTGATTTTTAAAATTGATGCATAAAATTTTTTTATGCATCATAATGCAGCTTGAGAGTTCCGAAGAGACAGTTTATGACATTTAATTGGGTGATTGTGTTCCAATCATGTTGATTATCATCAATATTTCTACCATGTTGTTGAATATATTTATAAAATCGATCTAGTGGCATTTTATGAGTTGTTTTCTTGTTATGTATCTCTTACTTTAATTTCACATTTATTACATTATTTGACGTTATTTGTAAAAGAGATATACTTTTCAAACTTTGTCACCCGCGGCTCCCTAGAATAGTTTATATGGCAGATATTTTCACTTATAAAAGTACCACTTCGAAGTGTAAATAGGTACACAAAGTATAACCAGACAATAATGATCCAGATTATAAACACAATATATCCAGTTTGCTGCAATGCACACTTTGATGTATATAGGGATATGAGGGTAACATATTATGTGTGTGTTTGTCTGTCTGTCTTAACTTTTCGTTATGTGACTGGGAACCACAGGCGGTGATAGACTTGAAGAGGGTGGGGGTGATTTGGTGATGGTAGAGGGCAAGGCTTGACAAATTGGAAAAAAATCTAGGTGCCGGCCAAATATTTCAGGAACCTTGCACATCTTTTATCTGGAAAAATAGTCCAAAATAATGTTTCAGCTATTTGTGGACATAGTAACTCTCTTCCATTTTGTGAGATGTGCTGTTATAAATTTCACTATTATATATTTTTTTGTTGTGCTCATAATGATATTTACTACTAATCACATGTGAAAAGAATTTCAGGTTCCAATATCGATTTTTCAGTACCCATTGGCAACCTAGCATCTGCGAATCGTCAAGTCTTGTAATAGGGCAATAATTTGGCAATGTATGCTACTAATAGATTTTTTCTGCAATTCTAGATTATCATTATGAGCAGTTTACTACAATTTACATTTTATCGACTGTGTGTGTGTTGGGGGTGGTACGAAACCCCCCCCCCCCCCTTTTAGATGTCATTTCAAGTGTTGTCTTAGGTTTCGGAAAATTCCCCTTTTTGTCCTCGTTTTTAGGATTCTAGAAGAATTTCCCTTTTTTTCTGGGGAAATTTTTTTTTCCCCCGCTTTGAAACATATTTCTTCATTGATATGAGTGTTTTTGCGATTTTTTTCCCCACACGCATTTACCAAAAGCCACTAAAATTCCCAGAATTTTTCTGTTTCTGTTTTTTTAGCAGTTCTGTTGTTTTAAAAGATTCTATCACATACAAGACAAAATTATTCTTTGATTATTTACATAAGGACTATTACAGGCTTATTATCTGTAGATGATGCTATGATCACAATTTTTACTCCAGATTCTTTATTGTATATATGTATATCGTTGTTTGTTATTTTCACATACATTAATACATTTCTGGATACACCCATCCCCCGGGAAAGCTTCGATATCTCTCTGAGATGGGAAGCGGGGTGTGTCCGGTCCTTCAATGTTTTAGAAGAGCTGGCAAAATTACCCAGTTTTATTCGTCGGAACAGTGGCGTCATCTATTGTGAAAATTGGGATAAGTGACATTATGGTGTGCATGCAGGCGTCCTCTTTTCTCAGTTTTTGAATCAGGTAACCCTAGTTTCAGTGCATATGTATATGGATTTTTAGTGCTGTAACGAATTCGTACACTCCGGAATGTGCGTGTACGGGTTGTGAACCTAACGTGAAGTTTACCTCGATGTAATTCTTGTTATATGTAGTGACCCACCAATTTTTCAAACAGAGTGAAGTGATTGCATAATTGTACCGTTGTAGGCCCGTTGCTCTCTGTGGCGAGATGTTTTTAACGGGGAGATCGGCTCGCATTTGCGTCTCGAAGTTGGGAACCACAGAAAACCAAACTTCAGCCGACCACCACTGTGCCGACGGTGGGGTTTGAACCATGGTCATCGCGATGCGAGTCAGTCACTATGACCATTGGACCACCACAACGGCTATTTGTCCTGACTACTACTACTTAACGGTACATCTATTTGTCTTGACTGTAAGAAGTTCGTTGCAAAAGCATCTACTGTAACAGTGGTTCAAACTGTCACAAACCAACTTTTGTCACTAGCGGCTCCCCAGACTAGTTCAATAGATATTGTGCATTCATAAAGGAATCGCTTTAAAGCATAAATAGGCACACACGTCAATATTTCCAGCACGTCGCGACACCCCTTCGGAGCCGCAACGACACTTTGAGAAACACTTAGCTCAAAGATCGCCAAAAGTGAACCAAACCAGCACCTCCTAGAAATAGACGGCCTCGGCAGTCTACTTGTGACGTCAGTAAGTAGTCCATTTTTCCCTCAGAATATTCAGGGGGAAAAAATTCCCCGCTCGTGCCAGTATCGTCGTGAAAAAAAGAAATGATCGGGCTCAGAAATGGCGAATCTATGCCCCATATCCAATCACGTTCAAACGTTCATCAAGACAAATGTGGGAGAATAATATTCTTATTTATAGTCGTGATTATCATAATATAATTTATCAATTGAAAAATAATTTCAATCTTTGACTTCAATAAAGAATGAAAATTCAAGTTGGTTTCGCGTAAAAAACGGGAAAAACCGGGACAGCCAAAAAAATAGAAAATACTGGGAAATATGGGACGTATGGTCACCTTACTTATGTAGTCATGACGATGCTCAGGTATAAAAAACGAAATTCTTCATTCAGTTTTGCTTCTCATGAACAAAGCTGACCAAAAAGATCAAACTTCCAGCAGTAATTTTTTCAAGACCCAAAGAGACATCCAAAACAAAGGACCTCTACACAAGCAGACGACAGGTATGATAGTAAAAAGTGAATTTTTCTACACTCCACTTTATAGTAATGTGCTGCCATCTAATCTCAAATTTAAAAGCGACTCATGTGATGAAAATTAAAAAAACTATATTCTTTATTCCGCTCAGTTCCTTATGAACATAGCTCATAAACTGAACTGGAAATTTAAACTGAAAGTTCGGTTATTTTATTTGAGCATAAGGAGACGTCTAAAACAAAGAACCCCTTAATGAGCAGACGACAGACAAGAAGTCGATTGGTTCGGTTCCCTACAAGCTAAACTCACAAACAGAACTGGAAGTTTGAACTGCCAGTTCAGTTAATTTTTCAGGATATAAGGAGACGCCCAAAACAAGTAACCTGGAGAGAAGCAGACGACAAAGATTATATATTACAGTAGGGAGCATCCAGCCACCGCGACTGCAGCGACATCAAATGCAAGGAAATCACGTGACTCGGTCAAAACAAACTTCCCGCCTGTCGATTTGTCCATAGAAATGTACAGTTCGGTCTCAAAATATTGCGTTTTAAACATTTAAAAAAAGTACAGAGAACTCATCTAAAGGTGAAAAAAGATTAAATTATTTATTTCATTAATACCGGAATCATTTCTTTCATCATTTCTTGAATTTTAATTCATCAATTCGGGATTTTTCTTCATTAATTCTGAAATTTTCCTCCATTATTTCTTGAATATTCTTTCATCAATTCCAGAATTATTTTCTTTATTTATTATTATTTCTTTCATTACTTCTGAAATAATTGCTTTCATCAATTCTGGATTTGTTTCTTTCATTAATGCTGAAATTATTTCTTTCATTAATGCTGAAATTATTTCTTTCATTAATGCTGAAATTATTTCTTTCATTAATGCTGAAATTATTTCTTTCATTAATGCTGAAATTATTTCTTTCATTAATTTTGGAATTATCTCGTCGATGCTGAAATTATTTTTTCATTTATTGTTTTAACCTCCTACTTATGCCATAGGGGTAATTCAAGTATTAGGTTAGCATCGACGTGGGGGGGGGGGGGAGGTTTCCGATTTGCTGACTTTTGATGACAAGGGGGGAGGGGGGTTTGAAGGTTGCTTACGTCATTAACCGCTCCTTTTTGAAGATATGAAATATTCTAAGCTGCTGACGAAATTTTGTTGACAAGGGGGGAGGGGGTCATAAATGTCTGAAAATCTGCTTACGTAACTCGACAAGTTTGTAAGTCGGGGAGCAACTACATAAAATTTTTTGAGAGGAAGTCGCGATGCATTGGGTCGGAAAATTCTCCCAAGCCCGGACCTGTCTCCGATTTTTGAATTTAAATATCTCAGGTAATAATGCAGTTAAAAACATGTAATTTGTTTGTTGGGCTCAGAAAAGAAAGAGCAACAACTGTCTAATTGGAAGTCAGAGGATGGGTGGGGGATTGTATAAAAATTTACATTTTTTTATTTTGTGTACACTGTATTTTCATCTTCAAAACTCGTACAGGGTGATTTCTGGTCACATTTTGAGAATTAGAACCATATCACTACGACGAACTGTTGATGAGATGAAGGCTATAATAACACTTCAAGGAGAAACCATTGAATCTTAGATTGGCCATAATATTACCAATAGGCAGGGCCGCAACTAGTGGGGGGGGGGGGGGCAAGTGGGTCTGGTGCCCCGGGCGCATCACAAAAAATGGCGCAAATTCAACCTATCCTTCAGCATTACGGGGGTGGGGGGTGCCTAAATGAGTAGTTGCCCCGGCTAACCAAGTATCCAGTTACTGCCCTACCAATAGGTATCTTATTTCTGATGAATCAGCACTATATTGTGTATTTTTTTTGTTTTTGTTTTAGATACATTCTCAAGTTTGTAATTTACACCTGGTGGCATTTCTTTCACTTCTATAGATCAAACTACACACTTGATCCACTAATGTCCCACAAAAATCATGTCCTTATTCTATAGAACTTGGTTTACTACATGGGCCCATCTGGGAACTTCTGGCACCGAGACGTCAAGCAACAATTAGATCTGGTTCCGATTTTTAACAGTAAATATGCAAATAGGTTGGTAGGAATTTTTAGCAAGTAGTGCCTCTCTCAGAAAAATCGCTTTGTATGTGGGCGTATGATAATGTTAAGACAGCCCTGGGCGTACTTTATGAAAATTGTGAAAAGCTAATAAAAAAACTCAGCAAAATAATGTGGTCTAGTTTTATTAGTTTCTTATCTTTCGTGCCATTCTAGTGATAATGATCTTCAACTATACAATCAAGTGTTCTTACAATTTCAGGATCTTCTATCGGATGATTGATGTTGAAAAAAAATCGTGCATTAAAAAGAAAATACCATATGATATATTTTTGGTGGTGCCCCCTTTAGTACTGATGCCCTTTAGCACGTGCTTATTTTGCTTAATGGTTAATCCGGCCCTGTGACTGCGCACATGATTTCTCTGGAATATGAATGTTTCAAACAAATATTTAAAAATTTTTAACACGTATTTTAGTTAATTTTTTTAAATTCATAGTAAGACTACAATATGAATCTACATCGTTGATGCATGCATTATTTTTGAAAATGATGTGAAAGGTTGAACTTTTCAATTGTGATTCATTTGTGTGTGTATGTACTCCCTCATTACTACTTTTATGCGTATGAAGAGAATAAAATTAATAAAACTACTTGCTACCACTTTTTGCGATTTTTATCACTACAGGAATGCGTATTTTGGAAGCTACAACTGACATTTTCATACAAAAAAAGGTTGAGAACCACCGCCCTAGACGAAGAATTTCGGCTAGACGTAAAGTCTATAGGAGACCGAAGCAGATCTTTCACCTTCGGTGGGAGAACCTGATATAGCGGTGTTGTACATAGTGTATATATAAATTGCACCTATATCACATTTTTCCCTATATTACTTTGATTTTTCTTGAATATCTTCTTGCTCCTATTTAATCGCATCTTATCCGCATTTTACTCGCATTTATATCAAAACAGAAAAAAAAAAAAAAATCTTTCCTCCCCGAAGACTTGCTTTGAACTGTGAAAACTAATGTCATAAAAATTCTTTGATGGTGGACCGTCTCTGAGCTTGCTGTTTTACATATGTAATCCATTTTTAGTGTACATGTAGTGTTTTTGTGGGCTGCTTTCATCTGTAGCTTAGTTCGGATCTGTTGGTGTGTGGCGGCATTGTGAACTACATTTTGCCTGGCATAAAATTTCTTACAGCCATGACCATGCTCCTCAATTTTGACCTTAATCTTACATGAACTCACTCACTGACATACAACTTTCTTACACCTCTTCAAGGCCTATCTGGGCCCGTTTGGATTTCCCACTATCAGCCCATAGGCGCTGGGAATGGGGGAAAAATTCTGATGCTGGTCTGGTAGAGGTATGATTTCAAGTTAAACAATGCTGAAAAGGCGTTCGAAAATTACCCTGTACCAGTTTTGAGCGAGAAAATGCAGTGCGAACAAAATAAAAATCAAAATTTTCATACGGACCTCCCGTGCTCTAACTTCCCTGTTGCCGACAAAAACATCCCATGTCTCTAAGTGCAATATTCACAGAGATATTCGAAAAACGAAGGAATTTCGCAATGAAAAAATCTCTAAATACGAAAAAGCCGTTTTACCCGCATTTAACGCCGTTCTTTCCGAAATTATATATCCGTTTTTCGAATTCAAATATCTCTGTGAATATTGCACTTAGGATAATGGATTTTTGTTTTGTTGGTATCAGGAGAGACAGGGCAACAACTTTCTAATTGGAAGTTAGAACGCAGGGGACCGTATAAAAATTTAGATTTTTTTTTAAAATATTTATTTTGTTACGCACAGTATTTTCCCTCTCAAAACTGGTACAGGGTGATTTTTGAACGCCTTTTCAGCATGTTCAATAAATTGAAATTACACCTCTACGACGGACGGTTGACGGCATAAAGGCCGTGCTAGCACTTATAGGACACCCTGTATATTATGGCCCCTATAAGAAAAAATTGAGGCAAAACTAATTTTTCCCTACCGAAATTTCCTTAGAAAGTATCTATTCAGTAGCGTTGACTTATTTTTTGCAATGAACATTTGTTCTTGTACATTTTGGACACAAAAAAAAAACTCATCATGACAAAGACTAATCCTGTGTTTTGCTACTTTGAAAAGAGGTTTAACTATGATTTCCTCAGCTCTTGTAAATTTGTAGTTTCATTTTCACTTGGCAGTCAACTGACAAGGTTTGAAGTATGATACGTCAGGGCCGTCTTAAGAGCATCGTGGGTCCCCGGGCCAAGCGATTTTTCCTACCTGAAAAATTCTCGAAGAAATTCAACTACATATGTTTCTGAGGCCCCTCTTCTCTTGAGCCCCTGGGCCGTGCCGGGGTGAGCTCATGCGTTAAGACGGTAGTTACACTTCCGGCACAACTCACTAGTTAGTAAATCGCCCATAGATGGTGATAGACCTGAGTTGTGCTCGGTTTAAAAAAAAAAGATGCCGATCGCATTATGTGTGCGCTGAATGAGTTGATTTTGGCGGAAGCATCAATGACACTCTTCAGTAGGGCGATAAAATTGCACAATTTCTGTCAGAAATTTCCTTTGTCCGCCATTTCAATTTCGCTTGTGCCTGCTACCAGTATTATCCGGAAGAAATTTGAAGGGTAATTTCACTCTTTTTCCAAACTTTTAAGGGGTAATTTTGTAAAATGAGAGGTATTTTTTTTATGAAACACAGAGTATATATATATATATACATACTTTATATACTACTAGCTATAATACCCGGCGTTGCTCGGGTTTTCTTCAATGGGGCTGTTAGAAACATGTGATATCTCCCTCTTTCTTTGAGGGACATGCAAACCGTGTCTAAAGTTAACCAATATTGCGACTTCCCGCGCGACTCATGAAATAACCAAATCTAGATTTAAAGAAACTTTAAAATGAAGAGTTCCCCCCCCCCTTTTTTTGATGGACGCTAGGTATTTCGATTCCCTCCCCCTGAACTTCAAGTTATCCATCTCTGCCTGTTTCAGCTTCCAGAAATGCTTAATTAAAGCTGTGGAATTTTTTCGATGTACTTTATGGGTCCATAATTAATTTTAAAACATCCTAAACCATATGAATTAATGCAGTTGAATATCAAAAGACAATACGGAGACATTAATTTTCATGCTTGAGAAGATGTAAATAAAAAGTTTAAATCAATGTTATTGCATGAATGTCCAACTCAAAGTAGGTCCGGCTAATTACTTCGTATTTAATCTCCTGGGCTTCGTATATCTATCTCTAAGCGACCTCAATATTTCAGAAATCGAGAATTCTATTCAATTTTTAAAATTATTGATGGGGCGGAAAACACCACCAAATTTCCGCATTTCTTCAGTAAAATCGGCAATTTTAACACTAATTTCTATGGGAATCATCCTTTGCCTGACCCTCAAACTGATGCGGATGATGATTATGACGTCTATTCAAAAAGCCTCATTACTGGGAGGATGGAAAAAGTGGCCAACCATTATAAAGGCATAAACTGTTATACATACACCGAGCTATAAGTAAACTGGAGTGAAGACTTATGACTCCCTATTCAATAACACAGACGTTCGCGAGCCGACGCGGAGGAATACAAAAGTGGGCGTGACGGAGCGAGACTGGCAAAACATTGCTATTTCAGCATGTAATTTTATAAAAAAATAGTTCCTCTTCAAGTTTTGGAAAAGAAAGGGTATTTCGTGTACGAAAGTAAGTATTCATTTTTATACATTTTTTTGAAGATAAAGAATACATAATTATTGGCCGAGAAGTGAAAAAAAGTGGAATGTACATGTCTCGTATTTGAAATTGCCCCATTTCATTAACATGGTCAGGAAATGTTTTGCCCGGTTCGCTCCAAAAGGGTGATGCGGTCGCGTAGGACGATGGCTCGCGCAGTCCTCACTCCACTTTACTTATAGCTCAGTGTAGACATATACACTGGCAGCGTAAAAGAAGCGACAAACCATTGTAAAGGCATATAGACGTCTGAAACGCATTGCTAAGGAACCATGGTAACCAAAGTAAACGTTCGGAAAGTGATTGTTGAGGCCGAGAAACCATTGTTGCCCGACAGTTTTTTGCCCATTTGGGGCATTTGCCCTCGTCTGACGAAATTTTAAAGTAGCCTATCGTTCAAGTCGGGTCCCATTTGGTATATATGCAAAATTTGGCGACGATCGATCTAAAATTGTAGATTTGTATAGAGAACATACACACACACAGACACACAGAAAATCAATTTTATATATATATAGATATTAAGGAAATACACATACTTGAAATCTGAAGGAGTATTTTCACTCCTCTACGGATGGAGGGGTAAAATTGAAATTTGATCGTGGTCGGCTGAAGTTGGTTTTCTGTGGTTCCCAACTTCAAGGCGCAAATGCGAGACGATCTCCCCGTTAAAAAGTCTCGCCACAGAGAGCAATAGTCCTACAATGATAAATCATTCAATCATAACTCTTCACTCATAGTTAGAAAAACTGGTGGCAGATGGCAGCACTACACATAACAAGCATTACAGAGAAACAAAAAAACTTCACGTCAGGTTTCACTACACGTACACGCACATTCCCGCATGTACCGATTCGTTGGGGGTTCCGCGAGGGGGGTGGGTTTGGGGTGTAGCAGTAGTAGGTAGGGCCTCCAAAAAATGGCTCGGGGATCCATGATGTTCTTAAGTCAGTCACCTCGTTGGGAAATTTGCCTGTTGTGGCGTTGTATTTGTATAATCACGCGTTTAGATGCGTAATGGCGAACATTGCCTGCTACCTAAGACCTGCATTTTCTCTGCTTAGGGGCCATTCAAGTATTACGTAAGTAGATTTTCAGCCATTTTTGACCCCCCCCCCTCCCCTGTCAGCAAAATTTCGTCAGCAGCTTAGAATATTTCATATCTTCAAAAAGGGGTGGTTGAGTGCTTAAGCAACCTTCAAACCCCCCCCCCCTCCCCATCAAAAGTCAGATAATCCGAAACCCTCCTTTCCCCCCCCCCCGATGCTGACGTAATACTTGAATGACCCCTTACCAACTGTAGAGTTAATTTTTGCTCAGTCAAAAGCAGGGCCGTATTAAGAACATCATAGGCCCCCGAACCAAGTGATTTTTCTGAGGCCCACCAGACACATTTTCATGCTTACTCTCGTAAATTTCACCTAGATCTCATTTTTGTTAGGCCCCCTTTTCTCTCGAAGTTTCCGAGTTGTGTCCGGGTAGGCCCATGCGTTAAGACGGCACTGGTAAAAAAAGCGGTTTAACGGTTTTACCCGCTCTAAACGATGTTTCCCCCTCCCCATTCCGTTTTTCGAATTCGAATGTCAGTAAATATTGAACTTACAAACATGGATTTTTTTTTTGGTTGGCATCAGAAGCAGGGCAACAACGTTTTAATTGAATTTTAGGGCACACGGTACACATTAACTTATAAAAAGCGGATTATTTTTATTTCAATAACTATACAACCTCTTGGAACATGAATGGCATATCTGAATACTGCACGTTATTTGGAAACTTTCTAATTGGTAAAGTATACGTCAAGGATCAACGTTCGCCAGTAAAATGCCGTACCCTCTGTTTGCTATGCACTCTGTATACAGCATTTTGAAGAAAAAAACTTTTTAAAAAACAAATATATATATTATATAGCAGGCTCATCACTCTTGTAGTGGAAACCCTTGTGAGCCCGGTAATAGCCGACGATGTCTCGGAAAGCGTGTAAAAAAAATCGTTAAAATTTACTTCACGAAGACGAGAGTATCCAGTAGGCCCAAAGCCTCCTAGAGAGAGTAGTATCTACGATCATCATCTCCTACTAAGCCCCGTTCACATGTGCAAGATTGGGGGTCGCTTTGGTGATAATTACCGGCATGACAACTTTTTTCCCCTCGTAGGGAAGAAAAAGGTGGGAAAGAAACTCATCAAAAAAATCCATCTTTCTTGGGGTGGATTGGAGGTCGACACCGACCTTCTCTCCCATAATCCTTTGCACCGCGAAAACTGCTATAAGCTCCTTCGTCAACCATCTTGAATCAACCACTTCCGTTCAACCAACGAAACCAGTGACGACTTCCGGAAAGAAGAGGGGGATTACCGGCATAAACTTAACGTCATGTGTGAACGGTTTGTAGCGAAAATCCCCGTTACCGGGAACTTCCCGGGATGTTTTATTGTACATGTGAACGGGGCAGAGACAGAAGGCCTCTGCACTGTTTGCCATAAACGTCATTCACGAGCAAGGAATTTCCCCCCCGCCCCCGAATATTCTGAGGGAAAATGGACTGCTTACTGACGTCACAAGCTGAGTGCGGAGGACTTCTATCTCTAGGAGGTTCTGCTAGGATGCTTCGGTGTAAGCTCCTTCTACGTACCAATATTAAAACAGAAAATAATAAATCGAAAACTTCAAGAAATAATGGTTTAGAATAGCTTATATATGTATAACAAAAGTAAATGCGTAGTCGTCATACCCGGCATCTTGAAATTTACTTCACGAATATTATTATAGAACATACTGTAATTCTGGAAAATATACGTGGAAAAAAGACTTAAAGAATTAAATGTAAATCAACTCAAAAATTAATGAAAATTCGTAAATGAAAACAAACTTTGAGTTAATCAGAGAAATAATTCCAAAATTTATAATTATATTACACACACACAACATAGACAATACACACAAAAACAAAATACACATGAAATGCAAACTCAAAATATTACACATACCTATGACATGAATGTCGCTCTCCACTTGTTAATACAAGATATACAGAAGACTGGATGTTGGGAAGATATTTGTTATTTGAGATGTTAATTTTTTAAGGAAGGAAAAAACTCATCTCTGCCTCTACCGGGAGTCGAACCCGGGTCCCTCGATTGCCGGACGAGTGCTCTGACCACTAAGCTACAGAGGAGATAGAGATTTTCCTTCGCTAGAGCGTATCTCCTCTGTAGCTTAGTGGTCAGAGCACTCGTCCGGCAATCGAGGGACCCGGGTTCGACTCCCGGTAGAGGCAGAGATGAGTTTTTTCCTTCCTTAAAAAATTAACATCTCAAATAACAAATATCTTCACAACATCCAGTCTTCTGTATATCTTGTATTACACATACCGTTTACCTAATAGCCCAACAGATTACATAATCCACATACAGGGCATATTGATATTATATACACTGAAGAGCCAAAAAAACTGGTACACCTGCCTAATATCGTGTAGGGCCCCCGCGAGCACGCAGAAATGCCGCAACACGACGTGGCATGGACTCGACTAATGTCTGAGGTAGTGCTGGAGGTAATTGACACCATGAATCCTGCAGGGCTGTCCATAAATCCGTAGGAGTAAGAGGGGGTGGAGATCTCTTCTGAACAGCACGTTGCAAGGCATCCCAGATATGTTCAATAATGTTCCTGTCTGGGGATTTAGGTGGCCAGCGGAAGTTCTAAAGTCAGAAGAGTGTTCCTGGAGCCACTTTGTAGCAATTCTGGACGTGTGGGGTGTCGCATTGTCCTGCTGAAATTGTCCTAGTCCGTCGGAATGCACAATGGACGTGAATGGGTGCAGGTGATCAGACAGGATGCTTACGTATCTGTCACCTGTCAGATTCGTATCTAGACGTATCGGGGGTCCCATATCACGCCAAATGCACACGCCCCATACCATCACAGAGCCTCCACCAGCTTGAACAGTCCCCTGTTGACATGTAGGGTCCATGGATTCATGAGGTTGTCTCCATACCCGTACACGTCCATCAGCTCGAAGCAATTGGAACGGAGACCCGTCAGACCAGGCAACGTGTTTCCAGTCCTCAACAGTCCAATGTCGGTGTTGTCGGGCCCAGGCGAGGCGTAAAGCTTTGTGTCGTGCAGTCATCAAGGGTACACGAGTGGGCCTTCGGCTCCGGAACCCCATATCGATGATGTTTCGTTGAATGGTTCGCACGATGTTGATGGCCCAGCATTGAAATCTGCAGCAATTTGCGGAAGAGTTGCACGTCTGTCACGTTTAATGATTCTCGTCAGTCGTCATTGGTCCCGTTCTTGCATGATCTTTTTCCGGCCGGAGCGATGTCGTAGATTTAATTTTTTACCGGATGTAATTAATATAATTATAATTATTATATAGGCTAAGTATTATAAAGTGATCTGGGAATGTACCGCGGGGTAACTTGAGTGATGTAGAACTACACTGCGGGTGCATAAGTGCTCCAAAACTAGCCACATGCCATTTAAGGGATCTTTAAATGCGCCACGGACTACTTAAGGGGGCCGTTCAAGTATCACGAGCAAATTTGTAGCTATTTTTGACTCCCCCCCCCTCCCCTGTCAGCAAAATTGCGTCATCAGCTCTGCCCCCTCTGAATCCCAACACATATTGGTGGGATCAGAAACGTACGCGGGAAGGGGGCATGGGGGTGGGGTTCTTGTGCCTTTCCCCAGACGAGAGAAAAATAATTTTAAATGTAAAAAAATTTAAAAAAAAATTAAAATTTCTAAAGAAAATACCTTTATACATGTAATTATAGTCGATTTCTGTTAATTTCATTGCTATTTGAAAGGTAAGAACTTCAAAATATCTCTAAGAAATTCATTGCGACCAACCCTTTAAGTCATATATGGTAAACCCTTGACCTGCGGACCAAATGTGGCTCTGAAGGTTATGTGATGTGGCTTGCCCCCTCAAACCCAATTTTGTAAAAATGAGCTAAGCGGCACACTTACAGAACGCTTAAATGACCCGTGGCACAATTCCAGAGCATCTAAGTGGCCCGTGGCACATTTTAAGATCACTGAAGTGGGCCCACGGCACATTCAAAGATCACTGAAGTGGGCCCATGGCACATTCAAAGATCACTGAAGTAACCCGCGACACAGTTCCCTTAAACGATCCGTGGCACATTTACAGATCCCTTGAGTGAAATGTGGCACAATTTTAGAGCACTTAAGCGGCACCCCCGGTGCAGTTCTACGTCACTCAAGTTACCCGCGGAACGTTCCCAGATTACTTAAGTGATCCCCGGCATAATTACGGAACACTTGAATGATGCGTTGCACAGTTCCAGAGCACTTAAGCGGCCCGGAAATTTTTCCAGAGCACTTAAGCGGCCCGGAAATATTTCCAGAGCACTTGAAGGATCCGTGAAATATTTAGAGATCGCTGAAGTGCCTCTGTAGGGGACTTATTATTAGGAAGAATGTTATTTCAGGTGCCCACAAGCTAGTGAAAGATTTTTCTCGTATTTGGCGCAACCAAAGATTCAATTCAATTTTAAAAATTATTGATGTGGCGGAAAACTCCACTAAATTTCCGCATTTTTACGCCAAAATCGGCAATTTTAACATTTATCTCTATGGGGATCATCCAGTGAATGTCCCTCAGGAGTAATGCAGATGATGACGATGGCTATTCGAAAAGCCTCATTATCTCAGACGCATTTTCTGGGTATACTTGAAGTATGTTAAGGCACGTGTACACTTGCGCGCAGATCGTGCAACGCACGACCCCCTGCAGCGGTTCCAATCCGCTCGCGGGTACACAAACTTCCTTTGTGTTCGTTGAAAAAACCGATTCCAGGTGGGTTCAGTAAAACAGCTCAAGAATCGAACAACCATTTCCGAATGCTTTCATTGCAAAATCCGATAGCTAGTGTATACGGGCCTTTAAGTTGGGAACGACTGATTTGAAACCAAACAGTAACAGTGCCCTCTCCCGAGAGATTAAGAAAAAAAACCATAGGTTTTTATTATTTCGAAATACAGCCACAATATTATTCACTTCATTCGTCCATCATCGCTTGACATTCTCTCATCTCTTTTCTGATTCCTTTGGCCCTTCGCGGAGCCAAGCTCTGGAACTTCCTCGCATTGCCGACGGGCACCCAATCGCCGCCGTCGTTTCTGATGAAAAGCTCGCCCCTCCCGTCATCCATGTAACACGATTGTTCGGTGTATCCGTCGCGCGAGCAACCCCGATAATCCGGGTCGACGTCCATCTTGTAATACAGCCTCGCCGGATAGCCGGTCGCCCTCCTGATCGCCCTCGCGGCATCCCTGACGTCGCCGACCTGGTTGAAGTCCGCGGTGTAGCACTTGATAACCCCGGTGTCCGGGTCGCCGGAAGCGAATCGCCTCTGCCTTCGCAGGGAGGCCCTCGTCGAGCACGAAATCCGGATGATGACGCCGCGTCCGCCGGACTGCTTCGTGAGCTGCACGACCTTGGCCCAGGCCTCGTCCAGCTCCGTGAGGCCGCCGCCGTCGTCCGACTCTTCGGCGGCGTCCTGGAAGAGCATCCACTTGCCGACGTGCAGCTTGTTGTCCGGTGCCTTGATGTACCCGGAATCGAGGTAGTCCTTGTAGGTTACCCTCGAAGGGACCAGTTCGACTTCGGAAGGGACGCTACCGTTTCCCGAGTTGATCATCCTGGATTCTTCTTCCATCTGCTTCACGCGTTCCGGATTGATTTCATCCAGTCTTTGGGCGTCCCCGACGTCGAACCAATTGTCACCGTACCTTTTGGTGAAGAGTTTGTTTTTTTCGTCAAACTTGTACAGGGATATGTCCACTTTACCCTGGGACGACAGCTTCTTCAGCTTCGAGTCTATTTCCGCCTTGTAGTAGAGGACTTCGGAATGGTTCGTCGCGGTCCTGACTTCGAGGGCGACTCGCTTCACGTCGGCAATGTTCTTGAAGTCCCCGGTGTAACATCCGATGAAACCCTTCTTCCGATTGTGTGCGCTGCTGGTCGAAGTGGAGGCGGACCCTGTTCCAGCGGCAGAGCATATGATTCTGATGATCCTGTTCGTCCTCCGTTCCAGTAGCGGCACGATTCTTGCCCAAGCCCTGTCCAGTTCTGTCAGACCAGAGGCGTCCGTGGCGACTTCGTCGAGAAATAACAGCCATTTCCCGACCGAAAGCTCGTCGGATGGTTGTTTCAAATATCCGGAGTCCAGCTTGCCCGTAGACACGACTTGAGAGGGGATCTGGTCGATGTCACTAACCGTGGAAGCCATTTTAAGCCGGAATGGGAAAATGCTCTGTAATGGATAAAAATAGAAACATGAATTTTTAAGGTGCTATAAAAACTCACTTTTTTTTGCGCTAGTCAAGTTAGTGTGTACCCTGATTATGGCCTCTACGCAAGGCTTACTTACTAACCGAAACGGCACGCATTTCGGCTCCCCGTGTAATGAAGGAGGAGCAGTTAAAGATCAAATCGGGCTCCCGGCTCAACAGACCCACCCAGGGGCGTAGCCAGAAATTTCGTTCGGGGGGGGGGGGGGACCAAAGTGACAGAACAATGGATTTGGCCATCTTTTTCCTTTTTTCGGTCATTTTCTCACATTTCGGGGGGGGACCAGACCCCCAAGTACCCCCCCCCCCCTGGCTACGCCCTTGGACCCACCTGCTGTACGGTACAACGTATGGGAATTAATGGCGTATATACTGAGGAGCTGGCGAGCTAAAAAAGCCCAGGGTGACAAATTACAGGAATGAGTGTCCAAGAAAATTAGTATAACGGAAGAAGGGCGGCAAAATTTTGTATAGTTCACATGGCAAGCATGTGAGTGACCTACAGAGCAAAGGACTAAGCGAGTGGCTAAAAAAAAAATGACCAAAAAAAAATTTACCAAGCTAGTGTGCAAGCATGTGAGTGACAAAAAGAGTTACTTAGAGAGTGGAGTGGAGGGCGGCAAATTTGAGGAATGAGTAGTTCAGAAAATTAGGCTAGAATGGGAGAAGGGCGGCAAAACTACAAATCTCCCCAGACTATAGTTCAGCAGATATTGTGCATTCATAAACGAATCACTTCATAGCATAAATAGGCACACACATCAATATTTACAGCACGTCGCGACGCCCCTTGGAGCCGCGACGCACACTTAGATTAAACACTTAGCTCAAAGATCGCCAAAAAATGCCAAACGTGAACAAAACCCCGTAATCAAGATGGAAGTCTGAAAAATTGCCGAATGGCGGGACATGAAGGCGGCGGGATTCATAGGCGGCTATGGATTTGAAGGTCTGAGGGTGGTGGGGTACGATGGTGTCAATGCTGCTGGGAACACAGCTGCTTATTTTCGGGGGTAGTTTTAGTAGTTTCCTCGGGAGGGAATGATTAAATAGGCGAGGACGCACGGAAGACAAATCCGAGTTGAAAAAAAAAAAAAACCCGTAACAGGGACTCGAGCCATCCCTATAGGTAGGGTGAAAAAACGATCTGATTCACAAAGAACCCGTCCTTGATAAACAACATGATACCAGAAAATTGTGTTGTTGGTGTTCTGTTAATGGACCGACAAACTCAGAGGATTGTTAGTAGGCATCAAGGGGAACAAAAACTGCAATGGCGTCGCAAACCACGCTGAGAGGGTGAAAATCGCGAAAAACGCGCGCAGGTTTCGACGTCACGCAGGGACGACAAAAAGCACAATAATAACTACAAAAAGATTTATTTGATTAATTATTAAAAGAGTTGTTGGAAGTGGCGGCCGCTGACGTCATTGCGCAGTCTACAACGACGTAAAAACGATTCCCGGGCGCGATTCCAGACCGCCGTGTGCTGCACATCGATATTCAGCTGCAACCGCTCGTATATTTGTCGACGGGGAATCGGCAAACCGGTTCAGCACGGTTTCTTCCATTTCAAGAGTGCGTACATTGCGCAGTCTCACGGCATCTCGCCGTTCTGGGCGGAAGGTCCACGTCTTCCGTAGTAGTCGATCGATCGTGACGAAGGTTTGCATGGTGCGGAAAACGCCCCATCGGATATTGATGTTGGTACATCCGATGTGCTAAGCGCCCATTGCTATCTGCTCGACCGTAAATCAGATGCATGTGAAGTGTAAGGTCATACAGATACTCATTGAAACAGACAACTAACTGCTACACGTACTTACTATCACAATTGCGCTAATTTACGTCGTCCGCAGCGCGTGATCCTACCCCTTCGCGACGCTGCTTACGTCAGATGCGTGGTGAGCGAACCCACGAACGCATTCAGCGATCAACTGACATCCACCTTTCGTCTTCTCTGGACTCAGAGCTTGCATGCGTTCTTCGCGATTTCCACCCTCTCAACGTGGTTTGCGACACCATGTTCCGTTACAATTTTTGTTCCTCTCGATGCTACCAACGACCCTCTGAGTTTGCCGATTCATTAACAGCCCTGTATAATGAGTTGAAACAATCAGCTCTATTTGGCAAGAATCGGATAGATATTTGGTTCTTGTTTTATTCTAATTTCGTCACAATAAACTGTCTAATTATGCCCCCCCCCACATTCAATGAGGGGGTGACAGGAGCTCTGGGGGGGGGGGCAGCGGGATGAATCCAATCCAGTTGCTCCGCGATATCCTGCGTGAGGAACGCCAAAGATCTCGGCACAGAGGCCCAGCTCCAAGATGTCGCCAGGCCTGGATCAAGAGAAGGAAACGATAGCCAGGGTCTGTTCCTCATACGTTCGGGCCCTGGGCAAATATGAACTTTTGGGACCTCTTATAGAGCGCACATGCGTGTAACTACAATTCTATAGAACCCCCAGTAGTCTTCTTTGAGGTAGAAGCGAATGCAGGGGAAGGGGGGCACATGTACAAAATAATACATAATCTGGGCCTAAGATGTAAAATGCAGCCAATTTCGGGTCCCTGGGAACGTGCTCTCCCTCCACTTGTGGCACTAAGCCCGCCTGCTCCCTAAACCAGGGCATTCGGTATCCCCCCCCCCCCACTCCCGAATTGTCAGAAAATGACCAATATATATGGAATAACATGATTTGAAGTCCTCAAGAACCCAATAAGGGAAAATAATGGGCTTGCACCGTAAAATTAGGGTCATCTTAAGAGCATCATGTCCTCCTGAAAACCAGGCTAAGTGATTTTTCTGAGTTCCCCCCCCCCCCTACTGAGGATAGAAATACCCCCCCCCCCACCCACTAGTTTAATGCTTACTCTTGAAAATGCTACCCTGATATCATTTTCACGAGCTTCTCCCCCCCCCCCCCCGAGCCATGCTCGAGTGAGCCCATGCATTAAGACCGCAAATACGTAAACCTCCACCTTCATCATGGCCCTCGAGCTGGTAGTGAAAAAACAGGAACCAAGGCTGGGCCGCAACTAGATCCGGGGCATATCGGCATTTTGGCGCCCACGCCATGTTGAAAAAGCAGTTAAAGGAAGGTTAAGAATTCGGTGTCCCCTTTTGGTCCAGCGCCAGGGTCACTAGGTCCGCCTGCTCCCCCTCCCGAATTCATGTGGAATAACATGATTTCAAGTCTAATTGCTCTATCACTTTGGTCCTCTCCCCCGAGAGAAATTTCTGGCTACTGCTTCGATCGCCCTGGATGTGTGGCAACTTTTTTTTCCTTCATACCAGTGGCATCGGACAGTGCCGTCCCAACTCATGGGTCTACCCGGGCTCGGCTTGGGAAGGGGGCACAAAAATGTGATCTAGTTGAAATTTTCGAGAATTTACCATTATCAGGAAAATCACTTGGTCCGGGGGCCAATGATGCTCTTTACACGGTCTTGGTGTTGGAGCCGGGGGGTGCTCGAGCACCCACGATAATTTAGAGTACGGGTCCGAGCACCCGCTGAATTGATTCAGAAATCGAAATTTCCTATATAAAAACCAAGACGAGCACCCACAAGTTCCAAACATTTCCAACGCCCCCACTTTCGCCCCCTGCAAGGGTGGAGCTGACAGGGCTCCAGTCGTTCTGAATTTTTATTAAATATTATTGTTCTTTCCAAGATTTTGACTTTTCATTAGCTCTAAATTTTCTTTCATTATGGAGTTATTTTTAATTTCGGAATTAATTTTGGGATTCATTAATTTAGGAATTCATTATTGGATTCATTAATTTAGGAATTCATTATTGGATTCATTAATTTAGGAATTCATTATTGGATTCATTAATTTAGGAATTCAGTATGGGATTCATTAGTTTCGGAATTCATTATGAAATTCATTCATTTCAGGATTTTCATTGATACACCGAATTTTCACTAATTTTGTGATTGCTTCCAAATTTTATAAATTGTCATTAATTCTGAATTTCAATTAATTTTTATGCATCCATAATTTTCATTAGTTTTTAGAGAAAAAAATCCACTTTTATTTTTCTAATAGCCTACGAAATTAAATCCCATTAAATTTCTGAATTCGGCGTTAATTTCGAATATTCATTAATTATGATATTTTATCGATCGATAGAGGAATAATTTTTCACTAAATCTGAAATTAAGTTATTAATTTCACTAATTCTGGTGTTTCATTAATCTAGTCGTTTTCCATTAAACATTAATTTCCAGCAGTTATGGAATTATTTATTAATTTTTAATTGTGATCAATCCTTTCATTTGTTTCAACTTTTCACAAATTCCAAATTTTCATTCATTATGGGATTAATATCGGAAATTAATTTCGGAAAAATTCCATCAATTCCGCTAATTTCGGAATATTCATTCATTCCAATTTCTGTTAATTATATAATCTTTAATTTCATTAATTGTGATTCATTCTAAATGTTGAATTTTCTTAAATTCTATATTTTCATTAATTTTCATAAACCCTGAATTTTCATTAAAATTTTTATCCCTCCTAAATTTACGTTAATGTTTATGTATTTTCAATTTCGATTAATTTATGTAAATAGTTTTCATTAATTTATGTAAATTCATTATTTATGTTACTTTAAGGAATAATTTATCAGAAAAATCTGAATTTTCAATAGTTTTTAATTATTCATTAATTTCGAATTGCCATCAATGCTGATTTTTTATTTCATTGTGGTCACGTTTTTACATACGGTATTTTAATATATTTTTCAGCGCATTCCTGTACTTTATATTTTAATTAATGTTATGTCTTCATTAATGTAAACTTTAATGACCAATATATAATATCCAGGCTCCGGGAACCTCCCAAATCCCAAGGTTGTAGGCCCCGAAATCGTTTCCTTTTGAAAACGCGCGTGCACTTGAAATACGTGCATCCCCACGCTACGTGTCTGGCGTGTTGACGTCGTCGCACTCGGGTCCCGCCCACCCGCGAACGCTGCACGCGACTCAATTTGCGCTTATAGCTTTATTACAGAATGAATTTTGTTGGAATAACGCTTGTGTACCTAATAGTCTGGATGCGTATCTGTAGCGCCGTGCGTGGAGATCGGAGATGCGTGGGAAATCGCCACTTGTCACGCGGCACAAAAAAGTATTCCTAGAAATAGGTAATAATTAATAGTACATAATTACGCTACGCGTTTGTTTTCCTAGCTTGGAACATCAGCTCAGGGCGGCTGTCGTCTGCATGCTCCGGTTTGAACGGAAGGGAAAGAAAACAAAAATGAAGAAGAGAGATGAGCGAAACGCGCGGCGCATTTGACTCTAGAAACAGTTGGACCAATCACGCCCGACGTAAAACTGAATAATATAACAATTCAAGAACAGTGTCCCCTTAACGCACGGCCCAGGGGCCCTCAAGCGAAGAAGGGGCCTCAAAATTAAATCTGGTTGACATTTCCGAGAACTCACCAGATAGGGCCTCGCAAAAATCACTTGACCCGGCGGCCTATGATGGTCTTGTGACGGCCCTGTTCAAGAATAAGACATTCCTTGAAAAAATATGGGGGGAAAAAACCAAGCCACATTTTCCCTCCACATTTAAATATCAAGTCGCTTGGAACGCCTTATTCAGGACCCCTATAGGCATGGCTTTCACAAGGGTAGGGTTTCAGCCCTGGAGGCGATTCTCTTCATGTTTTGGTTTTTTACGCAAAGGGACAAGTGAAATTTCTAGCCTGGAGGCGGGGGGCATAGGCGGTGATAGACTTGGAAGTCTAGGGAGGGGGGGGGCCACGATGATGTCAATTCATATATACATTAGATGTGTCGACTCCACCTTTGACGTTGGGGGGGGGGGGCAATGCCCCCCACGCCCCCCCCCCGTATCTCCGCCCATGGGGGAAGCCAGTGCCGTCTAAACGCATGGGGCCTACCTGGGCACCTCTTGAGAACAGGGGCCTCACAAAAATGCAATCTGGTTGAACTTTTGAAGAATTTGCCAGGTAGGACCTCAGAAAAACCTCTTGGCCTGGGGCCCAATGGGCGGAGATACGGGGGGGGCGAGGGGGGCATTGCCCCCCCCCCCAGCGTCAAAGGTGGAGTCGACTGATCCAATGTATATATGAGCTAACATCATCATCATCGTGTCCCCCAGCAATAATGACCTTGCCCCCCCCCAGACTTCCAAGTCAATCTCCGCCTATGGGCCCCATGATGCTCTTGAGACGGCCATGGGGGAAGCGCCAAATGTCCCAGCTAAGATGTCCTGCTCTATAATTTGGGGGGGGGCCCCCCCCACAAGGGGTGGGCTGACAAGGCTCCAGCCCTGGGACAGTGTCGTCTAAAGGCACGGCCCGGGGGCCTTAAGAGAAAAGGGGGCCTCACAAAAATGGGATCTGGTTGAGATTTTCGAAAATTTGCCTGGCAGGGCCTCAGAAAAATCATTTGGCCCGGGACGATTTTCATAGTTTTTCTTTGCTTTTCACGCTATAAATTCATCATAAAGGGGCCCGTGAGAGATCCCAGCCCCTAGGCTGGAATCTTTTACGGGCCCCCCGACCAGACTTTCATGGGGCCCCCTTTATGATAAATTTATAGCGTGAAGAAACAAAAAAATGATTAAAATTCTCCCGGGCCCCAGGGCTGGAGCCTTGTCAGCCCACCCCTTGTGGGGCCATGGAAGCATGCCACTACGCTGGGATCTTTTGAGGGCTGAAAAATTTCACCCCATATAGCGAATTCAGTGTGGGGGAAAAAACAAAAGAATCTTCCCCGGGGATCCACGTGCTTGACGTCATCCCCAAACGTTTTGGGGGGGGGGTCTGCATGTCTTTTATGCAATTGAAATTCTTAAACTTGTTAACATAAAAAAACAAGAGAAATGAGTACGGTGCATTGTTTACTAACCTTTCGAAAAATTGACCTTATTTTCTTGAAGGAAGAAAAACATACGTGCTTGCATCCACAGGGACAACAAAAACCAAAAACAAAATTATAACAAACTGTAAAGCTTGATCTGGTGCTGCCATCTACTAGACACATGTGTAACTTTATACGGGGAAAAAGGAAATTGAATTGCATAGTTGTAGTTAAAAATATATATATTTATGAGTTTAAAAATAATTTCAATCTTTGACTTCAATGAAAAATAAAAATCCAAGTAGAATTCGCGTAAAATAAGGGAAAAACCGGGATACGCCACAAAATCGGGACAGCCAAAAATACAAAAAATACGGGACGTATGGTCATTATACTTAAGTAGTCAAATCAAGTCGTAGTCTTCGAAATCGAATCGCAGTCATCGCCGTCCAGAACAGGCTCTAAAGTTTGTTTACGTTACGAGTTCCGCCCTAGCCGGAGAAACAAATTTCATGCCCAGTAAGTAGGAAAATTACACTGTATGAATTCAATACTTTATAGATTAAAGTTTTATGATTTATATAAATTGACGATAGAAAAACACAATGGGTTGTTTGTGATAATTGATGATTTTTATCATTGATGATGTTCATCAATGATTATTGTGATGATGTTCCATCAATGATTAACCTATGTTGAAATATATTATTTGGATTAACCAATGGTAAAGCCGGGTTTTCCTAGGAGCAGGCTTTCTCCTGCGCGTCCATCGTGGAAACTGTGATTGGTCAAAAACCCGAATTTCAAGTTTTTAACCAATCAGCGTTTTCACGCTGCACAGAGCGCAAAAGTTTTTCTCCTAGGAAAACCCGGCTTGACTGGAGAGCGCAACGCGGCTCACGATAGCTCTTTAAGTCGGGCGTGATTGGAGGACTGCTTCTGGAGGAGACAAATGCGTCGTGTGCCGCGCGTTTTGCCGATGTTCTCTTCACTCTTGTGTTTTCTTTCCCTTCCCTTCAAACCGGACGACAGAGTAGCTGATGCCATGGCCGTATACTACAATATAGCCGTCCTGATCTGATGCGCCATACACTAGGAAAACACAAATGCGTAGCGTGATTATGTAATATGTTTCTGCCGACGCGAAATTATACTATTCGGTTCACGCGGCGCAAAACACGTATTTTTAAGAAAACCCGGCTTTAACCAATATTTTTATGTTGTATACTAGGTGTGCACAGCCGAAAAGCGGCTAAAATGTGGTCCGCCAAGAGATTCCATTCGGCACTGCAAAGAGTGTTCCGGTGGTAAACTATCAATCCACGCAACACGATAAAAGCCCAAGCTGATCACATTTCCTTCATTAAAATATTGGAAATCGTGATATCGCCATAAGCTAAAAAAAATTGTGGAAGGGAAGTTAAGGTGTCAACCACAGCTAATAAAGTTGTCACAGGTATCTCAACTTGCCTTAGACAACATTTCTGGCGGTATTTGGCCAATAAAAATTTTTAAGGTAAGTAAAGTTGCCAATTACAGCCAAAAAAAATTGTCAAAGGCAAGTGAAGTTATCAGTTTAAGCTAAAAGGCAAGTAAAGTGCCCTAATACAGCCAAAAAAAAAAGTGTTAAAGGCATTTAAAAATTACCTTTCGCAACTTTTCCTGCTGCCGAATGCAGTCAAGAAAGTTGTCAGAGGCAACATAACTTGCCTCTGACAACTTTTCTGGTGGTATTTGGCAAAAAAGAAAATTCAATGGCAAGTAAAGTTGCCAATTTCAACTGAAAAAATGGTTAAAGGCATCAATTTATGTCATGAAAGCAATCTTAATTCTTCATTTAAAAAATTAGAGTGAGCCTCGTTGGAAACAAAGGAGAAAACGGGACATTTTATTAAAAAAATAAAAAAATGGGATGATTAAAATTATAAGCATATTCTGTAAAACACAGGTCAAATGATCACCCTACATATAGGCCTATATAAAAGTTTCTCGCCCATGAGCAGAAGAATTTCAGCATATTTGTCCCGCAGACAGAAAAGGTTGTGCACCACTGTTGTATGCAGTAAAATTCCACTGTATGGAACCTAGCTTACAAAGAATCCTTGGATTACAACAAACAGGAACTTTTTTACTTTGTCCCATATGTGCTCTTAATTGATCGGAATAACAAACATAATTTTTGTTCTCTTGGAGTTCGTTGTAACAAGATTAAACAGTATGTATTGATAGAAAAGCAACTGTAGTTACTATAACTTTCATCAGGAGAAACCATGTGTAAAAAATACAAATTCTCAAAGAAAGAATCTTTGATGCTTTCGTTATCAGTTGCATTGAAGACTGATTTCTAGTCTGGTAGTAATTTTATATGCATAAAAATTAGCTTTGCACTTGAAAATAAGCTTTTTCTTCTCTATTTAAAGTTTATTCCAGGTACTGAAGGAAAATGGTGCTCTTGGAGGTTGGTGATCTTCCCATTGAACTCACGTCCAGTCCTTTGGCATACGTATCATTGATTGGTCTCAACATAATCAGTAATCCAGTTCACAAAGCAATATGGGAGTCATTTACGATCAATAGGAATGATAGACCCCCTCTTTATTTGAGATTATTGCCAGAAGGATATGAATTCCCGAAGGCTAAACAAAAAGTAAGTTTGTATTTTCTTTTCCGGTTTTAAGATCCTGTACATACATTTGGTCTTAATGAATTGGGTCATGATAAACCTCCAGATGTAACAAACATAGTTTTGGTCCCATTGGATGTTTACAGGGAGTCCGGTAACCTGGGTGGATAATATTTGCCTAAGAGAGCAAGATACTTGCCTAAAGTACCATATTCGTCCTTGACAGAAACTTTCCTGATGCTGAGACACAACATAAACAGTGACAACATAACCACACACACACAGGAAAAAATTTCTACTGCAGGGAGTACCACATTGAGGGGTTAGCGCACCAACCTCTCGGTAAGTATAGAAAACTGATAGATTTTGAAGGCTGCCATTCAAAATCTGCAATAAATCGTAGATTCCCAGTTTAATTAGCCCTTGTGTACAGAATGGGCCAATTTTCGGTTCCCCTCCTTGAAACCTCATCTGACTCTGTGGTCATCTTTACTGAGATCCAATGATTTTTTTCCTTGATTCATTGAATAAAGATACAGTGAGCAGAGCGTAATACAATCACATTAGAATTAAAAGTTTTTGATAACAACAAACCTATTAATAACTATATCAGAAAGAAACCAGGTAACACAATGTTTTGGGCAGTAAACGGGACAGCCCCATTTTATTTACACTAGGAAACGTTAACTGGCTGGGTAATGTTGAACTGTGCTGCTGCATTCCACAGACTCAGTTTTTTTTCATTATAATGTTCTTGAACACAATTTTTTCTCTTATAAGCTGAGATCATACTTATTCATTTATTTTTTTTGATTCAACTATTGTGAGAAGTCAAAAAAAATTTATTCAACGTGAATCACATAGGTGCCAATGCTTCAGATTTTTTTCAGCCTTATTAAAATTTCCTGTCAAAAATGAGGTTCTTCCGGCTTCTTCGTATCATTATAAAGAAAAATCCCTGATTATCCTCAAACTGCGCCATATTAAAATGGAACCCCCCCCCCCCCTCCAAAAAAAAATCCTTTCGTCCTTGTAATTCTAGGTTGACCATGTTTCCTCAAGAAAAAAAATATTTTATTATGATTTCCAATACAATAGAGATCACTAATTGTTGCCAAATACGATGCCATAAGTGAGCAAAGTTGCCAATTATTGGTAAATTAGCAAAAAATTACTGATGGCAGGATAGGAAGCTACTGCAAATCACAGTGGTTTTGAAATAAATTCTTTCACACATGACTGATAGTTGAGATAAAAATTAATATTGATATTCATAATTATCATAAAATAGTTTATATGCTGGTGAAATAATTTTAATCCCGATTTTAGTATAGGATAAAAATGTAAGTGTTGAAAATGGGTAAAACATGGGACATCTTTATAACAAAAAAAAAGTTTGAATAGTCTAAATTACAGTAAAATGTAAAATATTCCAAACAAACCGGTTATATGCAGTCTCCCAAAAAATACCCAATTTTCTCATTTATTTGTATGACACATTTTGTTTGGCAGCGAAATATTTAGTCATATGACAAAATATTTTTTGTCGATGATTTTTTGTCAGGAAATTTGCACCAATGAGATTGCAGAACTTTCCTAATGTGCAGCATGATCCATAGATCCCCTTAAGAAAGTCTATTGGCAGAAAACTGATTTGGCAAGCTGTCTATTGTAAAAGCAATTAAATATACATACATGAATCATAGTGGCTATTACAGCCGAGTGGTCATAGTGTCGGATGCATCATGAAGATCCAGGTTTGAACCCCACCATCGCCACAGTGGTGGTGGGCTGAAGTTGGTTTTCTGTGGTTTCCAACTTCGAGACTCAAATGTGGGCCAATCTGCTCATTAAAAAATCTCGCAGCAGAGGGCAAAAACATACTTTTCAATCATTAAACTTCATGCATTTAGTTATAAAAATTGATGGCAGATGGCAGCAGTGCACAGAACAAACATTACACAGAAACAAACTTCATGGAAGATTCTCTCTCTCTCTCTCAGTACACTTACACACACATTCCAACATGTACCAATTCGTTAGAAGTTTCACAAAGAAATGTGGAAGAGGTGCATGTGTGGTTTAGTAGTAGTGGCTATTACAGTCCAATTGGGACGATGTGAACTACGTATGGAAATGTTTCTCTCAACAAGGGAAGGAAGATGCACCCTGGTCTTCTAAATAGTCATTCAGATTGAGGGAGGGGGGTCTGGTTCAACCTTATTCTCAAAAGGGGGGAAAAATTGATAACTTTAACCAAAATCCTGACAACTATTAACAAAACTTTTCATCTGTTATGATATAGGTCTGTTTAGTACTTTGCAAAAGTGAAAGCAATAGCATAATTATGACATTATTTGTGATTCCTATATGTGGTGTCTACTGTGGTATTTTCATCTCATTTGTTAAATATGGGTTTGATTGGATTTGTATTTAATGATGTTGATCAGGATTTTAATCTTAATTGGTCGTTGTGATGTATTCAATATCTAATAAAAGCTTTCGAGCGTTGTAACATTTGATAAGATGTTTTGTTCTTTTTCCAGCGTACTTCGTATGAATGGTACGTTCCTAAGGGAATTCTGAAGACGAATTGGATGACCAAGCATCTGACAGAGATACCTGCATTAGCGGTGCAGTTCATAGATTTAGATTGGGACAGTCCTTCCTGGATGGAGAGGCGGACAGAATGTGCTACTAAATTAGAAAGCTTGAGGTATAAACAGTTTTTTTTATAAAAAAAATATATCTTCTAATAAATTGTAGTTAGCATAGATGTTTACCATATTTTTTCAGACTTTTTTATGTATAACTTTTAAAACTATACCCAGAAGGCTTGTGACATTTACACAGATGCAGTGCGTATGTATATATTTTTTATTTCAAAAAACATAATCTCTAAGAAATTGATCATAAGCATCATTATACAAATATACAAATACAAATACAACGCCACAACAGGCAAATTGCCCAACGAGGTGGCTGACTTAAGAACATCATGGATCCCTGAGCCCCTACCTACTACTGCTACACCACACATGCACCCCCCCCCCCCGGAACCCCCCAACGAATCGGTACATGCGGGAATGTGCGTGTAGTGCAACCTGACGTAAAGTTTTTTGTTTCTGTGTAATGCTTGTTATGTGTAGTGCTGTCATCTGCCCCCAGTTTTACTAACTATGAGTGAAGTGTTATGATTGAATGATTTATCGTTGTAGGACTGTTGCTCTCTGTGGCGAGACTTTTTAACGGGGAGATCGGCTCGCATTTGCGCCTTGAAGTTGGGAACCACAGAAAACCAACTTCAGCCGACCACCACTGTGGGGTTCGAACCCGGATCCTCGCATCACGAGTCCGGCATTATAACCACTCGACCACCACAGCGGCAAATTATATGCTAGTCAAATACCAACTAACAATAGCATATCAATTACAGGAAAAGTTTGTTATAATGAGTATGGCTTGTTGCAAGAATCACGAATTCCACAGAGGAATGTGTACGAGGTGCATGTTCGTTTATGTTGCTGTAGTAAGAATCTTGTTATAACGAGTGATTTGCCAGTGATCATCAAATAGCTAATGTTAAAGATACAAAAAATATATTTGGTTGTAGCGAGTTGAAAATTAGGAGGCATTCGCTATAAAATCAAAAGAATTCCAAAAAATACTAGTTTTTTCCCTCTTTCTTCAGGAAGTGAACATGATGACTCATTGCATCATGACTGCATGATGACTGCATGATGCATCATTGCAGATGCTCCTTGTAAAAATTACTCGGAGGTACTTCAAACAAAGCATGGGCACCGGAAAGTCAAATTTTTTAACCCGCTTCTTATTTTTGGGCTTTCCCCATATATGCATGGGTTATGTGATGATTTTATTCAACTCTCCTGTAGTGGCTAAAAGATCATGTGACACCAGAACTTGCAGTTTAAAAGTCATTTCCGATTGACTGCAAAAGTTTTGCTAAAAGAACTTTCAGATTAGCAGGAAAATGGTGATGAGTTCACACAGCCATGGAAGTGAGCAGTGATATATAATGATTCAGAATTTTAATTGTGCAGTTGGTCAACTGAATCAGTTTGATAATACGAAATTCTATGCAAAAATGTTTTAGGGAGTTGAGTTTTAGAGTCCTGCATTTTTTAACATGTGGTTAGACCAAAAATAAATTTCATGACTAGAGTTCTGTTTATTTGGTAATATCAGAATGAAACAACTTAATTCTGAAAGATGTTTTAATACAGACAAAGCTGCAATTTTCTACCATTTTGTAACCTGACATAGCAAGAAATGGAGATTCACTTATAATGAGAAGTCTGTTATAACAACAATTTTTCTCTTGATTATGAACTGGCATTATAATAGACTGATACTGTACTTAGAATTTATTCTATCCTTGTCATAATTATCTTGGGCATTAGCAGATGTGATTTCATAATGAATTTATGAATTGAAACATTTTAGAATTTTGCTGTATGTTATTTAATCAATGTCCATTTCTTGAAATCATTCAGGGCAAGTCTGCAAGGACGAAGTACAAGAGTTGCTCTAGTATTGATTCAGAAAAGAGCTACACTACCTGGCAGTAAGTATAATATTACTTTAAATAAAAAATGTACTTTTTCTTTAAATGGCTTTATTTCTACTTTTAAACATTCTCGCTCGAATCTGATTGAATGTACAGGGAATCATGTTATGAGGTACAGATTTTTTTAGAAATTGTTTCAAGTTTTCTTCAAACTGGAAAATTATTATTCATGAGATACCCTTAACATGTTGCAAGAGTCACTAAAGCAGTTGTGGTATGTATCTGCATGTGAGGTCTCCTTTTTTGAGCATTTTTGCCATCCATGCATTAAAGTTGCAAGCCTTTATACAGGGTACATATGTAGCAGGGCATATGACATTTACTGTCAAACCGTTGATCCTAGAGACATACTTCCAATTAAAAAAATATCCAAATAATGTGTAATACTCAGATATGGCATTCATGTTGCAAAGGGTTGTATAGTTATTAAAATAAAGAAAAATTACTTTTTATACTGTCCCAGTGTGCCCAAAAAGTTGTTGCCCTGTCTCTCCTGATGCTAACTTCAAAAATTCCACATTTCTAAAGTGTGATGTTTGCAGAGAGATTTTGAAAATAAGGGAAGAAAGTTGGGGAAATACAGCTTTAAAAGTGGGTAAAACGGTTTTCCATTTGGATTCCATAAACCTTTCAGAAATTCTAATTGGAAGTATGCCTCTAGAATCAATGGTTTGCCAGTAAAATGGCATATGCCCAATTGCCTATGCACCCTGTATGTATGTATTTCTGCAAATTTTTTTTTAAATCAAATCCACATGTATTAAACAATTAGATATAATTGGGTAGTCAAATTTTTTTCTTTTTGTCCTTTCCTGTATGTGTAACACCCTTGATGCTGCCTGCAGACACAAATTCTTTATAAAAACCAACTGGTTTTTGTATGCCTGATTAACTCTCGAAAGTTTGACTAAGACTTTTTTGAACACTCTGTATAAATATGTAATTTATAAATTTGTTTTTGTTGTCACCCCATTTTTTAAAAATTAATATTCTTTTATAACTTTTTTTACTTTGCAGCAGATGATCAGATTGCCTCAGAAAGAGCTGCATTTTTATGTAGTTCATGTGATCTTTCGGCTAAAACACTATTTGTCTTACCTCATTCAGACCACCTGTTTGAATATACCTTGAGGTAAAGTCACTTAAAAACATTTCATTCGGGATAGTTATCTATCATGTACAGTCAAATCCTGTTATAAAGAACTTCACAAGACCGGAGAAATCACTTGGTTGTAATTAAATTCCGTTACAAAGGAATTCCAGGTTTTTGCATTGTTCCTATGCGAACTTATCTGGGAGATTAGAAAAGTGTTTGTTAAAACAGGATTCGACTGTATATTTTGTTGAAATTTTGACAATAATCATTGTCATATACAGTAAAACCCCTGTTTTACGGCCACATAATAATTACCGTTTTTTAAATTTCTTCATTAACAACCCCTTCATTAAGAGGCTTCCCCCTTTTTTATGAATGAATTTTTTTGTTCAGCCAGTGTCCGCAAAACAGAGTTTTACTGTATTAAAAAAAATACAATACAATTGTTTCTATATAAATATAGAAAAAAGTTTGTCACTTGGTTCACATTTTCATTTACTGTACATTGGAAATTATTTCTCTGTAATGAAGTTTTTGATAGGTCAAAGGGGCTTTGCTGTATGAAGAGTAATTATTTTTCGAAGATTTTAGAAAACCAGTCAAATTTTCATGCTCTTTAAAATTTTATAAATTTTTAAAGTTTTCTTTTTTTCTTATTAGGCTTCAAAATGCATTCTGGGAGCTTTCTCAGACTTATTATCATCATGAAAGTCGTCGCATAAAAAATCATCGGGAGCATTTGAATAAGACTACCCATCAGGTATGTATGTACATCTTTAAAAATTCATATAAATCTCGATTTTGTGTAGCAATTCCATTGATAATTTTATGCATTATTCCAAACACTTAAATTTATGCCATGATGGGGGGGGGGGAATACTTTAATTTTTGATGCTTTCTATAATAAAATTTAAAATTTTAATTTTAGTTTTTTTCATTTTAGCTTTTATTTGTCCGTCATCAATTCAAAATCGCATTCCTCTCTGAGTTAAAGCAGGAGGCAGGAACTGCTCTGAAGTAAGAATCTTAATAAAGAATTTTATTACTGCTGTGTGTATATAACTTACCATATTATGTCTTAACTTTTTTTGTGATTTCAACAGTGGCGGGTCGTGGTAGGATATTTTTGGGGGTGGGGGCACAGATTTCCAAAAGTATACTGCCATCTATCGGTGATGATATGCAGTCAAATACATATACTATTTACAATTAGTAAAGTATTGCACTGCATTGAAAACTTTTATTTTTGTTTTCAAATTATTTTTCACATTATCTGTATATCTATGCAAAACTAATAATGCTCTATCAATGCAACATGTCCATAAATAGTTTGTGCAGTGAGCCTAATCGATATCTTAACAATGCTGTAAATCATCATTTATGTTTAGCAGTTGACATCGCCTAGTGATTTTCGCGCATTGTGAAAATTCATACTTTTCTTCCAATATCAGGGGTCTGCACCCAGCCAAAATTTGGGCCCATTTTCCAGACCGTTCACAAAATTCCGGATCTAAAAAACTGACCCTTTACAAAATTCTGGACCTGAAAAATGATCCTTTCACAAAATAAAAATTAGTGAAACCATGAATTTGGAGTTTCATTTCTTTTGTGATAGATTAGCTTCACTTCTCCCAAAATTGATGATCCTTCTTACAAAAATAAGAAAATTTTTTGCAAAAACAGGACCCTACAAAAAAAAGTCTGGACAGACTCCTGTATATTATACTCTTAATTTAAAAGGTGTATAAATTTTTATGATAAAGTTATAAAATATTTATATTTTTTATTCAAATACTGTATATTCTCATTTAAAAGATACAACAAATTTAAAATATAGAAAGTAAATGGCAGAATCAGTATCTGTGGTGTGTTTTCAGTACGGCCAAAACAAGCATTATAACCTGTGCTAACTATCTCCCTTCTCTCATATTTCTACTCATATGGCACACGACGGAAAGCGCCTAAAGAGGAAAGAAGAAAACAGAGCTCTCTACATGGAAAGCGCTGCTGAACCTTGACCATATGACCCATATTTTATGGGATTTTTTTTTTATCAATGCTTCCAAAAATATTTATTTTCTAATTTATCAAATTCATTAAAAAAAAAAGAAAAAAAAAAGAAAGAAATTCAATGTTATTATGTTGGTATCAAATCCATTTGAAGAATTAAATTAATGACTTATAATTGCAGGTGCACTCCTACATATCTTCTTCACGAGCCGCCCCTAGATTTCGAACAACTCTGAAAGCTGGAAACCATCGTATTTTTATTCTAAAGCAAATACAAAGGCCACAACAGGGAAAAATCCACACTAGGGGGCTGAAAAGAGGTGCCCATAAAAAACATGCATGTCGAATATAACTTAAATACAGCAACCTAAAATAAAAGAAATTATCACACAAAACAAAAAAAAAAACCCCAACAAATACACACTAAAAGAAAACTAATGCAAAAAAATGATAATGATAAAAAATACACTGCCATAGAAACTTATGGTTGTCTTATCTAAGTATGGATTGCTTCTCGATTTACCCCAGTATGTTTATCGTATTTCTTTTTTTGAACGTGTCAATCGTGTTAAAAATTCATGACCCCATAGAGTAAGCTATTCCATTTATTCACACCTCTATTAGAGAAAAATTCCCTGCAGCACTTTAACCTGGAATTGTCCCTTACCTTAGAGCAGTAGATTGACAGGGTATAAATAACATGTTCCATCCTATCCATACCAGTTGAAAAATTTAAACACATCAAGCATATCCCCTTGCACTCTTCGAGTGTAAACATATTCAAAAATCAGATCTTTTTTTATTGCTCAAGCCTTGTGTATCAACAAGAATGCACGTAGCTCTTCTCTGCACCCCTTTGACCAATTCCATATCTCTTTGTAGGTATGGTCTCCAAAACCGTACTAAAATAATTCAAGACAAATCTTGAATTATTTAAAAATATTTTACTGTCATTTCTATCATCAACCAGGATTTGTACGTGTATTATGCTCTTCCAGTTCGGATTTTTCTAAAAAATGTCTTTCTTATGAACTTTTATAATATGCAAAGATAATAGCTGAATGGTTAATATCTAGTTTTGAAAGTTGTGCACTGACAACAACAACTAATACGTGAAGGCGTAGGCTTATGTTCATGCACACCACTTGTATTGGAAATGTAGTATCCAGAACATGAAAACAAATTTTTGTCTATTTCATTTAGCTTTAAAATAAATCACTGTTGACTAGACTCGCATAAAGTGAAGTGAAGACAACAAACTGGTTGGTTATTTTGTATAATTCATGTTAAAGAATGTGGGAGAATTTTTTGGTGTAATTGCTTCATACATATAGGAAAAAAAAATCATTTTTCAGTGTTTTTGTTGGATATGTTTGTGTACATGCTTGCCAAAAGATAATTTTTTCTTCTCAGAAATTATAAACAAGCCTATGCTAATTTGATGGAAGTTAGAGCAGCTGATGCTAATATGCTTGAAATAAAGACCATTGCTGGTTTCATCAATTATAAAGTGAGTGTTGAGAAATTTCAATTATACTTTTTCTTTAAACATGAAATAGCTCAAAAATCTTTATTTGATGGCTGAATAGTCTACTTAATAAAAAACTTGCATCTCTTTGTTATGCATACATATAAAATAAAGATCTGAGGAGGGTATCTGACTATCCAATACTACTACAGTCGAATCCTGTTTTAACGAATGCTGTCGTAGCGAAAATCTCATTTTAACAAACACTTTTCTAATCCCCCATATAAGTTTACATAAAAACAATGCAAAAAACCTGGAATTACTTTATAACAACATCCACAGTATAATAGGGTCATTTCACAGCATTTTAGCATTTATTCGTAAAAATGCTTCAAAATCTGGTTTGAAGCACATTTTCATCTTATCAGCTCTCTCATATATGAAATACATTTTGCGTTATTAGGAACAAACTAGAAAAATTAATGAATTTTTGTTTCATGCACTGTTAACACTAGAAAGGCCAGACTACGTTATTCCTATAAGGGCTCCCGGCAGTCATATTTTAACTGCTGTTTCTTTTCAACACAATATATTTAATCACACTAAATTTTTAAAATAAAAAGCAAGCATTAACCTATGTGGTCAATTAATTTCAAAGAAATTTACTTTTTCTTAAGCATACAGGGTGTCTATAAAATTTCTTTCCAACTTTAAATATGAAAATCTAGAGGACAACTGTTGACAAGATTTTCCATGAAAAAAATATAGATAAACATTACACCCACATCCCAACGTACATTGCTTCATTTTCATGACATGTGTCTTTTTGTATGCGTATCAAAGTCTTTTATATTCAGACTATTTAGTTGTTTCCATGCACACTGTGGATAACATATAATCTCATGTCAATATGAATTTACATTATTGGGGAAAAATACTAGAGCGCTTATTATAATTCTTTTCTACAATTTATAAAGAGAATACACTTTCTCTTTATAAATTGTATTGTATTGTATATAAAAAATACATTTTCGTCTTTTTCATCAGTGTTATCTGATTCAGACCAGTCACTTCTGGTTCTCTTCAGTGTAGGCCAATCCCTTGGGAGGTAATGTGCTTATATCTCTCATGGGACAGAGCCTGGGTCATGTCCGGCACTACAGTCACTTCTGGAATCACCATTTTCTCCTTCGGAGGGATATAGCAAAAAGTCATGATCTGCATTGTCAGAGTTTCCATCATAAATCTCCTCAGCCATAGATTCAATGTCCCAAATATCATTTAGTATTGATAATATATCATTTTTGTTCCTCTCCTAAGAGGAGAGGAAAAACTTTGCTTTTAGCTTGATATATATATGTGTGTGTTTTAATATTTCTTTGTTTTTTATTTATAGATGTGCCGTCTTTCATTCTTTAGTGGAGCTCCTTTAGATGCCATTGCTCAGTTCCGCAAGCACATAGATATATTCAAGAGCAAAATTGGACCTCAGAATCTTGCGTTTGAGCACAGCACTTGGATGTCAAAGCAGTTAGTGATTTTTTTAAAATGCATTTAATCATTTGGCATATCATTATTACATAACTGTTATCTTTAAACATAGTGAGAGTTTCTATATACATTGGAACTTTTTGGAAAAAACTCATTGGAACAATTTTGATTCAATTAATGAGCGATGATTTGCATTATGAGAAAAAATTTTGCACTTTGTTTACTTATTGTCGAGTTATCACAACTGAGCTGATGGTTTTTCACTTTTGTCCACACACGTACTGTGGAATTGTAGGTAATATTCTCTCCTATACAGTCTTCTCCAGTCAGCATGCCTTACTCGAAAAAAGAAAAAACCCATGTATATATGCTTGACTAGTTACAATACGAAACTAGATGTCAGATTGTAACCATGCGTATGAGCGCTTGGAGCTTTTTGTTATTATTTTTTTTAATATGAATTCTGATTGGCCAGGAGGTGATTGTAGACAAACTGATGGACCTCCATTGCCTTCAACAGCAAGATATTATGGAGGGGGGGGGGGTACCTTTTCTGAGGAAGAGAAAAGTGCCTCACTTCAAATAAGATGAGAGAAATGTGTAAAATGTGGGAATTCTGTAGAACAGAACCAATCAACTAAAGCTGTAGCAGTGTACAAGAAATGAATCTGTCCAAGAAAAATGCAAATTCCCCCATACTTGAGAAATCCTAAACAGGAGGCTAAAGCAAGTGTCATTAGATACGCTATTTTTCAAAGTTGGACAAAGAGAATAAGTTTTCAGAAAAAAAAGTGGGTCCCTAAGTCGTCCAAAACACTATTCCTCCTCTCTCTCGTCGTTTAGAGTAAGTTACTTTGTAAACCTTATTGTATTGCATGTTTATTTATAGCGTTATTATATCATATATATTTTATTGTATTATTTATTATATTATTATTGTGTTGTATTATTCAATGAAGCCATTTTTATTAGTCACTGTATTATTTGTGAATGAATTTGCATTTTTGAGAATGAGTAATCGTGGAACAAATTTATGCGAACTTCTAGTATTTCCTACGGGGAAGTTTGATTCAAATAATGAGCAACTCGTGTAATGAGCACATTGGTGGAACGAATTAAGCTTGTTATATATAACCGAAGTTCCACTGTATATGATGAGGAAAGTGGTAATTTTTATATGGAATCAGCTTCTGCATTTCTGTATCAGATATTTACAGATTATTCGTAAATTTTGGAGATATTCTCATGAAAACTGAAAATGTTATTGAAGTATTATTGGCTTTTTTATTGTGTTTATTTTCATTCACTTTGAGTCATTATAAACAATTTACCATTATGAACCCTGTTTGCATGGACAAGATCATGGGAACAAAGCTTGTTCGTTTCTTGAAATGGGATGTGCTTGATAACTTTTTTCCCCGCTCATTGGGGGAAAAGAGGGAAAAATAATTGCGTTCTGTTTTTTTTTGCTAAATTATACTTTTCATGGTGAATAGAACAGAACTGTTAAAAAATGTCAGACATTTTGGTGCAGTGTAAACAGGTTTTTTAGTAAAAATTCCAAACACTGGTAAAATGCTGCCCTTTTTTTTTCTCATGTTAATGGGTGTGGCTATAGCATTTACTCTCAGTGAAATCACAAATCATAATAAAAGTGATTCTGTACCAAGTACATGCTGTTGTTATTTTTTTAAATTACATCTGCAAGGGATCTTAAAAAAGTTAATGTAATTTATAGGTTTAGTCATTTTGGTGATCTCTTCGAGGAAGCTGTACAGCAAGGCTTGAATGCAATACAGACTCAGCACCCTGGATTTTACTATCAACAAGCTGCAAATCATGCTGTTACCAGAAAGACTTTGTGTCATAAGTTATGCAAAGTATGTCTAAAAAAAAAATAAGCCGAATATAGCTGTCATCAAAATCAAAAGGTTGTAGGGTTAGAGCTGTGGTCCAGAGGAATTATTATTTCTAAATATTTGAAAAAATATGCAGGGAATATCTTCGGTAGGGAAAAGAGCAGGCTTCTTCTTGACTGTCTAGAGTTGCCACATTAGAGCTGCATTTAGGCTGCAGTTGGGCTGGGGACCAATCACCAGTGATAGTGTGGCTTTACTTTCAGTCAAGTTTTATAGAGTACAGCTCGGTGCTAAGCTTGGCTGAAATATAGATGAAAGGTTTGGAAATGATAATTTCTCTGAAGCATGGTTCTCTAGTTCAGAATTTTCCAACCCTAAGTTTTAATTTCTTTCATTTAGTTTCTTTAACACATACATTTCGTTGTTTTGCTTTGTCTTTATTTCATTTTCTTCTGTGATATAAAAGGGTATTTTCTTTAAAAAATTATTTAAAAAAAGATTAGCACAAAATATCATGCAGCTAGATTAATGTTTCTGTTTTTCAACTCCTTCATTCAATTTTTTGTTGTATCATATCTCGTTTTTTTTTCCTAGCCGTCAGCTGAAACCCCTAATCTTGAAATTTTGGCTGGAGTTGATAGTCTTGAATTCTATGGGCAACGCCCTTGGAGGCCATGCTCTCAAAGTAAATGAATTCATAGTTCATCTTATATCTTATACAAAGTAAACAAATTGCAATGATCAGGTATTTGTTTTAAGGCATAGTCTTGCTGATAAAAAAAAATACATATGTTTCTATCGCTATAAAAAAAGGTGCTTTGTATATATATCAAACTGGAAACACTAATATGATGTTTTTGAATGCTGTTTTCATTAGGCAATATTTCTCTTTCCTGCTGTTTGAATTTATCAAAATATTCCTTCTTCCCATGAATAAAGTATTCTATTTTCTGATTATCATTAATATATAATTCATTCATCACAAATAAGTTGCGTAATGGGATGTATAGAATGAATATAACTTAAGTTCATCTGTTCAGAGCTGTCTTTACCTGTAATTATCTACCAGATGGGAAAAAAATTAAGAGTAAATAGAAAAAAACCCCAAATATTTCCAACATTCATCACCACTAGAGGGTATTTTCCCCACACAAATTATAATGTATATCTAATTTCTTGCAGGCATGTAACCAAACTGCTCAAGCTTCATGAGTGGGCGTCTAAACATTTCCAGAACCATTTCCATTCTTGTATATTCACTGAAAAATTTGATGTTGAGTTTACAGGAACTTACTTTACTGCTGAAACTCTTTCAAGAACACTATGAAAATCATGCAGAAGTTTTGTTTTTTACTGGGTTTCCAAAATTCTCTCCTGTACTTTCAGTATGACAGTCTAAAAGTTTCATTTTTTTTTATGGGTAGTTAAAGCTGTAGACAACGTGCCAACTTTAATTACAAACATCCTGTACATTTCTTTCTTGTCTAGACTTTTCAGATAAGTTGGAATAAGTCATACGAAGCAGCTCCAAAGCAGAATGTTTAGCTCTGTTCTGCGACGAGCCCTCAGCTGACTGGAAATGTTTTGCAGTAAAAATCCCCATACATATAATAGTGTTTTTTGAACTTTTTCTTAAATTTTTTTCAAATTGTTTTACAATAGCGATAATTGTTCTGCGACGTATGTCGCAGATATCGGCACATTCTGCTTTTGGGCAAAGCGGAAAAACATTATAAATGGGATTTGAATGTGTATGTTTTATACTTAGTAGGCTTATTAATTACTAAGCTGTCAATAAAACTTTCTCCCTCCTCAAAGGTTTAGAGCCTCCAGATCCTCAGCTAGAGCATGAAGGCACATTGGCTTTGCAGTATAAGGAACTGCAAGAAACTAATCATTCGGTAATGTGGAACCGTAATTTCTACTAATTTAGATAGAAATAAATATGTATGTAGAATATTTTTTAAAATCTTTTTCAGTGGATATTAGAGATGCCAACTTGAATGATTACCATGTTTATAATTTATGTCCTCTTCTCCCTTATTTTTATTATAGATGACGATCATACCATTGCTGAGTAGTGCTGTAGCTCAGTTCAAGAAATATAAATGTCCACGAATGAAGAGACAGCTAAGTATGGTTCTTCAAATTATATTTGGAAACAATAATGTCTTGATTAGAATCATATCCATATATATTTCCCTCAGTATCTGATGCACTTAAATTATATTGTAAAAACAGAACATAATTAGAAATTCAACAAATTTTAAAAAAACATGAGAAAAATATTTTTTAGGCATGAATATGTACCGAGAACATTGAGAAATGATCATTTTTCAAAGGATAAAAAACATGAACTATGGAGAAATCACATCATATTCATTCATCACAACATGCTATTATCATCAATGGCCTTTACATCCTCTAAGCAAGAAGTGAACGTTCTTGTAATAGAAATGCAGGAGGATCCCAAATATCTGCATCTCAATTAACCAAGTTTTAGGTTATCTGAGGTACTTTTCATGAATTCATTTTAAAAATTAGATGCAGTAAAATAATGTGGAAAACACCTAGTGTTGAGAAAAACTCGTTCAGAGAATGCTGCAGGGTGTAAAAGAGCTCCATATGGGTTGTGGAGTTTTTCGCTCTTAAGAAAGACGATATTGCCCTTAGGAAATTCTCTGGAGTGATGGGAGTTACAAATAAAAGATGAGATCTTATGGGTTGGCTTTCCCAGGGGTTGATAATTTAGTTTTTCCAAGGAGGTTGATTAAAAAAATTAATTTAAAATACTCTTGACTAGACAAACATTTTAAATCATGTTTACGATCATCATGGTGCTCTCTGAAACATTTGAGAGTGCTTGATGACAGAAGACTATGCTTTAACCTTCTATGGTCTTGTGTATATTTGAATATACATGGTGAATACATGGCCAAAAAAACCAATTACACCAGTTCTTTTTCACAATTTTTCTGGTATTTCAGAAAGTACATCTTTTACTGTCATTTCAGTACAAAATAAGGCTATATGACTATAAAATGTTTTTTTATGAGAAAAAGTTGATTCCCTGTGGGTGTTATTTATATAATAAAGCTGCTGAAATTTTACATGTTCAGCAATTTTTGAAATTGCACCAAATTGAGGGAATTGGAAATAAAATTCAAGGAAACAACTATTCCTTTGCTGAGTGAAATTCTATCTGTTTATAGATAACAGTAGAATAAAGGCAAACACTATATTTCACCTTTAATTAACCATTTTAGTTAATTAAAAAGTCCACTCTAATTAATTGCTGTGTTGATGTATTGTTTCAATTTAAAATATGCTAACACAGTACCAATTCACATCCGTTTTTGCAATTTTTTTAAAAAATAAATTTTTATTGGGGAGGGTAAACCATAAAGAATTAGAGCTCTATGTGTACCTATCTACTAACTATCTCTACCCTCAAAAAGTTATAAACTGTAAATACGTTGCAGTATTTAATTTAACTGTACTTTTTTTCATTTGATCATTTTATTGCACTATATAACGATTTAAAATAACTTTTGCGTAAACACAATTTACACTATTTAATGACTTTATTTCATTTAACGCCAAAATTATGTAACATCTGGATTATTCAACTTAATTCTGGTCCACATTAGCTTGGACAATCAGGATCCTACTGCATTTAGGTTTTGAGCTTAAGGATGCACCAAGAAAATTTAATAGATATGCAACTCTGTGGTGAATTGATGCTTTGGCATGGAATGTTTAATGTAGCTATAAACTTGTGTAAAAGTCAGGTTGAAATATCAGTGGATTGAAATAAGTGTAGTGAAACTTTCCACTATAACTGTTTAACTATTAATGGTTTATTTTGTTATGTAAAGACATCGGATCTGGAATTGTCATATAACTCGATAATTGGGAAGTGGTTTAACCTTTCCATAGTCATTTTTTTACAAATTTCAAGTTATGAATTTGGATGTTCAACTCATATTTATATTGAATTTCTCTAGATTTTTTATGATTTTTCCATTAAATTCTACATCTTTATTTATTATTGTTTGTGTCTTCCCTCCCTTTATTTTCAGCTGTAGAAATGGGAAAGGAATACTATTGCTGTAAGGATTACACCAAAGCATTAACGTAAGATATGTGCTTAAATCTTTTAAAAATAAGATTTCTTCTGGGACCACGTTTCTATGTAGAGACAAATCCATAAAGAGTGTTTGTTAAAATCAGGGAAAAAATTATAGGCTCTCACTAATCTGGCATATATCAGGGCGAGATGGATCACTGGAAGGTAGTGGAAAAATGCCCATCTAAATGGCATAAATATGCAGACATGCAGTGACGTGTTTTTCCATTCTACACTCACAAGAGACCTGCCTGAAAACGCTGGATTACTGGACAGCCAGATTATATATAAAAGAAAATAAATAAATAAATTTAAAACTAAATATCAGAAACATTTTACTGTATTTTTATCAATATCAATAATGATAACAAAGTGAAATATTTTCCTTGATATTGCCATTTTTTTAAATTACTTATAAATTCTTGTTAATTATATTGCTGCACATATTATGATAAGACAGTTGGGGAAAATAGAAAAGTGTATTTATTTTGCACTATCCAGATAAAAAATAGTGTTACAATAATAACATCACAATTACCCAAGTTGAATAATGAGGAATTCCCAAAATTTTAATGTACACAAATGATGATAATTTTTAATACATATCTTGTCACAGCTCTCCTTAATCCCCCAAAGCAGAACGTTTTACATTATTCTGCAATGAGCCCTCAGCTGGCTGGAAATGTTCTGTGGTAAAAATTTCCATAATATAGTGTTTTTGCACTTTTCTTGAAATTCTTCTAGATTATTCTGCAGCAGCACTGATTATTCTGCTACGTTTATTGCAGATTTTTCAGCATACTCTGCTTTGGGGGCTTCAATTTTGATACTCATCTATGACACTCAAAAGTGCCATAACATATTTTTAAGAAGGGGGTGTGGCTATAACCTTATTACTATGTCCAGTTAACCCCCTTGTAAAATATCTCATGGCATAGAATAATGCTGCAATTCATTATTTGGGCTTCACTGGTACATAGTCATTGTTCAACCCGTTTTCCAACAAAATCACTCCCTGCCCAATCCTAAAATCCCTGTCATTTCATACAGAGCTTAGTTCTTTTCATGTGCATTAATTTTAGTTTGAATAGGATTTCAATCCGCAATTATGCATCATGATTTATCCCAAGCGAAGAGATTTCATTTGTCAAAACTAAAATTGATAATCAAATCTACTCAACTGATATGTTTTAAATGTCTTCAAGTATCTAATGTAGCTCTTTTCTGAAAAAATAAATCATTTATATTATTTATTTTCTTGATTCTATAAAAATTTCAATATCACTGAAAATTAGTTCCATCGCTTCCCATGCTTTATTTATGGCATGAATCTCTTCTTTCTTGATTTTAAATTTATCATTGATTCTTTTTTACTTATATTTGTTAGATTGCTTAGGCATGTTCTTTGGGACTATCGGATTGAAAAATGGAGACCGATTGTTTCTAGCATACTGTGGCTTGCCCTGAAATGTGCATATTTGTCTGCAAATGTGCAGGAATATATATTTTGCGGCTTAGAAGCTATCAGCTACTGTATCCTTTCTTTGCGTGCATGAATTTTAACCAATTACTAATAGAAGTGCAACCACTGTATGTTTAGTTTTGATATTTTGTAAGGCTGATGGAGATTATACCATATCTTATCATCCATTGCCTCACATGAATGAAATTTTTTATTTATTTTTCTTGATTGAGATACTAGGGATTTTGCATAGCTCGGAAGAAAAGTCAGTGATTCAAAGTAGTCTCAACAATTTGATTCTGGTATTTTGATTTCATTGTCTCTTTCAATATAATATATATTTGTTCACACTTTGTTTCCCTCTTAATTTGAACTTTTTCATCTGTATGCATGCTAGAATAGTTTGTCAATATTAAGAAAAAAATATGTATTTTTGGAGTGAATCGGAAAAAAAAAATTCAAATTTAACCTGCACCCAGATTTCTTGACTGTAAGAATAAGGCACATTTCAGATTCAGATAAATACAGCACATTATGTATGTTTAAAAACTTTGGCAAGTAGCAGCCATTCAAGTGTTTTCTGTATGATAGATAATTTTTGAACATTAACTGTGAAAAGGTTTGTGTGAGGTAAAAAAAAAAAGGTGCATGGCTGATTTGATTCTTTTTTGGAGTTTGATTACTAAACAAAATCTCAGATTCAAGTTTTATTATTGGAAGAAGATCCATGACAAATTTTTATAATAATATGCATAGATACCAATTTTTTTTATAAATGGGCATCATAGAGATGCCAAATATAACTTTTTTAACCCTTTGTCAGACACAATGCACCTACCATTTGTATCTATGGAAACTTTCGATTGGGATAAAAAACATGAATCAAAATTAGGCATAAACCTTCTTATTATAGTTCTTTAGTATAAATCTCTATTTAGTCGCAAATGAGAAAAAAGAAAATAACCAACAAAAAGTAATCAGATTGCTCTACATCTGCTTCAATACTACCAAGGAAATATGGTAAATTCTTCTTCAATCACTTTTTTACAAATTGCTGTTGCAAGCTCAAAAATTTTTTCAAAGTGTTAGAAGACTTCTTCTTTATTATTTTGAAATTAATTTAGTTAATTTTCTAAAATTATTATGAGGAAACACAAAAGAAAAATATTTTGAACAAGAGCAATTTACCCGTCAAGTAATTTTTTTTCCAAGTAGTTTAAAAAAAATCTGTTTACACCGGAGTCATAAATACAACAATATGTTGTAATGTTTCAATTGGTCATTCCAGTAAGATGAATAAAAAATAAATTTAGAAAACACTATATTCTGAAAATTTTATGACAGTGATTTGTTTTTAATTACAGTGTTACAAAAAAGTTTTGTGAATTTTCTTTTCCAAATTTTAAGTTTTAAGCCTAAAAAATTCTGGGAGGGGGATCCTTATACACAAGGGAGCCTTTTTTCTTTGAAATACAGTAATATAGTAAATGGTTTGATATTCAATCTCGTTCTTCTAGGGAAGCTCGCCAGGTATTATACCAGGGTTGACAGAATTTGAAATTAAAGAATCTGAGCAGCTTTGGGCAGAAAGCCTTGCTTCACTAGCATTACCCGCTATCATCACTGTGCAGATGGCATCGACTGTTCCATTCAGTATGTTTTTTATTTGGTTCAAGGCAATTTTGTATTCATTTTGTTAGTTCACAAGTTTTTTTTTCTCTTCATGTATGATGAGATGTTTTATTCCTCTCATTTATTCACCAGTTGAATGTAGAGCTGGCTTCGCTTGTCAAGATTATATGCTGGATCAAAGAATAACAGTTACCACTTATATCAGGTACATTGAAAAATATAATGCATTCCTTAGATTGAAACTTTTGTCAGTAATTGCAATGCTTTGAGTTTCACCGGTAAAAGGCAAATTAAAGAAAAGTTTTTGTTTTGTACTGGGAATTAAAAACTATTTTTTACTTCCATGCACAGTTAGTGATGAACAGCATTATACTATATAGAGTGTTTCACGAAAAGTGTCAAAAAAAAATAAAAAAATAAATGAAAATTCTATGGTTGTTTCTGAAATTAAAGTAAAAAATGAAGAATTATCAGCAAATAAAAAAGAAATTCAGCTACAGGAAATGGTATTTCTGTTTTCAGTTATATTCTGGGTCTTGCGACAGAGCCTGGGTATCTCGCGGTTTCTCCAGTTATATTCTGGGTGAATGTGAAAAATAAGATTTTTATACAGCCCCCATCAGAAAGACAGAAAAATTTGCACCTGTTTATTGCACTGCAATAAATTTACTCAGTAACATGTCAATTAAAATTAGATGAAATATCAATTTAGTTAAACTTCTGGATTTTTATTATTTTTTTACACACTTAAATATTTATTTCTCAATACTTTGAAAAGGTGTGGAAAGTAGAAAAAATCAAGAGTTTCAATCACTGATATATTGTTGTATTTGCATCAAATTCATGTTATGGTGTAAATCAAGGCTCGACAAATCTCAGAGAGTTTAAATGCAGACTTGAAATAATACATGCTCACAACAATATTTTATATGTGCATAGATGAAAAAAACTTTACTTCCAGTCAAGATTTTCACAATCCCAGGCATGTCGGGCAATAGATCCGTTCAGCCTTTGTGTTAACATCATTCAGTGCAATAAAGTAACAAATATTACTGTGATAATTTCTTGCATATAATCCATAGATTATATGTTAAAAATCATGCAGATTATAGACATCTGCAGTACATTTGTAACTTTTTCTTTCTGAGAGGTTGGAATAAAAATAAATGTTTCAGAAAAATAATTTCAAATCAAACAAGGGCCCCTAAACTATTGAAGGCTTTCATTTATGTACATATTATGAATGAATGGAATACACTGTCAATGCTTGATGTAACGACCCTCCCTTCATCCCATCAAAAACAGACGTTATATTGGAAGAGTCATTACATTGAAATTAAAACTTATATGATAGTCGTTCTATGAAAACATTTGGGACTTATCTTACCAGTCATTGTAATGGAATGGTCATTATAACGATGAGTCAACTGTATATATATTTTATTTAGTGTCTTTCATTAAAATAAAATAAAGAGTCCTTCAAAAAATGCTCAGGTCTTGTCTAACTTGTTAACATGGTCTTGCCCACAATTGAGAGAAAGACAACCGTTGGCTTAGTTGTGATCACACAACGCTCAACAAACAACACGAATACGCAAAGCCTCGTACAGACTAGTCTTTATCTAGGAGACTTTGGCTATGCATATTACTTGTATTGTGAGAAGTCTCCCATCTATCAGTCAAAAAATTTTAAAAACTTTTGCTTGTCTTGCAATATACTCTTAACCCAAGTTATTTGCAATCTGAACGTGTATTTGTTTTTTGTTATTCAAGAGTTAACAAAGGTATATCTTGTTTCCTCATCATGTTTTACAGAATGAATTGTCCTCTTCCAATGAGCTTCACAAAACTGACAGTTCTCTTCAATAAACCAGTGAGTGCTTTTGTTTATTTATCATTGAGCATGATTACACTTTGGTGATTATACACAACCCTGGTTTATCACAAATGAGACGGTTTGTTACCATTTTTCCCTTGAAGACGTGGCTGTGTCAGAACCAGCCAGTTATTTTTTGTGGAACCAAACTGTACATGTTATGTGTTCTGGCACTGCCATCTATCTTCTAATTAAAATAAAAATGGTGAAAAATCGGCAGTGGATAAATATTTTTATGAGGTGATCTAAATGCTGCAAACCTCCCTTTTGAAAAAAAAAAATTCAAGGGTAGATTAGCTGTCATTTGTACCTGAAAGATGAAAAACCAAAAACCATAGAAAACCAACCTCACCCAACTGTCCAGTTGTGCTACAACCAGGGCCGGCTTCACTGTTCAAAAGAACGATAGTTCAGTCCATGGAATGAGATGAATATTGTTTTTCACTTATTTGCTAGCTTTGAACAACAGTAATTGGTTTAAATGTGTAACTGAAACTTTTAAGGCTTCAATTTCGTTTATGCACATATTACTCCTATTTTACTCTTTCCATACAGTATGCTTTCCTTTTCAGTACTACAACGGTTTTTGTGAAGTTCCGATGACAAATCGGGAGATGAAAGGTCAAGATGTGGGTTCATGCAAAATGAATCTGGTTCCTCGAAACACTCATACATACAGCTTCAACTTTATTCCCAATCCAGATGATACTGGGGAAGAGATACAGGTGAGATGATAAGATCTGGATTTATTCCTTGTTTGCATGATAATTAGTTACATTAGAAGTAAAAATACATAATGATTCAAAATAATGGTTATTGACAAAGTTATTTAAAGTGGTTCCTGGATCATGGGATGTACCATTGATACCCTAGTATAGGGAAGGGCCTATGCCTATTCTCAGGCATAGAGAAATTGTCCAGATAGTTGTACTGCACATTAATCAATCATTTTAATTGAACTGTCACATTTAAAAAAATTCTGATCATAAAAATAAACATTAATTTCTTTTACCCTCAAACCCAGAATATATCAAGCCTGGAAATTATTAAATTTCTCTGATGAGTATATTACGTGGTTTTAGTTATATAGAATTCATACTTAATTACATTATAGGGCCAGACACACCTTGCTTCACGTGCCAGAGAGAGGTATCAATGCATCATATTTATTTGCAAATAAGTTCATCCGTATTATTGATTTTTCATTTTGTCTTTATATTCCAGATAACATCCATAGCTCTGCATCTTGGTTCAGAAAAGGGGCTGAGTGTTGTTTTGCACTGGATTGGCTCAGGACTTGATAGTCTATCATCTCGAAATCTGTTGTCTCCATATGCAACAAAAGCAGCATCATTTAGTGATGAGCCCACATTCCATCGGATCATGCTATATCCCTTGACCAGGTACTGTGTAACGTACATTCTTTAGTCATGTGGGAAATATTTCAATGAGGTAATTAGCATATTTGACATGACTCCTTTAGATTACATAAGACAGTTTCATTATTCCTAACTTTGTATTGCCAAGTCTTCGTTTATATAAATAAAAGTAGATGCATGCATATGGGTGAGACCAATGGTTGTGAAGTTAAAATTTAATAATATGATTGCGCTGATTCAATGCACAAATGTGAAACCAAAATCGTTGTAACTACTTTTCTTAGAATTAAATACTCTTAATTTTAATCATTCATTATCATTGAGTCAAGAAACAAAATTCACACAGTTCTGCATTATCCACAGTGATAATGCTTTCAAATACATCATGTTTATGTTTGTGATATCCTAACCTACAACACGTGTATTACTTTGTCAGGATACTGCCAAGAAATCCAAAGTTGCAACTGAGCGTCAATCATGAGCCACCTGCTCTGATAAATGAGTTTTATGCATTCACAATTGATGTCACTAATGAAGAATCTGGTGCGATTGAAGATGTTTTCCTTTCAGTTGGTTTCATAGAAGGACAAGCTCAGAGTTTACTTGAAAATAGTGAGTGTATTTATAGCCGGCGTCCTTTTGGTTTTTTTTTCTTTTTACTCTTCCACAGTGTCCAAATATTGTGTAATTTGAAATGAGAGTTCTTATTGCCAAGTTTCTTGTGGCTATAATTTTCTTATTCAAATAATTTCTTTTCTGAAGTTTTCGTACTAAGATCCTGAGTCAATCAAACGTTGATTTAACATCACCATTAATTTTTCAGAATTCTGATACTGTTACAAGTTTGGTGTTGCATTGAATTATGGTTGAAGCAGTGTAATCTCTCTTAAGTATGAAAGATTAGATCAAATTCACTGAAATGGTGGTGCTAGGGCAACATTGAGGGGCACTGTAATAGGGTTCAACCAGTGTTTCATGCATCAAAATTCAGTTTCGCTCCAACTTCACATAAAACTTGCATTTTTACCACCTCTTCGTATTTTAATATCTTATATTATTCGCAAGTTCAGGCACTTGAAATTTGAGGTACTACCGTATTGTTTCGTATAAATATTTTTTATATAAGGAAAGCATAAAATTTTATCTTAAGCATTAAAATTCTAGTTTCATTTTTTTTTATATATTTTCAGCTATCATTACCGATGATTGGCAATCGGTAGAAAATAATAGGCCATTTCTATCAAATGTTCAAATGAAAAACTTATTGCCTGGTGAAAAAGTATGTTTTATGATTTTTTTCTCAGAAATCCTTCATTTAAGTAATCTTTTATTAAAGCTTGTAATTATGGCTTCCAACCAAATCTTCAGATTTATTTTTGTATTTTTAAATATTTTTTAGGCCACAAATTTAATGTATAGCATGACTTCTTAGGCTTCCCAAATCCTTAAAATTAAGAGTAAATAGGCTTCATTTCTGATGAATAATATAAATAGTATATTTTACTTCACAGGTGTCAAAGAAAGTATTTATGAAAGCAAGCAGTGTTGGGGATCGAAAAATAATTTTTGAAGTGAGTTTTTAAAATTACTCTTTTTAAAATTAAAGATTTTTTCTCCAGTAAGTTCTATAGCATTTTATGAATTATTCTCATTTTATGACCACTATACATTTCCTCTTTGTTCCTGTCATATTCCCAGGTGAAGTACAACATAACAGTTGAAGTAGATGAGCAGCAGCTTCTTTGCACTTGCAGAAAACTGGCTAATATCAACATTAAAACTGAAGAGCCGTTTGAGTTTTCTTTCAATATTTTGAATATGAAGGTGAAGCAATTATAGTGATTTCTAATTATATAAGTTGTTTATTCTTAAGCCAGAATTGGGACTAGATAATTAGTCAGCCAAGCGAAACACATTTTGGTGCCCCTGTATGATGTTAAATTAAAGAAGCATTTTAATTGGTGAATTTTGTGCCACACCTGGGACATCAGTCCTGTCTGCCACCCTCCTAGTTGTGGCCGTGTTGGAAGCCTTTGATAGAAATTTCAATACTTGTGATACAATTGTTATTTTATGCAAGATCTATCTGCATCCAAGTTATGGATACATCTACCTCCTGTTCAGCAGGTTTGAACAGTAATCCACCTGAACCTCAAAATTTACAATCATATACAGTAAAACCAGGCCCATAATTAGGTTGAGCCAACCAGGGCACTGCCCCAGGGCCTCAAGCCAAATGAAGAGGCGGTCCACAAAAATGTACACTTGTTTTTCATAATAATAACCTTTTCAATGGAGGCTCCTAGAAGGCACACTAGGGCACTGAGTAAAACCTTTCTTTTGCGGACACTGGTGGGACAAAAAAAAATTGTCTGTAAAAGAAAGGTGACTGTCAGGGGTTAGAAAAGCATATTTTTATTTTACTCCGGAGGAAGAAATTATTATTTGGCTGTAAAAAAGGGCTGACCACACATATAAAGGGTGTCTGTTAAGAGCGGTTTTACTGTATATCATCTTGATCGACATTTCAAGAACTGGAATATGAAAATAAAATGAGACAATGCATTCTTTGGGTTCAGTTTTTTAGTGATAGAAAAGTTTGATTGCCATTTGCAATTACAGTGTATTAAAGTTGCATCATGATGGACTTCATCACTGCAACTCAGGTTCGATTTCCGCAGGGGCACAGCTGTAGTTGGCTGAAATTATTTTTCTGTGGTTTTTCCCAACTTTTTTTTTCCCGTGGCTGAGTGTTTTGGTCACACCAAGACCAATAGCAATTTTTGATTTAATTTCAGTCCTAAACTTGTTTTACCAATTGCCACTGGGCCATTTGGCACATTGGTTCATTTTATTTAAGTCTTCTGTAAGATGCCGTACATCATAATATATTATGTATATCATAAAAAACATTTATGATATGACGTAATATTGTTGTCGTCATCCCCGTATGCCAGCAGCACAAATGTGCAAATTTTCTTTGTTTTTTTAAATCAGCTGGTTGGATACCTTATTAACTCATAAGTTTTGCCTGAAATGGGAATGTGCATCCCCATTGAAACACTTTACACAACATTTTAGGAAAATTATTTTCACAGGGTAAATGGGTAGAGAGTAAACATTCAAACGTCATTTCCCACAGACATTGCACATTCATGCTTCTGGCGTGAGGGAGATGATATTAATATTCAAGTTAGGGTTAGGTTACTGTTAAGATGTGCCAATTGGATTCATTTTAGCCACAGTTTATGTTCAATTCCAAATGGCTAAAACAGACTTTCAGTCTTGTATAATATCACTATTTGCTTATTTTCATATTCAATGAACAAATTAAAAAAGTTTTATTTTATACTATTAGTATCTAGTAATTACATTAAAATATAACTAATATCTCAAAATGTACATCCAGTACCACAAAATGTTCACAACTTGTTTCTTTTATCTGCTTTAGTATCATCTGCAGCAAAGTGTCAGAGCAGAGGAGCCATTCCTCCTGAAAGTGAATGTTACTTCACGTTCTTCAATACCTTTGTACCTTGAAATTGGAAAATTAACCTTGGTAAAAATTTTCCAATATTTCAGTTTTGTTCATTTCTTTCCAATTTGATTTTGAAATGTTATGAATCTCTGACATTTTGATAACGTCAGAGGTACGAAAATTAATTTTTGTCAAGTTTCCTTAATTATTTATATCACACATAAAATTTGCCCGACATAGAGGAACTTTCATATTAGGACTTTCATATCTGCTGTTGATTGGTTTGAGTTTCTTCTATGGATACCTGAAGTCCTGATGTCATTCTATTCTCTTTCTCCTGGGCCCTTGAACCCTAGAATACCTGATTTCTTTATGAGAAACATTTTCTCTGGGATTCAGGAATTAATTTTTTATGTATCCTGTTTTAAAATTTTGGGTATTTGGTATTCTATAGCGTATCAATCACATCACAAGCTCACAAGCATGAATGCAATAACATTAGCTCGCAAGCTGACCCCCCCCCCCAATTTGAGAATCTTATCCAGTCAATGTAAATTTAAATTTAATGTCTTTATATGCAATAGAATTGGGCAAACTAGGAACATTTTGATGGTCAAGGGAGCTGCATTTTCATAGCTAAATGTGTGGTCATATTAACTTGCTATGATTAATTCATCAATTTATAATAGCGTTAGACTCTGTTATGACAAACCTTGTTTATAATGGGTAGCCTGATATAATGAGCTAATATTATCCCATAAGATTGTTTCTTTAGATCGGATATAACTCAAAATTTCTGATCCCTTGACATTTAACATAATAGGGTTTGACTATATTTTATACCGTAGTTAATATGTTTACGATGGTTACTTTATAAATGTAAATATATACATATGTGTGTCTGTGTAATTATGCCTATATGCATGCAAGTTTTCGAAGTATGATCAGCTGAATTATGTGAAGTAAAGATCTGTCTTTTTTTCCTTTCAATCCAGGTTGATGCCATTGCATCTGTTGATGAAGAAATTGTATCTTCACTGCAAAACCGTAAGCTGTTGTGTTTTTATATTGTAAATCTTGTAGCATTAGACACATACATAGTTTTTTATACATTATTTTGCACTTATGTTATGTAGAGATATGTGCATATTTGAACTTACGTGTATATATGGAGCTATCCCGACACAACAATATAATTCTGAGTAATTAAGCCATGGGTGGAGAATTCAGACTGAAACATTTTATCTATGTATAAAAGACACACAGTATACAATCTTCTCTTTGCATTTTCCTATTGTCATTCTTTTGCTTTTCCGAGGCTTAGTTCGTTCTGGACTGGAATATGCTGTTAGGTTCTGGAGACCATACCTACATAGGGACATAGACTTGGTTGAGGGGGTGCAGAGAAGAGCTATGCATGCTCTTGTTGGCACGCAAGGCTTGAGCTATGAAGAAAGACTTGATTTCGTGAATATGTTTACATTGGAGGAACGCAGGTGTCAGGATATGATAGAAGTGTTTAAAAATTTCAACGAAATGGATGGGCCATGAATTATTAGTACACCATCAATCAACTGCTTCAACAAGGGGACAACTCCAGATTGTGGTGTTGCAGTGAGTTTTTCCCCTCTAATATTGTTGTCAATAAATGTAATAGCTTACTTCTGGGGGTTGTGAATTCTAACACAATTGACATATTTAAAAATGCATACGATAAACATATTGGGATAAATTGAGAAGCTATCCGTACTTAGATAAAACAACCATAATCTATTTTATGAGCAATGTATAATGTATCATTAAATATTTTTGAGATATATGCTTTTATATTGGGTTGCTGTATTTTAGTTATATTTGACATCCATATTTTTTATGGGCATCTTCTTTCAGCCACCTCATTGGGAAATTTGCCTGTTGTCGCCTTTGTGTTTGTATTTGTACACAGTTGTAGCAGGCAGATCTTGACACGATACTTACATAACACGAAAATTCATCTGACATTTTCACTTAAAAATATGATAGTCCGATGGCAGCACCAATGGAACATAAAACACTCATAACTCTGACAACATAAATGTAGTAGGGCCACACACTCATATCACACAGTCAGTGCCAGCACAGATGTGTTAGAGATTCCAGAGATGAATGTTTACGAGGTTCATGCATAATTAAATAGCAGTTAGTTGTTGCTCTAAATAGAAACGAGAGTAATTCTTTTGATTAGTATGTTTGATCCGTTTCTCTGTTTGACCTTTTGAACATTTCTCTTCCTTGTGTAGTGTATTTGATGCCTGATGAAGTGGGGAGTGAATGCTTCTGTTTGGTTTCTGATGAAGAATGTCCACCATCTTTGCCACTTGGTTCATATTCCATCAAATGGAAAAGGTATGCATGTGCTGAATAAGAAATTGTGTTATTAAGTTTGTGAAGTTCTTGGCTGAAATAAATTAAAAAAAGAAAACAGTTTTTGTTTGTTTATATAATAATGCTACATCACCTAATTGATTTTTTAAATTGATTTGATTTAGGAGTTCTCCAGATGGATCAGACTCTTTAGTCGAGACCACAGTATCCCTTCCAGTGATCGATGTTGTGCACTCGCCTGTTTTTCTTGAACTGGAGCATCCTTCACATGGGTTTGTTCGAACACCAATGACTGTAACTTACACGCTTCATAACCGTCTGCTCACCATTCAAGAAATAGGATGGGTTGTTGATAATGATGGTTCCTTCATGTTCTCTGGGAACAAAGAGGTTTTAGCATTTTTAATTTCTCTATTCTATTTGTTTTGAAACCTTAAATATACAAGGTGTGGCAACTTTTTGAGGCTTTGACTCGCAGTAGAATTAAATTATACATTTCATTATTAGAAAAAATACATAATTTGGTTATTTCACCATTGATGAATCAATTTGATTTCAGATGCACTTCAAAGTTATGCCCAGAAGTTCCACAAAGTTGACCTATAACTTGTATCCACTGACACCTGGATATGCCCTCTTACCAAGACTTCATATCGTAATGAATCCTCATCACACAACCTCACAGAACATAGATGAGCTGATTCAAGAGATGATACCAACCCACTTATTCATACTAGTAAGTTTTTGTAGCTCATAATATATAATTTAAGATAAGTTTTCCATTGAAACGCTGGGTTTTTTGTTCACCACAGCTTTGCATAACCAGATGTGTCATCTTCATTCAGACATTAAAACAAATTTGATTGAAATCTAATTTTGTACATTTAACTTACTGTTTCAGTTTTCCTCAAAAGTTCTATAATGATACTGATTGAATATTAGGCATTATTCTTGAGTAAAAAAATACTACATGATGAACACTCAAATTCCTTTTCCGCAAAATTACTGGCGAACCGTTGATCCTAGAGGCATATTTCCAGTTAGAAAAATTATCCAAACAACATGTTGACTTTAGATACCTCATTCGTATTGCTAGGAGCTGTGTAGTTATTAAAATAAAATAATTTTTTTTATATAGACAAACCTTGTACTCTAAAACCCATTTAGAAAGTTGTTGCCCTGGCCGTCTTGAGGGTAAGGGAAAAAAATCCACTTTTCTAAGTTCAATATTCACTGAAATATTTGAATTAAAAAAATCACTGAAAAGAAGGAAAAGAACACAGCATAATGAGCTTTTCCGTTGGTTTATTCAGTTTTTTTTTTTTCTAATTTTCAGCAATTTTTGAATTCAAATATCTCAGCGAATATTGCACTTAGAAACATAGAAATTTTTTTTTCTTGGCCCCTAAGACAGTGCAACAAATTTCTAATTGTTTTTTGAGCACAGTATGTCTGTATATAAAAAAATTATTTTTTTTAAATTTTAATAAGTGCTCAACTCCTTACAATATGAATAATGTATCTGAAGTCAAAATGTTATTTGAATACTTTTTCTAATTAGAAGCATGTCGCTAAGATCAACGGTCTGCCTGTAATTTGCAAGAGAGCCAATGGACTTGAATGTACACCCTGTATATTTCTCACCTATAATCAAAATAAGAATGCACCGTTTTATTCAATTTTCTATATTATTCATTAGAACACCCTCAAAGTTGGAAAAAATGTTATTGAATAGGTTTCGAATCTGCAGAAAGAGCTAAAAATTAACTTTTAAAGCAAGTTACATAAGCTGCTGCTTTATTACAGGAAAATTCATTAAAAGAATTACGGGAGGAGGAATATCCAAAAGAAAATGTTTGTACAGAGACCCAATGGAGTTAATGATAAAAACAATGTCTCTGACGTCAATATCCCACAATAACCCACAGAGGGGTTTGAAAGGCATACTTTAAATGGGGTTTTTTTTCCAGAGCAAATTATAGTTTGAAACTTGTTCCCCCCTTAAAAGTTTTTGCTGGCCATTTATTACTTTCCAAACAACCCTCTTTCTTTTCTGTACATAAATACTGTGGCTATGGTTATAGACTTTCATAGGAGTATTAATATTAAATAAGGGAGGGCAGTTAACATGGTCTTGATTATTTCATATCAAAAAAATTTGCTTTGGGATATAAGATTTCCATTAAACAAATGACTTTCAGTGGCAAATAATTACATACATTCCTTGCTTTACACGATTAGTTGGTTCTGCTAAATATTCACATAAGACGAAATCACGTAAAATGAGTTGAATTTAGCATGGGTAAGATAGCAATTGGGGAGGGGGGGGGGGTCTTCAGTACAATTAAAAAAACCAATTTAATTTAATAAATTATTTAAGCTTACAAATAAATCTGGTAATAAATAAAATCTTTGTTTGGTTAAATGAATTTAACTAATGCTATTTTACACTGCTCAAAACAATTACGGGATGTATATTATTTATTTAAATTCATTCAATTATTTGCTTTAAATTCATTAAATTAATTAATTTAAATTTATTAAAATTTTGTTGATTAACTCTCGTGACACAACTCTTTGTGGATACCTAATAATGTTCTTTTTATCAATTAAAATGTTTAAAAATCACAGTTAAATAGAAACTACATTTCCCCTAATTGTTTTGAGCAGTGTATAAATGATATATATATATATTTCTGACCATCTTCAGTTGAATGATGAATGGACAGACTAATTCTGAGAGATAGACGACCTTTTTCCTCAGCTCAAGATATCAAGGAAACGGGTATTTACTGGAATTAGGCTGAGGTGAATGTGGCAAGAAAAGTAATCTTTTCTTTCCTGTGGAGACCAGATGACTTTTCTTTCAGAATTCACCTCGGCGTAATTCCAGTAAATATCTATTTCCTTGATATCTTGGATGGAGAAAAAAAAAACTGCCTATCTCTCTGTACCGTCCCACCTGGGGGCCATTTACTGAAATTAAGAGAGGCTACTAATGCCTCTATGTACTTCAGTGTCTCACACCACAGTGCATGAAATAAAGAAGGCAGGGTCATGTCTCTAGTAATGTAGATGGTAGCATGCTTATCCAGTATGCAAGAGGGCTTTTGTTCATGTCTAGATGACTTTTCTTTCAGAGTTCACCTTGGCATAATTCCAGTAAATATGTTTCCTTGAAATTATTTGTGGTCACTGTGTGTCTGCTCTTCTGAAATTCTTGGGTTGATATGCTCATATGAAACAGACTTTTATGAAACAGTCTAGATTTATCTTAGGGATAGTATTTTTCATTGTATCTCTATTAACAATTTCTAACTACCTCTCACGAATATGAAAATTCTATTCTCATTAGAATGATTTTTTTCATTACAATTCTGATGGCACAATCAATGTGTTAAAAAAACCAGTCATTTAATTTGAAAATTTGGGGAATTTCTCCAAATTTCTTGAAAATTTGGATTGTATCCAGAAATTTCGTTCGGAAGGGGGTGGGGCAAAGTGATGGAACAATAAATTTGGCTATCATTTCCCCTTTTCCTCAGTCATTGCCTCACGTTTCTGGGGAGAGAATCTGGTTCTTCCCCCCTCGCTACGGCCTTGTTTGAAATGTTTTAAACCCAACTTTTTGTTTCGAAATTGCATTGAAGCAAAAACACATAAAGCGAGGGATACCTGTACTGTAAATTCAAAAGTACTAATACATTATATCTATATATATTGATGATCAAGTTATACCCAAGAGGAGCGTAACATTTATTCCTCAGAATATTCATTTTGCATTGATATACTAATGAAATTGACTGTATGGGATTTCAAAAAGAAGAATCTTCTATTTCTCACTTCTTTTAAAATTTTTCTCCAAAAAACAGCCACAAGATAAGATTATAAAGAATGCAGATTCCTGTGTAAAATCCAGTGAAGGATAAGTACATTGAAGGAATCCGGAGTAGCATTGGTGAACTGCAGGATTGAAAACTTGACAGTTTTTTTAAAGTTAATTTAATCTGTATAATATTGTAAATAAAAAAATTTCTGCCTTTGCAATGTGTTTTCATAGCTTTTGGTTATTTCTGACCATTTTAAAGAAGGCCCATACTATTTTGAAACCAAAACAGTTTTTTGGGGTGATTTTAGTACTTTTTGGAATTTTGTTGCATTGTGTGTGGAATTAGCTATTACTTCTTGCACTCCCACAGGAACATTTCCCTTTGTTTCCCCTTACACCATAATGGATCTTGTTTCTGATTAGGCGTGTTAGTGTCTCATGCTTGCCAGAGATGCCAAACTGCCTGTTAGCAACATACTATAGGATAAAAATACTCATAAGGTTTTTAACAACTGGCTGATGCGAAGATGAATTTAGGAAAGAAAGAACATTCAACTGCCCTTGTGAGTAATCGAACCCATGTCCTCTCACTTGCCGGGTGAGCACACTAGACTACAAAGGCAACAAGTCACAATCTTTCCTTAGAGCTTGTGTGCACTGAATGGGACCTAAATTAGTGCAAACAAGCATCATAGGCAAGTCGCCCAGCAAGTGAGATGACGTGGGTTTGATTCCCCGCAAGGACAGTTTAATTTTCTTTCTTTCCTAAATTCATCTTTGCATCAGCCAGCTGTGAAAACCTTTGTATGGATAGCGAAAATGACATCATCCTTGGATAAATCATCATCTGATGGTAGTGTCAGAAATTGTGAGCTTTGACCTGAGTTAGGTCCGACTGGCCATGTACAGTCCTGTTCAGTGCACACAAGTTCTAAGGAAAGAGAAATTCATTGCCTAGGGTGCTCACTGGGCAAGTGAGAGCACGTTCGATTCCCTGCAAGGGCAGTTGAATTTTCTTTCTTTCCTAAATTCATTGTCACATCAGCCAGTTGTTAAAAACCTTCTTGGGGATAAGCGTAGAGTGACATCACCCTCGGATAAAAATACTTGTTTGGAACCAAAAATATGGAATGGGTGGTTGTAAATACAATTTTATGTAAGTAAGTCCTCTGGTCACCTCTATATGCCGTGATTTGTTTGTGTATAAAGCATCCATTTATGTTTTTTACCCCCCTCCCCTTTTTTCCCATGTTGGTTCGTTTGCATCTGTCATTCGACTGTTGTATTATAGTTAATAAAATAGTTTTTCTACAATTTATTTGCTCTTCCATACGTATGTTAAGTTATTTTGGCCCCCCACATGTTGCCCCCCCTTTAATTATACTACACCAATAAGCATACTGATGCTACTTTACTCCAGTAAGTTTAACTTAGAACACTTTCACTTGAATCAAAATGTGCAGCATTTTCACTTCTGTGGCAGCAAATATCCCTCATTAACTTTTCCTAAAGAACATATAAGATACTGTTACTTGGTATTACTTGAAGGCGAAAAGATAACATTTTTCTACATTCCTTACTAAAGGATAGCCTTAAAAACACTAATTATGCTGATAACTTAATTTTAACTACATTTGTGATATATTTTGATTCTAAGCTTTTTCAAATCAAAATTTTAATTACCGTATATACTCTTACTCTTGTATAAGCCGAGTTTTTTTGTGTCGACAAGGGGGGGGGGGGTTCAAAAATGGCTAAAAATTTGCTTGCGTAATACTTGAATGGCGCCATTTGATCATTCTTCTAATTTTGCAGCTGTAAAATCTACATAATTTCTGCTACCAGGAGACACCTTATAATTTTGGGGCATTTTTCGATTTCAAATCTGCAAATGAATGCTCATGAGATGTTGCTAAACCAGTTAATGAAAGGAAATTGACAAAAAGTGATGACATCACACATCAAATATCTTTTCGGTGAAATTTGAAAATGTATAATTCGACATGTATACAGCTGGGGGGTTACTTGGAATCATTTCCTGGCTGGGTCCAAGTAACCCCATTTTTTGTTTATCAGCACATTTTTTTTCTGCACAGACGCCAGCATTTTTTGATCTGGAAAGAAATAATTCTGGAACTTGCTATTTTCGTCTAGGAAGAAATAATTCTGGAATTATTTCTTTTGCTATAGAATTCTGCATTTTCATCTCAAGAGAAACAATTCCAGAATTCTGCATTTTTTATCTAGAAAGAAATGATTCTGGAATTATTTCTTTTTTGATTATTTTGAATTTTTAGGGATTCCTGAATCATCTGTCCATTATTTTCCTAATTGTCGACGATGTATAAATTTTTGGATGCCCACTACCCTCTCCTCCAGAATTGTATTCATTTATTTATTCAATATTTGATTGGCAGAGGCCTATACAAGAGGATGTGGAATTATATATGGCGAAAGTGACAATTAATGGTAGGAGAGAATTCGGAAATCTTGGTGTAATCTACAATATTTGATGGTAGGTTGTTCCAGTCGATAATAGTTCTTGGGAAAAAAGCAAGAATACATAAAATCGGGGCGCCGAAATTATTGAGACGCCTCTGGCCCCGCGATTATTTCTGCACCGGGTCCCGTGTCTAGTGAGGGTGGCCCCGGGTACGGCCACACCCTTCGCACCTGCCCAAGTCCAGCGGTTATTTTCTCTCTCCAAAAAAGAAAAGTTCAAATTCTGGAAAACACAACCAAGGCTGGAATTCCTCCATCACAGAAAACAGTACTTAGGACCCAAGGTCAAACAACCCTTTCCCCCCCTCCCCCGCCCGCCGCTGTGATATTAATCTCTCCATATTATATCTTAAAAACGATTAATGTCATCACCATCATGCCTTCAGACTATTCCATGAATGCAGAATATCCTCATCATCATCACACACAACTATTTCGGAACCTTTTACAAACGAAAAACAGAACTCGACACCACCATTGATCTCCCTGTAATAACACTAATCCAACGCCGATCCTTCATAAATGTGGAGAGAGGCGATGACATGTCATCATGAGTTTCATGTTCACTTCGACGAATCATCATCTACAGACGGTAATGAGGTCTAAAGAAGAGATCACACAACAAAAGTTGGGGGGGGGGGGCGGCTAAAAAAAAAAGAGAACTGGATAATTCGGCAAAAACACGCGAGACGCAAAGAGGTCCTCAACAAAACACTGAGGAGGAGGGAATTGGGTCATGAAGCCAAAACAAATCGGCCGACGACATAATGGACAAAAAAAGGGACCTGTCGTAATAATAGTCCTTTTTTTCCCCCTTAAAGAAAACAAAAACTAGAAAAAAAACAACAAAGGGATTCTTTAAAGACCGAGTCTCGAGGACTCTTTTCGGTGCTTGAGAAGCGCGTTTGAACCACTTCCGACCCAACGAACACTGTCCATACTCATGTCTGAGGTTTCTAAAAGGTCCCACCTTCTTCACTCTTCCCGAAGACTATATCACATACAACGTCTTATTGTTTCGGTGTATGACCGGGACCCTGAAATGCGACATTGAAAAGAAAAAAAAAAGATGGCGACCTTGTTGGGTCCTCTCTCTCTCTCCACTTCCCTTTCACTGATTAGTATAATGAGCATTGTGAGCTGGAGCTACCGTGAAACTGGAGCCTTTCATCAAAGTAGAGCGCTTGAAGACACATAAAGTACTGAGAGAAGTACGACGCACTTACTATATTACAAAATAAACTAGACTATACTATTATCGATGGTTCGACGTTAAGAACTGCTCTACTGGCTAGTGATATACATGACCTCGATATATGTCGATCTCTTCAAGAGTTATTATTGGGCATGACAGAAAAATAAACACACTCCACTATATTGCCTTATTTAAAACCGAGTCACTGGGTATCCCAATTTAGTGGGACAATCTACTGATTCCGATAGAGATCACCGAAACGAGCATTTTGATATTAACGTGAGGGGACCACTGAAATCAAAGATCTTGTCTTAGGCAGTGAATATGTTTCGATCAGGGGTGGTCAACCCGCGGCACAAACGTCACTCGAAATGTTTCTAACGAAAAGTTGAAGAAAGTATACTTGATTTTTGAATCAAATTTTTCTCTCCTTTCATTTTTTTAACAATCTCTTCCACAATAGTCCCTACCAAACATATGTTTGGTGTGGTAGACCTTAACGAGGATTATGGGAAAATTTCCGACTAAATTGCTTACTTACATTCAAACGAAAGTAAATTAAACAAAATTTATGAGATAATAAGGAGCATTTTGAGATAACACTATCGGCCCGAGCAAAATGATACAATATTCTGGATTCCTATCTAGCTCAAATTACCTCTCAAGTGACCCGCGGCATATTCACAGATCACTTAAACTTTCTGCGGTGTTGTTCCAATTCGCTCAGTGAAGTGGCCTGAAACTAGGTTTTCGAATCAATGACGTGGCTCCGCACTCTCTTGAAGGTTGAACACCCTTTTGGTTTAGATTATGGGCTTTCGGCAAATTCCTCACTTATCCAGGAAAACGCTGTAGGAATATTTAAGGATAACGTGATAACGCAAAGTCATGTCCAGAATGAATGTCAACGACATATTTCAACGACCAATTTATTCAGAGTCCAGTGCATCTACAATTCAATATTATGTACATTGATATTGCCAATGTCCTAAGTCTAGCCAGTTGGTGAAATGGCCGGCCACTCCACGTGATGCCTAGAATTCGGACATTGGTCATTACATATATAAGCCTTACACAGATGAAAGGGACAAAAAAAAAAAATCACAAAAATGTTTCGAACACTACCCCCCGCGAAAATCTTCCCACGTGATTTGAACACTGACTGTCCAAGTTGTGAACCTACGCAGGGCTTTATTTTGGAGCACATGAGCAGGGCTTTCCAGTTGATAGTTTAAAGTTTTCTTGCATCTCGATTAAATAGCGAAATTTCGAAGGAATTCAACTCGGGAATTGAATAGGTCTTACACGAATAACATTGGCTAACAATTTTGGCGAAAAACTTCCGCCCTATAATTTTTTGTTTTGATAACCCGTTAAATACCGAAATAAGAATTTAAACCAATCCCGGTACCGTTACAATCATTACCTCCTACAGTTACAGTCCACCCACCACGAGAAAAGACTTTGCCACGCCTACGTCACGTGATAAGTACATTCAACGAATCAGGAACTGTGACGCACAGCAGCTGAGTGGCGAGAAAAGAGAAAAATTTGGTGACAATACAGGAAAAACGTTATTTTACAAACGTGAAGAATACACGCAACTCTTCGTGTATAACGAAATAGCAACCATCTCTTACGAAAATGGCGTGTGTCCGTGAAGTATCAACCCCTTTCACAGAAAAGGCATGGCTAAGTCTCTTGTCGCGGTGACCGGACTATAAATACCATTTCTGGAATTATACAGATAACAAAGACAAAATACACAACTTCACATGAAACCTAGCAAGAAATGAATCATTGAAATTACACTTAATTCATCCTAAATATGAGGAAAAACGAAGCTATTATTAACAGGGTGGGGGGGGGGGGGGAGATAATGCTCACGTGTTTTCCTGGATTATGCACCAACACAGTCGCATGTTCGTTTCCTTAGATCAAATCTTGGAAGAAAGGCTCAATCAATCAATTTGTGAATGTAATCGTGCACATCATCATCATCTTCGTGAGATAATAATTACCATAATTGTAATCCATGGTCACCTGATAATCATCAGGATGCCTATTAATGAAAATAACTCGTTATAATAATCTAATGCTGCGGTCATTTTTTTTTTCAAGGTCACGGAATGTGTCCGAAAAATCCTTTTAACGCTCTCCTCGAGGAACACAGCTCTGTCCAATTACTCTCGACGTTCTTCCTCCTTCAATATCGGGTTAATGTCTCTATGAAATGGGGCTCTGCTAATAGTAGGGCTTGAGCCAAAAGGCTAGATGCTCGCCGTCTTTCGGATGGAGTTTACGGATATCTGAAAGAGGAAAAATATATTTATATATGCCAGACTCGGTGTAAACCAAGACAAGGCCCCCCGCACGAAGCTTGTGACGTCAATGAAGAAGGCCATTTCTCGTATTGCCATTGGATATATTGCAAAAGAAGGTAAAGATATCGCATGCGTCGGCCTGCTATATCCAATGGCAATAGGTAAAATGGCCTTCTTCAGTGATGTCACGAGCTTCGTGTGGAGGCCTTGCTCTATAGGTGGTGTTGTGTAAACAAGAACATATAAGTGTCGAGAGAGAGTAAGACGGCTTTTTTCTCAGCCCAATACATTCGAGAAATAGACCTTTTCTGCAAGATGGAAGTACAGCGAGGTGTATGGGACCGTGATTTTCGTATACAGGGTGATTAAAAAAGATTCATCCGATTTCAAAATGATTCTACACTTGAAATCGACCATTAACAAAAATCGCTAATAAAACGTAGACACATCCCCCCCCCTCCCCCGTATATTCACATATTACTTATTCTATTCCGTGCTTTTAATTTTTAAGAAATACACAGTATTGAAATCGGGTGATTCTCTCCAAGTCACCCTGTAAAAGTACTAACTTGATATCGTCCGCCGCATGCCAGAAGCACCAATGTACAATTTTTCTTCTTTTTTTTTTTATCAGGTGTTTGGATACCTTGTTTTGCTACCTAAGTTGTGCCTGAAACTCGAGTGCGTATTCCTATTGAAACACATGCTACAAAACATTTTAGGAAAATAACTTCCATAGAATAACATGGGTACAGAGTAAACATTTAAACGATATCTCCTACGTTCTTTTTTTTTTTTTTTTGCAAGGACATTGCACATTCGTGATTTTGGCACGACGGAGCCGATATATTGATTATTGTACAGGTAGAATTTGACGAAATTGCGTTGTGTGATACATGGTAATTAGCTCAGCTAAATAAATGCATTCTTTAGTTTTGACGCATTTTTAAATAAAAATAAATTTCTTGTTTGGGAGTTTTTATTTTGGAGAATCTCTCGTGACCCCCCTCCCCCCAGTTCGTAATGCGTAGATCCACGGTTCGCGCACTACTGCTCTATGGTCTCGTGTAAAATTTGAATATACATGGCCAGTGGCGTCGGAGCCGGGGGTGCTATGGGTGCTCGAGCACCCACGGAAGTTTGTAAAACAGGTCCGAGCACCCACAGAATTGATTCAGAAATCGAAATTTCCTACATAGAACTCAAGACGAGCACCCACAGGTTCGAAACACTTCCGACGTCCCTGTACATGGCAAATTCAGTCAAAAAAAAACCCCATTATACATATTTTAGAAAGTACATCTTTCAGTGTCATTTCAGTACAAAATAAAACAAGTACACTTTTAAAAAAAAAAAATCTAGAAGGAGTTGATTCCTTGTCGGTGTCATTTTTTGACAACTGCTGAAATTTTACGTGTGCGGAGATTTATAAAACCGCAGCAAATGGAATCTAACCAGCTTTGTGTTTAGATTCCATTGCTGCGATTGCTAGAATCTAGCTTTACAAGATTTCATCTGTAAATAACGGTAAAATAAAGGCAAACTGTACATTAAGGTACCCTCAACTAACCATTTTAGCCGATTAAAACATCCACTCTAATTAATTATAAATCAGTGTATTTATGAGTTGTTTCAATTAAAAATATTCTAACAGCACCAATTTACATCCGTTCTTATATAAAAAAAATTCTATACGTTTTAATGTGAGTGGACCACAGAGAGCTAAGCTGAGGCGGACTCGAAAAGAAAAGTCATATGGTCGGTCTCCACCGGGAATAGAATACAGGTCTTCTTGCAAACCGGGCAAGTGCGCTACCATATACACCACTGGAGACACGACCCTGCTGCCTTCCTTATTTCACGCAATTGTGGCATTAGGTACTGTAGTAGAGGCATCAGTAGTCTCTCAATGTCTCTACTTGAGCAGTATATGGGTAACGCATTTGCCCGGTTTACAAGAGGCTTGGGACTCGATTCCTGACGGACAGCATATGACTTTCCTTTCCGAATCAGTAAGTTTTCAAGTATTACGTCAGCAATTTTTTTTCAGCCATTTTTGACACCCCCCTCCCCCTTGTCAGCAAAATTCCGTCATCTCTGCCTCCCTACCTCTTATCACATATTGGTGGGATCAGAGACTGTACGAAGTGACCTTCCCCCCCATCAAACGATCAAAAAATCATATTTTGAATTCAAAAATATTTAAAAAAAAACCAAAATTGTGAAAGAAAATACCTTTTTATGTTAATATAATCAATTTCTGTGAATTTCAGTGCTATTCGAAGGGTAAGAACTCAAAATTTTCTTTTAAGAAATTCATTGTGACCCACCCTCTAAGCCATATAATGATGAATCTCTTAATAAATTCAATATAAAATCTGGCCCGTGGACCAAATTTGGTCCGGAGGTTATCTAAGTGGCTTGCCCCCTCAAACACAATTTTGTAAAAATGAACTAAGCGGCACATTTACATATCGCTTAGGTGACCCTTGACATAATTCCAAAGCATTTAGGCGACCCGTAGCACATTTTCAGACCACACAAGTAGGCCTGTGGCACATTCACAGATCACTAAAGTGACCCGCGATACAGTTCCAGAACACTTAAGCAATCCGTGGCACATTTAGAGATCCTTTCAGTGACATGTGGCTCAGTTTTAGAGCGCTTAAGTGACCCCCCAGTGTGGATCTACATCACTCAGGTTACCCCAGATTACTTAAGTGATCCGCGGCACAATTACGGATCACTTGAATGATACGTGGCACAGTTCGAGAGTACTTAAGCGGCCCAAACACATTTCTAGATCACTTGAAGGATCCACGAAACATTTTCAAATTACTAAAGTGGCTCTCTAGGAGACTTATCACTAGGGAGATTGTTAGTTCAGGTGCTCACAAACCACAGTTCAGGATGCCATTAAGAATATTTCATATTTTTATAAAGGGTGGTTGATGACGTAAGCATCATTCACCCCCCCCCCTCTCCATCAACAGTCAGCAAATCGGAATCCACCCATCGATGCTGACGTAATACTTGAATGATCCCAAAAAGGTTAAAGTATTAGAGTGCCTACCTTTTATGTACTTCGTCGCCCCGAGGAGTTTTAACCTCGCCGTGGTAGCGGTGGCGTTGTGGATCTGCGGTCGGAACGGCAGCGGTACCTTGCGGTACAGCGTCCAGTACAAGCTTCTCTCGATGTCTATCGATCGTCCAGCGATGGATTGGACAACCGGACCCCTGTTGCCCATCCAAATGTCGTGCCTGTTTAGGGGGAAATACAGAGAATCAATCCGGCCCTTTTTTCAGAAATAAAATAGTGATGTGTATAAAATCTGTTAATTGAATGGGTTATGCGACCCGTACTTGTATTTAGGATTGGCTTTGGCTGCGGCTTCCATGACGTCCAGGAAATTGGAATGCGGTGGTAGGGTCAGGGTGATGGTGTGCATCTCGTTCTTGTCTCCACCTCCGATCCACAGCGAGTAGTGGACGTGGAGTTTCTTCGTCTTCTTCTTGCCCCTCTTACCCTTATTGCTGGCTTCTGGAAAGATTAACGGGAACATGGCATGGAGTCTCGGAATAGTGGAACCCACATACGTGCAAAATACCAGTGAAACATGATATATATACAGTATTTACCGGTGCTGAGAGTCGAGCTGGGCATGGATTTGCAGTGGCGTTTGCTGATGGACGCCATGCTGTTCAGGTTCAGCGCCGGCAACGTGTAGAAGTTGTCGACTTCGCTGCCGAATGTACCGTCCCATTTCTGTTTGAGCTTGAGGTAGGTCATCGCCCGGCCCTTCGCCGACTCTGTACCTTGCTCTTGGGCCGCTATCAATGCCTTAAGAAGAGAAAATGGCGATGGAAAATGCATATCTATATTATTGAATACTATTATTTTTATAAATTGCAATTGACAAACGCTATCAGCCAGAAATCATGATTCATTTCCATGAAAATAGTAATTTTATTAGTAATTTTGAACAGATTCCAAGACATGGAGAAAGTATTTGGGGGGAGGGGGTGTGTGAAAGGGGGGCTTGTATTCCCGTATATACGGGACTCAAGCACGTACGCAGGAGGAGGGATGCGTTGCATGGAAAATTCATTATGGACGTCATTAAGGCGTAAATGACCTAATTTTCACGTCATATATGATACCATGTCACTACTTGATGTATAATCAGAAACCGATAATCGGGAAAATGATCGATTATTTTGAATAATTTTTTTTTTTCGTTTTGGATCATTACTGATTATTTCATGAATAATCGATATTTGACTATCGTATATGATGGGTGATTGCACATGATTAATTGTTGGTAATCATCGATTATGGATTACAGATTGTTTGTAATCATGTTTTGCACTGCGGATTGTGGGCAATCACGAATGTCCAATCAATAATAACTGATTGTTATAGTGTTCACGGATGGTCAGTGATAAATAACGATTGTAGATAATCACGAGTGATTGATTTAATAACCGTGTTATCGGTGGTCATGAATTATCAATCGTGAACCACAAGCTGTTAGCAATAACGAGTGGCCAATTTATACATTTTTGATTGTGGGTAATCACGAATGTGGTTTTTTTTATGATGACAAGTTTTCAATCATGGAAAGCAGATTATCTACGACCATAAATAATCGATAATCAATCATAAATGGGCCGTCATGAATTATGTATTTATTATTGACAATCACGATTGTGGTCAATCACTAATAACTTGTTGTTTGCAATCGTTAATGATCAGTTACGAACAAACGATTGTATGAATCGAGAATTACTGATTGTATGCTGTAACGAACATGTGTTCAATCACGAATAGCCGATTGTTGGAGATCAAGAATAATCAATTGTTGGAAATTAAGAATGCTTACAATCATAAATAGCCTCTTGTAGGAAACACGTGCACGTATCCCCTCCCCCCCAACCCTTAATAAATGCTGGTGATCCAACACCGTCTATAGTAGAAGGCCTCCGCGCGAAGCTCGTGGCGTCACTGAAGAAGGTCATCTCACCTATAGCTATTGGATATAGCAGGCCGACGCATTCGCCATATTTATCCCTTTTTTTTGTAGTACATGGCTACAGGTCAGATGAGATCTTCTTCAGTGACAACACGAAGTCGCTATAGTGGTCGAGTGATCATAGTGATGTACACGCATCGGGAGGTCCCGGGTACAACCCCCCCCCCCCCAACGTCACCACAGTGGTGGTCGGCTGAAGTTGGTTTTCTCTGGTTGCCAACTTCAAGGCAAAATTCGAGCCTGATCGCCCCGTTAAAAAGTCTTGTCACAGAGAGCAGCAGGCCTACAAACATTATATAAATATTAAATCATAACACTTCACTCACTTCACGTCTGCAATATAGATGGCAGCACTGAAAAATCATACTCGCTCAGACTGTTAGGTGCGCACACTTACACTTCTGGCACAACTCCGTAGGTAGTAAATTGCCCATGGCGATAGACCTGAGTTGTGCTCGGTTTGAAAGAAAGGAAAAAAAAAGACGACACGAGCTTCGCGTGGAGGCCTGCAGCTTTAAATGGTATTGGGCAGGGCCGTCTTAAGAGCATCATGGGCCCCCGGGCCAAGTGATTTTTCTGAGGCCGTACCAGGCACATTCTCCAAAATTTCAACTAATTCTAATTTTTGTGAGGCCCCTCTTCTCCTGAGGCCCCCGGGCCGTGCCTGGGTGGGCCCATTCGTTAAGACGGCACTGGTGTTGGGTGATCACGAATAACCGATTAATGGCTTTCATTCGTGCAATTGTAGGCAAGCACGAATTAAGAGCTCGCGAGTAGCCTACGTGATGACAGGCAACCTGCTAGGCTAGTCGGTGGCTTCTTCTGTTTCGTCTACATACGCGTGCTGTTTGTTGTCCTTGAATTGTTTGCTGAAATTTTCATCAATATATACGGCTTTCAGTCAGGGAAAGGCGCACTAGACAAACGTCAAGCTTGGGACGACCCACCGACGGTAGGAAAATCAAAGAGAATTGTGGAGCTTCGATCGCAACCGGTTTATTCGTGGGGCGGAGGAGAAAGAAGAGCACGCAATATAGGGGCGGCATACCAATTAATAACACCAAAGTCGAAGCAAGAGTATATGTGAGTTTTGCCTTTAGGTTTATGGCATACGTGACATACCTGTAGCGCTAGCGCAGTGCTGTAAACACTGCCGAAACTTCCGTCGCCCAACTGCCATTCGGTCAGATTCTTCGACACGTCCTGCTTCAGATGATTCCACTCCGGTGACGTGTTGTTACGTTGGCTGTAGCACGAGATGGTCAGCAGAGCGTACGCTTGCGTATCTGACAGAACAAACAAGCGTAAATTACAGATCTACACAAGCATCAGTAATATTGCAGAATCTTTCAGAAAAAATATCAATCACTAGAGACGGAATTTATGGTTTTGCGGCCTGTAGAAACTTTTTGCTGCCCTTCACCCGACGACTCATTCCTTCAATTCGCTGCCCTAAGCCATAGTCCGCTTAACCCCTTCCCCCCCCCCCCCGTAAATATGTCCCGTCTAAGTCACGCTGCTTTAGACCATTCACATGCGTACGCACTCTCTAGGTTATTAACTGACGTGGTTAAGCACCTCCTAGAGATAGAAGACCTCTGCACTGTTTGCCATAAACGTCATTCACACAGACTACCTAGCAAGTTTGCCACATTTTGAGACACAACATCCTATTCCGTTTCTTCTAATTTTGGCGTAGAATCTTCCTGATTGACTCACAAATACCGTATAGTGATTGGATGTGGGGCATAGAAATCGCCAATTCTGAGCCCGATCATTTCTTTTCCTCACAACGGATTTTTTTCCCCTGAATATTCTGAGGAAAAATGGACTACTTACTAACGTCACAAGCAGACTGCGGAGGCCTTCTATCTCTAGTAGGCGCTGCTTGGTTCCCCCTACTTACATACACATACTTGATCACTCACTGACCTGGCCCCTAACACCAGGTCACTGTTTTGGCCTCTCACTGACGTGGTTTCCCACTCTTTAACCATTCGCACACTCAACACTCTTGGTCGCTCCCACTCGCAAATTCTATAGGTCACTCTCCACTCTCACGCACCCTCTAGATCACTCCCGTACTTACACACTCTACGTCAGGGGTGGCCAACAGCTGGCCCGTGAAGTGATTTTCTGAGGCCTGCGACAAAGTAAAAGTACTATGAAAAAAATTAAATTTTGTGATTATTATTTGAACTATTCCGGTTCCAACAGCAGATTTCTTGATTAACAAACTGCTTACAAACTTCTTATTTCTAGTGACGAAATTAATTTAATAACTAAATAATGCAATTCAATTAATAAGCCCGCGACGCTATAGCTGACCATTATGTTGGCTCGCGAACAGAAAGAAATTGGCCACCCCTGCCCTAGGTCATTCTTTCGGCCACTCACTGACCTGCCCCCCCCCCAGAAAGAGGCGGATTTATGATTCTGCCGCACTCCCCCCCCCCCCCCCATCTCTAATTTTCTTGACCACCAATCCCTTTAACTTGCCGCCGTCCTAATCCTAAGCTGCAAACCTCCCCGCTCAGTCCACCACCCCGTAATCACTGCCACAAACCTCTCCATAATTCCCGCCTTATCTAAAAACCACTAATCCAGACAATTTTCGGAGAGACCTTAAAATTTTCCACCAAGCATTCCTCCGAAAGCCGTTCACCACGATAAGCCATCACACACACACACATCTCATCTCATCCGAACCTAATTAACCACAGGATCCTCACATCGAGACCCGACACAGATATCCCAAGCACGAACAAGGCGTCCTTTATGACAATCTTTATTTTTAATCATCATCATCATCATCAGAAACCACTTTGGCTTGTGTGGAACCCATCTTCGTTCCACACAGCAAACGAAACCAAAAAAGTAATGTGGAACTCGATACACACACGATTTCGCGGAATAATAATAATAATATTAGAACTAAGAAACACGACAAGATCTTCTTCTTTGATGGCATTAATTATATCCCGGCATTCCTCGAGACGACCCCCATTTGGTAATTTTGTTTATTTATCTGTCGTTATTTCACTCACATTTGACACATGGATGTCCATAAGGATGATACAGTATGACCCTGCTATTTTGAAAGAAAAACAAGTGTCTTGGAGGAAGAAGCATCCGGTTCAATGATGGCCGGTTTGAACAACAAGAACAATAAATTGTTCAATGTTCTTAAGGAATAAAAACCGGGGGTGAGAGAGAGAAATTGTTTATGATTGGATCTGATATGGCTTCTTTTTTTGAGACACGAATTCAGCAGCAACATGAGAAAGAAGAAGTCTTTGAGAGAGAGGTCAAGTGGTCATCGCTGCTTATATAACAACTTGTAGTAGTCATCTTTATCCGGTCTTTGTAGCGGGATCGTGGATCTTTTTCCACATCTTGGATTTCTGCAAGTTATTAATGCCAATAGATGATGAATCCAGTCCTCTTTTATTTTTTTATTGATCGATTGATTAGTTTTTTTTTTTTTTTTGTTTGGTCATCGTGTTACGAGGTGCTCGTCACGTCGTCGATTTTTTGTGTGTTTGATGCTTCTTTTATGCTTATAAAATGATATAATCGGCGTGGATCCGTAAACACATTGATGAGGTTGGAGTGGGGATTCGTGTTGAACGCCACGTCAACGTGCATCAAATCACGACTTTTCTGGGGTTTTTTTTTTTTTTTTGGAAAGAAAAGTAGAGTCTCATCGCAGATATTCGATGACATATGATCTTTGTTTTTAATGGTCTGCAGCTATGTTGGAAAAAAAATGGCGGTGTTGGATTATATCTCTCTCAAAATGTGTCGGGAAGTGGGACTTTAGGGGTTGATCAAAGCTGTAACCCAGAGGTTCTTAACCTATGGATCGCGACACAAACGAAGCTTAAGAGGTGGGTCGTAAAAATCAGTTACAGCGAGGGATTCCCTAGATATGGGTCATACACAGGGCCGCAACTAGATGCTTGGTCACCCGGGGCAAGCGAGCATTTTGACGTCCCGTTGTAATGTTGAAGGAGAGGTTTCAGAATGAAATTTGCGCCCCCTCGGGTCCAGCCCCCGGGGCACGAGACCCGCCTGCTCCCCCCCCCCCCAGTTGTGGCCCTGGTCGTACAAATCCAGTTACAGCCAAGGATTCTTGAACCATAGGCTCCGGAACCTTGGAGAGGAGTCCATTTGTGTTCCCCCGCCAATAAATTTTATAAGGGGTCTGAGCAAATGAAAGTCATGCTTAAATGCTTTAAGGACTGTAACACTTTAGAAGAAATAATCTGCTTTGTGCTTGGAAGAAAGAAAACAACTTCTGCAGCTACGAGTTGAAATTAATGAGTTTCAGACCAGATGCATCGTCTCATTAAAGAGCATAACATCAAGCAAAGTTACATTTTAAACTGGTGCTGGACTTCAGGTATAAAGATGTGACCTTCTTTGAATAGCAGATACCAAACAAGAAGCCTTGGGATTCCATTTATAAATCCCGGCAAAGTTTCAATCTTTATACAGGGTGTCCAGCAAGTGCTAATGCGGCCTTTATCTCATCAACCGTCCACCGTAGAGGTATGATTCCAGTTTAAGAAAATGTTCAAAAGGCGCTCAAATATTACCCACGTGCCAGTTTTGAGAGCTAAAATGCAGTGCGTCACAAAATAAAAAAAAAATCTGAATTATTATACGGTCCCCTTGTTCCAATCAGGAAGTTGTTGTCCTGTTTCTTCCGAGACCAACAGAAAAAATTCCACGTTTCCATGTGCAATATTCACCAAGATACTTGAATTCAAAAATCGGAGAAAAGTCATGAAAGAACAGCTAAAAAAAAAAAACGAACGGACACGACGCTCCTTTCCCTCATTTATATGCTGTCCTTTCCCCCAACTTTTCTCCGATTTTCGAATTCGAATATCTCGGTGAATAATATTAAAAATGGAAACATGGAATTTTTTTTGGTTGCCTCGGGAGGTGCAGGACAAAAACTCTCTAATTGAAGGTTAGAGGACGAGGGGGACCGTATAAAAGTTTAGATTTTTTTTATTTTGTTGCACACTACCCTGTACCGTATTTTCACTCTCAAAACTAGTACAGGGTAATTTTTGAACGCCCTTTGAGCATTTTTTAAACTGAAACTATATACCTCTACGACACACTGTTGATGAGATAAAGGGTTCATTAGCATTTAGGGGTCATTCAAGTATTACGTAAGCAGATTTTTAGCCATTTTTGACCCCCCCCCCCGTCAGCAAAACACTGATTCCCCCCCCCCCTTGTCAGCAAAATTTCGTCAGCAGCCTAGAATATTTCATATCTTCAAAAAGGGTGGTTGATGACGTAAGCAACCTTCAACCCCCCCTCCCCCCCTTTGTCATCAAAAGTCAGCAAATCCGAACCCCCCCCCCCCCGATGCTGACGTAATACTTGAATGACCCCTTACAGGTCACCCTGTATACTGTAGGCTCTTAAAAATTGTTGTAGTTTCATCTCGCATCACGTTCTAATCGAACAAAACAATCCTTTGATGGCTTTTTCTCAGCCCGAGATATCAAGGAAACAGTATATCCGGAAAATAACTGTTTCCTTGAAATCCTTTTCACCCTAATAGTTTTCTCCCGCTCTTACATGCATATAGCATAAAAATACGCTATATGTGTGGGAAAAAATCATCATTAACAGGGGTCTAGAAAGAAAGGAGGGAAATAAAAAGCAACTTCCGTAGAGGATAGGGTTACCACAAAGCTCCACGATGGTGAAGAGAGAAGATAGAAAACGCAGAATTTATTCCACTGGCGTTTGGACGCGACATTACGTTCGCGATCGTAAAAGGGGGTTTAAAGTAACTGCACGTCATTTGAAAACTTGTTTTTGAAAGCTTGTGTCTCTCTAATGTCAACAGTTGCAGAGATATCTCCAGTTTACAATTAACAACTTTGCAAGAAAATTAACAAGTTTCCATAAACAATTTGGGACACCCTGTATAAGTAATTTGCATTTGGACCATTAATGAATGCCAATGGATGATGAATCGAATCCTTTTATAATTGATGATATGTCTTCAACCTCACGCCACGAGATGCTCGTCACGTCGTCATTTTTCTTCAATGCCCAGGCAATTAATGAATCGTGGAGACATTGTGAGCTCTTTTCGAGCAACGTGCATCAAATCACGATTTCTTTTTTCCTCCTCTGTTTGCCATCGGATGATATATATTCGATGACATCTGATCTCATTGGATGTAGTTCACCGCAATCTTGTTTATTGCAACGTTGTATTATTTTAAATAGTGTCCTGTCGACAAGAGTCTGCTTGTCAGTGTAAAAGAAAGAGTTTGCTTGCTCGCCTTTACTCTTTGACAGAGGTCATATTTACTGGATAAGTAATGTCAGAGATCTGAATTTTGACGGAAAAATCCACTATATGGCGCTCTTTTAGTGTTCTTATCGAAGAGGAATGTTTTAAACAAGAATACGAATCCTCTTTCGGAGTCGAACACACACTCTCGTCGCTGAATAGATCAGAGAAAAATAATTTTGAAATCAATGACAAATCACAGAAATGATGAGAGAATTAATTTAATTGTAACAAACAACTCCATGATTTGCGATAGTTCAGAATTAATGAAAACCAAGAATTTCGGAATTGACGAGAGAAATAATTTCGGAATTAATGAAACCAATAATTTCAGAATTAATGAAAAAAATAATTTCAGAATTAATGAAACCAATAATTTCAGAATTAATGAAAAAAATAATTTCAGAATTAATGAAAAAAATAATTACAGAATTAATGAAACAAGTAATTTCAGAATTAATGAAACCAATAATTTCAGAATTAATGAAACCAATAATTTCAGAATTAATGAAAAAAATAATTTCAGAATTAATGAAACAAGTAATTTCAGAATTAATGAAAAAAATAATTTCAGAATTAATGAAACAAGTAATTTCAGAATTAATGAAACCAATAATTTCAGAATTAATGAAACAAGTAATTTCAGAATTAATGAAACAAGTAATTTCAGAATTAATGAAACCAATAATTTCAGAATTAATGAAACAAATAATTTCAGAATTAATGAAACCAATAATTTCAGAATTAATGAAAAAAATAATTTCAGAATTAATGAAACCAATAATTTCAGAATTAATGAAACCAATAATTTCAGAATTAATGAAACAAATAATTTCAGAATTAATGAAACCAATAATTTCAGAATTAATGAAACAAATAATTTCAGAATTAATGAAACCAATAATTTCAGAATTAATGAAAAAAATAATTTCAGAACTAACGCCATTTCAGAATTGATGAGAGAAATAATTTTTTAAAAGTAATTTATGGCAGTTCAGAACTAATGCGAGAAAAATAATTTTAAAAATTTTAACTCGAGAAATAATTTTAAAATTAATAAAAGTTCGTAATTGATGAGAAAAATAATTTCAGAATCGATAAGCATTCAAAATCAATAAAGATATTTAAGAATTAATTAGGGGATCCCACTGGCTACCAGCTAAAGCACTGGTTAGTGAGCTCAATTGGCTAGAATCACTACGAGACCAGAACTTCTCAATGCATTGGATCTAACCGGACACGGCTCTGGAGCCGGGGTCTTAAGTGTATGGGGGGGGGGGGGGCACATGATGACGAGATTTAGACCTAATGAGGACTTCGATTTTTGAGAGTTAGTATGCAAACTGGAAGTCAGGTACTTTTAGCGAAATAAGGGCCTCAGAATATCATTTTCCGAAGGCCCATAGTGCTATTAAGACTGTGCGAGACATCAGAAGAAACTAATTACAGAGGCATCCGTCTATCGGAACTATGCCCGTCTTGCAGCTTGTCTCATCCGCTTGGTTGTCCTTTATTTCTAAGCGAATCAGAGCGCCATCTCACCCGCTTGGTATTTCTAAGCGAGTCAGAGTGCCAAGTTGGGCACAAAAATTAGAATAGCATTCATACAGTTTCGCACCATTTTATCCATTTTCTTATAGTAAGTTCTTTGACATCAAGGTCTGGATCCTAACTGGATTTGGATTTAATCTGGACGCTTACCCTCACTCTCTTGGACATTGATATTGGGTGGATAGGCCTTGATAAGCCGATAAAAAAAAAGTACTTTGGTTGATGTTACGCTGGTGGTGGTGGGGAGTGGGGAGGTAGGCCTTTCTCGAATATAATGAAAAAAGTCCGGTGAGAGTAGTTTCAATGTGGATTGAAGCATGTATTATAGTCACGTGACATTGTCCGTATGATACGTGATAGGGTTCTATAATAGAGGAATGTCAATGTTTCACTTACCAAGCCACCTTTGTTCCTGACTCCTCCTGTAAGCCATGTTTTTCATCCTCCTGATGACCTGTGCATCCGGGCTGCTGCCGTCTCCGGCGTTGCACAGAGCCAAGTACACTATGGGAGCCACAAAAAGCTTCTTGGTCCTCCTGTGGGACATCTCCTTGCGCAGCAGCTTGAGCAGGTTCACGCCGTAGAAGTTCCTCGGGTTGTGGCAGGTTACCAGCAGTGCGTGGACGTAGTGGGCCAGCTCGGGCAACCGCAGGGGCGATTCGTCATTTCTAGTAAGTCGAATGAGAAAGACAATGACAACTTTTGGAGATTTGCTCATCAAACCTATCGTTCCAGTGAAGTGCTTAGAAAAAACGGGCTCTTACTTCATTAGATCGACGGCTAAACGAACCTCCAACTGCTTCGCGCTGAGCTGGCCTTCGAAATTGTCTGTGTCGAAGTAGGTGTGATTGGCAAGGTACAGGGCGACGGCCATCTTGGCTGTCGATCTGCCCCATCCCCATTGCTCGTCTCTTTCGTCCAAGATGTGCCGGATGCCGATCTTGAGCGAATCCGCGGACGAAGGTAAGGACGACAGCAATGGGAGACGAACGTCACCGCGGCCCTGCTGGTCATCGTAGTCGTCTGTTACTGTCTTTTCTTGCTGCTGATGGGGCGTCGTCGCGGCCGAAGATGCTTCGGTGATGCTGCTGGATTCCCAGCGTAGGCTAGGCGTTGTCGGGACTTCTTTGAGGGTGGTCTCCTCTGGTGTTGGATCGAAGCCGTATTCGAAGTAGTAATCTGGAAGGGAATCATGAAATTACGAATAATGATTAACTATTTGAACCAATATTCAATACTATTTCTTGTAAGATACTGCCTCAGGGATTACCCCCCCCCCCCCGAGTTCCGTGGAATGCTAGTTGAGAAAAGCAGGTAAAGAAAAAGTGTTAACAAAAGTGTCACAAACTGTTAACGACCCAATAAAAAAATTATTTTGGACCGGTATGGGTGGAAAACTTCCAACAGGTAAATAGGTTTTCATCATTTAAGGCCCTTTGCCTTAACGATGGGCACCCCGGCCCCCATAATATTTTAAACTAGTTTGACCAATCAGAGACCTTTTCTGTACTATAAGGAACTTATTACGGTTTAGCACAGTGGTTCTCAACTTTTGTCACTCACCCTTGCCCTTTTCATCTGTGGCTCCCCAGAATAGTTTGGCAGATGCCTCTACCTATAAAAGAACCACTTCAAAGCATAAACAGGTACACAAATTTATATTTTCAGCTCGTGGTGACGCCCTTGACAAAGGTTGTGACACCTCTATGAGCCGCGACCCCACACCTCCACAAAAAAAAACACCGTGAACCTCTTGGGGTCCATCTAGTTTTAGAATCACAACTTGACTTCTTACCGCAATTTTCTTCATCTTCCCCAGAAGAGCAGTCTGGCATGTCATCGCATCTGGCAGCTTTCGGGATGCATTCATCCGTCTCACATCTGAAATGTAGGCTCTTCTGGCAGCCATTGATGTTTACCTCTTCTATTTGAGCCAAGAAAGGATAAAAATTAATTTAAAAAAAAACAAAAAAAAAACCAGCCAATACGCATTACTTCAAACCAGTATTATTGTCCCCTATAACAGTAGACCGGTGGTGTACCAGGGTAAAGTTAAGTAAAGGTAGCGTCGATGTCATTCTTACTGTCGAACGGACTCCTTTTACGGCAGTACAGCTCGTCGGACCCGTCGGAACAATCTGGAGGCCCGTCGCACCAGCCTTTCCTCATTATACATTGGCCATCGTCGCACGGTAAGTGACCGAATTCACACGCCTCCGAGGCATCGAAACCTGCAAAAACATGAGAAAACACCATCATAACCACGAAACACAAGATTACACGTTTCCGGAAAAAAAGTGAAATACCACAATCAGAAAAATTACTCACAGACTCCGGACAGAGAGAAAGTTATGTAAGCACAGACGGTATCTATACTCTATTTCTTTTGAAAGAAGCAGATGTTATCCCATCACTAAATATTTAAATTCGGAGAAAGGCGGGGGTGGGGGAGGGCAGAAATTCAGAAAAGGGCAATAAACATTAATTCAAGAAAAGACAGAAGTTCCAATGGGGAAATGAAGCAAGATTAGGATATTCAGGAAAGAACATGGGGTGGGGGCGATTCAGAAAAGGATAAAGAAGGGTGGCAAAAATCCAGGAAAGGATAAACAACGGAGGCATAAATTCAGAAAAAGATAAAAAACGGGGGCAAAAATTTAAAAAATGATATAGAAGGGAGGCAGAAGTTCAGAAAAGAATGAAGTAGGGGAGGCAAAAAATTCATAGAAGGATAAAGAAGGGTGGCAGAAATTCAGAAAAGGCAAGGTTAAAAGCATAAATTCAAGATGAACATACCGTAAGAATGGCATAGTGAGTGACCGTATGAGTGACCATGTGAGTGACCGTATGAGTGACCATGTGATTGACCACATGTGTGACCTAGTGAGTAATGGTCACTCACTTGATCATTCATATGGCCATTTACTCAACCATACAGACACTGATACTCACTTACTCTCACACGATCACTCACTTCGTCACTCATACAGTCAATCGCACACTCACTTGATTACTCATACAGTCACTCACTCACTCATATGGTCACTCACTTGATAACTCATATGATTATTTTCTAAACCATATGGTCACTCACACTTGCTTACTCATATGATTATTTACTCAACCATATAGTCACTCACACTTGCTTACTCATATGATCACTCACATGGTCATTCATACTGTCACTCATACGGTCATTCACACTGTCACTCATACGGTCATTCACACTGTCACTCATACGGTCATTCACACTGTCACTCATACGGTCATTCACACTGGTCACTCATACGGTCATTCACACTGTCACTCATACGGTCATTCACTCACACAGTGGATTACACACTCACTTGGTCATTCATGCATGCACTCACTTACTCATGTGGTCATTTACTCAGCCATATAGTCACTCACACATACACTCACTTACTCATGTGGTCATTTACTCAACCATATAGTCACTCACACATGCACTCACTTACTCATGTGGTCATTTACTCAACCATATAGTCACTCACACTTACTTACTCATATGGTCATTCACTCACACAGTGGATCACCTACTTATGTGGTCACTCATACGGTCACTCAATCGTACACTCATTCACTCATACAGTCAATCGTACACTCACTCACTCGTACAGTCAATCGTACACTCACTTGGTCACTCACTTACTCATACGGTTACTCTAACGGTCACTCACGCAGTCAGTCACTCATGCGATCAGGGCAGGTGAAATGCTAGATGCGATATGTCCGGGGCGAAATTTCCCGATCCCCCCTCCCCCTACGATAGGTCGATTAGGGGCCGTTCAAGTATTACGCCATCATCGATGGGGGGAAGTGGGTTTCCGATTTGCTGACTTTTGATGACAAGGGGGGGGGGGGAGTTTGGATAAGGCTTACGTCATCCACCACCCTTTATGAAAATATGAGTTAGGATTCAGAGGGGCAGAGCTGATGACGAAATTTTGCTGACTAGGGGGGGGGGGGGTCAAAAATGGCTAAAAATTTGCTTACGTAATACTTGAACGGCCCCTTAATGACCGGACGTCGGCAACGGTACCTTTCATTCTCGCCATCAAAATAGTCATCGGGTGCTGGCATAATTATTACTAGAAGAACGTGTTATCACGTCGGAGAAATTTCTATGTCCCTCTCTAAATGAAGACATTTTATATAGACTCCACTCGTCATTCATCATGAAATATGATGGCTAATTCTCCCCTCCCCCCTCCCCTCCGTCCTTCCATTTTGAGGAAGAGTCTCATCGTCAGGGAGGGGGGGGGGAAATGAAATTTGTTATTGACACGCGGAAGCTAAAGATTGTTATTATGTTACAACTAATATAATAATGATCCGAAGGATGCTTATTGGGCAAGAATGAATGACGAGATAAAAAGAGATGAGAGAGAGAGAAAGAGATCGGGAAAATGAGAAAAAGGAAGAGATAAGACGTGCAACAAGACAACGTATTGACAGCCATTGATCGGAATTGAGAGCGAATCTGGAACGTGACACTGGGTGTGACCTCCTCTTCTTCGATAGACCGCATGTCCGCGCTACTTCCAATCTTCTCCTAGATCTGAATTTATAGAAAATCAATCGAATTCGATGATTCATCGTCTGTCGTGGATAGCGTGGGTGGCTCGTCTCACTTTGATTCCATTTCTGGAGATGTCGGCCCGTGACGTGGTGGGTATCGAAATTTCGCTTGACGTGAAGAAATTGAGCAGCAATGATTCACGGCAGAAAAAAAAATGTCTCTCCGATAAGCAAGGTTTTGGTTTGTGTTGCACCAAATACAGGGTGATTATGATCAAGGTTCACTCCCGAACTCTGAGTAGTTTTTCCTCAAAAACTGCTTATCCGAATGCAGCCAAATTTTTTAGGATACCTTAATGAGACCATGGGAGAGAGATCTTTGAAATAAAAAAAAAAAAGTCAAATTTTCGACCACCAGGTGAGAAAGTGGCGCTTTTTTATTGCATTTTACATTTTCCTATGGTGCATATACCAAGTTTCGATGGAATACGTCTACCCGAATGGACGCTATATAGGTCTGAGTAGTTTCAGTATATTGACACTACTATGAAAGAGATCAATGTAGCTCCCGTCGCCGTCGGTATACTGACACTACCTATGTAGCGCCCGTTTTGTGTGGAGAACGTATTCCATTGAGATACTTAGTATATACAAACTGTATATTGAAACTTAGCTGCATGGTCCATGGGGGAAAAGGAAAATTCGATTGAAAAGCGCCAATTTTTTGCCCCCTGGTGGTTTGAAAATTTAACTATTTCTTTATCTATATATATAAAATTGATTTTCTGTGTGTCTGTGTGTCTGTGTGTGTGTGTGTGTGTGTGTGTGTGTGTTCTCTATACAAATCTACAATTTTGGATCGATCGTTGCCAAAATTTGCATATGTACCAAATGGGACCCGAATTAGGCTACTTTAAAATTTCGTCAGAGCAGGGCAAATGCCCCAAATGGGCAAAAAACTGTCCGGCAACAATGGTTTTTGGGCCTCAACAATCACTTTCCGAACGTTTACTTTGGTTACCGTGGTTCCCTAGCAATGCGTTTCAGACATGCATATGCCTTTACAATGGTTTGTCACTTCATTAATGCTGCCAGTTATGTATAATAGTTTATGCCTTTATAATGGTTTGCCACATTTTCAATATTCTCAGTAATGAGGCTTTTGGAATAGACAGCATCGCTTTGAGGGTCAGGAAAAGGGTGATCCTCCTAGAAATCAGTGTTATAATTGCCGATTCTATTGTATAAATGCGGAAATTTAGTGGGGTTTTCTGTCACATCAATAATTTTAAAAATTGTATTGAAATCTCGATTTTTGAAATATTGAGGTCGCTTAGAGATAGATATACGAAGCCCAGGAGATTAAATACGAAGTAATTAGCCGGACCTACTTTGAGTTGGATATCCATGCAATGACATTGATTTCAACTTTTTATTTATATCTTCTCAAGCATGAAAATTAATGTCTTCGTATTGTCTTTCGATATTTATTTGCATAAATTCATATAGTTTAGGATGTTTTTAAAATTAGTTTTGGGCCCCGTAAAGTGCATCGAAAAAATTCCACAGCTTTAATTAAGCATTTTTGGAAGCTCAAACAGGCAGAAATAGATAACTTGAAGTTCAGGGGGAGGGAATCGAAATACCTAACACCCATAAAAAGAAAGGGGGGGGGGATTATTCATTTCTACGTTTCTTTAAATTTAGATTTATTTCTTTTATGAGTCGCGCAGGACGTCGCCATATTGGTTTACTTAGACACGGTTTGCATGTCCCTCATAGAAAGAGGGAGATATCACGTGATCCAAAAAAGCCTCATTGAAGAAAACCCGGGCAACGCCGGGTATTATAGCTAGTTTATTTCATAAATTTAATTTCTCTCCAATGGTCTAATATTCTAAAAATTTGGCTGTATTTGTATAAGTAATTTTTGAGAAAAACTACCGAGTATGGGAACTTTGATTATAACCACCCCATATGATCAATTTTTGTTTATCTTATATTATTTTACCATTTTGATTATTTTTACATTATTTTATCATTTTGATTATTTTTTACATTATTTTATCATTTTGATTACTTTTATATTATTTTATCATTTCTATTATTTTTACATTATTTTATCATTTTGATTACTTTTTACATTATTTTACCATTTTTATTATTTTTTACATTATTTAATCATTTTGATTATTTTAACATCATTTTGTCATTGTGATTATTTCAGAAAATTCCGAATTAATTAAAGAAAAAATTTTTGAATATCTGATAACTCCAGAATGATCAAAGAAACAGTTTCGGAATTTCTCAAAATTCTGAAATGATCGAAGAAATAATTTCGGATCGCTGAAAATTTCGAGTTATTGAGAGAAATAATTTCAGAATTGATAAAAGGAATTGTTAGAGAATTAATAAAGGAAATAATTTCAGAATTAATAAAGAAAATAATTTCAGAATTAATAAAGGAAATATTTTCAGAATTAATAAAGGAAATAATTTCAGAATTAATAAAGGAAATAATTTCAGAATTGATAAAAGGAATTGTTAGAGAATTGATAAAAGGAATTGTTAGAGAATTGATAAAAGGAATTGTTAGAGAATTAATAAAGGAAATAATTTCAGAATTAATAAAGAAAATAATTTCAGAATTAATAAAGGAAATATTTTCAGCATTAATAAAGGAAATAATTTCAGAATTAATAAAGGAAATAATTTCAGAATTGATAAAAGGAATTGTTTGAGAATTGATAAAGGAAATAATTGCAGAATTGATAAAGGAAATAATTGCAGAATTGATAAAGGAAATAATTGCAGAATTGATAAAGGAAATAATTGCAGAATTGATAAAGGAAATAATTGCAGAATTGATAAAGGAAATAATTGCAGAATTGATAAAGGAAATAATTGCAGAATTGAGATAAAAGAAATAAATTCGAATTGACGGAAATTCAGAATCAGTAAAAAAAAAGGGGGGGGGGGAATAATTCCGCAATTGATAAAAGAAATAATTTCGGAATTGATGAAATTTACGAATCGATTGAAGTAGTAATATGCATTTTCAGAATTAATGAAGTCCTCGTGTGCGGTAGCCCAGGTAGATAAGATACTCGCATTAAGTACCAAAGGATGTGTCTAGAGGTGTCGTGAGTTCTCTACCCGGCTCGTCCTTGTCAGAAACTTTCCTGATGCAGGGTTACAAGAGAAACGGTGACACGACCACAGAAAAACCAACTAGCTGAGTATATAAAAAATGCTGCCGTTCGGAATCAGCAATAAATCGTAGGTCCCGGTCTAATTAGACCTCGTGTGCAGAAAATGATCGTGGTGCGACAAAAAAAAAATTATCAAATCAAGTCCTCAAATTAATGAAAGATATTTCACATTTGAAAACTGAAAATTCTTCAACGATTTGGTGTCGCTGTTGGACTGGGTCCAGGTCCTTTTCAGCCAACAACCATTAATACGCCACTGAAAAAGTCACACAGTCTCGAAGTACAAGTTTCCAATATTCACATGTAGAGAATGCACGTTAAATTAAGAAACATATCCACATAAAAAAAAAATTGCTATCATTTTTTTTTCAGGGAACAATTTCCTACCGCCTCCAGGCTATTCCAGGTCCCACAAATGAAACTGGAAAATATCTCCAACAAATTCTTATCATTTTCCCCCATGATGCTAAACTTACGCATTGCTGAACACGAGACGCTCTATCTGAAAGGGAAAACATGGCAAAAAAGCCATAATTTGCTCATTCAATAACACGCAGGAACCATCATGGAAGCGTTTTTTCAACCTTTTTTATGATAAAGTTGTAGAATGTATAAAATTCTATGATCAGTTTCCATTTTTGATATTAATCGTTACAGAAAAGCTGCGTGTGATTACACATGAATTTCATGTTAAGAACAGAATAACTGCTTTTTTTTTTTGGAACATTTCAAAATGTTTCATCAATCGATTCCCAAATTTAAATCTATTTAAGTCGAATCCCGTTTTAACGAATACCGTTATAGCAAAAAATCTCGTTTTAATGAACACTTTTCTAATCCCCCTGATAAGTTTACATATTAACAATGCCAAAAACCTAGAATTCCTTCATAACGAAACTTCGTTGTAACGAATCGATTTCTCTGGTCTCTGGGAGTCCGTTACAACGGGAATCGACAGTATTTAAGAAAAATAATTCAAAATTTAATATCTCTATGTTTTAATGGTTTAAGGCCGGGGTCTTCAACACATGGATAATTTCTTTCATTCTAGAATCATTTCTTTCATTCTAGAATCATTTCATTTATTCTATAATTATTTCTTTTGTTTATTCTAGAAAAATATTTCTATCATTTGTTCTAGAAAAATATTTCTTTCATTTGTTCCAGAATCATTTCTTCCATTCATTCTAGAATCGTTTCTTCCATTCATTCTGGAATCATTTCCTCCATTCATTCTGGAATCATTTCCTCCATTCATTCTGGAATCATTTCCTCCATTCATTCTGGAATCATTTCTTCCATGCATTCTAGAATCATTTCTTCCATTCATTCTGGAATCATTTCTTCCATTCATTCTAGAATCGTTTCTTCCATTCATTCTGGAATCATTTCCTCCATTCATTCTGGAATCATTTCTTCCATGCATTCTAGAATCATTTCTTCCATTCATTCTGGAATCATTTCTTCCATGCATTCTAGAATCATTTCCTCCATTCATTCTGGAATCATTTCCTCCATTCATTCTGGAATCATTTCCTCAATTCATTCTGGAATCATTTCTTCCATGCATTCTAGAATCGTTTCTTCCATGCATTCTAGAATCGTTTCTTCCATTCATTCTATAATCATTTCCTTCGTTCTAGAATCATTTCTTTCACTCGTTCTAGAATTATGTTTTCATCAATCCGGAAATTATTTATTCCTTTTATCGAGGAATTCTTTCTTTCATTAACATTCTAGAATTAACTGGTTTTTCACCGTTTTCAATGATTTTCTGGAAATGAAAAGACATCCCTGCCCCTGCTGTATCATGTATAGGTATTTTTTTTCCCCACCTTATTTATGCTCGTATATCATCTTTCCAAATCAAACACTCACGGCCGTAGAGAAGAATTTTTCGTTCTAAGGAAGAGCACCTGCAAAGGATCACTACGAAGGTAAGAAAAGCCAAAATTAAAAATAAAACAAGAAAGATAAGTTTTTGCGGCCGATCAGCAGCAACGATCACAAAACCCATGATGATGGTGATCGGCCTGTTTTTAAGAAAGAGGAAAACAAAATAAATATTTTAATAATATAACAGAAAAAAATAACTTTTCCCGCCCTCCCAGCAGGTGCCTTTAAAAATGGCGGCACGATTGTGTTGTTGTCGTCTGTATCTCTTACCACAAGAAATACCGGTCCTTGATTGATGGTGGTGGTCGCTGGTAAAGTCACTTTACTCTTGAATCTCTGGAGTTGAACCTTTTTTCTATGTGGATGGATACCAGTGGTGGACATAGGCGTATTTACAGAAAGGGGGGCTATTGTCGGGCTATATAGCCCAGGGTGGCAAGTTCTGAGGGGTGGTAAATTTGAGGAACGAGTGGTCAAGAAAATTAGCAGAGTACGAGAAGGGTAGGACAGCTCACGTAATACTTGAAGGGCCCATTCACGGGGCTCTTTTTCGTTAGCCCCGGCCCATTCAAGTATTACGTCAGCGGTTTTTTTTAGCCATTTTTGACCCCCCGCCCCTTCCCGTCAGCAAAAGTCAGTAAAAATCTGAACCCCCCTTGTCAGGAAAAACTTCGTCAGCCCTGCCTTCACCTTCTAACGCACACGTGGGGTACGAGCCTCCCTAAGCCCCCCCCCCCCCCCAGAGACGATCACAAATTCGTTTTTTTATGCAAAAAATACTTAAAAAATAGTAATGATTAAAATATAGGAAGAAAATACCTTTATATGCTATTACAGTTGAATCCCGTTTTAACGAACACCGTTATAGCGAAAATCTCGTTTTAAGGAACACTTTTTAATCCCCAGATAAGTTTACATGGGATCAATGCAAAAACCTTGAATTTCTTTGTAGCGAAATTTCGTTATAACGAAGTGATTTCTCCCGTCTCCTGGAATTCGTTATAACGGGATTCGACTGCATAAGAAATTTCTGCTGATTTCGATGCTATTTGAAGGTCAAGAACTCGATCCATTTCGATCCATCCTCTAAGCGACATACATGCTGAACTCATGTCCCACCGGTCGAATGTGGCCCTCGGTGTTATCTGATGCGGCCCGCCACCTCAAACCTTTACCTCAGGTGCCGACAAACTAGGAAAAGCACCCTCTTCCCTGCCATCCCAGCAAATCCCAAACCCTTCCGTCCCTATCAATACTGACGTAATACTGGAATGACCCCAGACGTAAATACGTCTCTGCCTAGATAGCGATACACTACGTCAGTGAGCGACCAAACAGCGTTTACAAGCATGAGAGTAAACAAAAGATTGACCTAAAGAGCAAGAAAGCAGGTCAATGAGTGACCGAAAGAGTCTGCAGGCATATGAGTGACCTATAGAGCCAGAGACCAGGTCGATGAGCAATCAAAAGAGTTGTGGTTCTGAACCTTTAGAATCCCGCAACCCGGTCGAATTCCTTTTTTGAGCGGAAGGCCCGGACATAAACACGACTAATGAGGAAATACATGCGGAAAAAAATGAAACGATGAATTACTAACGGCCCGGGTTACACTGATGTCAGGGCCGGGCGGTTGAGAAACACTGACATCGAGAATGAGGGACTAGGGCACACACCCTAGTGAGTGACGAAAAGAGTAACCTAGAGGAGTGTGTGAGCATGGTAGTGAGCAAAAGAGCGACCTGCAAGTGACCAGGTCAGTGAGCAACCAAAAGAGTGATTTAAAGAGTTTCCAAGCATGTGAGTGATTTAGGGAGCAGGGGGACAAAGTCAGTAAGAGATTAAAAGAGTGACCTTATAGAGTGAGACCAGGTCAGTGAGAGACTAAAAGAGTGACTTAGAGAGTGCGTGTGAGCATGGGAGTGAGCAAAAGAGTGATCTGCAAGTGACCAGCATTGGCCTCACAGGGTCCAAATTCATGTTTTTTTAACCAATCCGTAACGGCGCCAACACGGAGAATCGGAGACCAGTATGCACCATGTTTGTACTCACAGACGGGAAGACCATAAATCCGCCTCTGGTGGAGGATTGGAGGACATCCATGGACAAAATTTAATTTGGGGAATTGAGTGATTGTGTAATAGCTTAAAGAGTAATTTTCCACACCCAAATCGGTCATTTAGACAGCTGACATTCATGAAAACGTAGTTGGAAGACCATTGTTGTCAAGCGATTGCGATATTGTTGCATCTCCGAAAGGAAATTCCAAACCGATACCAAATCCAAAACTTTTTTTTATGCTAGGTGTTCTTTACGAAACGTGTAAATCCAATCTTTTCTTTCGATTGTTGATGGAACAAATACAAAAAAAAGAGCCATTGTTGCGTAACAATGTTTAATATTGTTACTAATAATTATCCATTGTTACCATTACTTACCGTACTATAACAATTGTTAATTGTTCGTTTAATGCGTTTTAATGTTTTGAAGTTAACAATGTTTATGTGAGGAAATTATTTCACACCTCAGTTATAACATGAAAGAAGTGGTCGTTCAACAATGCTTTCAAAAATTGCGAAGTTTTCGAGAAATTCAGCAGCCAACAATCAGTGTCCTGGGCAAATATAATTTTTTTGGGGGAATCTTTCTTTGAGATAGAGGCGAAAGCAGGGTAAGGGGAGGGGCATGAGGGCCGTGTATGAAATATACAAAAATCTGCCGATTTCGGGGGCCCTGAAAATTTGTGGGTCCTGTACAAGTGCCCCGTTTGCCCACGCGAGAAATAGGCGCACTCAACAATTACTTCAATCCACCAATGAACAACAAAAATTGAAAAATTTTCAACTTATCTCTGTTAACTTTAACCTCATTATTAAAGACACATTTTGAAAGTATGAAAATTTCTCATTGGGGGCCCCCAAATCATCGAAATAGGGACCCGATGCTTGGATATTCAGTGGGGGCCCAAGGGCAGTACTTTTAGCGGAAAATTCTGTAATCAAATTTATCGTAAAAAAAGTCATATCCAGGGTCCTAAGGTTAAAGCCCTTCCAGTTATCCCCCCTCATATGGGCCCCCCCCCACGATCTCCATTTAGGGAAGCAATTTCATACACGCATTATCGATGGCATATCAATCAATCAATCATCACTTACCAGCATCGTGGGAAAACTCTTCGGCAACCATCGGACCGATCACCGCGGCCAATAACAACAACACTACAAAGGCCGGGGCCTTTAATAGCGGCCCTAGAAAGCCTGTCGCCATCCTCACAACACGTAACATTATCACGGAATGATCACTACAAACTGAAACTTTTACCTCCAACAATCATTCTTTTTCCGAAACCATCGCCAAAATATTATTCGTCACCAAAAATTATCGCCAAACCAAAAATAAATTTCGCCCCTTCTCCAAAATCCAAAGAAATCTTTTCCATCGGAGAGAGACTCGCACAAAAAGCTCTGGAGGATCGATTTCTCTCAGGCCTCACCCTTGCGGACCGGTGGAAATGAGAGAAATAATTTGCGGACCTGAAAAAAAATAAGAAAAATAATTTGTGGATTGCAAAATATGGATAAATTAACATTTTGCGGACTGGCAAAATATGAATAAATAGTTTGCGGTCCGGGAAAAAACAAATAAAAATGGAAAATACTTTGCGGACCGTTAAAAATAAATAAATTTGGAAAATAATTTGCGGACCGTTAAAAATAAATAAATTCGGAAAAATAATTTGCGGACCGTTAAAAATAAACGGAGAAGAAAATTAATTTTCCAACGGGTGAAGAAAATGTATAAAATAATTTGCGGACAGGCAGAAATGAAGAGGAAAAAGGATTTACTAACCGGTAAAAAAAAAAAAAATAATAATTTGCGGACCGGCGAAGTACAGGTCGGCCTACAATAAGTAGAAGTAGTAATTTGCGGATCAGCAAAAAATAAATAATAAGAATATTAGTTTGCGGACCGTTAAAAATAAATAAACCGGGAAAATAATTTGTGGATCGGTAAGAATAAACAAAGAAGAAAATTAATTTCGAACCGGCGAAGAAAGTTTATAAAATGATTTGCGGACCTGCAAAAATAAAGAAAAATTAATCACAAAACCAGTAAAGAAAACATGAAAAAAATTGCGGACCGGTATAAATAAAGAGGCAAAAATAATTTGCTGACCGGCAAAAAATAAATAAATATGAGAAATAATTTGCGGGCCTGTAAAATACAATTAAATAGGTAAATAAAATTGCGGACCGGGCTGACGGCAAAAACAGAAATAAAAACAAATTCTGAATGCTAAGGGGCCGTTCAAGTATTACGTCATCATCAATGGGGGGGGGGTTTCCGATTTGCTGACTTTTGATGACAAGGGGCTATACAGCCCCTTGTAGATGACGAATGTTGGGGCTATACAGATTTGGTGATATTTTTTTGCGGACAAGCACAGTTGAACAGCAATTACATCACTATTATTTATTTCGCTGCTCTGATCTCGCGACGCTCTAAAATCTGGCAGGAGTGGATTCACGGAAAAATTCCGGAAAAAAAACGGTCGATTTAAAGGGCCAGCAAAGGCCCCTCTCACACGGAGCGGACGCGGGTCCGGAAGAAATTTTAATAATTGCAATAAACTGAGCCTTTCACAGACGAGCCGAAATTCGCGCGGGCTCCGCATCCGCACATATAAGTTTTGACAATAGGTTTATTCGGAGCTATTCACACGATGCGAAGCGAATTCGTCCGCATCTTTGGCTACTTTTTAACGGAATTTTGCACGGAATTCTTTTTAATTATTTGCCATAAATACCCTTAAAAACACCATATGATGGTCCCTGCTCATTAATATAATGTACCTACATACGTCTATCCCTCTGAGATGGAGATATAGCAACTTTAACTGCCTTTTGTCCATATCTCACAAATTTATACAATAAAACCTGCCAACAACGGCCACTGACGGGACCAATATTACAAGCCCCGTTCTGTTCATTAAGAATATCTAATTGACTAAATACTTTAATAACTTCTAAATTTAATTCAAAAATTTTAATTTTTTTCTTTTTATTTAAATACTTAAAATTATTTAAAAAATATAAATATTTGAAATTATTCTAAGTATATATATATATATATACTCAGGGCCGGATTAAGACGTTTGAAGACCCCAAGCACTTGAATAATTTTGGTGGTCCTCCCCCCGATACCTACAAGTATATTTTACTGTTTACTCGATATTCAGTCTATAAGGTGCCATTCAAGTATTACGTAAGCAGATTTTCAGCCATTTTTGACCCCCCCCCCCCGTCAGCAAAACACTGACTTCCCTCTCCCCCCCCCCCCCGTAAGCAAAATTTCGTCAGCAGCTTAGAATATTTCATATCTTCAAAAAGGGGTGGTTGATGACGTAAGCAACCTTCAAACCCCCCTCTCCCTCCCTTTGTCACCAAAAGTCAGCAAATCCGAACCCCCCCCCCCCCCGATGCTGACGTAAAGCCGGGTTTTCCTAGGAATAGGTGTTTTGCGTCGCGTGAACCGAACAGTATAATTTCGCGTCAGCAGCAACGTGTTACATAATCACGTTACGCGTTTGTGTTTTCCCAGCGGAGCGCATCAGATCAGGGCGGCTATATTATAGTATATGGCCTTGGCATCAGCTACTCTGTCGTCTGCATTGCTCCGGTTTGAAGGGAAAGAAAACACACAAGAAGTGAAGAGAATATCGTCAAAACCGCGGCGCACGACGCATTTGACTCCCCCAGAAGCAGTCGGCCAATTACGCCCGACGTAAAGCGCTGTCGTCAGGCGTATTGCGCTCTGTAGGAAAACAGTCATGCTGTTTTTCTTACTGGTGAGTGGACGGCGTGTCGCGCTGGACGAATCACGTTGCGCGCGGCACAGGAAACCTGCTCCTAGGAAAACCCGGCTTAATACTTGAATGACCCCTAAACTGAAAAAAAATAAAATTTTATGTTTCAGAAGTGACTAATCTAAGGATGGGATTTCACTCTAAAAGGTTTATGAAAGTTATTTTATAAAACATGAAAAAAAATTCAACCAATAAAGCTCATAGGTTACATTCGAGCAAATGCAACCGATAAATTTATTGGTTGAATTTTTCAAGTTTTATAAACGAGCTTTTACGAAACTTTTACAGTGTTATCCCGGCCTAAGACACAATTGTGATGTGAATATTTCTACGCACAGACATTTTGAAGGTTCCCGCCCCTCCCCTTCTTTTTCTACTTGCAAATTCTTTGATATCTCCTGAATTTATTTATTTGGAACATTATTGGATGTTTTTTGGAATTTTTCTTTCATATTTTTCCGAAACACTTTTAAAATCTTTTGAAAATATTTTAAGATATTTTCCCGCATCGACTACTTGTGAGGATCGGAATGAAGGCATCTTTAGATCCATATTCTATGGGGCTCTAGATGAAACCACCAAAGAATGGCTCTGGGCTGCCTATGGCACTGAATGAGGGAGGAAGAAGAAAAATAATTACAAAAATTGCGAAAAAACAATTTTTATGCACGAATTTCAAACTAAAGATGCGGGCGATTCACCGCATCTTGTGTGAGCGAGCCTCATAAATCACATAATATTATACATCACACACTCGAAATGCCGGGTGTGAAATATCCGGGGCTGAATGTCCAACTCACTTAGTCAGTCACTCACTTGATCACTCACTTTGTCACTCATACAGTCACTCACTTTTTCACTCATACGGTCACTCACTTTGTCATTCATAGGGTCACTCACTTTGTCATTCATAGGGTCACTCACTTTGTCATTCATAGGGTCACTCATACAGTCACATACTTGGTCACTTATACAGTTACATACCTGGTCACTCATACAGTCACATACTTGGTCACTTATACAGTTGCATACTTGGTCACTCATACAGTCACCTACTTGGTTATTCATTACTCATACAGTCAAGTCACCTACTTGGTTATTCATTACTCATACAGTCAAGTCACCTACTTGGTTACGCATTGCTCATACAGTCAAGTCACCTACTTGGTTACTCATTACTCATACAGTCAAGTCACCTACTTGGTTACTCATTACTCATACAGTCAAGTCACCTACTTGGTTACTCATTACTCATTAAGTCAAGTCACCTACTTGGTTACTCATTACTCATACAGTCAAGTCACCTACTTGGTTACTCATTACTCATACAGTCAAGTCACCTACTTGGTTACTCATTACTCATAAAGTAATTTACTTGGTCACTCACTTTGTCACTCATACGATCATGCTCTTTTTCACTCATACGGTCATGCACTTAGTCACTCATACAGTAACATTTTAGCCACTCATACAGTTACGTACTCGGTCTCTCATACGGTCATGCACTTAGTCACTCATACAGTAACATTTTAGCCACTCATACAGTTAGGTACTCGGTCTCTCATACAGTCACATCTTAGTCACTAATACAGTTACTTACTCGGTCTCTCATACAGTCACTTACTCGGTCTCTCATACAGTCACTTACTCGGTCTCTCATACAGTCACTTAATTGGTCACTCATGCGATCATCCATTCGGTCAGGGTAGGTGAAATGTCAGGGGATGAATGTCCAACTAACTTGATCACTCATAGGGTCACTCATACAATCACTCACATGGTCGCTCACTCGGTCGCTCATACGGTCAGAGTAGGTGAAATGTACCGGGGACGAAACATCCCAGGGAGTGAAATGTCGGGGACGAAGTTTCCTCAAACCCTAAAAAAGTATGTGGGGAGCGGGCACGATCTACTTATGGAGTTACATCTTAGTTCGGAAATCGATAATCCTCTCAACAAAAAAAAAAAAGAAGAAACCCGCAATTGATCGATGGCGTCGGGAAAACGATAGTTCGTTCTAAGGGGAGGGGGCGGACGGATTCGATCATTTTTTTAACGATGAACAATGATCCTGTGAGGGGCCCGGTCGGACAGTCGACGATCCATCACTGTACATACAAAGCCCGGATAAAAAATTCCAAGATTTATAGAGCAAGAGACTTACTGGGTATGAGACTTTCGCAAGTACACCCCGCAGCAAAGAAAAAAAATCACCCAGAAAGAATTGGGGCCCCCAGAATATGAAAACTGTCAGGGCTTTGACCGTGGGGGGGGGGGGGGAAATAATAAATATGAATTTCATGTTGGTTCCACAAGTAACACTTTAATCGAGCACATTCTGAAATACGTAGTTGTAACCCATCACGTGTTCATCCTTACCCATTGCATTCATCCTGTTCAGGTCATTCATTTCCTGGCCCAACTATGTCTTTAATCGAGCTTGTCTGGGACATGCTTGGGTAAGTATGTATCTGCAACAGGGCCTTCTTAAAAGCATCATGGATCCCCGGGCCAAGTGGTTTTTCTGAGGCCCTACCAGATAAATTCTAGAAAAATTTAACTAGATCTCATCTTCACGAGGCCCCTTTACTCTTTAGGCCTACGGGCCGTGCCCGGGCGGGCCCATGCGTTAAGTCGTCACTGAGCTGCACAACCATCATGGGTTCATTCCTTACCCAGTGTCATTAGTCTGTTCAATTTCGTGGCCAACTAGATTCACCCTGTTCAGTTCATTCCCTCTTACTAACTAGTCCCACCATGTTTAGCTCCTTCCCTGGCCAACTAGACTCATCCAGTTCATCTCAATCATTCTGTTCAGTTCAATCCCTGGCCAACTAGACTCATCCAGTTCAGTTCAATCATTCTGTTCAATCCTTGGACAACTAGACTCATCCAGTACAGCTCATTCACGTTGTTCAGTTCACTCCCTGGCCAACTATATTCACCCTGTTTAGTTCATTCTCTGGCCCAACTAGACCCACCCTCTTCAGTTCAATCCTTGGCCAACTAGACTCACTCTTTTCAGTTCCCTCTGTAGTCAGTGAAACTCATCTCTTGTTCAGTTCATTCATTCTGCTCAGTCTATTTCCTGGCCAAATAAACTTACCCTGTTCAGTCAACTTCTTGACCAACTAGATTTATCCTGTCCAGTTCATTCCCTGGCTATGGGCGGAGATAAGGGGGGGGGGGCATGGGTGGTGATGCCCCCCAGCAATCATCCTGATTTCCCCCAGACTTTCAAGTCTATCTCCGCCTGTGAACTAGACTCATCTTGTGCAGTTCACACTTCACTCAACAGCCAGCTAGACTCATCCTGTTCAGTTCACGCCCTGGCCAACTAAACCCACCTGTTCATTCAAGCCCACGTCTTAACGACAGGTTGCCATCGTTTAGTTACAAAATAAATATTCAGTCACGCTATTCTAACTATTCCATTCTCTGTACATACGCATTTCATTAAAGTTATTGGACAATTCTTTCAGGTAGCGGCGTGTTTTCCTCTTTATTCTGAAAACAGAATACATTTGGCCGACTAAAAAAAGTCGCCAGATGATGAGAATTTTATATGATGCCAAATTTATTATTATTATTATTTTTTTTTCCATAATTATTATCATCTCACAGCGATGTTATATATATATATCCGTTCTTCTTCTCCTTTCAACACACTGTAAACAGATACTGATGAAGTGGCCCAGGCCCCGCCCAGAGCCTTCAACGCGTCCGTTGGCTGTTTACGCCTTGTGCGGCTTAAATATCATCGCCCCGAGTGGATTAAAAAAACAACAAGGCAGCGGCGGCCCTTCTTGTTCTTCTTCATGTTCCAGTGTTAATGATACTGTAATAGGGCCTTCCCCCCCCCCTTCACTCCTAAGCCCGAAATAACCCAAACAAAATCTTCAAAAAAGGCCGTACCCCCACTTTAGTCGTTTAATCTTTAATTAAACCTACCAGAGCGGCCGCTCAACAAACAACGGGTCCGGCCTTGGTATTCCGGACACGTCCTTGAATTATAAGTCTCAATTTATCTTTGATTTATATATATATATATATATTTTTTTTTTTTTTTTTTGGCCAAGGCCCACCTGAGCGTTTAAGGCTTTCGAGAACGTTCTTGTTTTTTGCTCAATTCTCTTAATGGGGCCTTAATTAATGATAATAAATTGCGCGCTGGGGCGAAAAGAAAAGGGATTCCGCTGGGTATTACGGAAAAAACTAACGCCGTGATGCTTGAGTTGTTGGTGCAGGCCGATTATGGTTGTTCGTTTTGGGGGGGGGGGGGGAGAGATCGGGTTGTTACTAGATTCATTACCTTCACGGGGGTAGGCTGACAAGGCCAGGGATCCATATTCATCAGCAGGGCCTTATGATTGGGATCTTTGGCGGGCTCCTAGGCATTTCCTTTATACGGTGAATTTATGCGTGAAAAAACATAAATTTATAAGAATCGTTCCGGAATCAGGGCTGGATGCATGTCAGTCCCCTCCCCCTTTGTGGAGGTAGGCTGGAAGGCGAGGGATGAAATCTTCCTGGTTTTTCTTGTTATGCAATTAATTCACTTTAGTGGGTAGGGTCCCCTGGCAAAACCTGGACTTGGGCAGCTAAAAAATCGCAATCCTGGGAGGGCGGGGCACATGTTTCTACGAATGGTTGCCCTGCCTGTGCGTTTGGAAGAAGTTACGATAGTCTGAGTTGTGTTTATTTTGATCAGCATGCCCTTCATCCTAGAGCCGGGGCTCTCTGGCTATTCTGATCATGGATCATTGAAATTATTTTTCAACTCAGAAATTTCATTATTCGATGGATTGAAATTGTTTTTCAACTCAGAAATTTCATTATTCGATGGATTGAAATTGTTTTTCAACTCAGAAATTTCATTATTCGATGGATTGAAATTGTTTTTCAACTCAGAAATTTCATTATTCGATGGATTGAAATTGTTTTTCAACTCAGAAATTTCATTATTCGATGGATTGAAATTGTTTTTCAACTCAGAAATTTCATTATTCGATGGATTGAAATTGTTTTTCAACTCAGAAATTTCATTATTCGATGGATTGAAATTGTTTTTCAACTCAGAAATTTCATTATTCGATGGATTGAAATTGTTTTTCAACTCAGAAATTTCATTATGATACATACTTATAACTAAGGCTCGGATTTCTATGTCTTCGCATATTTCGCTAGTTTTATGTGATAGAATATATTTTCAAAATTTTAAGGCATGTTTTGCATATTCCATGATTTCCGATAAAAAGTGAATTTTTTTCCCTCGCTATTACGATCCCGCTTCAGTACTGGGTTTTTGCGGTTCCCGCTTCTGACGAGAGCTCTTAGGGATAGTATTTTTTTATGCACTAAAAATGAAACGCCGTTGCGGATTGGTAGAAAATCCTGAAATTCAGGTTTTTCAACCCATCAAGCAATGATATTGAATTTTTACAGCATAAAAATACTAGCCCTTCAACGACACTGGTGTGTGGCTGTAAATAGATTAATCACCTGAATCGGTGAAACATTGGCTAAAATTGGTAAATGTGATTAATTTTTTTAGCGTTTGTGGGATATGTTGAGTGTTTTTTATCAAATAAAAGATTTACTTATTTATTTTTAATTTTGTGCTTTTCTAAAGCTAAATATATACGCTACTTGGTTAGGTATTCTTACCTATAGACGGCAGCACATTGATTCTGAATTTGGAGGGGAAAAACATACTCAAAAGGGAAATTTTGTCTCGATGAGGTTAGTTGAGGCTGACCATATTTACTCGAGAAAAATACGGGAAATTGAGCTTAGTAATACGGGGAAATACGGAACATCGCTAACTATCGCCAAAAACGATGCCAAAAGTAAGCAAAGTCGCCAAGTCGTGCTAAAAATCAGAGAAAAGTCACCAGTCACGGGAAATGAAGCACCGCTTCAAATTGCAGTGAATTAAAAAAAAAAAAGACAAATGTGTGCGATGCATATTCTCTTGTTTGTAGTCGTAATTATCGTAATGTAATTTCTGTGTTGGAAAGATGATTTTAATCGTTGATTTAGACACAGAATAAAAAGTCAAGTTGGCTTCGTGGAAAAACCGGGACATTTTTGCAAAAAAGTCGGGACAGCCTTTTTGGCTGAAAATACCGGAACTGTCCCGGAAAATACGGGACGTATGGTCATCCTAGTGTAGTTAGTTAAAATGAATAAAATTTATGTTTATACAATAAGTAATGGTTCAAAATAGTTTAGACTGCATCAACACTTCTCATTATCATATTGTTTTGCTTAAACTAATGTTGTTTGAGATAGGAATGAAAAAAGTTTTAGGACATATCTTTTGTTTTATAGGGCATATTTTATAGAGCATTTTTTAGCAGTTTTTAAAGCTTGAAAATCCTAACCCTACTCACAACTATAAATAAGAATATCCATCTGACATATTCGTCAAGTTGAACGTTTTATTCCGTGGCATTCATTTTGATTCACTGCAAAATTCGCAGAAATGCTTCCTTTTCCCCCTCCCCTTGCATTTACGATTTTTCAATGAGGGGTCATTCAAGTATTACGTGAGCATCGAGGGGGGAAGGGGTTTCGGATTTGCTGACTTTTGATGACAAGGGGGAGAGGGGGGGGGTTGAAGGTTGCTTACGTCATCAACCACCTCTTTTTGAAGATATGAAACATTCTAAGCTGCTGACGAAATTTTGCTGACGGGGGGGGGGGGGTGTCAGTGTTCTGCTGACAAGGGAGGGAGGGGGTCAGAAATGGCTGAAAATCTGCTTACGTAATATTTGAATGGCCCCTAATTCACTATTGAGTATATATCTGCCATGTAGAGAATACATCTTTGAGGAATTTTTTACCAACAATATATCTAAGGTCAGTATTACACTATGAAAGTTTTCTAAAAGTCCTTTTATAAAACTTGAAAAATTCAACCAATAAGATTATCGGTTGCATTTGCTCGAATGTAACCTATGAACTTTATTGGTTGGATTTTTTGAGTTTTATACAAGGGATTTTATCAAACTTTTAATAGGGGAAGGGGTTGAAAATGGCTTAAAATCTGCGTACGTAAAACTTGAATGGCCCCTGATTTATTTTCATCAGCAGTTGGCAACTTTGCTTACCTTTGGCATCATTTGGTGATTTTCCGTATTTTTCGTTTAACTGGATCTGATATCCGTGAGTAATTATACGTCCCGTATTTTCAACGAAGCCAACTTGAATTTTTTTATACTTTCTTGAAACCAAGGATTGACATTATTTTTAAACTCATAAATTATACTTTGATAATTCTCTAATTAATAAACGATACTCAATAAATGCCGGAGGAGAAGGGTATCACGGCACAAAAGAGGGTGATCTTACGGGAGAGAGCCGTTGGAAGAGATTATTTTCAGTATGTCTTCCTATGGAGCTCGCTTGTCTTATGAAGCGAATATCTGTCAGAAATAGGACTTGGTGCCCTCCCTATACTTATATGTGTAGTGCACCGAAAGTACTGCAAATTAATAGCGTTATCCTTAGGCTGACCATAGATATCCTCGAAAGAAATACGGGAAAATATGGGACATTGGCAATTATCACCAAAAAAAGATGCCAAAGTTGTCAAATATTCCTGAATCAACTGAAAAATCCACCAATGGTGGGATTAGGTTAAAATCAATTCCACGAAATAAAACGTTTGCAACGACAAACGAGAGAACAATATTCGTAATTTATAGTTGCACACTATTCGAATTCAGTTGTACAATATTCGTATTATTGTATAAGTTTGGCTATAGTTCGAGGCGCCGGCGTGAAGAAAACACTGCGGGGGAGGGGAGCTGAAAATCGTTGGACGATCCGTGTATAATGGACTCGCGCACTTAGGGGGGGGGGGGAATGCTCAAATGGCCTCAGGCCCTAGGTTCCGGTGCCTTTGGTTGTAGTTGTTGTTATATAATTTGTGAGTTGGAAAATTATTTTGATTTTTATAAAGAATAAAAATTCGAGTTGGCTGTGTTTTAAAAAACGGAGAAAACCAAGGCATTTTTTGTAAAAAAAAACCTGGACTGTCCTAGGCAGTACGGGCGTATGGTCACACCAGTTATCCCGGTATTGATGTAAATTAGGCTGACCATATTTCCTCGAGAGAAATACGGGAAATTGGAATTCCAAATACGGGAAAATACATGACATTGCCAAGAACAACGCCAAAAGTGCACAAAGTTGCCAAATATAGCTGAAATTACGGAAAAATCGAAATGGCGGGAAACGAAGCATTACTGCAAATTGCAGAGTATTAAAATGAATTCCACGAAATAAAACGTTCAACAAGACAAATGTGGGAGATTAATGTTCTTATTTATAGTTGTAATTATCATAATATAATTTATGGGATGAAAAATAATTTCAATCGTTGACTTCAATAAAGAATGTAAAGAATAAAAATCCAACCAGGCGTCATGTAAAAAACGGAAAAAACCGGGACAGTCCCGGGAATACGTATGGTATACAGACATATTTACATATAGTTCTTCACCTTCGGCATACAAAACTATAAGAATATTCATCTCATATAATTGTCATGTTTAACGTTCATAAGAATTCATTTTAATCAACTGCAATTCGCAGTAAATGGCGGGCTTCGTTTCCTGCCATTGAAGATTTTTTGTGCTTTGCTTACCTTTGGTGTCATTTTTTTGCGACAATTGGCGATTTTCCGATGTTAGTTTTTCCTTAGAGGAGAAAATAGAGTATATTATAATTATATATTTATACCTCGATGAGTTTTTCCTGTATTTTTTTTTTTCTTTTGCAATCTCCCGTATTTATCTCAATGAAAAATGGTCATCCTACCGCACACCCGTATTTTTGTCAGGAAAATATGGTCAGCTTAATTGTCAAAGAAAATTCTCTTGAACTCCGTAGTGCTGCCATCTGTTCGCATAATTAACAACTAGGAAGATGAATCATTGTTATTCTGGGAGTTCAGCTTTAATGGAAATCAGCATCTCGATTTTTGTTCACGAGCACCACCGGAACACCAAGTTTGATGAGTTGCACCAAGTTGACATGTTTGATGACAAGTTGACACCAAGTCAGTGGTAATCTCCATTTGTGTACAACGTTGGCTGGCTGAAAAATTGTGGTGCACCAGAGACGTCGACATAAAGAAAACATTGAGGGGGGGGGGCTTAATGTCACCAGGCGTCCCGTATAAATGGGACTCAAGCCTTAGAGGAGAATTGGGGGGGGGTGAAATAATATCAGTCCATAGGTTCCATCTCCCATAGTTTATCTGATATGTACAATTGAATCCCGTTTATACCGTTGTAGCGAAAAAAATCTTTCTTTATAACGAACACGTTTCTAATCCCTCAGATAAGTTAACATAGGAACAATGCAAAAACCCGGAATTCCGAAATTTCGTTATGACGAAGAGATTACTCTGGTCCCCTTGGACAGGGCCGGAATTAGGGGAGAGCGGTCTCGTGCCCCGGGCACCGGACCATAGGGGGGGATGCAAATTTCATTCGCAAACCTTAACTTCAACATTACAAGGGGGGCGCCAAAGTGCGCACTTGCCCCGGGTGATCATAAGCATCTAGTTGCGGCCCTGCCCTTGGAGTTCGTTATGACAGTCCCGAATTTCGGGATTCGACTGTATTTTAATTTTAAAAATAGTTCTAAAAAGTGAACAATAGACGACGTTGACTGGCTTTAGTGTATGAAGCAGAGATTATCGGAGGATAAGGATTAACAGGTTCGCAAATTGAGAAAGGAAGATGCCTGCACACGCATCCTTAAGTGACGGCGCTTATCCTGATTTCCCCAATAGATGGCACTACTATTCCGATCAATTAAACTGTCCACCACACAGTAATATTTTTCTCCCCCAACTGTAGAACAAAACTACTAAAAAAAAAGCAAAAACAAAAAAGCTCTTGGAATTTCGACGTGTTCCCATACTCTGCCACGAAGCTGGGCTGGAAGAGACCTCGGCAACGGGATAAGTCCAGTGGCAAAGTTCTGGCGTTCATTCATTCATGGGAATTTCGACGGCTATTGGTGAATACGCGTGGTGGGGGAAAAACACCACAAAAACACATCATATCAATGAAGTAAATAGTGGAAATGTGTGTTTCAAAGAGAAAAAAAATCCCCCCCCCCCACCAGAAAAAAAAATTCCGGGAAACTGAAAAGGGAGGACAAAAAGGGAGAATTTTCCGAAACGTAGGAGGACGCTTGAAATGACATAAAAAAAAGAGGACAACATGTCAGTTGATAACCCTATCGTAGGCTCGAAAATGTAGGTCGCGGACCCTGCCCTCAGAGGATGCCGTTAATGAAGATGGGGGCAGTACCGCAACTAGAGGGGGGGAGCAGGCCCCGGGCGCTAGACCCGAGGGGGGCGCAAATTTCATTCTGAAACCTCTCCTTCAACATTACAATGGGGGGCGTCAAAATGCGCACTCGCCCCGGGTGACCAAGCATCTATTGTGGCCCTGGTTTGGGGGGGGGGGTCGCGAATGGGCTCTGCGTTTGATAATGATGACCCTGAATTTGGTTACCAAGCTATTCATTTACAACATAGCATAGTTGGAGATACGGGGGAGGGGTGGGCTTGGGGGGCATTGCCCCCCCCCCCCAGAGTCAAAGGTAGAGTCGACTGATCTAATGTATATATATATATATTGTGTGTGTCCCCCCCCCCCCCCAGCAATAATGAACGTGCCTCCCCAGACTTCCAAGTCTATCTTCGCCTATGCATAATAGTTTTGTCTCACCGTCCCCTTCTTCGGAAATTTTTTTCTCCCATCGCAACCTAACCCATAGGATCCTGTGTTATACCCGTAGCTTCTACCGCCTCCTGGAACATTACATTGCCCCCAAGGGGGCGTTGACGCCCACGTCAATCCGCAGGATTCAAAAACCATAAAAAGCATACATGGGTAGTTTGGAATTTCATAATAAAACAGTTCCGCCAAAGAAATATTGAAAACTAATTTGATTTCATTCATTACTGCTAATGGAAATTAAAGCACATTCATTAGCCAAAAAAAAAAATCATGAGTGTCCTGGAAAACTGGGACATATGGTCACCCTTAAGGTAAAAGTTACCGGTAAATATTTTATCAAAAGGAGGGTCGCGCTTCAAAAAGTTTGAAAACCACCGTCTCAGGCCAACCGAAAAAATCGGGATTGGAAAATACGGGTAATACGTAGGCTGACCATATTTGTTCGAGAAAAATACGTGAAATTGAGCTTCGAAATACGGGATGACGTGAGCCAAAAAGATCGCCAATTCATGCTAAAATCTCAGGAAATGTCGCCAATCGAGAAAAAATGAAGCACCACTTCCAATTCCAGTGAACCAAAAAGAAATAAATATTCTTATTTGCATTCGTAATTATTGTAAGGTAATTTTTGAGTTGGGAAGATAATTTTAATCATTGATTTGAAGAGTAAAATCCAAGTTGGCTTCGTTAAAAATACGTGAAAAACGGGGCATTTTTGCAAAAAAAGTCGGGACAACCGGAAAAACCAGGACTATTCTGGAAATACGGGACGTATGGTCACCTTATATATAGCGCCGTTTCTAGTAGAAATTCCTTCGATACTTGATATATACGCTATATAGAGCGGGGGGGGGGGGGGGGAGAGAATGCAATAAAGCACCACTTTTTTCACCAGGTGGTAAAAATTCAACGTTTTACTGCACAAATATGGGTTCAAGATATCCGGAAACTGTTCAGACGAGTAGATAAGATTCTTTAGTACGGGAACTTTTATTATACATACAGGGTGTATGGCCAATACCTTCTAGAGCAGACCTAACCTGCTCTAGAAGGTATTGGTATGGCGGTGCATGTAAAATAACGTCAATTCATCACCGCCAACAAAAACTGCTGAAGCTATGAATGGTGTTATATAGACACTAAAAAAAGGTATTTTTCAATTTTGGGGGGGGGGGGGGGGAGAAGAGTTCAAAAGGTTATATGAAGCAATCGTCACTTAAACTATAAATATTGAATTTAACACCGCCAAATAACTCGCTATAGAGGAGAGGGACTTTCAACCTCTTAAGGGCCCTTTCACGCGGAGCGGATACGGAAGAAGTTTACAAACGGAGTCTTTCAGACGATGCGGAATGCGCCCGCAACTTGGAAGTGTTCATGCGGACCCGCATGTGCCAAAACCCCAGGGCTACTAAATTGCTGCTCGCGAGTTGTTAATGGTTGCTCCCTGGGACAAGATGTAAAGTTGATTTTTTTTTTTTTTTTTTGTGGAGAAAATAAATGCTCCCTTCGGGGAACCCCGTATGGCGAACTATGTTTGCCGGGCCGGGGGTTTGTATTTCTTATGTGCAGGTGCGGAGCCCGCACTTAAGATTTTGTACATTATATGGAGCTACACACACGAAGCGGTCCGGGTGGAATTCAAAAGAAGGATTGGCTACTTTTTAAAGATGATTTTACACGGAATTTTAATTAGGGGCCATTAAAGTATTATGTAAGCAGATTTTCAGTCATTTTTGACCCCCTCCCCCCTTGTAAGCAAAACACTGACCTAGAACCCCCTTATACTTATGTATATGAAGGTGTCTTACACTGACCCGTCCCCCCGTCAGCAGCTTAGAACATTTCGTATCTTAAAAAAAAGGGGGGTATTGATAAGGTAAGCAACCTTCAAACCTCCCCTCCTCATCAAAATTCAGCAAATCCGAAACCCCCTCCCCCCTTCGATGCTGACGTAATACTTGAGAGAGAGGGAATGACCCCTTACTTGCCGTACGTACACTATAAAATACACCTTAACACCATATGATGTCCCATCACTTTTTCTCGCCTGTCACACCCATTTTTATTATAAATTCCGGTTGTTAACTTTACTTGGAACCCTTCGGGAAAATTATTTCTGACAAAAATAGGAGAATTTTTGAATAAAATAATCCATGAAACTTTTTTTTTTGTTTAAACAGTTTATTGACATTTTTAAGTAAAGAAAACATTCATTTTTACTTTTTTTGGAAAATTTTAATTCGCTGAAACATTAACAAAAATAAAGACAAAAAAATCGAAAATAGAAGGCTCTTCTTGGATTTTGGGAAATTTTCTGGCAGTTCCTATCCTTTTGGACATTTAAAATATTTGGACATTTTCTTAAAAAAATAACACTAACATTCATGTCTTCGAATCCACTACAAACTTGTCGTCCCTGCCAATTGGTGAAGGTTTCTTGATTTTTTTTTTTTTATTATGATTCGGCACCTCGGATACCAAATTTCGTCAGCTGGGTCAGGCCATGAGTAAAATTTGCCAACTGTCTTTATGCAGCACCTCCTAGAGATAGACGGCCTCCGCAGTCTGCTTGTGACGTCAGTAAGTAGTCCATTTTCCCTCAGAATATTCAGGGGGAAAAAAAAATTCCCCGCTCGTGCATCGTTGCGAGGAAAAGAAATGATTGACTCAGAATTGACGATTTCTATGCTCCCACATCCAATTACTATGCGGTATTTGTGAGCCAATCAGAAAGATTCTACGCCAAAATAAGAAGAAATGAAATAGGATGCTTTTTTTCAAAATATGGCAAACTTGCTAGGTAGTCTGAAGGACGTTTATGGCAAACAGTGCAGAGGCCTTCTATTTCTAGGAGGTGCTGCTTTATGGCCCTTACATACGCTTCCCCAATATGATCAAAAATGGTGAGCATCTGTTAGTTTATCAAAGAGCTGAGTTTAAGAGCCTCTTCAAGTGTTTCATTTGAGTAATTGCGCTCCAGCAATAACTACCCAGCTCTTCCAAACATGCTGGGACAATAACAAACCTAGTGCAAAAACAGGCGAGACAAAGTCACCACCCAATTTTCTTTTGTTTACGCGTCATGTTTCTGTACCAAATGCAGTATTTTTACAAAAAATTCACAGATAGGTATATATTTCTCTTATCGTAACTTCTACATAGAAATATTAAATTTCCTAGCGTCAACGAAACACCTGTCTGCACCAGGAGAGGTTTACACGCACTTGAAAGATTTCGTGTAAATCACAGACCTAAAAAATTCTCTAGACAACAGCTGACGGCATATATGATGCAACAAATGCTGTCGGTGAGTCACCCACAGCCATCGAGCCCATATTACTGGAGGCCGCCGCGACGGCATCGAATAACAAGGAAATGACGTGACTAGGTGTGAAAACAGTTCATATGCCTGGCAAATTTGGCAAAAACTAGGAAAATTAATATTTCTATATACACTGCTCAAAACAATTAGGGGAGCAAGCAAAAAAGTGAAGAAAACCGTGCGAGACAGCCACGTATTGGCATACAATGGATAGTACACGCGTATCAATGCGCAATACAGAAAAAAGACGTAAAAAAATTTGGAATTAAGATTTAATTCTTTGAAAATATGGAAAAAAACATGGAAAGATGATTTAGGGCAACAATTTGGTTACATGTAAACGATAAAAAAAAGTACTGTTTAGACGTGATGCATGAGTTTTAATAGGGCGTGTGGTCTCCTCGGACAGCTAAGACTGCTGCACACCTGTTTGCCATGGATGCGATGAGGTTATCGATCAGACTTTGAGGAATACTGTTCCACTCCTCAAGAAGTGCAATCTGCAAGTCTCGGACAGTAACAGGCGGCCTTGGTCGCGCAGCAATGCGTCGTCCGAGCATGTCGATTGGATTCAGGTCAGGAGAGTACAGCGTATGGAATGGCCAGCGTGTTGTTTCAGCTTCAAGCATGTTCTCCACCAGACGAGCTCTATGCGGTCGGGCATTATCATCCTGGAAAACAAAGGAATCTCCAATGGCTCTAGCGTAAGGGATGACATGAGGTCGCAGTATCTCGTCTGCATACCTTCGGGCCGTCAAAGTGCCATTCCGAATGATATGCAGGTCCGTACGTCCGCCTATGCTGATTCCACCCCATACCATCCAACCAGCTCGTCTGTATTGTGACCTTTCACGAACGAATGCGGGGTTATTTCGAGTGTCCCTGTCCCTCCATACCAGAACACGTCGGGTGTCACACTCCAGACTGAATCGGGACTCGTCTGTAAACAGCACTTGGCTCCAATCATGTTGCTCCCAATCTCGATGTTCAGCAGCGGCCGCGACGGCATCGAATAACAAGGAAATGACGTGACTAGGTGTGAAAACAGTTCATATGCCTGAGGAAATTTTCAGTTCGGTCTCTAAATATTGAGTTTTATATAGATAAAAAGATCTGGAATTATATATCTCATTGTTCCCTAAATTATGTTTTATTAATGCTGGAATTATAATTTGAGAATCAATGAAAAAATGAAATATATCAATTCTCATTAATTTCGGAATTCTTACCTTAATTCTGGAGAATTATCGCTTTTAATCTGTGTGAAATTATCTTTCATTAATACTCTGAAATCATCTCTCATCGATGGTGAAATTATTTCTTTCGTTTATTGTTTTAAAAACTCCTATTTATGCCATTAGGAAATAACGAGGATTGTGTGTTTTCACCGAGTCACGTGATCCTCCGGCGAATGATGTTGGGGGTGGGGGGAACACTGTTCTCAGCACTGCCAAGGCGGAGACCGCTGACGTCATACTCCCTCCAGCTCGATGACTACAGCTCCCGAATCGACATGAATATTTTTGAAGTCAATTTTTCATCCATACACTCCCATCCTAAAACCCGTGAATGGCACATAGTCGGAACCTTGGCACAGTCACCCCCAGTTTACGGTACACCGGCGTTGAGAGGCACAGTGTCTCCAAAAAAAGACAATTGAAAGAGTAATGTTTGAAAAAATAAATGTTCCTTATCTAATAAAAAAAATACTGGTTTTGAGAAAAAAGCATTTTAGTGAAAAACATTAGCATATGTGTATAATGCCTGCCAGCAATTTATATTAAAATGTCTTAAGAATGCTTTTAGTACAGGTAGAACCTTCCTTTTGTCCTTATTTCACAAGTTTATTCTTAAATGAAATATAACTTGAAAATTAAATACTATAAAAAAAAACGAGCTATTCACGTACGGCGTTCACTGGGAGAAAATGAGTAAAGCCGGGTTTTCCTAAGAGCAGGTTTTGCTGTGCCACGCGCGACGTGAATCACCCAGCGCGACACGCCATTCACTCACCACTGAAAAGCAGTATGGCTGTTTTCCTACAGAGCGCAATACGGCCACGACAGCGCTTTAAGTCGGGCGTTATTGGCTGACTGCTTCTGGAGGAGTCGTGCGTTTCACCGATCTTCCCCTTCATTTTTTGTTGTTTTCTTTCCCTTCTCTTCAAACCGGAGCATGCAGACTACAGAGTAACTGATGCCAACGCCATATAATATAGCCGTCCTGATCTGATGCGCCACCTTAGGAAAACACAAACGCGTATAGCGTAATTATGTAACACGTTTCTGCCGACGCAAAATGGTCCAGTTCGGTTCACGCGGCGCAAAAAAACCTATTCCTATGAAAACGTGTGAAAAGGTATGCGGGTCCAGACCTGAGAAGAAATAGAGAAAGCAAGTCTTTTTTTAATTTCTTTCATGCAGCTCCAGCCGACATACCGCGTGACTGCCGTTGGTGGAGTTGCAGTGGTTGGCTACTATCTCTAATTTGGCGCGACGCGTGTTATTTTCCTTCTTTTCTCAGTCAGAGGAGCTCCGCGGTAACCTTCCGAGAAATTGAATTTTTAAAAATCTCAATTTGAATTCAACGAGTTTGTAGTTGAGGCCTTTGAGAAATTCAGTGAATGTTAGAAAGATGAGAGAAATAGAGAGCTTATATTTTATTTCTCCTTTGTGGTCATTCAAGTATTAAGTCAGCGTCGAAGGGGGGGGGGGGGGGGGGTTCGGATTTGCTGACTTTTGATGACAAAGGGGGGGGGGGTTTGAAGGTTGTTTACGTCATCAACCCCTTTTTTGAAGGTATGAAATATTCTAAATTGCTGACAGGGGGTCAAAAATGGCGGAAAATCTGCGTACATAATACTCGAATGGTCCTTTTCTATATCTTAGAAATTCAAATTTCTTGTGTTTATTACATGATGGTTTTTGTTCCTCGGGCGATCAACTTTGAAGAAAGAAATGCTCGTAAAAAAGAATATTTCTTGAAATTTTTTTTTTATAAATTGTTATAACTGTTGCAGAAGTGTATATATCAACTCTTTATCACAGGCGGAGATAGTCTAGGGAGGGGCACGATTTCATATATGCATATACATTACATCAGTCAATTAAATCAGTCCCCTAATTTATTTTATAAAAATTGGATATTAATTTAGCATGTTTTTCTTCGGGGTTAGTGTAAATTTCAAAATTATCTTTTAATCAGTATAAATTAACTTCATTTAATTAAAATTAGTAATGATCATTTTTGGAAACCATATTTCACGTGGCAAAAGAAATTTACGAAAAAAAACCAATTTTTTTGTTTTTAAAAATATTTCTGTTCATGGAAAAAAATTCCAGATCGAAAAATTGAGAAGATAAAAATTTCCAAAAATTTAATTTCTATAAAAAGTCAGATTTCTTTGTAAACAAATGTTTAAAAATACCGAGGCACTCATTAACATCTTTGGGAATTAAAACAGGTGCAATTTCATACAAAAATTTAGTGTTTGGACGACTGAAACGGCCAATCTCATTCGGCGGGAAAATGCGGTCGCCAAGAGAAACATGTAAGCATATCGGACAGCATTCATATAAAAAAAGGATCAAATTGCAACTAATTTCAGATATAACTTCAAAAATGAGTAGTTATTCAATCATTAATAGCCTCATAAGTTAAGATCTTGCATATTTTTCAACAATATTTGTCTTAAGACTTATCACTCTAGAAAACACGCGCGAGCTTTACCTTATATTTATTCAAAACATTCAAATATTTAATATAGTCCTACCACGAGATGAGATTTGGCTACGGCACGTCATGTCAAAAGATTCTATTTCAGCCTAGAAGGACATGCCAATCGTGAAAGCTCAGTCACTGATGAACTTTTTTCGATGTGCAATCGTTTTACCAAAAAAAAATTGAATAAAATCATCCGACGTGACGTGACGCAGCGAAAATTCATCTCGTGGTCGGAGGACTATACACATCTGTGAAGTCCACCTTAGACTTGTTTTTCGGAACAGCCGTCAGCAGCTGGTAACACGCAGTTACCATTTTTCACGGAGGTTTTAAACTAATTCACACACCTGGTCCTGCTTAACATAGAAAATTGCCGTAGAACGAAATTTACCGGCACGGGGAAGGACGGCAGTCACGTGACAATGTTTGCGGAGAAAAAATATATTAGGGTTTCCTCTTATGGCGTCCGCACCGTGTTGAAGAGGGCCCAAGGCAGGCATCTTCAACCCGTTGCTCGCGAGCACTAGTGCTCTGAAGCACCCAGAGATCTCGTATCGAGCACTTGATCAACATCCCAATTAAACACCTTATCCAGATTGCATTCTATGTCAATTTTTCCCGTAAGGGTGCCCCTTTCGTGAGTACTGGCCACAGACTAAAGATATAATAGACAACGCACGCTATTCATAAAACTTGTCGAACGTGAAGAAAAGATGAGCAGTATTGTCGGGGAAAGAACAGGTCCTGCGCTATTACATTTGGCTCGTTTTCGCAGAACCTAGTAATTTCGTGTTAATGCTAAGATGTTGCTGTAACGAAATTTGACTCGATCAAGAATTGAAAACTTTCCTTCATTTTTTCCAATGAATTTCATTCATTCTTTAGTAAAATATTTAGGGAATATATAGAATTGATTTTTTTTCAAATCCCAATGTAAGCAAATACTGAAAAACGAAATTTTATTTTCCATACGGGGTAATTCCTAATAATTTAAATATTATATAGCCTATCTCATATATATACACAGTACTCACAATAAATGTATGATTAGAGTAATTTTAATGTTCTTGGAAGATAATTTTTTGTTTTAATAACCTCTAGTTAAAATAAATTTTCGAAATTAAAAGTGAATGAGAAGAGAATATTTAAAAATATAAATGAAATAGGCTGTGTACAGTCAAACCTCGTTAATGAGTCACTCTTGGGAGAGCAAAAATATGCGGAGTGACTCATTAAACGGATAAGCCATAGCTGTGCCATTTCCTGCCTGAAAAATAATAGGGACTTCCAAAAAGTGATCCGGTAACTAACGAGGTTTGACCAGTCAAACCTCGTTAGTTAGGTGACGTTTTAGTGCGTCACCCGGTTAACACGTCACTCCGCTTACCGGGCCACTTTCTGGAAGCCCTAATTGTCCTCTGGTTGGAATTGGTACAGCTATGGCTTACTCCGTTTAACGAGTCACTCCGCTTACTAAGTCATACTTTTGCTCTCCCAAGAGTGACTAACGAGGTTTGACTGTATATAATTATAATGCACCATATTATGTTATGCGACACATTCACATTGTCATGAAATATTCAAATAATAAGCAGAAGTTTCATTTCCAACATTCCTGAAAAACCTTTTATAACCTTATCACACAAAAATGTAAGCACTTATATATTTCAGGAATAAAATGAATTTTTCAAGAAAATTGCAAAACCTCATCGTCAGTACTTTTCTAAATTATAAGAAATGAAATTTCGTGTAGAGTATATATGTAATAATTTAGAGTATGCAAATGTATGTTACATGTGTAACCTTCGCTCCAGAAGTATACATACGTGAATCTTCATTTTAGGCATCAAGTAGTTTTTAGAATGATTCTTCAAGTTAACATCCGAGGTACACAGTGACTTCAGGTCTTAACTCAGATGGTCCAAATAAAGATATTGACTGAAAATTAATCAATTGATTTTCTTTGTTTGAGGGCAATTTCACATACAACACACAAAATCAGTAAAAAATGTCTTTTCTGTAATATTTTTATCTCGGGCGTGAAGAGGTAAAAATACTATTTTTAGGAGGTAGTTACACATTTTTATGCAAAACTGCCATTGTCTACAGGGCGAGTTTTCATTACATTCTATTTAAATATTTGCCATAAATTCCTTATTCTGAGAAGCATATTTTCTTCAAGTTGAGCGAAACTCGAACAAACTCACTAGCTCGCCAAATCTAGCGGAGACGTATATTTCAGTTAAAACTCATTACTTCAATCATTTATTGCCAAAAATTCTATTAAAACATTTAATGGCTCATGACATTTGAATTTTACCAAAACTAGGAACTTTAACTGAATTAAATCCAAAATGGAATCGTTAAAAACTGCGAATACGTCAGAAATCCATTGAATCGTCAATTTTATATTCCAATTTTTCATTTATGAGAAGGGAACAAGCAAAAAGTATTCCCTTGTGAAAGGATACTTTCCTAAACCGTTCAGAACATCTGAAAGCTGCGCAAGTGTTGACCATTCTAATCAAAAATAAGACTGCACGTGAAGATAGTCATAGGAATAACCATAAGGGAAGCATTGCCAGCGAGATTCCCTCACCAACCTTTTGACCGGAGTCACGTGACTCCGATCTTTGCTTCACATTGTAACCCCTCGCGCGTACTATATTATTCTAACTCTGTGGTACAAGCAGTGCTCGTGACTAGAAAAAGGTTGAAGACCTCTGCTCTAAGGGGTCAAAGCGCAGAGCCAAAACCGCTGAAGCTACAAAACATGGAAATTCTGACATTAGTTTTATTTTGCGATGTAGAGCATACACCCTCAGCCGATGGCCAGCAGGTAAAAAGGCACCTCTACTGCACCCGAGTGGCAAGATGCGCGTTTACCACTGGAGGTTGCAGGTCACGGTTCCAGGTTCAAACCCGAAGAAGGATATAGATCTCCCTAACGAGCTTGGAGGCGACCACAGACAGCGCCTTCATTTCAAACCCATCTCATTAAAGGCAGTAAGGGCGCGGTAGCCCGGTCGATAAGATGCTCGCCTAAAGTACCAAAGGATGTTTAGAGGTGTCGCGAGTTCGATACCCGGTTCGTCCTTGTCAGAAAACTTTCCCGACACAGGGGTACAACAAAAAACGGCGACTTGACCGTAGCAAAAATTGCTACCGCAGGGAGTCCCCATCGAGGGGTTAGCGCACCAACCTCTCGATGAGTATGAAAAACAAGCCTGCCGTTCGGAATCGGCAATAAATTGTAGGTCCCGGTCTAATTAGCCCTCGTGTGCAGAAAATGACCGTGGTGCGACAAAAATGATCAAAAGGCAGTAAATTACAATATAGTGGGGTAAAATGTGGCCCTCAAGTTTAATAAAAATTAGGCTGGACGATGCACATTTCCACGAGACTTGAAATGCGTCGAGTGTTCTGGAACTGTCACGGGCTGAAGTGGCCCGCGGTACGTTTTCAGAGAAACGTAGTAACCTAAAGAGGTTCACGAAGGAATTCAAAATTAAAGCCCTTGGGGGATTTTCCCATTACCAAATCCACGCGAGCGGAGCCGCGGGTAACAGCTTATCCGAAATAAACCTCCAGACCACCGTGGCTCCCGCTGTCCCTCAAGGGGATACAAGCCGGTTCTCCTCAGGAGACTTTAAATTTCAGATTTTCCACAAGTAATAAATTGTCTGAATCCTGTAAGGGCCGGTTCTGGCAACACCCCTATAGATAAGATTATAGGGGGTGTTGGTTCTGGACAGTAAACGAATATTTTGGCGATTAAAAACCGCTCCAGTTGGCGCTTTCTGCTGCCGCAGAGTTTACAGAATTAAAGATTTCCGAGAATCTAGATACTACAGTAAGATGACCCGCGATTCTCTGACTTCATAGAAATTTTCCTCATCTACGTCACTGAAATACGGGACATACTACTACCTCTATGTCTCTGTATTGCGGAACCCACAACTATCACTTCCCCATTCTGGTCTAGAGTTCAAAATCACAATAGGCACAACACAAGGAGATTCAAAGCCAAAAGCATTTCCAAAACACAATTTTATTTAACAAATGATATTTAATACAAGCAATGAGAGTTCTATGTGTCACAGTAAGATTGTTCAAAGATATGTATAAGACCGGTACTGTGTACCGGAAATCACACCGTTAAGTTCACGGAACAGGTTGGTATGCCACCAAATGTAATGGGTTCCGCCCATAGGGACCAGATCCACGGGAGCTGCAAGAAAAAAATTACGAATTAAAAACAGTGATAGTCATAAAGCCCCTCTCCCCAGGCGGATATATAATTGGTCGCCGCTTTCGACACGGGTTCCGATCGTCCGGTATATATTTCACAGGATAAATTTTTTCCAATATTATCTGGCTCTTGAGGGCGGCGATCACCCCGAACCTTTGTATCAGTCCCTCCTGCGAGAAGTTATGGCATTGTAAGACTTGTGGTTGGCACTGCCTCGAGTAATCTACAGCAGGCCTCCAGTGACGTCAAGAGTTTCGCACGAAGTTCATCTCACCCATAGCATGTAGTAGGCGGACGCATGCGCCACCTTTACCCTTTAGTAAATCCACACAATGACTAGGCGAGATTACCTTCAGTGACGTCACTATCTTGGCGCGGAGGCCTTCCGTTATAGATGGTGTTGCTAGAGTCGTCTCTTCCATCGCGTTGGACTTAGAGGATACAGGTTCGAATCCTCCGTTGGCGACAGTGGTCTGCTGAAACTGGTTTTTGGTTGGTTTTCAACATTGAAGCGTGAATGAGCCAGTTTTCCATTTGAAACCCCCACTAGCAGACCCAACATACACCTCTATAACATGAAAATTCAAGCATTTACCATCTTCACTTCGAGATACGGGAGCCAGATGGCAGCAACAGCAAGAAAAACTGAACAAGCACAACCTAGAACTTTCAAACTTGGGTTATAGCCAGCTATATTTCTCCGTAAATAAGATTACAATTGAAAATGTAGTAAATTAACAAACTGTACTTACATTTGTCCATCTCCTGCATCTTTGACCGATGTCGGTTATGGTCAATGTCAGTCTCGTGGACCAGCCTCCAGTACAGTCCCATCTCGGCGTCGTTGGGGATACCGGACATACGGTACACGACTGGCTTCTTGGAGTGCTGCTGACTGTCCTGGACCAGCGTGTAAGAGAAACTGCCAAGAGAAATAGCCGACCATTTACTCCGCTGTAAAAAAGGCATACAAGCTGGCCAGGACCGAACATTCATATTGGAACGGGTACTCACTTGAACTTTGGATCGTCTTCAGCGACGAGGCGCATAACGTCGAAGAACGTTACGTTCACCGGTACTTTTATTGCCACAGTGTGGTACATTTGCGGATCTTCACCGACCTTCAGCGTGTAGTGTACGAAATACTTCTTTTCCATGGACTTCAGATAATCCAACGTGCGGAACCCTGTTGCGAAAAATAAAAACCAGCATTTTATTATAATCAGACATTGGCGGATACGGGGTGGACAATGCCCACCCCGTTCAGTAACATTTGAATGGTGACTTTCTCATGTGGTTGGGTAAAATACGTTCATCTCCCATACATGTGACTAATGATAGTCATAGTCAGTCCAAAAAGGGTAGTACTGGCTGGGCACAGGACAACCACGCGTTTTCACGATATAAAAGTAGAGCTTGGCGGTGCGCCAAAGGATTCCAGTTCATAAAAAGCCTCCCGCAAATTCTAGCAGGTTCCATGGTCATAATTATCTTCGATTTCAAAAGTTTACAGTTTAAAAATAAGGAAAGGAATTTTTTACTAAGGGGCCATTCAAGTATTACGTAAGCAGATTTTTAGCCATTCTTCACCTATTAGCAAAACACTAACCCCCTTCCCCCAGTCAGAAAAATTTCGTCAACAGCTTAGAATATTTCACATCTTCAAAAAGGGTGGTTAATGACGTAAGCAACCTTCAAACTCCCCTCCCCTTGTCATCAAAAGTCAGTAAATCAAACTCCTCCCTCGACACAGACTTAATACTTGAATGACCCTAAACGTCGGGATGGCTAAAATTACGGGTGTTCCGTAAAATACAGGTCCTGTATATAGGTTTTCCGGCAACATATCTGGCCCGCAAATTAAGGTTGCGTACCACTGATCGCCCTCTGTATCCGCTAAATAGATATTAACGAATTCCCACTCGATGGATTATACGAAGACTCCCGACATAAGCTTCCAAGTAACAAGTTATTTTAAGTACTTGCACGTATACTATCGGACAAGTATAATATAAGGAGCTCCACTTTAGATCGTAAAATCTCACCCATAGCGGATTTTTATTAGAAGAATTAGTTACGTATAAGAACTTCTTGAATAATCAAACCCTTGTACAACGAACTCCATTTGACGAATTATAAAACCTATTTAAAAAGAATCGATTTACCGAATTTAAAAAGTATAGAATCGGACACTGATTTTACGAACTCTTTTAACGCAATTTTCACACGTTAATGCGCGAATGCAGCCAATACCGCTTATAGCGTTCCCACTTAGTTTAGAAAGTCGTACTAAGCGGAGGAACTTTCTAATTCTCATTAAAAAGATTTGCCGTTAATAGATTCGCCGCTTACGTTTTCGTGGCAGTTTCTTGGATGAATTCGTATGAAGTAAACTCTTTCCTACGATAATTATTGAACAAAAACTCTTTTGAACAAAATAAATGGAAGGAGATCTATCACCCCCTTAAAATTTCTCATCGTTTCCGATTCGAGCTTACCCATAGGATCCTTATACTAAATAAACCCCAAAGCGTGTACCGGGCCCCCCCCGCCCCCATGCTTTACTTTTACGGCATTGTGTACACTAGCGCTTTCATCCAAAACATTGGGCTGTTCGTATTTAGATTTCAGTAGAGTTTGTGCTCTGTCTTGATCCACCAATCTTGTCATCCGAAGAGAAAGCGTTTTTGGTTAGTCAAAATTGACATTTTTGACAGAAATGCTGGACATGAAAAAAAATGGCTAGATTGATTTTGTTAAAAAGTTTATATTTTTTGATTGTTTTGTCAGAAATAAGTTGTAACGGCACCCCCAAAAATAGCTTACAAAATTTGCAGTTTCGAGAGTATGAGGTCAAATTGATTAGGAGCAGATTTAACGATTTCCTCGATTTGAACAAAAATTGTCGGTTTCTTCAGATTAGTTAGATCGGGCTTAGGCTGTATACCACTAATTACGAGGTTTCTTTAAAACGCGCAACACGTTTGATACATCCTCGAGAAAGTCTGAATCTAGTCAAGTGAAAGAAACTGATCAAGAAAACTGAAAGAACCAGTCACATTGTTATCTTCACTGTAGGAAGGCCATTAAAAAGCTTTACACGTACATTGTAATTGGTCCGTAGTATTCGCCGTGATCAGAGTACGGAAACGTGTCAAAAAAGGGGGGGGAACACATTCTGCCGTTAGATTTCTCGCTCCGTTAGTATTACGTGTATCAACTACAGAGTTCAGCAAATCGTGCCTACGGTGTTCCGGGCGGCCTGCTTCAACCGTCGCCTGAAATGCTGTCTCCAACGATCTTTTTGAATCGTCGCTCTCAAATTGCCTTCTAGTCTTGCAGCTTCATAACGATAACTTACTGGGATAGGTTATCTTAGGGACTATCGTAATTCACAAAATATTTCTAATAACAATTTCTCGTCAAAGTCCCGATTAACTAAAATTTTCCGTTATATTTGACAGTTTTGTTCTCTGGAAAAGAGATAATACCCGAATGAAAACATTATCTTAATGAGCGGAGTCAACTATTTGTATGACAAATAATTGGACCATAATTTATAATAAGAGATGAAAATCTGATTTTCAAAAATTGAACTCCTTGAAAATAGGTCATCCAGAAATTTCGGAATCTTTGAAAACGCGCAACTTTTTATCATGTCCCGTTTATTCGCCTAAATTACCGAAATATCCCGTAAAATACGTGTCATTGCCACTATGAAGTTTCTGGACCGCAAGCGGTACAAATACCACGTGTACTACGGACCCGAGGTTTTGCACCCGTACGTTAACCCTTTAAGAGGGTGAAATATTCCTGATCCGCATTGTAACTGCCACATGGGGAACAAGAACCAGGAGATTTCGTTTGGGGACGACCGAAAATACATTAGTTTGACGAGATATCTCGGGATCACCGGTGTAAGGGCGAAAGAGGCTAAAACCCTCAGTGCGATTAAAAGTTTTCAGAGACTACCCCCTCCCACTAACAGGGAATAACCTTCAAATAAAAACACCAATGCAAAAATTCATACCTCTCCTCTTAGATACAAAATTGCATTGGAGCCATTTCTTGCCATATGGTAAAAGAAAACGCCAGATGACCTTAGAGTCAACACTAGGCGCCATTAAATTAGAACAAAACTAGCATCAAAAGCCTAAACCCCAACACTTCCACAATATTTATAGCAATAAACAGCTTCGTGTGCCCTCCCTTCCCCCAGATTCTAATGCAGGTGGATGAATGATTCAGAAAAGACATCAACGGAAAACCACAAAGAGTCAATAAAAGATGACAAATGTTTATAATAAATCTGCCAAGGCACAGCCACGTGGCTCGGCTGGATGGAGTCATCTCTGAGTGACTCATGGTCACTATTCTTGGCGATATTCCAATATCGCTGTTGAAAATCGCGGGAAAAATCCAGCAAGGGATAAAAAATAAAAATAGGCCTTACCGTCTGGTCCGTAGAGAGGCACCTTCGTCAAGGTGTAGAAGAGTCCCTTTTCCGTATGCCTGGCCATTTCAATGAAATAGTTCAGCAGCATGTTGTTGACAACCGTTTTCTGGGACTGGTCCAGGAACCGTATAGCATCTACAGGGTTCCAACTCTTCTCGTAGCCGTAGACCTTGAGGGCCTATTAAGAAATAAAATATAAAAAATCTGAACCCATAAATCTAGCACATCCGCCATTAGTCGCGGCCTAAAAAAGGCCCCGCAATTGAAAGGCAGGAGTGGATAAAGGGGTTATGCTGTCGGGAGGGACTAGTAACTAGGCTGTTAAGAGCACCGTATTTTACGGGACATAGCAATTTTTCGTGTCTTGGAGACTTCGACCCCAATTCCATTATTTTTTTAATGGAGTTGGGACAGTCCAGCCCCTTTTCGTCGGGGTAATAGCCAAAATTCGCAAGGTTTGGAAAGGGATGCGCACCCCTTTGGCGTATGCAAAGGGAGATCTATGAGTTTCATCGCCTTCAGGCAAGGATGTTCTCGGGGTGGGAAGGAACAGCTATATCCACATCCTTACTCTTGAAAAACTACGTTCCAGATTTCACGCAGCTTTCTCCTATGAACACGAAACGAGGGTTCGGATGGCTTTGGTTCTATGGGCATTTATGCTGGATTCTGAAATTAATCACTTCCCAATCAAAATTCACTTGAAAGCAATCATAGGTACCAGAACCTGGAAGACTGCCAATTTTAGCCCCTCCCCACGATAACTATGTGCCGAACCCCTCCACGTGGGCTTATAAAAAGGAACGATTGATAACTTTTAGCGCCCCCCCCCCCCATGGTTTTCCCCGTAGATGCCTCTGAAGTTTTTCTTCCAGGTCTGGCCCTTTCGATCTACCATGGTCTACTAAAACCTTGCCTCTCAATATTCTACGGCCCATCATTTTAGGCCCCTTCTAATAAGGCCCTCACCTAAGTGGTGGAATGGCCTGTGCTGCCATGGGACCACCGTGAACATTTTATTCAGGTCTGGTCTACGGCCCATATTGACTCCCGTTTATAAAAACCCACATTCGAGAGGGGTTAATATAGGGAGTCAGATTTCTCAAATCAGTCTTCCCAGAGCTTTTGCTTCCTTACATTTCAAACGTGGTCCGTTCCCCGGAATATCTAAGGACCAAAGTGCCCCCCCCAATTGCGGCAAGACTGCGTATAATTAACAGCCACGAGTACGAGGGCCGTTCCAGTCTGGTTCCTTTTGCGGTCCTATGTCGACATAGGATCGCATCTGGGAGGCAACGACCACCCCCGTTACGATAGGTCCTTGTGAACAGTGTTGCCAACATTGTTACTTTCCAACGAGATCCGATCTTTCAGCCGCCTGGTTGCAAAAAATACCCATTAATTACTAGTGGGAAATCTACATTTGGAATACCCTCTAGTTAGCTTTTTCGGCTTTTGTTTTAAATTAAAATATTTTAGAAAAAGGTGAATTTCTTCCATGCATAGTGTTATGTATTCTCTTGTCGCAAGCACATGAAATTTTCCCTACCATGAGGGCGCTGGCGTTCTATATTAAACACTGAAAGGATAGAGGGTCAGTATCAAGTCAGAGCTACTGGAAATAGAATGACAGCGGTCTCCGTAATGCTGTCTGAAGATCGCGACGTTTACCGTCACTGCAGTCGCCATTATTTTCTTATGGCATCCATAGGAGTTCAAGAGAAAAATGGAAGAAATGAAGCCCCCTTTCTACAAGATTTGCTATTCCAGAATCAATGGAAGGTAATTCTATAATTGAAGAAATCCAGAATTACGAAAAAAAAGTATTGTTCCAGAAAAGGAAAATTCAAGGAAAAAAAAATTCCAGAATAGAAGAGATTTCTATAACTGGTAAAAGAAAATTTCAGAATATAATCTTACATTTATTTGGAAGAAATACCCATCAAGTTGCTAGTTTTTCCTAGTCTCTTGTAAAAATTCCGTTTACTAAAATAGTAGTCATTAATTTACGTAGACAAACGGGAATTCCGGACGTATGGTCATTTAAATAATGACCAAAATACATTCCGGTTATTTTCTAGTTTTTGATGAAGAATCTTGTTGGAAAATTTGTTGGTAACACTGCCAGTGAATTCAGTCTCTTAGAACTAGCCCCAAAGGGGCCGTTCAAGTGTATTGCGTAAGCAAATTTTTAGCCATTTTTGACCCTCCCCTTGCCAGCAAAATTTCGTCATCTGCTGTGCCCCAGTGCAGTCTTAACGGATGGGCACGGCCCGGGGGCCTCACAAAAATGAGATCCGGTTGAAATTTTCTAGGATTAACCATGTAGGGCCTCCGAAAAGCCACTTGGCCCGGGGACCCATGATGCTCTTAGGTCAGAGGGGCAGAGCAGGAACGTCTTGACTCATTTTCATAAAGGGTGGTTGATGCCAAATTTCCCCCCCCCCCGTCATCTAAAGTCAGCAAATCTGAAACCCTCTCCCCATCGATGATGACTTAATACTTGAACGGCCCAAAGCTATACAAAAAACGCAAATGGGCCAAGAGCCTTCCTCATTGCAAGGTAAGCGCTACGATGTACGAACTGCAAAAAATCTGGAACGAAACAGCGGCTTTAGACGGGAGGTGGCTCTTGGGCCTGGCGACAAGCTCTTTGAGGCTCAAAATCTGAACCAAAAATCCGACAAAACGTGGAAAGGGCGAGACAAGAATAAGGCTCGCTCAAGTAGGACTTTTCTCCAGCCGTCCTTGGGTGGGGACAATTTTCACCCGCGAGGACCTTTCGGCCCATAAGCTGCACCAGTAAACTCGCAGATTTGCAATATCCAGGGTGGCAAAGGAAATAAAAGATACCGATTATTAAGTATCGAATTTTAGTGTTTGTGAAAGTCATGTTCACCTCCCACCCCAGAAATCTTAGTTGCGGCCCTGCGAACTATTTCCCTCTCCCCCCCCCCCAATCAATTGACATTTGAAATTGTACAGAATTTTTTCTGCAATTATTCCCCAACTCAGATTTGGCATCTTCTACAGCGGAAGACTGCTTCCCAAAGACACCCGAAATTAAAAACAATCAGTCATCACCTGGAAAATGAGGGCAGTCGTGTACACGTTGCCGAAGCTGCCGTCTTCCTTCTGGAATGCCGCCAGAGCATTGGCCGCGTTGTCCATTTCTTTGGCGATATTCGTCCAACGCGAAAAATCCTTGCCCTGCATGGCACAGGCGATGGCTTTAAAAGCGATTGCTGCCAGTTCTAAAAAAGAAATAAATGAAGTATTAAAATAGGGAAAAATAGATTCTCGTCGCCATCTTCGAAGATGGACGCAAAGCAATTCTCGGCATACCTTTGTCCTGTCCAGTTTTCGATGGGATATTGTGGAGATGTTCCCGCAACTTGTGCAAGTGGTCATCTTCGACTGCACGTGCGCTGCAGAGCACGAGAATGAGGAACGGGTGCGGCTTGTTGTCGCTTTTGACCGCCTTCAGCAGGTCCTTGACCAGGTCCAATCCGTAGAAGTCACGGGGATCCCTTCCGATCGCCAGCAGAGCCTGCACGTACAGGGCGAGGTCAGTAGCCGAGGGAATGGTGCCACCATGCCTGCGAATGAAACGGATAGGCTCAAATTGGACCAAATTTTCCCTTAAAATATGGACGAACCATTGTTTTCTGTATACATTTGGCGCAGGGCCAACAGAATTGTAGGCAATACCTGAGCATGGTCCCAGTCAACTGGATCTCTAGTTGATGTCTCATGAGATTAATGTCTTGCTTGCTAATTTTTCCGCCATAGTCCTTGAGCTCAAGGATGACGATAGCCCGATGAGTGTCGTCGCCCCACCCATAGTCAGGTTGTCTATTGTGAAGGACCCAGTCAATACCGTACAACAGCGGTCCATCACAGTCTTCGTTAGCCTTTGCCGTACTGGATTCTGGAAAGAAAAAGCGCAAGATAAAAATTGTAGGCCACCCTAGCCAGGTGCGGATCCAATGCAGGTCGGGGATGGTCTGCACATTACGTAGATTCGTTGGATAGTCCCGCATAACGGGGACCGATCCCCGGGCTGTAACTAGGGGCAGGGGCGGCGTTTTAGGCGAGAACAAAAACAGTTATAAAAAAGATCCAATTTTAAAGTTGTGGGGGCGCTAGTTACGGCCCCCATGTTAACTTGGGAGAAACGATAGCACTTTTTGGATTTGCCACGGGCCTAGAATTAGGGTTGAGGTCTCAAAGCATACACGTCTTAGATTTCTTGGGGATCCTGAAGCACCCCATTACGTTCCCATTACTTAACCCTGAAATGCCCCGCCACAAACTAGGAGCAGGAATATTTACATTGGCGGTGCCACTGTGGTGGTCGAGTGGTTATAGTGCCGGACTCGTGATGCGAGGATCCGGGTTCGAACCCCACAGTGGTGGTCGGCTGAAGTTGGTTTTCTGTGGTTCCCAACTTCAAGGCGCAAATGCGAGCTGATCTCCCCGTTAAAAAGTCTCGCCACAGAGAGCAACAGTCCTACAACGGTAAGTCATTCAACCATAACACTTCACTCATAGTAAAATTGGGAGCAGATGACAGCACTACACATAACGAGCATTACACAGAAACAAACTTTACGTCAGGTTGCACTACACGTACATTCCCGCATGTACCGATTCGTTGGGGGGTGCATGTGTGGTGTAGCAGTAGTAGGTAGGGGCTCGGGGATCTATGATGTTCTTAAGTCAGCCACCTCGTTGGGCAATTTGCCTGTCGTATTTGTAAATTCTAGGGGGTAGCAAAAATAGTTATAAAATCGACCTACATATGGACTAGCGTTTCCCCAACTGCTCTATAAACAAGGGCCAGTGAAGTGTCCGAAACAGTGACCGACCACTTGTATCCCGTATTACGGGACATAAAAATCCGAACAAATTGCATTACACATTGGTCCCGTTTTTCTTCAACGATACTTTGTGTATTACGACCTTACTTGAATATAATTAACAATCGCGGCGAAAAATAGACAATCGTCTTGCCTGTCAGAGGTTCAATGTTTTTCCCGCAATTTTAATTACGATCGATGATTGAGCCCACTTTTGGCATTACAATTGGTGATGTCCCGTATTTTACGGATTTTAAGATCTGTTCGTCTCAGCGTGTTGCGGGAAGGCTCCGAACGGAAGGCCCCAAACAGCCATTTCTGAAACTCCGTTTGTTTCTCATGCCACAAACCAGCCCAGCCATGGTAGTCTCCATCAAGTCCCCTTCACACCTGATATTGAGTTTATAAACTAGGGGGCCTCTGTTCCCCCCCCCTTCCGCCTTTGGCGGCCAATCCCTCCCCCCTTCTCTTCACAACATATCTTGTTTATTTCGTCCCACTTCAGCGGGCTATGGAAGGGGACGTGTGAAAATACCAGCTTACTGAAGTAGCTAATTTTAATAAAAATAAAACAAAAACAAATGAGATTCATCAAGTACCCACGGAAAACTTCCCCATGGGGTCCCCAGATTCAATTCTCCGAATTTTAGTGGGGCCCCACACTGGATTATCTCAGGCTACCGATGTGTGTGGTAAATCCTACATTGTTAAACAAAAATCAATGAGATATATCCAGGGGCCCGGAATTAGAATGTCAACATTTCCATGGAGACCTGACGTGGAAGATTGTCGGACACCCCCTGTGAGGGGCCACGAAAATCTCATTTTTATCAATTTCACAACGAATAAAATCCAGGGCTCCACATCCAGTAGCGGGGACACACGCAGATTTTTAGTGGGGAATCCAGACTGGATTTATCTCTAGAATGTGCAACAGCGGAAGCCAATGTTAAAAAAAAATCTGATTCACCCAGAGCCCCAAAATGAAACTTGTAAAAATGGGGCCCTCGACTTTGAAGCTTGTCGGTCATCCCCTGGTGAGAGTGCCATGAAAGATTCTCATTTGTATTCCTTTCACCAACGAATAAAATCCAGGCCCATCCACACAACTACCGTGACCGAATTCGCAAATTTTATGGGTCCCCCGACCCTGTGTTGGGAGCACTGCTGTTTTATGTATAATATACATGCCTCTCGGCATGACCCCACAAGGGCATGGCTGACAGGGGGCACAATGATTTTTATCACTGATTTTTCACACTATAAATTAACCACATGGGCCCCTGAAAAGCTGGTTTGAGGACTCTCCATCTAAATTCCAGCCTAAGGGCCCTGCTGTAGGATGTGGGAGCCTCTCGGTTTATGCACATAACATGGTCCCGATATATGCTACAGTTAAATGAATACTTGACCCACAAAAACGTAAGATTTCCGTCACAAAAAACTTCACAAACTGGAAAAGGGCACCCCGTTTCTAAGCAACCGAAATTAGTGATTTTATATTATAGAGTAGATAACGAACACAAGAATCGCCCCGGTCATTAGTGTCAACATTATCCTTGCGAGGGATACGCCGCCCTCCCCCTACCTCTAACAGTTACATAGAGATCACTATTCAAATAAATTTTCCGAGACCGATTTTCAGTTGATGTGGTTATTTTAAGATGTGGGCTTCCGGACCAAGAAATCCCCTTTGGGGTTCCCACGAAGGGAATAGCTTTTGGGTCTCGTGCACCAAAAAACGAAAGGCAGCGACTAGAGGAGCCCAGGCGTTAATACGAGGCCATCGTACCGATCACATTTCCCCTCAACTTTAAGGAAGACCCGTGAAAGGTGTAAAAATTGGAGATTCTTATACGGTACGTACATTTAATTTTTTTTTATAACGTACAGAGGACCACTAATCCACCCCAAGGCCTGTTTTGCAACCACAAGACATGTGGTCGGATTCCGGGGCCTCTCGCAAAAAAAGACGCCACAGCTGTTCGCCAAAGCAAAGTGCAGTGCATCAGAATAATCAGACCCCCCACACGAGAGGAGACTAATCTTTTCTGGTTAAGGGGCAATCTTATTGCACTATAATTTTGCCATGGACCTGTAGGCGAAATTGACAAATTTAAGCAGTTGGTCAAAATCAACTGCTTAAGAGAATCCACTGCAGCAAGTGACGCCCATCAAAAAACCAAACCCCACATGGGAGAGTGACCGAGGCTGTCAGGGTCACAACTAGGGAGGGGAGAAGGCGGACCTGGTGCCCCGGATCAGGGGGCGCAAATTTCACCTTTTCACCCTCTCAAACATAAGGGGCGCCGAAATCAGCGCATGCCTCTGCTGACCCAAGCATCTAGTTGCGGCAGTGGAGATGGATTTTTGCGAGTGGGGAAACCTATAGTTAAACTTTTTGTTGCCGATTACCCACCGTAAAATTGCCACCGGAAGCATTTGTCACTTAAGCTCCGGCCCCGCCAATCTGGAATAATTATTTTGGGCTCCATTTGCCATGGGCCCCTCGAAAAATTGACCCGTCGCGTATACGTTGTACCCCACTCAAGACTTGCTCTTTAACCCTTACAGGGACAATCCCGAGATATCTCGTCAAACTTGATCTGCTTTATTTCGGTCACTCCGAAATATCGGGTTCTTAACTGTCACTGCGGGGGGGGGGGGGTCACTTTCGTTCCAGCCGGAGTTTGACGCCAACGTGGTGTCACGGCCAATGCGTTCAATTATGGACCCTATCCTACCATTGGCGTTTTAGAGTCTTGATTTTACATTCCAGAGCGAAAGCGCTTTTAACTCCAATGTGGCAGTTATAATGCGGATCGGGAAAAACTGACTTAAGCGGTTTTAAGAGTCCATTGCAGCAATACCATTTCCATAAAAATCCCTCCCCTCCCTACATGGGAGACTCCATCGGGCATTTGAAAAATTTGTCCCATAGACGGAAATATGGGGGTCCATCAAACATTAGGGAGGCCTCTGCCAGGGGATCCACCCCAAAGACATTTCAGATGCTTATCTCAAACTGAATCCCGACTGGGAATTCCACTTATTGTGCTACAATTTTGTCATTGGGGAAATTAGGAATTTAGGGAAAACTCCTTAAGACAATTTTCCCTAGGGGCCAATTCCAATCAACCTTTCATTTCGTACACCGCTGCGACTTTATCAACCATTCCAATGAACAGATATCCAATTCAAGAAATTTAAGTGCTTATCTCAGAAACTTGCCGAATTCATGGTCATCTTTGCCGAAAAACCACCATGGACAATGTCCAATGAAAATTATCAGTGCTCTCAATGAAAAGACAGTACCACTCGCATTAAAAAAATCCAAGTGGCCCGTGTGGGGAAGACGGATTTGCCCCCTCCCCCCCACAACCGGGAATGACAATAATTCAGCTATGGCTCCCGCAGCTCTTTACCAAATTTACAGACAAAAGCACAGGCCCAAAAACAGTATCCAGTGGCTCCAACCAAAAGAAATTTGAAACTTGCCCTGGGAATGTCTTCTCTATCTAACCACATTCAGGAGTCATCATTGGGGGTTCAGTTAAGATTCATCTTATTCCGAGCTATAACTTTTCCGTGGGCCACCCCGCGGTGAAAAAAAAAAAATTACCCCACAGCGCACATTGGATCCCAGACTGCTTACCGTTTAAGACGCCATTGCATAAAGTACCACGTCCAAAAGGAATTCAGCCCCCCCCCCCCCATGCGAGAGCGGCCAATTGGCGCCTTCTCCAGTTAGGATTAATGCTATTTCGGAGTTAAATTTAGCATGGAGATTCGCTTCAGACAGTCTTCCCACACAGTTTAAGGGTTACAAAAATTAAACCCATAAGCATAAAGTTTCAAATCTTATGAAAACTTGGCAATTTCAGGATCGCCGATAATTTCAAAATTCCATAATCGTTTAAATTTAGTCCCAAGTTACAGCACCAAGCCCATCAAAATATCCTACCCCCCCCCCTTACACGGGCCTAGTTTCACTTATGTCGCTCAATAATTTAGCCATGGAGCTCTTGAAAAATTGTCTTCTAGTCTTTAAGGCCACTGCGGCACCGGCCCAAAAACCGAATTCTTCACAAAACCGATATTTGGGGCGGGGGCCCTTAAGAACAAAATTTCGTGTTTATCGCGAAGACTTACAGGAATCATCGGGGTCATCTTCACGGAAACGAACCACCGTGCACAATGGTGGGAAAACAAGAGCACCGACCCGACAATATCTTATTCCCTGTTTAATTCAGTCCCAAGTTACAATACCACGCCCATCGAAAAATCCAACCCAAACACGAAATAAGCCGACTGGAGGACCCCCCCCCCCCAATTCTCCAACTAGGACTGGTTCAACTACCTCTTTAACTACGGGATCCTGGAAAAATGGACTATTTTCGCGAATACTTGCGCAATTTTTCCAGGGTCATCATCTGTCCGTTTGTACGTCCACGAGTCAAAGACTGAATTTTACAGACGGCAACCCCATAGGCGGAGATAGACTTGGAAGACTTGGGGGGGGGGGGGACACGATATCAATTCATATATACATTAGATCAGTCGATTCCACCTTTGACGCTGCACCCCTAAAGATATCTAATTACTAAGAACAAATTTCAAATGTTTATCTAGAAAACTTACCGAATTCATCGTAAAAGTCATTTTCGGATTCATCTCTTCTACCGAAAAGGCCACTGACAATGGTGAAGACTGCGAGAAACAACAGCACTGACAATTTCACACACATCATCATTATTATTGCGTTTTGAAACTTCAACTTAAGCAATACGGCAACGAGCAGCCACTTAATAAGGATTCGGCGACTGCGTATGGCGCGATTTGTTGATACGCAACTACATCCAATCCATTCTAATTCGTCACATCTGTTAGCCAATGGCGACGCGCGTGCGTGTTGTGGTGTGTGTACATATATCTGCATACTTCTCGTGGATTTATTGCACCTCTGGGAAAAACGAATGGAGAGGAAAGAAAGGGGGAAAATATATAAAAAAACAAAATGGCGGACATCACACATCCCAATAGAGGAGAAAAAAAAAAGAATCCGACGGAAATGGCGGAAATAATGGTCATAAAAAGAGTTTATTTGACATCTTGAGACAACTTGTGTCTCGGTATGTCTTCGAATTGATGAGTCTCGTGCGGACCCAGTGTCTTCCGGTTTATGGAAAAAATTCACCAACCAACAATTCATCTCTGGGAAAATTCACTGACAACAGTTCGACTCGAGTCAATGATACAGTACTTTGTCAGTGAGTGACAGAGTGGTAGTGTTGGTGAGAGAGTGAGTGATCGACCTAGAAAGAGAGTAAGTGAACTAGTGAGTGTGTCATGGTGAGCGACCCAGTGGTAGATTGAGGGATCTAGTAAACGAGTGTCATGGTGAGCGACCCAGTGGTAGACTGAGGGATCTAGAAAACGAGTGTCATGGTGAGCGACCCAGTGGTAGACTGAGGGATCTAGTGAGTGAGCGAGTGACCTAGTCAGAGGAAGTAACAGACTAAGTGATCTAGTTAGAGAGTGAGTGACAGAGTGGTAGTGTTGGTGAGAGAGTGAGTGATCGACCTAGAAAGAGAGTAAGTGAACTAGTGAGTGTGTCATGGTGAGCGACCCAGTGGTAGATTGAGGGATCTAGTAAACGAGTGTCATGGTGAGCGACCCAGTGGTAGACTGAGGGATCTAGAAAACGAGTGTCATGGTGAGCGACCCAGTGGTAGACTGAGGGATCTAGTGAGTGAGCGAGTGACCTAGTCAGAGGAAGTAACAGACTAAGTGATCTAGTTAGAGAGTGAGTGACCTGGTGAGTTGATGACAGAATGAGTGACCTAGTTAGAGAGTGAGTGACCTGGTGAGTTGATGACAGAATGAGTGATCTAGTTAGTGAGTGAGCGATCAGGTGCTTGAGTGTATAACTGAGTGAGTTGATGAAAGAATGAGTGACCTAGTGAGTGAATGACAAAGTGAGTGACCTAATGAGTGAATGACAAAGTGAGTGACCTAATGAGCAACCTACAGGTAGTCAGTGAGTGATATAATGAGTGACCTAGTGAGGAAGTGACCCATTGAGTGAGTAATAGAATGAACTACTTAGTGATCGACTGAGTGACCTTGTGAGTGAGTGAGCTAGTGACAGGCGGTTTCGCTCATTCACTCATTCATGTCGAATTGTTTGTCGGTGAATTTTCCATTCTGTGAATTGCTGGTCGGAGAATTTGCCGGCGGTGAATTTTCTGGACACGGTGTTTCCTCAACCTTTCTCCAGCCCATGGCCAGAGGCGGGTTTATGGCTCTGAGGGCTACACTAATGTTGCCATCCCCCTCTTCTGCCATTCTTTTAATTTTCTTGACTATTCGTCAAATTCCTCCCTGCAAACTTGCAGCCCTGGGTGCCCCTCCCCCTTCCCTTTAAATACGCTTCGGCCAATTGCTCCGTCAGGACCTACTTTATGCTTGTGGGAAGTGGGGGGGGGGTGCGCTTTACTTTCCTTTGACAACTTTTCTGGCGATAATTGGCGATGGCCCGTATGGATCCCGATTTCCCGTATTTTTATGAAGGAAATATGGCCAGCCTTTAAACTACTACTTTTTTTACGGGAACACCTTTCGTGTGGGAGGGATAAAACCCCCTGCAGGGCCGAAGGCTGTACAACCCTCCCCCCTTCCCGCTATACACGAGAGAAAAAGCTGGGATCACTGTTGCCATCTATTGTGGGACTTGGCTGAGGATGTTTAGTTTGGGGGTTGGGGACGCGAACGTCCTGGTGGTGGGTTGGCTTGGGGTGACTTCGCCTGGCTGATACACCAGTAGGCAGGGCCGTCTTAAGAGTATCATGGGCCCCCGGGCCAATTGATTTTTCGGAGGCCCTACCAAACAAATTCACGCAAATTCCAACCAGATCTCATTTTTGTGAGGCCCCTCTTCGCTTGAGGCCCCCGGGCCGTGCCCGGGTGAGCCCATGCCTTAAGACGGCACTGCCAGTAGGTTTTCCCGGCACGTCCGCGGTCTTATGACCACTGTGCTTAAATTGCAATAGCGATAGAGCCTGGACGTGCTCGGTTCATTCTGTATTCTGCCACCTATCAGATAAAAACAAAAACTATCTGTACAACAAACTACGTATATAACAACTATATAAACAACAAACTATACACGTTTGTTTGTTTCCATGCTGCATGTCGGCATGAAACCAATAACTGATTTTATTTGAAAAATTGTAACAGATGGTTTTGCTTCTATGTGATAGGTGGCAGCAGGGGTCGCACATTTTTTGTTATGGATGCATTTTCAGATATCTTTCTCTGTTCTACAGAAGCCTCGTAGTGGCTGCCATGCTATATGCGCGTGGGGGGGGGGGGGGGCGGGGTGGCCAACTTCTCTCTGTTCGAGGGTGAACGTAATAGTCAGACGCTGTGTTGCGAGCCACACAAAGAACATAACTCCAGTACATAAGCCGCATAGCGCAAGGGGAGAGAGCCCCGGACACCCAGTATGATTGCTTGCCTGCTGGGGGCACCACGGGGGGGGGGGGCCCTCAAATAATTTCGACGGGATTTAAATAATTAACTGAACTTTCCATTCAATTAAATACTAATTATAAATAATTATTAATGAATTATTGCTAAGAAGTTATTCATCTTTCTTTTATTTCAGCAAATTATGAATGTTAATGCTCTCACCAGTGCATGGAGTGACCCCCCCCCCCAATGAGTGACCCAGTGAATGAATGACAAAGTGAGTGACCAAATGATCAACCTAGTGAGTGAGTAATATAATGAGTTACCTAGTGAGGGTGTGACAGAGGGAGCGACCCAGTGGCTGAGACCCCCCAGGCTGGACTCCCTAAGCCGTTCTTTTCACGGGTCCCTTCTGTGACGAATTTATAGCATGAAAAGCAAAAAAAAAATGGTGGTAATTGTCCCAGCGCCCCAGGACTGGAGCCCTGTCAGCCCTACCCTTGTGGGGGGGCGGGGGCATACACCAGAGTGGAGAATGTTTGCTTCATAAGACATTTTTATCAAACAAAAACAAGTTTCATACTTCAGAATTCGTTTCATATTCGGAATTTCGTGCAAAAAATATGCTTTTCTAGTTTGCTTTTTTGCCCCTGCTGATTTAATACTTGACTTAATATTTTTACCGAAAGACGGCAGCACATTAGTTTTGAATTTCTATGATAAAATTTTTCTCATCGAGATTATCGTCTCGCTGACCTCCGATGTTTACGCAAGAAAATCCGCTCTACTGTTACTTCAATAACCTCCCACAGTAGGTTTTTGAAATCAATCATGTGACCTGTGTGTTTGAAGAGGTTTACCTCTGCTATCATCCACACTCACCTAGAGAGTGTGTGTGTGTGCAAGCATGTGAGTCATGGCCCCCACATCCTGGAGCAGGGCCCCTAGGTTGGGATCTCTTGCGGGCCCCCTTATGATGAATTTATAGCGTGAAAAAGCAAAAAAATTGGGAAAATCGTCCCGGGTCCCAGGGCTGGAGCCTTGTCAGCCCACTCCTTGTGGGGGCCATGATGTGAGTGTGACCAAAACAGTGTGCAAGCATACGAGGGATCAAAAGAATGACCTGGTGAGCGAGGGACGAAAACAGTGACTTAGAGCAGTGTTTCTCAACCACCGGGCCCTGACATCAGTCAAACCGGGCCGTGAATGATTCATCTTTTAATTCTTACCCATTTATTTCCCATTAGTCGTGTTTTTGACCGGGTCTTCCACTAGAAAAAAAAAAAATACTCAACCGGGCCGCGGGCTTCCAGAGGGTGTGAAAGTATGTGAACGACCGAAAAAGTGTCGCGATCCGCACAAAATACACCTCGCGGGGCCTGGTAGCGGCCACGTGCTTAGGGCATCAGTACTAAAGAGGCACCACAAAAAGATGCCAAATGTTCGTTTTTTTTAATATAAAATTTTTTTTCAACATCGATCACATCCGATAGAGCATGCTAAAATTTCAAGAACACTTGATTGTATAGTTGAATATCATTATCACGAGGACGGCACAAAAGAGATGAAAAACTAATAATATTTCAAACTAGACTGAGTTTTTCGATTAGCTTTTCACAATTTTCATAAAGTACGCCCACGGCTGTCTCTTAACATTATCACACGCCCACATACAAAGCGATTTTTCTGAGAGAGGCATTACTACATAGCTGAAAAATTCCTACCTACCTATTTGCATATTTACTCTTGAAAATCGGAACCAGATCTAATTGTCACTTGACACCTCGGAGAAGTGCCCAGATGGGCCCATGCAGTAAACCAATTTCTACAGAATAAGGATATGGTTTTTGTGGGTCATTAGTGGATCAAGTGTGTAGTTTGATCTATACAAGTAAGCGAAATGCTACCAGGTGTAAATTACCAACTTGAGAATGCATCTAAAAGAAAAATACCCAATATAACGGTGATTCGTCAGAAATATGATACCCACTGGCAGGGCCGCAACTGGATACTTGGTTAGCCGGGGCAACCACTCATTGAGGCACCCCCTTAATAATGCTGAAGGATAGGTTGAATGGTGAAATTTGCGCCCCCCTTTTGTGATGAGCCGGGCACCAGACCGCCCCCCCCCCACTACTTGCGGCCGTGCATATTGGTAATATTATGGCCATTCTAACATTCAATGGTTTCTCCTTGGAGAGTTGTTACAGCCTTTATCTCATCAACCGTTCGTCGTAGTGGTTCTTATTTAAAAAATTCTCAAAATGTGACCAGAAATCACCCTGTACGAGTTTTGAAGATGAAAATACAGTGTACGCAAAATAAAAAATGTAAATTTTTATACGATTCCCCCCCCCCCCTCTAACTTCCAAGTAAGACGGTTGTTGCTCTTTTTCTTCTGAGCCCAACAAACCAACAAACAAATTACATGTTTTTAACTGCATTATTCCCTGAGATATTTAAATTCAAAAATCGGAGACAGGCTCGGGCTTAGGAGAATTTCGCGGCCCAATGCAAAAACAATTTTTGCGCCCTCCCCCACTCTAAAAAAAATTTTATGCAGTTGCTCCCCGACTTACAAACTTTTCGAGTTACGAACGTAAATCTTGACGGTTCATTCTATTACATTCATTTTTTTCATTATTTCAGGAACGCGTTGATAGTCTGGATCGTAATCAAACGCGATCCATTGAGAGTGAATGGCATTTAAATTAATTTCACAAAATTCATAAATTATTAATAATAATTAGCGCGTGGTCCACGTGCTGACACTTCATCGTGGCTCGAACCATATTGAACAGACATAAAGTTTTGTCATATTTTGAAAGCACTTCATCATCTTTTTATCAAATAATACGTTGCAATTCGATAACTTTGATAATTTTTCGAATTTTTTATTGCTGTTTTTGTTTAATCAATGAAAATTAATAGAAGTAAAAGAATCAAGTACTGGAATTCCATGACCCCCACAAGAGTGGGCCTGACAGGCAGGATCGTCTTAAGAGCATCATGGGCCCCCGAGCCAAGGGATTTTTTGGAGGCCCTACCTGAAAAATTCAACTACGTCTCGTTTTCCTGAGGCACTCTTGAGGCCCTTCGGGCACGGCCTGGGGTGGGGGAGGCGCGTTAAGAAGGCACTGCCTCGGGTTCACACCAGGCGTCCTCTTTTTTCAGTTTTGAATCTGGTAACCCTATCTGAAGACCACTTAATCCGTATCTTCACTTATTTGTTCGATCATCCGTATTATCCGAATGTTTTTGTGCAAAGAAATAATTATTTTTTTTTTGTACATAAAATCGATTATTGCAAATTTACGAATTTTTTTACCGAAATTTTCGTCTCATAAAAAATTTTATGCTAGAAAAATCAAGCTTCCATCGAGCTTATGTTACTGGAGAGAGCATGACGTCAGCGGTCTCCGCCTTGGCAGTGCTGGGAACGGTGTCCCCCCCCCCCCCATCCCCAACATATTTCGTCGGAACATCAATAACCGCAATAAACAAACACAATCCCCAGTTATTTTCATATGGCATCTACAGCACAGGCGGAGATTGACTTGGAAGTCTGGGGGGGGGGGGGGCAAGGTCATTATTGCTGGTGGGGGGCACGATGATGATGATGTCAGCTCATAGATACATATATACATTAGATCAGTCGACTCCACCTGTGACGCTGGGGGGGGGCAATGCCCCCCTACGCCCCCCCCCCGTATCTCCGCCCATGATCTACAGGAATTTAAAACAATAAATGAAAGAAATAATTTCAGCATTAATGAAAGAAACATATCCAGAAGTAATGAAAGCAATAATTAATAAAGGAAATTTATTAATGAAATAATAAAATTATTATTAATTAAAATTAATAAAGAAAATTCAAGAAATAATGAAAGAAATTATTCCAAATTAATGAAAGAATTGATTCCAGTATTAATGAAATAAATAATTTAATCTTTTTTCACCTTTAGATGAGTGCTCCATCCTTTTTTTAATCTTTAAAACCCAATATTTAGAGACCGAACTGTACATTTCTATGGGCAAATTGTCAGGCGGCAACTTTGTTTACACGTGATTTCCTTGCATTTGATGTCGCTGCAGTCGCTGCGGCTGGATGCTGCTCCCTCCAGTAATATACGCTCGGTGCAAAATCTCTGTCGTCTGCTTCTCTCCAGGTTACTTGTTTTGGACGTCTCCTTGTGTCCTGAAAAAATAACCGAACTGGCAGCTCTAACTTCCAGTTCTGTTTGTGAGCTTAGCTTGTAGGGAACCGAACAAACCGTCTGTCGTCTGCTCATTAAGGGGTTATTCGTTTTGGACGTCTCCTTATGCTCAAATAAAATAACCGAACTTATAGTTTAAATTTCCAGTTCAGTTTATGAGCTTTGTTTATAAGGAACTGAGCGGAATAAAGAATATAGTTTTTTTACTTTAAACTTCATCATCACCACATGAGTCACTTTTAAATTTGAGATTAGATGGCAGCACATTACTAGAAAGTAGAATGTGGAAAAATTCACTTTTTACGATCTTACCTGTCGTCTGCTTGTGTGGAGGTATGTACTTTGTTTTGGATGTCTCCTTGGGTCTTCAAAATATTACTCAACTGGAAGTTTGATCTTTCAGGTCAGTTCATAAGCTTTGTTTATAAGGAGCAAAGCTGAATGAAGAATTTAATTTCTATACCTGAGCGCTGAGCTTCGTCATCGCCACATAACGCACTTCTGATTTTGAAAGTAGATAGCAACATCAACAATGAATGTCTTTTAAAGCAGCGGTTCTCTCAACCTTTTTGAATGAAGGGGCCCTTTTTTGTAAAAAATTTCTTTGGCGGAGCCCCAGTAAGCCTATTTCTTATTTATTCATCAAAGTTACTGATTTTTATTGTATAAAAATATTTATAATTATATATATTTTTTTCAAATTTACTGTTTTTTATTTCCCTAGAGCGGCCGCGGAGCCCCTGGAGAGTGCACAAGGGCTCCGCGGAGCACCGGTTGAGAACCGCTGTCTTAAAGTATTCTAGAATATTAAATTAATTTTAATTCCCGTAAAATTGTTAGTGCCATAGTGAATTCGCTGCAAATGCTGCAAGACGAAAAAAACCACAAAAAACTGCTATTAGTGGATGGCGTAACTTTTCGAGTCACCCGGTATATACGGGACTCATTACTTCCTAGATACAATATCTATAGGACGTACTGGCCTAGCGGGAAGAGTGGATGCATTTATCGCACCCACATCCTGCAGCAGGGGTCGCTAGGCTAGGCGCTGTTGGCGCCTTAGAGGCCTCGATAAAGAATTTATAGTATGAAAAAAAAAAAAAAATTATAAGAAACTAAGCTGAAGCCTTTCAGCCCCCACAGAGACCGTGCGACCTGTGCAGTCACATGGCGCACCTCTCTAGGAAAGGGTGCCGAATTCGAGCTGGAAGGTAAAAAAGAATTTGTTGAGCTGAGAAACGTTATCTGGGGCACCAAAAATAGATCCCTCACGGGCAGAGATTCCTTTCTCTTTTCTACCCCCTACCCATTGGTACATCAAGGCCACCTTAAGACCATTGTAGACCCGGGGCCACAACTAGAGGCTTGGTCAGCTGTGTCAAGCAAACATTTTGACACCCTCTTGTAATGTTGAAGCAGAGAGCTGGAAACAATTCAGAAAATAAACCATAATCGGTGTTCTTAACTTAGGGACGGTTCTTTGGCCGTGCGACCTGCACGGCTGCATGGGGATGTATGTATGTATCATAGGCGGAGATTGACTTGGAAGTCTGGGGGGGGGGGGCACGATGATGATGTCAGTTCGTATATACATATGTACATTAGATCAGCCGACTCCACCTTTGACGCCGCCCCGTATCTCCGCCCATGGTATGTACGTACCTGGTACTGCCAGGTGCGGATCCAGGTCGATGTGCTGAGAAAAGCGAATTGTTTAAGTTCGTTGGATCGTCCCGTATTTTACGGGATAGTAAAATTTTCCAATATTATTCCGTTCTTACCTATCGCCCCCACTCCTGGATCCGTTCCTGAGAAAAGGCAGACATCTTCAGCTGCTGCGAATGGAGCAGAGATGAATATCTTCAGCTGCGAATGGAGTAGAGGCAGAAATATTCAGCTAGGAAAGAAGCTGAGACAGACATCTTAAACTGCGAAATGAGTGGAGGCAGAAATATTTAGCTCCGAAATGAGTGGAGGCAGAAATATTCAGCTCCGAAACGAGTGGAAGCAGAAATATTCAGCTCCGAAATGAGTGGAGGCAGAAATATTCAGCTCCGAATGGAACGAAGGCAGGTATGTTCAGCTGCTAATGAAGCCGAGACAGATATCTTTAGCTGCGAATAAAGCCATGGCCAGCAGACAAGCCATGGCCAGCGAATAAAGCCATGGCCAGCAGACAAGCCATGGCCAGCGAATAAACCATGGCCAGCAGACAAGCCATGGCCAGCGAATAAAGCCAGCAGACCAATGCGGTTCGAGATAAAGCCATGGCAGACATCTTCAACTTCGAATGGAGTGAAGGCAGGCGGATCCAGGCCGATGTGTCGGAGAAACGACTTCCTGTGTAGGTCCCATTGTATCATACGTATTTCACAGGCCAGACAAATTATTATTCGGCTCTTGGGAGGGGCGATCGCTTCCCGGCTGGATCCGCACTTGGACACTGTTCTAAGAGGAGTGCGAAATTCGAGTTGAAAAAGTGAGAAGCTTTGTCGAAAAAAAAAAGAAACACGTGTCCAGGGGACACCAAAAATAGGTTCCGCACAAGTACAGTCACCCCTGTTCTTAACGCATATTGGTGCCTCAGCCCCTCCACCCTCAGAAGCAGGGCAGTTTTGTCAAATTCTTTTACCGGATATTTATTACTCTGTAATGAATTTATAAAAATCCATGGATCCCCCCATATTCTACAGCATGGCTCCTAGGATGGGATCTCTGGTACTCCTCCGGGTCAGAATTTTCATGCCCCCCTCCCTCATAGTAAGTTCATAATGTGGGAAAATACACAAAAATATGATAATTATCGTCCCGTGTCTGCTCCCCTCTAGTTGCGGCTCTCGGGAGCAGCGTGTCTCGTGACCCGGGCGTCGGATCAGGGGGGGGGGGGTCACGAAAATGCGTCCTTGCCCCGGCAGACTAAGCATCTAGTTGCAGCCGTTGCAGTCCTGCCTACTCTTGTGGGAAGAGCCGCAACTAGTGGGGGTGGGCAAGTGGTCCAGCACCTGGGCTGGCCACGCAATCAACTGTGGGCTCACCAGAGCCATCTAGCCACGGAGAAGTGGTCCAGCACTGGGCTGGCCACAAAACCAACTGCGGGCTCATCAGAGCCATCTAACCATGGAGAAGCGGTCCAGCACCTGGGCTGGCCTCGCAAACAACTGCGGGCTCACTAGAGCCATCTAGCCACGGAGAAGTGGTCCAGCACCTGGGCTGGCCTCGCAAACAACTGCGGGCTCACTAGAGCCATCTAGCCACGGAGAAGTGGTCCAGCACCTGGGCTGGCCTCGCAAACAACTGCGGGCTCACTAGAGCCATCTAGCCACGGAGAAGTGGTCCAGCACCTGGGCTGGTCACAAAATCAACTGCGGGCTCACCAGAGCCATCTACCCATGGAGAAGTGGTCCAGCACCTGGGCTGGCCACGCAATCAACTGCGGGCTCACCAGAGCCATCCTGCCAAACGTAAAGTGGTCCAGCACCTGGGCTGGCCACAAAATCAACTGCGGGCCAACCAGAGCCACCCAGCCGAGAGAGCAGTGGCCCAGCACCCGGGCCGGCCACACATCAAACACAATCCATCAACACCGAAACATCCGCGAACTTCAGACCAGACCAGCATCAGAATTTTTGCCGCATTCCCAGCTCCAAGGGGCTGGTAGTGGGAATAAAGACGGGCCAAGGTAGGCCTATGAAGAGGTGAAAATTGTCCCGCGAACTTTCCGCAATATCTGATTTATAAGCGTCTGGCGGCAGCTCATATTGCAATGTAAAGACCGCGCCCAATCGGGGCAACTGTCGCGATGGGCGGTCCATTTTTGAACGAAAGTAACATCGACTCTTTATTCTTTTCTGTACTAATTCGTAATGTACGGCAGCACACTATGTGAAGACCGCGCCCACTCGGGGCACCTGTCGCGCCGCTAGCGGTCCAGAACAAACAGATGGCAACATGTAAATTTTGTATAGTCTTGAATTCGTAATAAATAAAACCTTTCGGGGTTTTTTTTTTGGATCTGGCTCCTGGAGGGTGTGATGGGGGCGGCGTCGGCGTCTGCTGGGTTTGTGAGCCCCTCTTGGGCTTGCCCCGTGTCGGGGGAGCTGTGGGCTGAGGCTGCTCCGGGCAATGGGGGTAAGGAGACCAGGCCTCACGGCCTGGAGCTCCAATCATAGGGTTCGAGGGCCGGGGGCGCCGGTTGGAATCCAGGCCCTCCGGCCCGGCTCTCTCCAGCGTAGTCCAATCCCTCCGGGTAAATGGCTTACATCCCACCAGGGACAGAGCCTGGACCACGACTGGCCTTTCAGTGCTCCTGGCACTGAACCAGAGAGGGCACCAAACATTACAAAGGGCGCCAAAATGTGATCTTGCCCGGCTGACCAAGCGTCGACCCTGTTGTGACCCTGCTTGTGGGAAGGAGCCTATGGGGATCCACCCAGGCACGTAGCGTGCCTTCTCGGGGCCCAGGGGCAGACTTTCTTGGGGCCCCTCTTGAAAAGATTTATTATCATGCAAAATAAGTGTATATTTTTTTTGTAAGTCCCCTCCCCCCCTATTTGCTCGAGGCAGGACTCGGGGGGAGGGGGATCAGAATAATAGGATTTGGTGAACTTTTTTTCCGACCATTTTTCATACAAATTATTAGGTGAGCATTTCCAGCCAGAAGGGAGGGGATGGGGCTTAGATATATGCTGACTTTGTTCGGGTGTCAGGGTCATTTTAAGAGCACCATGGGCTCTCGGGCCAAGTGATTTTTCTGAGGCCCTATCAGGCAAATTTACACGTATGCGCCTCCAAAATTTCAATTATATCTCATTTTTGTGAGGGTCCCTTTTCTCTTGAGGCTCCACGGGCCATGCCCGGGTGGGTCCATGCGTTAAGACAGCACTGCTGACAGGGCTCCAGCCCTGGGATCCGGGACAATAACCATCATTTTTTTTTTCACACAATAAATTCATTACAGACGGGCCCGTGAAAAGTCTGGCTTGGGGCCCGCTGAAGATCTCAGCCTAGGGGCCCTGCTCCAGGATGTGGAATTCACAAAAATAAAGAAAAACATTCTGAAACACGTTAGAACTACATTTGAAAATGTACTACAGCATATTCCGCTTAACGTTCCCACTTAAAAAGTTTTCCCGCTTAGTGCGACTTATTTTCGTGATCTCCCAACTTTTACTAACACTAATTGAAATTTCCCGTTTAAAACGTTTTCCCGCCAACAATGTTTTTCATGAGTTTTTGGAAAACGCTATAAGTGGAATTCGCTGTATATGAGCTCTTCAATGTTATTACTTGTTTAAAACCGTTTCTTGCCACAGACAAAATCCAAGATTTCAATCTCAATATTCAAATTCGAAATTCAAAGAGACGCTCTGGAATAGGTTGTGTCGAATATTAACAGCAATATCGGCCTAAACCTCAGATATCTAATTTATTTAATAGTAGGCAATGAACTACCGGGGCTGTAAGCAACGTGGCCTACATCCTAAATGTTCGGAAATTTGTGCTCTTAAACGTTTTTATGCATGAATTCCCTATTCATGAACAGGGTCGGTTCTGGACCTTTTTCAAGTGTAAGCGAATGATGTTTTGGTGATAAAAAACAATAATTCATTCTTGCAAAATTAGGTTTGCGGTCACGGGCCACATCAGATGACTCCGAGGCATGGCGGAGATACACCCCCCCCCCTTCCCCAGCGTCAAAGGCGGAGCCGACTGATTTAATGTATTACGTATATATTATATGAGTACGTATATATTAATGTATAATGTACGTATGAATTGACACCATCATCATCATCATGCCTCCCCTCTCCAGATTTTCAAGTCTATCTCCGCCTATGCTCCGAGGGTGATATTTGGTCCGCGGGTCATGGGTTAAGCATGTATGCTCTTAATGAAGGCACCTTGGAGAGGTTTTATGGACAGGGGTTCGTGAGCTTAGATGAAAAAAAATCGACTTATTGTTTTTACATCATTATGTGCTGAATGTCATTCGGTAAAGAGCGTCCGTGGCCTTCATCTTATTGACAAAAGGGGGGGGGGGCGTCATGACATAAAGAGTCCGTGGAACATAAAAGAATAAGAACCACTGCTCTAGGGCCTTCCTGGAGCCAAATTAGTATATTGTATTGAAAATTCTTGCATTTGTGAGGTTTTTATGGGACTCTTCAATTGTTTGACTTGGGACCCCCTGGGCCACCACGTTGAGAAGCCACTGACCCGAATCTGACGACAAAAATTGTAATTGTTGTGGAGAATACATTGTTCTAATTGAGCATCGTGTTACAATTTTCACAGTTGCTCGTGGATATTATTTCTCGCAGTACCGTAACGTGAGCTGAATGGGCCCAGTGCGTACCATTTTCTAATAAATCAGGCCCCCCCCCCCCCGTGTTTCATTTTCAGTCAAAGGCATATCATGACCCTCCCACCTCCTGCACCAGGGTCCCTAAGCTACGGCCCCGTTAGTTTATGTTATCGTTAATGCTCCCCAGACCGTGATTCCGCCGCCACCCGCTTGAGTAATTGTCATGAGGCATGCGGATACATGGCTTCGTGCTGCTTGCGCCACATACGGATCCTGCCCTCAACGTCATGAAGAATAATCTTGACTCGTCAGACCAGAGAACCTTCTTCCGTTCATCAAGTATCCAATTTCGGCGTTCTCTACGCTACAAAAGCCGTTTTCGTCGGTTTTGCAACGAAATCAATGGGACTTGTTGGTCACCGGCTATCAAAACCAATTGGTTTTACGTAGTGAACGCTCTGCGATGATTCTGAGTGGTATTGCGCTGCAATTTGTTGCGATGTAGCTCTTCTGTTGCTGCACACAATGCGTGCCAGTCACCCAGCACATCTACAAGTGATTTCTGCCCACTATTCCACTCGAAGTTTTTTTTTTGGCTTAGCTGCCATTCTTTGAAGACTCGAGATACCGTTGTACAAGAAAAGCCAAGGCTTCGGAGTATACCTGCAAAATATCACCAAAATGGAACCACCCTTTCTGGCGCCCACAATCATGCAGCGTTCAAAGTCACTCAGATCCCCCCCCCCCCCCATGAACAGGCAAATTGCAACGTTAACTGGTGCTTCTGAACAGGAGAGAAAGCCTTTTATCAGCAAATCCGGTTTATTGCATCAGTGCACGTGCTGCACGGACGAGTCGAGAGAGGGATGTTCCAAGGGCGTAGCCAGGGGGGGGGGGGGACTTGGGGGTCTGGTCCCCCCCCGAAATGTGAGAAAATGACCGAAAAAAGGGGAAAAGATGGCCAAATCCATTGTTCTGTCACTTTGGTCCCCCCCCCGAACGAAATTTCTGGCTACGCCCCTGGGATGTTCCTAATGTTTTGGCCACTGAGTGTATGTCCTTATTGACGTGATTGTGTTCCCCCCCCCCCCAAAACAAATTTCTACACGCTTTGACCAATCGCCGAATTCCCACAGCACAAGAGAACGATCCCATTGTAACAGACCATAACATGGCCCAGCTTGTTGCAGAATAATATGAAAAAGACAGTCTGCCTTTGGCAGAACAAAACCCCAACATCCATTTTAAGAATACCCATGTTTGCTCACCAACAGCATGCGCCGTGTATTGGTGTTGAGGGGGGGGGGGGCATTACCTCTTCCACTCAAAAAGTAAAGAAAATAGGATGCAAGCTGATTCCCATGGCAAATCGTCTCTGGCACAAAAAAGCAGCTTTACTGAGAGGGAAAAACAAACCTTCTGTGTGGGTAGATCTTAACGAGGCTATGGAAGCTTTCAGAAATGCCAATAAATGTAACAAAAGACCAGGTTCTTTGCCAAGGCCAAACTTTTTGCCATGTTCCAGGCAAAGCAATGAAACTGACCAGACGGTAGAAAAAAAATTCATTTTTAGTGGAGGGAGACGGATTGTTTTTTTTTTTTAGCGGTTCTGTTCTAAGGAAAAATATTGTATGTGGTTTTTTATTTTCAGTCAGTATAGTGGCGCTATCCGTACAGTGGAAATTGGACAAAAAGTAACGTCACAAAGGGTGCGTGCGCAGGTGTCCTCCTCTCTCAGTTTTTGTATATGGTAATCCTATGTGTGTGTGTGTTTTCCAACATAACGTGAAGTTTTGTTCTGAGAAATGCTTGTTTCTTGTCAAGTGCTGCCACCTGTCTTTCAAATTCGGAAGCAGATTTATGTATGGCTGGAAAATCAACACAACTGTTGATTTTTCATTTTCAAATGCACATATTTACACTACCTATAGAACAAGGCCTCCGCACGAAGCTCTCATGACGTCAATAAAGGCCATTTCTCCTATTGCCATTGGATATACTGCAAAAAGGTAAAGCTATCGCATGCGTCGGCCTGTTATATCCAATGGCAATAGGCGAACCTAAATGACGTCTCAAGCTTTGTGCGGAGGCCTTGTTCTATAGGTGGTGTTGGTATAACCCGGGTTCAAATTTTGGCAAGGGTGCTTAAAAATCAGAGCTGCCCTTAAGAGGGGAGAAGGGTGTGAGCCCCGCGTTTAGGGTAACAAGAACTTCTTTCATCAATTCTGAATTTTCGTAACTTCTGAGTTCTGAAATTGTTATTTTTTCACTTTTATTCTGAATTTTCAATTCCCCTCTCACAGGAGAAAATCATCTGGGCTAAGGGGGTGCCCGCTATTGTTTCCGCATTGGGCTCTTGTGTCTGGTAAAAGGCAGCCCCGTTAAAAAAAATATCCAAATGCGGCTATTTATACACAATTTCATATCCAACTAAAACTTGAATCCTTATCCAATAAAAAGTTTTTAAAAATCACGATATAATTTTTCTTTTTCGCATTTTTATTCCAAAACACGTGTCACATCATTGTCCGATACAATAAACAAGAGAAGCAACAAAAGGCATAAAAGAAACGACAAAACTTTGATCTCGAAACACAAGTTCGAACAATTTTTTTTCACATTCACAAAGGGGAAAACAACAAAATCGATTAAATAATCCTCAGGTTTGAATAAAAAAATTAATGCACCTATTTTTCTTGTAACTAAAAAAAAGAACACAATCGACAATTCTGTGTGGAACTTTTCCAATTCATCACCATCTATTACTTGGGTAGGCATTATACGCAACAGAGCCATCACTTCAAAGACGGAATACAAAAATAACATTGTTTCATGGCAAAACCATTTCTGTCGTCCTCTCTTATAATGAACATCAGAATCGAATATATAAAACTCACGTCAATGGTACATGAACTTAGGATATAAACTGAGGGCATTGGATGCCCCCCACACCGCCCGTCGAAGACTGACAAGACTTATAACTTCACTGGATATGAAAGGCTCTCGAGAAGTCAGAACCTACGGGAGCCTTGCTGAAGAAAGTGGTGGTGGGTGTGTGTTTGGTAGCATGCTAAAATATTTTTTTTCAACTAGAAGTTGTCTGCAACTGAAGCCTTAATGCACTAGAGGGCACCTTGTATCAGTGATTATCATCATTCACATGTAAGAGTTATCTTGCATACTGCTCATTTCGGCACTATAGCCAGTCCACATTCTCTGTCTATGACTGGTGTCATTGGCAACTTGAAAATGTAATTGTATATGTTACTGTCAAAGTCAAAAGAACAGTCTGTTCTTTAAATGACAGAGAGTTTCAACCAAAGTCTGATTTACAGAAATGATTCAGGCTTTGCCCGGCCAATTCGCGGAGTGGCTGGAAATTCTTGCCTGAAGTTAAACGTGCTGATGTAAGATGATCCGGTTGGTGCCAAATCCATTTCTTTTTCATTGCCAATGTGTGATACATGGCAATATGTAGTAGCTGTATTGGATTAGCTCTATGTGACAAGAGGAAAAAAAAGAAATTTTGACAGAAAAAAACTATATGATAAGTACATATACACACATAGTTTTCTTTGAAAATTTTGAAAAAGAACGATTACCACACTGTGACTGCGATATGGTAGGTTGCCATAGCTAAACGTGAACGTAATTATCATGAAAAGATACACCAATTTGGCCAAGGATCTCTAGCCACTTCGTGAACTGGCTGGCTAAAGCCAGAAATTCAGAAATTGGTCAATTCGTAAACTTGCTGATTTTGGGCTTTGGCAGTAACATTATATATATCTATTGAAACCTCAATGAAATGTAACATTTCACCTGTTTGAATTTCCGAGTCAGTGCCATCTTAATGCAACGGCCTCACTCTGGACACCACAAGTGCAGAGGAGGGGGGGGGGGAAACCTCGCAAAAATTAGAGATGGTCAAAAATGTCAAAAGTAAACATGTCTCGCCAGAAAGGGGGCTTCAGAAAATCACTTAATCTGCTCTGAAGAGGGACCTGGTCTTAGTACATTGTTTGGACTGAGAAAGTGGGAGTAAAAAAATGCCCAACATGCATTACGCCAAGGTAACACTCATGTCTGGCCTGACTCATTACATCCCAAGGTTGGGTCATGAGGGAGTACAGGGCCATCTTAAGAGCATTATAAGCCCCCCTGGGTCCCACCAGGCAAATTTACAAGCTCACTTCAAAATTTCAACCAAATATTTTTTTTCGGAGGCTCTTTTCTCTTGAGGTCCCCTGGCCGTGCCTTGGTAGAACCATGCATTAAGATTACACTGGGCAAATAGTGTGGAGCTGCTTCACCATTGGCAACGATCGTCAAATGGTAGAAGCTGGAAGATATTGGGAGACTGGTCGAAAAGAATAACCAGGACCTTTCCCCCGCAAGTCAAAGGAGCCACCTTTCTTTTCAATCGTCCAATTCATGGCAACATATTTGTCGAAGAACCCCCAATAGTCTCAACTCACATTCCGTATGTATATTATTCCTTGGAGAATGTTCCGTAAGCAAATATTTGGCAAGGGTCATTGGGGGGTTAGGTTGGGCCAACGTGTAGCTAGCAGCCTATGCCCACTGGCACTTCATTGCAGTTGGGGGGGGGGGGGAAGAAGAGGCAAATATTCGCGAATGACTATTGCACCAGGCCAGACACGAGAAAGTGTGGGTTAACAAACTGCTCTTCAAGTATGTCATATTAACACAAATATGGTGGCTCTCTAGCACCTTTGTACTTCAGCGGCGAACATACTTCCTTTGGAAGGGGAAAAAAAATCTGTTTTGGCAAGTTTAGTATACATAGACACTGAAAACACAAAAGTTAAAAAGGAAAAAAAAAAACATGCTTAATACTAGGGTGTCTTGAATAAAAATACATGCAACACAAAATACATTACTCACAAGCGAATCCTGATAAATAAAAAATACATGGGAAATTCAATTGAAACAGCAAAGTTTCTATTAATAGTGACAGTGAAAGCAGCATTGTGTAAATATAACATAGAGAGGGATCGATTCTCCTCTCCCTAACATTCACAAAATGCTCTGCCGTTAGTGACCACACGAACTTATGAAGTACTCTTGATAATCCGGCCATGCAGTAATCTGCCATATTTAGGCACGTTTTCTTCGAGCATAGAAAAGCAAAGCATGTCTGTGCATAGAAGTCTATATTTATATTATATGAATAGTATTTTTAAACTAACTTCCAGTAATCCAACGATTGTACATTTCTCAATAAAAGAAAAAGATAAGCATCGAGCAATTACACCCGCTGTATTTTCACTCCAACTCATGTATATATTACAGCATAAGATTTGTTACAAAAAAAAAAAAACTTGAGCCATGTCTCTCTCTCAACATTTTTGATAGCGGTTACAAACATTGAGAGCCTGGAACAGTAGAAAATTGAATGAGAGTATTAAACTATTTTCCATTTTTTTTATGGAGCTTTCGATTTTGACTGTATTTCAACAGTTACATATAGTGAGATTTGATGAAACAGACAAAGATTACCAAGATTCAACATGACAAAAATAAGTACATATATATGCAACGAGGGGGAAAAATACAAAAGTGGTTCCGAACAAAGTTTACGAGGCCTGTTTGAAAAGAAACCACTCTCAAAATAATAAATCAGTGAGAATCAACATTCGCTGCATAATAGCAATGTATAGAAAAGGGGCTCTTAACCTCTGTGTTCACAGACCATTTGAGTCAATAAGACGAAGGTCTGTGGATCCCCCCCCCTCCCAACACCACATAAGATGACCAGATCTTTTTGCATAATAACACCGTCAACGCTCACTGAAACGACCCCCCTCGTTCTGTGGAGAAAACAGACATATCAAAAGGAAAACATATAGGATAGGCATTATATGAAAACATTTTGGACTTATCCCATCGGTCATTATAATGAAATGGCCACTAAAACATGGAGTTATTATAATGAGCATCAACTGTATTCAGCATATAAAAGCAAAAGGTTAATGGTTTTCTCCTCTACGCACACGGACCCTCCCAGAACCTCCAAGGGATCAGTGAACCATTGGTGTTGAGGGATTCTTCAGGAGACACGTAGTCTATTGTATCATTTAGTTTTCAGTCGTCAAGCATTTGTATGAAGATATGAAATTTAGCTTTTTTTGGCGGTGAAACGAAACAAAGATTCATCAACAGCAATGTGTATGTTCCAAATTCTGCTGTAACAAGATTAATGACTTTTTTTCAGCCGATATAGTATCACATGATTACTACTTCTACTGCTATTTCGCAGATTGTCAACCTATGATTTCCATGACTGTTAATATGAATATCATCACTCAATATTGACATTCAGATAGGTTTTTGCATCGATGGAGGTTCTGTCTGCTTTGCAAACACTTAAAACTCCCCCTCATATTGCCACGTTTGGCTCATATATTCTCTCCAATAACTTTCTTACCACATTTTCAGAGATTGTTCAAAAGTCTCGCTGTATTCAAAACAAAATTTGATGCATATACATTAATGTAATGAATCTTCATTGCATTTCACAATGAAATTGCCAGGGGCAATAAAATGCTACCTTCACTCAGACCCTTGCCAAAGTAAAACTGAACATAGAATAATGCCTAAACATATGACAGATAGCTCTTCATGGCGATATACTACTACGTTCAAAAAGTTCCCAGACTTATTTTATTACAGAAGAATGAATACAGATAGTTACTTTAAAGGAAACACCAAATAAATAGTTTTTAACTACCATGTGCAACTATGTATTTTTGCTATTCTTCATACAAACATATGAATACAGATTGCAAGTCTTTTTTTGTCACATCCTGATGTCTTCGTTGTTGCACTTTGGAATCCGAGACACACCACCCTCCGATCAAACTTTTTATCCAAGTAAAAAAGCCACATGGGGAAAAAGCTGGTTGTGCAAGTATCAGAATGTGGTGTTTCAACGGGTAATCTGACACCAGGAGGAACTTGAGAGTGCTCAAACATAAATGAAATGAAAGTGACGACCACGACTTTGGAAGGCCAATTCGTGGGTGCTCCATCATGATGTGCCGGGGCACAAGTCCCTCCTGGTGTCAGATTCACCTGTCAAAACATCACATTCCAATACTTCTACAACCAGCTTATTCCTATGATCTTGCCCCATTTGATTTTTTCCTTGGATAAAGAATTTGCTTGCGGGACATGGTTCGTTCCGAAAAAGTGCAGAGAGAAGCCACAAAAGGCACTGGAGGATATGGAGAAAAAATAGCTTGCAATCCACATTTACTTCTTTGTGTGAAAAATGCATAATTGTGTGCACAGGGCAGTTACTTAGAAAGAAACGCTAAATAACAGGTTCTATCTGTATTCATTCTTCCATAATAAAATAAGTCAAGCATCAATTTATTCAAGAGATATTTCAAAAGTTTGGTTCCTTTTCGACAGTACTCTTGCATAGCTTTAGGTTTCAAATAACCAGCGTGACCATAAGTTTAATATAAAAATGGAGAGATGGCAGGCAAAAAAACATGCACTTGCATTCTTCACATAAAAGCATAAGCAAACACACTTTGAATATCGAACAAATACAAGATGACTAAAAGATATACATGCATAGTGATTTTGAATCAGAGGCCAAAACAATAGGGCACAGATGGCAGCATTGAAATAAATCTATCCAAATCAGTAGAACAGACCTTTCACTACTTTGTTCTGTATTTGATATATAAAGAGACATTTTTCCAACTATACGATAACGCTCCCAAAGGTTTAAAAAACAAAATCGTTAGCAATATTATCTTTATGATGGCTCTACTGCATTCCCGTCAGTTTGGAAGCTCTTGTCATGACTAGTGAATAATTACCCAGGAACAGCTATTAGTCTTATGAAAAAACAGCAAAATATGCAGAGTCGTACTAGGTTGCAAGAGTCTTAAAGCTGATCGGTTAATATTTGGAGCCCCAGACATTAATAATACTCTATCTATTTGGTTTACTCCACTAAAGCTTGAGGTAGCAACGCCCCCAGGACATGGCTCTTGACATGAGAGGGCCCTTGGCAAAGTAGGAATGAGAGCAAATGCTTCACTCGTCACAGCAGAGATCAGGTTCTGATTGCCACAACAACATTGGAGTCCTGGGTGGTAGAAGTTTATATTTCCTATTAATAGTAATAAATATGTGGTGTGTACAGAGCATTTTTAAGCGGGAGGAAGAAAGAAGCTTCGAATGATTTGTTATGACGACTAAAGAAAAGAGAAATACTATGAGGATAAGGAGAACCATGCCGGATAAGAAGTAGCGATCCATGATTGCCAACTCATGCATCAGAGACTGCATTTCATGATGATGAATGGTAAATTGAAAACTAGAGTAGATTTCTTCACAGGTACGAGAACTGATCTTTAATTACTGTAAGAACTTTAACGGACACTTGTTTTCGCAAACAATGTTTCAAGATCAATTGAAATTTGTACAGATATGTCAGGTAGGAAAGAATAGAGTACACAAAAATAACAAACACAGCCAAACACTCTTACTGAAAATATGTATAAATCCATATTACGTATAATTTTTCCTTTCAGTAATACAAATAAAGTTTCGTTAAACATGAAACATATTCATGAAACATTTGACATCTCTTTGATCAGCTTTTTTTTTCTGCACAAGAACGGTGCGGATACAATTATGTTCTAGCATTCGGCATGAAAAATATGTAATAGAACAATTCAAAATAAAAATGCATTTGCACAAATAAATACAACATACTTATAAAAAGGCCAAGGATGAACAAAATTGTAAAATGCGAAACACAATCCACCGTTTATGACATAGTCAAAAGACAAATGAAACCAATTACAGATATCTTCTTCGCAAATGACAATGTCTTATCATCACATCGGCCACAAAACCATAAAATCAGCAAGCCAATAGGTTTTCGTACATCGCAATGGTTTTTTTTATGGCTATAAATATATATACACATACATTTAACATGGTGGTAAACAGTAACAACATTTAATAACAATAATATTACAGTTCCCGGGGGGGAAGGGAGGGGAGCACATGTAAACATGAATATCTACATAGTATGTACATATTTACATGATAAGGTATAAAGTTCATTTATGTTCATTCACATCTTCAGAACTGCATTATCAAGCAGACATAAGCTCTAAATCATGAAGTCAAACGAGAGGATGGATCACACTCAAATTTATGCCGCTGGTTCCAGTAAGTTTTCTAAGAAAAAAAAGAGGAGTGCAATTAAACAAATGATGATAAATACAACAAACTGAGAATTTTGACAAGTACTGAGATAACTAAAGCAAAACAAGAATAAGAAAATTTTATCTATAATATCTGCTACTTAACCCCCACACATGCATCTTGTAAACATTCCAGCAAAGCACTTCTAACAAAATCGAAGCACATAGCTGCCAACTTTAGCAAATGAGAATTAGGGAGGATTCAAGGATTGAGGATATTCAAACTCTGTACAACAGGCAAAATATCCAATGAGGTGGCCAAAAAAAGATGCCTGTAAAACATATGGATGTCAAATATATATCTAAACCAGTGGTTCCCGCCAGTGGGTGCTGAGAAGTCTGAGGGAGGCGTTTTTTGTTCAAGTCATATTAGCCCAATTTGCATGTTCAATATTGCGGTATCACTGAGAGTTTCCGCACTGGCTTGATGACTTTTTTTCCTCGTAGGGAAAGAAGAGTAAAGAAAGAGAAAGAAATATTGTATTTATATCCTCTTGGGGATTTTCGCAGTGCATACCTATTTCCCATAATCCTTTGCGATTTTTCGCTATTTCGGAGAGAAGGAAACAGAGTTGCCAGTTTTCCCGGTTCAGCAAAAAAATTTTCGGCTTTGATGGTGGTGGTTTCCTCTTATTTTTTCATTTCCCATGTAAACGGGGCTATTGAGTTGGCGTTGAAGGTGCCGCCCTTTTGAGGACATGCAGAAAATTCAAGGTCATATAGATCCGCGCGCATTCTCCTGGTGGTGCAATAGTGCAGTGGACCAAGTTTATCTGTACATGTAGTGTCAGAGGGTAAATTGCCGTAATAATTGTTATCACCAAAGGTAAGAATATGTTTATTACTTTTATTGTTTTGATTTTAATAACCCTGGTAAAATCATAAAGGTATTTCATTGTAATAAACACAATATGTTCCGATGATATTAATCTCCATCATGAGGTATGTAAAGCCAAAGGTGAATTAAAAATTAAATATTAACAAATCAAAAGTATACCGGTCCCATAATCAAATTAGTAATTTAATTTTCATGTTTGCATACCTGATGATGGGGATCATCCCTTAACAACCCATAAGTGTCTAACCGGCACATTTCCAAATTAATTTATTCGTAAAATCAAGAGTTGCTTACGTTTTCAAAAAAAACCAAAAAACTTAGTTTTTATTTAATTCAAACGAAACAAAAAAAAAAAAGCAACTCAATAACCCAGATGCGTCTCTTGGACACATAGGGAATTAATCAGTAGTTCGTGGACTGAACAATTCTGTAAACACTAGAATTAATATTTATGAGGTTCATTATAGCAGATTGTTACTTTTTTATCACAAAAATTAGAACTGCCTGGTTTTAATTTATACAAAAAATTGACATGCTTTTAAGACAAATAAATTTTTATTGGTCAACGCGTTTCGGCTCTACAATGGAAAGCCGTCATCGGGATCTCATGGTCAGAAATCACCTCGTTGGGCATTTTGCCTGTTGTGGTGTTGTATTTGTATTTGCAGTCAAATTCGAGATAGACTCTTTTTTTTTAAATAGTACGCGGGGAATGTTTAAAATAAGTTAGTTGCTGCTCTGCTGAACATTAGACCTATCCGGTCGGAACCTTTGTCTGTCTCAGGATTGTGCGATGGGACATTGTTTCTCTGCTCCAAATGCAAAAAATATAGAAATAATTCGGTAATGCACTTTGAGAAATCTGTTTGGAATTTTTTCTTACATTGACTACCAATATTCGAGAAAGCCAACTTCCAGCTAAATTACTGTTGGTCGATAAATTGTGTGAACCATATTACAAAATTATGTGAACCAATTATTACGGAATAAATCGAAATATAACATTTGATAACTATTTTACAAGCATAGAGGTTGCTGGGTTGTTATTGCCGAATGAACTGGCAATAGTTGGCACTATTAAAACAAAAAAACAAGCGATGCATTGAACAAATTTTTTCACCCGAATAGAGCACGTAATTTCCAAACAAAGATTTTTGGATTTACTAAAATTATGACATTTGTTTCTTATGTGTCACCTTGGATTGTTAAGGGTTAATCTCCAAAATATATCGTATTTATTACAAAATTTCCATACATATGGATCTCTTTCTTAATACTCATATTATTGATTAATTTCTACAGACAGATCCATGATGGAGTCAAAGAAAAAATGCAGACAATACAATCTCGAATATTTAAAATATGGTTTTATTCAATCACCTGCAAGCAAGACATTACCAATGTGCATGATTTGCCACAAGGTGTTTTCAAATGAAGCTATGAAACCTTCGCGATTAGCAGAACATTTGACCAAAATACATCCTGACAGAAAAGATAAAGATTTATCTCACTTTCAAATGCTAAGAGATCAACATTCAAGACGTCCAACTTTGACTAATAGGCTTTCGACAACATCGAAACAAGAAAATGATGGATTACAAGCGTCATACGACATTTCCTTACTCATTGCTAAAGCAGGTAAACCGCACACTATTGGCGAAGAATTGATACTGCCAGCTGTGAACGAAGTCCTGCATACTGTGCTGCATAAGCCACCTGCTGATATTATTAAAACAATTCCATTGAGTAATAATACAGTGCAGAGACGAATCGACGAAATGTCCAAGGATGTGGAGAATTCTCTGATTTTTTGGCAACTACCGAATTTTCTTTACAACTCGATGAATCCACATTACCAACAAATGAGTCTTTACTTCTGGCATACGTTCGCTTCATGAAAGATGAAAGCATTTGTCAAGAACTATTATTCGCCAGAACATTAGAAATGGACACTAAAGGAAAATCTATATTTGACGTTTTAGAACACTACACTATTTTGAAGAAAATGGAATGTCTCTAACTAATATTTTGTCCGTTGCAACCGATGGTGCGACGCTACCGTGGATTGATTGCATTCCTGAAAAAAGTCGTACCAAATTTAGTGGCCATGCATTGTGTGAGTCACCGACAACATTTGGTCGCAAAAAACCTTAGTGATCGCCTTCATCGCTCGCTTCAATATATAATTACAGCAATTAACAAGATCAGAAGCAATGCTCTCCATGACAGAATATTTAGAAATCTTTGTGATGAAAACGATGAGACTTCAATCGTTTATTATTACACACAGAAGTTCGTTGGTTGTCAAAAGGTACCTGTCTGAAACGATTTTACGAACTCTTTGAATCAGTCACAAAGTTTTTTGAAAACAAGGATGATTCATTAAGAGAGAATTTATTGAAATTTAAGAGTGATACTGCCTATTTGACCGATTTATATACCAAATTTAATGAAATGAATGTACAACTTCAAAGTAATGATTTGAATTTCATCAAAGCAAAAGGAATTATTTCAGCGTTCATGTCAAAACTAACTTTGTACAAACAAAACTTTGGTAGACGACAATTTCATCAATTTCCAATGCTTTCTTCAATGGAAACAACTGATGACGACATTTTGGTTTATTGCCAGCATTTGGAAGCACTGACAGAAGATTTTATGAATAGATTTCAGGATATACTAAATATGGCTATTCCAGAATGGGTCCTAGAACATACCTCAAACGTACAAATAACAGAATTATCGCTGCAGGAAGAGTTGATAGAATTGTCAACAAATGAAGAGTTGAAATTAAAATTAAGAAAGGGTATCAGGAATTTTGGCTACAAAGTCAAATTCAAACATTATATCCAGCCTTATGGACTGCAGCAAAAAAGTTTTTCATTGCATTCCCATCATCATATTTAGCGGAGAAAGGATTTAGTATAGTCACCAGTCTATTAACAAAGAAAAGAAACAGATTGTCAATAGTGGAACGTGAAGACTTAAGATTATTGATGACAAAAATGACACCAAACATCGAGAAATTAGTTTCATCACATCAAGCTCAGATATCTCACTAATATTATATTCATATGTCGAATAGAATATATATTTTCAATTAAATACTGAGAAAAATACATTATTACCTTCTCATAAATTAGTAAATTAATTTAAAAATTTGTCCTTGTTTACAATATACACCATGTACAATATAGTTTACCTGCAGAGGAGGGGGGGGGGGGCGCTATGGAGTCATGCGCTAAAAAAGGGGGCACTGATTCCAAAAAGGTTGGGAACCTATGATCTAAACTATATCAAAAATACAGCAACCCAATAAGAGCAATAAAAAAACTCTATATTTATCAGCAGTTGATTGACGATGTATTAATAACTCATGGTCCATTTTATTCATCCCATTGAAAATTTTAAACACTTCAATCATATCCCCTCCAACATCTGCTCTTCCAATGTAAAAATTTTCAAAAAAAAAAAACAAGTCTCCATAGCTTAAGCCCTGTGTGCCATCCAGAGTAAGCGTGGCTCTTTGCTGCACCCCCTTGACCAAGTCAATGTTCCTCTGTAAGTATGGTCTACAAACCTTACAGCAGACTCCAATGCAGGACGAATTAAGCCCTGGAAAAGTGGAAGAATCACTTTAGGAGTACGCGAAGAGACCTTCTTGAGAATGAAATTAAGCATTCTATTCAATTTTTTGACCACCACTGAACAATGTTCAGAAAACCTAAACCGCTCATCAATAAGTATTTCCAGATTAGTTGCATCCAGAATGTGAAAACAATTTTTTTTTTTTGAAAAATAACCTAGAGATTTTCCTGCCCTTGTAAAAATGTAGCATTGCGCAAGCCATCACTGATTAGTGCCAAGTCACCAATCATCGCCAACCAATGGGTTAAATTGCCTGTCTTATTACCACTCTCAAATCAAATCACACCAACAAAAAAAAAAATTCTACACTGGGCCGAAATGGGTTGTATCAAAGCTGATACAACTTATCTTACCAATTTTGAATGTCAAGAGACTGAGTTGCTGCTGGCTGTTTCGCAAATTTATTTTTTCACCTGAAAACGAAATACTTCTTTTTGTGATTTGACACAATGGTCACAATTTGTAATTACATTTTGCTCTTGTGACATCATTTCAGGGATTAACAAAAAAAAAGCAATGGTTTTTCCTGGGTTAATTCTTTGGGAATGCTTATCTTCTTTTTGCCATCCTGTCTTCCGAATTTGGAAAGTGAACAACTCTGCAGCCAGAAATATCGTTTGGATGGGAATCATTTGCATTTCGAGGGGGGGGGGGTGGGGTGGGGGAGGGGAGGGAAGGACCGCCCAATCCCCCAAACCGCTGCTACAGCCCTGTTAATCTATAATATCCAAGTCAATACATCGCAGGAATTTTGGAGCAGGAAACTGTGCGACCGATCTGAGTAAATATGGTATGTATTTCAGGGCTTAATGAATCCCAGATACACCTAGCTACCATAGTGACAAATCGCACTGGCACTTATCTGTATTCAATGTCAGTGTCTATTAAAATAAAGAGAAGAGTTACCAAGTCAAAAAACAAAAGATTCAGAAACATTTTTCCCCAGAGGAAAATATCGTTGATTTCTATACAAAACTGATAGAGCAGTCAATTTTTTTAAAAGTTTGTACAAAGGTTTTAAAATATGTTAGGGCCTGACAATTAATTAAACAATTAAATAAAAGGCCAATGCTGCCTTTTATTATTACACTACAGCATCCCACGTGCTTAAAATGATTCGTTATCAGAGAATTATGTTATAAAGGGAGATTGGAAGAGTTTCAATTTTTGTAACACTGATTTCCCATGAAACAGACTCACTCTACCATGGCTAAAGAAGTTTCATTTTATTTTTTTTTTTTTACAAAATACAGTGAAATCTCTCTACAATAATTTTTTTTCTTTCAAATCTTGTATGGAATCACCCAGGGCCATAACTAGGATTGAACCACCCAGGACAAACATTATTTTTATTTTGCCAACTATACGATAACGCTCCCGAAGATTTAAAAAACAAAATTGGAAGCAACATTATCTTTATGATGGCTCTACTGCATTCCCGTCATTTTGGAAGCTCTTGTTATGACTAGTGAATAATTGCCCCAGAACAGCTTAGTCTTATGAAAAAAACGGCGAGATATGCAAAGTCGTATCAGTCGTCCCGCCAAGTTTAAAATTAGATAATTTTGTAATGGTATTCTTTGTCCCCACCTAAAAAACTGCTGCGCCCTAAATTTTGCTGCCCGGGGCAATTACCCCCCCCCCCGCTAGTTACAACCTTGGAATCGCCTATAATTTAATGTTAAACTTCTCTTGATACAATCGTACCCTTTAATATGATAAACATCTCTAACAATATTTTTGAGATTTATTTTGAACCCCCCCCCCCCTCCCACAACAATATATTTAAAATATTTTGCTCGAAATATCTTTCAATATATGTTTGAGCTCGTCACATATTTAGTTCTTCAAAGGACATCTAACAATATTGGTATTTGGCATGGCTGCAACTGGGGAAGGTAAGGAAGGTCTTATGCCCAGGTGCTGGATAGGAAAGGTACAAAGTTTAATGTTTCTTCTTTCAAAATTACAGGGGCATTCAAATTGACACTGGCCCCGGGACACAGTAAATTTTCTACTCTGGTTACAGCCAGTGCATTTGATATCATCTGATCATTGAAAGTGTTGATCAAGTTTTCTGTCTTACTACCTTTTGTGTAGTACATCAGAGTGTGTTGTGATAAACCTCTTTACAGGGGCAACACATCAAACCTCTTTAGCGGCCGTAAAAGTATTACGTAAGCAAATTTTTAGCCATTTTTGACCCCCCCGCTGTCAGCAAAATTTTGTCATCAGCTTTGCCCTCTGAATCCTAATGCATATTGATGGGATCAGAGATGTACACCGGGGATGGGGGGCACTCGTGTCCCCCTCCCATGATGAAATTTTTTTTTTTTTCTGAAAAATTTTTTTTTTTTAATTGAAATTTCGGAAGAAAATACTTTTATATGCTATTATAATCAATTTCTGTTAATTTCAATTCTATTTGAAGGCTATGAACTCAAAATTTATCTTTAATAAATTCATCGTGACCAACCCTCAAAGTCATATAATGATAAATCAAATAATAAACAAAGTATCAAAAGGTTTTTCTCATTTTTGGCGCACAGAGTAAGATGCCATTAAAAATATTTCATATTTTCATAAAGGGTGGTTGATAACATAAGCATCATCTAAACCCCCCTATTGTTATCAAAAGTCAGCAAATCGGAACCCCCTCCCCATTGATGCTGACGTAATACTTGAATGGCCTCTTACAGGGGCAATACATCAAAGTGTAGGGCTAACCAGGGTTGGTAAAAAAACCGGTTTTTTTGAAAAAAACCAAAAAACCGGGTTTTTTTGGTTTAAACCAGGTTTTTTTGGTTTAAACCGGTTTTTTTGTTTTAAATAGTATTAACATTAAAAACAATGAAATTTCTGAAAAATCATTCAAACTTGTAATAATTAACTAAAATAAAATGTTTATTAATGCAATTAACACTATTCCCATGCTAATTAATCAATAAATATTTATTACATTTTAACAAAAACCATTTTGCCATTTAATTATTTTTTGCTTAACTCAATGGATTACTGTGTGTTTGAAAATTCTTTTAATGTTATTATTAATCATATAATATATAAAGGTTTTTCTCCAGTTACTTTCAGTATACTTAATTACGAAGCTATTTTGCAAAAAGTAATATAAATTAGGTGAATATAATGCATTTAATGAAGCATAAATAATGCAGATTAATTAACGATGATTGACGATATGCAGGGTGATTATAACTAAGGTTCTGATTTCAAAACACTGTAAAAAAAGAATGATTGTCAGAATGACTTGAAAATTGACATGAATATTCCTGAAAAAATTCAATTTTATTTGATAAAGGGGAAAAAATACTTAAAAATGTAAAATTAATGACATCATCCAACACGTGGGAAATTTGCTTGCAGAATGGAAACGATAGCCAGTCATGGGAAAATTATAACTTAATTATAGCATTGCACGAGTCCATAATTCACGGAAACATCACAAAAAAAATGAAGTAATTGAACAAATAACTACAACTTACTCAAAAAATGTTAAATATGTTGTCCACCGCGTGTTCTGGCTATGAGGCTGAAAGCACAATTATTCTTGTTCAACAACAGAATCGGAGTATGCCATGGTCATAATGTGGATGTGCTTGCAATTCAGCTTTATTAAACCAAACGCGTCCCCTTTCCCCCGTTCATATTCCTGAGGAATGAGGAACTTCTAACATATAGGGAATGTGCAGGAGATTACAATTCACCAAAGTTTGCAATCTGACCACTGTTTATAACATTTTGAGGTACCCCCACAGCCAGAAGTTGCAAGGGTTAAGGTGCATCCTGTCAAAATGGGTCTTCAGCAGCTGCTTTGCTGGTATTGCAATGTGCATCTTGATAGAAGTTCTATCCACACACTGATGCTGTGGAAGTGCCGAAATGATGTGGTTGCAAAAATAGATTATACCGCTGGCCAAGTACAGCATCGTCTACTTGCACATTTTGCACTTTTTTCTTTTGCGAAAAAAACGTCCATTGCTTCAGGAGTATCCATGCAAATTTTCAAGTCATTCCGATCAGTACTTATTGTATAGTTTTGGAATCAAAACTTAAATTATAATCACCCTGTATATAGCTGATTATTTTTTATAAATCTGTTACTACTATACAGTAGAACCTTGATTAACTGGGCTTAACAGTGTGTGTGTGAAATTATAAAAAAAACTACTATTGAATATATTAAGACTGGGAGATCTACAGTAGGAGATGTGCTACTTCTTATGGGAATGAAAATGTATGAGAGGTAATGTAACAACTAGTACACTAGTCTTTGTCCTTTAAGGACACTGGTGTCTTTATTGGATTATAGGACCACTTGCCCCTAGCATGATGGTGTCACTACTGTAGCTGCTTCTTTGTGAAGGGAAAAAGAAACCCTGTGAGATAATACACCACTACATTTAGACGTGTGATGCAATCCTTATTCATGAATTTGCTAAAGATAGAGCATCAGAATGTAGCCAAAGGTTAGAAAATGTTGTAAGAATGAGAAGTTTTGGCTTTTATATATAACTTTAAATGACTAAGATACTTCATATGAAAAATATATATATATTCTGGCCACTTTTATGAGACTTTTTGAAAAAAACCACTTATAAAATCTTATGTCATTTAAAGATATACCATCAGAATGTACCCCAAGGATATAAAATGAGGTAAAAATGAAACATTTTGGCTAATAATGAACAAATATAATATTTTTCAGGGGAAAAAATGATATTTAGGCCACTTTTATCTGATTTTTTGAAAAAAACCAAAGTGGTTTTTTTAAAAAAACCAGTTGGTTAAAACCAAGGTTTAAACCATGGTTTAAACCAACGTGGTTTAAACCAAACAACCCTGGGGCTAACTAATCAATTAAAAATTGTTGCAGCAAATAAATACTCAAAAGCACATTTTTTGGTTTCCCTAACACATGGATTTGGAAAATATGTTAACAGCAGCATAAGTTTATGGCATCAGATGATAATGTTACTACTCAATACATCAATAATTTCTCTACAACAATATTTTTCTTGGTCTGCAGAATATTGTTATAACAAGGTTTTATTACTCATATAAAGTAGAAGGGAAGTTGCCGAACATTTTTATTGATGCTGTTTTAGTCAGTATTAATATATTTGGCACCAGTATCATATAATATACAGTGGAACCTTGATATAACGATACTCTGTGGACCAAAAAAAAAACCCATTGACTAATCATTGTAGAGAGGTTTTACTGCATGATTCCCCAACTTTCTTATTTGAACTTGGGGCATCAGGTGTGTGGCACATGTTCTTTAATTACTGTTAATGATAACTGTTTGCACAAAATCATGTGCTTATACCATCCAGCGTGTGGTTATAAGCACACTGGGGGAAGAATGAGGGAAAGCCCACTAAAAAAGGAAAAATTTTTAACCGAAGATATGCATATCTACCTCATCCTTCCCCTACTAGTATTGTGTACCACAGATTGATACAAGACACCAAGATGTGGATATTAAAGTCCTAAAGCTATTTTAGTAAAAAAAATAAGGAAAAGAGATGGAAAAAATAATTCAACAAGTTAAAGTAGTTGTTTTGAAGCAGGTGTCACCAAATTTCTGCAAGGTCGTTGTACAGAGCCAAGATAATTTATATGCACCTATGTTGTATCCAGTAAGAATTGGAATTCACCAGACTATTTACACAACTGTTAACCCTTTAAAGGGGGTTTCTAATTTTCCTAATATAGATTATAACTGCAACAGAGGAAATCACTAAACCTCGTAGAAATTGTCACAGATTTCTGAGAATATTTTTTTTCATGATTTTGAGCAATGATATTGCTTCCCCCCCCCAAAACCGAAAATAATAAAAAGAACAAGGAAGAGAAAAATACTCTATAGTTTTTCTATTACTTATTCTGTACACATATTCCTATACTATTCCAAAAAGAAGGAACCAAAGAAAAACCCACTGTCCCTCTCTTTTATCAAACTTTCATCAAAATTGATACAGGTTGGGGGGGGGGGGAGGATGAAAAACATGTTTGACTGTTAAAACAACTCCAACACACCAGCTGGACTCATCATTGCCAAAATTAGAACATTTTAAGGAGCTGAGGTATTTCTTGATCGTTGAAACAAAGCACATCAAGTTAGACAAGATTTCTCACTATTTCTGCTGCAAGGGTGAATTGTATGTTGAAAGCATCTCTAACGTTTATAACCACTATGACAAGGGATCTAATGCATATGGTAATAAAATTAGGGCAAGGTAGCGGTGGTATATTTGATTTAGAGTAAACGAACCACAAGTAAATGATCACTAGAGTAAGGGGTCCTATATATAACTGAGACAAGAGAGCCATAGGATCAAAAATTTGAGAACCACTTGAATGAGCCTGAGGGAGACCAAAAAACCTAACTTTTTATAATTATATCAGTCTCAGCATTATCATGAGAAGTTACAGTAAAAATCCCGAAAATGAGAAAGAAATGCATAAAGCAATGAAACTGCAAAACACCAATAGTAAAATTAAAAAAAAAAAGTTCCAACTTACAGCACATTCTGTATTGCAGTACACAACTTTTCCACACTGTTTACATCGCATATTGGCTGGTTTTTGACAAACAACACAAAACAGCAACTGGGTGTTCTAGAAGGTAAAAATATGGAAAAATTAAATCCAAACCCCAGCATCACACATGCGATAAATATCAATTATGGGCTGCTGGTTTCTATCAACATGTTTTACTACCTGAGCTATGATATGGGAGGAATTCTCAAACTGTGTGCCACCAATCTTTATCAGGGGCACCATGAAGCGGCGTCCTGACAAAGGTTTTTCCATAGATACACTTTGTTAAACTGCTCTGGGAAGTTGCAGATAAGGTTTGACTAGGGAAAGGGGACAGTGAGTGGAAAAAGTTTGAGAACCCCTGCATTACGGTATAGTGCCAGTGGTAAAAAAAATCTCAAGCAGGGCCTTGACAAATCAAAAAAACTAATAATTATATGCCAGAGAAATTTCTCTGTTTTTGACAGTTTAAACCTGTTTTTGATCCTTGTGAAAAACCCAACCCTGAACCCGCCAAGTTGTTTGCTTCAGAATTTGGGAGATGGATGGTGAAATAATCATTCCCAAAGAATTTACACCCCCCCCCCCCAAAAAAAAAAAAAATGCCAGCTTTTGTTTTTAATCCCTGAAATGATGCCACAAGCTTTTTTGTAAATTGTTATTATGTCAAATTGCAAAAAAAAAAAAAAAAAAAAAAAAAAAAAAAATCAAACATATTTCATTTTTTCAGGTGGAAAAAGATTGCCAAACAGTCAACATCAAAATTCAGCCTCTCTTCATTCAAAATTAGTTGAGTTGTATCTGCTTTGATCATGTTTCGTTTTGGGCCAGATGTAGAATTTTTCTTGTTGGTGTGATTTGATTCGAGAGTGGTAATGGCTGGTACTTTGACCTAATGGTTGGTGATGATTGTCAACTTGGTGCTAATCTGTTATAGCTTGCACGAAGTCACATTTTTGCAAAGAAGAAAAATCCCTACATTGTTTTTCAAAAGTCCTTTTCATATTTATTTCTGTACAGAATTTGGATATCCAAGTGAATTCCTCTCCAATTTTCATTGTCAAAATTTTACAGCTGTGCTTTAATTTGTTACAAGCTCCTTTGAGAAGCATAGTTTAATTCCAAAATAAAAAAAAGTCCTACATAATGTTTATCCTACTTTTCAGACTTAATGATGCCTTTTCATCTTGAAATCAGAAAATTCTGTGTTATTTCTCAGACTTTGCTTTAGGAATCAAATATAGAAAATTTTTATAGGCCAAAATACCGATTTTATAGTCTCCATGACCTGGGATTTATCAAGTCCTGATCTTAAGACGTGCATGTGTGTTGCAACCTAAAAACTGGTAAAACCTCGGTGTTACCAAAGTAAGCTAGTGAAAGCCTGAAACAACTTGTAAAAACAGTTTCATTTTGAACTTTTACAAAGTCAAAGCCTGTTTCTCTAATGAATCAATAATTATAATTATTCAAAAGCTATGATTAATTAATAATTGTAATGAATTAATAATAAAAATTAGCCACCATGAACTTATTACTCTGATGCTAATTAAGCAACAATGAATTATCACTAATTTATTAACTAACTTACTGCAACAGTATGTATAAAAGCCTGTTTTTAATGAATCAATTAACAATGATGAAATTATTAGTTTCTGATGCTTATTAATAAAAAATTATAATTCTTTAACAGACCTTCATTAAAAATAGGCTTTTACTGTTCAGAATTCACTTACTGCCTGCAAGTTCATGGCGATTAATTAATTCATTGGCTAATTATTAATGAATAATCAATACTATTGAATATAATTACAATTAACTAATTTAATAAGCATCAGGAACAAACAAGTTCATGATGGTTAACTGAATTATTAAAAGCAGGCCTTGACTTGGTAAAAGTCTGAAATGAATACATATATACAAGCATATTTTAGGCTTTTACCAACTCGCCTTGGTAAAACCTAGGTCTTACCGGGCTTTTACAGGGACATAATATACACCAGTTGGATAGAGTATTTTTTGAAATAGTCCCATCGACTTGTATGCATTTAGCTTAGCATGTCTGTCATTTTCAGAAGATGTTTCGAAAGACAAGTTTGTCTTGAAATTGCCTCAGCTTTCTTTAGGAAATGCCCATCAAAACATCTAATATACAGGGTGGGTGAAAAAGTCCATGAAACATTGTAAAAATTAATAAAAAAATTAACCAATTGACATAAAAAAGTGGGGTTTGCACTAAAACATTTATCTCATGGCGTAGGTTTTTTAATCACTTTTATTTTGACAAATAAAAAGAGTCAAAATTTCACATACAGTTGACAGTATATGGGAAAATGACACGTATAATGCAACAAAAGAAAATTGTGAGTCAGAAGTTCAGGGTCACAAAGCAGCCAATGTCTGAAGTCTGGACAACATAGCCTACTGATTGGCCAGCCACTTTGCAAAGATGCCAGACTTCAGACATGTACTGTAACATATCCAAGGCGATGCTATAACTGTCTTGACTGCAATTATTATGATATATTTTCCAATGGAATATAATCACCTTGAGCTCTTCTAAAATAAAATCTAACTAAATCAAATGCATGCAATGACAGTCAGTCTTCTGGAATACTAGCACTACATTGAGCCAATGAGGTTGAAAAACAACCAGAGAAATTTTATCTGTACCTGCGGCTGATAATATCAGGAAAAGTATACTGATCACTAAAACTGTAACTAGAAGTTTTTTAAAAAGGGCCAAACACTATTTTGTCGCCCCTCTCCACTGTGAAAGGTTCTTTGTTCCCCAAAAAATTTGACATCCTTAGGTTGCTGTCCAAGATAGTTCCCCCCCCCCCTCTAGTTCCAGCTGTGCTGATCACTAATATTCAGAAGAAAGACTGTGACCGTACTGGTAAGGCAGTGAAAATTTATACAAGTCAAATGCATGCAATACAAACACAAACTAACTTATACATAACAGAAACAAAATAACTGTTCATGTTTCAGAGAGAGGAAAAAAACTCTTGGAAAAGCAGGATTTTTGCAGTGCCAGGAAACAAATGGTTGAATATTTTTTTTATTAATTTACCTATCACTTTAAATTTGAGATTTTTGTGGAACCCCCCTGCATGCTGTCAGGGAGAGAGAGAGGCGGGAAATGCCCAGGGATTTTGGAATCCTATGTCATGAAGCAGGTTGGGAATGTGGTTAATAGCTTCAGTGTTTTTATTCATTTGTTTTTTTTTGGCTATCTTTCTAATCTTAACTTTTATGATATCATTTGGTTTCATGGTTCTTGTATGAGAAGATGTAAAGTTCAAAAGAAAAAAAAGTCCTGCGGTAACTTATAGAGTCAAGCGCCAGCTATAATAGGGTTAAAATGTCAAAAAGATTATCTGATAAATGCTGATTTCAGAAAATCTGCTTATCATTATTCCAGTTTTAAGGTGACGTAAGAAACAACAGTAAGAATTATTCAAGATTGAGATGTGAAGGAAATAAGAGAAAGAAAACAGTTAAATAAAAGGAATGAGTTATAGAACAGAAAGAAAAAAAAAAGTTTAGTATAAAGTAAAGGCGTGCATTCCCAAAAGGGTTCCACAAAACTACGTTTATTTTACCTTAACAGAGTAGTTGTTCCTGCGATCCTAGAATGGAAACTGCACAACTGCAGACCACTAAAACAAGGAATAAAATTAATCAAATTGTAAGATTTTTGATACTTTTTCAAGTGATAATATTGACATTATCAATGCAACTATCTCACAAACCTGAGATTTAAGACAGAATTCGGAATTTGCAAGTTGACTTGTGTCCATGAATTCAAAACGCGAATGAAGGAAAACGCGAGAAAATGGTGGTTATAATATACTACCGGTCAAAAAAATAATAATAATGTACCAAGAAGAAAACTTTGAATTTGAATGAAACTTGGCACGTGTAACTGTCATATTAAAATGTATGAATGATTAAAATATCAAAAATAAAATGATCATTTATTGCGGAGAACAGCACAATAACACAAAAAATACTAGCACGTTGTTGGGCCATCTTTAGCACGGATACAAGTAAAGATAGTCTGGCATTGATGCATACACATTCTGTACATGCTTGTTGCAATTGGGCCTATAGTTTCTGCATACTCTCATGTCGCAGTTGATTCTCCAAGTGCTTGATATTGATAAAGTCAGGCAAATCTGTCTGACAAGGTTTCAACTTGACGTAGACATTATTGAAAAACTCTTGCCGTATGTGAGCGAGCATTATCATGGTGAAAAAATGTCTGATGGAAGCAGTACTACTTAACCGTGCGTGAACCTTGTACACATTCCTCTACAAAATTTCTAACAAATTGGTACATGTTGGAATGTGTGTTGCCTGAACCTAACGTGGAGTTTGTTTCTGCGTAATGATTGTTACACCATCTGCTGTCAATGAAGTGTGATGATTGATTAATTCACTGTTGTTGCTGGAAGCACTGCTAAAAGTGGTAAACCACTTGGCTGCAAGATATCCTCTGGCATTTAGCTGTCATGGTTCCACATATCATGACTAAAGATGACCAGCTGTGGGACCGTAGCGTGCATTCTTGGGGCCCTCAGGCAGATATTTTCTTGGGGGGGGGGGACTTAAAGGAATAATGCAAAATAAATGTACATTATTTATGAGGCACCCCATTTGGCTCGAGGCCCCGGTTGCAATAGCCTAGCCCTAGTTACAGCCCTGAACCGCTGTCATACTTGTCTTTCCAGACCATTTCAACTGCAGTTGGGGCCATATCAGGGTTTAAGCCAAATAAAAAATTCCTTTAGCAAAAAAAAAAACAAAAATGGGGGAAATGATTGGATGATTGATGTCTACTCATTTCATACTGTCCCGTATGTATTTTTGTGAAAGCGGCTACTACTCCTTTTGCATTCTACGATTTTCTTTCGTATTTTGCGAAAAATGTGACCGTAGCTTAAACCCTGGGCCGTATGCCTTTGTAAAGAGAATAATCACTATTTATTTGCTTACCTCTGAGGCACCATTATCGAACACATTTATCGGATGACAAACAGAATCACAATTCCTCATTGAAGGTGATTAAGATATGGTACCAATCCACAGCTCTCCAGGTTTGTCACTCCCTCTGCCACTGCAAAGGAAGTCAACGATATTGGGTTGCCAATAGCACAAATTGAATGGGCACCATGAGAACAAACCTCTTTCTCTGAACCGTCTGGAATGATCCAATGCAAGACAAAATTTTCTTGATGAATATGGCATCTATGATTGGATGGTTGATGCAGTCTCTGTTAGTGCTGCTGTGGCTAACCTACAGATGAAATGAGCCTCTCTACTGTTGAGCAGCCTAGGGTGTCCAGAGCCAGTTTGACGCCTGTTGTTTTTCACACATCCACTGCTCCCAACATCTCCAAACAGTTTGGTCACAAAAAAAAAGTTTGTCAGCAATATGTTGATATGCCCACCCTGCTTGTTGCAATCTAAAGGTGTGACGTATTTCAAAGTCTGCCAATTGGCTAAAAGGTTTTCGATTGAGCCATCTTTAATAATTAACAATAACTTATCAAGAGGAACACAGAAGTAGGCTATGATCTGTAAAAATGGTCTCTGAGCCTATTTTAAAGAGCAACTGGGAAGCATTTTAACACCCTCTAGTAACGGAAGTATCTGCATAAATTCTTTTGCAACAACAACCATTTGCATACCTACATTTGCTTAACTGTCTTCCATGTTTGATAGGGACCCGACTATTCTTTCTTGATGCTTTACTATTTTTGACCAGGAGAATATTATTCACAGATGTATGGTGAACACAGTGAAATAAAGAAGTTTATTGGAAATAATTAAAAGAGATTCTCAAACATTGACCCACCGACATTAAGGCACATGGCAGAATGGTAGAATAGTGATTTTTGTATAGTATGACAAGATACATACAAGGCGTCTGTTCCAGGGTAATTTTCACTTCACTCCCACAGTTACTTTATGACTTTATTTTTCTCATCTTGTTTTCTGCAGCAGTGGCTTAAATTACATTCGGACATGCACTAAATAAAAATCTGCTAGAAAATCTTGTATGATAGAAGTGAAACTTCTAGATTTGTTTACCCCCTAGGCTGCACGAATAGTGTGGGAACACACACTCCTTCCCACTTCACCCTAACCCAATTTTCTTTACTTCCAAACTGCATGCATTGCCCATCATACTAAAAGGGGGGGGGGGTGTTCCAGCAGCGTCACACGGGTAGTGAAAGATAATAAACTGACTTTGTCAGACACAAATCATCCCCCTACCCAATTTTATCTTTTTACACGGCCGAATCGCTATTGACATTCCCCAACACCACCACCATTCATCTGCTTCTTGGCACTTCATCACACAGTCATCATTCTACAGAACCAGTTCTAAGGAAAAAAAGAAAGCGTTCCACTTTCGGTGATGGATTTTCTTTCTCTCACAAAAAATTCCACTCTTATGTCACTGAAGAGAAGTTTCACTTCAAAAAATACATTAGTGACCCTAGGTTCTATTCAGGGCGGGTCCTTGAACCAACTTAAGGGGGGGGGGGGCGGTGATTTTTTAGTTATTTTAAGGGTAAATGTTTTCACAGCTTTTTTCAGGATTCTGTTACTCTTTCACATGTTGGTGAACATGCTGACATGATTTAAAAAAAATTTGTGTTGACCTTGGACTTCAATTTAGTGATCACACAAGTTTGTAGTTGCAGCAGAAACCTGGGATTTTTCAAGCAGTGTATCTCGGGGGGGGGGGGTATTATTCTGTAAAGAGATTTTGCATTCCCCGATTATTTTTGACAAAAAAATTGTTAAATTCAGAGGAAGAGAGTGAGTGACATTATTTAGTGCTAGGCCTACGTTATTTTAGGAAATTGTTAAATATAGAGGTGTTGTTATTAGTTGGACACACAAGCACACCAAAAACACCTGACATAAGCAAACATAGAGACAGTCACTTGGAGGAATTTTTCCAGGTTAATTTTAATACATCATAAAGGAAGGAAAATGCGACAGCCTAACAGCTATTAAGTTAAAACTATAAGTTGCTATAGAGCCGACATAAGCGCACATGGCAACTTAAAAGCTGAAAGGACAAACATCATGATTTTTTCAGAAAGCTCATCTTGCCCAAATCAGGATGGACGTTCCTTGTAGGCATGCACAGGAATATGAACCATCTGTGATTTGATGATACGATTCTTTTACATGAATGATGACTTTAGGCAGAGCTTGACGAATTGAAAAAAAAATATCTCGGTACCAATCAAATATTTTAAAAGACAATCATATATATATTTCTTTTATCCGAGAGTTTTATAGTGGTTGGCTGAAGTTGATTTTCTGTGGTTTCCAACTTCAAGGCGCAAATGCGAGCCGATCTCCGCGTTAAAAAGTCTCGCCACAGAGAGCAACAGTCCTATAACGATAAATCATTCAATCATAACACTTCACTCATAGTTAGAAAAACTGGTGGCAGATGGCAGCACTACACATAACAAGCATTACAGAGAAAACAAAAAACTTCATGTCAGGTTTCACTACACGTACATGCACATTCCCGCATGTACCGATTCGTTGGGGGTTCAGCGGGGGGGGGGGGGGGGTGCATGCAGCAGTAGTAGGTAGGGCCTCCAAAAAATAGCTCGGGGATCCATGATGTTCTTAAGTCAGCCACCTCGTTGGACAATTTGCCTGTTGTGGCGTTGTATTTGAGATAGCGATCACATAGAAAATTTTAGGCTTAATTAGTAATTTTTTGGTTGACTTGGTGTCTAGGATTTGTCAAGCCCTGATTTTCGGTGGTTGTGATTGCTATCCTACATCATATCTTTAATGCATCCAATGATAATTGAAAATTTTAGGGGACTAAAAACATAGAAATTTTTAAAGTTTTTTGTTTTACGAAACATATATAGTAAAAAAGTCTGATATAACTGGTATGGCTTGTAACAAGAATTTCCCCGTAAGGAGTGATTGTGAAAGAGCTAATGTTAAAGATACAAAACAATTTTTTTTTGCTTGTGGTGAATTGAAAGCTCTTGTTATAATGTAGAAAAAATAAAAACAATCGTTTTTCTTTTTCTTCAAAAATTAACCTAAAATATGCTTTCTACTGAGAAGCCAGAAAAACTGGTACAGATGAATGTATGCAAATTAGGAACAAATGCAACTAATCAATAACAATTGATGTGGTCAGAAGCGGTTATATAAGACAAGTGACAACTAGAAGCTATTAGATTGGTTTCTGTCACTACAATGGCTTGTAATCACAATTTAAGCAACAATTGAAGTGTGGTTGGGGGCTTGTGAGGTAGATCGCAGCTTCTTCATGGTAAGAGCTGAAATTTGAAGTTTTGTGTCTGACCATCGCAAGAGTATACTGAAATAAGGAATTTGGAAAAACATCAAATTGCTGACAGAGATGCGAGTAGAAAAAGATCCTGAAAGAATGGAACCCATTGACAGCTGACAAGAACTGTTTTATGAGATAGACATGCAACACTGCTTCGAATTGCTGTAGATTTCAATGTTGGGTTATCAACGCATGTATAATGGTCCCTCCTTGATATGAGCTTTTGAAGACGAAGGTCCACTCCAATACCGTTGATGACTAAGAGGTACAAAACTACATGCCTCCTCAGCACTGCCATTGGATTGTTCATGACTGGAAACATGTTGCCTAGTCTGATGAGTTGCATTTTCAGTTACACCAGGCTGAAAGGATGTGTACGAGTATGAAGAAAACGGGATGGTACAAGCTGGTGGGGAGGATCTGTCAAGGTACGGTGCGTGTCTAGTTATGTTGCAGTTTATGTGGTTTTCAGCATGATATGGGACCCCCCTAATAATGCTGCAGACAACTCTGAAAGGAGACTGGTATGCAAACGTCCTGTATGATCGCTTACAGCTCAATTCATGTCCTGTACGCATTCTGACAGGCTTGAACACTTCCAACAGGACAATGCACACACATCAGAAGTTGCTGCCGAGTAGCTCCAGGAACACTCTTTTGACTTCAGCACTCTGTTGGCTACCTAAATCCCACAGATACAAAGATAACTGAGCATATATACAATGTGCTCCACGAACGAGATCTCCATCACCTCGCAACATTATGGAGTTGTGCCCTGCTCTCTGCAAGAATCATTGTCGAATTGCTTACAGGATACCCTCACACATTAGCTGAGTACAGTGCTAGGAAGTTCTATGTGCTCAAGGGGAGACCTACACGATGTTAGGCAGGTGTACCAGTTTTTCTGGCAATTCAGTGTATTACCATCCCATCAGCTCCTTGCAAACATTACTCTCTCAGCTTTTTCCTACAAAAAATGTACAAAGAAAAATTATAGTTTTTACCCCAACCATCCTTCTTATTTTTAGACTTCCCCCCCAGTATAGATTCACACACATGGGTTACGCTTAAATTTTATTAGACTTCTATTTCTCCCAGTGACTGAGAGACCATGGTTCCTGCCATGGATCATGCGCCATAATTCACAGCTGAGAGACTTCCGAAAGTCGTTTCAGAAAGGCTGAACAAATTGTGCTAAAAAAATTACCAATTTGCAGAAAAATGTTAATGAGCCCTTACAGCTATAGTGGGGATGGGTGCAATATATATATTTTTCCTTAAAAATTAGCACGAGAAAGATGGATGCAGTTATTTATAGACTACTACTACTTAACCATACACGCACCTTGTACACATTCCTCTATGGAATTTCTAACAAATCAACACATGCCGGAGAATGTGTATTCTGAGTGTATGTGTGGCCCTAATAATGTGTGTTATCGAGTTGCGCTTGTTTTGTATTCATGCTGCCATCTGGCTTTCATTTTCTGAAGTAAAGATGAAAATGCTTGAATTTTCATGTTATGCCAGTATCATGTTGTAGGTCTGCCTGCTCTCTGCAGAGAGACTTTTTTAAATGGGAGACCGACTCACATTCACGTCTTGTAGCTGGAAAACCGCAGAAAATCAACTTCAACAAACTACCACTGTGTCATCAACAGAAGGTTTGAACCTGGACCCTCACGATGAGAGTCCAGCATGATGCCCCACGGCCACACAGCAGCTAGTAATTTAGACTGCAAAGTTGCTTTGACACACGATTGTGCTATAAAAAGCGTGTGTGAATTCACTATTAGGGTTTTACTCATTCACCAATATTTAAAAAGAAAGGATTTAAAAAAGTGGTTCTCTAATCATAGTGGTTCTAATCGTAATAAAGCAGCATTTTTATAACCGACAAAAAGAATTGAAATTTGCTTATAACGAGAAGCCTGTTATAACAGCAACTTCCCCATGATTGTGAGCTCTTATTATAATAGACTTTTTACTGTATATATGCAAAATTTTCATATTTTAACATAATCTACACCTACTTGATTGCTGCTTGGCAGTGCAGGTGCAATCCTCACATTCTGGGACCCAGGCACCACTTGCTGAAGAGCCGGAGGGGATATAGGAAGGGATGGCGATGCTGAGAAAACATTGGGCTGTTGTTGTTGTTGCTGCTGTAATGCTGCTTGCCTTTGCAATTGTAACTGTTGCAATTGCTGTCGCTGTTGTAACTGTTGGTGCTGTAACTGCTGTTGTCGCTGTTGTAATTGCTGTTGCTGCTGTAGCTGTAATTGCCGTTGTTGTAACTGACGTTGTTGTAAGTGCTGCTGCAATTGCTGTTGTTGTTGAGGAACTTGGAATCTAACTACAACGTTTCCTCCACAATTCAGTTGTGAGCTGACAAGCTGAGGCTGCTGTGGCTGCAATTGTGACACAGCCTGATTGTATGGCATCACAGCCAGCTGATTCTGAGCAGAGGATGATGACGGTGAGCTATTAGGTTGTAAATGAGACAAGACCACCTGTTGTACTCTCACTGGATTAGCAGTCGTTGTGGGAGTATAAAGTGAAGCATTATTATTCACTCTCTGGTACTGAATCTGAGGCAACTGTTGCTGGGTTGGAGCCCTGGTCATGAGTGCCATTTGCAAATTAGAAGAAAAAGGAACGGTCCGGTTAGGGCAAGGCTGCTTGTCTACAGCAGCTGCTCCTGCCGGTAATATTGCTCTGTAAGTGGCAACAGTCATGTTGTTATTGGGTTGCTGAATGGTGGCTACCTGTCTACTCGGCTGACTGCTGCTACCAGGTGCCGCCAAACGCTGCAACAGGCAAGAGAAAGTGCCGTTGTCTGGTTTTTGAGTTTTCGGAGTGAGAAGTGACACTGGATTGCTTGGCACTGTAACTGCATTTGAATCGGAAGCCATACTCTGAGTCGAAACTATCACAGCTGGTCTTTCAGTCAACAGCGACTGTAATGATGCCGCTGCCGAATTCGGAGACGGCGATTGTAACATACCTTGTTGAGAAGGAACTCTGGTGTTTTGCAATTCGTTTGTCATTGAGAAGGCAGGGTTAGCAGTACTTTCTGCACCACTTGCTATTTGTTCAAAAGTGGGTGTCGTGCTCAAAGAAGTGAGTTGAGTCTTCATTCTCGATAAATAATCATTTTCAGAGGAATTTCCTTGAGCACCTCTACTGCAATCACTCATCATACAAGAGCTGGAAGATTCAGATTTGACTCTGAGGGCTCTTTCTCTGGTTATGGGTGGTGTTTCTGGTGGCTCTGTCACGATATAGTCAGTAGCTTCGCTTCTCAAACCTTGGGGAACTTCTCTGTTCTGTGCTTGTATTTCTTGTTCATATGGAGGTGGCTCATAATAGGGGGGTGGTGGTGCTCGAGGTACATATGGCACCACACAATTCTCTTGACTGTACTGCTGACTAGCAAACAAGCAATCTTGGGCTTTTTTAGTTTCTATTTCGGTTTTAATGTTGAGATAACAATCTGGATCATTCTCATTATCAGATTCTGCTGACTTTTCATTGCTGTTTTCGGCATCCAGAGATGCAGGATTCGCCAAGATCGCTTCGACAATTTTTGGTAAAGTCCCACATTTTCTTAACAAAGCCCGTGCAATGTTAACACTGTTTATTTTCCCTATCAACGAGTAAATTGTCTTACACATGGTACTGTCCAAACGAGAACTACCCATTTCATTGATTGCACGAAGTTTTCCTACTTCCTTCTTCAGGAGGTCATCCAGCATTTTTTTGGTATGCTCCTCATTTCCATTTAGATCAAGTATGCTTAATATAGCAAAAGCGTCCAACTCATGAAAAACTAGAGAAGAACGCTGTAGCATTTTCCTACCATCATCAGTCGAACTAGATTTCGGAGAACCACTTTTTTCAAATCTTTCACTACAGGGACTCGTAACAACACTTGTGATGGCATTCGAGGTAGAAACCGAGGTGTTCGAAGCAGCACTAAGAGAGACATCTGCTGGAATACTAACAGAAGTATCAGCAGGAACATTAACAGAAGTATCAGCAGGAACACAAACAGAGATGTCAGTGGGAATATTAACGGAAGGATCAATAATAGTGGTGACAGATCTATTATTAGAAGTAGTAGTGGTCGTTGTATCGACAGGAGGAGTTGCTGTTACATCACAAATACCAGCTCCCACGTTTACAGAAGAGGATTTTTCTCTAGTGGAAAATAGACTATGGTCTCCGGAGCCCACCGTTTCAGTAATCACAGGAAGAGACGGGTCCGAGCTCGCATTGGAAACTATAGCACTTTGAGGAAGGACAACTGTACTGACTGCAGTTTTTGGACTAGCCCCCACTAGTGGAAGTGCGCACGAGGTTGTCACATTCGAGTTCTGGACTGGAAGAGGCTGAGATACTCCATTTTTCTCGTATAAGACATTAGATAGCAGATAGTCGCCACCGGTCCCGGCATATTCTGCAACTATAACTGTCGAAGGCTCTTCAGCAAGCACGTATCTATATTCGATTTTATTGATATCTTTGACTTGATAAGAAGAATTTGTGACTGTATCGTCTGTTGATGAATTCTGAGAAGAATTTTCAGTGCTTGATTTTGTTACTGGAGATTGTGTTTGTTCTTTCAGTTTGTCACCACTATCTCCAGTGGAATCATCACCATCATCATTCAAATCAAGTTCTTTATCAGACTCGGATAACGTCATTAAGTAGAGACCTTTGTGAATCGGTTTTACAGTGAAATCACATTTTTCATTCTCCGAAGAATTTTTCGAGCGATCTGAAGTCATTGCTTCTTTTGCAAGATCTTTTTCTGCATCCGATGAGGGGTTTATGCTTGATTTTTCACAATTAGCAGGTGAATTCTTGGAACGATCCGACTTGGCATAAGTTTTTGCTTCGTGGCACTTATTGTAATTTTTATTACTGCCATTGAAACGTAGAATTTCTTTAGTACTAATTGTTGGCATACTCAACTTGGCACTTTCGCTACTCGATTTAGGAACACACTTCTTTATTTTCTTCGAAGACTGTTCTTGCGTTATCTTTGGAAGCACTGGTTCCTTTTCGCTTCTATTGTCACTAGAAGTTGGACAAGCTAAACTTGTTCCATCTGCAGCAGGTGAATTTATTTCCAAAGTCCGCTCATCATATTTTTTCAATGGAGTTGCCTGATTTTTGTAAGTCAGGCGTCGTCGATCATACGAACTGAAAGATTTCAATATGCTGCTCTTTTTGCCCCTGCTAACCTTCACAAACTTGCTTTTCAACAGGCCGGTGTCCTCTTTCAGATACCTACCGCTACCTCTTGGACGGCCTCTACTGCGAGGTTTCGGAAGCGAGCTGTTCCACTTGTTTTTCAAAGGCGAGTATGACTTCATAGGTGAACTTATTTTCATGACTGGACTTCTGCAAACTTGACAGACATTTTTTGTGTCTGTGTGCAACGGTTTATACTGGCAATGGCAGTTTATACAAATTCGCATTTCTTTTTGTACTCTCCTAGGGTGAGCAGAAAGTCTTCTGTATGTCCCTGTCACTTTTTTTTCGACGCTTTCCACCAGGTCCTGAACAGCTCTCTGCACATCTTGATCAACGCTGCCATTCAGTTCGTGTCCTGTTTTTAACTTGCTCTCCCCTCTTGAAAATTTTTTATTTTTGACTTTACAAGATGGATTTTTCTTCATTTTAGTCCCAGAGGCCTGGGCCTCTGGCTGTTTCGGAGCAATGATGACAATATTCGGAGACAAATTTTTCACGCTAACGTCTTTGTTCAAGGTCTGAAGAGGAGATTGTTCTGGTTGACTAATCACGACCGACTTCTTTTTCCTTGCCTGAAACTCCTGGTCCATTTCTTGAATTATCTTACTGACTAAATCGAAGTCTTCTATCACGTCTGCACTGCCATATTTACTTTTCACATCAGCCATCAGAGATTCGTTGAATGATGTCAGACTCGCAGCTGTAATATCGGAACTGCGCCCTCCTGGTAGATTCTGATTCAAGCATGATAATACTTTGTTTTCCTTCAATGTTAACCTACCCATTGGATCAATATCTTTTTCCTTGTTGTACATGAAATCAACTGGTGTGAAGCTGTTTTTCTTGCACATGAATCCCAGATTAGGATACTTCTCTTTCATCAACGGATCATAAATCATTTCATCTGATTCAAACTCTAGAGCGGATAGTAAATCTCTTTCGTTCACCATGGCATCCGGACAGGAAGGCATAACTTTGTTGACATCTTGAACACTTGACTGGTGAGTGTGATTCTTGAAGGGCATTGGATTTTGCATAGTGGTCAGATGCAGATGATTCTGCAAAGGCACATCCGAAATGTTCCTTTCATTCGTATAAATAATACCGTAGTTTTCAACACTGCAATCGGAATCACTTTCGATGATCATTGCTCGCTTTTTCAATAATTTCTTTTTGGGCTCAGCTTTCTTCCTGGGTTTTGGGACTTTTTCACCTAGTTCTGAATCTGCCTTCTTCTTCCTTTTTCTAGGTTTCTTTGTGGATGGCTCTCCACTCATATCTTTATTGGGCGATAAGCGTTTGTTCTTGGATCCCAAAGAATTCGAAGAGGACTGAGTGGCATCACCACTATTTGCAGCAGGTATCTGCTCGGAGGTCTCATTTATACCATCCACATTTTTTATCTTCGATAACTTTTTGGAACCTTTCCCCTTTTTCTTCTTCAAGAAACTTTTACGCGAATCACGATATGCCTCGAAAAGTGAAAAATCGACCCGAGAAACATCGCGCAAGTTTTTTGATGCTATTTCTTTTTTTACACGGCCTTTTCTCTTGGTTCTCTTCTTTGTGTAAAACCTTATGTCCTCTTCGGTGAGTTTTTCTATAATTAATAATGGCTGCATCTTCCAATGACTTCTGCAAAGTAAAGAAAAATTTGTGAGCAAATGTTACACACAAAATCTCACAGCAAAGCTAAATTAACATCATCCCCCCCCCCCCATTAATCTATAAAAAACCCTACATTATCAGTTGTTGGATCATCAATCTCATCTCCCCCATCTGATAGAAGATATTGGTTAGTTAGGTTGTAAACAAAGCAGTTTTAGAAATAGACATATGAGAATGCTTATCAAAAGGTGTTTTTCATGGGATGGCATCACATTCCTAAGTGCATAATGCATCTCTTGAAAGTAAGGATCGCCTTAAAGAGTCAGGGGTAACAAATTCCAGAAAAGAAAAAAATAGACTGCTCTTTAACTTGAACCGCCTTTGACAATTTGGTTGCACGAATAGTCTGAGAAATGCTTCTTTCTCTGTGGGAGCAGTTTGTGAAAAATAGATGGCAATCAAACTAAGATATTGCAAATTCAATACAATAAAAGAAAAGGTTGATATTAGGGTTGGCGAGTTTTAGCCACAGGTGGAAAAAATTGCGGTAAAACCATCACAGCAAATATAGGTTTCTGCCAGTTTTTGCCAAGTGAATGAAAAAAAACCTTTAGCTAGTTTGTAAGTACCTGAACTAACATTCTCCCCATTGATAAAGTTCCCTACAAAGCATTTTAGTGATCTCTAAATGTTTTACAGATCCAATTGATCTGGAAATGTGCCTGGGCTGCTTAAGTGCTCTGGAACTGTGACACGCATAACTCAAGTGACCCTTAATTATGCCGTGGATCACTTAAGTAAGCTGGGAATGTGCCACAGGTAACTTGAGTGATGTAGGAATGTATTGGGGGCCACGTCTCTAAAACTGTGCCCCGAGTCACTCAAGGGATCTCTAAATGTGCCACGGATCACTCAAGTGTTCCAGAACTATGTCGCGGGTCACTTGAATGCTCTGGAATTAAGCGATCAGTAAATTCGCTACTTATGGGGGGGGGAGAGCACAGGGCCTCGTCAGATAACTCCCATGGCAGCATTTGGTCCATGGGCCAAAGGTTTACCATATATGGCTTAGAGGGTGGGGTGCAATGAATTTCTTAAAAAAGAAATTTTGTGTTCCTAGCATTCAAATACATTGAACATGTATAAAGGCATTTTCTTACAAAATTTTAATTAAAAAAATTTTTAGCATTAAAAGATTAATTTTTGATAGTCGGTGGGGAGGGGAGAGCACGAGTCCTCCATGCACCCCCCGCATACGTCTCTGATCCTACCAATATACATTAAGAGGTGAGGGTGCAGAGCTGTCAAAATTTTGCTGGGAAGGGGCACCTAATAATTTCCACTATCTCAGCAATAATCCAGCGATTATGCTTGAATTTCAGAAAAGTGTTTTTGTTTTTTTTTCACAGCAAATCATGAAACTTGGGGTAGTATGATCCCATGCTTGTAGTGACAAGAAAAAACACAATCAAAACTTAATGATTTAATATATGCAAAAGAAATATAATGAGAAGGAAGACATGTTTATGCAAATCAGTGGTACAATTTCAACTGACTTTTTCTTTTTTACAATCATCAGGAGCGTGCGCCATCTATACGGATAAGAACACACTAGAAGGGTAAGTCATGGTGTTACTGTACAGTGAAACCTCACTGCAACGATGCTGGACATTAAAAATAACTCCCTATACAACAATATTTTTCCCCCTTGATCCACAGAGTATCATTATATCAAGATTTCACTGTGTCAGGGTTGGCAAGTTTTCGCCATAGGGGGAAAAAAACCACGGTAACAACTGACACAAGAAAAATATAGATTCTTTTCCCATATATGCATGCAAGGCATTCATTGTTATGCATTTACTGTATTTTTCCACTTATTATACAAATGACAGTTTTGAACTCAAATTTTGGTTTAATAATCATTTTTAGGGTTGGTGAATTTTCCCATAGCTGGAAAAAACTGGAATAAAAAATGTACTGAGACAAAAATAGGTTTTTGCCAAGCATAAAATAAATCGATACTTTCCACACTTATTAATGTCTACTTTACCAAACTCCAACTCTGGCCATATCACTATATTACAATTTACTGCCATTAATGAGATGGGTTGGAAATGAAGGCACTGTCTATCGGTGATTGTCTCAAGTTTGTTAGGGGAAAATATCTTATCTATATCCTCTCTCGGGTTCGAACCCGGTACCGTGACAGCAACCTTCACAGTGATAGACGAGCATCTTACCGCCACACCACTCGGGTGCTCTTTATTAATGTCTAGGATCATAAAAAATAATAATTATCAATGCAAAAGAATTTATTTATTCATTTATAATCTCACGCAACAGACATATGCCCAATTACAGTAGAGTGAGGGGAAAAAAAAAAACATAAACCGCACGTTTCAATACAGAAAGGCAAAGGAAAATACAAATAATAACAATAATACCATATGTGCATACAAACAGAATATGTCAAAAAAAGCACACGAGAACTTCCATATCTGAGGAAGCGAAAAAGAGGAGAATTTTCCAACATGATTGTTCAGTACGGTGTAAACAAAGCACAAAAGCCTATTTTGTGTGTGTTCAATCCATATATGTCATTGTACAAGTAGTATGGATTCCAGATTATGGAACAATTTTCTAGAACTGATCTTAGGTAAGAATTGTAAAGACGCGGAAAGGTTTCTGTATTTTGAAAAAATTTGCTGTTGAAGATTATGAAACCAACATTTCTCGATGTTTTCGAGACAATGTCATTAATATGCTGGTTGAAATTGAGAGTCTTATCAAAAGAGACAAAAGTCCTTCATGTACTCTACTCTTTGGAGCGCTTGACCATCAATATTGTAATTATACAGGATGGGACTATGCTTCTTACTGAAAGACACACATTTGCACTTGGCAATATTTAGATTTAACTTATTGGTGTTACACCATGAACTGAGTTGTTCACCAGTATTTCTTAACATCCCAGCATCTTTTTTATTATTTATGACTTGAAAGATTTCAACATCACCAGCATATATCCAGCAATTCAAATCTACATGATTTTCCAAATCACTCTGATGAATAAAATAAAAAGCATCTCATACAGTACAAACAAACCTGTCAGAGAATATAGAAATAATAACAAAAAAACTATAACATATATATGCAAATGCCATTTTAAGAATTTCATCTCAAAAAAGAAAAATTGAAATCATCAGAGGATGATTTAACATAGGCTACTATGCTCATCTATAGATGGTAGTGCTTTAACAGTAAGTTGGGCTGACCACGTCAGCACAAAATACTTCACTTCACAAAGGGCTTAAAGACTCGATCATACGAAAAGCAAGTTTACTAGTTACTCACTTGCGGTTCAATTCCCTACCATATCTCAGACAAAAACTCTGAGTGACCAGAGAGTTTGCAAGCATGTGAGCGAGCAAAAGATTGACTTACAGCAAGTATGTAAGTGACCAAACGAGTGACTTACAGAGCGTGTGCAAGCATATGAATGACTAAAAGAGTGACTTATTAATAGAGACTCGGGTGTACTTACATAATCTCTCGCTCTCTGGGCAAATTTGCATTTATGGTCCCCAAAGCAGAACGTTTGGCACTGTTCTGTAACGAGCCCACAGCTAGAGACACAGGCGTTGGAAGTGTTTTAGACATGTGGGTGGTCGACTTGGTCTTTTATGTAGGAGATTTCAATTGGTGAACTAATTCTATTTCTTTACTTCAAACTGCGCACAACTCTAGTTTATCACCCATGGGCGATTTACTACCAAATGAGTTGTGCTGGAATTGTGTGTGTACCTAACAGTTTAAGTGCGTAATGTAGTGTGTGAACTTTGTGTGCTGCCATCTATTTTTGAACTATGAGTGAAGTGTAATGATTTAATATCTGCACCATTGCGGGCCTGTTGCTCTCTGTGGCAGAACCTCTGTATTAATACTTTAGGAGCTCATTCCGTACAAAATACTGTGGGTGCTCTATCACCCGCTGCATCCTTAACCCCACTGGACTCCAATGCCACTGTGTAGACTGCCCCTATCCAGGGCTTGTTCCTCATAAGTTTGGGTCCTGGCAAATATGAATTTTGGAGCCCCCTACATATATTCTCTGAGGCAGAGCTGCCTTAAAGCAAGGGCCCACCTGGGCTTCATGAGAATTATTAGATCTGGTTAAAATCTATGAATTAAATATGCCTCTCTACAAAATGGGGGCCCTCAGAAAAATCATGTTGCCTGAAGGGCCCAGGATGCTCTTACAATGCCCCCTGTGCAGAGACATCATGGGCCCCAGGTCCAAGTCATTTGTCTGAGGTCCTACCTGGTGAATTCTCAAAAATTTCAACGAGATCTAATTTTTGTCATGCCCATCTTCTTTTGAAGCCCGGGTGAGCCCAAGGCCTTAGGGAGGGGGTGGGGACTTGAGGGTCTGGTCCCCCCAGAAAAATTTCTAAATTTCTGGCTAAGGGGCCTGGTGAGCCCCATGCGTTATGAAGGCACGGGGGGGGGGGGCATGTGAGCCCACAAGGGTGGGGGCTGACACTCCAGCCCTGGGAGCCCGGAACGATTGTCACAATTTTTTGGTTTTTTTCCCCAAGCTATAAATTAACTACACGGGGACCCGCCAAAAGTCCAAGCTTTGGGGGGGGGGGACACGCTCCAAGACGTGGAGGGCCCATACGTGAGTCAATGTTTAAAACACAAAAAAAGAAGCAGGTTTTAGGGCTATATATAAAAATTTGTGGAGAAGCACAGATCTTGTCACCCAACCCGGTCCCGAGACCCATAGATCACCCATCACTCCGCATAGAACAGTTCCAAATGAACGTGTACCGAATACCCCACTAATCATAACTGTATAATATAATTACTGGAACACACCAAAACTTTATATAGAGGTACGCGAGTGTGGGAAATACTCTGATCATTTTGTGATCAATAGTGGAGGAGGGGAGGGAAGAAAGAACCAATGCTTGGCAGATTGACACACACAAAAAAAAAACTTGGCAATAAAACTTACGCGTCAATGTAGAGAATCTCATCATTATCTTCTTCTTCCATGTTTACGGGCTTCACACACAACAAAAAAAACTTGGTCAAATCATCTTAATTACAATTAAAAAAAATAAACTAATTTCAACCCATTAGGATGAAATAAACACCCATGTTTATACACACAACCCACGAACGGCGCCAAAAATTGCTCCACAATGTATTTATATGAACACCAGGAAAAACTAATTCCATAAAACCGGTTAAAATATCAAACTACACACGCACACACACACACACCAAGCGCAGACGAGTGCATCATAACCCCCCCTCCAGGAAAAACCAAACGATCATAAGTCTGGTCTTTTTCCTATCCTCTGATTGGTCGACGGAATTCAACTGATCGATCAGGCCAATGAGCGGCCAGCAAAGAATGAGTCAATGTCGGTACGGGTACAGGGAATATTATTGGCCGGTTGATGTTTGCTGGGAGTTGATATTGGCCTCAAGCCAGGACACGTGTTCATATCAATTAAATAATTTAGATTTTAATATCCGATAAAACTGCTGGGATACTGCGAATTTTTTAGAAATAATAAATTTCCGTTGATTGGAAATCGAAGTTTTCGGTTTGAATCGGGAATCGAATGAATTATTTCGGAGATCCTTGACCTTTTTTTCGCTAATCGGTTGATCTCCTCCTACCGGTGACGTCAGTTAGTAGGACAGCTGCGCATATACGCTTTCTCTTTCCTCTTTTTACCGCTTGAATGAGGTCAACTGATAAAAGAAAAGGTTTTTTGTCCTTGAGTTGCTGGAAAACTCTTCAGACTGCGAAAAGAGTGCAAGATTGGAGCAGCTGCTTGCTACTTCAGTTTTATGTGTGAAAGTAGACTGCTCAATTTTGTGCCATTATTTTTTGGAGGAATTAAAGACGGTTGAATTTTTTTTTCTTTTTGCGCAAACCAAACACTTAAAATCTCTACAAAAAAGGACATATCCGATTTCTCTCAAACTATTAGGAATTAACGGATGAGATGCCGATTTACCAAAATTAGACTTCTCGTTCTATGGTCCAAATGACACTTAAATTCGGAAAACAGACACGTGAGGCGATGCACCCCACCATATATGAAATTTAGAAATAGTGCGGAGATTCGCCGATAGGTGGCGCCACCGCTGAAAAATCGGTTTCGCTGGTTGCGTTGTGTCCCCTATCAATTTCCAACGGTTATTGTATTTCTTTTCGAAAGTCTCGCTGTTGGCCCCGTCCACTGTGGTCGGGAAAGGAGGGGAGGGGGAATCTCTCTGAACCGAGATTATAGGGTGGTTGCAGTAAAAACAAAGCTTCTCCCCCGTCCTACTGAGAGCAAAAATTATGAGCCACCCTCTCCCCCGAAAAGAAAAAACAATGATGGACCTTCTACTGAAAATAAAAATGTTGATTCTCGGGCCATAACTAGAGGGCAGCAGAGGAACAACTGCTTCTGGGGCGGCAAATATTAGAGAAAAAACAAAAATGCCGTTATAAAATCACCGAATTTTACTGTGGTGAGGGCGGCAACAGTGTCATCTTAACGCATGAAGCCCACCCAGGCATGGCCCGGGGGGCCCTCAAGAACCGGGACCTCACGAAAATAAAATCAGGGTGAAATTTCCAAGAGTGAGCGCGCATATTTGCCAGAGAGAGTGTCAGAAAAATCACTTGGCCCATGATGCTCTTAAGACGGCCCTGGGCAGCAAAATCATGTTTGCCCCCACCACAAAAATCCTAGTTACGACCCTGCAACGCATTGCAAACTCATCGAGAAACAAATTCACCACAGTATCAATTCACAGCAACTAAAATTAACCTCATTATAAAAAACGGTATATAGGGATACCAATTAACCCATAACCAAAAAAAATTGATAGCGGTAGCAATTTATATCATTACTAATTCATCACAATATCAATTCATCGTGGTACCAACTCATATCAGTAGTTGTTAATCTCTTTACATACAAATTCGATGCGTAACAAATTCATAGTGAACGCTATTAATCTCATTAGAATTCATCACCAATTCCTCGCATAGCAAATTCATCGCGATATCAATTCCATCGCCTAAAAATCCATCGTTCAGGGCAGTAGCGTGCCTCCTCGGGATCCCTGAGCAGACTTTTTCTTGGAGGCCCCTTGCAAGGGTTATTATTGTGCAAAATAAGAGTATATTGTTCTTTGGGGCCTAATTCAGCTCGGGCCTTGCCATCGCGGTATCAATGACTTCGCATAAAAATCCATCGTGGTGCTAATTTAATCTCGAAAAGCATTCATCACAAAAAATTCATTGTGTTATCAATTAATCACAAAATCATCGCAACATCCATTCATCTTGAAGAGAAACGCGAAACCGCCTTTTTTTTTTTCCTTCTATTTTTTGAGGAAGTTTCAATTTCATCGCTTAAAAATCCATCGCGGTATCAATTTCATCGCATGAAAAATTCATCGCGATATCAATTTCATCGTATAAAAGTTCATCGTGGCGTTAATTTAATCTCGGAAAGCATTCATCGCAAAAATAAATTCATTGTGTTATCAATTAATCACTAAATCATACCAACATCCATTCATCTTGAAGAAAAACGAAACCACATTCTTTTTTTTCTCTCTCTCTCTCTCTCTCTCTGCCTCTCTTTGAGGAAGTTCCAATTCCGTCGCAAAAAAAATTCATCGCCGTATCAATTTCATCGCTTATAAATCCATCGCGGTATCAATTTCATCTTGAAAACTATTCATAACAGAATATTCATCACATAGAAAACTTCTTTGTGTTATCAATCAATCACAAAATCATCGCAACATCAATTTATCCTGCGAGAGAGAGAGGAAACGAAACTTCCTTCTGTTTCTCTTAAGGAAGGAAGTTTTTTTTTTTTTTATAATGACGTCGTTGTGTGGCCGTTAAAATGCCTTCACTCTTCAATCTATTTCTCTCAATGAAAGTTAATAGAGTCATTTCCATTCTTCATAATATCAATTCATCGCATAACAGAAGTATCGCGGTAGAAAAATCGTCGTAGAACAAATGCATCGCGGTACCATTTCTTTTCACAAAAATTTATCGAATTATCAATATTCATCTCATTAAAAATTCATTGCTGTTTGAATTCCTCAGGATATCAAGCCATCTCATTAAAAATGAATCGAGACATCATTTTTCAATCCTGTAACAAATCCGTAGAGGTATTGATTCATCTCATTACTAATTAATTGCGGTATCAGTCTTTCGCATTACAGATTAATCATGGTATCGATTCATACCAATAGCAATTTATAGCGGTATCAACGCTACTCATTCATGGGAGAAGATGCGCCTCCCCCCCCCAACGTCAAAGGTGGAGCCTACTGATCTAATGTATATGCGTATATATGAATTGACATCGTCATCACCATCGTGCCTTTCCCGCAATCACCATCGTGCCTTTCCAGCAATCACCATCGTGCCTTTCCCGCAATCACCATCGTGCCTTTCCCGCAATCACCATCGTGCCTTTCCCGCAATCACCATCGTGCCCCCCCCCCAAATACTTTCACGTCTATCTCCGCCTATGCACTAATTACAAATTTATTGCTATGTCAGTTGATAGTGGTATTATTTTATAGCATGACAAATTCATAATGATATCAACTTAACGTGGTTTCAATTGATCTCATTAAAAATTCATCGCAGTATCAATGTATCTTACTTGGTTCCACAATCAATGTATCGATTCATATCTCATTAAAAAGATAATCAATTGATGTTGAAAAATGAAAACAAGTATCAGTTCATCTCATTACGAATAAATCGCGTTGTCAATTCACCTATCCCATTGGAAATTTATTGTATTTATTCCCCTATCATTACGAATCGGGAGCGGTAGCCCAGGTCGATAGGACACTCCCGTAAAGTACCAAAGGATGTGTTTAAAGGTGTCGTGAGTTCGATACCCGGTTCGTCCTTGTCCGAAACTTTCCTGACGCAGGGGTACAACAGAGACGGCGACGTGACCACAGAAAAAGATTGCTAGCGCAGGGAGTCCCCCCCCCCCCATCGAGGGGTTGGTGCATCAATCTCTTGGCGAGTATAAAAGAATTCTACTCATAAAACAAATTAATCGTGATGTGAACTTATCGCGTAACAAATAATTCATTACTGTATCTCATTACAGAATCGACTCACTTTATTAAAAATTCATCGCACAGAAATCGCAGAATGAAATAAATTCATCGCTGTGTCAACTCTTCGTGTTATCTATTCATCGCATAACAAATTCATTCAGTATCAATTTATTGCTTAACAAATTACTCATGATACCAACTGACAGGAAAGTTGACATAAAATGTCAATTACTATCTCATTACAATTCATCGCGGTATCTACCCATCGCAATAAAAATTCATCGTGGTATCCTCCATCGCATTACCAATTCATCGCGGTGTGAATTCGTGTGATCGCCCATTCATCATAAAACGCATTCAGCACCTTCTCAATTTATCTCATTGTCACTTCATCGCTCAACTGTTTTAGCATGGTACTAATTCATCTCATTACATGTCAAGTGATGTATGAATTCATCGTACAGCAACTCCATCATAGTATATCAGTTCGATCGTTAAGAAATTCATCGCATAACATATTCATGACTGAATCGATATATCTCAATGTAAATTGATCGCTTCAAGGATTCATCGCACAACAAATCCATTGCGGTGTCAATTCCCCTCATTAGAAACCCAAAATCCCATAACAAATTAATCACGGTATCATGAAATCATAGCATTAGAATTGATCACAGTCGAAAAATTTGCTCCATTGCAATGCATTATTTTATTTATATGTTACAATGTATTAATTTATTCAACGCAATATCTTCTTCGCTCTATCACTGCGCCAAAACCTATCCCCTCATCTATTCATCGCGTAACAAACTCGTTTCATTCCGTAACAAATTGCTCACGATAACAACTCATCGCGTGATATCAATTCATCTCTTCCCATATTCATCGGGTGATATCAATTCATCTCTTCCCATATTCATCGGGTGATATCAATTCATCTCTTCCCATATTCATCGGGTGATATCAATTCATCTCTTCCCATATTCATCGCGCTCTACCAACGCAGCTCGTCGTAAATTCATCGCATAATACAGTCATCGTGATATCAATTTACTATGCTACAAATTCATTATGATATCAATTCCTTCCACAAATCCGTCCCCGTCATCGCTCTCTTTAGGTCAGCTATACAGGGTGGATACTATCGATTGATCAATAATTGCACACGCGATTCCTTGTGAAAAACTAATATGGAAAAGTGTCTTCTCCGTCTTTTAGGATCAGACGAATATTTAGGGAGTTATATACATTTTTGTACGTGTCATTTTTGCAACGGTTATTTACGCGCCAAAAAACCTTTCTTTCTTGAAACCCAGCACAACTCCGGTGTATCGCGATGGAAAATTTACTACCGAGTGAATAGTGCCGGAAGTGTGAGTGTGTGTACCTAACAGTCTGAGTGCGTATATAGTGTTGTGTCAGATTTTTCAATGCTGCCATCTATATTTCAGAAATGAACTGTAATGATTGAATATTTGAACCGTTTGTAGGACTGTTGTTTTCCGTGGTGAGACTTTTTAACGGAGAGATCGGCTTGCATTCTCGCCTCAAGTTGGAAACCACAGAAAAACCAACATCAACAGACTACCACCGTAGGGGGTTCGGACCCGGGTCATCGCGATTCTAGTCCGTCACCATGACCACTCGGTCACCACAGCGGCCGCAGCCAAAGAACCAACGGAAGTAAATTTTTCCCCAAGAGAGGGTTGCTGCTTTTTGAAAAAGTGAACTTAAATATTAAACCCCGTTAAAAGTCAAGTTCAGCCTTCTAATTTCACGATTGGCGCTTTTTCTCTCCATGTAGGGTGATGGTATAACCTTGTTATTACATGTTACCTTCGCCTACTATATTTGGTAAATTTGGTACCAGCTATCTAAAATGTTAGCCAAATGAGATCTATTTGCATAACAAATACATCAAATTTCACCACGATAATCCTCAACTGTTATCGATTTCATTCAATAACAAGCTTATTATGTTAATCAAGTTAATTATGTTGCGGAATTACATTCAAAAGCCGTGGTGATACATGTAAATCTTCCAAAACTTCTAAATTAGAACTGGGGGAGGGGACCTCACCTTAAAAATTGTTAGCGACACTTTATTCATTCAACCCCTTCACACACAAGCTGTTGGCGATAAATTTGAATGATCTGTATTAGACGTATAGGCGATGTATGTGGTAGCCTTGTTCCACGTTAAAAAAAAGGGAAAAAAGAAAAGGGAAAAAATAAAGAAAAGAAATGAAATAAGGGTGGGGGAAGGACCAGTAAAGAGATAATTGGATAAGAGAGTATACTACAGTGCCTTGCTTTCTCACCCTCACCTACAAACTTATTTTGTAGTTTTTTTAATTTGTTCTGCTTCTCATTTCTATGTGCAGTACATAATAGAAGGATTAATTCTGAGAACGATATATTACATGTGTGTATGTGGTATGGGGGATGTTGTGGAAAACGAGGAGGAGAGAAGCTGAGGAGAACCTCCACCATCGTTATCTCAGTTGATCGTTATCACGTTGAGATATTAGGATGGTGGTGGGAGAACAGAGGGAATAAAACACACACAACTTCGTTTCATAAGGTTACAATAAACCTTCGCGATGAGGAAAAGAAAGAGTTTGAAGAAACAGTCAGCTGGATAGAATTTATTCCACTGGCGTTTGGATGCAATATTACGTCCCTGAACGAAAAGTGGTTAAACGAGGCAAATAAAATGAGCACAGACGTTGTGTGTGCAGAATTTTGATCAAAGCCAAAACATTTTTATTTTTTGGGTGTATCAACCACGTAAAAATTTAAAAAGTGCACACACACAGTGCCGTCTTGACGCATGGGCCCACCCAGGCACGGCCCAGGGGCCTTAAGAGAAGAGGGGGGGCCTCACAAAAATCAGATTTGGTTGAAATTTTCTAGAATTTACCTGGTAGGTCCTCAGAAAAACCACTTAGCCGGGTGCCATGATGCTCTTCAGACGACTCTACACCCACAAAGAAAAAAAAGTGGTTTTCTTTCCTCGATTTCTCTTAAGATTAATATAATTATTAATTATCATCAGCTTTAAACACTAAGCAATACGTTATATTGTTGTGGACACCTACGTTGTATACGTAGGTGTACGTTCGGTGAATTTGACAGGATTACGAAGTGACGTAATCAATTTTTCAAACGTATAACTCCATAATTATTGATAGAAGAAAAAAAAAACTGGAAACACTTTTCCTATAATAATTTTGCCCAAGGAATCACGCGTGGAATCATTGGGCGCGGTCGATAGTATCCACCCTGTATAATGCTAAATAAACTGCTAGTGAACATGACATAATGCTGAAGAACGCAGTAACCTAGGTCGATGAGATACTCGACTAAAGTACCAGAGCATGTTTAGAGGTGTCGCGAGTTCGATATCCGGTACGTGCTTGTCAGAAACTTTCTTTGACACAGAAACGGCGACATGACCACAGAAAAAGATTGCCATCGCAGGCAGTCCCACACTGAAGGGTTAGCGCACCAACCCTTCGATGAGTATAAAAAAGGCTGCCGTGTTCGGAATAGGCAATGAATTGTAGGTTCTGGTCTAGCCCTCGTTTGCAGAAAATGAACGTGGCACGACAAAAATGATCAAATATAATGCTGAATTGTCTTAGGTGTACATTTGTATCTAATCCATGAGCCCGAGCCCACTCGATATTTGCCACCCTATCTCGATAATATGTATATAAATATTGGGTTAGGGCCTCACCTCCCAATATTTTAAATAACTTCATCTTTTACATATTGTGTTTCATATTATTTCCAATTCGACTACGCACCAGTCAGTCTTAAATCCTCTCTTTCCACGAATTTATTCTAATGTACGCCCCCCCCCCCTCAAGCCGAGCGGGGGAAAAAAAGGATTAAGTGAAAAACGTGTTTTTTATCTACTTACACACAAAAAATTCTTAAGGTTACTTTCTTATCTCAAATCGGCGCCCACACTTGGCGAGCGGAAGAATGGTATTACGTACTTTTAATGGTATTTTGTCTTCAACTTACAACGTAATATTACGTCAGAAACATTGGACGGGTTTATTCGTACTTACACGGAAAGTGTCCCAAGGAGTCATCCTCAAAAAATTACAAAAAATTTTTTAGTAATGTAAAAATCCGTTATAATGACAATTCACAATTAAAGAAGAAATTGTCGTTATATAACGAACTTCTCATAATAAACGATTTTTTTTTCCTTTCGTACTGTAGAAAATCCGAAATGGGGGGAAAAAACACAAACTAGATGAAAATTTTTTTTTCCCTTTTATTCTGTTGCTGAAATATGCATCTAGAGTTAATTGGCACAATGTTGATTATATTGGCATTTTGTTGAATGCAGCAGGTTCTGCTACTAGAGCAACCGTCCCGCCATAAAAGTGTTCAATAATATTTAAGGAGAGAAAATGATTTTGACCGGTTTGCCCTGTGTTCAATTTTGGAAGATTCCCAAGAAGGGGGGGGGGGTATTTTTTGAAGAGAAGTAACAACAATGTCAAACCAGTGGTCATGCCCCAGCTCATCATCATCATCCTTTGGTGTCCCATAAGGGAAAAGCCTATGCAAATTTTGCCCATTGTTCTAACACCAACTGGTTTAACATGAGTTGCGGGTCATGCGAATATGAAGAGAAATATTATTCTGTGGAAATTCCCAGAGTCATGCCCCACCTGCTCAACCAATACACCTACAGATAAAGTAATGCGTTTCCCAATCTCCTATTACAGATAACAATAAGATAAGATACAGCATGTGGTCTTCTTATCTATGGGGAGATACTGACATGCCCCGTTTGTAAATAGGGGGAAGAGATTTAAAAAATACTACTCTTTCTTGTCCATTTTCTTAGTTCTTGACGAAAGGGGAACATTTTTTTCACAGAATTTCCTTTGTCATTATAGCTCATTTGCTCTTTTGAACTTCGGCAATCTTTCAGTGCTTGTAGCTGGCCAGTAAATCCAGATATTTCGATGGAAATGGTGTCTGTCCCCTCACGGGATTTTTTTTCTGCTCTTTTCAAATATGTGGTTGGTTTGAATGTAGGTCGCTCAGAAATTTCACAAATTCCGTTGTTTTATTTTCCGATTTGACGCATTTCTCTTCCATAATCTTCCGAAAACGGTTCGAGATTGGGCTCGTCTATCCCCCCCCCCTTTTTCGTTTAACAGCATAAATCACGTACCCCCTGTATAATTATTGGTCCATTATATTATACCCAATAGTTCTTTTCCGACAAGATTCATGGATTACAAATGAGAATTAATGTCTTTTTATTTTTTTATTGCATCGGATAATCCTGGTTTGCTCGGACGTATGCCAAAAAATGTTGTGGGTTGCTTGAGCACCCATCGCTTCCACACAACAGTTTTACGAAGTTATATAAACCAGCAGTGGCGTCGGAACCGGGGGTGCTGTGGGTGCTCAAGCATGCACAGTAGTTTGTGGCATGGATCCGAGCACCCCCAGAATTGATTCAGAAATTAAAATTTCCGATATGAAACTAAAGACGAGCACCCACAGTTTAGAAACACTTCCGACGCCCCCTGTAAACCAGTGTTCCTTAACCGCTGGGCCGCGACCTGGTACTAGGCCCTGCCTGACTTGACCGCTTCGTTTTTACAAGGTTTCGGCGAGAAATTCGCATGATCTCAATTCGACGAATGGACGGAAAATATGGTAACCTCGTCCTAACCTAACCGTACGTTATAGAAAGGGTAAAGAAGTTGAAGGGATAAAAAAGCAAATGTGAACAGTATAATACATAAGTGCAGATAAGAGATGGAGATAAAGGAGTGTAATTATACGAAATAGATTTCTCTTTTACATTCACCTAACCAGTTCTCTTTTGACGAAAGACGTCACTCTCCCCTTGTTAATACGACAGATACGGAAAACTGGCTGACTGAGGAGATATCGAAGTTTCAGGGGAAAAAAAAGGAAAATTCATCTCTGGCCGTACGGGGATTCGAACTCACGTTTGCCGGACGAGAGCTCCACCAACTAAGATATGAAGACAGATAGAATTCCCTTCCTTGGAGCGTATGTATATGCTGAGATGGCAGAGATGAATTTTCCACACAGCCAGTTTTCCGTATCTGGCTGAGTATTAACAAGGGAGAGGGACGTCTTTTGCCATATACCGCCATCTGGTGGTTTTGATGCCATCTGCGAGCTATTAGCAGAACGTTGTCACCGCCCATTACACGGAGCCATTCAGCATATACATACGCTCCTAAGAGGGGAATTTCTATCTGTCATCGAAGCTTAGTTGGTAGAGCACTCGTCCAGGAAACCAGAGACCGGTGTTCGAGTCCCCGTAAGGGCGGAGATGAATTTTCCTTTCCTAAAAAATCGATATCTCCTCACTCAGCCAGTTTTCCATATGTGTCAGTTCTCTTTTGCTCTTATACATATATAGAAGAAGTAGAAATAAAAGGAAGGTAAAATGAAAAAAATCGTAGGGTTGCAACAAATCTTCACGGTGAAGAAAAAGAGGAAAGAAAGCAGCGAGAGAGCTTGCTTGACTTTGTTCCAAAGGCGTTTGGACGCAATATCCATGGCCCCCACATCCTGGAGAGGGACCCCCCAGGCTGGAATTTTTTGAGGGTCCCCGGTCATACTTTCCACGGGCCCCTTCTGTAGTTAATTTATAGCGTGAAAAAGCATTGAGAGACATGTAAAGAATCTTCCCCTAGCGTTGGAAACACTAAGCTGAAGCAGACTTTGCGGAAACAAGCGATAGAACGCATCGAGTGTGAAAGTTGATGTCACAATGCAATAGAAGAACGCGTAAACATGAAGTTTTGCTGCAACATGCGGGAAACTGCGGAGGAGACCCATAAAATGTTGATGAAAGTGTACGGAACAGAAGCAGTGAGTAAAACATAAACAGTGAATACGATTGGTTCAAACGCTTCCGCGTCGGAAAAGAAACTATTTATGATGAGCCGCATTCGGGTCGACCATTAAATTAACAAGCGGAACACCTGAGATCATCGAACGAGTGCGACAGACCCTTGTCGCTTGCGGATGATCGGCGGCTGACTTTAATAATGATAGCGGATAAATTGGGGATCAGCAAGGCCCAATTTATCCTATTCTTTTCTTTTTTCCCCCCGTCTCAAGACAAGAAAGAAAGATACAAAAAAAAAAGAGCATACACATTTTGCTACACCTATTGTGCAAGCTTCAGAAGGAAGCGTGACCTGGGGTGTTTTCTATTGTTCTGATTTAGGGTCAGAAATGACTATTTTAGCCTACATAATGATGTATTCGCCCAACGTAAGTAACCACTTACAAGGATTTAGCAAGAAATTTGGATTATCTCTGTTTAACGAATCAGCGATAAATATGGTAACCTTGTCCTAACCGCGCGTTGGAAAAAGGAAGGGGGGGGGGAAGAAAAAATATAAAAGGGAAAAGTACAGATAATATAGATAAAAGCGAGATTTTTTTTAGAGTTCTTTTTCACTATTACATGTGTATATAGTAGAAAGATACGAAGATATTACATGTGTATATAGTAGAAAGATACGAAGATATTACATGTGTATATAAAGAAAGGAAGGAGGAAAAGGAAAAGCAACTTCCGTAGATAATAGACAATCGTGGTAACAGGGTTGCTATAAACTACTCCCGCAAAAGGATGTTTTCTTTTTTGATGACGACAATATGACTCCAGAATGGAAATATCAAAAAATATATTTGTTTCAAACTATGAAAAATTAGTTGAAAGGGCGTGGGAATTATCATTCGGTTTGGATCTTGGATTGTCATTCAGCGAATAAATGCAATCGAGAGCCCCAGGCCCGTAACCAGAAATTTCGTTCGAAGGATGACTACTTGCATTACGGGGTGGAGGGTGGGAGGGACCAAAGTGATTTGGCCATCTTTTCCCCTCTTTTTAAGCATTTTCTTATACTTCGTAGGGGGGGGGGGCAGACCCCCCCAAGTCCTCCACCCTCGCAACGGCTTTGCGAGAGCTTATCGAACTTATTACAGAGGCATCTAAACAGTTATTTCTGGATCCAGCAAGGATCCTGGTGAAACATTGCAAATTTGACCGAAAATTGAGACCAAATCAAAAGTTGAGATAAAATTGCGTGTTGATTTTTGTTAAAAGTTTCAAAGCGCGCGACTTTATTTTCAGGAAGTTTAGATTATTTTGCTTTTTTGTCTAGGGTTAAGTGTGATGTCGTCCTTTTTGATGCCATTTCAACCGTCCTCCTACGTTTTTGGTAAATTCGTCCTTTTGTCCTCCTTTTCAGGTTTTCAGAATTACTTCCCTCTCTTTTTTTTTCATTCTCAAACGTATATCTCTTCATTGACTGAGTATTTTTGTGGGGTTTTTCCCCCACATACGTTGACACGCTTTGACCAATCGCTCTCGAAATTCTCACAGTACAAGAACCCAAGTTGCCCTCCAACTTGCTTTGCTCCAGCGTAATAAGAAAAAGACTCCGTAAAAACAGCTCTGAAAGAGGAAAACCGCAACATACATGCATTGTGAATAGCATTAATTTCTCACCAACAGCTGATGCAAACCTTGTATCATCATCATTTTTGAATGGAAGAGGTAAGAAGATGACAAAGAAAATTAGATGAAAACAACAATCAATGCTGATTCTTTGGCCAAAAAAAAGGCACACTGCCGAAAGATAATAAAACCGTCTGAGGCAGAGCTTGACAAGGCTATAAAAGCTTTCAGAAATGTCAATAAATGGAAGAAAAGATTGTTCACCAAAGAAGCTCTCTCATCATGCTCCAGGAAATGCAATAAAACTGACCAGACGGTAGGAACATTTCATTATAAGCGAAGAGAGACTTGCTACTGGTCGTTTTTGTTATTTTTAACGGTTCTCTTTCAGTTGGGAATTTTTTTTTTAATAGTGGTTTTATTGTCAGTATAGTGGCACTATCTGTTGTGGAAATGATGCAAATGAACGTCACCAAGGGTGAGTGTTCTCCTTAGACGTCCTCTTTTCTCAGTTTTGGAATTTGGTAGCTCTACTTTTTGTCTAATAAACCGAATCCTTCATATTTCATGGAATGGAAAAAAAGGACAAAAAAAAGCAAACGAAATAAGAAAAACAACCGACATTTTATCACTTAACTATAATTTCAATGAAAAATATGCATGAAAGACCATTTCAGTGGCACAGTTTCATGTTGATTGAGTCTTCCTTTATAACTTCGGGCCATTTATGGTGGAAAAAAAGAAGAAAGGCAAGAAGGGGCTATGTATTGCGTAAACGTCCCTAAATTCACCCATGTGCTCAAGTGCATCGTGATTATCTGTCTATGTTGCTGTCAAAGTCCGAATTGCAGAAATGATTCAGACTTTGGCCGCCAATTCCGCGAAGTGTCCAGAGATCCCTTGCCAAAGCTCGATGCGCTGATGTGAGACGGCCCGGTAGGAGCCGAATCCATTTTTTTTAACCGCCAACGTGTGATGCATTTCTGTACATAGCAGCTGTATTGGATTAGATCCATGTGACCGTGTCCGGAAAATTCACCGACAACAATTCACCACCATGCAATTCATCGCTAGGAAAATTCACTGCCGGAAAATTCACCGCTTGGAAAATTCACCGACAGCAGTTCGATGCGAGTTAGCGAGAGTGAAGTGATCGAGTTACTGAGTCAGTGAGAGAGGGAGTGAATGAGTTATTGAGTCAATAAGCGAGTAATAAGTCAGTCCGTGAGTGAGCGAGTGAGTGACCTAGTGAGTATGTGAGTGATAATTGACGTAGACATAATTATCACGAAAAAATACGGCAACATGGCGATGATCCCGAACCATGTCTTTTGTTATCGGACTTTGGCCAGGGATCATATGCCACTTCGAGAAGTGGCCCGGTTAATATTTAATAAAATTGGTCAATTCGCGAAGTGGCCGGTCCCCGTATCGAATTGGCCAATTTTGGTCTTTGGCAGCAACATCTATCAGGTACCGGTTTCCTCCAGAGAAATTAGCAACTTTTGTTTTGATGACTGTGAATGCATATTTCTCTCTTATTAGCATCACAATCTTCAAGTAGGTCCAATACACAAAGAATACCGAAAACGGAAGAAAGAATAGTTTCTTTTCGCGAGTATGTGGAGACCATGTCTATTTATGGCGAGGAATTCTCGCATAATAGAAACGGTAGACTAGCAGCCGCCACAGTAGTACTTATCATTGACTATTTTTAGGAGCCAAGTAAATAGACCTATTCAAAAGCACTCGTTCATTCTCCTTCGCTGATATTTCCCTTCAGCTTCCAAGAAACGGAAAAAATTCCCATTTCTTCGCTTGTCATAAAAACCCCCGCGTCCGAACAATAATGGTATAGAAATGTGGTCACAGGGGGCCATTTATGGTTTTGCCACCCTTCTTCCATTGTTGTCTGGTTCTCTTGACCATTTATTCCTTCTACTCGTTTCCGTGCTTTATAACCAGCTCGAGTGCCACCCCCCCGAGCTCGACACCCACGTAACTGCGCCGGTATCTCTTATAGTCACTCTTTTTGGTCACTCGCATGCTTGCGTTATCTTTCTGTCATCTACATGCAGTGATGGTAACTCGTGGGAAATTTCCCATATTCATGGGAAAAATTGGCCAAAATTTGTCCAAGTGCGAAATTTGTGGGAAATTTCAAGAGTTCGTCAAACACAAGAATTTTTCGAAAAAAATAAAGCAATTGATGCAGTGCAATACTTTTCTATATGCATATGGCCATCTGGTTGGCCTTTGTCATTCACGAGCTATTAGTTGATTGTTGACGCCGTTCATGTACGGTGCCTTTCAACATATATATACGCTCCAAGGTTGAAATTTTCTATCTGCTTCCATAGCTTAGTAGGTAGAGCACTCGTGCGGCAAGCGAGAGACCGGGGTTCGAGTCCTCGTGGCGGCAGTGATGAATTTTCTTCCTTGTAATCTTCATCTCCACAAATAACCAGTCTTTCGATGAATCTTGTAATACTTTTCTATTCTAAAATACTTGATTACGTATTTTCCCCGCTAGATGGCAGCATATTTTTCGGAATGCGTGGGAAAAATTTAGTCAAAAGGGAAATTTTTTAGGGAAATTTTGCTGGAAGAGGTTACCACATCACCGTTCACATGCCTGCGAACTTTTTCGACACCCACTTGCTTGCTCACTTACTTTTTCCGGCTGATACATTTACACGGGTTTATGCGAATTCTTTTCTCAGGTCGTGTTGCTGCAGATGGTTTTGATGTTTCGAAATTATTGCGCTTCAGTTTCCCCTCCCCCCAAGGACTGCAGTGCCATCTGTTGCAGGAATTTGCATCTATTTTTCAAAATCTGTCTGTTTCAAAAACTGAAAATTTACGGTTTTACCATCTTTCTTTTACACCGAGCGCAATTCCGGTCTATCGCCATGGGTACTTTAATACTGAATGAGTTGTGCCGGAAGTGGGAATGCGTATGTGTGTACCTAACAGTCTTTGAGAGTGTGTATATAGTGTTTTGTCTCATTATCAGAACTGACATCTATGTTTCAGAGGTTAAGTGTAACGATTGAATATTTGCACCTTTTGTATAAGCCTATTGCTTTCCCTGGCGAGATCTCTTTTTGCAACGGAGAGATCTGTTCGCATTCCCCCTATCGAAGTTGAGAACCACAGAAAATCAGTTTCAGCCGACCACCAATGTGGCGCCAGTGGGGTTCGAACCCGGGTCCTCGCGATGCGTGTCCGTCACTATGACCACTCGACCACTACAATTACCGAACCAGGGGCCGGTGCACCAACTACTTCTCTCCGTGGCTTTCTTCAGAAAAAAAACAAACTAATTCTGTAAAGAGATCTCCACACAGAAGTTTCGAGTTTACGGCAACCTTGTGAACGAGATTAGAATATTCCCACACTTCAGAATCACACCTTAGTTCTGTTTTTACCACGAGGCTTGAGAGAATCACTGTTTTTGTCACAAACATTTGTTTCTTAAAACGACACACAATTGGTCATTAAAATAGGAAAGTAAACATAGAAATCCCGAATTTCAACTTCGTGGTGTCTAGTTATTCTCTGCTTTGCTGTTTTCCAGACGCTCGTCTCCAGCCCCCGTGATCACGTGATATACTCGAGGTCATTGACCTGACTCTTGGGGGGGGGGGCGGATTGCATGGTGTGCCACACACACACTCCCTCCCCCAGTGATCACGAGCTGTATAAGAGGTAATCACGAGCTGTATAAGAGGTAATCACGAGCTGTATAAGAGGTGATCGCTCACTGTGGAGTAGCATCAGTGATCACGAACAATGTAGGCCAGTGGTTCTTGACCTTTTTTTCATCCCACACCGCAATTGGATTTTTCTACCTATTGCAAAAATTAGTTTCTTCTGTAATTAATAAAATAGTTATATCATATCCATTAGTTAATTTTTCACATAATGGCCTATAATAAGAAAATTAATTAATTTGGTTTGATATCTGTACTAGTACCATTTGAGTTGGGTCCACATGTGTGAGTACTTCAGAGGTCTAAATGCCGTTTTTCGGCTAGGGACCGTTCAAGTATTACGTAAACAAATTTTTAGCCATTTTTGACCCCCTCCCCCCACCCCCTTGTCAGCAAAATTTCGTCATCAGCTCTGCCCCTCTGAATCCAACTCATATTTTCATAAAGGGTGATTGATGACGTAAGCGTTATCCAAACCCCCCCCCTGTCATCAAAAGTCAGCAAATCGGAACCCCCCCCCCCATCGATGATGACGTAATACTTGAACGGCCCCCTACGGGTAATTAACATTCAGTTTTAGCTTTTTTTTAAACCAAAATAAAAAGTTACCATTTTTTCGAAATGATTTGGAAATAATGTAAGGTTCAATGAGAATAGTTTTTTATATACTTATTGATTCTATCCGCAACAACCGGAGGTGTCGGACGTGCTTCAACCCTGCGGGTGCTCGTCTTGAGTTTTATGTAGGAGAAATTTCGATTTTTGAATAAATTGTGGGGGTGCTCGGACTCTTGCAGCAAATTTACGTGGGTGCTCGAGCACCATCAGGCTCCGACGCCACCCCCGGCAACAGCTATAAATAAATGCTTAGAAAGAAAGGAAGGAAAGGAAAGAAAAGGAAATCTCGAGTTTCACGCAATTGCCGACAGGTAGCGCGAATGCTCTTCCTTCGTCCGCCACTTCAGGGTTCGTCAAGATTGCGCCTCCATAACAGATATCGTTTTGAAAACCAAATGAGGAAAACGTATAATACATAAGTGCAGATAAGAGATAGAGATAGAGAGAGTGTAGTATATACACAAGGTAGATTTCACTTTTCACCCTCATCCAACCAGTTCTCTTTGCTCTTAGGGGTGATTCCAGTATTACGTCAGCATTGATGGGGGGGGGGGTCCAATTTGCTACCTTTTGATGACGGGGGGGGGTGGATAATGTTTACGTAATCAACCACCCATTATGAAAATATGAAATATTCTTAATGGCATCTTACTCGGTGCGCCGAAAACGAGAAAAACCTTCCCCTACTTTGTGGGCACCTGAACTAACATTCTACCTATTGATAAGTCCCCTACAGTCACCACTTTAGTGATCTCTAAATGTTTCGTGGATCCAAGTGATCTGAAAATGTTTCCGGGCCACTTCAGATCCCTGGAACTGTGTCACGCATCACTCAAGTGATCCGTAATTATCACTTAAGTAATCTGGGAATGTGGGCCGCGTGTAACTTGAGTTATATAGAACCGCATTGGTTGCCGCTTGAGTGCTCTAAAGATGTGCCACTCAAGGGATCTCTAAATGTGCCACGGATCGCTTAAGTACAGTCGAATCCTGTTTTAACGAATACCGATATAGCGAAAATCTCGTTTTAACGACATAAGAACAATGCTAAAATAGTGGAATTCCTTTATAACGAAATTTCGTTGTAACGAAGTGATTTCTCCGGTCTCTTGGAGTTCGTTGTAACGGGATTCGACTGTATATCAGAACTGTGTCGTGTTCAAATCATGGTGAACGAATATAGAATGTCCTCCAAGCCGTTTGATTGGTCTTGGCTGGAAAGTTCGTACGTGAGTTCTCAGCTTTTGTAGACAATCTGCAGCGTCAGTTGGAATTAGCTTGGGGTAAATTTCTCTACATAATAATTCCGCGGAAGTACACTCCCTCCCCCCCCCCAAATCTTATTTGAGAGAGCACAGAAGTCCGAGCAGAACCACAAGGGACTAACATTCCCAACTTCTTGAGCATTTTCCTCCGCCATCGCGGGAGAGCGAACGAGAGGGGGAAAGGAGGTCACCAACGAGAACAGACAGATAATGCGTGGGCGAGAATGTGCTTCTGGGGGCCTTTTGAGGGGGAGTGGGACGAATGCCGTCGTAACCACAGACAGACTGGAGGCACCGCAAGAAGAAATTTTCTTATATGCGTGATGAAATCTTCAACGAAGATGGACTTCCTTCAATCGTGTTCCTCTCCCCTCCACCTCCCCACATCCTGGAGCAGGGACCCCTAGGATGGGGGGATGTTGTTGGCTCTTATCTACTTTTGTTGGCTCTCCAGACCAGGCTTTCATGGGAGTCCCTTTATGATGAATGAAAAAACAAACATTATGAGATCATCCCGGGTCCCAGGGCTGCAGCCCTGGGCCCCACCATTGTGGGGGGGGGGGGAGGAATGCCTTCAATGGCTAGTGTTCCTTAACCCATACTGTAAGTAGTAAACCTCTTAGGACTATTACCTCTCGTAAATAGTCGCAAAAATGTTGCTCTCAAAACGGCTGAGTAAAAAAATTTCCTTTTTTTTTTCAGTTGTCTTTTGTGAAAGACAGATAGTACCCAAACTCATGCGTTGCAAATACAGTGATACCTAGGCTAAAGAAGATAGGGTTACCAGTTTGGGAAACTGAGAAAGGAGGACTCCTGAGCCAACACCCTCTAGAACAGTGGTTCTCAAACTTTGGAAGCCCGCGGCCAGGTTGAGTATTTTTTTTTTCCGAGTGGAAGGCACGGTCATTAACACGACTATGGGAAATAAATGGGGAAGAATTGAAAGATAAATCACTCACGGCCCAGTTTGACAAATGCCAGGGCCCGGTGGTTGAGGAACACTGCTCTAGAAAACATTCTTTAAAGGTGACTAATTTTAGTAGGTGTTGCATGAGCACGCGCACACTAGTAACATCACTTTTACTCATTTGCACAACAGATGGCTCCACTATTCTGACCAATAAACCGGCCACAACAATAATTTTTTCCCACCTAAAACAGAACCGCTAAAAAAAGCAAAACAGGAAAAACTCTGGGAATTTACACGGCTATTGGTCACTAGAAGGAAAAAACCCCTACAAAACTGCTCATATCAATGCACAGATGGAACGTTCAAAGTGGATTATGCTTGGATTAATTATGTGGATTATATTTAAAGATGGAATATGTTTCAAAGTGGAAAAAAAATGTTCATAAGAAATCTGAAAAGGAGGAGAAAAAGACGAATTTTCCGAAACGGAAGAGGTCGCTTGAAGTGACATCAAAAAGTAGGACGTCTGGTAGCCAAGGCCGGTGCCAGGCACGATGCAGCCGCTTAGGGCGGCATGTTTACAGGTGCAGCATTTTTTATGACATTTGTTATGACTATTTTCACTCTCGCAGATTTTTACACATTGAAATGATTTTGAGGGGAAAGCATCATGCACCCCCCCCCTCCCCCACAAGGGTGTGCGGACAGGAATCCGGGACGATTCTCATCATTTTTCTTGCGTTTTCACTCTGTAAATTCATCATGAAGCGGCCCATGAAAGCATGGTCGGGGGTGGGGGGCGTGAAAGATCCCGGCGTAGAGGTCCTGCTCCAGGATGTGGGGGGCCCAAGTGGCGTTGCGTGGTAAGATGCTTGTCTACCACCGTGAAGGTTGCCGTCACGGTTCCAGGTTCCAACCCAGAGGAAAATATAGATAAGATATCCTGACGAGCTTGAGGTGACCACCGATAGATGGTGCCTTCATTTCCAACCCAGCTCATTAATGGCAGTAAATTGCAATATAGCGATATGGCCAGAGTGTTTAGTGAAGTAGGATGTGGGGGAACCATGGAAAGCACGAATGGGTAAATAAAAAAAAGCGCAAGTAAATACAATACTTTTGAAATGCTTTATTCAACTCTTTGCTATTCAATGCTCAGTTCATCTCAATAAACTTCCTTTCTTGCACTTTCAAAAAGTGCCGCCGTTCTCTACAGACAGGGGCCGGACTGTATCTTTTCTAGTTGCATCCATCCTTCGGGAAGTTTCGAAATCGCAGAAGTGATTCATTTGGTTCTTCAGGTTCAGGTCTCTTCAGAAGACGGTTTCCTGAATCTTGGGTTCCCTTCTGTTCTTTGTAAAAAAAAAAATTTCACTCTTCATCAACATTTTTCCAGTTGACTTTCTTTTTAGCCGAATACATCAGCAAGTTTATATTCCTTGTTCATTTCCCAACAAATGTCCCCCTTTCGGCCTACACAATACTAGAGATAGGCCTTTTTTCTAGCATGGTGCTGTTTCGGCTCAGAAATGTTTTTGATTACTCGTTTTTTTGTATACCAGTGTTTCTCAAAGTGTGCGCCGCGGCTCCTAGGGACGTTGACAACCTTTCTCAAGGCCATCGCGGCGAGCTGTGAACATTTGTGATTGCCTATTAAGTGCTTTGAAGTGTTATTTTGTAGACTATTCTGTGAAGCCGCGGATAAACGTTGTCACGGCAAGGTATCCACGGGTAGCAAACGTTTGAGAACCACTTCCCTAATCATCAGTGTGATCCCCAGGGGGTCACGACCCACACTTTGGGGACAATATATATATGTTACAATAGACGTGAAGGAAGCCAACTCTTTTCAGATAGTCGTATTCAAGGGGCAGCAAAAAAATTAAAACGACACATAATTTAGCACTGAGTTATTGGGCATTTTGCCTGTTGTGGCGTTGTATTTGTATAAAAATAAGAAAGTAAACAGAGATTCCGAACTTTACTCCATGGTGTCTGCTGTTTTGGGGTTTCATGACGCCTGTCTCCGGTTCACGTGATACTGACCCGACTCTCGGGGGTCGATTTCATGGGGATGCCACAAGGCAAATTGGATGTGTGAGAGAGGGAAATACACCAATCCCGATACAACGATATGCCACGGAAATTTCTGGCGCTGTATACAGAGCTTGATTAATGGTTTTATTGCTCTTCTCCCATTCTATAGTCTAATTTTTTTGACCACTTATACCTCAATATTTCCGCGCTGGGCTGCAGCCCGCTTGCTCACTGACCTGGTCCCTTGCTCTCTCTCTCGGTTACGCTTTTGGTCATTTACAAGCACTTGTACAGTTTCTTAATCACTCATGTGCTTGTACACTTTTTTGGTCGTCCCCATGCTTACACACGTTCTAGGTCACTTTCAGTCGCATTCTCAAGGTCACTCTTTTGGTCAATCGCATGCTTGTGAACTCTGCAGGTCACTCGTTTGGCTACTCACTAACTTAGTCCTCACTCTCTAGCTTAATCCCCTCCCCACCAATGTAAATACGTCTATCCGTATTCAAGTTATTCTTTTCATCACTCACATGTGCCTACACATTCTTTAGGTCACTCTTACCGACCTGAATGAACAAATAACGTTATAGAACAGGGGTTAAAGTTCTAAACCTTTAGAGTTTTATGGACCCGTTACGCCAATAAGACAAAGGTTACTGACACACCCTCCCTCCCAGTGGCAATAAGAAGGAAACGCACACTTTTGCAGAATAATATTCTGCACATAATAATGTTAAAAGGATTGTTTTCTCCCCCCACCCTCCCCGAAACCTCTCCAATGACCTCTGGTTAGAAACCACTGTTCTAGTGAGATTCATCGTTGTAACGAGGTTTCAATGTAAATCATCCTAATAATGACTTTGTGGGGTTGAGAATAAATTTCCGTGGGAACATGCCATGCAATTTCCAGCAATCACGTTTTTTAAAAAATGAAGATGACAGAAATTTCCGATGTCTCTGGTGCTTTAATAATGATGCACGTCTCCTCTCCCTTTATTGCAGCAGCCCCCCCCCCCCCGCGTTGATATCCTTGACAGGTCCCCAGGCCAGACTTTTCTACTGGCATTTTACCCCATTTATAGTGAATTTATAGTATTAAAAAAGCAAAAAGAATGATAAGAATGGGTCCCAGGCTCACGGCCCCACACTGTGTGGGTCATGCTGTTTTTAATGGAAACTGATAATGTGACAGAAGAGAACGTCCATTATACGAGTCCCAGAATACATGAGTATAAGTAGGACAAGTTTCCCGAGGGGTTGCGCAAAATCGATCCACGAAAAGATGCTCTACTACGTATGTTATCGCCAAAAGGAATCGCCCTTCACCAGCGATATCGGATTCAGGACATCCGTGAGTACATAAAACGAATAAAGGGCAAAGTATTTTCCCGTTCAGTGCAAGTAAAACATTAATTTTGTTAAATTTTTAGGAATATATTGTAGAAATAAAAGAGCCAAAATCACTGGTTAACGATCCGTTTTTTTTGCGCCTATTAAAGATAATTAAAAGAGGCAGAGAAGCGCCAACATGAAGAAAACATTGAGCGGGGGGAGCGAAAGTTCTTGGTCGTCCCGTATATACGGGATTCAAGCGCGTACGCAGTAGAAGGAAGGTACATTGCATTGCTAATTCATTCATTATTGTGGGGTCTCAAATGTCCTCAGCCCCTAGGTACCTTTGCCTATGAAAACAGGGCGTGCCCTAATTAGTTCCGGTCGTAACACCTGAGCTCGGAGGGGCTTCAAGTGCAGAGGGGGGGGGGCCCTCATTAAAATAATATCAGGTTAAAATTTTTTTGAGAGTAACCATGTAAACTGAAGGCATTTCTGACCTGGGTAGTGCAGGGCGGTCTTAAGAGCATCAGGGGCCCCGGACCAAGGGGTTTTTCTGAGGCTCTGCCTGGTAAATTCTAGAAAAGTTTTACCAGATCTCATTTTTGTGAGGGTCCCTTTTCTCTTGAGGCCCCCGGGCCTTGCCGGGTGGGCCCATGCGTTAAGACGGCACTGGGTAGGGGCCTCAGAAAAATTACTCAACCCCTCCCCCCATACCCCCGCGATGTACTTACGACGGCCCCGTGCTCAATCCGCTGAGGATTTTCCCCCCATCTGGGATACATGGACCGTGAACAGTGATTGTGTTATTGAACGGGAACACGATTTCAAGCTATACGAGAGGAGATTTACGTGAGGCTCAGCCTCAGACTCGCGATAACAGGAATCATCGACCGGCGTCATGCGTGCAGCATGGAGAGAATTGAAGAGCCTCCGGTTTTCTCCCGAAGAGTAACGAGGTTTTTGAAGGTTTCATCCCATGCACGGATTGCATTGCTGTTGAATTCGTGATTTGGAAGCCCTGCATGTATGTGGGCTTTATCGCGTGTCTCTTCCTCCAAATTCTTCTTCCGTATCTGCACGGAATAACATGTTACGGCGAAAGCCCGAAATCGACGAGTTCGCGAATTGATCGATTTCGATGTAAATTGGCCAATGTCCGAATTTTGGGCTTAGTCAGCCAGTTTGCAAAGTGGCTGGAGATTCCCTGACCAAAGTCCGGAAAGAAAAGGCATGAGCCAAATTGACGTAATTTTTTTTCGTGATAATTATAGCCAAGTCAGTTATATGGCAACCCTAACTATCAAAGAAATATCGATACATCTCGAATAATACCATTTTATGATTCCGTAACTTTTTTTCCCCATCTTTTACATCGTTTATTATAATCATGCTTCCACCGAAAAAATTATCACGTTTTAAAATATCAATTCTTTTGTGTTGTTCTTTAAGACGTGCACTATTGGACTTCTATAGTCAGTGGGTTTTAGGGCGGGGGCGGGGGCCCTATGGACAAACCCGTAGCCAGAAATTTCGTTCGGGGGGGGGGAACCACTTTAATTTCGAGGGGGGGGGGATCAAAGCGATAGAACAATAGATTTGGCTATCTTTTTTCCTTTCTACGGTCATTTTCTCACATTTCGGAGGAGGGGGACCAGATCCCCCAAGTCCTCCCTCTGGCTACGGCCTTGTTTATGGGGACTATAGTGCGTTTTATATTGATTCACGCAAGAAAAAAATCATATACTTAGAGGAGTTAGGGGTTCACAACCGTAGTAGACCCAAGTCCATTTATCTTTATTATAGTTAATAACACCTTAAAGTCTTTGTAGTAAAAGCAGGGCATAAAAAAAAAAATTTATAGTTTTAACTAAACTTTGGTATACTTAATTCCCTTACATCACTTGAACTGAATTAATTATCAATCGAAAATTTTAAGGTGTTGTTATCCATACTAAAGATAAATGGACTCGGTCTACTATGGTTGTGAACCCCTCATTATAACTCTTATAAGTTTTATCGCCCCTATTCACGCCTGTACACATGTTCAGCTACGAATGGAGCGGAGACAAGCATCAAGCCGAGATATCTTCAGCTGGAATGGAGACAGTCATCTTCAGCTGCAAATGGAGCCAAGGCAGATATATTCAGCTTGGAATGGAGAGGAGACAGGCATTTTAAGCTCCGAATGGAGCAGAGTCAATCTTTTTCAGCTTGGAATGGACAGAGGCAGGCATTTTCAGCTGTAAATGAAGCCGAAGCAGATGTTTTCCGCTGTAAATGAAGCCGAGGCAGATGTCTTCAGCTGCGAATGGAGCAGAGACAGGCGGATCCAAGGGATGTGTCGGAGAAGCGACTTATTGTGTAGGTGCACCGGCTCATCCCGTATTTTACAGGACAGACAAATTTTCTCTCTCGTTATTCGGCTTTTGGGAGAGGCAATCACCCACTTTACCAACCCAACCCCCCGCGCCCTCTGCTGGACATTAACAGTTTTGATTCAGTTCTTTACACATTGCAAATCAGTTTTCACCGATTTCCCATGATAATGCCTACCGCTGCTGTTGGAGAAACGTCGAGTCGATACTCTGACTCATGACGGCGTATTCTGTCCTCTTAGGACAGCTACTTTCAGAGAAATAGCCTACTCATTGAACGACGGCCGCGAAAATCTAAGCTAAAATTCGCCGCTAAAATAAATTTGATGTAGTTTTCAGCGGAGCCTCAACATTACACCCCCGAGGCAAATTGTGAAGCCAAGATGCCATGAAAGAGGACAAAAAAAAAATCCAGAAGGAAAATAGATTACGTTCCTAACGGCTTGCCGAGCCGAACCCATGCGCGGACGCAGATTACAGATCGATCCGCAACTCACAGAGCTTTAATAATGGTGCTGAAAATACTTCCCTCCCTCGCCGGTAGTATTAATCCGAACTGCGAAAATACACCCGCAGGCTTGAAAAGGGGAGCAAGTACTCTTCCGGGCGGCAATACAGTGTAAGTGCTCTTGATGGCATAGCATTTATTTTACGTGCGTCGAGGAATAAACGGATCAAAACAGAAACCGAAGGAAAAGCACATTCATAGTGCGGGGGCAAATCTTTATTCCAATGCCCGCAGATTACTGCAGAGCTCTACACATTATCGATTTTCTATAGTTACTTAACGAAAATACACTGTTGCCAAAATTTAAAGGACGACAAAAGCATTGCAGCACACGCCGCTTAATGTGATCGCATCAGATAAGCGAATGGTAATTATATCCAAAAAATCCCGTTTACAAGTTTCAGCTACTATACATATCGTTTGGTCAAATGGGTAATGAATACGGAAGTATGGTAAACGGATATTGCTGAAACGTGACAATTCTACTTCTCTTTCCTACGTAATTGATTTCAAAATGTTTAAAAAAATCACTCTGTTTTCTTTTTGTTCTTCTTAATTTTAAAACGGGGGCTTTTTTTTTTCCCAAGCTAAAATCCTGCATTTTTATTCAGCCATTGTGAGGTGTAAGAACGGAACTGCCTAATGTACAGGGTAATTATAATTGTTCCCGTGTAGACTCTGGGTAGTTTTCCTAAAAGCTGCTGAGAATTTTAGGATATCTTAATGACACCACGGGAAAGAGATTTATGAAATAAAAAAAAAATAGTTGAGTTTTCGACCACCAGGTGAAAAAAGTAGTGCTTTTCATTGCATTTTATATTTTCTCATGGCCCATGTAGCGTATATACCAAGTTGCAACGGAATACGTCAACCAAAACGGGTGCTATAAGGGTCTGAGTAGTTTCAGTGTATACTGTCACTACTCCGACCTCTATAGCGCCCGTTCTCTGGAGGTTGAATTCCATTGGAACTTGGTATATACACGCTATCTGATCCATGGGAAAAAGGAAAATTCAATTTAAAAAAAGCCACTTTTTTTTCGAAAATCTACGCGGACAAAATAACGTGCTGCAACATCGGGGAATTTTTTTTTTCTCCGCAGCAAAAAAATTCCGTGTACACTAAAGCATTCTCAGACTCTAAACGTCCATATTTTATAAACTTATTCACCTTGAAAAAATGGAGTCCTTCTTAGTTACTCTAGTCCATATCCAATAAACGGGTAAAAATAAAGTTTTATCAGCAAAAATATGCCTTCTAGAAAATATTGAAAACTTATACGAAAAAGTACGGCATTATGTAATAAATGTGAGAAACATCAATTGAACTGGAACATCTCCCGCCACCTATAAAATAAAACTGTTAAAATTCTTCGATGGAAATTAGCTGTCGGTTTTTGATTAACGTGCAGCATAAAAGAAAAAGAAATATGATATTAATTAATGTTTTATAATCAATAATATTAGTTAAGTTACCGAATTTGCCCCAAAATTTTAACAGTTGTTATTTGTATGTTGTAAAATAAGATTAGTAAAACTTGTGCCATACAATTATAAATGTAAATGGAAAACAGTTTAAGGTATCCGACTACCTTTCTTGTCACTTTTCTTTAAAATGGTCCTGGAGTGAACTTTAACAACATTTTTTGATAGAAAGTGTCTCGAAATGGTCAAAACAGTGACAAATTTTGGTCTATCTATTATATTTTCTATGAAAAAGTCGTTTTTATGTCAAATTTTAGGCAAAATTCATGTGATATTCGAAACACGATTGCAAAAAATTTTAATAATGAAATGCTTTGTGATGTTCACAGTGCATTTAGCTAGTAATGTTGCAGGTTATGAACCAAAATCTAAAGGATTGCACGATATGTTCATAAGTTACACCAAAATATGTTTTAGTACGTGTGAATTTTTTGAAATTTCTTCCTACATTTTGTCTATAAAACACTGTAATTCAAAAAATATATGTGATAGCCCTTAGATTTTGGTTCATAACCTCAACAATATATAGCAAAATATCACATTAAAATTTCGTAAGGATGCAATGCATCAATTTTTAGAAATCGTGTCACAAAGTCAAGTAAAATGTCAAAAATAGCATTCTTCGTAAAACGCGTTTAAAGTCTTTATTCGCGTATTACTTGTATGTAAAAACGCAACACTAAAATGAACGTAACTTCGATTCTAAGCATCGTATAAACAAAACAAGGCCTGTTTTGGAATCACAACAAATAGGGCTTTTATAAAAAATAAAAAAATGAAAATCCATATTTTCTTCCAAAATGACGTTTTCAACGTAGTGGGATACCTTAATACTGAAATGTACTTTTGTACGTATTTATTGCAGACCATAATTACAGGTAATTTCTCGTGACCAGCCCTTGCGAACTTAAAAACTGTGGCCCCGTGGGGAGCACGTATAAAGAGAAAGACAAGGGTGTGTGTTTAGAGAAAGATAATTTTTGTCAAGTCCGGGGCTAGCACTGGCGATTTTAACAAATTTTTGCAGGCAAATGCTCCACAACTATCTGCAGGGCCAGACTTAGACAGATGCGAAGGGTGTAGTCGCAACGGGCCGCTAAATTTTAGGGACCGCAAAACGAATTAAAAATACTTTGTTTACAATGAGAAAATGCGCTGATTGCATTGAATTACATTTTGACTTATCAAAGCAATATCTTAAGATTCTGTCCAAGTCAAGGGACCCTCGAGATCTAGGATTTTGACAACCTCCCTCCCGAACCCATGACCTGCATCTTATAAGTTCGCGCTCTAGGCAAGTACTATTTTTGGGCGGCTATTGCACAGTTTTCTTTGAGGCAGAGGCGTGGGGAGAAATTTCCCTGTAATGCAAAAAGCAGCCAAATTCTGCGCCCAGTGCTTAGGGGCTCTGGACGAGAAAGAGCGCTGAATTCTCACTCTAACGACGTACTTATTTAAATCTACAAGGGGGGGGGGGTGAGGCAAAATGCATGCTTGTCACAGCTGAAAGCGTATTTAGTTGTAACTCTGGACAGATAATCCGTCGTCTAGCCCTGACAGCCCTTCCATTGTGATGTACTGTGTACAGATGTTGTAGAGATGGCGCCCGCATTTTGCAGCAGAATGGGTCCGATGCATATGCCAGAGAATAGCATAGGCATCGGAACCTGGGGGCTGAGTCTTTTTACAGCCCCCTCAAGGATCTTGAAAATAATTTCGGAGGGCCGCAAAGCAGCTGTTTTCGCACCGGCCCCAAAATGGTTAAGCACGCCCCTGACCTTCTATTAGTATTGCTAACAGAGGGGGAAGATAGAAGGAAAAAAACTGTGAAGAGAGCAAAGTATGATTTTTTTCCGCCACGGCTCACCATTAGAGCTCAGCAATGGTTTTCGTTTCCAAAATTATGAAAGTGAAGAAGAAATACAGAAAATTGGGGGGGGGGAGATATAGTAGGAAAGATATGTTAGTATTTGTTAAGGGGGAGAGAGGTGACATATAGGAGAGGGGGGTGTGGAGTTTATGTGAGTGACAAATCAAAAGCGACATTCAGTGCGCTCTCATTTTCTCATCTCAACAAAATTGAAAGAAAAGATTTATTGCCATGGTAGAAAGTTTAGCCTCGAAGGGCAAAACATATATGAAAATATGTTCCAGTAATGAAAAAAATGTTGGAAAAATCAATGCAAAATAGTCTGGGTTACGATGAGATTTATTTACAAGTGAGCGATTCTCGTTCATCTCGCTCAAAGGCGGGAGAGATGTGCTGGGGCCCTTTTCTTATTACCGCGATCCTTATAGAACAGAATTTAACTTATTTCGTCGTTTCCCAGCCCAATGAGAGGCTATCTGACGACTTACAAATAGCCTTTCTGAGGCGTTAATAAGGAGAAAGACAAATTTGTACACGTATGTGTAAAGCATGAGTGTGTGTTTGTGTAAACAAAAATCCAGTCCAACGTCGTGTCCGAAGTACAAATAAATGTAGTATGTGCTCCAAAAGGTCGCAATAAGGGGGAGAAAATTAAAATATTAAATATTTTGGCAAAAATTAAATATTAAATATTAAATAATATAAAATTTAATTTTATTTAATTTTTTTTTAAATTAAATATTAAAATATTAAATATTTTGGCAAAATATTAAATATTGGCAGACAAAAACCATATAACACATACATCACATAAAAGATATAGAGATAACACATACGGATACACAAGTATGAGTACAATATACCAGTGGCAAAGTAGCTAAAGTGGGATATAATAGGGTGACTTATACACAGAACAATAAAAATAGATAGTCACACACACATTATAAATATATATATATATATATTTCTTTCCCATATCTATTCCTAATTTTTTCTAATTCAATTTTTTTTAAATTTCTTTTCCCTTTTTTTAAATTTTTTCTCGAAAACATTTATAACAAAAATAATAATGGAATACATAATTTTCTTTATTAGTAGAGTGTCCAGTCAGAGTGCAATACCCTTTTTGGCCTATGGTATATTGTTTTCTGTAATAGGTCCTAATGCACTATCTCGTTGAGATGGCCATATTCAGAGTTCTGTAGTTTGTCATAGTGGGTTGTAGACAGCTCCTTGATGAAGTCCAGTATAAGGGGTATACCCAGGTCATTCCTGATGTCAGCTTCACGTATAAATTTAGGTGCCATCACAAGAGACCTTAGGATCTTGTTTTGCTGAGATTGTAGTTTTTGCATGTTTCTATGACTTGCGTGGGGCCCAGACCGGGGCTGCATATGCCATAATTGGTCGAAGTATAGATTTATATAGTATGACTTTATTCTTTAAGGAGAGACGAGCTTGAGGAAATGCCATTTTGGAGAGCATGCCTTGGGTTTGGGTGGCCTTGTTCCTGACATAGTCAATCTGCGGACTAAAAGCCATTGGCCGGTCCAGAATACAGCCTGGGTATTTTACTTTTCTCACTGGTTCCACGGCCGCTCCACCGATATAGATGGGAGCGTTTCCTGGGTCCGTTTTTCTTGTGAACCAAATAAATTGGCACTCAGTGGCGGATTACCGCACAGGCGCATGAGGCGCGCGCCTGGGGCCTCGGCAGAGCGGGGGGCCTCCAAATAGTTGTGTGCTTCATCCTACATATGAATTTACATGCGCATCAACAAATCTCTTGAACTAAGTACAGTATCTGCTCTCCCTTTTTTTTTTTTAACCGCAATTTTTTTTTTTTTTTTATGTACACTACGTATAAGATTATGGAAGAAAAACGGGAACTGAAAGAAAATAACAATTTACAAGACGCAGCTCTCAAGGGCCAGTTCTTCCCCTACAAAGAAAGAAGAGACATTGTAAAGCGATCATTCAGGGAGGGTCATTTTCAAACAGTATTTCCCTAAGGGCACAAGCAGGAGGAGGGGTGAGAACAGCAGGTCCTAATGTCTGTCCGAAATGAAAATTGGAGTGAAGGCATAAACAGATGTCTCATTCATAGCCCCCACAAGGGGTGGGCTGGCAAGGCTCCAGCCCTGGGGCCCGGGACGATTTTCATTATTTTTGTTTTTTTAACGCTATAAATCCATCATAAAAGGGCCCGCGAAAGTCTGGTCGGGGGGCCCCCCGCAAAAGATTCTAGCCTAGCGGCCCTAGTCCAGGATGTGGGGGCCATGGTCTCATTCCACAGTATTAAATGCTTTTATGGGCGCCGATAATACGACAGCTTTGGTGTAAGCTTTTGTATACAGTATAATGGATGGCAAGATGGCTATCGGCAAGCGGCGACATCGACAGGAAGAGACACTCGTACTAATTAAAATGAATGTAGTAGAGCTCTTATTTTGTCTGATTTTGTCTCCCACTTGTTTGAATGAAATACTATAAGCTGGTTCAAACAACATATACATTTGCAATCTATGACTGGAACCATACGACCATATGACAAAAAAAAAGTGGGGTTTGAAATGAATGTTGAATGACATGCATTCTGAATCACGTGATTTTTCTGTTTCTCTTTTAACACTCCCTCCCCGGCTGAAAAAAATCAAGGGGGTTTCTTTTCCTTCTTTCTAAAAAAAAGAGCTACATTTTTGGATTGGTCAAGGAGGCTTGGGTAGACAACATCTTTGTGTCAGACCGAAAAGTGTTTATTGTTAATGTAATTGTAATGTGTGTTATTGTAATGAAAAAAATTTTCATGCCGATCCTCAAGATTTACTTTAGGATTTAGATTGCAGAATCTCCAAAAATAACGGTAAGCAAAACTAAAAATATATAAATTATCTGATAAATTTTTATTTGAGCATTTCAATTCAACTACAGTAGTCTCTCGAGAATTCGATCGTGCTCTAATCCAGCACGTCCAGTAGTCCAGGATATTTAGGTGGTGTGGTGTCACTTTTCTCCTGATGCCCTAACCCCTTACCACGTTCTAATATTTCTTAATTGCTGATCAAGACCTGACTATGTCTTTGCACGAAATTTCATATATTATTTCAATGGGTTTCTTTAAAGTTAATCCAGCAATTTCGGTAAAATCTGGCACACCGTGGTCTAATACGTACCGGATTAGCGAGAATCTACTGCAGGGGTCTTCAACCTTTGAGGCATAGCAGGCCATATTGAAACATTTTATAAAGTACGCGGGCCACAATGTTATACTGTGGCATTTTTCGTTATTAAACGAAACGGGGGGGGGGGGTATAATATAGAAGATTTTTATTCACTCTGAATACAAATAATACAAAGGCAAAGGCCACAACAGGCAGAGTGCCCAACGAGGTGGCTGAAAGAGAAAATAATAATAATTAATATAATAATAGTAAAAATAAAATAGAATAAACAAATAAAAAATAATAATTTCTAAAAAAAATCTTTAAAATAATTTCTTTCATTGACAATAATTTTAATTCATTCTGAACTAATTTCTTCCATTAAAAATATAATTCTTATATTTACTCTGATATAATTTCTTCCCTCTATTGAAGAAATGTTTTTCTATTAAATATTATCAGTATCTTTATATCAAATCAAATATATTATATTTGAGATATTATCAAATCTTCATTAATCAGTAATATTAAATTACTAAAACTATGACTGATCTCCATTTTTGCCGTGTGGCTGAAGGCACCAGGACGGACATCTTAGATCACTAAAAATATGATGCAGAATTTTACTGTGATTTTTTTTTTTAATGGGAGTGTGATTATTTTTCATAATCTTATTATCTTATTTTTGTGTTTATGGTTTTGGTGATGCAAAAATAAAAAAAAAGTTATGATTTTCATAATATTGTTCATTTTAGTTAACCATCTCGTTCTTATTAGGGCCAAAAGGGTGCAGTGGTGGATAAACGCAAATTTGTAGGTGGGGGCGGTGGTTGTGACCATGTGTTCAATTTTTCAGGACGGTTCTGATTTTTTTTGGAAAAAATTCTGAATTTTCCCCCTTTTTTAAGCAAATTTATTTTCTTGGTTTGTTATTCAGTCAAAAACGTAGAAAACATTTTTTTTCCATTTAATTTTTCTGCTCTCAGGGGGGGGGGGGGGTGACAGCCCCTACCTTTAATCCGCCCCTGATAGGGGGGCCTCCAGATCAGGTTGCGCCTGGGGCCTCCCAAAATCATGAGCCGCCACTGTTGGCACTTGCTGTGGTTCAGCTCAATGGCGTTGATGCCACACCAATTCTCAATGGCCTCGACGATTTTTTGAAGATTTTCACGACATTTCTTTAGATTTTCTATGATTGATAAGTATGATGGCATCGTCAGCAAAAAGTGCTACGATTCCTTCCAGAGGTGCAGGAATGTCATTAATATAAAGTAAGAAGAGCTGAGGGCCTAAACAGGATCCTTGCGGAACTGAGGCTCTCACTGGGTGCACGTTTGATAATGTTTTTCCACTTTTGACTCTGAGCTGTGGAAGAATAATATAAAATGCCCCGGGAAGCCCATGCCGATAAGTTTGATCAGTGGCGTATTATGTTTAGTCTTGTCGAACGCCTCACTCATGTCAAGACATGCTGCACAGTAGACGTAATCTTTGTAGTAAACGAGTCAATTATGAATTCTGTCACTCTGTGCAGTTGGGTTACACAGGAGTGCCCTCGACGAAAGCCATGTTGCTCAGGTCGGATGATATTATGTTGATTGAGATAGTTATCAAGTCGTGTTATATATATACGCTCAAATAATTTAGAGAGAGATGCTAGAGAGACGGCTGATGGGTCTATAACTTTTCGCAATGAGAGGCTCAGTACTAATTCTATGAATTGGCTTTATAATGGAAAGCTTCCAGATGCGAGGAAAATAAAACCGCGATCGTTTAACAGAGAAAGTTTTACTGATATCATTTTACGTCAAACAAATATCAACTGTTAAAATTTTGAAGGAAACTTGATAATTTAACTAATATTATTGTTTATGAAAATATTAACTAATGTAATATTATTATTTTTTTCATGCGGCATGCTACTCAGAAACCAGTTAACTACCACTAATTTCAATCGAAGAATTTCTACAGTTTTATTTGATAGGTGGCAGAAGGGATTCCAGTTCACTGATGTTTCTCGCATGTAATATAGGCATGTATATACAGGGTGTATAACAAACAGAGGGGTATGACATTTTACTGATGAACCGTTGATCCTAGAAGTATACTTCCAATTGGAAAAAGTTCCCAAATAACGCGTAGTACTTAGGTATGTCATTCATATTTAAAGGGGTTGTATAGTTATTAAAATATAAGTACTAACTTTTTATACGGACACCCTGTGTTTAAGAACCGAATTACAAAGCTGTTGCCCTGCTTCTCCTGATGCCAACAAAAACATTTCATGTTTCTAAATGCAATATTTACTGAGATATTCAAATTCAAAAAACGGAGGAAATTTGGGAAAGAAACAAAGTTAAATGCAGGTAAAACGGTTTTTCCGTATTTATAGGTGTGAAACATGAATGCCATATCTGAGTACTACATGTTATTTGGAAACATTTTCTAATTGGAAGTATACCGCTAGGATCAACGGTTCTCCAGTAAAATGCCACACATGTTTGCTATGCACCCTGTATAATTTAGGCCTACTGTATAGTTTTTTTCAATATTTTCTAGAAGGTATATTTTTGGTGATAAAATTGTATTTTTACCCGTTCATTGGTTATGAACAAAAGTAACTGAGAATTGCAAATGCATTTGTGGTGTAAAAATATAAAATCGAGTCCCCCCAGGGGGCGCAGAGCCATCTTAATTCCTGCATGGCCTGGGTGAGCCAAGATGTCAACTGATGCGTTTGTCTCAAGCAAAAAATATTCATGTTCAACACCTTTGGGACAAAGCAAAGCTAATGCAAGGCAACGCTAAATTTTCAATCTTTCAAGTCCACTTGCACCTATTCAAGTTCAAATGGGGCTGAATTTTTTTGACAATAATTAATGCTAAAAGTTGGAGATTTTAAAATGATCAGGTTTTTTTTCTGAATTTCCCCATGTGCAAAATATCCAATTTCTCCAGAATATATCCTCTGGAATTCACGAACAAACTTAAAAAAATGTTAAAATAGGCAGTTATAGCAGGAAAAATTCAAAAAAGAGGCGTTTTTACAAAAAAAAAGTTCGAAAATAGGCTAAAACAGGCATTTTTGGTATTAAACCTAAACTTCTGGGCTTTCTACTCATTATCATCAAGGGTTCCGCGAAACAGCCTTACAACTGTCAAGAGTTCCGCGAGAAACTTTGCCCCTCGGAAACCCTTGGTCTAGAGTAGGTGATGGGAACGACCGTCCCTCCCGAGTGCCTAATTATATGGGAAAATTTGTCTGTCCCATAAAATACGGGACGGTCAGACGAACTTGCACAATTCACGACTCCCGTCACATCGTCCTGAATCCGCGCATGCTTATGGAAGAATTTGTACCTTGTCTAAGATCCCGATACCCTCAAAAAAATTTAAGTGGGCCACACGTACAAACATACAGCAGCAGCACAGAATAAGGGCGGTCGTCCATTAGATTTCGTTCAAACTAGAGATAAATTATCCGTATTACCTGTCCGGCCATGTTACCACCAGTTTTCCATTGACTCTGTCATTATTCCGCCGAGATCGCGAGACGCATTTGATCCTCTCTTTTCGAGGCCTGAGACGCATTTTTCGCTTTGCTATTCATTTCGCTGATGCTGTCGAAATGTGATCACCTGCTGTCACATTTCGACATCTTGTGTGTGTGTGTGTGGGAAGATGACGCAATGTTGAAACAGTAAACTGAATAGATTACGATTGGATTCGCAACAGTTCATCACAATTCATGTACAGGGTGTCTCATATCATAACTTAGTAACTTCGTACTTCACACAACTATGGTTCAATATAACACCATTTTCTAGATTAATCATCATAACTTCTGTATTCAAGCCATTCAAAAATTTTTTTACTAATATTGCCTGTAGAAAGATCAAGCATCAACATTAAACATTTTTTTTATTCCTTATGTATTCCAAATATGGATTTTTAAAAAAATTAAGTTTCGGACCATAGTTGCGTTACCCCTATAAATCGCTTGCGAACTTGTGAGAGGAACTACACTTCAACTATATCATATATCCATCTTTACCTTTTTTGCTAGAAGAAGGATTTTTTTCTAAATTCGACCCCCCCCCAAGGGGGGTCAAAAAGAGTGGTTCATAGAAAAATCTCGCCAAGCCAAACCCACTACTACTACTAAACCAGACATGCACCTCGTCCACATTCCTCTGCGGAACCTCTACGAATTGGTACATGTTGGAATGTGCGTGTACGCATTGTTTGGCGTGAAGTTTGATTCTGTGTAATGCTTGTTATGTGTAGTGCTGCCATCTGCCACCAGTTTCTCTAACTATGAGTGAAGTGTGATGATTGAATGATTTATCGTTGTAGGCCTGTTGCTCTCTGTGGCGAGACTTTTCAATGAGGAGATCGGCTCGCATTGGCGCCTCGAAGTTGGAAACCAACTTCAGCCGACCACACTGTGGTCGAGTCCGTCACTATGACCACTCGACCACCACAGCGGCAGCCAAAACCACTGAAGCTCATCATGAAATATGGTTGGAAGTTTTGCTTCATGCCTATGAGAGGGTTTTTCGAAATTCGACCGCTAGGGGTCGTATTAATTTTATCAGTATTTTTGTATTGGAAATGTAGAGATTCACTGAGAAAAGGGATATTCCAAAATTCAGCCCCCTTAGAGGCGGAGGGGGGGGGGGTTCAAAGGTTATATGGAGCAATAATCACTGAGCCTTCTCCTTTTTTTGCAGTACAGTGGAACTTCGGTTAACGAGCAAAAAATCTTTGCTCGTTAAAATACGTACCAATTATTGCGTGAAATCAGGATGATTTCAATCCTTCAATGCAATTTGCACAAGTTGTTTACTTGGAACGTTTATGAAGTGCTCGCAAGCACGAAATCGGACACGAGTATCGAGCACTCTGGGTGCTTTCAGAGAGCAACATGGCGCTCGCGAGCAACAGGTTGAAGAGAGAGGTACCTGTTCTAAACGATAGTTCTGTTCTCTCTCTCGTTTAAAGTCAATTCAATTTGTAAACATTATCGTATTGTATGTTTATTTATGACGTTATTTGTATTATGGTTATTTCATTTTATTATTTATTATTATTATTATTATTATTGCGTTTAATTATTGATTGAATGCTGTTTTTATTGGTCATTTTTATGTGAATGAATAGTTGTGGGAGGAACGAATTATCCGAGTTTCCATTATTTCCATGAGAAAGTTTGATTTGAGTAACGAACGAGCTATTCGGATAACGAGCACGTTTGCGGAACGAATTAAGCTCGTTAACCGAAGTTCTACTATCTATTCAATGACTATAGGTGAAATTAGAACCCCTTAATCTATATATATAAAATTGATTTTCTGTGTGTCTGTGTGTGTGTGTGTGTGTGTGTGTGTATGTTCTCTATACAAATCTACAATTTTAGATCGATCGTCGCCAAATTTTGCATATATACCAAATGCGACCCGACTTGAACGATAGGCTACTTTAAAATTTCGTCAGACCAGGGCAAATGCCCCAAATGGGCAAAAAACTGTCGGGCAACAATGGTTTTTGGGCCTCAACAATCACTTTCCGAACGTTTACTTTGGTTACCACGGTTCCCTAGCAATGCGTTTAAGACGTGTATATGCCTTTACAATGGTTTGTCATTTCTTCAACGCTGTCAGTATATGTATAATATTTATGGGTTTATAATGGTTTGCCACATTTTCAATACTCTCAGTTATGAGATTTTTTGAATGACGTCGTTATCATCATCAGCATCGCTTTGAGGGTCAGGGAAAGGGTGATCCTCATAGAAATCAGTGTTGAAATTGCCGATTTCAATGTAGAAATACGAAAATTTGGAGGGGGGTTTTCTGTCACATCAATAATTTTAAAAATTGTATTAAATACTCGATTTTTGAAATATTGAGTTCGCTTAGAGATGTACGAAGCCCAAGAGATTAAACATGAAGTAATCAGCCGGACCTACTTTTGCGTTGGACGTCCATGCAATAACATTGATTTCAACTTTTTATTTATATCTTCTCAAGCATGAAAATTAATGTCTCCGTATTGTCTTTGATATTGAACTGCATAAATTCATAGTTTAGGATGTTTTAAAATTAATTATGGGCCCGTAAAGTACATCGAAGAAATTTCACAGCTTCAATTAAGCATTTTTGAAAGCTGAAACAGGCAGATGGATAACTTAAAGTTCGGGGGGGGGGGGGAGGGGATCGAAATACATAGCGCCCCTTAAAAAAAGGGGGAAAAATATATTCGTTTCTATGTTTCTTTAAATCTAGATTTGTTGCGCAGGAAGTCGCCATATTGGTTAACTTAGACACAGTTTGCATGTCCCTCAAAGAAAGAGGGAGATATCACGTGATCCAAACAGCCTCATTGAAGAAAACCCGGGCAGCGCCGGGTATTATAGCTAGTCTATATATATAAAATTGATTTTCTGTGTGTGTGTGTATGTTCTCTATACAAATCTACAATTTTAGATCGATCGTCGCCAAATTTTGCATATATACCAAATGTGACCCGACTTGAACGATAGGCTACTTTAAAATTTCGTCGGACCAGGGCAAATGCCCCAAATGGGCAAAAAACTGTCCGGCAACAATGGTTTTTGGGCCTCAACAATCACTTTCCGAACGTTTACTTTGGTTACCGTGGTTCCCTAGCGATGAGTTTCAGACGTGTTTATGTCTTTCAATGGTTTGTCACTTCTTTAATACTGTCAGTTATGTATAATAGTTTATGCCTTTATAATGGTTTGCCACATTTTCAATACTCTCAGTAATGAGGCTTTTTGAATAGACGTCATAATCATCACATCAGCATCGCTTTGAGAGTCAGGAAAAGGGTGATCCTCATAGAAATCAGTGCTAAAATTGTCGATTTTACTGTAGAAATGCGGAAATTAGTGGGATTTTCCGCCCCATCAATAATTTTAAAAATTGTATTGAATTCTCGATTTTTGAAATATTCAGTTCGCTTAGAGATATACGAAGCCCAGGAGATTAAATATGAAGTAATTAGCCAAACCTATACTTTTGAGTTGGATATTCGAGCAATATCATTGATTTCATTTATATCTTCTCAAGTATGAAAATTAATGTCTCCATATTGTCTCTTTTGATATTTATTTGCATAAATTCATGTGGCTTAGGATATTTTAAAATTAGTTATGAGCCCGTGAAAAGTGCATCGAAAAAATTCCACAGCTTTAACTAAGGATTTTTGGAAGCTGGAACAGGCAGAGATGAATAACTCGAAGTTCAGGGGGGGGGGGGAATCGAAATACCTAGCATCCTTTAAAAAAAGGAAAATATATATTCATTTCTACGTTTCTGTGTAAATCTAGATTTGTTTATTTCATGAATCGCGCAGGTCGCCATATTGGTTAACTTGGACACGGTTTGTATGTCCCTCAAGAAAAAGAGAGGGAGATATCACGTGATCCAAAAAAGCCTCATTGAAGAAAACCCGGGCAGCGCCGGGTATTATAGCTAGTAGTATATGAAGGCGTCTTAGGTGAAATAACTTCTTCAGTAACGTCATGAGCTTCGCCCGGAGGCCTTTTGCTATAGGTGTTGTAGACCAGTGATTCCCAACGTGGGCGTTAACGTCCCCTGGGGGGAATCACGTCCCCTTGGGAATCACTGGTCTACAACACCTATAGCAAAAGGCCTCCGCGCGAAGCTCGTGACGTTACTGAAGAAGTTATTTCACCTAAGACGCCTTCATATACTATTAAGGGGTTCTAATTTCACCTATAGTCATTGAATAGATAGTAGAACTTCGGTTAACGAGCTTAATTCGTTCCGAATTAAGGGGGGCGATGGAATGTTCCAGGGGGCGCTAGAAGCTAAGCTATTCATACATAACATAGGATCCTATGGGTTGGATTTTTTCTGAAAAAAGGGGCGATGGGACAATAAAGGTTGGGAAACTATGGTGTAGACCCTGTGGGGTACGGTATTTGCTCAATATTTTTTCCCATTTAACAGAGGCGTCTCATCGAGTTTGGTGACAGCCCTTGAGACCAGCCCCCCCCCTCCTACTACTCCTACTATTCTGGAATGGGTAAGAATTCCAAACCAATTCGAAATGGATGATGATTCAGAATTAGTAATTTCAGAACGGTTGATAATTCAGAACTTATTCGGAGTAGATGAGAATTCAAAATTGACTCAAAATAAATTTAGGTTATTTTCCGCTATGAATAATGACAGTTCAGAGCTGATTCCGAATTGATCAAAATTCCGAAATAATTTCAGAATAGAGGGAAATTCAGAACTAATTCCAAATGGACGATAATTTAGAATTAATTTCAGAACGGATGCGAATTTTGAATTAATTTCATAATCGGTGAGAATTCTAAATTTAATTTGGAATGGATGATAATTTAGAATTAATTTCAGTCATTGGTGTGCGCAAGGAGGGCGGGGGGCTTTCCGAGATTATAGTGTTATTTTGCAGGAAAAAACGTAACCCCCCCCCCCGCCCTTGAGAAAATTCTGCGTACGCCTATGATTTCAGTTGTTCTACGATGGTTTCAGAACTATAATCAATTTCAGAACTAACTCCAGAATAGGTGTGATTTCCGAACTGATTCAAAATGGATGGTAATTCAGGATTAATTTCGGAACGGTTGGGAATTCAGAACTAACTCGGAATGGATGAGAATTCAAAATTCATTTAAGTTATTCCCCAATATGGATGATATGGTTCAGAACTATGATTCGAATCGGTGAGAATTCAGAAATAACTTCAGAATGGGTGAGAATTCAGAAATAACTTCAGAATGGGTGAGAATTCAGAAATAACTTCAGAATGGGTGAGAATTCAGAAATAACTTCAGAATGGGTGAGAATTCAGAAATAACTTCAGAATGGGTGAGAATTCAGAAATAACTTCAGAATGGGTGAGAATTCAGAAATAACTTCAGAATGGATGATAATTCAGAGATAACTTCAGAATAGATGGTAATTCAGAATCAATGTCAGAACAGATGAGGATTCAGAATCAGTGTCAGGACAGATGAGAATTCGGAATCAATGCAGGTTAGATGAGAATTCAGAATCAATGTCAGTACAGATGGGGATTCAGAATCAATGTCAGAACAGATGAGGATTGAGAATCTATGTCAGAACAGATGGGGATCAGAATTAATCTAGAACGGATGGGAATTCAGAATTAATAAGTAATTACGTACTATTCACACACAAGAATTGATAAAGACTTCAACAACTTTGAAAGACAACAACTTTGGTGACTCGGGACCCTGAGGCCCCGTGCCCCCTTCACCCATACCCGTTATATATGCCAACCACTATACGACGTTGAATTCATTATTTCTTATCTACAAAAATCAATATATTCGTCGTTTTAAGCGGATAATGGTAAATGAAATCGGTCGATTTAATAGAAATGCAGGGTTTACTTGGAGCCTCCCCCATGCCTATAGGACACAGTACCCAAGAGTGCTCACGCGTTAAGATGACCCTACAGTCTACCTCAGGATAGTGGCATCATTGCGCTACCGAAGCGTTCATTCAACTTCTCGATGCTTTCCCTCTGAGGCACCATTGGCCAATGTAACGCTCTATTAGCCAACACTAAAAAATCAGTATAGGTTACTCTCTACAACCATTGCAAGGGTGTTCAACCTTTTAGGAGAGTGCCGGACACTTCGTTTCAATTTAAAAACGTATTGCGGGCCACTTGGGTGATCTCACACAGCACCGCAGATGATCTGATCTGTAAATGAGCCGCGGGCGTAGCTGGAGACAGTCTTGAAAAGCTAGGAGAGGGCACGATGATGATGTAAATTCTGGGGGGAGGGGACAATATGCTGATGATGCTAATTCATATACAGTGTATATCCATTTCCATTAGATCAGTCGGCTCCGTCATTGATGCTTGGTGCGGAGGGGGGGGGGATGACTTGAACCGCCCATGGCCGCGGGTTATTAAATTATCTGGGGATGTGCTACGACGATCTGTAAATATGCCGCGAGTTACTTAGAGTGATCAAGGAAGAATGTGTTGTATGACACTTGAGTGATCAATAAATATGATGCGTAACTTAACTGATCTGTGAATATGTCGCGGCCAAAAGTGATGTGGGACTACACCCAGGGCCGGATGCTTAGGCATCAAGTGGGGGCACCACACAAAAGATGATCAAGTAGTAGATACTTTTTTTAATTTAAATTTTCCCTCCAGCATCAACTATCCGGTAGAAACTTCTAAAAATTTAAGAGCACTTGATTGTAGATTCGAATCTATTTATCGAAAGATTGAGCAGGGCTGCAACTAATTGAGAGCGGGGGGGGGGGGAAGTCTGGTGCGCATGCTCTGGACGAAGGAGGGTACTGAGTTTACTATTTTTTCGTTAAAAATTGTAAGGAGGAAACCAAAGTGGATACAGATTCCCCCTAAGTAACCGGGTAAATTTTAGTTTCTAGTTGCGGCCCGAGGGTGACACAAAAGTAGGGAAACTAAGTTAATTGCAAACAAGAACTTAAGTCAAAATGCTCAGTATTTGGATTGAAATTTTGCTGTATATTTCCATAAAGTACCGTAAGCCCAGAGCTGTCTCAACCGCATCATAGGCCTCCGGGTAAAACAAATTTTTCTGAAAAGCCATATAAATACATTACTTACCTTACTTGATTTGCACATACTTACTCATTCCAAAACTTCAACCAGATCAAACTGTGATGAGGCCTCCCGGCAATCGATGTTCCCGACCCGTGGGATCATGTGAAAATGTGGGCCTTGAGTGAAATGATTTTTTTGAACCCTACTTCCCCCCCCCCCCCTTAAAAATAATTGCTTACCAATTTACGTGAAAATTGTAAACTGACCTAACTATCATGAGGTCCCGGGTCATGCGTTAAGGTAAAAAGTAAAGTGGGAGGCACCAAAATCATTGCGATCAATTAAAGATGTTAGATCTAGCCATGTTGCTTGATGTTCCTTACTGTGCCGGCAGAGGCGAATCTATTTAGGGTCATACAAAATTTTGACGCCTTCTTCTGATTTCTTCTGATGTCCGGTCCGTCCAGCAGCAACCCAACGTTTTTAAGCGGGCTTCCCGCGATTGTAGAACGTGAAAACACGTCTGTGCACAGAAGTTTATGCTGTTTCAGAGAGGCTTCCTTCATTTACAGTCGGGCTCGGCTACAACGTACCCCTAGGTCCGGGAGGGGGGTCCCCAAAGTGGTGCTTCGCCAAAGATTTCTTGTACTCCGCGAGGAGATTGGAAAATGAATGATTTTCACAAGTATTTCAAAAATTCACGTTCACAACTAGATCAGTTTTTCTCAACATATTTTCCACGAGACACAATCGAATCGTTTCAGACATTTTACTGGTCCTTGGGTTTGAGAAACGCTGCCCTAGTGTAATTGGTGAATTTCCTGAATATGAAAAAAATTTCAAATGAGTATGGCATGTGCGATGAATATCCTCGGATCCCGATATCATAGAAACAAATTTTACGATCGTACCTCGATATAAAGAAAAAAATACAGGTATGAATTGTCATGTATCTCTCTTATATCATGATTTATCATGTTTACCAACGACGCAACGCTTGGGCAATATGCATAATCGTCCAAGAAAGTGATAATTTATTGGTAAATTTAATTTTATAACATCAATAAATTTATCAATGACATTTGGGTACTGTGCATGATCAGGAAAGGTGATAAATTTCCCCAAATTTATACGCATAATTGCCAGTAAAACTGGGTAATTCGGGGAAATTTATCTAATCTATCAATGACCCTAGCGTACTATGCATAATCGCCGTTAAAAGTGAGTAATTTGGGGAAATTTACCAACGATGCTTGAGAGCTATGCATAATCGCCGGTAAAAATGATTGATTTAGGGAAATTTACGAAATTTACCAACGATATCAGTCCCCTCCCCCGCCCGCCTAATGAAAATCCATTGGGAATCTCCCGCGCAGGTTCGAATCCTGCCGACTGCGAGAAATTATACATACTTTGCCTTTAATACATTCAAGAAAAATTCTATTGCTATGAGGATTGAACCCGCAGCAGTCGTGGCCGAGTGGTTAAGGCGATGGACTTGAAATCCATTGGGAATCTCCCGCGTAGGTTCGAATCCTGCCGACTGCGAGAAATTATACATACTTTGCCTGTAATACATTCAAGAAAAATTCTATTGCTATGAGGATTGAACCCGCAGCAGTCGTGGCCGAGTGGTTAAGGCGATGGACTTGAAATCCATTGGGAATCTCCCGCGTAGGTTCAAATCCTGCCGACTTCGTGAAATTATACATACTTTGCCTGTAATACATTCAAGAAAAATTCTATTGCTCTGAGGAGTAAACCCGCAGCAGTCGTGGCTGAGTGGTTAAGGCGATGGACTTGAAATCCATTGGGAATCTCCCGCGCAGGTTCGAATCCTGCCGACTGCGAGAAATTATACATACTTTGCCTTTAATACATTCAAGAAAAATTCTATTGCTATGAGGATTGAACCCGCAGCAGTCGTGGCCGAGTGGTTAAGGCGATGGACTTGAAATCCATTGGGAATCTCCCGCGTAGGTTCGAATCCTGCCGACTGCGTGAGATTATACATACTTTGCCTGTAATACATTTAAGAAAAATTTTATTGCTATGAGTAGTAAACCCGCAGCAGTCGTGGCCGAGTGGTTAAGGCGATGCCGACTGCGTGAAATTATACTCTCTTTGCCTGTAATACATTCAAGAAAAATTCTATTGCTCTGAGGAGTAAACCCACAGCAGTCGTGGCCGAGTGGTTAAGGCGATGGACTTGAAATCCATTGGGAATTTCCCGCGCCTGTTCGAATCCTGCCGACCGCGTGGAATTATACATACTTTGCCTTTAATACATTTAAGAAAAATTCTATTGCTATGAGGATTGAACCCGTAGCAGTCGTGGCCGAGTGGTTAAGGCGATGGACTTGAAATCCATTGGGAATCTCCCGCGTAGGTTCGAATCCTGCCGACTGCATGAAATTATACATACTTTGCCTTTAATACATTTAAGAAAAATTCTATTGCTATGAGGATTGAACCAGCAGCAGTCGTGGCCGAGTGGTTAAGGCGATGTACGTGAAATTCCCGCTCCTGTTCGAATCCTGCCGACTACGTGAAATTATACATACTTTGCCTGTAATACATTTAAGAAAAATTTTATTGCTATGAGTAGTAAACCCGCAGCAGTCGTGGCCGAGTGGTTAAGGCGATGCGGACTGCGTGAAATTACACACGCTTTGCCTCTAATACATTTAAGAAAAATTTTATTGCTATGAGAAGTGAATGCGCAGCAGTCGTGGCCGAGTGGTTAAGGCGATGGACTTGAAATCCATTGGGAATCTCCCGCGTAGGTTCGAATCCTGCCGACTGCGTGAAATTATACATACTTTGCCTGTACTACATTTAAGAAAAATTTTATTGCTATGAGAAGTAAACCCGCAGCAGTCGTGGCCGAGTGGTTAAGGCGATGCGGACTGCGTGAAATTACACACACTTTGCCTGTAATACATTTAAGAAAAATTCTATTACTATGAGCAGTAAACCCGCAGCAGTCGTGGCCGAGTGGTTAAGGCGATGGACTTGAAATTCATTGGGATTCTCCCGCGTAGGTTCGAATCCTGCCGACTGCGTGACGTTATACATACTTTGCCTTTAATACATTTAAGAAAAATTCTATTGCTATGAGGATTGTACCCGCAACAGTCGTGGCCGAGTGGTTAAGGCGATGGACTGGAAATCCATTGGGAATCTCCCGCGTCGGTTCGAATCCTGCCGACTGCGTGAAGTTATATATACTTTGCTTTTAATACATTTAAGAAAAATTCTATTGCTATGAGGATTGTACCCGCAGCAGTCGTGGCCGAGTGGTTAAGGCGATGGACTGGAAATCCATTGGGAATCTCCCGCGTAGGTTCGAATCCTGCCGACTGCGTGAAATTATACATACTTTGCCTTTAATACATTTAAGAAAAATTCTATTGCTATGCGGATTGAACCCGCAGCAGTCGTGGCCGAGTGGTTAAGGCGATGGACTAGAAATCCATTGGGAATCTCCCGCGTAGGTTCGAATCCTGCCGACTGCGTGAAATTACACATACTTTGCCTGTAATACATTTAAGAAAAATTCTATTGCTATGCTGATTGAACCCGCAGCAGTCGTGGCCGAGTGGTTAAGGCGATGGACTAGAAATCCATTTGGAATCTCCCGCGTAGGTTCGAATCCTGACGACTGCGTGAAAAATACATACTTTGCCTTTTATACATTTAAGAAAAATTCTATTGCTATGAGGATTGAACCAGCAGCAGTCGTGGCCGAGTGGTTAAGGCGATGGACTTGAAATCCATTGGGAATCTCCCGCGTAGGTTCGAATCCTGTCGACTGCGTGAAGTTATATGGACTAGAAATCCATTGGGAATCTCCCGCGTAGGTTCGAATCCTGCCGACTGCGTGAAATTTTACATACTTAGCCTTTAATACATTTAAGAAAAAATCTATTGCTATGAGGATTGAACCCGCAGCAGTCGTGCCCGAGTGGTTAAGGCGATGGACTTGAAATCCATTGGGAATCTCCCGCGTATGTTCGAATCCTGCCGACTGCGTGAAAATATACGTACTTTGCCTTTTATACATTTAAGAAAAATTCTATTGCTATGAGGATTGAACCAGCAGCAGTCGTGGCCGAGTGGTTAAGGCGATGGACTTGAAATCCATTGGGAATTTCCCGCTCCTGTTCGAATCCTGCCGACTGCGTGAAATTATACATACTTTGCCTTTAATACATTTAAGAAAAATTCTATTGCTATGAGAAGTGAATGCGCAGCAGTCGTGGCCGAGTGGTTAAGGCGATGGACTTGAAATCCATTGGGAATCTCCCGCGTAGGTTCGAATCCTGCCGACTGCGTGAAATTATACATACTTTGCCTTTAATACATTTAAGAAAAATTCTATTGCTATGAGGGTTGAGCCAGCAGCAGTCGTGGCCGAGTGGTTAATGCGATGGACTTGAAATCCATTGGGAATCACCCGCGTAGGTTCGAATCCTCCCTTCTGCGTGAAATTTTACATACTTTGCCTTTAATACATTTAAGAAAAATTCTATTGCTATGAGAAGTGAATGCGCAGCAGTCGTGGCCGAGTGGTTAAGGCGATGGACTTGAAATCCATTGGGAATCTCCCGCGTAGGTTCGAATCCTGCCGACTGCGTGAAATTATACATACTTTGCCTGTAACACATTTAAGAAAAATTTTATTGCTATGAGGAGTAATCCCGCAGCAGTCGTGGCCGAGTGGTTAAGGAGATGGACTTGAAATCCATTGGGAATCTCCCGCGTAGGTTCGAATCCTGCCGACTGCGTGAAATTATACATACTTTGCCTTTAATACATTTAAGAAAAATTCTATTGCTATGAGGGTTGAGCCAGCAGCAGTCGTGGCCGAGTGGTTAAGGCGATGGACTTGAAATCCATTGGGAATCTCCCGCGTAGGTTCGAATCCTGCCGACTGCGTTAAATTATACATACTTTGCCTTTAATACATTTAAGAAAAATTCTATTGCTATGAGGGTTGAACCAGCAGCAGTCGTGGCCGATTGGTTAAGGCGATGGACTTGAAATCCATTGGAAATTTCCCGCTCCTGTTCGAATCCTGCCGACTGCGTGAAATTATACATACTTTGCCTTTAATACATTTAAGAAAAAATCTATTGCTATGAGAATTGAACCCGCAGCAGTCGTGGCCTAGTGGTTAAGGCGATGGACTTGAAATCCATTTGGAATCTCCCGCGTAGGTTCGAATCCTGCCGACTGCGTGAAGTTATACATACTTTGCCTGTAATACATTTAAGGAAAATTTTATTGCTATGAGGGGTAAACCCGCAGCAGTCGTGGCCGAGTGGTTAAGGCGATGCGGACTGCGTGAAATTACACACGCTTTGCCTCTAATACATTTAAGAAAAATTCTATTACTATGAGCAGTAAACCCGCAGCAGTCGTGGCCGAGTGGTTAAGGCGATGGACTTGAAATCCATTGGGAATCTCCCGCGTAGGTTCGAATCCTACCTACTGCGCGAAATTTTACATACTTTGCCTTTAATACATTTAAGAAAAATTCTATTGCTATGAGAAGTGAATCCGCAGCAGTCGTGGCCGAGTGGTTAAGGCGATGGACTTGAAATCCATTGGGAATCTCCCGCGTAGGTTCGAATCCTGCCGACTGCGTGAAATTATACATACTTTGCCTGTACTACATTTAAGAAAAATTTTATTGCTATGAGGAGTAAACCCGCAGCAGTCGTGGCCGAGTGGTTAAGGCGATGCGGACTGCGTGAAATTACACACACTTTGCCTGTAATACATTTAAGAAAAATTCTATTACTATGAGCAGTAAACCCGCAGCAGTCGTGGCCGAGTGGTTAAGGCGATGGACTTGAAATTCATTGGGATTCTCCCGCGTAGGTTCGAATCCTGCCGACTGCGTGACGTTATACATACTTTGCCTTTAATACATTTAAGAAAAATTCTATTGCTATGAGGATTGTACCCGCAACAGTCGTGGCCGAGTGGTTAAGGCGATGGACTGGAAATCCATTGGGAATCTCCCGCGTCGGTTCGAATCCTGCCGACTGCGTGAAGTTATATATACTTTGCTTTTAATACATTTAAGAAAAATTCTATTGCTATGAGGATTGTACCCGCAGCAGTGGTGGCCGAGTGGTTAAGGCGATGGACTGGAAATCCATTGGGAATCTCCCGCGTAGGTTCGAATCCTGCCGACTGCGTGAAATTATACATACTTTGCCTTTAATACATTTAAGAAAAATTCTATTGCTATGCGGATTGAACCCGCAGCAGTCGTGGCCGAGTGGTTAAGGCGATGGACTTGAAATCCATTGGGAATCTCCCGCGTAGGTTCGAATCCTGCCGACTGCGTGAAATTACACATACTTTGCCTGTAATACATTTAAGAAAAATTCTATTGCTATGCTGATTGAACCCGCAGCAGTCGTGGCCGAGTGGTTAAGGCGATGGACTAGAAATCCATTTGGAATCTCCCGCGTAGGTTCGAATCCTGACGACTGCGTGAAAAATACATACTTTGCCTTTAATACATTCAAGAAAAATTCTATTGCTATGAGGAGTGAACCCGCAGCAGTCGTGGCCGAGTGGTTTAGGCGATGGACTTGAAATCCATTGGGAATCACCCGCGTAGGTTCAAGTCCTGCCGACTGCGTGAAATCATACATACTTTGCCTTTAATACATTTAAGAAAAATTCTATGGCTATGAGGATTGAACCCGCAGCAGTCGTGGCCGAGTGGTTAAGGCGATGGACTTGAAATCCATTGGGAATTTCCCGCGCCTGTTCGAATCCTGCCGACTGCGTGAAATTATACATACTTTGCCTTGAATACATTAAAGAAAAATTCTATTGCTATGAGGATTGAATCCGCAGCAGTCGTGGCCGAGTGGTTAAGGCGATGGACTTGAAATCCATTGGGAATTTCCCGCGCCTGTTCGAATCCTGCCGACTGCGTGAAATTATACATACTTTGCCTTTAATACATTTAAGAAAAATTCTATTGCTATGAGGATTGAACCCGCAGCAGTCGTGGCCGAGTGGTTAAGGCAATGGACTTGAAATCCATTGGGAATCTCCCGCGTAGGTTCGAATCCTGCCGACTGCGTGAAGTTATATGGACTAGAAATCCATTGGGAATCTCCCACGTAGGTTCGAATCCTGCCGACTGCATGAAATTATACATACTTTGCCTTTAATACATTTAAGAAAAATTCTATTGCTATGAGGATTGAACCCGCAGCAGTCATGGCCGAGTGGTTAAGGCGATGCCGACTGCGTGAAATTATACATACTTTGCCTGTAATACATTCAAGAAAAATTCTATTGCTATGAGGAGTAAACTCGTGGCCGAGTGGTTAAGGCGATGGACTCGAAGTCCATTGGGAATCTCCCGCGTAGGTTCGAGTCCCGCCGACGGCGTGAAATTATACATACTTTGCCTGTAATAAATTTAAGAAAAATTTTATTGCTATGAGAAGTGAATGCGCAGCAGTCGTGGCCGAGTGGTTAAGGCGATGGACTTGAAATCCATTGGGAATCTCCCGCGTAGGTTCGAATCCTGCCGACTGCGTGAAATTATACATACTTTGCCTGTAACACATTTAAGAAAAATTTTATTGCTATGAGGAGTAATCCCGCAGCAGTCGTGGCCGAGTGGTTAAGGAGATGGTCTTGAAATCCATTGGGAATCTCCCGCGTAGGTTCGAATCCTGCCGACTGCGTTAAATTATACATACTTTGCCTTTAATACATTTAAGAAAAATTCTATTGCTATGAGAAGTGAATGCGCAGCAGTCGTGGCCGAGTGGTTAAGGCGATGGACTTGAAATCCATTGGGAATCTCCCGCGTAGGTTCGAATCCTGCCGACTGCGTGAAATTATACATACTTTGCCTTTAATACATTTAAGAAAAATTGTATTGCTATGAGGGTTGAGCCAGCAGCAGTCGTGGCCGAGTGGTTAATGCGATGGACTTGAAATCCATTGGGAATCACCCGCGTAGGTTCGAATCCTCCCTTCTGCGTGAAATTTGACATACTTTGCCTTTAATACATTTAAGAAAAATTCTATTGCTATGAGAAGTGAATGCGCAGCAGTCGTGGCCGAGTGGTTCAGGCGATGGACTTGAAATCCATTGGGAATCTCCCGCGTAGGTTCGAATCCTGCCGACTGCGTGAAATTATACATACTTTGCCTTTAATACATTTAAGAAAAATTCTATTGCTATGAGGGTTGAGCCAGCAGCAGTCGTGGCCGAGTGGTTAAGGCGATGGACTTGAAATCCATTGGGAATCTCCCGCGTAGGTTCGAATCCTGCCGACTGCGTTAAATTATACATACTTTGCCTTTAATACATTTAAGAAAAATTCTATTGCTATGAGGGTTGAACCAGCAGCAGTCGAAGGCGATGGACTTGAAATCCATTGGAAATTTCCCGCTCCTGTTCGAATCCTGCCGACTGCGTGAAATTATACATACTTTGCCTTTAATACATTTAAGAAAAAATCTATTGCTATGAGAATTGAACCCGCAGCAGTCGTGGCCTAGTGGTTAAGGCGATGGACTTGAAATCCATTTGGAATCTCCCGCGTAGGTTCGAATCCTGCCGACTGCGTGAAGTTATACATACTTTGCCTGTAATACATTTAAGGAAAATTTTATTGCTATGAGGGGTAAACCCGCAGCAGTCGTGGCCGAGTGGTTAAGGCGATGCGGACTGCGTGAAATTACACACGCTTTGCCTCTAATACATTTAAGAAAAATTCTATTACTATGAGCAGTAAACCCGCAGCAGTCGTGGCCGAGTGGTTAAGGTGATGGACTTGAAATCCATTGGGAATCTCCCGCGTAGGTTCGAATCCTGCCTACTGCGCGAAATTTTACATACTTTGCCTTTAATACATTTAAGAAAAATTCTATTGCTATGAGAAGTGAATCCGCAGCAGTCGTGGCCGAGTGGTTAAGGCGATGGACTTGAAATCCATTGGGAATCTCCCGCGTAGGTTCAAATCCTGCCGACTGCGTGAAATTATACATACTTTGCCTGTACTACATTTAAGAAAAATTTTATTGCTATGAGGAGTAAACCCGCAGCAGTCGTGGCCGAGTGGTTAAGGCGATGCGGACTGCGTGAAATTACACACACTTTGCCTGTAATACATTTAAGAAAAATTCTATTACTATGAGCAGTAAACCCGCAGCAGTCGTGGCCGAGTGGTTAAGGCGATGGACTTGAAATTCATTGGGATTCTCCCGCGTAGGTTCGAATCCTGCCGACTGCGTGACGTTATACATACTTTGCCTTTAATACATTTAAGAAAAATTCTATTGCTATGAGGATTGTGCCCGCAACAGTCGTGGCCGAGTGGTTAAGGCGATGGACTGGAAATCCATTGGGAATCTCCCGCGTCGGTTCGAATCCTGCCGACTGCGTGAAGTTATATATACTTTGCTTTTAATACATTTAAGAAAAATTCTATTGCTATGAGGATTGTACCCGCAGCAGTCGTGGCCGAGTGGTTAAGGCGATGGACTGGAAATCCATTGGGAATCTCCCGCGTAGGTTCGAATCCTGCCGACTGCGTGAAGTTATGTGGACTAGAAATCCATTGGGAATCTCCAGCGTAGGTTCGAATCCTGCCGACTGCGTGAAATTTTACATACTTTGCCTGTAATACATTTAAGAAACATTTTATTGCTATGAGGAGTAAACCCGCAGCAGTCGTGGCCCAGTGGTTAATGCGATGCCGACTGCGTGAAAAAATACATACTTTGCCTGTAATACATTTAAGAAAAATTTTATTGCTATGAGGAGTAAATCCGCTGCAGTCGTGGCCGAGTGGTTAAGGCGATGGACTTGAAATCCATTGGGAATTTCCCGCGCCTGTTCGAATCCTGCCAACTGCGTGAAATTATACGTACTTTGCCTGTAATACATTTAAGAAAAATTCTATTGCTATGAGGATTGAACCCGCAGCAGTCGTGGCCGAGTGGTTAAGGCGATGCCGACTGCGTGAAATTATACATACTTTGCCTGTAATACATTCAAGAAAAATTCTATTGCTATGAGGAGTAAACTCGTGGCCGAGTGGTTAAGGCGATGGACTTGAAATCCATTGGGAATATCCCGCGCCTGTTCGAATCCTGCTGACTGCGTGAAATTATACATACTTTGCCTTTAATACATTTAAGAAAAATTCTATTGCTATGAGGATTGAACCCGCAGCAGTCGTGGCCGAGTGGTTAAGGTGATGGACTTGAAATCCATTGGGAATCTCCCGCGTAGGTTCGAATCCTGCCGACTGCGTGAAGTTATGTGGACTAGAAATCCATTAGGAATCTCCAGCGTAGGTTCGAATCATGCCGACTGCGTGAAATTTTACATACTTTGCCTGTAATACATTTAAGAAACATTTTATTGCTATGAGGAGTAAACCCGCAGCAGTCGTGGCCCAGTGGTTAATGCGATGCCGACTGCGTGAAAAAATACATACTTTGCCTGTAATACATTTAAGAAAAATTTTATTGCTATGAGGAGTAAATCCGCTGCAGTCGTGGCCGAGTGGTTAAGGCGATGGACTTGAAATCCATTGGGAATCTCTCGCGTAGGTTCGAATACTGCGTGAAATTTGACATACTTTGCCTTTAATACATTTAAGAAAAATTCTATTGCTATGAGAAGTGAATCCGCAGCAGTCGTGGCCGAGTGGTTAAGGCGATGGACTTGAAATCCATTGGGAATTTCCCGCGCCTGTTCGAATCCTGCCGACCGCGTGGAATTATACATACTTTGCCTTTAATACATTTAAGAAAAATTCTATTGCTATGAGGATTGAACCCGTAGCAGTCGTGGCCGAGTGGTTAAGGCGATGGACTTGAAATCCATTGGGAATCTCCCGCGTAGGTTCGAATCCTGCCGACTGCGTGAAGTTATACATTCTTTGCCTGTAATACATTTAAGAAAAATTTTATTGCTATGAGGAGTAAACCCACAGCAGTCGTGGCCGAGTGGTTAAGGCGATGGACTTGAAATCCACTGGGAATCTCCCGCGTAGGTTCGAATCCTGCCTACTGCATGAAATTATATATACTTTGCCTTTAATACATTTAAGAAAAATTCTATTGCTATGAGGATTGAACCAGCAGCAGTCGTGGCCGAGTGGTTAAGGCGATGGACGTGAAATTCCCGCTCCTGTTCGAATCCTGCCGACTACGTGAAATTATACATACTTTGCCTGTAATACATTTAAGAAAAATTTTATTGCTATGAGGAGTAAACCCGCAGCAGTCGTGGCCGAGTGGTTATGGCGATGCCGACTGCGTGAAATTATACATTCTTTGCCTGTAATACATTTAAGAAAAATTTTATTGCTATGCGGGTTGAACCCACAGCAGTCGTGGCCGAGTGGTTAACGCGATGGACTTGAAATCCATTGGGAATCTCCCGCGTAGGTTCGAATCCTGCCGACTGCGTGAAGTTATGTGGACTAGAAATCCATTGGGAATCTCCAGCGTAGGTTCGAATCCTGCCGACTGCGTGAAATTTTACATACTTTGCCTGTAATACATTTAAGAAACATTTTATTGCTATGAGGAGTAAACCCGCAGCAGTCGTGGCCCAGTGGTTAATGCGATGCCGACTGCGTGAAAAAATACATACTTTGCCTGTAATACATTTAAGAAAAATTTTATTGCTATGAGGAGTGAATCCGCTGCAGTCGTGGCCGAGTGGTTAAGGCGATGGACTTGAAATCCATTGGGAATCTCTCGCGTAGGTTCGAATACTGCGTGAAATTTTACATACTTTGCCTTTAATACATTTAAGAAAAATTCTATTGCTATGAGAAGTGAATCCGCAGCAGTCGTGGCCGAGTGGTTAAGGCGATGGACTTGAAATCCATTGGGAATTTCCCGCGCCTGTTCGAATCCTGCCGACCGCGTGGAATTATACATACTTTGCCTTTAATACATTTAAGAAAAATTCTATTGCTATGAGGATTGAACCCGTAGCAGTCGTGGCCGAGTGGTTAAGGCGATGGACTTGAAATCCATTGGGAATCTCCCGCGTAGGTTCGAATCCTGCCGACTGCGTGAAGTTATACATTCTTTGCCTGTAATACATTTAAGAAAAATTTTATTGCTATGAGGAGTAAACCCACAGCAGTCGTGGCCGAGTGGTTAAGGCGATGGACTTGAAATCCACCGGGAATCTCCCGCGTAGGTTCGAATCCTGCCTACTGCATGAAATTATACATACTTTGCCTTTAATACATTTAAGAAAAATTCTATTGCTATGAGGATTGAACCAGCAGCAGTCGTGGCCGAGTGGTTAAGGCGATGGACGTGAAATTCCCGCTCCTGTTCGAATCCTGCCGACTACGTGAAATTATACATACTTTGCCTGTAATACATTTAAGAAAAATTTTATTGCTATGAGGAGTAAACCCGCAGCAGTCGTGGCCGAGTGGTTATGGCGATGCCGACTGCGTGAAATTATACATTCTTTGCCTGTAATACATTTAAGAAAAATTTTATTGCTATGCGGGTTGAACCCACAGCAGTCGTGGCCGAGTGGTTAACGCGATGGACTTGAAATCCATTGGGAATCTCCCGCGTAGGTTCGAATCCTGCCGACTGCGTGAAATTATACATACTTTGCCTGTAATACATTGAAGAAAAATTTTATTGCTATGAGGAGTAAACCCGCAGCAGTCGTGGCCGAGTGGTTATGGCGATGCCGACTGCGTGAAATTATACATTCTTTGCCTGTAATACATTTAAGAAAAATTTTATTGCTATGCGGGTTGAACCCACAGCAGTCGTGGCCGAGTGGTTAACGCGATGGACTTGAAATCCATTGGGAATCTCCCGCGTAGGTTCGAATCCTGCCGACTGCGGGAAATTATACATACTTTGCCTGTAATACATTGAAGAAAAATTTTATTGCTATGAGGAATAAACCCGCAGCAGTCGTGGCCGAGTGGTTAAGGCGATGCCGACTGCGTGAAATTATACATACTTTGCCTGTAATACATTTAAGAAAAATTTTATTGCTATGCGGGTTGAACCCGCAGCAGTCGTGGCCGAGTGGTTAAGGCGATGGGCTTGAAATCCATTGGGAATCTCCCGCGTAGGTTCGAATCCTGCCGACTGCATGAAATTATACATACTTTGCCTTTAATACATTTAAGAAAAATTCTATTGCTATGAGGATTGAACCAGCAGCAGTCGTGGCCGAGTGGTTAAGGCGATGGACGTGAAGTTCCCGCTCCTGTTCGAATCCTGCCGACTACGTGAAATTATACATACTTTGCCTGTAATACATTTAAGAAAAATTTTATTGCTATGCGGGTTGAACCCACAGCAGTCGTGGCCGAGTGGTTAACGCGATGGACTTGAAATCCATTGGGAATCTCCCGCGTAGGTTCGAATCCTGCCGACTGCGTGAAATTATACATACTTTGCCTGTAATACATTGAAGAAAGATTTTATTGCTATGAGGAGTAAACCCGCAGCAGTCGTGGCCGAGTGGTTAAGGCGATGCCGACTGCGTGAAATTATACATACTTTGCCTGTAATACATTAAAGAAAAATTCTATTGCTATGAGGATTGAACCCGCAGCAGTCGTGGCCGAGTGGTTAAGGCGATGGACTTGAAATCCACTGGGAATCTCCCGCGTAGGTTCGAATCCTGCCTACTGCATGAAATTATACATACTTTGCCTTTAATACATTTAAGAAAAATTTTATTGCTATGAGGAGTAAACCCGCAGCAGTCGTGGCCGAGTGGTTATGGCGATGCCGACTGCGTGAAATTATACATTCTTTGCCTGTAATACATTTAAGAAAAATTTTATTGCTATGCGGGTTGAACCCACAGCAGTCGTGGCCGAGTGGTTAACGCGATGGACTTGAATTCCATTGGGAATCTCCCGCGTAGGTTCGAATCCTGCCGACTGCGTGAAATTATACATACTTTGCCTGTAATACATTGAAGAAAAATTTTATTGCTATGAGGAGTAAACCCGCAGCAGTCGTGGCCGAGTGGTTAAGGCGATGCCGACTGCGTGAAATTATACATACTTTGCCTGTAATACATTTAAGAAAAATTTTATTGCTATGCGGGTTGAACCCACAGCAGTCGTGGCCGAGTGGTTAAGGCGATGGGCTTGAAATCCATTGGGAATCTCCCGCGTAGGTTCGAATCCTGCCGACTGCGTGAAGTTATACATACTTTGCCTGTAATACATTAAAGAAAAATTCTATTGCTATGAGGATTGAACCCGCAGCAGTCGTGGCCGAGTGGTTAAGGCGATGGACTTGAAATCCGTTGGGAATCTCCCGCGTATGTTCGAATCCTGCCGACTGCGTGAAATTATACATACTTTGCCTTTAATACATTAAAGAAAAATTCTATTGCTATGAGGATTGAATCCGCAGCAGTCGTGGCCGAGTGGTTAAGGCGATGGACTTGAAATCCATTGGGAATTTCCCGCGCCTGTTCGAATCCTGCCGACTGCGTGAAATTATACATACTTTGCCTTTAATACATTTAAGAAAAATTCTATTGCTATGAGGATTTAACCCGCAGCAGTCGTGGCCGAGTGGTTAAGGCAATGGACTTGAAATCCATTGGGAATCTCCCGCGTAGGTTCGAATCCTGCCGACTGCGTGAAGTTATATGGACTAGAAATCCATTGGGAATCTCCCACGTATGTTCGAATCCTGCCGACTGCGTGAAATTTTACATACTTTGCCTGTAATACATTTAAGAAAAATTTTATTGCTATGAGGAGTAAACCCGCAGCAGTCGTGGCCGAGTGGTTAAGGCGATGCCGACTGCATGAAAAAATACATACTTTGCCTGTAATACATTTAAGAAAAATTCTATTGCTATGAGGATTGAACCCGCAGCAGTCATGGCCGAGTGGTTAAGGCGATGCCGACTGCGTGAAATTATACATACTTTGCCTGTAATACATTCAAGAAAAATTCTATTGGTATGAGGAGTAAACTCGTGGCCGAGTGGTTAAGGCGATGGACTTGAAGTCCATTGGGAATCTCCCACGTAGGTTCGAGTCCCGCCGACTGCGTGAAATTATACATACTTTGCCTTTAATACATTTAAGAAAAATTCTATTGCTATGAGGGTTGAGCCAGCAGCAGTCGTGGCCGAGTGGTTAAGGCGATGGACTTGAAATCCATTGAGAATCTCCCGCGTAGGTTCGACTCCTGCCGACTGCGTTAAATTATACATCTTTTGCCTTTAATACATTTAAGAAAAATTCTATTGCTATGAGGGTTGAACCAGCAGCAGTCGTGGCCGATTGGTTAAGGCGGTGGACTTGAAATCCATTGGAAATTTCCCGCTCCTGTTCGAATCCTGCCGACTGCGTGAAATTATACATACTTTGCCTTTAATACATTTAAGAAAAAATCTATTGCTATGAGAATTGAACCCGCAGCAGTCGTGGCCGAGTGGTTAAGGCGATGGACTTGAAATCCGTTTGGAATCTCCCGCGTAGGTTCGAATCCTGCCGACTGCGTGAAGTTATACATACTTTGCCTGTAATACATTTAAGGAAAATTTTATTGCTATGAGGGGTAAACCCGCAGCAGTCGTGGCCGAGTGGTTAAGGCGATGCGGACTGCGTGAAATTACACACACTTTGCCTGTAATACATTTAAGAAAAATTCTATTACTATGAGCAGTAAACCCGCAGCAGTCGTGGCCGAGTGGTTAAGGCGATGGACTTGAAATCCATTGGGAATCTCCCGCGTATGTTCGAATCCTGCCGACTGCGTGAAATTATACATACTTTGCCTTTAATACATTAAAGAAAAATTCTATTGCTATGAGGATTGAATCCGCAGCAGTCGTGGCCGAGTGGTTAAGGCGATGGACTTGAAATCCATTGGGAATTTCCCGCGCCTGTTCGAATCCTGCCGACTGCGTGAAATTATACATACTTTGCCTTTAATACATTTAAGAAAAATTCTATTGCTATGAGGATTGAACCCGCAGCAGTCGTGGCCGAGTGGTTAAGGCAATGGACTTGAAATCCATTGGGAATCTCCCGCGTAGGTTCGAATCCTGCCGACTGCGTGAAGTTATATGGACTAGAAATCCATTGGGAATCTCCCACGTAGGTTCGAATCCTGCCGACTGCGTGAAATTTTACATACTTTGCCTGTAATACATTTAAGAAAAATTTTATTGCTATGAGGAGTAAACCCGCAGCAGTCGTGGCCGAGTGGTTAAGGCGATGGACTTGAAATCCATTGGGAATCTCCCGCGTAGGTTCGAATCCTGCCTACTGCGCGAAATTTTACACACTTTGCCTGTAATACATTTAAGAAAAATTCTATTACTATGAGCAGTAAACCCGCAGCAGTCGTGGCCGAGTGGTTAAGGCGATGGACTTGAAATTCATTGGGATTCTCCCGCGTAGGTTCGAATCCTGCCGACAGCGTGACGTTATACATACTTTGCCTTTAATACATTTAAGAAAAATTCTATTGCTATGAGGATTGTACCCGCAACAGTCGTGGCCGAGTGGTTAAGGCGATGGACTGGAAATCCATTGGGAATCTCCCGCGTCGGTTCGAATCCTGCCGACTGCGTGAAGTTATATATACTTTGCTTTTAATACATTTAAGAAAAATTCTATTGCTATGAGGATTGTACCCGCAGCAGTCGTGGCCGAGTGGTTAAGGCGATGGACTGGAAATCCATTGGGAATCTCCCGCGTAGGTTCGAATCCTGCCGACTGCGTGAAATTATACATACTTTGCCTTTAATACATTTAAGAAAAATTCTATTGCTATGCGGATTAAACCCGCAGCAGTCGTGGCCGAGTGGTTAAGGCGATGGACTTGAAATCCATTGGGAATCTCCCGCGTAGGTTCGAATCCTGCCGACTGCGTGAAATTACACATACTTTGCCTGTAATACATTTAAGAAAAATTCTATTGCTATGCTGATTGAACCCGCAGCAGTCGTGGCCGAGTGGTTAAGGCGATGGACTAGAAATCCATTTGGAATCTCCCGCGTAGGTTCGAATCCTGACGACTGCGTGAAAAATACATACTTTGCCTTTAATACATTCAAGAAAAATTCTATTGCTATGAGGAGTGAACCCGCAGCAGTCGTGGCCGAGTGGTTTAGGCGATGGACTTGAAATCCATTGGGAATCACCCGCGTAGGTTCAAGTCCTGCCGACTGCGTGAAATCATACATACTTTGCCTTTAATACATTTAAGAAAAATTCTATGGCTATGAGGATTGAACCCGCAGCAGTCGTGGCCGAGTGGTTAAGGCGATGGACTTGAAATCCATTGGGAATTTCCCGCGCCTGTTCGAATCCTGCCGACTGCGTGAAAATATACATACTTTGCCTTTTATACATTTAAGAAAAATTCTATTGCTATGAGGATTGAACCAGCAGCAGTCGTGGCCGAGTGGTTAAGGCGATGGACTTGAAATCCATTGGGAATTTCCCGCTCCTGTTCGAATCCTGCCGACTGCGTGAAATTATACATACTTTGCCTTTAATACATTTAAGAAAAAATCTATTGCTATGAGGATTGAACCCGCAGCAGTCGTGGCCGAGTGGTTAAGGCGATGGACTTGAAATCCATTGGGAATCTCCCGCGTAGGTTCGAATCCTGTCGACTGCGTGAAGTTATATGGACTAGAAATCCATTGGGAATCTCCCGCGTAGTTTCGAATCCTGCCGACTGCGTGAAATGTTACATACTTTGCCTGTAATACATTTAAGAAAAATTTTATTGCTATGAGGAGTAAACCCGCAGCAGTCGTGGCCGAGTGGTTAGGACGATGCCGACTGCATGAAAAAATACATACTTTGCCTGTAATACATTTAAGAAAAATTCTATTGCTATGAGGAGTCAACCCGCAGCAGTCGTGGCCGAGTGGTTAAGGCGATGGACTGGAAATCCATTGGGAATCTCCTGCGTCGGTTCGAATCCTGCCGACTGCGTGAAGTTATATATACTTTGCCTTTAATACATTTAAGTAAAATTCTATTGCTATGAGGATTGTACCCGCAGCAGTCGTGGCCGAGTGGTTAAGGCGATGGACTGGAAATCCATTGGGAATCTCCCGCGTAAATCGAATCCTGCCGACTGCGTGAAATTATACATACTTTGCCTTTAATACATTTAAGAAAAATTCTATTGCTATGCGGATTGAACCCGCAGCAGTCGTGGCCGAGTGGTTAAGGCGATGGACTAGAAATCCATTTGGAATCTCCCGCGTAGGTTCGAATCCTGACGACTGCGTGAAAAATACATACTTTGCCTTTAATACATTTAAGAAAAATTCTATGGCTATGAGGATTGAACCCGCATCAGTCGTGGACGAGTGGTTAAGGCGATGGACTTGAAATCCATTGGGAATTTCCCGCGTAGGTTCAAGTCCTGCCGACTGCGTGAAATCATACATACTTTGCCTTTAATACATTTAAGAAAAATTCTATGGCTATGAGGATTGAACCCGCAGCAGTCGTGGCCGAGTGGTTAAGGCGATGGACTTGAAATCCTTTGGGAATTTCCCGCTCCTGTTCGAATCCTGCCGACTGCGTGAAATTATACATACTTTGCCTTTAATACATTTAAGAAAAAATCTATTGCTATGAGGATTGAACCCGCAGCAGCCGTGGCCGAGTGGTTAAGGCGATGGACTTGAAATCCATTGGGAATCTCCCGCGTAGGTTCGAATCCTGCCGACTGCGTGAAGTTATATGGACTAGAAATCCATTGGGAATCTCCCGCGTAGGTTCGAATCCTGCCGACTGCGTGAAGTTATATGGACTAGAAATCCATTGGGAATCTCCCGCGTAGGTTCGAATCCTGCCGACTGCGTGAAATTTTACATACTTTGCCTGTAATACATTTAAGAAAAATTTTATTGCTATGAGGAGTAAACCCGCAGCAGTCGTGGCCGAGTGGTTAGGACGATGCCGACTGCATGAAAAAATACATACTTTGCCTGTAATACATTTAAGAAAAATTTTATTGCTATGAGGAGTAAACCCACTGCAGTCGTGGCCGAGTGGTTAAGGCGATGGACTTGAAATCCATTGGGAATTTCCCGCGCCTGTTCGAATCCTGCCAACTGCGTGAAATTATACATACTTTGCCTGTAATACATTTAAGAAAAATTCTATTGCTATGAGGATTGAACCCGCAGCAGTCGTGGCCGAGTGGTTAAGGCGATGCCGACTGCGTGAAATTATACATACTTTGCCTGTAATACATTTAAGGAAAATTTTATTGCTATGAGGGGTAAACCCTCAGCAGTCGTGGCCGAGTGGTTAAGGCGATGCGGACTGCGTGAAATTACACACACTTTGCCTGTAATACATTTAAGAAAAATTCTATTACTATGAGCAGTAAACCCGCAGCAGTCGTGGCCGAGTGGTTAAGGCGATGGACTTGAAATCCAATGGGAATCTCCCGCGTAGGTTCGAATCCTGCCTACTGCGCGAAATTTTACATACTTTGCCTTTAATACATTTAAGAAAAATTCTATTGCTATGAGAAGTGAATCCGCAGCAGTCGTGGCCGAGTGGTTAAGGCGATGGACTTGAAATCCATTGGGAATCTCCCGCGTAGGTTCGAATCCTGCCGACTGCGTGAAATTATACATACTTTGCCTGTAATACATTTAAGAAAAATTTTATTGCTATGAGGAGTAAACCCGCAGCAGTCGTGGCCGAGTGGTTAAGGCGATGGACTTGAAATCCATTGGGAATCTCCCGCGTAGGTTCGAATCCTGCCTACTGCGCGAAATTTTACACACTTTGCCTGTAATACATTTAAGAAAAATTCTATTACTATGAGCAGTAAACCCGCAGCAGTCGTGGCCGAGTGGTTAAGGCGATGGACTTGAAATTCATTGGGATTCTCCCGCGTAGGTTCGAATCCTGCCGACAGCGTGACGTTATACATACTTTGCCTTTAATACATTTAAGAAAAATTCTATTGCTATGAGGATTGTACTCGTAACAGTCGTGGCAGGGTGGTTAAGGCGATGGACTGGAAATCCATTGGGAATCTCCCGCGTCGGTTCGAATCCTGCCGACTGCGTGAAGTTATATATACTTTGCTTTTAATACATTTAAGAAAAATTCTATTGCTATGCGGATTAAACCCGCAGCAGTCGTGGCCGAGTGGTTAAGGCGATGGACTTGAAATCCATTGGGAATCTCCCGCGTAGGTTCGAATCCTGCCGACTGCGTGAAATTACACATACTTTGCCTGTAATACATTTAAGAAAAATTCTATTGCTATGCTGATTGAACCCGCAGCAGTAGTGGCCGAGTGGTTAAGGCGATGGACTAGAAATCCATTTGGAATCTCCCGCGTAGGTTCGAATCCTGACGACTGCGTGAAAAATACATACTTTGCCTTTAATACATTCAAGAAAAATTCTATTGCTATGAGGAGTGAACCCGCAGCAGTCGTGGCCGAGTGGTTTAGGCGATGGACTTGAAATCCATTGGGAATCACCCGCGTAGGTTCAAGTCCTGCCGACTGCGTGAAATCATACATACTTTGCCTTTAATACATTTAAGAAAAATTCTATGGCTATGAGGATTGAACCCGCAGCAGTCGTGCCCGAGTGGTTAAGGAGATGGACTTGAAATCCATTGGGAATTTCCCGCGCCTGTTCGAATCCTGCCGACTGCGTGAAATTATACATACTTTGCCTTTAATACATTTAAGAAAAAATCTATTGCTATGAGGATTGAACCCGCAGCAGTCGTGCCCGAGTGGTTAAGGCGATGGACTTGAAATCCATTGGGAATCTCCCGCGTATGTTCGAATCCTGCCGACTGCGTGAAAATATACATACTTTGCCTTTTATACATTTAAGAAAAATTCTATTGCTATGAGGATTGAACCAGCAGCAGTCGTGGCCGAGTGGTTAAGGCGATGGACTTGAAATCCATTGGGAATTTCCCGCTCCTGTTCGAATCCTGCCGACTGCGTGAAATTATACATACTTTGCCTTTAATACATTTAAGAAAAAATCTATTGCTATGAGGATTGAACCCGCAGCAGTCGTGGCCGAGTGGTTAAAGCGATGGGTTTGAAATCCTTTGGGAATCTCCCGCGTAGGTTCGAATCCTGTCGACTGCGTGAAGTTATATGGACTAGAAATCCATTGGGAATCTCCCGCGTAGGTTCGAATCCTGCCGACTGCGTGAAATTTTACATACTTTGCCTGTAATACATTTAAGAAAAATTTTATTGCTATGAGGAGTAAACCCGCAGCAGTCGTGGCCGAGTGGTTAGGACGATGCCGACTGCATGAAAAAATACTCTTTGCCTGTAATACATTTAAGAAAAATTTTATTGCTATGAGGAGTAAACCCACTGCAGTCGTGGCCGAGTGGTTAAGGCGATGGACTTGAAATTCATTGGGATTCTCCCGCGTAGGTTCGAATCCTGCCGACTGCGTGACGTTTTACATACTTTGCCTTTAATACATTTAAGAAAAATTCTATTGCTAGGAGTATTGTACCCGCAGCAGTCGTGGCCGAGTGGTTAAGGCGATGGACTGGAAATCCATTGGGAATCTCCCGCGTCGGTTCGAATCCTGCCGACAGCGTGAAGTTATATATACTTTGCCTTTAATACATTTAAGTAAAATTCTATTGCTATGAGGATTGTACCCGCAGCAGTCGTGGCCGAGTGGTTAAGGCGATGGACTGGAAATCCATTGGGAATTTCCCGCGCCTGTTCGAATCCTGCCGACTGCGTGAAATTATACATACTTTGCCTTTAATACATTTAAGAAAAAATCTATTGCTATGAGGATTGAACCCGCAGCAGTCGTGGCCGAGTGGTTAAGGCGATGGACTTGAAATCCATTGGGAATCTCCCGCGTAGGTTCGAATCCTGCCGACTGCGTGAAGTTATATGGACTAGAAATCCATTGGGAATCTCCCGCGTAGGTTCGAATCCTGTCGACTGCGTGAAGTTATATGGACTAGAAATCCATTGGGAATCTCCCGCGTAGGTTCGAATCCTGCCGACTGCGTGAAATTTTACATACTTTGCCTGTAATACATTTAAGAAAAATTTTATTGCTATGAGGAGTAAACCCACTGCAGTCGTGGCCGAGTGGTTAAGGCGATGGACTTGAAATCCATTGGGAATTTCCCGCGCCTGTTCGAATCCTGCCAACTGCGTGAAATTATACATACTTTGCCTGTAATACATTTAAGAAAAATTCTATTGCTATGAGGATTGAACCCGCAGCAGTCCTGGCCGAGTGGTTAAGGCGATGCCGACTGCGTGAAATTATACATACTTTGCCTGTAATACATTGAAGAAAAATTCTATTGCTATGAGGAGTAAACTCGTGGCCGAGTGGTAAAGGCGATGGACTTGAAATCCATTGGGAATCTCCCGCGTAGGTTCGAATCCTGCCTACTGCGTGAAATTATACATACTTTGCCTGTAATACATTTAAGAAAAAATTTATTGCTATGAGGAGTAAACCCGCAGCAGTCGTGGCCGAGTGGTTAAGGCGATGCCGACTGCGTGAAATTATACATACTTTGCCTGTAATACATTTAAGAAAAATTTTATTGCTATGAGGAGTAAACCCACAGCAGTCGTGGTCGAGTGGTTAAGGCGATGGACTTGAAATCCATTGGGAATCTCCCGCGTAGGTTCGAATCCTGCCGACTGCGTGAAATTATACATACTTTGCCTTTAATACATTTAAGAAAAATTCTATTGCTATGAGGATTGAACCCGCAGCAGTCGTGGCCGAGTGGTTAAGGCGATGGACTAGAAATCCATTGGGAATCTCCCGCGTAGGTTCGAATCCTGCAGACTGCGTGAAATTTCACATACTTTGCCTTTAATACATTTAAGAAAAATTCTATTGCTATGAGAATTGAACCCGCAGCAGTCGTGGCCGAGTGGTTAAGGCGATGGACTTCAAATCCATTGGGAATCTCCCGCGTATGTTCGAATCCTACCGACTGCGTGAAATTATACATACTTTGCCTTTAATACATTTAAGAAAAATTCTATGGCTATGAGGATTGAACCCGCAGCAGTCTTGGCCGAGTGGTTAAGGTGATGGACTTGAAATCCATTGGGAATCTCCCGCGTAGGTTCGAATCCTGCCGACTGCGTGAAGTTATGTGGACTAGAAATCCATTGGGAATCTCCAGCGTAGGTTCGAATCCTGCCGACTGCGTGAAATTTTACATACTTTGCCTGTAATACATTTAAGAAACATTTTATTGCTATGAGGAGTAAACCCGCAGCAGTCGTGGCCCAGTGGTTAATGCGATGCCGACTACGTGAAAAAATACATACTTTGCCTGTAATACATTTAAGAAAATTTTTATTGCTATGAGGAGTAAATCCGCTGCAGTCGTGGCCGAGTGGTTAAGGCGATGGACTTGAAATCCTTTGGGAATTTCCCGCGCCTTTTCGAATCCTGCCAACTGCGTGAAATTATACATACTTTGCCTGTAATACATTTAAGAAAAATTCTATTGCTATGAGGATTGAACCCGCAGCAGTCGTGGCCGAGTGGTTAAGGCGATGCCGACTGCGCGAAATTATACATACTTTGCCTGTAATACATTCAAGAAAAATTCTATTGCTATGAGGAGTAAACTCGTGGCCGAGTGGTTAAGGCGATGGACTTCAAATCCATTGGGAATCTCCCGCGTATGTTCGAATCCTACCGACTGCGTGAAATTATACATACTTTGCCTTTAATACATTTAAGAAAAATTCTATTGCTATGAGGATTGAACCCGCAGCAGTCGTGGCCGAGTGGTTAAGGTGATGGACTTGAAATCCATTGAGAATCTCCCGCGTAGGTTCGAATCCTGCCGTCTGCGTGAAGTTATGTGGACTAGAAATCCATTGGGAATCTCCAGCGTAGGTTCGAATCCTGCCGACTGCGTGAAATTTTACATACTTTGCCTGTAATACATTTAAGAAACATTTTATTGCTATGAGGAGTAAACCCGCAGCAGTCGTGGCCCAGTGGTTAATGCGATGCCGACTGCGTGAAAAAATACATACTTTGCCTGTAATACATTTAAGAAAAATTTTATTGCTATGAGGAGTAAATCCGCTGCAGTCGTGGCCGAGTGGTTAAGGCGATGGACTTGAAATCCATTGGGAATTTCCCGCGCCTGTTCGAATCCTGCCAACTGCGTGAAATTATACATACTTTGCCTGTAATACATTTAAGAAAAATTTTATTGCTATGAGGAGTAAACCCGCAGCAGCCGTGGCCGAGTGGTTAAGGCGATGCCGACTGCGTGAAATTATACATACTTTGCCTGTAATACATTTAAGAAAAATTTTATTGCTATGAGGAGTAAACCCACAGCAGTTTCGGCCGAGTGGTTAAGGCGGTGGACTTGAAATCCATTGGGAATCTCCCGCGTAGGTTCGAATCCTGCCGACTGCGTGAAATTATACATACTTTGCCTGTAATACATTTAAGAATAATTTTATTGCTATGAGGAGTAAACCCGCAGCAGTCGTGGCCGAGTGGTTAAGGCGATACCGACTGCGTGAAATTATACTCTCTTTGCCTGTAATACATTTAAGAAAAATTTTATTGCTATGCGGATTGAACCCACAGCAGTCGTGGCCGAGTGGTTAAGGCGATGGGCTTGAAATCCATTGGAAATCTCCCGCGTCGGTTCGAATCCTTCCGACTGCGTGAAATTATACATACTTTGCCTTTAATACGTTTAAGAAAAATTCTATTGCTATGAGGAGTAAACCCGCAGCAGTCGTGGCCGAGTGGTTAAGGCGATGCCGACTGCGTGAAATTATACATACTTTGCCTGTAATACATTTAAGAAAAATTTTATTGCTATGAGGAGTAAACCCACAGCAGTTTCGGCCGAGTGGTTAAGGCGATGGACTTGAAATCCATTGGGAATCTCCCGCGTAGGTTCGAATCCTGCCGACTGCGTGAAATTATACATACTTTGCCTTTAATACATTTAAGAAAAATTCTATTGCTATGAGGATTGAACCCGCAGCAGTCGTGGCCGAGTGGTTAAGGCGATGGACTTGAAATCCATTGGGAATCTCCCGCGTAGGTTCGAATCCTGCCGACTGCGTGAAATTATACATACTTTGCCTGTAATACATTTAAGAAAAATTTTATTGCTATGAGGAGTAAACCCGCAGCAGTCGTGGCCGAGTGGTTAAGGCGATACCGACTGCGTGAAATTATACTCTCTTTGCCTGTAATACATTTAAGAAAAATTTTATTGCTATGCGGATTAAACCCACACCAGTCGTGGCCGAGTGGTTAAGGCGATGGGCTTGAAATCCATTGGAAATCTCCCGCGTCGGTTCGAATCCTGCCGACTGCGTGAAATTATACATACTTTGCCTGTAATACATTTAAGAAAATTTCTATTGCTATGAGGAGTAAATCCGCAGCAGTCGTGGCCGAGTGGTTAAGGCGATGGACTTGAAATCCATTGGGAATCTCCCGCGTAGGTTCGAATCCTGCCGACTGCGTGAAATTATACATACTTTGCCTTTAATACATTTAAGAAAAATTCTATTGCTATGAGGAGTAAACCCGCAGCAGTCGTGGCCGAGTGGTTAAGGCGATGCCGACTGCGTGAAATTATACATACTTTGCCTGTAATACATTTAAGAAAAATTTTATTGCTATGAGGAGTAAACCCACAGCAGTTTCGGCCGAGTGGTTAAGGCGATGGACTTGAAATCCATTGGGAATCTCCCGCGTAGGTTCGAATCCTGCCGACTGCGTGAAATTATACATACTTTGCCTTTAATACATTTAAGAAAAATTCTATTGCTATGAGGATTGAACCCGCAGCAGTCGTGGCCGAGTGGTTAAGGCGATGGACTTGAAATCCATTGGGAATCTCCCGCGTAGGTTCGAATCCTGCCGACTGCGTGAAATTATACATACTTTGTCTGTAATACATTTAAGAAGAATTTTATTGCTATGCGGATTAAACCCACAGCAGTCGTGGCCGAGTGGTTAAGGCGATGGGCTTGAAATCCATTGGAAATCTCCCGCGTCGGTTCGAATCCTGCCGACTGCGTGAAATTATACATACTTTGCCTTTAATACATTTAAGAAAAATTTTATTGCTATGAGGGTTGAACCCGCAGCAGTCGTGGCCGAGTGGTTAAGGCGATGGACTTGAAATCCATTGGGAATCTCCCGCGTAGGTTCGAATCCTGCCGACTGCGTGAAATTATATGTACACTTTGCCTTTAATACATTTAAGAAAAATTCTATTGCTATGAGGATTGAACCCGCAGCAGTCGTGGCTGAGTGGTTAAGGCGATGGGCTTGAAATCCTTTGGGAATCTCCCGCTTAGGTTCGAATCCTGCGTAAAATTAAATTTAGCGTTAATGCGTTTAAGAAGGATTGTGTTGTTATGAGGTTCGAATCTCTCCTGCGCCAGCTGCGTGAAGTTATATTATGCGGTTACAGTGGCGGATTTAACGGCGGGCGCGTGCCGGGGCTCTGATTTCTAAGGGGCTCCCAAACTTGCCGCCTTTTTTTTACTTAAGGGCCCATTATTTGCTTTTGCGCCCGGGGCCTCGACCGACTTTAATCCGCCACTGTGTAAGAACGGTAGTATGTACTGACGGTTTACTGAAACTTCACCCTCCGACATTTCGTCGACGAAAATCCCCGGAGCTAGGCAAGGGAAAAGGACTTTGCCGTGCACCAGAGCAGGAATGTTCGTTTCATTCGTCACACCGTTTCTTCGGCTGAGATCCCAGCCTGATTAGTCCCCCACAAGGTCATGTTGAAAATTTGTGAAACACAATAAAATACTTTATTTTATGCTGCTTCTCTGTCCTCACTTTTAGTCTATCTACCGCCGGTGATTTTCATGCTACAGTTGCCGTTCGAACGCTATTTAGGGTTTTTCAGAATGGAGATCACATTCCAATACAAAAAACTTGGTGTTGCCATTTGATATTTTCGAAATTTTCTCACTGTAACCGTAACTGTTAGAGTGACACTGTTGTTTTCCATATCATTCTTGAGCGCATACATCAAAATACCTTATGCCAAAATTTCATTCAGTTTCTGTGAATTGTATGATAGTTAGGGGCCCATATGTCGGGATAGTTTTTTTATAATCACCCTGTATTACTACAATGCGATTTCAACTTAGTACTTTAACATTTTCCAGTAATATACGGTCGTGTTTTTTTGAATGCGAAATTGTTTATTTCAGCTATGTTTTACGTATTCGAGTTTTTTTTTTTGTGAACGAATGTGAAATTTGTCATTTGGAATTCACTACTGCGAATAAATGCGAAATTTATGATTTGGAAACTTTTTTTGCGAAATTTACCTATCTCTACTGATATCCTTTGCGTCTTCGCCACCAAACATGTTAATCATCTGGTCATAAAAGCACGAATAGCCTGCGTTCGGTTGGAAGAGAATAACTACTCCTCCTAGGCACTCACTTGTCCTCCCATTCACTCACTAGGCCACTTATTGTATCTCTAGGTCGCTCAACCAACCACTCTATCATCATTCATTCACTAACTACTTTATATACTGACTCACTCACTCGGTCATTTCTCGCTCACCGACTGGTGTGGGTGAATTTTCCGTCGTGAATTGTATGGCGGTGAATTTTTCTGTAGTGAATTCCTCCAGCTGAGGCTGGTTTACGGAAAATTCACCGTCAGAAAATTCCGATACTCATATTCGATCACTGGTGACACTGAACGAAAAGATGAACCTCTCCGTTGATTATACGAAGTACAGATGACTGGGACAGTCACATGTGTACTTCGTACTGGCGACATAAACCAAACACTTTGGCGACATCGGCGTCTAGATACACATTATTTGGCCGAGTCGATTTCATTTATTCGCCAAATGAACCGAAAACCTCGCATGTAAGTCAAATTGAGTCGACACCGGACACGTTATTATGCCTTTTGTTTCGTTCGATCCCGGACTTGTCGAACTAGTGTGTTGGTGGCGAATTACAGAAAGACATTTGAATCGGTGACATTATTATAAAAATATTATTCGGGGGGGGGGGGGAACAGCCGTAGAAGAAAATATCTAGACTCATGTCTTTCAACCACCGGGATTCGGCGTTAGTAATCGAACCGGGTCGATGGTTATATTCGGATTCGCCATTCCAATTTATCTACTCATTTCTTTTACATTCAACTCTTACCCACGGCTTCGCTCGCGTGGATATGATCTTCTGAAAATTACTCGGTGATGATCCCCCCCATATGACAATTGAATGCCTTATGACCCCCCCCCCCCTTTAGGGGTTGAATTTCGAGATATCTCGCCTTAGTGGGCATCTACGTTATAACAAGTAATACCGACAAAATTTCATATTTATAGCTTCAGCGGTTTCAGCTCGACGATGATGAATCGGTCTCAGTCACTCAGGACATGTTATTTTATATACAGGGTGCACAGGGGTAACAGGACGCAAAACACAGTGCAAAGTTGGGGAGAAACAGCATTAAAATAGCGAATAAAATGGTTTACCCGTATCTAACACCGTTCCCCCCCCCCAACCGCATTTCCTCCGTTTTTTTCTAATTTTATAATATCTCAGTGAATATTGCACTTAGAAACATGGATATTTTTTTCGGCATCTGGAGAGACAGGGCAATCACTTCCTAACTGGGTTTTTGGACACTCGGGAACTGCATAGAAAAAGTCAATTTTTTTTCATAACTATGCAACCCCTTGAAACATGAATGACATATCTGAGTATTACCCCGTTAATTGGATACGTTTTATAATTGTAAGTTGTAAGTATGCCTATAGGATCAAAGATTCGCCAGTAAAATATCATACGCCCTGTTACCCTGTGCACTTTGTATAAAAATTTTTAGTGAGGAGAAGCAAAACTGTTATGAAATCGTTCACCTTTTGTTTTGAGTACGAGGGAGGGTGGTTTGAAAATATGGGATTTTTTTTTACCATAAGTAATGTACAAGGTGTCCTGTAAGTGCTAATGCAGCCTTTATCTCATCAGCCGTCCGTTCTACAGGTATGATTCCAATTTTAAAAATGCTCAAAGAGCATTAAAAAATTACCCGGACCAGAATTGAGAGTGAAAATACAGTATGTCACAAATTTAAAAAAAAAACTAAATTTTTATACGGTCCCCCTGTGCTCTAACTTCCAATCAGAAAGTTGTTGTCCTGTCTCTTCCGAAGTTGACAGAAAAAAAATTCCACGTATCTTATATTCGCTGAGATATTCCAATTCACAAATGGAAATTGTAGAAAGTACACTGCTGGCCACCGTAAATGCAACACCCTGAAGGAAGCATGCAAATAATATGAAATTTACAACATGCATTAGCGGAGGTGAGATATGCAAATGATTAGAATTTCAGCGCAGACGCACATCACGCGCGCCTGTGGCGCCACTTCAAAGCGCTATTTAAGGCTTGGAGATTTCGACGATTTGAAGTACGCAATTGTCTTTTTCTTGTGGTTTTTTCAAAAAAACGATCAATTATGCCTCGTAGAAAACAGCGATCATCTTTTGATCAAGTATCCGAGTTCGACAGAGGAAGAATAGTGGCCTACCGAGATTGTGGATTATCTTTCAGGGAAATCGGTAGTCGTGTTGGACGAAACCAAACAACTGTAATGCGGATATGTGATCGTTGGATGCAGGAGGGTACGACGGACCGACGTGTTCGATCGCATCCACCTCAGTGCACCACTTCACGTGATGACAGGCATATTGTGCGTATGGCAGTGACGGATCGCTCAGCCACATCACGAACCATAGCACAGCACATTCAGTCTGTACCGCATCATCCAGTGTCTGCGCGTACCATTCGACGCCGTTTACAGCAGAGTGGTCTGTCCGCAAGACGTCCATTGCTTCGTCTACCCTTAACGCAGAACCACAGACGTCTCCGCCGCCAATGGTGCGATGAAAGAAGGATGTGGACGGCACAATGGAATGAAATTGTCTTTACTGACGAGTCACGCTTCTGTCTGCAACACCACGATGGTCGGATTTGACTCTGAAGACACCGTGGAGAGAGGATGCTGAACAGCTGCGTTATGCACCGCCACACTGGTCCTCCACCGGGTATTATGGTATGGGGCGGTATTGGATATCACTCTCGCACTCCTCTAGTACGCATTGCCGGTACTTTAAAAAGCCAGCGCTACATCTCCGAGGTGTTGGAGCCAGTTGTCCTTCCTTACCTTCAGGGCTTGCCCACAGCCATATTTCAACAGGATAATGCGCGACCACACGTGGCACGCATTGTCCAAAGGTTCTTCGTCAATCGCCAGATTGAATTGCTTCCCTGGCCAGCTCGCTCTCCGGATCTTTCGCCGATAGAAAACATGTGGTCCATGGTTGCACAACGATTGACCCAGATTACATCCCCAGCTGCCACACCAGATCAACTTTGGCAACGCGTGGAAGCTGCTTGGTCTGCTGTACCCCAAGAACACATCCAAAGTTTGAATCAATGCCGAGGCGTGTGGCAGCGGTGATCTCCAACAATGGCGGCTACTCTGGCTACTGATTTTGGCAGGAACCACACTTCACAGAAGTCTATAAATTTAATCATTTGATGCTTGGTCAACATGTTATCTACAAAATAAATATTGTTGCGATATCTCTTGTCTTTCTTGGTGTTGCAATTTGGGTGGCCAGCAGTGTAGATTCTTCTACACTGGAACGTAGAAGAAAGGAACATTTTCCGTTAGTTTTTGCTGCCCTTTTAAAACTTTTATCCGATTTTTGAATTCGAATATCTCAGTGAATATTGCGTTTGTAAGCTTGGAATTTTTTCTGTTGGCAAATTGGAAATTAAAGAACCGGGGACCGTATAAAAATTTAGATTTTTTTTATTTCGTTGCACACTGTATTTTCACTCTGGAAACTGATACGGGGTAATTTTTGAACGTCTTTTGAACATTTTTCAAATTGGAATCGTATCTCTACGATGGACGGTTGATGAGATAAAGGCCGCATTAGTAATTACGGGACACCCTGTATAGTATATTTCGTTCGATCAGAATGTTAATGATGATGTTCAATCACATCTTTATGAAACAGATGGGCCTCTGCAGCGTCTAACGCAGGCCACGGAATTCCAAAACTAGAGGAATATGGTGCACGTGAACGAATGGTTGTTGGGCGCGATCAAGAACAACAGCGACCACTCCGACCGACATGCCGAAGCTCGACGTCGAGAAGAGCCCTAGCACAGGAGCCCTGCCGCTGTCCACTCAGCTGATGATTAGAAGCTGGACTGATCTCACCGACAACGACAAGAAAGAGTTGAAATTGGTGAGTCCCTCTGATTCATGCCAGCTGAACTCCTGGCCCGCAACTGAGGACCTGCAGTACATTTTCGGATCACTCAAGTGTCCCGCGTCACATTCCCGGAGCATTAAAATAACACGTTGCATATTTACATGTATGAGTAACTTACCCTTATTTTCTCAATGTAAAAAAAACAAAAACAAAAGAAGAAAAACAAACCACCATATAAAAAAAACATATATAAACATCCTACCCCAGGGAGCACCATTAACATTTCCTCGCGAGCAGCAATTTGGTGCCTCTCGGGCTTGAAATAAAAAATTTACATTAAAGAAAAAGATTAGCATATATTATATTAGCACATTATAAGCATATTATTACATTAGCATATTGTCAGCACACTACTACCAATGAACCATGTGTGTAGCTATGAATTGTGTGTATAGTTTTCTACCAGGGGCGTAGCCAGAAATTTCGTTCGGGGGGAGGGGGGACCAAAGTGATAGAACAATAGATATGGCCATCTTTTTCTCATTTTTCGGTCATTTTCTCACATTTCGGGGGGGGGGGGCAGACCCCCAAGTCCTCCCCCCTCGCTACGCCCTTATTTTCTACATTTTGTTTCATTATTTGCTTTATAAGAGATCCAGTCTTTTTTTTCATTAGTGCTAGAATGGTGATGTTTTCATTCTTAAAATTTACATCCTCCGTGTTTCTCTTCCAAGCTTCGCATACTAGGTGTTTAACATCACTTGTCGCTTTCTCACAAAAGATGCACTTGGGAGAGCTTTCATGAAATCTTTTTTTGGTATAAATCAAATGCGCCATGTTGTTTTAGAACTTGATTGAAGTAGAAATTACCCTGCAAGATGTTCAGTGACACTTTTGAAAATATTCCATGTGTAAATCTTCCATTTGATAAACAGTCCCATGTTGCTGCCAGTTTTCCATTATGGATTTCTTTATCAATTGTATCGATGAGATTTCAACTATTGTATCTATTTCAGTCTTCTCTGTTGCCTCCTTGGCTTTTTTTTATCTGCATACTCATTTCTTAGGTTCCGATTATGGGCCTTAACCCAATGGAAGACTATTTTGTTCTTTTCAGCTAAAATTTTCATGTTGTGTATATTTTTTTCTTTGTTATTGATTTTCCTTAATGTCTGTAGTACTGATTGGCTGTCACTATAAACGTGGACACCTTTTAATGACCACGAACAATAAAGGTCAGGAAATAACGTGATACTTGATGACCTTAATGAAATGACGTAATAAATATTAGATGGCATAAATGATTTTGTGTCATAAAAATCACGAATTTCTTTCGAACTGAAAAATTCTGTTCCGGATGAAAATATCAAAATCATCTAAAATGTTTGTTAATGAACCTTCAGAGGGTGTTTCCAAATTACCCTAGGCCTACTCGTTACTGGTTGTCACGAGATAAATGAAGTACTTTTAATTGCGATTTTGTTTGAATGGAAATGTAAAACTTTTCAATGAGTGATTGTTCATATAAAGTTATAATTGCATCCATATCATTTTTTTTTTACGGAAGATCAGAGGATCTGTGAAATCTGTCAACAACTGAAAAAGATGCAATGAATTCTTTGATGTGTACATTGAGCCAAAAAAATGAATTTCTCAAAATCTTTTTCTTTTCGATAATTATAAGTAGTTATATTTATAATTTTTATATTCTTAAAGGATTAAAAAATAAAATAAAACGAAAAATAACTGCCATCGGCTAAACTCAGCAGATTACTTAACGGAAATTGCAACGTAACTAATCAATACTTGTGAAGTCTTCATAAAATAACACCCGAGAGTACTACAACGATAGTGCGATCGGTAGAAACATGGTATGGGGTACATGGAACAATCCTCAAGCGGCGTCTGAGTTTGAATCCGAACTGCCCCGCAGCATTATACATTTTCCCCTTCCGTCTCTTCAATTAGCGCCATCTGTCTTCCAAAAGTCTAATTATTTGCAAATGGACATAATGACCATTGTGTCATGTCATGTTTGAGACATTTTATGACTTCCAAAGAACTTTTTTATTGACGGCAGGCAACAACTTGGGATACATAAGCCATACCGAGTAAAATGCTTATTGACATTTGTTTCAGAAGCCTGCTGCTTTTCACATTTGATAGACAGCTGTGAAGAAGTTAATTCATTAGATTTTACTCAAGATCTTGTGCCTTTAGGGTAAAATTCCCGAATCGCCACAAACGAACTTATTCTGAAAATATTTGCAAACTTGGGTATTGAAAACAGACATTTGTGTGGTACCTTAGAAAATTTCGGTTAGTTTTGTTTCCGTATATTTGCGAATCAAATTTCACGTATTTTTCTCAAAGAAATATGGTCATCTTAGTAGTGCTTCGTTTCTCTGCCTTTGGCAATTTACAGTGACTTCAGTGATACAGCAGTAGTTAGCAACTTTGCTTACCTTCAGCTTCACATTTGGCGACATTTAGCAATTTGCCGTATTTTTCTCGACGAAATATGGTCAGTTAACTACTGATGGAGGAGTCCCTTCAGCTGCTGACTCTAAATAGCTGAGCAAAGACAACCAAACCCCAGCTAGCATTCGTATCGAAACCAGTGGAATCGGGGATTGATGATCTAACCACTCTGCCAACATTAGATGGAATCTATTTTGCATATTTTTTTCCTATCGGGCACGTACGTAATCTAGTAATTCCCGAAGAGCAGAAAAAACTCGCAGATATAAACATTAAAATGTCAAGTCAAGTCAATTAGATTTTCTTTGTTTTGATTGGTGTGTTCACGTGCTAATCAGCTGATAGCGGACGACGCTTGTGACGGTTCTGCTGGAAGTACAACAAAAGCATCCTTTCAAGAGGAAAGGTATTTGGATTATTTTTCAACGTGTTCCGAAACATAATTATGCACAATAATTACTGAATTATTCAATTACTGACAAGTAGGTCATTGGTGTGGAAAAATCCCGTTTGAAATAAAATTATTTTTAGTGGCGTCGGAGCCAGGGGTAATTCGTGCCATAGGTCTTGGCACCCCTAGAAAAGGTTCGGGGATAAAAATTTCGTGTGTAAAGGCTCAACCCGTGGTTATATCCCGATACCCTTGCCGATATGAATGGCCAAAAGAAGTAACCTGGGGACAGTGACTTCGAGACCGGGGCCTGCCAGAGCACCCACGGTAATTTATGGCATAGGTCTGAGCACCCTGGATTGATTCAGACGTCAAAATTTCCTATGTAAAGACCAAGACGAGTACCCGCAAGTTCCAAACGCTTCCGACGCCCCGGATTATTTTTATTCGTGGCCGCAACTAGATCCTTGGTCACCGAGAGGGGGCGGCGAGCACGCATTTGAGAGAGCGGTTTAAAGGGTGAAATTAGCCGTTTTCAGCAATTTGGCCCGTCTTAAAAGCATCGTGGGCCCCCGGGCCAAGTGATTTTTCTGAGGTCCTACCTGGTAAATTCTCGAAACATTCAACTACTCGTTTTTCTGAGGGGGCCCCCATGCGTTAAGATGATTGATGAGCATTTCAGGGTTGAAGCCATAATTTGACATTTAGGCCAGTGTTTCTCAATCCTTTTTTTTTTTTTAGCCCACGGGACCCCCTTGGACCATATTTCTTATGTGTCTGCAAGGCCGTCTTAAGAGCATCGTGGGCCCCCGGGCCAAATGATTTTTCTGAGGCCCTACCAGGCAAATTCTCGAAAATCTCAACCAGATCTCATTTTTGTGGGGCCCCTTTTCTCTTGAGGCCCCCGGGCCGTGCCCGGGTAGGCCCATGCCTTAAGACGGCACTGTGTGTCTGTGCAGAGGTACATTTACGGGTATGTGAGCGCAGCAAATTTAAGGAATGATTTAAGAAAATTGGTTCAATTGTGGAAGGGGTGGTTAAATTTGTTTACCCCACAGATGGTAAATACCATAAATCCACCGGAATAGCTACGGTATAAACCCAGTGGTTCTCAAAATTTTTGTCACCTGCAGCTTCCAAGAACAGTTTTGTAGATATTTTTTCTCTTATAATAGAACTACTTCTTAAAGCATAAATGGGTATTTCCAGCACCCTGCGATGCCCTGGACAAAAATTTGCAACTCTTTGAGGATACACTGGTATAATCCATTTTGGCGATGTGTATATCAATTTTTTTTTTCCTTTGGCAATAAAAACACCCAAAAACGTGAGAAGTTTAGGCCAATAGGAGAAATGGCCAACCAGGAAGAAAAACACCTACAGGCTTGAAAAGAAATCGCCAAACGAGATACAATACTATAGCCATTATGAAAACAGTGATCTACAATGAATGCAAGCATGGGAGTGACCAAGGAACAGTTATAGTATGATCCCCTTTTTTGGCACTTTCTTTTCTATGGCGAGAAAAACGTCAAGCACGGTGAGAAGCACAGGCGGAGATAGACTTGAAAGGCTGGGGGAGGAGCAGGATGATGTGGATTCATATATATGCATAAAGTATAGCTTAGTCATTGACACTGGGGGCAATTTCCCTTCCCCATATCTCCACCCATGGAAAGAAATCGCCATGGGTGAAGCCCAACCAAGAGTGGAATGGAATCATGCTTTCCTTGACAAAGAAAATGAGAAAAATAATAGGCGGGAGGGGGGGAATCAAAAATCACTTTTCTCTGAAGCCCACAATGCTTGAGATGTCCCTGTCCTAGACCAGATACCCAATTAAAGATTGAAAATGAAGCAACATATCGCCTTTCCCCTCCCCCAATTCTAGAAGCATGAATGTGTAAATTTTCACTTTTTTATTGGCTGGTTGGATACCTTATTTTGCTGTCTGTTTTTGACTGAAATGTGAATGTGCATCCCAAATGGAAACACATGTTATACTACATTTTTGGAAAATAACTTCCGTACTTTTTGTTTACTCTACCGTCCCACATTCTTTTTTTTTCCCCAAGGGCACATTGCACGTTTATGCTTCAGGAATGAAGGGGAACGATTATGAATTGGTTATAAACTAAAACGTGATTCTTCCAAGATAAAAACTCTCTGGATAGTAAATAAACTCTGCCTTAACCGTTTGTTCATTTAAAAAGTCTCTTTGGGTTTGGTCAAAAATAGTCTCTGGGTTTAATAAAAACATGATTGCAGGATTAAAACTCTGGATATAACGGCTAGCATGCACAAAAAGTTAATGAAAATGGAAATATGAATTGTAGTCTGAAAGAAAATGCAATCACATTGGGACTCTATATCTGATAATAACCGAATGATAACTATATCCAGAAAAAATTCCCATTTGCAAGTACGGTGACTATATATGCCATCTCCAATGTATAATATGCTGAAATCTGCCATGTACTTTGCAGAACAACCTGGAAGAATTTTAAGAAAAATCTGGAAAATACTGTTATGGGAATTTTTACTCTATTACTCAACCATACATGCACCTCGTCCACACAGTCCTTTGCGGAATTTCTAATGAATTTGTACATGTTGTGAACCTAACTTGAAGTTGGCTTCAGTGTAATGCTTGTTATGTGTAGTGCTGCCATTAATTTTTCTGACTATGAGTGGAGTGCAATGATTGAAGAACTGCACCGTTATAGGCCTTGTTGCTCTGTGACTCTGGAAATTTTTGCTGCAGAACATTTCCAGTCGGTGGAGGGCTTATTGCAGAACAGTGCTAAATATTTTACTTTGGGGCATCCTCTTTGGTCGAACAGAATGTATGGTAAAATGGGACAACTGTTTTTCTTTCCCATATAATTAGTTGCAAAATGTTCAATCCTTTTTTTTGTTCTAAAACACTACTTTTTGCTTTGTTAGTTAAAATGGACATTTTTTCCCCCAGCCATTGTGAGGCATTACAATGAAACTGTAATGTGTATTACGAATTGTGATACTTTTTATAATGAATGGTAGGTACATTCAAGGTTCACGCTGCCGATCGTCATTGCACCAAATCGAGACAAAATATTTCATTTGGTAAATAAATGAAAGATAAAATTTGTTAAATTTCGAGTGCCCATTCAGCCTCTTGATGGTCGAATCGGCCATTTGATGTAGTTGTTTTGGAATTTTCATTTTATGTCTTATCAGTTTGGCATAGGCTATCTTTCATTTGGCTAAAACTTTTCCATCTTATCGGCCAAATTGTTACAATGGATAAAAAGTTGGGGTACATTCCATGCATTCCCTTGAGAAAATCTCTTGGAAAAAGAAATTTGAATCTGGTCAACTGGCAAACTGATCTAGAACTGAAAGGAAAAGGCTTTTTTTTTGTCATGCATTTGCCGGTCCCTAATAGGAATGTCATTGCAAAAAAAAAAGGCAGTTCCATACTTACATGGATTGCAGCCAACACTATGGATCAATTACGACATTAAATACGGAAATGTTTGTCAACAAGGGGGTGAAAGACACCTTCTAGCCCTCTACATAGTCTTGCAGCATGGTAATGATACCTTTCAGGGGAGGGAAAATTAAGTTTGGTTAAACCTTAGCTTCAGAATGCACAAAAAATAAATTTTGTAGGAAAAAACATTACATTCAAAGTCCTGAAAACTATCAACAGCTCTCCCCCCCCCCCTCTTGTTAGAATATTGGTCCGTTCTGTTCTTTGGAAGGAAAAGTGATAACAATACCTGAATGATAATATTATCCACGATTATATAATATGCAGCATTAACTGTATTACTACGGCCTTTAGGGGGTAACTTCGCCTTTAAACAATGACAAAACAGACCAACAGTTAAAGTAAATAAACCTGTAAGCCGAATGATTATTCAAGAGAAATCTAGCCTTTGGTGTGAAATACATCGCTGAAATCAGCTTTAGATTTTGGCGACAATTTGATTTTCCGGAAAAATCCCATGATGTGACATTACTTCTATCCGGATATCTGAATTTAATGGCGAGCTACAAGTGCTGAGAGATATTGATGAAGTGCAAAATCGAAGGAACATAGAGTAGTGGAAACTGTATCCATCAAAATAGTAGTTTTAACAAGTGATAATTACATAACGCCCATAAGCGTTTAAAAATTTTTTACTGTTTTTCTATTTTTTGCCTGGTTTTTTTTTCTTTTACTTTTCAGCAAAAATCCAGTCCTGATCTTGATTATCTTTAAAAAATATTTTTCTCTTTCTTTCAGCACATAATGGCTCCAAAACCTCTGCTGAAAGCTGCTACTTACCTGTCGCCAAGTATTCCCGTTGATTACTATGAAACGCTTTTGCAGTACTTAGAAGCTAAGCTTGGTATTCATACTACCCTACTTTATGAATCTAGATGGGAAGGACCAAGGGAAGATCGAGAAGATCCATTCTTATCTGGAACAGTTGATCTCGGTGAGCTTAACCAATGCACTATTCTGTGTCAAATGGTTTCACATTGCTGTAGATCATGGATTTCTTTCATTTCAAACTGAGCACGACTCGGGTCTATCGCCATGGACAATTTACTACCTAGTGAGTTGTGCTAGAAGTGTGAGTGTACCTTAAGTCTGAGTGCATATCTAGTGTTGTGTATAATTTTTTAGTGCTGCCATCCATATTTCCGAAGTGTAATGATTTGAATATTTGTAAATGTTGTAGGCCTGTTGACTTAAGAGATAATAATTATAGACTTAAGAGATGGTAGTTTTTCGGCCCAAACTATACTGAGAAATTGAATTTTCTGGATGTTATGTGCTGAAACTAATATTTGGAAAGAAAAGTGATTTGCCCAGAAAATTCAATTTCTCTGTATATTTCAGGTGAAAAAACACCATCTCTTAATAAAAATATGCCAACTGGGGTAAAAATTGCTGTAGTTAGGAGAAGCTGCTATGTCTCCACTCAGTACTTCACACTACTAACGCGTGCTATAAGGAATATGTCCTTTGACAATATTTTTTCGGCAATAATTAGTGATGCCTCGTACAAAACCAGAGTCCTTGTATTTTTGTGTGTGGTCAGCTTTTTATAACTGATACTTTCTACTGGAACACCTTGGCACAGGTCCATAGACAGAAACTTTGTTCGGGGGGGGGGGGGGGGAGTGATAGAACAATAGATTTGGCCATCTTTTCACATTTTTTCGGACATTTTCAGACATTTTGGGGGGGGGGGGCAGACTCCCAAGCGTCCCCCCTGCTACAGCCTTGCCTTGGCAAGCCAATATTTCGTCTGTGGGCCAGATGTCATGCACCCCTACTATAGGCCTAGGTGATTTGTTACTATGATTATAACTGCAGAGTCTGAAACACTGCTGCTCTATTATGCGCATGTAACAAAAGAAAAAACGTTTAATTCAGCGTATCCCAATTATAATGACAACCATCATAAAAAAACTATGTAAGTGCTTATACTTAAAAATGCTTATTTAAATCAGAAATCCTAACGAATCTTATTTTTGGGGTTAGACCAGAACCTACTACTTATTGTCAATTCGGAATGACAGCCTTTTTTTATACTTATCAAGAGGCACCCTTCATGTGGGACTTTTATTACCCTTATTTTTTGGCCGTAAAAATGTCTTAAGCGGGAAAACATTCTAAGTGGGAATGTTGTAAGCACGATTAACTGTAATTAGATCTGGAAGAAGTTTGAGTAAATTCATGAGTGAGTAGCTAGTAAACTTGTCGTAGTGTAATTGAGCTTTCACATGTTCCGATTTTAAATTATCATGCTTTTGAATCTAAACTGATGGCTTATGAAGAAAACTAGCAATGTACACTTTATTTTTGATCATAATTATTTGACACTGTTATTTTCTTTTTACAGCTTGGATGAGTAGTACAGTATTTCTGAGGATGTTGAACCAGAAGCAAAGTCCTATCGAATTACTTCCTGTTTCATCTGTGCATTTGCATCAAAGAGGAGAAGACCGACCCGGATATTACTCGGACGTGATAATGCATAAGGATTTGAGGTTATCTCTTCTTCCTGTGAAATTTATTTATTTTTTTCAATAATGTGCAGATTGTTTTATACATTCACAGACCTGTTAACTTTCTGGATTTCGTCTGGTAATGACAGATTTTACAACGTTTACAGGGCTTCCAGATTATGAATTCATATTGCTGGGTTTCGATTATTGTCGTCAACCTAGAAATTGAAAATGAAGAAAAATGTTTGCTGTTTTCTGCTGCCATTTTCTTTTCTTTAAAAAGCGATCCCTATTCACATGAAAAAGCTCTAGCGGCATCACATCACCTGAACCTATATGAGTGATGGCCAAAGCCTTCCAAATCTATGAACGCAAACAAACATGGCAGCCTGTTCGCGTTGAAGGTTTTTTTATACATGTTTGATCCTAAGAAAGAGTTGGTAGATAATTTGATAGATTTTTGCTGGCCAATATCTCGCAGCAAAAATTACTGAAATCATGATTGAAATATGAAAAAAATAGAGACATCGCTAGCTATAAGCAGAAATCCTAATTGCTAGTGGGAGAGAAATAGGGGACTTTTATAAATCTGTTAATTAGAATAATTTCACAAAAGAAAGTTTAACATAAAAATGTCCAGCAAGTATCATTCAAGGAAGCATCATTGATGACAAAAATACGGGAGTGTCCAGTAAAGTACTGTGAACTCCCAGTATTGTCAAGCAATTTGAAAGATGTATTCACGTCAAGAAATCCCTAATTTTCCTTTTTGTTTTGCATGACATACTTTCTTCAACAGTGAAACATTTCATCATGTGACAAACCAGATTTTTCAAGTCTGGGAATTGGCACTATGTAAGTAAAATTGAAAACCTTAGTTTTTAGTCATGAGAAACACAATTTCTTTTGTTTGGCTATTTTATAACTAGCTCATTGCTTTGTTCTTTTATGACTGCTGCTGACAAACTTTTATAAAAGCTCACCATTGCTGTTTCCTATACTATTACATTGAATGTTCTAACCCCAAAGCAGAACATGCCAAAATCTGTGACATACGCTGCAGCACAATTAGTGCCACTGCAGAACAATCTGGAAGAATTTTAAGAAAAAAATGCAAAAAACATTATTGTAGGGATTTTCATTGCAGAAAACCAGTCAGCCGAGAGTTTGTTGCAGAACAATGCAAAACATTCTGTTTTGGGAATTCTAACTTGTAGATCTTCAATCTGTACTATACTGAAAAACTAACCACCCTGTTTAATTGCATGCTTCCAGTTTTATTACTGATTTTACTTCTTTCTTTATTCAGTGAGAAAGTTAAAGAATTCCTCGACCTTAGAGGTTGCAAATGGGCTTACAATAGTACTGAGTCAATCTCGGGACATGTGATAACTCTCCAGATGTTGAAATCGATAGGAGAAAATGCTACATTCTTTGGAAACATTTTGTATTCAGGTAAGTTAATATTTTTGTAGATTCTATTTGTTCGGTAAAAAGCTGATCTCTCTTTTCTTTGTGAAAGTCATTTTCACTTTTCTCCCTTCTCCCTATAGTAGTCTTGGCAGTTCTGAGTAATCTGAGGTGCTCGAATGTTTTTTAAATTCTTTCTCAAAACAAATTGGTTTTTTTTGCCAAGAACACTCTTTATTTAATTTCTCCAATGAGAGTAATTTCAGTTTGAAAGGGCCGTTTTTTTTTGTTTTTTTTCTGTAATGAGCATTATAAATTGTTATTTGCTGTGTACAGTGTACTTTTTTATAACATACACATGGAATAAAATTTTGCCCATTAATTGCCCATTGTTATTTGCTGTGTACAGTGTACTTTTTTATAACATACACATGGAATAAAATTTTGCCCATTATGTTGAAAGTGTTGGCTAAAAGGGGGAAAATATGCTAAATCTGTATTCCCTGGGACTGGTTATGGGAAGCTTCACTTTTCTAAACCAAGAAAAGTGACATTAGATCACCTATCATTGGTGATGCAAGCACTAAACGAAGCCTAATTGAAATTAAATGTAATCACAAATGTCTGAAGCATAATATAGGTGTGACTGTTATAATAGTCGTACACATTATTTTTCAAACTTTTTTTTTTTTTTCTCAGTCAACTTTTACCTTTTAAACTTTCCACTAAATTCATTTTTAGTAGCTGTATATTGTATGAAACATTGTATAAATATTTAAATTACTTTTTTCTTACTGAAATCATAAATTATGGATTTTTAAAAAGGCAAAAATGTTCCAAGGTACAAAACAAGAGGTATTGTACCTTGAAACATGCATTGTTATACCTTGAAACTGGGCAAAATTACAAAGATAAGAAAAATACAAGTGTTGCAGGAAAAATAATACAACATAATATTTACGATATCCATGATATCAACATTTGCTGTATATGGCACTGATAAACAATAAAATATTTTCTCATTTTTATCGTAAGGAAATTCATTTGGTTTTTGTTGGATGCTTCCTATACTGTAAACTTTCATGTTTTTTCCAACAAATTTGACTAGTTGAATGGGAAAGAAGAAATGGATGTATAGTCCTCCGACCACGAGATGAATTTTCGCTGCGTCATGTCACGTCGGATGATTTTATTCAATTTTTTTTTTCGTAAAATGATTGCACATCGAGAAAAATTCATCAGTGACTGAGCTTTCACGATTGGCATGTCCTTCTAGGATAAAATAGAATCGTTTGACGTGACATGACGTGCTGTAGCCAAATCTCATCTCGTGGTAGGAGGACTATAGCTGGAGTTTTTATAGCGAAAAAGTATAGAACTCTAAATAAAAAAAAATTGAATTGAGCATTCTAATGTAAACTATAAAAATTTCAAGTTTTATACTATTCCAAGGTACATAATATTTTCTGCGCCAACGAACACAATGCTCTATTATTTGTAAAAAATATTAACTTTTTTCATGATGGTTGGTACGATTGAGCATTTGGCACAATTTATCAAGGAGGATGCATAGGTTATAATTACTAGATATAGTTCACTAAATTTGAAATGTTGACAAACTCAGCAAAAACAAGATAGATCATAATTTTATTTTATGTGCTTACTTCAATGTTACAGACAGAGCTGAAACCACGTTCAGTTGTAAGGTTATGTATTTCTAATGTTTTGCATTCCAAAAACATCAGCTAGGAAGCGTTATTGTCAAAACTGTTTCAAGCTTTATTATGGTCAAGGTACAATTTCCCTTATATCAAAAATTGTGATGTATATAGCAGAATAATTGTGAAGAATTCTAAGAACAGAAAGAAAAGAAATCTCATGTGTAGAAACCACTATTAGGCAGGGATTACACTATAATAGTTTCATAAAAGTTCACTTATAAAACTCCAAAAATACAACCAATGCAGGTGATCGATTGCATTTGCTAGAATGTTACTAGTGTTCTTATTGGTTACATTTTTCAACTTTTATAAAAGTACTTTTATGTAACTGTTATAGTGTAATGCCAGCCTTATAGGAATTTTCACAGCAGAACATTTTCGATCAGCTGAAGGCTCGGTGTAGAACAATGCAAAACATTTGGCTTCTGGGGGTAGAAATTTAATACATCTAATGCAGGGCTTGGCAAATTTTAGATGTCTGATTGCTATGACAACTAAAAAATTAGTATTGGTGCTTAAATTTTATTTGTGTAGTTATTAAATTGAAGTCTGAAAACAGCACAAAATGTTTGGAATTTATCTGCCAACATAAAAAGGGTTGCTGTGCCCTGAAAAAGTTGAAAGAAACAATATTTTGGACCTGTTTTTCTTGGGTAAAAAATTTTTTTTCTCTAAAAAAAATTGTTCTGGCATCTAGATATTTTTTTTTTTTGCAATTTGTCAAGCCATAACGTAATGAACTCTGCAAGTGGCATCTTTCGGGAATCTATAACCAACTTGTTTTCGTTCATGTCTGCTTGGTTCTCTTCATGGTTCCTTGTTCTCGTCCAGGTTCCCATTTGGATTCTATAAAGATGGTTATCGGTAAAAAAGCTGATGCTGCAGCTGTGGATTCCAATTGCTTGGCGCTGTTTTTGAAACACAATAGCCATTGTAAAGAGGAGCTTAAGGTTCTGGATTCTTGGGGAATGCTACCACCCTATCCCATTGTAGTGAACTCAAAACTGCCAGGTAGGTGAATTTTTGTTTTACAATTACATTCTTGTGGTCAAAATTATGTAATGGTGCAACTACCAAAAAATATAAATGCTGCCATCTATCTTTTTTTGATTAGAAGGGGGATTTTGATTCTTGTATTTTTCTGATATTGTCTGAAATTTATGGATTTAATTACATTAAATAAAAATTAGACCCATTTTGAACATTTCATTACTGATCAAAATTTATCTAGGAGATGTGGGCATTTGCATCATTGTCAAGAGCAGACACTGTTGCTAAGAATCATCAAAATATATTGCTGTTTTTGCCCTTAAAACATCTTGTGGCACTTGTGAATTTCACTGATAAAGTGCTGCATTGCATAGAAGTAAGAAAGCGGTTATGTCACACCGATTTCTAGTTTGACATATCTTTGTGCGTATCTAACTAGAGTGTGTATGTCTTCAAGCAAATGTTCAACTTCAAGCTTAAACTTTTCAGGATCCAGGGTGTTGTATCGGAAACGGGGGTGATTAGTTTATTGGCATCTTACAGGCAGACAAATTTTTCCTTGTACCATACAGCAGGGCACGGTAGCCAGGTCGATAAGATAGCCTAAAGTACCAAAGGAAGTGTAGAGGTGTCACTAGTTCGATACCTGGTTCGTCTTTGTCAGAAACTTTCCCGATGCAAGGATACATCAGAAACGGCAATGTGACCACAGAAAAAGATTGCTACAGCAGGGAGTCTCACACCGAGGGGTTAGCGACCAACCTCTCTGAGAGTATAAAAAAGCCTGCCATTCGGAATCGGCAATAAGTTGTAGGTCCCAGTTTAACTAGCCCTCGTGTGCAGAAAATGACAGTGGTGCGACAAAAATGATCAAACCATTCAGCTCTTGGAAGGAGTGATTGCTTTTGGATCTGCTCCTAAAATTATTGGTCCTTGTTTACTTATATCCTCACACCTGCATGAAATGAATGTAGCAAGACAAAATGAAACCAGGCTTGGAAAATGCTGATTCAGAACGTTGTTTTTGCATTCACTTTAGAAGGCTTTCATTCAGCCTTCTAAAAAGGGTGGTGATGTTCTTGAGAATGGGGTTGGTATTACACTACCAGTATGTACAATATAGGAGACTGGATTGTACACTTTAATTTTCTTTTCTGAATTCATCACATATACTGCTCCCTTCATAGGTACATTGCCATCTGGTGGTCAATGTTAATATACAGGGCGAATTTAAATTAATCTGAGTTTGTCAATCATCCACTTTTGTTTCAATTGGAGCATGAAACATCGCAACAACTGTCCTGTATGTTTTTGAGTTATGGTGGATAATTACTCATTTCCTTTCTTTCCATCATCCAAGTCTGAAAAAAAATTCCAAACCCAAATTTTTATAAAGCTCCTGAAAGACCAACGATATGTAAACTAAGCACATATTTAGGAAGAGCAGAAAAAATCATATGGCGACACCATTTCCATTGGATTTCATTAGAAGGCAAAATTTCTCATGAATTAGAACACTGATATGGGATATATTGTATGCTCTTTCGAAAGCTGTTGCAATGAACAAGTTTTTGGGTAAATTTGACTGATTGTAGCTAGAAGGGTGTTTGTGGAATTGGCAGTTACAGATTCTGGCAGTAGTTTGATTTTGCGCTTACTCTGATAGGAATCGTCACCTTTTACAGAATTTTTTTCTGCTGCTTCTAAATATGTGCTTAGTTTAAGTGTTTTTCAGGAACTTCATAAATTCAGGATTTTTTTAGATTTGACGAATTTTCCATTCATCCACCATGACTCAAAAGCGATTAGAGATAGGGCAGTGTTGCTAGTGTTTATTCTCCGCTTGAGCTCGTCTATCACCCACTTTCGTTTGACAGATTAGTTGAAATTTCTCTTGTATAAACGATAGCCTGACAATATTAATCTCTGGTCTACATGTGCTTTTAATATGTTTAATGTATTCCTGGGATTGACAAATAAAAAAAAAAATTTTTTGGCTCCTAATTTTTTTTCTAGGAGTCACAAGCATTCCCTTCCCCCCCCCCCCCTAATATGGGAAAAAGTGGTCCAAAATCAGTTGGTTTTTTTTTTTCCGACTTTTGAAGGTTTTGGTGACATTTTTCTCTGTAAGTGGAAACACTGGCGTTAATTGGGGCTGCTATGGTGTTTTTATGTTCCAGTTGGGCTTAAACCTGCATCATATCTCTATGTAACCAAGTTGTCTAAACCAGCAGTTTTCAAATGGTGCTCTGTGGTGTGCACTTTCCCGGGACTCCACTGCCACTCGCGGAAAATAAAATAAATTTAGCAAATTTGATAAATCAAAAAATAGAGGCCTATAGGGTTTTGTTGTAAAAATTATGTAAAAAAAATGGGTTCAAGTCAAACAGGACTTCACCATAGAAATTATAGGCTAAAAAGGGTTCAGTGAGTCAAAAACGTTAACTACTGGTCTACACCCTTTTGTGGATTGAACGATTTAACAGTGATATGAAAAATGAGTGCGAATTATTTCTGTGAATTTTACTAAGAAAGTTTCAATCTTCTGAAACTAACCTATCTGTCTCTGATTGTTATTCCAGCTGATCTGAAGAAAAAAATTGCCAATTGCCTCTTGACCATGCATCAAGATATAGAAGGATTCAAGAAACTTTCGGAATACCGTGTCCGAAAATTTGCTCCGATAAGCATGGCAGACTTTGATCAGGAGCAGCTTATGATTGAACAAACAAAAGAATTGAGCTTCGGAACTACTTATTATTAATGCATGTCTATCATTTTCCATTCTAGCAGGTCTTCATGTACTTAATACAGTTTTTTTTTTTTTTTTTTTAATTATTAGATATGCAGATTGTTATTGTATACACGTAAATGTGCTGCATAGAGAATGTGAGACCGGTGAATAATCTATGTTGTTACTATGAAATTTCCTGAATTGGCCATTGTTGAGTCTATAGTGTCTTAATACAACAACTTTTGCATTTTTAAAATTTCTGTATTATTGGTCTACAAGAAACCGTCCAACGAAAAAGGGTTTTCATAAATTTCTGGGCAAAGTTAAATCACAGTGTTGTGTGTGCTGATGAATTTGCAGAGACACTTAATATTCAATTGATTTTGTTCCACTTGATCTTGATAAGAGTTTCACAAGATATTTAGAGGTTTGTCAAGTTTATCGGAAGGGCATGTATATATATCTGCCACACACACAAGTCCCCCAGATTTCTAATCTACCTATGGCGATGGTAGGTAGAAATTGAATTCTTAGCTCCCCAATTTTTAATGTAATTGCAAAAATGTCTTTTTCTGGAAAAAAATTTATGAGGAATTTTCACTGAGAATGTCAATTGCATTTTTTTGTCTCCAATATTAAATATTATTGCATGCATTATGTTGTCACTATTGTGCCAAATCAACCAAGTATTTCATTTTGGCTAGGAAAGTATAAAATTTGCCAAAGTATCAGCATGAATTCTGCCTCTCATCAGTTGAATCGGCAAGATTGTGTGTTGATCATACTTTCCAAATTTTAAATAGTCATCCTGTTCCTGTCCTGATAGTGATTATTTGGCAAGATTTTGATTTGAGTGTAGAAATTAGATAATTTAACCTATTGATCGATAATTGGCAACTGCATGCCAATTGATGGCTGACAGTCACATTTTTTTTTATGACCAGTTAATGTATGAATTTTACAAGCAGAATTTTTTTTTTCTAGCAATTTCATTGCATTTAATATTTTTCCCCTAATTTAGCAACAATTGTTTTTGCATCTTTTTTCCAATGGTTTTCAATGGCGTTTTAGATGATCTCTTCCAGTGTGCCTTGAGGATGTGTTATAGCGACATAAACTTTTTTTTCTTTTTTTTTGAGAAAAGAACTTGGCATTTTTCAAAATTTTCCAAGCTTTTTCTGCCACTTTCTCTAAATGGGCGGAGATACAGTGGGGCGGGGGGGGGGGGGGAGTGTACCTGAGGAAAAATTATCATAGTCATGATGTAGCTGACTAATCCAATATATATGGTTGTGACATCTTTCGCTTCCCTTCACATCTATTTCTGGGCTTCAAATATCCTGCATATGTCTCCGTAGATCCTTTAACCTTGATCCAATCCCTTGAATGAACTTTGCTGAACATTCGGATATTTACCGAATGAAAACGCTCAGGGAAATCTCGTGTAAAACATGGTGAGAGATTGTCTGTGATGTATTTCTGAAAGAACAATTTTGCCTTACAAAGCATATTTTTCACATTGATCAATGAGTTTATAAAGAGAATGGTGCTTGCAAAAGTCTGTGATTTTTCATATAGAAGTTATTTAAAGTGTTATATATTTCTCTTGCAAATATTTGTTTAGAATTTTGTGTGTTTTTTCAAGAACACTTTTTTAGCACAATATTTTTATACACAAATGTAGCTTATTCTATTGATAGGGTCATTTTCATATTTTACTTACAAGCTTTGTATAACAAGAGTTCTTTATATATATTTAGGAAGGTTGTTTTAATCATTCCGAGTGACTGAATACACTTTTTTTAAGTCATTATTGTGTTCTTATTTTTGGCGGGACAGTGTATTTTTCCACACATCACATATACCAGAGCCAGTCAAAAGATGAGACTAATTTTATTATCCACAGACTGCATCAAAGTTTAGCTCCGAATGATACTCCTTGACATTTTTGTCTTCGGCCTTTCTTTGTCTTTGTGATTTTCCTAAGGTATGCTAGAACCGGTTTATTGACAACCCTTTCGAAATGTTCTCCATTTTCTTCACTGGTGAAGGAGAATTGTGATTTTGCATATAGCTCTCCTTCACATTGTTGCCTGATATTTGGCATGACAACATTGTGTATTTCACCCACCAGGAGTTATAACTAGGATTTTAATCTGGAGGAGCAATCTCTTGATTTTACTGGGCCCCTTGCTGTAAGGTATTGATAGTTTTAAAACGGTTTTTATGTATAAAAAATATTTTTTTACTTCAAACTATCTGTAAAATTTGCCATACAGATCCCTGGCACACCTGTCAGATCAGACAAGGCCCTGGCTCTGTCCCTTCTGAGATATTAGCCCTTTATACACATGTGGGTTCGGCCATGCTGGGGAGGATTACCCTGGCATAGAACTTTGATTCTTGCAAAAAAAATTTTTCCCTCGAATGAAATCTGTGCTGTAGGTCCAATGATTTCGCTCGTTAAAATAACTCTAATGAAGGGTGGAGAGGTTCCTTTTGGGTTTACGAAGGACTTGGTTCCAGTTAGTCTTTTAAAAATTTGGGATATGCTGACTGAAGACAAAAGTATAATTGAAGACTGTTTCAAAATGGACCATACCAAGCAAAACTTTGTAGCTCGAGAACGATTTTAATATTCGCTGTTCTTGTCTGGTCCTTGTACTGTCAGACCTCTTTATGTATAACATCACCATTGGGGACTGAATGAAAATTGACTTCGTAAGTGTGTCGACTTGATAACGAGTAATTCAGATTCAGCTAATTATGCTGACAGAAACAACCTAAAAAGACTGATTTTATACGGGGTGATGTTGTACTGGGGGTCTAACTGTACCAACTTTTTTTTCTGCGTAATTTCATTTGATATAGCAAATTTATCAAAAAATTTTTATGTATTTATAGTGTGATATTGTGCCTTTTTTTTCATTGAAAGAAAGTCGAGCACATCTTTTTTTCATTTTGATCAATTATTTACTAATGTGGAAAGAAGATTTTTGTAATTTTTTAAACTCTTTTGAATATTCAATCTTATATCTAGCTGTGTGAGCTGTTGTTTCCAAGGGCTCGATCAAACAGTTTGTGGAATTGGAGCAGATGAATGCACAATTGAAAAATCAATTTCTATGGGTAGTTCTTGAAATTTAAAATATTTTTTTGTTAAAGATTCACGTACAATTGTACCTCAGCTTACCAGATTAATTTGGTCTTGAAAGTTACTCAAAAGAATGGGGAAATAAATTTCCCCTATGTGAAATTACACTGGTGTAATTGACTCTCATTTCAAAAAATTCAATAAAAATTCAAGCATAGTAAACGTGCTGTATAGCATTTATTTTGTGTGATAGAAAGTGACATCTCGATATAATGTTACTCTGTGTGGACCAAGAAAAAACATTACAGAGGGATTTATCTTTATATTAAGTATAATTGTAAGAGATCTTGCTGTATGTATTATTTTTTTATGTGAAAACAAATACACACACAGTATATATTGTGGTCAAATTCATTGAAGAAAAATTTACATGTTGAACCAATTTATTAAGACTTTTTCCTTGTACTTATTATATTTCATACTTGTTAGCTACATATTTGTTCGCAAGTTTTTTCGCTTTGTATATATTTTTGTAGCTTGACTAATCATAGGTTGAGGTGCCACTTAACATTCATGACTATCAAAATTGAACTTTCCCTTCTCTGTGGATTGTGGAAGACCTCCTATTGGTTCAACAAAAATTATTCGTGCAACAAACACTTCAGATGATGTGCTTGCCATTAATAACATTATAGTGTTAAAATAATTTGCTGATAGGTGGCACTGCCAGTTGACAGATATTCAATATTCTCATCTTGTTAACAGTTGCTTTCCATTCGTAAGACGGTGTATTCCACGGCAGAGTACAGTAGGTTGACATTGGTCTCTAAAACATGCTGATGAATGCCGGTTTTCAGATAACTATCCCCATGGTCGTGGACCTGCCCATTCCCAAATGTTTTCTTTGTGTCAGTGGCCATAACAAATGGTGAACAATATTGTTTATGAACGTGATAACTAAAGTAGTAATAGCTTTTCCTTGACAGGTTTTCTTCCATTTTGTGAAGGCACTCCGCTGTGGGGTTCTGCCATCTGAATTTGGCGCCATTTAGAATGCAGGCCATAATCTTTTGAGTTGGGAGGAAATTTAATTTTGGCAACCCTATATTTTCTAATTCTATTGTTGAAATTTTCTTATGTTGCCATAGATTTTTTTTTTATAATTTGCCAAATCTTATCACCAAGTAGTTTATTGTATAATATGCCTATATATATTTTTAAATGATGTTGAGTGTGTTTATAAATATTATATACAGAATATATTTGAAAATGGATTCCATTTTTTTTAATCACTATGAAATAAATGTGTGTTTGTTGTAAATTGAAATGTTTATCGATATTGAGAATATATTGAGTTTTTTCTCATGCAGTTGAAAAGTATTTTTGTGTCTGATATTTGTGTTTGGTGCAGTGTTGTACCGTTGCCCCCAAATTAATTTCACTGAATGGATCACCTGTAATTGTAACTCTGGTAAAGATTTTGCCCTTTATTGTGAGGTATAACGTTTTTATCCATTTTTGTGATGCTCTATGCACAAGCTCCCTCTCGGTCTGGGGGAAAATTTTGTACAAGAATACTGTGGTATTACATGCCTTATATTGAAATCAAAAACTATACAGTTTTTACAATCGGGGTTCTGTTTAGCCAAAATTTTATTCCTTTTTCTGGACCCTTCACAAAATTCTGGATTCAGAAAACAGATCCTTCACAAAATAAAAATTAAACCATAAATTTGACATTTCATTTCTTTTGTGGTATTAACTACATTATTTTGCTTCCCACAAAATTACCCATTTTCAAAAACCAGGACCCTACAAAAGTCTGGGCAGATCCCTGTTACAATATATTCGTTTAATGTTATGGGTGTTTAACTGCAGCTTAAAAATTTGCTCTGTATACACTTACTGCTTCAGCCATGACCGCACTCGTCTCAAGGCTGGCCCAATATATTCCAAGGTTAGTCATGGGCAAGTAGTGTGGCCATTGGGAATGATCATCAAATGTTGGAGGCTTTAAGTGTTAAAGGAAGGCTTAGAGGCTGAATGTAAACACAACTATTTATTTGTTAAACATGATAACGGTTAGACAACAGTAGTAGTGCTAATACTGTGTACAGGTTTATATACAATCTCGATCGGTGACGTCACAAACAGTAGCGACATACGCGGAATGCTAATAAATACAAGGGTTACGTTAGATGACGTCATAACATTAAGAATGTCGAGTACCTCCCAGCTTCCAAGTCAAAGCTGTTGCCTTCCTTCCAGATCTTCCAATCCGTCTGACCACATATTGGTTGAAGAACATCGATAGTCAAAACATGAGTGTTCTGGGAAAACCAGTTCTGTGTTCTTATACAAATATTCTTTAGTGAATATTTGCCAAGCTGGGCTAGTGTGTGTCCCACTTAGGCCACTGCAGCTTCTTTGCATAATGGAAAGGCAAATATCAAAGGGTCAAATGTTTTTTCGAAGGCCCTACCTGGTAAATCCTAGAAAATTTCAACCAGATCTCATTTTTGTGAGCCCCCCTGGGTGAGCCCATGCGTTAAGACGGATATTGTCTGGCTTGACATGAGTGTGGTGCAGACTTTAGGGCAGGGCTTAACAAATCAAACGATTTTTTTGGCATCAACCAAATTTCTTAAGAGCCAAGCCTGGTTTTCTCTCAAGAGAAATTGTTGTAAATGATTTTTCGATGTATTTCCTGGACTTGGTAACCCCTCCCCATGTTGGAAGATGATGTCCAAGGATATTGTCATGAAATCAGATAAATTTGGACTCCAATTCAGTAATTACATATAGAAAATTTAGGCCTCTTACAGAGTTTTTATTTAGTAGCCTTGAACTAGGGCCTGGAATTCGTCAAGCCCTGGCTTTGGGAACATGAAAAACAATCAGCAATGGCGGAGGAAAATATACGTCTCATTACACATTTCTAGGGCTAAGAATGCCTCATGTATTTTTAGAAGTTACACACATTTTCCGTACATTCATATCCATTACACATATTTCTAGAGGTAAGAAAGCGTACACATTTCAGGGGGCATGCATGCCTTCTATCTACACATTTCTAATGTTAAGCAAGCCCCCTCACCTGCATATGGTTCAAGGTATATATGCTTAAACCGTGGCCAGCGACCTCAAAACCTGCATTTGTGAAAAGTGGCGCACTATCAGATCACTTAAGTGACCAGCAATGCAGTTCCACATCATTTTAGTGATCTGCGGCACATTCTCAAATTACTTAAGTGGCCCACAGCACATTTACATATCGCTCAAGTGATCCGCGTTGCGACTCCACAGCACACTTACAGATCACTCGAGTGATCTGGAACAGCGCATCAGGTTACTTAAGTGGCCTGTGGCACATTCAACGTGTGGCCCCGAAATTTAAGTGCAACGACCCTTTTGTTTGGATGTAAATAAATTTAAACCCAGATACACACACACAGCAATTGTGCCCGCGACACGTTTTCAAACCAATGAAGTGGTTCGCACGCTCCAAAAAGGTTAACCCATTTACTGGCGGGGGCTGATTTGTTTTCAGAATTTTTCTGGCGGGTTTTATAGGCGTCAACCGCCGGCTGGAACAAGACGATAGTGGCGTTACCCGCAGTGAATGTGTTTTGAGCACCCTTGGGTTAAGGGGATATTTATATTTCACCCCCCCCCCCCTCCGCCGCTTGTCATTGGCTTGTGTCAGATTACCGTTTCGCTTTAAAATAACATACAAAAAAGTCAATATCAATGAATTCTGAGGCTTCACTCACATGGAGATGGGTTTTATTTCTATAAAAAATGACATCACATGAGTTTTCTTCACACACAAAGTCGTTTTGATTCCATCATAAAAACAATCATCAGAACACATTGTATCATCGAGAAATGCATAAAAACTCCTTCCTTCACCACACTGCACTGCACTGGTGTTTCAAGAAACTCCCCTTAGGTAAATCAGACGCCGCCATCCTACTCAGTACAGATCTGACTGGGCGAGACGTAAATCCTGAATCGAGAGTCGGCGGAACCCGATTTGAAGGGTAGTGCCAACCGTCTTAATGTGGTTTTTAGCTATAGCCCTTGCGGCGTCCCCAAGCTGAAGCTTCACCCCACCCCATCGAATCTGGAAAGCCCAGTCTGTCGACAGTAGGGTAAAACTAACCTGTATCACGACGGTAACACACACTGCATTGGTGTAATTTTTTTTTATGAAGTTTTTTTTACAGAATTATACATTACTTAAGTCTTCTCGCCGCATTTTACTACTATACCGACTCTGGCCATATCGCTATGATCCAATTTACTGCCATTAATGATATGGGTTGTGAGCTAAGACGCTGTCTATCGGTGGTCGCTTCAAGGTCATTAGGGAAAATATCTTACCTATATCTTCCCTCGGGTTTGAACCTGGGATAGTGACAGCTACTTTCACTGTGGTAGACGAGCATCTTACCACCACGCCACTCGCGCGTTACCGCGTTTTACTAGCGAACCGTTGACAGTGGAGACATGCTTCCAACAATTAGAAAAAGTGTCCAAATAACGTGTAGTACTCAGACATGTCATTCATGCTGCAAGGCGTTGTATAGTTATCAAAATAAAATTAGAAAATATTAATTTTTAATACGGGCACCCTGTCCTCGAAAACCTTATTAGAAAATTGCTACCTTGTCTCTCCTAATGCCAAAAAAACCCCGTTTCTTAGTACAATATTCATAGAGATATTTGAATTCAAAAACCGGAGGAAAGTTGGGAAAGAAGTGATCCGTTAGTGTTTTTTTCCCCCTCTGTCTCTCCAAACTTTCTCCGATTTTTCAATTCGAATATCTCAGCGACTACTGAACCAAGAAACGTGGTTTGGTGGGGGTTTTTTTTCGGCCTCAAGAGAGACAGGGCAACAACTTTCTAATTGGGTTTTTGAGGACAGGGTGTCCTTATAAAAAAAAGTTATTTTATTTTGATAACTATACAATCCTCCTTGCAACATATGAATGACGTGTTTGAGCCTCTAAAATCAACGGTTCGAAATTAAGTAATCACCCTGTATATTGGGGGGGGGGATGCATAAAGTGCAGAGAAAGACCATGGGGGAGGCTCCTTCCCCTCCCGGTAATTCGAGGTGGGCGTTTAGCTGCCAAATCTTTCTCCACCTCTCAAATTTTGACCGTGATTGCAAAAATATCTGCTGCCTTCGCGGCTGAAGATATCTGCCTCGGCTTCGTTCACAGCTGAAGATGTCTACTTTCGCACAGGCGCAGATAGGAGCTATTGATCCTCCCACGAGTCGAACAATATGGGGAAAATTTGTCTGTCCTTTAAAATACGGGACGATTCAAAGAATTTAAACAATTTTGCCCCTCCCGGTACAATCGCCTTGGATCCGCCCCTGCTGAAAAGTACTTCTCAATTTCAGATCAGAGTTATAGACAAACACGCTTTTTTGAGATGGTGCGGTTCAGCCAATGTCCAAAAAAAGGCATTTCTGCAATACAGTCGCATCCCGTTTTTAACGAACTGCAAGAGACCGGAGAAATCACTTCGTTATAACGAAATTTCGTTATAAAGGAATCCTAGGTTTTTTTAGCATTGTTTCTATGTAAACGTATTTGGCGGATTAAAAAGGTGTTCTAACGTGATTCAATGTATTAGAAAACAGTTGAATTCCCATTCGTCTGTGTTGTCTTATCCAAGCTCTTCAAGAGTTTTGTCAGAAATTCTTGCCAATCATCGACTCTAGAATCCAACGTCCAAGTCCCCACCGAAGTCTCCGCCGTCAAAATCGCCTCCCATGATGTCGTCGGCTACCATGATATCCTGCGATGCGTCTATATCAACGTCGTTGTTGATCACCGTGTTGTCCACGTCGTAGTAGTTGTTTATCGTGACGTCATTGTCATTTATCGTAGATCCTTGATGATATCCTCCTCCTCCGCCCCAGCCGTGCCCGTGTCCCCAACCCCAGCCATGTCCGAGGCCGTATCCGACTGTCGTTCCGACGGCACCGCCCACGAGCATACCCATGGCGAAGTCACCCCCGCCGCCACCATCGTTCCTCCGGTCCTGAACAACCACAGTCGTGTTCCCACCTCCGTTGGCGGCTGGTACAGTCCTCATGGCTGGTGCATTATTGTATTGATGGTAGGCTGGTTGCAGTGGCGCCCCTGTGTACGGCGGTCGGAAACTTGTCGGTGTCGGGTACTGCCCCGGTATTCTCACTGGAAATACAGAAACGGGAAAATATAAATAGAATCAGGTTAATTTTTTCATGCTTATACAACCAGCATTTACTAGATCTCTCTCTCTCTGTGGTTCCCGCATACTTTTAGTTATGAACCCCTAGAAATCTTGGTGTCCCTCTTCCATGAACCCCCAAGTTTTTTGGTGAATTAAATTTCCACCTACTACTACTAAACCTTACATGCACCTCATCCACATTCCTTTGCGGACCAATTTCTAACGAATTGTTACCTGTTGGAATGTTCGTGTTGTGAACCTAACGTGTAAAGTTTGTAGCGTATCGTGCTGCCATCTGGCATCAATTTTTCTAACTATGCACAAAGTGTAATGAATACCATTGTAGGCCTGTTGCTCTCTGCGGCTCGTGTGTGTGTTTTCATCTACTACATCTTACAAAAAGAGCCCCTCCCTCATATCCTGCCTTAAGCAATTTTTTTAGCACTTTCAGCAGTAGTTGCAAACTTTATTTACCTTTGAAAATTCTTTTTGGCTGTAACTGGCAACTTTACAAACTTTTGACATTTTTCTTTGGCGATGATTGGCGACGTCCGGTATGGATCCCGATTTCCCGTAACTTTATGAAGGAAGTATGGTAAGCATTTACTACTGATACTTTTTTACCGGAACACCTTTCGCGGGCGAGATTAAGCCCATTGGCGTACCGCATTTGGCCCTCGGACAGGAGTTTGTGCAGGTGCACCCGTGGTTCACGGAATTCGTGTGGAAATCTCTTTGAGATTCTTCAGGGTTGACAGTTATGCTCAACAGAGAGCAGGCATACCTTCAATACGATATTTTTTACATAACATGAAAATTTAGGCATCCACCATTTTTCCACTACAAAATATGGAAGACAGATAGCAACACCAGTAGAAAATGAAGCAAGCACAACGCTGACAACATAAAATACGTTAGAGCCATGACACATGTTCCGTCACGTACCGATTATTTAGGAACTCTCCCAGAGGAATGTGTAAGAGCTGCATACACGATTAAGTAGAGAAACTATGGTATCATACACAGTTTACACCAGGCACGGATCCAGAGGGAGGAGATCACCCCATTCTAAGAGTAAGATAACATGAGAAGAATCGGTCTGTCCCGCAAAATACGGGACGATGTGTACAATTAGTTGACACTTAGCCCTGGATCCACGCCTGGTTTATACTTGTTTATAAATGACGCGTCGTAATCTCTCAGTACTTACTAGGATCTGGAGGTGGCGGCATGTAAGGTGGAGGCGGCATCGGATGCAATGGCTGCAGATTCTGAGGCTGCGGTTGAGGGGCAGTCGGGGTCTGGGCAGGATTATAAGCTGGATACTGTGGATGGTTGGTAAACTCGGGCTGTTGCGGTTCTTGTGGCGGCAGTTCCTGCTGCGGTTCGACGGGTCTTTGCGGTGGAGGTGGCAACTTGAAATGGAAATTGAATTTCATGTTGAGAGGAAGAGTATACATGTGTTCATTATGCATGTCGAGGTTTGTTCAAAATTTACCCGACCATAATTTTCATTGCTTAAACCAATGAAGCTACGAAGGTGTGGTTTGGTGCACGTATAAAGGCGATTCCTAGTGCGTATGCTTGAATTTTTTTCCCCCCAATCTGCAGAAGCTGCCAGTCGCCGGCAGACCGCCGATGAGTAAGGACGCGTAAAAGAGCGCCGCCGCATTTTTCAGTTTCAAAATGGCAGGAAAAACTTGAATAACGCTACGGCATGGTTGTAACAGCCCCCCCCCCCCCCCGGAGACGAACCAATGGGCACCACACTGATGAAGGAGTATTACAACCGCTTCTCAAAGATGGCCTCACATCAGTGAAGAGTGAAGCACGTTCTCTGGTAGGCCATCAACATCGACCAGAAATGAGGTCGTCACTAACCAAGTGAGTGGCACTGGTGATGCAGGATTTTCGAATCAGTACCGGATCAACACCACCTATGGAAAAAGGCCTCCGCAGGACGCCACTGAAGAAGGCCATCTCGCCTACAGTCATTGGATATAACACGCCGACCGCATGCGCCATCTTTACTCTTTTTTATAGTATATCCAACGGCTATAGATGAGATGTGGCCTTCTTCAGTGAAGTCATCACCAAGGTGTACTACTTCTTCCTAACCGGATTGTGGCCCGCTGCTATGTCTCAACGAAGATATTTTAGCAGGTGGTAGAAAAACTGGTGGCAGATGGCAGCACTACACAAAACAAGCATTGCACAGAAGCAAACTTCACGCCAGGTTTCACTACACGTACACACACATTCCAACATGTATCAATTCGTTAGAAGTTCCGCAGAGGAGTATGGACGAGGTGCATGTGTGGTTTAGTAGTAGCAGGTGGTAGAAGAAGATCTAGGCCAGTGGTTCTCAACCTTTGGAAGCCTGCTGCCCAGTAAATCTCTTTTGCGTGAGTGAAAGGCCCGGTCATACAAACAACTAACGAGAAATTAATTAAAGGCCACTGAGAGAGAAGGTCCGGTCTAACTAGTGTTAGTGCCCGGTACAGGGACGCGGCCCGGTGGATGAGGAACACTGATTCTAGGTCATGCTAAAAGCTGTGCATGTATGTGTTGTGAACCCGACGAGGGGTCCGCTTGTTATGCGAAGTGCTGCCGTCTGTCGTAAATTTTTCTAACTACGCGGGAAGTGTAATGATTGAATAACTGCATCGTTGTGTGTGTAGGCCTGTTTCTTTTTGTGACGAGAGTTTTAAACGGGGAGATCGGCTCGCATTCACGCCCCGAATTTACAAACCACTCACAGAAAACCAACTTCAGCCGACCACCACCGTGACAACGGTGGGATTCAAACCCGGATCCTCGTGATGTGAGTCCGTCACTATGACCACTCGACCTCTACAGCGCCTAAGGAGTACTACCAAGAGGTTTTGCGTAGCAATTGGCAGCTCCGTAACGATCAATGCAGTAGCGTTGTTCACGTTTTTCCTGTCATTTTGTCAAAAACGAAAATGCGATATGGTTCTCACTTACACTTCTTCACTCATCGGCGGCAGTAGTATTATACCCCCACTTCCCCCGGTGGAGCAAAATTTCCCCCAAACATTTCGCTTTTGACTCAATTCTCCGCCCTCCGCACACATTCCTAAAAATGTGCCGCCATCTATCGTTAGATAAATTTTCAAAATTTCCCACAAACCACAAGAAATTTCCCCATGTGGACTAATTTTGGCCGATTTTTCCATCGAATATGGGAATTTTCCCACTAGTCACCATCACTGATCGTCGGCCTGCCAGAGCCTAGCCAATAACAACAACAACAACAATTGGCTTAGCAGATTCTGAGGGCAGGAAAAAATTCACGAATGCGCACTATGGTTGCTTAAATACATGCACCAAATCACATCTCCCTAATCTTCAACCCCGAGCTCGTACCCACGGTGCTTTCCCCTGAAGTACCCAGAGATGCTCGTGTCCGATTTCGTGCTCGCGAGCACTTGATCAACGTTCCAATTAAACACCTTCGAGGATTGAAATCATCGTCATTTCATGCATTCGCATGTTAAACTTGCCGTAAGGGTGCTCTTCTTTTGATGATGGGTTCAGTGCTCGCGACTGGAAAAAGGTTGAAGACCTGTGGTTTAGACCATAGTTTCCCAAACTTTTTATTCCATCTCCCCCTCCTTCGAAAAAATTTCTTCCTCATCGCCTCCCCCCCAACTCAAGCTAACCCATAGGAGCCCTATACCCCCTCCACCCGGCCTTTCCATCGCCCCCAGGGAGTGATAACGCCCACTTTGGGAAACGCTAGTTTAGGCACCAAAAATTATTGTTAGATACTTTCTGAACAAACCTCGCACACGTAACTTCATTTTGGCACTTGTGATAAAATTATACTCACCGTGTTGCCGATCGCGGCCATCCAGCTCCTGTAATGTAAAAATCATGCACAACTGTACTGCATACATTAAAAGACATGCAAAAAAAATGCACGCGGAATTAATATCATCACACATGATTACTCACTCGACTTCTTGCTCAGAAGGACAGAGGAACCAGTGGACGCTTTCCCTGCCCCTGGTACCGAAAGCCAGGAGTTGGCTGTCCGAATAGTTCTCTGGCAGCTCTGGTTTGTTCGGTATCATGTTTGTATACTGGCCGCATGCTATCAGTTCCGGGGCGTTCTTTACGATGAGTCCTCCTTCCTGGTCCGTCTGACCTTTGTCCTTGTACCAAGCCAGGGTGCTGTCGTTGTAGAGGACAGAGTGCACCTCGCGCCAGTTCTTGCCAAATATGCGACCTGTGAGGACAGACGAAAAAAAAGTTTTGGTGGAAAATATTCCAACAAAGTGAAATATTAATGCCCTCATTCATCATCATCAGGAGGGCAACTTAATTCTCGCTCCTGAATCTAATCGATGGTAGCGCCTGATGCAATTTTGTATGTATCTTTCTGTGTTCAGTCGAATCAAGATTACTTGGGCAACTAATTTAGAGACAGTGGAAGCATGTGAGTGACCAAAACAGTGTGCAAGTATGTGAGTGATTAAAAGAATAACCTCCAAGAACGCCACAAGATGATAAATCCGCAGCGAGGTGGGGGGGGGGGGGGCTGATGTGGTCATTGTCGAGTGCTCGAATTTCGTGGGAAAATGAGGCTGAAATGAGGAAAGAAAAATCCTGCTTTGACATTAATGATTTTTTTTTGTTGTGGTGGTACCACAAGGATTCAGGTAGCGGACACATTCTCTTCAATTTCACCTCCACATACCTGTTGTTTCTCTGCGCGCAGAATTTCGATATCTGAGGAATGAAAAACAAAAATAATTTTTTCTGCGCAGCAGAAACTCTTATGTACACAGAAGTGCTGTCATTCTTAGCCATTCTCAGATTCAATGATTAGCCTAATGATTATTTCAAGAATTTTCATGATTATTTCAGGAATTTCGTGATTATTTCAGGAATTTTCATGATTATTTCAAGAATTTTCATGATTATTTCAAGAATTTCGTGATTATTTCAGTAATTTTCATGATTATTTCAAGAATTTTGTGATTTCAGGAATTTTCATGATTATTTCAAGAATTTTAATGATTATTTCAAGAATTTTCGTGATTATTTCAGGAATTTTCATGATTATTTCAGGAATTTTCATGATTATTTCAAGAATTTCCATGATTATTTCAAGAATTCTGTGATTATTTCAAGAATTTCCATGATTATTTCAAGAATTCTGTGATTATTTCAGGAATTTTCATGATTATTTTAAGAATTTTCATGATTATTTCAAGAATTTTCATGATTATTCCAAGCATATGCCAGAGTACTTGCACGGGAGCTCTGGTGATGGTTATAATTTGATTCGGGAATATGCCTCCCAATAGGATGACAGGGCTCCACCCTCTCGAGGGCCAACCACGAGTTCAATCAGGCACAGCCACCTCCCATCTTGCAGTAGGACCCCTGAGCTGAAATTTTCGGTAGGCTCTCAGGTAACACTCTGCACGCCCTCCCCCACCTCCCCATTTAACTCGACCCTGCCTACGCCCCTGATTAAGAGGTGGTGCTTAAGCTCTCTATCATTTTGCCCTGATGCTATTTGCTTTTAAGACGGCAGTAGGGACAATTTTCTTTTTGGATAAATATTCAAAAATTTGTTCCGCAGAATAAATAGCCTCATTATCATCAAGGGTTCCACTGCACAGCCTTATAACCAACAAGGGTTCCGCGAGCAACTCTACGTTGGGAACCCCTGCCCTAGAGTAACGTCATTCAAACAACACATGATCAGGTACAGCACAGAAAGAGAAAGGGGGGAAAAAAGGTAGAAAAGAAAAAAGATGATCTGGTGTGTTTGTGTAAATAAATATATATCGCCAAGAAGCGCGATAGGCGATGAGTAGCCAACTGTTGTCACATTTAATCATGTCTTGCAGCTTTAATAATTGTTAAAAAACAATGAAAGTGATCTTGTGAGACACTGATTCATTCTGAAGAAATCACTGTGAAAATCAAGGTAAGAAAGGACATTACTTACGTTTGTGGTACAACATTTGGCCGCTTTTGAGCTCCAGAGCCATCTCTGAAAAATAATAATATTATCACAAAAATGAGAAACTTTGCCTGGTTTTAATTTATACAAAGATTGCCACGTTTTTAAGACAAATAAATTCAATTGGTCGACGCGTTTCGGCTCTTCAATGGAGAGCCGTCATCAGGACCTCGTGGTCGGAATTCACACGAATGAAGAGTGATGTTTACGTCTGGTCGTCCGAAGAGTTCGCCTTTGTATTTGCTGCGTCCGAGTGGTCCTTGGATGCGAATTGGGGAGCCATCTGTTGCAAAGTGTTGAAAGTTTTGTCACGACTGAGGTTAATAAAGCCTGTCCAAGACAGGCTTTATTAACCGAGAGACACCCAGGCTCTATCACGCTAGTCATAGGCGCAGGAACCTGGGGAGGTGTGTGAGGCGATTTCAATGCAAATCACTTTTTCCTCCCCTACGAATTCTTGAATTTCGTTTATACGGGACAACTGGCCCGAATCTTCAGTTTTTAAGTTTTTATGCGTATACAACCAGACCTCAATATAATAAACTGCTATTCAACGAATTCTACAATCGGACCTCGATATAACAAACTCCTATTTAACAAGTTTTACGGGAAACTAAAATAAATTAAATGGGAGCTCATTATATCGGGGTAGAGTATATTTATCAAACATAATACTCATTTGGTTTTTTTTCTTCATTTTTATCGAATTCACCAAATACACACGAGTATTATGCATAATCACCTGCAAAAGTGATGAATTTCATAGCATAATAACCGGCTATGAAATTAGATAGCACCGATTAAGCATGATAAATCGGTTATTGTGCGTAATTACCAATATATCAAATTTATCATAACATACCTACAACATACATGCTCAATCCATGACCCGCGGGCCAAATGTGGCCTTCGCAGTCATCTGATGTGGCCCGCGACCTCAAACTTAATTTTGTAAAATTGAATTAAGCAGCACGTAACGAGGTTCCTAAAGTGACTCGCGGCTCTTTTCCCAGACCTCTTAAATAACCAACGACACATTTACAGATAATTTAAGTGACCCGCGGCACACATTCAAAAATCAATTAAGTTGAAACGGAACAATGTTCTAAATCAGTTACGGCACATTTTCAGACTGATTAAGTGAGCCGAGACACATTTACACAACACTTAAATGACTCTCGTGGCACACTCACAGATCACTCCAGTGATCTAGGACACTGTTTCAAATAACTTGAGTGATTCACCGCACATTTATGGATCACTTATGTGGCCCGCGACACGTTTGCAAACTTATGAAGTGTCCCGCACTCTCCAAAAGGTTGTAGCACCCTTAGACTACAGTCAGTGGCGTATTTACAGAGGAGTTTAGTGGGTAATAGAGCCCAGGGCGGCAAATTCAGATTGGCGGCAAAATTTGTATAACCCTCATTAAATCCGCCTCTGTTTAGACGGCTAAAGACCATGTGAGTGAGTGACCTAGAGAGCTTGTAAGCACGTGAGTGAGCGAAGAAGTTACCTAGAGTGCGTGCAAGGAAGTGAATCACCAAAAGAGTGACTTAGAGAGTGTGAAAGCATGTCAATGACCAAAAGAATGATCTAGAGCGTGCGCAAAAATGTGAATGACCATAATAGTGACCTAGACTTTGTGCAAGCATGTGGATGACCTAAAGAACGACCTCTACAGAGCAATGGTCCAGGTCATTGAGTGGCCTAGAGCGTTCGAAAGCATACGAACCACCAAAAGAGTGACCTAGAGACTGTGAACGCATGTCAATGACGAAAAGAGTGATCTTAGAGCGTGTGCAAGCTTGCGAATGACAATAAGAATGGCCTGGAGCATGTGTAAACGAGCAAATGATCAAAAGAGTGACCCAGCAAGGAACAGTGTCGGTGAGCAATCAGAAGCGTAACCTAGAGAACGTGCAAGCACGCGGGTGACCAAAACGGTGTCCAAGCATGTGAATGACTAAATGAGTGGCTTAAACAGTGTATGAGCATAGGAGTTACCAAAAGACTTAGAAACACACAGGTGTACTTGCAGGGGGGGGGGGGGATTTTGGGAATATTGTTGGACATATTGCCAGCAGTTATTTCGGAATTCTGAAAGAAATTCCAGAATTTATGGAAGAAATAGTATCAGAAGTATCATAAAAGGTAACATTTCAGAATCGGTGCCGTCTTACGCATGGGCACACCCGGGGGGCCTCAAGAGAAGATGGGCCTCACAAAAGTGAGATATAGTTGAAATATTCGAGAAGTACGCAAGTAAATTTGCCTGGTAGAGCCTCAGAAAAATTTGTGGCTCGACGAGAGCCGAGAGGGGTCTGGGGGGTGCCCTCTCTCTCTTCCTTTCGTGGGCGGGGCTTGAGAAGAGAGCCGAAGATGGGGGACTTTGAGTGCAGGTCACCCCCGACCCCATCCCGCTCGATGGGCCAGGGCTGGCCCCTGCCGCGAATGACGAACTTGGTCCGGGGGCCCATGGTGCTCTTAAGACGGCCCTGTTCAGAATCAATGAAAATTCAGAATCAGACTTCTGTAACAGTTCGGCGGGCCCCTCTATAACTTCAGTTCCCGGGGCCCTTCTTCTGTGGACGAAACTGGGCAAATATTAAAAGATTTCGCAGAAAAAGTCACTCGGAAGTGTTTTGTCCGAAAATTTTTTTATAAATAATAATGCGATTGTTTCCTCTGGAAAGAAAACATGGGCGGCATTTGTACATGAAAAATACATTCGCGCCCATTCAGAACACGTACGAATAAAGGGATTCGCGTGCTTCCATTCACGATTGCGTGGGGGCGTCGCCCCATAAAAGCCCGGTGCAGAAAACGTCTACCTTGGCTCTGACTAGTGAGTGGTCGAAATTAATCGACATTAACTTTGTTCGTATTTGCGGACATTTCGATCTTGAATTGGGGTATTTCTCCGATAGAGTCCATGTTGTGTGACCAGGGCCGTCTTTAACTGCATGGGCCCACAGGGAAGAGGAGGGCCTCAAAAAAATGAGAAGCGGATGAATTTCTAGGTAGGGCCTCAGAAAAATCACTTGGTTGCGGAGGGGGGGGGGGACCCATGATTAACCCGCACGGGTAAAAGGCTTATATCCCGGGAGGGACAGAGCCTGGGTCGTGTCTGGTTTGTCAGGGGGGCCATGATGTTCTTAAGACGGCCCTGGTGGTGACAAGAATTATACAGGGTGTCCTGTAAGTCCTAATGCGGCCTTTATCATCAACCGTCCGTTGTAGAGGTATGGTTTCAGTTTAAAAAATGCTCAAAATGTGTTCACAAATCACTCTGTATCAGTGTCAAGAGTGAAAATACAGTGTGTCACAAAATAAAAAAAATCTACATTTTTTATACGCCCCTCTCTGTCCTCTAACTTTCGATTAGAAAGCTGTTGCCCTGTCTTTCCTGAGGCCAACAAAACAAATTTCATGTTTACAAGTGCAATATCTACTGAGATATGTGAATTTAAAAATCGGAACTAACGGAATACGCCCTTTTCCCTACTTTATGCTATTCTTTCCTGACTTTTCTCGGCTTTCAGAATTCAAATTCAGACAACCCCCCCCCCTCCCCCAAGTATTATCACCCCACTCTTTTACGGCCAAATAATAGTTTCCCCGTGCGTATTAAAAGTATGCTTCTCAAACCCTTGTTTAACGGCCAATTAACTTCTTTTGCGGACGATTTTTTTTTGTCCCACCGGTGTCCGCAAAAGAGAGGTTTTACTGTATCTCAGCAAATATTGCACTTAGAAACATGAAAGTTTTCTGCTGGCCTCAGGAGAGACGGGGCTACAAATTTTTAATTGGAAGTTAGAAGACGGGGGGGGGGGGGACCGTATAAAAATTTAGATTTCTTATTTTACCACACACTGTATTTTCAGTCTAGAACAGAGGTCTTTAACCTTTTTCTAGTCGCGAGCACTGCCTGAATCCATCATCAAAAGAAGAGCACCCTTTTCCAGTGCCGTCTTAACGCATGGGCCCACCGGGGCACGGCCCGCGGGCCTCAGTAAAATGAGAAGCCGTTAATTTTTCGAGAATTTGTTACGTTGGGCCTCGCGGAAAAATCACTCGGCCCGGAAGGGGGGGGGGGGCCCATGCTGCTCTTAAGACGACCCTGCCCTTCCCGGCAAGTTCGACATACGAATATGCACGAAATCAGGGCGATTTTAATCCTAGAACGCAATTTGTACAAGGTATTTGATTGGAACGTTGATCAAGTACTCGCGAGCACGAAATTGGATACGATCATCGAGCACCCTGGGTGCTTCAGGGGAGCACCGTGGTGCTTGCGAGCAAGGGGTTGAAGATGCCTGGTCTAGAAACTGATACAGAGTGATTCCTGAACACGTTTTGAGCATTTTTTAAACTGGAACCACGCCTCTACGACCAATCGGGTTGAAGTCATATATTTTTTATACAAGGGGAAATTATTAATTGACTGTAAAAGAGAGGGATGACCGCATCTGAGGGTTGTCCGTTAAGAGGGGGTTTTACTGTAATTACAGAATCCACTGAAATTCTGAACAACTCGGTAATGAAAGAAGTGATTTTAGAACTGTTTTACGAAAAATAATAATTTCATAAAAACAGTATTATGAATTGATGGAAATTTAAACTAATTGGTGAAAAGTGATTTGATAATAAAAGAAAGAACTGATTCAATAATAAATGAAAAAAGTGATTTAATAACAGTGATTAATAAAAAGTGATTGCTTAATTAGTGGAAGAATAAGAAGAGGTTGCAATTCTCGGAATTTTTTTGGATTCAGAAATTTTTTCTTTCATTGTAATTCTGAATTTTCGGTCATTTCAAAATTTTTTCTTTCATTCATCCCAAAATTATTTCTTTCATTCATTCCGATTTTTTTCATTCTGATTTTCTCCTTCATTCCAAAATTATTTCTTTCAGTCATTCCGATTTTTCTTTTCTTCATTCTGATTTTCTCCTTCATTCCAAAATTATTTCTTCCATTCATTCCGATTTTTTCCTTCGTTCCAAAATTATTTCTTTCATTCATTCCAAAATTATTTCTTTCTTTCATCCCAAAATTATTTCTTTCATTCATCCCAAAATTATTTCTTTCATTCATTCCAAAATTCTTTCTTTCATTCATCCCAAAATTATTTCTTTCTTTCATCCCAAAATTATTTCTTTCATTCATTCCAAAATTATTTATTTCTTTCATCCCAAAATTATTTCTTTCTTTCATCCCAAAATTATTTCTTTCGTTCATCCCAAAATTATTTCTTTCGTTCATCCCAAAATTATTTCTTTCATTCATCCCAAAATTATTTCTTTCATTCATCCCAAAATTATTTCTTTCATTCATTCCAAAATTCTTTCTTTCATTCATCCCAAAATTATTTCTTTCTTTCATCCCAAAATTATTTCTTTCATTCATTCCAAAATTATTTATTTCTTTCATCCCAAAATTATTTCTTTCTTTCATCCCAAAATTATTTCTTTCATTCATCCCAAAATTATTTCTTTCATTCATTCCAAAATTCTTTCTTTCATTCATCCCAAAATTATTTCTTTCTTTCATCCCAAAATTATTTCTTTCATTCATTCCAAAATTATTTATTTCTTTCATCCCAAAATTATTTCTTTCTTTCATCCCAAAATTATTTCTTTCATTCATCCCAAAATTATTTCTTTCGTTCATCCCAAAATTATTTCTTTCATTCATCCCAAAATTATTTCTTTCATTCATCCCAAAATTATTTCTTTCTTTCCTCCCAAAATTATTTCTTTCATTCATCCCAAATTATTTCTTTCGTTCATTCTAAAATTATTTCTCTCACTCATCCCAAAATTATTTCTTTCACTCATCCCAAAATTATTTCTTTCATTCATCCCAAAATTATTTCTTTCTTTCCTCCAAAAATTATTTCTTTCACTCATCCCAAAATTATTTCTTTCACTCATCCCAAAATTATTTCTCTCATTCATCCCAAAATTATTTCTTTCATTCATCCCAAAATTATTTATTTCATTCATCCCAAAATTATTTTTTTCATTCATTCCAATTTTCTCTCTCGTTCCAAAATTATTTCTTCCATTCATTCAGATTTTTTCCTTCGTTCCAAAATTATTTCTTAAATCAATTCTGAATTTTCATGTACTTCAAAACTTTCTTCCATCAGTTCTGGACTATCGTTCATTTAGAAATTGTTTCTTTTATCAATTATGAGTTTGCATTTTCTTTCCAAAATTATTTTTTCCTAATTATAAATTTTCCTTCATTTCAAAATTACATTCAGCAATAACACGTCTCAAAACTTAATTTTGTCCTCAAAGACATTTCAGTGATTTCAAGATGATTTTGGGACGCTTGATTCCGAATCTGGCATTGGTTTTGTCAGATTGGCTCTAGTTTTTGAGATAAAGTGAAAATTATATTGGAAATTAAATTTCAATGGTAATACCATACATTAATTTTTTTTTGAGCAGTAAAATTTTTCCTTCATTTTTTATAGTTTTTTTATCACATTAATTCCGATTTCTTCTTTCATTTGGAATTTTTTCGTTCATTTTTTATGAATTTTTGTTCATTTATCACGAATTTTCGTTCATTTATCATGAATTTTCATCCATATTACGGAACTATTCATTAATTCTGATTCATTCATTTCGAATTTTCTTTTCTTTCACCAATTATGAATTTTTCTTCCTTCAGAAAATTCTTTCTTTGTAGTTTTTTTTTTTTGCTCAATATTCCATCATTCCAAAGTTTTCTTTCATTCCTTCTAATTTTTATTAAATTCATTCAGATTTTTACTTTCATTCAGAAATATTTTCTTCCATTTATTCTGCATTTGCATTCATTCCGATATTGTTTCCATCATCAATTTCGAATTTTCGTTCATCCAGAAATTGTTTATCAATTAAAATCCTGAATTTTTCTTCATTTAGAAATTATTATTTCATCAACTCGGAATTTTTCTCCATATTTCTGAATTAGTGCTTACATTAATTCTGATTTCTTCCTTCATTGTCATTTCGAAATTTTTCTTTCATCAAATCTGAATTTCATTTATTCCGGAATCATTCCCTAGGCCGGGATTACACTATCAAAGTTTGATAAAAGTTCTTTTATAAAACTTGAAAAATTCAACTAATAAGCGTACCGCTTGCAGTCGAGTGAATGTAACTAATAAGTTTATTGGTTGTTTTTTTTCTCAAGTTTTGTAAAAGAGCTTTTATCAAACTTTTATAGTGTAATTCCGGCGTTACATTAATTCTGAATTCTTCACTACCTCCCCCCTCCCCTCCGCCAAAGCAAATATAGCGGGCTGATTAGGGAGTCCAAAATTGTCCTTTTCAGCTCATGTTCCCGGAACTCACATTGAGACGTTGTTCCTGATTAGTAAACATACGTGGGCTCCATTTTCCTGACACTCGTTTTTCCTGAATATAATCATTAATACACTTTTTTTTTTGCCCTAACTCACGCAAGTGTTCCGCAACCAACTCCGTAGTTGTCATGACAACAGGAATCTCCCAAGGAAGGGGTTTCGATCTTCTATTTTAGAGCACCGGCTGTCTGGAATATGGACAATGACTTCCTTTCAGAAACTGACCTCATCAAAGATCACTTATTTAAGACTGATTGACCCAAAATTAAAATTCCCCTCATAACTGTATATAGGATGGTACCCCGGCGGTTAATTTTTTTTTCTTTCATTTTCGACGAATTTCCTAGAAAAATATTTTTTTTTTCTAATATACTGTATATTTATGTATTTAAAAAAAAAACAGGCTTCAAATGCCCAACGAATGTCTTAATGTAGGTGGCCCCTCAACCATAATTTTAGAATGAAATACAATCAAATTTTAGCATTAAGGTATCCCACTACGTTGGAAACATATGAAAGAAAGAAAATATGGCATATATTACTTTTTATATATAATAAGTATGAAATATAGGTTTTTTTTTTTTTTTTAAATGAAAGCCCTATCTCTTGCGATTCCAAAACAGGCCTTGTCTTGTTTATACGATGCTTAGAACTGAAGTTATTAGTTGCTTAGTTAGCTTTGTTAGTTAAGAACTCATCGATTTTAGTGTTGCCTTTTTGCATACAAGTAATGCAAATAAGTGTGAACAAAAACTTCCAATGCGTTCAGCGGGTAATGGTATTTTTGACGTTTTATTCGAGTTTGAAACACGATTTATAAAAATATATTCATTTTATCATTACAAAATTTTGATTTGCCATACATTGTTAAGGTTATGAACCAACGGCTAAGGTTTATCACGTGTATCTTTTTAATTACAGTGAATATTACAGTGAATACATCTTTCTAATTACATTTTTGAAATTTTATTTACCCGATATGTTAAATAAAGTTTCAAAAAATTCACACGTTCATCAACAGACTTGAGTGTAACTTATGAGCATACCATACAATCCTTTTAATTTTGATTCATAACCTGCAGCATCACTAACCGAATGTACTGCGAAAATAACAAAACATTACATTCGTAGCATTTTTAATATTAATAACGTATTTCCAAGAGATTTGCATGATCTGTCAGCGTTAGTAAACATACACATCTATATTCGAACCGGGGGATTCGTGCCCAGACCTGCTCAGTCAAAGGTTAGCTCCCTAATCACTCGACTTCCAGACGGCAATGAGTTACAAATATTACATGAATTTCTCTTAAAATTTCTAAAATTTGACATAAAATGACATTCATAAAAAATTATGCAGGTGTAGTTCAAAATTTATTATCGTTTCCACCATTTTGAGACATTTTCTATCGGAGAATGTTGTTAAAGTTCACTTCAGTACCATTTTACGGAAAAGGGAACGAGAAAGGTAGTCGGATAGCTTACATATCTCAAGTTCAGGTCAACAACCCTTCAGTAAATAGCCATTCTCCATCCCTCAACCACTGCTTTGGAGAAAAGCACATACTTAAGTATGTTATATGTTATAATTAATAATTATAGCATTAACTTCCGGCTTACTTGAAACCTGGATGGAATCATCCCCACAGCAACCCATGCAGAATTATAGCTGTTAATTCACAAGATATCGAGCACTTTTCTAATGGTCATTCCACGTGGAATCGAGACATCCATGATGCACGTCACTGTAGGAGTGTAAAAGCCAGTATTTAGGTGTCCATGAGGCTTCTGTACAGTTTACACATTGTACGTGTGTATTTGTAAATACGCACATTAAACACACGAAGAATAAGAGAAATTGGCTTGTCTCCTCGACGGGGTGCGGTGACACCAATGTAGTTTCGTATTCACAGAAAGACACAGTAAAGGTAATGTCCGTGATAAGTTCTATTGATTTTTTTATGCTTTCCGCCGATATTGTCGCCACCTGATGGCGAAGGGTTGAAAGTTTAATGTTGGATATACTTTATTTCTGAAAAGTTCTTTTCACCAACTTCGTACTAAATCTGTTTCAATAAAAGCGAGAATATTAAGAGGATGAAAAAATGAAAAAATTAAAATAAATCGCACAGGAAAAAAAGGACATGGGCAGCAGTGCACCATTGAATTGAGTCGTAAACGAGACGGCGGGGATTGAGGTCGAACTAACCTTCTACGTGGCTATCACTCCTTAAATCCACGGAAGGTCAAACATAGAGTCGTCAAAAGGGAGGGCTTTCTTTCTTCAACCCATTTTGGTTTTTGTTCTTTCAATCAGTTTCTGGAGAGATTTCTCCTTCAACCTGTTGCAATTTTCCTCTTTCAACCTGCTTGTAAAGGGCTATCTCTCCTTCACCTTATTTCTGTAATTATTTTCCTCGTTCAACCCTGCTTGTCAAGATGCACTTCTCCTACTGCCTGTTTCTGGAACAATTTTCTTCGTTCACCCTGCTTGTGAAGGTTGACCCCCCTCTCCTTCACCCTGTTTCTGTAATTATTTTCCTCGTTCAACCCTGCTTGTCAAGATGCACTTCTCCTACTGCCTGTTTCTGGAACAATTTTCTTCGTTCACCCTGCTTGTGAAGGTTGACCCCCCTCTCCTTCACCCTGTTTCTGTAATTATTTTCCTCGTTCAACCCTGCTTGTCAAGATGCACTTCTCCTACTGCCTGTTTCTGGAACAATTCTCTTCGTTCACCCTGCTTGTGAAGGTTGACCCCCCTCTCCTTCACCCTGTTTCTGTAATTATTTTCCTCGTTCAACCTGTTTCTGAAGAGGTATCTCTCCTTTAACTTGTTTCTGGAATAATTTTTCTCGCTCCCAACCTCTGCTTCGGAACAGGTATTTCTCTATTTCTGGACTAATTTTTCTCGTTCAACGTGCTTCCGAAGGAATTTTCTCCGCTCAGCTTCTGAAAAAGTTTCTTTAGTTCCAGCTCTTTCTGAAGGGTTTTTGCCTTTCTGCTTCAACAACCCTTTCTTTTCCAAGGGATCCGTCTTTCAACCTATTTCGGGAAGAGTTTTCCCCCGTTCAACCTGTTGCTGAAGTGGTGGGCGTCCTCCTTCAAAAAAAAAACTGCTTCTCTCTCTCTGGAGAAACTTCTTTTTAAACTTGTTTCCAGAAGATTATAACCTGCTTTTGATTGTTTATCGCCTTCCAGTCAGCCGAGTAGGCAAACAGGATAGAAAATACACACACACAGGTGAAAAAAAAGGACAAATTCGGGTAAAACACGTTTACAACCCTCCATTCTGTTTTTGCTCAACTTTTCTCCGTTTTTGACTTAGAATATATCAGCAAATATTGAACTAGAAACTAGTTTTTTTTTTAGCTTTTATTTTGTTGGACTCAGGAGAGACTACAGAGAACAACTTTCTTATTGTGTTTTTGAGTACAGGGTGTTCAAATAAAGAGTTTTTTAATTTTAGTTTAACAACTATATACAACCCCTTGCAATATGAATGACTTATCTGATGTTATTTGTGTACTTTTTGTAATTAGAAGTATGTCCCCAGGATCAACGGTTCGCCAATAATTTGCGGTTCATGCTGTTAGCTGTGCAGCCTGTATATTCTTTGAGGTATTCTTATGTAGCATTTACGTATAATTACTATCATAATAAATTCTGAAGCTTGCTATGGCATTTGCTTACTTCATAAGGGTAGCAAATTTTTAGAAATTTTTGACACCCCCCCCCCAACGTCACCAAAAGTCAGCAAAACTCTGACCCCCGCCTACTCCTTGTCAACAAAATTTCGTCAGCTCTGCCAACTACCCCCCTAACTTATTGTTACGATCTGTAGGCGCGACAGATTACGATAGATGGCGCGTTTTGTTCGGCGATGGCTCTCAGAAATATCGAAATCGGTTGATGCCGGTTTCGGTTTATCGGAAAGGGATGCTATTAGTGAGAACATTCGAAAATGTCCCGCCCCTACGTACGGTAGCGCCGCCGACTAAGAATCTGTGAAATAGAAATTTTGTAGAATGTTCTTTCTCTCGAAGTTTCTCCGGGGTTATAAATAGTGCGTCACAAATAGTTGAACCACAAGTGTTCCTCCATTCAGCTCTACTAGCGGGGGTGCTAGGCGAGAGGACACGAATGGTTTCATAATAACCATTGTATGTAGTTTTTATTTTATATATATTAATTTCTTTAAATAAATATAACCAGCCAGAGCGAGTCAACCAAAACACCAAGACCGAAACTGATCCTTAGCTAAGGCTTTCTCCAGACAATCCCCCATTTAAACTAAATCCACATTGCCCACCGAAATAGGTTTAGAGCGAAACGACTCGGCCTGGCAGTTATACGTATATATATGTATATAAAAATGTATGTACTCTTTCCCCTATTCAAGTTCTTCATGCAATTCATGTCCACAACACACGTGCGTACTCATATTGGTCGTATTCACGCTGCTCACCGAATAAAGTGCTAAGCGAGATGGCACGGGTGATCCCTGATTGTATATATTTCCTCACACAATATTTCTATTTTGTATTTTTTTTCATCAAATCACGGGAAGCGAGTGAACTCGACACAACAAAACTGATGCTGGCTTCTAGTCCGCAAGTTATCAAACCCATTTGCTCACCAATAAGGTGTTAAGCGAGATGACTCGCTCCAATAGATATTTTATATTTCACAATAAGATTCTCATTTCGTTTTTTATTTTGTACCCTGCATATATAATATGACAAGTGTTAGACAACAGATGAGATGGCATGGGGCTCCCCTCAAATGTGCTTTTAAAATATACCTCCATCCTAACATGCGTACATCCATCCATCCATCTTAACGAAACCCCGAAACTTTTCTCCATCTCCCAACCCCATCTCGTCTGTAATCACCACAAAATCAGTACTCAATTGTCCGGGGGAAAATATGTTGTAAAAATTTTGTATGTTTTATTTGACACAAAATAAAGTGTTTCGGACTCTGCCACGAAGCTGGGCTGGAAGAGATCTCGGCAACGGGATAAGTCCAGTGGCAAATTTCTGGCGTTCATTCATTCAGTCTTTACATGGGAAGCTGATATTGCAACAGCTCTGTGATCCCATGATGAACCTATATATTTTTTGTATTATAAAATTAGTGAATTAGTAACAAATGAAAATTCTATTCCTTTTATGATGATTTAATCATCGAAAGATTTAATTTCAAAATTGACTTTTAACTGAAGAAATTGTTTCAAAGTAATTAAATATCTTCAAATTATCCCCTCCCCCCCACTCCTTCCTGTTTAACCGGGTTTCCGTAGGCCCATTGTACACGGAATTAAGCCGTTGTGAATTGCCGGATAGTTGAAGACTGAGTACAAGGGCAACGACTTTCGAATCTCCGCAAAGGTGCCGGGCACGTCTTTCATACTGAACCATCCGTAATAAAACTTTCATGTTTTCATATGTCTCCTTCATGTGGGCCCCGTAAGCGATGGGAATGGAGGGGTTTTCGTTACCATTGTGCAAAAGGGGTCTAGGTCAATTCGTCGCGCTCAACTTGTCGCGTGACAATTCCTCGCAGCGTCAATTCGTCGTGCTACAAACTCGTCGCGGTACAAATTTGTCGCAGACTCATTTCGTCGCGGTACAAATTTGTCGCAGGCTCATTTCATCGCGACAAATTTGAATTGCTTTCGAATTCATATGTTTGTTGTGATCTTATAAATGGGGTAATTGCTTTAGGCGTAAAAAATGGAACTAATTTTTTCTCTCATTTATAGGAAATGTTCCCTCTTCCCATCTGTTTTAATTTTTTACAAATGAAGAAAAGTATTCATTGAAGTCATTAAATTTTTAAAATTTAATTTTTACCATATAAGCCGCATTTATGTCGGGATTTCCATTTCTCGCAGTCAGGGATGTTGAAGAGCTCACCCAAATAAAAAAATTGAGATCAAATAAATTTTAAAATTTTAATTTCCACCGTATAAACCGCATTCCCCACTTTTTGTCGACATTTCCATTTCTCGTAGTGAGGGGCGTTGGGAGCTCACCCAAATAATAAATTGGGATCAAATAAATTTTGAAAATTTAGTTTCCATCATAAAAGCCGCGCTTCCCGCTTTCTGTATTTCCATTTCTTGCAGCAAGGGGCGTTGGGGGGGCGCCCCCCCCCCCCCCCCGTCACGTTCTCAAGTTCGTTTATTTTCCAAGTAACTTTGAGAATTTACTTGAGAGAATAGCTTCAAGGTATAGTGTTTCCAAATTATTTACACTACTGTTGACATTGCGATCATTTTCCCTTGGCTCATTAGCCCTGCAGCCGCTTTCATTTGCCCACAGTTCCTTCGCCCTATCAGTCGTGGGTTTCTCATACGTTCATAATGATCACATAAACTTCGGATGCTTTCATGGCAGTAACGGTTATGGAAAATAGTCGAGTAATTTTTAATTCTTAATCATTAATATGTAAGTTTACATCAATTTCCTTGGTTCGATGTGACGCTCTTGATGGACTTTTGTGATGCTCCCAGGAGCCGTGATGCACACTTTGGGAAACACTAGGGTTATGGGCGTGTTACAAGTCTAGTGTAATGAGTCATCAAATATTTTGTTATTTCACTGTTATCACTAATGCGACAATGGAAAATTAGAAAATCATTGTCTACTTCGATATTGTAGAATTCCAACAATGAAAAAATACCTTACCTATATAAGACATGGTAGAATATAGAGCATACCGTCAAAGATCACCTTCATTGGCCTTTGTGTGAGTCTCATTGCACAAATGGTTATAGTTTGAGTTGGATGCTCCTTCCGTGCAAAATCTTCCAAGGATGTCACGCCGCTCGTTAAGTGGGAAATAAACTAACTGGCGGGCGAAAGCGTAGAAACTGAGGGAGTCGTGTTTGGAATTATTGCGGTGAACCAGGCTGCGGGAATTAATATCATCTAGAAACGCCCCTGAGGCTTGAACAGTTCAGTTTCCCGCGAGTACTGCTGTCGTGAAAGTCATTTTCTAGGATTATTATTTTACCAGATAAGAATTAAAGATTACATCGATTAAATGAAAATCTTTATATGAATACTCGTCAGTGGTGTGCACTGGTAGGGATCTTTCTGGTTCTTGGCCCACGTTGCGAGTTCAAGGAAATGGGGTCGATCTTTGACGATCGCATAGCAGAAATGCTCCAACAGAGCTGTCTTAGGGGGTGGCGACGAGGTCCCAATCGTTGAGGGACTCCACACTAACGAAATAAAAATGAAAAAAAAAAATTATATCGCTAATGAAACTGCCTTCTCATAAGGGGCCGTTCAAGTATTACGTAAGCAAAACTCTGACCCCCCCCCCCCGCACTTTGTCAGCAAAATTTCGTCATCAGCTCTGCCCCTCTGAATCCTAACGCATATTGGTGGGATCAGAGGTGTACACAAAGGAAGGGGGGGCATAGGGGGCTCGGGCCCCTCCTCCCTCGATCAAAAAAAATTTTTTAATGAAAAAAAATATTTTTTTAATTCAAATTTCGGAAGAAAATACCTTTATATGTCACTATAATAAATTTCTGTTAATTTCAATGTTATTTGAAGGCTGTGAACTCAAAATTTATCTTTAATAAGTTCATTGCGACCCACCCTCCAAGCCATATAATGATAAATCGCATAAAGGCTCTTGGCCGGCGGACCAAATATGGCCCCGAAGGGTTATCTGATGCTGCCTGCTTTTATCAAACCTAATTTTGTAAAAATGAACTAAGCGGAAACATTTACAGATCGCTTAAGTGTCCCGTGGTACAATTCCAGAACATTTAAGCGGCCCGTGGCACATTTTCAGATCACTTAAATGACTCGAGACACAGTTCTAGAACACCTAAGCGATCCGTGACACATTTAGAGATCCCTTGAGTGACATGTGATGTAGTTTTAGAGCACTTAAGTGGCCCCCAGTGCAGTTCTACATCACTCAAGTTACCCACGGCACATTCTCAGATTATTTAAGTTGTAGCGACCTCTACTTGAGCTTTCGCCGATGTCGGAAAAATGAAGACGTCGCACTTCTCTGGAATGATTGTTACCTAGCAACGCAAGTTGTGATAAAAAATCGAATGTTTTTCTTGCACAGTCGGCAAGCAACCATTGCTATGTGATGTCCTTCATTTCTATGTGTCCGTACCAAATTAAACATGTATTATTTAAAACCTTCTGATTGTTATTATCTTTAATAATGGAGCCCAACAACCGGTCCTACAAATAGGCGCCTACACACCAGTGCCCTACACGGGAGCCTAAACTGGTGACGCCGGACGTGATTTCGAACAGCAAGCTTTTCAAGGTAAGCGAGTAATCGTTTCATCCGTTCCAAATAGACAATCCGCCGAATGTCGATCGCGTCGCTATAAAGCCGCCTCCATTTTGGAGAAACAATCCAAACTTGTGGTTTATCCAACTAGAAGCACAATTCTCGATCGCAGCGATAACTGCCGATGCTACGAAGTTCAACCACACTATTGCTTGAACTTGAACTACCAGACAGATACCCACGTTAATATTCCTTACGGAACCTCTAACGTAAAGGGTATCTGTTGGAAAAGTAGCAACACCTTCCCCAGCCCATCAAATCCATCCACCCTACCCGATCAAACATTAGAACACTTTTTCAAAGTACATGGGGGGGGGGGGGACTTAAAATATATATAGTAATTTACAAAATAATGTGAAAATTAAACATTTGTGGAAGCACAATGCACGTCACAGTTCAGTATGTATGAAAAGGGTGGGGGAAAACATCAGTTATATATACTATATATCAGTTATATAACACTGGAAAACACAGAACAATGAAAAATAAACATCTGTGGTAAGCACAATGCAGGTCACAGTCCGAAAGAAAAAAAAAACAAAAAAAAAAACGGGGAACAACAGAAATGCAAATATGAAGAACACGAAAATGCAAATATGAAGAACACGAAAATGCAAATATGAAGAACACGAAAATGCAAATATGGTAAGCACAAGAAATATTCAAATCTTAAGCATCTGTGGTAAGCACAATGCACGTCACAGTCCGTTCAAGTACATATGTATATGAGGAATAGAAAATAAACATCAGTTAAATCACTATGGGAAACACAAAAAACAGTAAAAGTTAAACATCTGTGGTAAGCACAATGCACGTCACAGTCCGAGAGAAGGAAAAAAATGTGAACACATTTTTACAATTTCAGCGTAGTCATTAGATTTGGGGTGTCGATGCTGATCTGGCCATCGATCTAGTCACCATGGTGAAGACAGGGATGTCTTCACCACTCTCATCAGATTCAAAGAGATCTTCATTTTTGCTGTGCAGTAACGACAGATTTTTCCTCTAGAAAGTTGATAAGTTTAATGATGTCAGCCCAGTTTTTAGTTTTTATTACTTGACGTTTCCAGACGTGGAAATGTTTTAGATTAATCGGGGGCTGATGGTAGGATGCAGTGCTTGGACACGACCAAATATAGTGAGGAAATGTTCCGATTTCCCCACAAGCACATAATTTATTTTTAAATATATTAAATCTCCTTAGGTAATACGGAACAGGGCCATGCTCACTATATAGGATTGTCCTTTCTCTAATCCATGGTTGGTTGAAGATTTTGGTCTTATTTATGATTTGGAAGACCTTTCTGCCCCGTTGTTCACCATCAATCCATCTGGACTGCCAAGTTTCTTTCGCTACACAAAGTATCTTGTGTTTGGCATGAGACCAGGGAGGAAAAACATCAGAGTTCATATTTTCTGATGAAGTAGCTGTTTTAGCAAGTGCGTCTGCTAATTCATTCCCTTGATTACCCACATGGGCCCTGGTCCATGAGATGAAAGTGTTGGGCTTGTCAATTAGATTTGCTCTGATTTGTCGTACAAGTCGGGTGGGGGAAAAATTATTTCTAAGCGCCACACTATTGCTGGTATCGATGCCGATATTTTATCGACAATCCAAGATTTAGTTCTAGAACCTCCCCAGCAGAATAAATACGACGCGCTGAAGACACGTTTGATTCAGATTTACGCGGAGAGCGAATCATCAAAAATTCGTACGCTACTGCAAGGTTTAGAACTAGGAGATCAAAAACCATCGCATCTGCTTGCCCGAATGCGTGAGCTTGCCGGACGTAACTTCAGTGATGACGTGCTGAAATCGTTGTGGTTAACGTCCAAGCTATACTAGCTGCTTCGAGCGAAGGTCTTCAACAACTCGCTTCGATGGCAGATAAAATCGCTGAGTTGGCCATTCCAAATATCTGTTCAGCATCCGGTCGACTTGAGAACGCGATCAGCCTATCACTGGAGCAACAAGTCGCAGCTCTGACCAAAGAGTTGAGTGAGCTGAAGGCCGCTATTCACACTTCACAGCGACAGCCTAGACCTCGATTCCGTCATCGCGCACGGTATTCTCGCTCACGATTCCACAGCCGAGCCCAATACCAACAAGCTGAAGATGGCTTATGCTTCTACCACACCAATTTCGGAGCTCAGGCTAAGAAATGTCAACAGCCCTGCTCCTTCAAAACCTCAGCGGAAAACTAACAACGAACAGCGAACTGTCGTCAATACCCACAAGATACCCGAGAAGTTGATTCTTACAGCCGCCAATGGTTCTCCTATCTCAACTTACGGTACCAAACTTCTAACATTGAATTTGAACCGCCGAAGGACATTTGCTTGGCCATTCATTATAGCTGATGTAACCCGACCAATTATTGGTGTAGATTTTCTATCGCATTTCAACCTGTTAGTCGATAGCAAGCATCATCGCCTCATCGATGGAACAACCCTGCTATCCGCTACTTGTTCCATTGCGAGAGACATCGCAGCTCCATCTTTTCTCTTGAACAGTATCGACCAATTACCATCGCCATATCGGGATGTAGTCAAAGAGTTTCCTGATATTATCCGTCCACACATCCAAAATAAGTAAATTAAAGAGCACAATATCAAGCACTTCATTGAGACTACAGGTCCACCAGTTTTTGCCCGACCTCGACGGCTTTCCACGGAAAAGTTGAAAGTCGCGCGAAAAGAGTTCGAGTTTATGATGCAACAAGGACTTTGTCAGCCTTCGAAGAGCAGTTGGTCCAGTCCACTCCATCTGGTACAAAAGAAATCTGGCGACTGGAGACCGTGACAGCTAATTTACATTGGATGAACGCAGGTGTCGAGGAGATATGATCGAAGTGTTCAAAATTTTCAACGGGATAGATAGGATGGACCACGAACTTTTAGTACACCGCCAATCGACTGCTTTTACAAGGGGACACCAGTATCGATTGGTAAGGGACAATGCGAAGTTATGGTGTCACAGGGTAATTTTTTTCTAATAGGGTTGTTAATAACTGGAATAGCTTACCCCCGGAGGTAGTAAATTGTAACAATTGACACGTTTAAAGAGATATATGATAAACATGTTGGGGTAAATCGGGAAACTATCCATAGTTAGAATAAGACAACCATAAGTATTCTTTATGGGCATTGCATAATATTTTATCACGTGTATATATTGTTTATAATTTTTATTAATTACATTTTTAATTGGGTTGCTGTATTTTTGAAATATATGATATCCATATTTTTATGGGCATCTTTTTCTCAGCCACCACGTTGGGCATTTTACCTGTTGTGGCCTTGTACATATATTTGTACCGTTTGTAGGCCTGTTACTCGTTCTGCCGAGACTATTTTGCGAGGAGGCCAGCTCGCATTCACTCCTCGAAGTTGGGAGCCACAGAAAACCAACTACAGCAGACAACCAGTGTGGTTGAAAACCGGGACTTCGCAAAGCGAGTCCATCACTATGACCACCGTTACCAAGTGTGCTCGCAGGAGTCGTCCTTCCTCAGTTTTCCAGTCAGGTAATCCTACACTTTCGGCACAACTAATCCGGTAATAAATCCCCCACAGTCATTGGTTTGAAGGGACGCTTACACACACACATGCATTTTTTTTTTTTTTGTGAAGTCGATTTCGTAAAGAGAACACGTATGCACAAACAAGCAGTAGCGATCAATTTTATTCTGCACTATATTTTATTCCAATTTCAGTACAAGTTCCAATAGCGCGAAGTTATTTTTGTTTTCGTTCGGAAGAAAAGAATACTTCAATTTCGTCCACTGCTCTCTGCTCCCAGTTGAGCTTCTGCTAAGGACATCTCCACCAGAACGGCTTGGAAAGCCCTCAAGAGTCTTTAGATTTTCTTCCTGCTCAAAGCAAGGAAAAAGAATGAAAGAAGCACAAAATTACTAATTAATATCAAGAAATAAATCTGGTTGACAAATACAGTAAAACCTCTCTTTTGCGGACACTGACGGGACAAAAAAAAAAATCGTCCGTAAAAGAGGGGTGACGGTTAATCAGGGGTCTGGAATGCATATATATTTATTATACAAGGACAAATTATTAAAAGACGGGTCCGCATCTGAGGAGTGCCCGTTAAGAGAGGGGGGGGTTTACTATATTATTTAATCGGTTCTTAATGTAGAATTTATTGATTTCATGACGAATGTTTTGTTTCGAGAAATACGTCTTTGTTTACTTGCGATGACCCGGACACTGCTCCGTGGCACCCTGACAAAAGTTGGAGGTGCATCAGGGCGCCGCGGTGCACAGTTTGAGAACCCCTGCTTTAGAGCAAGGGTGCTCAACTTTTTGTAAAGTGTGGGCCACTTAATTGGTTCGGAACCGTGTCGCTGGCAAAAAAAAAAAATTAACTCAAATAAGTGATCTGGATATATGACGTGGGTCGCTGAAGTGGTGCGGAAATGTGCTGCGAGTCACTTAAGGAAGCTGGAAATGTGCCTCGGACCACTGTAATATGCTGCCATCTGTAAATGTACTGAGGAACACTTAAGTGGCCTAGAAATGTGCCGTGGGGTCACTTACCTGACATGTAAATATGTCGCAGGTCACTTAATACTTGCTGGGGGTCAAAATGGCACGATGACGCCAGTTACACACAGAATTTTCATATCGCCAGTTATGAGTTAGTAGTTTTCACTCAGTCCCAGAACTTTTTCCGTATTTTTAGTTTAAAATTTTTCCCCTTAATTCGAAGTTATCCTCCTTTAAGTGAAGTTTTCGGGGATGAGAAAAATTTTTAAATCAGTAATAGAAATTCAGCGTTTGGCCATAGAATTTAGCAATGAAATTCAGCATTTATTTAAAAATTGAATTTAGCAATGAAATTTAGCATTTAACAATGGAATTTAGCAATAGAAATTAGCAATGGAATTTAGCAATAAAAATTAGCAATTGAATTTAGCAATAGAAATTAACAGATGCATTTAGTATGCATTTGTCTGCTTGCAGAAAGTGAATGACTTTTTTTCATGAAAGAAGGACGGAAAAAGGGATAGTCACACCGTGGGAAAGGGGGGGGGGTGTATGCCTCCAAGATATCGATTACCCCTTTCTTTCATACTCCTCTCTTACCAGGGGATTATGATTATTTGACTGGAGTTCTCCTATTGTTGTTTTCTGGTGCTCTCCTATTGTTGCTCTTTCGCTTTGCTTTCATACAATATGTTTTTATGTCAAGTGAGCTGTCGTTTGTGTCTACAAAATACGTTTGCGACTTCTAAAGTCCTGGAACATTTGGTCTTTGAAGGCTCAAAATGTTTTTGGGTCTCTTTCTAGACAGGATCTGGTTACTATCGTAATCCGAGACCCTACGTAGTTGCTCAGATTCAGAATTTTCTGAACAAAGTCAAATACGGTCTCGACTTGCGTATACTTTCTGATGCATTTGTTTCTCAGGAACCAAGGGGCCCTGAGGATCTTCCTAAGATATTTATTTTGTTCACGTTCTATCCTCACAATTATTTGGTCTCTGTGGTAGAACCATGCTATCGCATCGTAGGTCATTGTAGGCCTGATCACAAGTTTGTAAAGAATTATTCTGTTCTTGACTGAGAGCAATATACTGCTTTGGCAGATTCTCCTCGTCAGTTCTGTGGCGATTATTGCTCTTCTGACGGCCTCCTTGCAGTGGGGGGTCAGGGATAGCGGTCTGTCAAGGATAATTCCGAGATATTTCGCAGTATCAGATAGCAGAATTCTGGTTCCATTCACTACAAGAGCCGCATTTTGCGGCAAGTTTGCCTGTTATCCACATAAAGATGGTTGTGTTGGCGTTGAGTTGAGCTCGACTTTTCGTGCACCATTCCTCTATTAGTCTTGCATTCTCCTGAAGGGCATCCAATGCTCCCAAAGGAGACCAATGGCACTCTGCTACAGCACTATCATCTGCATAAAGGGCTGTCAAGCATATATCGCTCACTGGGAAGTCATTCATATGATAGTTATGAAGTGCCGGGCCTAGAACGCTTCCCTGGGCTATAGAAGCCGTAATGGGGCGAGCGGATGATAGTACCTGGTTGATTTTGACTTTGAAGGTTCTACCTTCAAGATAATTTTTTGTAAATGAGATCAGGCTCCTGGGCAAGTTCATGCGAATGAGCTTATGCACTAGCCCGTTGTGCCAAACTTTGTCGAAACTTTTGGAGAGATCGTATAGGGCTAGTGCTACTGTTTTTTGGTTAAATCTGGCCCGTTGGAGGTATTCAATGACCCTCAGGAGTTGCGTAGTAGTTGAGTGACCTTCCCGGAAGCCGTGTTGTTCCGGGATGATGATGTTATGGTACTCGTTATACTCATGGAATCTTCTGATGACCACCCTCTCGAACAGCTTACCTAGGGAGCTGAGGAGTGAGATTGGGCGCCAGTTTGTTGTTATGATCAAGTTCTGGTCTGCTTTTGGAATGAGAATTATTACTGCGAATTTCCAAATTTGTGGGTAGTGTCTATTACGAAGTAATTCGTTGAAGAGCTCCGTCAGCATGCGGATGATATTTGGTAGGAGCTCTTTAATATAGCTCTGTTGGTGATGGTGTCAAATCCTGGCGCCTTATTTTTATGAAGTTTTTTGATAAGACTCTCTACTTCGTTGACATCAGTTGGGTACAACGCCGTGCCGCTCTCGAAGGATGTTGAGGCGAAGTACCTTTCAACACCTCTGTCGATTCTGTTGACATAGTACTGAACTGAACTAGAGTTTGGTTCACTGGTCCCGCGGCACAATTTTTTACGGCCGTTCTACCAGACTTAGCTGCGGGCCACGAAGTACGTGGCCTGTATTGGTTCGTGTATGTGTGTGTACTTGTGGTGTGAAAAAGTTTGACAAAATTGAAATTTAAAAGTTTGGTTTCGAAATTTTTTGCAGGTAAAATGCCATTGCTGTGAGCTGAAAGAGAGTCATGATATGGTTATGCACTCAGTAATGTTCATGTTTTTATTAAACGAAGCAGGTCCAAGATGTTAAATTCGTGAAAAATGAGGAAAAATTTCCTCGATGTTGATGCGAAACAAAAAACCTCAGGGGGTCCTCTTGAGAGCCGTAAAAGTAAAATAAAAGTATTATAAGAGTAAGTAATTATAAGTGTTTTGTTGTCCAACAATTTCTCACTGAGAGTGATATTCAAGTCCTTTTCGTATGGTCGAAACTTTAGTTTCGTCTTCATGCTCGTAGCCGAGCCATCTCTTATGAAAACTGGTGTCGCCACCTATCGGTCAGAGTTGCAATTCAAAGAAATATCGCTGTTAAAGGTCCTGGGAACGCCCCCCTCCCTCCTTGGATTTATATGAAATACAATTTTGTAAACAATAGAATAAAAATAAAAAGAAGAAATGGAAGTAGAAGGAATTTATACATTATATACACTATTTTCACTGTACGCTTTACCAAGGTCCATACCGCCATATGACTCTGGGGTCATACTCTACTAATTCTGATAGGTGGCTCTGCTCCGATTTACGAATAATTTCGTATTGAGATTCTGCAAGTTCCCTGACGTAATCCAAGAATGAATTAATTTGTAGATCTCTGCGGATATCAATATTCCGCACGTACCAGCCTGCTCTGGTAAATTTTCTGTAATTTTTGTTTTCAAAAATTTGTAATGTTTGTATATTTTTCTTGGTTGCAAAGGCCCACACAGGGGCAGCATATGAGATGACAGGTCTTATTACAGATTTATAAAGCAGCATTTTATTTTTTAGAGAAAGGCCACTGTTTGGGAAGAATATGTTGTTTATGTTGACATAGTGCGTTGGTGTATTCGTATTTGGGCTGAACTGTTGTTCAAGCGAATATCTCGACCCTATCCTCGTCTGAGGCCGCCATCCCATTTGGACCTTGAATTAGACCCATTGTTGGATTTCTGGGTTTACACCGTTTGTACACTTGGTACAGGGAGCCATCCTCGCAGCATGCTTCATTGATATAGTTTTCATATCTGTCAAAATATGATGTTTGTTATGCCTAGATATTTAACTTCTTCAGATGGCATAATTGCTTGATTATTAATTACAATCATTGAAACTGGTGGTAGCTGTCTTTTAGTAAGCCAAATCAGTTCACATTTGAACAAACTCTCGTCAGTGACCATACCTTATCCCTCATCATCATTCGTTTTTGTTTTAGATAAGAAAGCCCAAGGCATCTATTAGAAGCATTCATGTGAAAAGGAATCTTATCAGGGCCTATTTACAATATTTACAAAATTATATTACCAAGATACATTTTAAATGCATTATATTACAATTCAGAATTTTAATTTTGATATTTATCAAAATTATTTACGATATTGTGTAGCCAAAAGATTTTTTAGTCTAGAATGTTTAAGAAATTCTCTTTCATTATACTGTGAGATAGTTTGCAAATGTACAATATTAGAGTCTTCAATTTTATCAAAGAAATTTAAAGCAATTCTTTTTGCATATGCATAGACTCAATATCCAATTCAGTATGTAAATCAAGAATTTTAAAATATTTGGGTGCACCAATCAATTTTTTTAAGATTTTATTTTGGAGAATCTGCAATTTATACATATTACTTTTAGAAGCATATGCACATACTGTCATTGCATAAGCTTTTAAAATTTATATTTTTCAAAAGTGTTATATCAATAACAGAAGAAAAATTATTATATGGCATACATGGGTAGGTTCGCTGGTACCTAACATATCTATTCTATTTCTACCACAGAAAGTTTTAAATTTTCTTCCATTTTTATTTGTAATCTTTGAACCCCAGAATTTATTTTTGCAATTTAAATCTCCAACTAATATTGTAGGAATATTAGAATCAAAAATCTTTTCTAATAAATTTTTATCAATTTCGTTGCCTGGAGGCCTGTAAACTGAAGCAATTCTTATTTTGACAGTCCTGTTTATAGCAACTTCTGCTGCTATTGCTTTAATAGTTCCACCAGGTAAGTTTATTTGTGTGAAAGGTAATTTACGGTTTAAATAAATAGCTACTCCACCTTTTCTTCCAGTTGTTCTATCCAACCGTATACAATTAAAATTAGCAATTTTTGCATTTTTCCCAGGTTTAAGGAAAGTTTCAGAAACACAAATTGTGTCTGTATCTCTATCATAGACAAGTTCCCTCAATTCTGGTAAGTCATTAAAAATGCCATTAGCATTCCATTGTAAAATTGTTAACGGTTTATCTCTTATATGTGTCATTAAGATTGTTGTTTATTTAAAAATTTTAATCCTTGTATTCTTATATTTAATTCTTTTAAATCCTTTTAAATTTTTTCATTATCAGGAATCATAGCGTTTACTATATATTCCTGTATTTTACCGATATCAGTTTTTGGTGCAATTTCTGACAATTTATTCATGCATCTCATTAATGTAGCTAAAATTTCTTGCATTTGTATTGTCTTTTGTTTTTTATTTTGTCTTGATTCCTTTTCTTCTATGTTTTCAATAGATATCTTGCTATCAGAAATTTGAGGGGATAATCTTCATTAATATCTCTATTATTTCTCACAGCTTGTACATATGTGCGTCTATGATAATTGATATCATTATTATTTCTTATCCAATCTTTTTTATTGCCATTATTATTTTGTGGCTTATGTTTTTGTTGTATTTTAGTCAATTGTTGTACATTCTGTCTTGTGATAATTCTATTTGATCTCATATCATCTTTATGGGCATTTTTTGGATGAGCTGGACATCCAGACCAAGTAGATATATACAATCCACCACAATTACAACATTTTCCAGGTCCATCTTCCTTCCTTTTACTACACGGGTAGGTCCAATGGCCCTCCCCACATTTCGTGCAGCGTTCATTATTAATGCATTGACTTTGTCCATGGTTAAAGCGCTGACATTTAAAGCACATTATTGGCCTACCACGTCTTCTATAAGCCTCGACAGTTATATCAAAACTGAATAAAGTTTTGATGCTGTATATTTTGTCAAAGTCCTTATTATTATTAATTTCAACTAATAAATAAGTTATTGGTTTTTTTGTCCTGTAACTTGTTAGCCTAGTTACCTGTATTATGTCGTGTCCCATTTCTTCAAATTTTTCTTGTACAAGCTTAGTTTCACATGTAATATGTAGTCCCTTTAATACCACCCTCATAGTGTCTTCGTTTGGTTTCCTATAAGTGTGGTATTGTATTTTATTAGCTTTCAAGAATCCTGTAATCTTACTATGATTACAGGATTACCCCCGGAGGTAGCAAATTGTTACACAATTGACACGTTTAAAAAGAAATACGATAAACATGTTGGGGTAAATCGAGAAACTATCCATACTTAGAATAAGACAACCATAAGTATTCTTTATGGGCAATGTATAATATTTTATCATGTGCATATATTATTTATAATTCTTGTTAATTGCATTTTTAATTGGGTTGCTGTATTTTTGAAATATATAACATCCATATTTTTATGGGCATCTTTTTCTCAGCCACCTCGTTGGGCATTTTGCCTGTTGTGGCGTTGTATTTGTATTTGAGGGCAGTCAAGAAATATTTTAACGTCTTTCCCCATAGGCCTTGCCTTCACTTTCTGTTTACAAATATTATTTATGTTTGATTCTAATTTAATCCAGTTTTCAACCTTTGTAATAATTATTGGCTTAGGTTTCCCATATTTTTTAGTTTCTTTAACAACTCTTTTGTTGACTACAAAGTAAAAATCACTTTCATTATCATTCAGATTATTTTCATTATTTTCAGTATTATTCTCTACTTCTTTGCGAGTAATTATTTGTTCACATTCTATGTTTTCGTTTAAGTTCTTATCCTTCTCGTTACCATACTCATCAACACTTTTATTTTCAAAGTTACTATTTTTACAATTATCATAGAGTCTATTATCATTCCTATGACTATATTCCTCTTCAGATGTTGTATTGGCTAGCTTGTGTGGATGTGCTTTGCTCTGATTAGCTCATGTGCAGGCTAGTGGTAATTGGATGTAAAGGTCACTTCCTCAATGGATCTTGTCGGGGACACATCTCGGCTCTCTGCACCGCTAAATTAGGGGGACCCAGGTGGGATGCATTGTCTCCTCCTTTTGATTTAAGTTGCGATCATTTGATGATTTTTAATATGCCAGAAATTAATGCACAGAAAAACAAATTCACAGAGCCAACATACCTAAGTCACATTGCTGTAAAGCGCATCTCAAAATAGCCTCATCAGGAGTAAGTGAAAATCTTTCTTTTTCATTCTCAGCCGATTCATACTAAGGAGTAAAATTTATTTATTACTTCCACACACGTTCCCTTTTAACTTATATAGTAAACATGCAGGAATTTAACAAAAACAGCATGTCAAAAAGTAAATAATTAAAATAAGTTATGAAATGAGAAATAATAACAAATATTAATTTATAAAAATTAGTTTATGGGGATTTAATCAAAAGGCACGCTATTGTGCATGTATGCAACAGATACATGGGAAAATATTGCTTAAAAAATACATTAAAAATAACTGGGGGAAAGCATCAGCATCAAGTTTTAAGATGTATAAGTCTGGAAAGTGATGATTATACATATAGTATATGTTACAGCCAAAGCCCAAAGATGATCACTTCATGAACTGACTGGCCCCGGCCTTTCACTGAGGCCTATAAGTCTATCCCTATACATTCCTATAATATGGATCAATAAGATATCAATATTTAGATTCCTTTGATTATTAGGGTTGGTATGGCTAATTATAAATGGTCATAATTATCACAAAAAAATATGCCAACACTGCGATGACCCTGAATCATAGGGATCAATATAGGGATATATGAGAGAGGGGCGGTGAAAGCCCGAATTTCGGATATTGGCCATGTCAACTGACCTGGCCAACTTCGGACTTTGGCAGTAACATATATATATATGATGAATGCAGAGGCAGGAAATGTAATCCTTTCCAATATAAAACCTGCCTTCCAAGACGACAACCCCCCCCCCCCCCCCCCAGAACAGCTTCAGTAGCATGGTGTCTAGATGGCAAGTGTAGGGTTTATATATAGGGTTTGCTTGTTTTTTTTTCTATCATGGGGCTTTTTAAAGAAGCTGAACATTATCTTCAAGAGCAAGAGATTTCTTCAGATGATTCTCCCCCCCCCCCACCCACCGGGAATAGGAAAAAGTCAGAATGCCAGGTCTCCAAAGCAGAATGTTTTGCATTGTTCTGCAACAAACCCTCAGCTGACTGGAAATGTTCTGCAGTAAAAATTACCATAATAGGGTTTTCTAAAATTTTCATAAAATTCTTCCAGATTTTTCTGCAGTAGAACTTATTGTTCTGCAACATAAATTTCTCTGACTTCTGCATATTCTGCTTTGGGGTGCCAGATCAAGACTGCAAGGCCAAAAAGTGACCAATACCAATATCACAGGAGTGTTGGAACATTCCAGTGGTGTCCTAAATGGTTTAAAAATCATGCTTGCCCCTCACAAAACTCTGTTATACCCTGGATGTTGCATTGAAAATTTATCTGTGTTACAATGATTGGGGCATCTAAGTCAAAGTGTAAGATTTTCACACAAAAAAGGTGATAAAAAATTCTGACAGCAGAGACTTTGAGTGATTCATATTTGAAAGTGGATCCAAATATATCTGTAGGGAAACATCAAAATATTTAAAATTTCTTAAAATACACAAAGTGCAAGAGCCTATTTTGTATGCATTGAATCTTAATATTGTTGGAAAAGTATAATACAAACTTCAGATTATGTAACATTATTCTAGAACAGGTTAAATGCATAAAATTATGAATGAGGAGTATAGTAAAAACAACCTGCCAACCTAAAGACCTTTGAAAATGGATAGAATTGTAAGACTAAAGGGGGGGGGGGGAATAGATTTCTCGTATGATAATGCTGTAATCTGTGACTATACTGTAGTGTCCACTTAGCTTGATTAGCTTGATTTAATTAGTCTCTCTCATCTTATGAATTCATTTCTAAAACTTCAGCTTGACAAAATGATTAAAACAATATTGGTCAATCAATGGGTCGAGAATTGATGGAAAAAATCAGTGAATTGTCTTAAGTGGGGGTTTTCTGATGGTCAAAATCAACTTTCAAGCTGTCAGCCTGCATATAGAGTTTACAGCTGGATTCAATGGAACATCCCTGGCAATATTGCTATCCCTTTGTTTGTTTCATCTCATTCTGTTAAACTATTTTCAACCCCCAAAGCAGAATATGCAAAAATCTGTGACACAGTCCTGTGCTTTTCTTAATAGTGCAGAACTATTATGAGAATTTCCACCACTGAACATTTCCAGTCAGCCGAGGGGTCATTGCAGAACAACACAAAACATTCTGCTTTAGGGTTTTCAACAATGTAAAACATTAAAATTTCAACTATCGAAAAAGAAAAAAAAATATTTTAGCTTAAATCACAAATGTAAATAGGAACACCCGGCTATGATCAATGTCACAAAAAAAAAAATATCTAAATCATGCTTCTTATGGTATCATAAAGGTATTCATCTTTGTAACATAAATTACTCAATCATTCTCTTCTTTGGTATCTATCATAAATACAAGTAATCATAAAATTATTAAAAAAGAAAAAATATAAATAAATTTCATATATTCACCATAGACTTGGACTGAATGAAAAAATTGTGTCTTTTTATCGACTGCATGATGAATCTCCTAGAGATATTGGCCCACAGTTTCTAAAATTGATTAAAAAGAGTACATAAAGTAAAAATTAAGTTATAAGAATGCTTACCAAAATAGATATCCCATTAAAAACAAATTAGAACTGCAAACTAAAACTATGTAGGAATTGCAGAGTAAAATATAATACTTAGGTAACAAAGAATACTGGAATGCTATTTTCTCAGCGTTCAGATTTGGTAGACAAGAGGAACAGTGATAAACAAGTTCAAAAATGCCCCTACGATGCTATAGATTCAGTGTCACTCATTTGAACTACTCACTACCATCATGCCTGCTATAGGAGAAGAAGTTTTCCTACTTCCTGAAACCTATGCAGGCAAGTTTTTAAAGTATGTATTAATTATTGGAAAAGTGTAATAATTTGAAACTAAGTAAAATGCACATCACAAAAGTTGCACATTATTATGCTGTGCTCATTTTTTTGCTAGAAATCTTCCCGGTTTGATGAGAATTTTTTTTTTTAAAGATAGTGTGTTGCAGAGGTCTTCAACCTTTATTCTAGTCGCAATCAATGCCTGTACCTATCATCAAAAGAGCACCCTTACGGCACGTTTGACATACGAATGTATGAAATCAGGGTTATTACAATCCTTGAATGCAATTTGTACAAGGTGCTTAATTTGAAAGTGATCGTGAGCAACAAATCGGATGCAAGCATTGAGCCCTCTGGGCACTTCAGGGAGCACCATGGTGCTCACGAGTAACGGGTTGAAGATGCCTGCTGTGTTGAATAATATGGATATTATAAGTATCACCTGAGTATGGCTAGAATATCTTTTCAAGACGAAAAGTTTAGGAAGATAGAAAGAGAGGTCTGGATGTGATGTGTATCTGGATGCTTATAGGTGCATCTTGACTGTTTTGGGGCAGAATAGGAAGATTTCATTTGTGACTCTTGTAAATAGATCATGATACCACCATATAATCTACTAAAAAAACCACTGATGAAATTTTCATTGTCATAGACTAAACCTTGGTTTTTGTCATTTTGAACCCAGTATTCCCCATTACCTCCTCCCCGCAAATATCATTTTTATAAATGCCTTCTTTCTCACAGACATATTTATTTTTAGATACCACACATTTTTATCACCAGGTTTCGTAAATATCAAATTTTCTAAAATGGCCAATTTTTTTCAAAAGAGTATTCAACGTAGTGTTGATTATGAACGTTTTAAGGCTAATACAAAAAACGAATACTTACTATTAGTGATACAAACTAATAGAGCCTTAATATAAAAACTATCACCTGTTACTTTGTAATAATATTATAATGCTTTTATCATTACTTTTCACATTCAACATGAAAATTGTGATCTAATATTGTTTGTTATATTAACTGTGATCTAACTGAATAGAATAGTCAAGTTATTGTCAACTTTCTCTAGTCTGCATTTTTAAACTTTTTGTCAGATGATTTCTTAAAAGTCAGTGTTCCTGGATCAATTTTTGATGCTGATTCCAGAAATGACGTCCATTTTTGTCCATCACGTCAGGTTTTTACAAAAAATAAGAAGTCATCTTTTCAATATTTCAACTAATGTAGTTAAAAATCAATCACCATTTCATACAAAGTATTTGGTTACACACTTTAAAAATACTGTAAAGAATTGTCCTAATAATTTCATGACTATTCTTTAATAAAACGAAAAGCAAACAGTGTTCCATTTAACAAACTTTTTCCTTTTTGACTTCCTTGCAGATCCTCCTTCATCAATTCCATCCCTCTTCAACATCAAACAATAAGCGAGATTTTTTGGGGGTCTCTACGAGCGGTTCATGCAGGATATATTCAGTCCCAGGAATAAACATTTCTCCGCTTTGGCCAAACTCTCACAATCCAATGCTTTTACTTTGCCCGACTGTTCCACTCACATAGCATTTTTGTGTACCCAGCTTGTTGCCCTAATAGTATTCCTATAAGTTTGAAGCCACCACAGATGAGCCATTTGTGTATTCGCATACTGAATATTTCTTAACAGTTCCTTCATGTTCTCGAATGTCTCTTTCATTTGAAATAAATAGGCCACAGGAATGGACCCATATACTTTCCCATTAGGCAGTAACACGCCTTTGAGACTACTCTCGGAGGAGTCATGTTTAATGCCATAGAAGTGCATTGACTTGTTTATGTTATTGCAGTAAACCAATGAATATTTCTTTGAGAATAAAGGAAGTAGTTCGTTTTCTTTGTGTGTGTACCAAGAAAAATGTGTTCCTGGTGCTAGAAGATTCTTGCTTTTAAACCAGGAGCCAAGTAGTTCTGCAGATTCCTTATTCAAGTTCAGATCACGTACTCCACTGGTGTAAGAAATTAAGAGAATTTGCAGACTTGGTCGGTTATCTCTAGATAACTACTACTGTACCGATTTTAATGAAATTTGATATGGACATACATTGATACAATACAAAACAAATAACCATTCAATAATTGTAATAAACACACATGATTGTGCGTAACACTCGTTGGAGTCGGAAGGTATGAAACAGCGGTTGCAGAATAAACAAAAAAATGGGTTAATAGGGGGGTATGGTCCCCTCTTACAGATATACAGGTCTCGCAGCCTGATTTCATACTTGAAATAAGGCAGTCTATCATTTCCTGTGGCAATTGGTCCCACTTGTTCAGCAACGCTGTTTTCATTCCCGGAGGGGGGTTGCGGGTTGCAAATGCCCTCCCCAGAGCGTCCCAGACATGCTCTATAGGGTTAAGGTCTGGAGATCTGGCTGGCCAATCCATCCGGCGAATATCCTCACTCTCTAGAAAATCGTCGAGCAGAAGAGCTCTATGTGGCCTCGCGTTATCGTCCATTAAAATTAACTCAGGGCCAACTGCACCCCTGAAAAGTCGAACATGGGGCTCCAAGACCTCATCCCTATACCTCACACCAGTCACAGTGCCTCTTTCAAAGACATGGAGAGGTGTGCGGCCATCCAACATGATGCCTGCCCAGACCATTGAACCTCCTCTGCCATAATGGCCGATTTCGTGGACATTGGAGGGTAGGTAGCGGGTCCCTGATTCTCTCCATATGAACGTACGGCGAGAATCGGTGCTTAGGCTGAACCGGGACTCATCAGTGAAGAGAACGGTCGCCCATTGATCCATACTCCAATCTCTATGCTCTCTGCACCATGATAAATGGATTCTCCTGTCCGTAGAAGTGAGCGGGACGCAAACAGCAGGTCTTCTTGCAAACAACCCTCTCTCATGAAGTCTTTTGGAAACAGTCACCCTTGATACACGGGTTCCTGTGGCTGCATACCAGTCACGAGAGAGCTGAGAAGCTGTAGCACTCCTGTTACGCCTCGCTATAATCGACAAATGGCGATCTTCTCTGGCCGTAGTGGCTCTTGGACGACCTTGTCCAGGCTTTCTCTCGATGGATCCGGTATCCTGGAACTGTTTCCATAAGTTACACATGACGTTGGGCGTAAAATTGAACTCTCTACAAATCTGGACTTGAGATTGGCCTGCTTCTAGCCTCACCACAATTCGCGACCTCATTCCATCATCTAAACGTTGGTGGTTACTCATTTTCACTGTTACAATTTGAAATTAACTGATTGCTGCAAAATAACACCAAGAAATTCGGCGAGGTGTGCTAGTAAACGAAATGCATCTTAACTTACGCGCGCTTATAAAAGCCTGTTTCTCTACTGGCTCCGCCTACACACACGTGTACGCTTACGTATTTGACGTACAACAAGATTTGTATTTTTGTCTAGAAGCAATGGTTTTACATTCAGTTCAGTTCTTTTCATGAAATTCGATAAAATATGCAAATTCTCTTAATTTATTTCACCAGTGTAGATCATTAAGTTCACTCTGGGAGAACCGTTGTGATTTAAAGTCATCTTCAGGCTCATAGACATCATCACTATCATTTTCTGAGATTGCAGCATGTTCCACATTCAGTATCGTCTGCCACGTTTTCTAAAGCAGCTGGAGGAACAGGGGCAGGCACTTCTTGTCCATGTGGAACTGGCCTAATGGCTAAAGAAATGCTTGGATACACAATTTTGTTCTTATTTTTTACATTGCACCTTGCACATTAATTAAGCAGAAGTAAAAGTCATTAAGGTGGTCTTTAGGCTCCCTCGGAATTGCATGCACGTTTTCTTTCCTTTTATCCATAACTTAACCTTTCAACACAATAGCAGCAAACTTTCTTTGGCATCCATGCCTTATCCTGATCACCTAGTTTTATTTTTAAATAAGTATAGTAAGCTCAGGGTTGTCTTAAGAACATCATGGGCCCCCCTGGCCAAGTGATTTTTCTGAGGTCCCACCTTAGAAAAATTTAACTACTCATCTTTCTGAGGCCCCTATCCTCGTGAGGTGCCCGGGTGGGCCCATGCGTTAAGACAGCATTGAGTAAGCTTTCTTCACAAAGTCTGTTATATTCGTTCTTGAGCACTACAAAATTTCAGCAAATGTAACAGAAAACATTAGGACTGTTCACACACTTGCGTGTAGACATTGTAAAACAAGACAAAAATTGAGAACAACTTGAGGAAATGCAAACAAAAAGAAATAAACTGGAAATGCGAGTCTGACAAATTTAATGTTACTTTTTGGACTCTTGCCAATTAATTCTCGCCAATCAGACTGTGTTCTAAAAGTGGTTCGATAGGTTAGCAAGTATCCAAAAGTGCAACTATGTTATGTGTGACAAACACATAATGCTCTTAGAGATGAATCTTCAAAATCAACTTGGGTTGATTGCGAATGAACTGTAGGTGATAGAAAAAAACTAAGAACAGCTCTGTAATCAGCATTAAAAAGTGAGCTAAGGACTGTTATTAGTTTTCAATCATCTGATATCATGCAGACTAGTGTTATAAATATTTTCAAGAATTGCGTGAACTAAAATTTACAACATTTCAAACTTGACATCAAGATTTCTGAGATTTCTGTTTAATGTTCATCAATAACATATTTTAAATCCTTTCTCGCATTTAACAAAAGAAGCAGACACACATTTACTGACAAAAAATCTGAATGTCTCGGTTTTTCGGGACATATGGTCAGCATATAAAGATTATTGCTGATAAATTTTTTGGTCAAAAGGTCACGCTTCAAAAAGTTGGCACACCACTGGGCTAGGGAACCACTGGATATGTCTAGTATATATCAGTATAAAATAACATGCAGATAACGGAAGTATGAACAATATGCTTTGTTAAGACCGTAATTTATGGTTCAACATCGAATTATTGATTATATGCAAATACAGTGTGCATAGCAAACACAGGATATGGCATTTTACTGGTGAACCATTGATCCTAGAGGTATACTTCCAGTTAGAAAAAGTTTCCAAATAACGTGTAGTATTCAGATATGTCATTCATGTTGCAAGGGGTTGCACAGTTATTAAAATTTAAAAAAAACTTTTTAGAAAGTCCTCGTGTACCCCTCAACTCAATTTGAAAGTGATTATCCTGTCTCTCTCTGATGTCAACAAAGAAAATGTTATGTTTCTAAGTGCAATATTGGCTGAGATAATTGGAATTCAAAAAAAACCAAGGAAAGCTGGGGAAAAAAGTATGAAATGTGGGTAAAACGGTTTTTCTGTATTTAGAGCTGTTTTTTCTCCCAACTTTCGAATTTGAATACATCAGTGAATATTGCACTTAGAAACATTGAATGTTTTTGATGGCATCAGGAGAAACTGGGACAACAACTTTCTAATAGGAAGACAGGTTTGTTTGTGTACTTATATTTGTACACTTAAATAACTGTACAGCCCCTTGAAACATGAATGACATATCTGAGTACTACACATTATTTGGATACTTTCTCTAACTGGAAGTATGCCTCTAGGATCAACGGTGCACCAGTAAAATGCCCCCCCCCCTTTATTTGCTATGCACCCTGTATACTGCTTTATTAATGTTCTATCAAAGGATAATATAAATCAAAGTGCTTAAAATATGAAAACAAACTGGATTCACAATCCAGAAAATTTTTTAATCCAAAATCACCCTGGTCCTGAGGAGCCCAGATAACCGAGGTTCTACTGTACTTTTTTTTATGTTGATTCTTATTAAAAGCTATCACTCAGTATGAGCATAAATAAGTACAAAACCTACCCTTAGATGTCGCTCACTCACAGTTTCCCCTGGAATGGTAAAATCCTTGGAAAGTTGCAGCTCGTCTATGGGTAGATGAATCTAACAGTTGTTCCTTCTAAAAAGGAAAAAAAATCAGCCAGTGATCAAGTAAGCTTGGCATTTACAATGATTCTTATATTCAAGGAAATATTTGTATGAATCATTTTACACTTCAAGTTATATATCAAGGGTGCACCTTCCAGAAGAGCCACTGAATTCCCCCGGAAAAAGAAAGGGAACTTCAGGATTTTCAGGAACCCCCTTTCGTGTACAGGACCTGGGCTACGAATTTGGACTATCTGTATTTTAAAGTGGCCTATAAGTGATAAAATTCAAAAAACTCATTTATCTTTTTTCCATGTTAGAAATAGAAGGGGGGGGGGGGAAGACGAGCAGCAGATTTCTCGCTCGTGATCAACTACATTCTTCACCCTCACCTATGTGCAATGTTGTCTTAACGAATAGGCCCACCTGAACAGCCCAAGTTCTTCAGGTTCAAGGGAGGCCTCGAGAAGACTTTATAATCATGAAGAGACTATATTATAAAAATAATGTCCCAAAAAATAAAAAGAACTTAAATTGAATCCCTTCTACAACTGTTTGTGGTGGCAGGTTCATATTGCCAAAAGGCATCCTCAATATAATAAAGGACACACTTGTATTCTCATAGTGTACTCCATTCAGCATCCAATCATTAACAAAGTAATTGATGACCATATGGAGCTGTTTCTTGTGTAAGTGCGGCATTCGTAGACTAGCTACGACGAAAAGTGGCTTTGTCTTAAGAAAATTTGATTCACAATGGGTAAGACCAAACAGATCCAACTTTGACTAGTGTCCCCGTTCCATGCACAATAGTTCTTTTCTAGTTGCAAACTTTTCTAAAAAAGCAGCAGAGAAAAAAGAAAAAAATAATAAACTTTCAAAATGTAAATATTCACTGAATTTGAGTTCCCCTTCATCTACCAGTACAACATCTACTGTTACATTTCTACGGGGGACCATCCTTTGCCTGGCCCTGAAAGTGATACTGATGTCTATTCAAAAAGCCTCATTACTGGGAGGATAGAAGTGACAAACCATTGTAAAGGCATATGCATGTCTGAAACGTACTGCTAGGGAACCACTGTAACTGAAATAAACATTCCAAAAGTGATTGTTTGAGGCCCAGAAACTATTGTTTCCCGACAGTTTTTTTCCCATTTCGGGCATTTGCCCTGCTCTGACAAACTTTTAAAATAGCCTATCATTCAATTTGGGTCCCATTTGATATATATGCCAACTGTTGCGACGACTGATCTAAAATTTCAGATTTTTATAGAGAACATATACACACAGACAGAAAATAAATTATATATATATATATATATATTTATTTATTTACATAATTTGTAATAGCATAATAGTAGGAGCATGTGACAGGCATGTGGATAAGATGAATGTAAACAAATAACACTTGCTATTCTGCTTTTACTGTAAAAATAGTACTTGTTACCACACTAAACTAAATAATAACAAGCACAGTTGAAAATTGTCACCATATGACTTGTATGAATGATGGCAAAAATTCATAATGGTACAGGGTAAGTTCCAGAACTTTTAAAACATAGTAGTAGGTGTTGACGCAATGACCTGAATGAAAACTTACCGTCTTTGCATCTGTCATTTATTTTCCATATTAAATCTTGATAATCTGGAACTGTCATAACGTTGGTATCCAAGATCACGATGACATAATCCTTAAAAAAAAAAATCATTGGAGGAAAGGGGAAAAACCAATACTTGAAAAAAAGAAAAAATTGTTTTTTTTTTAAAACGAGTGCAGTGAAACCTCGCTACAATACTTGATATAATGATAAATCCACCTACAACAATATTTGAAAAAAATCGTTTGGAATTGCCTATAGTCTAATGTTAAACTTATAGTCTAATGTGACAATGATATTCTTTATTATGATAACTCCCTGTATAAGAATATTTTTTGTAATTTTTTAAAGCCGCTGCAACAAACTTTTTAATAATTTGCTCAAAATCATTCTGAATTTGGTTTTTAACTTTGTCGCCTGTTTTCATTCTTCTAAATACATGTTATATACATGTTATTACATCAGTATTTTGCACCAAAGGATCACTGAAATTGCTAAGGAAATACTTAGTATTTCTACTTTCTGTGTATGACATGACAGTGCAATGTGGTAAAAAACGGGGTAATACACTTAACTGTATTTTACTAATCAATTACAATTTTTTGTGGCAAATAAATACATTTAAGTGCATTTTGTGCTAGTGATACTAGCAGTGCCAATTTAGAAAAGATGACAAAAAACAGCATAAATTTGATGAGATATGATGATAATGTTGCCTCTCAATATAACGATAATCCTTCTACAATACTTTTTATTGGCCCACAGAGTATCATTACATTGAGGTTCTACTGTAATACACTATTCAAAATTTTATTTAAATGACTGTAGTGTTCTGTATGTGCGTCTTCCAGTTAAAACCTTGTTGTAACAATATGGTATAAGAGCCAATAAAAAAGGAATAAGCCTCAGGGGAACAAAAATGTGAGAACTGAGGTAGACATTCGAAAATAAAAAAAAATGAGAGAAGAGTGCGTGAAAACGAGAGTAGGATTGGCGTCTTCAGTGAACGTTTGTCTCGAAGAGTGCGCACTATTTGAAGAACCTGAGAACACTACAATGACTGAATGAATGCCAGAACTCTGCCACCAGACTTATTCCATTGCCAAGATCTCTTCCAGTCCAGCTTTGGTGCAGAGTCTGGAACAATTATAGACATGACTGTGGAAGTATGACTTTTTTGGAATTTGGAATAAGAATAGATATATGGTGGATCCTCTATCTCTGCTCTTATTCTAAAATGTCACAGTTACAGTCTGGAAAAGAGTAGTTTTTTTTGGGGGGCATGAATTTAGAGGAAGAGAACAGTAATTTATTGTTTTTACAATATGCTGCATAAGCCAGCATGTTGTAAAAATCAGGGGATACAAGCATTTTGAATGAGTCTGTTCCATTCTTAACATGCTGGGAAAAGTGAGGCTCTTTTATAAAGATCATGTGATAAATTCAGAAGACCAATATCAATGCATATTTAATACTGAATAAATAAGTGAATCAAATGTTTTCATTAATAAAATGTTTTCGTTGTAGCAAATGTGTTTTGTCTGGAATTTGATAAGAACAATGTAACAATGCATTTACTTATAATATATTTTGCTGTTGTGTTTTTTTGGTTGGATGCTTATACCAAGCTGAGGCACCATGGGCTAAGAATCTTTCAATTACTGTCTTGTAGATGGTGTTCCTAATGCTCTGTGAGATGCCCCAAAATTTGCCAGCTATTTTAGTTTGTTTAAAATGGAAGCGAGTCGCTTTTAATTTTTGTACATTGATGTGCGATTCCCAGCAGAGGTCTTTTTGGATGGTTACACCTACATATTTGCAGATGTGCCAACTTTTGGAATCCAGAAATTCTGAGATTCTCATGAGTGGGGTACCCCCTGGCACTCATAGACTCAATCAAGAAAAAATTCACAAAAAAATTTGAATTTTTTTTTTAAAATCAATTAAGAAAAAGTGCCATTCCCCCCCCCCCCCCCCAAGGCAGGTTCTGCATTGCCCTTGAGCAGAATATAATTCCATATCAGTCTTTCCATGCAGAATAGAGAAATCACGTCTACATACTGTTCATATAAGTGTTTCCTTTTGTGGATGCTATCAGTAATTGATAATCTTGGGTATATGAACTCTTAAAAGCTTTACATTTAGCTTTATATAGCTTAAAGCTTTATATTTTCTTTCTGAAGACATATTTAATCGGAGGAAACAATTTAAAAACTTAAAAATACAAAGCTGCTGACGAAAAAACTTATGTTTACCACACAGCTGTTAATGGAATACAATAACGATTATACAGGAATTTCGGCAACCAAGGCATAGCTGCCAACTTTTGAAAATGAAAATTCGGGAGATTTTCGCGCAAACCCGTATTTTATGCTAAAATTACTCCCTAATAAATACAATAGGGATTTTTCCAAATAAAATAGGGATTTTTCCAAACATAAAAGTTAAAACGTAGGGAATAAAATCCCTACTGAAGTCAAATTAAAATAGGGATTTTACACACATGGAAGTTAAACCCTTGGGAATAAAATTCCTACTCAAAAAACAAGTGAAATTGGAGGCCAAAACTTCAATGATGTAAAAATAAATATTCTGTTCAATCAGAGACGCTGTGAACAAACATTCTGAGCGAATGACCCCAAAATCATCAGAAGATGAAGGAAAACACCGTCAATTTTTGAAGAACACTAGACTTTTTGTGACACTTGCTTGATGTTTTTTTTTCATTTCAGGAGTGATGATGGCAGTCTTTCCATGACCGATATTTATGTCCGTAACACAACTTGTACAAAAAGGAAAATTCGACTCTTTTCTGGAACGTTTGATGAAAGGAAATTGATCGGAATAAGTATCTTTAAAATTGATTAAACATGTTTTTGCTTATCATTATTCATGCTTTGTTATATCGCACGTACGTAACTTCAACAAAAGAAATTTTGACCATATGCGCGTCACTAGAATCTTCAATTATTATCCAGGACTATTGGCTGCTAAGCCATTTCCCTGCACGATAAGACAAACAACTTTCTTGTTACCATCAGAGGGTTTGTAAAACTTCCTGAAAAAGGGAATTTCCCCATTTACGACGTGTGACGTCATTTCGAAAGGGAAAAAAAAGAGGCTTCATGCCCCACAAGAAATTTCTTAGGGATTGTTTTCATAAGCGGGGATTTTTTTAATGAAGTAGGGAATTTTTAGGGACAATTAGGGATTTTCGTGATTTTCGTAAAAATTCGGGAGATTTAAGAACTTTTCGGGAGATCGAGCGATGAATATAAAATTCGGGAGATTCCCGAAAAATTCGGGAGACTTGGCAGCTATGCCAAGGTCATGCCCCTGATAAATGATTGCCAATAAATGCTACGTACACAGTCACGTCTTTGCCAGTTGCTTAATGTGGTCACCAAGACTTTTTTTACAGCTGCTCGGTGGAAATGACCATGGCTGTCCTCTATGGGTGTTCTCCCTAACCACGATGGCAGTCATTGACGTCACGACAACGCGAGAGCTTGCGTAAAATCTAATTCTCTGCCAAAATCCGGAGAAATTTTTAACAAATCTGGAGAGGAGGAGGAAGGATAAAAAATCCGGAGTCTCCCGCCTAAATCTTGAGAGTTGGCAGGTTTGTATTTGAGATTGTCAACACATTTAATATTTTTTACCATTAATTTTGATCCTAGGGGATATTTATTTTTTGTGAAACAGAGAAATTGTGTTTTTTCTGTTGAGATTTTGAGATTATGTTCATTAAGCCAATTCACAAAATTGTTAAGAATTTTAGTTGCCTTTGTCGCTGGCTGTGATAAATTAACTGACCTATCACAAAGGCAAAGTTATCAGCAAAGGCTTAGATATGGGCATCTTCTGGGAAGGGGATTTTTAGGGCTTGATTAGCCACAAGATTCCACAAAGCTGGCCCGCTGCATGAACCCTGTGGACAGCCAATATCCTGTTTTCCAGCCACCAGGCCTTCAGGTGTCAAGCTAAGCAGCAGAAAGAAATGGTGAAGTGCTGTATCCAGGAGGGAAAACATCCATGATGTTTGGACCTCAGGTATTGGTGAAACTGGTCAAAGTAATTTGAATGGGGAAAGGGAGAATGCTGAAGAAAAGTGGAAAGAATTTTCATTGGTGCAATTTGTAAATATATATATATATATATGTTATTGTAAACGCTATCCAATAAGAGATCAGATGGCTTACAGCTGGTGCTTTTCAACTTAACAGGTGCAATAAATTTAAATTCTTTCCAAAATGTTTCCCCTCTCCCTTGTCTTAAAAAAAAGTGTTGCGAACAAATAGAAAAAGATAAAATTATCTGAATACAAGTTGTTTAGCATTCAGGTAAAGCAAAGGTGTATATAGAAAAAAATTAACTCTTAACCTACACTATTTTTTCAGAGAATAAGATTGATCTGTTTCAGAATTTAGTTACTTACAAATAATTTGTTAGGATTTTTGTTTTCTTAATCATAGTTCCAATAAACTGCTATTAGAACTATGATTAAACACTGTTCTTATCATTTGGGAACAGTGTTCCTCCACTAGAGGTGTTTGAACTTCGGTTGCGCCTTAAGCACGTAAAACCAGCTAAAACTCTTATCAATATTGATTTAATGTTCTGTGCTAATTATTAATATATTTATATACATAATAATTGTCCTAAATTACCCAGTTTATTATATGCATTTAAAGCATGTATATGCTTCAATCAAAAACCCTGAAAACCCCAAAAAAACCTAGTGGGTTGGTTTTTCTGAAAAAACCTGGGTTTTTGCCAACCTTGGGAAGGGGGAAATCAAAAACAATATCACATAATGGATGTTATGTAATTATCAATCATTAAAGCTACAATTTTGATGTGTGGATGCAGTTTTCTACAATTTATTTTTTTTTATATTTCTATTAATATTGTATCAATTGTGGGAACTTTTCTTGTAAGTGGTGTGTGTTTTGAGCAAAACTGTTTGAGCATGGTTTTTAATGAGCTCATTTCCCCTAACAATAATGGAAAAATGCTTACATGCCAAAAAAAAACATTTTTTCCATTCTCAGTTGTTCTTTTAGTGCATAAACCATTTTCAAAGTTTTTGAACAGTTTTTATATGAAGTGGCAAATTTGAATTTAAAATTGTGATACTCTTTTACGTGCATTCACCATGTCTGTAATTGTTACCTTGGATATGGCTAAATATCCCACATTTTGCCATCTCTTTTTAATTCTTGGAAATAGGCCTTATACACTGAAGAGCCAAAAAAACTGGTAAACCTGCCTAATAGTGTGTAGGGTCCCCGCGAGCCTGCAGAAGTGCCGCAACACGACGTGGCATGGACTTGACTCATGTCTATGGAGGTAATTGACACCATGAATTCTGCAGGGTTGTCCATAAATCCGTAGGAGTAAGAGGGGGTGGAGATCTCTTCTGAACAGCACGTTGCAAGGCATCCCATATATGTTCAATAATGTTCATGTCTGGGTATTTTGGTGCGTCTAAAGTCAGAAGAGTGTTCCTAGAGCCACTTTGTAGCGATTCTGGACGTGTGGGGTGTCGCATTGTCCTGCTGAAATTGTCCAAGTCCGTCGGAATGCACAATGGACATGAATGGGTGCAGGTGATCAGACAGGATGATTACGTATCTGTCACCTGTCAGAGTCGTATCTAGACGTATCAGGGGTCCCATATCACGCCAACTGCACACGCCCCATACCATCACAGAGCCTCTACCAGCTTGAACAGTCACCCCTGTTGACATGTAGGGTCCATGGATTCATGAGGTTGTCTCCATACCCGTACACGTCCATCAGCTCGAAGCAATTGGAACCGAGACTCGTCAGACCAGGCAACGTGTTTCCAGTCCTCGACAGTCCAATGTCGGTGTTGTTGGGCCCAGGCGAGGCGTAAAGCTTTGTGTCGTGCAGTCATCAAGGGTACACGAGTGGGCCTTCGGCTTCGAAAGCCCATATCGATGATGTTTCGTTGAATGGTTCGCACGCTGACACTTGTTGATGGCCCAGCATTGAAATCTGCAGCAATTTGCGGAAGGGTTGCACGTCTGTCACGTTTAATGATTCTCGTCAGTCGTCGTTGGTCCCGTTCTTGCATGATCTTTTTCGGCCGCAGCGATGTTGTAGATTTAATTTTTTACCAGATTCCCGATATTCACGGTACACTCGTGAAATGGTCGTACGTGAAAATCCAAATTTCATCAATACCTCGGAGATGCTATGTCCCATCTCTCGTGCGCCGACTATAACACCACGTTCAAACTCACTTAAATCTCGATAACCTGCCATTGTAGCAGCAGTAACCGATCTAACAACTATGCCAGACACTTGTTGTGTTATACAGGCATTGCCGACCGCATCGCCGTACTCTGATTGGTTCCACATCTCTTTATTTGCATACGCATGCCCGTACCAGTTTTTTTGGCTCTTCAGTTTATCATCTAATGTTAAAATAGCAAGTTATTGCAATGTAATATTTGCTTTTCATTTAAGAGATGCCAAAGAAAAGAGAAAAAAATGGGAAAAAAACCTTAAAATGGAAGTTGAAAATTGAAATACTCTGTGGGCTGAGTCAATGATGATTTAATGACAATTATGATAGGTAATATCTATTTAGATATTACCTATCTAATACTTAGGAATATTTAAATAATTTTTTATATTTTTGAACTTTGTAGCACTAACTTCAGACTCTTATCAAAACTAATGAATGAGAAGGAATTTTCTACATTTCTGTCATACAACTAATATCTCAATTCATGTTGTTGGGTTTTATTAAGAAAAGACTTATTTTTTATTAAGAAGCTATTTGCTTGGCACACAAAAATGGTTTTAATTCATATTAATCTCCAACCCTTTTGTCTAAGGCCGGGATTACACTATAAAAGTTTGATAAAAGTAATTTTATCAAACTTGAAAAATGCCACCAATAAGATTATCAGTTTCATTTGCTCAAATGTAACCTATGAGATTTATTGGTTGAATTTTTTGAGTTTTATACAAGGGATTTCATCAAACGTTTATAGTGTAATACCGGCCTAATAGAGGGAAAAACAACTGACTCCAGAAGTAAAACAAAAGTTGGTTCAACATTTCACCTTTGTATAGTAAAGTTAAGATTCTCAGAACTTACTTCATGAAAGTAAACATTCAGAATTTGAATGTTTGACGTAAAAATATATAGCAAAAACTATTTTTTATGGGGCAGTTTTTTCCACCATGGCAAAAAATTGCCAACCTTGCTGGCTAATGTGGGGAGAATACGGTATGCTGAATATTATTCTCTGATGAGGTCCATGGACTTTGTCTTACTGGCAGTGGGGGGAACACCTGACGTCTGTCTTATCAACACAAAGGGTGTTTTGGAATACGGAGGGTTAAGAATCCCTGACTTAAATGGATGTCAAGTTAACACAGTGTTATTTGTTCTAGCCATCAATGATTTTTAAAAACCATTTATGCAAGTAAAGTAATACATTATCATCAATGGTTTTGGTGGTGTCACAAACAGGATGGGTGGGGGTATATAGTATCTAACACAACATCATTTCAAACTTAGACCTTTAATTGGTACCATAAAACCTGCCTTTAACGGAACCTGTATTAAGTGACTGACTTCAGCAGAAAAAAAATCATGGTTGTGATTCCAATGCCAAAATACACATTAAAAAACCTGGATTTAAAACAGAACATGTCTAACTTGGAAACACAATGGAAAATTGTACCCTCTTAATGGAAAATTTCACACAAACACTTCAAGTGCTTCATGATCAAAAGATCATACAAAATGTTAAAGTGCTCCATACAAAATATTTCATGTAATCTCTGCTTGCCAATTGAGTTCTACATCATCCACCCTTATATTAGCAAAAACAGTCTCTGTACTTGATACTGTGGTCTTAATAAGTCATATGTAGTGAAATAGTGTTGTAAATCATCATTGTTATAAAATCATCTAATTCAGTAGTAAGGGGAGCAAAATCATATTGCCTCCTCCCCTTCACAAAAACCCTAGTTACGGCCTTAGTACTGGTACTGAGGACTACATAAACATAGGTGACAATGCAAAAACTGAATCTGATATGACCGATATTGACACCTCTCACTGAAAATTTTCGAGAAAGTAAAAGAACATAAATGTAGTCAATTCAGAATAAAAGCAGTGTGGGGTGAAGTTTTATACAGATGCTGTGAAAACCTAATTTTACACATATCAATATGTGTAAAATTAGTATATATATACTGGTCCCCTCCCCCACAGCTAGTATCCCGTATTAAGCGGAAGCCTGTGTTCAATGGGGGGAAAAATCTCAGTTCTTTGTGATTTCATTTAAGACAGGTTTTACCATATCTGCAAAATAATGTGCGCCAGAGTGAAAATTACAGTCAGCTCCAACAAAGAATATAGCCAGAAACTAGAAACATAGGTATGGGGGAACAGACATTGGGGCAGCTCTAGAGCTGTAAGGTCCATGCAACGAGCACCAAATCATGGGTAAAAGGAAAAGTAATAGTGAAAAGTTTTAAAATGTTTTGTCAGTAAAATTCAAACAATGAATATACAGTGGCTCTTGCATACAACTTTCCCCACTTAAAACGTTTTATGACATATTTTAATGGTCTCCCAAAACTTTTCAATACTCAGAGATTTTTCATATACAGTGGAATCCCATTATAACGAACACCAAGAGACTGGAGAAATCACTTCGTTAAGGAATTCCAGTATTCTTTCATTGTTCTTATGTATATTCATCTGGAGGATTAGAAACGTGTTCGTTAAAACAAGATTTTTGCTATATCGGTATTCATTAAAACAGGATTCGACTCTAGCATGTTTTCTTATGTACAATGTTTTTTCATGATGGATTTTTGAAAAACGTTATAAGCAGGATCCACTGTATTGCAGGGCTTGACAAATCTCTGTCAGAACAGACAAGGCCCAGGTTCTGTCGCTTCTTAGATATAAGCCCTTCACCCATGTGGGTTAAGCACCAGATTGCATGGCAACTATAAAATTCATATTGGTGAAAAAAATTTTCCACAATTGATTGCTAAAGCACAGTCTAAGAATGACATAAAACTTGTACTTCATAACAAACTGTCTTCCAACGTGAAAGGGGTCATCAAGTCTCAGAAAAAATTTGATCCTGAGAAATTTGTCTGGAACATAATTTTTTTTCAATTTGTCAAGCCCTTGAATAAAGTACTGCAACAAGAATAAAAAATAATAAAATCAAAAATTTTTAAAAATCTGAATTGAGAGAAAAAATTTCACTGTACTGGATTTCCTGGTTCTTCCTGACGTTTTATGTCCCATTGGATACCATATCTTTTCTCAACCAGTCCATATTGTTTCATCTGGGAAGCTTGAATGTTGCTGAATGAAAAATTATAGTTCAATTATATAGCTGAATGTGGGAAGGAATTTACATGTATAAAAAAAGTATTAATCAAACATATTTACTAAGCAACACCTTCGGGAAATGTATTGAAGCAATAGAGTCTTAAGTACTTATTAATGAGTTCAGAGTAACCTCAAATAATGAAATCCTGAAATTATTGGTTGGTAGAGACACGTTCCATAAAAATATGAACTTTATGAAGAGCTAAACCCTTTATATGTTTGACTAGCTATAATTCTCGGTTCTGCCTGGATTTTCTCTATATACTGGGAGCATTTGAAGCTACAAGTTCAAGTGACAAACCATTGTAAAGACACGTGTCTAAAAAGTATTGCTAAGGAATCACAGTAACTAAAATAAACATTCTAAAACTCAATGTTGAGACTAACGAACGATTGGTGCCAGACTATTTTTTTGCCTGCTCTGACAAACTTTTAAAAGTAGCCTGTTCGGTATTATACAAAATTTGGCGACAATCAGTATAAAATTGTATGTTTGTACACAGAACACATACAGAGAATTAATTGTATGTACAGGGTGGGCAAAAAGCATGTAGAAACTTTAAAAATGCATAAAGACTTGAAAAATACCTGAAATAAAAAAAAGATTTGCAAGGTTAGCATCACTAGGTCACTGGAATTTTTTAAGACAGGAAAAAAATAAAAAAACAGCCAATAGGTGGCGCTGACGTACACAAGTCAAAGAAAATATACACAAATGATGAACAGAATGCCTATAAATAATTTATTACAGCAATATGTGTTCCACATTACCACTACCACAGGGGATAACACATTGCAGGCAAGTCACAAGTCTAGCGATGGCGGAGTGCAGCAGGTCTTTATGTATACATAACACCTCTCAGCAGATCACATCTGTTAGTTCCAACAGATTGGATGTACCGGATGATACACCCAGGATTTCAAATATCCCCATAATTAGAAGTCTGCTGGTGTCATATCTGGAGACCGAGGAAGCCATGAGAACCTGCAACGCCTTCTAATGATTTTGTCTTCCCCAAACTGTAAACAACAATGAAACAAACAATATTTTTTCCACTAATATTATTTATTAACTGTAAAGTTTTTTACACTTTTTAGTTTTAACCAGTTAAAAGGATTACACATAAACAACAATTTTTTAGTTTTAGCTTTAGTAAATATTGCACACCAAAATGATTAGGTCTCACCGATCTGTCAATCTGTTAAGAGTTCATTGCGCCTACAAGCCAGCTTCTCTAACTGAGCGGGATGTCACCGGCCAGTATCCCAAGTAGTCGAGTCTGCTCAGCATCTCATATGATGGAGGTTCTATGACGGCATCAGTCCTGCTCAGCTGTCCCATCGAGGTCTCACTTCTGAATGTGAGGCACACAAGACCAGGTTTTTGTGAAGAGTCGATGTCCCGAAGAGAAAGCTAATTCTCCATCTCTCTCATCCCACAGCTGTTAGGAACAAGAGCTCCTAGGTCGTTGCATTCAACCTAGTTGGACTGTACACTCACCAGAACATAATGACGTACGCTGCACAAGGTGAGAAGCCTTGTTAAGTGACGAACTTTGTGTGTATTTTTAAATCTGCCTTCTCTGCATGGTGGTGGCAAAAGCAAATGGTGGCTTTTAAAGAAAAATCTCCCATTCCAAGAACCAATGAAACAGCAGAATCAATAGCCTATAAAAACTTAACATACTGAACAGTAAAACTCATTTACATATCATACGGAATAAAACACTATTTTCAACTTTTGACACATGTAAGTTGGCAACATAGAAAAGGTAAACATTGAAGACCTAGCCAGGGTCCGCAATAATAGGCCTATTGCACATTGAAATTCTCATGAAATTATTGACCGAAAAGTGGTCCACGGCCCACAAATGACATGAAGGTAAAAGCATTGCACATTAATCCTGTATAATTACATTGCAAAACATTTATCACAATTTGATATTGCACATTAATATTTATTTTTTGAGTTCGATGATGGTCCTGCGCGGAACCCCCGCGCGTCTCCCCCATCAATAACTGGCAGGTCCCTCCTGTTACAGAACGTCTGTATCAGGAATGCCTTGATCGGAGTAGCAGTGTGAGTAGTTGCTCCATCTTACATAAACACGATGGTAGAAAACACATCTCTTTCAAACATGGCACAACCTTCTAGTGTAGAAGTGCTACATAATAATGCTGGACATTCACCACAGCCATTTTGCATTTGAAATTGCCCACCCCTTGCATTTCAAAGGGTCATATGATGAACGAACCTGTGAACCCACACCACACTGTCACTTTTGGGGAATGCGATGGTTTCTGCATGTACTCACATGGATTAGACATCATCCAGATGCGACAGTTATGGGTATTAACATCGCCTCATGAAGCAAAAAGTAAGCTCCATCTGCCCACAAGATGTTAAAGACCCAGGTGGGATTCTGTTCGATTTTGGAGAAAACCCACCTTGCAAATGCTTCTCTCTAAAAGGTATCCACTTGCACAACTGTAATCTGTATGGGTACAGATCAAGGATTCCATGACGAATATTGAGTACTGAGGATGTTGGTAAGCTCAAGCATCTGGCAGCTTCACGAGAACTGCTGGTCCCTGCAGCTGATTTGGATGCTAACACTTCCATTTTGGCTGCAACATGCAGCGAACATACCTTCCTTAAACACGGTCATCCGGCTCTTACATGATCCTCCAGTGTTCTAGTTTCCTCAAACTGCTGAACAAGTTTTATGAGACCTGTCACTGTTAAAGGCCCTTTTCCAGTTCTCACATTCTTCTGAACTCGGAATTTATACGCAAGGCAATGATCACCAACTCCTGTTTCACGTAAAACAACTTCACCAACAAAGCTTTATTCTTCGCACTCAGCATCCTTGTTCACATACATGGTTTACAACTGTGAACTAGTTGTGGATCAGGGGCACAAGTTCTTATAACCACCTCATTTGCATATATATATATATATATATATATATATATATATATATATATATATTTACACTGAAGTTGCTCGTACTAGCACCACCTATTGGCAGTTTGAGTTTTTTATTCCTATCTTTACCTAGATTCCCTTGACCTAGTGATACTAACCCTGCAAACTTTATTTCGGTTATTTTTCCGGTTTTTATGAATTTTTAAAGTTTTGGAGTTTGAATTTTTTGGAGTTTTTTTGCTAACAGGGTTGTGAATGGAATAGCTTATCCTCTGGTGTTGTGAATTCTGCCACAATTGACAGGTTTAAAAATAAAAAAAATCATATAAAGAATAATTCAGATGCTATCCTGTTTAGATAAAAACAACCAAATCAAACCAATATCGAAGGCTTGAAAGCCAGAAGCAAACTATGGCTCTACAAGTTGATGCTCATTATAACACCCTTTGTTCCATGGAAAACAGACGTTGTATTAGTAGTTCACTGATACAAGCATTAAAAGTTTAGCTTGTCTAGAACATTGTATGTTGTATTGACGGAATAAAAACAAAGTTATTTCATTCAACATTGCAATGAAATGTATATGGCTGAAAAAAACATTAGTAAGGGCCTTCAGGATCAACGGTTCACCAGTAAAATGCAGGACCGCCCGAGTGGCATGGTGGTAAGATGCTCTACCACAGTGAAGGTAGCTGTCACGATCCTGGATTCAAACATGGTATTAATTTTAATCCATAGAGGATATAGATAAGATATTTTTCCTAACGAACTTGAGGCGACCACCAATAGAAAGTGCCTTCATTTCCAACCCATTGCATTAATGGCAGTAAATAGCAATATAGCGATATGGCCAGAGTTGGGGTTTGGTGAGGTAGTTAATCATGGGTTTTCCATAGAAGTGGCAAAACTCTTTACCATCAAATCATCAATATTTCATATCTTTTTTTTTTGTCCAAGCATGAAAGGTCAAGATCCAGGGGTCAAGCTGCTGATCAGCATTGCGCCAAATCGCAACAAAATATTTCATTTGGCAGATAAATAAAAGATAAAATTGCCAAATTGTGAGTGTCCATTCGGCCTCTTGATGGTAGAATCAGCCATTTAACACAGTTATTTTGGAATTTGCATTATATGACACATCAATTTGGCAACAGCTTCTTTTTCCATCTGATTAGCCAAATTGCTACAATTAATCAACACAAGCTATTCACGAGAATTTCACGAGATAACAGTTGATTGCTGCCGCCATCCATGTACGGAGCCTTTAAACCTATATATACGCTCCAAGGTTGAAATATTCTATCTACTTCCATAGCTTAGATGGTAGAGCACTCGTCAAGCAAGTGAGAGACCGGGGTTTGAGTCCCCATGGGACAGTGATAAATTTTCTTCCTTGTAATCTTTATCTCCACAAATAATCAGTCTTTCAATGAATCTTGTATTAACAAGTGGAGAGGACATTTCTATATGTATAAAACAGAGCTGCTAAAAAACAATTTCCGGAATTTTGATGGCTATTGGTCAATGCGTGTGAAAAAAACCCATATCAATGAAGAGATATAATTCAGCATGGGGGGAAATATTTCCTTTTTCTCTCAGAATAAAAATAAAAATAATTTTGAAAACAGAAAAAGGAGGCCAAAAAGCCAAATTCTCTGAAACATAATGATGCTTGAAATGACATGAATATCACAAGACATCTGGTAACCCTAATCTACCTAACCATCTGCCTGCATATTTAGTGTATTGCATGAAGTTAGTGCTGCCATCCGTATTTCAAATTGAGTGAAATGTAATACTTGAATACCTGTACAGTTGTAGGCAGGGCTGCGACTAGAAAAGGGGGAGGGAGTGCCCTGGACAGAGGAGCCTGCTGCCCCTAGAGTGCCCTAATCTACCTAACCATCTGCCTGCATATTTAGTGTATTGCATGAAGTTAGTGCTGCCATCCGTATTTCAAATTGAGTGAAATGTAATACTTGAATACCTGTACAGTTGTAGGCAGGGCTGCGACTAGAAAAGGGGGAGGGAGTGCCCTGGACAAGGAAGGGAGCCAAGTTTGCTTTTTGTTCATTCAATTTTACGAGGGGGGATACAAAAATATTACTTTCTCCGAGTGATACGAAAATACTTGTATTTTTATTTTTGGTTACAGCCCTGGTTATAGTATCTGTAGCGAGACTTTTTAATGGAGAGATCACCTCACATTTCATTTGGAGATGGAAAACAACAGAAAAACCAACTATAGCTAATCACCACTGGGATTCAAACCCAGGTCATTGCGATGTGCATTTCTCACAACGCCCAAATGACAGTGCAACTATCAGTGCTGAAAATATTCTCCCCAAAGTACTGTAAAAATTCCATAACTTTTTACTCTGAACACTGAACTTTAGGAAGCAACAGAATTACAAGAAAGGATAAGAAAGGGAGCAAGTACCAAACTTGAGGGAGTGGCAATTTTAGGCATGAAAACTTAAAAAAAAATGGAAACATAATTTTTGTTTCAAAACATAATGCAAATTCTTATAAAGCTTTGGAGATTTACAGTGGTCAGAAGCGGTTGGAAAGCCAAGTGTGCCAAATTTCTAGTGATAAATCACCAGAAAAATTATCTATTGCTTGAAAATTCCTAAAATATGACTGATGACTCAAAAATGTCTAAAATACAATTGCTCAAAAACGCCCAAAATATAACTTGACATTAAAAAATATGACGTCGTAACAATCTGAGCCTTGGTAATGAAATAGAGTGAGAGGCATACACAAGATTTATCTTGGACAACAGGAATCTCTTCTAGAAACATTTCCTAAAAAGTCACTAAAGGCCTGTCCACATGAGTTAGGTGATTAAGTATTTAACTTAATTTGTCATCAAGTGCTCTAAAATCATCCCAACATAAATAATCAAGTAGTAAAGACTAATATAAATATGAGGCAATGCACAAGAGGTATCGTAGTAATATAAGATAGATATCGTCAGTGAGATATCGTAATTCAACATATAAGAACTCTTAAAGCTATATAAAGCTAAATATAAAGATTTTAAGTTTTATATTTTCTTTCTGAAGACATATTTAATCGGAGGAAACAATTGAAAAAACTTCAAAATACAAAGCTACTGACAAAAAATATGTTTACAAAAAATATATGTTATGGCTGTTAATGGAATACAATAATGATTATTCAGGAATTTTGGCAACCAAGGTCAAGTCACGTCTTTGCCGGTTGCTTAAATGCGGTCACCAAGACTTTTTTTACAACTGCTTCATGGAAATGACCACAGCTGTCCCTAACGATGATGGCAGTCATTGGCGTCACGACGTGAAAGCTCACGTAAAATATAATTTTCTGCCAAAATCCGGAGAACGAGAAGAAGGATGAAAAATCTGGAGTCTCCTGCCTAAATCCAGAGAGTTGGCAGGTCTGTAAATGGGAATGTTTCCTGCTTGACAAGTGGGATCCACTGTATATCAATAGGCTTACTGAAGGTAGTCACTGTCCTGGAGAAGCCAAAAGAAACATTATTTTACTTTTGGTGGAAAAATGTTTGGTGCTTGAAAAATTATTCTTTCTGAATCTTTTTGCGATTTGTCAAGCCCTGGCCACCTTTCTAACTAAAACTTAGTTAGCTACCAAATTATTTAACCTGTGCAAACAGGCCTTTACCTTTAAGAACCATTTAAAATTAACAAAAATTGATTAAAACTGAAAAAAAAAATGCCAATAACTCAATTTTGGTTCAAAATTTAATTATAGATCACCCCATTTCCCCCAGGGCCATCTTATAAATATGGGAAAAATTGTTAATGATTTAAATCATGATTTAAAGCATCAGTTCTAAACCGGTGCTACGCAGAACCCTTGGAGTTCTGTGCATACTTCCCAAGGGCTCCGCAGCCGCTCAAGGGAAAATAAAATCAGTGAATTTAATAAATAGAAACTCAAGGATAGCATGGAGTTTTAGACACCTTTCACAAAATCACCAAATGTGACACCTTGGAAATGTTTATTTTCTCTGTGCTTGCCTGGCCCAACTGGATTATTATGCCTTTGTCTGGTAGAGCTTTAAACATGCTTAGTGCAATAAATATTAATAACGAGGACATTATAAAAAAATTACATTTGCTTTCTGATTTAATCAAATGTGGTTCAGGTGCATCAAGTTGCCAATAATAATGGCTCAAGCAGCGAGCACTCAGTGAAGATGGGCCCTGCTATCATTTCTTGATTCACGGATATTCCAATACATTTGCATTGCAGTAATCCACAGCAGTTCTTGTTAATTTTTTTATTTTAGGGGTGAGGAATCATGGCGAAGTAAAATTTCACACATTTATGGTTATAGCCGAGGCAATTTAACTACGGTCCTTTTTGTCCCAGTCATTTCACTTTCATCACGCATTGAGGTTCTTGCTGAATATACTGTTCACAGTCACGTTTCAGCATCAATTTTTTCCATTGGGATTATACAGCACCTGTACCGAAATTTGAGATCATAAATTCAATTTGTCAGACAAATTGCTAATTCCTCAAAAATAAAAGGTAAGAAAAAAAAATGGCCAAGGCCATTTTAACAGCATCACAGGCAAAGTGATTTTTCTGGGGCTCTGCACTTTTAGCTAGAGAGAAAAATACCTGCTACCCAATTTCACTCACTATCGAAGATTTAACCAGATCTAATTTTCATACACATACATGGTTCTTTCCGCATTTAGGTCCCTGGACCTGCTTGGCTGAGCCCATGTGTTAAGAAAACATTGAACATGGCAAATATGCAAAATTAACTATTGATATTTATAATTATCACACACATTCGTCCCCTATTTTAGTCAGGTTTATGAATTTACCCTTTAAGCGTTTATTAAAATTTTCCTGATCCACATTATATGACTGCCACATTAGAAATAAAAGCCGGTTAAGAACCAGAAATATTTCAAGTTGACCAAAATAAAGCAAGATCAAGTTTGGCAAGATATCTCGAATTGCCGCTATAAGGGTTAGATAAGTTTGGTTAAAAAGAAAGGTATTTTTTTTAAAATGAAAAAAAAAATGTCAAGGAGGGCAAAATGACTCAATTTTCCATCTAGGTGTAATATTATCACTCTAATTATGATAAATACGGAATAGTGAAAAAAACGTAATATCCGAGGTCATTGATTTTTAACTGACATTATAAATGAGGTCTATTAACATTCTCCATGTAAATTGGTCAAAACTGCCAATTAATGATGTTATTACCGAGTTGTCATTGCCCACAAAATTACATGTTTGCTCTTAAAATTTTTATTAAGACCTAATTTTCATGAGATTCCTGGTCCATGAATTGAGACGGTACTGCATTTTCACCTCCTCTCCCTCTTTGCATACACCTCTATACTATTACTAAGTTCAGTAAATATTATATATTACCTTTCCTGAGGTTTCTCAAATCCTATGAAGGTCAAATCGTTGAGCTGAATGAACCCTGTTGAACTGCATTTCGCCACAATTGTCACTCTGCTAATGTTTTTGAACAGTTCAGGGTGAAGGCATATAGGAACATCACCCGTGATATGATCCGGGAGCACGTGAATTTCTTCTTCAGGTATTAGGACTCTGCAATCTTGTTCCATTACTGTTTGTAGAGTTGAATACAACAGCAAGTTTGTGGGGCTGTACGGTGGAGGGGAAATTATCTTTATTTTCCTCAGTTCAATGGGACAAGAGAAACAAAAAGTTAACACTAGATCACAATTCTTGGTTGAAGTAATGCACGAATCCCCATATAAAAAAAGACTCATTCAACTGGTGATGATCATTTGCATTGAGGGAATTCATGTAGGTGATGCTATTCACTAAGTCATGTCCTTCATCTTTTCGAGATAAATAGGTCTTAAGGATATCGATGACATCTTTGAGATTAGTAGTCGCCAGTTGGCCAATTTCCAGTGAGCCGTCAAACAAGGCAAATACAGGTAAAGGAGCATCAAAACATGTCTTGGATAACACGTTCGCATCTACGTCGATTTTTAGAAATGTTATTACATCAGACATACCGTGGCTAATCATTTCAAGGTGAGACAGAAAGTTAGCACTTGATGAACATTTACTCGAATAAACACATAAGGTAACAAGAGATGTTGCAGTTCCCAACTCCTGATGGAGACTTTCATCCATGACTGAACGAACCATCATGACATAATCTCTATTCCAACTGCACAATACCTACGGGAATATCCCTTCAAAACATGACGGTAAATGTAGAGGGAATGAATCCCATTTCTTTGAATTCCCACGGAAATTATCCCCCTCAGTTATGGATCCACGTCTTTCATTGTAAGCTCCATGTAAGGCACCGAGACAAAGTCTCTTGAAAGTTACAGTTGAATTAAGCAGGGCTATCAGCTGCAGTGACCATTCCCTGGCTGGGAGAGAGTGGTGTGAGGTAAGTAATAAATTCAAAACAACAACAGTAGTAGCTTGCTACAACAACAAAAAGGATGGAAATGGGATGATATGGAAAGGAAAATCTTCAGATCTTGGTCTTATTATTCAGGGCTCTATGCTGCCAAGGCTAATCCCTGACGTGAAAGTGGGGGAGAAAAAAACCACAGGTAAGGCACATGAAAAACACAAAGTAATACAGCCATCAAGGAAACAAAAAATTTGACAAAAAAAAACCGAAAATGGTGATGAGCGGGAAGGAGAGTATGATTTCTTCAAACCAAGGGGACGATCTTGGTTACCAACAAAATGCTAATGATATGTAGTCCCTTGATGAGTGTGTGTAGAGAAAAAATGAAACCGAAAAATCAAAATTACCAGCGATTACATAGAGTAAGGAATTCTTCTAACCTCTGAATCGCAACTTTAGGAGAAGTAGAAAGAAATTTATTCCAATTGTTTATTTGAGGATGGCAAATATTAAGTGAATCTTCAATCAACCAATCAATGGTTTTGTTTTAGCAGGGTTTTTGGCTACTGCTAGGCCCTCTCCCTGCAGCTGGTAGAGAATCTTCAGATCTAGCGGCTTGAAAGATTTTGAACCCTTCTTCTTCTTTAATTATACAGGGCTTTATGCCTTCGGGCCATCCCCTGTTGGAGAAAAACATTCCACAAGAGTAGGGTGACCATACGTCCCGTATTTCCCGGGACAGTCCCGGTATTTTCTGTTTTTTGGCCGTCCCGACTTTTTAGCAAAAGTGTCCCGGTTTTTCCCGTATTTTACACGAAGCCTACTTGAATTTTTATTCTTTATTGAAGTCAAAGATTGACATTATTTTTCAACTCATAAATTATTTTACAATAATTACAACTATATATGAGAATATTAATCTCCCACATTTGTCTTGAACGTTTGTTTTTCGTGGAATATATTTTAATCTACTGCAATTTGCAGCGATGCATCACTTCCTCGCCATTGTGATTTTTCCGTAATTTCAACAATTTTTGGCAACTTTGTTTCGTTTTGGCGTTGTTTTTGGCGATAATTGGCGATGTTCTGTATTTTCCCGTATTTGGAATCCCAAAGTCCCGTATTTCTCTCGAGAAAATATGGTCAGCCTACACAAGAGCATAGAACATGTCATAAAAAATATACTAACGAAAGAGTTACCATCAAACACAGAACACATAGGAAATTCCAACAATTTCCATTTTTCCCTCTTCCATTTTTCTCTTATGAGATGGAGTAGAAGTCTTCAGGCTTAGGGAACGATGCTAAGCCGCTTTAAAATGATATGACGACATGGAGTCCCTGTATGAGTGTGTGGTAACAAAAATGAAACCAAACAACCAAGACAGAAAAAGACACAAAAACCAAACGAGAGAAAGAAAGAGGAGGGGGAAAAAAAACAACTCACGAGAAACGTTGACTGAGAGTAATAAACTTTTCAAAGCTACAGATAATGCTCTCAGGCCTGCCTGAACAGAATTCAGACCAACAACTAACTGGTGGAGAAAGAGAACTAAAAGTTGAGAAACGAAACGAACCTGGGAGAACCAAACGCAAGAAAACAAAAAATGAGAAGAAGTTTCAGGAATCTTGCATTGTAGACAGAGAGGGAGAGAGGGTTAGCCATTTTCCTAATACGATGGAGTTAATCATTCAAGGGAGCTCTATTGCAAATGAGTTTGTAAAACAAGCATTCCAACCTTCTATTCGAAAAAAAAAAGGGGAGAAGTTCTGGCAGCAGTTATAGAAGGAGCTAAACTCAGGAATAGGTAAGAAAAGAGCATTACTGATATTTTCCTTGAAATGGCGAGAGTAAAGAGAACGAATGTCCTCCACATAAAGGCTAGAAGGTAGAAGATCAACAGTGGAAGAAGCTACAGTTCGAACATGATTGTCAATTGTCTCATTAATGGCAATGCTCGAATGACTTGGAACCTAAATTAGTGATATGCTGTTGACCAATGAACTAGTATGAACCAGTTGAGCATACAAGAGATGAGTCACCGTAGACGAATGAATAGAAAAATTGTCAAGAGTCATGATGACTGATTTGGAATCCGTAAATATGACTATTGGAGTATTAGAAGACTGAATGAAGGATCTGAGACCTAAAGTAATAGCAAGGGCCTCCGCAGTGAAAACTGAGGAGTCTTTATTAATGAACCAAGACTTGATAACTTTGGTAACCGAGCAGAAAGCTCCACAAGCCACTTGAGATGATTTAGACGCATCTGTAGCAATTACATGAGCATTGAGCGGCAGAGACTCAATGTACTCTTGAAATATTGTTTGGTAAGGGATAGTAGACTTGGTTTTTTGAAAATTAAGACCCTCCGATACGAAATAGATATTCGACTGTATCCACGGCCAGAAGGAATAAATTGGACCTATGGGAAAAACCAATGATATTATTGAACTGTGACATTTTCCTAGCCAAAGATGGAGAGAGGCGACGAAAGCCCGAATCCATATGGTTGGAGTGACCCTGCGTGGGAGAGGCTGTGGCAGAAATACAAGATAACCCAATTCTGAAGAGAATAGAATCCTGAAAGGAGGGTAGGGCGAGAATGGTTCTGAGTTTATCTATGCGAGTTGAAGTAGGGAGGCCTAAGATAGATCTCATCGAGGAGTTATAGATGGTGTTGATCTTGGTGAGAGTAGATTTGGCTGCATTAAACCAAGCCACCGCTCCGTAACCAATGGTACCTCCAATGATGCTCATTAGCACAGGTTTGAGGAACTTCCAAGGAATATTTCTTGAGGAGTGAGAGATGGAGCGACAAATGTTTAAAGGTAGAGTGCCCTTAGAACGCAGAGATGATAATTGTTTTTTCCAGGTGAGGGTACAATCCAGATGAACACCTAGAACTTTCAGGAACGGATCGAACGGAATGGATTCACCATTAATGCTGAAAGAAGGAAAGTATGGAGGTCGTTTCCGTGAGAAAATAGAAAATCGAGATTTAGATAGAGAAATGCTCAAGCCACTATCTTCAGGCCATCTGAGAATGTTAGGCAAAGTGTTCATCAACCTAGACTCAGCATACTTCCCATCTAACGCATTCATCTGGAGAAAAATATCATCAGCATACATAAAGAAATTAATGTCAGAAGTAATATATGAGGTTATATCTAATTTTGAACTCTTAATGCAGCTTTGCACCAAGGGGTTTTCTAAGGATAAGGATAATGATGCCTTTGTAACAGCTAGCACCGCAACACCGGTGCCTCTTCTTATCGTAGTTAACTTCTTTTGCTATGCCACTGCATTAGCAGTGCTTTCCTGTCATTCACGATTTTTTCTTTGTCAGATGGTCTTCTTTTGTTTAGACCAAGTCTAAAAGCAACAAGTTCATCTACATCTGGAGGCTCGTGTAGGTACATTTGGCAGCGTGACAATTCAGGACAGTGTAATAGGATGTGTTCTATGGTTTCGTTCATCCTGCAGAGAGGGCATGTAGCGTTCATGTTCACAGTGAACTTAGCAAGACGGTGGTTTGTCTCCAGTGAGCGAGTTCGAGCTTTGAAGAAGAGTGTTGATGGAAGAGATCCATCATACGCGCTCTCCCAGGGATAGGCTAACTTCCCGCAATAGTAGTTCAATGATGATTTCTTTAGTACTTCTTGCCTCCACAATTCGTGGGCCTTCTTGCGAATCGATGCTTTAATTGCTCGACCTGGTCGCTGGATGCTTTGTAGCACTGGCGTGTTGAGATACTTTTTGAGATACGAGGAAGTTGGTCCTACGCCACCAGGATATACTTTGGAGGCAATAGAAAGAGTAGATGAGTTTTTTCACCACTCTACGATCATCCAGTGACCAAAGTCGGGCGACGTATGATAGTTTTGATCTTGCTTCCCTTGCTTCAAAGGTGGAGATACCAACTTCACCCTGAATTGCGCACGTTGCTGCGGGTGAGGTAGCTCCGAGGGCGAATCTACAAACCCAGGTCTGAGCAGCTTCCAGAGCCCTTCTGGTTGTTTGGTCCAAGACCAGAACCGTATCTGCACAAGAAAGAGATGGTACCGCCACGGCCTTCCATAAAAGTCTGGCAACCTCATATCTGTTGTAGGAGTAGAGTGCTCTACTTTTGATGAGCCCCTGGAATTTTAAGGCTTTTGTGGTCAGATCCCGATTGTGGGTCTTCCATATTCCCGGGCCAGCACTGATCTTAACTCCGAGATATTTGTATTCATTGCAGGGATCTACAGTGATGTCACCATGGTGGAAGGTTGTTTCATTGGATCTGGGAGCGAGATCTTCAGTACTGACCAGATGCATAATTTTACATTTGCCTGCGGAAAACTGCAACCCCTGTGTTTCGGCAAATGTATATGTTACGTCCAGCATCCGCTGAATCTCCTCAGCATTGTCGGCAATGAGCACAATATCATCGGCAAAAAGCAGAGCTGGCATCCTCATAGGTCTAGGGTCATTGTTGGTGAAATCATCGAGTTTGAAACCACAACCTGATTTTAGTAGAAGCTTTTCCAGGTCAGACATTATAAGGATGAAAAGCAGAGGTGACAACACGCATCCATGGAGGACTCCTTTTTGACGAGTTATCTCGTCGGTCATTTATCACAACAATATCATTCCATCGTACTTTTATTTTATCGTTAGTGTATATGTTTGCAATGAGTAATACCATCTCATGAGGAACTTAGCATGCTAAAAGTTTTCTGTAAATATTAATTCGTTGAATGTTGTCATAGGCACCTTTGATGTCTAAAAAAGCCATAAAAAGGCTTGCTTTGCTTTCCTTGAAATTTCGATAGCTGTCATCAAGCAAAAAAGGTGATCTTCCAATCTTCTGCCTTGCCGATATCCCGCCTGAAGGTTCCCCATGAGCTCCCAAGTCTTCCAAGTGGGTTTCAAGACGATGTTTAATTATTTGCATGAAGACTTGGTAGATTGTGCATGAAATGGCTATTGGACGATATTTTTTTAAGTCCGTGGTGGCAGTTTTATTTCCTTTATGTATTAAACTCACGGTTGCTGTTTTCCATGTAGATGGAAAAGTTCTTGTGGAAAGAAATCTGTTAAATTCTTTTCGCAAAGATTCCTTCTGTTCTTCATTCAAAGCTTTCCACATCTCGGCAGGGATCTCATCTGGGCCTACAGACTTTCTATCCTTGAGTGATGAGAGTGCTTTTTCAAATTCTGCTTTCGTGATGGTTTTGAGCAGCTCCATATTGGCCCGCAAAGGGCAGTAACGAATTGTGGGAGGGTTCTCTATATGATGTTTCTGGTCTAATTGGAATTTGCCTCGGAAGAAATTTTCGATATGTTTAGCTACGTCTTCTTTTTCGGTAATAACAGCTCCGTTCTCCAAAACAAGTCCACACTCAGCGTCTTTCCTGTCTCGCGTTTTGAGATGGGACCAAAACTTTTTTCCAGTTTCACGACCTCCTTTTTTGATTTTTTCTATCAATTCTTGATTGAACGCCTTGATTTTATGTTGGACATGTATTTTGCATTCACATTTATATCGAAGATATTGTTGCCATAGTGCGGTTATGTGGTTTGAAGCCATCCCCATCTTTACTGCTTGTCTATGACGTCTTGACGCGTTCCTTCTTTTCTCTACTGCTTCCAAAACATCCTTGTCGAACCACTTCCTGTTATTTTTATGATTTACCCTCGCTAAAGTGATATTTGCAGTGATAGCAATATCTTCACAAAGTCTTGTGTAATTTTGCGGTTGCGTGATGGAGAGCTCGTTAGCAAAATTTTCCTTTCGGCATCGGTCTGTGAGATCATATCGGGGTTGTTGACATAGCTTTTTGGCTGAACTTTTGGGTCTCCTTATATTTAAAGAGAGGTCTACATATACCAAGTTGTGGTCACTTCCATTTTCATATTTGCGGTGTTCGTCAATTTTCAGCAGACGTACCCTGGGAGAAAATCATCAGTTGACAGGAAGTAGTCCACACAGGTCGCCTGGCAGTTCCTTTGCCATGTTTTTCTTCCATGAGTTTTAGGATGAAGGTTGAGTATCTTGAGCGCATTTCTTTCCGTGAATTCCAAAAATGGGGGAGTTCTATCATTAGGCTCATCTCCTAAGACTAGTAAATGGACGTTGAAGTCCCCGCCGATAAGACGCGGCGTAGTCTCACAGCTGGCTTTACGTGACACGTCCCCAAACTTACTCAAGACTTGTCTATTCCACTCAAGATTCGATGGGGAAAGACAGGGGCGTAGCCAGAAATTTCGTTCGGGGGGGGACCACTTTCATTTTGGGGGGGGGGACCAAAGTGACAGAACAATGGATTTGGTCATCTTTTTCCCTTTTTTCGGTCATCTCACATTTCGGGGGGGGGGGGGGACCAGACCCCCAAGTCCCCCCCCCCCCTCGCTACGCCCTTGGGGAAAGATATACAACAGCTATTCTTAGAGGAGAGTTGTCGTCTAGAACTATATCAACTGCTAATAGCTCACTACATCCGACATCGTCACATCTCACATGCTTGATGTGAGAGCGCACCATGGCTCCCACTCCTCCACCTCTCAGCGCATTTTTTCTCTGTTTCTACCCAGCCAGTTCCATCCAGGCCAAACAGGTGGGCAAACCTCCTCTCTAAGGTGTGTTTCTGTGAAAAGAATAATATCGACGTCCGAAAATTCACATATCGTTCTCGTTTCACTCCAAAGTAGCTCATTGCACCCATTAATGTTCCATAGAGCGATGCGTATTGATTCTACTTTCTCAAAATTATTGTTTAGCCTTGCTTGCTCATCAAATGGTTCTTCTCTCAGTTCGTTCGGCAGTATTGTTCTCGAAGAGCTAGTGTTAGGGAAAACACTTTTGCTTGACCAAAGTCTCCTCTTCTACCTGTTAATCTTCCTCAATAACTTCTTTCACACTAGCACTAGAATTAATCTTCGTTCGGACTTTGGTTTCCTCAGCTTTCTTTTTCAACCATCGCTCGCGCCTTTGAACTCTCTGGTTATAAGTTAAATCTGGCATCAAGTATATGTTCTGCATTGAGTCTCCCGCTTCTTTCAGTTTAGGGGCGCGGTGTAAAATGCTTTGTTTGCTCAATCTACTTATAGCTTTGACGTGAAGCGGCCTAGGTTTTCCCACATTTGTGCTGCTGTGGTATCCAACTCTTTCAACGTAGCATATTTCCGGTGCAATGTCTAGAGCAGACCATATTTTGGTGAGCTCTTCTTTATCATCTGCGGCAGTTCCCCTCTCTGGGACACCAAAAGCTATAATGTAATCAGACCTTCTTTCCCGGTCTCTCATTTCACGATCAAAGCTGCTATCTCTTTCAGGAGGGTAGTATCTCTGGATTGGCCTCCTTTGCATTGAAACCACCGGTGTCTCGGGTAAATTTGCCTCCAGGTTAGGGGGTGGGAACGCTGTTTTTATCAGTGTTTTTAATCCATCCACCGTTTTCTTCAATCCCCCAACATCTGCTGCTGTCGCCCGCTGTACGTCTGCGATATCCTTTACTTTTGCTATCCATTTCAGCTTCAGCCTTCTCAAGACGAGAAATACGCTCAGACATCAGCTCGTTGAAAGTGCCGGTACAAATTTTACACAACCACTTGACGCTATCGCTACCCAGTGGCGTAGCCAGGGGGGGGGGGGGAGCAGAGGGAGCGAGTGGTCCCCCAATCGAAATTTTGCCTACATTGGCGCCTATTTTTCTAAATGACTTTGATCTTTAAAAAAAACTTGAAAAAAAATATGTATTGACTTTTTCATTTTCTACCTTCATTGACTAAAATGTTGAGTAAGGAAAAAAAAATATCTACATTTATATTTGCGCCTCTTGCAGTTTCACAATAATTGGGTTCGTACTAACCCGTAAGAGAAGAAGGAAAAAAAAAGAAAGTGGAGGTTTTCATTGCCATTTTTGACAATTGCTCTCAAGCTCTTCATCTGGAAGCATGTTCAGATAAGCCTCTGTTCCCCCACCTTTATTAAAGGGCAGAATCTTGCCCGCTTCTAGCTCTAACTTTTTTCTCTTGCTATTGGTCGTTCTCGGTAGAGCTCCTAGAAATACCTTTCATAGGTATGAGGATATGACGTTCACGAAATGCTCATTCTGTTCTGAAGGGCCACCAAGAGCATTGACTAAGGCGCCTTTTGAAGAAATTAGGCACGGCAAGAAATTGTGGACAGACCATTGAACCTATGAAGTAATGGCTAGGATTTAAGCTCCACGAAGTATTGCCTTTTCTTTGGGCGCCTTAGGTAGAGTTTGAGCTCCTAGAAATACCACTTTGTATATAGGGTACTTAGCGAGATTCATAGTGCCTAGAAATGCCACGTTATCTGCAGGTGTCTTGGCAAGAGCTACTAGCTTGTGTATAGGGCAGTGTCACATAATAGGAAAAGGTGGAAAACAGCTATGGGCTTTTGAGCTAAAAAAACCCAAGATTTTGGGGCACAAAAGGGGATACTGGAAGAGTTTCTTAAAGGTGGGAAACTAAAAACCTATAATCTTGGGTCAATAGCGCTCTGATATGCAGAGAATGGGAGAGGAAATTATAGTCTTCTATATTTGTACGATAATATATTGTATTATATTATACGGTGATAGTGCATAGTTTTATGTCAAAATGAGACTTTTTCAGAAACATTGTCTTTTTTCATGGTGTAATTTTTCTTTTCTATGAATCACTGTTTGTTTCATCATTATGCATATACAGCAGCGTGCCGAATCGGAGAAATTATTCCCTGGAAAAAGTTATGGCCGGTGTGTTTGTTAACTCATGGCATGTATATCTCCCCTCCAATTAATCCAGTGTTTCTTAAACTTTTGGCACCCGTGGGCCCCCCCCCCCGACTTCGTTATCATTTATCCGTGACTGCCCAGAATAGCCTGACGCAGGGGGGGTTCCTCAAACTTTTTCCTCCCGAAGTGCCCCTTTCCCCTATTCAATGCTTATCCGCGAGCTCCGTCAGCTCCCTAGAGCTGTTTAACAAAAAATATTTTCGAAAACCTTTGTCGGGGACACCACGGAGCATCCCGAAGGTTTTCCAAAGAGATTCTTTGTTAAACTGCTCTGGGGAAAATTAAGATGGAAAAAGTTTGTCTGTGCCACTCATATATTTTCATTCTTCTCTGATTTGTTATAAATCACATTCGCATGAATTTATTTCACTAGAAATAAATATACATATACTATGCACAATGCCTTTTTAAGTTTTCAACTTCAAGCAGAGAGAGAGCGAAAACTCCCCTTTAAATAGTATCTCCAAAGGAAGCCGGTAGATAATAAAACATATAAAATATTTCAATCGATTCATACACCTGCCATTTTCACTTCGATTCGGAAGATGAGCAGTGGCATTACAAACACGCCTCAGAGACATTTAAATAGATTACCGACACATGAGACAATTTCTGGCACACACTAATTCGTTTGAAGCAGTGGTTCCTAAACCTTTTTGGATTCAGGCCACCCTCCGCTTGTGCGTCTGCAATCTAGTTGTATGTGATAACCACTGCGATCGTGTGGGCATCATGATGGATTCATCCCGGTTTGAACTCCACCAGTGGCAGTAGCGGTTGACTGAAGCGAATCTTTTTTTTTTCTTCTTTTTTTTTCAATTTCTAGGTACGAATGCTAACCTATCTTTCGTTTGGAAAGCCTTTGGAGAGCAGGTAGACTTTCACCGTGGTATTTGCATAACACGAAACTTCAGGCATCTGCCAGTTTTACTTCTAATATGGAAGACAGATGGCAAAACTTCTCGAATCGAAACCATGCATAACTATGACATCTTATATACGTTATGGTCATGCATAATATAAGAAAGAACCATAAGGTTAGAAATTCCCTAAGAGAAATGTCTTGGAAGTACATGCACGATTGAGTAGAAGTAGTGTACATGTACTTGCTTACGATAAGAGTGTAACATAATAAAAGCGATTAAATGGAAGCATGAAGATTTCTCTGTACTTTCATATCTTGGAATAATTTTAGAGAGAAAGAAAATATATATTATTTCCTTTTATATTTTAATCTAAATTTTTTCCAGCTACCTTTTAGGGTGACTTCCCAGTTGTTTTTGGTGTTTGCATTTGTATGATTACACAAAACATAAAATGGAATTTAAATTTTTTTTAAATTTATTAAAAAATTAAAATACATTAATCAATTGAAAGGTAATTAATTCGATTTGAAAAATAACATCCATTGAAAACGAAATAAATTTGATTTTTTTTAAATTGGGAAATTTAAAGTTCTTTCCACTAATGCATAATTTGCGCCTTAAGCACGAACAAAAAAATGGCGCCTTTCCCAATTTCGCTCCCCCATGGTCCAAAACCTGGCTACGCCACTGGCATGAGCGTTCCGTCTTATGGCCAGAGACTACAATTTCTGGGTTTGCACTAGCTGGAATGAAGCAGAATCGCTGCAGATCTGAAGATGTGCTACAAACTAGTTCACTAAATTGTTTATCTACCATCGAGAGAACCTTTCTTCGAGATCATAGACAGGAGAGTTAACCTACGGAGGCATCGCTTCCAAATAAGAATACCAACGGCCAGAAGGGATTGCTTGATTTTTCTACGGATATAGATGCCGTGTGGCGAGAATATGGAACAGTCTTCCATCAGAACTTGTATGATCCTCCTACGCAAGATTTGCTTCCGCTATTGAGGATTTCGACCTGACTTCGTATGCGAAGTGCTACCCTTTCTGACTATTATTTTTTTTTCCAGTGTAAGTGCATTTCATGCCCCTTCTGGGTTTATTATTATTATTATATCAACAAAGTTGGGTTATGACAAGATATATTGCCTTCAGAATTGCTAGTTATCTCTTAAGGCTCCTCGTCATAATTCTGCTGACCATTTTTCCTGCAGGAAAATTCAGAAATTTTTTACCCTAAACTGCGGTGGCCAGATGTCCCGAAAAACCAGGACCGTCCCGGTGTTTTGCTATCAAATCCATTGTCTCGAAAAGTGCTTTCCGGACACCTGTTTGTCCCAGTTTTCAATTAACAATATTAAAGTTAATAAATGAAGATGTTTTAAACTCAATCTGCCGTCGTTTCACGAACTTAATTTCTTCCTCACAAGTCCGTTCGTAAACGAGATTGTCCCTTAACTGAAATGATTTTTCCCACAGGAATTAATGTAAAATGAACTAATCCGTTTCTGGGACTCCGAAGTTGTAAAAGTTTACACTATTTCTAGTGAACTTTTACAACAGCTCCAGCGCATAACATCAACACTGAAAAAATTATTGTAATTTGAAAAAGATGAAATAAATTCAAACGGGATAAAATAACAAGTAATGCCAGAGAGAGAGAGAGAGAGAGAGAAATAGAGTACAGTGTCTAGTTTCGTGAACATGTAGCATCTATAATCTCAGTGTCAAAGCCATCTAAATCTCCGCTTTCTGGCCACAAAATATACTCCAGGCCAAATTTATGGTTCTGTAAGACTATAGTAGTGTGTAGCGGCCTTTAGTTCTTTGTCACATGGTATTGCAAAACAAGATTTTGAAAAAAAGCTCCTCTCTTCAGAGCCTTAGGAAGTTTTAAATGACCTGCTGGTCCATGAGCTGGACGAAAGGAGCCATATTTGGTGGCGATAACTTCGCTCTCTGATGAAATATAATTCTTTAACCAAATTCTATCGGGAAAAAAAATTGTGATCTCAGAGTTATGGAATGTGGCTTCTTCCGGGATTCAGATCGCCTTGCGAGTTCGTAAACCGAGATTAGTTTTGGATTGGATTTTGATTATATTTTTTTTTGGCGCAAGGACCATCTAGGTCAAGCTGCGCCAAAAGAAATTGTTCTTGTCATATCATGAAACGTAAAACAATGACAGATTGTATAAAACTATAATTTGTCATATAAACTAATGGCTTTGATGCATTTAAAAATGCGAGATGCATCGCAGTCGTCAGATAAAATGTCGCGAAGTGAAAGATGATTCTGACCAAAAGCGGTCGTAAAATGATGACGATGATGTGAACAAGTAAAAGCGTGAACAATGGTCGATGGACTTTGACAGTGAGGGCACTCTGGTTGACCCTCGTATGAAAAGCTATGATTGCTCTATGTAAGGCGACTGTGTCCTATGCTCAACCGGGCAAGCAGAACTTCTTCCTTTCGGTTAGTTCTGCAGCTCGAATGCCAATGGCCAAGTGTGGGCTTGATGCCATGTAATTTATTATTTATCTGATTATTCCAATGATTTTTTGCCAGCGGAGATGCATCACTTCTCGGAGGATTGAGAAGTGGTCACTGGTTGATACCAAAAGGCTATTGTCAATGTTAGTAGTTGTTGGAGCTGCGTTGTCTACTTTCTCATTGCCCGGTATTCCAACATGACCTAGTACCCAGTAAAATTTTGCTGTGGTACCGTGATGAATGAGGTGATGCAGTTCATGAAAAATGGCATGAATAAATGGATGAAAGTGATAAGTGAAGGAACACAGTGCCTGTAATGAGCTTAGAGAGTCATTATAAATGAAGCATCGTCGGTGGCGTTTGCTTCGTATATGACAGAGCCTGAAGAATAGCGTACAGTTCCGCCGAATAAATAGAGAATGCGTTAGGTAGTTTGAAAGATCTCTCCTCACAGCAGATGTAGGCACAACCGACATGGCCAGGGCTCTTAGAGCCGTCGGTATATATGGGGAAGTACCTGTTGTACCTACCCCTGTGCCTAAGGAATATCTGTCGATATATGACATCTGCTGTGGTAGCTCTAGGTCTAGGGTATAATGATAATGAAAAAGGGACATCTGGCGGAAACTGCTGCCACGGTGTAATGAAAAAGGGACATCTGGCGGAAACTGCTGCCACGGTGCCAGTTGTCGAGCAACTGGTGCCACGCGACTGATGTCTATTTGTAGTTCTTTCACGAGTGCCCTCATACGGAGACCATAGGACGGAACACATGAAGGACGACCGAGATTAGTTCGTAAATCGAATAATTTTTTGTTGTTCGTAAATCGAGGGTTGACTGTATTTACCTGGCAGAATTGTTCTACAGTCGACACAGCTCATTAGAATCACGGATAATGTTATCATTTGGGTAATGTTACCAGTTTTGCAAAAAATGAAACTGATCAATATCATAACATGGAAACAAAAATTCGTTCATAGTTAACGGGGGACTTCGAATCATATTATATACTACAGTTTGCCACAAAAGTATGTGAACACATTCGGTGGCCATTTTGTGTGTCTTAAGAAAATCTCGGTGTGGCAACAAAAAGAAGGTTTTGAAGGCACACCTTCCAAAAGCCATGCAGTTCAATTATTCGAAGAAATGATACCAAGTAATTTGTGCCCCAAACGGGTTTAGCGGTAAGGTCTATTCTTTCCATACTTAATCATAATTATAGAGAATAATTTTGGAATTGTTAGAAGTAATAATTTATGAAAATTTAAAGTTAATGGATAAAGTAATTTCAGAGATTTAATAGAAGAAATAATTTATCAATATATTACCAATTTCTAAAATATTCAGAGCAATTAGGCCAAACACGGCGAGGAAGCTTTCATAGCTAATTATATTTAGAGCTCTTATAGTTTCAGAATTTAAACAGAGATTATGCGCAGAACCCACGTAATGTTTTTAAATAATAATTTTGATTATCACGTATTCGCAAGAGATCTTTCCAATCTGTCCAGGGAATTCGTTAGTGTGTTAGTAGACATCCATGCCCGACCCGGGATTCGAACCCAGACCTGCACAGTCAGAAGCTAGCTCCCCAGTGGTTAGGTTTCTTTTTTTTATTCGAGAAAGGTTATTTTTGGAATCCAAACGACCAACATATGGATGAGATACCGTTGAACAACCTCGAAATGTACAGTCGAATCCCGTTTCAACGGATACCGTTATAGCGAAAAATCTCGTTTTAACGAACCTTTTTCTAATCCCCCAGATAAGTTTGCATAGAAACATTGCAAAGACCTGGAATTAATTCCTTTATAACGAAATTTAGTTTTAACGGAACGATTTCTTCGGAGTTCGTTATAACGGGATTCGACTGCATTTTGTCTTTCTATATGGAATCAAGGGCTAATGAATTAGAGGGATTGACTTCACGCACAGACGATTACGAATTTTAAAAGCCCTGAAAAATGTACACACTAAATTGGTTGGTATTAATGGGTATTTTATTATTCACACACAATGCGTATATTTATCGCATATACAGCCAAAAAACCAGTTTTTAGAGGATTTTTGCACGATCCTATTCTTCTGAGGCTTTTCCTGGACTATCGCTAATAGATAAATTTTTTGGCAACGCTAATCTTGTTTTAAACGATCCGTGGCACATTTAGAGTTCCCTTGAGTGACATGTGGCACAGTTCCAGAGCACTTGAAGGACTTTTGAAACATTTAAAGATCACTAAAGTGGCTCTGTAGGGGACTTATCAATAGGGAGAATGTTAGTTCAGGTGCCCACAAACTATCGAAAGGTTTTTTGGCACACCACGCGCGGAATAAAATGCCATTAAGAATATTTCATACCTTCATAAAGGGTGGTTGATGACGTAAGCAACATCCAAACCCCCCTCTCCCCCCTTGTCATCAAAAATCAGCAAATCGGAACCCCCCCCCCCCCAATCGATGCTGACGTAGTACTTGAATGACCCCTCAAGACATTTTTACAAAGATAATTGGGAAAAAAATGTTCATCTGCTAAAAAGAAGTTTTGAGAAAAAGAGTATTTTAATGGAAATCACATTAGCATATATAAGGAGCCTCAAGATCACTTTATGCCGATCACTTTTACTACATGATCACTCATAGCCGTTCAAATATTACGTCAGCAAATTTTCAGCCGTTTTTAACACACTCCCCCCCCCCCCCACCTTTGCAGCAAAATTTCGTCAACTCTGCCCCTTATTTCCTAACACATATTGATGGGATCAGAGACGTATGTGGGAAAGGGAGGAGGGCCTCAAGCCACACATGGTAGACCCTTGTCCCACGGACGAAATGTGGCCTTGTGGGCACCGTCTTAACGCATGAGCTCACCCGGACACGGTCCGGGGGCCTCACAAAAATGAGAACTGGTTGAAATTTCCGAGAATTTTCCTGGTAGACCACAGAAAAATTACTTGGCCCGGGAGCCCACGGCACTCTTAAGACTGCCCTGCTTAGGGGTAATCTAATGTGGCCTGCCCGTCAAACCTAATTTTGTAAAAATGTACCAAGCCGCGCATTTACAGATCGCTTAAGTGACCCGTGGCACAATTCTAAAGCATTTAAGCGGCTCGTGACACATTTTCGATTTTCATATCACTCAAGTAGGCCCGTGGCACATTCACAGACATAAGCAGGGCCGCAACTAGAAGCTTGGTCACCCGGGGAAAGTGCGCATTTTGGCAGTCCCTTGTAATGTTGAAGGTAAGGTTTGAGAATGAAATTTGCGCCCCCTCTGGTCCAGCGCCCGAGGCACGAGACCCGCCTGCTCCCTCTAGTTGTGGCCCTGCACATAAGCGACCAGCGATACAGTTACAGAAGCGATCCGTGGCACGTTTGAAGATCCCTTGAGTGACATGTGGCACAGTTTTAGAGCACTTAAGCGGCTCCAGTGCATTCTTACATCCCTCAAGTTACCTGCAGCACATTCCCAGAATACGTAAGTGATCCGCGTCATAATTAAGGGTCACTTGAGTGATGCGTGGCACAGTTCTAGACCATTTAAATTGCCCAGACACATTTCCAGATCAATTGGATCCGTGAAACCTTTAGAGATCACTAAAGTGCTTTGTAGGGAACTTTATCAATGGAGAGAATGTTAGTTCAGGTGCCCATAAATTAGCGGAAAAAAAAAAAATTAGCGAGAAAAAAATTTTTTTTTTTTTTTTTTCTGTATTCGGTGCACCCTCGCTTAAGCCGCCTCTGCCTTTTCATCGTTGGGGCTGACCACCACTTTCTAGATAACAAGTATAAATAGGCAGTCCGAGTGGTTCAGTGGTAAAGGTCACACTGACGTGACGTGATTATCAAAATTATTGGAAAAAAAAAGTAAGATCTCTGATTTTTTTTCCCTCAATCTAATTATTCACCTAATACACATTAATTATTCACATAAACATTAGAGATATTTTGTATTTGTCTCTCCCGTGAAATACGGATGATCCAATGCACCTTCACAGGAAGTCGCTTCTCCGACACATCGCCCTGGATCCGCCTGCATTCACTCCATTCGAAGCTGAAGATGTCTTCCACGGCTTTATTCGCAGCTAAAGATATTTGTCTCGGCTTCATTAGCAGCTGAAGATCTCTGCCTAGGCTCTATTCGCAGCTGAAGATGCCTGTAACTCAGGGCCGTCTCAAGAGCATCATGGGCCCCCGGGCCAAATGATTTTTCTGAGGCCCTACCAGGCAAACTTTCGAAAATCTCAACCAGATCCCATTTTTGTGGGGCCCCCTTTCTCTTGAGGCCCCCCCGGGCAGGGCCCGGGTGGGCCCATGCCTTAAGACGGCACTGCTGTACCTCCGGTCCATTCGGAGCTGAATACTTCTGCCTCCGCTCCATTCGCAGCTGAAGATATTCACCTCCATTCGCATGCGCACAGTTGAAGATGTCTGCCTTTGCTCAGGAACAGATCCAGGAGTGGGGCGATAGGTAAGAGCCGAATAATATTGGAAAACTTTCCTGTCCGTCCGCCAATAACAGTTTTTTTTAAAATTCTTCTCTCATTCAGCTTTGCTCCTTATAACCAAAGCTTATAAACTGATCTGAAAGATCAAACTTCCAGTTCAGTAATTTTTTCAAGACCCAAAGAGACATCCAAAACAAAGGACCTCCACACAAGAAGACGACAGGTAAGATCGCAAAAAGTGAATTTTTCTACATTCCACTGTATAGTAATGTGCTGCCATCTAACCTCAAATTTAAAAGTGACTAATGTGGTGATAATGAAGTTAAAAGTAAAAAAACTATATTCCTTATTCTGCCGAGTTCCTTATAAACGAAGCTCATAAACTGAACTGGAAATTAAAACTAAAAGTTCGGTTATTTTATTCGAGCATAAGGAGGCGTCCAAAACGAAGAACCTCTTAATGAGCAGACGACAGACGGTTTGTTCGGTTCCCTACAAGCTCAGCTCACAAACAGAACTGGAAGTTTGAACTGCCAGTTCAGTTAATTTTTTAGGACACAAGGAGACGTCCAAAACGAGTAACCTGGAGAGAAGCAGACGACAGAGATTTTGCACCGAGCTTGTATTACTGGAGGGAGCAGCATCCTGCCGCCGCGACTGCAGCGACATCAAATGCAAGGGATTCACGTGTAAACAAAGTTCCCGCCTGGCGATTTGCCCATAGAAATGTACAGTTCGGCCTCTAAATATTGGGTTTTAAAGATTAAAAAAAGGATAGAGAGCTCATCTAAAGAGAGGTGAAAAAAGATTAGATTATTTATTTCATTAATACTGGAATAATTTATTTTATGAATTCTTGAATTTTCCTTCATTATTTCTTGAATTTTCTTTCATTAATTCTGGAACTATTTCCTTTATTAATTATTTTATTTCTTTCAATAATAATTGGAATCTTTCTGGAATAATTGCTTACATCAATTCTGGATTTGTTCCTTTCATTAATGCTGTAATTATTTCTTTCATTAATGCTGTAATTATTTCTTTCATTAATGCTGGAATTATATCTCATTAATTCTGGAATTGCCTCTTTCATTAATTTTATTATTATCTCTTTCATTAATTTTATTATTATCTCTTTCATTAATTTTATTATTATCTCTTTCATTAATTTTATTATTATCTCTTTCATTAATTTTATTATTATCTCTTTCATTAATTTTATTATTATCTCTTTCATTAATTTTATTATTATCTCTTTCATTAATACTGAAATGATCACTTTCATTAATACTGAAATTATCACTTTCATTAATACTGAAATTATCACTTTCATTAATACTGAAATTATCACTTTCATTAATACTGAAATTATCACTTTCATAAATGTTGAAGTTATCTCTTTCATTAATTCTGAAATTATCTCTTTCATTAATTTTGGAATTATCACTTCTATCAATGGTGAAATTATCAATTCTATCAATGCTGAAATTATCTCTTACATTAATTCTAGAATAATTTCTTTCATTAATGATGGAATTATTTCTTTCATTAATGATGGAATTATTTCTTTCATTAATGCTGGAATTATTTCTTTCATTAATGCTGGAATTGCCTCTTTCATTAATTTTATTATTATCTCTTTCATTAATTTTGGAATTATCACTTCTATCAATGCTGAAATTATCAATTTTATCAATGCTGAAATTATCTCTTACATTAATTCTAGAATAATTTCTTTCATTAATGATGAAATTATTTCTTTCATTAATGATGAAATTATTTCTTTCATTAATTTTGGAATTCGATGCTGAAATTATTTCTTTCATTTATTGTTTTAAATTCCTGCGGATGCCATAATAAAATAACGGGGATAGTGTGTGTTTTCACTGAGTCACGTGATCTCAGGATTTATATGCTGTTGGTGCTGCCATCTGATCTCGAAATTTCAGGCAACTCGTGCAATGATGAAAAAAAAAAAAAAATAGAGAGAGAGAGAGTTCTTTGGTTATTTTTAGCGTAAAATTTTTTTATGAGAAGAAAATTTCGGTACAAAATTCGTACATTTTCAATAATCGATTTTATGTACAAATAATAATTATTTCTTTCCACAAAAAAATTCGGACAATATGGATGATCGAACAATTAAGTTAAAATACGGATTATGTGGTCTTCAGATATAGGGTTACCTGGTGCGAACCTTAGGCAGTGCCGTCTTAACACATGCCTCTTCCCCCCCCCCCCCACGGGCCGTGCCCGAAGGGCCTCAAAAGACGAGGTACCTCATGAAAAAGGAGACGTAGTTGAATTTTTCGATAATTTTTCAAGTAGGGCCTCAAAAATATTCCTCGTCTCGGGGGTTCATGATACTCCTAAGACGATCTTGCCTATTAGCCCCATCCTTGTTGGGGGGGGGGGGGGGCAAGCAATTCTAGTACTTGATTCCTTTACTTCTATTAATTTACATTAATTAAACAAAAACAGCAATAAAAAATTAAATTCGAAAAATGACCAGTTATCGAATTGCAACGTATATTTGATAAAAAGATGAAACGTTTTAAAAGTATGACAGAAGTTTATGTCTGTTCAATATGGTTCGAACCATGGGCGGAGATACGGGGGGACGGGAGGGGCCCCCAGCGTCAAAGGTGGAGTCCACTGATCTAATGTATAAATGTATATATGAATTGACATCAACATCATCGTGGCCCCCCCCAGACTCCCAAGTCTATCTCCGCTTATGATTCGAGCTATGGTGAAGTGCCAGCAGGTGGACCACGCTAATTATTATTAATAATTAATAGATTTTGTGAAGTTAATGTAAATGTCATTCCCCCTCTCAATGGGTTGTGTTTGATAACAATCCAGACAGACCATCAACGCGTTCCTGAAATAATGAAGAAAAAAAAAAGAGTGTAAAAAATGCGTTCGTTTTGCGAAAAAAATTTCCCCTTCAAGATTTACGTTCGTAACTCGAAAAGTTTGTAAGTCGGGGAGCAACTACATAAAAGATTTTTAGAGGGGGGCTGCAAAATTTTTTTTTGCACTGGGCCGGGAAATTCTCCTAAGCCCGAACCTGTCTCCGATTTTTTAATTTAAATATCTCAGGGAATAATGCTGTTAAAAACATGTAATTTGTTTGTTGGGCTGAGAAGAGAAAGAGCAACAACTGTCTAATTGGAAGTTAGAGGACGTGGGGGGGGGGGGAAGGAGGGATCGTATAAAAATTTCCATTTTTTTTTTTGTGTACACTGTTGTATTTTCATCTTCAAAACTCGTACTGGGTGATTTCTGGTCACATTTTGAGAATTTTTTAAATTATAACCATACCACTACGACGAACGGTTGATGAGATAAAGGCTGTAATAACAATCCAAGAAGTAACAATTGAATCTTAGAATGGCCATAATATCACCAATAGGCGGGGCCGCAACTAGTGTGGGGAGGGGGGAGACAAGGCGGGACTGGTGCCCGGGCGCATCACAAAAGGGGGGAGCAAATTTAACCATCTAACCTATCCTTCAGCATTACGAGGGGGGTACCTAAATGAGTTGTTGCCCCAGCTAACCAAGTATCCAGTTGCGGTCCTGCCAGTATGCATCTCATTTCTCATGAACTACCGTTATATTGGGTATTTTTTCTTTTAGATGCATTCTCAAGTTTGTAATTTACACCTGGTAGCATTTCTCTTACTTCTACAGATCAAACTACACAGTTGATCGACTAATGACCCACAAAAATCATGTCCTTATTCTGTAGGACTTGGTTTACTGCATGAGCCCATTTGGGCATTTCTGGCACATGGGTGTCAAGTGACAATTAGATCTGGTTCCGATTTTCAAGAGTAAATATGCAAATAGGTAGGTAGGAATTTTTAGCTAGGTAGTAGTGCTTCTCTCAGAAAAATCGCTTTGTATAAGGGCGTATGATAATGTTAAGACAGCCCTGGGCGTACTTTATGAAAATTGTGAAAAGCTAATCGAAAAACTCAGTCTAGTTTGACTAAAAAAGTTTAGTTTGCAATATTATTAGTTTCTCATCTTTCGTGCCATTCTTGTGATAATGACCTTCAACTATACAATCAAGTGTTCTTAAAATTTTAGGATCTTCTATCGGATGATGGATGTTGAAAAAAATTTTACATTAAAAAAAAGAAACATTTGGTATCTTTTTGTGGTGCCCCTTTAGTACTGATGCCCTAAGCACGTGCTTATTTTGCTTAATGGTTAATTCGACCCTGCAAGTGAGTGACCAAGAAAGTGTGTAAGTATGTGAGGGGGGCGAAGAGAGTAACCTAGAGAGAGAAAGAGAGAGAGAGAGACTGTGTGTGAGTGAGTGACGAAGGGACCAAGATAGAGAGCGACCAAAACAGTGTGACCTAGAACGTGTGTGAGCATGTGAGTGACCAAAACAGTGTGTGACCTAGAACGTGTGAGTATGTAAGTGATTAAAACAGTGTGTGAGCATGTGAATGACCAAAACAGTGACCATGAGAGCGATGGGTCAGGTAAATAAGTGACCAAAAAAGTGACCTAGAGACATCTGAGTGTGAGAGTGACGTAGAGATCAAGGGACCAGGTTAGTGACCAAGAAATTGTCCAAGCATGTGGGGAAGGGGGGGGGGACCGAGAGAATAACCTAGTGAGAGAGAGTTACCGTGTCAGTGAGTGACCTAGAACGTGTGTGAGCATGTAAGTGACCAAAACCACAGCCGCTTGAAAAGTGAAACTCTTGATGCAGCTTTGACCAAAACAGTGTGTGAGCACGTGAGTGACCATATGAGCGACCTAGAGACAGAGGTGTATTTACAGAGATGGGGGCAAAGAGGGTTATAATGCAAGTCTGCATGTTTGAGTGGATAAAATTAGATTTAAATGGGAGAAGGGCAGCAAAAAAAAAGCATAAATACGTGTCTGCGTATGTGTTTGGGGCGTAAGAGGAGTGCTGGCCATGGCTTTGTTCATGAAGAAGCAAATTAATTCGCATTTCGTGTGTTGTCTCGTTCTCAGCCTCACTGATACAACGTCTGGCTTCTATCAGTCTAGGCGCCAAATCGAGGCCCTTTGTGTCCATGCCCGTTCTAATGGGCACCTAACGCCTCCTACTGAGTATAATCCGCCACTGAAGACGGGGGGTCCCCAATTGTCATCGGTTCCTCCCTGATAAGGTGGAAGAAGGATTATTATTTGCCAGGTTTTTTTTTGGACATTGTCCATTCGGGGAATCAGGTTTTATAATTTTTCCCCAGTAAATGGGGATTAAAATTTCGTCGACTTCGCAGGTGTGGTTTTTTTTCTTGGAAAATGTTGTCCAGAACGTCTCGTTGATAGCTAGTAACTGGTGGTCAGTTGTGTCGAGACGATTGGTTCGGTGCGGACGTGAGGATTTCGTGTGTGTGCTTCAGTGTAAGGACTTGGTTGATTACTTGGATCTGTGCCTGCTGTTGACTTTGCGATGAGCTCCATTAGCGTCTCGGTACGTCAATTTCATTTTTTAATTGCTTTTATTTAATTATTCCATGACGATTGAACTACGCCAAACATCGTACATACAGTAGCCGCTTCCAGGGCCGTCTTGAGAGCATCACGGGCCTCCGGGCCATGTAATTTTTCTGAGGCCCTACCTGCAGGGCCGTCTTAAGAGTATCATGGGCCCCCGGACCAATTGATTCTTCTGAGGCCCTACCAAACAAATTCTCGAAAATTTCAACCGGATCTCATTTTTGTGAGGCCCCTCTTCGCTTGAGGCCCCCGGGCCGTGCCCGGATGGGCCCACGTCTTAAGAAAGTAAAAACCTTATTAATTTCTTAGCAATATAAATTTTTAAATCAGTGTGAATATACATAGCATATCGTTATCCTCAGACATCGTTCGTTGCCAATTAGACTGACGAAAATGCTACAGAGTAATTGTACTATTGTTCGATTGCATAACAAATCAATGTTTCCCAAAGTGAGCAATAATTGTCCGGGGGGAGGGGGTTGATAGAAGCTACGGGTGTCTATTTTTTCCTTTTTCTACCTAAACCTCTTGCTGATATGTCCTGTCATCAGGGACGCAACTATAGGCAAGGCCGTCTTAAGAGCATCGTGGGCCCTCCGGGCCAATCGGGTTTTCTGGGGCTCTACCTGGAAAGTTCTCAAAAATTTCAATTAGTTTTCATTTTTGTGAGGCCCCGGGCCGTGCCCGGGTGGGCTAACGCATATGCTTAAGAGAAGAAGGGGTCACACAAAAATAGGGCCGTCTTAAGTGCATCATGGGTCCCCGGGCCAAATGATTTTTCTGAGGCCCTACCCAGCAAATTCTTAAAAAATTCAGCTACTTCTCATTTTTCTGAGGCCCCCAGGCCGTGCCCGGGTGGGTCCATGCGTTAAGACGGCACTGCACAAAAATGAGATCTGGTTTAAATTTTCGAAATTAAATATGTAAATTTGTAGGCAAGCATTATTAGCCAGGTAGGGCCCTCAGAAAATTCACTTGGCCCGGGGACACCCATGACACTCTTAAGACGGGGGGGGGGGGCAGTCAGTATAGGAGGATTATGTTCTTTACAAAGATAACAGTGACAATAATAATCCTCAAAAATAATCTTGTGAATGACAAGAACATTTTACAAAGTTTCCCACTACTGAGATGAACGGTGGCAGTTTTGAAGAGGTTTTTCTTTTGATTCTTGTAAGCGGAAATATGATTCTTATAACCGACGATTTCCTACGTTAAAAGAAGGGGCTCGGTCGATTGCGCCGAAAATGGGAGTGTTTCGACTTGCTATGTATTCCCCCAACCGGTCGATTGCGCCCAGTCTGATTTTAATCCATGTGGGTGACGGGAGGAGGGGGCAGGGGTGAAGTGATTGGGGGTGTCACTGTCTATTATAGACATGATTAGTGCATATAAGCACAACGTAGTTTTTGTCACAACAAAAAGGTAGATAAAGATAAAAGTTATTACCGCTGAGATTTTTCACAATTCTGTGGTGTTTGGTCAGAACATAATATCTCCAAAAAATGGTTTTTGATATAAAAGAAAGTCTTGCTAATTATAACTAATTAGAAGTGAGATAAATGCGCAAACGCACGTACAGCTAAACAACATGCTGATGTATGATATTTTTATTTGTATTTGCGTGTATGCTTTATTTTTGATTTTTAAATCGCAATGAAAATGCTCATATCTCAAAAATTTGATTTTGGAGTTATCATGTTCTGACCAAACACCACAGAATTAGCATCTTTATAATCCCCACTGAGGCCATGTTCTTGAATTTTTCGGTACCGTGCTTGGGTCAGATGGAACCGACAACCAGTGATGCTACAGTGGGCCATATAGTTGTTAATAAATGGAATAGCTTACCCCCGGAGGTAGTAAATTGTAACACAATTGACACGTTTAAAAAGAAATATGATAAACATGTTGGGGCAAATCGAGAAGCTATCCATACTTAAAATAAGACAACCATAAGTATTCTTTATGGGCATTGTATAATATTTTGTCACGTGTATATATTGTTTATAATTTTTGTTAATTGCATTTTTAATTGGGTTGCTGTATTTTTGAAATATATGACATCCATATTTTTATGGGCATCTTTTTCTCAGCTACCTCGTTGGGCATTTTGCCTATGTGGTGTTGTATTTGTATTACAATAGGAGTATGAGGAATTGCCGACACTTGCCGTCCAAATAAAAAATAATCTGGCCCAACAATGACTTAGATAAAGGCAGGGGCGTAGCCAGAAATTTCGTTCGGGGGGGGCCACTTTCATTTTGGGGGGGGGGACCAAAGTAACAGAACAATGGATTTGGCATCTTTTTCCCTTTTTTCTGTCATTTTCTCTCATTTCGGGGGGGGGGAGCAGACCCCCAAGTCCCCCCCCCCCCCGCGCTACGCCCTTGGATAAAGGGTTTACCTGCAATTCTTAGAAATCGAGGGTGAGCGCAATCGACCTATTTCTTATCAAAAACGGTTCATCTTTGGCGCAATCGACCTCCACCCTAAAATAAGGTTTGGTTTAATTTTGCCGATTTGATTCAAGCGGTGGCTACGGTAGTTGGCAACGTTGCTTATTTTTGGCGATAATTGCCAATGTTCCGCATTTTACCGTATTTTCTTCAACACCGAAATATTACGTCAATATATTATCGTATAGTAAATATGGCGTATCAATGTAGGGGGGGGGGGCCTTAACGCAAATTTGAGGAATGAGTGACCAATAAATTTCGTAGAAGGGGAAAAGGGCGGCAAAATTTGTGATACCCTCAATAAATGCGCGCCTCTTCCCAGACAGCAAGAAACTAGGTTTTTCTTTCTTTTCTTTCAAACCGCGCACAACTCAGGTCTATTGCCATAGGCGATTTACTACCTAGTGAGTTGTGCCGGAAGTGTAAGTGCGTGTACCTAACAGTCTGAGGACGTATCTAGTGTTGTGTATGATTTTTCAGTGCTGCCATCTATATCTCAGAAGTGAAGTGAGTGATGTGTAGTGACTGAATATTTGTACTGTTTGTAGGACTGTTGCTCTCTGTGGCGAGACTTTTTAACGGGGAGATCGGCTCGCATTTGCGCCTCGAAGTTGGGAACCACAGAAAACCAACTTCGGCCGACCACCACTGTGGTGACGGTGAGGCTCGAACCCGGGTTCACTTAAGTGAGAGTGTCGCGGGCCACTGAATGATCTGTTACATTGCCCCAGGTCACCAAGTGATGTATAAATGTAGCTCAGGTCACTTAAGTGGTGTGCAAATGTCCCGCGGGTCAAATAAGTTTTCTGTAAATGTGTCACGTGCTGGTTAAGTAATCTGGAACTGTGTTGCGGCCCACGTGAGTGACTCTCGGGTCACAATATGATATTTATGAAGTAATGATATAACTGCAAAGTAAGTAACTCAAGCACTTAAAAACATGGAGATATTTTTGTTGGCTTCAGGAGAGACAGGGCAACAACTTTCTGATTGGAAGTTATAGGGGGGGGGAACGTATAAAAATTTATTAAGTTTTTATTTTTCGTTTGAACGTCATTTAAAATGATGAGTGACATCATTTGAAACATTTTTTCTAATTGAAGTTGTCGGTAAAACAAACGGTTCAGGAAATAGCCATTAGACAACGATAAGAAATATCATTGAACTGGAACTTCTGCTGCCACCTATCAAACTATCACTGTATCAACCGCATTTATAAACCCCCGTATGTCGTTGATTCGATTTTTGTGTTCATTTTATCCTAATTTTCCGTATTTCCCTATATACGGGGTGATTATAAAAAAAACTATCCCGACATATGGGCCCCTAACTATCATACCATTCACAGAAACTGAATGAAATTTTGACATAAGGTATTTTGAGGTATGCGCTCAAGAATGATATGGAAAACAACGGTGTCACTCTAACAGTTACGGTTACAGTGAGAAAATTTCGAAAATATCAAATGGCAACACCAAGTTTTTTGTATTGGAATGCGATCTCCATACTGAAAAACACTAAATAGCTTGGAATGGCACCTGCAGCACGAAAATGCCCGGAGCTAGGCAAGGAAAAAGTAAAAAGGACTTTGCCGTGACTTTACCAGAGCATTAATGTTCGTTTCATTCGTCACACCGTTTCTTCGGCTGAGATCCCAGCCTGATTAGTCCTCCACAAGGTCATGTGGAAAATTTGTGAAACACAATAAAATTCTTTATTTTATGCTGCTTCTCTGTCCTTATTGGTTGTCCTCACTTTTAGCCCATCTACCGCCGGTGATTTTCATGCTACAGTTGCCGTTCGAACGCTATTTAGGGTTTTTCACAATGGAGATCACATTCCAATACAAAAAACTTGGTGTTGCCATTTGATATTTTCGAAATTTTCTCACTGTAATCGTAACTGTTAGAGTGACACTGTTGTTTTCCATATCATTCTTGAGCGCATACATCAAAATACCTTATGCCAAAATTTCATTCAGTTTCTGTGAATGGTATGATAGTTAGGGGCCCATATGTCGAGATAGTTTTTTTATAATCACCCTGTATTTCTATCGATTTTCGCATATTGCCTTGCCGCATATTAGGTTGATTCATATTATAAATTGTATATTTTTTTGTAATTTTATGTGCCCTTTGTCAGCCATCTTGAATTGACCACAGCAAAACGGCGATTCCTTGACGCGAAAAAAAAGTCGCCACGTTGGTGCTTACAAGGTTCGTGGGAAATTTTACTGGGGAAGGCCGCGGAGTCCCTTTTTCTGTTAAAAATTACGGGGGGGAAGGGCCAAAATTATACTGTTTCTGGGTAAAGGAGTGAACGTGTGTTTTTTTTTTTGCAGGGGTGTATGTGTTATGTATAAAAAAAAAAAGTTAAATAAATATATATATACATATATTTACAAATTTTTCTCTAAAAAAACCAAACAATATGAAAACTGGTTTATTTTCTCCCTCACCGAAGGGCAGTATTATTTTGGTGCCGCCCCACCCCCCGCCTGTAAAAAGAGTAGACTCACCCACCCTTCCCAGTCCAGCCATAGGTGGAGATAGACTTGAATGTTTTATGGGTGCTGCACAGGGGCGTAGCCAGAAATTTCGTTCGGGGGTGGGGGAACCACTTTCATTTTGGGGGGGGGGGACCAAAGTGACAGAACAATGGATTTGGCCATCTTTTTCCCTTTTTTCGGTCATTTTCTCACATTTCGGGGGGGGGAACCAGACCCCCAAGTCCCCCCCCCCCCCCTCGCTACGCCCTTGGTGCTGCATGATGACAATTGATATACATCATATATATGTATACATCAGTAGGCTCTGCCATTGACGCTGGGTGCCCTCCCTCGACGTATAATAATTAAAATAATTTAGTTAATTTAATAATTTAAATAATTTATTTAATTCAGTAATTTAAGTAATTTTTTAATTGAATAATTTCAAATAATATTGTTAAAAATTTAATTTTATGGCTTTTAATCATTACAGTAAATTTCTCAAAATTTGTTGGAACGTGTTATACAAACCTAGGTATGTAAATCAAATTTGTAGTAGTTAAAAAAAGTTTTACTAGTTTACAGTATACAAAATGAGTACATTTTGTATACTGTCATTCATAGCATAACATGAATGAAAAATCCACTGGAATGTAGATGGGACAAATTGTCTCATCCAATTTTGTGTTATTTCATTTTTTTCCCCTTTAAATGTGAAAACTTTTTCCCGTTTTGAAGTTTTTCCTGCTTAAATTTATTTTAAGATGGTTTTTGCGGAAAGCAACGTGGGGGGAAAGGCATTGCTGCTGTTACTTAGAGAAAGGATGTAATGCAGTTACTCTCTCACACATAGTTGTTCATAAATTTGATAAGTTATTCAAAACTTTTCTGGTCAGCAGAATGCGTTTCAGTTTGATTTAATTATTTCACACTATTATGTAAAAAAAAAGCAATTTCGATGAATTCCAATGAAAAGCAAAGTTTAGTAAAAAGTGAAGTCAATATTTCAATTCATTCAATTTAGTGATAATCAAAATTCATTGTCCATTTGGTCTCTTTCTAAAAATATTTTGGTCACTATTTGGTCATTTTTTTAAATATTTTTGTCACTATTTGGTCACTTTTTTAAATATTTTGGTCACTATTTGGTCACATTTTTAAATATTTTGCTCACTATTTGGTCACATTTTTTTAAATATTTCGCTCACTATCTGGTCACTTTTTAAAATATTTTGCTCACTATTTGGTCACTTTTTTAAATATTTTGGTCACTATTTGGTCACTTTTTTAAATATTTTGGTCACTATTTGGTCACTTTTTTAAATATTTTGCTCACTATTCTCCCTAGTTTTGAGACCATGATCCGTGCTGAGCCCCGAGTTTACAAAATATTAACGTTTAGAGCAAGGGTTCGCAACTTTAGGAGAGTAATGTGGGCCACATCATTGATATGAAAACATGTCACGGGCCACTGAAATAAGTGATCTGGAATTACAATTTGTAAATTTACCCGTGGCACCCTCTTGAATGATGTCACCCCTCAAGCGGGTCATTCAAGTGATCTGTATATGTGCCGCTGGCTTCTCAAGTGCTCTAGGCTTGCGTTACTAGTCACTCAATCTGTAAATGTGCCGCGGACCATTTAAGTGACCTGTAAATGTGCCGTGGGTCATTTAATTTATCCGTAAATTGGTTCTGTGGGCCGCTTAGGTGAAACTGTCACGAGAGTCGCTCAAGTGATCTCGGCAATGATCAGTATGTCGCGGATGAATTTAGTGATGCAGGTCACTTAAATGAACTGTACATGCGCCGTGAGACACTTCAATAATATAGAACATCGCCGAAATTTACTTAAACAAATTAGAAATGTGCTGCTGGTCAAGTGATCTGGAAAAAAACGTGGGGGGTCCCCCGGAGCATTTCCAGATCATTGATCATTTTCGTCGCACCACGGTCATTTTCTGCACGCGAGGGCTAATTAGACCGGGACCTACAATTTATTGCCTATTCCAAACGGCAGGCTTGTTTTTTATACTCATCGAGAGGTCGGTGGGGGACTCCCTGCGGTAGCAATTTTTTCTGCGGTCATATCACCGCATTTCCAGATCACTTGAATGACCAGCAGCACATTTCTAGGTCGCTTAAGTAACCTTCGGCGTTGTTCCAGATCACTGAAGTGTCTCACGGTGCGTTTAGAGATCATTTAAGTGACCTGCGACGTGCTGATCATTGCCGAGATCACTTGAGCGAGTCGCTACACAGTTTCAGATCACTTAAGCGGCCCGCAGAATCAATTTACGGTTACTCAAGTGACATGTAAATTTGCCTCGGGTCATTCAAGTGATCCGGGGATGTTTCGCTGGATCAGTTAAGTGAATTGGGTATATGCCATGGGCCACTCAAGTGCTGTAGAACTGCACGGCGAGAGTCACTTAAGTGAACTGTTCACGTGCCGCTTAGTTCATTTTCACAACATCAAGTCTGAGATCGCAGGCCCGTATTAGATGTTACCGAGGTTTTTTATATTAATGTGGGCCAAATGTTACGTTTGGCCCGTTGGTCATGGGTTGAGCACGAGTGGTATAGAGTCATTCTGAGAATGCTTCTGTGTACAGAGTTTCGTGCTGCATAGTAAAACATTGTCTGTATTAAGTTAGTGTGTTAAAGTGATAAGTAAATTTTTCCATGATTTTCAGTAATTTTGAAGTCATTATTTCATTACTTTCAGTAATTTTGAAGTGCAGAATTCAGAATTTAAGACGTATTTTTTATATTTTAGAGCATTATTTCCCCTATCTCAGCAAACAATGAAGAAGGTTTCCCCTCCCAGGGCGTAACTAGGCTGAGGCAACCGGTGCACTGCCCCAGGGACCCGAGCAGAATGGGGGCGCCAAAAAAAAAATTTACGCTTATTTTGCATAATAACAACTTCAAGAATTTCCTCAAGGATAAGTCTGCCCCGAAAAGGCACACCGCGGCTCTCCCCCCCCCCCCCAGCTCACTCTTCAATAGCTTCATTTCCCCCAATTGGCAATTTTTCGACGATATTAGCAATGATTGACAATTTTAACTTACCTTTGGCATCGTTTTTGGCAGTGATTTAGCGATTTCTCGGTGATGTTAGTAACAATTGGCAATTTTATTTGTATGCTTTTGGCATCGTTTTGGACAATGATTAGGGATTACTCGTAATTTCCGGTATTTTTCTCGAAGGAATATGGTCAGCCCACTTTATAAAGGCATGTTTTAGGTTTTTAGGGCATAAATGCATTTTCAGATTTTAGGTCATAAAAATCCTATCCCTACTAATGATTATTGCCAATTTTTGTGCGATTCTACATGTGTCTTCTCATCCACATCAATCTTCTAGGATACTACTGGCAAGTCGAATGCGACTCGTGGATCGTCATCTGCTTTGTTCACGAAAAATACGCCTTCTCCTCGAATCCATAGTAAGATCGGCAATGGGTCCGCCTCGTCTAAAATCATCAAACCCATGCTCTCGCAGGTGTCGGTGTTGGCATCCGCGAGGGCCGCCTACGCCCAATCGAAGAGACTCAACAACGACAGTCGCCCCAAAACCTCCGTCGCCAACAACAAAGCAAAAGCAGGGTCAAGAGTTTCTGGGATACCAAAAGCCGTATCGTCGTCGACCCTGTCTCGGACTTCCGCTCGGCCCGATCCGCCACCTAAGCCTGCTCAGAGCAAGACAGATTCAGAGGCCAACGGAACCTCCAATGATGTTGGACAACAGCAAGCACAGGATGCCCAATCCATGCTCTCGCAGGTGTCGGTTTTGGCATCCGCGAGGACCGCCTACGCCAATCGAAGAGGCTCAACAACGACAGTCGCCCCAAAACCTCCGTCGCCAGCAACAAAGCAAAAGTGGCGTCAATAGTTTCTGGGATACCGAAAGCCGTATCGTCGTCGACCCTGTCTCGGACTTCCGCTCGGCCCGATCCGCCACCTAAGCCTGCTCAGAGCAAGACAGATTCAGAGGCCAACGTAACCTCCAATGATGTTGGACAACAGCAAGCACAGGATGCCCAATGCAGCCCGGCAAAAGAGGATGACATTCAAGCTGAAGAACAAACCGGAACTGAGGAAGTGGGCTCAATGAATGGCCAAGGTTCAGCTACCTGCCACTCGGCTGAAGAAACTCAGGTAAGATCCAATTGAAATACAAGTCAAATGTAGAATTCCTATCTCGTACCATTTAAATCAACGTTTCCCCAATGTGGACATCGGGGGCAATGGAAGGGTCGGGGGGGGGGGGGTAGAAGCTTTGTGGGTTAGTACAGGATCTATCCGCTCGAGTTGGGGGCAACGAAGAGAAATATTTTGAAGGGGGGGGGGCGATGGAACAAAAATTTTGAGAAACTATGGTTTAAATCAGTATCTCCCACTCCCAAAGTGGGCGATATCGGGACGACGATGTAAAGGTCCAAGGGAGTAAAAGCTTTGGATTTATCAACCAGTTTGCAAAATGGCTGGTCAACCGGAAACTGGCCAATTTCAGATTTGCATTCATCACCGTGACATACAGATATACATTTCTGTTTGTCTCCCCTTTCACAAAATCGTTTAGACGCCCCCCTGTCAGTGGCGTCTTAAGGCATGGGCCCACCCGGGCACGGCCCGGGGGCCTCACAAAAATCGGTCTGGTTGACATTTTCAAGAATTCGACTGGTAGGGCCTCAGAAAAGTCATATGGCCCGGGGGCACATGATGCACTTAAGACGGCCCTGGGCCCCCTGTCCTCATTGGCGTATGCAAAGAGCGTATACCCCCTCAAGTCGAGCAGAAAAAACGTAAAAACCCCTCATTAAGAAGAAGAAGAAAATGAATCCCCCCCCCCCCCCCCCCGAGAAAATTCTGCGTACGCCTATGCCTGTCCTTACAACCAAAACGCTAAGGCCATCGTATATAAACCGGCTTCTCCCACAGGATTGAGATGTCTTCCATTTACCTCAAATAAGCAAAAACAAAAACAAAAACAACCAATAACTATTAATTAAATGATTATCTTTCTCTCATATAGGATTCGCCGGACGGACATGATACAGCGCTATCATCGAGCGCATCTCCTGTTGCTATAACGTTCCACCAATCGACGTCTCGCTTCGTCGAATCGATTCATCTGCCAGGAGTGAGTACAAAACAAATCTTTTTTTCACAAAATTTCCATAATATTCCCTTATACAGGGGGGTGCATAGTGTAACAGGGCGTTTGGCACTTTAACATGGGGGAACTGTTGATCCTAAACGCGTAGTACCAATCAAAGCTTCTATAGCAGAAAGCCTCCGCGCGGAAGCTTTGACGTCACTTAAGTCGTCCATTTAAATTGCAGCCATTAGATAAAGCAGGCCGATGTATGTATGCGAAATCTTTACCTTTTTTTGCAGTGTATCCGGCAGTTGGTGGTACTCGGATATGCCTTCCATGTTGCAAGGGGCTCTCTCTGTACAGTTATTAAAGTAAAACTGTTAACTTTTTATACGAAAAATCTGTGCTGAAGAACCCAATCAAAAAGTTGTTGCCCTGTGTCTCCCGATGGATACTATAAAAAAGTGCAATACTTACTTAGATATTCAAATCTGAAAACCCGAAGAAAGTTGGGCAGAAAAAACTGCGTTAAATGCGGGTAAAATGGTTTTCCCGCATTTAATGCTACTTTTTCATAACTTTCCTCCGTTTTTCTAATTCTAATATCTTAGTGAATATCGCACTTAGAAACGTGAAATTTTTTTAGTTGCCATCCGGAGAGACAGGGCAACAACTTTTGTTTCTTGAGTACGTGGTGTCCATATAGGGGCGGATTTAACGGCGGGCGCACCGGGCCCCGACTTCTAAAGGGCCCCGGAAAACCCAAGATTCATACTTTTTTTCTAATTTAAGGGGGCCCAATATTTTCTTTTGCGCCCGGGGCATCAACCGACTTTTATCCGCTGTTGTGCCCATATAAAAAGTTCATCTTTCTATTGTAATAACACAACAATCCCTTACAATAAGGATGACATATCTGAGTACTACACGTTATTTGGGTACTTTTTTTCTAACTGGAAGTATGCCCCCTAGGATCAATGGTTCGCCAGTAAAATGCTATACGAAACGCTCTGTTAGCTATGCACCCTGTATAACCGGCTTTCTAATCTTACCGGTTTTCTAAATGAGTCGTACAAATCCACTTGGAATCTTGTGGAATTGTACGTGCAATTGTGAATCCACTTACAGCAATACGTGCGTTTATTGCGTTTCCACGAATTCCGAAAAACAAAGTCCTGTGGGTCATAAAGCTAACCTCGTCGTTGGTTATGGGTCGCGGCTAAGAACGGTCAAGAACCCCTGGTATAGATAAAGAGCGCTCATCTATTTGGAGAGTGCGGACCACTTCATTGGTTTTGAAACATATCTCAGGCCGCGTAAGTGATCTGGAAGTACGCCGCTTGTTACTTGAGTCATCTGGAAATTTGCTTCAGGTCATCTAAATGATCTGGAACTTTCCTTCGGGGTCACCTAAATGATCTGTAGATGTTCCGCGAACCAATAAAAGTGATCTGCAAATGTTCCGTGTGTCACTTGAGTGATTTGGAATATCGTGCCGCAGTTCACTTAAGTGAAGGTAGTGGTCGCTCAAGTGATCTGGAAACATGCTTCAGTTCATTGAACCCTATCCACGGCACGGTAGATATCACTAAGCCCCATGGGCAGAAATACGACGTATGACGGGGAGGGGCGTGGGGGATAATGACCGTTCCCCCCAGACTTCCAAGTCTATCTCCGCCTTTGCTAAGCCCGCTATAAATGTTAAAATTCATTCCCCGAAGGCGTGGATCCAGAGCTTTATATAGGCGAATCAGTGGGAGTGAATGGCGTACTGTGATCACATGCCCCATAAAATAAGGGGAAAGAAGCATTAATTTGCTATTTTGTTTCCGGCTCTTATAGAGTTCGGGGCGATCGCCCCTTCGTTCCCTTATGGATAATTTCCCTGATGCAACCAATGCGTCAAGACGCCCTGATTTGTTATGGCCATGATCTTGTTAAACTCTCAACCAATTTCGATGAGTTTTATGTTGCAAATTAATGCATTTTGTATGTTCTCTTTCATCCAGTTCTTCTCTCTGAAGACCACGGTCACGTGCAGCGGTGAACTCTACGTCGCCCTGTGCTACGTCCCCAAGGACGCCCTCGTCGAACCGAAGTGCGATTCAGTCATTTCGCCCAGAGGATCACTTCACGTTCTCATCAAGGAGCTAGGTACATCATAGGCGGCGTCAAGAGCGGTGACGTCAACTCTTTCTGCAAAAGGTATATCCATACTATAGATTTACACAGTATCTAACTGCTGCTTGCAGGGTGCCCTGTGCGGAGACCGCATGGAAAACACGAGAAAAGAATTCTTGCTCGGAGTAAAGCGTCCAAATAACCCCGCGTCTCCGGTCCACAGTTTCCAGTAGAATTCTGCATGGCCCCCACATCCGACTGCGGGGCGGGGCCCCGAGGCCGGGAACTTTGGCGGACCGCCTCTCCCCAGTCTAGACTTTTCACGGGTTCTCGGGCTGGAGCCATGCCATACCCCAGCCTCGATGAACGCATCAAGCACATCTTTGAGTAAATAGTGCATAGCCCTAACTGTGGGGGTGGGAATCAAGGATGGTTAACACAGTGGTGTCAGAGCCTCGGTATATTTTTTTTAGTATGGAGGGCCCGTAGAATTGTGTGTTCATAATTTTTCTGCAGTAGGCTCAATCGCATACAGTCCTAAAAACGCTTCTTTCGATCCTGGATTTCCACGTCTCCAATAAAAGATCCTTTTCCATGAACAGGGCATGAACCTCCAACACCCTGAAGCTGGGCCCCCTAGGCTACAATCTTTGATGGATCTCCAGGGCCCGACTTTTCACGGAGCCGACTCTAGTGAAATTTACAGGATGAAAAAAAATGAAAATCGTCCCTTAACAAAGCTGGAGTCCCGTCAGCTTCACCCTTTGGGGGGGGGGGGGGCAATCAAAAGTGATGGAGACATTGAGACTCATTGGGCGGTGAAATTTGATGAATGAGTGGTGAAGAAGATTAGTAAAATGTGAGAAGAAATATGCCAAGATTTGTATAGTATAGCTCACAGAACAGATCGGACCCGACCAGGCTCTGTCGCTGGTGTCAGAAGTGGGATACGAATCCACGTCCACATTCGTGGATTAGAAAGTGCAGCCCACAGGTGGTATACATCCACTTCAGCCTAGAGGGTGACGGAATAGTTCAGTGAGTGAAGAAACGTAGAGTGACCAGACCTAGAGAGTTGCAAGCACAAGACCGTGAGCAAAAAGAGTGACCTAGAGAAAAAGTTAGCTCAAAGGCCAGAATTAACAGAAAGAGTGGCCTATAGAGACCAAGTCAGTGAATAACCTAGACCAGGGGTTCCCAAACTTTGTTCACCCGTGGTGCCCCTTTAACTAATGAACGCTTGTTCGCGGCTCCCTAGAGCAGTTTAACAAAGAATCTTCGCAAAACTTTTATTAGGCTCACCGTTGTGTGGTGCCTCTGGCAAATGTTGTAGGCGCACAGTTTCAGAACCCTCGACCTAGAGTGTTTACAAGCATGTTAGTGACCATGAGAGAAAAGGTCAGTGAGGAGCCAAAAATGTGAAATACAGAGCGGGGCACCACATTTGTGGATGACCAAGAATGTGTGCAAGCATGTAAGTGACCAAAAAGCTCCGTTTACATGTGCAATATTGTGGCAACATTGGGGAATTCTCGCACCGCTTGACGACTTTATTCCCTCGTAGGGAAAGAAATGGGGGAGCAAGAATTGCCTCTTCTTTGTTGGGTATATGTGGGGGAGTGTAACCTCCGTTTCTATAGTCCAGTGTTTCCCAAAGTGGGCAATATCGCTCCCTGGTGGGCGATGGAATGGTCCAAGGGGGCGATAGAACCTACCGATTTAACATAGGATCCTATGGGCTTACTTGAGTTGGGGGGCGATGAGAGGAAAAAATTTCTGAAGAAGAGGACGAGATGGAACGAAACATTTGGGAGACTATGCTATAGTCCTTGACCTCCGTGACCTCTGACGACATCTGAAAAGTGGGGTCGAAGTTTTGGTCTATGTAAACAGGTTTTGGTGAAAATCCTTGAAGCGAGTTTTAAACCTGCTTTTTTTATTTCCTATGTAAACGGGGCTAATAGAGTGACAGGAGTAGATGGGGTGGGGGGCGGTTATAAGCCCAGGGCGGTAAATTCAAGGAATAAGTGGTCCTGAAAATAAGCTTAGAATGGGTGAAGGGCGGCAAAATTTAAGTGGCCCACAAGAGGCAATCAGCCTAGGGCCAGCGGCACTGGATATGACGCATCGTGAGCGTTTATTGTTAATTTCACAAGGATACCGTTCCTGGACATTTTTATAAATCCCGAGTAGAGATTCTTGTTATGCGGTAAATACGGGGCACCCTCAGCGTCGCATATATATGGTTTTGCCGCCTGTGGGTTACATGAATTTAGCTGCCCTTCTTCCATTTTAATTTTCTTGACTACTCTTTCCTCGAATTCGTCCCCTTGTGCTATAACCCTCTTGGCTTCAAATCCCCCCCCCCCGCCTGCAAGTACAATCACTTTTTTTGGTCACTCCCATGCTCTTTAATTTACTCTTTTAATTATCACATGCTTGCATACGGTAAAAAGTGAATAAACGGGAGAAATAATTTGAGGGCCGACAAATAAATAAATAGAATATACTGCATAATTTGCAGACACACAGGAAAAAAAAAATGAACAGGAGACAGAACAAATAGGATAAATAAATAGTGGTCACTCATATGATTGTACACTATTTTGGTCACTCACATACTTGTACACTATTTTGGTCACTCACATACTTGCACACGCTCTAGGTCACTCTTTTTGTTACATCGCTCCTTGCTTTTAAGTCATTCTTTTGGTGAGGCAGATTTATTTAGGGTTATGCAAATTTTACCGCCCTTCTTACATTCTACTAATTTTCTTGGCCACCCATTTCTCGAATTTGCCACCCCTTTGAACTTGCCTCCCAGGGCCATATATTGGATACCCTATACAATTATTATATAAAATGCATATGCACAATTATCAGAGTTGAGGATGATATAAAGAACCATTTTATTTTCCTATGCATCGCCAGCTACTTGCTACCGTCCGAGCACACAGTCAACAAGCAAAAAACCAACGCCATCAGGAAGACCCTCAGACCAGAATGGTACCACACCATCACCTACAAGAACCTCAGCCTAGACGAACTTAAGGAGAGGAGCCTGGAACTATCCGTATGGGATCGCAACCGTCTCAGGCGCAACGAGTACATTGGCGGGGTCAGGCTCAACATAGGCTCTGGTAAAGTATCGTTACATAGAAAAACATAATATGATATAATAGCAGTGCTCCTTCTCTTCAACCTTTTTAACAACTGCGGACCGGTGAAAAGTAGTTCGGGAACTGGCCGGAAACGGGAGAACTGCGGAATGGAAAAAATATAGTGTATAAACTATGATATAAGTAATTTATGGACTGGTAAAAAGTGAATAAACAGGAGAAATAATTTGAGGGCCAACAAATAAACAAATAGAATATACTGTATAATTTGCAGACAGGGGTAAAAATGAACAGGAGAGGAAAACATAGGATAAATAATTTGCGGACCAGCAAAAGATGAATAAGCAGAAATAATTTGCTCACCAGTAGAAAATAAGTAACTAGGGGAAAAATAATATGTAGACCAGCGCCTGCTTACGGATAAGACAAAAATGAAAACCAATATACAGGGTGGGCAAAACAAAGTTTCTACGCGCGCGCGCGCGCGCGCGCGTAGAAACTTTAAAAATTGATGAAAACCGGAAAAATAACCGAAATGAAAAACGGTTTGCAGGGTTAGCCTCGCTAGGTCACGGGAATTTTTTTAAGACTGGGGGGAAAAATAATTACAAAACAGCCGATAGGTGGCACTGACGTACGCAAGGCAAAGAAAAGATTCGCAAATGACGAACAGAATGCCTCCAAATCGTTTATTACAGCAGTATGTGTTCCACATGACCACCACCAAAGGGCAGGTGAGTCACAAATCCAGCAACGGCAGAGTGCAGCAGGTCCATATACACGGTTTACAACGGTGAAGTGGTTTTGGATTAGGAGCGCAAGTTCTTATAACCGTCTCATTTGCGTATTTCCACCGAAGTCACACGTACCAGCGCCACCTATCACCTGTTTTTTGAGGGTTTTTTTTCTTGCTTAAAAAAATTCCTGTGATCTAGCGATGATAAACCTGTAAACTGTTTTCTATTTCGGTTTTTATTCATTTTTAAAGTTTCTACGGGGTTTTTTGCCAACCCTGTATATAGACCAGTGGTTCTCAACCTTTGCAAGCCCGCATCCCGGTTGATTTCTTTTATGTGAGTGGAAGGCCCGGTCCCATACACACGCCTAATGGGTTATAAATGGGTAAATATGAATCGGGGTGAATTATTCAAAGCCCGGTGCCCGGTTTGAACAATCCTGAAGCAGGGCCCCTAGGCTGGGATCTTTTACGGCCCCCCCCCTACCAAACTTTCACGGGGGCCCCCTTTATGATGAATTTATAGCGTGAAAAAACAAAAAAATTATTAAAATCCTCCCGGGCCCCAGGGCTGGAGCCTTGTCAGCCCACCCCTTGTGGGGGGCCATGCAGGGCCCGGCGGTTGAGAAACACCGATATAGACATAGATTTAAAATTATGAATCTAAATCTGCGCCGGTCCGCTGATCAGCGGTTGAAGAACAATGATATATGGGTTATTCTGGGCAGCACGGGGCCCTGATTTTCCATTTAAAAAAATATGCTTTGATTTCTAACGTCCATCTTTGCTTGTGTTTTTGTTATTGCAGGATTCTACTATGGCGTCCCAGTCCCCTGGATGCGTTCATCGAGCAAAGAGGCTTCGATGTGGGAGTCCATGTTGAATCAACCGAATATTTGGATCCATGGATCGCTGCCTCTACGTCCGGGCCTGTTCCGTCTGTGAGGATATGCGATTGTTAGTTCTCTAAAGGGCGGTTTAAACTAACATGGTTCAAACTACAGTCACAATTTTTTGATAAGAGGATTGGTTAAATTCAGGTTTTTAACCAATCTATATTGATCTCTCATCCAAAAATTGTGACTACAGTTTCAACCATGTCGGTGAATACGGACGGCCCTTATAGATCGATTGTCGTTGGATAATTTTCTTATGGATCGATTGTCGTCGAGATGACGCAATTTTTACTTTTTTTTGGATTTATTGTTGTATCTGGCAACACTGCTTGTGTGTTATCTTCATTTTATTATCATTTTGAAAATTATTTTGTTTCATTATTTCGTGCAAAATATATGTTATGCGATTTTTCGAGTTGTCATTCTCTGTCTGTTCATTTGATCTCTTTTGTCGCGACACGCTCATTTTCTGCACGCGAGGGCTAATTAGACCGGGACCTACAATTTATTGCCGATTCCGAACGGTAGGCTTGTTTTTATACTTATCGAGAGGTTGGTGCGCTAACCCCTCGATGGGGGACTCCCTGCGGTAGCAATTTTTTCTGCGGCCATGTCGCCGTTTCCGTTGTACCCCTGTGTCAGGAAAGTTTTCTGACCATGGACGAACCAGGTATCGGACGAACTCGCGACACCTCTAAACATCCTTCGGTATTTCAGGCGAGTATCTTGTCGACCTGGGCTACCGCGCCCTCTGTCTGTTCATGTGTATGTGTTCCTAGTATGAGTCAACAATAATTCATTCACATTGACACGTCGAGATGTAGTGAAGAAGCTTTTTGTTTGGGACCATAAATGGCTTCCCCCTTGTAGTCCTAGGATATTGTAAGGAGGGGACACAAGTGAAAATCAGATGAAAGAGGGAGCCACAATAAATGTTGAGGGGTGGAAGCACAGAGAAATGTGAAGAAATAAAGCTTTTTCAAGTGAAATATGATGGCAAAACTACTACTTTCAGAACACAGCAGGTGTCCATGGAACCAGGGCCATCTTGGCAAATTTGGGCATGGCCAGGAAGGGGGGGGGGGGCTCGTGTTTATAAGAGAGGGCTACATCAGTCTGCGCGACTGAAGTTGGGAAATGTGTCATGAGTGGCTTAAATAATCTTTAACTGCATCGTGGACCACGTTACCTAAAATTGCTCCGCGGGCCGATTGAGTAATTTGCAAATGCACCGAGATAGCTGGTAACTGCGCCACGGGTTACTTAAGTTATTTGGAAATTCATCGCGGGTTCCATAACCCTTTCAGACCCTGCATGCAGAATTCTGAGGGTTGTGTGCTTTTTCCTCACTAGAAATTTTTGTTTTTAACCTAATGGAGTTAAGTCCCAACTAAAAGTATTGTGTGAATTTTGAGTAAGAAATATGGTGAATATGAACTTTGAGGGTTTCCATCAGAGGGCAGCACTTAAAGTTGAATTTTGAGGGGTTTTTTCCAGATGGCTTCCGGGAAAAATGTGATTTACTGGAAAAATTGTATGGAAGATCAAGATATCCTGCATCATCCTGGCTGAATAATTTTTGGCGAGAACTGAATTATTTACGAAGGTTTTCTTAAGAGCTGGCTGATGAGAAGATATATTTAGGAAAGAGAGAAAATTCAACTGCCTTTGCGGGGAATCGAACCCACGTCCTTTCACTTTCCGGGTGAACGCACAAGACTACTGAGGAAACGAATATCGTTATCTTTCCTTGGAGTTCGTGTGCACTGAACGGGACCTTACATGGACGGTCGGACCTACTTCAGGCCAAAGCAAACAATTGCTGACACTGCCACCAGATGGCGACTTTAAAAGACTTTAATCTGAAAGGGTTAAGTGATCTGATGATGTGCCGCGGACAGCTCAAGAATGTAATTTGATAATCCTCCTTTGGCCGTTCGACGATTTCGGCAATCGGTTACAATCAAATAAAACGTTTTACGGTTTTTAATTTCTTATGAAAATTTTTCAGCAATATGGATAAAATTTTTGTCAAACTATCTACGATGGAATTCACTGCGATGCCATTTTGACCGCTGGCCAGAGGAGGATTTAAAGGGTTTTTTCCGTCATCCTCTCAATCCAGTCTATAATTATTTTGACCACTCCTTCCTTGAATTCGCCGCCCTGGGCAACAGCCCGCTTGGCTTCCGCTTTTGTAAAAATACGCCCATGTCTCTAAGTCACTTTTTTGGTTGCTCACACGCATGCATATTGTTTTTGGTCACTCCCATGCCTCACACACTCTCTGAGCAACTTTTTTGATCATTCACGTGCTTGCACACTGTTTTGGTCACTCTCGTGCTTGCACACTGTTTTGGTCACTCTCGTGCTTGCACACTGTTTTGGTCACTCGTGCTTGCACACACTCTCTTGGTAACTTTGGTCGCTCTCGCTCACAAAATCTTTTTGCAACAGGTCATTCATTCATCTCGTCACTTTCGTGACTTCCACACTGAATTGGTCACTCATATGCTTCTACAATTTTTTCGTTTCTTGCATGCTTTCCCGTGCTCTAAGTCACTCTTTTGATCGCTCACTGACCTGCCCCCCCCCCCCCGCTTCCTCGAGCACTCTTTCCATCGTTCACATGCTTCCACGATGCACACGCTTTAGGTCAGTGTTTCTCGACCGCCAGGTCTGAAATCAGTCAAACTGGACCGTGGATTGCTCATTGTTTCACTTTTACCCATTATTTCCATTACTCGTATGTATGTGCGGACCTTCCAATCACAAAAAGGAAATCAACTGGACCGCGGGCTTACAGAAGTTGAGAACCACTGCTCTACGTCACCGTCATTCTGTTGGTTCCCCCCCCCCCCGTAAATACGCTATTGCCACTAGCCCGTTGGCATTCACAGTGAAAGGGCGTAATAATAATCCACTTTTTGACCAAAAAATACTCTCTTGTATGAATATGATTCAATTGATTTTCTACAAAATTCGATTAGAGTTCGCGGGCCATGTAAGATGACTCCAAGGCCCACAACTGGCCCGACGGCCATGTGTTGAGCATGTATGTTGTGCGGTTTTTTTAAACTGCAAGAAAAATAAATCTTGGGGCCCGCTAAAAGTCTTGAGATATGGGGTGGGAGCCCCCCCCCCCCCCCAGCGTCAAAGGTGGAGCCTACTGATGCGTATATATGAATTAACGTCACCATCCCCTCTTCCTCCCCCTAGACTTTCACGTCTATCTCCCCCTGGGCCCTGCAGCCCTGGTCACAATCCTTCTTTATTGGGGGGGGGGGGGGGGCTCAATGAATGGAGACGAACATGTTCGGTCAGTCATCGAAGACAGAGGTCAACTTCACAGTACTGTACTACTTTTACTCTATTTAAGTGGGCATGCTGCGGCACCTCTAGGTGCTGTGTGGTGTTGCGGTGATAAAATTTTATGTTGGGCCTTGTTACAATGAGTAGTAATTCCTTATAAATGTATCAGGATACCCACTTTTGGGCAGGGGGGGGGGGTCTTCAACGTATAGACTGCGGGCCATTATGTGGCTCTCGGAGCTTTCCGCCGATCATTTTCTGGGGCCTTAATTTCATTAGCTCAGGAAAGAAAAGTTGCATCCAAAAATGCTTACACAATTTACAGAAAATTTTTTTTTAACCCTTTTAAATGAAATAATTTATTTCGGAATTTTTGAAAGAAATAATTTCAGAATAATAGAAGAAATAATTAATTATAAAAGAATTTCAAAATTTGAATTAATGAAATAATTTTAGAATAAATTTGAAAAAAAATAATTAATCAAACAATACTTTCAGAATTTGAATGAAGATAATTTCGGAATTTGTGAATGAACGAAAGAATTTTGTGGAATTTGAATGAAAAAAGAATTTCAGAATTTGAATGAAAGGCATTTCAGAATTTGAATGAAAGGCATTTCAGAATTTGAATGAAAAATTCCAATGAAAATAATTTCAGAATTTGAATGAAAGGAATTTCAAAATTGGCATGAGAGAAATGATTACGGAAAAGAATTTCAGAATTGGAAGAAATAGTTTCAGGGTTTCTTCCAATAATTTTCAGAAAGAAAGAAATAATTTCATAATTTGAATGTCTCATTTCTCAAATTTCCCGCCCCTTGGAACTCGCCGCTCTGGGCCCTACCCGTGAAGCCCCCCCCCCCCCCCCCCCCTGTAAATGTCTTTGGTCAGAAAGATACGATATTTTTCTTCCAGCAAATGCTATTTACTCGCAATAACCATCAAAGATGATAATTAAATGACATTAGCGATTGATTTAGTCGCCAACGTTAAATCAAGTCGCCAAACTGAAGGGTAACCCTGACCAATCCGGTGATTTTCAGGTACGGAGCGCCGAAAACTTTTCTCTCCCCAATCATCATTCAACAGCGAGACGTTCTAGCGGGCGGACCGTCGTAATATCGGATGTCGCGTTATAACGTATATTTTGTTGATACCCGTTTAAAAAATAATAATAATAATCCGTCGTGTACCATCATCATGGCACCATCTTCTCATATAACGATACCAAAAGCACGGGTTAAACTAAAAATTTAAGAAAGAAATAATTCCTCTTTTTAATGTGAAGTGTGTGTTTGTGTGTGTTCCGTCCTGGAAAAAATAATATTTAAAAAAAAAATGCCGTTCCGTAAATGGATCGTGGAACCGGTGCACCTTTACGTGTCTCCTAGAAAGGATAAAGGTGAGAAAGGAGACGAAGTCCGGGATTTGGTTCCGGGCTACGAATTGGAGACGGTCGTGAATATGTCGATAGTGAAATGCTTGCACCAGCTGGCTTCGGTCGTGAAAGTGGCCGATCGGATATTCGAAGACGTCGGGTCCGAGTGTCGGATAGTCTACGAGAGGATCGAACGCTTGAGGATTAAGATCGGCACGTGCCGAGATGCCGCCAGCAAACTCAACGCCAGAGCTGTCAAAGTCCGTAAGTACATATCCATCCATTTATCAAAAGTGGGTCCAGGCCGGGCCGCCTTACCATAGGGGCATTTATGATTTTGCCTCCTGTGGGCTACACAAATTTTGCCGCCCTTCTCCCATTCTAGTCTAATTTTTCTTGGCTACTCTTTCCTCGAATTCGCCACCTGTGCTGTGTATGACCCGCTTGGCCTTTCCACTCTTGCAAGCACACCTGTGTCTCTAAGTCACTCTTTTCGTCACTCCTATGCTCACACATGTGTCACTGTTTTAGTCATTCGCACGTTTACACACATGCGTGCACCTGTTTTGGTCACTCAAAAACTTGCACACGCCCTAGGTTAATCTTTTGGTTACTCACTGACATGGTCCTCTGCATTATATGAGTCACTCATTTACACGTTTATACATGCTGTAGGTGATTTTTTTTTTGGGTTATTCACGTGCTTGCACGCACTCTAGGTCACTGTTTTGGTCATTCACAAGCTTGTACACGCTCTAAATAACTCTTTTTCCCATTCACACTCAGGGCCGTCTTTGTTTTTGCCTCCTAGGAGGTGAAGAGAGGAAGTTGTCTTGCACAACAGCTCTGGGCGTGAGCGGTCATCAATCAATCAGGGCCGTCTTAAGAGTATCATGGGCTCCCGGGCCAGTTGATTTTTCTGAGGCCCTACCAAACAAATTATCAAAAATTTCAATCACAAATTTTTGTGAGGCCCCTTTTCGCTTGAGGCCCCCGGGCCGTGCCCGGGCTAGCCCATGCCTTAAGACTGCACTGTTCACACTGTCTAGGCCACTGTTTTAGTCATTCACACTCTAGATAACTCTTTTGGCCATTCACATACACGCTCTATGTCACTGTTTTGGTCACTCACCTAGTCCCTAGCTGTCTGATCAGATGCGGATTTATTGAGAGTTAAACGAATTTCGCCGCTCTATTCCCATTCTACTAATTTTCTTTGCCACTCGTTGCACAAATTTACGGCCCCCTGAACTTCCCGCCCTTGGCTATAGCCCCCTGTAAGTACGCCTCTGCTTACCAAACGTGAGCCCCGGAGCAACAATAATAGAGGAGCCAGAGACGTCATAATAATTTCGGGACCCTTTAGCCCCGATTTTAAATTATCTGTGGGAAGAAGGAATCATCATGTATAAGAATTCATACATTGTAACAAAATATACAGGAATGCTGAAAAAAATATAGACACAATTAAATTTGAAATAACAAAAAAAAAAAAAATAACAATAATGAAATTTCTTACAGAAAAAAATTTTTAATTGATGACAAAATGATTTCAAAACCAATTAAAATTGGGACGTAATGAAAAAAATTGTCTGAGAACTGATATAAATTCAGAATCGGTGAATCAAAACGAGGAAAATTGCAGGTAAATGTGAAATTATTAAAAGGAGAAGTTCCACAATCAAACGAAATGAATAAATCCTCAATAAAATTACTAATAATATTTAAAATCACTAAGAAGAAAGAATAAGGAAGACTTGAAGAAGAAATCCTCAAATCAATATAAAGAATAAATACGGAATTAACGAAAATTTGAAATTATTAAAAGGAGGAATTCGAGAATCAATAAAAGGAATAAATCTGGAATTAATGAAATCTTGAAATCATTCATGAGAAGAAAATCCAGAATCGATAGAAAAAAGAAATTCGAGAATCAGTAAAAGTAATAAATTCGGAATTGGTGAAAATTTGAAAAAAAATTCGTAAGAAAAATCCAGAACCTCGATAGAAAGAAGAAATTCGAGTATCGATAGAAATAATAAATCCGAGAATCAATAATAGGAGTAAATCTGGAATCGAGGAGAATTTGAAATTATCAAAAGTAGAAGTTCAAGAATAAAAAAAGATAAATCCGGAATTCATGAAAATTGGAAATTATTCATAATAAAAGGAATAAATCCGTAATTAAAATTTAAAATAATTTATAAGAAGAAAATCCGGAATCGATAGAAAGGAGAAATTCGAGAATCAGTAAAAGGAGTACGTCTGGGATGGATGAAAATTTGAAATGATCAAAAGGAGAAATTCAAGACTAGGAAAAAAAAAATCGGAATCAATGAAAATTTAAAATTATTAAAAGAAGAAATTTCAGAATCAGTAAAAGAAATAAATCCGTAATTAATGAAAATTGAAAATCATTCATAAGAAGAAGATCCAGAATCGATAAATGGAATAAATCCGGAATCGATGAGAATTTGAAATTATTAAAAGTAGGAAATTCATGAGAAATTAATTCCTAATTCATGAAAATTTGCAATTATTCACTATAAAAGGAATAAATCCGTAATTAAAGAAAATTTAAAATAATTCATAAGAAGAAGATCCAGAATCGATAAATGGAATAAATCCGGAATCGAGGAGAATTTGAAATTATTAAAAGTAGGAAATTCATGAGAAATTAATTCCTAATTCATGAAAATTTGCAATTATTCACTATAAAAGGAATAAATCCGTACTTAAAGAAAATTTAAAATCATTCATAAGAAGAAGATCCAGAATCGATAAATGGAATAAATCCGGAATCGATGAGAATTTGAAATTATTAAAAGTAGGAAATTCATGAGAAATTAATTCCTAATTCATGAAAATTTGCAATTATTCACTATAAAAGGAATAAATCCGTAATTAAAGAAAATTTAAAATAATTCATAAGAAGAGAATCCAGAATCAATAAAAGAAGAAATTTCAGAATCAATAAAAGAAGAAATTTCAGAATCAATAAAAGAAGAAATTTCAGAATTAATAAAAGAAGAAATTTCAGAATCAATAAAAGAAGAAATTTCAGAATCAATAAAAGAAATAAATCCGTAATTATTGAAAATTGAAAATCATTCATAAGAAGAAGATCCAGAATCGATAAATGGAATAAATCCGAAATCGATGAGAATTTGATATTTTCAAAAATAGAAGTTGAAGACCAATTCATGAAAATTTTAAATATTATTCAAGAAGAAATTTCCGAATCGTGGCATCTGGCATGGATTTGAGAAGCCCTGGACGAAACATGTTATGAATTAATAGAATTTCCCAGCTGGGTATTGCTAAGCAGTTGGCCAATGTATTTCCATTATGTTTTTGAGGCTTCCCGATTATTTTCTTCCAGAGGAGAATCGATGTTTCATCAAGTTGAACTTTGAGAGATTGATGTCATCGATGACAACGCGCCGATTACGATTTAATCAGTATATATATGGCAGAAAAATAAATATATCTTTTTTTTCTCAAGAAAAACACCCTATCATTCTCTCATTCATCGTCGTAGTTTGATATAAAAGAAATCATTTATCAGTGTGTTTAAAGAAGATAAAAACTCTTCACTCCAGTAATCACCATTTCTCGACCACTATAATTACATCGATGTATAAAATTAAAGAAAAATTTCACCACTTCGTTAATTTTCGCATGGCAAAAAAAAAAAAAAAGCATTATTGGCATCGAGCCGAAAGACTGATTCATCTTCAATTCAGTGGCGTAGTTTACGCGCCCTCGCTCCCATAGTGTTGAGCGAATAGGGTTTTTGTTTTTAAAAAAAATCATCCGTGGGAATTGTTTTTTTCCTTCCAGTGGCGAAAAGAGCCTGTGCTAAACTGTTTGTCTTTTAAGCGGATAAACAAAGTGGTAGAATCACCCAGAACGCTCTTTACGCCACTGGCCTTTTCTAATTTTGTTCAGCTCGTCGTTTAAAAAGGGTTGTTGTTGTTGTTTAGATGGGAAGATACACGGCGTGGGCGCGTGAAACATGTTGAACAGAGTTTTATCGACTTATTTTTATGTTCTACTTCGAGAGTGAGGACATATATACAGTGTTGGCCTACTTAAGACGCATCCCGTGATACCCTTTTTTTTTCTTTTCCGGAGAGAGGTCCTTGGTCAGATTTCAGGAAAGAGGGGGAAGGGTTCGTGAGCTTGGATGAGAATTCAGTCTACTCACATTTATTGCTATTATGCTGAAAATTGTTTTGTAGCGGGATCCGTGACCTCACTGGTACAGGGGTTCGTGGACTTCATTTTATTGGCGCGAAGGCAGTGCCGTCTTAACTCATGGGCCCAACCGAACATTAATGGCCAACACTCCTACAGATAAAGGGCGTTGGCCCGGCCTGGGGGCCTTAAGTGCAGAGAGAAGGGGGGGGGTGGATCATGAAAATGGTATAATACAGTAGCACTGAAAAGTTTTTTGACAACAATAAATTTGTCTACGAATTTCGTATTTGAATTTTTCAATGAAATCTATCCTATGAAACACAGTCTCATAACAAATTATTATGACGAGAAAATTGCTTTTCCACACTTCGTAGAATCAGAAAAAAAAAATTAATAACTTATATGTGGGTCAAAAGTCTTTTGACACAAACAAACAAAAATGCGAAAACAACTAATAAATAGTCAAATCCGTCATGCCAAAGGAATTATAGTAAAGTAGAATGAGCCAACTCTTCATTGGAAATCCTTTGGATTGTATGGCTAATTGGAAAGTCTTTGGCATGGACTCAGGGAGCTTGTTCCATGGTCAGTGGACATCCCCCCCCCCCCACATATTCTTTTCTCACATAATTGAAAGAAAAACTATCGAATTTACATAATCTCTGATTCCGACTCGTCTATCGAACTCAATCCACAAATGCTTGATGGTATTTGCCGTTTAGGTAATGTCTGATAACTTTTGAGCTATGTTTACGGTCATTGTCTCGCTCGTAATAGCGGTAATGGTGGCATGTGCGTCACGTTAAAAAACGACACGTGATTATGAAATACATTTTTGTAACGAAACCTGTCCCTTGTGTTTTTTTCCCGGAAGGTAAAGAGAACAGATATCTTTAGCGGTGAAGCATTCCCACCTCCACCTTAACAGTCAGAATCTATAATACCTTAATATAATTACCTTATAATTTTTACCCTATTAACAACCTGTAATACCTCATATGTGTATTGCACAGGGTGTCGTGTAAGTCCTAACGTGGCCTTTATCTCATCGACCGTCCGTCGTAGAGGTGTGATTCGAGTTTAAAAAATGCTCAAAATTGGTTCAAAAATCACCCCGTATCACATTTAATAGTGAGAATGCAGTGTGCTGCTACAAAATAAAAACAAATATAGATTTTTATACGGTCCCCTAGTCCTCCAACTTCTAATTAGAATGTCGTGGATGACTTTTCTTTCCGAGTTCACCTCAGCATAATATCTAGAAAATAGGGTTGCTTCCTTGAAAAAAAATCCACGTTTCTAAGTGACAACGCTCCTTTCCCTCATTCACGCTGTTCTTTCCCAACTTCTCCCCAATTTTTGAATTCGAATATCTCAGCAAATATTGCACTTAGAAACGCGGAAGTTTTTTGTTTGCCTCAGGAGAGACAGGGCGTCAACAACTTTATAAGTGGAAGGTAGAGGCCATTGGGAACGTATAAAAATTTAGATTGTTTATTTTTTTACACACTGCATTTTCACTCGCAAAACTGGTACAGGGTAATTTTTGAAAGCCTTTTTGAGCATTTCTTAAATTGTAACTATACCTCTACTACGGACGGTTGATGAGATGAAGGTCGCATTGACACTTGCAGGACACCCTGTATATCACATATTTGTACCTTGGATTGTTAGTCAAGTCAATGGGGAGAGTGACATAATTCTCACTCCCATTTGCCTTTCTGAAATTGAATAATAACGATTTTTTTTTTCCCCGTGGGAGACCAAGCAAATAAGTCCATAATGTTCAGCCAACGTTTTACAAGTGATACACTCAAATTCAGTTCGTGTTTCGAATTAAATCCGTCGGGAATTTTGCCTCATCACTGAGTCCAAACAGCAGAAGCTATAAATATGAAATTTGTTTGGTGAGTATTATATTTTGTAATACACAGAATCACTACGAAGGGATTTCTGAAAGTTTAACCTCCAAGGGAGTCCAAATGTCGTTCGGGGAAAATCATTGTATAGAGCAATTTTTTGATTACCAAATCCACACGAGCGAAGCTGCGGGTTACAGCTAGTCCTATCATGAATTCGTATTAAATAAGAATTAATTACTTCTATATTTGATTAAACTATATTTGTCAAAACACTTTCGATCCACCCAAAAACAAAAAAAAATTAGACAATAGAAGCTCATTAACCCCGAACAAACAAATTTCGGCTACAGGTATTGATAAATATCTTCCTTTTGCTTTACATATGCATGGTAATGCATAAAAATGAGCTGGTGCTACGAGCATTATTGCATTTGTCAAAAGACTTTTGGGCGCTACTCTATTTGAAATTTCCGAAAGTGGGCATGTGAATTAGTAGGCAGATATGCCTGGCCAGGTAGGCGACCTCAGAAAAATCCCTTTGCCTGGTGGGGGAGGAGAGGGCAGGATGCTCTCAAGGTGGACTTGCGCGAAGAGGGTCAGCTGAATAAAAAGTGTTAAGAGCTCTGCAATGGACTATCTCAACACGATGGGATGAGCGTGGCTGTTGTCTAGTGTCTCGGTGGCAATTATCTTGAGGCATTCCCTTCATAAAATAAACATTAAACAGGAACCTCATACCATACCGTGTGATAATACGAGGATCTTGACAATATTAGCGAGGCCTAACAGATAGGCCGCGAGCCCGTGATTGTGTTTCCCAGCAGACAATCTCTCGCTTACGCCGAGGAGATGTGATTAATCTTATACGCTACGCCATGGTGATGCCTTCGCTGTCGAGGAATTTTTTTTTCGCCCAGTCGCGTAGTAGTAGCGCAGCCTGCCTATAACTACTACTAAGAACAACAACACAATGTTGCAGCCTCCTCCTTCTCGTCTTTGGTCTTTGTTATTTTTGATAAAAAAAAAAAAAGGGCCGTAATACCAACTGCGGATCTTGGTTCAGAGCCAGAGAGATAATTTTTCCTAGAAAACTTAAGGTCTGTCCATTATAGGCCGCCTCGTAAGGCTCCATAAGAGCCCCGGGAGGAGAAAAAAGATAAGAACAAGAAAATTCTTTTTCTTTTTGTATTTATATCCATGAATGTTAAGGCCTAGATGATGATAATAATAAGAAAGAAAAAAAGACATTTTATCTCATAAAAAGACGCCTTCAAGTATGTTGTGTTGGGTGCCCCCCGTACATGCCTTACCGAAAATACCTGTTTCCTGCGAGTTCATGAGGGAAGGTTCTAAGATTAACCCCGGGGTAGGGTGGGCAAGAAAGTAAGGGTAGGCCCTCTGCCTTCACACACACGTGTGGTAACATAACTTATCTCATAGGCCTTGTTTTTTTGTTTTTCGTGACAAGTTTTTTGTACGTGTGTGTCAGGTAACTTGAAATGAATTGGAAAAGCCTGAAGTTTTTTTGCTTGTGTTTGTTGTCTCCTCCTCCTCCTCCTCTTTTCTTTGAAGAGACCCTTATTAGGACTCTTGAGGACCCCAGAGATGAAGAAGAGAAGAGGCCTTGAGTCCCTGGTATATAATTTTGTTGGTTTTGTTTTTTTCTACCTTTCTACTCTTGGATGTGAAATTCAAGAAGGGCCCCCGAGTAAATTTCCGTGGGCTTTTTGTTTTGTTTATATGGAGTTGTTTGGCGATTGGAGAGAACTTTTTCAGTGGAAATATAGGTACTTCACATCATGGCACTGTCGATCTCCATTGCAACATTATGTTGTCTCCACGAGGCAGCAGTTTTTAAGCCCGCAGTTGGCCTGGGAAGATAAATTTAATTCTGGCCTGGTCTGGTCCATTGAAGCAAATCGTTTCATTTGTAGAAAAAAAAATCCAAAAAACGATCGTTTTGCGATCGTTTCATATGTAAAAAAAAATTCCGCCAAATATAGTCCACCTACATTCGGCCTTTCAAGAATCCGATGTGTGACCATGTGTCCCGCTGGAGATGATATTGTTTGTCACTAAACACCCGTACCCAACCGAGGTGTCGTCTTGTTCAAAATCCTGACATCATTAGTCTCTAGAGAGGAAGAAAGAGTGTGTCGTAGAGTAAAAAAGAACTCGGAAATGGAAGACATAACAGAGAAGATTTGAGGAAAAAGTTGCGGTTAATTTTCTTTTCATCTGGCCCTTACATATTCTGCTTGGTTGTCCATGTGGAACAAACCACTTTCAGTCTCTCTCTCTGTAGCCCTTTGTGTGTCCATTTCTCTCAAGGCCTATATCCCCAGACTTTGTATTGCGCAACCACCAACACTGAGCGAAAAATCTCATCGCTGGAAGGGGCGTTGGCTCTCACTCAGAGATAGTACTGTACACATCCATCTTATTACAAATCTGGTAAGTAGTTCCCTTTGCCAAGAAAATTGACGGAGCAGCGCCATCTGTCACCTTCAGAATGGCTTTTCCCGGTCATGCTTTCCCATGTGAATGTAGTTTGTTTCGATGCTCTCAAGTTCAAAGCTCTTATGAGAGTTTTCTTTTTTGAAACCAACCTGCGTATACAAAACACAACTTACACGTGGAACCAGGGCCGTAACTGGGGGGGGGGGGGGGGCAACTGCCCTAGGTGAAGAAATTTGGGGCGGCAGAGTTTTAGGTAAGAACAAAGAGCATCATTACAAAATTATCGATGTCTGCCCCGGGCGGCTGAATCATGCTTGTCCCGGGCGGAAAAATCCTAGTTACGGCCTTGTGCGGAACCCTTGAAATAATATTTATTTCATAGGGAACCCTCGAAACAATGGCAATGAGAAAGAATAGATACTTCTACTGTTTTTATCTATGTGGAACCCTTGATGGTTACGAGACAGTTCTGTGTGGAACCCAAACCAGCATGTACATTATTGTGCCATGCATTAAAAATATTAGCTTCTGATACTGCGAAACCACAGTGTTCCACGGAACATGAGTTGGAACCAAAGCTCTAAAAACAAAAGTTCTTAACCAGAAGTCCTTGGAGAGATTTCAAGAATCCGTGAACTTGGATGAGAAAACAATTTTCTCGTTTTTGCATTATATAACAGGGGTTCATAACCTTTTATGCCCACACGGACCCCTTGTGATAAGGAAATGGAGACCATGAACTAATAATATACAGTCGAATCCCGTTATAACGAACTCCAAGAGACCGGAGAAATTACTTCGTTAAATTGGAACTTCGCTATAAAGGAATTCCATGTTTTTGCATTGTTCTTATCTAAACTTATCTGAAGCATTAGAAAAGTGTTCGTTAAAACGAGAATTTCGCTATAGCGGTATTCGTTAAAACGGGATTCGACTGTATATATATTCAGTTTATTATAATTGCGTGGTTCCACCGACCAGGGGCCCACGGACAGTTAAAAATTAGCAAACTTCTTAAAATTTCCAAGGGTGTTGCGAACGTGGACAAAGTTTGGGAATCCCCTCGCATCAGAGTAATCTCCTCTTTAAATCGCTTTTTTTTCAAAGTGGCCCACCAGTAAGAATTTCTTATCAAATGGCCTGACGGGCCAGGTGAAGAAATGACCGTTTATCATCATACACGGGACAGGTGTAGAAGTGACCATTTATCATCATACACGGGCCGCGCAATCCATCATTCGAACAGGCCTCTTCAAAGCGCGCCTGTAGATGTTTTTCGGATAGATTATCACTGCTTGGAAGAAATGTGTCTTATCGCTGTGTCGTTTATAGGCGTATGTAAGAAACAAGAAAAACGACACAATAGCGCGGCCCCCATATAATCTCTTCTGCGTGTGTCGCGTCGTGACACACGATTTTCTTTTCCAACAATCATGTTTGTATCATTGAGGATAGATGTCTGCTGATGGCGGTCTTCCCTCATTCTTTCGTGGTCATTTCTTTATAATCTGTCTATAAGACACGTCGATAAATATCTCTCTTCAAAAGTGGATGTTTATTATTATTCTTTTTTTCAAACAAAACAGATATTAATTAGTTTTCTTTTTGGGAGAAGAACATCAAAACTATCGCTTCATCAGCTCCGTTAAGCTTTTTATCACTATTGATCTTTAGATCAGCAAGTGGCCTCGCAATGAATGCCGAGCTCTTTTTAATGTAGGCTATTCGATGAATGTAGGCTTTCTCTTCTTATCCGCTCAATGTGGTAATGAGCCCAATAAAGAAGATAAGATACTCAAGATAATACCGTGGCTGCCCTTGGCGATTTATTAAGATACTAGCTGTTACACCAGCAGCTCCTGGAGACAGATCGCTCACGTGGATTTGGGAATCGGAAAATTGCTCGCCGGAGGATTACTCCTCCCTGTAATATTTGAACCTCTCATGACCCCCCCTTAAATATTGAATTTTGTAAAATCCCGTCTTTTAGTGAGTCTCTATGCAATAAAGAATAATATCGGCAATATATTTCATATTTATAGCTTCAGTGATTTCGGTTCAGCAATGGTTGCCCTATATAACCTTTGAACCCCCTTTAAATCCCTCCTCTTAGAGATTGAATTTTGAAAAATCCTTTTTTAGGGAGTCTCTACATTGCAAAATAAAAATAATGACCTAATTTCATATTTATTCTTTCAGCGGTTTCGGCTCGCCATGATTTCTCTATGCAACATTTAAACCTCCTTATGACCCCTTAGGGGTTGAGTTTTGAAGAAAAAAAAACCCCTTCTTAGTGAGCCCTTAAATAACAAAATGGAGTCTTTACATCATAAAATGAAACTACTGATCGAATTTTACATTTATAGCTTCAGCGGTTTTGGCTCGGCGATGATGATTCAGTCAGTCAGTGAATCAGTCAATGAATCAACGCCAGTCAAATTTTATGTGTGCCATGCTATTTTATGTGTATATATTCGTTTGATTGGTTCTAAATTCGACCAGTTACTGTATATTTTGTTTTTCGGGTTGGAAACGGACTTTTTTTTGTGGTTTTCCCAACATCAAGAAGTAATTGCGAAGCTCCCCCTCGTTGAAGAAAAAGGAAGTCTATTATTTGAAAGTGCGGCAGTCCTACAGTATTCCATAAACACATTAATTTCACTCATTATCAACATAATGTGTAGGTGGCACCAGCTTTGAATGATATGTTCACGGGCCTATTACTTTGTCCAACTCACTTTCATCCCCAAAATATCTATCTGTATTCCAGTGGTTCTCAAACTTTATCCACCTGCGACGCCTTTGGCCTCGTCATCGTTTATCCGTGGCTTATCATAGTTCTCTAGAAAATAATCATTTTAAAGCATTCAATGGACACACATTAATGTACCAACTCTTCGCGACGCCCCTGACTGAGTTAGGTGACGCACACTTTGAGGACCACTCTCTCTGCTGTATCCTCAACCCTAGCGCGGCCATCGTGCCCTCCACCTAGGAACGTGCCCCATGCATATTTCTAACGTGAGGGAGAAGGGGGCTTCAAAGATCCTTCTTAAGAGTTATATTTTAGAATTAATTGGCATGATCTTCATCATGTATCCCCACCTAGAAAATGACCCTGTAAACATTCCTAAACTGGGAGAGGGTTCCAAAGAGGGTCAAGAGTTCAGTTTTAATATTGTGCGTCCTTGCATTTAGAAAGGGCTCCGTGAACAGTCCTGGCCTGGGGAAGGCTCCAAAAATTTTTGTTTTAGGGTTAATCCCTCTCATGTAGAAAGAGACTCCGCGAACAATCCTGACCGAGGACCTTAAAGTTCTCAATCAGAGCTTCTGAGGTGGAAAATTAATCCAGTGGTCTTCCGAAAAGCTGTGCTGTAGTACCCTAGGGTTCACGGAGGCCGTTTCTATCGAAAAAGGGGTAGGACCACCTCCAGGACAGGAATTTGCTTGATTTTAAGATTAATTATTAGCACTGGCATTATTAGCCCCGTGCTCAGAATGCCTCCGTGAACATTTCTGACCTGGGAGTGAGCTACAAAGAAGGCCAAGAGTTCAGTTTTAGGGTAAATTAGCACACGAAACATGTCCCCCAACTCAGATGGGGCCGGGTAAAAATTCTCCTGGAGGTGGCCCCCACCCTTTTTTCAATAGAAACGGCCTCCGTGAACCCTAGGGTACCACTGCACAGCTTTTCGGAAGATCACTGGATTAGTTTTCCGCCTCAGCAGCCCACAACATGTCAGGACGTTGTTAGCAACATCCATGTGAGAACAATGCACCATCGGGTAAGGTATTTTGTAAACAGGAGAGGGAGGAATGTGTGGGGGGGGAGGAGGGGGGGCCATTTCTGTTCTAGTTTATGCACTTTGTGTATACTAGATCACGACTCGAATAATCTTTATAGGTCGTGGCGGTGGTGGTGGTAGAATCTGCTAGAAGACAATAGCGGAGATACAATGATGGGCGGGACGCTTCGGATAAACACCGAGATCTTCTGTTATGATGGAAGCCTTCACACCAGTTGATGAGCACATGAATAACACGTCATGTTATTATGTTGTACATTGAAGGTATGGGCGCTTTCATGTGTTTTTTTATTCTTTCGGAGTGAACGTTGACCTTCCGCTAGTGGATTTTAATCCCCCGTGTTTTCGTTTATTTAATAGGGCGTAGCGCTCTTTCTCTGTTCGGTAGCCGAAATTTAGGGCTTGTACTGTATTTAGGACGCTTGTCCGGTTTTTCAACTGTTTTATCGGATGTGAGGAGCAAGAGATTGTTACTCGAAGGAGGATCTTCAACCTTTCCTCCCACCGTCTGTGCTTGCCATTAGCAGATGAAGAGCACCTGTGAGACAACTTGGATATATTCTGCAAATATCTCAATGCTGAGCTGTTGCAGCACCCTCTTATAGATAAGGGGGGGATATTGCAGCAGCAATAGATGGGGGGGGGGTGTTGTCTGTTGTCCGATCAATACCATGACAGAACGAAATAAGGCATTTTTTTCGCATCGCTGCGACCCCCCCCCCCTTTCCAGATCCACGGTTGGTTCAGAGAGAATCATTGATCAAATCATTCAACACCAGATAGAGATGATTCAAAATCTTCAAGAACACTCCCAGACTGCCCCCCCCCCATTTTGTATTCTCTGGTCATATTGTCCTCCTCCCTTATGTAAGACATTGTTGGAGGAGGAGACAGAGAAATCACTCTGTGTTGAGAGAAAAAGAGTGTTGGAGACGCATCAATAGTTTACGAAAGTGGATGAATCCATTTTTCTATCGTCACATCCATTCCAATATCCCCCCTCCACATCCAAAATAATGGCTATGAAGTGTCTGGGTGTCAGCTAGGAAACCGCCATTAAAAAAATAAAAAAAATAGAAATAAATTAGGCTTTGAGTCATCGTTGTTACTATTTTCTGATTTTTTTTGTTGCCAAATACTACTCCTAGTTACGAGAAAATGGCACTACAGCGGATACGCGTAGTTACTCTTCTACTCCTTTTTTTTTATATATATATTCATTATATGGTGTGTTTTGTCTGCGTATGTTCGGCGAGGATGTTTGATTTTGGCTGTCGTCGTCCGTGGTCCTCTGAACTGGATGTGTGCATTTCTCGTAGGGCGGGCGTGGTGGGACAGTGCTGTAGGTCTCTCTGCTGGTCTTTCTCTCTCTATTTTTTTTTTAATTTCAGAGTATATTTCTCTTCTGTGGAAATGGAAGAGTGTATTTGCTGATGATGGAGATTCCAATACAATCCCGTGTGTGTATATCTGGGTTTTTTTTACCCTGCGGATTATTTACACGTTGGAAATAATTCGATGTTGCCGTGAGAAAGTGAAAGGATTTTTATTCCCACGGACGGCGACGATCAAAAAAGTTTTTTCGTTTTGTATCGATATTTCCGCTCTGTGTTTACCATTCAGTTGTCGGTGGATCTGTAAGAAGTTCCGCCGTTATATACAGGGTGATTCAGAAAAGATGGGGGAAAAACTTGATAGTACACACCAATGCAAACAATGTCATCAAAGAATGCATGGTCTAAAGCAGTGATTCCCAACGTGGGCGTTAACGCCCCCCTGGGGGGGCGATCTAATGATACAGGGGGGGGGGGCGGTAGAATCTATGGGTATAACATTGAATCCTATGGGTTAGATTGCGTTGGGGGGCGATGGGAGAAAAAAATTTCTGAAAAAGGGGGCGATGAGGCAAAAAAAAGGTTGGGAAACTATGGTCTAAAGCCAGGTTTTTTTCCTAGGTGCAGGTTTCTACAGAGGGCGCAGCGTTTTCATGCTGCACACGGCTCAAAAGTTCTACTCCTAGGAAAACCCGGCTTTACATGACACGCAAACGCGCTCGAAACGGCCGCTCCGGAAACGTTAAAACGGCATTCCTGTTGAAATTTATCGGGAGAAAAAGAGCACCACATGCATGCAAATGTAACCTGGGAAAGAGAAGGAGAAGCAGTATGTAAGTCTGCGTCACAGTGCATCAGACCGGGAAGCAAGAAAAGATCCCGTTTCGCAGAGCTGCCGATGCAAGAGCGCAAATGTTTTTGGATTGGGCAACCACCTGTGGGGAAAAACGCTCACCGTACATTCGCGCTACCTCTGCGGTTGTGGTACTTCCGTTTGCAGCTCTAAATGAAATGCATGTCTGCTTTTTACAGTTTTACTGAAGTGCGCGATTATCCCGTACGTTACAACTGTTAGTACGGTCGCACGTTGGAATAACTTCACAGGGCTGTCGTCCGCGACTTTTTATTTACTGTGACGCAGATTTGCATACGATTTCTTCTTCTTTCCCAGGTTACATTTACATGCATGGTGTGTTCTTTTCTCTCCGATAAATTTCAGCAGGAATGCCGTTTTAACGTTTGCGGGGCGGCCCTTTCGAAACGCGCTAGCTCGTTTGCGTTTCATGTTAGACCATGCATTCTTTGCTGACAATTGTTCGTATTGGTGTGTACTATCACCTCTTAAAGTTTTCCCCCATCTTTTCTGAATCACCCTGTATAAGGGTTGGTATATGGTTTGGCCGCCCGTGGGCTACACGAAATTTTGCCATGGTTCCTTCTCCCATTCTAGTCAAGTTTTCTTGACTAACCTTTTCTCGAAATCACCATCCTATGCTATAACCCACTTGGCATCCTCCCTCCTGATTTTTCTGGAAGTAGATCAGTGTCTCCGAAGTCATTCATGGTCACTTCCATGATCACACACTCTCTAAGTCACCCATTCAGTCATTCGCATAATTAATTACATACCCTTTTAGTCATGCCTACTGTATTGGTCTGTTTACGCTCTGTTTTGGTCACTCACATGCTTACAATCTGTTTTGGCCACTAACATTCTTCCATAGACTCTAGGTCACTTTTTTTGGTCGCTCAATGACATGGTCACCCTTTTATAGGTCACCCTTTTGATCATTTGCACGTTTACGCATGCTCTATAGGTCATTCCTTCGGTCATTCATTTGCGTTCACGCCTTCTAGGTCACTCATTGACCTGATTCTTCACTCTTTTGTTCATTCGCGTGCTTGCTCACGCGCCAAGTCACTTTTTTGACCACTCTCGTGCTTACACTCTCTGTAGGTCACTCACTGACCAAACTTATTGCCCTTACTGTGTCTCGGCAGGAAGGCTGTCTTAAGAGCATCAAGGGCCTCTGGGCAAAATTATATTTTTTGAGGCAGGCCCTACCAGGCTAGAAATGCTTGTCGGCTTTAAGTATCTTTATACTTGAGTATCTTTCTCATGCTTTAAGTATAAACTGGAAATGCACAGAAATACAAAATGTGTATTATCCCTATCAATAAATCAATCATGCTCAACCCATGCCCCGCGGGTCCAAATGTAGCCCTCGGAGTCTTATGATGTGGCCTGTGAACACAAACCTAATTTTGTAAAAATGAATTGAATGGCACGTTCCTAGATGATCAACTAAAGTGAGTGACAGTTTTCGTGATCAAGTTAGTGACCGTATGAGTTATGAAGGGAGTGACCGTTTATAAGTAATCAAGTCAGTGGTCATATGAGTGATCACACACACACACTCACCTGGTCCCTCATACGGTCAAATACTGCCCCTCACTCATGCAGTGACAAACCCACCCACTTGTCCACTCATACGCCCTTCAATTGGTCACTCATATTGACACGCACATTAATCTTTCCACTCATAAGGCCATTCACGCATTCACTTGGTCACTCATATGGTCACTCAGCCACTCACTTGGTCAGTCATACAGTCATTTACTTGGTCACTCACCCACTCACATAGGCGTACGTAGAATTTTCTCGAGGGGGTTTCAGATTTTGTTTCCTTCTGAGGGGGGTTTACGTTTGTTTTTTGCAAAATAACACTATAATCATGGCTCGGGGGGGGGGGGGTTAGAACACCTCAGAAGAGGTGAAATGTCTAATTCAAAAATTCAAAATGTCAGGGGCGAAATGCCGGAGCCGAAATAGATCTGAAAATGTGCCGCTAGCCCCTTGAGTGATCTGTGAATATGAAGTGACGCGAAACTGCACCGCGGGTCACTAGATCAGGGAATGTGCCGCTCACTTCATTTTTTACAAAAGTAGGTTTGTGTTCACAGGCCACATCAGGTGACTACGAGGGCCACATTTGGCCCTCCTAGTCACCGCATTGCTCTGGGAATCCGCGGACAACTTGTTGAGAAACAGTACTTTGTGTGTGTGTGTGTGCGTGCGTGCGAATCTTATTCTATTTACATTATCGAACAGTCGGTCTGAAATTAATTATAGATGGAGGGTAAAAAGAAAAAATATTTCTACGAATTCTCGGTAATTTTACGAATTCCTTATCAAAAAATTCCAATTTTATGAGTACTTCTATTCAATACCAATACAAAGAAAAGCAGCTACGAACGAAATATAATTAGTTCATGGCGTGTTCAGGTGTTCGAGATGTTTCGGGAGGAACATCTGAAGTCATTATAGATGTACGAGCGGTACAAGTCATCTATGATTAAAGTGTATCGAACGCGGCAGCTGATGTCTGAAAAAAAAGGAGATACATCTGCTATTTTGGATGATGATGTATAGCAGCAGTTATTTTTGTGGTATTGCTATTTCCGTTCGTGCTGTACAGGTATAACTTGAATGAATGAGTGAGTGAGAGTGAGTGTGGGTTACGTGCCCGCACGTTTCGACACGCGGCACACTTCCCCGCTAATGAGTATTATCCTCACCTATTGTTCTCTGGTTTGACATGAAAACGGAATCCTGGGAAGGAAATCGAATATTACAGTGGATTCAGCTGCTCTGTAACAAATACCCCCCACACACATAAACAAGAGGAGGGGGGGGGGAAACAAGAGACCGAAGGTTAATTTTCTTGTGGCCCCGTTGAATTTCTAAACGCTTTTGAGTGGGGACTCGAAATGCCGGCTTTCCGTAAAAAAAGAGTATTTCAATACAATCAAATTATCCCCGATTCCATGCTCGTTGCATAGGTGCCAATGCAGAAAACGTTTGCAGCTCCGTGAATGGAATGCATGTCTGCTTTTTCCAGTATTGCTAAAGTGCGCCATTATCCCGTACGTTACAAGTGTTAGAACGGTTGCACGATGGAATAACTTCACACGGGAACTGGCGTCCACGCCTTTCATTCACTGTGGCGCAGATTTGCATACGGTTTCTTCTTCTTCCCCAGGTTACATTTGCATGCACGGTGCTCTTTTTTTCTCCCGATAAATTTCAACAGGAATGCCGTTTTAACGTTTGCGGAGCGGCCGTTTCGAAACGCACTAGCTCGTTTGCGTTTCATGTTAGACCATGCATTCTATGATGAAAATTGTTTGTATTGGTGTGTACTATCACCTCTTTAAGTTTTTTCCCACCTTTCTTGAATCACCCTGTACCTTGGGGGAAAAGATAACTGTGATTAAAAAAAGCGCCACTTTTTCACCTGGTGGTCAAAAAGGGAACTATTTTTTAAATTGAGTCTTTATTTTCTCCATGATCCATTCATCCTATATACCAAGTTCCATCAAAATGCCTTTATCAGAATGGGCGCTACATACGTCTGAGTAGTGTCAGTTTACCTTGCATTAGGCAAAAATATCTGAACAGGAATAGCTTCGCTCCCGCAAAATATACTTTCTATTTTTATTTTTTTTTTAAATAACTAACTTATAACTGGGCTGACCATGTCTGCTCCAAAAACATCCGGGCAATTGGTATCCCAAATGCAAGAAATCGCCGAAAAGAAGAAGAAGCCGAAGAGACTTAGCCGAAATAGTCGCTGCGAGTGACTATAATGTAACGCAAGAGGTTTTTGGTTCTGTAAGAGCTCCTTGAAAAAACCGTTAATATAGGCACCTTAGGTTCAGTCTCTGTTCGAGCTAGGAGTTTTGAAGTAAGTGCACATAAAAATCGCTACACCAAACTGTCTTTCAAACTTCTTTTTGTTTCTTTCCGCTTTAAATCTCAAGAAAATTTGATTACTCAGTGTCACCTATCTTAAGCCATCCTATAGGGTCACACATACAGTGGATCCCGTTTAAAAAGTTTTCAAAAAACCGTAATAAAAAAAAAAAATTTCGTAAGCGGGAAAACTCTTTAAATGGGAAATCTTAATGAGAATTACTTTGAGTTAAGACAACGAAAATGAGTCGTATTAAGCGAGAACGTTTTAAACGAGACCGACAGTGATTGATGCCACAACAGCTTACGCCACTTTCCTAGACCTAGGCACTTCTATTATCCCCTTTTGGGGAACATTGCTCTACCCTAAAAGGTTATACAGTAAAAAACCCCCTTAACGGACACCCAATCAGATGCGGTCGCCTCTTCTTTTACGGCCACATAATAATCTCCCCTTGTAAACAAAATGCATTCATTTCAAACTCCTCATTATCGGTCACCCCCCCCCCCTCCTATTTTACGGACGAATTTTTTTGTACCGCCAGTGTCCGCAAAAAAGAGGCTGTACTGTATTACCCCATTTAGACCTCCTAGTATCCATTGAAAAACGCTAGATTCCAGTGACTATCTATGAGAAGTAACATGGGAGGGGGGGGGGGACACTGAAAGTTCGGATTTCAAAATTTTTATTCATTTAATACAAGTAAAAAAAAATCGAATTTCCTCAGCAGAAAATACAAGAATTCAGTGACTGAATCGCGCACTTATATTACAATATCAGATGATAATTAATAATACAATATCGGATATTTGATGAATACTTAATCCTCCCGATTCCCAGGACCAAGCGGTGGGGGGGGGGAACCATTGATGGTAACAGAAACCTCATTCGATTGTATAACGATGGATATTATTATCAACGGTAAATTAAAACAGCACAAAAGGGCCAACCACAACAACAACGTAGGGTCCAATTGGATACCTGAAACCCTTCTTCGATATCGGAACCCGAAACCCCCCTGCGTTTACTGTTGGTCGGTGGTCCAATGCTTTCGAGTTTGACAGGCCGTGAAAATGCCTCTTATCTTTTCTAAAATAGGTGGAAAAAAAAAGATAATAAAGAGTAGAAATTAAGATTTGAAAGACGTACATTTGAAGAATTTTTCTTTTTCTTTGCGAGAACAAGTCTTTCCGGTCTCATCAGGCTATAAAATATCAAGATCACAGTAGACCATGGGTAGGGAGAGGCCCCAAAAGAGTCTACTGCGGTAGTTTTTAGAAAAGGTTATCCTTAGACCCTCGGGCATCCACAAGAATTGGCTAATTGGTCCACGTGCGTTTCAGATCAGAAATTATAATGGAAATGCAGGGTGTCCTGTAAGTGCTGATGAGGCCTCTATCTCATCAACCGTAGACGCATAGTTTCAATTTAAAAAATGCTCAAAAGGCGTTCAAAAATCACCCTGCACCAGTATTGAGCGTGAAAGTACAGTGTATTACAGAAGTTTCTATTTTTTTTTCACGCTGTTTGTTGTTCAGTTTATACAATATTGCTTGTCCGAGACCTATACAAGGGAATACGGTGGTGAAGTTTGTCAGAGACGATTGATGCTACGAAGTAAATCAGAAACTGTTGTACAATCAATATAATGTTTGACGAGAGGTTGTTCCCATCGGTTATTGTCCGAGGAAAGAAACTAAATTTGAAACAATCTGTGAATGCAAAGATGGGTCTCAATTTTTGTGAATGGTTAATTCTTTTTGAAAAATATGAAGCTGGAGTTAGAAAATTTTGTGTCGAAATGAAAATGGCCACGAAGGATTTTGAAAAGAAAAGTTATTTATCGAGAGATATGTCTACGGGTGGAAAGTGTTTGCATATTGAGTTGGCGCTTGAGTTCAGTGACGGAGGCGGAGGATGACCAACAGTTTAAAATGAAGGCGGGTGGATTTATTTTGAATAGATTTTAATTTGTCTATGTTTGACAGAGTATGGGGTCCAAGATTTCACAGGCATGTTTTGGAAGAGAGATGTCTGAGGTGCCGAGAGTGGAGTTTTTGAGGTTTCGACGACAGAAAAAAGAGTTGATGGTGACACTTATGAAAGACGTAATTAACATATGGAGATTCCGACGGAGGTCGGCAGAATCAGAAATAATTACACCCAAATATTTATAATTAGAAACTTAGGTGATTAAAGAGTTATTGATAGTGTAAGAGGAATCGAGGGGAAGTCTTTTGCGAGTAATTTAAAAAAAAATTAATTTCGATACAATGTTGAAGTTATTTTGGAGAGATGCTTGGTCGCGGAGTCGTTGTGCACTGATTGGTAGATGACGCAATCATCTGCAAAGAGTCTAATATGACAATTGATGGAATTAGGGGATCAAAAATAATAATGGCGGGAGGACCGAATCCTGGGGGTGCCAGACAGGGCCGTAATTTCAACTTTTTCCGGGGGGGGGGGGCAAAGCTCATGTACTCAATGTATGTATATATATATTTGTATATACAGTCAAACCTCGTTCATGAGTCGCTCTTGGGAGAGCACAAATATGACTTAGTAAGCGGAATGACTCATTAAACGGAGTAAGCCATGGCTGTACATATTCCTGCCAGAGGACAATTGGGACTTCCAAAAGGTGACCCGTTAAGCGGAGTGACGTGTTAACCGGGTAACGCACTAACGAGGTTTGACTGTATATACACCATTTTTAGTGTATTTTCAAAAGCCAGGGGGGCTTGGTGCCAGACTTATCCTGGAGAAATGGGGAGTTCCTGGCCTTTGAAGGAGACTGCGGTTGGTGAAGAAGGCTCCCACCCATTTAAGCCTGTTGGCCAAGGTTTCGGAGTTTAAGTTTTTCAAGGTTTTTTGGAGTTTATGTTGGTGTCAGTGATTGAAATCCGGAAATATGAATTCATAATCCGGAAGCCCTGTAAACGTTGCGAAATCCGGAAAGTTGTCGGGTCTTAATGCGCATGCTCCAGGAAAGGACGTAAGTAGCTATCTGAGGGAGTAGACACTTGTCAACTGTACCAACACCATCTATAGCGGAAGTCCCCCACCCCCCGCGCACGGAGCTCGTGACGTCACTGAAGTCCATTTCACCTATAGTCAATGGATATACTGCAAAAAAAAAAGAAAAAAGCATCGCATGCATCGGCATGCTATATCCAATGTCTACAGGCGAAATGGACTTCTTCAGTGACGCCAAAGCTTCGCGCGGAGGCCTTCCGCTATAGATGGTGCTGGCTGTATACTCCCCACAGCCAGCACCATCCCCCCCCCCCTCAAAAAAAAACACAGCCCTTTGTACCACCAAAATAAACGCCCACGCACATGTTTGAAGGCTGCTATTGTGTGGGAAGCATCTGTCCCGGAGTTTTCAGGAGGCCGTTCAATCGAAAACCTTCCCATAGAATAATTCTTATTATTCCTCCCACCACGGGTCGTTTATTTATTTGAGCGTCTCTCCGTGGGCGTCCTTCTTTTCTCTCTAAGAAATTTTGTTTTTTCTTACGTATAAATATAAAATTCAAGGTAAGAAAGACAGCCATAAAAAATAAAAAAAGAATTGGTGCTCGTATGTACCAATCATACAAAAGAGGTCTAGAACCGGATTCGGATGAAATAGGAGGAATTTCGATGGGGAGGGTCTGAACCATAAAGAAGTTAAAAAAAAGAGTCCACCCCTCCTTCTCCAAAGAACAAGAAAGAGTGTGCGCCTATGAGCCGTGATTCCCATCTAATAATAATAACATCGTATGAAAACTGCAACTTCAGGAATCCATTTCTGTTTTGTTGTACTTGCTTGACTTTGCTGTTCGTAGTAAAGCAGGTTTTCTTTTTGAAGTTAGCAGGGCTCGCTGGGCTTTGTGGGGGGGGGGGGGGGAAAGGTAGCATCGCTGATGAGATGATTCCTGGAACGGGTATATGCGGCACCTTTGTAGTTCTATCCATGTAGTTTTTTGTTTCCCTTGGAGAGAGGTGAGGTCTTTTTTTAGCATCGTATTACGGTTAAAAATTCGAGACTCTTCACCGCTGCTTCCCCCCCCCCCCGCCTCCCAAAGCGTATTCCGTTGTTATAAATAGGTAAGAACTGGGCCGCAACTGGATACTTCGTCACCCTGGGCAAGCCAGGGTTTCGGCCCTGGGTAAGAAAATGCAGTAAATTACACGGAAGATGACGAGGGGCATTTGTTGGAACTCGATAGACAGGCTATGAGTTGGTATTTGCCAGAGCTGTAGGTTTTCCATTTGCTGCGCGCTACACGAATTTTGCCGCTCTTCTCCCATTAAAGTCTAATTTTCTTGACTACTATTTTCTCGAATTCGCCTGTGAAATGGGTCTGTGTGAAATACGGCACGATCCAACGAACCCCTACATAATAAATTAAACCTCCGTCCATGAACCCCCTGCATCAGGGCCTCTGGACTGAGATATTTCGCAGGAACCTCCACAGTTAATTTATAGTGTAAAAAAACAGAAATAATAAGAATAGTCGCGGGGGCCGCCGGGATGGAGGTAATAGCTTACATATTTATATACCTACATTCGAAAAAAACATTAGTACTAGATCTCATCGTATAAATGTGAGGCCCCGGATAATGCCTAGAGGGAGCCAGTTAAGAGTTAAGATGGTCATGGTTCTATGGACAGCTTTGCTGGTTTGTGAAAGTAGTCATATTCCCCCCACCACATATTTCATTTGGAAGCTTTACTTCTTCACCCTCTCTGAGCCCCCAAACTTCACCATTTGTCGTGGCTCCCCCCTTCACCTGATTTTCACCTGTGGTCCACTTAGAATATCCCAGTACCACAAGGGAGTGGCCATGTGGCTCCAGGTTGAGAACCACTGCTCTAGGCTTTTGTCATTCACGTGCTAGGTCTAATTTTTGATCGTTCACTGACCTGATCCGTGGCTCTCTGGTTAGTAAGTTGCTCTTCTGTGTAAGTCCCATGCCATAGCGCACTCTCACACATTCTCTTGCGTCACTCTTTTGATCATTTACATGCTTGCACGCACGCACACACACACGCGCGCGCGCGCGCACGCATGCACGCACTGTAGGTTACTCTTCTGGTCAAGCCCATGTTCACACGTTCTCTAGAGTTCGATCATTTACATGCTTGCACACGCTCTATGGTTTACTATTTTGCTCAGACTTAGGTGCTTAGACACTCTTTTGTTCACTCTCGTTTGGTCACTCATTAGGTGAAGGCGGATTTTTGGTGGGCTATATAAAAACGGGCCCGTAACTTGGGGATCATTTCCCTTAGCAGACCACTGTACAACCAACACCACTGTAATAAGACCACCGGCTTAAAGTTATTGGAAATATTAATGGGGGGAGGGGGTTTACACCCAATTTTCCCATAAGTATTACGGAGTTTATCACAAGTGTCGAGGGGATTGTGACTGCTCAGACAAATGTAGCACCCGTCAGTATGTGTACGCTATATGATCCATGGGTAAAAAGGGAAATTCAATAAAAAAGCGCCACTTTTCTCCCTGGTGGTCGAAAATTGAATTCATTTTTTTTATTTATTTCATATAGATCTATCTCTCTCTCTCTCCCATGGTCTCATTAAGACATCCTGGCTGCATTCGGATGAGCAGTTTTTGAGAAAAGCTACCCAGAATGCGGAAACTTCAATTGTGATCACCCTGTACATTTATTTACACGAATTATTTCCATACCGAATGTTAAAAAACACTTGTACTACGAGAAACAATCTAGAATCATACTCGTTGGATGATAATTGTTCTAGAACAATCCAGGTGGAATTTGGGTTTACCCACAATCCAAGGGAAAGTATTGTGGGCAATAAACGCATTAGCATAAATTTACATTCAAATGAAACACGATCCAGAAACGCATTGTGTTGCAATGCATTGCCTGGTGGCACCTGACCATTTTCTCTCGAGGGTCATTCCAGAGAAGAAAGGGCTATTTTCATTAATGATCTCTTAGTTAATGACATTGAAAAAAATAGTAATTACCATGGGTATTTTATACGGACTACCTCCCGATCTCGTTTTAATGGATCGTATCTTTTACGTTTTTAACCGCCCACATCATCTTATAGTCCTCCATTTCCGAGTGGATAATGGGAGCCCCCCCTCTTGAACCCGTGACCCCTCATCAACATCATTAGATTCGGTTTTACTATTATTGTTTGTTTTCGTGTTGGTCGTTTTTTTTCCGCTTTTCTTAATAATCTTGATGGTCGAATTGTTGTTATTTTATCGGTGTCATGCTGATTCGGCGTAGTTATTTATCCACTAACCGTTTAAGAGGCAATTAGAAATCACCAAAATCCCATTCGAAATGCCATAACCTTCTTTTTAATGAAATAGGCTTTCTTTCGATTTTCAGCAGGTGCACACTAAGAGAGTATGGTTTTTTTTTCCATTTAGAAATCACCTTTATAAAACGTCTGGGCTTGTCAATGCTAAAGTAAGGGAAGGGGGGACTTTCATGCAGACGAGATAACTCGTCATTTCCGCTTCAAGGATTATAGTCAATGGATGTACAGTTATATATAGGGAAGGTCGCAAAGATTTTCTGTTCAGCATGGGTCTGATTTCCGTGAGATCTGCTCAGAACCTAAAAATTTCGGACACATTCGCTGACCAACCAAACATATTTGGCCCTAGTCCAGTGGTTTTTAAACTTTTGCCACCCGTGTCCAGAGATTCTTGACCCATACTTAGGGGAGGGTTCCCCGAGAAGGGTCACATAAATATACTTGCAGTGAGGGATCTTTGAGCTGTGGGTCTCGCATGGGTCGCGACAAAAAAAAAATACCCCACACTAACAACCACAGATAATTCTTTTCCTCTCCTCGCAATATATACATTTCATTCTTTTTTTGGAGTCTCCAACAGTCCAGTCCCTCAATTCTCTTCGACAATGCACAGCAAATTATGTAAAGATATGTAAGTTTTTTAAGAATGTCGCTCTTTCAATGAGAAACAATTTCTTTAAGACAACTCTTTCGATTAAGAATGACCACTTTCAAAAGCACGGTGTAAATTACAGTCCGATGTAGGCTAAATGAGTCAAAGTGAACCGGATGGTTTTACTGCGTTGTCCATCCTTTCTTTAAAGGGATTTTGTCATATTTTACCGTTCAGTGTGCCAGTGCAAACGTTTTTGACAAATGAAGCATTTTCATTTCCAGCTTTTCGCTGAGCGTTGTAAATATTGTTTATGCCTCTGCAAGCCTTAAAAATACAGAAGACAATCGAATGCTACAAACCTCGAATAGCCCTGTGAATCCAACCGCTTTGTAATGCAAACTGTTGTGTTTCGCCTATACACAAATTGTGGACCATAATATAATGAAAAACTTTTGAATTTTGTTCAATGAAATTTTTGAGTTTCGGTCATGAAAAAAACGGAAATTTTTGAGTTTTTTTTTCAGTTTCCAGTTTGTGCCAAGAAAATTTTTGAAAGGAGTTTTGGTCAGAGAGAGAGAAAGAGAAAAAGTAAGGGGAATTAGGGAGTTTTTGAAATTTGGTCGGGGAAACTGCGATATTTCGTCAGGAAATCTCAGAGAAATTTTTGAGATTTTGCCAGGAAATGATCAAGCAGATTTTTCTGGGAACCACGCATAGTCATTCTGGAGTGTTCTTTGCTCTTAATTACATCCCGCGGACGCAGGGCTGTCTTAAGAGCATCATAAGCCCCCCCGGGCCAAGTGATTTTTGTGAGGCCCTACAAAGCAAATTCTCGAAGATTTCAACCAGACCTCATTTTTGTGAGGACCCCCTTCTTTTCTTGAGGCCTTAAGACGACACTGCTTAGCACACCCTTTAGCGGATCACTTTTGAAACATCTGTGCTGTGGCACGCGGATGGTAGTTCCCGACTCTCAACTGTTTCGCAAGAACTGTGTGCAGTGCCGCCTTAACACACGGGTCTCAACCGGGCACGGCAGGTGCTACCTAGTGTTCTAGGAGGCTTTGACACTGCCTGTGGGCTTCAAGTGCAGAGGTGACTACTGTTGAGATCTGGTTTTTAAATATCGGAGTGTAAGCATGTAAATTGGAAGGCACAAATTTATAGCCCGGGGGGGGGGGGGCTCTATATTGTAGCCTCTAATGCTTGAGACGGGCCCTGATTGTGTGTGCTATTCCAATCCAAACATTTCAGAAATTGGTGTATATCTTTTCCAACAGAGCAGTTGCTGTGATCGCAAGATTATTAATTTCTTTATTAATTAACGAGTTATTAATTTCTGTCGTACGTCATCAGATAGGGGAAAGCGTAGTTTTTTATACTATAAATTCACTAGAAAAGAGCCTGCATTTTTCACGGTTTTTTTCCCAGTGAATATCGATGGTGAATATCGTGGCCCAATTCGGGCTATAGAGCTCTGTCAGCCTCCCACTGCCAATGGCGGCCGCCGACAAGCATTGTTTCAACTGTTACATAATAATCACCTATGACAGTATTATAACATTTTTTGTTGGTGACAGGGCAGTCACGGTATCTTCGCACGAGACAGGCGTATATGTCGTACACCCTGCTACTTTTTAATTTGCTCCGGATTGTCTTTTTTCGGGTAGCATCGTATTTTCGTCGCCCTTTATAAATAAATATTCGTACATTTTCTTCAGTTCGTTCACTCCACACGCCCTTATCAAACACAGCTGCGGCTGCATTAGGCCTAGGTGGGATGGAGTAGTAGATAGGCATATTTTTCCCTGCATCACGTGGGAAAAGGAAGACACGCGAAATGTATGTTTTCGTGACGGATGGTCGACAAACATGACTTCCCGTCAACTGCCTGATGTACCTTATAACATACGTTGCTTTTACTTAGGCCTTCCAGATGTCTCCCTCTGAATGTTGGTTGCCATACGTGTGAGACGTCACCGTCTCGGGGATTTCGCTTTCTAAATTTAGAGATTTGTCATTTCCTCTATTAGAAGGGGGAAAAATAATTTCTTTTTATTTGTATATAGGCCTATAGGTTTTATTTATTTTTGAGTTTGTGGAGGTGATTTATTTTCTCCAAAGCAGCGTTTCTCAACCTATGGTCCACGGACCAGAGGTGCTCCGCGACGATGGCATAGGTCAGGGGTTCTTACTCTATGGGTCGCGACCCGAACTTAGGTCACAGGGCTTCCAAGATGGATCATTCAAATCCAATAACAGCCAGGGATTTTTGAGCTACGGTTCATGCCTAAATTTGATTCGTTGGGGCTTCCGAGATGGGTCGTACAAATCCACTAACAATCAGGGCCTATTGATTTATGGGCCACGATCGTAGAATATGTATACCGGTATTATATTATTACTTTAAGGCATAGTTTCATAAACCTTTTGTTCCATCGTCCCATTCTTCAGATTTTTTTCTCTCATCGCCCCCCAACTCAGGCGTACCCATAGGATCCTATGTTATATTCGTAGCTTCTATCGGCTCCCCTGGACAATTCTATCTCCCACCAGGGGTGATATTGCCCACTTTGGAAAACATTGCTCTATGGTCACGATCGAAACTTAATTCGCGGGGAAGGGGTGGTTCGGGGACAGGTCGTAGAAACCCACTTTGAAACCCAGGATTCTTGGGCTATGGGTCACGATTTTGAATTCGAGTACCTTAGCGAATATTGCAGTGAAAAACATAGGATCTCTTTGTTTGGACTCAGAAAAGATTGGGCAAAAATTTTCTAATTGGAATTTAGAGGGCACAGGAGGACAGTACAAAAATTTAGATTAGATTTTTTTATGTTGTAACACACTGTATTTTCACTCTCAAAACTGGTACTGGGTAGTTATTTCTGAACACATTTGGAGCATTTTTTAAACTGAAACCATATCTCTACGATAAATGGTTGATGTGAGATGAAGGTTGTATTAGTACTTACAGGACCTAATTTACAGGACGGTACCTTACTCCTTAAAAAAATTAAGATAAATCACAAACTTCTTACGCAAATTATAATCGAGTTTTTTTAATCGGATTGATCGAGTCGATTAACTCGACTGAAATTTTCAATTGCGATTAACAATCGATCGATCAATCGATTAATCGGAACAGCCCTAATCACAATACATGTATTCATTTCAAGAAAAGCGCGAAAACACCTTTTCATTGAAAAGGTAAATGAGTATTTATAACGCTTTTTGATAGTGGAAAAACATCGAATTTTCTCGTCTTATTTGCGAACAGAATTTCATCTCGTTAATTCATTTCCGAGTATAGGCTTCCGCAATCACGTACGAACGCGTCTCCTCGGCTTTCTTATCTGGTCTCTAGTTTCCGATATCAAAGTGTCATTTACGTTCTTTCTTAAAACTTCCACAGAAACGATTAAATGTCACGTGACCTCAGTCGAGGACGTGACACGAAAACTCGATTCGGAAGTGAAATCAAAAATAATCAAAAGCAAAATCGCTTCGGATATCCCTTTTGCGGAATCAGTAAACGGTCAATTTCGGCCAGAACCGGTTCAGAAAGGATTGGAGAAAAAACAACAACAAAATGGATTCGGTCCGGCCTTTCGGAACTGATTAAAATTCTAGTGTCATTCGTGTGGCTACTGGTTTTGCTATATTAATGCTATTCCTATCATTCTTTTTGTTGCCGTGTGATTCCAGAAACTCGTTCACACGCCTCTTTTTATTGGAACCCATGAGCAAAAAGGCGTCGAGTTTAAAAGAGCGTCCACAAGAGTGTGTGCGCGCGTCGTTTTGGTCGAGTTTTTTTCGTGCTTGTCATCGAAAAGAATATTCGATCAATAAATAACCAATATTTTTCGCAATTGAGTATTATAAGTACTAATTATTGCTTCATCGTTATTCTTGCCACGTCTATGGATACTATATCGGAAACGGAACCGCTGTGCGATATTATATACAGGGTGATCAGCGAATAAGCCCTTATTTCAAAATTAAATATTTCTACAACAAAGATCAATAGAATTATACGGTAAACGGTACGTTTATTAGCAAAACTGTAAGAATGTTGTACAGAAATTTCGTTTTTTTTAAATTTTTTAAAATTTAAAAAAAAAACAAAAAAAACTGGAGATTTTGGGGTTCCGAAAATCCTTATTTGTGTGAAGAGAAACCACTGCATTCGCCTAAAGTTACTGCATGGGCTGCGGTATGCGCCAGAGGCATTATCGGCCCCTTCTTCGTGCGAGAAACGATTACTACTGAACGTTACGTTACAATTTTGGAACAATTTGTCAGCACACATGGCGCATACCGCAGCAACTTTAGGCGAATCCAGTGTTTTCCCTTCACACAAATGAGGATTTTCGGAACCCCAAAATCTCCAGTTTTGTTTTTTTGTTTTTTTAAATTTTAAATAAATTACTAAATTTTCGAAATTTCTGTATAACATTCTTACAGTGTTGCTAATAAACGTACCATTTACCGCATAATTCTATTGATCTTTGTTGTAGAGATATTTAATTTTTAAATAAGGGCTTATTCGCTGATCACCCTGTAGTATTCAATGAGACAAGTATGGCTCTTCGAAATTTACTGATGTAGATAGATTATAAGAGGTGACCCATAAATTTGGACGGGCATTAAAAATCATCAAATTGGCATATTGGATAGCGGTTTACGCCATAAGACTTGTGAAAGAGTCGGATTATTTTGTGACACAAGGAAAAAATTAGTTGGAATTTTTGCCGATAAGTAACTCTATATTTGGAGCATTTTTGACAAAATATTCACGAGAAACATCGAGATCAGGGGTGGCCAACTTCTTTCTGTTCGCTGGCTAACATAATGGTCAGCTATAGCGTCGCGAGCCGCATCAGTGGTGCAACTTCGGCGAAAAAGCCGCTCCATTATTAATTGAATTAATTAGTTGGTTACTAAATTAATTCTGTCACTGAAATAAGAAGTTGGTAAGCAGTTTGTTAATCAAGAAATCTGCTGTTGGTACCGATAAGTTCAAATAATGATTACTAATTTAATTTTTTTACGTTACTTTTTAACCTTGCTGCGGGCCGCACAGAATCACTTAACGGGCCAGCTGTTGGCCACCCCTGATCTAGATTTTTACAGCAACTCCACCATATGTGTTTTTTTCCCCAACAGTGTCAACATCGCAGTCTTTCAAACAGACATGATAATATAATAAAGATTTCAGAGACCTCCCCACCCCACCCCCGCTAAAAATTAAAATTTCAATTCAGATTTATATGTCAGTATAAACCTTAGGCCGCATATTATGCTATAAAATTTTGACAAAAATCTTTTACAAAACTTGAAAAAAAAACCCAATAAGCCTATTGATTACATGTGAGTGATTGTAACAAATTGACGTGAATTCAATTTTTCAGATTATATTCTGATGTGAACTCAATTTTTCAGATTATATTTTGATGTGAACTCAATTTTTCAGCTTATATTTTGATGTGAACTCAATTTTTCAGCTTATATTTTGATGTGAACTCAATTTTTCAGCTTATATTTTGATGTGAACTCAATTTTACAGATTATATTTTGATGTGAACTCAATTTTACAGATTATATTTTGATGTGAACTCAATTTCATACAATATTTTGACGTGAATTTCAATTTTATACAATATTTTGACGTGAATTCAATTTCATACAATATTTTGACGTGGATTCAATTTCATACAATATTTTGACGTGAATTAAAATTTTCAGATTATATCCTGATGTGAATTCAATTTCATCGTGAGGAAGACATTTTAAATTGAAAATAGCCGGTGATTATTGGAAAACACTTTTTTAACATGCGTGAGATTTTACCGTATCAACCTATTGAGCAGGCCGAAAAGGAAGTCTTTATAGTTATAATCTAACGGTTTTTCTGCCCTTCCTACTGCCATGACCTCGAGCTACTAGGCCAGGATTTTGCGGGTCCTCTCCAGTGATTTTACAGTGCAAAAAAAAAAGTATTCAACTTAGGCTGGAGCCTTTTTAAGGCCCCTTTATATGGGGGGAGCCTAGGAGTACACGCATAAAGCTTAAAAGGCTTGAAACATCTTTTCCGAAGTCATGATTTGAGAAATCTATTTTAAATCCGTCTTTTTTCCTCCATTACGAATGGCGTTATTCTCATATGGCAGTCCTTTGTTATGTGTCTTAATAATAATAATAATACTGTCGGTAATGTAATTGCGATTGTGTGAAAACACTACAAAATTAAGCCATCCGTGGTTCCTTTTTTGTGACCGGAATTAGGTTAATAATAGCGAAAAACTTCACAAAAGACCACTCCGGGTAGATTGTTGTTGTTAATGAGTAGGCGGAGCTTAGGGAAAGGATTTTGCCTTTTATGGCCAAAAAATGCAATAATGTTGTTGGATTTTATTGGTTCATCCCGCTTTAGGGAACTCCGCTTAATCAAAATGGGACAGTAATTTCTAAAAAAAAATATGAATCTCTCTTCTACTTTAACTGAGGTGCCCTTAGTTAATGTCACTATGCAGGGCCGTCTTGACGAGATAGGGGACAAGTGCCTAAACATATTCGGTGGACCTTTTTTACAGCCATCTATATAACTAATATGTTAGTCTTTTTTTAATGGAAAAACTATAAATTGATTTTCCAATAACAAAATGAAACCATATGTAAAAGAAATTGAAAAAAAATACTAGGTAAATGAATGCAAGTGAAAAAAAAAATTGAAACGAATTCGGGGACTCGTTGCTTCTGGTCCAGCCCCGTTTTGTCACGTCAGAGGCGTATTCACGGGGGGGGGGGGGGTTAGCTCAACGTGGCAATTTCGGAGTTGCCGTAAGTTTGAGCAATGAGTGGTCAAGAAAATTGGAGTGGAATGGAAGATGAATGACACAACTACAAATCCATTTTGACCAAGGGACTAGGTCAGTGAGCAACCGAAAGAGTGACCTAGAAGGTTTGCAGGTATGGAAGCTACCAAAAGAATGATTTATTGATTGTATAAGTATGGGAGTGTAGATCGAGGAACCAGGCCAGGGAGTGACTAAAAAAGTGAAGTAGAGAGTGTGGAAACATGGGAGTGACTTGGAAAACGAGGAAACATGTCCGTGAGTGACCAAGAACGTGTAAGGAGAGGGTGTGTAAGCATGGGAGTGGACAAAAGAGTGATCTAGCCAGTGGGGAATGAAAAGAGTGAACTAGAGCAGGGGTGGCTCGTAGGCCGTGCCGGATCGCACGGGGCCGCTCTAGGACGAGCATCAAACCCAAGTTGAAAGAGTGAAAACAACTCTGTCAACGGAAAAACTGTGGTCGGGGAGGGGGGGGGGGCAAAAGTAGGTCCTGCATGGGGTAGAAATTTTTCTCGAGCAACCCCGACGACGTAGAGAGTGTGAAAGCGTGTGAGCAGCTAAAAGAGTGACTTGAAGACAGAGGCATATTCGGGGGGGGGGGGGGCAAGCATGCAATAGCTAATGGCAAAGGAATGAGTAGGTCAAGAAACTAGAATGGCAAAAGGGTGACGGCAAAAGTGTTATGACCGGCCCACACAAGCGGCAACAATATAACTATAAATCCACCTCAGTGTCTTACTCATATGCAGTGGATACCACTTATAACGTTTTCCCGCTTAGTACGACTTATTTCCGTGGCCATTTTTCACTGATACTCATCAAGATTTTCCGCTTAATCCTGCGCACAACTTTTTTCATGACGGTTTATTAAATAAACGCTATAAGCAGGATACACTGTATAATTTCAATCCCGAAATTCCGGGACTCCCCTCGGCTACGGCAATTGCGGGATGATGGGCATCAGAGCAATGGCTAAAAACCCTCTCTTGTGAAATCAAACTTAAGCCTTCACATGGCAAAAATAAATAGAGATAGTGGCAAGAAAGAGTAGCGCGCACCGGTTATTTATTACGCAACATTATTTCCACTACGGACGGATTCAAGCTCTCCTTTCACTTTGAATGGACTTTTTTCGAGGAGGAAAATTGTTTGGCTAGATTTGGCTCTTTCTCTCCTCGATGAGGTCGGCCTTGTGGAATCTGGAAGCCACGCGAAAAACCTTGAAGCGGACTCATTCTATTTGAATTGATAGAAAAGAAAAGAAAAAAGAAACCGTTTTTTTGTGTATGTGTGAATCTCAATGTTGAATCAAGTGTTGACTAAGGAAAAACATCGAAGAAATTTCAATTGCGATTTCTATTCATTCTCACTCGTTATAATGAAATTATGTGAAATATATGGATCAAGTTATTAAAAATATTGGAGGTAGATGACCGCAATATCTCAATAGACTTGAGATTTTTAGCACATATTAAAAGTGTTTTTTTCGCACGCTGGATGGGGAGCATCACGTGCCTCCCCCTCAGCCAACCAGACTTAATTTTCTTTATATACATTTTGGTTAAAAAAAATCAAAACATTGGAAGAAAATAGAGTCGATTCCGCTTGTAACGTTCCTACTTGGAATGTTTTTACTACGACATGCCTGCAAACCAATTCACGGGTTTAATCGCGAAAATCTTCAACAGATTTCTAATTATCGTTAGGCCCCCCCGCTGCACTTGAGGCATCCGGACCGTGAACAGATGGGCTCATGCGTTAAGGCGGCACTGTTCAGGGGTCCAACTCTTTGTGTTTCACAGGCAGTGGTTTTCAAAGTTTTGGCACCAACCATTGTCAGGGACACCGAAGTGAGCTGTCGAAATTGATGTGTGTCGGTTCGGTGCTTTGAAGACTATTGTTCTTTTGTTAAGATATTGTAGGGAGCCACGTAAGACAAAAGTTCGAGAACATTTCCAATGAGGTGAAACTTACCGTTTACATTCCGTTACGGACCCACTTTGAAAGCAACAGAAAATAGCAATTAGTTTATAGTTTTTCATCCAAGAGGCCCCCAAAAAATCTCTCTCCAAGGGCCCCCCCAAGGTTATTTGATGGTCTTCGAGAAGTTCTTCTGTATCACATCACTCCATATTTTTTTTATTTAACTAAAAAATGTACAAACATGCCCAAAAATGGAGAACTGGTCATCCAAGGGAACACGATTGTCACGTCCTGATGCCATATTCAAAATAAAAGTATTCAATTTCATTTAATATGGATTTTTAAGGGAAAAAAATAATTTTCCATGCGACACATCCAATTTTAAACTAGTTCTTGTGGAACATTGACCCGTTTTTTCCCAAGAAATCTTCCTTCTGAGTATTTTGTGCCCGTAAAGCAAACATCTTGGCCATTTAGCTGAGAAGAAGCTAGAATGTTGAATACATGGTAATATATAAAATGGAGTATGTTATACAATGCTCAAATGCTTTCCTCTCCCAAGAGAAGAAAACCTGTTCCCATCCTTATCTTCAGGCATCTTATTTTTACTTTTTTTCTGAGAAAGTGAAAAGAAAATTGCTTTTCTTTTCGGTATCTTCATGGTGGTTATTTGGTGTAGGTCTTTTCTCTCTAATCTTTTTCTTTTCTTTTTATGTGGGTCTGTCTCATTTCCAGACCCCCTTCTTTTTAAGGGAAAAAAAAGTAGATAGAGAAAGTGAAAGAGTAAGAAATGATGATGATGAGGCACTTGTGCCTTCTTCTCTGGATGAAGGTGGTCCCCCTTCGCCTGACCTTTGAATAGTGAATAGACCACATTCCTCAATTTGAATGGACCCTTATACTTTTGACAAGCTCTGTATCTGTTGAATTTTCGGTGATGAAAGCAAAAATAACATTTTGTTCAGGATTTTGAAATATTTTTCTTGGGCATATAAGATATTTTAGATTTTCAAACAAAAATTGGTTGAAGTTTTTGAAATAAAAATTAGTCGAAGTTATTGAAATACAAATGTTTAAAAAAATTTAAATCAAAATTAATAGAAATTTTTTAAATCAAAATTAATAGAAATTTTTTAAATCAAAATTAATAGAAATTTTTTAAATCAAAATTAATAGAAATTTTTTAAATCAAAATTAATAGAAATTTTTTAAATCAAAATTAATAGAAATTTTTTAAATCAAAATTAATAGAAATTTTTTAAATCAAAATTAATAGAAATTTTTTAAATCAAAATTAATAGAAATATTTTTAAATCAAACTTAGCAAAATTTTCGAAAAAAAAAATTTATTTTCTAGAAGTTTTTTTTTAAATCAAAAGTTGGGAGTTTTTCTTTCACAGCCAAATTCGAAGTTGTTTTTTTTCCAAGATAGGATAAATTTGAACATTTTTTTAAACTTTGAAATCTGGTGATTTCTATTTTTAATAGAAATTGAAGACTTCTATGTGAGTCGTCATTCTATGGTAGAGCTTCTCAAACGTTTGTGACCCACCGTTCCCTTACCCTAGTCATATTTCATTCGCGGCTCCCCAGCATAGTCCAATAAGTATTCAGTATCCATAAAAGAACCACTTCAAGTCACTGAGAATAGGAACACATCAATATGTATGGAACACATCACACCGCGACGTCTCTGACAAAGGTTTGTGACGCCCTAGGAGCCGCGACGCACATTTTAAGAACCACTGCTCTATGGAATGAATGATTCTTTTTGAATCGTAAGCGTAATAATTCTTTTTTGAATCAAAATCGTAATAATTCTTTTTTTTTGAATCAAAATCGTAATAATTCTTTTTTGAACCGAGAGCGCAATATTTTTTTTTTGAATCGAAAGTGTAATAATTCATTTTTGAATCGAAAGCGTAATGATTTTTTTGTGAATCGGAAGCTTAATGATCACCCGTTAAAAAGTTTCGCCAAAGAGAGCAACAGTCCTACAACGATAAATCATTCAATCATAACACTTCACTCATAGTTAGAAAAACTGGTGGCAGATGGCAGCACTACACATAACAAGCATTACAGAGAAACAAAAAAACTTCACGTCAGGTTTCACTACACGTACACGCACATTCCCGCATGTACCGATTCGTTGGGGGTGTGTGCGGGGCGCATGTGTGGTGTAGCAGTAGTAGGTAGGGCCTCCAAAAAATGGCTCGGGGATCCATGATGTTCTTAAGTCAGCCACCTCGTTGGGCAATTTACCTGTTGTGGCGTTGTATTTGTATTTGTATTTCTGAATTGAAAGCGTGATCATTCTTTTTTTGAATCGAAAGCGTAATAAATATTTTTTCGAATCGAAAGCAGCGTGATAATTTTTTGTGAATCGAAAGCGTGATAATTTTTTTGTGAATCGAAAGCGTGATAATTTTTTTGTGAATCGAAAGCGTGATAATTTTTTTGTGAATCGAAAGCGTAATAATTCTTTTTTGAATCGAAAGCGTAATAATTCTTTTTTGAATCGAAAGCGTAGTATTGCTTTTGAATCGAAAGCGTAGTATTGCTTTTGAATCGAAAGCGTAGTATTATTTTTTGAGTCGAAAGCGTGATAATTCTTTTTTGGAATCGAAAGCAGCGTAATGATTCTTTTGTGAATCGGAAGCGTGATGATTCTTTGAATCGAGATCATAATCCTTCTTTTTTGAATCGAAAGCGTAAGAGTTAGTTTTTGAATCTCGAAAGCTTAATAATTTTTCCTGGATCGAAAAAAATCGAAATAATTCATTTTTTTAATCGATTGTTTTGAAAAATAGAAATTCTGAGATTGCTTTAAATCGTCATTCTCAATAGATTTCGGAACCAAACTCGGCATAATTGGAAATATACATATTTGGAAATGTCTACTCCAACGTTAAACTTCTGCTTCTCGATATATCAATAATCCCTCTACAAGGATATTTTTTTCCTTGTTAAAATACTTTAAAGACAGCGCTTGACGAATTCTAGGCCCAGGGTCTCAATAGTGACTACTGTATAAAATCGGTATCGGCGCCTAAAATATTCTGTGAATGTGATTGCTTAATTGCAGTCTACGAATAACACAAAATTTTCTGATTTTATGACCGTGTCTTAACATAGGTAAAAGATATAGTCCCGGAAAAGTCGAAGAAAATGTGATTTAAGACCGTTTTTCCTTGACACTGAAATCTTTTTTGGCTTCTACATTTTTTTTGATTTGTCAAGCCCCGCTTGAAGGACTTTTCGAGTTTATTTTTTCCTTCAATATCAGTTGATTATATCGTGGCTATTGTTAAACTGCCATTGTTCTGGTGTCGGATGCACCAACACTAGAAGAAAAAATAATAATAATTGGTGATAGATGCACCATCTTCGTGATCTTACGTCTTAGAAATTTCTTTTCTATCTCCTAACACTTCGCCTCATCCAGTGGGTGGTGTCAAGTAATGTATCGTGACCCGCAACACCCCCTCACGATCTTCACATAGGCACTGTAGTAGGCCCTTGACTTGTTGTGTTGCCTCTGCCCAATCATTCCATTCCATATCGAGAAAGTAATCGTTGGATTTAAGTGATAGTTTCTGGGACGTGAACTCGACTCCTATCAGAACGGGTCTTTGCTCTATTCTAACCTACAAGATAATGTTGCTTGCAATCGTATTTTATTATTTTTTTTACGGAGGCCATCCGGGTTTAGGTTATTATTTTTTATAGTTTATTCGGCTATTTGAGATGGTTTTTGGTGAAAGATTTAGAGTCTTGAGTATAAAGAGTGTTTTTAAAAAAATACTTATTTATACCAGTACAGTGGATCTCCCTTATAATGTTCCCCCGTAGAACGTTTACTGCTTAGTACAATTTATTTTCTTGGTTCCTACTCTTACAAATTGTCATTGAGATTTCCCGTTTGAAGCATTTTCCCGCTTTCGAAGTTTTTTTTATGACGGCCTGTATAATCCGGAATGCACTGCATATCGTTTTTAAAGAAAATGTAATGGTGAAAGGTAGTTTTTTAATCGAAATCGGTATAATTATTTTTGAATCGAAATCGGTATAATTATTTTTGAATCGAAATCAGTATATTTATTATTATTTCTTCTTGAATCAAAATGGATAATTATTTTTGAATCGAAATCGCTATAATTATTTTTGATTCCTGAAGTCGGAATGATTCTTTCTGAACCGAAATCTATAAAATTCTTTTGCATCGAAATCGTTATAATTTTTTTCTGATCAAAATCGATACTTTTTTGAATCGAAATCAATTACTATCTTTAAATCGAAATCGATACGATTTTTTTCAAATCGAAATCGGGATAGTTCGTTTTTGAATGAAGTTTTAAAAAATAAAATAAAGAAATGGAAATTATGATGTTTAGATATAGATTTTTACAAAAAGAACTTCATTGAGTATCAATGACAAAATTGATGTCGTTATTTCTTAATGAGTTTCGTGCGATTCGTTTCTCATGCATACTGAGTCGCACATCATTCGGAAATCAGGTTAGTTATTGAGTCGAGAATAGCTTGTGTCTTCCACGTAATTTCGCCAGGGCCATTATAATGTTGGAGAAAATTTCATATTTTTTGAAGAAAAAAAAATGCAACAGCCGACTGAACACGTTAAGACGACCCCCTGATCCAAACTTTCTTTGAGATCTCATCGCATCTTGATTTCAAGAACTTAGAATGTACATAAATGTTGAAAAGACCTTCCTAACAAAAATATGAACTCATCCAAAAGAATTGAAGAAAAATCAGAGCAAAAATGAAAATATTAATAATTTTGTGGCTAATTATTGTACAGATAATAACTATTGTTCGTCCTAGTTATTGTTGATACGTTTGTGACTATCTCATCATAGGACGCTGTCCTGAATCCCGCTAGTTCAGATCGGACCGGAACATCCGACACTTTCGGGTGTATTCACATCTACAGACATTCACCATGTCGTGTCAGAACCGGCAACCATTCTTTAACATAAAAATGTCTGTCTGCGACAGCCACGATAAGATAGATATAAATACGTTCATTGGTTTTATCTTAAAGAATGTTTGCAGTGTGTGACATAACACCGTGAGTGTGTGTAGACATGGCTTCCACAAGAGCAGGGCTGACAGGGCTCTAATACAAATTCAAATACAAGGGCCACAGCAGGCAAAATGCCCAACGAGGTGGCTGAAATAAAGGCTGTAGCCCTGGGCACCCCCTCCCGAACGATTCCTATCACTTTTTCATTTTTCATATTTAAGTTAACCATGTAAAAGCTTAATCCCGTGGAAAAGCTGGTTTGGGGTCCCCCGCCAGCCTAGGAGCTCTGCTGCAGGATGTGGGGGGGGGGGCATATCTGTAGATGTAAACCCATCCTTCTTCGTTCGAACTACATAGGCATACCTGATAAAAGAAATCATTTTTCAGCTTCAATAAAAACGTATGTATCCGGAGAGAGCTTTGATTCCTATCACGTACCAGCTGGGCATTATTAATGTTGTTGACACAGCGTATTTACCGAAGGGAGAAACAATTACTTTCGAAGTGGGGAAAATGAGAAATTGGGGCGAAACTGAATATGTATTAGCGTAATATATGTTTGCACAGCTTGTTCTACTTTATAGGTTGTATGTGATCGTGACTCGATGATGACTCCATTGGCGCTGACTGTCATCTTTGAAGTTGTACGCGATGAAAATGCGTATTCCTCAATGCCATTTTGAATTGTCTCTTTAGATTTTTCAGCCTTTCCATCTTTCTCATTCACTTTTATAGTTCTGTGAAACGAAATCTATCATCCAGGGTGATCTGAAAAGTTTGGGAAAATGTAATATTTTTGGTGAAGGTTAGAGAAATATGCAAATATGTGATAAAAGTCAGAAAAAATTCTGTGACGGGGAAAAAAAATTGAATCTGGAAAAAAAAAACATTTGGAGAGAGAGAGAACGTTAAGTCTTTCTCCAGGAGTTTTGGTCAAAAAAAAAGTCGAGGAAGTTTTTGACTTTTTGGAGGAAAAGTCAGAGAAATTTTTGATCAGGGAAAAGTCGGAAGAATTTTTGAGATTTGGTTAGGGAAAATAAGGGAAATTTTTGAGTTATCCTTAGGTAAATATTTCAGTTTGGCTCAGGTAAATTTTTGAGTTTCGGTCAAGAAAAGTCAGGTAAAATTTTGAGTAGAAAGTCGGAGCGATTTTTGAGTTTTTTTCTGGGAAAGTTGGCGAAATTTTTGAGTTACGATCAGGGAAAGTAGAATAATTTTTGAGTTTTTAATGCTCATTAAGTTTTGCTTATTCAATTTTATCAACAATCTTTACTTGCTGGCATTAAATTTTACTTATTCAATTCTCCGACGTCAATAAGAAGATTTTTTTGGGAACATCGTCATGGAAGAAATCCATGGGCCTGTCATAATTTTAGTGTCTCTAAGATCTATTCTCAGTTCATGTTTTCTATTACCTAATGACTTATTAATGATAATGTCTTTCGAAAATAGTGTACGAAATTATGGATGTAGTCTTTCGAAAATTATGGAAAGGACAAGGCATCCATAATTAAAAGACACTATTTTAAAAGTAGCCCTACAGGCGAAACCAGTCATTAGAAAAGTGGGAAATTTTGTGGAGGACTTTATGAAGTGGGGGGATGGGAATTTGTTTCGGGGGAAAAAATTAGTTGCACATGTTGCCACCAGAGGGCATTTCACTTTGAATACCTGTAGTAAACATGTAAATTTATGTGATGTCATGCAGCAGCTGTTATAAAACCTGGAAACAATCGTGGAGATTTTGTTTCTTGCTGCTCGCAATGGCGATAAGTTTACGAGATCACGCTTTCTTGGTCAAGTTGTTTTACCAAAACAACATTTCCGCAGTAACTGCTCTACGGAAATATCGGACTTGGAAGAGGATTCGAAAAAGTCCAATGAATGCCAAAACATTCGGCGTATGATAACGACATTTGAAACCAAAGGATCGTTGGCTCTTCGTCCTGGAAGAGGAAGAAAACTCGTATCCATAGACAGTGGCGTCGGAGCCGGGGGTGCTGTGGGTGCTCGAGCACCCACGGAAGTTTGTAAAACAGGTCCGAGCACCCACAGAATTGATTCAGAAATCGAAATTTCCTACATAGAACTCAAGACGAGCACCCACAGGTTCGAAACACTTCCGACGCCCATGTCCATAGACCAGGGGTTTCCAACGTAAAGCATCTCGAGGAACCCTTAGTAGTTATAAGGCTGTTCCGTGGAACCCTTGATGGTAATGAAGCTGTTCTACGGAACTCACACAAATTTTTGAATATTTATTCAATAAAAGTGTCCCTACTGCTGTCTCCGCATCACCCCCACAAAAAGATTAGGGCTGACAGGACTCCAACCCGGACCTCCCGAGAGAGATTATTCTAATTTTTTTTTGTTTTTTTCACACTATAAGTTCATAATATAGGAGACAGTCTGTCAAAAATTTCGAATTTTATAAAAAATCCAGTGGTTTTCTTACTGGACATTTTTTCGCGTTTAAGAAATTTACAGGTTTGTAATGTTCTGCCACCTGTAAGAATTAAAATAAACTATTGTAAGATGGGTTTTTTTTCGCCTTTGTCTTTGAAAATTGGAATTTTCAATATTTTGTATAGTGTTAAGGGGGACTCATGTTACTTTTTTTAATGCATGGACCTTACCCGGGGAGGGGGGGGGGGGAATCTGATGCATAGGAGGGTCTCATGATTACTTGACATCCGGTAATATGATTTTCAAGAGAAAGTATGTAAACTGTAGGCTATGAATTTCAACCAGATAGGAGCACCTGAACATCACGTACCCGGGATGCCCATGATGAAGATTGCTCAAGAGCAGTGGTTCTCAACCTGGAGCCATATGGCCCCCTTGCGGTCCTGGGATATTCTAGGGGGCCACAGGAGAAAATCAGAAGAAAGGTGATCCACGACAGGTGGTGAAGGGAGTCATAGAGAACTGTGAAGAGAAAAGCTTTAAAAGTAAAACATGGTTGAAAAATGTTACTACTTTCAGAATTCATCAGATCCGTTCATAGAACCAGGGGCATCTTAACCCTTGGGTCAATGTGGACATGACCAGGGTCTTCATGTCTATAATGGAGGGAGGGGGACTGCACTATATGGGATCTGGTACTATATGATTTTCATATATAGGAACAGTTTACATGTGAAAATCATAGTACCAAATCTAGTACCAGCTTAGTATGAAGGGACGCCAGAGCAACGATTGATGTGTTGGGAGGGACGATTTATTGTGCATGTTCGTTGGATCGTCCGTATTTTACACAGACCCATTTTTACCATATAATTTGACTCATGGGAGAGATGATAATCCATCATTTGAATCCGTGCCTAGCCGGGATTCTAGAGATTGGCCCGATTTATTAAAATTTCATTCATAATAAAAAAATAGAAAGTATCTCACTCTTGGATGAGGGTAGGAGGCCCTGGATAGGCGGGGGGGGGCACGAGAAAAAAATGTTATCCGTCGGGGGCCATGAGCTGAAAAAGGTTAAGAAACACTGCTCTAGAGCATAGTTTCCCAACCTTTTTTGTCCTATCGCCCCCTTCTTCAGAAATTCTTTTCTCCCATCGCCCCCCCCCCCCCAATCAATCTAACCCATAGGATCCTATGTTATACCCGTAGCATCTATCGTCCCCCTGGAGCTTTCCATCGCCCCCAAAGGAGCGTTAACGCCCACGTTGGGAATCACTGCTCTAGAGTCTATGTCAGTCTGTTGGAAGGCATATTCACGAATCAACAACTTTGATTGTAACCATCACCAGAAGAAAAGCACCCGTGCAAGAACTGTGACTGAAACTGAAATATATATATATAATTATGATGCAAATCATTGAATCAGAGGGTGTTCATCTGAGTTGTCGGTAAATATCTCCTAAGTACGAGACAAGCATCCATCCTCAATGGTTTAAATGAGCACCCCCCCCCCCCTCCCTACAAGGGTAGGTGTGGCAGGGCTCTATTACGGTGGCCTGAGACAATCATATTATTTTTTTACACAAAAAATTCACTATAGAGGACCTATCACAAGATCTCAGTCTAAGGAGCTTGCGTCCCGGTTGTGGGGCCACGGTGAGCACTGAGATGCTCACGAGGAAAAGCAAGACTTTATTCCTGCATAAAATGTGCCTTCTAACTTTTTTTTCCCAAATCGTGGGCACATTCTTTTTTATTTCACCTGCATTGACCTGTTGTTTCTCTGCGCATAGAATTTCTATATCTATTTTGTGCGAAAGGACCAACGAATAGTATACAATATAGGATAAGGGGCTCTTAGTATACAATGCAGGATAAGGGGCTCTTAGTATACAATGCAGGATAAGGGGCTCTTGGTATACAATACAGGATAAGGGGCTCTTAGTATACAATACAGAATAAGGGGCTCTTAGTATACAATACAGGATAAGGGGCTCTTAGTATACAATACAGGATAAGGGGCTCTTAGTATACAATACAGGATAAGGGGCTCTTAGTATACAATACACACAGGATTACTTTATACAGGAAATTTTTCTTTGCTCGGCAAGAAAAACTCTGTGTACAGAAAATCATTCATTCATTCTCTGACTCTAAACGTAAAAACTTTTTCAATTTATTCAAATCTAAAAAAATGATGCCTGTCTCAGTTACTTTTGTCCATAAGCAATAAACGGGTGAAAATAAAATTTCATCAGTAAAAATGTGCCTTCTAGAAAACATTGGAAATAAGTATATAGTACAGTAATAAATCGCATGTACGAACCCAATAATGAACTGGAACATGTTCCGCCACCTAGTCTGTGCGCAGAGAAAGAACAGGTCAGTGCAGGTGAAATAGAAAGTGCACTCTCAAGAATATCACTACTAGATAAAAAAATTTCCCAAAAAAAGCATTGTAAATGTATTTTACACTATAATTTCCCTGATGAAACGAAGAATGACATTTATGAATTCTGGAGCTTCTGGTTCGAAAAATCGATGTGAAAAAAATGTAATGTCAATGTTTCTAAGTTTGTTCATCGAAGTGGCCTGAATTTTTTTTAAGGACACTATCTTCTTCAAATTCAAAATAACGAACAGCTTTGCGAATCGTATGAGTAATAAGAAAGTTTTCTTCTTTTGAAAGCTCTCCTGGTTCCGGGATTTTTGAGGGTTCCGTAGCATTTCATCATGTGGAACCCCCAAAAAAGACGTCACGGAATCCCAGGGTGAAACCCATGCTATAGACTCAATATAGGAAGTTTCGCTTCAGGTGGAAGGAGGACAGAGCTTCAAATTCTCGTGGTAGCAAGCATTAGTGTCAGGCGTGTAGCACAGGGATTGGGTAGGCCACGTTCAACCGTCCATAAGATCATGCGGAATATCCTCCGATATTATCCGTACGAACTTTCACTTGTGCAGCGGTTGCTTCCACATGATTATGACGCTCGACTCCGGTTCTCACTGCAGTTTCTAGCTCGCATTGAGGTAGATTCAGAATGACCTTGGAATAGCCCCTGGACAGACGAAGCGCACTTTCACTTGGAGTGGTGCAGTCAGTACTCACAACTGCCGAATTTGGGAACCAGAAAATCCGCACGCAATGTTAGAGATTCCGTTGCATTCACCAAAAGTTACGGTATGGTGTGGGTTTACTGCATCATTTATTCTCGGTCCCTAGTTCTACGAGGAGTTACGTTCTGCAGGTCCAGTTCCATGTTCGACCACCGGGGAGCGATATGCATTGCAGAACGAAATTGTTCCGGCTCTGCAAGCATGTCACTGCCTTGCAGACACCGTCTTTATGCAAGACGGAGCTCCTCCACACATTGCAGTGTGTGTTAAGAATGTTCTTAAAACACATTTTACAGAAGAACGTGTCATCAGCCGGCACTTCCCTAATCTGTGGCCTCCCTGATCTCCGTACCTTAATCAACGCGATTTTTGGCTTTGGGGGCGTTTGAAACGTGTGGTGAGTCGTGACAATCCAAGAAATTTACCTCACCTTAAAGGCAGCATTTCACGCCACGCGCTGAACATTTCCCCGCACACACTTCGGTCAGTTGTAGAACATGCCATCTCGCGATTTCACACGGTATCTGAAAATGATAGCCAACATGTGGAACATGTTTTGTTGCAGTAACAATTGTTAAAATTGCAAACGTTTGCCTGTGCCATTTCTTAATAAAACGCTCTCTGGTGGCGACATGTGCAACTATCCCCCCCCCCCCGAAACAAATTCCCATCACTTCATGAAGTCCTCCACAAAATTTCACAATTTTCTTATGATTGGTTTCGGCTGTAGGCTACTTCAAAATTGGGTCTTTTAATTATGGACGCCCTGTATATTCGTGTCCAACGCCACGGCAATTTTGAGTCTCCAGGTGAGAAAATTAGATGTAGAAAGATCTGGGGCCCTTGCGGCCAACGGTAAAGCCCTGGTACAGTATCCTCTGGATATCTGATAACAGGACATCAATGTAAAAAAGTCGCATTTGTATTATCCATACGTTGAAGTTAAAATCATTTAAAACCTCACCAATGTACGTTTCTGATACGTTAGGCACCGAAATCCTCCAGAAAGAGAAAGAGGATAAGTATAATAAATATACCCACTACAAAACCATCACTGCAGCGCCTATTTTGTTAAACTAACGCTGGGATAGCAATGTTACCGGCAACATTTGACTATAAGGGAAAAGGTATAAAATGGAAGAACCCACGTCATAACGAGCGTTTTCGAAAGAGATGAATGAACGTTCTACCGAGGTACGGGCGGCCTATGGGCTTCTATTATTATTATTTCCCCCTTGCCTATTTCTACTGCCTAAAAAAAAAGCTTCACGGTTAGAACCGGATGCCGAACCCAAACCAAGGTCATTCATAACTTTCAAAATGGGAAAGAAAATAAAAATGCCAAAGGGAAATATGTAATAAAATAATGGCAAAAAAAATATATATTCCAGCAGAAAAATACGCAACTCATTAAGACGCCATTTTGGATCGACCCTATCCTCTTTACCATCGTGGAAGAGTTTTCTGGAAATAAATTAGAATAATTTTTGTTAAATAAGAGAAAAGAATTTTTGTTAAATAAGAGAAAAGAATTTTTGTTAAATAAGAGAAAAGAATTTTTGTTAAATAAGAGAAAAGAATTTTTGTAAATAGAAATTAGAAGAATTTTGTTAAATAGAAATTAGAAGAATTTTGTTAAATAGAAATTAGAAGAATTTTGTTAAATAGAAATTAGAAGAATTTTGTTAAATAGAAATTAGAAGAATTTTTGAAATAGAAATTAGAAGAATTTTGTTAAATAGAAATTAGAAGAATTTTTGAAATAGAAATTAGAAGAATTTTGTTAAATAGAAATTAGAAGAATTTTTGAAATAGAAATTAGAAGAATTTTCGTTAAATCAGAGGAACTTTTATTACATAGAAATTAGAAGAATTTTTGTAAATAGAAATTAGAAGAATTTTTGTAAATAGAAATTAGAAGAATTTTTGTAAACAGAAATTACAAGAATTTTGTTAAATAGAGATTAGAAGAATTTTGTTAAATAGAAATTAGAAGAATTTTGTTAAATAGAAATTAGAAGAATTTTTGTAAATAGAAATTAGAAGAATTTTCGTTAAATCAGAGGAACTTTTATTACATAGGAATTAGAAGAATTTTTGTAAACAGGAATTAGAAGAATTTTTGTAAACAGAAATTAGAAGAATTTTTGTAAACAGGAATTAGAAGAATTTTTGTAAACAGAAATTAGAAGAATTTTTGTAAACAGGAATTAGAAGAATTTTTGTAAACAGAAATTAGAAGAATTTTTGTAAATAGAAATTAAAAGAATTTTCGTTAAATCAGAGGAATTTTTGCTACATAGAAATTAGAATAATTTTTGTAAACAGAAATTGGAAGAATTTTTGTAAATAGAAATTAAAAGAATTTTCGTTAAATCAGAGGAATTTTTGTTAAATAGAAATTAGAATGTCTCTTTCTCCAACTGGTGTTCCTGTTGAAAAGCTCCGTTATAAAAACGTAAATATTAAAAACGGTTCTGTTTTGGTTGGAAAAATATTCTGGTCATTGTTAGTGGCTGCATCTGTTGTAAACAATGTAAGAGAGATGCGTCCTGATGAACAAGTTAGGAGTATTAATATTGTACCATATTTAAATTTTTTTAATGCGGTACATTAATCGGAAACCAGTCACCAATATCAATCGAAGAACTATAACAGTTGTGCGTTTTATTTGATAGGTGGCAGCAGGGCATTTCAGTCCAATGATGTTTCATACATGCAACATACTGTACTGCAGTGTTTCCTCAATTTTTTTTGAGCCCGTGGCCTCCTTTGAACCATATTTTCTTCTCGTTGCCCCCCCCCCCCCTCGTTCTTATCCAGGGGGTCCCTACCCTCATTCAAGAGCGAAATTATTTCTAGTTATCGAATTGAGTTTAATCAAAACTAAATGCATAATGAATAAAAATTGTATGAATACGATCAATCTTCGGAACCTGGGGCCAGGCACGGATCCAGAAAAAATGGGTGATCATCCTTCCCAACAGCCGAATTATGTGGGAGAAATAGGTCTGTGCAAAACACTGGACGATTCATACACAACGAATCTACGTCATAATCGACCATCCCAACGCATCACCATCGGCCTAAGGCCTACCCATGAGTTCAGTGAGCTTCCTCCTTGTGAGGGTTTTATGCATGACCGTCTCAATATCACGAGCTTCCTTGGTCAAAGTGATGTTCTGGTGCTCCATACTTACCTGAAAGTAAGTTGTTACTTTCAGAACAACCAATAAGAATTGCATATAATACACTTGTTGGTAGAATTTTTAAAATTTTGTAAAAGATCTGTTTTCAAACTTTTGTAATGTAATCCTGGCCTAATAAAAGTAAGTGAACTAAGTTGTGCGCTAAGAACTTTGAATTTATGTGAACGACTGCGTGGGGAAACTCATTATTGACTTTTTAGAAAGTCTTGTCAAAAAGAAAATTTCATGATTTAAATATTTTTCTAGAATTTCTTCTAAAAGAAACCTTTGTTGGCCTACTTGATTTTATGCTCTCGAAAGAAGAGCCTAATCCTTTTGTGTCCCGAATATAGCCCATGCCCATGTGAATTTGGTTCCCTTGCCGTGCTCTCCGAGGGATATAAAGATAGGCCGAAATCGGCCCACGGGAAATTATTTTCCCACAGCGGCATCAATGATTTCGATGCTCAACGATCGTCCCGTCAAAAGCTTATGAAGCTCCGGGCCCCATTTTTATTCAAAAAAAAAAAAGTGTCATAAACTAGGTTCACCTATTTATATTGTATGTGTATTTTTTTTGGTCCCCTCTGTTGAACATCTGGCTTGTTTTCGGGGCGATATATTTTACAATGGGATCGTGTAGGTCCCAGATCCCTTCCTCGCACTTCTATAATTTTTTTTTATTGTAATGTTACAACAGGAGGCGATGCAACAGATGTTTCTAGAGGCATGCTATGATGCCTTCGTTGCCATGGTTACATGTGGTGGTAATGTAACCCTCTCCCGTCTTTGCTCGGTATCACAGAATATTTTAAAGGTGGCCTATCTAACGGTTGTTTGGGGTTTCTTATTGGTTTGTGATGTTCAAAATAGCCGACAATGGTCTTCAAGATATGGAATTCTGATCACGAAATAGAAAAGAATGTCGGACTCATTCCCATTTGTATGCCACGAGTTTACATTCTGTGGTTTAAAAAAGTGTTGGGTGTCTAAACAATGCATTCATTGTTGTTTTTTTACAATCCTCTCTCGTTATATTGTAGTATCTTCGACCGTGGAATGTATAATTTAAATATTTTTTAGTGGGAGTGGTTTTCCAAACTATTTATGGTGTGGCGAAATTCAAATACCAAAACTTCCATAAGGCCTTGATTACACTAGAAAAGTTCGATAAAAGATGTTTTACACAACTTGAAAAACAACCAATAAGCGTATAGGCTTCATTCGCTCGAATGTAATTGATACTCTTATTGGTCGCATTTTTCAAGTTCTATAAACGAGCTTTCGCAAAACTTTCATAGTGTAACCTCGGTTTTAGGTAACAGCGTTTTCATGTTTTTTTTTCTCCTAAATCACGTAATATTGAGGAATTTTAGATAAAATCACTAAGTTTAATTGAGAGAGATTCATTCTTTCCTAAAAGCTGTTTGAGAAACTCTGTTGACATGAAAGCTAGAAAACTGTTGATGGGGAATGCTAGAAACATTTTTGATGGTGAAAAATTGTTGGAGGAAACATTGTTGATGGTGCGAAATTGTTTGAGAAACATGTTGGCTGTGAAGTTGTTTAGAATCATTGTTGATGGTGAAATGGTTTGGGAAACCACTATTGACGGGAAATCTGTTAGAGGAACACGATTGATAAAGAAATTTGTTCCTGAAATATTGTTGGCCTTAAGGTTGTTTGAGAAGTATTGTTGATGGGAAATCTGGTTTTTTTTTATTGCTGTTTTGAAAGTTGTTTGATTCTGACATTATTGAAAAAAAGAAAGTTCTCTCTCCCTCTTTTTTTTTTTCAAACATTTTTGACCTTCAAGAAAGAATTATTTGCTGGCATCGAAGATGTGCAATTCTGATATTTCATATTCCACACAGTTGAGCTGGAATTGTTGCCCACGGGAAAGTTGCTTATGGAAAACTATTGATAGGAAAGTTGTTGTTTGAATCTAGAGATGTGAGGTGAGAATATTCTCGGAGAACAAGAATATTCTCCTGGATGTAAAAATTAGAGAACAATCGAGAATATTCATTTTTCTTTTAAATAATTTAATTTTTACTAATTTTGTTTATATTGTGAAATATAAATCATTTTTCATTGCCTGAAACATTTACAACAAAACAATTTTTGGTATAATCACCCCCAATAACAACTTAGTTCGAGAATATTCTCTCCAGGTCATGATGAGAGGTTTTAAAAGTTTGGTTATAAAGATTTTAGAAAACTTCAGATTAAAACCTTAAAAAATTATTTGAAAATTAGATAAATTTTCAGAAATAAGTTCACACACACACACGCACGCACACACGCACACACACAAGAAATTGAAACCAAAGTTTATTGATGACGGAAGCTATTCTTATATAATCACCTTCATTCTAAGATACAGAACTGTTGCTTTCTTCAATGCACATATACTTAAATTCTGTATCTCTCACATTTCTTTAAAAGTTGTGCAATTTAGCCCCGTTGTTTTAATTTTCTTGCTTTCAAACTTTAATATTGTGGTCTACAAACTTCAATATTCCCAACTTCTTGACGGGAAAAAAGACGGGGACAGAATATTCTCTCAAAGAACTACTATTATAAAATATAAATTACTAGAGAATATTCTTATCGAAAATAATAATTATTCTCAAGTTATTTATCGAGATTATTTATTATAATACATATTATTAAATATATTCTTGATAATACTCTCTGGAAAAATTTCGGTAACTGAAGAATATTCTCATCGAGGAGAATCTGGAAGGACTATTATTAATAACTTCAGAATAATTCTTATTATTTTTTATAAGAATATTCCCCAGTAATTTATGAATAGTCCTTCCAGAGAATATTCTCATCAAGAATATTTTCAAGTTATTTATAATAGTAGCCCTACCAGAAAATATTCTCCGAAAGAATATTCTCGAGAATTTTACATCTCTATTTGAATCATGTTGTTCACTTCATCTGAAAAGCAATGTTGACTTTGACATTGTTCGAGAAGCATTGCTGACACAAAAATTGCTTGAAAAAACATTTGTTGTTGTTGTTATGGTTGTTCGAAAAACGCGGATAATAGACATTGTTGAACTAAAAGTTGCTTGACAAAAATTTTATCAAAATTTTTGCTATACGTATACCTAAAAAAAAAATCTTCAAAAGCATGACCCTCCCCACATCCTGCAGCAGAGCCCCTTGGCTGGGATTTTTGATGCTCCCCCCACCCCCCCGAAAGCGAATTTATAGTGTGAAAATACAAAAAGTTACGAGAATCGTCACGGACCTCAGGCTAGAACCCTGTCAGCCCTACCCTTGGGGGGGGGGGGGAAGGTAGCATGTAGCATGTTCAAAAGCTACTTTCACCGGACCAGCTCAATCTTAAAAAACATCTTTAGAATCATTTTGTTGACATTTGTGAGCACATGACATTCGTTCAAGATGATTCGTGGCTTGAAAAGCAGCGATGAGCAAAAATCTTATGAACCATAGCTGAGAGTTAGAGGTTAAAAACCTCGCAATGTCAATGTTAATTATCCATAAATAATAGATTGGAGGGCTTCCATGTGATTCATACGCGGTTCGATGACTCCTTCTTCGAGAACATTAGAGCATTTCTGTTCTGCTCCTGATTATAACACTCAATTAGACACAACCAATTATCATTTCACTGGAAATAAATTGCAAAACTCTGTAGTAATTAATAATTAACACTGCTCATAATTTCTCTTGATGGCTAGCTCTTTGTATTCTTTGGAATAAATCTTTATTCTCTTTGGGACTGAAAACAGATGACCCGTTGACCTTCAACAAACTCATTCGACAGTGATGGGATGAAGGGTTGATACGGCAATAGTTGTCGGCATGTGTGATTCGGCGGTCATTTTTAGTTTCCAATACTTTCAGCCCGCGAGCTAGATATGCAGTATATATATATATATATAAGGAGTGATAACATCTGACCCGTATTTTACGGGACATTCCAGTATTTTGGATTGTCCCACCATTCTTATAATATGCCCCGTTACTTTTCCTTTATTTTTGACAAAAGGCTTACTCGAGTTTTTGAAATCAGGAATTTTAAGATTATTTTCATGAATTATAGATCAATTTATAGATCTCAATTATGCATTTTAACTAATTGTAATGTTTTTTATTGTAATAATTTCAATTAATGTATTTTAATTCATTGTAGTCACATAAATATGTTCATCTCACATATTTGTCAAACATACATATTTTTTTTTGGGGAGCTACATCTTTACCAATTGCGACTTGCAGTAGCCTTCTATTTCCTGCCATTGTACGATTTATCGGCAATTTTTAGCAATAGATGACAATTTTAATTGCCTTTGGCTATTTTTTTGGCTGTAAATGGCAACGTCACTTGCCTCTGACAATTATTTTTGCGATAATTGTTGATATCCCGTACGGATGCTGATTTCTCGTATATTTATGAAAAAAATATGGTCAGCCTAGGCATTCAACGTGTTGTGTATGTATTGATAACGAAAAACTTTTCGTGGTCCGGTTGTGAACCCATACTATATGTTATATTGAACGAGATTAGAGTCGCCCCCCTCAACACGCCCCAGATTCCCGTCTGTATAAGAGTGTCTTGTCTTCGCAGGGCCGTCTTAAGAGCATCATGTGGGCCCTTGGGAAAATTTTTCTTGAGTCTCTACCTGTCTAAAAAATTGACTTACTAACCAATTTACCTGCTTACATTCAAAATTTTTAACCAGATCTCATTTTCATGAGGCCTCCGGACCGATCCTCGGTAAATCCATGCCTTAGGCTAGCACTGCATCCTCCGTAAGCCAAGGACGTAGCGGGACTTGGGGGTCTGGTCCCCCCCCCCGAAATGTGAGAAAATGACCGAAAAAAGGGGAAAAGATAGCCAAATCTATTGTTCTATCACTGTGGTTCCTCCTCCCCCCCCCCCCGAACGAAATTTCTGGCTGCGGGCCTGCTATAAGCTCTCGAAAATTTTGTACCAGGTCCCATTTTCATGAATGCAAACTGATTGTGTAACAATTGTGCGTAATTACTATCACAAAATAAAATCTGAAGTATGCTAGGGTTTTCCATCATTTTGCACCTTCATAAATTCAAAAATGCAATGCAACAAGATGAGAAAGTGTCAATATTCCACTATACCAAATGGAGGGGGGGGGGGCGAAAACAGCCGACATTGGAGCACCCCGGAAAATCCGTAGGCTTTGGTCACACCCCTTGTTTGCCCATGTGAGGCAAAAGGCACTAACCGTATTCTCTAGGCATACTTGTAACTACCAAAATGAAGAGAAGAGTGGTTCTAGAAAAAATTGTCCCCCTGAGGTCCCAGGTCACCTCGGATCGTCGTCTTACTAATATAGTATATCACAGTGTTCCTTGATCTAGGGGCTATTTTGCCCCCTTGTGGCCCTGAGATATTCCGGGGGGGGGACCATGGGTCAAAATCAAGTTGAAAGGTGGCCATTACAGGTTGCTGTGAAAAAATATATGTATATTCAGATATAAAGAAATGATTTTAAGTGAAACATGTGGCGGGAAAAAGGCGTGACACTTTTCAGAATGAAGCAGAACTGCCCATTGAACCTGGGCAATCTTAACACATGGGACCACGCCTTAACAGCCCAGAGACCCTGAACAATTCTCATAATTTTTTTTTGTTCGTTCATGCTATAAATACCCTACATAGAGCCCACCAAAAGTCCCAACCTAGAGCCCCTGCTTCAGGATGTGCGGCCATACCTGGACCCTTTCGATCGCAGCTCGAAAGTGAATCGTGAGTCGAGAGGTTCCCCTGAGAATGAGATACGATGTTTTCGGGACATGTATACAATGTTTTTCGGGAATGAATATGTAAAACTCTTGTGTACGGTACTCCCAGCCAGTCCGCGGTAGCCCGGTCGATAAGATACTCGCCTAAAGTACCAAAGGATGTTTAGAGGTGTCGCGAGTTCGATACCCGGTTTGTCCTTGTCAGAAAACTTTCCTGACACAGGGGTACAAAAAAAAAACGGCGACTTGACCATAGCAGAAAATTGGACCGCAGGGAGTCCCCCATCGAGGGGTTAGCGTACCAACCTCTCGATGAGTATAAAAAACAAGCCTGCCGTTCGGAATCGGCAATAAATTGTAGGTGCCGGTCTAATTAGCCCTCGTGTGCAGAAAATGACCGTGGTGCGACAGAAATGATCAAACTCCCAGGCAGGTAGGGTAATTACTGATGCTGCTTAAATGGCTCTACGTAGAACCAGGGTCATCTTAGAGCATAGTCTCCCAAACTTTTTGTTCCATCGCTCCCTTCATCAGAAATTTTTTCCTCTCATCACCCCCAACTCAAGTAAACCCATAGGATCCTATGTTAAATCAGTAGGTTCTATCGCCCCCTTGAACCATTCCATCGCCCACCAGGGAGCGATATTGCCCACTTTGGGAAACACTGTCTTAGAGTATGAGCTCATCCAAGTAGGGCCCCGAGCTTGATGTATTATGGTGGGCCCGCATGATGAGATGTGGTACCATGATTTGTGAGCGTAAGTAAATACGCAAGCTGCTGCTTCAGGGCTGGATACGCCCTCCTCCCCAGAACATAATTTTACCCGAGGGCCCATGTTGAGACAGCACTGCATAGAATCCCCCACAAGCACCACAAGATCCCTCACTGAATCAGGGACCGACCTTACTGATAAAATTTCTGTTCTCTACCAATTTGTGCTCAAAAAAAGCAATTAAGTATAAGGAAGAGTCTCAGTCCTTGGTAGAGGAGAGCTGAATAAAACCGGGGGGAGGGGGGGGGGAAGCACGAGAAAAAAGAAATAAGGTTCGAAGGTGGCTGAGGAGACGAAAAAAAGGTTAAGAAACACTGCCATATCACGTGCAAGCATTACTATTATTAAGAATTATTCTGAAATTTATTCGCAACAAATAATCGCACGACTATATAATTCTGCCTTTTCCCACCAGGGGGATATATATATGATCATGTGAAAGTGCAAAGACATTTCTGGGAAAATGAATCGAAATGCTCCAGTGGGAAATTCCGAGTACGAGGAAATCCTACAGAAAAAAGCATTTTTTTTTTTCGTTTTTGCAATTGTGCGTCTTCACATACGCCACGGTAGCTGCTTTGTCAAGTGGCGTAACCGGGTCATAAATTATCGAAGGGCAAAAGAAAAAAAAAAGAGAAATGGTCACAATGGAGTAAGGAATGGTAATGTCGTGGGCAGAGGTGAGAGGTGTAAGCAGATGCCACCCTTTTTTCTTTTTGCCATGTTGTTGTTGCTTCTGTATGAAGTGTGTAGGAGTTGGTGTTTTATATTCGGCAAGAACGCGATGGCAACGTATTGTGCCATCACTGCCGGAGGAAAAATTTGCATAAGTCTCTCTTGGTTTTCATTTTTACGACTTTTGGAAAAGACTTGCGAAAATATATATTTTTTTGAAAAGCAATAATAATAAACACGCGCGATATGTCACAAACATGTATGTCATGTCACACAACAATGCGTGAAGCAGTATACTGACGTGCTCAGTATAAGTGCGGAATTTTCAAGCTCGGCTTGACGATGTGGAATGACGATGCATGAGTTGAGTCTATGAAATGGCATTGACCTAAACCGAGTCGTGGATCTGTTGCCATCGTAAAAAAAAACGGAAATTATGCTGTGATTTTTGCTTCCATGCCATCGCCATGATAGTGACTTGCGTAAAAGAACGGTCGTTATATGGAATCGTTAACCTTCACCTGTAAAAATAGATGTGCTGGGTCACACACACAAGCCTCTTCGTTTTGATACTTTTGATCTATTTCATTAATAGACTGATCCAGCGGTTGATAAATCCCATTCGCCAGGTCGATATGGCGACTTAAAAAATTCATATTGGCGCCTAAAATTTTCTATTTGTGTTTTAGGGCAGAAGAAACACGCTTAACTCCTAAAATAGTTGGTTGGTGCCAAGATTTTTTTCTCGATTTGTCAAGCCCTGGACTGATCATTAGCCCATTAACTGCCAAATCTTTTTTTTTTTGAAATTTTTGGGCCGGATAAATTATATATGTGCACAAAAAGTTGTAAACGTAAAGCACGTAAAATTCCAAAATCCCCAAATGAGGATCGTGGCAGCTAATGGGTTAAATAACGGATGTGGAGGGTGGCCTTGATATCGAAGGGGGCGGTTATATTATAATACCTAAGGATTTTTGGTGTCTATGTCGAGGAAGTAAAAATGAGAGATGGCCAGGGCCGTCATTTCAACTTTTCCCAGGAAGGGGGAGGGGAGCAAAGAACGTGTACTCAATGTATGCTTATATATATTTGTATACATATATGTATACCATTTCTAGTGTATTTTTTAAAGCAGGGGGGGGGGGGGCAAGCTCCCCCAACACCCCAAATGACGGGCCCGGAGATGGCCTATTTAATAAGACTAAAGCAGTGTTCCTCAACCTATTTCTACACAATTTCGCTGACCGGCATTAATGGAAGAAAAAATTTGCTAACCAGCGAGAGAAAAAAAAAATCATTGGAAGGAAAAAATTTCTTCTCTTTCTAACTTATTATATTTTATCATGCGAGAAACATCGTTGAACTGAGACTCTCCTGCTGCCACCTATCGAATAAAAACAAAACCATTCGTTATAATTCTCAAGTAAAATTGGTTGTTGGTTTTAACCTGGTGTGCACAGCATGAAAATGAATGGAATAAAGATTGGTACCACATATTTTTTTATTTTTATGATGCACACTGTTGGGAGTTTTCTGAGTCATAATAGTGGTTACTATGCTGCATTTATGTTGGAATTTTTGACACATAGCAAAAAAACAAAAAAAAAAACCTGTTACGCTAGGACCCTTGCTGCCACCTATGAAATAAAAACAAACTAACTGCTATAATTCTTCGAGTAAAACAGATCGTTGGTCTTAAACCGGTGTGTGGCATGGAAATAAATGGTTTTTTATTATCATGCTACATATTGGTGTAGATTATATGCTCCCTAATACCGGTTACTATGCTTTTGTACTTACCACAAAATAATTCTGCAGCAAACATAGAAATATATAGTAACCGGTATTTTGACGCATAAGATTCACATTTGCATACACGCAATAAAAATAAATAATATACAGATCATTTCCATGCTGCACACCGGTATTAATCAGCAGTCAATTTTACTTGGGGAATTTATAAAATAGTTTTGTTCATATTTAATAGATGGCAGCAGGGGGGGGGGGTTTCCCAGCCGAAAGTTCCTCTATTTCAAGCAAAGCTTAATGAGCATTTCTCTTCTATACAAGAATATCCGAAAGGGGAAAGCGAATAGAATTCGAGCTCGTCAATGTTTCAGGCAACACAACTTATCTTTCTGACATTAGCAATTGATTCATAATAGCATCATATCTGCATTTTTTCATTATCACATGCTTTAATTTAGTTGCAGGAAAATTTCTTCGAGAAAGTTCCTTTTCCGGCTCTGATGATAGTCTTCTGGAACAGCACTGGTGGTAATTATTTCAGTTGAAGGTTCCATCGTGTGTGTGCGTGCCTTCAGGTTGTAGGCCCCGTGTTATTGGGCGATAAGATCTTGTTTTCACTTCCTTTATTGTTTGTTTGTGCTTAAATGGACATGGGAATCGCCGAGAGATATAAGAGAGCGTTTGTTGTCTTGTTGGATCTTCAATTGGGTGGTCCCTCGTCGTCGATGTTGAGAGAATCGCTGGACCTTGACGACAACCACTGGCAGTGCTACTCTGACACTGCCAATAACTAGAGCGGAAACTACCCTTCGCTTATGTAATAATAATGGCCTTATCTGTTTGGCAAGATCGCCAACAAACAGAACAACTTGTTCTTGGGGTGATGTAATAGATTTCTCTGCGTGCGTGTGTGTGTGTGTGTTGGATTTCGAGGTAACATCAATCATTCTTCCTGGTGTTCTTTCATTCTGGTCGAAAGTACGAGGGTATACGCCTCGAACTAACTCTACAGCAGAGTCCTCTAGCGGCCATTCATTCGTCCCTTTCTTGTCCGGGTAATCACTCTCCCTTGCCCTGGCTGTCATTCATCCGTGGCTTCCTTGCCTATATAATCCCTTTCTCTTGCCCCTAGCGGTCATTTATCAGTAGCTTTTCTTTGCCGAGGTAAACCATCTTCCTATTCATGGCTCTCTTGGCCTGGTGGTCACTTACCCATGGCTCTCTTGCCCTGGTGGTCATTTATCCGTAGTTTCCTTGCTCTGGTGATAGTCTCCCTTACCCTACCGGTCATTTACCTGTGGCTTCCTTGTCTTAACGATCATATATGTACAGCTCCCTCTCTCCAGGGATAGTTTTCAGTTGCTCCTTTGCTTTTATGGTTCAGAAAATTCAGGGAGAGAGGTAGGCTAAGTGAGCTATAGCCCTGGGTAATAAATTCTCGGCCCCTGGACCGGAATTCGTTATGGGGTCTTTTCAAGAAAATGTATCGTGTAAACAAAATAAAATAATAATAAAATGAGATAAGACGTTAATAATATAAATGATAAAGTATAATAATAATCGCAAGCGCCTCAGGCTAGAGACTTGTTAGCCCTTCCCCTACGCGGGGCCCCCAGGCATTCCATTCTCTTATTTATATTTTGCCTATTACCTACGACTAAACGTATCCCAGGCAATGAGCTCACGATAGTTTCGTTTGCCTCCCAGGGCCATAAACACCGTAAGGCTTTTCCGCTTTGCAAATTCGCCCTTCACCTACATCCTTGGGCCTCTTGCTCCATTATTTATACTTCATCGCGGGTGAATAAAATTGTGATGAACGATTCAAAACAAGTGTCCAAACGGCTCGAAAAACCTCTCGCATAAATATCATTCGGGCCTGTCACAAGAGGCCCCCCGAATAGCTTAAAGCTCTTTATATCGATGATATACATGTATACAACATGAAGTATCATCATCGACCCCCGTAGGGACGGTCTCCGGTTTGATGTCGCCCATCAGCATTTTTTTTACGCTTCCATGAACTGTTTTTCTCTATATTTCAAGGCTTTGAGGGCCTCTTTTTTTTTTTTTTTGCCCCTATGAACTTATAATGTGTCGGTCGTGACTAGGAACCAGTTTAGAGCCTGTTCTTTACGGGGCCCTGAAAAAAAAAATAGAGAGGAATGTTTCCTCCCACATCTTGTCCCCTTCTCGGGGTCATTTTCGAAATTCCGTGGCCGCCTTTGAAATGTTATACCGTCCTAAATAACGTAAACCTGACCTGTCAAGATGCTAGGCTTGGATTACAGAGATAGGTGGCGCGCCTCTGAAGAAGCCTGAAGAGGAATTTACCCTGGCTCTCGAATAATCTCCTATGAGGATTATGAATGATGTGCTTGTTTAGTTAGGCTTCTTCAGTTTGTCGGATTGGATTTCTTCCCACTAAGGACCGTCTTAATGGTTGGGCATAATTTAGGGCGGGGGTCCTAGGTGCACAAGGGGCACCTTTAAATACCCGCGGCATCCTTGCTGTAGTGTTGATTTGCCCTTGTCCCGGCTCCTTTGCCCTTATTATGAAACCACCCGTGGCTCCATTGTCCTTCTCATGAAGTATTCGTGGTCCCTTTGACATTACAATGGAATGTAAGGTGCTTCCTTGGTGTTGAAATGAACATCACGTGGCTCCCTTGCCCTTATAATGAAAACCCGTGGCTCTTCCCATTTAGATGAAATATCCGTTGCCCTCCTCCCCCATTTTGATTAAATGCCCCTCCACACACATGCCCCTCCCGCCTTTTCTATTAAATATTCCTGGCTGCATTGCTCTAATAGGGGCGAAATAAACTTTTCCTTACAATGAAATGCACGCGGCTCTATTCCCTTGTATTGAAATATATGTGTGTCCCCTGCCTTGAATTGGGCCATCCATGGCTTTCTTGTCATTTGATGACGAATCCTTGGCTCATTTGCCCTTACAATGAAGTAAACGTGGTTCCCTCGCCCTCTTAATTAACACCCGTATCCCTAGTGTAAAATCATCCATGGCCCCTTCTCATTTTGATGAAATATCTGTGGCTCTTTCGTTCTTGGGATTATATACTCGAACAGAGCCACCTTAATGAATTTCCCTATAACTCGGGATGACACCCTAATGAACTCGGGACTCTTAATGGGGGGGGGGGGGGGTTCCTTTGTGCTCATGTTGTGTCATTAAACGTTTTTCATATGCATATAAATGAAAAATCTTCAATAATTTTGGGTGCTTTTTTCGATTCGGAGGGCTCGGGAATCATCCGGTGTCATAAGGGCAAGATGCCTCTGGTGATGAGGACATTAAATATTTGAAGGGGGAAAAAATAATTGTTATGATAATTCAGCATCGACATGAAGTTTAGGGTATTGAGCACCGCGATGAAGCTCTCAAGAGTGCTCGATGCTCGTGCCCGATTCCGAGGTAATGGTGGAACCCGCATTCTGTGAGCCAAAGTGAGCCAAAAAAGGACCTTTCTTCCATATTTTTCGACCTTTTCCCCGTTTTTATAGAAATTATATTCTTTCACCCATTCATTCTGAATTGTTTGGTTACGTTAATTAACATTTATATGAAATATCCCCGAGGATGTATCGATGTTGCCATCGGTTGACAGAAAGTTATAGCATGAAAAACTGTTGATACTGTATGTATAAGTTGTTTTCTAAATATATGTTGTAGTTACTGCCAACGCCCGAAATTGGCGTTTAAGTGCTCTAAAATTGTGCCACATGTCACTCAAGGGATCTCAAAATGTCACTCAAGGGATCTCCATGGATCGTTCAAGTGTTCTGGAACTGTGTCGCGGGTTACTTAAGTGATTTTTGAATGTGCCACGGGCCTACTTCAGTGATCTGAAAGTGTGCCACAGGCTACTTAAATGCTCTAGAATTGTGCCACGGGTCATTTAAGCGATCTGTAAAAATGTGCCGCTTAGTTAATTTTTACAAAATTGGGTTTGTGGAGGCAAGCCACATCAGATAACTTTCTGCAGGGCCACATTTGTTCCGCGGGTCAAGGGTTTACCATGTATGGCTTAAAGGGTGGGTCGCAATCAATTTATTAAAAGATAAGTTTTGAGTTCTTACCCTTCAAATAGCATTGAAATCGATTATAATAACATATAAAGGTATTTTCTTTAGAAATTTTAAAATTTTTTAAAATTAAAAAAATATTTTATTTTCGTTTAGGGTGGGGGGGGGGGAGGTGCACGAGCCCCTTATGCCCCCTCCCGCGTACGTTTCTGAACCCACCAATATGCGTTAGGAGGGGGGGGGTCAGAGTTTTGCTGACTTTTGCTGACGGGGGGGGGGGGGTCGAAAATGGTTAAAAATTTGCTGATATAATACTTGTACAGCCCCTAACTATACGAAGTATTCATAAAGATAACGCTGCCATCTACAGTTACTTTTTCAAAACACTTTAGTTTCCAAAAAATGCCGGTAGAGGACAGCACGATTACAGTTCTACCCAAAAAAAAGTTGAAGCGCGAATTTCAACAGCGATGTTTCCGCCAGAGAAAGCAGTCGAATTGAGACTTTTTTCCATGGGGACGTAATTGTTTTTGTTTTTCCCTCCAAACAACGGACAGACACAAATGGAACGTTTTACGAATTGCAGTCGGACCTCGATGTAACGAATTCATCGAATTTTTAACGAATTTTTTTTTCAACAATTTCCGGCGTGTCGAGTCTTTCATTGCAGGGCGTTCAAATTTGTTGAAGATTTTTCAATAGTTCTGCAATTTTTTCACACTCCTGAGAAATTACTTTTTCCCCCCATTATTGCTAAATTTTGAATAATCACGAATTTCCACTGTTTCTAGATTTTCAACAATTTCAAATTTTCATTACTTCTACATTTTGAATTAATTCTAAAATAATTTCTTCATTCATTTTGAAATTATTTGTTTCGTGTGTTATTCCGAGATAATTTGAATGTAACTCGAGAGTTCACCGGCATTACGAATCTAGAGCTCTATTCCCATTCAGAAATAATTAAAATTCAGTATCATTTATAATTTTAAAAACATTAAATAAATAATTTCTGATTCATTATAGGGAGTTATTGAAATTTCGGATCGCAAAAGTTGGAGGGTGACAATTATTGAAAATGCTCGATAATTCCAGGCGTCGAAGAATCTCGTGGTCTTCGGCATAAGGGGAAGCCGCTGTGGTGGTCGAATGGTTATAGTCACGGACACGCGATGCGAGGATCCTGGTTCGAACCCCACAGTGGTGGTCGGCTGAAGTTGGTTTTCTGTGGTTCCCAACTTCAAGGCGCAAATGCGAGCCGATCTCCCCGTTAAAAAGTCTCGCCACAGAGAGCAACAGTCCTACAACGATAAATCATAACACTTCACTCATAGTTAGAGAAAGTGGTGGCAGATGGCAGCACTACACATAACAAGCATTACAGAGAAACAAAAAACTTCTCGTCAGGTTTCACTACACGCACATTCCCGCATGTACCGATTCGTTGGGGGGGGGGGTGCATGTGTGGTGTAGCAGTAGTAGGTAGGGCCTCCAAAAAATGGCTCGGGGATCCATGATGTTCTTAAGTCAGCCACCTCGTTGGGCAATTTGCGCGTTGTATTTGTATAATCATTACTGCAGGCCCGACAGTTCTCATTTCTCGCGTAAAAATGGCATTTTGTCAGCTCAGGTGAAATGAAGGAGAGAAATTCATCAGTTTTTAAGTGAAACTGTATACCAGGGATCTTCCACACGCTGTCCGCGGGCCACATTGAATGCCCCGCCAGTCATTTTCAGGAAATATAAGTTGAAAAACGATTAATTCTAGAATAAATGAGAGAAATAATTTCAGAATCAATGAAAGAAATAGTTTTAGAGCAAATGAATGAAAAAACAATAATTTTAGAATAAATGAAAAAACAATAAGTTTAGAGTGAATGAAAGAAATAATTCCGTAACAAATTGATGAAAACTCAGAATTAATGAAAGAAATAATTTTAGAATTAATGGAACAAATAATTGTAGAATTGGTGAAAAAAATAACTATATCGATAAGAAAAATAATTTTGTAATTTCGGATGGAAATTATTTCACAATCAATAAAAGAGTATTTGCATTATTACTGAAAGAAATGAGTTTAAGAAGTATTGAGTAGGAATATAATTCCAGAATAAACGAAATAAATAATTACAGAATCGTTTAAAGTGATGTCGGATTAAAATTACTCTCAGAATTAATAAATTTAATTTAGAATAATTAATAAATAATTAATTAATTTAATTAATTAATTAATTCAGTAATTAATCAAAAACATTTTCATAATTAGTGAAAAAAAATTATTTCAGAATTAATCAAAACTAAAAATTAAGAAAATAAATAATTTGAGAGATGATAAAATTTGTGAATTATTTTTTTCCCTGTTTGAAACTCGGGGGTCCTCATTGGCCCCAACTATCAAGATGCCGCTAAATTACGTGAGTTTGTGGTCCGCGGGCTTCGTGGGAAGTTTCGATTGGCCCGCCGTGTCTGAAAGGTTGAAGACCCCTGCTTTACACTGTTTAATATTATATTTGCATTTTTACCGCTGTATTAATTTTCGCTTTTGTATGTCTTTGCAGCTATATCATCGGATCTGTGCACGGTATCGAAGCTGCTGCGCCAGAAGAAGCCGTACAAGACGGTCTACTCGCAACGGACTCAACTGTTCCTTCCGTCCAATCGCCCGCCGTGCATCGACGAGCTTTACAAGGAAGCCAGCGCTTCTCCAGTGTCCGTCATCTGCGCCGTCGATAAGTACCGTACAGATGGCCGCACGTCGTCGGAGCTGTTCATGGTCACTCCAGTGCTCGGCGGCGAAGACACCCGGAAGAAAAGGAGAAGAAAGATGCTGGACATCGAGACAAGAAAGGTAATTCCATCTTTTTGATTCGTAATCGGTTTTTAACCACTTCACGAACGAGCGTTTGGCAAAGAATTTGGATTATCTCTATTCAACGAATCGGCGATAAATATGGTAACCTTGCCCTAACCTAACCGTACGTTAGAAAAACGAAGGTGGGGGGGAGATATAAAACGAATTATTTTAATAGATAAGAGAGTTGTTTTTTAGAGTTCTCTTTCGGTGTATGTATATCGTAGAAAGACACAGTATATGCGTAGGAAAAAAAATCCTCCGTAGATATTAGGGTTACTATAAAGATTCGCAATGGTGAAGAGAGAGAGAGAGAGAGAGAGAGAGAGAGAGCAGCTATATTTTACTGGAGTTTGGACGTAATATTGCGCCTGTGATCGTCAAGAGGTTAATATCCCCACTCGCGTGGCGCAGTGCTCGTCTACCACCATGAAAGCTAATATCAGGTGTACAGGTTCTATCCTGGGGCTAGGATATAGGTAACGAGTGTTTTTCCTACCGAACCTGAGCTGACCACCGAGAGATGTGGTGTCCCCATTTCCGACCCAACTCGATTGGTAGTAAATTTCTGTATGGCGATATGGCAGGAGTTTGTGCACGGTAAAGCAGTAGCAGTCTTTTACCCCTAGGTTGCGGAATTGTCGGAAAAATGCTCCTCTCAAAACGGCAGTGTAAAAAAAAAAATCCCCCTTTTTTCAGTCGCCTTTTCTGAAAGGTAGATGGCATTCAAACTCATACGTTGCAAATATAGTGAGACCTGTCTAAGAAGGTAAGGACACGGTATTAGACCGAAACCTGTCTCCGACGGAATCAAAAATAGTCAAACCTTCATTGATTAAGGTTGTCCTTTGAAGCAAAAAGTTGAGATTTCATTGACTCAATCTTATTTAAAATTACATTTTAATACAAATTTTTATTGGAATTTAAATGAATGAAATCTCAACCTTTTGCTTCATTTCATGAATTGAACTGTTTCCTTTATTTTAATCAATATTTATTCAATTACATTGATGTCATGGTATTTTATCATGCGCGCAAGCTGTTTTTAATGCATTTTTTTTTGAAAATTTACAAGAAATTACGTATCAAAGATATGTAGAACTCTATACTAGCATAGGATTGCACATGCAATGAAGAACATGTGTAAAATATTTGGGATAAATCAATGGTTAAATAGTATTTTTATTGATGTTTCTATTAGATCATAGTTTTTCACCATGTTAAAAGGTATGGGACCCCTTAATGATTTAGGTGTGTGTGTGTGCACCTTTATGAAACGAAAACCTGTCTAAAATGGAATATTATTTGTCTCTTGACTCCGTTTCTTACAGGTTTGACTGTGTAAGTATGATCCCCAATTTAAAAAGTGCTCAACAGTCGTTCAAAAATTACCCCTCACCAGTTTTGAGAGAGAGTGAAAGATACCGTGTGTAAGGGTGCGTCCACAGTTAACCGCTTCTCGCTTTATCGCGGCTGAAAAAAATCGTGAAAACTCATCGGGGCGGCCATAGTGCGCCCGCCTACCTGCTTTTACCCGCTTTAACCGGAATGAATTATTACAGTGGAATTTCGGTTAACGAGCTTAATTCGTTCCGCGAGCGTGCTTGTTATACGAATCGCTCGTTATTCGAATCAAGCTCCCCCATAGGAAATAATGGAAACACGGATAATTCGTTTCACAATTATTCATTCCCATAAAAATGACTAATAAGAACGACATTTTATATATAATCAATTACACAATGCAATAATATATATATATAATACAATAAAATATATATATTGGACGAGCCAATGAATTTTCAGAGATATTGACCTTGGCCCGTGCGTAGCCTGGGCTAGAAATCAGTGAACTTCCCTCTTGCGGGGAGGGCGTCTCAACATCATGGGTCCTCAGGAAAAGTGCAGGGTCGTCTTAAGAGCCCCATCGGTTTTCTCTGCCCCCCCCCCCCCCCGGATACAGTAATTCTTCTAAGGCCCCGTACTTGGATAGAAATGCCTGTCTGGTATGCTATTCACGTATTGAGGCTCTCGAAAAATTTGACCAAATATCGTTAGCATGCGCACCCCTTTCAAACTTGAGGCCCCGGGCCGTGCCAGGGTGGGCTCACGGATTACGACGGCACTGACAAAGTGTTCTGGGGTCACCTGTACTTGGCTGGAGAGAAGTAATAGCTTACATATTGATTACATCCAGAAATTGTAGTACCAGATCTCATCATGTGCCCCCCCCCCTCCATGGATATGAGGATCCGGACCCTGCCCATATGTGCCCGCGGATTTAGATGGTCCTGGTTCCATGCTGTGCTGGATTCAGAAAGCATTAACATTTTCTCCCACCATATATAATTGAAATCTATCACCTCTTTCTCTGAGGGCCCCTCTTCAGCACTTACCATGGTTCCACTTCATCTGATTTTCACCTGTGAACCCCTCTCAGAATTCATACCCCTCAGAATATCCCAGAGACGCTAGAGGGCCATATGGTACCATGTTAAGAACCACTGTAATATAACGTTAACACAAATCATTGATCTGAAATATCTGCTGCCACCTACCGAATAAAACTAATATGATTTTTTAATGGAAATTGGTAAAAGTTTTTTGATTAGTGAAATATATTGAAAAAATAATATAATATTGCGTAATAAAATATTTTTATAAGCAATAATATTTATTAAGTTATCAAATTTGCTTCAAAATTTCAACGGTTGGTATTTTTTTGAAGTAAAATAACATTAGTAAACTTGCGAAATAGTACCGTCCATGGTTTTGTGAGGACATGGGTTACGCCTTCCTTGATCACAATTCCTCATTAAAGTGATAGACAAAGCGTATCAATAATAGTCTGTAATACGCTTTGGTGATAGACGACCGCATATGACAAAATTTATTGATATTGTATTACTGTACCCTAACATCAATCGATAATTTTTTTTTAGTAAATTTAATATTTGTATGTATATTATTACTTCCTAAAATATTATCAATATGATACAATATTTTTTTTATCACTTTATTACGCTATTCAGAAGCCGGTCAGCAACTTCAATCGGAAAATTGTAACAGTTTTATTCGATAGGTGACAGCAGAGAAGTTTCAGTGAAATGATTTTTCTTGGCATGTTATATACTGCAGTAGTTCGCAACCTGATGCCATGGGACACTCTGGAAAGGGGGGGGGGGCACTGGAGTGTTTGTGACCGTTAATTGTTAATGCTAATCGTTAACCAGTTATGACATAATGTAAGCGGAATCGTTAATTAATTAAGGATCATTAATGATCATACTGAATCCAAGAGTTTTTATGGCGACTAATTATTGTTATATTATTATACAAATCGTTAATTAGTTACGATATAATAAAAGCAATATCGTTAGTTAATCAAAATACCGTTGGATTTAGTTTTATCGTTAATTAGTTACGACAATAAACGCGCGAAATCGCTGATTTATCATCAATTAATTAATTAACTATAATTATCGAGGAAATTTGGGATAAAAAAACCAGCATTAAATGCGGGGAAAACGGGTTTTCCGCATTTAACGCTGTTCTTCCCCAAATTTTCCTTCGATTTTCGAATTTGGATATCTCTGTGAATATTGCGCTTGGAAACACGGAATTTTTTTTTATGGTTGGCCTCAGAAGAGACAGGGAAAGAACTTTCTAACTGGAAGGTAGAGAACATTAGGGGACCGTATAAAAACTTAGATTTTTTTTGATTTTTTTACACTGTATTTTCACTCTCAAAATTGGAGAAGGGTAATTTTTGAACGACGGACGGTTGAGGATTGATGGGATAAACGCCGTGTTAGTACTTACAGGACACCCTTTATATGTCTTACGCCATCTATATACGTCACTTTGAAAATTTCTTATTGAAAACGAAAAAATTCAAATCATCCTGTGATGATTTGAGCAAGCCCCTACGCTGATCGTCTGTGGTACGTGGTCCAGAACCTGACCTGGCCACGGTAGAGGGTTCACCCGAGCCACCGAGCCTGAAAGAGACGACGTGGTCCAGGACCTGGCCTGGCCAGGGTCGTCTTAAGAGTATCATGGGGGCCCCGGGCCAATTGATTTTTCTGAGGCCCTACCAAACAAATTCTCGAAAATTTCAACCAGATCTCATTTTTATGATGCCTCTCTTCGCTTGAGGCCCCCCCGGCCGTGCCCGGGTGGGCCCATGCCTTAAGACGGCACTGGTCATGGCAAGAGGGCTCACCGAGCCAACAAGCCTGGAAGAGAAGACGTGACGTGGTGCAGGATTTTGGCGCCTGGCCACAGAAAACAACATGGGCTCACTAGAGCCGCAAAGCCATGGACATTGATTTTGTATAATCAGAATTTTTTCATTGAAATTTTTTAAAATCTCTCTCTGTATCTCTCTCTCTCTCTACTTTTTTTAAAAATATATACGTGTTTTATATTCATATATTTTATATATATGCATAATAAAGCACCCGATACCACCCAGTTTCCTCATCCGGGGCTAAGGCTAAACTTGACAAAGGTCGATAGGGCCAGGGCGGTGCACGGTATGAAATGTCAAATATGAAATGATCATCTGTGGATGATGGGGAAGCATTCTAAAAGTTAATACCCATGACAGGGCCGTAACTAGAGGGGGGGGGGGGTAGCAAGATGGGGCAACTGACAAGATGGGGCCGGGTGGCAAAATTTATAGGACGGCAGTTTTAGGCGGGAACGAAGAGCACTGTTACAAAATAATCGAATTTTAAAGTTGTGGGGGCGGCAAAAATCCTACTTGCGGTCCTGCCCCATGAAGGGATTGGAAACCGGTTTCATTTTGGTCTTTGCATGTATTTCCAGCCGGCCAACTTCTCTCTTGCGCGCTCACAGCAAGACGACTCGAAGTCTGGCGGCGGTGAACTGACCGGAGACGACGAGCCAAAACCGTCCACCTCCTACGAGGATGGTAACGACAGCCGAATCACGACGCTGGACAGGTTGCCGTCTCCCGAAGAGCAGACCATGGCGATGTCGTTGGAGTATCCGTCCACGGTGGTGTCCGTCGACGTCAGTGGTTCCAGCTTCCTCAGGATGACATCGTGTCGAAGATCCTTAATTCATGTAAGTAATCCATCCCTGAAGCTGGGGCGACACTCATGTCCAGCTTGGTCCAATAATCTCATTCGCAAATATTTGCCTCCCTCCTGCTGCAACGAAGCATCCACGGCATAGGCTAGACAGGCTACACACTGGCCCAATATTGCTTGGCAAATATTTGCTTCCAGAACACTCTCTGTGTTGTGGCTGTTGGCGTTCTTCCATCAATGTGTGGGCCGACGGATCGGAAGATCGGGAGGGAAGGCGGCTCACATTTGGCTTAGGGCTGGAAAGTCCTGGTCGTTCCCTTTCAACCACTTTTCCAATATATCTTCCAGGCTCCAACATTTGACGATGGTTGTCAATGACGGAGCGGCCACACTACACGCCCATGACCAACTTTGGAACGTACTGGCCCAGGCTGGATACGAGTGTAGCTCCCGACTTCACTGAAATATCATAAGGCACGACACGTGCCATTAGATTTGTTTTGTAGGCTGATCAATGTTTAATCTTCGGGCGCATTTATTTTTCAGGCGGATTTCGTCATAAAGAGGAAGAAGAACAAAGGGAAGCAGAAAAGGCGCCACACGGTGTGCGAAGGCAACAACAAGGAACTCGAGACGGCCCTGCAGAACATCACCATGGTCAACTCGTCCTGCCAGACGGATGACCTGACGTCCGAAGCCCCACCGACCACGTTCTTCCGGCGCTCTTTCTACAGGCGGAGAGCCAAGTCGATGGAAGGCGTGCGCAGGGAGACGGTAGCCCTGGACGGACTCAACCTGGACCTGAGCAGTAAGAGGAGCGAATCCAGCAACCAGTCGTCCCAGGCCGACGGACTAAACGCCATGAGCTCGAAGAAAGGCAACGGCAGCCAGGCGTCCTCTTCCTCCAAGAAGCAGGGGAAGTTCTCGCTGATGACCAGGGCAGCCGCGAACCCGATCCTGAACAGCCTGTCGTCGGCTCTGTCAAGTGCCGCGGTCAGGTTGAGGCACCCGACGAGATCGAAGCAGGACGTCGACGGCAGGTCCTCCAGCGGTAACTGGAGCGCCAGCAGCAGCACGAGGGCCTCGGTCGATTCGGACCAGCACCACGCGGCCGTATTGGCGGCTGTGGACAGGAGCAGCAACTTGTCGAGGAGTTCCGCCGGGAAAGACTCCCTGTTGTCGGAAGCCACGCAGCACGAGTCCGTCAGGTTAGTTAAGTACGAGTTTACATGTAATTACCTAGACTAAACCACACATGCTCAACCTATGGCCCTTGGGCCAAACGTGGCACTAGGAGCCTGATGTGGCCCATAACCTCACACCTAATTTAGTAAAAAATTAATTAAATGGCACATTTCTCCATATCACTCAAGTGACCTGCTCTGTAGTTCCATATATCATTTAAATGGCCCGCGCAAATTCCCAGGTCATTTAAGTGTGCTGCGGCCTATTTACGTATCACTTGCGACACAGTTCCAGAGTACTTGGTGGTACCAGGTGCATTTTAGGATCACTTAAGTGATCAGCAACATATTTACAGATCCCTTGAGTGACCAGTGGCGCAGTTCCAGATGACTCAAGCGGGCCATGAAAAATTTCCAGATCACTTAAGTGATCTGCAGCACATTTACAGATCACTCGAGTGACCCACGCCATAGTTCCAGATGATTCAAGCGGATCACGGCAAATTTCCATTTAATTTAAGCCACCCGCGGCACATTTACAGATCATCCGCGGCACATTACAGATCACTTGAATAACCGGCGGCACATTTGCAGATCTCTTAAGCGACCCGCAGAATTTCCAGATCACTTGAATGATACGCGGCACACTGCAGGTCACTTAAATGACCCGCGGCACATTAACAAATCACATACGTAGCCCATGGCACATTTACGTACGACACAGTTCTAGAGTACTTGATGGCCCACGGTGCATTTTAGGATCAGTTTAGTGAGAAGCGGCTCATTTATAGATCATTTAAGTGACCCGCGATACGTTTTCAAACCAATGAAGTGTGGCTCACACTCTTGTAAAGGCTGAGCATCCTTGATCTAAACATTGTACGTGCACTCTTCATGGCCTAAGATTTTTTTGGTGTTTCAGGTCTCAAGAAAATGGCACTGGATCAGGCCAAGTTCCGACTCTGGAGTCGCTTTCGGACAAGGCAAGAGCCCTGAGAAACACTCAACCGTGGGAATATGACAGAGGCAGAGAATCCTGCAATTCGACCCCGGAACGATCCTCAGATTGCGCCAGCACGCCCCTGGTGATCTCCCCTTACATCGGGAGGCGCAACCGCTTCAATTTCTACGGTGCCAGCAGCTCCATCGACGACGGGGAATCGTCCGTATACTCTGTGGACACGGACGGGTATTACACGTCCATGCACACCGACAGCGGCCTGTGGAATGGCCTCGGTTCTCCCAAGGGCGGGGATTTCCGGGCAAGGCACAGGCGCGAGTCTCAGAGCTCCATAAGCACCATCGGTAACGTCAGTGTTAACAGTATATTGTCCAGGACCGTGACCGAAACCTCGGAGACCGGGAGTTTCAAGACTCAGAGGTTCGCTCCGGAACCGCCCCCTAGATCGAGCAGCAACGACCAGAAGACGGCAGAGAACGCGGACGTCATCGGAAAGACAACAGTCAGCGATGGATTGTTCGACCGCGGATTCGATAAAGACAGTTCGCCGCCCAGGAACAACGGTTCCGCGTCGGAGTCCGACTACGAGACCGGCGACAGGATCCGCTGCAAGACGACCATCAACTCGAGTAGGTACCCATCCTTGTGCGCAGTCTCGCCAGAAACCAGCGACGACGAGCTCGCCGAACTCAGGGAGAAGTCCAAATCGCCCACGGTCAGCATAGTCGTTGCGGAAGTCCATCGGTCCGACGACTCGACGGTCCCGAAGAGGCCAGAGTCCGGCAGGGGACGCCAAACTCCCAGAGAGCCAGTGTCCGCCAGTCCTTCAATCGGAATCAACATGTATGGTAGCAACAACAGCAACCAGTCTCCAGCGAAATCCCTCTTCAATTCTAGTCTCATCCGATCCGGCCAAATCAGCACTTCCACGCCCAAACACGCTCCTTCTCCTCCTCCTACTACAGTCTCGTCATTCGCGGCGGAATGTCCCGCCAAGGACGACTTGGCAACGACAGCCAAACAAACCGACGATCGCCAGTGCAGGCTGCCAACTAAGCTGTTCTGCGGTGGCGTTAAACTCAGAGAGATGACTGCCGTTCCCATACCTTCTGTGCCCAGCGTCAATGCAATCGTCGGCAGTGGCGTGCCAAAGCCAGTTCCTCAAAGTTCTAGACCAGAACAGCAACCAAGTCAAGACTCCAAGACTGACATCGTGAAGACTGTCTCCGCTGCTGCGGCGAAATCCAAGAGCTTCCTGAAGAACCCTCTCAATAGTCTCCCTTTCCGACAGTCGGAAAACCACTCGCCAAAACCAAACAAGTCCAGTCCTCCATCATACATATCCTTCCAGTCTCCGGATTCGCCGGTCTCATCTTCCACTGCCTTATCGACGGATAACCTATTGTCACCCTCGAGTGCCTCTTCGACGATCAACCAGGAATCCAGGCTGTCGTCGTCGTACCTTTCACACTCCTTGGACAGGAGCAAATCCCACTGTGGTGGTGATTCTCCAAGCTGGACGTCGCACCCGGCCACTCTTCCAAGGTACCAGTCGTCGATGCACGGTTCTGAACCGAAAACGATCACCGACTCTCAACTGCTGGAACGTACCCCATCTTCTCGTCACATCACTCCTAAGAGATTTGATGCAAAGCCTCCACTACAAGGTGGAGAGGGTAATGTTGGCGGTGGTGCTGAAGTCATTCAGCAGCCCGAGCAGCACCAGCGTCCTACACAGAGCGTCTTTTTCAGACCTACCAGAGGAGGACGTTTCTGTCGCACGTATTTCCCGTCTCACCTGATATCACCTCGCGACCAACCGCCCGAGAATGAACCGAGAACGAATCCCACGCAATCACCGACCCCGGCGAACCACGGATCCAGATTGTCCGGCCCGTCGAGCATCAACGAAATAGGTCTGCCAATCGCGGATCCGTACCCGCAACCGCCGAAGATCACCCGAACTCTCTTCCCAATATCGAATTATCCTCCGCCGTCGCCGGTCTCCAGAACCGGCAGCGTCTGCGGGAATGTCCGCGACTCCCCCGTCCAGTTCACGAGTTCACCAGCTCTACCCGGTAAGTGGAGTTCGCTTCGGGGCACCGGCTCCACGTCCGCGGGAGAACCAAACACTGCCCTTCGTGTACCAGCCGCTACCTACAAGTTCCAACCCCTCCCGGCGAAGACATCGCCGTCTCCGACTCAGATAGGCTTCTCGACCTGTACTCCTCGCCAGGCTCAGGTATCTGTATTGACACCCACGACGTCTCGGATATTGGATCAGATTACGAGAAACAAAACTGTGGACACGTCCAGCTCCTTGAAGGACTTTTCTCCTCGATCACCGCAACCCGAATTCACGCCACCGAACCCACCGGACTTGATACCGTCCAGCTCGACTCCTCCGTCGACTTTGGACATAACGTCTCGGACGGGTCCGAGACAATCCCATCAAAGACCGGACTCCAAACAGCCGGCTCCAACAACGTACACCGGTGACCACCAGAGAAGGTTAAAGCCGCTATCATCCAACGAGCTCTTCGCCATCATTCACGACTCCAAGAAGAAACACAACATCAGGTCCGAATCGGAGAAATCACTATCACCACTGTCGTCTCGCTCGAGTTCACCGAGCGTAATCAGCTCAGTGCCATCTCCGTCCAAAACTCAGCGGATAGAGACGGGAGTGCTGTCCAGATACTGCGACAGTCCTTCGCCGTCCCTCTCCGGCGGATCGGTGTACGACAGGTTCGGCAAATCGAAACCAACCAGCATGCACGACTTCAAGATGCTCCTGTTACAAGCCAGGACTGGTAGCCAAGAGGCCAGCCCTCGTCCATCCGCGGCCGAACTGCTCAAGGTGTCGCCAACGAGGAGATCCATCGTCGCATCTCCAGCCCAGGCGAACCCGAAGCAGCAGACAAATTCGCCATCGTGGACCAGGGGTAGACTGTCATCCCCTCAGAACCAACCACCCGTCCACGTACCGGTCAAGCGCAGCATGAGGACCAGGTCCCCGTACCTGACGAGGTACGACTCCGCTTACCCACCCATATGGGAAGACTGCTCCGAAGACATGGAAGACACTGCCGATGAAAACAGGAACACCGTCGTGAATTCCATCACCTTAGCTCCGGTCGAAGAAGTCCTGGGAACTGGAAACCGCTACAGATGCACTCCGGTTAACAGGAACATCCTGGATAACCAACAACCTAGTAGGACGAGCACATGGGTGTGACGGAAGACAAACAAGGTCGGTGGAAACAAAACTTGAAAACTACGAGGTTTGTTCAAAACGTATCCGACTATAATTTTTTGTGCTTGAACCAATAAAGCTGGAGAGGCGTGGTTTAGTGCATGTATGTATGCAACCCTAAGGCGCATGCTTGAATTTTTTCCTGCCTGCAGAAGCTGCCAGTCCGCCGATTAGCGAGCACCGTTGTCGCATTTTTGTTTTCGACCAAATGGTAAGGAAAAACTTTAATAACGTTACTGCATTAATCGTGATGGAGTTGCCGGTTGCGACTTTGAACCTATTGGTAGCGCTCCTTGGAGATGGTTGTGCCGTGCGGCTCGTACTAGTGATGAACAACGCCACTGGAGTCAAAGACGGTCAGCATGACTTTGACATTTCATTTCCCGAAGCCCAAAAATCATCAGTCAAAATAGAATGAACGGATCCAACGCTATTGATTGCCTCATCTGCAAGTTCTCTGATCGTGATTCGACGATCCTGCAGCATCACTTGGTCAGTAACGATCCCATTTCTGGATGTTGAGGGCCTACCAGAACATTCTTCACTCCCTGTTGATGTTCGGTCATCATTGAATCCTAGTAGAACTCCTTTATCGGTGTGGTGCACGTTTCTTCATCTCCGAAGGTCTGTTGAACCTTGCAGATTGTTTCCATTTGGGAATCACCAAGCTTCACAAAAAGATTAATGCAATAGCATCGTTCAACGTTTTCCTGTCATTTTGTGAAAAAACGAAAATTCATCAGCGGCGACTTGCAGCTTGTGCCGGCCGGAAAAAATCCAAGTACACACAATAGGATTGCCTAAATACGTGCATCAAATCACGTTTCCATAGCTTCATTGGTTTACGAATGAAAAATTATGGTCGGAATTGTTTTGAATATCAATTGAATATCGTTTTGAACGAACCTTGTTTTGTGCGTGTATCCAACGAGCTTTTTCATCTAATAAGCTTGAGATAGGTGTCCTCGACACAGGAGAAAAATCCATATAAGGCTGATCAAAATCATCACTATCTTCATCATCACTGATCGACTAAACTATTTATATAAACATTGTATTTTTTTTTGAATAAACTAGATATTTTTTGTGTGTAGTACATCATGTTTAACTTTTCTGCACATGAGACCACTAAACACACATACTAGATACTAAAAGACCAGGGTTTTCCATTCAGAAATTGGAGAGAGCTAGATCAAATCATCTAGATCTGTAGTTGCAAGCATCTAAAGCACAGGTTTTTAATAAATGACCCTCATGTTGTTGTCTAAGCTTTTTGCAGTGGCTGGCAGATGAAAAAAGCTTAAATACTTGCAGAACTTATAGGAATGCTAGAAAAAAACCCTCAATAAAAAATGTATTCAGAGTTTTTCGAATTTACATTCGGTAAACATACTTTAACTTTGCGGAAAACATTGCAAAAAAAAAAAAAAAAAAAAAATCACATTCAAAATACAGTAAAATCTAAGACTGACACAGTATGAGACAGAAACCTGCCTTAAATGGAATAAATATAGTCTCGTTGAATGATTAATGCATTTTCAACCATAGGAAACCTCTTTAAGACAGAAACTGTCTAACGCGGAAAGGATAAGCATATTTAGTCAATCTGTAGATACAAAAGCTGCTAAAATATAAAGAATTTTCGGTCACGTGCAAGTTTTTGTCCTTTGGATGAAAGGAAAGTTAAGTTGTTCTGATCCTCCCTTTTGTTAGGCGAACTCTTTCACTTCTTGGGAAAAATGATGAACGCTTATTTATCTAGCTGAACTGGTTCTAGAAGTCGGACTTGAGAGGAAGCGTGGGTTTACTATTCAAAATTTAGTAAAGGCTTGTTTAGCATTTCTTTTATGATGGAAGTGGTGAATTTGGTTAGAAAACACTCCCATTTCTTGGAAAAAGTTTTGTAATTTCGGAAGACAGTAATGCACGAGGGAAACTGAAGTATTGTTCACAATTTAGCGATACCGTGTTTTGGCTACTGCAGAGATTTCCATTCAGTGTAGAGATGGCCACCAGCAAACAAGAAACGCACATTGAATTCGAACATAGAAATGGAGTTTATACAGGCATAAAAAAACAAAATTTAATTGTTGCAGATACGTAAATATCTTTCTTTTATAAATTGGTTGTTGATCTCATTGTCACAATTTTTTGCGGTGAATAAATGCATAAAAGTACATTTTCTGATGGTATTAATAATGTCGATGTAGAAAAGATGACAACAACAGCATAAATTTTATCACATGTAAGGAAAATTTGGCCTCTTGATACAAAAGATAATCCCTCTACAACGATATTTTTTCTCGGTCTGCACAGAATATTGTTATATCGGGGTTTCACTGTATAAAAAATTTTCAATTTTTTACCAAAAGTAAGTGTTCATTCTATTGCTATTCAGGAGAATCTTTTATATTGAAGTTTAACATCACTGCATATATTTTTATATGTGCACATAAAAATATATGCAGTGAATAAAACTTAATACTCTATAAAACAGAAACCTGTCTGGAACGGAAAATAATTTCAGTCTCTTGACCTTCCGTTTCATACAGGTTTCACTGTATAACCATTAGGAAAACATTTTCAGAGCTAACGAGAGAGATAATTTCAGAACAAGAAATAATTCCATAATTATCGACAGAAATATTTTCAGAATTAAGATTCATATTAATGAAAAAATAGCTTAAGAACTAATGGAAATTTCAATTAATTCTGAAAATATTTCTCATTAATTATGAATTTTAAATGAATTATGAAACAATTCTGAGATTAGTTTCAATAATTATAAAATTATTTCTCCGACTAGTCCCGAAATGTTTTCCGAAAGTAATTTTGAATTACTCCTTTCACAAATTATAGAATACATTTTTTCCATTGAGAAGTTCTTTTCAGTATTTCTATAACTATGTAAACCTTCTCAGTTGGTGTGTTACTGAAGAAAAGCTTCAATGGCAACGGGGGCGTGAAGACCACTCCTACTATATATGGCGAAACCTTGATATAATGATAATGATAAATCCCTATGCACAAATATTTTTCCAAGTCTTGTTTGGTAACTGTATCTGTACTATAATGTTAAACTGCTCCCTCTATAACATCGGTTCTCAATCTTTTTTGACTTGCGGAGCCTTTTACAGTATATAATTTCTATGGCGGAGTCCCAGTTTTTTAACTTTATAAAAAATTTACTGATTTATTATATTTTCCTCAAGCTACTCTATAGTAATATTTTTTCTTCTGTGGAGTACTGTTATATCAAGGTTTCACTGTACTATCAGTTTAGCTCTTCCTCCCAGTTTGGCTATAGCTCTGAAAAAAAAAAAAAAACCAACATTATTGCAAAAAAAAATCAGTATAACTGCTATGAGTACCCAGCCTTAAAAAATCTCTCTCAAGGTGACACGCTCAGGTAGTTGTCGGTTCTGCACACAAGAAAAAAAGCCTTAAGAATCCAATTTGTAGACAATGAAACATATCTTGCTTCTGATGCCATCGTCAGCATGTGATGGAAGAGTTCAGGCTATTTGGCCATCAAGAATGAATAAATAGATTCATTATTTTGCTGCACAAAGTAATAAAAGCCCATCCAGGCATACGCAGGGCCGAAACTGGGGGAAGTCAGATGGGTCTGTTGGCCCGGACGCTGGACCTGAGGGGGGGGGGGGTGGCGAATTTTTTCTTTAACCATTCATTCAACATTACACGGGGCAGCCAAAATTCAAACACACCCCAGTTGACCGAGTATCTAGTTGCAGCCCTGGACGTATGCATGAGTATATGTACAAAGCTCTTCCATCACTTCACATTACTTGGTCTACTCCTAAAGATGCTTGTCACTCTAATGAGAGCAAATTACTCATTTGTGGCCATCAAACATTCTGAATTCCTTCTATATTATTGTTACATTCAATTCAGATCTTCATCAAGCAGGAGTGAATCCTGAGGCATATTTACTATCTGCCAAGGCATGACACCTTCAAACTCTAGAGTCAGTGTATGAAAAACATAAAGGAAAATCTAAAAAACAGTATGTATGAAAGAATATAACAATATATTTCAAAAATAAAAATTATAAATACACTGTATAACAAAATACAAAAGTATTTTCACATGGAAAATTCTGTTAAAGAAAAACATCAATGTCAAACACAGCCTGTATCATGGCCTGAAATATTGATTATATGAAAAAATACAGTATTTTGAACATTCTAGACTAGGAGGTTGCCCAGCTATACGGCATGCTTATGAAAATATTTACAGGAAGAAAGAATGAAGATTTTGAAATATCAGAAACTACTCAATAACAAATAAAGTAGTATAAAGTATAAGCATGATGAAGGCACATTCCACACACATATATCTTATTCTCTATAATAAGCACCATCATTGTGCGCTCATCTACAACAGCACTGTTCGTGGATGGAACAGTATTAAATGACCCAACAAGAATAGATCAAGATTATGAGCTGCACACACACAAATATCATACCCCCTCATGCTAGAAGCATGAATGTGTGCTATGTTCGTGAAAAAAAAAAAAAAAAAACATGGGAAATGATGTTTGAATGTTTACTCTATCCATGTTACTCTATGGAAGTTATTTTCCTAAAATGTTTTGTAACATGTGTTTCAATAGGGATATACATTCACATTTCAGGCTAAACTTAGATAGCAAAATAAGGTATCCAACCAGCTGATAAAAAGAAGGGAAAAATTGCACATTCATGCTCCCAGCATGGGGGGAACGATATGTAACCAAGGATGTCAAAATGTTTTAGATCTGTGGGTTTTCAATTGAGCATTATGTAAAAAGATTTCTGAATAAATTCTGCTGCAGTTCAGCAGCATGCTACAAAATACTGTAGGTGTTTGAGAATCCACAAGATTCCTGACTCCAATGCTAGTGCCGTCTTAAGGCATGGGCACGGCCCGGGGCCTCAAGAGAAAAGGCCCCACAAAAATGGGATCTGGTTGAGATTTTCGAAAACTTGCCTGGTAGGGCCTCAGAAAAATCAGTTGGCCTGGGGGCCCATGATGCTCTTAAGACGGCCCTGCTGCCTGTAATGGTAGGTTAACTGGCATAAAATAACACATCACCAAATATTCAAATTGACAATCAATTCAAACTGGAAAAAAAAAAAATTCTTTAGTTGTCTGGATTGCAGGTGATCACAGTTTACCATGGAGCTATCATGATAAGATAACACCAAAGTATTGCGAAGTTTCTTTCTACAAGTGAAGCATTTGTGAGCGTGCAATAAATCACATTAGAAAGTTACAAATTTCGAACAGAAGAAAACAAAAATTCACAATACAAAAAGCGAGACAAACACCAGAATATCACATTTCTTGTAAGGTAACTTTGAGCTTGCAGTTGTCTAAATATTGCTAGAACACCATTCAAGTATGATCTGTGAAATATTTAATTTACCATTTTGTGTGTGAAGGACACTTTTTCAAGTTCTGCAATTCAATCAACAGGGCTAAAGATGAAAAAAACAACAATCATGAGATTGAAAATTATGGGTATAAGCATGATATTTCAATGAAAGGCTTTTCTGGGCAGTACAATTAATTTCATAAGATTACATGATAAGCATGCTCTACTTTGATTCAGAACAGAAATATCATAACCATTACAGAGCATATTTCCACGGTCAAATCGTTCTTAATGCTTCAGGCCACAGACAACAGACATAAAATTCTCTAGGTTTCAGCACCTATGAATGGTCTTCCACCAGTCATAAATCAATTAAATAATAAATTAAATGATAATTCCTGTATAAATGAGAATGGGACAATTATAACTCAGACAATGATCGCTTTTGTGATTCAAATCTAGAAAAAAAAATAAAAAAAAATTATCATTTCAAAAGTCTTTTTCTTGGTTTCCCGCTGTAATTTGCACCATTTAGTCGGGAAAACTTTGAAACTGTCCTCACATTAACAATAATTTGCATTTTCACACAGTCGTTGAGTCGTAATTGATAGGAATTTGTTTTCTTAATCTCCGAACTTCCTTCTGGAGGAATTCAGCGAGAGGTATCTGGTCTCTCGGACTTGTATCTGCAACAAAAGAGCAATATGGTAATTCAAAAACATACATTATTTCACTCTATATCTTCACATGATTGAAATCTTACCACAGACAATTTAATGAGTAAAAAATTAGTCTGCTAATCGTGTTTTTTTTTAGATTTCAACTCATAAATAGGGAGAAACAATTGAGCCCGGATATAACAAAATTGTACGGGAATGTGAAAAACATTCCCTATATCTGATCTTCATTACAACAGATACACAATAAATACTCATTTAATGGGAAGAACCCACTCAAAACAGCACCTCTCTCAACCTATGGGCAGCAAAGATGAGACCAGCAGTTCTCAATTGAGAAATTTAATAATATATTGATAATTATTAAAATCGGCAGATCACTGGGAAGTCAGTTGAAAAATCCTTAATATAAATTTCTGTGCATAGAAATACAGCGACATGTTTCCCTCTTCTATGCTCATTGAAAAACTGCCTAAAAATGCTGGATCAACACACGGCCAGATTATCGAATCTTCTGTACATGTGATCAAAAACGGCCATTCTAATCGGAAGCAAAGTTTTGAAAACATCAAGGTAAAATGCAGAGTGTTATGAATTTATAAGTAATTGCTTTTTACACCATGCATGAAACACAAATTAGCATTCATTATGAATATGAAAGGATATTCGAAGCAGAAACATACCATCGTAAACTAAAATTACACCCGGGTGACCTTCGAAGTAATTCCGGAGTTTCAATATGAACGAATCTCTCAGGTATATCAGGATATCTTCGGCAACCTGGTTTTTCAACTTGCATATGGCGAGTAAGGAGGATGGTTGTTCCATCGACAAGTAGAATGGCTGCGGGAAATTCATAAAACCAAAAATAAATAATTCATAGTACAGAAATACTCATAGTAAGTATAAATTTTCAAATCAAAAACAAATGAACATAAATAAAAAAACTCATGACATACTTGAACTTTTGAATTTTTTGTTTCTATTTTCCTCTAATTTCTCAAGACCACTACGCACATTTGCTTTCAATGTTTTTTCAGAAGAACTCTCCCACTTTTGATGTCTGCAAAACTTTTTTTCTCTTTATCCCCACTTCTATAATTTTTTCTGCAGTGTTCAGCAGTTTTTTGTGATGACAACTGAATTTCGTGCTCCCTTTCTTCTGCTTTTGCTCTCTCATTCTCATCTTGTTGTGGAGCTTTCTTATAAAAAGTTTTTTTGGCACTGAAGTCTGTCTTGGTACTTCCGATGTGAGCTGCGAACAGCTTTCAGAAGACTGGCATAGATATATCTTTGGCACTTTGAGAATGCTTTACAAAATGCTTTACCTAATGCCATTCATATATGCTGCAGGAAATGTTTGTTTACAATGGAGTCCCCCCCCCCTCCCCCACAACAGTCTGCATTTCCATGCACAAGACATAATAGATAATAAGGGTTTGATGAGCACAGGCAAAAAATTTCAAACTTTGCAGTTCCATCCAAGTTTTTCAGATCAAATATAGATTCCCAATATTGATCTAACCTTTGATTACTCACTTGTATGTCTTCGCATTGCAGTACTGTGATGAATAATTCATCACTGTACTGCAATGGGAGGACTTATAGCTTTTGAACTACAAGCAACATATAGAAAACACCACGCTTTCATATATGAGTAAATCACGGTTGCAGCTGCTTAATTATGGATTTCTAGAAACAATAGTCCAAGATTTTGTCCTAGCAACTATGCAGTGATGGTTGGCTGTTTTATGCAGTTTTTCGACAAATAAGCTGGCTCATTTAACTTTTTTTTTTTCACTTTAATTCACTAAGTAAAGTAGAGCATGGGGCAGGTACATATCAATTTTGTATGGTCAACAAAAACATTTACAAAATGCTTAGGGAAAGTAGATATAGATTTTAGAGGCTAAAGGATGGCACATAGAAATTTTGGAAGCCCAAGGAAGACAAAAACATATTTTGGAGAAAGTACAGTCAAACCACATAGTAGCATCTCGATTCAGTGCCAATCCCACTTAGTTCCAAAATTTTTCTATGAACAAACCTTCTATAAAAATAAACTACACATATTAATTTGTGATTCAAAGAACGTCAAATTCATTGTAGTGCCAGAAATCTGAGACAAATTGTGACATTATATCAGGGTTTGACTGCATGTGATTTTTCTCTGGCTTTCTAAATTCTGCAAAAGCACCTCCTATGAACTTAGAGAAAGTACACATACAGATTTTAGAAATTTGAGGAAGACGTGTACAGATTTTAGAAGCTCAAAGAAGATGTGTACAGATTTAGGAAGCTGACGAAAGGTGCACACAGATTTTATGAGCTTAAAGAAAGTACACACAGATTTTAGAAATTTGAGAAACGTGTCATATAGATTTTGGAAGCTCAAGGATGGTCTCTACAGATTTTATAAGCTTAGGGAAAATACATACAGATTAAAAAAACCTGTGGAAGACAACTATAAATTTTGAATGTTCAAGGAAGATGCACACAGATTTTGTAAGGTACATATAGATTTTAGAAACTTATGGAAGATGTGTACAGATTACGGAAACTCAAGGATGATGTGTGTACAGATTTTGGAAGCTCACAGAATGTGCACACAGATTATGTAAGCTTAAATAAAGAACATACAGATTTTAGAAACTCGAGGAAGTTGTGCACAGAATTCAGAAACTCAAAAGGAGATTTGTACAGATTTTAGAAATGCAAGGGAGATGCACACAAATTTTGGATGGTCAAAAAGAAAGTTTGTATGAATTTTGGGAGAACAGAGAAAGTGTCTACAGATTTTGTAAACTTGGGTAAAGTACATACAAATTTTAGAAGCTGAAGGAAGACACATAGAAATTTTAGAAGATACAAAAAAACGGCAATAACAAAAAAGATTGAAAACCACTGATATAATCAATATTCTGATTTCAACATACTTTTTAGACCAAATTGAGCATGTTACAGTAGGACCTCTCTTTTGAGGATATTGACGAAACAAAAAAATCGTCTGTAGAAGAGTGGTGGCCATTAATCAGGGGTTTGAAATACAGTCAAATCCCGTTTAAACAAATACCATTATAGCGAAAATCTTGTTTTAACAAACACTTTCATATAATCCTCCAGATAAGTTTACACAGAAATAATGCAAAAAAACATGGAATTCCTTTATAAAAACATTTTGTTATAATGAAGTGATTTCTCCGATCTCTTGGAGTCCATTATAATGGGATTCGACTGTACATACTTTTATTGTACAAGGGGAAATTATTATTTGGTCATAAAAGAGGGGTGATGCATCTGAGGGAGTGTCCGTTAAGAGAGGTTAAGGTCGCTTTCTGAGCATATCATAAATATACACAGAATATAATTTTAATAATAGTATTTATTCTGAATCATCTAATATCCTACCTCTCCTTGGTTGGGAGTTACTTTGTAAACTGGGTTTTTGTATTTCCTGTTCATATTCGCACCTTGATCTGTAACTATCTGAGGAAAATCGTCAACATATTCGATATCAGGATGATGATCACTAAATATCCCACTGACATTGCAGCTCAATGGAACAATTATAACCAGCTTTTTCACAGCAAGCTCCACAGAATGCAAATGTTCAAATTCTTCAGCTCTGTGATGATATCCTGAAAAAAAAGGAAATAAATGAAGGTCTCAAATTCGCTACTACATTAAAAAACGGTTATTTGGAATACTTCAACCCAGGGCCATAACTAGAGTTCCCCTGCCCTAGGTGGCAAAATTTGTGGGGGCAATTTTAGGAGGGGAACAAAGAACACTGTTACAAAAATATATAACTTCAAAGGTGTAGGGGCGGAAAAATAATGTTTGCCCCAGGCAAACATTATTTTAAATTTTTACACAAAATTACACATACAGTATGCAAAAATTCCTAGTTATGGCCCTGCTTTAACCAAACCTATTTGACGCTCAAAATGAAGGCTTGGAATAAGAAAGGTTACATATACTGAAAACCAAGGAAATAAATTGAAAGCATAAGAACAATCACAGAAACAAACCTTCCAAGACCGGTTTATAATAAGCTTTGTAAGCTGCTTCTGCCCATACCTGCGATACATGCTTTTCTTTGAGTAGGGAGTTCAATGTCGCATTGCTATGTAGTTGAAGCTATATGTGAAACAAACATATTAGAAAGACAGCTGGCATTCATCCTTCGCAGCAAAAATAAAAACGCAAAGTTCCTGCAACTATTTCAATTAAGAAACATCAAAAATATTTACATAGATTTAAGTGTAGTACAGTGAGAATCCTGCTTATAAAACGGTTTTCAAAAAACCGTTGTAAGCCCGTTGTAAACTGGAAATCTTAATGATAATTACTTAGAGTTTTGGGACCTACTTAGAAAAGGGGTTCTCAAACTGTATGTTCTGGTGTGCCTCCAACATTTGTCAATGGCGCTCCCAACAAAGGTTTTTCGAAGGGATTCTTTGTTAAACAGCTATTAGGAGCCACAGATAAGCACCAATTTGAGAAAGGGCAGAGGCCCCTCAATGAAGAAAACATTCAGGAGCTGAAAATCACCATTCATCCGATATATGGGACTTATGCCCATATGAAGATGGTGGTGGATGGGGTGGGGGTCCCCAATAATTCATGAATGGGCCAATAGTAATGAATAATAATTCATTCTAAGGCCCCTCCACAAAATAATTGGGGGGCGCTCCTCAAATAGCCTCAGCCTCCAGATTCCAGTGCCTATGGGAAAGGGGCATGGCCAGTGGAAAGTTTGAGAACCCTTGACATAGACAATGAGTTATTGCAAGGAATCTGCCACCAGATTTATTCTGCTGCCGAGATATCTTCCAGCGCAGCTTTGTGACAGAGTCTGGAACACAAAGTGTGCGTACCTAACAGTCTGAGTGCATATCCAGTGCTGTGCCTGATTTTCCAGTGCTGCCATCTATATTTCAAATTGTGAGCGAAGAGTAATGATTTAATATTTGTAACACTGTAGGCCTGTTGCTCTGTGGCGAGACATTTTTGATAAGGAGATCGGCTTGCATTCGCGCCTCAAAGTTAAAAACCACAAAAAAAAATTTAGCTGACCACCACTGGAGTACCAGGGAGGGGGTTCGAACATGTTTTCTTTATGACGCAAGTCTGTCACTATGCCTTCTCGACCACCACAGCGGTGAAACACATAGACAAAGGATTACTATTTGGTAGACACTTACCCCTTCCAGACTGCCTATTATGGCCGCAACAGGTAAGGAAAACACAAACAACTCGTAGAACTTCCAAAAAGATTCAGCGAAGATGAACTAAGTAAAGAAAAATTATAATCAAATTCAATGTCACCAGATCATCATAAATTTCATCAATAAATAGTATATTTCCAATGGAATCTGGAAATTTCACCTCCAACATTTTGTTCCTGACATTTCATCCCTGGAAATTTCGCCCTTGGTAAGTTTTCCCACAGAAACTTTAGCACCTGACATTTTGCCTGTCCTGAAAGCATGAGTGACTGACTGTGTGAGTGACAAAGTGAGTGTGGGAAATTGACTGTGAGTGAGTGATCATATAAATGACAAAGCAAGTGACTAAGGGAGTAACTAAATGAGTGACCATATGTATGAGTGTGCACTTGACTGTATGAGTAAGTGATCGTATGAATGACAGAAAGAGTGATCTAATAAATGCTTAAGTGAGTAACTGCTTGAATATCCAAGTGAGTGACCATATGAATGACCAAAAGAGTGAGCTTAATTGAGCAACCAAGTGATTTACCACATGAATGACCATCATACTATCATTCATATGTTCACTCATATGGTCTGGGCAGGCAAATTGTCTCGGGGGACAATGTACCAGGGACAAAACGTGCTAGGGACGAAATGTTAGGGTTTACGTAAACAATTTCCAATATAACGTTGATATCTTTGAGCCAAAATTGTGTATCACACACATACACAAAATGGTTTGAAACTTTATATAATAGAGATGATCAGAATGAATCATTTCCTCACAGAAAGGATGACTGAAAGCGCCACCTAAAGACATTTGCAAATGAGTACAAAATTTTGAGTTTGATAGTTATCTAGAGGAGTAGTAGCGATTTTTGCCAAGAAGTCCATGCAGAACCAATAATCGTTTCATACACTGCTTCATAGAAAGCTTCCTGTAGAATACGAGTTCTGATTGCCCACCATAATTTTCTATCAGTTTCAGTCATGCGAATATGGATACGATATATACACAATGTGACTGGGCCATAACCAGAAATATATTTCGGAAGGGGACAACTTGTATTTTATTGGGAGGGATGCAGGACAAAAGTGATAAAAAAAATAGATTTAACCATGTTCAGAGTTGCCAATTGCTAGATTGTTTGTAGTTTCTACAGATGGCTGCAATAAACAACTGAGCTATGGGAAATACTCTCAATACCATGGAAATCGGTTCAAAAAAATTAGATCTTTTAGTTTCTTGCAGTATTTGACTCATTTTTTTTTAAAATCACATCGATCTTCACCATAACAATGAATTCATATACGCATGTGAGGAAGTTTGAGAGAAGGCATACCCGAAACTGACCAGTTTTGTCTGTGCACAATTTATAAAGTCTGAGTCTAAACTCGCAGCTATGATCGATATTCAAACGTGCAAAAACCTGTTTTTCCGTCGGAACCGCACCATGCTGCGAGCTAAAGACAGGTGTCTAGAAATTTGAGAATATGTCTAAACCAGGCTTGGAAAAATTGCAAACAAAATCTATACAGGCACCAGAAAAAATTTTGTAAATGCCAAAAATTTTTACCTTGAGAAAAGGGTCCAAAATAATGCTTCTTTTGGCTATTTTAGAGCATTGACCTTATTTCATGTTGCCACAGATATGCTGCTATAAATCCAAAACATTTTGTGCTGCTCTCAGCCCGCAATTTAGTAACTTCCTAAAGAAACCTTTAGGTGCCAATACAAATTTTTTAGTCCCTATGGTGACCTGGCACCTGGGATTTGTCCAGCCCTGGTCTAAACTCTTAATTGGACGCAAACTTTTGGCTATGTAGTGTATGTGTCATGATTGCAATGTAAGACACTGTGAGACATGTTTTCAATATTGCCATTGTATTCTCAGACAGATACGTTAGGAACAATTATTCAAAGACTTACTGAGACCACTGTAATAACCAATGCAACTAATGCTATCGGAGTGTGCTTGAAGCACACGCTAACAACATCTTTCAACTTCCCTTCATATCTTGAATTTGTATGGAACACTTCCTCGATGAGTAATATGAGCTCGCGTATCGTCACAGACAGAGATAAAATCAAGATGGAAGAGCATAATACATATAGAAGTCCATGATGCTCGTCACCTGTAAAAAATAAGGGATATTATTATGAATAGCCAAATACATACAAAGAGTCAGGAAGGGGGGGGGGAATGGTTTCTGTCCAAAAAAAAACCAAAATTAATGTTTTTACGGTTTTTTACAGCTGAGTACCATCTCTTTCAGCCATGTAAGACATCAAAGACAAAAATACTTTCAGTCCACTGTCCCCAAATCAGAATGTTTAGCACTGTTCTGCGACGAGCCCTCAGTTGACTGGAAATGTTCTGCGGTAAAAATCCCCATACATGTAATAATGTTTTTTTGCACTTTTTCTTAAATTCTTCCAAATTTTTCTGCAGTAGCGCTAATTGTTCTGCGTCGTACGTCACAGATCTTGGCACGCTCTGCTTTGGGGTCCGCTGTAATAAAGGAAGAAAGATACAGCATAAGGGGAAACAATGATCTTAGTCACAGTGAGCAGATAGGACAAACGATCAGAGTCCCGAATATGTGCATGTGCAGAAAGCAATATTTGAGTCTGTGCGTACGCATATTTGTTTTGATTTATCGATATATAGTTTGTGCTTTTTACTTATGAATTTGAGGTTAGTTCGTGTATTGAAGTATCATTGAATATAGATTTATGTTTATCCTAAACAAATGTCCTATGTCAAGATTCCTGAGGAATGGATGGAAGTTATAAGAAACAGTTGCCCCCTCCGATAGTGACTGATTGCAAACAAGAAGTTTTTCAAAGCTTGGAACAGATTTTTTTAAAGCCTATGCACCAAGAAAAATAAAGCCCACAGTAGACAAGGCCAATCAGATGCCTTCATGTAGATAGTTCTACGCCAACTATTTATTGTACCAAGTTCTAGTTGTTCTAGTTTTTTTGGTAGCCCCACCAGCCATGAAGTTAGTGTTAAAACAAACAAAAAAGAAGAAAGGACCATCAACAAGAGGAGGGCATGCCTGTCGAAGAATTGGAAATGTTGTACTTCCAATTCTTCGACATATAAAACCAGGGTTTAAGCTACGGTCACATTTTTCAAGAAAATTGTAGAACTCGAAAGTAGTAGTAGCCACTTTCGCAAAAACGTGTACAGGAGGTACGAAACGAGTAGACATCCAACCGTCAATCATTAGAATTTTTTCCCCCCCCAATTTTCACTAAAGAATTTTTTTTTTAATCTAGCTTAAATCCTGTGTAAAACTTAGAGATGCGAGTGGTTAGAATATTCTCAGAGAACGAGAATTACATTCTCCTGGATGTCGAAATTGGAGAATAATCGATTGTCGATCTTTCTTTTAAGTAATGACATTTTTTTTTGTTTATATTATGAAATATAAATCAGTTTTCATTGCCTGCAACATTTAAAACAAAACAATTTTTGGCATAATCGCCTCATAATGACAACTTTTAGTTTGAGAATATTCTTGGTGATGACGAGAGGTTTTAAAAGTTTGGTTACGAAGAATTAAGAAACCCTGAGATTAAAACGTCAAAAAATTATTTAAAAATTATGTAAATTTTTAGAAATAAGTTCAAAACAAGAAATTAAACCAAAGGCGATCGATAAAGGAAGCTGTTCTTATACAACCACCTCCGTTCTAAGAAGAGACAGAACTGTTGCTTTCTTCAATGCACATAGGCCAAAATTTAAATCCTGTATCACTCTCATTTCTTTGAAAGTTCTACAATTCAGACATTTTGGTTTTTTTTTTCCCTGCTTTTTAAACTTTAATGTTGTGGGCTACAAACGTTAGTATTCCCTGTCTTCTAGATGGAAAGAAAGATGGGGACGGAGAATATTCTCTCGAAGAACTACTATTATAAATTACTAGAGAATATTCTTGTCGAAAAAATAATAAGAATTATTCCCAAGTAATTTTTATAGAGATTATTTATTATAATGCATGTTATTACATATATATTCTTGAGAATACTCTCTGGAAGGACTTCTATAACTGGAGCATAATCTGAAGGACTATTATTAATAACTTGAGAATAATTCTATTTTCGATAATATTCCCCAGTAATTTATAAAATGCAAAAATGCAAGCCGATCTCCCCATTACAAAGTCTCACCACAGACAGCAACGGGCCTATAACCGTAAAATCTTCAAACATTACACTTCACTCATAGGTCAAAAAATACGTAGCAGATGGGAGCACTAGACAAGCATTACACAGAAACAAGCTTCACGTTATAGGTTCACAACACGGACACACATATATCACAACATGTACCAATTCGTTAGAAGTTCTGCAGAGGTATATGGATGAGGTATGTGTATGGTTTAGTAGTAGTAATTTATAAAAGTAGTCCTTCCAGAGAATATTCCCAAGGATATTATATATAACTACATTATAAATAACAGGAGAATATTCTCATCAAGAATAATAAGAATATTCTCAAGTTATTTATGCAGTCAAATCCCATTATAATGAACTCCAAGATACCGGAGGAATCACTTTGTTAAAATGAAATTTTGTTATAAAGGAATTCCAGGTTACCTAGCATTATTCCTATGTAAACGTATTTGAAGGATTAGCAAAGTGTTAGTTAAAACAAGATTTTCGCTATTATGGTATTTGTTAAAACGGGATTCGACTGTAATAGTCCTTCCAGAGAATATTCTCCTAAAGATTATATATTCTCGAGAATTTTACATCTCTAATTAAAACTTTTTAAACATTATATCAAAAATATGCATAAGCGTCAAGTTTACTTCTGAAGGATTTATCTAGGCATGACACACTGATAGATCGGCTAGTGAATGCCTCGGCTGACAGATTTTTCAACATTCTCTGACTCAGCTAATGGACATTTTAGTTAATATGGATGCATGAGCTCTCATAAAACAGCCACTCTGCGAGCTAAATTTTGGTGACAATCAAAATGAATCCGACGAGCAACTGTCACTTGAACAAGGCTAATATTTTTCCTCCTCGGAACCACTTCTTGGTTACCCTTCTTTTCCTCAGAAAGAGATTTTGAATTATTTAATGTAAAAATGACCCCCCCCCCCCGTATCTCCACCCATGCTCTCTGAGTGAGTAATGACAAGGAGCTTCTTATCGGGGACGGCAGAAACTTGAGTTTTGAATTAGCGATTTTGACTTCTGAATTAATTATGGAGGGTGCTTGGCTTCATGCTATGAAATAATGCAAATGCTCTGTCAGATCAGACAAAACTTGGGCTCTGTCCCTTCTGGGATGCAAACCCTTTACCTGCGTGGGTCGGGTCATGCTGGGATATAGTAGATGCTCTAGCATCCCAGTTCCAACACTACTGCTTGCAACATGTGAAACAATGCATTTGGTCTAGAAGAGTATACTACAGAGCGAGAGACCAGGTCAGTGAGTGACAGAGTGACCTGGAGAGTATTACTGAGCAACCTGGAGAGTATTACTGAGCAACCTGGAGAGTATTACTGAGCAACCTGGAGAGTATTACTGAGCAACCTGGAAAGTGTTAGTGAGCAACCAAGGGAGTGACCCAGAGATCAAGGGACTAGGACGGTGAGTAACAAAACAATGTGTAAGCATTTGAATGACCAAAATAGTGACCTAAAGAATGAGGAAACAGGTCAATGAGTGTGAGTGACCAAAATAGTAAAGAGATCAGGTCAGTAAGTGACCAAAATAGTCTGTAGGCATGTGAATGACCGAACAAGAGACAATGTCAGTGAGCAACCTAGAACGTAGTAGAAATTACACAGCGCGCAAACTGTGCTGTGTAATTTCTGTTCATACAGCCCTCCTCACAACACTTTATCAAATTTAATACCCAAAATACATTCATAAATTTATTGCAAAAATGTAAGCAGTTTGATCTGATCACTAATGAGTGTGCAATTATTTATTTGTATATTCATTAACATCATACTCAGCTAACATTGGAGACAATATTAAATACTTTTATAGTAATTGGAGTTATAGTAATTATACTTTAATAGTACCAATAAATAAGGCTTCATTAATTCAATCGGGGAAAAAAACTATTGAACGAAATAGGATCAAAGTGTCACGTGTTATATTTACCGAATAAGTCTTTGTGATCCCCAACGTAAGTGAGAAAAATCGAAGCGACAGCTATGACCACGATGCAGATGTATTTCTTGTATTTGCGTTCCTTCAATTTGAATTCTGAAGGGTCAATGAGCGGATTCTCCAATGTGTTATACATCTGATGTCTAGCAAGTGCTCACGCTTTGTTTGTTTGTGATGTGAGATGCAGACGGTTTTAACTACCGTTTTTTTCACATTCTTTTTTTAGGCTCAGAGTTGCCAGATCCTTAAGCAGTTTTTAGTCAGAAGTAACCGAAAAAAAGTCGAAAATATTCAAACTGGTAGTGCTATCTAGGAAACAACACACAAACTACAAACGCGATTACTATATTTATAGTTTACATGTTGACACATAGATGGCAGCACAGGTTCTCACATTTTTTTTTTTTTTAAATTGCATTTTCCTGCATTTGACAGAAAGGAAAATTTTTTTTAACTTTCCCAAAAAAATATATTAATTAAAATAATAATTTAATTAATTAACTGATTTATTGATTTTAGAAAGAGGGGAAAGAGAAAGAAAGAACTCCAAATAAAACTAGAAAAAGTTAATTACAATAATAGTTTAATTTTACAAAAAAAAAGGAAGAAAAAGAAGTAGGTACTTTCATATGAAGAAAAATTGATGAAAATGACAATTTTATTGATTAACTAATTAATTAATTTTATAAAGAAAAGAGAAGGAAAAAAAGAAAGAACTCTTCAAGAAAACTTTATTTGTGGGATAAGTTTCACAAATCCGGGGGCTTGGTAATCGATATTCTTTCTCCTGGGCCGTTTCAATGCAAGGACCCACCCGGGAAGGGGGGGAAGGGGGCTATACCATCTATAGCAGAAGGCCTCCGCGCAAAGCTTTTGATGTCGCTTTCTTTCTTTCGGACCGAGCACAACTCAGGTCTATGGCCCCATAGGCAATTTACTACCTAGTGAGTTGTGCCGGAAGTTTAAGTGTGTGTGTACCTAATAAGTAGGGATACGTAAATTTCGTATTTACGAAATAACCGCGATAAATGCGAAATTCACGAAATAAATGCGATAAATGCGAAATTTGCCAATTTTGACAAATAAATGCAAAAATTTGAATTTTTACTATTTTTCTGCGAAATCTCGCGATAATTTTATCGTTAATTCTCCCTAAGCTATAATTGACACCTTAAAAGAATACGAAACTAAATACGATAATTATGGATCTAGTATCAGATTCCGCGCGTTACATGACTGCGTGCTTCAAATTACTGAAAGCACTTCTTGGTGACAACATTTTGCACTAACCAATGCTGGGCGCATGAAGTGAATCTTGTGGGTGACGCATTCATTAAAGAATTCAAAGAATTTTATTCTGTTGTGGCCAAGACGAAAATAAGTTTTTTTGCACTCAAGAATGAGCAGTACGTATTTAAGTTACCAAAAAAAGCATCACTGTATTATGAGTCGTGGTTCGAAGGTATCGTTCATGTAAGTCAGTGTTCCTTAACCTTTTTTTGCCCGTGGCCCCTTTTGAACCATATTTTTTTTCTCGTGGCTTCCCTGTCTTATACCCAGAGTATTCGGCCCTCATCTAGAAGCAAGATCCTTTGTACGTATTCAATTGAGTGAATTTTTCAGTGAATGTATACTGAATGAAAATTTTGCAAATAATATTGGCCTCCAGACCTCTAGCCTAGAATTTATTGAGCTCACCGCTAGTCCGAGTTATATTCAGGGCCGTCTCAACATTATGGGCCCCCTCAGGCAAAGTGATGATATGGTAGTCCCATACTTAGCTGGAAATAAACAGCCTACATATTTCCTACTTATTTTCAAAATTAATTGTACTATACAAAATATTGTTACGAACTATAGATGACGCAATCCTTTATCGCAATCTTCCGTTGGCAACGGGAGTTGATGCCGGTTTCGGTTTACCGGAGAGGGATGCTATTGGTGAGAACATTCCAGAAAGTCCCGCCCCTCCAGACAGTCCGTACGGTGGCGCCGCCGACTTGGAAACTGTAAAATCGAATTTTGTAGAACATTCTTTTTCTCGAAGTTTCTACGAGGGTTATAAATAGTCTGGCGCTCACAAGATGTCAGGCTCATTCAGAGAGATTCGATGAGCAGTCAGTTGTGTTTAAACTTCGCGAGAAAGTTGTTAGCTCTCTGATTAGCTTGTAAATACGTGTAAATTGCTGTTCTGTAAATAAATCTGTGTTTGTCCGTCGAGGAGCTTCTTGTTTTTGAAACCTCGAAGTCTCGTGGAAAATTATCCGGAACAATATCTAAGGTGGGGTCATTTATGGACATGAAGCCCCTCAGGCATGACCCCTCACAAGAGTGGGACTGACAGAGCTGCAGCCCGGGGCCTGATACGGCTTTCATCATTTTTTGTTTTTCACACTATAAATTTAATATAGAGGAGGGGTCTGTGTGAAAAATCTAGCCGGGGGCCTGTGAAAACTCTCATCTTAGCGAACCTGCTGCAAAATGTAGGCGGTGAGGCCCGAGTGGGTCCATGCTCTAAGACGGCCCTGGTTTTATGGGTGATTTTGATGGATTCTGTAAGTGTACAGTCACTAATATAAAAGCTTTATTTCTTCGCACCTTAATTTTTATTCTCAGCCCTCCAAACCACCTGTGACGGCCCCTTTCTCCATTTTCTTCCGTGCCCCCCCTCCTTGAAGTATCCCAGTACCACTAGGGGGCCCATATGTCCCCTGGTTGAGAATGGCTTAATGATCTAAGTGAATATCATTGCTTTTTCTCAATAAGTATGAAGACGATTACTCCATCATAAGTTTCTTAAAAATAAGTTTTGACAATGAAATTCTAGCTCCTAAAATACGGATTCAGTTGACTTTCGTTTCCGAGTTTTGTAGGAAAATTATACTAATCGACAATTTTGAAAGGATCAAACTTTCGATTCGCGCATGTTTTGCGGAGTAAGTTGGTAGATTCGAAATATTTTGGGCTCAAATATTTCAAGGGCATTTTTACTAGAGAAAAAAATTGACAAATGAGTACAGCAGTCTCGCTTATCCGACATAAACGGGCTGGCAGAACGTCGGATAATACGGAGGTATTAAGGAAAAGCCTATTAAACGTCAAACTGTGTTATCATTTTGCACATTATGAACCTAATAATCATGTTTGCAGCAAAACAACAGAAAAAAATTATGTGAGAAATACAGTTACTGAATATTATGAAGTTAACTACACAGTACTTTTATCGTAGTCTGCTTTCCTGACAAGTGCCGTTTCTTCGCTGAAGAAATTTATCAAACTTCCCAAAATTCTCGGTGATTATACATAATAACCAATTATTGTGTATAATATCCGGATTTATCACATTTACCGTAACATATATACCTCGAGACAGCACAGGTATTGCCTAGATAAGACTGCTCTGAATTAAAAAGCACGCAATACGGCTTGAAATATAAGAATGGCATAGTTTCATACCCAATTAAATATTCCAAATACTTCTATTTCTTTTGATCTTTGATTGCGCAACGAAAAACCGGGACAAATAGCTGTCCCGCTTTTGGGACAGTGATTTTAATGGCGGAAAATCGTTTGGCCCCGCGTGTCAAACTCGCGGCCCCGAAGGAACTAGTGGCAGCCCGCAACGTCTCAACAAGAAAAAAAAAAGCTAATAAAAATAATTTTGTGCATAATTCATGGCAATGGAAAAAAAAAGAGAGAAAAATTATAAAAAATGGCAATGAGAGTCTTGGCCGTCTTAATGGTATCTTATTCTCGAAAATTTAAACCAGGCATTATTTTTGTGAGGGGCCCCTCTTCTCTTTGACGCGTTCTACCCCCCTCCGGGGCCGTGCCCGATTCTGAAAATAGTCATATTTCTCCCCCACCATATATTTCACTGGAACGCTTCGTTTCTTCTATTGACAGAATGAATAATTTATTACAAGATATACGGAAGATTGGATGTTGTGAAGATATTTTTTATTTTTTTATGTTAATTTTTTTAAGGAAGGAAAAGCTCATCTCTGCCTCTACCAGGAGTCGAACCCGGGTCCCTCGATTGCCGGACGAGTGCTCTGACCACTAAGCTACAGAGGAGATAGAGATTTTTCCTTCACTATAGCGTATATATGTGCCGAACGGAACCGTGCAATGGACGGTGAACCGATCAGCAATAGCTCATGGACGACGAGCCACCAGAGGGCTAGAATAATTTATTATTTATCTACGGATTTTTTCACAGCTCTTTGTGCCCCCCCCCCCCCCACACCACTTTTCGTGGCTCCCCTTTGAACTAATTTTCATCCATGGCCCTCAGGACAGCAAGGGGGCGTTATGGTCCCAGGTTGAGAACCACTGCTGCAGGGAGGTCCGCGGTGAATTGAATTTCTCTAAAGAAGGGAGTGTCCGCGTCATCAAAAAGGCTGGGAAACACTATTATGAGATAGATCCACCATCCAATTTCAAAACCAAAGAAAATAAACGCATGGTGCTTTGCTGACTGTATTTAATCAGCCTAAAAACTTAGACCATGAAAAATCCATCCCCACATCGCGATAGGCGTTAGACAAACGCAATGCAATCAACATTGATGATATGATGATGGCCGAAGAAAAGAGAGAGAAGTCAACAAGTCTTGTTGTGTGCGTGTGACGAGAACATCTTCATCATCCATCATCCTTCGCAACATGTCTTTCATAGATCAGGGGACTTTCTCGCGTCCTTGTCTTTTCCTGATGGATTTATTCTCAGTACGATCCCGGCCGTGTCCCGGTCTTTTACATGTCCACAAAGACAACAAATGGGAAACCTACGTAGAAAAAAAAATTAGATTCAATTTGATGGAGTGAAATTTCATTAACTTTCAGATTTGAATTTCATCAGCCAAATCTCAGTGTTAAATTTAACAGTGTTTTTCAGCGTTTTCTATCTAACGGCACACTTGAACCTTCAGTTACCCTTCTGCGGCACACTAAAGATAAAAATGGTACATAAAAGTACAGTGTGGATTCCGTTTATTACTTTTCCACTAAGAACGTTTTATCGCTTAGCACAACTAATTTTCGTGGTGCCAACTCTTACTAATGCTCATCGAGATTTCCCGTTTTTAAAGCGTTTTCCCGCTCACAAACGTTTTTTTCATGATGGTTTTCTTTTGAAAACGTTATAAGCGGGATCCAACGCATATAAATGATTTCATTATTTGCAACAGATGTTGAATTTTCCAGAATGACAATGGTATAACAAAGGGTGCTCAACTTTTAGGAGAGTGTGTGGGAAACTTCATTGCTTTGAAAACGTGTTGCGTTCAACTTAAGTCGACTTAACGTGCCGCGGATCACCTTGAAATGATTCGGAAATGTACCGCGGTCACCTTAAGTGATCTGGGACTGTGCCGCTGTTGAACATAAGTGATGGGGGAACTGCACCGGCACCTCTTAAATGTTCTGAAGCTGTGCCGCAGGTTACTTAAGCGATATTTGAATATGTCTCTGGTCCCTTAAGGGCGGTATTCACCGACATGGTTTAAACTATAGTCACAATTTTTTGATAAGAGACAAATTTTTTGACGCGGATCGGTTAAATTCAGGTTTTTAACCAATCTCTTATCCAAAAATTGTGACTACAGTTTAAACCATGTTGGTGAATACGGCCCTAAGTGTTCTGGAAATCTGCCGCTTAGTTCATTATTACAAAATAAGCCATATTAGATGAATTCGAACGGCCACATTTGGCCCGCGGGACAAGTTTAGCATGTATGACATAGCATATTTCTCTCAAACTTTGTAGAAGTGCTTGAAAGAGCTCGGGCATCATTCAGATTCCCATTCGCCAAGTGTTCTTCTAAAGCAATCAAGATCTCAAATGGAACTTGTTAGAAAGTAGTCTAGGACAGTGATTCTCAATCTTTTTAAAGCCCGCGGTCCGGTTTCATTCATTTTCGTTAGTCGAAGGCCCGGTCAAACACACGACCAACGGAAAATGAATGAGGAAGAATGAAACGGCTAATCACTCGCGGCCCGGTATGAATGATATCAGGGCCCTGTACCGGACCGCGGCCCAGCGGTTGAGAAACACTGGTCTAGGAGTCAGTCGGCTTTTCTTGGATTCACCAACGATGTTTGTGATGCATTGATGCATTTCCGGCTAAAAACAAGCGTCGAAGTACTATGCGACCTCATGAGATTATTACCACGAAAAATGTGTATTTAAGTTTAGTTAAACAGTCCGACAAATAATGTTGAGCCGATTTTCCTTAGCACATGATATATCAAGGAAATGTTACTTTCTCGATATTTTGCCGAGCTGAATTCGAAAAGAAAAGTCTACTATCCTGTGCTTATGAATCGAATCAACTAATCGAGATTACGTTAAACATTATTGAACTGGAACTATTGCTGCCATCTATCAAATGAAAAATACAACTGTTGTGATTCTTCTATAGAAATTCATTCCAATTTTTGATTAATGTGTCGTATAGGAAAAGTCAATAGAGTATGATACTGGTAAATATTTTTCGAGCAATAATATTATTTAAGTTGTTAAGTTTTCTCCAAAACTTCGACAGTTGTTAGTTGCGTGCGGAAAATTTACGTTACTAAAATGCTGACAACGTAGCCCAGAACGTCCTCCTCGGCTTTTCGAAATTGCAATCACGAAGAACATAGACCAGACTTATTTCGATTCGGGTTTATATTCTTTTCGATAAAAGCCAAGGAAAACTGCCTTGCGCATTTCAGTAATGTTAGTCTACTGCAAACAAACAACTGTTAAATTTTTGAAGCATACTCGACAATTCAACTAATATTATTGCTCAAAAAATATTTGTCAATATTGTACTATATTGAGTTTTTTGAATGCTGCACGCTAATCAAAAACCGGCTACTAGTTTCAATCGAAGAATCACAGCAGTTGTTTCATTTCAGTAATGTTTCTTATATACAGGGTGGTATAGGCGTACGCAGAATTTTCTCGAGGGGGGTTTCAGATTTTTTTTTTCCTTCTGAGGGGGGTTTTACTTTTTTTTCTCTGCAAAATAACACTATAATCTTGGCTGAAGGGGGGTTAGAAACCCAACCCCTCCCCTTTGCGTACGCCAATGCAGGTTGTCCGTATAAACTTTAAAAATTCATAAAAACCGGAAAAATAACTGAAATAAAAAACGGTTTGCAGGGTTAGCATCGCTAAGTCACGGGAATTTTTTTAAGACGGGGAAACCCTGAAAAATTGCCAATAGGCTATTGACAGAAGTCAAAGAAAAGATACGCAAATGACGAACAGAATGCCTCCAAATCGTTTATTACAGCAGTATGTGTTCCACATGACCACCACCACCACCACAGAGGATAACACATTGCAGGCGAGTCACCAAGCCAGCAACGGCAGAGTACAGAAGGTCCACATACACGGTTTACAACGGTGAACTGCTTATGGATTAGGAGCGCAAGTTCTTATAACCGTCTCATTTGCATATTTCCACCGAAGTCGCTAGTACCAGCTCCACCTATCGCCTGTTTTTTGAGGTTTTTTTTCCTGTCTTAAAAAGTTCCCGTGACCTAGCAATGCTAACCCTGCAACCTGTTTTTTATTTCGGTTTTTATTCATTTTTAAAGTATCTACGGTCTTTTTTGCCTACCTTGTATATACGTATATATATGGAGGGTTGAGAAATGAAGTGGTGTAAGTTCAGATTTGGGTGATGTGTACTTAGTCACATAAAATACATAAAATAACTAAGAATTTCGATACTCACTTAGAAATGAAGTGTTGTAAGTTGAAGCTGATGAAATAGCCTACAAATGGCAACAATATAATTTTCTTACCCGATAATTGCTAGTAATTTCAAATGCAAATTTCTTTGTCTTGAAAAAAATGTTCAAAGTGACTTACACCACTTCATTTATCAACCCCCCCCCCCCCATATATGCAAACACACATATCTATATACTGGGATTTCCAAAATGGTCTTCGATGTTGTTTATAGTAAATAGGTAATTCTTGAGCCGGTTTTTTTTAATTAAGGAAGAGATATAGTAGAACTTAAGACGTCGTTTGGGAGATTGCAATAAAATTTTGGGATGAGATAAGTCAAATGGTTTTTCTTCACTGTTTTGTGTATCAGAGGAATTTGTAGGGCATTGGTGAACCTGGCTGATGATCTCGATGCATTTAATGGTGGGTAAATTTGTTTTTTTTTGAGAAGAGTTATTGATTTAAAAAGAACAAATATATCGCAGTGGAATTATATTTAAATGATGAAAAAGTTCATGTATAGCGTCAGTGTTATCCTAGTAAGAGATCTAATTATTTTCTCTTGTATTTGCTCAATATTTGTTCATTTTCATCACATCACGGTCATTTTCTGCACACGAGGGCTAATTAGACCGGGACCTACAATTTATTGCCGATTACGAACGGCAGGCTTATTTCTTTATACTCATCGAGACGTGGTGCGCTAACCCCTTGATGTGGGACTCCCAATCTTTTTTGTGTGGTCACGTCGCCGTTTTTGTTGTACTCCTGTGGCAGGGAAGTTTCTGACAAGGACGAACCGGGTATCGAACTCGCGACACCTCTAAACATCCTTTAGGCGAGTATGTTATCGACATGAGCTACCCAACACCACCTATAGAACAAGGCCTCCGCACGAAGTTAGTGACGTCACTACTACTACTACTACTACTACTAAACCATACATGTACCTCGTCCATATTCCTCTGCGGAACCTCTTACGAATCGGTACATTTGTTGGAATGGGTGTGTGCGTGTAGTGAAACCTGACGTGTGAAGTTTGTTTCTGTGTAATGCTTGTTTTGTGTAGTGCTGCCATCTGCCACCAGCTTTTTCTAACTATGAGTGAAGTGTAATGATTGAATAATTGTATCGTTGTGTTGGCCTGTTGCTCTCTGTGGCGAGACTTTTCAATGGGGAGATCGGCTCGCATTTGCACCTCGAAGTTGGGAACCACAGGAAACCAACTTCAGCCGACCACCACTGTGGCGACGGTGGGGTTCGAACCTGAATCCTCGCGATGGGAGTCCGTCAATAGTGACGTCACTGAAGAAGGACATTTCATCTATTGCCATTGGATATAGTAAGCCGACGTACGCGATATCTTTACCTTTTTTTGCAGTATATCCAATGGCAATAGAAGAAATGGCCTTCTTCGTTGACGTCACAGGCTTTGTGCGAAAGCCTTGTTCTATAGGTGGTGTTGGGCTACCACGCCCTATTTGCACAAAAGGGTGAATCGTACTAATGCAATCATTGCCCAGATAGCAATAAATGTGAGTGAAAAAACGAGTAGTAAAATGATAGTAGGAAAGAGAAGTTTACATTGTCTTTGATGTGATAAATTTTAGACTGAAACGAAGTTTTGACTGAATATACATCACATGTGATTTAAATTTTAAATTTTTGTCAATGTAGATACCGAGATATATGATGGTGCACGTTTGCACTAATGGTGAGCAGGTACAGTGTGAATCGGGAATAGAGTTACGGAAAACCAAGTGGTAGTTAAAATCGGTGTTATCCTGCAAAGAGAAATACATATATTTTGTTTTAGATATGTTAATTCGAAGGCCATTTGTGTGTGTGTGTGCCAAGATTCCAAAATATAATTTCTTTAATTACTTAATTCCCTCTTTAATCCGTCAAAATTCAATGCGGATTATCATAATCTCGTATTTTAGATCCAGAAAAATTACAATCATACGCTCACATCCAAATATTAGAAGAAAGCGTTGTCTCTATGAATTCAGCCGCCTCACGCGATATCTTTTATTTAACCTTCACACTTATTTTCCTGAAAAAAAAAAATCATTTTCCAGATTTTCCAGATAAATGCACATAAAAAAAAATTCATACATATACACACACGAACTTAAGTGAACAGGAAAAAAGTGTATATAACACAGTATAAAAGTTCCAGAATAAATTAGGAATCCGTATCAGTTGATTTTTATGCGCTATTAAAAACGTCGAAAATTGTTCGTGGAGACAAACCTGGGAGAAAGGGGGAAAAAAAATGGAGATGGGGGAAGGGGGGGGGAAACGGTTTTTTAGGGGGAATAAATAATAATAATAATTCTGGAAAAATAAATGTGAAAAAAATCCCGTTATCGGAAAGAGCTTTTAGTCCCACTCTCACTCTCCTTATTTTTTTTGTTGCTCTCTTTTATAAATGCATATATAAACGGGAGTATTCACCTCATCTCAAGCAAATAAGCCTCACTAGATTTTTGAGAGAGAGAGAGAGGAGAGGGGGAAAAAATCCCTTTTAGGGAATAATTTTTTTTCCATAAAAAAAAATTTTTTTAGGAAAGGAAAAATTTTTTTCCTGTTTTTTTCCCCCCGTCACTCCCTAATATTGATATCAGTAGAAAAAATATTTATATATATACATATTATTATTTCTTCAATAACTTGTTGGTAAGCTGAGATAGCGGACAGTAAATTGGGGATTTTTTTTTTTCTTCCAACCCATAGTTTTTAAAAATTTTTTTAATGGAAAATTTAAATTATCTTAAAGGGGGAGAGAGAGAGAGAGACTCGACAGTTAAATTAATTAAGGAAAGTCGTTTGCTAACCACTTGGATAAATATTGAGATAATTTCTGGAAGATGGTACGGGGGAAATTTTTTTTTTTGAATTTTGGGGTAAAAAAAATTTTTTTTAGGGATAAAATTATTTTCTGTATTTTTTTTTTTTTTTATTCCCGTTTTCCCTTATCCTACAGAAAATGAGAGAGAGAGAGAGATATCATCTACCAGATTGTTGACTTTTTCAATTTAGTAGTTAAAAAATTTCCAGGGAAATTTTTTTTTTTTTTTACCGGTTTCAATTTGTCAGATTTTTTTTTTTCAAAGATAATTTGAATTTTTTTTCGAAATAATAATATTTTTCCGGATTTTGTATCGGAGTATTCCTGTATTTTAGTAATAATCATTCCAAATTATTGAAATTGGTTTTTTTTAGGAAATTTTTTTTTCTTAATACTTATCAATATTACTTCTAATTTTCAATATTAATTAATTCTGGGAATTATTACTATTAGATGATGTTTAATTGATGTTGAATTTAATCTATTTTGAGTTACATGTTTGAAATTTTGATTTTCTACACATGAATATTTTCAACTTGGGCCGCGATGAGGAAATAGGCCTTGAAAATGTTAACGTGTTGGCTTTTTTTTTGGACTTCAGGGCTTTCCGCTCGGCCTACTAGTGAAAGGAAAATAGTCGCCGTTAGGCCGCAGCGTTTTCAACCTTTGTGATTCTTATAGGTTTTTTAGAAGACATTTCGGGGAAAAAAAGCTGTCCATTTTTGAATAAATTTATTTCCTATGATTATTTTTACATCTTTTGTAAATTCTTAATCCCTCGGGATTGGAATTACAGTAAGCAAGTATAATAATCCAAGAAAAATGATGCCGAATTGACCAAAAGATGTTCCAAAGAGAGAATCCCAAATAAGACAAGGTCAAAAATCTCTAAACATTTATAGAACATTTTGAAAATTACCTGCCAGTAAAATAATACAGTAGCCGCCGCTTATGGAATCACTGGTTATAAGAATCGAATCGGCAAAAAAAAAAAAAAAAACCCAACGTTATTTTAAAGTAGAAAAATCATCAGTTATAAGAATCAATTTCCGCTTATAAGAATCAATTTTTTTTCCTCCGAAACCGCTACCGTTGATATCAGTAGTGGGAACTTGCAAAATATTTTTATTATTCCACAAGATTATTTTTGAGGACCACTTATTGCCACTCTTAACTTTATAATAATCATCCTATATTGACTTCCCCGAAAGGGCCGTCGTGAGAGCATCGTGCCCCCCACCGCCACGGGCCAAGCGAATTTTCTGCGGCCCTACCTAGGCAAAAATGTTTTCCTACGAATTTACATGCTTACTTTCGAAAATTTCAGCCATATTTCATTTTGGGGAGGGGGGTACCCCCGTCTTCTTTTGGGCATATGCGTTAAGACGGCACTGCCACTCCCACAAACAGTGAGGATTACAACTTTGTAGTAAAGTGAGCTTCCATGAATGACCAAGGGTTGCATCTGAGGGAGGAGAAGCAAACGGTCTGGTGACCCGGGCGGTGGACTAGAGGGGGGGGGGGGCGAATTCGATTTTTTACTGCTCCTTGTACATTTTTGTACGGGGGGAGACAAAATGTGTGCTTCCGCCGGTTGACAAAATACCTAGTCGCGTTCCTGAGGGTGGGAAGGTTTATCAGAGCAAGAGGTTTATGGTAGAAAAAGAAAAAATAGACACTCTCTCTCTCTCTCTCTCTCTCGTAGCTCCTATCGACCCCCTGGACCATTATAGCTCACTTTGGGAAACATTGATGAGCTATGCAATCGGGCAATAGTTACTGTATGCCACTTTCGTCAGTCTACATTGACAACGAATGATGTCTAAGGATAACGATATGCTATGGATATTCAAACTGGATTTAAATTTTATATTACTAAGAAATTAATAAAGAGGTTTTTTAACTTCAAAAACATCATCTTGGCTTAAGACCTCCCCCCCCCCCTTTTTGCGTACTCCAGTGGTAACTATACATGAGCAACAGAAAGAAAAAATCTGGATACAGGAATCAAACCGCTTATAAGAATCAAAATAACTGAACCAAACGTGATTCTTATAAGCGTTGGCTACTGCATGTGAATTAAATATTTCCAGTAATAAAAGCATTCAGAAATGGATTAAGTTTCAGAAGTTTTCACCAAAGGTTATTATTCCGTATAGACTTCAGTTGTTGTTTCAACATGGAATGGATTTCGTACAAAGACTTCATTCCTCTTTGATGAAATACCACACTCATTAAAGACTCATCTTTTATTATTAAATCGATTCTTAAAATTTAAATTAATTTTTTTTCTTGTATTTTATTTTTCTTCTCATTCTATATTCTTATTAACAAGTTTTTCTGAGTTTTAATTATTTAATTATTTTCTTATTGGGTTATTTCTCTTTGGTTCTACAATTACATAATTCATATTTACAATTTCCTTGAGAATTTCTCATTTGTAATTTTTTGTTTGCAATATTTTATGAATCCTTTTAATTGTTTTTTTATATTTTATTTTTCTTCATATTTACAATTTTCTTGAGAATTTATTGTTTAGAATTTTTTAAATAATATCTTACGAAACGTTTCTGGATTTTAATGGTTTAATTTTTTTTCATATTGAATTTTTCCCCCCTTATTTTAAAGCTTAATTCATATCAGCAATTTTCTTGAGAATTTGTTGTTTCTGTAATATTTTACGAATTAATTTAATTTCACGAATTCATCCTGGATTTTAATTATCTAATTCATTTTTTTTTCTTATTCTCTATTGCTTAATTAATTTTTATAATTTTCTTGAGAATTTGTTACTTGGAGATTTTTTTTTGAACAAGATTTTACGAATTATTTCTAAATTTGAATTACTACTTATTTAATTATTTTGTTATATATTGCGGATTTCATTTTTGTTCACTATTTGAAATTTAAAAAAAAAATTCCCGCAGTATTTTCAAGTATCTAGACTTGATAAAAGCTTCAAAAATCGTGTTATACGAAATAAATGCAGAGATAGATTCAACTTCATACGAATCAATCAATTTCTAAACTTATTGAGGTCTGTCTCATTTTTACGATATAAGATGTTTTAAGAAGAACTAACTTCGAACAATTCCCTATCACTTTTAAAAGCTTTTCAAACGCTATAAAATGTCTTTGAAAAGAAAAGCTCTTCTAATAAACTTTTATCCTCACATAAAAAGACTCTTTCCTCTCTTATACACCGTATATTTCTTTCCTTGACGCAATAAGCGTGTGGATCCTTGACTTGAAATCCATGATACCAAATGTCAACTTAATGATCAAATCAAGATTATTTCATCCAAAAAGGGGGGAAAAAACGAAAAAAAAACAGGAGGGGAATATATGAGAATTCCCTAAAGGTTCTTAAAAACCACTTCTGACATTTGTTCCGAAGCAAAACCAGCCGGCAGATGTGTCACGTGTTCTGTGGAATTTTCAACCGAAAAAAAAAAAATTTATCCAGGTCCTCTCTCACTCAGGAGACAGGAGAGGATTCACCACTACCATCATCATCATTTCTACTACCAGGACAACATCCAGTATCCTCTCTCTCTTTCTTGTTTTTCTTCATTCCTGTTCGAACTATTTTCAAAGCACTGTACTGACTTGATGTCCTGATTCTGATTCAAGAGAGAGTAGAGTCGAGTGGTGGAGGAATACGTACATCCACCCACACACAGACGCACATACATCCAGGACAGGAGATTGTGGGACCGGGAGAAAAAAAAAAAGAGATGAAGATGGGGGGGGGGGAAAGCGGGAAACACCACTTCCAGGAGCTTGTAGTTTTAACCGCAGATGGTGTGAAGAGCGATTAGGACTAATGTGGTTGGTTTGGTCCTGGAGAGGGAGAGAGGGGGGGGGGGGATAAAAAAAAATTCCTGGGTTTTTTTCCCCCTCTCACTGTTGGTAACCGGGACGGATCATCATTTCATTTTTTTCCCTCTCCCTGTCTTCATTGTTTTCGTATTTGGATGGAGAGGTTCCTTTTTTCCCCTCAACAAAACGGCGCCATGTTGTATATTTGGTTTCGTCCTGGAGACTTATACACAGAGAGAGAGAGAGAGAGATTTTGGTTCTCTCTTTTTTTTTTAGGTAGTCCGACACCAGATAAGCAGTATTTTGATGGCCTGATTTGGCAACAGGGATGCGAATCTTTTACGTAGAAAATTTTACGGGACAAAATTCTTTTTAAATTTTTTTTTCAGAGTCCAGTCATCGTTTCAAGCTTTGGTTTTTCACCATTAGAAAAAAAATATATATTTTTTCAATTTTTTTTTTTTTTTTGCCATTCTTATGTCCATTTTAAGACAGAACGCATCTATTAGACATGTTTTTTGGTGTTTACCATTTTTTTAAGAGAAAAACAGAAATGGTTTTACGCGTCTAAAAAAATAGGAAAGTTTTTTCGTAAAAACAAAAGTTTCAAATTTCTGTTTTTTGAAAATTTGCTTCGGCCCAAATGACTCCCGAAACTGACTTTTTATACTTTTTGCTGCATTTATTTACACTTTTTCCAAGTTACTTTACTATACGCTTGCATTAAACTTTCTTTAGGAATTCACTAATGGGTAAAGTGAGTATAAATTTCCCTTATGATGTACGTAATTTTCATTTTTCAACTTACGGCCATTCTGTCCAATCTGTGCGTGTAATTTATACAGTTTTTCCCCAAAATGAGCGATAATGGGTCCCCAGGAGGCCGATAGAAGGAACCAGGAGAGCGGCAGAGGCTACAGATGCAGTTTACAATCCAAAGGAAATTTCGAACAAGTACGGGATTTCCTTCACGTTGGCTGTGGTTTTTTGCGGTTTATGTCCAACAAAGACTTTTTATTATCTTTTACTTTAATTATCTTACCCTGCGTCGCGTACCAAGAATCGTGGGACTGGGGAGAAGCAATCATTTTTATGGCTTTCAAAACAAAGGCCATAGAATAATGACGGGACGGGATGGACATTTCGAAATGGATAGCGGAGGAAGAATATAGAAAAGAGATCGTCCTGGAACTGAACACGCTGAACCTATTCATGCCGGCTAGTGGTTGCCTGATTGATTGATGACCGCTCACGCCCAGAGCTGTTGATAGTGGTTGCCTGAAGCATTTTGCGGTTTGTGTCGAACAAAGACATTGTATATGACATGAATGTCGCTCTCCACTTGTTAATAGAAGATATACGGAAGACTGGATGTTGTGAAGATATTTATTATTTGAGATGTTAATTTTTTTAAGGAAGGAAAAAACTCATCTCTGGCTCTACCGGGAGTCGAACCCGGGTCCCTCGATTGCCGGACGAGTGCTCTGACCACTAAGCTACAGAGGAGATAGAGATTTTCTCGAGCTATTAGCTGATCGGTTCACCGTCCATTGCACGGTTCTGTTCGGCACATGTACGCTCTAGCGAAGGAAAATCTCTATCTCCTCTGTAGCTTAGTGGTCAGAGCACTCGTCCGGCAATCGAGGGACCCGGGTTCGACTCCCGGTAGAGGCAGAGATGAGTTTTTTCCTTCCTTAAAAAAATTAACATCTCAAATAATAAATATCTTCACAACATCCAGTCTTCCGTATATTTTGTATAAAGACATTGTATTATATTTCTCTACCCCGTGTGACAACGCAAGCATCGTTGGACACCCCCCCCCCCAGTATTGCCTAAATACCAGCAGAAAAGACAAGACATCTTCTATGTAGCTATAGGTATCTCCTGTCTTCGACACTCAGACGAGGATATTGTAGCATTGGTGACTACACGACCGAGTGGGCTGGTGACGTGGCGTGCTAGTCGCACACTATTCCAGTATCTCACAATTCTGAAATAGCTTGCGGTCATAGTGGCTGAACGTTGACCTGAACATATGGGTGATCACGCATTCTGAAGTAATAATAAAACAGGAAATTTTCCTGTTATACGATTATTTCGAAAATAGTCCACTTTTACGAAAATATCACTGTTGAAGAATAGAAATATAAAATACTTATAAGGAAAATTTATGTATCGAACGAAGCGAACGTACAGGCATATAAAAAAGTGTGACTGGACGAAAATTTTTATGTCATGGACATCCGGGAAATTCGTCCGGCCGTTTCCTGCATTCAAAAAACATACTGTACAATGGATAAGCACTACGAAATAATCGTAACAAGCGTGAAGTTTTTTAAACGCTATATCGATCGTTCAGGCCCACGATGTCACAAGAGACATCGCTTTAACCGATGATTCACTGCATACAATTGTTTGATAACCGAGCACGATCAGCGAAATTATTCATATACTTTGCGAGATACTAAGAACATGACTACTCATAAAGAACTTGAAAATTTATTCAAAAATTTTGTATTAAAACAAATGAGTTAAAAAAAAGTTAACAGATATTTGGCAAAATCAAATTTCTCTGTTTGAGCTAAACTGTAATAAATTTTATCAAAATAACTTACAACATAAATTTCTACAAAAGAAGAAATAAATATATTCCTATAATATGCATGAATTCACAGAAATTAATGTTTTAAATCAACAGCAGACAACGCTGGTAAAAACATCGTGTCTTCCAAGAGCATCGACAAATTTTTTTCTGCGCGCTCTTCCAATTTCTCAACAAAATTGAACATAATTTTAACACATGAGTACTGGTTACTTCAATAACATTTTTGCTTGAAAAATTTAAAAATCCCGCCCCCCCCCTCTCCAATCGCCTACAATGACGAAAATCAGACTGAAGACAATCGACCTGCTGCGGAAACACATTGAAAATTCCAAATTCCTTCTATTTTGAGGGCAATTTACCGAGCCGCATAGGATTAATCTTGAGTTGGTAAGCGAAGTATTTACTGGTTTCCTCCTACTTGAGGATACTTTTTAAGGGCTTGAGAATCAACAGAGGGTGCACCTTTTGGAGTGTGCGGGCCACTTCATTGGTTTGGGAACATGTCGAAGGCCACTAGAGTTATGTAGAAGAAGAGCTTGAATCTTCAACGTGTTCCCGCAAAAAAGTCGATCGTTCTCAATCCGGTTTTCCTCATCGTAGGTATTGGGGGCAGGGAGGGGGGTATTTCGAAATTTCTCAAACATGTTATTCAAGTAACCAGTAATAATAATTACATAAAATTTGGTCAAGAAATTGAAAGAGCGCATATATTATTGCGTTTGCCAGACAGAATGTTTGTTAGCGCCATCTACTGTGGGTTTAATACATAATTTTCTGAATTGATACTTATTATAGAAATATGTTCATTTTTCCTATTTAGAAAAATGTAATATCGTAAATTATTATATAAATAAAATTATATTTATACAATTATACATTTAAATTTATTACATTTAAGCTCAATTATAGAGAAATTTTATGTAGTTAAATATCGGTTAATATATTTTTATTTTACTTGGATGCGGTGGAGAATTTTTGTCCGGTTCCAGTTTCAGTTTCGGTATTAGAGCAAGCAAAAATAAATTAGTAGTTTTATTTTTTAGCGTCATCTCTCTTTATCCTTGACTGTAGATGATAATTCTTAATTATATACAAACAAATTTTTTTGGTATATTTTTTTTATATTCTATATTTTTTATGCGAAAAATCAGTTCCGCAATAATTTACAAAATATTTGATTATTTTGTTGAGTCGAGCCTACTTATAAAATTATAGAGTGAATTATCGGTTAATATATACGATTCTTCTTCTGCCTTTGATAGCCTGAACCATTGAAATAACGTTTAAAACCTTGACGCTTGTTGCGCATAAAGAGTTTTGACTGAGCATACTCACGGTCATATAAAAAATATGACCGTGAGTCAAGCGCGGATCCGGGGGGGGGGGGGTGGCGGCGGCGGCCCCGGATCCGCCTCTCAATTCGCTACTGAAGATGTCAAACTTCGCGTCATTGGAAGCTGAAAATGTCTACCTCGGCTTCATTCGCAGCTGAAGATGTTGCCTTAGCTCACATACACATTCCGGCATGTGCCGATTCGTTAGAAATGCGGCTGAGGAATGTGTACGAGGTACATGTACGGTTAAGTAGTAGTAGTAGTACGCGCAGACCCGTGGCACATTCAAAGATCACTCAGGTAACCTGTGGCGCTGTTCCAGATAACTGCGATAAGTGACCCGCGACATGCTTTCTAATCAATGAAGTGGGACGCACTCTTCTAAAGGTTTAACACCCTTGGTGTAGACACCCACACTAACTAAAAACCAATAAACCACATTCTATATTACCCAATACAGTGAAAACTCGATATAACGATACTCTGCGGACCAAGAAAAATATCGTTGTAGACAGGGCCGGAACTAGAGGGGAGCAGGGGGACAACTGCCCCGTGAGGCAAAATTTAGGGCGGGTGGCAGTTGTAGGTGGGAACAAAGAACATCGTTACAAAATTATCGAATTTTAAAGTGGTGGGGGCGGTAAAATAATGTTTTTCCCTGGCGGCTAAAATCCTAGTTACGGCCCTGGTTGTAGAGGTACTATCGTTAAATTGAGAGGCAGCAGATTGGCATTCTGAAACCGGACTTATAAAAAATATCGTTGCATATACAGGGATTTATCGTTGTATCGTGAGGTTTCACTCTACTGAGTGTAGTGTTGCGTTATACAGGACAAAGTTGTAGTTGGAGAGACGGCCCGAGCAGTGAATTCTCACAATCCAAATGCAAAATAAAACAACACTTCCGACATAACGACGGAATCCGGAAGTGACGCATACATACCATATAACCGATAAGAAAGTGACACATGCTGCCATTTTCCCCCAACACTCTCTTTGCACCTTATCAGTTTTAACCCTTATGGCCGCAGATACCCTCTCGCCTCTTACCTCTCGCGTAACCACGCATGCGCACCATGGGGATTTTCTCTCCTTTATTTTTAAATTTTATTATTCAAATCAGATTGATATCTTTAGCTTCGGGGAGAACAAAAAAAAAATTCCACTCTTCCGATATCAGCGGTAACTTTCCGCACCCGCAATCAATTAGGCCGCAGCGAAAAGTGCCATTTTTTTTTATCTCGCACCCAAGGGATTCTGGCTCTATTTTTTATTTATTAATATGGCGGTTTTAAAAGCATGGTAGTATATCTAAAATGGATGTAAAAAAAAGTATTGATAAGCTGACAAAGTTTATTTTTAATACATTAAAAATAAGAGTGAAAAGAGCTTCTCGGATACATTTGGGGTTCTGTCACGGTATCTTCGTTTTTTGGCCGCAACGTTGACTTACTTCACATCAGCGTTTACTTTTTGGTGATATCTTTCGGTGGCAGATTAATTTGGTGCTTAAAGAGTGGTGCTTTAAAAGGGTTATTTTTGCGACCCTTCATAAAATTCCTGATATTGCATCGTCTTTTTCCTTTCGTATTTGGGGGACAATGTCTGAGGGGCATAGGCGAGTCACTAAGACTCTAAGTAGCATAGGCGAGTCTTAGCGAGCTAATATTTCCAATACTAAGTATAACAATTAAACACCAAAGGTATTGTGATGACCACATTTTACGAGAATATCACCGTTGAAGATTATGAATATACAGTACTTATATGAGAAATTTATGTACCGAGCAAAGCGAACGTGCAGCAGGTGCGGATCCATGACGATGTGTCGGGAGCAGTGAATTGTATGAGTTCGTTTTATCGTCCCATATGTGTTACGGAACAAATAAATTTTCCCTCATTATTCTGCTCTTGGGAGAGGCGGTCGTTCCCATCTCTCCTTCCCCCTGGATCCGGGCCTGATCGAAGGCAGACATCTTCAGCTGCGGATGGAGCGGAGTCACACAACTTCAATTTCAGATGGAGCTAGGGCAGACATCTTCAGCTGTGGATGGAGCAGAGTCACACAACTTCAATTTCAGATGGAGCTAAGACAGACATCTTCAGCTGCGGATGGAGCAGCCGAACTTCCATTCGAATGGCCACAAAACCTTCAATTTCGAACGGAGCTAAGGCAACATCTTCAGCTGCGAATGAAGCCGAGGTAGACATTTTCAGCTTCCAATGACGCGAAGTTTGACATCTTCAGTAGCGAATTGAGAGGTGGATCCGGGGCCGCCGCCGCCACCCCCCCCCCCGGATCCGCGCTTGACTCACGGTCATATTTTTTATATGACCGTGAGTATGCTCAGTCAAAACTCTTTATGCGCAACAAGCGTCAAGGTTTTAAACGTTATTTCAATGGTTCAGGCTATCAAAGGCAGAAGAAGAATCGTATATATTAACCGATAATTCACTCTATAATTTTATAAGTAGGCGCGACTCAACAAAATAATCAAATATTTTGTAAATTATTGCGGAACTGATACGTAATGTATTTGGGGCACTACTGCGAAATTCAATGATATTATAACGGTACTTTTGTTCTTTCTTAAAATTTCCCACCACCCTAGAGATTTCCAGCCGGGCAGTTGCCTTCTTTCAGTTCCGGCCCCGAGTTAAGTGTCCCGCGGCACATTGACAGATCACTTACATGGCAAAATAATTCGGCAAAAAAAACAACAACAAAAAAACAAAAAAAACCAAACTTATTAACCGATATTTTAGTGCATAAAATTTACACTGGTATGCAGCACGAAAATAAATAATACATGGTATCATAACACATGTTGTTTGTTTTCATGCTCCAAAAAAAGAAACCGATTTCAAAATCATAATTAACTTTATTTGGAAAACTTATAACAGATAGTTTTTTTTTCACTTTCTATATGATAGGTAGCAGCAGCAGGGTCACATATTTTTGTGATATAGATATCTTTCTTCGGATATTTTTGTGTAGAAGAGAAATGCGCATAAATATTTTCTACAATTTATAAGAGAAACATTCACAAAATGTTTATACTGATTTTAAAATATTTATTATTATTATTATTATTATACTTTTTATTTACATACAGCGTATAAATATAGTAGGGTGAAAAAAATATATTTTCACGTTTTTTCATGTGCAAACTAAGAATTATTTTCTCTTCGTTCGTGAATACCAGCAGGATATACCGTTTCACTGGAAATGAGGTTTCCATTTTCCAGAAAAGCCAAGTTGAAGTATATGATTTCATATTATTTGATCCCATCTGCAATATGCGATTTCGTTTTGAGTCTGTTGCAATATGCGATTTCGTTTTGAGTCTGTTGCAATATGCGATTTCGTTTTGAGTCTGTTGCAATATGCGATTTCGTTTTGAGTCTGTTGCAATATGCGATTTCGTTGTGAGTCTGTTGCAATATGCGATTTCGTTTTGAGCCCAGTTGCAATATATGATTCCGTTTTGAGCCCAGTTGCAATATATTATTCCGTTTTGATCCCAGTTGCAATTTATGATTTTATTTTCAGCACAGTTGCAATATATGATATTATTTTGAGCCCAGTTGTGTGTGTGTGTGTGTGCAGTATATGAAGACCTATTACCACACCGGGCAGCTAACTGTATATAAATTGACCGCGAAAAAATATCGGGATACATTGAGATTACACATTTGCATCATGGATGCCAAAAGCATTTCTGTGGAAATTCACGAATGTATGCAGGAAAGAACACTTGCATCATCGTCGATGAAAAAATTGTAAAACGAAAGTGTTTATATAAATTTTTTTTGTCAGTTTTAAATGTCCGCATCGGGGGGGGGGGGGCACGTGGTAGAAAAAATACATGCCCGGCACAAAATTTTCTCATGCCCGGGCATGTCGGGCAATAGTCCAGCCCTGCTACTTATTTATTTATTACTATTTACTGGACACACTGTAGATATAAAATTGTCAACTGAAGTTGTGTGAAAGAGTTTTTATAAAATTCTTCTTTCTCAAACTACAATATCCATTTTTTTTTGTTTCCTGGAAAAAGTAAAATCCGGAGGAAAAGAAACATCGGGAGAAAAAGAGAACAAGAAAATATTATATATATATCTAAATTTTTGCGGGTGTGGGAAAAATTTTTAGTCGCTGTCGCGGTCGTGTGTGCGGTCGTGGGTATAAAGCAAATGAATATAAACGGAAGCGTTATATCGCTAGTAAAATAGCCCCCCCCCCCCCCACACGCATATATGTTGAGAAAGAAGTGAAAAAATATGGCAAGAGATTGAAGCCGGGAGAAGGAGCTCTCAAAGTGGTTCTGAGAGCAAACCTGTGTCTTCTCCCGGCCGTATATTAGGAAGTTCCGCGAGCAAGTACCAGGACCAAGCTCTTCTCTCCTTCTCCACTCTCTGTCTCATAACCTTTGAAGCAGCACAAAGTGAGCATGAACACACCTGAATTGAGGGACCGTCCATAAACTGATGATCCATATATATACACCAATTTTTACCATCTATTTTTTCGCAAGAAACCCATGAATAGGATTTCGACTTATCGTTAGTCGACGAATTTTTCGAATTAAAACGATGAATGCGTGTCTTTGGTTTCCCTATGGATAGTCTTGTAGTCATTGTTTAATGCAAAAAGTGGAATCTTTACCGAGATATTAGAGGCTTTAGTGAAAACTTTTAGAAGGACTGTTACGAAAATTATGTAAATAGTCATTATTTATCATTTATTATCTCATCTTCCACCTGTAAATAGTCATTAACGCATTTCTCTGAAGGTCTCGCCAAATTGACGACAAACTTGGCGAATTCAGTGAGAGCTCCGATGATTTGGCGATGTAATGACGCCAAAGGAAAGAAGTGGATCGCGCGAGAGTATGTATGGGAGATTTTTGTAGAACCTTTTTTTTCTATATAACTGCACCGCCAAAACGGAGCTATGAGCAAGCAGATTGTTGAGCTTTTGAATACGAGAGCTCTTGCCTGCTAGAGAAGCCTCTTTCACGAGGCTCTCTGTTTTACGGGTATTGTCAAATCACTGCTTGTGAATACGTGTACATAGTTGTTCTGTAAAATAAATCTGTATTGTCCTTCAAATTGGGGGGGGGGGGTGGGGCTTCGCGCTCTGCCATCTCGAGGGCTTGTGAGAGACGTTATCCGGAACAAGACTTTAGAAAACAGGATATCTAAGTTCTATATAGATGTTAATTGTATAATTTTTCGAATTGGAAGAATGCCTCTAGGACCCATGGTTCGCCAGTAAAATGCGGCTAGGGGAATTGGAACCTCCGGGCCATGAGTCAATGAGATTCACTGATTCATTTTCCTTATTTATTTCTCATTAGTTGTGTGTATGACCTAGCCTTCCTCTCACGAAAGAGGAATTAACCGGGCCGTGGGCATCCAAAGGTTGAGAACCACTGCATTAGACAACTTTTCGGTGCTTTAGTGCAGGGGTGCGCAACACAATCTCCTGTCTGCTGGCCAAATTCCGCCCGTCAAGAAGTTTCATCTAGCCTGTGAAAGTTGTTGCAACTGAAAAGTATCAATTTTCCCAACAAGATAAATACTTAGGCTGTATTTAAGTTCTTTCAGTTTTTTAATATTTTCTTCGTAAAAACTACGGGATATTGCCAAAAATTACCAAAGGCAAGTAAAGTTTCCGTTTACAGCCGAAAAAATTGCCAATCGTGGAAAATGATGGACATTGTAAGTCTCAAAATGCAATTCATAAAAAAAGTATATGACAAATAAGATGAATATATCTATATGACTATTACTAATTATGATTGAGTCATAACTATCATAAAATAATTAATATGTCATGAGAATAGTCTTAGTTCTGGATTTCAAAAATTCAACTAAACCTTGTTGAAAATAAAGGAAAAAAGCGGGTTATTTTTTTTATAGAAAAGGTGGGACGGCTAAAATTACTGGAATGTCCCGTAAAATACAGTTTACGTGGTCACTCTTTACTTGCATCTGTCTGGCCCGCAGACAAAAGATTTTGCTCACCTGCTTTCGAAAGCTTTAATCAGCAGTTAGACGCTTTAAAAAGCTTTCATCAGCCTTCAGATGCTTTGAAGAGCTTTAATCAGCTTTCAGATGCTTCAGAGAGCTTCAAGCTTCCGGAAACAATATTATACTTTTTTTGATGCTTCGGACGAAATCATCAGAAATTTGATAAAGATTACCTTGCTGAACTTTTATACTGGTTTGGATGGTGTTATCAACTTTATAGATGCTGTAGAGCAACTTCATGAGCATACTTTCTGATACTTTTGACAGTCTTATCAGAATTTTAGAGGTTTTAGAGAACCATATTATAATTTTAGATGTTTTGGCAGTCTCATCAAATTTTTAAAGATCAGAAAAACCATATCATACTTTCGGATGCTTTGAACAGGGCTATCAAACATGAGGACAACTGGATACATAGTTTTATCAGGCAAGATCTTTAGACATTCTTAGCAAACACTTTTATATGATGTAGAAGTCTTATCAAGGATGTCGAAAGCTATCAAACACTTTTAGAGGACGTAGGAAGCTTTATGAAACACTTTTAGAGGACGTAGAAAGCTTTATGAAACACTTTTAGAGGACGTAGAAAGCTTTATGAAACACTTTTAGAGGACGTAGAAAGCTTTATGAAACACTTTTAGAGGACGTAGAAAGCTTTATGAAACACTTTATAGGATGCAGAAAGCTTTACCAAACAGAGGATGTCGAAAACTTTATCAAATAGAGGATGCTGAAAGCTTTATCAAACACTTTTAGGGGATGTAAAAAGCTTTATCAAACACTTTTAGGGGATGTAAAAAGCTTTATCAAACTTTTAGCTGCTTTGAACAGCAGCATCTTAATTTTAGATGATTTAGAGGACTTTTTTCAGCTTTTAGAGGCTGTCTGGAAATCTGAGGATTTGGAAGATTTATAGAGCTTTATCTGAGATTTCGAAATCTTTAGAGAGCCTTATCTGAATTTTAGAGGCTTCAGAGAGACTTTGAAGTTATAGCAAGTTGTAATAGATTTTATAGGCTAGTGAGTCTTATATTCACCTTTTAAAATCTTTATAGAGTCGTGTGTTAAGACTTTTACAGAAGCTTGATACAGCCTTATCAGATTTCTTGGGACAAGAGCATAAATGTATAACTATAGCTCAAGACCCGTTTACATGAGTAAAGTAATTAAGTAGTTAACTAATTTTTAAGTCGTCAAGTACTCTAATATGTATGCAGACTTTTTATGAGCACACGGGTTCAGTTATCAAATTGTCAAGCGATTTAGTTGTCAAGTAGACAAGTAGGATAGAATCCGGTTCATTTTTCGGTTAAGAAGGTCCTAGCACATGCACCAGTAGGTTTGCCCTCGTATCATCCAATGAGCATTCGCTGCTTGATTAATTACATCAAAATAGGTTTTAGTACTTGAAGACTTACTCGACCTACTAAATCACTTGAACACTAAACTACTTGACGCGTGTAAACGAGCCTTTAGGTTAGAATCATGATCTAAAAATTGATACCAATAATCACATAATCATGAGTAATTTTTGAATTATAAAGGTAATAAGAAGTAATTTGTGATTTATAATACTAGCATTGGTTTCACTCCAGGTTTCTGTTTCTCCCGTTCTGGTTCGCCAGGAATTGTCTGGACGGCCCCTCATTTCGACGTAACATGTTGGGTGAGGGGGAAGAAGGAACACTCGAAAAGCAGGATAGATGCTACTACTAGAGGGGGAGGAAAAAAAAAAGTTACCAGGAAAACCACTCATAAGGAAAAAAGCGGAAAAGAAGGATTCTGGAGAGAGAACTCATACCATTTTTTCTTTCCCATCTTAGAAGTACCTCACAATTCCAACAGCAGCAGCACCTTTAAGTAAAAGAAGAAATATGAGATCACATGGGTAAGAAAGAAATAAGAAATGCCCAAGACTTTCCTTCTTTAAAAAGAAGAAATCATTTCTTATTACTTATCCCATTCCGGGATACGACACCGGAACTGTAATAGCGGATGTATCGAGGAAGTGTTGCCAAAGAACCGGAAACCGGTTTCAGGCCATGTCCCCCCCCCCCCTTATACATGTATACAGTATATACTCAGGCATGTTTTGTATTGTTCGCAACATTGAAAACATGTCTATCGGTTTCTCATTTTTTTTAATGGAAATTATCGATTGAGAATTCAATCATCCGTACAGGCATCACAGCCTCTGGATGATAAATATGTTTTTTAAACTAATTTAAATCTCTGTAAGTTCTCCAGGTCTTATTGTGTAGCTTTTATGTGTATATGAGCCTCACCCTCCTCCCGGCAGGCCACATTAACAACACCATAAGCAAAGTTCTGAAGGGCCTCAGAATCTTCTGGCGGCCCATTGGCCGGAAATTTTCTGAGGCCCACACCTTCCGGACTGTAAATATCATCTACCGATTCATATACTGCAAAAAAATCACAGTATTACATCTCATCACCAGCCTGAACATTATCACCAGCCTGAAACATGCTCGATAAGGCCATGTCCCGGGTTAGAAAAGATTGCCCTGCTCATGCGTTTGGTTCTATGAGCAATTCTGGATTCTGAAAGTGGTCACGCTTTTAACCCACCAATATTTCTCTTAAAACCTTCATTTCTTCACATCTGAATTTTTTTTTTCAAAGCTTTCTGTGGTCCCCCTTAGATACTTGCCATGGCTCCCCTTGAATTTGATTTTTACCGGTGCCCCCCCCCCCTAGAATATCCTTAAGGGGGTAATAATTTCTGGAATTATTTCTTTCATTTATTCTGAATTTCCATAAATTTGTGGAATAATTCCTTTCATTTATTCTGAATTTTCATAAATTTTTGGAATTATTTCATTTATTCTTAATTTTCATTAACAAAACAAACTGCAGTCGACGCTCGCCCACATTGTAGGGACCATTCCATTACAACGACCAGTAGGATATGTCCCAAATGTTTTCATATAACGACTATCATATATGTTTTACTTTCGATATAACGACCCTCCCAATATAACATCCGTTTTCGACGAGACGAAGGGGATGGGTCGTTATATCGAGCGTAGAATGTGATGTACAATTTTGAATTTGCTATCATTATTTTGAATGCTAATATCATACAAAAGGCATTACTACTTACCAACTATATTTCTTGGATTTAATCCATTCTCTTATAGATTATACAACTGTTGTATAACGATAACAAAAATTCTACACGCGCATATGTTTGTGACACTAAAACAACGCCATGAACGAGAAATCACTCACTTGAAACAATGAAATAAGCAACTAAAAAGTAAAAAATCGGCACGTGTTTCGTGTACTGATGTCTTCTGCTATAAAAGTATTTGAGCAGTGACGTCACGCAGTAGCTGCGAGACAACGCCCTCTGAGCCGAGGCGACACACAAACGCAGGATGAAACAACCTTAGATTAATCTATCTTAATATTTAAATACAATGAACTGCGGTGTTACGAACGCAATTCCGGTTTCGGATGCCTTCGTCCACGCTCGTTATAGCGACTCACACCGTATCACGAAAAACGGACATAATATTACGAGGTCGTTATACCGAAAGTTTGGAAGAAAAGAAAGTTAACTTCTTGAGGGAAGTCCATGTATAGATGGAACGAAAAATTATATCTATTCATTTTGTTATAATGTGAAAATGTGTCAGGTTAGAAAATAATAATAAAATTGTAATAATTTCTTGCATTAAGGTCCCAGGGACCTTACAGTCAGACAGCCATGTTGAATGAATGTCGAAATGATGTACCATGTGACATGAGTATAAATTAATATACTCGGACGTTTTCAGAATCTGCAATAAATTATATTACTATTTCGATAGATTTTATCTATTTTAGTGCATGTTTTTTTACAAAAGGGACGAAATGCCCATCCGAAATGAACCGTTTAATCTTCCCGAAATGAATAAGCCGAGGCAGATGTCTCCAGCTCCGGATGGAGCTGAGGCAGACTTCTTCAGCAGTGAATAAAGATGAGGCAGACATCTCTAGCTGCGAATGCAGTGGAGGCAGACATTAGCTGTGAATGAAGCCGCTGCAGATATCTCCAGCTGCGAAAGTAGCCGAGGCGGACTCTATCAGCTGCGTATAAAGCCGAGGCAGATATATCCAGTTAGAAATATAGAGAAGGCAAACATCATCAGCTGCGAATGTAGCCGAGGGGGACATAATCAGCTGCGTATAAAGCCATGGCTGATTATATTCAGTTAGACTGTTAGAAATAGAGTGGAGTCAGACATCATCAGCTGCGAATGAAGCTGCAGTGGATATCTCCAGCTGCGAATGTAGCAGAGGGGGACACCATCAGCTACGTATAAAGCCGCGGCAAATATCTCTAGCTGATAATTTATATTTGCCGCCCGAATGTAGCCGAGGTGGATACTATCAGCTGCGTATAAAGCCGAGCCAGATATATCCAGTTAGAAATAGAGCGGAGTCGGACATCTTCAACTGCGAGTGAAGCCGAGGCAGGCGTGGATCCAAGGCGATGTGTTATAAGGGACAATTTATTTTTTTAGGTTTGTTGAGTTGTCCCGTATCTTACGGGACGTATACATTTTTCCTCGTTTTATTTTGGCTCTTGGAAGGGGGCGATCGCTCCCCCTCATCCCTGGATCCCCATGGCGCTATCTTAATGTTTAAATACAACGAATCGCTGCGTTACGAATGCAATTCCGGTTTCGGATGCTTTCGAAATCTGCTATAAGCTAAATTACTTTACTTATTTGGATAGATTTTTTCTATGTTAGTGTATGTGTACTATTACAAAAGGGACAAAATGTCAGTCCGAAATGGACCGTTTAATTTAACAGCAAATCGTTCGACCGCGAAACGGATTTGTCGTTTTGTTCTATTCGTGTTTTGTTCTGCGATGACCGAGATCCGCAATGTGCAGTTTTGCTCAACGGAAAGACATACTTTAGCACTTTTTTGCAGGTGCTCGCTGTTGCGAGTTCCGTGTGCGTCCGGATCGCATTTTGCGTCAATTACAATGTCTATTCTCGCATGTTTAGATAGATACGTAGATAGACATTTAAGTGTCACGATTGGTTGGTTATTATTCTCGTGTGCGAGTCTATGGAAGAAGGTAAGCGTTATTATTGAACATTATATTCGTGAACCTAGTGAATCATTTTAGGGTGTCGTGAGCAGGGTCTGTTCCTCACAAGTTCGGGCTCTAGGCAAATATGAATTTTTGGAGTCCATTGTTTTGGGCCCCTCTTATTTTTGAGACCTCATACACGTAGTCTCCTATGAGGCAGAAGCGGACGTAGGGGAATGAGGCCCGTGTCTCTAAAATATACAAAAGGCTGCCGATTTTGAGGCAATTTTGAGGCTGAAAATTTGTGGACCCTGGGCACATGCCCCGTTTGTCTATGCAAGTAAACAGGCCCTGGCCGTGAGACATTCTAACAACTAAATTTATAATGAAAATTCTAATCAGGACTACGGTTCCCAACACCTCTCTTTGTCTCAGTATTTTATGGTGACGGATGCCAACCAAAACCTTCCAACGTCGGCAAGAAATGCCACGAGATATTTGATATTTTTTTCATTTTCCCCACATCGGGCTGCCATGTCTTTTGATCCTCACTAGACCGGCAAAATTTCAATTTTATCAGTGTGATTTTATATCAGGTTTCTTTTTTTTCTTTTTATATCGTGTAATTCTCTCCGTGGAGCAAGGGTACTCAACCTTTTGGAGAGTTCGGGGAACTTCATTGGCTTGGAAACATGTCGTGGGCCACTTGAATGATCTGGGAATGTGACGCGGCCGGCATAAATGATCTGGAAATGTGCTGCGAGCCGCTTAGGAGTAATCTGGAAGTGAGCCTGCTGGCCACGTAAGTGATCTGAAAATGCGACACGGGCTTTTCAAGTGATCTCGAAAGTTCCCTTGGGTCACTGTGTGATCTAAAAAGGGTGCCGTGGTCCCATTTGATTGATTTGAAAGGTCACAATTGAATAAAATGTTTCATGATTTTGAAGTTCTTATCAAGTTTTATGTAGCAATACGGGAAATTTCAAAACGGAAACCACGATCACTTTCTTACATACGGGCTATCTCTACGTTTGATTATATTTTCATTTCGCTCACAGGCCCGTCGGCATCCACAGTGGAAGAGTGAAATGTGGGATAACCATTGTTTTAACTAAACAATTGTTTGTATGTGAACAATGATTTTCAAAATTCTGTTTCAACTTCATCCTTACATAATTAGGTTTTAGTTCAGGGACTACATCAGATGATTGCGAGGACCACACTTGGCCCGCGGGCTGTGGGTATTACATGCATGCTATAGTATAGAGACTCTGGGTTCAAAATATTAATAGTTGTTATTTGTGTAAGGTAAATTATTGTTATTCGAGGATGATGTCCCTATAAAGGTTTTTAACACAGCTGGCTGATGCGAAGATATATTTCGAAAAGAGAGAAAATTCAACTGCTCCTGTGTGGGGAATCGAACCCACGTCCTTTCACTTTCCGGGTGAACGCACTAGACTACAGAGGCAACGAATGTCTCGATCTTTCCTTAGGGCTCGTGTGCACTGAACGGGACCGTACATGGACGGTCGAACCTAACTCAGGCCAAAGCTCACAATTGCTGAAAATTATTACGACAATGTAGGTATTGAAAACCATTGTATGGATAGCGGAGATTGACATCATCCTCGGATACATATATTCTGCCCGGAAAAACATTAGGGGGAGGGGGATCCCAGTGTTCAACTTGCATATATACAGAGCGAAAAAAAATAGATGTGCGAGAGAAGGTAACTGGTCCATGGTCACCATTTTTAATAATACAAGCCAGTGGTTTTAGTATACAAGCCAATACAAAGCTCCTGTCAGTGATTTTTCAAATATACATTTAATATTAATACATGAGATCCATCAATGATTTCGTATTGAGACGGGTCAAGCTCTAACCATTGCGCTCTCAAAGAAGAGGAATGACCACAGGTATTTGTCTCACGTTGACATATCTCCAATTCTACCAAAAATTAATGACCGAAAACAAATCGACAAACATCGCCTTCCCCCCGCAAAAACTTTTCGCCCCCGAAAACACAGCACCCGTGTAAAAGTATACACGCGAGAGGATCCACACACACCGGGTTAAAAATATTCCCATGGTACATATATTATAAATCACCACCCGAGAGGAAAACCACAAAGTCAGCGTTATGCATAATTTGCAAGATTTCGCAGAAGGTCATCAGCGATAATTATCACCGAAGAGAGACGATGTCCGTCCACCCCCCCCCCCCCCCCCACACCAAGGAACTCTCATACTGTCATCTCGTAAAAGTTTGCCGACGCCAAAAAGGCTCCTAGTGCTCTTATTTTCATTTTCGTGGTCATCATCATCACCACCAGCACCACCACTATCTTCTTCTTCTTCTTCGTCATCCATTCATTCTTGCATCTTGTCATCTATCTTTATTAAGTTGGGTCGCCTGGGGGGTCTCGAGACCCCTCGCTACTAAACTTCTACTCCTGACTCTCTCTCGGATCTTGTTAGAGCGGGTAATTTGAAGATAGAGGAGGAGAGACGGGAGAGAGAGAGAGAGAGAAGTGAAAGTCTTCAATTCTCTCTCTCCAGGACCCCTCTCTCCTTTTTCCGGAACCTACATTTTCCCCTTAATGGACGTAGCACAAGAGAATTGGGGATGTGGTGAGACGCCGGTATAATATACCCCTTTTGCACTGAGACTCCTTTTATAAAAGAGGTATGCACGCATAGAGCGAGCGATGGCGGGGGTGGTCGTCGTGGGGGGTAGGGTGGGGGACCCTCCAGAGCCTTTACGAGTGAAAGATCAGGAGCCAAGGCAAAATCGTGAGAAGACTATTTTATTCAATGACTTTGTAATGCTGGGGGCCCCCACCAACAACCTCCCGTTTCCCCCTTGTGACTGTGCGTGTGTGCGCGGGGGGCCGTTAGCGAGCAATTTGCGATCCCGGAATCACTCCGGCGAGGATATGCAAATCAGTGCACATAAGATGTTTGCACACTCGCCTCATTTATTTATTTTTTTGCGTGACGTATTATTCCTCTCTCTCTACGTGTCAAAGAACACATTTCTGAGGTTTCGACATTTTTCCCCTTTTCGCTAATATATTTATCGGCGCCATTTTTTTTTTTTTTTTTTTTGTTCGTCACCTCCTCAAGGTTTTATCATATTTGTGATATGTGTGTGTGAGTGTACATCTGGAGTTATGAGAGAGGGAAGAATGTGGAATGTTCTAGAACTTGTATGATTTTTTTATATTTTAAGTGGAACTATCCGAAAATGCGATTTTGATATGAGTACGGAGGTCATTTTTGAATGTTCCGGGGTTCTGGGAAAAAAATGAAACTCTCCCGGGAACTGGATATTAGCAAGGTTTTGTTCATTCTTTTTTTTTGTTGTTGTGAATATTGAACTCGAAGAGCGTTCAGACTTTTCTCTTGATTGAAGCTTTTGCCTAATACCGTGATTTCCTGCGTACAGAAGCGTCGACGTGAAGAAAACATTGGAGGGGGCTGAAAGTTGCTGGTCGTCCCGTATATACGGGACCCAAGTGCATGCGCGGGAGAGGGAGGTTGCATTGCATTGTTTCTTCAGAAATTATTGGGGGAGGGGCTCAGCCCCCTTACAAAATTTGTTCTGGGGGGAGGGTTCAAATGGCCTGAGCCCCCTAGGTCCCGGCGCCTATGCCTGTGTAATTTCTCTGAGGATTTTCCCGAAATTACGTTGCTCCAGAACTAAGCACGTGACACCTTGCAGTTGTGACTATCCATCAATACCGTTGTAGCGAAAATCTCGCTTTAACGAAAACTTTTCCAATATCCCAGATAAGTTTACATAGGAACAATGCAAAAACCTGGAATTCCTTTATAACGAAATGATTTCTCCGGTCTCTTGGAGTTTATAACGGGATTCGATTGTATAATTCAATTACAAAAAATTACCTGAAATTTGAAGTATTTCCATTCCTCAACGAAATTTGGAGTAAAATTGAATTTTTATGCGTATTGGCAAACACTGAGATAATTTTTTTCAAAACTTTTTGAAAACGTCACCTTGGGACTGTTTCCTTGTGAGTAAAGTCTGGCTGCTGTCCATGTACGGTCCCGTTCAGAGCACACGAGCTCCAAGGAAAGAGGGATTCGTTAGTCTAGTAGTGGTCTAAAGCAGTGGTTCTCAACCTTTAGAAGCCCGCGGCCCTGTTGATTTCTTTTATGTGAGTGGAAGGTCCTGTCGTACGTACGCTTAATGGGTAAAAATCAATCGGTGAGCTATTGACGGCCCGGTTTGATTGGTGTCAGGGCCCAGTACCGGGACGCGGCCCGGCGGTTGAGAAACACTGGTCTAAAGGCACTCACCCGGCAAATGAAAGGACGTGGACTCGATTTGCTTTCCCGGATTTATCTTCGCATCAGCCAGCTGTTGAAACCTTCCTAATAGAATTTTTGTCGTATTCAGACACTACATCTAGTATATGCTAGACTTTTGAAAGGCTTTTTCTAGATAAGTTGAAAACCCGTAGAGTAAATTGATAAATTAATTTTACTTTATATTCCATGGCATGAACACCTTCATCCGAAATGCGTGCGTATCGTACTCAGGAAGTCATCATGGGCTCCTTCAACCGCATTTGTACCGCTCATAAGTGCATTTCTCGTCGTAGAGACTAAGGACAAAGTATGAAAGTGCAGTCCCGAATCCATACCGGAACCATCGCGCTGTCACTAACATGGTTTCCTGGTCCGGGATTCACACCTCAACGAATCCTCCGGTATGGCGTATAGACTACTTACTCTGTGTGTGTGTGTGTGTGTGTGATGTGTGATATGTTTTGCATATATTTTCCAAATATACGAGTTCCGTATACGAGATGGTGAATCATCATATACGATTAATATAACATCCTTCAGTTCTAGGATCTTTTTTTTTTGGAGGATCCAGGGACGATTCAGAGGCGAGATAATGAGTTTTTAAGGAGGGACTTTTTCGCGCGGGAAATACGAATGGAATACAGATGTTACGACTTCATTAGATACTCCGGGACAGGAAAAAAAAAATTGCTCCCAAAATGATTTGATTTTTGGATTGGGATTCGGAAGTCGGCGGAACAAAATATCTCGGTGTCTTGGCGTTATATGCAATATGCATGTATTTTTTTGAATATTCAATGTACGAAATATACTGTACATATATCAGACTCGGGTATTTATCAGCGTTAGGAATCTCTCTGATAACATTTGAAAGCATATAAAAGCTTGCAGCAGAACTACAGAAATTCATTTTGTGAATTCCGTATTCGTGTGGTATACAGGGTGATTCAGGAAATGCGGACGAAACTTTAGAGTTGATGGAACACACACGGAGAAACACAACACACGTTTTGCCATTAGATGGACCCAAAATAAACTTGAGGGCGGGTCTCAAAGGGCGCTTGAAGATGCTACTGAAGCAGTGAGATACGAACACAAGAATGACATTATTTTAATTATGGATAGTTAAAGTAATAGTAAAAGTCCGCTATAATGAGTACGGCTTATAACGAGAATCTCGCTGTAACGAATGATTGCCAAATGACTGGTGTTAAAGCTACAAAAGAAAATTGGGTTATAGTGAGTCAAAAATTATAAATATTATAATTATAAAAACTATAACAAAATTCCTTAAATTTTTTTTCCAAATCCCCCCATTCCAGAACAGGGCCAAAAGGGAGAATGGATTAATTACTATCACTCATAATCACACATACTACTCCCGAACCTTATATATATCATATTCTTAATATATTATCGAACCTCATATATAGGCCTATTATCTTCCAACAAAGAATGGACTAAGAAAAGTCACACTTCTTAATGACTATATACCAATTCCTTCAATTTTTATGAATTTTCAAACTATTCACGAATTTATAGGGCATCGTGTAGCTACATCTTAAGACAGGCATCTTCAACCCGCTGCTCGCGGGCACCACGGTGCACCCAGAAGTACCCAGAGTGCTCATTGCTTGTGTCCGATTTCGTGCTCGCGAGCCCTTGACCAACGTTCCAATTAAAACTCTGTCTTAAGATATCAGCGTCGAAAGTGCAGAGTGGTTATAAATAAAGTGACACTACTCAGACTTCAGCAGTGCCCATTTCAAGATATTTTGATGAAACTTGGTATATATAGGGTATATGAATCAGGGGAAAAAGATTCAATTAAAAAAAAGTTCAGTTTTTGGCCACCTTTGAAAAAGGTGGCGCTTTTTTATCGCAGTTATCTTTTTCACATTGTTCAAATAACGTATATACATCAAGTTTCATTGAAATACGTTCACCACAATGGGCGCTAGATAGGTCGGAGTAGTGTCAGTTTATTAAGGTGAGTAGTGTCCGTTGAGTAATACTGACACTACTCCGACCTGTGTAGCGCCCATTGTGGTATGCATATTTCATTGAAACTTGGTATATAAGTTATTTGGACCATGGGGGAAAAAAGACAAATGCGATAAAAAAAGTGCCACTTTTTCGCCGGGTGGTCAAAAATTGAACTATTTTTTATATTGAATTTTCATTTCCCTATGGTCCATGTATACCAACTTTCATCAAAATACCTCTATCAGAATGGGCGCTAAATACTTCTGAGTAGGATCAGTTTATTTATTAACCACCCAGTATTTTCTTGGATTATTCAGCCGGTTCCGTCAGATAACTGGCTGAAAGTACGTATTTTCACGTTAAAAAAATTATTCAGCTCTCACACAAGGGGGTGTGAGTGTCAGTCCTCCTCAAAGTAAAGTCAACTCGCGTTCTTCAAGGAGGAGATCAACGTAGAAATAATTGGACCGACTTCTGTCTAAATGGAATATATACACTCCCTTTTTCTTTCTCCTCCATACTTCATCTACCAGACAAGGCAGAAAGGTTGCAAGGCAAGGCAAGAAACACCATGTCAAGTTTCTTCAACATCTGCTGAGATTAACAAGTTATGGATGATCGAGTGAATACACCTACCAACATGCGGGGGGGGGGGGGGGAAAATGGCAGAGACGCTCCTCCACATCACCATCACCAGAATAGATGATGGCGACGAGGATTTTTGATGCCGGTGAAGAGTTGGTGTATATATAAGATGGAAGTTACCCCATCAATCTTGTCGAGTCTTTCTTGTTGTTGTGGAAAATGATCACACAAGGGGGTAATGCTGATACACCCGGGGGAAAGATTAGAGAAAAATGTCGCCAAAAACGGGTGAGAGAGAAGAGAGAGAGAGCAAATGTCTGTTGCCTTATTCAAACAGATACCGGGGGTATGTGCTAAATTCTGTTTTGTTAATAATAATAAAAATAAAATAATAAAAAAAATGCCCAGGGTCTACCGCTACCATTAATCAAATGCACAAAACCCCGCGCCCTTCTTCTGAGAGAGAGAGATGATGATAATAATACTGTGTATACAAAGATTTACGCTCGGGAAAAGGTGTAGATAGACGAAGATAGACATGCACCAAGTCAGGAAAGTGAAAGTAAATGACTGCGAGGAGTGAATGTAGGTTGGCAACCCCCTCCGTGTGAAAAATGAAAATTGTAATTTTTTTTGGTGCTTGTTAAATTCGGTTTTGTGCTGGAGATTTTTAGCAATATGGTGAGTGTTAACGCACTATGTTTGCAATATGGTACGTGTCCAATTCAGCTACTATAGTCATTACGTTAGTGATGGGGAAAAAAAAATGGATTTGACACCTACCGGACCGTCTTAATACCGCACGTCGAACTTGGTCCAGGGATCCCAGGCCATTTACGAATTGGCCGGCCAAAACCTGAATCATTTCTGAGAATCGAATTTTGAGAAAAAAAAAAAACCCTCGGGCTTTGGAAGTAACATATAAATGTATAAATGCATGATGCTGTTGCCATAATATATAAAATGCTGTTCCTTTTCCAACTTCCTCCGTTTTTCGAATTCAAATACCTCAGCGAATATTGCACTTAGAAACGGTCATATTGATAAGCGAACGAGGATCGGATAAGATCCAGGGCAAAAAATTACTGCCCTTAACATTTCGGCATGAAAACATATCGCGATGACCATACTGGCTAAATTGGCGTCATGTTTTTACAGTGCCGTCCTGTGTCCTACTTCGAGAAGTCCTAAAAAGTCCTATTTACACGGTACTGGATACATACGCTATAACCAAAACATGAGGTCATCCAGCATTGACTATTTGTCCCTAATAATCTTTACTCCACGTCGGTAGCATTCCCCACATACGCTGCTGATAAGATTACGCCACTGAACCAATCACAAACTGACAGTTCTCACAGCTGCTGCTGCTGCTGTCACTGGTGTCATTTCAGTGGCAGCTGTTACATTCAGATTGAAAAGGTGGAATGTAAATTTCGTTTCTATCACACACACACACGACAGAAAAAGAAAGGACAGTCGCAGAGTTACAGTACGCTATAATAATCCTTGACGCGACCTCTTGTGGCCTTGCGCACGTGACCACAGTCACCAACACCAAGACAAAAAAAAACCCGCAGTAATAGTCAGTATTCAAAGCAACCACATACAGTCACAACAACAAAGAGGAATGCGATAATTTTCTGTCATTTCCGAGGACTATCCAGTGACTCGTGTGGCGTAAGGACCGTAATAACGGAAAAGGGGGGGGGGTGGTCCCAGAAAAGGTCACCGTATTCGTTTCTACTTACAGTAAAAGGAACGTAATTACATCGGAATATAATCCAATGGCAACACACACACACAACTGTAATATTGGCGACATTTTCTTTCAAAAATACCGTTTTTTTTATGAATTACAGACACAATGGACATCCGTTGCGTTTGTGTTTAGGGTGACCAGCTGACTGAAAAGTGTCCACCGAATCATGTCTGACTCCTTATTGCGGTTCGTTCGTGGCTGCTGTGAATTGGAAATCGATAACGAATGGAAAAAATGTACGTCTATCATTATTCACACACACGTACGCTTTCGATTGGACATGCAGGTATTCCTCGCTTTACGCGATTTCGATATAGCGCGATTTTGAAAATTAGATTTTAGAAATAGGGACATGCAACATTTGGCCTGAAGTTAGTCCTGGAAATGGGGTTGCAAATTAAAGCTAACGACTTAAGTTAAAATTGCCAAATCCGTCGGATTTTATGATTTAGATTTGACAAGGTTGGGGACAAACAACGAAGTGGGGGCAAACAAGTGTGGAACCAAACGCTCAAATCCAATTGGACCTGATCTTATCAAGGCCGGGATTATACTATAAAAGTTTTGTAAAAGCTCTTTTATAAAAGTTGAAAAATGCAACCAGTAAGCGTATCGGTTACATTCGAGAGAGTATAACCAATAGGCTTATTGGTTGCTTTTTTCAAGTTTTATAAAATATATTTCATCACTTTTATAGTGTAATGACGGCCCAAGGCCGGGATTACACTGTAAAAGTTTTAAACAAGTTCTTTAATAAAACTTGATAAATGCAACCAATAAGCGTATCGGTTACATTCTATCGAATGTAATTGATGCCCTTATTGGTTGCATTTTTCAAGTTTTATAAAAGAACTTTTATCAAACTTTAATAGTGTAATCCCGGCCTAAGGCAAGGATTTATAGAAATTATTTCACTATAGAAATAATTTCAGAGTAACATGTAATGTGTTTATATTACACTTAAGAAATGATTTCAGAACCATTAAAAGAAATAATTTCAATATTGATGAAAATTCAGCATTAATATATATATATAAAAGATATTTTTAGAAATAAAGGAAACACAAATAATTTCAGTATTAATAGAAAAAATAATTTTTGAGAACTAATGGAAGAAATCACTTCCAAAACTATTGAATTGAATATCAGCATTGATGAATATTCAAAATTAATAAAAGAAACAATTTAAGAGAACTACTGAGACAAATTATTTTAAGAATAAGGGGAAGAAATATTTTCAGAATAAGGGGAAGAAATATTTTCAGAATTAACGGAAAAAATATTTTCAGAATTAATAAGAAAAATAATTTCAGAATTAATAAGAAAAATAATTTCAGAATTAATAAGTAAAAATAATTTCAGAATTAATACGAGAAATAGTATCAAAATTAATACGAGAAATAACTTCCGAATTAATACGAGGAATAATTTCAGAATTAATGGACGAAATAATTTCAGAATTAATGGACGAAATAATTTCAGAATTAATGGACGAAATAATTTCAGAATTAATGGACGAAATAATTTCAGAATTAATGGACGAAATAATTTCAGAACTAATATAAACAATTTCATAATTAAAAAAGAAATAATTTCGAAATTATCCATAGAAATTCGTGATTTCATGGTTATTGAATATACAGAATTATTGAAAATTCAGAATTAACGTAACAAGTAATTCCAGAGTTATTATAAATCTAAAATTATTGAAAATTCAGTTATAATGAATGTAATAAATAATGGAGGGGGGGACGGGGGGGGGAATAGGGGGGTCCTTTTTCTACTCGTGGCCCCGTTGGCGCAATCGTTATGCGACAGCAGTGGTCCCCAGAAGCTAAATAGAATTTCTAAACAGTTATAGACAAATAAAGACTCTCCGAGGCATCAATAAAACATTAATTCCGGGAGAAAACTTCATAGAGAAAGTTCCCGATAAAGAAAAGCGACTATTATTAGAAATAGTTGTTGTTTGCGTTGGACTCCTGCGTCGAAACAAGTCCAATTAATGTTCGGGACTCTCATTCCTTTATTTTCTTTCGGGCCGTAAAGAAATTCCTATTCTTAAGATAAAGAAATGAATGGATTTTGATCGTTGTAGTTTTTTTTTCCAGTTTTTTGGAAGAACGAGGCCCGACTCCCTGTGGGTACGGTATGGGGCTCCAGCTCTAAGAAAATTTCCATAAATTAGTTCCTCCGAACGGAAGTTTCCCCCCCCCCCCATCTTATTAATGGAGAAGGTTCGAGGATTTCCCTCTCCCCACCTCCTATTTTCTCCTGTTAATTGCGAGGGGCCCCCAACTGAGGATTCCTGTCTTTACACTTGCCTTTCTTCCATCTTCCTTTTTTTTTTATCTCGAGGAATGTTCGCCAAAAAGTTGCTGATGAAGCTGTTCCTTTAGAAGTCTATTTTATGCTTTACTTGTGTAATTGGCTGCTGGAATACTCTATGAGAAGCCCCGGAAAGAAATGGGGTTCCCCCATACTGGAATAGTGGAGTGCCCAAACCTTCCCCCTTCTCCCACTAACCACCTGGATTCACAAGAAGTTGTTAAATGGAGATGAGTTTCAGAACGGAACGGGAATTAAAAAGATAAAATCCGTGCATCTATATATGGTCTCCACGCCAGCGGCTCTCGAAGTGTGCGTCTTGGGTACGGGGCCAGTAGATAAATGAGCGCCTCGAGTGGCGTGGTGGTAAGATGCTCGTCTACCGCTGTGAAGGTTGCCTTCACGGTACCAGGTTCAAACCCAGGGGAGAATATAGGTAAGATATTTTTTTAACGAGCTTGCCTTCGTTTCCAATCCAACTCATTGAAGACTTTTTGGTAAGGAATCCGTAAATAAATATGAAGGCTTCGGTAAAAGTCGTTGATAAATGAGAGCTTGGGTAACGGAGCCATAGATCAGTGTTTCCCAAAGTGGGTGATTGAATAGTCCAAGGGAGATAGAAGGTAAGGGTATAACATAGAATCCTATGGGTTCGTTTGAGTTGAAGGGGGCGGGGGCGATGAGAGAGAGAAAAAAAATTCTAAAGAATGGGGCGATGGAACAAAAAAAACTTTGAGAAACTATGCCGTAGATGAATGAAGACTTGGGTAAGGGTGTCGTAGAGATGAGTGAAGGTTTGGATTAGGGCCGTTCGATAAATAAAGGTTTACGTAAGGGACCCTTAAATAAATGAAAACTTGGATAAAGGACCCGTAGATGAATGAAGCCTAGGGAGAAGTCGTTGGTAAATGAAGGCTCGGGTATAAAGGACTCGTACATAAATGAAAACTCAGTTAAGGTATCTATAGATAAATGAAGGCTTATATGTAAGAGATCAGTAGATGAACAAAAGCACCCTAGTGTCGTAGTGGTAAGATGCTCGTCATCCGCTATGAAGGTTGCCACCAAGGTCTATGGTTCGGGTTCGAATCCAGTCAAAAGAACATCAGAAAAAGTTTTTTACCGATCGAGCCTGGGGCGACCACCGACAGATAGCGCCTTCATTTCCTACCCAACTTCACTAGTTGGAAATTGCCATATGGCGATGTATATGACTGGAGTTGGTGTGCGGTAAAGTAGTAAATGAATGAAGAGGCTTTGGTAAGGGAAACGCAGATAAATGAAGATTTGTGGGTAAGAGAGTCGTGTGTTGATAAATGAAGGCTTGGACAAAGAAACGGTGCAAAAATAAAGGTTTTGGTATGGGGCCTGTAGATACATGAAAGCGCTTGGGTAAAGAAGTCGTAGATAAATAGAGCCTGAGCTAAGGGAGTGATAAATGAAAGCTTGGGTATATAAAGATCCGGTCATCAGGGTCGCAACTGCCCCGGGCGGCAAAATTTAGGAGTGGCAATTTTAGGTGAACAAAGAACACCGTTATAAAATTATAGAATTTTAAAGTTGTGGGGTCGGCAAAATAATGTTTTCCCCTGGTGGCAAAAATCCTAGTTGCAGCCCTGCCGTTCCGTTCATAAATGAAGGCTTGGGCAAAAAAGCCGTGCGTCAGTGAAGGCTTTTGTAAGGGACCTGTAGATAAATGAAAGCTTGAGTATAAGGGAGTCGTATATGAATGAAGAGAGTACGAGGTAAGGGAGCCGTTGATAAATGAAGACTTGGGTAGAAGATCTGTAGATAAAGACGCTTGGGTAAGGGACCCGCGTACAAATGAGAGCTGTGGTCAAAGAACAGTGAATACATTTGAGCAAAGAACCAGTGGTAAAATCAGAGCTAGGGTGCGGGATTCGCAGGTGTGAACATTAGGGTAAGAGATCCACGAGTAAATAAGATCTAGGCCAAGTGACCAGATGGACGAAGATGCCCGGATATGCCGAATGTGAAAGCAAGGGATTCACGAGTAAATGAAGACTATAGCAAGGGACGCACGCAGGTATGTGCGCCTTCAATTACAGTCAAATCCCATTACAACGAACGCCAAGAGACCGGAGGAATCACTTCGTTAAAACGAAATTTCGTTGTAAAGGAATTCCAAGTTACCTAGCATTGTCCCCATGGAAACTTATTTGGGGGATTAGAAAAGTGTTCGTTAAAACGGGATTCGACTGTAGTTCAAGGGAACAACGGTTAATTTGAGGCTAGTGTAAAGAGCTAATGACTTCTGGGGCATAGGAATCATGGTTGGCAGAAGTTTGAGAACCACTTTATACAGTTCGACTCTTTTTTTAAAAATCAAAACTATAGTTCATAAAAACATAGTTGATCACGGGCCCCCCAGACGAGGGCCGTCTACTCCATAGTTTCCCAACCTTTTATGTTCCATCGCCCCCAACGCAATCTAACCCATAAGATCCTATGTTATACTCGCAGCTTCTACCGTCCTCTGGAACATTGCATCGCCCCCCAGGGGGGGCGTTAACGCCCACGTTGGGAATCACTGGTCTACTCCTTTTAGATTCCTGGAACTCCACAGGTTCATCATTATACGTAAACTCACTATTTTACCTTCGACTATTCTATAATCGATTCTGAACGAACGAACTGGATGTACCTGTAAAAAAAAATTCGATGTCTATCCATATAAAAAGGTGACGAAAAACATGATTGTATAGGTAGATAGTCTTGGACTTACATGAAATGTGCGTAATTGATTTAACGTCACTGGAACAGCATGTCGCATCATGACACGAAATGACACTTCAAACTGCTTGTGGTCGCCATCTATATGAGAAGAGAATCATATTGTGACATATCTATCATCAATATTTTGCAAAGAAACGTCAACATTAGCCAAGCAACGAAATAGTGGGGGGAATAAAATCGATTGGTGTCATCTTGACATGCGTACCTTTCGTAAACATGGTAAAGGTCATGCTGTGACTATTATTCGAGTTTCTGAATTATTACGAACGGTTCGGTCCTGAAAAAAACTTTTTTCTATGTGTGAAAGCACTCTCGAGCCCCGTTTACGTGGGAAGTAGGAAAAGTGGGTTCAAAACCCGCTTCAATAATTTTCACCAATTTACTGCTCTTCATTTCTTTCCTTGCGCAGGGAAAAAGTCGTCAAGCGGATGCTAGAACTCCCAATATGGCACTAACTACCGCAAATATTGCACATGTAAACGGAGCTTCAAGTTCCTTGCAGGAGATCTTACTCAAACATGAAAATTTATACACTTTCGCGGACTTGAATTAACTCACTACCTAGCGATTCATTGAGAGGAAAACTCATTGAATGGAAAAATTCATCTACGAACGATTCATCGACAACATTTCATCACTACGTGTAGTCTTTAGTGAGTATGGCGCTGGAGGTGCCGTGATCAAGTCTTGAACGAGTGGCCGAATGATTGACTAAATAGGCGAGAGAGCGAGGCAACAAGTGAGTGAGTGAGAAAATAGAATTGGGAGCGAGAAAATGAAGGACTCTTAATGAGAGAAGCGAGTTAGTGATCGAGACAGCAAATGTCTGAGAGACCGAATGAGTGACTGATTGGTCGAGAAAGCGAGTTAGAAAGTGAGTGAAAAGAAAGAACTAGTGAGTGTGAACGCTATAATGACTATAATGAAAGAATTAGTAACACACACACACACACACACACACGCGTGCGCACAGAGAGAGAGAGAGAGGGAGGATCGAGACAGCGAATGACTTATTGAGTGAGACGAATATAATAAAGGAGCGTCTCATTAATATTCGGCCCGAAAATTCGGACATTAATATTCGGGCACCCCCTGTGCCCCGATTTTATATATTTAAGAGCGGAGAATGCAAATCGACATCTATTTCAGAATGTACAGGAATGCTATCCATACAAAAGAATCTAAACACACAACAAAATGTAAATTGACACAAAAATTGATGAAAAATTCTACACTGAATGCAATTTTAAACTAATGAGGGAAAGAAAATAAAAAATTTTAGAATTGAAGCAAAAATAATAAAAGGACATAATTCTAGAGACAGCACCAACGAAAATTAAGGATTTACGGAAGAAAAGTTCCAGAATTGGTGAAAATTCAGTACTAATGTAAAAAATAATTTCAGAATTGATGAAACCTCCAATAACTAGACGTGAGTGCGGGGCCCGGTGCGACCGCACCTGTCGCACACACACACACCTAACGGCGGCTCTGGTACATTGTGGTTACCCTTTGGACGTCGTACAGCTTAATGCCTAAAAGCTTTGGAACTACACACGCATTCTCTCACCAGAGTTTTCAAGCCCTATCCCACACAGCCGGTGAGGGCTTTTCCTCTAACCAAAACTCATTACGGAAACCAACATCCAACCCACAGGTAACAAACAACAGCACTCCAGTGTCACCGCAAAGACACTCTTCCTTAAATATTCATCCGGAAACAATAACTAGAGTAAAAATGAGAGATGTTTGGCTCGTTTGTCATTCGGATCATGTCTCTATTTTTTTTTTTATTCTCCCCTCAATAGTAACCTCAAAATTTCACGAAGTTCTTAATGAAGAGGATACGTGAGGAAAGTTTTGATTTCCAAGACACAAGCAAAAGTTCTCGAGGAGAGAGAAACACGCCAACAACACCGTCATCATGAAGCTTTTAAAAGCGCAATTTACACCAGAGATATATGTATGCATATTACCACACACAACAACAAGTATTCCCATCGTTCGCGTTTTCCGAAAGATCCTTCCCGTTCCTAAATCATATCATAGTAGAAATTTTTTTTTTTCTCGTCCCCACACATCTATAGCCACCATATATTCTCAGAAATAACAAGTTACCCGTTAAAACAAGAAAAGTATTTTCTCCCACAGAGAGAAAGAGTGTGAAGAATACACTGCATATATATATCCACCAACTTAAATGAAGAGACCAGAGACAGATCCGTTGTTCAGGGGGGAGGGAAAAATTTCCTTGGGAATTTTCTCTCTCTCCTCTCTCCCACTCACTGACTTCTTAAAAATTTCCTAGAGGAAAACCAGAAAAGCATCAAGTTTTTGGTTGTTCCAATTCGATACATTTCCTTCGGAAAAATACAAGAGTTTGCGGATAGCGGTGACGGTGGAAGTAAAGTAAGTGGGGTTGAGTCGACCGCAAGAGACAAATCCCTTGAGGTTTCTCAAGGTGGTTGAGGCGGCAAGAGGATGAGAGAGAGGATGAGTTCTCTCTCTCAGCCGATGCCAAAATAATCATCTTTTTGCCAGAGTTTTCCTTGTTCGATATATATACGTACGGGGACAGTGTAAGTTTGTATTGTATGCATGCGTCGCTACCATTCCCTGACACTTACCACACGCCTATGCATATTTCAGTTTCCTTCAAGGCTCTCTCTCTCTCTCTCTGTCTATCTCAGATATGGATAAGAAGAGTAAAACGAAGAAGGGAGAGCGTGAGAGTATGGAGACTTTTATCTCCCTACACTTTTCCCCAATCGTCATCTATTGTCAAGAAACCAAAGGCAAGCAAATCAAAGTACGTACGTACGTAGTTTGTTGCACAGAAAAGAAAAGAGATATCCCCCCCCTCATACGGGAACCTGAATAAATAATAAAGAGACCACGAGAATACAACAACTCGACTCAACTCTCTCTCTCTCTCTAGAGAATCAACGCAACACCATCACCACAACCACCACCAAAACATATTTTGTCGAACGGTTTACAAGCAAGACATGTAGAATTTTCTAGAAAAGTTCCGTTTTTGTGTGTGTGTTGAAAGTTTATCTGCATCGTCCCTTTTGTTAAAAAGGGTTTGTTGTTATCGGGAAAAAAAGAGGAAAATTCTCCTTAAAATTACCAGCTAATATTTCCGAAAAAATAGAGAAAAATTCTTGTTTGTATGGGAAAAGTTTTTTTTTCCATGTGTAGGTTTATCGGCCCTTGAGAGTTTTGCAAGAAAGTATTATATATACGTAATATGCATCAGTCGGTAGGCAAATATGTGTATATTTTTTGGAGTTTCCTCGACTTTAGCAATCAACATGCAGATTGGTAGCTGTGCATCAGTTGTCTCTCGTTCAATACGAAGCGAAAAAATTGTTAGGAATGTTCTCGATTTGTTTTGAAAAATACGCAGTCCGTAACGAGTGAGATTTATACGAACTCTAATTTCCATATTTCTGGGGTTTTTTTTTTTTCGAGAATTTACATAAGAAAAATATCACGATTATCCAACTCGAATTCCAGCAGTGGAACAAATTTCATTACTAAAAGCAAAAAACAAAAACAAAGAAAATCTAAAATTTTTGGAATTTTTTTAGTTTTGCTTAGTTTAATATTCATGTTGCAAATATCTAACGTATACCGGAATCAAAACTACTGGAATTACGTATTTATTTTTTTTCGAGCGTATTTCCTATGGTTATTGGATAGTTTTAGATGAAACCAAAATTTTTTAGGTACGAGATGGTGTGATACTTAGTTTGAGCCTTCAAAAATGGAGTTGAATCTTCTATGACTGTAGTCATTTCAAAAGATCGTAATCTGTTTTGAACAGAAATAAATAAACGCTTACATCTACACCGAAATCCAAACAGGAGCAAAAATCCTGACAGACCGGAATCCCGACAGGCAAAGATTTGGCCCAAATGAAACGAGCAAAATTCATGACACACCAAAATCCTGACATACTGAAATCGTCGTAAGAGAAAATCTGGCAGATCGAAATCCCGACAAGCAAAAAATGATAACTGACCAAAATATTGACAAAGCGAACATCCAGGCATTTAAAAATAAATTTAATTAAAAAAAATTTCTCCAAGCACAAAATGAAATCCAAACCAACGAAAATCATGACAGACCGAAATCTAGACAAGCAAAAATCACGACAGACCGAAATTCAGGCTAGCAAAAATCCTAAGACAAGCATATAAACTCTGACAAAAATCCAGACAAGTAAAACAACAGATAGAAATTTCGACTTCTATAAACCAAGTATGACACCAAAATCTCTACAAGCAAAAAATCGTACCAGATCCGAAATTTAGACTAGCAAAAATCATGACAGACCCAAAATTCATACTAGCAAAAATCCAGACAAGCAAAAAAACCCGACAGATCGAAATATCGACTTCTATAAACCAAGTATGACACACCAAAATCTCTGGACAAGCAAAATTCATGACAGACCCAAAATTACGACTAGCAAAAAGTCCTGACAAGCAAAAAAAAACCTGAAAGACCGAAATCCAGACAAGCAAATAAACTGATCGACAAAAATCCAGACAAGCAAAAAATCCCGACAGATCGATATATCGACTTCTAAAAACTAAGTATGACACACCAAAATCTAGACAAGCAAAAACCATAACAGACCCAGAATTTGGAATAGCAAAAATCCAGACAAGTAAATAAACTAACAGACCAAAATCTCGACACGCAAACACCGGGGATAGCACAAATCATGACACACCGAAATTCAGATAAGCAAAAATTTAAAGAGCACTTTATTCTGTTCTACTCCATCTAGGAAAAAATTAATGAACATTTTAAAAAATTCACTATTTTTTAAATTAAAATTAATTCTAAATTGTCGGGATTATGTCCCGCACGCATTTAAGGTGCTTTCACTGCGGTATTTCAATAGCTGTTAAGGAGCCAACATTACGAGACTGTCGTCTATAAACTACCGTATACGCCGCTTAATGTGATCACATTAGGATTTCTGGTAGCAATAACTGATTGACGACTATATCTGAAAAAAAATTCCGGTTGTATCATCATCATCATTTGGCGTCCCCTATGGGACGCCAAATCCGGTTGTAAGTATGATGACCATATATCCCGTTTGGTAGAACGGTCTCTATGCAAACGTAATAACTCGTTTTTTCTTTCCGAGCAGGTTTCAAAATGTTAAATCGTTGCGATTTTTTTTTCCCGATTTTGCTAAAACAGGATTATTCTGCCCCTTTTGGAGCTCTAAAATCCTTTTTTTTTTTAAATTTCGAAACTGAGGAGTTGGAATAGAACTGTAAATGTGTATTACAAATTACAATATCTTTTATAATGCACGGTAAGTTCCATAGACACCCTTGTGAAAGTCGAGAAAATGCGAATGTGGTCAGTTGAAAGAAACCTGACCGTGAACTGAAGAAAAAGACTACGTTACATGCCTTATATATGGGGAAAGCCATCGCAAAAGCAGAGCGGATCATGGCAGAAACATGGATCATGGCGGTTATTGCAGCCCGATTAGGATATGAGAACTGAGTACGGAAATTTTTTGTCAACTAGGGAGCATTCTGACCTCCTACATAGCCTTGCAGTTTGATAACGATAACTCATAGGGGGGAAAATACGTCTGGTTCAACCGTACCTTCAAAATATTCAAAAAAGGAAAAAGATAACATAAAACAGAGCCCTGAGTAACTATAAACGAATTTTTCTCACGTTACATTAGTCCATTCATACTTAGCGAAAGTGATAACAACACCAGAATGATAATATTCTCCATGATTTTAATAAGCGGCGTCTACTGTTTGTTAAAATTTCAACGACACGAGTAGCACAAAGCTTTTTAAAATTCGTAATATTCATGAGGAGTGACACTTCTTCGTGTCTCTTAAAAACCCGATAATCATAACACTATAAATAATGGAAGACAAGAGATACACACACACACACACATAAATGGACGCCGTTCAACACCAATCTTGTATTCACTTATCCATACACTATTAAAGTAATAATAATAATAATAATAAAACCTTACATGCAGAGAGGACCATAAATTTTTCCTGTAGCTTTACAGAGAAAATTTGCAAAAATGGGTGATGACGTTGTAAATTATCCACCCAAAGGACGAGGATATATGGAGATAGAACACGATTCGGCGCGACACCGTCATTTATTTAGATAGTTTTTTGTTCAAAATGTTTCTTCCTTGTATTTTTAACGTGAGAAATGCCAAAAAATGCCGTATTTTAATAAATCCGGAATTAATCTCTCTTTAATGATTTATTTACTAAATTTTATTTTTCTGCAGAAGGCCTACGGTTGAGATTTTTTACGACCATATATGGGCATGTGGAATCGCGATGAAATTTCAGGCTCAATGAAGATCTCAGAAGACAGTAGTACCCACCACTATTAAAATCACCAGGCAATAAAATCAACCGCTTTATAAAATCAAATTTGAAAAAAAAAAAAACGAAATCAAATCAATACCAATCGCATGGTAAAATTTCCGTTTGATAAAAATTTCTTTAAATTTTCAAACGATATTGAGAAAATGTAGCAGACTCTACTATACAGACTTGTCTTAGGCCGGGATTACACTCTATAAACGTTTGATAAAAGATCTTTTATAAAACTTGAAAAATTCAATCAATAAGCCCATAGATTATATTCGAGCAAATGCAACCGGTGATCTTATTGGTTGAATTTTTAAAGTTTTATCAAAAAGCTTTTACAAAACTTTTATAGTGTAATTCCGGTTTCAAACCGGGTATTACACTATAAATGTTTTTGAAAAGTTCTTTTGTGAAACTTAAAAAATGCAACCGATAAGCGTTTCGGTTATATTCGAGTGAATGTATCCGATACGCTTATTGGCTTTTTTTTTCAGTTTTCTAAAAGATATTTAATCAAACTTTTACAGTGTATAATGCCGGGATTACACTATAAAATGGATCTTTCACAGAACTTGAAAAAAAGAGAAATCTCAATAAACCCCGATGCGCTTATAGCTTGAATTTTCAAGTTTCATAAAGAACTTTTGTAAAACTTTTATAGTATAATCTTGGTCAAACAGCTATTAGTGCACTGCAATGTGTACATGTTACGGAAAATGGGATAAATCGGTTATTAAACACAGTAATCGGTTATTATGCATACTTACCAATCGTGTTTGTAAATTTGATAAATTTATCCCTTTTGAACGTCGAATATGCACAGGCCCCTAGTGTTGTTGATAAATTTGATAATTAAGCCTACTAAAAAAAATTATCGCTGTCACCGGCGATTATGCATAATAACCTAGTGTTATTGGTGAATTTGATAAATATGAAAAAATTCCAAATGAGTCTAGTATGTAAGATGAATATAGTCGGACCATGATATAATGATAACAAATTTTACGAACATACCCGGATATAATGATAGGCGATAACAAATTTTACGATCATACCTCTATATAATGTTATATAGGGGTATGATCATACCCCTATATAATGTTACACAGGGGGTACATGTAAGAATTATCATGTAATTATTCATTAATATACGTAAAAATTATCATGTATAGTAAGTAACCTATACCATACAGTACGATTTATGTCACGCGCACAAGCACCCCAATTCTTATCATTTACCCCAAAAGTAATTTGTTGGGTCTTAGAAATTTGGCTCCTCTTTGGGTCCCGTTTTCGGTCACGACCATAACAAAACAACTTCAAATTAAATAATCAACATTCTCAACCATGTCAGAATAGTATTCTCATCCTAATATCAAGTTGTAGTGAGCCCCACAGAAGCCAAAAACAACGAAAAAAAAAGGTTCAATGGGACAGCGAAGCTTTTTACCCAAGCTGGGACTTGGTCACATGGGGATTCTGCAATGCCATGTCGTCCATGGCAGCATACCTACTCCTCCGTGAAAGCCTGTCACGGCAATATTTGCAGGGCCACCACCCTCTAAGCGTATAATATTACATCGTTTTGCAATTGTGATACTTTTTCTTTTTTTCCTAATCCCATTCGGATGGGATACACATTCAGTTGCATTGGGTTTCGATGTTATTGCGGTTATGGGTTCCTCGGGGGGATTCCGGGTGAGTGGGAACTGCCAAATGAGACGATGCGTTAGTCGCTGTAAATGTAGCTCCTACAGAAGGCCTGATATTACGATTGGTATACGTTTTATAACGGAACATTTACGTGGAAAAATACGCTCTCGTGTTTTCGATATTTGGTGAATATCGTGCAATCGTGCACCATCTGGTGGCACGTTTCACATCATCGATTGTTTTTTAGAAGTAGGCCTATAGCAAGAAAACTCGATTTTTACTCAATTTTTTTGTTTTAAAAGGTAGATTTAATTACGAAATTACACTCTAAAAATTTGAATAACTAAAACTAAAAATTTAGTTACGGAAAAAATGTTCAATTGCTTAATTTACAGTGGATTCCGCTTATAACGTCTTTCAAAAAATCGTCATTCAAAAAACGTTGTAAGTGGAAAAAGGCTTTAAACGGGAAATCTCAATAGGAATTAGTTACGAGTTGAGACCACGAAAATAAGTCGTATTAACCATAGATGTTATAAGAGGGCTTGTTTAGAAATATTTATTCGTGACATTTAAATTTATGAAGTCTTGATCGAAATTTTAATTTATTTAATTTTATTTTCAAATTTCTTGGAACGAAATTTTGAAAATATTTCTCGGATCTTTAAAAAAGTCCCAGAAAATTTTGGAATTATGTTTTCAAAATCTAAAATTCTCGAAAAAAATTATAAATTTCCAAAAATATTCTAGAACTTCTAAAAAAAAAAATTTTCCCACACATAGAAGTTTCAGAAAATTCTAAACTTAATGACAAGGTTTTCGCGGCCATCCTTAAAGGAACGATAGTGGATATTGGACCGTCATGAGAATTCTAGAACTTTATCGAAATTTATGATTTGTAAAATTTTAGAAAATAAACGGAATAAAACCATGAGTTATTAGGACTGTTTTTGATAAGATTTTACATTCATACATTAAAAAACATTTTAGAATCAAAAATATATTAAGATATCCAAAAATTCCAAGCTTAAAAAAAATCTTGCCAAATTTTTAAATATCGTAGATTAAATACAAAATTACATCCAATTAACTGTAGATCAAAAAATTGAAAAGATTAAAAAATATATATTAGCAAATTAACAAAAATTCTAGAATCACAAAAATGTTTACAAATATGTTTACCGAGAATTCTAGAAGTACAATGTTCGCCAATTTTAAAATCCTAGAATTACAAAAATGGACCAAAAATTCGAAATTCTAGAATCACAATAATGTTCCCTAATTCGCTAAAATTCTAGAATTGGTAAATGTTCCAAATTTTCAAAAAATTCAAGAATAACAAAAATGTTCTCAAAATTCGAAATTCCAGAATAACAAAATGTTCGTGAATTTCCTAAAATTTTAAAACTACAAAAACTTTCGTAAATGTTTGCTAATTTAAAATAAATCTATAATTGCAAAAATTTTCGCAAATCATTGAGAATTTTAGGATTTCGAATAACATATCGCATGGGGTTAGAAAATTTTTGAAAAATATCATAAATTAAAAATTATCTCCATACTAGAAAAAATTTCGGAATTAAAGAAATTCCCTTTTCAAAAAAAATTCTAAGATTTCTGAAAATATTCTTGTTTCGAAATGTTTATATAATTTCTGAAAGCTCAACAGCAATTTCAGAATTTTTCTTTTCAAAATTCAAACTAAATTTAAAATAAATTATTTATCAAGAAAAGTTTTGAAATTTCCCATTTTCCAAAGATGAGAATCTTCCTCTGTGTAATTTAAAATATATTGAAATTTATTTCACGAATTAAATTTCAATGTAGGAAATTCTCTTCTTTTTCGAAGTTATAGGAAAAGTTGAACACACCTCCCACCTTTCTACCTTGGAAAAAAAATCTAAAGTTAAGTTTTAGCCGTGAGCCAATCGGTAAGTGAGTGACCCCGTTATCGACCTATGGCAGCCAGCCGATGCCCTGAGCGCAACCCAGGTGAGTCGTAGCCAATCAGCGACCTTCTTCGACCTCTCACGGACCAATTGAAGTTCGTGTTGGTCATGCAACAGAGGAAACTATGTACACATAGATAAATTCCTCTCTCTGACCTCCCAACACGGCCTTGGCGATAAATAAATAATAAAAGAACCAATCGCGCCAGGGAGAGATCGCCAACAGCTCCAGTTTTGGTTTCTATCTCTCTTGCGAAGTTCTCTAGTTTTAGCACTGACATTTCGTGATTTTCAATTTGATTTTTCGTCATAAAATCGCATCGGAAAATTTTACCGGTGATATTACGTCATGAAAATTTACTTATTTATTTTTAATATGTATAAAAATTTGTTGTCCCATAATAAAATATTCACTTTTTAACATTTTTTCATAATAGCTTCAGACATGGGACTTAATCCACTAGAGTGGTGGGGGGGGGGGAATCCTTAACGCATGACTCGCCGGCCATATGTGGCCCAAAGAAGCTTTTTGCAGTGGCCCGCCGACGGAAAGACTTACATAGCTACAGAATTTCTAGAAATGCTAAAAAATGTCTTAATGAAGTATTCCAGATTTGTTGAAAGAAGTAATTTCAAATCGAATTCAAATCAAAACATTTCTGAACTAATGAGAAAAATAATTTCAGAACTAATGAGAAAAATAATTTCGGAATTAATGAGAACGATTTTCATGTTATATTCAGCAACGAAATAATTTCAGAAATATTGGAACAAATAATTTCAGAATTAGTGAAAAAATATGGTATTTCGCCATTCATAAAAATCCATAATTAATGAAAAATATTTAAAGAATTATTGAAAGGAATATTTTTAGAATTCAAAATGAAAAATATTTCAAATGAGAAATATTTTGAGAATTATAGAAATATTTACAGTATTATTAATACAAATATTTACAGAATTATTAATACAAATATTTACACAATTATTAATACAAATATTTTCGAAATTAATGAAAATTCATACTTCATGAAAGAATAATCATAGCCTCCTGTTTCACTCGAAGTTCTGAGCTCCGTTTGGTATACCCATTATTATTTTTTTGCCTGCAATGTCTGAAAGGTTGAACACCCATGCATTAGAGACCCACACAATATACGGAGGACCGCATAACTATAAAACATCCGACATGTTTTATTAATTCCCATTTCGAATCACATAGAAAATAGGAAGAATAAATAAATTGATTTTGCTGGAGCAAAAAAAATTTAAGATTACGCATTTTATTATTAGTTATTCAATTTTTCCCATGAATAGCTTTAATTAAGAGATCTTGCGAGTTCCAAGTTTTTTATCTTTCCCCTCATTAGCTGTCTTAATAGCATCATGGGCCCCTCGGGCCAATTGATTTTTCTGAGGCCCTACCTGAAAATTTTTTAAAAAATTTCAATTACTTCTCATTTTTGTGTGGCCCCTCTTCTCTTGACGCCCACCGCGCGTTAAGACCGCACTGTTTGTCAGTTACAACCAAAAAAATTGTCAAAAGCACGTGAAGATGCCAGTTACAAAAAAAAGTTCAAAAGCAAGTTAAGTTACCAAATGCCGCAGAAATAATTATCAAATGCTAGTGAAGTTGTCAGTTACAGTCGAAAAAGTTGTCAAATGCAAGTAAAGTTGCCAACAAACACTGTATTTGTAGAAAAATGGACATATTGAACATTATGAAAATTTAATTTTTGTCGAAACTCACCAATACCAGCTGTAATATGCAGTGTAGCGAAAAAAAATTGTAAAAATATCAATTTTTTATATGAAAACAGAAAACAAATCAATTATTTGAACTGGGAAGCAAAAAATATGAACAATGGAAATTTCAAAAAGAAATCGAAGAATTCAAAAATAAAAAATTCAAAAATGAAAAAAGTTATACCTAATGTCTAGAGAGAGTTTTCACCTCGTGGGGGTGGGGGGGGGGAAGAGGGAGAGAACATCTTGACATTGGCTTAACACAGAACGTTTCTGAGAGGGCTTTCCTGGCGTTCATAGCCTAAATAGATGCTCGATCCCCCGACGTTCTGCTGTAGTACCATTGAATTCAAAAATCAGAAAAAAAAGCCAAACATGTTTTTTGTCAAGTTGGAGTTGCAGTCAATATAAAAAAAAATTTGGAAGGGGGAAAAAGAAATTGGAAAGAATTTATAAAAAATATTTTGAATTACAACACTTCCAAAACCATAGCTTTGAAAACATATCCATCAGTATTATTGATGAAGAGAAGGATGATAACTCTAGACTTGATAAAGAAAATGTTGAGAATTTGATTTGATTTGAAAAATTTTCATATCTGCGAATATAAAACACTCTACCCTTATGGGCTTAATAGTAAAATCAATGGACAGAATTTTCCAGATCTTGGAAAAACCTGTATTTACAAAACCTTCAACACTTTTACTAATGTATAGATTAGAAGAGGTTGTAGAGGAAAAAGGCTAAAGAAAAAGTAAACATTGAAAGCATTTTTGACGAGATAAATTACACCTACAATAATGATTCCATTAATGCCATTCGTAAAAAAACTTTTTCCTGAAAAATAAACAAATTATTTGGTTTGCTAAGAATAGGTTAGAACAATACAAATTAAATAATGAATTGAATAAATTTAATCAAATACAAATTATAAACTGTTTAATGCGCCATTTAAACAGGATTTTTTTCATTCCTCGATAGAATATTTGACATACTTAAATTGCCTTCCATTCTTCATAAGCATACAGATATTTTTCCTCTGATAGTACACCAGAAATAGCATGTAAATTCAGAAAACCTATCAAAAGTGTAATGTTTGCAATTACAACTTTTTGAGTAAAAATCTCAATGAGATAAAAAAAAAAAAGAACATTGTTTTTGTAACGAAGGAACTTTGTTTTCATATGGACAAAGAACATAAACATATTATTACAGGAGATTTGTCTATTATTGAATCTGAATATCTACGTAACATCATGAGTCTTGGCACAAATTCAGATTAAGTAAGAAAATTTCAAAAATTCGAATTTTCAATACTATCTCCCATGAAATTAATCAATTCATCTCAAAAGTATCTCGAAAGTATGTACGGCCTATGGAAGACTTCATGGAATGGAAATTTCACGTACTAAAAGATATAAAGACATTTTTCAATTATCACGAAATTTCATACGATAATTTCGTCGAGGATAAGAAACTTCGACAAGAAATCAAGCAACTCAAAGAAAAATTTATAATTTCGGTTGTGGAGAAAGCTGCAAATAATTTTGCTATTATTTGCAAAGTGTTTTATAAAGAGTTACTTATCAACGAGTATTCTCTTAACAATACCTACACTTCAATCAATTGACAGACCTATCAAAAAATCAATGAAGGAAACTTAGCAAATTTCAAAAAATTGCAAATTGCAAATGATAGTCTTAAATTTCCATATCTCTTTGCTACTGTCAAATTTCACAAAAATCCAATTAAATTCAGATTTGTGACATGCAACACAAATAGCTACAAATCATAAAATTGGTTGTAAATTCTTCAAATTGTTTCATAATATTCTTAAAGAAATTGACAACAGCAAATCCGGCATTATCATCAATAACAATGTCAAAGTTTTCTAACCTCTCAAAACAGATAAAATAAATCCATTGAGACTCTTGATTATGAAAATATTTTACCAGCATTCCTCATAATGAGATTCTTAACATCTGTGAATTTCTCTACAACAACTATGAACAATGTATAAAAATGGAAAAACACGAATTGGTGAATATTGCAAAATTCTGAATTTTTGAAAACTATTTGTTTAATGGTATTTGTTTATATAAACAAACCCCAAAGATTCCTATAGGGACTTGTTTGTCTAGTGCTTTTGCAAATATTTTCTTGCATTACTTTGAAAACAAAAAATTAATTTCTCTTAATATTACTGTTTCCAGATACATTGATGATTTAATAATCTTCAACTACAACACCTCTCATGAAATAAGCCAGCAAGTTTATCCTAGCAAATTAAATCATAAAAAAACCAATCACAGCAATAATCAAGCTGATTTCCTTGACTTCAAAATAAACATTGCTAATAATATGGTTTTAACTGGTAGCCACGACAAAAGAAAAGACTTTAATTTCAAAATCAATTTTCTAACCAATCACGATTTAAATCAGCAAAAAGGTTTTCAAAAATATTGTAATTTCTCAAATTTCTCGCATCAAACATATCTGTAATAATGCCAACGATTTTCAAAATGCTTAAATAATCTAAAAAAAAAATATCTTAATATGCAACAGGTTTCCTCCTCACACCAATAACTTTAACTGTTTACTTTGAATTTTACCCCCACAACAAGGACTAGCACATGGTATGTACTTGCACCTTCTGCGTCTATTTAATACATTTTATATATTTTTATATTGACTGTAACTCCAATTCGACAAAAAACATATGTTTGAGTTTTTTTTCCTACTGATTTTTGAACTCAATGGTACTACAGCAGAACGTCGGGCGATCGAGCATCTAAATAGGCTATGAAAGCCAGGAAATGCTCTCAGAAACGTTCTGTGTTAAGCCAATGTCAGGGGGTCACCCCCACCCCTCCCCCGATGAGAGCCCTAGACATTGGCTATGACTTTTTCGATTTTTCAATCCTTTTTGAAAATTTTTATGATATGAATATTTTTTGCTTTCCAGTTCAAAAATAATTAATTTGTGTTTTCTGTTTTCATATATATAAAAATTGATACTTTTATAATATATATATATATTTATATATTCATATTCTCTCGATTTTTAACATAAATCCAGGCTTTTCGACCGGAAAATATCTCTGTGGGGATATCCATTACGATATGGTAACCCTGATGCCATGTTGCAGTTGGTTATACACACACACACATTCCTGTTTAACATTTCTGTTGCACCCAGGGAACCCCCCCCCCCCCCATAAACGTAAGAGAGAGCAGGGAGTCATACATATTTAAAAAGGTACTTCGCTCGCGTGCACGGCTGAGTAATGTACACACAAACCGCAAGAAGTCACTAAAAGAGAGGGAGTTGGAAAGAAGAGAAAAAAAAACGGGACGCATACACGGGACCCGTAACGTAATGACACTTGCACGCGATCCCACGTGATAGCGCTGCCATTACACAAAGAGACAATATAAATTGAAAACCAAAAAGAAATATATATATACTGACCAGTCGAGAATGGCCATTTCCATGCCGAAATGGGAGTCTCCCATATCCATTGTAAATGACCTCTTGGATACGGATATGAGTGAAAGGGGGGGGGGGGAGGGGGAGAGAAGCATGTGGGACTCATATATGAAATTTCACCGACGAATCAGAAAACAAGGACTATCATTCGTGAAGAATTTGAGCCTGATTGGTCGTTGTGGGGGGGTAGTGCGGTCGAGGTTATACGGTGGTATCGATTGAGCACGTGGTCATGAATACTACATGATTATTTCTCCCATTTCCAACGTCAGTATTATTATTATTATACGTGCATAAAATTGATTGGAATATATGGAACAGTTATACGACCGTAAAAGTACCACTTTTTACTCACGAAAAAAACATAAATGTCAAATTCAGCTGTCATTAGTGGCCCGCAATCTCATGCTGAGAGAGAGAGAGAGAGAGAGAAAAGTATTGCAAAAAAAACCGAATAGCTTGAAAAAATAACAATTACTGTAAATTTCAGTGTTTTGTACGTTTCATGCATTCTCTGCAAGCCAAATTGTATGTACAGTTCTTAGTATACGCAATTGCGAAAAACTGCCTAATATGCTGTACATAATGAGTTCGGTCTAATTTGAGGTATAGTTCAGCACTGCCATGTAAGCTAATTCGTGGATCGATAGAGAAAAACTACAACAAAATAATTGGTGGACGAATAGGCGGAATAATTTGTAGGCTGACAGAAGATAAATAACTAGGAAACATAATTTATTGCGGACCGGCAAGAGGTAAACAAATAGAAACAATGTAATTTACGGACATGTAAAAATAAATCCCTTAAGTGGCCCACGGAACATTTAAAGATCACTCAAGTGGACCGCGGCACAGTTAGAGATCACTCAAGTGGACCGCGGCACAGTTAGAGATCACTTAAGTGTCCCGCGCCACATTCCCGGATTATTGAAGTGTCCCGCGGCATATTTACAGATTACCAAGGCATAGTTCCAGATCATTTAAAATTCAAGGACGACATTTTGTTTTGTGAATCTGAAGTTATGCAGCGCTGCTGCGTAGATTACGCGAAATTGGGGCGGACAATTTTGGCCTTCAAAATCATTTGATGTCGTCCACGACCGCAAACCTGATTTTGATCATTTTTGTCCCACCACGGTCTTTTTCTGCACACGAGGGCTAATTATACCGCGACGAACAATTTATCCGAACGGCAGCCTTTTTTTTTTCTATATACTCACCGGGAGGTTGGTGCGCTAACCCCTCGATGTGGCACTCCCTGCGGTAGTAATCTTTTTCTGCGGACATGTCACCGTTTCTGCTGTATACCCGTGCGTCAGGAAAGTTTTCTGGCACGGACGAGCAGGGTATCGAACTCGCGACAACCTCTAAACATGCATTGGTACTTTTGGCGAGTATCTTATCGACCTGGGCTCACCTGATTTCGTAAAAATTAAAGAAACAGCGAATGTCCTGATCGATTAAGCGACCAGAGGTACAGTTCCACATCACTTTCGTGGGCTGTGAATTATTCTCAGATCATTTAAGTGGCCCGCGGGAGCATTTAAATATCACTCAAGCTGACCGCGGCGCAGTTGCAGATCACTGAAGGGGTCCCGCGGCATGTTTGCGTATCACCACGGCACAGTTTCAGAACACTTAAGCAACCCACGGCACGTTTGCAGATCATTTTAAGTGACCCGCAGAGAGAATTTCTTTCTTTTATAGTCAGTTTTGTTTGAAGTGGTCTATGGGCTCATGATGTTAAAGTACCGTTTCCATAAAGAGGAGATTAGAAAAACCGTCTTTTCTTATCATAGGTTTGCGGGACCTATATCTCACAGTTTGGGGAAGACAGTTTTTCCCCATTAAATGCCCTCCCCCCCCCGAAGAGATTCGATTCGAGGTGCTCTCTTGAGCCATTACCTTTCTCAGCCACCTCGTTGGGCATTTTGCCAGTTGCGGCGTTGTATTTGTATTAGGGTGACCATACGTCCCGTATTTCCCGGGACAGTCCCGGTTTTCTTTATTTTTCTAGCCGTCCCGACTTTTTGGCAAAAGTGTCCCGGGTTTTCCCGTTTTTTGCATGACGCCTACTTGATTTTTTATTCTTTATTGAAGTCAAAGATTGAATTATAAAATAAATAAATAATTGAACTATAAATTGAATTATTAAATTATATTATGATAATTACAACTACAAATAACAACATTAATCTCCCACATTTGCCTTGGTGAACGTTTTATTTCGTGAAATCCACTGCAATTTGCAGTAATGCTTCGTTTCCCGCCATTGCGATTTTTCCGTAATTTCAGCAATATTTGGCAACATTGTTCACTTTTGGCGTCGTTCTTGGCGATAATTGGCGATGTCCCGTATTTCCCCGTATTTGTAATCTCAATTCCCCATATTTCTCTCGAGGAAATATGGTCAGCCTAATTTGTATGTTTTTGTACGCAATTTTTGAAATTCATTTGTCAGTGCAGGCGAACTTGGTTAATTCGAATTTTTTGTATATTCCCCTTCAATTTTGTACTAAATTTAATTCTGAAAAAAATTGCGTGTTAATACTTGGCGGAAAGGCAAAAGATAAACGGGAGGGATAATTTGAAAGCTGACGAAAGATAAATAACTTGGGGGGGGGGGGTAGAGACTATAATGTGAGTGAGCAAAAGAGTGACTTAGAGCGTGATCTAGCATATGAATGACCGAAAGAGTGACATAAGGAGCAAAAACAGGACTTTCTTTCTTTCTTTAAACACCGAACACAACTCAGGTCTATCACCATCTATGGGTGATTTACTACCTAGTGAGTTGTGCCGGAAGTGTAACTGTGTGTGTACCTAACGGTACGAGTGTGTATGTAATGTTGTGTTTAATTTTTCAGTGTCGCCATCTATATTTCAGAAGTGAAGTGACTGATGTGTTACGATTGAATTACAATTGTACTGTTTGTAGGTCTGTTATTCTCTGTGGCGAGACTTTTTAAAGGGGAGATAGGCTTGCATTCGCGCCTTGAAATTGGGAACCACAGAAAACCAACTTCATCCGGCCGCCACTGTGACGACGGTGGCAGTGGCGTCGGAGCCGGGGGTGCTGTGGGTGCTCGAGCACCCACGGAAGTTTGTAGAGCGGGTTCGAGCACCCACAGAATTGATTCAAAAATCGAAATTTTCTATATGAATCTCAAGACGGGCACCCACAGGTTCGAAACAGTTCCGACGCCCCTGGACGGTGGGGTTCGAAACCCGGGATCTCGCGACGCGAGTCCGTCACTCTGACCACTCGACCACCACAGCGGCGGAGCAAAGGGACTAGGTCAGTGAGTGACCTAGAGACTGTTTGTGCAAGCATGTGAATGGCCACATAATTGACTTAGAAAGAGTGAAAGCGTGTGAATGACCTAGAGGAGAGGTTCCCAAACTTTCTGTTCTACGGCCCCCCATTCAGAAATTATTTTGTTCTCGTCGGCCCCCAACTTAGGTCGGCCCATAGGATTCTGTGTAAGACCTATAACTTCTAACGTCCCCTCCCCCTCCCGTCGCGATATTGCCCCACTTTGAGAAACACTGACCTAGAACATGTGTAAATCATGAATCGGTGAATTTTCCATCGATGAATCGTTAGTCGGTGAATTTCTCATCGATGAATTTCCCCTAAATCGGAAACATGGACCATGACACGTGAACCGGCAAATCTCAAATATGACAAGGATTTATTACGTTTGTTGCATCCGTAATCAATTCGCATGTTGGTGTTGTGTGATCGTAATCGAACATAATATAACGCATATTATCTTCAAACGTACATTTTTCAGAATTTCAACGACAACAACTAGAGAGAGGGAGAGAATATAACCACGAGCGTTTCTTTCCGATGACCACGGACGCATCCAGACCTAAACTTCTTGCGGTCAGTCAGTCAGTCCCTTAATCAGATTGATCGCGTTAGCCTCTTTCCCCTTGATTCCTTTCAAAATAGGAGTCCATCAACTGGAATCGCACGCACATAAGCCATCTCTCTCGCCTCTCCGGCCAACGTCCCCCCGGACAGTATAATGGTGGAAATCGACCCTTTAATGTACTCGCTGACTGACCGACCACTCTTCCAGAAAAGAGGCTTTCTGAGTGGCGCGGATTGGGGGGGGGGGGGAGGCAGACACGTACACGCATTAGTAACGCAGACAACCACGGGATTTTGGTCGTGGTGGTTCAAGTGAAATGTCGTTTTAGCGGTTCCGGATAACAAAGTGACCATCAACGCCGATGATCATCATTCCGCCGTATCCGGGGGGATGGGGGGAGAAGGAGATTTGTCCGGGATCCCTCCCCATCCTAAACTGATTTAATGCTGTGATTGTGTTACAAAAGAGTTACGAACTCGATGGCGGGAAGTGACTTTTTCTTTGCAAGACTGTCTGGGGGGTCGAGTCTATTTATTCTTTCTCCCAGTCACGGACACTTTTTAGTGGTGGGATTCCCCCCCCCTTCCCAAAACAAGCAGAGTAATAGCCATAGGTCAGAGGTCCCCGAACGGTGTGCTGCGGCTGCCAAGGTGACCATTACGCTTAGCCGAGGATATTCATGTGTGCCTCTATCAATATCATCACGCTGAGCCGAGGAATGTCTGTATTGTGAATATAAGATATATATGCTCCACCCGTAGGCCACGAGGTCATCTGATGTGGCTCGCGACTGCAAACCAAATTTTGTAAAAATGAACTGCATGCCGGCAAATTTCCAGGCCACTTAAATGACCCACGGTGCAGTTACACACATCACTTGAGTGGCCCATGAATCATTCTCATATCACTTAACTGGCCCGCGGAACATTTAAAGATCACTCAAACGTACCGCGGCACAGTTTAACATTACTCAAGAGGCCCACGTCAAATTTACAGATCATCACTGCACAATTTACAGATTATTTAAGTCACCTGTGGCACAGTTCCAGAACATGCAAGCGGTTCTCGACACGTTTTCAGATGATTTAAGTGATAACGGGGTATATTTACAGACCAGCATGCCGCAATTCCAGCACACTTTAGCGGCACGCGGCAAATTTACAGGTAATTTAAGCGATCCGTGGCACAGTTCAAGAGCACTTAAGTGACCTGCAACACGTTTACAGATCATTGAAGTGACGTGTGGCACAATTCCGAATCATTCAAGTGGCCAGAGGCACATTTACAGATCACTCAAGTAACCTGCGTTGCTGTTCCAGAAGTTATTATTATATATATAGGTCAAGAAGCAATCTGCTCAGAAATGTCCTCCGGAGTATAAGATTGATGGGGAAATGATCGTTAAAGCCCAAGGAAGATGTGGAGTAAATGATCTACTGAGTAGAGAAATGGTGGGTAAATTATCATTAGGCAATTGAACTTCAGAACCAATTGATCGTAAATGACCATTTTTCTGGAAAAGGAGCAGCTCGTACATGACCGCTGAAACAAGCGAGCAGTTCATAAATAACCACCAGGGCAAGCGAGCAGCTCGTAAATGAATACTGAGGCAAGCGAGCAGCTCATACATGACCACTGAATCAAGGCAGCAGCTCATAAATAACCACCAGGGCAAGCTAGCAGCTTATAAATAGCCATTGCAGCAAGCGAGCAGCTCATAAATAACCACTGCGGCAAGCGAGCAGCTCGTAAATGGCCACTGTGGCAAACGAGTTTCCCATCAATAATCCCTAGACCAAGTGAGCAGCTCATAAATCAAAATTACAACAAGCTAGCAGCTCGTAAATGACCACTATGGAAAACGAGTTGGTCGTAAATGGCCACTTGGTCAAGGGAGTAGCTCATATATGACGACTGAAACAAGCGAGAAGCTCATAAATGACCACCAGGGAAAGCAAGCATTTCATAAAAGACCACTGGAGGAAAGAAAGGGAACAAAGGGCAAGGGCAATATATGTATATAATAACCCCCGGATTTACCACATTCACCGGAATATATATAAGTGATTCAGTGACGTTAAGTGGGGGAACCAGCGTTACATTCACTTACTATTAGTAGCGTGTCCCGAAAATTCACTCCAGCAATTCACTGCCGGAAAATTCACAGACAACAATTCATCGCCATGCCATTCATTCCTAGGAAAATTCACCGCCAGCGGAAATCACCGACATCAGTTCGACATGAGTGAAACCTGCCTGTCATTAGAGCTAGCTCGCTCCCGCTCGCTCACTCACTAGGTCACTCGATCAATCACTAGGTCTACATTCTATCACTCACTCACAGGGTCTCTCCTTCTGTCACTCACCAACAGTAACCATCACTAACGACTGCATCGTTTACTGACTCACTCACTAACTACTGTATCATTTACTTACCCACTCACTCGGTGATTCCTCGCTCACTTATTTGGCCACTGACTCGTGTCGAATCGTCGTCGGTGAATTTTCCTAGAGGTGAATTGTTGTCAGCGAATTTTTCGTAAACCGCGTGGCTCAGACCTTTCATAAAGTTTACTGGGGATTATGGCTCTCGAGTAACCTGGGGCCCCCAAGTTGCGGCGCATATGCCACTAGGGCAAAAGAAGCTCTCTTATCTCACGGTAAAGAAGCCGTGAATGGCAAAAGTTTGAGAACCACTGCCCCACGAGACTGTTAAACACTCCCCACCCCGACCCAGTTGCTAGTAAAATCAAATTTTCGTAGTCTTAAAAAAATGATAGGCCTATTTTTTTCATAGGCCCCCTCCCCTCCTTCCGCCTACTCTCTATCGTGAAAATTTTAGCATATAAAAACCACTATCAAACTTTGGAAAACTTCCTATTCATTCGAGAGCTCCCCTGCTGCCCCCCCCCGGATTTTCTTCGAGGTGGGTAATGGTGCCCGTCGGGTCGAGTTCCCAAAGGAGACTCGTACCGGTCCTGAAATGGGGGGTTGGGGGGTAGGTGAGGAACTCGTATCTACATACCGATATAACTGACCGAAAGTGTCCACAGAAACGCCTTGAAAGGTGGTGGTGGTCAGCAAGCCGTGTGGCCCCCTCCGGGTGAAAATAAAAATGGGGCCTTGTAAAAACTCCGAGTAAAAGTCGTGAATAGTGTCCGCCTGTGGGTCACTAAAAATGGCGCTGCGGAAACGACTTTGAAATTGTTCAGTTCTTTTCTCGTAAACGTTTGGCCTCTTTTAAAAATGTCCGGCAATTTTACCGTTTTCGGGTAGAGAGAGAGAGGTGTCCAGTGTCCGATAAGATAAGGACAGCAACCATCGTTACTGGACAGCGTAGTGTCCACTACCTCTACGGAGACATTTTATGCCGGTGGAAAGTTTTTATTTGATGTTGAGAGAGACTTCCGGGAATTTTCCGGTTTTTCCACATTTTATGTCGAGAGTCCAGGCCTTGTCAATATTGCCCTTGTAATCGGGAGGCGAATGGTCTTGAGGCGGGAGGGGGACAGGCACCAGGGCCGCCCTTACATGGCTAAGCAGCCCCGATTTTACTTTTCTGTGAGAAAGAAGAATCAAAAATTAAGAAATTCAAAAAAAAAAAAAAAATGCAAGAAATAGTTTCAGAATCAACTAAAATTCAGAATTCCAGAATTGATAAAAATTCAGAATAAATGAAAAGAATTAATTTCAGACTAAGTGAAAGAAACAGTTTTCCAGAATTCAGCTGATTACCAATTCAGAATTCTGGGATCCTTTTCCCTCATTAATTCTGAATTGTGTCGATTCCGATTCTGTGATTGTTTTCTCTCATTAATTCTGAATTTTCATCAATTCTGGAATTTTTTTCTCTCATTGATTCTGGATCTTTCCCAAATTATCGTTTTTTTTCTAATTGTTTTAAATATCGCTTTTAATAAAGGGATATCGAGTCGGTATCGTGGTGGCTTGTAGAAAACATCGGTTGTTGATTTGGGCGATGTACCCTAATGGCGATGGCCTCCCAAGTTGTGGATGGAGGAAGATCCACTGTCTCAGCAAGAAAATGCCTCTTGATGCCTAGGGTTAGGACACCCCCGTCCTGGTAGGTTGGGGCGGTCAAGCCTATGGCATTCATATGTAGGGACTTTGAAGTGTCGTGCCGGTGAAAGGCCACGATTCTTGTATGAGAACCGCGTCCGGGTGAAATTCATCAATGGTTTCACGCAATTTATTCATTGGGGATTCCGTCAGCTTTCCAGCTGAAGATTCTGAAAGGCTTAGGAGCCGTTTTAAAAGTGGTGTTAATAATTGCTATCGTATTAGTGCATGTTCCCCACCCAAAATATATATTGGGAGGGAGGGGGGGTGGACGTTTCTTCAGTGCTCCCACAAATTTGTGGATTTTGTTTACCACCTTTCTTAGGCTGAGCTACATCGGCAAATCTTACCCTGGGCTGATGAGTGTTTGCTTCCTTGTTTTTATCTTGGAAGTCTGTAAGATTAATCTCTTTTTCTACTTGAGGGGCGTTTTCACCCGAAGGAGTGAAAGAGAGGGTCATAGGTATAGGCCACGACCACCTAGGATATCCTTTAAATGAGCCACTGTGTTCTATACCAGTGTTTTTTAACATTTTTCAGCTAGTGACCCCCTATGAATCACGATTTTTTTTCTCGTGGCCCCCCATCCTATCCAGGGTCCCCCTACCCTCATCCAAGAGTAAGACACTTTCTATTTTTTTTACTACGAATGAAGTTTTATTAAATCAAATCAATCTCTGGAATCCTGGCTAGGAACGGATTCAAATGATGGATTATCATCTCTCCCAGGAGTCAAATTATATTGTGAATTGTAATTGGCGGCCCTCTCCATACTTAGCTGGAAGTAACAGCTTACATATGAAAATCATAATATGGGCCATTATAGACATGAAGACCCGGGTCATGCCCACATAGACCCAATGGATAAGATGCCCCAGGTTCCATGGACGGATCTGATGAATTCTGAAAGTAGTAATATTTTTCAACCATGTGTTTCACTTTTAAAGCGTTGCTCTTCATAGCTCTCTATGACTCCCTTCACCACCTGTCGTGTGTGGATCACCTTTCTTCTGATTTTTCTTCCGTGGCCACCCTAGAATACCCCAGGCCCACAAGGGGGCCATTTTATATGCTTTATTCGTGCAATCTTGAACTTTGCGTGCAAACACCTCAAAGGCCCCCTTACCCAATTTAAGTATGAAAAGAGGGACGAATCTTATACCCTGATGAATTGTAAATTCAACGAATTTATATATTTATTGTTTTTATTAATAAAAATAACTATAACGTATTTCAATTGTTATTTGATTAATTGAAATTGATTATTTTTATTTGAGTTTAATCATTTTTATTCATCGAGCTAAATTTTTAGAATTTTTCAACAATTTGGCAGCTTATGTTTTTTGTTTCTGCCACTAGATGGCAGAATTCTCGTTGCATGTAAAAAGAAATATATACAGTCGCATTCCGTTATAACGAACGCCGAGACCTGAGGAATCACTTCGTTAAAACGAAATTTCGTTATAAAGGAATTCCAGGTTACCTAGCATTTTTCCTATGTAAACTTATTTGGGGGATTAGAAAAGTGTTCGTTAAAACGAGATTTTCGCTATAACTATTAATACACAGAAAATTTATATTAAATGCAAAATTTACTGAAATTAATCAATTCGGAACATTGGAAAATTCTGGATAAAAAAAATCCTTATGATTGTACCCCCGTAAATGCTGGTGCTTCAACGGACAGCGCTGTCTTAACGCATGGGCCCATCCGGTCACGGCCCGGGGCCTCAAGAGAAGCGGGGCCTCAGAAAAACCAGAAGTAGTTTGATCACTTGGCTGGGGGGACCCATGATGCTCTTAAGACGAACCTATCCACGGGTGGGCGACGGAGGTAGTAGGTCTACGAATCAAATCAGGACCAATAAATGCAAGGCTTTTGCAAATTCTGAAAATATTTTTTTCTTCATAATTATCTCATTAAGCCTTAAAATATATTTTTCATTAATACTTGAAATATATTTTTCATTAATACTTAAAATATATTTTTCATTAATACTTAAAATATATTTTTCATTAATACTTAAAATATATTTTTCATTAATACTTAAAATATTTGGTTTTTTGTGATTTTTTGATAATTTCATTAATTCCTAAAATTTTCATTGATCTTTAGTGCGCTCATTACAAATTCCGGTCCAATTCGACCTAGCGCCGGTCTTAACGCATGGGCTTGCCCGGTAACGGACCGGGAGCCTCAAGTATGAGATGGGGAAGAAGGGCGGTTGGGGGTCTCATGATTATGAGATCTGAATACATTTTTAAGAGATGCAAACATAGTTCGCCATACGGGGTTCTCCGAAGGGAGCTGAATACATTTTTAAATTCAGTGGATCCCCTGCTTATAACTTTCCCCTTTTGAATGCTGACTCTTCCTTTCCCCCCCCCCCCCCTGTGCCCTCAAAGAAAGAGTATATAAAATCGGGGGTCGAGGAGGGCTCCAAAATATGTTTCGGTTCCGGGATCCCGAACTCGTTAAGACAAGGTTTCTCAAAGTGTGCGTCGCTAACTTTTAGCAGGGGTGGTTTGAAGTGGTTCCTTTATGAATGCACAATATCTACTCCAAACTTTTTGTAGCACGACCCCCTTTTGACAAAAATTATATATATATATATATTGGCGACTCCTTCCTCCACCCCTTTTTTCGACTTCGGTTAAAATTCTTCAATCGATAGAAGAAAATTGATGTCATCGAATACATTTTAAAGTACAGGGTGTCTCAAAAAGAGAATCATCCGATTAAAAAAGAAATCATAACTATTCAGCTTTTAATCCGTTTTGATCGAATAATGTATAGGGTAGAAAAAGGGAAATCTCTCGAGTTTCACGCAGTTGCCGACAGATAGCGCAAACGCTCTTCCTTCGGCCGCCACTTCAGTCTTTGTCAAGATTAGCTTTTCCCAGAGTTAGGATGGCTTCATTTCCCAGCAGGACGGGGCACCACCACACTGGAGCCTGAACGTTCGAGAATTTTTGAACAATCGCATTCCTAAACGATGGATCGGCCGTACGGGACCTGACGATTCAGTTAAACATCAATGGCCTCCAGTATCGCCGGATCTCAGAGTGTGCGATTTCTTCTTGTTGGGGTTTATAAAAGACTACGTTTATGTGCCTCCCCTTCCAGCTACATCAGCCGAACTGAAGATACGCATAACAGCAGTCGTGGAAGCAGTGGATGCAAACGTGCTAGCAAATGTTTGGGACGAATTTGACTAACAAGGTGCATCCATATTGAGCACCTTTAATTTGGTTTGTAAAGAAACTTGATGATTAGCCATGTAATATAAAATTAATCTTAAGTGTCTAGGGGTTCAATATTTTTCATAATATACGCATTTCACATCGGGTGATTCTTTTTGAAACATTGAAATGAATTCCCTGTAGTTGGAATGCTCCACAAAACGCACGAAACATCGATTGATCGGATTTTCCAAAAAGGTGTAAATTTAGTTTTATAAACTTTGTATAATATTTCTTTTGCAATTTTAATTGTGTATCTTTCTGGCCGGGATAACTAAAAGTTTGATGAAAGACCTCTTACAAAACTTGAGAAACCCAACCGACAAGCCGATTCATAGCATTCGCATCGAACGTAACCGATACGCGTATTTATTGCATTTTCAAGTTTTATAAAATAACTTTTATAAAACTTTGTGGTATAATCCGGGCTAATGAAATATTTATGAATTTTCATCACTTTAAACGCATCTCATATTGTCAGAGTTCCTTTCATATTCGAATAAAGAACCATTTCACTTATTGTTAATGCTACTAGCTAATAGTACATGCACCTCGTACACGTTCCTCTACGTAATTTCTAACGAATCGGCGCATGCCGGAATGTGTGTTTTGAGTGCATGCTTGGCCCTAACGTACTATGTTGTCGAGTTGCGCTTGTTTCGTGTTCATGCTGCCACCTGGCTTCCATTTCCTGAAGTAAAGATGGAAATGCTTGAATTTTCATGTTTTGTGGTTATCGTGTTGGTTATCGAGCACCACGGTGCTACCTGCAGCACCGAGAGTGCTCGATACTCTTGTCCGATTCCGCAGTCGTGAGCACTTGATTTACGTTATGATGAAACACTTTGTACAAACTGCATTCAAGTACTGATATCATCCTGATTTCATGTATTCGTCTGCCAAACTTGCCGCGTAAGGGTGCTCTTCTTTTGATGATGGAGATACGGCAGTGCTCGCGACTACTACTACTACTTAACCGCACATGCACCTAGTACACATTCCTCTTCGGAATTTCTAATGAATCGGCAAATGCCGGAATGTGTGCTCTTAGTGAATGTGTGACCCTAATATATATATGATGCTGACATAAAACATGAAAATTCAAGCATTTCCATCTTTTTATACTAATTATATTAATATTATTTACTAATATTATTAATTATATACATATGTTGTCGAGTTGCGTTTGTTTCTTGTTCATGCTGCCACCTATCTTCCATTTTCTGAAGTAAAAAGATGGAAATGCTTGAATTTTTCAAGTTACGTCAGTATCGTGTTGTAGGTCTGCATGCTCTCTGCGGACAGACTCTTTTTTTTCAATGGGGGAACGGCTCGAATTCGTGCCTCGAAGCTGGAAAACCGCAGACAACCAACTTCAGCCGACCACCACTGTGCAATCAACGGGGTTCGAACCTGGACCCTCAGGACAAGAGTCCAGTACGATGCCCACACTACCGCACATCGGCTATTGTTAATGCTGTATAATACAACTTGAACAGAACTCCTTCCCCCCCCCCCGCCCTTCTGATACGTCAACTCTCTTACGAACGATTTTTTTCCCGTCCCACGAGCGTCCGCAAAAGAGGGGTTTTACTATATTACTACCCCCTCCCCCTAAATAATCCCCCGTATAATAAACTGAGTTTTAAGTTAGGGCTTCGTATAGTTAAAATATTAAATTAAAATGATCAGTCTGTGTATTTAGATCTTATTTTATGCGGCCCTTTATACTTTGAGACCCTTCGCAATATCCGGGCCATACAAAGAACAATCCGGATTCGATTCCAGGATCCCTTGAAGATAACCAACAGGGCTCTCGTCATCATCAAATCTGTTCGAAAAACAGGACATCCGATTATATTTTGCTCCCTATAAGGGAGAAGAAAAATCCCAGTATTCATCTTAATCCCATTAAAACTTCATTAATTAATCCCATCAGAAAAATAAGGATTTGAAAATTAAATCCGACAATTTTTTTTTCTCTCCTTTAAAAAATCCCTTTTTCAAAGGAAAACAAGGACGTAAATCCAACACGTGTGTTTCTGAAGGGTATAAACGGGGTTCTACTTTATGAAAACAAGGGATCAGAGACCAGATCTTAACAAAACAATTCACTTGATTTTTCTTTTAAAAGTTTGTGATTAAGTGTTTGATTATCATTCTTTTTTTTATAATATCGATTCTTCCAAATTCGTGATTCTTCAACTAATATCCTGTCGTAAACGGCTACACTAAGAGGCCTAGCTGCGTACCTCGGTATTTAGCCCAGAATATTCGAGCCCTATCAATGTTATGCGATCAGGAGTGGTATCATTTTGAAGATTATTCTAAGGGCTTTTATTTGATATACAACGTGATGGAATTCTTGTGACTTAGAAATTAAAGTAGAGTCTGGTTTATCCGACCTTCGCTTATCCGACATTCCGTATTATCCGACCTGCCACCGCAAAAAAAAAGAACGCATCAATCATCAACAAGAACTTTCTTTAAAACCGAGCACAACTCAGGTCTATCACCGTCTATGGGTGATTTACTACCTATTGAGTTGTGATGGAAGTGTAACTGTTTGCGTATCTAACAGTCTGAATACGTATGTAGTGTTGTGTTTGATATTTCAGTGCTACCGTCTATATTTCAGAAGTGAAGTGAGTGATGTGTCATGGTTGAATTAAATTTGTACTGTTTGTAGGTCTGTTGCTATCTGTGGCGAGACTTTTTAAAGGGGAGATAGGCTTGCATTCGAAATTTGAAGTTGGGAACCACAGAAAACCAACTTCAGCCGACCACCACTGTGGCGACGGTGGGGTCGGCAACAAGAGCTTTCTTTCTTTCAAACCGAGCACAATTCATTTCATGGTACGCACGTAAATTTGGTTTTGGCACATTTATATCATATTGAAAGAGTTTTTATTCAATATACGGAAAAACCTCTCTTTCGAGGAGACTCGTGAGGACGGAAAATATTATCCGTAAAAGAGGGGTGACCTTATGAGACGGAGTTCCTGTTTAAGTTGTATTAAACAGTATTAAAACAATAACTGAAATGACTTTACTTGAATATAAAGGAAACTCTGACAATATGAGATGCGTTTTTAATACATAAATATTGCATTGGTCGGGATTACACTGTAAAAGGTTTATAAAAGTTTTTTTATAAAACTTGAAAAATGCAATAAACTACGCGTATTGGTTACAATCGAGCAAATGCAACTGATACGTTTATTGGTTGCATATTTAAAGTTTTATAAATGAACTATTATAAAACTTTTATATGGTAATCCCGGCCATAGATACGCAATTAAAATTATGAAAGAAATATTATACAAAGCTTATATACTACTGAATTTACATCTTTTGGAAAAACTTATCAATCTATGTTTCGTGGGTTTTGTTGAATTATTCCACACCTACATTTAAAATGTATTTTTAGCTGCGATGCTAACTACAATGATTTTCCATTATTGTGTTTACAGGAAAATGTAATTAATCAATGCACTAAATTGATTTGCAAGAGAGAATGAACTTCAATTTTTACGTTTTTCACTGTACATCAATTTTTTTTTCTTTTAGTGATAAGAGAGTGACGATTATTGCAGTGACCATACTAAACAGCGTGGAATAATATGTAATATACGAGCACTACACGTGATTTCAGATCGTAAAACTGACAACAGAGTTTTGCCAAAAATTACTAAACTTCAAGCCAAAATTTCAAAAAGTAGCCCCCAAAATACAGTATAAAAAAAAGTCGGTCGAATAATATATATATATATATATATATACACTGCTCAAAACAATTAGGGGAGCACATGGTTTTAACAAAATTACGCAAAGATGTATACCGATAAGTAACATAAAATGAATCATCCATAATTTAAAGCCTAGCAGGAAACGGAAGAAGAAAACTTCATATGCAAATCAAAGTTCATGACGTCAAAAACCAGAAAAAGGAGATAAGGGCAGAAATCGGGATGTTGCAGAAACGTCTGTTTTACTGCCGTAACTGTGAAATTCGATTGCGCAGTATTTTTTTTCGAGACAAGGTGACTTGAGGATGTCTCAAGAACGTGATTTACCGGAATCCATGGCTTGGCGTGTTATAGGCAGACTGGAATCCGGGCAAACACAACGTAGTGTCGCGGTGGAGTCGCCAGAAGTGTTGTTGCAAGGCTGTGGAATCGATTCCAAGAAACAGGAAATGTTAGACGTCGACCAGGGCAAGGTCGGCCACGCGCCACTACAGCAACTGATGACCGCTATATACGGTTAACAGCCCGTCGAAACAGAACAGAGAATGCTACTCAGCTGCAAAGACGGTTGCTCTTGGCAACAGGACGAAGGGTGTCCAACCAAACAGTACGTAATCGGCTTCATGAGGGAGGGCTCTATGCACGTAGGCCAATGGTCTGCATTCCGTTGACCCCACGCCACCGTGCGGCCCGAAGAAGATGGGCTGCTGAACATCGAGATTGGGAGCAACATGATTGGAGCCAAGTGCTATTTACAGACGAGTCCCGATTCAGTCTGGAGTGTGACACCCGACGTGTTCTGGTATGGAGGGACAGGGGCACTCGAAATAACCCCGCATTCGTTCGTGAAAGGTCACAATACAGACGAGCTGGTTGGATGGTATGGGGTGGAATCAGCATAGGCGGACGTACGGACCTGCATATCATTCGGAATGGCACTTTGACGGCCCGAAGGTATGCAGACGAGATACTGCGACCTCATGTCATCCCTTACGCTGGAGCCATTGGAGATTCCTTTGTTTTCCAGGATGATAATGCCCGACCGCATAGAGCTCGTCTGGTGGAGAACATGCTTGAAGCTGAAACAATACAGCGTATGGAATGGCCAGCGTGCTCTCCTGACCTGAATCCAATCGAGCATGTTTGGGACATGCTCGGACGACGCATTGCTGCGCGACCAAGGCCGCCTGTTACTGTCCGAGACTTACAAATTGCACTTCTTGAGGAGTGGAACAGTATTCCCCAAAGTCTGATCGATAACCTCATCGCATCCATGGCAAACAGGTGTGCAGCAGTCTTAGCTGTTCGAGGAGACCACACGTCTTATTAAAACTCATGCATCATGCCTAAGCAGTACTTTTTTTTATCGTTTACATGTAACCAAATTGTTGCCCTAAATCATCTTTTCATGTTTTTTCCATATTTTCAAAGAATTAAAGCTTAATTCCAAATTTTTTTACGTCTTTTTTCTGTATTGCGCATTGATACGCGTGTACTATCCATTGTATGCCAATACGTGGCTGTCTCGCACGGTTTTCTTCACGTTTTTGCTTGCTCCCCTAATTGTTTTGAGCAGTGTATATATGTTAAACATTTTTCTGCCATCTAGTGACCGTACTTTGAACCGAAATTGCAAGTGGTGTACGTGCAGGGATTTCAGTCCAATGGTGAAAATGGTGTCCATTAGAAAACTGATTGACTGGAAAAATTTACATTAATTACAAAGAAAAACGTGCTAAATTGATGCCGAATTTTTCCTCAACTCCGAAAATAAGTTATTTAAGTAGCCAGCTATCATATTATATAAAAAAAATTGTGTGGTTAGTATGAAAATCGCTTGTATGATTCTAGAGCACCTAAGCGGCCTGCCACGTGTTTATGCATCACTTAAGTGACCCGCGGAACAGTTCCAAATCGCTCAAGTTATCAACTTTAAACACTCTCATGAAACATAGAGTGCCTTAAACATTAATTTTCCTAAGATATATTAGCCACGGACATGAAAACTACAGTTAGCAAACAACATTATTAAGAAAACAAACATAAGAAAAAATCTTAGCACAAATGGGAAAAAAATCGTAAAACCATCAAAGAAATCATCGTAACTACACGTACATACAAGAGAGAGATAATGAGTATTAGAACAAATAATCGGGAAGAATCCCACACCCAGCGAGTTTGAATCATCTACAAAAAAGGAACTTCTCTTCCCACAAACAACACTTTCTGCCCTTAATCTTCCCATTCCAAGAACCATTTTTTTTAGGATCCCCCTAGAAAAAAACAAAACTGGAGTATATAATAGGAGTAGGTAACCTCCCCTCCTGACATTACACTGATGTAACAAAAGAACAAGGGTGCCTACTCGATGATGATGATGATGAGCACCAAAAAAGAAAGTACTTCACACACACGGTCCTCAACTCAAAAAACAAAACAAAAAAAAAAACGAGGACCCGTCCCCCGGGGGTTTCGCTCCAGAAAATTCTTTTGTCCACGGGAAACAAAGAAAAAAAAAATACCCCGAGTCGGTGAAAATGACTCGTGATCATCAATGACTCATCTTGGAAAGTCACAAAAAAAGTGCCGAAAAATATTATTATTTTATATAAAAAGAGAAAGAGGAAAATATTATTGAAGGAGTTCCTTTTAGAAGGAGGACCTTAATGTCTTTCCGGTAATCAAGGAGGACTTTTTTTCTTTTCTAGTCAGTTTGGGGTCATCTATGAGTTGATGATCTTAAAGTACCGTTGCCATAAGGTGGATGGGTAAAAAAAGCCAAATCTTTCTCTTGGTGTGTATAGGTTTGTTTACCTATCAGAGTTTGTCGGGGCAGTTTTTTTTTGTATTAAATGGGGGCCCCCTGTCTTGAAGAGATTCGATTTGAGGTGCTCCATTGATGCAATTTCGAAAAATATTCAACATAGAGCGTTGATCAATAACGAATACGAGCGTTTTCAATTCATTCTCTTGTTCTCTTGCAAATCCGCTTTTCATGATTATTTTGTTTCAATGGTCACGTATATGTAAGAACCCCCCCCCCCCCTACAGCCTAAAAATTGTTGCAATAATAACGGCCAAAAATGATAAGAAACCAAGCTTATTAAATGGGTATTGGTATTCTGGAACTGTGCGATTCAGAAGTGATTCTCCTGCATTAAATTCATAGCCTGAATCATACATGCTTATTGCTCAACCGTTGACGCAAGAGCCGAATGAGGCCCTTGGAATAATCTGATGTGGCCCTGTGACCTCCAACCTAATTTTGCAAAAATCAGTCAAGCGGTACAGTACTAGATTACTTAAATGACCCGTGGTACAGTTCCACATCACTTAAGTGAACCGTAGCAGATTTCTCCAGGCCACTTAAGTAACTATAGCAGCACTTTTCCAGAGAACACTTTATCAGCTCGCGGCACGTTTGCAGGTCACTTGAGTGACCAGTGGCACAGTTCCGGAGCACCTAAGCGGCCTGCTGCATATTTGCACATCACTTAAGTGACCACGGATCATTGTCATGTCACTTGAGCGACACATTTCCAGATCACTGAAGTGGCCCGTGGTGCAGTTCCACATCACTTAGGTGGATCATGGCAGATTTCCAGGCCGCTAAAATGATCAGCTGCACTTTTCCGGAACACTCAAGTAACCAGCCGAACAGTTCCGGAGACTTTCATTTGTAGTGCTTAAATTTTGGCTTGCCGTTATTTTTGGCTTGAAAGTACCTGGAAGTGTTGGGATTTTGACCTGCGATAGATATTTTGTTAGTGTCATGGGTCTAACTCGCCAGAAATTAGTTATTGTAGAGATATCGGTTGTACCAGGATTTTGGCAGTGTCAGATTATTATTGGCTTGTCGCGATTTCAGCAGTGTAGATTTATCGCCTTGTTGGGAGATTGGCTTATTGACAATTCTCGGTAGTATCATGATCTTGTTTTGTCCGAATTTTGGTTGTGTCTAGACTTCTGCAGTGCAGACTGAGTTGTATCGGAATTTCGATATATTGACAGTATTTTGCATTGTCGGTCTACCGTCTCGCCAGGATTTTTTGTTTGCCGGTATTTTGGTGTTATCAGGATTTTATCTGTGTTCGTATATATATTTTGGCTTTCCGACATTTTATTAGTATATCACAATTTCGCTTGTTGAAATTTTGGAAGATAAAGCGATAGTATTAATATTGCCATTTTTGGTTTACCAGCTTGTAGAGATATCGGCAGTGTCGGAATTTCAGCTAGTCAGTGTTTCAGATTTAATATCACGATTTTTATTAGTCTTAATTTCGGTAGTGTTGAGACTTGGGCTAGTCAGTTTTTCTTAGTGTCATGATTTTGGCTTGTCGGAATTTCGTTAGTGCCGAGAGGTTGTGTCGGAGTTTTGACAATATATTTAATTATTCGTTCATTCGAATTTCGTAAGTGGCAGGATTTTGACTGTGTCATTTATTGTTTTTGACAATAGTCAAATATTACAGTTTTGACAATATATTTAATTATTGGTTCATTCGAATTTCGTAAGTGGCAGGATTTTGACTGTGTCATTTATCGGCTCATTAGAATTTCGTAAGTGGCAGGATTTCGGCAATGTCGAAAATCAGTCGGTATTTTGATACTCGAATTTTGATTTCGAAATCCTTGTCGGGATTTTGGTAGTGTTGGGGGATTCTAAAACCCATACCCATTCTGAAAACATAGACAGGTAATATATCAAATAAACACATGCGCACGCGCAATTCAACCCGGAGAAAACACACTAAAAAATACCTTAATTTATTATTTATCCAGGACTAAAAAAAAAAAAAAATATAAGACTACTCATTTCCCATCTTTAATCAAACGGCCATATTTCCCGAAGCATAACATCTCCCTCTTCCACTCTCAAGCTGCATACACTCCAGTTAATTCCAGGGAAAACTAACTCTTCCTTCCTTCCTGTTTGTCCGGGAAAAGCTGAAAGGAAGAGGGAAAATTAATTTAATAAAAGAGCGACGACGGAAACACTTTTGCCATTTTCCCGGTGAAAAGCTCCTTATAAAGGTAAGAAGAAATATCTTCACAGTACTATATATATAATACTCGTAAAAGCCCCTCTCTCTCTCTTTCTCCAGGGTACACCAGAGACAGACCTGGAAAAATTTTTACACGGTGCAAAAGTTTTGCCAACGGCGCGCGAACTGTCATGGGGTTCGAGTCAAGGTATTCTGCAGGCGAAAATCTTTAACAGGAGAATATGAAAGAGAGAAAGAGAGAGAGCAACAGTTTTCGCTGATAATAACACTAATAATGATAATTCTTCAAGAAGCTCAAAATGAAAGAGGAAAAGTGGAGGGGGAAACACAAGCTCTTTTAAGCAAATAAGTATCTAATAATCGAAAAAACACACAAACAAACTCCGTATTTTTGCTGCTAATTACTCCGCCGAGCATAAACACACACACACACACACACACGCACGCATACATACATACTTTTCCTCGAAAGGTAATTAAGGATCTTCTTCAATTAGTTGCAAAAATATTTTTGCCTTTCCTTCTAGAAAAGTATTAATTCCCACGGTGATCAAATAATATTTTCCTGTGGAAACACTTTTAAAAGGTATAAAAATATTTCTCTCGCAAATGTAACACACAAAGAAATGAGGAAAGGAGAAAAAAAAAAAAATTATAATTTTTTTTCCCCCGAAAATATTCCCCATCTTCTAGATTTTCCGTAATTTCGTAAAACGTCTCTCCTACTCATAAAATTGAGGGGAGGAATAAGAAGAAAAATCGTAGAAAAATAATAAAGAAATCGTTTTCTCTCTCCCTCTATTTCTTAAGAGTCACTTAAAACCTTTCTTAAGAATTAAAAACTTGAAGGAAGTTCCTCCTTAATTTCTTATATATTTTTCATTTTTTTTTTTTGTTTCTCCTTCATCTTCAATTAGCGATTCACAAACTATTGGATTCTAAATGACAAGAGTTTTATCGTAATAAAGATACGACAAAAATCATAAAAATTAAAAAAAAAAATCGTCTCGGTAAATCTCGAATTTCCCGTTGATTTCCCTATAGATTTTTTTTTTTTTTAAAGGGAAAAGATTGAAGGGGGGGGGGGGAGGGGAGAAATTATTTTTCCCTCTTTCTGTGACAATTTTTCTGGTTTCCGTAATTATATTTTCCTATGTTTTACGGGGAAAAAAGGGATATCGATATCGTATGACTTTTTCCCTTAGAAAATGAATCTGGAATTTTTTTTTTTTTGTTTTCTAGAAATTTTTGTTTTTTTTTGAGGGCATTTGTTGCATTTTCGCGAAGAAAATTATCTTCACGGAGAAGGAAACTTTTAATGCCTTACGTATATTTTATTTTTCTTTTAATGTTTCATTAACATTTTCTAAAAGAAAAAGGGAAAAATGTTTCCCCTGTTATTTCTCATAATTGGTAGGCACTTTCTCATTTTTTTTTTACGATATAAATCGAAAGATTATTGATGGAAACGAGAAGATTCGGAAACTTTACGATAATTAAGATGAGTTTTCTCGTATGATTTTTCGATATTAATGGGTTTTTTTTCTCCCCTTAATATTTTCTCCGACTTTAATTCATAAGCGCGTTGTTATTATGTCTTAAGATTTCCGTCAAATTAATGCAATTAAAGATGAAATATCCCGGGATTTTTTTTTAGGATATTCTCTAATGAGTTTCTATGTATCTGGAAATTTTTTTCCAGGATTTTCGTATTTAGATCGATAGCTTCTTATTTCCAAGATAGCGCTAGAAGAAAGTATTTTAATAGATTTTTACTTTTGTATCTCCATTATGGTCATTAAAAAATTTGTTTGTTTGAAATTGTAACACGAGTTATGAATTTTAAATGGAAATTTTAAATCCCGATTTTTTTTTCCGGGATTATACTGGGTGATTCTAAATACATACAGTGCACTAAAATGCATTTTTTGTAAGCAGTTTTATGGGTGCAAGTGCGTATTTGAATTCTAGTGAACAATTATGCACGAATGTAATAAAAAATTGTGGATTTTGTTCACATTTTCTTCATTCAGGAACAAATTCAAATCCACAGATCCATAAGTTCCTTATGATATTTGGGGACTCGATCATAAATTTATGGATACAGCATGTGGAATTTGGAGACTTCATTGTAAATTTATAGATTATAGATGAAATTTATGAACTTGATCGTAAATTTACGGATTCGGATGAAATTTGGAAACCTGATCTTAAATCTATGGATTCTGGATGAAATTTGAGGACTTATTTATGGATTCCAGATGAAATTTGGAGATTTGATCGTAAATTTATGCATTCCAGTCTGAAATTTACGACTTGGGACTTAGTCACAAATTTATTTAATTGAAATTTTCACCTTTATTCTTAATTCTATTACAAATTTATTGATTCAAATAGAACAGAGTTTGAACTTGGCTTGGGACTTGGTCCTAAATTTTCTGGATTTAAGAACAAATTCAAATGTACAAATTCATAGGTTTCGGATGAAATTTCGGGACTCGAGCATGGATTTTTACTTTTGTATCTTAATTTTGGGGACTCGATAATAAATTTATGGATTCCGGATGAAAATTGGTGACCTGATTGAAAATTTATAGATTCCAGTTAAATTTAAGGACCTGGACATAAATTTATGAATTCCGGAATGTGTGAATTTGAGACTTTGTCATGGACTTGATTTGAGACTTGATCAAAAATTTATTTATTGGAGTGAAATTTTCGACTTGATTCTTGATTCGAAAATAAATTTATTGATTCAGATAGAACAGAGATTAAACTTGACTTGGTCCTAAATTTACGGATTCTAGCTGAAATTTTGAACTCCATTCAGTATTCGATCGTAAGTTCATTTGATCAGGGATGAAATTTTCAACTAGGTCTGGATTCATTCATTTCGGATTGAATTTTCCATCTTGTCTAAATTTATTTATTCCATGTGCAAAAATTTCACCCAGAATATACTTTGTTTAAAATAATTTCAATCACAATTTATTCTTTTCCCGGACGAGATATTGGACGTAATTTGGGACTTGGTAGTAGAGTTTATAAAATTCAGTGAAATTTTGGACTTTATTCCAACTTGATCATGAATATATATATAGGTACTGGATAAAATTTTGAAAACTCGGTCTAGATCTATTTATTTGTTGGCAGTGAATTTTCCATCAATGAATTGGTGGTCGGTGAATTTTCTTAGTGGTGAATTGCAAGGCGGTGAATTGCTGGTCGGTGAATTTTCTTAGTGGTGAATTGCAAGGCGGTGAATTGTTGGTCGGTGAATTTTCTTAGCTGTGAATTGCAAGGCAGTGAATTTTGTTAGCGGTGAAGTGCTGGTCGGTGAATTTTCTTAATGGTGAATTGCAAGGCGGTGAATTGTTGTCGGTGAATTTTCTTAGTAGCAAAATGTCGTCGGTGAATTTTCTTAGCAGTGAATTGTTGTCGGTGAATTTTCTTTGCAGTGAATTGCTGGTCGGTGAGTTTTCTTAGTGGTGAACGTTGAATTTTCTTAGTGGTGAATTGTTGGTCGGGGAATTTTCTTAGCTGTGAATTGCAAGGCGGTGAATTGCTGGTCGGTGAATTTTCTTAATGTGAATTGCAAGGCGGTGAATTGTTGTCGGTGAATTTTCTTAGTAGCGAATTGTTGTCGGTGAATTTTCTTAGCGGTGAATTGTTGTCGGTGAATTTTCTTAGAAGTGAATTGTTGTCGGTGAATTTTCTTAGTAGCGAATTGTTGTCGGTGAATTTTCTTAGCGTGAATTGTTGTCGGTGAATTTTCTTAGCAGTGAATTGTTGTTGGTGAATTTTCCATAAATCTTGCTAGCCTCTAGCTACGCCTCAAAACCGGTTTTTGCGCCAGGGAAAATTCTACAGAGTTCTGCTAGTGTGGATCCGGTTTGGAAATCTCCACACTCAAAACACATATCAAATTTAATTACGGAAAAAAATTTGTTAATTAATTTTGAAATTTCCACGGTGCGTCATCATCTTCTTTTCAAAAGTTCCGGATGTAATATGCCGAGAAATAAAAAACAAATATGCTATAAATCCCGGGATTCCCCCCCCCCACCACCACAATACGTTTTTTTCCATCATTTCAAGGGATGCCCATTGTTTCAAGGGCATTTAGTCTCTCACCTTAATTACTCGGAACGGGAATTTAATGGCTATCCCGGTTTTTTTTTTCATTCCAGGACAAAAAAAAAGAGGAAAATTAGTGTTATAATAATCGTATTCATATACTGAAAGAATTCCTTCATAAAAAGCATACGTTCGTACAACATACCATGCTGGACAAATTACAGTACGCTTAGATCAATTTGAAAAAAATCCGTAAATTCCAACATTTGTTCCTTCTTGTATTCTCCGTCCCGGAAACCTCCTCTACACCCCCCCTCTCCCAACAACATCAAACCCCTTTTGTTTCACGAGTCGACAAAAGTTTGAATTTTAATGAGTCTGACGGGGTGGGGGCGCCCCTCCACCAAGGAGTGGGGAGATGGAGGGCAAGCTCTTCATACCGACCTCCCACTTTACCCGGAATGCTATCTAAGCTCATCAGGCCATCACATGGTGTTCCAGTGAGTGGAGGGGGGCGGCAGCGTCCGGCTAAAGGGCTCTTCCCAGACATCAGCATCAACAGCAACAACGACCTCTTTCTTCTCCCGAAACGGGGAAAAGTCATGGATAGGTGGAGGATGGGAGCGACCAGGAGCCAGCCACCCTCGAAAGGGTGGAAGGGCTTCGGGCGTTCAACGGACCGGCTAATGACTGCGATAAAACAAAAGACCAGAGTCGGAGAGAGGGGGGGCGGCTTGTCCCCCTTCAACCATTTTCCTAAAACTGTAAAGTCATATACTTCCTCAACCGCCCCCTCTTAGACTCCTATCCCGTTGACGTTTCTCCGGTAGGAAACGTGGGGGGGGGGGGAGGCTCACGGTCTGTTAAGCGTAGACACTGGGAACAGGTCCCGTAATTGCCCGTTTTCGAGTGTTAGTGGTATCTGTGGGAGGACGGTGAGGGGCGGCCAACAACCGCAAGACTGCAAAATTAAAACCCATTCTTCCACCCGGGGTAGAGAGAGACAATTAATGTATCGAGGGTGTGGGTAGGTGAGATTCCATCGCCCCCAACCCTGGTAGAGTCTCCAGGACAACCACTTCTCCCCCGGCCTCCCTTTTTCCTGAGTGACTGTCCTCCATCCTTTTGCATCGTCCATTGTCTTCCTAATCAGTGATGTATGCGTTGGGATAAGCATACGGATGTGCGTACGTCTGCATTCGGTTTGTAAATGCCTGTTCCTGTTTTGGATTGTTTCTCACACATTGCACGCGGCCACCCCTACCCCCCTTTGCCACCGCCACCCTTTTATTAAAAGGAACATCGAGTCGACGTTTGCAGATTTTGTTGCGGAGTTTTGTGCTGAGGAAAGGAGGACACGTCGTGGTTTATCTCGTGGTGTCCGTTCGAGTGGCTCGTCGTTGTGCTAACGTTGTTTCTAGTGCGTAAATCGCTAATTTACCCCGGGTAGGAAGGGGAGGAGGGTTGGTTTACTTACTCTAAAATGGGGACTGACTTTTCGGGAGAGAGTCATTTCCAGATTGTGTTAAGTCACGTGATTTCGACGTTGTGACAACCTCGGGTTAATTGCCGGTGTTCAAGAGTGAGGTGGTTGTTGGTTTTATGAGAGGCAATTTGATCGTTTAATTACATCGATTATTATTGATCGAATAATCGATACGTGTACTCGAGACAGAGACTGTATCGGATAGCGAAGGGTTTGGAATTTTTTAGGGGCTCCATCCTCATACATGTGTGTGTGTGTGAGCGAGAACTCCTCTATTTACTAAATTTTACTTTATTTTTCCGGTAAATTTATAGAGAACAAAATTTTTTTAAACTAAGGTCGGTCTCCGTAACCTCTGGGCTACGCAGAAGTGAACTCTCCTCATCTGCTTAGTACTATACAGGCCCAGGGTCGTTGCCAGAAATTTCGTTCGGTGGGGAACCAACGTGATAGAACAATAGATCTGGCCATCTTTTTCCCCTTTCTACGGTCATTTTCTCACATTTAGGAGGGGGGGGGGACAGACCCCGAAGTCCCTCCCCTCGCTACTCCCTGGTGCAGGACCGTCGAAAGATAATGGCCCTCCATACTATGGGATGGGAGGGCACGCGATTGGATGCCATGATTCCAGGGCTGAACAAATTTTTAAAAATTTACATGTCCGGCCAGGCATGTAACTTAACCCCTGTTCCTATCACCTATGCAAAAATCACCTATTTGCATTCAATCCTGGACCGCAAGGGTTGTGGAACCAGGATCTCTGACTGAGCAACCGGGACAGATCTCGATAAAAATCGGAACATAACACACAAGTTCACAGATTAAACCCGAGACATCTCGAAAATTTTTTTTTAGAGGGCATTATAGTGTCGGATTGCAAGGCAAATGAATAAAAATCACTTATTTGCATTTAATCCCGGACCTTATTCAGTGTTCATCAAACGTTTTTCTCATTGCGGACCGAATTTTAAGTGAACATTTTCGTGAACCAGTTCAAATGAGAGAGAAAATGATTTCGTACCGGTGAAAAATGAAAAAATTTCCTGACCCTCCTTTCACTCATGATTATATTTACAATCTGTATATAGAGTATGAATACAGTACAGGGTCCGTACTGTATTATTAATACGAGAAACACATTAAGACTCCTGTTGTCACCGATTAGGTAAAACCGAAACAATCTGCTACAATTTTTAAACTAACGTGTAGTATGAATATGAACATTATGTGGTATGAAAAACTATTGTCTCTTTTTTTTTTGTTGCTGCATACCTGTATAAAGTCTATTCACTATATAGTATCAGTTACATTACCGAAAACCATAATTGGTGATACAGGGTTCCAATGGGTAGTGATAACCCATCAAACCACCTTCATCATGACTCTGCCAATTCCTGTGCAATAGTGCGCTTTGCAATGATAATTAATACTAATATAAATACCAATAACATTTTGGATTTTTTTTTTGTTAATCATAAAAAAGTGATTATATATTATCAGTTGCATTACAGAACAGAATTGAATTTATTTCATCGTTTCCCAGCCCAATGAGGCTGTCTCACGACTTACAAATAGCCTTTCTGAGGCGTTATGAAGGAGAAAGACAAGTTTGTACATGTATGTGTAAAGCATGAGTGTGTGTTTGTATAGAGTAAACAAAAGTCCAGTCCAACGTTATGTCCAAAGTACAAATGTATAGTATGTACAAATACAACACCACAACAGGCAAATTGCCCAACGAGGTGGCTGACTTAAGAACATCATGGATCCCGAGCCATTTTTTGGAGGCCCTACCTACTACTGCTACACCACACATGCACCCCGCCCCGCGGAACCCCCAACGAATTGGTACATGCGGGAATGTGCGTGTACGTGTAGTCAAACCTGACGTTTTTTTTTTGTTTCTCTGTAATGCTTGTTATGTGTAGTGCTGCCATCTGCCACCAGTTTTTCTAACTATGAGTGAAGTGTTATGATTGAATGATTTATCGTTGTAGGACTGTCGCTCTCTGTGGCGAGACTTTTTAACGGGGAGATCGGCTCGCATTTGCACCTTGAAGTTGGGAACCACAGAAAACCAACTTCAGCCGACCACAAATGCGCTCTAAAAGATCACAATAAGGTGGGAAAATTGAAATATTCAATATTTAAAAAAAAAAATCGTTGGTAGACAAAAAACATATAACACATACAATACATATAAGACATATAGATAACACATACTGATACAATAATGAGTACAAAATACCAGTGGCAAAGTAGATAAAGTGGGATATAATAGGATGACTTACAGATCAATAAAAATAGAAAAATGCACAGTATATATAAATATATATTTTTTCAAATATATCTCCTCTTTTTTCTAATTCAATTTAATTTTTTTTAAATTAATTCCCTTTTTTTTCTTTTCCTCGAAAACATTTATAACAAAAATAATAATGGAATACATAATTTTCTTTATCAGTGGAGTGTCCAGTCAGAGTGCAATACCCTTTTTTGGCCTATGGTATATTGTTCTCTGTAATGGGTCGTAATCCACTATCCCATTGAGATGGCCATATTCAGAGTTCTGTAGTTTGTCGTAGTGGGTCGTAGATAGCTCCTTGATGAAGTCCAGTATAAGGGGTATAGCCAGGTCTTTCCTGATGTCAGCTCACCACGTATTAATTTAGGTGCCCTCACAAGAGACCTTAGGATCTTGTTTTGCTGAGACTGTAGTTTCTGCATGTTGCTATGACTTGCGTGGGCCCAGACCGGGGCTGCATATGTCATAATTGGTCGAAGTATAGATTTATATAGTATGACTTTATTCTTTAAGGAGAGACGAGCTTGAGAAAATGTAATTTTGGAGAGCATGCCTAGGGCTTGGGTGGCCTTGTTCCTGACATAGTCAATCTACGGACCAAAAGTCATTGGCCGGTCCAGAATACAGCCTAGGTATTTTACTTTTCTCACTGGTTCCACGGCAGCTCCTCCGATATAGATGGGAGCGTTTCCTGGGTCCGTTTTTCTTGTGAACCAAATAAATTGGCACTTGCTGTGGTTCAGCTCAATGGCCTCGACGATTTCTTGAAGATTTTCACGGCATTTTTTAGATCTCCTATGATTGGAGAGTATGATTCCTACCAGAGGTGCAGGAATATCGTTATTATGAAGTAAGAAGGGCTAAGAACCTAAAAACAGGATCCTTGCGGAACTGAGGCTCTTACTGGATACACATGATACCAACAACCATTTCATTTTGAGAATCATAAAATATAGTTTTGTTTTTATCCAATAGGTGGCAGAGTAAAAGTCCCAACGTTCAAAGAGTATTTAAGTGCATTTCTCTTCCGTACAAAAATTATCCGCGTCGGAAGGCGAATAGAATTTAATTCCATTCATCAATGTTCAAAAGTCTTTTGAACATTGTAATTTATCTTTCTGACACACAGAAATGTTTAGTAGTAATCTCTAGAAAACGTCTTTCGTTCGCGAATCACTGCTCTGAAGTCATTAAGAAAGTCAAACAAACAAAAAGGGGCCCTGAGCAAAATATGGCCAGGAAGACCAGACAAACCTCGTTCTCCCCATCTTATGCAGATACACTGCCTGCCGCTTATTAAAATCACTTTTATTCTGGAATATTCACTTTTTATTCTCCTGACGAATGTCTTTGGACTGAGCCAAACCACGCGCTGATCGACCCAGCTGCAGAGAATGAATCAGTTACTATCAATCAATGAAAATTGTCGATAAAAATCCCTGAAGAGAAGCAGGTCAAATTTTATCAAGAACTAATTCTGGATTATGTGATTTATAGCCTGCGATTTATAATTGTAATTTATTTGAGTTGACCTAGTTGACCCGGCCAATGTTCGAAATTCAGACTTTCGGTCCCTATATATTGATCCCCCCTATATGGATCATTAAGATTCCTTTGATCGTTAGGGTTGCCACAGCTAACCATAATGATTAAGGTTAGCAATAGCTAATTATAAATGGCCATAATTATCAGAAAAAAATATGCCATCGTGGCAGTGACCTCGAATAACAGGGATCGATATAGGGATGCATAGAAATCGATATCTAGGGATCGGCCAAAGCTCAGCGAAAGACCGAATTTCGGACATTGACCGGGTCAGCTGGGCTGGCCACTTCGCAAAGTGGCCAACTTCGGGCCCTGGCATATATATATATATATATATCTTTTTCAAGCTTAATAAATGGTTAGGTTCTCCGGAGGCACTCGAGTCCCCAGGGACAATGTGCTTATAACACCGAGTGGGACAGTGCGTCGGTGTGTCTCTCGGTTCCTATCACTATCACTTTTATTCTGATTTTGATTTTGCTAAGCGGCTGAATTTTGTAACCGACGTATCAAAAAACTGAAGTTTCTAGAATATATATTTTTGAAGAAAACTCCTATCAAACTACAGTATTTACGAATTTATGGGACACCCTGTATATAACGGTATTTTCTTTCGATATTTAAGCTTTTTTTTTTTCACAAAAATATATTCATCATTTTCGGGGGGGGGGGATCACGAACTTTCCATACACTTCCACATGGACGGAGATACGGGGGGGGGGGCATGGGGATCATTGCCCCCCCCCCCAGTGCCAAATGTGGAGTCGACTGATCCAATGTATATATGAATTGACATCATCATCATCGTGCCTCCCCCCCCCCCCACTCCAGCAATAACGACCGTGCCCCCAGACTTCCAAGTCTATCTCCGCCTATGCACTTCCATGCGCACGATAGCCTTGGAATGAAATCACAATTTCTCATATCTTGCGACACCATTTACGATTCTCGTCGCCGACAGTTTGGGAATCACTGGCTCGGGCAAGGACATCCATGCCCATTGAGACACCTAAACCCTTCATTCAATCGCAATCGGCACCCGCGGAATAACGTCTAAAACGAGATTTCCGGCGCACCCTCGAATCTTCACTCAGCAATCGCGCGTTATTGTATATTATGCAGATGAAGCTCTCTGTTTCGAATCAGCAATAAATGTCAGACGCAAACACACAGAATTTCTTTTCTTTTTCCCATTCTGAATTCTATATCTAGCACCAGCTCTCAAAATTCTTGGTTATGGACATCTGGTTCTTCGTCTGGTCAAAGTTCGTCGTCTCTATCTCTCTCTCTCTCGACCGAAAAGAGTGAATCCAGAGGGCCCGAGAAGCCCGTTGCCATCTTTTTCCTATATTAATAAATGGCCACATGTAAACAGTATGGATGGTGGAGGGGAAGAAAACTGTTTCACTGACGTCAGTGAGATCGTAGCTCTTCTTCCAGGCTGTGTTACTGCCCGAACAGAATGGATGATGGGCCCAAAGTAAACAATTGCGGGTAAATACAGTTTTTTAGGACACGTATATATATATATTTTTTATTATTCAAGGTTATGTGTCTGTTTCTAGTATTCTCACAAGGAATTTATAGACCTTTTTGTTTGGGGCGGAAGGGGTCAAGTGGGGCCGGCGCCTAAAATTCTATGTTTATGGGAACCAAAAAAAAATTCTAATAATTTTAGGTTTTGATATGCCAACTCTACATATGTTGCCTATTAAAATAGCTGCTTTATTTGGGTTCGTTTACAGCAGGGGGGGTGCACAACTTTTTTTTAGTCCGCGGGCCAGATATGCGGTATTTCTACCGCTGGCGGGGGACTTGTATACAGGGTGTCCTGTAAGTCCTAATGGAGCCTGGTGAAGTTTTAATTTAAGAAAAAATTTCAAAATCACCCTTTGTTAGTTCGCTTTATAGTTCATTCTTTTGATCATTCACACGTTTACATATACTCTAGATCAGTGGTTCTCAACCGGCGGCAATATGGCTTCCTAGTGGTACTGGGATACTTCAAGGGGGGCCACGGAAGAAAATGAAGAAAAGGGACATGACAGGTGGTTTGGAGGGCTGCAGAGAGCTGAGAAGTAAAATTACGGTGTGAATAAATAAAGCTTTTATATTTTAGTGATTATACACTTACAGAATCCAACGAAACCTTCCATAAAACCAGGGCCGTCTTAGGGCATGGACCCACCCGGGCCTCACCGCCAACATTTTACAGCAGGTTTGCTAGGATGGAGTTTTTCTCAGGACCCCGGCTAGATTTTTCACAGAATCCCCTATATTAAATTTATAGAGTGAAAAAACAACAAATGATGAAAACCATATGAGGCCCCGGCTGCAGCTCTGTCAGTCCTACTCTTGTGAGAGGTCATGCCCGGGGACTCATGTCCATAAATGACCCCACCCCTCATGATATTTGGTATAGTATAATAAATTTTAAAAATAAGTAGAAAATATGTAAGCTGTTTATTTCTGGATAAGCATGGGACTACCATAGCATCACTTTGCCTAGGCCCCCCCCCCCATGATTCTAGGCCAGTAGTCTGGAGGCCAATCTTATTCGTAAATATGATCTATCCAAAATGAATCGATCAAGAAACTTTCACATACTGAGATACTGTAAAGCCCCTTTTAACGGACACCTCTCAAATGCGGCCACCCCCTCTTCTAAGGCCAAATAATAAGTTCCCCCTTGTATAATAAAAATATGCATTTCAAACCCTTGATTAACGGTCACCCCCCTCTTTTATGGGCGCATTTTTTTTTTTTGTCCCGCCAGCCAGCGTCCGCAAAAGAGACTTTTCACTGTAAGTAAGAATACATAATGAACCGAGCACGTCCAGGCTCTACCTCTATTGCAATTTAAGCACAGTGGTCATAATACCGCGGACGTGCCGGGAAAACACACCGGTGTACCAGCCAGGCAAAGCCACCAAAAGCCAATCCACCACCCCAGGGCGCCCTTCGCCAACTCTCTCGCCACCATGCTTCCATCCCATTCCCAATACAACAATAGCCCAGCATCACTGCCCGGCACCACCAGGACATTCGCGCCGCCAACTAAACATCCTCAGAAAAGTCCCACAACAGCCGCCACCCGATCACCCAAACACCCCACACCGCACCCCGCGACCGAACTCCCCCCGCCCCTTCCGGAGCTTCATTATAAATCGAAACAATAAAACATAATACACAAAACATTTACAGACATTTGGATGCTTCGCGACACAGGCCTTTACGGCGCATCCGTTTGTAGTAATGTCAAATCTCAACAGTTCTTCAGTCATTTATTGCATTTCGTGTAGGGTCCCTTATATGGCCTGGCTACACAGTTATCCATCTTCTTCACGTACAGGGCCCCTGCGACCAGTCTACACGGGGTCTCCTCCTTCTTCACGTGCAGTGCCCCATCGCTCTAACTCCACACGGGTATCCCTCTTCTTCACGTGTATGGCCCCTGTGGCCACGGGTCCCTTTCTCCTTCACGTGCAGGTAAGTACATAACAGCTAAAAATAGTGAAAAACGGAGAACGCGTAGGTGGTGCCATCTAACGACGCGCAAAATCTTAAAGACAAAAAACCAAACCGACTTTAAAAAATTTTCCCAATAAGCATTACAACTACCACATTAGAACTAAAAGCGTATTGAGAACCCGAGATATTTCGGTCTGACCGGAATAAAGCAGATCACGTATGACGAGATACCTCGGGATCAGTACCGTAACTAGCCATTCCTGTGCTCCGTGAAAGAATTTGCATTTAGGCCCCCCTTCTGGAAAATTCTTGGGCCCCACAATGACCCATTTAGACCCATTCTGCACTCCCTGTGCCGGCTCAACTGTTGCACCTGCCTAGTTACGGCACCGCTGCCGATTGCCACTGTAAGGATCAAAATAAAAAATTCTAGTATTGAAATAGAATTCCAGACTAAATTCTAGACTTTGAAAAAATTCTTTGTGAAAATTAAAAAAAAAAATCTAATTGAAAAATTTTCACATAACAAAAATATTCAAATTTTTCGAGCCGCAAATTGGATCAATCACTTAAAAGTCCAAGGAGGAAAAATCCCTTGAGCCGATTTGAGGTATAAAATATTAAAGGCGGCATTTTTCCAGAAAAAAGAAAAATCCTATTAATTAATTCCCCGGATGCGACAGCCATTGATGGCCGTGGAAAAAAAGGAGAGGAGAAAGTTAAAACACCGTGAAAAATTATCAGAACTTAATTAAGATTAATATAACTTATCCCTAAAAAGGGATAAGCAAGGGGGAAATAATTTTTTTTTTCACTTACCTATTTCCTTACATAAGCAATTGTTTCTTGGAATTTTTTCCCTTTGAATTCACCTAAAAATTGGAAATCTCTCCCGTTTTTTTTTTTGTCCCGGTCCTTTTGAATGGCCGGGAAAACTTTCCATTGTCCATAAAAGATAGCTTTTGTTAAAAGCAACAGATTAAGAATTTTTCCTTCGGTAATTTTTTTTTTTGTGTGTGTTTGTCCCGGAAAAATTGTCCCCTTTTTTCCTCCCAATAGCCTCGTCGATAAGCGTTTTTCCCTCCAGGAAATAATAATTAACCAATGTCGTCTCTCTCTCTCTCGTTTTATATCTACCGAAAATTATTTTTTTTTTGTAATTAATTAATTAATTTTTCCCCTAGATTTTCATTAATTCGTAATCGCTGTTGAATCACGTCTTTGTGGGGACATTTTTCGGCCCGTTATAATAAGCTCTTTTTCCGGAGCGACGTGTATATACGGTTGGTTTAATAAATTCTGGAGAATGGAAAAAATATATATTAATTAATAATTAATAGATTTTTTTTCAATGTGGTTATCAACATTCACGCACGTAGGCAGTTTTGGCCTAGTTAATAAGAAATATATCTCTTGGACCGGGGAGAAAAAAAACTTGAAGTTAAGACCGTTTCATGGCCTCCATAAATTTATGGTTATTTTAAATAGACTTAATGGAAAGCGTGAAGGAGGGCAAAATAATTTCAATAATCTAATTATAGTTTTATATAATTGCAGGGCCGTATCTAGGATTTTTGAAGTCCGGGGCAAACATGATTTTTCCTCCTCCACAACTTTCAAATCTGCTAATTTTATAACGGTGTTCTTTGTTTCCAAGTAAAATTGCCCCCCCCCCTAAATTTTGCCACCCGGGGCAGTTGCCCCCCCCCTCTAGTTCCGGCCCTGTGTAATTGCATGGAATTATAACTTAATACGTCAGAGGAAGCAAAAATAATTTTAATAATTTTATCTGATTCTATGGAACGATGAAGTGTTCCCGGATGCTATTAATTTTGGTAGAAAATTTCTTTACAGTATTGTGTTTATAATTTTCAGAAAATTTATAATTTCTGAAATTTTTATTTTCCAAATTATACCGTTATAACGGGACCGTGTTAATTAACTCAGTGAATTTGGTGTCGTTTTCAAAATTTACGATAACTGTAATATAAGTTAATTTTTTTAAAATTTGTTAATTTTTGCATTTCTTTTCTAATATACGTATAACATAAATACAATTTTAGTTTATATACAGATATTTATGACTGAATAATTTTTTTCTGAAAAAATAAAATTCTCTAAAAAAAATTCCCATAAGAAAAATTCACGCTCTTTGGCACTTTTAATTTGCCGCACTTTAGCAGCAACATACATATGTAGGGTAATTATAATTAAAGTTCCCGTTCCCCGAGTAGGTTTTCTCATCCGAATATTGCCAATTTTTCAGGGTATCTTAACGAGACCATAGGGAGACAGATTTATCCAATAAAAAATAGTTCAATTTTTGACCACTTGGTGAATAACTGGCGCTTTTTATTGAATTTCCCTTTTTTTTCCCAAGACCAACTACTCAAACCTATGCAGAGCCCGTTTTGGTGGACGTATTCCATTGAAACTTGGTGTGTATAAGCTATATATGGACCATGGGGGGGGGGGGGTTAAATAAGAAAGCGCCACTTGGTGGTCAAAAATTTAACTTTTTTGCAATAGTTCGCCGTTGGCGACAGAGGGACTGTATGGTCCCTTTATAGTTCGCCTCTGGTGACAGGGGCCTGCACTGGCCCATCGAGAGGGATGGGGTGGAGGTGCTCTGCACACAAAGCCCACCCCCCCTCCCTATCTTCGGCTCTCTTCGAGCCCCGCCCACGAGAGGGAGAGAGTAGTCTTGGGTGTCTTCTTTTAAGGGCACCCCAAGACCCCTCTCGGCTCTCATCGAGTCCCCAAAAGTGTTCGTTTTGCTGGAAATGAAGACATATGTGACTTTTTCAATATGGAATGTGACCTCTTCGAACACTCATGCAAATTTAGCATCTATTGTGCATTCTTCCCGCTGAATTCAAAAGTTTATTGCATAAATCTCTTTCCCCATGGTCTCATTAATATATCCTGAAAATTTGGCAGTACAGTAAAGCATCTCTTTTGCGGTCATCGGCGGGACAAAAATATTCGTCCGTAAAATAGGGGTGACCGTTTAATCGGGGGTTTGAAATGCTCACTTTTATTATACAAGGGGGAAATTATTATTTAGTTGTAAAAGAGGGGGTGGCCGCATCTGAGGGGTGTCCGTTAAAACGGGTTTTTTACTGTATTCTGATGAGTAGTTTTAGAGAAAAACAACTCAGAGTATGAGAACTTTAATTATAATCATCCTGGGTAGGTGCCCTGATAAGGGTCCCAGAGCTTCACTTTGTCTTAGGGCCCACGGCGCTATTGCGACGACCCTGGTGCCGCAGACGTGCAATGTTTGAGAATAATTTTTTTGCAGTTAAAAAATTATTTTAATTAAATAAACTGGTTTAATTTAAAAAAGAGTGATATTTCATTTTATAGATTACAAAGATATTACTGTTATTGAAATTTTAAAAAAATACCAACTGTATTTAAATTAGTTAATTATTATTAAATTAATTTTTATAAACGATTTTAAAACCCCAATTTCAATGAATCAGAATTTAAAATATGGTGAAGGTTAAAATGTATTATTAGGTAGAATGAATTAAAATATATTTGATTTCAAAAAGTTAACTTAATTTATTTATTTTAAATAAAATGAACATAGAATAAAATTTATTTCATGCAGAAAAGATCAAAATAATTTTGTTTTGCAAATTAAAAAAAAAATTACAAACTAAATAAAATTAGTTTTAATAAATAGTTTTTTATTTGAAAAACCCGTTCCCAGGATAAGAACGAATTTTATTTTATTTATTAAAAAGAAATATTAAAAAAAATTTCAAACTATTTAGTCAAGTTTAAGAGCAAAAATTGAAATATAAATTTACTTTATTTTGAAAAATCTTCATTTCGAATGCACTAATCTGTACAGAGTCCTTCCCCCAGAGAATAATGGAAACGATTTATTACTCAAAAAAAATTTATTATTTAAACCGAAAAATTGATAATTAATTTTTCTTACAATTTTAAACAATTTCGTTAAGTAGAGAGAATTTCAATCATAGTATCTCGTAACAAACATTTCAATTGCTTAAAATCATAAAAATGATTTCTTTTCCCCCTTTGTTTAAGATGGCCATGAGTATTTTCCCAATTTAAATTTGACTCAAAGCATTTAATCAATTTCACAATGAAAAAAAAGGAATTTCTTGAAATTTCTCTTCCCGTTAACGTGAAATAATATTGTGATAATTTCTAATGTATTCTCATAACTTTAATTATTCATTTGTTTAAGCAATTGCAATCAGAGCTGTTTTCAGAAATATTACCTTAATTTAGGTAATTTTGGGAAAAGTTCTCCCAACAATTGCTCATCTCGATCCCGGATCGGCATTGCCGTTGTTTACTAGAAATGATAATTTTTCCTTTAACATATACGTAAAGTATATGGCATTCTTCCATTTTGAAATTTAATTTACTTTATCGACCGTCCATCATCGAAACAAGAACTTTTTGCAGTATAAAAATTAGACACTTTGAATAATTAAAACAAAAATTAAAGCAGTTATATAAAAGTTTACTAAAAACACAAAAAATAATATAATAGGTAGAGTTCCAATTATATGCGCTAAAAAAGTGGCAAAATATGCTCTAAGAAACCCTTAAATATGCGCTTAAAAAAAGCTGAAATATGTACTAAAACAGTTAAAATATGCACTAAAAATTAAGATAAATATTCATTTAAAAATGCTGAGATATGACAAAACCAAAAATATGTGCAAAAAATGGGAACAAACTCATCTAATAATTCTAAAGTATGGGACTAAAAGTAAGAAATATGCGCAAATATAAAAACAAAAACATGCATTTAAAAGTGCCAAAAAATGAGAAAATTCATTAAATTGTGGAAATATGCATAAAATAAAATAAAAATATGCTGTATAAAAATGTTTCAATACGCCCCATGGAAATGTTGAGAAACATATGTATATACGTTAAATGATAGGAAAAACTGCATTTAAAAACGCTGAAACTTCCCTAAAGAGGGAAAATATCAGCAAAAAAATTGGGGGAAAAAACCGTCGATTTCACAATAAATCCGACTCCCTCCCCCCGCGGATATAGGATTCAATATCCACTCATGAGCCACATGGATAGAGTAATGCAAGGATCACCGGTAAATGCCGATTGTTGTGGATGGCCTTCTGAAGATCTTAGATTTCTCAAGAAAGAGACCTCCTATGTGGTCAAATGAACCGAAAACAGAAATGACCGCTCCATGTCCATCAAATATTAATTCACCCTTCATCCGACAGGTGGCACTGCGGTGTTAAATCGAGGACGAAAGATGTACTTCTCGTAGCCCTGACATCTTTCCTCTACCCCGCACACATATCATCTTGACCGGACATCCGCCACGGTGTAGTCAAGGAGGAGGAGGGAGGTAAATACTGACCATCGACACAATGGCTTGTTTCCTGTCGAGCGTGTGTTGCAGATATGTTTGACATTATGTGTCCGTATCGCTGTCATATTGGCTGAAAGGGGGGGGGGGACAATTCTCGACGTGATAATAACTCCGTCCGCGTTGGAACGAACGATCTGCCACTTGAATAGATATTAGTAACGGCAGTAATCTAGGCGATGGGCATTATTATTTTTATCTTGTCTGACCAAGCACGATCGAATGGTCAAGGTGGAGGGGGGGGGGGGAGCGAAGTCCACAGTCAGTTCTGTGACATGTACTGTACGCAGGGCCGTAACTAAGATTTTTGCCGCCCGGGGCAAGATTCAACCGCCCCCACAACTTTAAAATTCGATAATTTTATAACGGTGTTCTTTGGTCCTACCTAAAATTCTTCCCCCCCCCATTGAATTTTTCCGCCCGGGGCAGTTGCTCTAAGTATGAAGATATAATTTCATTCGAACCCATATGGATATTACTAATATCAATTACAACGGGTGAATAGTTTTATCATGTCTGCCTGGGGGAACATCTATGTCATCGTCGTGGACCACCGCGATGCTGTGTCCGCAGATGCTGTGAGAAGACGAAAATTCTCAATATTTTGTACACAACGCCCGAAACACCTCAGTTTGTCGTCAAAACAAACGATTGTCTTACTAGTAGACACTGACCCCTCCCCCCCTTTGGGTAAAGTGATCCATTTATATGGGAAAGCAATAGTCCTATCGGTGAGCAGAATTATAGCCAAAAAAGTTACCTTATCAGACGATGACACATTCGTTGAAGAAGTCTTATTGGTGAGCATAATTGTTGCCCAAAATAGCAATCTTATCAGTAGAAACTGACTCCTACCGAGAAGATGGCCTCCTCTATTTCGTAGAGGAAAACAAGTCTTATCGTTGAGTAAAATATTTCTGTAAAATAATTCTGATCTGATCTTCTGAAATCGTGATCACAGTAGGTACTGGTTTTTATCCTGAAAATGATCTATTTGTCGTGAAAGTCTTATCAAAGAACACGATTGCTGTCGAAAAAAAAAATTGTAGTAGTCACTGGCTCCTATGGGGAAAGTGGCATCATTCTTCTTGAAAACAAAAGTCTTATCAGTGAACACAATTTTTGTCGTAAAACAGTGATCTTATCAGTAGATACTACTTCACCAAACACCAACTCTGGCCATATCGCTATATTGCAGTATACTGCCATTAGTGAGATGGGTTGGAAGTGAAGGCGCTGTCTATCGGTGGTCGCCTCGAGTTCGTTAGTAAAAATATCTTACCTATATCCTCCCTGGGGTTCGAACCTGCGACCCAGACAACAACCTTCACGATGGTAGACGAGCATCTTACCACCATGCCACTCGGGCACAATATCAGTCGATAGTGACTCCTATCGGGAAAGTGATTCATTTGTCGACTTCAAAGTGGCCACTTCCATCCCTTAACAACAATATCCCTCAACAGCAATTTGTCGCTGTGGTGGTCGAGTGGTTATAGTGCCGGACTCGTGATGCGAGGATCCGGGTTCGAACCCCACAGTGGTGGTCGGCTGAAGTTGGTTTTCTGTGGTTCCCAACTTCAAGGCGCAAATGCGAGCCGATCTCCCCGTTAAAAAGTCTCGCCACAGAGAGCAACAGTCCTACAACGGTAAATCATTCAACCATAACACTTCACTCATAGTTAGTAAAACTGGGGGCAGATGACAGCACTACACATAACAAGCATTACACAGAAACAAACTTTACGTCAGGTTGCACTACACGCACACGCACATTCCCGCATGTACCGATTCGTTGGGGGGTTCCGCGGGGGGGGGGGGGGTGTAGTAGTAGGTAGGGGCTCGGGGATTCATGATGTTCTTAAGTCAGCCACCTCGTTGGGCAATTTGCCTGTTGTGGCGTTGTATTTGTATTTGTATTTGTATTTATTTGTATAAACAGTGATTTTATCAGTAGATCAGACATAACCCAGACTCTGTTCCTTATGGGATGTAAGCCAATTACCCCGTAAGGTTGGGTTATGCTGGAGAGAACCAATTATCAGTAGATACTGACTCCTATCGGGAAAGTAGCCTCATTCTTCTTGAAAACAAAAGTCTTATCATCGAGCACAATTGTTGTCAAAAATAGTGATCTTATCAGTAGATACTGACTCCTATCGGGAAAGTAGCCTCATTCTTCTTGAAAACAAAAGTCTTATCACCGAGCACAATTGTTGTCAAAAATAGTGATCTTATCAGTAGATACTGACTCCTATCGGGAAAGTAGCCTCATTCTTCTTGAAAACAAAAGTCTTATCACCGAGCACAATTGTTGTCAAAAATAGTGATCTTATCAGTAGATACTGACTCCTATCGGGAAAGTAGCCTCATTCTTCTTGAAAACAAAAGTCTTATCACCGAGCACAATTGTTGTCAAAAATAGTGATCTTATCAATAGATACCGACTCCTAACGGAAAAGTGATTCATTTGTTGACTTCCAACTGGCCACTTCCATCCCTCAACAACCTACGACCTAGGATTTCATTTCATATACGATCCCCTTAGATCGGAATAACAAGAGTAAAAACCAAAAGTATCGGAACTTCACGCTTTCGATTGGTCCTGTAGATGGAGTTGGGTTGGTGGTGGGTAAAAAAAAAATCGGTGTGGAGTGTTGCCGAGATTTCATTAACCTTTTAGCCCAGAGAAAGCAGCTGATGATATCCGGGACTTACCAAGAAACCACGTCAACTAATTATCGTTACTTGTGGCTTTGCTAATGGGGTAATTAAAAACGACGATATCGAAGAAAAGGTAAAAAGGAGGGCAAGAAAAATGGCAGAGGATGAAAATGAATTAACTTCACCACGTACTTCTTTGTTGAGATTCGCTCTCAACTGAAGAGAAAGTTATTCTCCCCTCACCTAAAAAAACCATTTCTCCTTGTAATGATAATAGTAATAAGCTATTTCTCTCTCTCTCTCTAGCATGTTAAGGATCGTTTATTATACAAAGTTATAACTGGCAATTCGATTGATGGGCTAGTGGCCGGCCAACATGAAAGCGAATTCACGTTGTGATTAACGATCGGCCGTTTGATGAAATATCTGAAAGATTTCGTGCAGTCAATAAAGTAAAAAGACTGGTTGTGCTGTTGCAGGGATGGGTGCCCTGTTTCTTAAATGGGCTTTGAAGGATCGGTTGAATTGACAGATCGGCCACTCTTGGACAGGAACGGATCCAGGACGATGTGTCGGGAAGGGCGGATTGTGTAAGTTCGTTTGAGAGTCCCGTATTTTACGGGACCGACAAATTTTCCCTTATTGTTCGTCTCTTAGGATGGGTGGTCGTTCTTATCATCCCCCCCCCCCTCTTCTGGATCCGCACCTGAGCGAAGGCAGACATCTTCAACTAGAAGTGAAGCTGAGGTAGAAGATATCTGCAGCTGCGAATGAAGCTGGCACAGCAATCTTCACATTAGAGTAGAGTGTGAAGGGAGAGATCTTCAGCTGCAAATGAAGTGGTGCGAATGATCTGAGGCAGATATCTTAACCGCTGAAGAATGCCTGCCTCTACTCCATTCGAAGCTGAAGATGTCGCCTTCGCTCAATTCGAAGCCGAAGATGTCTACCTCGGCCTCATGCGTGAGTGAGTGTATGAGCGACCAATTGAATGAGTGAATGATCGTATGAGGGGAAAAGTCAGTTGTTGAGTGACTGGATCAGTGTGTGCGACCCATATGGGTGACCAATCGAAGTGGTCAGTATGAGTGAATAAGTGGGTGGGTGGGTGACCGCATGAGTGAGTGACAGTAAGTGAGACCATACGATCATTCACTCATTCAATTGGTCACTCACACTCACTCACGCATTCACTTGGTCGCTCATACAGTCATTAACTTGATCAATAATCCACTCACTTGGTCATTCATATGGTCACTCGTCCAATTCGCTTCGTCACTCACACGGTCAGGGCAGGTGAAATGTCCAGGGCGAAATTTCCGTAAGCTAGTCCAAAGAGGCTATGGGCTGACAAAGGTTGAGAAACACCGGCCCAGACCATACAACCAGTGGTCAAGCCCCCCAGTGAGACGTAGAAAAGACTCCCCACAGGGGCAATAAATACCAAAATAATATTCCCCGATGGGAAGTGCAGTTTTCCATTTACCCCCATTACAACAGGGCTATACATTACATACTCTCTCGGAGAATATGTTTTTCTCTGGGAGTGGACACTGTCCAGTGCATAATGGATTGAACGGGAGTCTTTTTTTTTTCTTCTTTTTTTGGCGGGCTGGTGTGGGGGGGGGGGGCTGCACTTAATAACAAGTCCGTATTCGCAGGCAACAATTTGTGTTGACCCCCCCTCTCCCCTTCCCCCCCGCTCCCGTCAATGAACAGACGATCTTCAATCACTTTCCAACAGAGTCAGAGAGGAGTTCAGTCTCTCTCTCTCTGGGTGATTGTTACAAGTGCACGTTCACTGCCCCCTGTCGGCGGTCAATCGGGAGATTAATCTACTCTCGTTGACGGGTGAGGTAGAAAAAAAGAAAGGGGTGGACAGTGGTCAAGCTCCGCGTAGGAGAGAGCAAATGATCATTTGTCCATCCCGCAAGAAAGGGAGGCCGAAAAAAAATTTGTTTTTCAAGGGAATTCATTGATTTTTCCTGTTATACTTCGAGAGAGAAGATGACTTGCAGTATATGTATTTACAAATCACCGCGATACACTTCCAGATCACTCAAGTGGCCCACGATGCATTCCCAAATCACTTATGTGACCCGCTGTATTTTCAGATCACTTGAACAAACTGCGGCACAGTTGCAGAGCACTCAAGTGTCCCGTGGCACAGTCCCAGATCCCCTCAAGTGTTCCACCTCATATTCCCAGATCACTCATATCTACATATCGCTGTGGCGCAGTTCCAGATGACTAAAGAGGGTCGCGGTACATTCACAGAACACTTGAGTAACATGCAGCGCTGTTCCAGATTACTTAATTGAGCGACCCGCGACACGTTTCCGGATCACTGAAGTGTGTTTGTGTCCAGATCATTTAAGTGCCACGCGACATATTCCTAGATCACTTAAATGACTCGCGTCATATTCACAAATTACTGCGGCACGGTTCCAGATCACTTAAGTGACCCGCTGTAGTTTCAGATCACTTGAACAACCTGCGGCACAGTTACAGAGCACTCAAGTGCCCCGCGACATAGTCCCAGATCACTTGAACAACCTGCGGCACAGTTACAGAGCACTCAAGTGCCCCGCGACATAGTCCCAGATCACTGAAGTTTCCCGCGGCATGGTACCAGATCACTTAAGCGCCCGCCCCATATTCCCAGATCACTTAAAGGACTCGCGGCATATTCACAAATCACTGCGGCACATTTACAGATCACTTAAGTGACCTGCTGTATTTTCAGATCACTTGAACAACCTGCGGCACAGTTATAGAGCACTCAAGTGTCCCGCCTCATATTCTCAGATCACTTAAAAAAATGACTCGCGTCATATTCACAAATCACTGCGACACAGTTCTAGATGGCTCAATAGGGCCGCGGCAAATTTACAGAACGAGTAACATGCAGCGCTGTTCCAGATTACTTAATTTAGTGACCCGCGACACGTTTCTAGATCACTAAAGTGTGTGTGGGTGTGTGGCCCGCACTCTTCTAAAGGTTGACCACCCTTGTTCAACACGAGAAGCAAGACGAATTATTGCCTTCCTAGAGAACTCTTCCTCCCGCCAACACTTATTCTGCTATTATTAGTCACTCGGGCTATGTACAACAATTACAAATTTTTCGGATACCGAATAATTTTTCCATACATTTCGGGGCCCCATCGTTATTCGGGGGGGGGGGGAATCTGCTTATTTCATTGGTGAATCTCGACGAAGATCATTTGGGTAGTTTTACGTATAATAAATGTCCTTCTAGGATCAATATTTGCATGACCCTCATTATGGGGCCCTGATTCGTCTCACTTAAATTTAAATAAATAGTCACTAGGGAGGTGGTCCTTCCGGGTCATCCTGGCAATAAAACACGAAATATATTCACGAATAATCGATTTTAGTGGGAATCGCAGCGTTAGAGGTTGCCCAAATCGGTCGATCATTCTTGGGATGCAAAAATGCGTGTTAAATATGTTCTGCCGGAGGGGGCCCCCCAAAATTTATAGGGTGAATATTGTATGAAAGATAAATATTTTCTTGGAAACAAAAGGGGGCATTTTTTTAGCATCCCTCTTCACCATAATTTGACCTTTGCGGAACCCACCGAGAGGTCAACTCTCTTCACACGTTATCGACGACCCCTGTGTATTCCGATCCCCCCTTTAGGGGAGGTAAAAACGCAGTCTCGGGGCCCCTTAAAAATGAACATGTCCTCCCTTAACGATTATGCCCCCCAACTTTCGGTTTGTCTTCAGATGCTGGGAGCTGGTACTACGTAGGCTACGGTTCCCCCCCCCCCCGACATAAAGTTCCAAGGATCTCGTATTTCACGGGTCGGGGGGGGGGGTCCTTGAAGTCCCCTCCCCCCTACATGTTTGTCTGCCATTTTGATTCTCCAAATGGGGTTCGAAAATTCCACACAGAAGCTTTCATATTTTTTTCCCTAAGATTATGGGTGCAAAAATTCAGACCCTTTCTAGATTTTCATCGGGCCTGTTAAGTGATTAGTTCAACTTGCGTTGTTTTCATCTGTGGGCCCCGAAGAAAAATCATCAGCCTCTTATACGGTCCGTAAAAAGTGATTCCAAACGCGCGAAGGGTGTTTAACCTCTTGGAGAGTGCGGGCCACTTCATTGGTTTGGAGACGTGAAGCGGTTTACTTGAGTTATCTGGAGAAATGTGCCTTGAGAAACTAAATTCATCTATAAAAATTCCGCGGGCCACTTAAGTGAAATGTAAATGTGTTGCGGGAATACGCGTCCCCTCCCAAGAGCCGAATAATATGCTGAAATGTCTGTCCCGTAAAATAAGGGGTGATCCGATGCACCTACACAATAAGTCGGTTCTCCGACACATCGTCCCGTGTGTGTAGATCCACCTACCTCTACTCCATTCGAAGCTAAAGATGTCTGCCTCGGTTTCATTCGTAGCTGAAGGAATCTGCCCAGGCTTCATTCACAGATGAAATATCAGTCTCGGCTGATTCGAAGCTGAAAATATCGGTCTCGGCTTATTCGAAGCTGAAGATGCCTGCCTCCGATCTATTCGCAGCTGGAGGAATCTGCCCACGCTTCATTCACTGATGAAAATATCAGTCTCGGCTCATTCGAAGCTGAAGATGCCCGTCTCCGATCTATTCGCAGCTGAAGATGCCAGCTTTCGCTCAGGCGCGGATCCAGAGGTAGGGCAATGGGAACGACCACCCCTTTCAAGCAGGGCAGCAACTGGGGGTGGGGGCAGATGGGTGTGACTCTCTGACACCCGAGCGCTGGACCACTGAAGCTTTTAATACCCGCTCACGGGGGTGCCGAATTCCCCCCCCCCCCCACCTTTAGCGGCTACTTCTACATTACAAGGGGAGCTAAAATGCATGATTGCCACGGCTGGCAAAGTGTCTAGCTGCGAAGTGTCTTGCTCCCAAGCGCCGAAAAAGATGAAGAAACTTTATTTGTCCCGTAAAATACGGGACGATCAAACAAACTTGAACAATTCGCCCATCCCGTCACATCGTCGTGTATTCGCGTCTGCCCCGTATAGGTGGGGTGGGCAAGTCATCATTTTCTTCCTTGCACCATGTCAAAAAATCTCTGATATAATATAGGTGACAATGCCCATACAGTACTTCATATTTCAAGATACGGGGGGGGGGGGCAATTCTCAAACATACATAAATGCCAAGCACAAGGTCACCCATAAACGTTATTCCCCGCCATTTTGTTTTCTTATGCCGTGCAGGGGGAAATCCATCGTGGGGGAGAAAAAAAAAATTCAGCTTCTCTTCTGTGGATTTCTCCAGGTTAGCCCCCCCCCCCCTAAAAAAGAGCACCTTTAATATGTTCGTGGTTGACCTTGGTGAACCTACGCGATGGATCGAGGGGGTCAAAGATCACCGATAGACCCTTTTGTTGAGGAAAAGTAGGGCTGTCCTTCAGCTTTTTTTCTCATCTCAAGGAGCCCTGCCACCTTGCCATATAGAAGGAAGAGTTTTTTTTTTCCTCTTTGCTCTGGGCCCCCAATTCGAATTTAGTCGTAATTTTGTGATTTTTTACAAAATTTCTGAAGGGAACGAGGTCTTAGAAATGAACACGATTTAATAATTAGGCTACTTTGTTTTCAAGATAGAATTTTTTTTCAAATTTCAGTACATGAGGAAAAAGTTGAGTTAAAATTTCATCTAAAATTTGTAGATGGTATGTCTTCGCAAAAAAAAGAAAAAAAAATCCAAATTTCGGGGAAAAAAATTTCAAATCGGAAATTTTGCATTTATTCGCCAAAAATAAAAATTTTCAAGTCAAGAATTTTTTGCAATCATTCTCAAAAATAAAATTTTAAAACGAAGAAATTTTTTCTCAAATGAGAAATTTTGCATTAATCCGCAAAAGAGTTTTCAAATCAAAAGTTCTGTATTCATCCACAAAAATATTTTCAAATGAAAAAATTTGTATTAATTTGGAAAAATGAAGTAGACAAACGACAAATTTTTTATATAGTCTTTTCACATGGCCGAGTATTAGAGAACGTTAATGTAGGCCACTTAGTTGAAAAAGTTTTACTACCTGCAAAATTACTACCTACTTTCACTTCAAAAAGTATAAAGTATCAGGATACGTGGAAAAGTGGTAAAAATCAAAAAAATCAAATTTTTGCATGTATTCATGAAAAGTTGACACATTTCGCATTTTTCGCATCTGCTTGGATAACATTATGCATCCCGTATAATACATTTCTTCGGTGGGAATTTCCATTTGAAAGAATTTATTTTTGTTTACGTATGATTGGCCGGCTTAAGGAGTTCGGGGCAACTGGGGGATCCGAGTATTTTTTGGGGGCCCCATGGAATTCAAATTAAGAAATAAATTTTGGGTGAGCAAATCTGCATCATCTCCACAAAGAAAAACCTACTGTGCATGCACAGAAACGATGAAAAATACCAAGACAGAAACATGAGCATGCTTGACCTAATAGATGAATTTGGAATTAATGAAAATTTTCTGAACTTAACAATGAAGGAAATTATTTCAGAATTAATAAAAGAATTAATTTCAGACTAAAGAAAATAGAAAAATAAATTCATAATTAATAAAAAGAATGATTTTAGAACTAACAAAAATTCAGAAAAAAATGGAAGGAAAAAAAAGGAAATAATTTCTCAGAATCAAAGAAAATTCAGAAACAATTTCACAATTTCACAAAGTTCAGAAAAAATTTCACAATTTCACAAAGTTCAGAAAAAATTAAGGAAATTAATAAAAAAAAATCAGAAAAAATTAAGGAAATTAATAAAAAGAAATCAGAAAAAATTAAGGAAATTAACAAAAATAAAATTCTGAAAAAAGAAAAATGAATGAAAAGAAAATTCAGGAAAAAATTGAAAAAGTAATTTTTCAGAATAAAAGAAATACAGAAACTAATTCGGAATGGATGAAAATTTGGAACCATTTTCAGAATCACAGAAAATTTCATAAAAATGAAGGAACCTTCTCAGAATCACAGAAAATTCAGAAACGATTTCACAATTATTCACAATTTCGCAAAGTTCAGAAAAATGAAAAAAAAAATGAAAAAGTTCAGGAAAAATGAAGGAAATGGGAAATGAACAAAAATAAATTAAGAAAAAAAAAGAAGGAAATGAATAAAAAGAAAATTCAGGAAAAATGAAGGAAATGAGCAAAAAAAAATCAAGAAGAAAAAGATGGAAATTAATAAAAAGAAAATTTAGGGAAAAATTGAAGGAAGTAATTCTTCAGAATAAAAGAAAATTTAGAAACTAATACAGAATTGATGAAAATTTAGAAAAAAATTAAGGAAATAATTCAGTTCAGTAAAAATGGAGGAAATACTTCCGCAGAATTAAAGAAAATTTGTGAAAGAAAAGGAAATAATTTCTCTTAAAATTGATGAAAATTCAGAAACAATTTCAGAATTGAAAAAAAAAATTCAGAAACAATTTAAGAATTGAAGAAAATTCATGAAAATAAAGGAAATGGTTCCTCAAAATGATATAAAATTCACAAAAAATGAAGGGGATAATTTCGCAGAATAAGAAAATTGCAGAAAAAAATTTCACAATTGATGAAAATTAAGAAAAAAAAAAATGAAGGAAATGAATAAAAAATAAAATTCGAAGAAAAACGAGGGAAATAACTCCCGAGAATTAAATAAAATTTAGAAAAAAAGAAGGAAACAAAATTTTCCTCAGAAATGTATTGTCCGGGTACTTTTGGCTATGCAGTGTATTTCAAAACTGATCCCACAAAGAAAATGATTTCAACAATTTTCGATAAAAAACGAATTTTTTTCCCCAGAGAATCCTACCCAGGTCCTATTTATAGCATTAAATATCTTTTTACACATAATCTCTTCGATTCCTTTTTTGAACATAATCTCTTATTAATGGTAATTATTGTCCCCACACAGATCCGTCGCACATAATTTTTTTTTTATATTATCCACTGGGCGCCCCGCCACATTTAGAAATAATTTCCCCCTCCGCGAACACGTGAATTTTTTCGATTATGATTATTGTATTTTTATCCCTATTGTATATCGAATTTTTCTCCCCAAAAAATTATAATCCCTCAAAAAAAGATTATAATAACAATAATACCCACGTGACATATGTCCGTATGAGGGGAAAATCATAATCGCGCACGCGCGGGAATTTTTATATACTGGAGGATATCACACTCTTTAAAAATATGAATTTGATCGATTTATTTAAATTTTATTTTTTTGAAGAATAGGGATTTTCACACGTGGAAAAGGATTTTAAAAAAATGGTATAGGGATTAATTTTTTTTTCAGGGATTTGAATTCAAATTTTAATTCCCGTGGGATTTTAGTGGGAGGAAAATCAAAATTTTTTAAATGATAGAAATAGTGTATGTTTCTGAGACTTGTTCGGGGCCGACTGATGAACTCCGGTTGACCCGGAAATGGGTCCGGGAGCTAATGGGACACAAAAATGTTCTTTCGGGGGGGGGGGGGAGCATCACGAGGGTATGGATTTTAGCCGGTTGAGGCCCCGTTCGCTAGAGAAAACGTTGGGAACCTTAAATTAGAAAAAAAGTATAAAGTATGGGTTTTTAGGGGGACCAGGGAGCCCACCCGGTGCACCGTTAAATCCGGCCCCCTGGGTGGGCATCATCAAGTGATTTTTCTGAGGCCCTACCTGACAAATTTACATGATAACTCTCGAAAATTTCAACCAGATCTCATTTTTGTGAGACCACTCTTTCTTCGAGGCCCCGGGTCGGCCCATGCTTTAAGACGGCACAGGGGAGTGTCACTTAATATTTTAAGTAATTAGCTCGGTTCTATATCACTCAACTGACCTGGGGTGCTGTTCCTGATCACTTAAGAGACCCGCAGCACATTCTCACTGCAATTAAAGGGTCCGCGGCACGTTTCCACAATACTTAAGTGGCCCACGACACATTCCTCAGATTACTTGAATGACTCAAGACACATTCCTCAGATTACTTGAATGACTCAAGACACATTCCTCAGATTACTTGAATGACTCAAGACACATTCCTCAGATTACTTGAATGACTCAAGACACATTCCTAGATCACTTACGTGACCTGGGGCTCTGTTCTGGATCCCTTAAGTGGTCCGCAACACACATCCTCACTTCAATTAGAGGGTACGTGCCACAATTCCAGATCACGTAAGTGGCCGGCGGTGCAGTTCCAGATCACTCGAGTGGCTTGCGAAACGCTTTCAAACCAATCAAGTGACCCGTACTCTCTAAAACAGACATCTTCAATCCGTTGCTCTTGCTCGCTAGCACCACGGTGCTCCCTGAAGCACTCAGAGTGCTCGATACTCGTCTCCGATTTCGTAGTCGCGAGCACTTGATTTACATTACAATGAAACACCTTGTACAAACTGCATTCAAGAACTGATATCATCCTGATTTCATGCATTCGCACGCCAAACTTGCCATGTAAGGGTGCTCTCCTTTTGATAATGGATACGGGCAGTGAATGTGTGTGGCCCTAATATGTATATATATACACACGTTGTAGAATGGAGCTTGTTTCTTGTTCATGCTGCCATCTGCCTTCCATTTTCTGAAGTAAAGATAAAAGTGCTTGAATTTACATGTTTTGTCAGTATCGTGTTGTAGGTCTGTCTGCTCTCTGCGGAGAGATTTTTTAAACGGGAGACAGGCTCGCATTCGAGCCTCGAAGCTGGAAAACCGCAGGCAGAAAACAAACTTCAGCCGATCCCACCACTGTGCCGTCAACGGGGTTCAAACCTGGATCCTCAGGACGAGAGTCCAGCCCGAAACCCACACGACCGCACGGCGGCCATTGCTCGCGACTAGGAAAAAAGGTTGAAGACCTCTGCTGCAAAAAGGTTGAACACCCCTGCTCTCTAGGTAGGTCCATAAATTCCCCCAATAGACTCCGAACACCCTTTCAATATATTTAATGGCTATTTTAGAATTGCCAAGGTGCATCCGAAATTATACATTCAGTCGAATCCCGTTATAACGAACTCCAAGAGAACGGAGAAATCACTTCGCGATAACGAAATTTCGTTACAAAGGAATTCCAGCTATTTGCATTCCTCCTATGTAAACTTATCTCGGGAGGGGGGGGGGGATTAGAAAAGTGATTAGAAAAGCGAAAAAACGAGATTTTCGCTATAACGGTATTCGTTAAAACGGGAATCGACTGTATAGCCATTGGCATTGAGAGGCCTTAAATATCCTTTTTGCATGTCCATGAATGACCTTAGCGTGACGTAATCAGGAAAAACATGGAGTTACCTAGACGTAAACAATCTTATACAACCCCCCCCCCCCCCACTCATATTTTCAATGGATAATGTCGTAATGGCAGAAGTATCCTGCACAGGAGTTGTATGGAGAGGTTAATGCATCTGACCTCAAGAAGATGGCGCCTCCCTCCCCATCCCGTGCCGACCAGATGGTTAGCGGAATAGTTAGTGTTCAACAGCGTGTGTTTCACCGGTTCCAGTTCATCGGGGGGTGGGGGGGGGAAGGGTTTACCCAAGGGCCTACTGATCGTCCTCGTTCGTTCAGGTAAATTAAACGATTGGAAATTGTTGTACCATTATACCCTAACATAATGGGTCATTGAAATATACATACATATCCATTAAATTAAGGGGCCTAAGTCTGTTCCTATAGTTGGACAACATCTCCAGGCTAAATAAATGATGTAATTAAATTATTCTATGTGGGTCAAGCCTCCTGATTGTATACACGATGTACAGGGTGTCCCATGAATTCGTGAATTGGTTGAAAATTTATAAAAATTAAGGGAATGAGTACATTTGAATGTGATTTGCGAAAAAAGTTATTCTCACGAAAGGGGATTTTTTTTCGGGGAAGGGGGGGAAAGGGGAAATTTGCAGAAAAAATAGTTCAGATTTTCCTTGATAGAGGGCGCTGCATGAAAGCAAATCTTCGGAAATATGCGAATCAGAGTCGTGTAAATTCAAGGTGTATACGATTAACAGCTCATTCTTGAATTTTCTTGTGGTGTTGACATTCGTGTATGAATCACTATTGGTGGAGTTGTCCCCCCCCCCCCGCCACGAATCAGCGGCTGAAGCTTCACGAACGTTTCGGACACAGAAGAGATTGAAGAAAGTTTCGGGGCCCAATCGTTCCTTCCGCACTTTCGTGCAGCGCACTCTGTCGACAAAATCTGATCCAATTTTATTTTCTGTGCAAAAAAATCGCCCTTCGCGAGAATGACTTTTCCGCGAGAAATGCATTCAAATGTACAGATTCCTTCAATTTTTACGAAGCTTTAGACTATTTACGAATTTAAGGGACACCCTGTATATCTGGTATGCAATCAAGGAAACTCGAACCAAAAATACCATGAAATAACTTAATTATGGCATTTATTTGGCCTACAGATGTTGTCCAACTATAGGAGCTGACAAATACTATAACGATTCTTTCAACTTTTATGAACTGAAGGAAATGATGTTCACATGTTCAAGTGATGTTCATGTTGCCAACAATCGGGCTGAAATTATCAGCCTGCAGGTTGAACAGTGAGCAGTATTCGGGCAATTTGGAAGGCGAATAACTTCTTTGATGACATTATAAAAGCTGAATTACTTCCTTAAAGACAGTATAAAAGCTGAATAACGTCTTTGTGGGCAGTTTAAAAGCTGGATAACGTCATTGTGGGCAGTTTAAAAGCTGGATAAGTTCTTTGAGGACAGTTTAAAAGCTGGATAAGTTCTTTGAGGACAGTATAAAACCTGAATAACTATTTCAACTTTTTCCAGTGTAAAGACTTCTAGACGTCAGCGTTGTGAGCTGTACACACTCTCGGAAACTATGGCATCAAATCTCATAGGTACATACAATGTACCCCAGCTTTCCGGGATGTGCCCAGGTCAGGACGGTGCAGCCCGTCAGTCACTTCAGGCAGCAATTTCGATAAGGACTGTTCACGGTGTCACTAACCCATGTGATAAGATAACACAGATGGCGTGTCCGACCATCATACGGCGAACTTAGCCTTAGCCGATCACGTGAGAACTTCGGGTACAATTTGACTCGATTATAATCATTCTGCGAAATCACTTTCGGAAGACAGAAATTTCTGGTCTCGGTTCAAGAGTCTCGAGGACCCCCCCCCCCTTCTTTCCGCTCTTAAACATTGTTAGTACTGTATTATACTGTTGGAGGGAAAAACTCTAGAGACAAAATCATGCCGGAAAGAGAGATGGGCGCACACCACTTTCATTTTTTTCGGGTAATTCGCGTTGTTTTTGATGACAGAAATGGTCGCGCTAGCAATTAGTTCCAGCAGCTTAATATGGCTGATGTCTGTGATGAAGAAATGATAAGGAGGGGTTGCCTTGCCGACTATGGTGACGGCCGGTTCTTGACCGAAACAAGCGTTTGCCATTCCCATACAATCTCAGCGCGGTTGACGAACCCGTGGGCCGATCGGAATGGGTCAACGGAAATAAACGCCACAAAAAATTACTCCAAGGATGACCATCACCGAAATTTCCCTGAAAATATTGGCCCTTCCGAGCCGGATGTTGCAATTTAGGTGAGATATTTGGCTTTCTTGCAGTAAAGTGTAGGACAGGGTCAGGGGGTGGTTCGAGAAAAAATCTCTACCTGTGCGGGACTTGTTTTTGACGCTTCCTGCCCAGGTTTTGTTTCTGGTTCGCAAAGCGTTTATTCGCCCTTTCAACTCAGATTTGGTGCCGCTCCTGGAGTGGACCCACTGCGCAAGAGCCGCCCCTGGTCAGGGTGTCCCAAATATTGGTCCAACCATCCTCCGTCTCAGCAATTTCTTCTGAGTGTGGGTCAGGGTCAGGGTTGGTCTGAGAAAAAAATCTCTACCCCTGTGAGACAAATATTTGACACTTTATGTGTCAAGGGTTTTTTTTTTTTGGTCCATGAAGCTTTTTTTTTCCGTTTTCAAATAATGGTGCCGCTCCTAGTGTGAACCCATGGCCCCATGAGCCGTCCCTAGTCAGGGTGTTTTAAATATTAGTCCAACAACCCTTCGTCTGAGAAATTGAAAGTTCTCAGCGCCAACTGTGGTGTTCAAGTCAGGAGTTCTAGAACTTTCGGCCAACGGGTTCCACCCAACCAGCGGAAGGTGTTCTTAAGAAAAGGATCAGTACACACAACACAAAAGGTGCACCAGTTTCTGGCCAGAGAACGATAGTCACATACCATATCTGGCCCTTGGACAGAAACAATTACACACTGTGCTTGATTTCTGCTTGGGCAAGAGGGTCGTTTCCCAGGGCCACGAAATGTTTGCCCCCCCCCCCCCAAAACTTGAAAGACATATGTTTGCTAACCAACCAGAAACCGTTGACACCCCCCCCCCCCAGTCGGAAAAACCTGTATTGCCTGCTTTGATCCCAGTTCCACCTTTTAAAGTCAAAGTTGCTCATTATGCATATCGTTATACGCAGTCATAAGTAGTATAACGGACATGCCAGTCGTAGTGACCTTCCTGTGTAAAAGCTGAATAGCTTCTGCAACGCCATTGTTGAATACTGAATAACTTCTTCAATGTTGTCAGTGTGAAAGGTAAATAATTTCCTCAACGTCAGTGTTGAATGCGGAATAACTTCTTCAACGGACAGCAGTGAATAACTTACGTCCGTGTAAAACTGAATAACTTCTCGACGTTGGTTTTGAAAGCTGAATAACTTCTTCAGTCAGTGAATAACTTCTTTCCGATGTCAGTGTTGAAAGCTGAAATGACTTCTTCAACATCAGTGAATAACTTTCGAATAACTTCTTCAATGTCAGTGAAAAACTTCAACGTCAGTGAAAAACTTCAACGTCAGTGAATAACGTTTCTTTTCCACGTCAGTGTAAAACTAAAAACTTCTCTTCGACGTCAGTGCTAGAAACTGAATAACTTCTTTGAGGAACACTGCTTTTACACTGGTAAAAGCTAAATAATTTTTCGTAGGCAGTACACATAAAAGCTTAATTATTTCTTCAAAGACCAAATATAATCGAAAAACACAGATATATAAACTCAATTTAAATATACTGTCCTCGTTATAATTTTTTTCGAGCGGTCATTCTTACAACCGAACTGACCATGATATATTAGAAATAATCTTCTCAGTTACTCAACACAACCCTTTATTGTAATAATAATGTAACATTATAGACGTTACAGCCTAGAGTAATAATCTCTTCAATCGCCCCGCAGGTTCAATGGATAGCCGACCGACTCCCTTTTGATGGACGCGATTTTGATTTAATGGACGCGGCGCTATCCCCCTACTCCTATTTTTTGGTGTCTCTCTTAGCGAGTTCCTGATGAATATCGGCAACTAAAAGCGGATTATGCGATTTAAGAACATGAAACGATAACACGGAGTAATGCCTCTTTTCATTTGCGTATCCATCGGGCAACCCCCCCATCAAGTGACGCGTACGCGCCTGCCACTCACGGTAGGTAGGCCCATTTTCTTGAGATTTCGAGCCTGAAATCGATATCGCGCCACTCACAAAGGATTCCCGGCAGCAAAAAGGGAAGCGAATCCTTTTACAACACACGTTAATCCCGTTTTATCTTTGCCGATTGATCCTTCTACCCCAAACCATCTGAGGGAGGACTGAGCCTCTGAAATCGGGAATAGACCTTGTTGCGGGTCTCAACCCGGAGTGATCTTATCTTATTACAATGCGGTAGGTTTTGGTGTAGGGTGCTTTTAGTGCTCTAAACACCATGGTCCGATTTATGGAGACTTGATGGCTGAAGATTTTGAACTCGGGTTCGGACTTGTCTGAACCATGGACTCGTTTACTATTCAATGTGAAAAAGAATGTTCAGTATCGATGATGATCGAGTCCTCAAGCTTCATTTTGCTATTAAGCTCATTTTTTATTTTATTTGACGGAATCCAGGAGTATTATACTCCAAGGGTGTTTAACTTTGAGGAGAACTTCGAATTGAGGAGAATTTTCATCTCCACTTGATTTGTTTGAAAATGTGTCACGGGCCACTTAATTCAATAATCCGGAACAGCGCCGCAGGTTATTTAAGTGATTTGTAAATGCGCTGGGGGCCGCTTGAGTGATCTGGGACTTATACAGCTTCCAACATTGACGTCGAGAAGAAGTCTTACACTGGCGGTGAAGAACTTATTCAGCTTTTATACTGTCCCCAAAGAAGTTATTCAGCTTTTATATCATCCTAAAAAGAAGTCATTCAGCTTTTATATTGCTCTCAAACAAATTATTCAGCTTTTATATTTATCTTCAAAGAAGTTATTCGGCTTTTATACTGTTCTCAAAGAAGTTATTCAGATTTTATACTGTCCTCAAAGAAAGATTTTGTACTGTTCACAAAGAAGTTAGCTTTTATACTGTCCTCAAAGAAGTTATTCAGCTTTCATATTGCTCTCAAAGAAGTTATTCAGCTTTCATATTGCTCTCAAAGAAGTTATTCAGCTTTTATACTGTCCTCAAAGAAAGATTTTGTACTGTTCACAAAGAAATTAGCTTTTATACTGTCCTCAAAGAAGTTAGATTTTGTACTATTCTCAAAGAAATTAGCTTTTATACTGTCCTCAAAGAAGTTATTCAACTTCTAACACACTGACGTCCAGAAGAAATTATTTAGCTTCTAGGCTTACGTTGGAGAGGTTATTCAGCTTTTAACAATGATTGATAACAACCGAGACAAGATTATTTGACTTTCAAACTGACATTGAAAAATTTATTCAGCTGCTATACTGCCGTCGTAAAAGTTATTTCGATACTGCCCTCAGAGTAGCGTAGCACTATAGTAATCACTAAGAAAATGCTTTCAGTATTGACGCCAAGAAGTAATTCAGCTCTTCATACAACTGTGGAAGAAGTTATTAAACTGTTATATCACTGTATTATCTGAGAGGTTATTTATCTTCTACTTAAATGTCGAAGAAGTAATTGAGCTTTTATTGACTGCTGTTGAAAAAGTTGTTAAGCTGTTATACTGTCCTAGGAAAAATTTATTTAGTTTTTAACACTGACGTCGAGAAGTCTTTACGCTGACGTAGAAGAAGTTATTCAGATTATTCAGCTATTAAGAATAACGTGGAAGAAGTTATTCGGGTTATTCAACTATTAACAATGACGTAGAAGTTATTTAGGTTATTCAGCTTATTAACACGGCGTAGAAGAAGTTATTCAGCTATTAACAATGACGTAGAAGAAGTTATTTAGGTTATTCAGCTATTAATATGGTGTAGAAGAAGTTATTCAGCTATTAACAACGGCGTAGAAGAAGTTATTAGCTATTAACAATGATGTAGAAGTTATTCAGCTTTTTACACGGGCGTTAAAGAATATTTTCAGCTTTTACACTGGCGAGATATGAATCATGAAGCTCACAAGAAAAGTTATTAAGCTGTATACTTTTATTAGAGAAGTTATTCAACTTCTACAGCCGCATGCCCTCCGAGAAGTTACTCGGCTTGTATACACCTCCCAAGTAAGCAATTCGGTTGTATATGCGGCCCTCTGAGAAGGAATACAGCTTTCATAGATACGTTTACAGCTAGATACTGTACTTAGCTGAAGAAAGTGCACATATTGGTGCCCGTGTAGTTAAGGCCTTCAATCAAGTAATCGTGCCTGAAGTTAGTCAAAGAAGTTATATTCATTCCCAAGAAGTCTATGCCTACCGTCTTTCTTATCTCTGCCGTCCAAGAAGTTATTCAGCCATCATACGGAAAAATCTCCCGTTTCTAACTTCGGTTTCTATAATGTCTGAAGGTGCCGTCCAGCTTAATACGGTCCCGCAAAACCAATCCTAGTTGAAATATAACCTTCAATCCGGAAAGTTTGGCACTCACGACCTTGGTCTAACTACGCTGAGTCCAGTCTCTGAGGATGTAATACCGTTACAAGAATTCGAGAGAGCTTTTTTTTGAGTTTTCATTCAGCTCATGGTTACCACATGTTACATATCAATTAAAAGCTTAGCTCATAAGCTTTCAAATGAAATCATTCTCGTGTTTTTAGCTCAAACAAATCACGTGATAATTGCGTTTGTAAAAAAAAAAAATGGCGGACATTTTTTTTCCCTCCTTTATTTGGAGAATATCTCTATTTTTTCCGTGGGTGATAATCCGATGAGATCACGGCGTCGGATTTGTCACCAAAAGTGACAATGAGAAGGGGGATAAATGGGTGGCTAAAGAAGCCACCCCCTCCCCTCCTAACTCACCATTTCAGTGTAATCCTCTTCAGTCAAACATTCTAATCTCCGCAACGAGGGGGGGAGGGGGGAATCTGGTGGTAAGAGTACAACCACGTAGAACCTGCTGAAAAATATATATATATATTCAGGGATAAAGTGGGGGAGGCCCTGGGTAAATTGTAGTCACCCACTCAATGTGGAAAACCACGGAAACCCCCTTTCCATCCATTCTCTCTCTCTTCCCCCCCCCACCCCCCGATGCTGTTGCTGTTAGAAGTTGATAAGAGAAACGACGGCGGTTGCGGTGGAACGCTGCGGTTTCAGAGATTCCGGGAGGGGAGGGGAGGGGGGCGCTCCCTCGTTAATAGGGGTGGTGGGGGGATGGAATCATGTTATGATGAGAGGAAGAGTAGATAAATTACAGGAGGGGGGGGGGGCTTTTCACCTAAAAAACTTCTCAGCGCTACCATTAACCCACGTAAAATGGGCTTTTAAGGGCAATGGTTTTCGAAAGGTGGTCCGTGGTCTTTCTGGGGGGGGGGGTTCCTCGATTCCATCGGTGTTTGGCGAAGTCCCCCTCCCCCATCCGAGGGAATGCTTAAAAAAACCACTGTTAATGACCAATGGTAAAAAAGTTCAATGTTTTTATTATTGAAACAGAGCTTCCACGCAGCCTAAAAATCGGGGCCACCGTACATGCTCAGTGTCCCCCGTGGCCCTCGGAATCATCTGATGTGGTTCACAACCTCAAACTTAATTTTGTAAAAACGAACTTGAGTGACAGATAAACAGATCCTTCAAGTTACCCGTTGCAAAGCGCCACATCACACAAGCGGTCTATTTACAGATCACAGAGGTGACCCGCCGCGGCATCTTAGATCACTTAATCAAGTGTCCCGCGACCCGTATTCAAACCGATGAATTAGCCCGTACTATTCTAAAAGTTGGGGACTCTTGCCCTAGGCCCTCCCAATGAGTTGATCTGGGTTCCCAGGCTAGGGACTTATCAGCAACCCCACTACTTACAGGAGACCATAGTGCTAGATGTGTTTCTTATCAATGCCATGGATGCCACGAAAATAAAAAAAAATGTCAGTCCTTGGGCCTGCCCTCCATACACAAGGGGAATTTAGGGATGACAGGGCTGAAATACCGGACCCACTAAATTCTTAAATTTTTCTGTCTTTTTACACTATAAATTCACTATAAAGAAAGTGAAAGCCCGTGAAAGATATGGCATCTGGCCTGAGGCCTGCCAAAGATTCAGTCAAGAGGCCCCGCTGTAGAATGTAAGGGCCATGTCCTTGGGCTCATTCTCTTAAAATAATCAAGGGAGTATTAACGAAATGAGAGGCCTGGTGGGAGGGGCTCAAGTACCCCCCCCCCCACCAAATGTTATTGATGAGAAATCAATGGTTAATGAATGAATGAGATGTTTTGATGTCAATATTTTTGGTGGGAGGGGGCTAGAGTTCTGGGGGCAGTTAATCAGTTCTGACTGGTCATAATCAGTGCCGCCTTAATGCATGGGTCCACCCGGACACGGCCCAGTACCTCACATATACGAGATCTGATTGGAAATTTTCGATATTAAACATGTACATATGTCTGGCAGGGCCTCAGAAAAATCACTTAGCCGGGGGCCCCAAAACGCTTTGACGGCTCTGATCATAATTACTCCAAAATATTTGTCCCGGAAATACCAGTGCTCAATAATTTTTAACGGGGTAAATAATTCAGGGGCCGACAAATGAAAATAATTGCGATTATTATAGTATTGTTACGCGGAAATACCCTCGAACTACTTGTATATCCGCGTGTTTGCGAAGGCATCGGTACATCTCAGGGCCCCCCCCCCCTCAACGTTAGGCATGTATATGCGCTATTATATACCTCCGCTGGAAATTTTTTTCCCACGTTTATGGCGATGATGGGGGGCACCGTAACGTGACCTTTCGGCATGACCCCACCCCTCCTTACTAGGCCACAGGGCCTAAAAAAGAGCACCCAATACCGAACCTAATCAGTCTAAGCACCATCAGAGAGTTGTCATCGTAATAATAATAATATTCTCGCCAATATCTTGCAAACAAGTTGTTAGGCGAGAAGCTGGAAAATTCAGGTAGGCCGACCCTCTTTACCCCTAGGCCATCATTGCCAATCACCGTTACGGAGGCCATATTCAAGAAAATACTTAACCAGTTGCATATACGGGGAGCTTAAGTTAATTATGTTTAGATTATTTTTTTTCGGGTACGGTTATTATTGATGGGGGGCTGGGGGGGGCACGATGGGGGCCCCCCCTTCAATTTTTTTCCCACGTTGTTGTTTTTTTTCTTCGGGGTTTGTTTCTAATTTACCTGTACACGCGAACCGATGTATCGTCATTGATCATGTTCTTCCCCACCATCAGGCTGAATTAGGCCGTAGAAAAGCATTAAAAATCACCTTTTCTTGCCGTGCCATGTTGCCTTGCGGATGAGAGACTGGGCCCTTTTAAAAAAAAAGCTCGTCCGCGATTATTAAGGTAACATTACTTTATTCGTCCGTTGCCCCGAGAAGAGTTAGGCCTATGTTAGGCCTATAATAGGCTTATGTTATGTCTATTCCGTGCTCGTAAAACCCACAGTCAAATTTAACAAACTTTCTAAACATTCCCCCGCGTAGTTCCAAAAGTCCATTTAGAGCGGTCTTAGTCCTAGGGCCCGGGTAAAGGATTTTTTGGGGGGCCCCCTTAGGTTTATGAATTTACATATATTAAAAAAAAATGCTATACAAACCACTTTCATAAAAGGGAACAACATTAGGGGCTTCAATTTAACTCGGACCCTCGGACTTGCCGAGATGCCACTGCGGACTGTCACGGGCCCTCCTGCCGTGGGGGGGGGGGTTCCGATATATATTTTATTCCTGTTTCACTCGCAATCATTATAGTTTGTAATGGGAACGTAGAAAATCTGCTGAAAGATTTTGATTTAGGAGACCAATCCAGGACAGGACCAATCACATAATAGGTTTTAAATTCCTAGAACGGGGGAGGGGGCGAACCACCTCCGCCTCTCACGTATGTCAATAATAAAAGGTTTTATTGAACGGGGGGGGGGGGTGGTCTCCCACGTATATCTCTATCCTAGGTCATAAGGGGCCATTCAAGTATTACGTCAGCATCGATGGGGGGAGGGGGTTTCCAATTTGCTGACTTTTGATGACGAGGAGGCGGGGGGGGGGGAGGGTTTGGATAATGCTTACGTCATCAACCACCCTTTATGAAGATATGAAATATTTTTAATTGCATCTTACTCGGTGCGCCAAAAACGAGGAAAACCTTTCGATAGTTTGTGGGCACTTGAAATAACATTCCCCTCTATTGATATCAGAGTAAAATATACATTTAGAGATCACTAAAGTGATCTCTAAATGTTTCGCGGATCCAAGTGATCTGGAAATGTGTCCGGGTCGCGTAAGTGCTCTGGAACTGTACCACGCATCACTCAAGTGATCGGTAATTATATACCGCGGATCACTTAAATAATTTGAGAATGTGCCGTGGGTAATTTGAGTGATGTAGAACCGCACTGGGGAGGGGGGGGGGCACTTAAGTGCTCTAAAAATACTCCACATATCACTCAAGAGAGATCTCTAAATGTGTCACGGATCGCTTAAGTGTTCTGGAACTGTGTCCCGGGTCATTTAAGTGATCTGAAAATGTGCCACGGGCCGCTTAAATGCTCTGGAATCGTACCACGGGACACTTAAGCGATCCGTAAATGTGCCGCTTCGTTCATTTTTACAAAATTAGGTTTGAGGAGAGCAGGCCGCATCAGATAACCCCCAGGGCCATATTTGGTCCGCGGGACAATTAATGCGATTTATCATTATAGGACTTAGAGGATGGGTCGCAATGAATTTATTAAAGATAAATTTTGAGTTCATTGCCTTCAAATAACATTGAAATTAACAGAAATTGATAAATTAAAAAAAAAATAGTTTTTTTGCATTAGAAAAATAAATTTTTTATCGTGGGGGGGGGGCGAGCCCTCCCTATTCCCCTGCCCCACCTGTGTGTGTCTCTGATCCCACCGATGTAAGTTAGGATTCAGAGGGGCAGTGCTGATGACGAAATTTTGCTGACAAGACGGGGGCGATGGTCAGAGATTTGCTGACGTGAGGGGGGGGGGGGGGTCAAAAATGTCTAAAATTTTGCTTACGTAATATTTGAACGGCCCCTAACCTGGGAAAGAGTTATCGCAGGCGGCAGGGCTGATCTCAGGGTTTTTCTGACGGGAGAGGGGGATATTTTGATTTTCTGGTGGAGTGGCACCCTAGTGCAGAGCATTTGGAAGGGGGAGACCCATATATTGAAAATCAAGTTGATCGCCTGAGTCTTGTCAGCATCAACATTTTTGGGGCCCCCGTAGCTCTGACACTACAAGGAAAACGATCAAGTCATAAATGTCTTCTCAAATGCTTTTCTCATACACCATCATTCGCCGTTACGTGCATAACTGACGGGGGGGGGGGGGGCAAAAGGGGCGAAAAAATGGGCAGAAGACGAACCGCCACCATCATCATCATCATCACCAGTGGGTGGCTGATGGCTCAATAACGTCCGGGTCGTTGGCCCCCGCGAGCTAAAAGGTAACGTAATAACAGTAATGATGCAAATTCCGACTCGAAAAAAAGTAAAGGGCCAGACGGGTAGCGCAAGCGGTTTGACCTCAGATCCATCGCGATCCACTGCATAGTAATGATCATGATCATTTGACGTGTAAGTACGCATGGGGCTTTGGCCCGTAACTGTGACGGGCCCCGCCACCTTTTTTTTTTTCACCTTGGGGTGCAATTAGGAGGTTAAAGAGGCGAACCCTTCAATAGGTGCTATACCGATAGATTTCTAATTTCGAGCTATCAGGTTCATAGAGGTCACAGTTACTCAGACATCAAGAAAATAGGCTAAGGAAGTAGGGGTAGGTGTGCATAGATTTATGGCCTAGTAGCCTGTAGCATGATTCGGGCTTGAGCTCTGGCAGGAGTGTGCGTTTCTAGATTAATTCTAGGGAATAATACCCCTGAAATATCATTCGTCAATCCACGGAAATCTTTGGTTAAAATCCTATATTAAGAAGAAGCAGGGCTACCTGAGCAAGTTCGGGGGGCCCCCAGGGATAACACTATTTTCGGGGACAATCGGCTTTCCCTGGCACCACCCTTGAGCCTGGATTTTATACACTTGCGGGAGGGGCAATGAATGTCAGGATTCGAAAGGCAGACGTAATTACCAGAATACTCAAAAGTATCTACACAAATATATACGCACGACTAAACAAAAGAATTAATGAACGAAATAATTTCAGAATTAATAAAAATTCAGAATCATTCCAGACTAGATGAAAACTCAGAACAACTTCAGAATTAATGGAAATTCGCAGAATTAGTTAAAACTCTGAACCAATGAAAGAAATAGTTGCAGAACTAACAAAAATTCACCATCAATGTAAGAAATAATTTGAGAATTGGTGAAAATTCCGAATTATTGAAAGATTTAAATAAAAATTAATTTCAGAGGAAATGAAAATTGTACAATTTTTGTGGAAAAGTCAGAATAGATGAAATTTCAAAATAATTACAGAATTAGTGAAAACAGGATGAATTAAAGAAATAATTTTCAGAATTAGAGAAATAAATTTTCTTATTAAAGAATCTATTTCAGAATTAGCCAAACAAATAATTTCAGAAGTGAAAAAAATTAGGAATTAAAAAAATTAATTTCAGAATTAACCAAAGAATTAATTTCAGAATTGAAGAATTAATTTCAGCATTAAACAAAAAATAATTTCAGAATTGAAGAAATAATTTCAAGAATTGGAAAACATTCAGATTTCAAGAATTAATTTCAGAATTGATAAAAATTCAGAATTGAAGAATTAATTTCAGAATTATCCAAAGAAATAATTTCAGAATTGAAGAATTAATTTCAGAATTAACCAAAGAAATAATTTCAGAATTGAATTAATTTCAGAATTAAACAAAGAAATAATTTCAGAATTGAAGAATTGATTTCAGAATTAAACAAAAAAATAATTTCAGAATTAACCAAAAAAAATAATTTCAGAATTAACCAAAAAAATAATTTCAGAATTGAAGAAATAATTTCAGAATTAAAACTAATTCAGAATTGCAGAATCAATTTCAGAATTGATAAAAATTCAGAATTGAAGAATTAATTTCAAGAACTGATAAAAATTCAGAATTGAAGACATAATTTCAGAATTGTAGAAATAAATTCAGAATTGCAGAAATAAATTCAGAATTGCAGAAATAAATTCAGAATTGCAGAAATAAATTCAGAATTGCAGAAATAAATTCAGAATTGATAAAAACTCAGAACTGCAGTATTAATTTCAGAATTAAAACTAATTCAGAATTAACCAAAGAAATAATTTCTGAATTGAAGAATTAATTTCGGAATTAATAAAAATTCAATTCAGGATTGAAGAAATAATTTCAAAATTAAAATTAATTCGGAGAATTGAAGAAATAACTTCAGAACAAACAAAACTTTTCTACTTCAGTTTTATTACGGGGGGGGGGGGGCTTTATGAATGCTTCGCCCAGGGCCTCCTTCAAGTCACAATCGTACACATCTCCTAACCATTGAACTTTACTTAGAGGGATGGCAATGGGTAGCTATTACTGGAACTAGAAAAGGATCCCCAAAATTCCGTCCTCTCGTTCAGAGAGAGACGGATTCTTCACGATGTGCGAATCGAATCCATTCCATGGACAGAAGAAGGGTGGCCGCCCCCCCCTTTTTTTTCCGGTTTCCTGATCCAGCCCCTCGCTGTCAGACTGAGTGACTGCCGGAAACTTTCTGAAACGAACAGGGGGTGGTTGGTAAAAAAAATGGGTGACGTGTCGGGCAACGTGGTGAGGTGACCCTTATCTGCAGTTTTTTTGTACAGACTACCAGGGTGCAAAGAAATGGAAAGGAGGGGGTGCCTCTGATTTTCATGAGGTAGGTGACAGCCATGATTATTTATCTAGAGCTAGGCATCTCTACAGCAATGATATTATTACGATTAAAAAGAAATGGTAGGTTTCAAGAGGCCACAAGGTAGAAAATATTCCCGGATCCACCAAAGGAAATCAACTAGGATCATTCGAATATAATTATGAGCCTTTGTCCATCGGGGGTTCCCCCTGTGGCCAGCGAAAATTTGCTCAAAACTCAATTTATAATAAGCAAAAATTTAATTAATAAGAACGATCTCTGGCACCCTAGGCTATGTACAGATCCTTAAAGAGGAAAGTAAGTCGCCCATGACCCCCACATCTTGGAGCAGGGCCCCTAGGCTGACACCTTTGGTGGGCCCTCAAACCAGTTTTTTCACGGACTCCTCAAAAGAGAATTTATAGCGTGAAAAAACAAAAAAAAGATAATAATCGTTCCGGCCCCCAGGGCTGGAGCCCTACCAGCTCCACCCTGGAGGGGGGCCCATGAAATCATCCCTCCCGACGCATCACCGTGGTTCCACGCCTACCCTGGGCAAGATTTCAGTACCTTTTTTCTTGAAGGTGGGGGAAATTTCATGAATGGCCGTTCCACCATCCACGCTGTCCAAGGTAAGGTGATGTTCTGAGGCGCCCCCATATTTAGTTGGAGGTAACAGCTCACATATTTACATACTTACACTCGAAAACTCATAGTAACAAAACTAAATCTCATCATGTTGGCCCTTCATGGACATGAGGCCCCTTGTTATGTCTACATGTAATCCATGGGTTAAGGTGGCTTGGCACTATGAACACAGCTGTACTTTTTTTTGGATGTAGTAACATTTTTTTCCCTTACATATTTCACTTAAAAACTTCATTTCTTCCTCTCTGTGGCTCCCTTCATCACTTGTCAAGGGCAAGGTGTCCCAGGGCACAGGAATATATATATATATTTTTCACTCATTATAAATTCACTGCAGAGGATCCCGTGAAAAATCGTGACTCGAGCGCCCGCCAAAAATCTCAGCTTACGGGCCCGGAGAGTATTTGAGGGCCATGGGCGAGCGCCACGTTTTCAGGGAAGAGGTGGTCCCATTTGGCCACAACTAGAGAATGGCAGACGCATTTGATTCCCCGATTGACTCCTTCCCCCCCCCCACGGTTATTTTTTTCACCGGGCCCCACGTCTAGTTTCGGGCCCATGGGTTGAGAAGAAAAATCTATAAACGGAAAATGAAATTCTTCGGGTACAGATGGGGGGGGGGGGGCCCAACACTCAATTCCTCCTCTAATGGAACAAAACTGACCTCCTGACTTTCTCCATCAGAAACTCTTTTTCAATAATATCCAACATGCCTCCCCATTATCTTTGACATGGCGCATGGAGGGAGGGGGGGGGCAAAATAACTTTCGAACGCATAATAATAATAACATCCAACAGTTAATAAGTAGTGAAGAAGAAAATGGGGGCCCCCAAAGAAATAAAAAAACAAAAACAACAACAAGCCTTTTAAAAAACGTACGCGTGTGTGCGATACAGAAACGTCATAAATCTTGGCGAACGTCTCGAATACCTGTGGCCACCACCTTCCCCCCTACAGACATCAAATTGAAACAAAGAAGAGTTGAGGGAGGATATGTATGATACGTAATATAAAAGCGTCGGAGGGGATGAAGTTGGGGGGCCCCTAGTCTAAGGAAGCCCATGCGCACGACTTCATTACAAATGCAAGCCGGTGTCCGTCTACGTGATCCGAATGACGAACGGATCTTGAAGACGTTATAAAGCGTTGAACGTTCTAAAAGCGAGGGGGGGGAGGGGTGCACGGGGAGGTAGGGGGCCCAAGAACAGGATCTTACTTAATAGTTATTCAAGATTTTTTTTCTCTCTTTTTTTTTCTTTTTTTTGTGAATCAGGTAATAAAATACCTGAATATTACCCGGATTCGGTTCTTTTGAATATGTTTTTAAATGGCATAGGGGGAGGGGGCTTGAGAGGGGGCCCCACCACCTTCATCGGTTTTTAATATTTGACAGCCCTTAAACTCTTTACCCCATAATTTATTTTTAGGGTTTTTCCTGCATTATTAGTGTCGGTCCCAGTGCCGGCTCTATCATCTTTTGTTGCCCCTCAGAAACAATTTTTTGGGCCCTCTCCCAAGAACATCTTTCTTCATGGCCTCCACAGAGATGAGGCTGGTAGGGGCTCTAAAATAAGTCCCAGAGACAAAACTTTCTTTCAAATTATTTTTTTATTTCACACATTTACTGAAAAATGGGCCCCTTTCTGCTTATGGGGGGGGGGGGGTAGATCAAAAACGCTGACCTCAAGCAATGGTTTTCAAAACATGTTTCGAGGGCCCCCCCCTCAAAAGGGGGGTAAAACGAAAGGGGGTCCTCAGAACCAGGGCTGCAACTAGGTACTTTATCAGAAGGGGCAATCACGCTTTCTGTCGTCCCGTGAGATGTAGAAGGAGCAGTTGAAGGGTAAATTCGGCACTCCCCTCTAATCTGACACCCGGAGCACTAGACTCGCCTGGCTCCCCAATCCCCCAGTTGCTGCCCAGTTCAGAACAAAAAATAAAAATGAAAAATAAATCCAGAGAAACACCATACACCTATCTCTCCCCAGTAACTATAGCGCAACTCTGAGAGTACCAGGAGCCCCTTCCCCCGTGTCTGCCCAGGAGGGGGGGGGGGCTTGGGTGAGTGAGTAGTAATTGAGAAATTAGCCTCTACATGGGTTCCTGTCTGAATAGGAGTTTGTTTAGCCACATAGGCAGAGATATGGGGGGAGGGGCATGGGCGCATTGGGCCCCCAGCGTCAATGGCGGAGCCGATTGATATAATGTATATTCATACACATGATCTGATATCATCATTATCATGCCCCCCCCCTCCCCAGCCTTTCATGTGTATCTACGCCTATAGTAAGACACATTTTCCCATATTAAATACCTAGAAGTCGAAGAAATTTTATGCCATGTCTAGGGGGTCCTCACTTCCTGGCGCCCCCACCCCTCCACTGACTGTGATTTTTGGTTGTTTCACCGGTTTCACAATTGCGGACTGGTGAAAGTAGTTGAACATTTTCTGACACTGTCGGAAAATCGAGGAAATAATTTGCGGACTGGTAAAATAGGAGAAAGAATGATTAGTAGTAGTTTGCGGACCGACAAAAAGAAGTAAATAGAAGAAATAATTTGTGGACTGACAAGAAAAAGTATATAGAAGAAAAAGTAATTAATCGAAACAATTTGCGGACCGGCAAAATATTAATAAATAGGGAAGGAATATGAGCAGTATAAGTAGTTTGCTGTCCGGCAACAAACAAATAAGTGGGAGAAAGAATGATTAGTAGAAGTAAATTGCAGACAGGCAATATACTAATGAACAGAAAAAAAAATGAATAGTGTCAAAGTTATTTGCGGACCAGCAGCCAATAGATGAATGGGAGAAGGAATGAGTAGCAGAAATGTAATTTGCAGTGCCGCAAGACATAAATAAATGGAAGAAAAAAAAATGTGGAAGTCATTTGCGGACCAGCAACAAATAAATAAATGGAATATAAATTTGATAGCACAAGTAGTTTGAGGACCAGGAAAGAATATAGTGAATAAAGAAAAAATATAAATAGTAAAAGAACGGACTAAAAAAAAAATATAAATAAATAAATGGAGCAAAAATGAATAGTAGAAGTAATTTGCGGACCGACAACAAAAATAGATAAATAGAACTAATTAAGAGCCTTAAAAAATATATCAGAGAAAAATTTATAATATCAGAAGTAGTTTACGGACCGGGAAAACACTAAATAAATATGAGAGAAATAAAATATCAGTGGAAATGATTTGCGGCCCGGAAAAATAGCATATACGGGAAATAGAAATAATTTATGGACTAAAAAAATATAAACAAACAAATGAGAGAAAATGGACAGTAGTAAAAGAGAGTAATATGTGCGGATCTGCAAAATATCAATGAACAGTAGTTCAGCATCAACCTTTAATATCACACCTACAAAGCATGCATTTGCAGTAGTTGCATTTTGCGGACCGGGAAAATAAATAAATAGGATGAGTAATTGGCGGAGCAATAAAAGTGAACAAACAAATGGGAGAACGATTTAATATATTAGAAGTAGTTTGCGGACCGGGATAATAAGTAAACAGGAGAAAAAGAAATTTACGGAATAAAGAAATATAAATAATTACGAGGAAAAATGAATAGTAGAAGAGTAATTTGCGGACCTGCAAGATATAAATGAGTAGTAGAAGTAATTTGCAGCCCGGCAATATATGAACGAATAGGAGAAATAATTAGCGGAATGAAAAAACATATAAATGAGAGAAAAATGTAATACCACAAGTAGTTTGCGGGCAGGGAAAACTACGTAAATATGAGAGAAAATGAAAATAATGATTAATTTGCGGACCGAAAAGATATGAATGAATAAATGGAAAAAAAATCAATAGTTAAAGTAATTTGACGGACCGGAAAATAATAAGTAAATAGGAGAAATAATTTGCGGACCGAAAACACTCAAGAAAAATACAAATACAAATACAACACAACGCCACAACAGGCAAATTGCCCAACGAGGTGGCTGACTTAAGAACATCATGGATCCCCGAGCCATTTTTTGGAGGCCCTACCTACTACTGCTACACCACACATGCACCCCCCCCCCCCCGCGAAACCCCCCAATGAACCCCCAACGAATCGGTACATGCGGGAATGTGCGTGTACGTGTAGTGCAACCTGACGTAAAGTTTGTTTCTGTGTAATGCTTGTTATGTGTAGTGCTGTCATCTGCCCCCAGTTTTTCTAACTATGAGTGAAGTGTTATGATTGAACGATTTATCGTTGTAGGACTGTTGCTCTCTGTGGAGAGACTTTAACGGGGAGATCGGCTCGCATTTGCGCCTTGAAGTTGGGAACCACAGAAAACCAACTTCAGCCGACCACCACTGTGGGGTTCGAACCCGGATCCTCGCATCACGAGTCCGGCACTATAACCACTCGACCACCACAGCGGCTTAAAAAACTTTTTCTTGTTGGGATTCGAACCCATGACAGCTGATAAAACCCCGATCTCCAGCCTGATGTGCTAACCAATGAACCACACAAATGTATTGGAAAAGTAATTTGCAGACCAGCAACAAATAAATAAGTAGGAGAAACAATGGATTACTGCGGTAATTTGCGGACCGGCAAAAATAAGTAAATAGAAGAAATCATTTACGGACCGAAAAAAAAAATGAGAGGAAAATTTAATAAACGCAAAAAAAGTACACTTAGAAAAGAGGATTTAAAATATTTCCCCATATTCTGCGGCAGGGCCCCCTAGGCGGGGATCATCACGGGCCCCTGATAGTAAATTTATAGTGTTAAAAAAATTGGAAATTGTCTCAGCGATCCCTCGGGTCACCTCCCATTCTTCTGGGGGGCATGATTTAAACAATGCTCTTGTTTTTACAACAAATGGTTCCACAAACAAAGCATCAGGTAATCAATTTTTGAACAAGCCCGGATGAATCTTCACGGGGCAAAAACAGGAAAATTTTCAGCTGGATACTTCACTAATAATTCGGACATTGGCTGGATCAAGGGGGGTTGGGATAGGAAATAGAAAATGACCTTTAACAGATGACCAGATCAATAGACGGTCCCAAAGCGGCACTCAACTCCCCCACAAACACAACAATAAGACCCAGCACCCCGTCGAAGGGGGTTATTCACGTGGGTGCTGTTCTTGTGGTCAACACAAAAGTCAAGGGGGGCCCCCCCCTCCGCACCGGATTTCCACAGGACTGGTGACTGTGTCCAAGGTGTTTGTGCTCATTGGGGTGACAAAGTCACCCACTGGACAATTGAAAAATGGAAAGTGTGCGGTCCCATTGTGGTCAGTCAGTATGATGGGGCCCTGTTTTCTTCACTCTCTTCCTCCCTTCAACCAAAAACTTTTATTTGTGGGCGGATGTGACCATAATATGTATGATAAATTCGATTCGCATCTCCCTCAATTATTGTCTGGGGGCAGTAAGCAGATGGAAAACCTCCCTCGGACCTCCCTTGGGTCCCCGGTATACAGCAGCAGATGGAGGTCTCGGAAACGATTACAGAAGGGTGCCTCACCTTGGTTCTCTAACAGCTCTGCAAATCTCGCCCACAAATGTTTTTGTATGAATTTTATTGACCAAATTTAAATTTAATGAAATCAGACTTACATATGGAGTCCGACGACCCTAACCCTATAAGTTAATCAAGCTCACGGACCCCCCCCCCCTTTGGAATTTCTCTAAAGTACCCCCAAGGGCATGACCCCGAGATGAGACTAACAGGGTTCCAGTTCAAAGATCCTGGTGTCAATATTTTAATTTTCAGTTTCTTTTGGTTTCGCGCTATAAATTCCCTATGGGGGGGGGGGGGCGTGAAAAAGTCTGAGCAGGGGGCCCCCGCCACACAGACAGACAGACGTTTCCAACGTGTTAATTCAAGTGGAACCCTTGATAGTTACAAGACTGGGAACCCTGGATGATTACAGGACTGTTACACAGGACCGTAACTAGGATTTTTGTCACCTCCAGACCAACCCGGGGCAAACATTATTTTGCAGCCCCATAACTTTAAAATTCGATAATTTTATAACACGGTGTTCTTTGCTCCCACCTAAAATTGCCGCCCCTAAATTTTTCCGCTCGGGGCAGTTGCCCCCCCCACCCCCCTCTAGTTTCGCCCCTGCTGTTACATGGAAACATGGATGATTGTAAGACTGTTCAAGACTTTTCATGGGATTCACAGACTTTTCAAGCAACCTGGATGATTGCAAGATTGTTACACGGAAACCTAGTGATCGCAAGGCTGTACATGGAAATCTGGATGATTGCAATAGAGTATGATTAAACTATTGTTACATGGAAACCTGAAAGACTGTTTTAGACTTTTCATCGGATTCGCAGACTTTTCAATGAACCTGAATGATTGAAAGATTGTTATACGGAAACTTGGGTAATTGCAAGACTTAAACGTAAACTTGGGTAATTGCAAGACTTATACGGAAACTTGGGTAATTGCAAGACTTATACGGAAACTTGGGTAATTGCAAGACTTATACGGAAACTTGGGTAATTGCAAGACTGTTACGCGGAAGCCTGGATGATTGCAAGACTGCTGCATGGAAACCTGAATGATTGCAAGACTGTTACACGGAAACCTGGATGATTGCAAGACTGCTGCATGGAAACCTGAATGATTGCAAGACTGTTACACGGAAACCTAGATGATTGCAAGACTGTACCACGAAATCCTCTTTGATGACAAAAGACTTGGAACTTGAAATATTATCGATATATACTACGGGGTCACCAGTATGATGTATGGGGTTTTTCGACGGAACCCTTGGCGATTATAAGACCGTTCTATGGAACCCAAGGAAACATGAATATTATTCCAAAAAAAAAATATTTGCATTAAATAACGTCAGTGAAATATTTCACAGCTTTTGATACCGTGGAACATCTGAGAGGTTCTTGAGGGAAACGCAGGATTCCACGGAATACCAGTCGGAAACAAATAGCCTGAGACAGGGGTTCTCAAACTGTGCACCGCGGTGCCCTGGTGCGCCTCCAACCTTTGTCAGAGGCGCCGCGGAGTTGTGAACCTGACAAAGGTTTTTCTAAAATATTCTTCGTTAACCAGCTCTGGGGAGCCGGCGAAGGTAAGCATTGAATAGGAGAAAGGGACGCCGCGGGTGGAAAAAGTTTGAGAACCCCTCTGGCCTGGGGGTGGGGGGGGGGGTGCTCAAAAAACGTGCGGGCCACTTCATTGGTTTGAAAACGTGTGGAGGGCCATTAAAGTGATATAGAACAGCACCCACAGGCGTGGCCTTCCAAAAGGATAGGGCTGAGCCCTATAGCCCTAAGGCTCCAGCCCACACAACCCCCCCCCCCGTGACAAATCTTATTTTTGTTTTCTTTACACTATAAACTTACTATGGGGGGGGGGGGGCAGCGGAAGATCTCAACATAGGTGCCATCTACAGGATATGGGCCATAACAAAGGGCCACTTAAGTGATCTGAAAATGAGCAGAGAGTTATTTGACCCCGCTTTCTGTAAATATGCGCAGCTCAATTCATTTTTGTAAAATTGGGTTTGAGGTCGTGGGCACATACACACACATCAGATGACTCCGGGGGCCACATTCAGAGCGGGGACCATAGGTTGAGCATATATGGCCTTAGTGACCTGCTGCGGGGATGTAGAGGCACGTGGGCCCCTGGTTACGATAAGTACCCCCTGCTCTAGAAACCACCGCTGGTAGAAAATTTAATACCAGGAATAGATCAATCTGACGGACTGTCAGCCCTAGTTCGAGAAGGGAAGTATGAAAATCTGGCAGCTAATAAGAGAAAGGGGTTAAGACGAAAATTAGGAAAAGAAGGTAAAAAAACAAGAAGAAAATCACTCACCCCCAGCCCTCCTCCTCCTGTCAGTGAAAGAGAAGAAAAAGAAGAAGAAGAAAGAGTGTCAGCACTTGTTATTAAAGCGACTCGTAAGTAAAGTGTGTAGTGAGTAGCACGTGGTCCGCTCGACCGGATCACACACGCGTGCTAATCCGCCGTCACCGTGGAAGAAAGTAGAGCTCTTTGCTCCTTCCACGAACTACATTCTCCGCGCGTTTGATTATATCGTATTGCGCGCGCGCGCAGGGATACACGCCAAATTTTTTCCCTCTCTCTCTCTCGCTCCCTCTTTCTCCTTCCCCCCCCTCTTTTACGGAGAGGTGCGGGGGGGGGAGATGCTCGTGACCAATCACGAGTTCGAAAAGGCGGTTCGTGGGGGCGCGACCGCCTCCGCCTTCTGCGCCCTCGGGCGCTAATAGGGGGCTCCCGCTCTTCTCTTTCCTTCTACTTCAACTTTAATGACCTCTCCTCTCTCCTCTTTCACTCCTGTCGAACATTTTTTGTATTTTTGTTTTTCTCCCTGCACTCGTCCTTATTTCTTGGCGACGTATCGCTTGGTTTGGCGATGAAAGTTCATCCCCCCCCCCTTTTATTTGTTTTTAATAGGGTTTTCGGGAGTGAATCTACGCCTCTGCCTGAAAGATGACTAATTATAAGAGGAGCCCCGAAAATTCATTATTTGCAAAGGGCTCGAACTTGGAGGCCCTGGAGCCAGCCTTTACGCACGGCCTAGGGCCCTCAGAAAAATGAGCAGTTAAATTTTTCGAGAATTTGCCGGGTAGGGCCTCAAAAAAATCATTTGGCCCGGAGCCCCGTAATGCTCTTAAGACGACCCTGAGTGGACCTCAGAAAAATCACTCTGCCGGGGCCCGTCTTGCTCTTGAGACCCAGTCCTTAAGGTATATTTAAGGTCTCTACGAAGAGAGGGATTTATCTCAGATAGTCTTAATGCATTTGTTTATTCAGGCATTACTCGGGGTTCACAAGTGGCAAGACATAGGCGGATCCCCTTATCCCCATTGCCCTCCACATCCTGCCTCAGGGGGGCCCCAGGCCAGTGCCGTCTTAACGCAATGGGCCCACGCGGGCACGGCCTGGGGGGCCTCAAGAGAAGAGGGCCTCACAAAAGTGAGATCTGCTTGAAATTTTCTAGAATTCGCCAGGTAGGGCCTCAGCAAAACCACTTGGCCCGGGGCCCATGATGCTCTTAAGACTGCCCCAAACTGAGATCTTTGGTGGCCCCCATATTGAATTTATAGGATGAAACACGGTCCCATGCCGCCGCCGCCCCCCCAGGAACCGTGATGATGAGATTCAGTACTATGATTTTGAAGGTCAGTATGGGATGTAAGTACTAGGAAAGTATTTTCAGCTAGGTGGGGCCCACCATGCCTCCCCATACCGTGGCTGGGTCCCATAGGCTGGCATCTTCGAAGTCTCCCTATAGTGTAAAAAAAGAAAAGAGAAAGAACACACGAGTTCTTCCGGGCCCCAGGCCAGAGCCCCGTCAGCTCCGACGGGGAGGTCATGCCAAGAACATCACTTTAATTTGGGGCCCATGATGTTTTTGAGATGCCCCTCTGGCTGGTGCCCAGTAGGTCAATTTTTTTTTTCTCCTCCATAATCCCTTGCACTATATTACTTAGCAAAAAAATGTGAGACCCACAAACCGTCTGGAGACACAACAAAAAGTTTTGTCACGGGGCTCACGCTGACGTATTTCGAGCTGGGGGTCTCAAGTCTTGATTCGAATTGCATAATAATAAAATAAAGCTATTGAGAAAATTCATGAAAAATTTTGAAATTGTGTGATAAAATATTAAACACATTTTTAATATTCGAGGGCCCCGATTTAGTTAGGGGGGAGAACTGACAGGCATGGCCCCACAAGGGTAGAGCTGGCAGGACACCAGCGCGGGAGCCCTTCTCCATCGTGGCCCAACCCTAAATGGTAAAGGGCTGGGCCGTAACTGGGATTTTTCCCACCCGGAGTAAACATGATTCAGCCGCCCTGGGCAAACATTATTCTTCCGTCCCCACAACTTTAAAATTTGATAGTTTTGTAATGGATGTTCCCACCTAAAACTGCCGCCCCTAAATTTTTCCGCCTAGTAAAGGGCTTACATTCCCCTACGGGACAGAGCACGGTCATGTATGGTCCTACAACCCGGGGATTCGGAACAGGTCTAATTATATTGGTTTTTTACACACCATAAATTCACTATAGAGGAGACCCGCCAAAGATTTCAGCCTAGGGACCCGGTTCTAGTATGTGGGGGGGGGGGGGCATGCTGACAGTGCTTCAACCTGTAGGGCAGTTCCGACTTCTGGACTTCTGCCATTTTTTTTTCACCGCTGTAAATTTACTAGATTTAGGCATTTTTTACTATTATTTAGGCATGAAGGAGGTCCACATACCTCCTTTCCTTTACTACGCCTCTGCCTAGAAGATGACTACGTATAAGAGGGGCCCCGAAAATTCATTATTTGCAGAGGGCTCGAACTTATGAGGAAAAGGTCCTGGAGCCAGCCTTTACGCACGGCCTGGGGGCCTCAAGAGAACAGGGGCCCTCAAAAAAAATGAGTAATTAAATTTTTCGGGAATTTGCCAGGTAGGGCCTAAAAAGCATCACCCCATAATGCTATTAATACCTTCCCTTGACCTGAGTGGACCTCAGAAAAATCACTCTGCCCGGGGGCCCGTCATGCTCTTGCGCCCCAGTCCTTAAGGAATTCTTAAACCACTCGTTTCTTCCTTGCGATCCGTTTTAGAATTTTTTTCCAAAAAATCGCCAACATGATTGTGGTCAGTATTCTAATAATAATAAAAAAAATTGACTACTATTGGAAAACAAAGGGACTTTTTAGGGACCCTACTTAAGTCTCCCGTTTTTTTCCTTGGCAACACCCCCTTTAGAATTATTTCTAAAAAAATCGCCAACACATGAATATGGTCAGTATTCTAAAAAAAAACAGTTGCAAAACTATTGGCAAAGGACTTTTCACGGACCCTTCTCAAGCCACTCGTTCCCTCCTTGGGACCTCTTAATTTTTTCTAAGAAAAGCATTAACATGAACACAGTCAGCATTCTAATTCTAATATAAAGTCGAACTACTGTTGGAAAAAAAAAAGGACTTTTTTAGGGACCCTTCTTTAAGCCGCTCGTTTTTTTTCCCTTCGAGAGACTACCTCCTTTAGAATTTTTCCCTAACAAAATCGCCAACATCAATACGGTCAGTATTCTAATAATAATGATAAAAATCCGGACCCACTTTCGGAGAAAAAGGGACTTTTTAGGGACCCGGGGGGGAGGAGGAGGAGGGATGAGGAACGGAAAAGATACGGCGCCGGGTAAAAGCCGAACCGACCTATCACAGGGCGTCGTGGCAACCCCTCCACGTCTCACGTTTTGTAGGAGCGCGTGCGCTCCCGATGTCATAGTTCAGTTGAACCGCAACTCACTGATAACACCACTGTGAACGGGGGGTGCCTTTCGTTCGAGTTTTCTGCTGTTGGTGGTGGTGGTGGTGCCGCGGTTTGTGGTGTGTGTGTGTAGTTGGGGTGCCGCGCGCTCGCGTGTTGTGTGTGTGTGGAAGAAGAAGGTGGCTTTTGTTGCCGTCTTTTTAGTTTGCCAAGCAAGCTAGCTAGTTTCGGTCGGGTCGAGTTTGGGGCCACCACGCGCGCTCCGGTCGGTACACGCCCTCTGTGTCTCGGGGAGAGAGAGAGAGAGCAAAAAAAAGAAGCTGCCCGCGCGCGCTGCGGGGCCAGTAGCGAAACCTTTCCGCTCTTGTCGCAACAAAAGGTGATGAACTTTGGGTGACGGAAGATGTCTCCTTTCTTGTTTCCCGAGATGTCTCCTCCGAAGACGTCGTTTTGAAAGTAAAAGACACCTTGAGAAAGATGATTGACTGTGACTTAAGCTCTCTACGATCTAGGACGAATTCTTTCGCCGGAAATTGGACTTGAGTTGATCCATTCCCCCCAAACTCTACCCGGAATTTTCCGATTGTTGTTGTTTTCCCGATCAAGATACACCAGCTGTGATTGGCTGAAGGGACAATCGAAACCAACTCGAGGACCTTTTTGCAGATTTTTGTTATTTTTAATTCTTTTTTTTTTTTTTGGTGTTGTCCGGCCTGTGACTCAGGCAGGACACCGATAAATCCGGGAAGCTGTTGATCCCGGAGTGGTCGTCTACCCCTGGGCCGTCACCCACGGTTCCAGGCACGCTACCGCTGGGTTATCACCCGTTCCTGGCCGGACCCTGGCCGCCACAGCCGACCGCTGACAGGTCCGTCAGACCGGGCATGTCGGCCGCTGCGGCGTTGGCCGTAACGCCGTGGCGATCGGACGGCCCAGGTGTCCCGGATCCAGATCTGACGGGTGGTGGTGGCGGCGGCAGCGGTCCGGCCTCGTCGTCGTCGTCCGTGCAGCAGCAGCAGAGCGGCGGCCAGGCGCCGGAGACCAGCAGCACGCCGTCCAGCACGGACAAGAACCAGCAACAGATCGAGTGCGTGGTTTGCGGCGACAAGTCGAGCGGCAAACACTACGGCCAGTTCACCTGCGAGGGATGCAAATCGTTCTTCAAGAGGAGCGTCCGAAGGAACCTTACGTACACCTGCAGGGGGAACAGGAACTGTCCCATCGACCAGCACCACCGCAACCAGTGCCAGTACTGCCGGCTCAAGAAATGCCTCAAAATGGGCATGAGGCGAGAAGGTGAGTTAACTCATGGTTTTTATTTTGGCCCTCCTTCAAGCTAATATCACAATGATCTATAACAGCGTTTCTCAACCTATGGTGCCCGGACCGGTGGGTCCGCAGGCAGACTATGTAAGTCAATTATTAGTGCATGAAAAAGTATTCAATTAACACAATTGCAATTGTTATAGTTGATATTAGCAATATCCACATATGGGTTCAAAAAAAAATTTTACCTTCATAGACTCTATCAACGAAAATGCAGGAAATTTTGTTCCTATACATGGAATATCACTAATTCACACACTAAATATCACAAAAAATGCAATTTGTGGCAGATTTGCTAATTATTGCTAAAATGGGTGAAGGGCCGGAAAATTTAGAGATGATACAAACTACATTAAGAAAAAATGTATTTGGCGGAAAAAAACGTTCAAATGACCAGATGACTATATTTCATTCAGAAAAATAAGTGGATCCATATAAATTCGTAAAATACGGGATGTCACAGTGTTCGCCAATACGCATCAATATTCAATTTTACTCCTCCGAATTGCGTTGAGGAATTCAAATACTCCTTGAAATTTTAGGTAATTTTCTTTTTACAGAGTTATTTCTCACTTTGACCTTTGAAGACCGGACACACAAAATACAGGAATGCCCCGTAATACGGGACTAAAGTGGTCCGTCGAATTGTTTCAGTCTTTTTACTCGTCCTTGGGTTCAGAAAGGTTGAGAAACGCTGAACTGTCACACTCAATTTCAAGAAAACTGTATAAACTGATTACTTTCGATATAAGTTAGCTGAGAATTAGCTTAGGAACAAATTTCAGCCTTCATTAGCAAAAAATTGCTAATTAAGAACTATTATTTTCGAAAGAGAAATATATGGGATAGCAGAAGTTAATTGATGCGTATGGAGGCTGTGATTAGACCCAGATAAGTTTGAAGCCGGAATCTGAAAGTTTGTCGAAGCTGGAAAATCACTCGGCTACCAGGCGGCATCCCTGACTGGTTATCCGCATCGAAAAAAGACCGCATCAAATGTCCCTCCTACAGCTTCCAAGAACAATACGTTCAACGCTAGATACTCGAATATCACCCCATTGTGAATTTTTAAGATTTATTACATGACGGAGAGAAGATAACGCGGGGATTCCCGAACCTCATGCTCACGGAACCCTTGCGAATGAAATTAGGATATTAAAAATTTCGCGGCGTCTTTGCCTAATCTGGAGGCAATTCAGTAGCATAAAATGCAAAAGCGTTGGAAATAGCAGCTGTATCATTGTATATCAACGTGATCTTATTCCCGAAATGTTTTATGGAACCCCCGCCTGATCTCGAGGTTACACTTCGGTGACATCCTATAATATAGAGGTATCGAGAATCACTTACAACGTATAATATTATTCTATTCCCGAAATATCTCACTTTTCCGTGGCTGATAAAATAATTGGGAATCACAAAATCGTTTTTCTTCATAAATGTAACTTTATTCGGCCAAAAATTTCTTACGAAACCCCTGCCTGAATCGAGAATCACAGCCCATCTGAAGGCACACTTATATAAGTATCGGGATATAACTTACAACGTCGTCCCTTCATCAACGTTAACATAATTTTATCCGCGAAATGGTTGACAGCATCTCCTGCCGGATATATCGAGGGGTTTTTCAAGGCGCAATAAAATTTTGAAAATGGCAATCCGCCTACATTTAACCGGAACAATTTCCTGATTTCGAGACACTCCGGTGACATCCTAAATCATTAGGAATAACAGCTATATCGTAATGCGTTCAATGTAAATTTATTCCTGAATTTATCTCACGTGATTCTTGCCCGATTTCCATCCTTTTCGGCTGCCTTTTCCCCAAAATATAATTGAGAATCATACAATCCTTTTTTTTTAATTCTTTTTTTTTAACTTTATCCTTCAAATTTCTTACGGAACCGTAGCCTGATCGAGAATCGTAGCACTACGGCTACGTTCAATGTAATATTATTCCAAAAAAAAAAAAAAAAAGAATTACGGCATCCCTGCTTCTATTTCGAGTCAGACTTCTGTGACATGAGGTATCGATAATCATAGCCTTCTCTTACAACGTCAATGCAATTTTATCCATGAAATAGCTGACAGCACCTACTGTCTGATACGTTGAGGCTTTTCCACGGCAGATGTGATTGGCGGTTGCAATCCTTCGGCTACGTTGAATTCATGCCTGATCTTTAGGTTCACTCCGGTGATATCCTTGAAAGTGTGGTACTGTATCGTGAGAGATAACAACTATATCATTACATATGTTCAATATATATTCATTCTCGAATTTATCTCACGTCATCCATATTCGATTCCCAGAAATTTCGGCGACACCCAAATTGGTAATCACAATTATTATTTTTTTCTTATTTAATATATAGCTCTATTCGCCAAAATTTCTTACGGAACTCGTGCCTGATCGAGAATCACTGCCTCCCATCTCAATGCACACTTGTTCGACATCCTAAAATAGGTATCGGGAATCACTTACAACGTCACCTTCGTGAACTTCAACATAATTTTATCCACGAAATAGTTGACAGCAGTTCCTGCCTGATATGTTGAGGCTTCTATAGAAGCAATAAATAACTGAAAATGACAATCATTCTGAGTGAATCCTACTACTAATACTGAACCACGCATGCACTTCGTTCATATTCCTAACCGGAACCCCTGCCTGATTTCGAGGTAAACCCCAGTGACATCCCATACCGTTAGGAATAACAGCTATATACATTCAACATAAATTTATTCCCGAAGTATCTCATGTCATCCATGCCCGATTTCCAGGCTTTTCGGCTGTTTTATTCTCCCAAATTTCTTACGGAAACCCCGCCTGATCGAGATTCACAGCCCATCCCTGCCCCCATCTCAAGAAATACTTATTGGCCTTCAGTATATACAGTGGATCCCGCTTATAACGTTTTTCAAAAAAATCGTCATGAAAAAAATGTTGTAAGTGAGAAATCTCTTTAAACGGGAAATCTCAATGAGAATTTGTTAGAGTTGGGACCACGGAAATAAGTCATACCAAGCGGGAAAACGTTGTGTAAGTGGGAACGTTATAAGCGGGACCGACTGTATAAGTATCGAGAATAATTTGCAACGTCACCTTCGTCAACGTCAGTATAATTTCATCCACGAAAAAAATAGCTGACAGCACCGCCTGCCTATTGAGTCATTTCCAGGCGCTATAAATAATTGAAAATGACAATAAGCCTTCGTTGAGCCGGAACCCCTGCCTGATCTCTAGGTTCACCCCAGTGATACCCTGAGAAGAGTAGTATTGTATCATTAGGAATAACAGCTATATCACAATGCGTTCAATATAAATGTAATCCCGAATTTATCACACGTCATCCATGCCCAGTTTCCAGACTTTTCGGCGGAACCCCAAATAATTTATTGGGAATCACATTCCTTTTTTTCTTCTTTATATGTAACTTCATTCTCCCAAATTTCTTACGGAACCCCTGCCTGATCGCGAGAATCTCATTTCTTTTTATTACATTCAATGTAATTTCATTCGGGGAAAAAAAAACTCTTTCGGCATCCCTGCCCTCTCTCGAAGCACACTTCTGCAACATCCTAAAATAAAGCTGTATCGAGAGAATCACGGCTTTTTTACGTCAATATAATTTCATCTGTGGAATAGCTGACAGCACCTCCTGCCTGATATTGAGGCTTTCCCGCGGCACCCTAAATATTCTGGAATGACAATCCTTAAGCTATGTTCAACTGGAACCCCTGCCCGATCTCGAGGTACAATCCGTGACATCATAAAAGTATTGTATCCTTAGAAATAGCAGCTATATATATATATTACTACACTTCAATATAATTTTATACCCGAAAATATCTCGCGTCATCCATTCCCGATTTCCAGACTTTTCACTCTCTATGTCACTCTTTTGGTCATTCACGTGCTTGCACGCGCTCTGCGTCACTCTTTTGCTCATTCACATGCTTGCACGCGCTCTGCGTCACTCTTTTGCTCATTCACATGCTTGTACGCACGCTCTAGGTCACTCACTGCCCTGGTCTCTCGCCTTGTAAATAATTGGGAATTGCAATCCTTCTTTAAATGTACGCCCCCCCCAGGCGCATTTATGGTTTTTCCGCCTGCAGGCTACACGAATTTTGGCACCCTTCCCCCAATTCTAGTCTAATTTTCTTGACGAGGTTACTCTTTCCTCGAATTCGCTACCCTGTGCAATAAGCCGCTTGGCCTCCCTCAACTCCTGCAAGTGTACCTGTGTTTTTAAGTCGTTCTTTTGGTTACTAACACACTTTCTACGTCACTGATTTAGTCACTCACGTGCTTGCACTCTGTTTTGTTCACTCACGCTTGCACACGCGATAGGCCACTCTTTTTTGATTGCTCTCTGACATGGTTCCTTGCTGGATCGCTCTTTTGATCATTTTCACGTTTTGCTCTAGGTCATTCCTAAGGTCATTCAACAGCTTGCATCTCACGCTCTGGGTCACTCTTTTGGTCATTCACATACTTGCACGCGCTCTGTGTCACTGTTTTGGTCATTCACAAGCTTTCAAACGCTGTAGGTCACTCTTTTGCTCATTCACATGCTTGCAAGCACGCTCTAGGTCACTCACTGACCTGGTCCCTCGCTTTGTGGGTCACTCTTTTGGTCATTCACATGCTGGCACAAACTCTAGATCACTCTTTTGGTCATTCACATGCTTGCACAAACTCTAGGTCACTCTTTTGGTCATTGACCTGCTTTCACACTCTCTAGGTGACTTTTTGGCTGCTCACTGAACCTAGCCTCTAGCTGTCTAGGCAGAGGTGGGTATATTGAGGGTTATACAAATTATGCCGCCTTTTTCCCATTCTACCAATTTTCTTGGCCAATCATTCGTCAACTTTGCCGTCTTTCTCAAATATCCGCCCTGAGCTATAGCCGCTAAACCCCCCCCCCCTGTAAATACGCAACTGCCCAAAACAAACGGAACCCCCGATTGCACAAAGTCTTCGGGCACCCCGGTGCCCGCAAGGTTTACTCTAGCATCCGAGAACGACTATCAAACTATGTACTACACTAACCATATTATGGTAATAAAAAAGCCATTTGGCAATAAATTTTGGCAATAGACCCCCACCCCCAAGTGAGAAAACTTGCAAGTGTAGCAGCCTGAGCACTGGAAGGTGGGAAACCACTGCGTGCTCTACAATCATGTCCCCCCTCCCCTCCCCGTGAGTTTGAGGCTGACATGGCTCCAGTCCGGAACGATTCTTATTTTTGATTCTTCACCCTTAAATTCACTGTAGAGGGAGCCCATGAAAAATCTGTTATTTGGGGCCCACCAAGAAACACGACGTGGGGGGGGGGCATGACTACAATATTTGTACCCAGAGTCAGAGCACCTCAATGGAATGGTTGTCAGCAGGGCTAGACGATCTCTACCCAGAGAACCGTAATTTAATATACTTTTATCCGGGACAAGCACGGAACCCATCCGTACAGTTTTAAATACGTCGTTAAAGAGGGAATTTAGCGCTCCTTCTGGTCCAGAGCCCAGGGCATGGCAATAGCGGGGGGAGGGGAGTACTTGAGGGTCTGTCACCCCCCCCCCCTCCCCGAAATGTGAGAAAATGACCGAAAAAAAAGGGAAAAAGATGGACAAATATATTGTTCTATCACTTCGGCCCCCCCTCCGAACGAAATTTTTGGCTACGGGCCTGGCCCAGGGCACTAAACCCACGTACATTCTTGGCTTTTCTATTGGGGAGGGGGTGTAAAAACTTTGGGCCTACTGATTCCCTGTCTGAGGGGAAAAACTTTTAAGCTACTGCTTTGCTAAGAAGTCAAAATGTGACTCAATGCAGGGCCACTGCCCCGGGCGGAAAAATTTATTGAGCGGCAATTTTAGGTGGGAACAAAGAACACCGTTTATAAAATTATCGAATTTATAAGTTGTGGGGCGGCCGAATCATGTTTGTCCCGGGCGGCAAAACTCCAAGTTACTGCCCTCGACTCAATGCAACTCAATAAACGTATTTTTATTCCGTTTTGCGGCTCCTAAAATTTAGCGGCCCGGTACGGCGGCACCTATCGCCACCTGCCCCGAGTCTGGCCCTGCTACTACTAAACCACACGTGCACGTCGTCCGTATTTCCCTATGGAGGTTCTAACGCAGGCATCTTTTCAACCCGTTGCTCGTGAGCACCCAGAGTGCTCGGTGCTCGTGATCACTCGATCAATTGTATTCATGGATTCAACTTGGAAGAGAGAGAACCTCTGCCCGATATCGAGCTACATTTTTGAGACATCCTAAAAGTGGTCATTCACCAGTTTTGTCACATTTTCTGTGCACACGAGTGACAATTATACCGGGACCTACAATTTATTGCCGATTCCGAACGGCAGCGTTCGACATTTTGCCTTTTTTATAATCACCGAGAGGTTGGTGCTTCTTGTTGTGGGTGAGACTCCGGGAGGTAAGATTTACGGAAACTTCACCGGCCGTGCAATTCACCGACCAACAATTCATCGACGAATTCACGCTGGGGAAAATTCACCGACAACAGTTCGACCCAAGTGAGTGAGGAATAAGCGAGTGAGTGGATCAGTATATAGTTAGTGAGTGTGTGACAGAGTGATTAGGTGAGCGAGCAAACTAATGAATGAGCGAGTGGCCTAGAGAGTGAGTGTCGTGATGAGCGACCTAGAGGTAGACTGTTGGATCCAGTGAGTGAGCGAGTGACAGAATGAGTGACCCAGTGAGTAATTGCGTGACCTGGTCATTGAGTGAGAGACAGAGTGAGCGGCCTAGTCAGTAAGTGAGCTACCTGATGATTGAGTGCGTGTAACAGTGTGAGCGAGTGGCAAGAAGCGATTTAGTTAATGAGTGAGAGAGTGACAGAATGAGCGACCAGGTGAATGAGTGTGTAACAGAGTGAACAACTTAGGTGATGATAAAATGAGTGACTAAGTGAGTGATCTCGAGTGAGTAACCTAGGAAGTAAATGAGCGACCTAAAGATCAAGTGACCGGCATATAATTGGAGGGTGATCGAGTGGCATAGTAGCGATATTGAGTGAGTGGCCTATGAAGTAATTGAGTGACCTGGTGAGCAAGTGAGTGGCGTAGGGGAGTAAGTCAGTGACCTAATGAGTGAGTGATATAACGAGTGACCGACGCTATGAGTGAGTGATATAATGAGTGACCGACTCTGTGAGTGAGTGATAGAATGAGCTACCTAGTGATTGACTGAGTGATCTTGTAAGTGAATGAGCGAGAACGAGCGAGACTTGTGTCCAGAAGCGGGTTCATGGCTTCACCGCCTAAGTCAGCCATCTTCAACCTGTTGCTCGCGAGCACCACGGTGCTCCCTGAAGCACCAAGAGTGCTCAATGCTCATGCTCAGAAATAGTTAGCAGACCGGGCAAAGGTACGTAAATGGTAAAAAAAATAAATGAGAGAAATAATTTACGGAACTGCAAAAGTGAATGAACAGAAGAAATAATTCCAGGAGACCAATCAAAACATGTACAGGGTGTCCCGTAAGTGCTCATGCGGCTTTTTTTCGCCCTGATCAACCGTTCGTCGTAGAGGTATGGTTCCAATTTAAAAAATTCTCAAAAGGCGTTCAAAAATTACCCTGTATCAGTTTTAAGAGTGAAAATACAGTGTGTAACAAAATTTTTCCACATTGTCCGCAAACTTCCAAATAGGGAGTCATCGCCCGCAATCTCCTCAGGCCAACAGAAAAAAATTCCAAGTGTGCAATATTCGCTGAGATATTCGAATTCGAAAATCGGAGAAAGTTCGGAAATGAGGGAAAGGAGCGTCTTTTTTTCCCCTTAGTTTTCGCTGTCCTTTCCCAATTTTTCTCCGATTTCCGGATATCTCAGGGAATATTGCACTTGGAAACATGGAACTTTTTCTGTTGGCCTTAGGAGATTACGGGCACTGACTTTCAATTTTAAGTTTGCGGACAATGGGGGGACCGTATAAAAATTTAGATTTTTTTTTTTTGTTGTTACACACCGTATTTTTACTCTCAGAACTGGTGTAGGGTAATTTTTGAACGCCTTTTGAGCGTTTTTTTTTTTTTAAATTGCAATCATGCCTCTACGATGGACGGTTGATGAGATGAAGGCCGTATCAGCACTTACGGGACACCCTGTACACATAAATAAGAGACAATTTACGGGCTGACAAAAAATAACGTACAAAGGAGAAAAAATTACTGACAGCAAAAATATATTAGAAATTTACGGATAATCCACCAGCGAGTGAGTGAATCTGCGACCGAGTGAGTTTGTGAATGAGTAACCGTTTGAGTGACTGAGTGGTCGTATGAATAACAGAGTGAGTGGGTAAATTGAGTGACCATGTGAGTGATTGACTGAATGTGTGAGTGACCATATGAGTGATTGACTGAATGGGTGAGTGACCGTATGAGTGATTGACTGGATGGGTGAGTGACCGTATGAGTGATTGACTGAATGGGTGAGTGACCACATGAGTGATTGACTGAATGGGTGAGTGACCATATGAGTGATTGACTGAATGTGTGAGTGATCATATGAGTGATTGACTGAATGGGCGAGTGACCATATGAGTGATTGACTGAATGGACGAGTGACCATGTGAGTGATTGGCTGAATGGGTGAGTGACCATATGAATGATTGACTGAATGGGCGAGTGACCATATGAATGATTGACTGAATGGGCGAGTGACCATATGAGTGATTGACTGAGGGTCGTATTCACCGACATGGTTTAAACTGTAGTCAAGATTTTTGGATAAGAGATTTACATACATTGGTTAAAAACCTGAATTTAACCAATCCGTGTCGATCTGTTATCAAAAAATTGTGACTATAGCTTAAACCATGTCGGTGAATACCGGCCTGAATGGGCGAGTGACCATATGAGTGATTGAGTAATCGTATGAGTGTCCGAGTGATCGGGTGAGCGATAGTAAGAATGACTGAGTGCGTGGGTGAATTATTGAGTGGTGATTGTGTGAATTACTCACTCACTCATTTGCACCCCTTGCTCCTTCACTCACTCATTCCCTCTCTGACATTTGATCAATCACTCGCTTGTGCTCACTTACTAATTCACCTGTTCATCCACTCATACTCCCTGTGTAACTTCGTCGATGAATTTGTTTCTGAGTGAACTCTCCTGGTTAATGGCGTGGCGGTTAATCGCTGTCAGTAAATTTTCCCGTCGGTGAATCAATTGCGTAGCCGTGAATTTTCCGCACACGGTAAAATGGTTGATGCCACTCATCCGACTCAAATGATCGATCTAAAAATCGCCATCGTCATCTAAAGACAAAAAAAATGCCGATAAAATGGCTACGCGTAGGATTTATCTCTAAAACAACAGCTGCAATATTAGTTGAGACGAGATGCCGATGATAACGTATTATTACGTCATCGGCAAGTTGCTGTCGTAAGGGACGTCGAAAGAGTAGGACATGATACATCACATACCCGCTGTGTGTGTTGCTCAATTTAATCAAGCCGCCCCCCCCCCCACTTTTCTTTTCTTTGAAATTTCTATTATTGATAATATAATTGATTGATTTGATAACAATATGGTGGCCATTTTCTCTTTCCCTCCCTTCGTTTAATGCTATCTAAATAGCCAGTTTTCTTTACTCATCTGATAACGAACGATCACAGGTTTGTTAAAAGTTTACTCTGCAGTGTTTCCTGTTTGTGTAAGAATTTACTGGTGTCTAGAAAGTAGTATATGGAGCCCCCGGGTCGAATGATGTGTCCACCCAGGGCCGCACGAGTTTGCGCGGTCAGGAAATTTTAACATCCTATATTTACTGGCTAACTAAACATTTTTGACCCTAGACGCAGGCCCTACCCTCCTGATTCCCGGGACACCTCCCTCCCTCCTGTTGAAGTTAGGACCGTCTTAGCAGAATCATGTCCCCCCCACGGGCAAAGCAATTTTTTCTGAGACCCCGTACCTAGCTTCAAATAGCTGATTACCACAATTCGCATACTTGTTCTCGGAAACTGTGATCAGATATTGTCCTGAGATCCCCCTCTCGACTGATGGGACCGTGGTTTGTGTGCCCATGCGTTAAGATGGTAATAGCTGAAGTTCAGCCTTGGACAACCCTGCCCTCACCTCAGCAGCATTTGGGCTCGTGAAAGAATAGCTGAAAATCTCTGGTAAAAATCGTCGAAAGTAGACGGGGCCATTCAAGTATTACGTAAGCAGATTTTTAGCCATTTTTGACTCCCTCCCCCCTGTCAGCAAGACACTGACCCCCCTCCCCCCCCCCCGTCAGCAAAATTTCGTCAGCAGCTTAAAATATTTCATATCTTCAAAAAGGGTGGTTGATGACGTAAGCAACCTTCAAATCCCCCCCCCCCCCATTGTCACCAAAAGTCAGCAAATCCGAAATCCCCTCCCTCCCCCGATGCTGACGTAATACTTGAATGACCCCACACGTAAATCGGTAGGCAAGCACTTTTTGCTAGATGGGGGGCTAGAAAGATACTTTCTCCTGCGGGCCAGGATGTTCTTTAAGACTGCCCTGCCTACCAGGCTGGACGTGTCTGCCCGCATATTTCATTCGTAACAGCATCATGGGCTCCCTGGGTCGAATGATGTTCTGTGGGTTCATTCGAGGGCCCGGTTCCCTCTTGGGCAAGGGGAACATTTGCCGAAGGCCTGAAATTTATTATATTTTATTTTTTTTGCAATCTTGAAATTTAAACATGTCTTCACTGGCAAAGAAAACATCTCTGACACGCGTTGCAGGGGCTCCTCATTCCTGATTTTCTCAGGAAGCCCTTCCGTTCCAAGTTCAGCCGTGGTCCACAATAGGGTAGGCCCACCCAGGTACGGCCCGGAGACGACGTGAAAAAAAAAACTTAGTTCTTACCCACTTACTAGGTTATACAAATGGTTACTTACTTAATCGCCCACTCAGTTGGCAACTCACACTCGCTCGATCACTAATACAGTTACTCACTTGGTCATTCATACGTTCACTCACTCGGTCACTCATACGGTGACTCTTACTCACTAACGTTTTCGCTAGCTCATTCACCAACTCATTCAGCCACACACTCACTCACTGGTGACGAATTGACGTCGGTGATTTTTCACCGTTGTAATTTTTCCTAACGGTAAATTTCGTGGCGGTGAATTTTTCGCAAATCGCTTGAATGTTTTATCGATTTAATTTTAGTACTACGTCAGTATGAAATCGAGCTTTGAGCACCTGGTGCTCGCGGTGCTTGTTTTATTGAAAATTTAAAGCTGAAATTGGTGATGATCGCTATGGTGAGAAGGGGGTGCTCTTTTTTAAATGCTTTCAAGGAATGCTCATTCCTTAGATTAGCGAGTCCCAAACGGTGTGCCGCGGCAATATTGGGTATCGCGAGTGCCACCGGTATTACCGTATTCCCGTTAACCCGCATACCATAAAAGTCGGTGAACACCAGCTTTTTTTAATATTGAGGGTCTGCTCCGTTCCCGGCATGTCGGGAAAAGCGAGGTTTAATAAGAATCACAGTGTGCATTCAGCCAATTTTCAATGGGTTTTTAAAATAAATATATTTGAGAATTTTTCAAGAATGCGTGACTTGAATTTTCCGGCATATCGGAAAATACGGGTACTCCCGGTATGATGGAGCGCCACCCTGTTTCTCCGGCATGCTGGTGTACCTCGCTGTTTCCCGGCATATTCTTGTCTGCCTCGCTGTTTCCGCGGTATGCTGGTGTGCCCGGCATGCCGGCTAATTCGGGGGGGGGGGGGATTGCGGTAAATCGATTTTGAGCATCCCATGTTCATGTTTACGCTACTGTTTCTGGTACATTCTTGTGCTTTTTTGTAGTATGTGTATGTGTTTCTGTTTTTTCAAGTGTTCATAGAAGTCTATAGATCGTGTGTGTTTTGTTTTAAGCTGTCCAGCGCGGACGGATCCCGCCAAGTCAACATGCCCAGCTCGGCCAGATGACCCTGACGAACGGCGACGCGCTGAACGGGCACGCATCCTACCTGTCAAGCTTCATATCGCTCTTGCTGAGGGCCGAGCCCTACCCGCCGTCCCGTTACACGCAGTGCATGCAGCCCAACAACATCATGGGCATCGACAACATCTGCGAGCTGGCCGCCCGGTTGCTCTTCAGTGCCGTCGAGTGGGCCCGGAACATTCCGTTCTTCCCCGAGCTGCAGGTCACGGATCAGGTGGCCCTACTGAGGCTCGTGTGGAGCGAACTGTTCGTGCTGAACGCCTCGCAGTGCTCGATGCCGCTGCACGTGGCGCCGCTCCTGGCGGCCGCGGGACTTCACGCGACCCCCATGGCCGCCGACCGAGTCGTGGCTTTCATGGACCACATTAGGATCTTCCAGGAGCAGGTCGAGAAGCTGAAGGCCCTGCACGTGGACGCCGCCGAGTACAGCTGCTTGAAGGCCATCGTGCTCTTCACTACAGGTGAGTCTACATCTCTTTATAAATTCTGGTAACGATATCTAATCCATACATGCTTAACTCATGGCCCGCGGGCCAAATGCTGTCCTCGGGATCTTCTGATGTATCCCGCAACCCCATGTCTAACTTTTTAACTGTTGAGCTGCTGAGCGGCAAGTTTCCAGAACACTTAAGCGACCCGTGGGGCAGTTACACATCAATTGAATAGCCCGTAACAAATTCCCAAATCACTCAAGTGGCTCGTAGCACAGTTACAGATCACTCAAGCTGCCTGCGGCATAGTTGCAGAACACGTAAGTGTTCCGCGTCACCAGTGCCGTAACTAGGCAGGTGCAGCAAGTGCACCCACACAGGGCCCACTGGGAGGGGGATCACCCCGGCGAGAACACTTGGTTGACTCGCGCACATTTAGAGATGACTTAAGTGACGCCTCGGCACAGTTACAGTTGATTCAACTGGACCGCGATGCATTTACAGATCGCTTAATTGACCTGCGAAAAATTTAAAAATCACTCAATCGGCCAGTGGCGCATCTAAATAACGCTCAATCGGCCCACATTTACCGATCACTTAAGTAGCCTGCGGCACTGCCCCATATCACTTAATTAAGTGGCCCGCGACACATTTTCAAATGAATGAATTGGCTCTGGCCCACTCACCACCTAAAGGTTGAATTTTCTTGCTTTAAGCAGTGCCGTCCTAACGCATGAGCCAACCCGGTCACTACCTGGGGGCCTCAAGTGCGTGGGGGGGGGGGGCTCATAATAATCAAATCTGTATCAATTTTCGAGAAAAAATAATTTATATTGAATTAGAAGTCATGTATTTTTTTCCCATGCATATAGGAGACCTAAGAAAAATCACTTGGCCCGGGGGCATAAGATGCTCTTAAGACGACCCTGACCTTAAGTGAACTGAAAATGTGCCGCTTAGTTCATTTCTACAAAATTAGGGTCGATGTCGCGGGCTATATATATATACATCAGATGAAATCCGAGGGCCACATTTAGGCCGTGGCCCAATAGATGAGCGTGCGTTGTCTACAGAATATGGGACCATGGCCCTGGTTAATACAGTAGTGTCACAAGAAGAAATTTTGCTTCTCGAAATAAAACTGATATAATAGAGAAGTTATTTCATATGGAGATAAAGAGTATCTGATCCTAGACCGTAGAGACAATGCATTAACCGCGAAGGAAAAACAAAAATTAACTCTTAGAAAATAGCTCGTGGTGTCACGTGATTGGGAATTTTTCTACGAGGATCTAGGAATTAATTTTTCCCATGTTAAGGTTGTTTTCATTAAATACGCTAATGAGGTGAGAGATGTTAATTTGAAGAGCAAATTTAGTCTAATGAATAATTGAGGGAGGAACACAGAGGAGGATCTCATTTTTTCATCCTCTTCGCCCTATGCATCCAACGTTATTAAATGATCCGTGAGGTTAATTAGTACTACATACGCCACTGAAATTGAGGAATCTCCGCCAATTTACGATTTGGGGGGGAAAAAATATCTGGTGATGTGTTGTCCGATTTCTATGGTCCTCACGCGGATGTTCAACGTTAGTCTAGATCTGTGTTTCCTAAACTTATTTTGGCTGTGGCCCCCTTTGAAGCATATTTTTTTCTCGTGGCCCCCCTGTCTTACCCAGAGTCTTCGACCCTCATCTAGAAGCAAGATCCTTTATACGTATTGAACTGATCTTTTTTCAGTGAATTTATACTGAATGAAAATTTTGCAAATAAGATTGGCCTCCAGAACACTGTGGCCTAGAATTTATTGAGCTCCCGGCTAGTCTGAGTTCTATTCAGGGCCATCTCAACATCATGGGTCCCCTAGGCAAAGTGATGCTATGATAGTCCCATACTTAGCTGGAAATAAACAGTCTGCATATTTCCTATGCATTTTCAAAATTTATTGTACTATACAAAATATCATAAGGTGGGGTCAGTTATGGACATGAGACCCCCCCCCCCCAGGCATGACCCCTCACAAGAGTGGGACTGACAGAGCTGCAGCACGGGGCGGGGCCTGATATGGTTTGCATCATTTTTTGTTTTTCACACTATAAATTTAATATAGAGAAGGGGGTGTGTGTGAAAAATCTATCCGGGGGCCTGCGGAAAACCCAATCCTAGTGAACCTGCTGCAAAATGTAGGCGGTGAGGCCCGGGTGGATGCATGTCCTAAGATGGCCCTCGTTTTATGGGTGGTTTTGTTGGATACTGTAAGTGTATAGTCACTAATATAAAAGATTTATTTCTTCACAGCTTAATTTTTCTTCTCAGCCCTCTTCAGCCCTCCAAACCACCTGTCATGGGCCCCTTTCTCCATTTTCTTCCGTGGCCCCCTTGAAGTATCCCAGTACCACTGGGAGCCATGAGAACCACTGGTCTGGGATCAGGGAGGTCTTAGACTTTCTTCAGCTGTGACCAAAAACCAATAAAGGTCAGCTTCGCGACCCACGGGACTGTTTGTTTTTTGGAGATCAGTGAAACAAGCGACGACGCAGTAAGTGTATTTATAACCAGCACTGTAAGATGATTTGTGTGACTCATCTAAGAGGTCCCTGCGAATCAAGTTTGGGTCGTGACCCATGGTTCGAGAATCCCTGGCTGTAAGTGGATTTGAACGACCCATCTGGAAAGCCCCTGCTACACGAATTTAGGCTGCGATCAATAGGCTAAGAACCCGTGATGTAGGGTCAAGAGTTTACATTCTTTAGGAGAGTGCGGGTCACTTCATTGATCTGGAAACCTGTCGCGGACCGCTTAATAAGTGATACGGAATAGCGCCGCAGGTTACTAAAGTGATCTGGAATTGTGCCTTGGGTCACTTAAGTGAGTTGGAACAGTGCGGAGGTGATTTGTAAATACGCCGCAGGTCGCTTAAGTGATCTGTAAATATGCCGCGGGTCAGTTTAGCGATAAAGGAATGCGCCGTGTATAGGCGTGAGCAGAATTTTCTCAAGGGAGTTTCAGATTTTTTTCCCTTCTGGGGGTTACGTTTTTTCCTGTAAAAAAAAACCCACTATAATCTTGGCTCAAGGGGGAGGGGGTTAGAACCCCAAACCCCCCTTTGCGTACGCCAATGGCACCGTGGGACATTTAAGTGATCTGGAGCTGTGCCGTAGCCCGCTTGAGTGATCTGTAATTGTTTTGTAGGCCACTTGAGTGATCCGAGAATTCTTCACGAGCCACACAAGTGATGTCGAACTGCACTGCGGGTCACTTAAGTGATCCAGAAATGTGCCGCGTTGCTCAATTAAAAACAAAAAATTAGGTTTACGGACGCCGGACACAGCAGATAATTCCGAGGAACACAATTATGAAGCGAGCATATAATATAGTCTAGATCAGGGGTTCTCAACTTGGGGCCATATGGCCTCCCTAGCGGTCCTTTAATATTCTGCGGGAAGGGGGGGCCACGGGTGAAAGCCACGACAAGTGGCGAAGGTGGCCCCACAGAGAACTGTGAAAGAAGAATAAGAGCTTTCAAATAAATATGGCAGGAGAAAATGTTACTACTTGCAGAATTTAGCACAACTGCCTATAGAACCAGAGCCATCGTCCCCATGAGCCCATGTAGGCAGGGATCACAGCCTCATATCTGGGCCTGCATCATGTGATCTGGTGCTATGCTTTCCAAATTTATGAAAATATATTCAAGCTGTTACTTTTTCAGCTAAGTATGCCCCCCCCCCCAAAAAAAACCCCATCATTTCGCCCGGGAACCCATGATGTTGAGACAGCCATGCTAAACTACCATAAGAAGGGTGCTCACTTCACTACCGTCCAGGGTAGGCGTGGACCCAGGTGACGTGTCGAGATGTTCGATTTATTGTGTAGGCTCGTTGGATCGTCTCGTATTTTATAAGCAAAAATTAATAATTTGTAAAATTAATTCTTTATTCATGCAAAAAGAAAAGGTAAGTAAAACAATACAGTAGAGCATCGATCATCCGAATACCGATCAATCGAAACATCGGTTAACCGAAAGCGTTCCACTCGACAAATTCAAATAATTTTCGCGCTATTTAGAAGTTCCGCTAGCGGCCGCTAGTGCTTTTAGTGAAGCAAAAAATAAAATTTTGGACTTCCTTTCCTAAACTTGTATGCCAGACATATTGAACCCGTTGCTCGCGAGCACCATAGTGCTCCCCGAAGCATCCAGAGTGCTCGATGCTCGTGTCCGATTTTGCGCCTACGAGTACTACTTGGTCAACGTTCCAATTAAACACCTTGTGCAAATTGCATTCAAGAATTGAGATCATCCTGATTGCATGTATTCGCATGTCAAACATGCCGTAAGGGTGCTCTTCTTTTGATGATGGGTACAGGCAGTGCTCACGACTAGAAAACGGTTGAAGACCTCTGCTGTAGGCAGTGTCGGATTAAAGTCGGCCGAGATCCCGGGCGCAAAAGAAAATATTAGGCCACTTAAATTAGAAAATAATGTGAAGTTTAGATTTTCGGGGCCCTTTAGAAGTTGGGGCCACTTCGTTAAATCCGCCTCTGGCTATAGGCCTACTTAAATGGCCATTTTGAACTCGTCAAACAAGGCTAGTCAGTTCTCTGTAAGGGATGTGATATAAAATGTATATAGTTTTGCGTTTAATATCACTGTTTTCTTTGATAACCGATAAGAAATGTCCTGGGCCCAGGTATGCCCCCCCCCCAACGGACGCCTGACAGGGCTCCCGGGATGATTCTCATCAGTTTTTGTTTTTTCACGCCATGAATTCACTATAAAGTTGCCAGTGAAGAGTCTGATCTAGGGGCCAACCAAAGGTCCCACGCTAGGGGGGGGGGGGCATGGCCCCAGGGCTAGAGCTCTGTCAGCCCCCAAATTGGGGGCCATGGCCGCAGATAAACCGCGAGAGGCAAGAGAGCCGCGGGTGCCGAAAGTTCGAGAGCCGCTGCTCAAGATTCCTGCGAAATGCCACTGGTGCGGGAAAGAAAATCTCAGTTTAAAAGGAATATAAAAAAGTAACTGGACACATAAAACACCGAAAAATGTTTGAAAAGTATCGCCCTTTCTTCTTCTTCTTCTAAAAGAAAACACCAAAAAAGCTGAGGAGTTGTGGGTTCCAAACGGTTGGATACTTAAGAAGTCAGTTTCCCCGGACAAGGAAAAAAAAAAGCATCTTTAGCAGGTCATTTCGTAGGCTGGTCAGGGCCATTTTTGTGGACGTTTTTAAGGACTACGGGAGGGATGGATGGATGAGTTCAACGTTTCTTACACTTCTCCTGTCCGTTTTGAACGGTTTTTTGTATATGCTTTGAATGTCAAACAGATGGTCGGGGATGAATCGCCGCTTGCATAAAAGATTCCTTTCACCGTGTCCATCTCTCTCTCTCTCTGTCTCTAGACTTGTATAACACAAGAAGGTCTCTCACTGTCTTCGAAAATTCGGCCATTTCTTTTCTCTTTATATCGATTCTATTCGCTGTTATAGACTTTTTAATTTGTCCGAGAATAATTTGAATTGAGTTGTTTTTGATGTGCCAATCCTGGGAATAGAAATCTGTGGGGCTTTGGTCTATGGGGGAGAAAAACGAGATAAAAGGGACCACAGGATGTACGGTCAGGGCTATATGGTAAGGGACACCTTAAGCGAGGGCACAAGGCGTGCGGTGCACCCGGCCGGGAGGTTGTAATGGGGCGGCGGCCTAGACTTTTGTTTGCGCACATAAGTTTTCAAAATTTTGTTACGATAAAAATTCAAAAATTCCACTTGAGCCATACCTTGACAACGAAGATGTTGAGAAAACGGAGAAGGCCTGGGCAATCGAGATATTACGTATAGGCTATGTAGGAGTAGGAGGTATTGGTCTAGGGCCGTAAGACCAGAAACAAGGAGATGAATTCTATCACACAGGGCCAGTGCGCATTTTGGTGCAACCCCCCCCCCCATAACTAATAATTTTTTTAACAGCGGTCAAATAAAGGCAACGAAAGAATTCGGATTCTCACTTGTACGGGGCCTGGGGCACCGGGAACCTCTTCGCACTTCTCCAGTTTCTGTCCTGGTAGCCTTGGAGTAGTTATTTTGGCGACAGCGAAATGCAACTCTACGTTGAAGATATGCGATAGATGGAAAAATTCAACCCTAAAAGGAAGACAAATATGACAGCTCATCAATAAGGCCGGGATTACGCTATAAAAGTTTTGTAAAAGCCGTTTGATAAAACTCGAAAAATTCAACCAATAAGATCTCCGGTTGCATTTGCCCGAATGTAACCGATGCGCTTATTGGTTTTTATAAAAGATCTTTTATCAAATTTTTATAGTGTAATCCCGGCCTAAGAGTTACAATGTGGGAAAAGTTATCCGAAATAATTAAACGATGAAATAATGATAATGCCCCCCCCCCAAGAGAGAAACCAGGAATTCCTTTAAAAGCGGGACGTATGGTCAAGAGTATTTTGTTTTGTAAAGATTAGTTTGCGGTTGTGGACGAATTAAAAAAAAATGTATGCATTGTAAATGGTTGCATTCCTCAAGTTTTATAAAAGCACTTATATAGTGTAATCCCGGCCTAAATCAAACGGACAAAACGCTATTGAACGAGGATTGAAAACGATAATTTCTCATCAAATTACGCCATTCCTGTCACTTATTCCGCTCGAATAAATTGGGGGGAAACCAATTTCTTTTCTATTGATAATAACCGGCTTTGTTGTATAAAACGCAATGTCTTTCTTAAGATTCGAAACGAGATAATAACGATAATAACAATAATGATAACATATATATATAAGAGGATCGTTAACCTTGACTAGTGGGCGTAGATCATATGATAATAATAATAATGATATCCTACTTTCTCTTTTCGTGTTTCTTAACCATGAGGCGTTTCGACTTGGTTATCATTGAAGTGGATTTGAATATATGCAAATTGGGTAAGTTTGAGTCGCAGACAAATATCGTGCCGCTGCTATTAATTGCATTCTGATAATCATCTTGGCCTCGATGCGTGTGAGGCCCGCCAGGTCGATGGAAATTTTATAAAAGATCTTTTATAAAACTTGAAAAAATACATCAATCAACCATTGGTTACATTCACTCAAATTTAAGTGATACGCTTATATTGGTTACGTTTTTAAAGTTTTGTAAAAGAACTTTGCAGAACTTTTATAGTTTGATGCCGGTCTAAAACTTTTATAGCGTTAGGTCGGCATTACACTATAAAAGTTTTCTAAAAGTTATTTTATAAAATTTGAAAAATTCAATCAGTAAGATTATTTGTTTCATTTGCTCGAATGTAACCTATGAGCTGTATTGGCTGGATTTTTCAAGTTTTATAAAAGGGATTTTATCAAACTTTATCTTATCGGCCCTAGACCGGTATTACACTATAAAAGTTTGATAAAATCCCTTTTATAAATCTTGAAAAATCTAACCAATAAGGTTATTGGTAACATCCTAGAAAATGTAACCGTTGCCTTATTGGCTGCATTTTTCAAGTTTTATAATTGGATTTTTATCAAAATTTTATAGTGTAATACCGGCCTTAGGGTGATATTACACTATAAAACTTTGATAAAAGTTCGTTCATAAAACTTGAAAAATGCAACCAATAGGCGGATCAGTTAAGTTAGCTCGAATGTAACAGATGGTTAAATTTTTCAAGTTTTATAAAATAATTTTTATCAAAGTTTTATAGTGTAATTCCAGCCTTAGGCCGGCATTACACTATTGAAGTTTTGTAAAAGATATTTTTTATCACACTTTTAGAGTGTAATTCCGGAATTAAAAAACTTATTATAATATATAATTTTTGGAAAAACTGTCCTCTTCCAATTTCCTTCAAATTATTGCTAGTGTTTTTTATGAGATTTTTTATAATTAATGTCGTTTTCTGGGAATTTTCTTTAAATTGTTAGTATTTTTAGAGACTATTTAAATCTGGTATTTTTGTGAATTTTTTTTAAAATTATTACTAGTATTTTCCGAGAATTTACTTCAAATTATTGCTGGTATTCTCTGAGATTTTTTTCAAATTACTGCTGGTAATATTGAGAATTTTCTTTAAATCATTGCCAGTGTTTTTTTGGGAGAATCTTTTTCAAATTATTCCTATCATTTTCTGGAATTGTTTTTCAAATTATTGCTGGTATTTTCTGAGAATTTTCTTTAAATTATTTTGTAGTACAAAGTACAATTAATTAAAGAACTACTACTAATTAACTAGAATTTTCTTTATATAATTATTGATAGTATATTTCAGCAGAATTTTTTTTAATTATTTCTAGCTTTTTCAGAAATTTCCCTTTGAATTATTTCTAGCTTTTTCAGAAATTTCCCTTTGAATTATTTCTAGCTTTTTCAGAAATTTCCCTTTGAATTATTTCTAGCTTTTTCAGAAATTTCCCTTTGAATTATTTCTAGCTTTTTCAGAAATTTCCCTTTGAATTATTTCTAGCTTTTTCAGAAATTTCCCTTTGAATTATTTCTAGCTTTTTCAGAAATTTCCCTTTGAATTATTTGCTAGTATATTTTGGTAGATTTCTTTTGTCAATTTTGTTTCCTAGCATTTTGGGAGATTTTTCTCTAATTTTTTCTAATTAATTTCCCTAGTATTTTTGGAGATTTCTCCTCTAATTTACTTCCTAGTATTTTGGAACATTTTTTTAAATTTATTTCCTAGTATTTTGAAATTTTTTTCTCTAATTCACTTCCTTAGTATTTTAGAAAATTTTCTCTAATTTATTTCCTAGCATTTTGAAAAAAAATTTCTCCATTTCATTTCCAAGTATCTTTGGATGTTTTTCTAATTTACTTCCTGGTGATTTGGAAGATTTTTTCCTCCCATTTATTTCCTAGTATTTTAAAAAAATTTTCTCTAATTTGTTCCTTAGTATTTGGAGAGATTTTTCTCCAATTTATTTCCGTAGTATTTTGGAAAATTTTTCTTTAATTTATTTCCTAGTATTTTGGAAAACTTTTCTCTAATTTATTTCTAAGTATTTTGGGAGATTTTTCTCTAATTTACTTCCTAGTATTTTGGAAGATTTTTCCACTCTTATTTATTTCCTTGTATTTTGAAAAAAATTTCTTTAATTTATTTCCTAATCTTTAGAGAGATTTTTCTCTAATTCATTTCCAAGTATTTCGGAAAATTTCTCTCTGAATTGTTTCTCAGTTATTTTGGGGGATTTTTCCCTATTTTTTATTTTATTTTATTTGCTAGTCTTTTCAGAGAATGTTGATTATAAAAAAATTATTGCTAATATATTCAGAGAATGTTCTTTAAATTATGTCCAACATCTTCTGAGAATTTTCTACAGATTATTTCCATAAACATCATGAAGCTTTATACACCTGAAAATTTTTTCTTTAAATCCTCAAAAAAGAAGGACTATATTAAAATTTTTAGAACATTTTTTAAAAAATCAGAAACTAATCCTAATTTTTTCTAAGGCTGGCATTACACTATAAAAGTTTTAGAAAAGTTCTTTTATAAAACTTGAAAAATGCAACCAATAAGATCATCGGTTGCATTTGCTTGAATGTAACCAATATGCTTATTGGTTGGATTTTTTAAGTTTTATAAAAGAGCTATTATCAAACTTATTTTATAAAATTTTAAAAATGCAGCCAATAAGCGCATTGGTTACATTGGAGCGAATGTAACTGATGCTGTTATTGGTTGTTTTTTCAAGTTTTGTAAAAGGTATTTTATCCCCGGCTGTAATAAAAAAAAAAAAAAAACAACGGCTGGCATTACACTATAGAGTTTTATGAAAGTTCTTTTATAAAACTTGAAAAATGCAACCAATGAGTGTATCAATTACATTCGAGCGAATGTAACTAATGGGCTTATCGGTTGTTTTTTTAAAGTTTTGTAAAATAACTTTTATCCAACTTTTATAGTGTCATTCCGGCCAAAGATACAAAATATCTACGTGGGAAAAATGACATCTCTCTCAACACGGACGAAATGTTTATTATCGGTGTTATTGGTTTAATCTGGACCTAGACTAAATATAATCGTAAAAAAGCGTCTTGTGATCTCTGTCTACTTATTGATTATGGTGCGTCGATCAACGCTAGAACTGATTAATAGATAGTTTTTGCGTTATTATTATGTACGTATAAGAGCTTTCAAACAGCTTGGGTTTTCTTTCGGGGAATCATAAATATTATTTCAAATGGATTGATTCTATTTATGTCTGTTATCGGAACTGATTCGCCACTGCTTGTATTTTTCTACTGATTAAGACTTTGGGGAGAAAATATTATATGAGAATAGCGCAACCAATGTGTAGCATGTCTTTTCTGAATCTATTCGGTCCAACTCGGTTATAACGACATGTGAGATTCCACAAAATTTTGTGGATCTAGGAAATTTCGCCTCCGACATTTCTCGCCCTGGATGTTTCGCTTCCCGGCATTTCGATTGCCCCTGACCGTATGAGTAACCGAGTGACGAGTGAGCGACCAAATGAGTATGAATAAAAGAGTGTGAGCGACTCTGTATGGGTGAGTGAATGACCAGATGAGTGACCTTATGAATAAGTGAGCGTGAGAGATTGTATGGGGGAGTGAATGATCACACGAGTTACCAAGTGATTGACCGTATGAGTGACTATCTTAGTGATCAAGTTAGTGACCATATGCGTGACCATCTTAGTGATCAGGTTAGTGACCATATGCGTGACCGTCTTAGTGATCAAGTTAGTGACCACATGCGTGACCGTCTTAGTGATTAAGTTAGTGACCGTGTTAATGATCAGGTTAGAGACCATATGCGTGACCGTCTTAGTTATCAAGTTAGTGACCGCATGAGTGACCGTCTTAGTTATCAAATTAGTGACCGCATGAGTGACCGTCTTAGTTATCAAGTTAGTGACCGTGTTAATGATCAAGTTAGTGATCGTCTTAGTGATCAAGTTAGTGACCGTATGAATGACCAAGCTCGTGGCCGTATGAGTGATCAAGTTATTGACCGTATGAGTGATCAAGTTACTGACCGTATGAGTGACAACTCTCATACGGCCACTTGCTGTCACTCACTCTTACCGTTACCATTCCACTCGTTCACTAATACGATCACTCACTTGTTCCTCATACGGTCACTCACACCTTCAATTGACCTCTCATATGGTCACTCACACCTTCAATTGATCACTCATGCGGTCGCGTACTCATTCATCTGGTCATTCACTCACTCACTTCGTCACTTACACGGCCAGGGCAGGCGAAATGTCCGGGGACAAAATGCACTGGAGACGAAACGCGCCATGGGTGAAATGGAGGAGGCGAAATTTCCGTAAACACAAAATTTTGATGGTACAAAACCGCGGTTGACGTTTCCAAAACCTTTCCAGCACTTCAAATACTGTACACCAAGGGTGCACAAACTTTTCAATTTGCGGGTCAAATATGAGGCTTTTCTCGGGCCAGCAACTTGTATATGTAGGGTGGCCATATGACTTGTATTTTACGGGACATTCCCGTAATTTTGGTCATCCCAATCTTTCCTGCAAACACTAGGCCCAAGTGATCCGTGAATGTACCACAAAATGATCTGAAAATGCACCGCGGGCTGCTTAAGCTCCCCATTAAAAAATCTCGCCACAGAGAGCAACAGGCCTCTGCACAACGATACAATTATTCAATCATTACACTTCAATCATGAGTGAATGTGTCACAAGTCACTTGAGTGATCTGTGTCGCCAGTTTCTTGAGTGATCTGGAGTTGTGCCGCGGGTGACTTGAGTGATGCGGAACTGCACTACGGGCCGCTCAAGTGCTCTGTAACTGTGTCGTGAGTTGCTCTAATGATCTGTTGATATGCCGCTGGTTCCTTAAGACATGGATTCTTAACCCTGACCAAAACTTGGGTCGCCGGGGCTCCCGAGGTGGGTCGTTATCTAAATCTACCACCAACCAGGGACTCTGAACTATGGGGTCCCGACTCCAACGTAATTCGCATTGACTTCCGAGAAGGGCCGTACAAACACACTTGCAGCCAGGGATTCTTGAGCTATGTATCATGACCCAACCTTCATTCGTTGGGGGATTCCGAGTTGGGTCGTAAAAATCCATTAAGCCAGGGGGTAATACGGGTCACAACAAAGACTTGATAGGCAGGGGCTTCCGCGATGGGAATCATAGAAATCCCCTATAACAGCCAGGGTATCCTGAGCTATCGGTCACTTACCAGACTTGCTTGGCACGGGTTTCCGAGATGGGTCGTACGAATCACTTACAGCCAGGGCTGCAATTAGATGCTTGGTCACCTGGGGCAAGCGCGCATTTTGATGCCCCCCCCCTTGTAATGTTGAAGGAGAGGTTTGAGAATGAAATTTGCGCCCCCTCGGGTCAATCCCCGGGGCACGAGACTCAGCCAGGGACTCTTGAGATTATGGATCACGACCGAAACATCTTATTATAAATGCCCTTATTGCGTCACTGGTTTCACTAATTTGGAAAAACAAAGTCGTATGGGTCTCGAAGCTGATCTTGTTGTTGATTTTGGGTCTCGAAGCTGATCTTGTCGCTGATTTTGGGTCTCGAAGCTGATCTCGTTGCTGATTTTGGATCGCGGCTGAGAAAAATGTTAAGAACCCCCTGTTTTAAGGGATTTATAAAAGTTGTGTCGCTTATTTCGTTTTTACAAAATTAAATATGAGGTCGCGTAGGCCCGTAGCCAGAAATTTCGTTCGGGGGAGGGGGAACCAAAGTGATGGAACAATAGATATGTCCATCTTTTTTCCTTTTTTCGATCATTTTCTCACATTTCGGGGTACCAGACCCCCCCCCCCCCCCCCACAAGTCCCCCCCGCTACGGCCTTGAGGTCGCGAGCCACATTAGACTAATCCGAGCTCTTGGGTTGAGCGTGTATGTGTGATTCAAAGCCAAAACAGTTTCTTTGAGTTACTAAAAATATTTCCCAAGACACCCGCTTGTTGTTGTTTCTTGGTCACCTGTTGCTGAGACATCGTTAACGTTTTCTTGGAACCAACCATTTCAGTTTTTTTATGATTGACTGCAAAAAACAAAATGGTGGTTTAGTGGTTCAGAGCTGGGAATCATCACCCCTCACATGGGTTCCCTTTTTTTCTTTCTGTCCCCCTCAAAAGGGGGAGAATAGCACAAGTCAAGTGAAGCTCATGCACTGAAGAAAAGAGGGAGAGCGATTCGATGATTTTTTGGATGGTGTAACCCAAAACCGAGCGCACGTGTTGTAAACACATTCCCAGCGCCCACCGCTTGATGTATGGAATCCCGGGTTCCCTTGTGTTGGGGCCTTCCCCCCCCCCCCATCCTCTTCTTTGCCACTTTTCATGCGGGGGAAGGGGAGGCTATCGAATTACATATCGAGGGGCTGTGTATCAATCTCCAGTCCGGAACCTGCTGTACAGTGGGAACTGTCTGCTTTGTCTTTCATGTGTTCAAACCCAGAGCCGTCCTTATAGGGATGTGAGATTCGCACGGGCCCCGTGATTTGTGAGGGCCCCACCCCCAGACAACGTAAATTGTTGGAGACTTTTTAACCATTTCTTAAAATTATTTATTGCATTATTTCTGAATTTTTCATGATTGAGGAATTATTAGTTTCACTTACTCATAACTTTCACGAATTATGGAATTATTTGTTTCATTAATTGTGAATTTTCATTAATTGTGTTTTCATAAATTTTGGAATATTTTATACCATTAATTCTGAATTTTCCTCAATTTCTGAATTATTAGTTTCACCAACTAGTAATTTTCATGAATTATGGAAATATGTTTTTCATAGTTTCTTAATTTTCATTAATTCTAGAATTTTTTTATAACGATAATTCTAAATTATCTCCATTTATTCTGAATTTTCATCAATTATTTCTGGGGAATTATTCCTTTCATCAATGCCGGAATTACTTTTGATAATTCTCAATTTTCATTGGTGCTGGATTATTTCTCTTTCGATTATTTTTAATGCATTCCCCCCATTCCAAAATTTTCATTAGCTTCAGGAAATTGTTTCCTCTCATTAATACAAAATTACCTTCAGCGATGAATTTTCATAAATTTTTGTGTGAGTTTACATTTAATTGTGTTTTTGAAAACCAAAATTTTGTGTGGGTATTTTTCCGCATTCCCCTGTGCATTCTGAAGTACTGATGCCGATTCCACACAAAATACATGTGTATGAAATCGGGGCAAAGGGGCGGTGATGGTCCTAAACCTTTTTGATGCCCCGACATTGTTGAGACGCACCTGGGCCCCCACTCTATTATTTTCGCACCGGTTTTCTCTCGTCTGGTAAGTGCGCCCTGTTCAAACCGCAGTTTCTCAATTAAATATTGCCGAAACACTGTCTAGATTTTAGGTCCACACTTTGTCCAGTGTACTAGAAAGTTGCTTGACGTAAATGTGTATGTCTGAAGTCTCGTCTTCCCGACGTGGCCGGACAATTGCTGGAGATTTCGTGAAGAATTTTGCCTGACTTAATTAAATGCCCATGCCCAAACAAAGTCTAGCGTCTTCGTGAAATGGTTGAACAGCTGGAGCCAATTTTGCGGAGACATTCGACTTAAATGTCGACGATTATAGCGAAGTGCTCATCCACATCGCACGCTATCCGGTCGTCAGGCTCAGTACCATCTTGACGCATGGGCCCACCCGGGGGCCTCAATAGTAGAAGGGCCCCCTCCAGAAAAATGAGGTCTGACTGGAATTTTCTAGAATTTACCAGGTAGGGCCTCAGCCGCTGCGGTGGTTGAGTGATCATAATGACGGACTCGCGTCGCGAGGATCCGGGTTCGAACCCCACCGTCACCGCAGTGGTGGTCGGCTGAAGTTGGTTTCCTGTGGTTCCCAACTTCGAGTCGCAAATGCGAGCCGATCTCCCCATTAAAATGTCTCGCCACAGAGAGCAACATGCCTACAACGATTAATTATTCAATCATTACAGTTCACTCATAGTTAGAAAAACTGGTGGAAGATGGCAGCACTACACATAACAAGCATTACACAGAAACAAACTTCACATCAGGTTTCACTACACGTACACGCACATTCCCGCGTGTACCAATTCGTTAGAGGTTCCGCAAAGGAATATGGACGAGGTGCATGTCTGGGTTTAGTAGTAGTAGGTAGGGCCTCAGGAAAATAATTTGGTCCGAGGACCCACGCTGCTCTTGAGACGGCCTTGGTCAGACACACGGTATATCGCGAAGTGACCGACCAATCACTAAGTGGCTGGCCTTTCTGCCCATTGAACAGGCTTCAGGCGAAATGACAAGTATCTGGTCAGTTCGAAAACTGTCGGTGACGGGTAATGTCTGAAGCGACTAGAACTTCACGAAGATGCTGGACTTGACATGGACCGGAGCATACATAAATCTATGGCGAGCTATAGTCGGATCTGCTTGATCGGGTAACGGATAAACAGATACCCCCGCTTTAACGGATAGGATGTCTGGAACCAAACTTTCTCCCATAGAGACAGTGTTACAATAGTTCTCCGCTTGATGTAATAATTTCAACTACTTTTTCCCCCACATAATCGAATATTATGATTCACACGACAACTGTAAATACAAAGGGTGTGATTATGTAATTCAACTTGCCGCAAATTACTGGTGAATCGTTGATCCTGGAGGCATAATTTCGGAAAAAATATTATCCAAATATGTAAAGTTTTTCTCCCGTTTTTCAGTTAAAAAATTTCGAATATTAATTATTATTATATTATCACTTAGAAACTACGGCTGTAATTGGCAACTTTACAGTTTTTTCGTTGGCATCCCGTATTTTTATGAAAGAAATATGGTCAGCCTAAGTATTTATCGGGTTGTATCTTTTGATACTTTTCTACCGGAACGCCTTCCGCTGGCCCGATTGAGCCCCTTGGCGGCGGCATTTGGCCAGACGTTGTGCATCCCTAGCGTATTATGTGCTGGACCAGTTTATATCCGTTTAACCCATTTGCACCGAATACAGTAACGATTTGGCTTTGTATAATACGGAAGGGGGGGGGCAAAAAGTCCGTAGAAACTTTAAAAATGAATAAAAATCGAAATAAAAACGGTTTGCAGGGTTAGCATCACTAAAAAGGTCACGGGGATTTTTTTCAAGACAGGAAAAAAGATTAACTCAAAATGCGGCCAATAGGTGGCGTTGGTACGAGCGACTTCGATGGAAATATGCAAATGAGACGGTTATAAGAACTTGCGTTCCTAATCCACAATCAGTTCACCGTTGTAAACCGTGTATGTGAACTTGCTGCAATCTGCCGTTGCTGGATTTGTGACTCGCCGGCAATGTGTTATCCTCTGTGGTGGTGGTCACGTGGAACACGTACTGCTCGTTATTTGCGTACCTTTTCTTTGACTTGTGTACGTCAATGCCACCTATCGGCTGTTTCTTGAGTTTTTTTTCCTGTCTTAAAAAAATTCCCGTGACCTCTTCAGCGATGCTAACCGTGCAAACCATTTTTTTATTTCGGTTATGTTTCCTGTTTTTATGAATTTTTAAAGTTTCTACAGACTTTTTTCCCCCCACCCTGTATTTAAGCCTTGCAGCTAGATGTTTTATATTTTAGCATGAATAAATGACAACCCTACTCAGAGACTGGCATTGAGAAGCCATTTCTATTTTTAGAAATGAGCTCTTGAAGTAGGTGATTTTATTATCCCGTTGGTACTCTTGTTTTCCACCTTAAATATTATCGAAATTATATTGTTATTTTCGTGATTGATGTAATTGATTAATTAGGTCAGTGGTTCTTAACCGCGGGTGCGGGAGAGCATCCGGAAAGAGTGCGAGATCCGGAAAAATTGTAGCATTTTGACTGATTATTCAGGAGATTGAAATGATGCGAAGAACCGAATTTTGAAACTTTCGCTTGCAGAAACGTGTAAATTCCAATATTCTCAGTTTAAAATTATTTATATATAGGATACAATAATTATATACTTCATATATGTAGGGTGACCATACGTCCCGTATTTCCCGGGAGCATCCCGGTATTTTCTGTTTTTCTGGCCGTCCCGATTTTTTTTTCAAAAGTGTCCCGGTTTTTCCCGTTTTTACGTGAAGCCTACTTGGATTTCTATTCTTTATTAAAGTCAAAGATTGAAATTATTTTTCAACTCATAAATTATATTATGATAATTACAACTATAAATTAGAACATTAATCTCCCACATTTGTCTTGGTGAACGTTTTATCTCGTGGAATTTATTTTAATCCACGCAATTTGCACCAATGCTTCATTTAACGCCATATTGTTTAATTACCCCCGTAATTACAGCAATATTTAGCAATTTTGTTCAGTTTTGGCGACATTTCTGGTGATAATTGGCTATGTCCCGTATTTTCCCGTATTTGGAATCCCTGTTCCCGTATTTCTCTCGAGGAAATACGATCAGCGTATTTATATGCAGTTTGAAAATTCTTTTGCAAAAGTTTCTTTTTCTGCTAATGGCACTAGATCAGGTGCGAAGGGGAAGATCGCAACTGGCCGCAAAATTGGATTTTATTGCATTGATTACATATGATATTTTACGATAACTGCTTCAACTTGAAATTCTATTGAACTAATGATGAAAAACATGTCGATTTTGATAAACAGACACACATGCTTGTAAAATTCATGGCCCCTACATCTTTGAGCGGGCCCTCGATTTTTGACAGGACCTAAGACAAAATTTTTATTGGTTGTGAATAACATTTTCAGCCTTAAATACAGTAAAACCCCTTTCTTGCACAGGGTGGGATCAAAAAAAAAAAAAAAATTGGTCCGTAAAAGAGGGGTAACCACGGCCCTACATCCTGGAATAAGGCCTCCATGTGGACATATGTTCACTGGCCCTTCTATAGTGAATTTGCATCACGAAAAAAAAAATATAATAATAAATCGTAATTGTCCCGTGCTCCAGGGATTCAGCCCGGTCAGGGGGCCATGGGGGTAACCATTAATCAGCGGTTTATAAATGCATACGAGAAATTATTATTCATTATTAGCCGTAAAAGAGGGGTTTTAATGCATTGAAGAGGGCTGCAATATTGTTCTAGCAGATCATTTCAGTTCATTTCTATTACCCGCAACGCATTGGCAAATCACTTAAACAGACAGCGACCGCATTCATAGATCATTTCAATTACCCACGGTACATTCACAGATAATTTCAGCTACCCACGGCACATTCACATCTTACTTGAACAGTCAGCGGCACATTCACAGATCACTCAAACAGACAGCGGCCACATTCACAGATCGCTCAAACAGACAGCGGCCACATTCACAGATGATTTCAGTTACCCACGGCACAGATCGCTCAAACAGTCAGCGGCACATCTACAGATTACTTGAGTTGGCCAGCGACACTTTCCTCAAACTAATGATGTGGCCCGCGCTCCCGAAAATGTTGAGCAACCCTCGCTTGAAACCATCCACGATGATTCAAGGAGACGAACGCGCCTGTCGATGCATTCAAAAAAAATAAAAAAAACCCTTCGAATAGCCTTAATTGGTACAAAATTTCAACAAAACATCCCAAATATCCAAACGCAATTTCCAAAGTGCATCAAGGTGCACACGGGACCGACTCTATTCACAAATGCAAAAAAAAACCAAAAAAAAAAAAAAAAAAAACCAAATACAGTGTCTTCCAAAAGAAAAAAAAAAATTCCATAAAAGATATTTTCTCTCCCAAGAAACCAAAAAAAAAAAAGAGCGTTTGAAGTGAAAAGAAACGGCAACTCACACACGCGGCAACCATCAGTGGGTGGAGAAACGTTTTCTTTTCTCATCAGGAGATGGTGGACGTTGTTGAATCTGTGCTCTTCCTTCTACAGAACGAAAAGAACCAACGTCTCTTTCCCCCCCCCCCCTTCCTCAAGGTCAATTTCCTTCATACGAACGAACCCGGATGTTCGGTTCCTAAGAATTATGAGGTACATACAAATACACACTAGCGGCCACCAGCAAAAATAATAATAAAAAACGCTTTAAAAAAATAACGCCCTTTAAAAAAAAAAGAAGAGAGAACCTTGTGCAATGGAGTCTCTTTTCATTTAACTTTACCTGTTTATGGTGTTTTTTTTTTGGTTTTTCCTTTCGTTTTTATTATTATGACGACTGAGATCATGTTCATGGAAAAACACGACATTCGTTGATGGTTCAGGTCTCATTCATGTCGGTGATTTAATATTTTCATCGATTATATTGACGATGTCTAGAGAGAATTTGTCCGGTTCAACGCTGGATCGCGTGGACCGATTCGATTGTAGCAGGGGGGTTCTTAACCTTTTTTTTCAGCGGCGACCCGAAAAATCAGCTTCGCGAACCGCGGGACTGTTTGTTTTTTGGAAATTAGTTCTACCAGTCGACGCGCCTTTATAACGGGACTGCAAGTGGATTTGCACGGCTCATTTGGGAATCCACTGCGAATCGAGTCTGGGCCGTGACCCATAGCTCAAGAGCCATCGACTGTACGTAAATTGGCAGAATTTGGACAGGGAACCGTCTTGCGAATCAAAAGTTGGGTAGTGACCCGTAGTTAAAGAGCCCCTGAAGCAAGTTTGTGCCGTGACCCATAGCTAAAGAGCCCCTGAATCAAGTTTCTGCCGCGACCTATAGCTAAAGAGCCCCTGAATCAAGTTTGGGCCGCGGCCCATAGCTCAAGAATCCCTTACTGTAAGTGGGTTTGTACGACCCATCTCAGAAGCCTGTACGAATCGAGTCTGGGCCGTGACCCATAGCTCAAGAGCCCTCGACTGCACGTAAATTGGCAGAATTTGGACAGGGAACCGCCTTGCGAATCAAAAGTTGGGTAGTGACCCATAGCTGAAGAGCCCCTGAATCAAGTTTGGGCCGTGACCCAAAGCTCAAGAATCCCTTACTGTAAGTGGGTTTGTACGACCCATCTCAGAAGCCCGTACGAATCAAGTCTAGGTCGGGACCCATAGCTCAGGTCCAACGTCGAGCTTACAAAGGAATATCCCAAATAATCCAGGTTTATAACATCCTAAATAATTTCTCCTACTTTGCAGGTCCGGAAATTATTTATCTTATTTATTCATTTTTTGCTAGTCCTCAAATTATTTCTCCTACTTATTCACTTTTTGTCGGTCCTCAAATTATTTCTCCTACTTATTTATTTTTTGCAGTTCCGAAAATTATTTATCCTACTTTGCAGGTCCGGAAATTATTTATCCTACTTTGCAGGTCCGGAAATTATTTATCCTACTTTGCAGGTCCGGAAATTATTTATCTTATTTATTCATTTTTTGCTAGTCCTCAAATTATTTCTCCTACTTATTCACTTTTTGTCGGTTCTCTAATTATTTCTCCTACTTATTTATTTTTTGCAGTTCCGAAAATTATTTATCCTACTTATTAAATTTTTTGCTAGTCCTTAAAATATTTCTCCTTATTTATTTGTTTGCTGGTCTACACAAATTACGTTTCCTACTTATTCATTTTTTGTGCTAGTCCTCAAAATATTTCTCCCTCTTATTTACTTTTTTGTCGGTCCTCAAATTACTTTTCCTACTTATTTATTTTTTTGCTGGTCCGAAAATTATTCCTCCCTGTTTTTTATTTTTTGCCACACAGTTCTCAAATTATTTCTCCTACTTATTTCCTTTTTTTACCTTTGCGAATTATTTCTCTTATTCATGCATTTACTATCTGGCCCTCTGAAATTATTTCTCCTACTTATTAATTCTTTTGCCGATCCGCAAATTATTTCTTTCATTCCCACCGTTCTGCAGCTGTAAAATGGTTGAAGCACGCTGGTCTAGTTAGTGCGGTCTTTTTCAATGTTGCGTACTTCCAGTAGCTGACCACTCCGGGAATGTGCAGGAAGCTTGCGTATTTTTAAAAATGTGCAGAAGCCGAGTTCCCCCCCCCCCCCCCCCATGAAATGCTGCGGGACAGGTGCACCACCGTGGCGCGTACTCTTTGAAATGTGTAGGACGCTTTTGTGCCTAGAAAAATGAGGAGAATGCGTGAACACTGCTTGGAAATGGTGCGAAAATTTGTATTATCTTTTGGAATACGCAGGAGGCGTGTACTCCTTGGAAAGCGTACGAGATGCCTGCCTCTTGAAATGCTTAGTCGGCGTGTACTTTTTGAAATGTGTGTAGGACACTTGCATGCCTATATAAAGTCTGTTTTTTTCCTAACGCTGGAGACCAAGAGAGAAGAATCCGTACGCACTCCTAGAAATGCATAGGAGTTGCGTACCTCTTGGAATGCGTAGGACTTTCATATCTCTTGGAATGTGCAGGACGCTTGTGTGTCTATCAAAATCAGAAGAATGCGTGCGCACCCATAGACAGGGCTGTAACTAGGATTTTTGACGCCCGCGGCAAACATTATTGTGCCGCCCTCATAACTTTAAAATTCAATAATTTTATAACGGCGTTCTTTGTTTCCATCTAAAACTGCCGCCCCCCTAAATTTTGCCACAGGAGCAGTTGCCCCTCCCCCTTTCCGGTTCCTCTAGTTCCGGCCCTGCCATAGAAATACGTGGAAGGCGCACTCCCTTGAAATGCGTAGATGTGAGCATCATCCCTCACAGTGTGCAGGAGGCATGTATTCCTTGAAATATGTAGGACGCTTGCATGCCTAAAAATATTAGAAGAATGCTTGCTTAGAAATGCGTATAGAAAATTTTTATCAACACTTGGAATGTGTAGGAGTCTCGTACATCTTGAAATGTGTAGGACGCTTGCGTGCGAAATAAAAAGAATGCGTGCGCACTCCTCTACAAAATACGTGGAATTCCCGACGTACTCACAGAAATGCGTAGAAAGCAGGACGTACTCCCTCGAAATGCTTAGGATATGAACATCATCTCTTGAAGTGCGTAGGAGATGTGTGTGTACTCCTGAAAATACGTAGGGCGCTTGCGTGCCTAAAAATAGGAGCGGAATGCGTGCTTAGAAATGTGTAGAAAATTTGTACCATCACTTGGAATGTGCCGCATGGCACTTAATTTAATTTACACTGTGCCGCGGGTCACTTGAGTGATCTTTAACAGCACCCAGAATTACTTATCCGTAAATGCGATTTGCAAATGTTCCGCGTCAACTTAAGTGATCTGGAAATGTGCTGTGGGCCACTTCAGTGATCAGAGAATGCGCCTATGGAACACTTATGGAACTGCTCTGCGGGCCATTTAAGTAATCTAGAAATGTCCCGCTCAATTAAGGTGTACATAATTAGGTTAGGGATAGCGGGGCCACACCAGATGACTCCGAGGGCCCCCCCCCTTTTGGCCCGCGGGACATGGGTCGAGCATGTACGGTTAAACGTTTCTTGAAGATAGACAGACACCACATTCTTGAAGGTAAGTCCTGTTCACACAATGGAAGGTCAGGGCTGTTGTCAAGATGTTTGAAGGTGCTTCTGCCTCCTTCCCTTTCGATGACCTTTCAGGCATTAATCCCTCTTCAAGAAAGTTGTTGCTACCACCTCCTCGTCCTCCTCCTTGACGAGCTTTTACTTTTCCTCTTTTATGTGAAAGCTTGTTGATGATGGGGCCGTCGTTGAGCCTGCACTAGGAGGGTCATTGACATCGCTTCTTGCGTGGGTCATGTCATAGCCGAGGATATGGGGTTTTTTTTCTTAAGAAAAGTAAGAAAAGATCGTCCTGTATTGTTTTTGAATGTCTTGGTCAGTCATTACCGAGGAGCGACCTTCGAATTATTTGACTTACTTGTGACAAGTAGTGTCTTCCATGAATTTATGGATTCCTCGATTTCCAGGAGCTTTTGTCGTGTCTTTCCGATTCCGGGGGGAAAGGGATCCCGGGCCCGAAATATGTTGACTGCGTTATTTGACTTGTTTCGCCCTAATCCACAGAGCCGTCTTAAGAGCATCGTGTGGCCCCGCGGGAGAAGGAATGTTTCTGAGGCCCTACCTGACTAAAAAAATGTCTGCACGTCAATCAATTTGCGTGCTTACCCTTGTATTTTTAATCAGATTTAAATTTATATCAGTCTCTCTCTCTCTCTCGGCACTTGAGGCTTCCCGGGCCAACTTGGGTGGGCCCATGCTTCAATACGGCACAGCTAATCCAAATTGGGGGAGGGGTATGAGTACCAGATCTCTTGAGTGTCTCGGGGGGGGGGGCAGGCTCCTAGACCGGAATATTTCGCGCCCCCTCTCAGACCAGACTTTCACGAGCCCCTTTATGATGAACTTATAGCGTGAAAAATAAAAAAATGATGATTATCATCCCGGGCCCCGTTTTCAAAATCAATGAAGTAGCCCGCTCATGGCCCCCACATCCTGTAGCGAGGCCCCTAGGCTGGAATCTTTTGCGGGCCCCTCGGTCAGACTTTTAACGGGCCCCTTCTGTTGTTAATTTATAGCGTGAAAAAGCAAAAAATGATGATAATCGTTCCGGGCTAGAGCCCTGTCAGCCCCCTCCCCCCATCTCCCATTTGGGGGCCGTAAGCCCGCTCATTAAGGTAGAATATCTCTCACTGTTTTGCCCCCCCCCCCCCCCCATGATTGCAATTGAAAGACCGTCCTACCCCCTTTTTATGTTTCAAGATCAACTGGGTCCCAAGTGAAATTCGATAGTAACAGAATGTGTTCAATGTCCATCGTGATGAAGGCAGATTAATGACAGTTTCGATTTAGTGACCATTATTATTCTTACCCATTTTTTTACCATTCCCGTAGCGTGCCCGTAGGTGCGGGACGATTCTTACCATATTTTGCTTTTTCCCACTATAAATTAACTACAGAGAGGTCCGTGGAAAGTCTGGTCTGGGGGGGGGGCACTAAAAATCCTAAGCCTATGGGCTCTGCTGCAGGATGTGGGGTGGGCCAGGCTGGTCCCACAAAAAAAAAAAGATCGATGTAAATCCAAACAAGTAGATCCAAAGATGACTACTGTCCAAAGATGATGACGGTGACAACTCAGCTCACAAAATGTTGCAAAAATGGCACAGATGTGACGCTTCCATGTACCGCCACCCCCGTCATCCCGCAACGTGTTAAAATCTAGACGTAAAAAAACAGCCACTGATATAATAATAAGTCTCCCCCCCCCCCACATTTATATATATAAAAAAAAAGGAGCTATGGGCAAAGCATTCACGGGGGCGGGGAGGGGTGCAACCAATGCGATATGCCTATAACATGGAAGAGGAGCCACCGCCACCACCACCACAAAACGGCTCTCGTGGCTCGATGATGATGGTGACTCATCAGAGAGCGGTTTGTCCAATACCGAGGGTATTAATAAATAGGATGGGTAGTGGTGGTGGTGGTGGGCGCCTACTCTCGATCGTTTAAATGGGGGAGGGGGGGGCTCAATTTCCATAGAATGATGGCGTGGGTGAAGTACTCTTACCCCCGTGTACACCATCGGTACCAGTTATGAAGTCAACTGCAGGCACGTGCTACCGGTTAAAAATAGGGAGGGGGCGGTTGTTCAATCCGGTGTTTCAAGAAGACTCAGTCCAGAGCCACCCTTGGGGGCGGGGGGGGAGTAGTGATAGGTGCGGCGGCATCGGACCCCAAGCTTTAGTGGGACCCCGCGTTCATGACAAAAACTATTGGAGTCTTTCGCCAATTCTGAAATTATTTTTTCGGTTAATTATGAATTTCCACAATTTCTGGAATTTTTTTCTACTGTAAGTTCTATATTTTAACAACTCTGGAATTATTTTTTTCCTTTTATTCTGAAATTTTTGTTCATTCTGGAATTAACAATTTCATCAATTATCAATTTCAATTCATTCTTGGATTATCAATTTCAATTCACTCTTGGATTATCAATTTCAATTCATTCTAGAATTATCAATTTCAATTCATTCTAGAATTATCAATTTCAATTCATTCTAGAATTATCAATTTCAATTCATTCTAGAATTATCAATTTCAATTCATTCTAGAATTATCAATTTCATTAATTATAAATTTTCATCGATTCTGGAATTTTTTCTTTCATCAATTCTGAATTATCATCATCTATGGAATTTTTGTCCAACGTCAATTCTTTCATTAGTTCTCGAATAAATTATTTCATCCTTTGACACTGAATTTACATCCATTCTGGAATTATCAATTTCATTAATTATCAATTTCCATCCATTCTAGAATTATCAATTTCATTAATTATCAATTTCAATCCATTCTAGAATTATCAATTTCATTAATTATCAATTTCAATCCATTCTAGAATTATCAATTTTATTATTTCTCAATTTCAATCCATTCTAGAATTATCAATTTTATTATTTCTCAATTTTCATCGATTCTGGACTTTTTTTCTTTCATCAATTCTGAATTATCATCATCTATGGAATTTTTGTCCATCGTCAATTCTTTCATTAATTCTTGAATTCTTATTTCATCCTTTGACACTGAATTTCCATCCATTCTCAAATTATCAATTCCAATAATTCTCAATTTCTATCAATATATTCTAGAATTTTCCCTTCCGTCAATTCGCAATTTCCATGAATTCTAGAATAATTTCTTTCGAATTATTTTCAACTCGTAAAGTCTACAATTTTCATTAGTTTCGGGATTTTTTTTTCTGCCATTAGTTCAAAATTACATTCAGTGCTAAGTTTTCATCCATTTTTTTGCCTTGATCTACATTTAATTGTGTTTTCAAATATTTCTGTATGGACTTTTACCTCAGATTCCTACAAATTCTTAAATAATGGATACGATGCGGATTCCCCCCCTCCTCTCTCCAAAAAAATCGGGACGAAGGGTTCCCACACATTTTTGGTGCCCTGAAATTGTCGAGACGTACCAGGCCCCAGCTATTATTTTCGCACACTGGGCCCCCGCGCCTAGTAAGAGCAGCTCTGACTCAGTCCTCAGTTCCAGCTTACGTGGTGATGACCAGTGTCCGATTACTTCTGGAATTTTTTCGGTGCCCTTAGGGGCCAATAGATATTTTTCCTTCTATTAGTGAGAGATAGAGAGAGAGAAGAGGAGCACTTTCCCCCGCCCCCAAGGTTACAACCAAAGCTGCATTAAGAGTAAGCGTAAACAGTCCTATCGTTAAACTGGTAGCCAAACGGCATCAGCGCCCTCTCTGTTTAGATGGGTACCTTCTGGCCTGTGATTGGCTGCTAGCATCGGGTAGGAAAGTCATTTCCCATAATGCATTTCCCCCATCACGGCGCCATTTTGTTTACTTACTCATGTGAAGACTCTCGGTTAGGTTGGTTATTGCTCGTGGTTATTTTGGCAAATTGTTCATCTTTAAAATTATAAAAACGGGCCTTCTGATGGCCAACTAAAATTATATTTATTGAATAAGTCCGCGTGCATTTGATGGGTGTAAAATGAACACGAAGACGGGTGTTCACAAGTGTAGATTTAGCTGTTGAAGTGTCGATAACATTGTTATTGTTACTGAGTGATTTATATTTTTATGCACAAGTACGTCTCCTATAAAGAAGTAAAAAATGTCCGCTTTAGTGGGAATTAAGATTTTTAGGTTCCGTAGCAATAGGCTGAAAAATAAATCAAAGTTGAAATCGGAATAACGCGATCAAGGGAAGGGAAGCGTGGGAACCACGTGATCAATCGGCAAGTTTGACCCATCAAACTTCAGATGGCGCTGCCATCAATTCCGCGGCCTTTCTTTAACATTGAGTGGGTACGCTTAACTTACAAGCGGCTTTGGTTACAACCGTCACGATCTTATCAAGATGGAGGCGATTTTTTTTTTCTTCGATGGTCATTTTTATGGAAGCTGTCTCGCGTCTGAGACGTTGACGGAGGAGGAGGTGTTTGGGGGGAGGGGAGGGGGCCCATTCGATCGAAGGGTCAGCGATAAATTTACTTCAGCAGTTTATAGATTGGAATCCCTTTGTTTGTTTGCGGACATCGTCGTCTGAGACTGATCGGTGTCCATTCCATGGCCCCCCTTAAGACATCCTAGAGCAAGGGCCGCCAGTCTGGGATCTTTGGCGAGCCCCCAATCCAGATTTTCCACGGAGCCATATATAGAAAATTTATAGCATGGATTTTTTTTTTTTGAGAAAAAAAACATTATCGTAACTGCCCCGGGCCCCGGACCCTTGTTAGAACACCCTTGTGGGGAGGCAATGGTTCATTCTGGCAGTGCCGTGTTAACGCGTGGGGGGACATCAAGCGTATTTACAGAGAATCTTAGTGGGCTATAGCCCAGGGTGGCGAGTGCGAGGGAGGGTGGCAAATTTGAGGAATGAATGGTCAAGAAAATTAGTAGAATGGTGGGAAGGGTGGCAAAATTTCTATAGCCCACAAATGGCAAAACCGTAAGGGGTGAACACGGGGGGGGGGTGCTCGAGGTGCCCGTGGCCCTCTCCCCCAAAGCCTACCAAAAATTAGAAGAAAAATAATAATAATTCGGTGAAAAAAAATTAAATATCGAGAAAGGGAATGCCCTGTATGTACCATGTTAATCAGTTTCTATTAATTTAAATGCTTTTTTAAAGGGTGGCAACTCAAAATGTCTCAAAAATTTTGTCCTTCCCAAGCCCTTTGTGACACTCCCAAGTCTTTTGTGCCCCCTCCACAGGTCCATCCTGCGTACGTCCCTGCTGTCGAGGGACTAGGTCAGTTGAGTGACGAAACACGAAACGAGTGACCTAGACAGTTTTTGCAATCATGTGAGTGGCCAAAAGAGTGCTCTTAGAGTTACTTAGTTTATCTCTAGGAGGTGCTGTATGCGAGTTTGCAAGTATGCGAATGACCCAAGGAGTGACCTAAAGAGTGAAGGAACAGTTCGGGTGAGCGGTCAAATGTGCGACTAAGGGAGTGTGCAGAGAGTGTGAGTGACCGGAAAAAACCTTTAGAATGTTTGAGCATGGAAAGTGATCAGAAAGCGTGGGATCAGGTCAGTGAGATACAAGATCGGTGAGTGGCGAAAAGTTTGACCAAGAAATTGTGCAAGCATATGAATGGCCTAAAGAGTAACCCAGATAGCGAAGGACTATGTCAGTGAGCAACCAAAAGAGTCGACAAAGAAAGTCAGGACACAAATTCTAGGGCCACGAAATCGGCTGCCTTTTTGTCCTTAGCTAAGATCTTTGGTGCTGCCCCAGGACAGGATGTTCCAAAGTAAATTTATCGTGTGATAAAAGAGAAGAAAAATTACGTATCATCTCAGGCACCAAGGCTGGAGGAGGATCCTGGATCCAACAAAAACGCCTCAACGTCTTAACGCCTGGGGCCCACACGGGCTCATCCAGGATTGCATCCAGGCATATCGAAGGACCCTATGATAACGACATTTGATATTATGCCTTTCAAGAAATTTGCATTTCCATCCAGAAAGGGGCCGCAGAACATGACTCCGACAACGGGCCCCCATAATGCTCTTGAGCGGGGGTGCACAACCTCCTGCCCGCGGGCCAAATGCTTCCCGCCAAGAAGTTCCATCCGGCCCGCGAAAGGTATTCCGGTAGAAAATTTAAAATACACACAACACAATAAAAATCTACACCCGATCAATCAATATTTCCGTCATAAAAATACAGGAAATCGGGACCTACACGAGATATCACCAATTATCTGAAAAAGTTGCCAAATACGAGTAAAGTTGCCAATTGTAGCCAAAAAATGTCAAAGCCAACTGAAGTTGCTAATTGTTGCCAAAAAATTGTGAAAAGTAAGTTAAGTTGCAGATTATATGCAAAAAAAAATTTTTTAAAGGCCAGTAAATTTGCCAAATACAGTCAAAAAACTGAAAAATAAAATTGCCAAAGGCATTAATTTAAAAGTGTGAAAATAATCTCAATTTTCGATTTTAATAAAATTCAAGCGAGGATGACCTAATTACGGGAATGGCCCGTAAAATATGGATCATATGGTCACCCTATAAACATAAGTATCCGTAAAGGGGTTGCGCACCTCCTTTTATAGAGTGTAGAGGGATAGACTCATGACTCTCTCCCACGAGGGAGGGGCCCTGAGACGATTCTTATTTTTTTTATATGTGTGTGTGTGTGTGTGCTTTTCGCATTTCGAATTCACTAGGGGGTCCTGCAACAGGGCCGTCATTTCAACTTTTTCCGGGGGGGGGGGGGCAAAGCACATGTACTAAATGTATGTGTATATATATATATACCATTTTTAGTGTATTTTCAAAAGCCGGGGGGGGGGCAGTGGGCCGTTGCCCCCCCCCCCCCCACCCCCAAATGACGGGCCAGTCCTGCAATACGATGAGGGGTCCATGAGGTGGATTCATGGTTGTGAGTTATCTAGTTACCTATTTGTGACCAAGGGGGCACCCAAAAAAATCACTTTGCCCGTACGGGCCTGTGATGCTGTTAAGACGGCCCTGCGTGCTATGCCAGTTATTATAAATATTTGCCAGCAAAAAAGCCCCCTTCCTTCTGAAATTCAGGTGTGATTAAAGGTGTGTGTGTGTGTTCAGTTGGCAACTACTGACCTTTTAATGCCACAATTTCAGCAGAGGGTCCCCCCTAAATTTCCCCGCCGGGATGTCAATTCCAGAATCCACAAGAAACAGGGAGGAGAGGGTAGCGGGAATAAACTCTCACTAAAAGAGATCAGAAAGAAACGTCCATAAACTCAATCCGATAACAAAAAAAAAAATTTTTTTTTTCCTTAACCCGTGGGGTAAGTGGGGCCCCTCCCCCCGGACTCGGAATCATCACCTTCTGCCACAAAGATCAAATCAGGCGCAAAAACCGACAGCTCGACCACATTTGATGATTCGACCCTTTTTATATATATATATCCTTCCGGAAGAGTAAACGGACATCTCACAAGGGGCGGGAGAGAGGGGGGCGGGCGAGTTCAAAAAAATATATAAGAAAAAATTATAGAAAAATATATATAAGCCCCCCTTACCCTATTTCCCAATTCCTCTCAGTATAGATATCGCTGACATCAGCAGGAAATCGCAAAGCATGATGAGAATTGAAGGAAGGTGGAGCCCCCCTGCCCCCCCCCGCATCCACTGAAAAATGTCAGTGGCGGCCATGACCGCGGGGGGGGGGGAGACCACGGGGGCTTGATGGGCATAATATCATATAAGGCAAAAAAGAAGTGAAAAGAGAAAGCGGTGGTCGCGAAAATCTAATGTCATCTTTAGTAGGAGGAAAATAAGCCTTCAGGGGTCAGGTGAATGTGTGTATGGGGGGCCCCAGTGTGCCCTTTTTTCTCATTTTTCCTGATAAAACTGGAAAAAAGGTTAAACGAATTAGATTTTTTTTACCTAGAAAATATATATTTTTAGAAAATACTAAATATTTCTCTTTTTGTGTTGGTATTTTTTCCCTTTTCTCGGCGCGTTTTTTGTGACTGAATGAGATGTGCCGTTGGGGGGGGGGGGGCCTGGGGCCTTTTTACATTCCGGAGAGACAGACGGCGTGGGCAGGATTTTTCAACGGGCTCCGTGTCACACCAGTATATTAATTGTATTGTAATTTATGAAGTAAGAAATTGAGAAAGACCAAAGCTGGTCTCTATCTTGGGGGGACCCTTAGAGCCCAGAGACGGAATAACACTGATTGGGGAGGGGGGGGGGGTGATTTAGGTGCACCATGTTTCCCTAAGTGGGTGACATGGATCTCGCTGCGTGCAAAATGATATGTTTTTTTTCCGGGTGAATGTAAATTTTTAAAAATATTTTAAAAAGCAAAATTTTCTTTTTTTGGCGAATTTTTTTCCTCCACTTGGCGACTTTTGTTCCAAAAAAAAACACTGACTTTCAGATCCTACACGCTAATCCCATGGTTCGTGGGGCCACGTGTGGCCCGCGATCTCGAACCTAATTTAGTAAAAATGGACTAAGGGCAGCATTTTTACAAAACAATTAAGTGACCCCTGCTGCACAGTTTCAAATCCGCAGCACAGTTTCAAATCACTTGAGTGGCCCGCAGCACAGTTTCAAATCACTTGAGTGGCCCACAGCACAGTTTCAAATCACTTGAGTGGCCCGCAGCACATTTATAGATCACTTATAAGTGACCCTCGGTGTAGTCTCACATCACTTAAGTGACCTACGGCACATTTATCAAATGCCTCAAGTGACCCGCGGTTTATTTACATATCAGTTGAGTGACCCGCGGCACATTTCCAGATCAATGAAGTGGCCCGCGGCACGTTCCCGGATCATTTGATTGACCAATGGCATATTTACAGATTTCTTGAGAGTGAACCTCGGCTCATTTACAAATCACTTTGGTGATTGCGGAATATTTACAAATCATTTTGTGAATATGCCGAATTATCACCAAGTGTGTCAGTGATAATAAGTGAAGTTGTATCACAATGAGATTTGGCACTACAGTTTTTTATGGTTAATGTAAATTGGTTAGCTGGTACTTGCAGACTAGTATGGGGGGGGGGGGCTGGGCCGGACCCTCTGATCTCACTGTGATTGTAAGAAGTGTATATGTTGGCAGCGAAACGGCCAATACTCTATATCATGTATTACTTTTTTTTTTTCCAGATGCTTGCGGACTTTCCGACATAACCCACATAGAGGGCCTGCAGGAGAAATCTCAGTGCGCCCTCGAGGAGTATTGCAGAACGCAGTACCCGAACCAACCGACGAGGTTCGGCAAGCTGTTGCTGAGGCTGCCCTCGCTGAGGACGGTCAGCTCCCAGGTCATCGAGCAGCTCTTCTTCGTCAGGCTCGTCGGCAAGACCCCGATCGAGACCCTGATCCGGGACATGCTGCTGAGCGGTAGTTCGTTCAACTGGCCCTACATGCCCCTCCAGTGACCTATGACCGAGGGCCCCTGCCATCACCCGGGGGTCCTCGCTACAGCCGCCGCCGCTGCCGCGGCCGCAGCTTCCGCCGATCCCGGACAGCAGCAACAGCACTGGCTGCTGTGCTTGACGGCGCTCATGTCTGGACAACAGCAGCAACACCATGTAGCCGCCGGACATTCACACATCACCGCCGATGTCAAACCTAAGATCCATAATCATCAGGTCTAAAAAAAAAAAAAAAATAGCCACCACGACACGGACACAATCGATTATCACCAAGTGGTCATCGACACCGGGAAAAATAACAAGGAATCTTCAGCCTATTGATGTTGTTCATGTTAAGCATCGTGTCAACCCCGTCAACCTCCCATACGAAATTTGCTCAAATTTTGCTACTGGACCTTAAGACGATTCCTCATCTGACCGTTCGTCAACACTCGACGTAGGTGGCGCCACCGTGCATCCGGCAAATTATCCGTCAATACCAACCTTGACCACATCATCATCATTCATTCGTCACACCGTGTACAACAAAGATGGCGTCGCCGCACTTTTACATGGGAAAATATATCAAACAATACCCTGTATATTAGTATATATATAAGATATGTATTTGTACAGACAGAAAGAGCTGTAAATATTCGTTGTTCAAAATCTGCATATTGCTGTATCATTATATATCAATGTAAATACCGTACAACAATATAAGTCATCAAGTATCAAAAAATCATGGTTCTTCTGGATCAATACAGACTAGAATGGGGGGGGGGGGCACGTGCCCCCCTTTTCCGAGTGTCCCCGTCACGAAATGACAAACCTTAACTTAATCCCGGTTATTAAATGGGTACAATAAGAGTATATACGTACTTAAAATCTGTGTGTATCGGATATTTGAAACGAGAAATCCAATTTGGCCGCCCCTTTCTGCCTCCCCAACAATGTTATTTTTGTGTCATGAAATTTCTAGAAAATTCGATGCTGGAAATTTTTTTTTTCCGTTCACTATTGCGTTCCTATGTATGTTTCTGTGTATTGAGTGTGTTACGTATCAGTGCTGTATAATGTATGTATGTAATTTACGTGTATGTTCAATGTACAGCTTATGGGCAAAAATAAATTTCTGGTTGTTCTTTTATTTGTGTGTGTGTGTGTGGATTGTGTTGAATTGTTGGTTTTGTTTTGTCAAGTGGTCTCCTACAGGGCAGTGTTCTGTAGCCTACTCACCAATGCCTCGATCTGTACGATGAATGGCGTAATATGGAATTTTGGTTTGCCATGAGGGAAGATCTTGATTTTTCTATTTGATGGTTAATCTCGGCAGTTCTAGGTCATTTCTGACGTGAGGTCCTTAAGATGGCCGTGCACTTGAGGTTGCCATGAAAGATGTGCTTAACCGCCATTTCATGGTCTGTTTATGGGTAGTTTCCGGTCATTTCTGACGGTGATACTTGGGATTGTCATACCACTGCCTACTGTTACTTGATGGTGTCGACCATTTCTGACAGGGGGGTTCTTAGAATGTCCGTGGCACTTCAGGCTGCCTTTCTTTTCTGTCTTTCAAACCGAGCATAACTCCGGTCTATTGCCACGGGCATTTTACTACCGAGTGAGTTGTGCCGGAAGTGTGTGTGTACCTAACAGTCCGAGTGCGTATCCATTGCTGTGTCTGATTTTTCAGTGCTGCCATCTATATTTAAGAAGTGAAGTGTAATGATTTACTATTTGTACTATTGTAGGCCTGTTGCTCCCTGTGGTGAGACTTTCTAATGGGAAGATCAGCTCGCATTCGCACTTCGAAATTGAGAACCACAGAGAACCAACATCAGGCTGCCATGAGGAAAGAGCTTTTCTGTCATTTGATGGTCTCTCTCTCGGTAGTTCTGGGTCATTTCTGACAGAAGATTCTTAGATGACCATGTTACGTGAGACTGCCATGAGGGAAGGGCTCAAACGTCCTTTGATGGTCTCTCTTTCATTAGTCATTTCTGACATGAGGTCCGCAGAATGTCCGTGGCAATGATGCCATGAGCAAAGAGTTCCGAAACGTCTCGATGGACAATTTCCGGTCACTTCCGTCATGGTAGCCATAGAATGGTGCTCCATGGCTCTTCAGATTAATTGCCATTTGATGCCATTTTATCTTATCGAAGTTTACCGGCCCTCTTTTTATCTCTAGGTGCATAGAATAATGTTCCGTGGTACTTGAGGTTACCAAGAGGGAAAAGCTCAAACAAACATAATTTCGCAGTGTTATGGGATAGTTTCCGGTTTCTGCCAAGAGATCCGTAGAATGGTGTTTCGTGGCAATGTTGCTCCGAGGGAAGGGTTCAACCGTCATTTCATGATCTCACATGGCAGCTTCCGGATATTTCCGTCATGAGATCGATAGAATGCTCTTCCATAGAACTTAAGATTGTTATGAGAGGAAGAGCTTAACTGTAATATTATTTTCTCGTTGGGCAATTTCCGGCCTTTTCCACACATAACCACTCACAGAATGGTGCTCCGTCGCAAATTTTGGTTGCAGTGAGATTGGTAGAACGATGTTAAAGGTTCGTGGTGCAACGGTATCTGTACAATGCTGCACCACAGGACTTTAGGGTCGATTATTCAACTGAATCGATTATTCAGCTGCTCTTTACCTCACGCAAACTCCGGTCATATCGCCATACAGCAATTTGCTAACGATTGAATTGGGCCGGAAATGAAGGCGCCATCTATCGGTGGTAGGGAAGGAAAGGGTTATCTTTGACCTTCCCCAAGATTGGACCCGACGGCAGCCTTCACGGTGGCAGTAGATTGTAGACGAGCATCTTACCACTATGCCACTCTGAGTAGTTCTTGTTCATTTCCACCACCAGATCCTTTAATTATGGTGCCGAGGTACATCAGGGAGGATTATAAAAGCCGTGTGATGGTGTGCCGCGACACTTTGCGATGATATCAGTTCCGTATTTCCATCGACAAGCCACTGTCAGGTGCCACCCGTTAGCGGAAGAATAAATCGAAAGAATACGAAAGCGCGTATAATTCATTCGAGAATGTTCTATCAGTTGAATAATCGGGATAAGAATCGCATCGATGTATAACGTTGATAATAATATTAATACAACAATAAATAAACTTTTTTCTTCATATTACCACATTAACACTGTTATCAGTTGGAAAGCTGCTCGCGCGTGAGATCAAAGGTCAAGAGGGAGTCACTCATCACCGCCATCTTTCTTCTTTTCCCACTATCAAGATCAGTTTGGTACAAACATTAAAAACAAAATCATAATAAATAGCGATAGCCGTTAATTTTTAGATCTGGGCGATCGAATAATATATATATCGACATAATGGGTACCTGTGGCGCCGTCTATAATCGATTAAAGGAGATAGAAAGTATAAGAAAAAACCAACCACCGCACAATTTTAGCGCAGAAAAAAAAAAAGGAATCGATTACGTTGGTTGCGCCATCTGTCGTCATACCAAAGAAATACAAACAAAATTAGCTTATTTGCTAAGAAATGCCACATTGCAAATTGACGTGAATCTTTTGAAAAATTTTTTCCTTCCCTAAATTAATTGAAGCAAGGAATATTATCAATAATAAACTAATCAATTTCGTCGGTAGCGCCATCTGACGCCGCACCAAGAAAATAAAGACGACATATACAGCTTATTTGTTAAGTAATGGAGAAATCCGATATTGTAAATTCTGGAAAAAATTTCCTAGCCTAAATTTTTTCAAAAGTATAGAAATTATTATCAATAAAATTATGAATATCTTGGGAAATACGCATCGTAAAGAAATTTCTCGATTATACGCAAGAGAAAGATATGCATAATATCCTTTCTTATCAGCAGGGAGGACGACGCCATTAAGCGTTCCAAACAAAATAAGGTTATCCCTTATCAGTGTTATTTTATTTACGAGATTTCTTTAGAATCTTTGGAAATAAATCGGGAATATAAAGGGATTTCTTTTGCACATGAATCGGGAAAGATTAACAAAAACTTTAAGGTCTGGGTTTGATCCCCCGGAGTAGCATAAACGTTCTGAACTTGCTTTAAATGTAGATCAAAGTCTAATTAACCATTGCGTGCGCATAAAATGTGATCTCGTGGACTTAAAGAAACAACAATGGGAAGGAATATTTCTGTTCTGCCAAATTTTAACTGAATGAGATTTAAAAAAAAGAATAATTAAATTTCAAATAAGTAAGAATAGGAAAAAAATTAACAATATTTCATTTAATTTAGTTCTCAATAAAAGTAATTCAGTTATTGATGAAAAATGGGCAGAAAAAACTGTTTGAAAGAGCAAAATTGAAATGATAAATTTTAGAAACTAATGGGTCATTTAAGTATTACGTTACGGGGGGGGGGATTTCAGATGACTTCTGATGACAAGGGGGGGGGGGGGTTTGAAGGTTGCTTAGGTCATCAACCACCTTTTTTGAAGATATGCTAAGCTGCTCATGAAATTTAGCTGAGGGGGGGGGGGGTTCAGTATTTTGCTGACTTATGCTGACAAGGGGGGGGGGGCAGAGGGGTTTGGAGGTTGCTTACGTCATCAACCACCTTTTTTGAAGATATGAAATATTCTAAGCTGCTCATGAATTTTAGCTGACGGGGGGTGGGGGCTCAGTATTTTGCTGACTTCTGCTGACAAGGGGGGGCAGAGGGGTTTGAAGGTTGCTTGCGTCATCAACCACTTTTTTTGAAGACATGAAATATTCTAAGCTGCTCATGAAATTTAGCTGACGGGGGGCGGGGGTTCAGTATTTTGCTGACTTCTGCTGACAAGGGGGGGGGCAGAGGGGTTTGAAGGTTGCTTTAGTCATCAACCACCTTTTGGGAAAATATTATATACTAGCTATAATACCCGGCGTTGCCCGGGTTTTCTTGAATGAGGCTTTTTTGGATCACGTGATATCTCCCTCTTTCTTTGAGGGACATGCAAACCTTGTCTAAGTTCACCAATATGGCGACTTCCAGCGCGACTCATGAAAGAAACAAATCTAGATTTAAAGAAACGTAAAAATAAATATATATATATTTTTCTTTTTTTAAAGGGTCGCTAGGTATTTTGATTCCCCCCCCTTTGAACTTCAAGTTATCTATCTCTGCCTGTTTCTGCTTCAAAAAATGCTTAATTAAAGCTGTGGAATTTTTTCGATGAACTTTTTACGGATCCATAAATAATTTTAAAATATCCTATAACCCACATGAATTTATGCAGTTGAATATTAAAAGACAATACGGAGACATTAATTTTCATGCTTAATTTGCTTGAGAAGATACTCGTATAAATAAAAAGTTGAAATCAATGTTATTGCATGGATATCCAACTCGAAAGCAGGCTAATTACTTCATATCTAATCTCCTGGGCTTCGTATATCTCTAAGCGAACTCAGTATTTCAAAAATCGAGAATTCTATACAGTTCTTAAAATTATTGATGCGACAGAAACCCCACCAAATTTCCGCATTTCTACACCAAAATCGGCAATTTTAACACTGATTTCTATGAGGATCACCATTTTCCTGACCATCAAAGCGATGCTGATGATGATTCCGACGTCATTCAAAAAACCTCATTACTGGGAGTATTGAAAATGTGGCAAACCATTATAAAGGCATAAATATTATACATTTACTGACAGCGTTGAAGAAATGACAAACCATTGTAGAGGCATATACACGTGTTAAACTCATTGCTAGGGAACCACGGTAACCAAAGTAAACGTTCGGAAAGTGATTGTTGAGGCCCTAAAACCATTGTTGCCCTACGGTTTTTTTGCCCATTTAGGGCATTTTCCCTGCTCTGACGAAATTTTAAAGTAGTCTATCGTTCAAGTCGGATCCCATTTAGTATGTATGGAAAATTTGGTGACGATCGATCTAAAATTGTAGATTTGTGTAGAGAACATACACACAGACAGAAAATCAATTTTATATATATACTAGGGGGGCTCTGCCCCCCTGCCGCCTTTGGCGGCCAACCCCCCCCCCACCCCCCACTTCTCTCCCGGACATATCTTGTTTATTTCGTCCCACTTCATCAGCGTGCTATGGAAAAGGGGAAAGGGACGTGTGAAAGCACCAGCCTACTGAAGAAGCGAATTTTAATGAAAATAATAATAAAGCAACAAAAAACAAATGAGATTCATCAAGTATCCCCAGAAAACTTCCCCATGGGGGTCCCCAGATTCAATTCGCTGAATTTCAGTGGGGCCCCACACTGGATATATCTTGGGCTACCGATGTGTTGCAAATTTTACAATGTTAAACCACAAAAATCAATGAGATACATTCAGGGGCACCGAATTACAACCTGCCAACATTTCCATGAAGCCCTGACCTGCAAGCTTGTCGGACACCCCCCTGTGAGAATTTTTCATTTTTATCAATTTTACAACGAATAAAATCCAGGGCCCCACATACAGTAGCGGGGACACAATACGCAGATTTTTAGTGGGGCCCCAGACTGGCTATATCTCGGGTTTCGGCTGTGGCAAATTCTACAACAGAAAAGAATGAGATTCATCCAGGGCCCCCAAAATGAAACCTGTAAACATGGGCCCCCCGACTTGGAAGCTTGTCGGTCATCCCCCGGAGCGAGTGCCATGAAAAATTTTCATTTGTATTCGTTTTACCAACGAATAAAATCCAGGGCCCCCAACAAATTACCCGGGACACCAATTCGCATACTTTTAGTGGGGCCCCAGACTGGCTTTATCTCGGGCTTCGGCTGTTGCAAATTCTACAACAGAAAAGAATGAGATTCATCCAGGGCCCCCAAAATGAAACCTGTAAACATAGGGCCCCCGACTTGGAAGCTTGTCGGTCATCCCCCGGAGCGAGTGCCATGAAAAATTCCATTTGTATTCGTTTTACCAACGAATAAAATCCAGGGCCCCCAACCAATTACCCGGGACACCAATTCGCATACTTTTGGTGGGGCCCCAGACTGGCTTTATCTCGGGCTTCGGCTGTTGCGAATTCCACAACAGAAAAGAATGAGATTCATCCAGGGCCCCCAAAATGAAACCTGTAAACATAGGGCCCCCGACTTGGAAGCTTGTCGGTCATCCCCCGGAGCGAGTGCCATGAAAAATTCCATTTGTATTCGTTTTACCAACGAATAAAATCCAGGGCCCCCAACAAATTACCCGGGACACCAATTCGTATACTTTTGGTGGGGCCCCAGACTGGCTTTATCTCGGGCTTCGGCTGTTGCAAATTCTACAACAGAAAAGAATGAGATTCATCCAGGGCCCCCAAAATGAAACCTGTAAACATAGGGCCCCGACTTGGAAGCTTGTCGGTCATCCCCCGGAGCGAGTGCCATGAAAAATTCCATTTGTATTCGTTTTACCAACGAATAAAATCCAGGGCCCCCAACCAATTACCCGGGACACCAATTCGCATACTTTTGGTGGGGCCCCAGACTGGCTTTATCTCGGGCTTCGGCTGTTGCGAATTCCACAACAGAAAAGAATGAGATTCATCCAGGGCCCCCAAAATGAAACCTGTAAACATAGGGCCCCCGACTTGGAAGCTTGTCGGTCATCCCCCGGAGCGAGTGCCATGAAAAATTCCATTTGTATTCGTTTTACCAACGAATAAAATCCAGGGCCCCCAACCAATTACCCGGGACACCAATTCGCATACTTTTGGTGGGGCCCCAGACTGGCTTTATCTCGGGCTTCGGCTGTTGCGAATTCCACAACAGAAAAGAATGAGATTCATCCAGGGCCCCCAAAATGAAACCTGTAAACATAGGGCCCCCGACTTGGAAGCTTGTCGGTCATCCCCCGGAGCGAGTGCCATGAAAAATTCCATTTGTATTCGTTTTACCAACGAATAAAATCCAGGGCCCCCAACAAATTACCCGGGACACCAATTCGTATACTTTTGGTGGGGCCCCAGACTGGCTTTATCTCGGGCTTCCGCTGTTGCGAATTCTACAACAGAAAAGAATGAGATTCGTCCAGGGCCCCAAAATGAAACCTGTAAACATGGGGCCCCCGACTTGGAAGCTTGTCGGTCATCCCCCGGTGCGAGTACCATGAAAAATTTTCATTTGTATTCGTTTTACCAACGAATAAAATCCAGGACCCCCCAACCAATTACCCGGGACACCAATTCGCATACTTTTGGTGGGGCCCCAGACTGGATATATCTTTTGCTTCCGCTATCGAAATTTTTCAACGTTAAAGCAGCAAGAAAACAATGAGATCCATCAAGGGCCCCTGGAAATGAAAACTTTTTACTTATACGTGAAATCTTCCCCGGGTACCCCGACCCTGTGTTGGGAGCACTGCTGTTGTGTGTGTATATTACACATATATATACCTCTCGGCATGGACCTCCCCCCCCCCCCACAAAGGAAGGGCTGACAGGGGCCACAACGATTCTTATCACTCTTTGATTTTTCACACTATAAATTAATCACAGAGGGGCCCCTGAAAAGCTGGTTTGGGGGCTCGAAATCTAAATTCCAGCCTAAGGGCTCTGCTGTAGGATGTAGGAGCCTCTTGGTACATGCACATAACATGGTCCCGATGGGTCAAATGGGTCCCGATATGTGAATATCGACCGAATATCGATATATGATATATGATATCATATCGATATATGAATGTGAATATCGATATATCAATCGAACCCACTTCCGTAACAGAGTTTCCGTCACTCAAAAATTTCACCCACTTCCGTCACTCGGTTGCTTAGCAACAGGCCCTTTTCGAGTTTGTTTGTGATTTTATATTATAGAATAGACTAGCTATAATACCCGGCGCTGCCCGGGTTTTCTTCAATGAGGCTGTTAGAAACACGTGATATCTCCCTCTTTCTTTGAGGGACATGCAAACCGTGTCTAAGTTAACCAATATGGCGACGTCCTGCGCGACTCATGAAAGAAATAAATCTAAATTTAAAGAAACGTAGAAATGAATAGTCCCCCCCCCCCTTTTTTTTTATGGGTGTTAGGTATTTCGATTCCCTCCCCCTGAACTTCAAGTTATCTATTTCTGCCTCTTTGAGCTTCCAAAAATGATTAATTAAAGCTGTGGAATTTTTTCGATGCACTTTACGGGGCCCATAACTAATTTTAAAAACATCCTAAACTATATGAATTTATGCAAATAAATATCAAAAGACAATACGGAGACATTAATTTTCATGCTTGAGAAGATATAAATAAAAAGTTGAAATCAATGTTATTACATGGATATCCAACTCAAAAGTAGATCCGGCAAATTATTCGTATTTTTAATTTTCTGGGCTTCGTATCTCCAAGTGAATTCAATATTTCAAAAATCGAGAATTCAATTTAATTTTTAAAATTATTGATGTGGCAGGAAACCCCCCCCCCCCCCACTAAATTTCCGTATTTATGCAGCAGTTAAATCGGCAATTTTAACAGTGATTTCTATGAGGATCACCCTTTTCCTGACTTTCAAAGCGATGCTGATGATGATTATGACGTCTATTCAAAAAGCCTCATTACTGAGAGCATATTGAAAATGTGGCAAACCATTATAAAGGCATAAACTATCATACATATACTAACAGGATTAAAGAAGTGACAAACCGTTGTAAAGGCATATACACATCTGAAACGCATTGCTAGGGAACCACGGTAACCAAAGTAAACGTTCGGAAAGTGATTGTTGAGGCCCAAAAACCATTGTTGCCGGACAGTTTTTTGCCCATTTGGAGCATTTGCCCTGGTCTGACGAAATTTTAAAGTAGCCTATCGTTCAAGTCGGGTCCCATTTGGTATATATGCAAAATTTGGCGACGATCGGTCTAAAATTGTAGATTTGTATAGAGAACATACACACACACAGACACACAGACACACAGAAAATCAATTTTATATATATAGAAGATAGATAGATAGATATAGATTTAAGTTGCTGACAGGGGAAGCGGTCAGTATTTTGCTGACTTTTGCTGACGGGGGGGAGGGGGGGGGTCAAAAATGACTAAAAATCTTCTGACGTAATACTTGAATGGCCTCTAACTCAAAAATTTATAAATCAGAAAAATTTCAAACCCTTTCATTCTTATATTACAATAAAAGTTCCTGTCACCATTAAATTAAAAAAGTTTTATCAAAACTAAAAATTTAATCGTAACAAATTAGACATTTTCAAACGAAACATTCAAACAAAATAAAAAATTACAAAAACATTGAATTAATAAATGAATAATTATTAAAATTGCAATAAAAATAAATTAATAGAAGTAGTGAAATTTTGGTATAAAGAAATAGAATCTTTTTTTGAATCTGAAGAAAAAGTAAATATTGTAAAATATTTGTAAATTTTAAAATATTTTTAAATAAAAGAAAATACAATTTTTTTTGAAAGAGAAAAAATTGTCCTTTTGAAATAAATAAATAAATACAAAAACAAAACTATTTATGTATTTATTTATTTATATATAAAATATCATTTGGCCGAGGCCTATACAAGAGAATGCGTTTGATGGCCGTCTTTTGTCTGATCAAGGAAATCATTGCCGTATTTTCAAAGGGATGAACATTCAATTTTTCTATTGCGGTGACCATAGACGTGTTTCTTTCGCCTAAAATTCCAGTACCAAGTTCTTCCCCAGTATTGTATCAATCATTTTTACCCCCGCCCCCCATGGTACTCACGCGGAATCTCGAAATCCCGGAAGGGGAAAAGCAAAAGAATTTGCATGTCTCGAGGATATTTCTGGAATGTGTGCACAGTACCACCAGTAGGATCCAATCCAAAACTACGGAAACCAAATTCCTACGCCGAAAAATATAGAAATTTCAAGCCTTTTCTTCGTCTTCCAAGACTTCTACTGCTCTTTAACAAACAAAAGCCTTCCCCCCCCCCCCCCCTGATTCTTTGAAAACGTCTTTCTCTCCTAGGCATAGTAAGTTGAGAGAGAGAGAGGGAGTTGTTGCGGGAATTTTCTACACAAGAAAAATTGACTTTTGACGACGACGACGACGTCCGGGGATTTTGCTTTAACTTTTGCTGCCTGGTGCACACAATACACAAAAGACCACGATGACGAAGTGCGAAAAAGTACACAACGCCACGCCAAGGAGAAGGGGAACTATTCCAAGAATTTCGCTGACGGAATAGTTTATGAAAGGGTTAACGGGTGATTATTTGTGTGAATCCGTCGATTCTCTTGTCCTGACTTAGCGAACTCTTGTTCCATCATTCATAGACCCTTTTACGCGCTGATTATATACATGCTATCATTCTCACCGGTTCGTTTACAAAGTAATGATTCATCAAGGAACTCGAACTTGTCAATTGCACGGCCGTGTCGACGAGCCGGAACAGACTTTCCCCTCAACACAAGTAATACTGCAACTTCTGACTTATTAAGCCGGGTCAACAACTGTCAAAATACACGATTCTGAGATGCGCAAAACCGGTTTTGGATGGCCTGGCAACGCAAAATCGCCCGCGAAGTGCTAGCGGTAACTCCAAAACCGGTTTTTCCGCAGGTTGAAGATGCGTAGCGCTGCGGGTGTAAATCCGGCTTGAGTGGTAATTTCGTCTTATGTGTTAAAAGTGTGGTCGAAATGCCCATGTCCTAAAGAATTTCGCTGTTAACTACGTCATAGGATGACTAGTCTGATTCATAAGTGACCATGGACATACGAGACCTTGGCCAGTTCTTGCCGTCCCGCATAGAACATTTTTCGTATCATTAAACTAATCTGATTGGAAAGTGACTAGATCATATTTCAGGACCTTGGGTCATAGTCACGCCTCTGGGTCAGTTTTTTCCTGTTATGCGACTAACTTGATTCTAAACTGACCACGGATATATTTAAAGGATCTTAAAAGTCAGTTCAACACACACCTGATTCTGATATTGACCAGGGAGATTTTCCTTCATCGGGGGTAAAACAGAGTAAACCGAACACAATCAGACTGCCACCGAAGTTATTTTAGCACAGGGTCAGAGGGAGATTTACCAGATCTTAGCCATGCCTAGGATATTTTTCCTATCACAACCACGGGTATACAAGACCTTGGTCAGCTTGTCATTAGGAAATTTTCTTATAATGAGACCAACCTGATGCTGATATTGACACGGGCATTTACAAGACCTTGACCAATTCTTGCCGTCACGCCTAGGATATTTTACTAATCATGACAGCTAGTTGGATTACGATCTACTAGTGTTAAAAACAGAGAAACAAAACGTTCCCAAATCATCAAAAGTTGTTGGTCATTTTGCTTATTCAGATCGCAGTCACTTGTTTCACAAGACTACTAGGCCGGCCTATTCAAAAACCTCGATTCTTCTGACATCAAGCCATTGATACATCAATGAGGGACTCGTAACTAGTTTGTGTCACGGTATTTCAAATATTCAGTCTACCTTTTGTATTAATTTCTTCCCAGATACTGCGTGTTCAGACGCGGATCCAGGATGATATGGTGGCAGGGGCAAATTATGTGAGTTAGTTTGATCATCCCGTATTTACAGGACATACAGATTTTCCCACATTATTCGGATCTTGAGAGGGGCGGTAGCACCCCCCACGCGTTCCCCCTGGGTCCACGCTTGAGAGGTCAGACATCTTCAGCTGAGAATGGAGTGGTGGCAGACATCCTTGAATGGGACGAAGGTAGATATACCTTCAGATGTGCATGGAGTGGAAGCAAGGCATCTTCCAGCTGGAAGCACCAACATGAAAAGAAAATATTGGGGGGGGGGGGCTGAATGTAGCTAGTTGCCCCGTATATACGGGACCCAAGCCTTATGCAGACTTACTTATACAGGCTATGCGGGGGGGGGGGGGTGCGTTGCATTGTGTATTCATTCATTATTGGGGACCGGGTGATAGAGCCTCAGCTCCCCTGGTTCCGGCACCTATGTGTGACTTCAGCTTAGAATGTAGCGGAGGCAGACATTTCAGCTACGAATGAAGCCGAAGTAGACATCTTCAGCTTCAAATGGAGCGAAGGCTACCAACGGGATAGAAGCAGCCATTTTCAGCAACGAATGAGGCCGAGGTTGACATCTCCAGCCTCAAATTCAGATGGGGCAGCATCTTCAGCTACGAACGGATTGGTGGCAGACACCTTCAGCTGGAAAGGAGCGGAGGCAGGCTGATTCAGGGTGACGTGTCGGAGAAGCGACCTATTGTATAGGTTCATCGGATCATCCCGCATTTTACGGGACAGACAAATTTTCTCTATATTCTTCGGCTCTTGCGAGGGGCGATTCCCAAGATCCACGCTTGTACGTGTTACGAAATAGGTGGCCCAACACTGACCTATTCAGTCCATTTCACTTTTGTTTCAAGAGTAGATCATCAGTGACAATATGAAATACTATATGGGCTAAGAAAACAGGGAATCTACCCTACAGAAATAACTCCTAGTTTTTTTTATCCAGGTCCGAGTTGAAACTCCCCCCCGTAGTAGACAGGCCTACCGCCACACAATACGATATAATACTTGACGCCTATTCCCCTGATTTGAAATTAGATACGGGAGAGGGATGCAGGGACAAAAAAAGAGTCGCATTGCGGCAGACCGCGCACACATGTGTGCGGTGTGTGTATGTGTACATATACACTATACACACTAACCCCTAGGCCTACGGGGTCGCAGAAACCCCTCCCCCCCCCCCGCCATATAGACATTACCAGCGTACCGTCTCCGACCCCCAATCTTTTGTATTAGACCACAGGTTGGAAGAAGGGGATATATGGAAGCTGGTGCCTAAGCGAAAAGATTTGTGAAAAAGCCTAGGGCTTAAGTTACATATTTTATTCTTTTTTTACTAGTATATATTATGGTATATAGAGGGTAGAGGGTGTAGGCCATCTATTGAATAATCCTCCGTCGCTGACCCACTCCGTGGGATGTCATCTCCCCACAGAGGATCGAATTACCCTGGTATCGATTTATGGCGAACTGCCTAGGGATGCGTGTGTGTGTGTGTGTGTTGTAGTAGGCACATATCTCGCGTTTCTGGCCTAAACTGCTGGCAGTTTAGAAGCCTGTGATGATAAGGACACTACTGTGTAGTGGGGCTCGAACTGGATTACGATTATTGTCTTTTAGTTCGCATTGTGACTAGGCTGGTTCAGATTTAAGGATTTCACGGGGGGGGGGGGCTAGTTTAACCAATTGATTTTCGATTGTCAAATTGTAAAATTTTTCCTTATGCAGTTCGGATCATAATTTCAGATGTGGCAGGTTTTCTATGGATTGGGCGTCTTTCGGTAGGCAATGGCGGATTAAAGTCGGTCGAGGCCCTGGGCGCAAAAGAAAATATTAGGCCTCTTAAATTAGAAAAAAGTGTAAGTTTTGGTTTCGGCGCGCGTCCGGTGCACCCGCCGTTAAATCCGCCTCTGCCGGTAGGCCCCATAATGCTGGCCTCATAAATTCTCAATAATAGTTAACTTTCCTTAAGAAAGTCTGGGATTACGGTTCTAGACTTCGTGAGTTGTCAATTAGCTCCAATCCAGTGTTAAGTGATATAGTAAGTGAGTGGATGAGCACAGGTGAGTGAGTCAGTGAGCAAGTGAGTGATTAATCAAATGAGTCAGGGAGTTAGTAGGTAACCGGGAGCAAAACGAGCAAGTGAGCAAAAGAGCAAGTAAGCGAGCTAGTTTTTGTGAGTCACTCATATAGTTCACTCATTCACTCTGTCACTAACCCACTCACTTGGTCACTCATATTTTCACTGACTCACTCAATCGTTCAGTCAATGGGTCACTCAATCGCTTACTCAGTTGGTAATTGTAAACTCACCCACTCACTCGATCCCCAATACGGTTATTCATTCACTCGGTGACAAACTCGCTCACATATTCATTCACTTGCTCAATCACTCAGTCATTCATTCACTGGTGATGAATTCACTAGTGTCGCAAAAATGAAAATGAAAGCGCCGGATATTGTTATAGACGTATATAATAATGAGCGTAATCAGTTTTCTTGAGACGTCGAAGGCATTCGTGACTTCGAACCTCATATCATCGGATAGAGAAGAAGACTGGTAAGACACGGTACGAGTCACTGAGACTCGCGACTGAGAAATTTATTTTCTAATGTCTAAGGAAAGAATAAAATTCTTATTTTAGAATATTCCTAAAGAAAAATTCCTATTTTTTTGTTAGCCAATGAAATATGAGATATGGCGTTAATCTCATTCGTTGTTTGAATAAGTCTAAATGAGTCAAAATGTGTCAAAAAAGTATAAATGGGACAAAACACGCCAAATGCGTCTAGATGAGTGAAGATTGTCTAAGTTCTAAATGAGCGAAGATTGTCCAAGTTTTAAATGAGTAAAAAAAGAGTATAAATGGAAAAAATAGAGTGAAAATGAGTGAAAAAAAGAGTGAAAAAGACTGTGAATGAGTTATAAGAGTCAAAATGCATCAAATGAGTCTAAACGGGACAAAATGCATCGAAAGAGTCTGAAGGAACCAAAAGCGTCAAAAGAATCCGAATGAGTCAGAATGCGTCAAAAAAGTCTGAATGAGTCAAAAGAGTCTGAATGCATCAAAAGAGTCTGAATGAGTCGAAAGAGTCTGAATGAGTCGAAAGAGTCTGAATGAGTCGAAAGAGTCTAAATGAGTCTAAATGAGTCGAAAGAGCCTAAATGAGTCTGAATACGTCAAAGAGTCTGAATGAGTCTGAATACGTCAAAAGAGTCTGAATTAGTCGAAACGCATCAAAAGAGTCTGAATGCGTCAGAAGAGTCTGAATGCGTCAGAAGAGTCTGAATGCGTCAGAAGAGTCTGAATGCATCAAAAGAGTCTGAATGCGTCAAAAGAGTCTGAATGAGACGAAACGCAGAGTCTGAATGCGTCAAAAGAGTCTAAATGAGACGAAACGCATCAAAAGAGTCTGAATGAGTCTAAATGCGTCGAAAGAGTCTGACGCTAATTTTTCTATAAATAAAAAAAATCACTGATAGTATTTTCAAACCAATTCTGATCTTCAATTTTGTCTCCAAGTCCATGAGAACTTCGAAAAACACAAACAACAGACAACATCAAGCAGAAACTAGATTTCAGTAGGCATGCGCAAAACTCAAAGTGCCGGATATTGTTATAGACATATATAATAATGAGCGTAATCAGTTTTCTTGAGACGTCGAAGACATTCGTGACCCGGGATCGAACCTCATGTTATCGGATAGGCCAGTGAATAGAAGACTGGTAAGACACGGTGCGAGAGAGAGAGTCTTTACAGACTCGTGACTGAGAAATTCCTTTTCTAATGCCTAAGAAAAGAATAAAATTCCTATTTTTTTTTGTTTTTTAACCAATGAAATATGAGATATGGCGTTAACCTCATTCGTTGTTACAGAGAGAGAGACGAAACGTGATGAGAATTCCTCAAAATGTCGGGACGAGAACACATGATTCTATTCAGGGACGATGAACATACGCATTCGGAGCCTCATTTGCATAAATGATTAAGTACAATATCATTTGTGAGTATAAAGATAATAATTTATGTTTTTAACTATTGTTTTAATTAAAATTTTTTTATTCTATTTTAATTGTCGGCATTTAGTTTAAAACATATTTTTTTCATTGAATTTGATTTTAATCTTCACTAAATTTTTAATTTTCTCAGAATAATATATTTTCGATTGAATAATTTTTTTTTTTAATTTAATAATTTTATTTATTTTAGAGTTGAATGATTTTAAAAATTGGAATTGAACAATTTTATTTCTTTTTAGAATAATTCAAAAAAATCAGAATTGAATAATTTAAAAAGTTGGAATGTTGAATGATTTTAAAAATTTAGAATTGAATGATTTTGACAATTTAGAGTTCAATGATTTTAAAAATTTAGAAAATTTCATAAAATTCAGAATTGAACAATTTTAAAAATTTAGAATATTTCATAAAATTCAGAATTGAATGATTTTAAAAATTTGAATTGAATGATTTTAAAAATTTAGAATTCAATGATTTTGACAATTTAGAATTCAATGATTTTGACAATTTAGAGTTCAATGATTTTAAAAATTTAGAATTGAACAATTTTAAAAATTTAGAAAATTTCATAAAATTCAGAATTGAACAATTTTAAAAATTTAGAATATTTCATAAAATTCAGAATTGAATGATTTTAAAAATTTGGAATTGAATGATTTTAAAAATTTAGAATTCAATGATTTTGACAATTTAGAATTCAATGATTTTGACAATTTAGAGTTCAATGATTTTAAAAATTTAGAATTGAACAATTTTAAAAATTTAGAATTGAACAATTTTAAAAATTTAGAAAATTTCATAAAATTCAGAATTGAACAATTTTAAAAATTTAGAATATTTCATAAAATTCAGAATTGAATGATTTTAAAAATTTAGAATTGAATGATTTTAAAAATTTAGAATTGAATGTTTTTTTTCGAATTGATTAATTTCATTTTTTTCGGAAAAAGTCGTGTTTTTTTTATGGCAAATAATAAACCAAAAATCATTTTTAGGATGAAATAACTTTTAATTTTAACATTGGCATTTGATTAAGAGTTTTTGTTTATTGAATTTGATTTCAGTCATTACCAAACTTTTTCACAGTCCTTATTTTTTTTAATTAAATAATTTAATTTTTTTTAAAATTGAGTAATTTTAATTTATCGGCAAAAAGCCAAAATTATTATTCTTAAAATCTTTCAAGTCCAGCGCCCGCGACACTAGATTCCCCGTGTCTTTGCTGGTGCAGAGGAGGGGTTCCGTGAAAACCCTAGACCAAAGCGTTCGATATCTGAATTTGAGTGGTCTCGGACATAATTTTAAGCTATTTGCTTTACTAACAACGCTAATATCAAAACATAATCAAAGTATTTTCATCCTGTTTTGCGGTCTCTAAAATTTGGTGCGGGCGCCTTATTCACACCGGCCGTGGGTACAGATCTCCAATATGGATACAAACAATATTAACATACCCAACAACAACCAATCACTAACAAATCACCAAAATAAAGCATTTCCCCGCCAACAAAACCCCATTAATCCAATAACCAAAGTACTGTAACACAATCCCCACTCACCACATAAGATTGCATTACAACATTACGCAACGGAAACACATTGATCGATCGATCGAACGATTGAAATCGATTCCAAGCAAGTAAAATATACCTCGGGGGGTAAAAAAATATGAAGTTCTCCCAAAAATATATACAGTATATATATCAATTTAACTACTTCAGTTTTCCTTATTAAGATGCCAAGTTTTCCTCGTGGAAAACATTAAAGGATATAGATATTGCATTTAAAAGAGCCAAACTCTAAAAAAAAAAAAAGGAAAATAAATAAAATTTATACAATTTTCGTTTACGGAGACAGAGAGAGTGGTACCGTATATCACCACACATTAAAACAGCTCCACCAAAAATCAGTCAAAAACATTTCCAGGAATCGGAATGGAGAATGATAGCGTACGATATATATGTAAGATAGTAGCTTGGGTTCTCGGGTTTTCCATTCCACCCCCCATAAAGCACCATTTGGTTCAAATCATTATCTGTAACATTCCATCAAAAGGGTCTCCATCATACCATCGACATTTTCGGTATATTATAACACACACACCACATTCCCTTCTCTCTCCCCACACGCGCAATCAAAACAAACTAAAAAGATGGTAGAAGGTTGGGAAATATTTTCCCAAGTGAAATAACTCCTAAACCATTTACACACACACATTCTCTCTCTCTCTCTCTACTACCACCTTGGAAATTTCCAACCTCACCTTGTCCCTTTTAATATGTTTCTCCAGTGCCAAAAATCTCTCTCACGTACTCTGTCGTGGAAGCCATTAAAAAGGACTTGGGGAAATAACATCATTTTCATCTTCAATTCCCACTTTTCCTCTCATTTTAGCGCCGTCCCCCCGTCCCCGTCCCCACGCCCCCGCTCACGAAAGCCACCGTTTTGCCCACTCTTACCTTTTCTGGAACCGATAATGGGCTAATAATGGGTCCCCCCCATGTCTTTGAGGCCATTAGAAAACGCCTTTTGCTTCATAGATGAAGGGAAGGACTCTTTTGCCTCGACACAAAAATGACGGAACCTGCATTCATTATAAGTTCTGTCAGACATATGATACAGAAATATGTATTAATATGTGTGTGTGTTGTTGGTTGTGTGTGTGTGTGTTGATGGTGTGACGAGACCGTGAAGGGTTAGTTACGCAATTACTTAGTTTCTCTACGAGGTCTTTATCAGAAATTATTACTAAAATATTTTTAGGTGTCTTTTTTTCCCCTTCACTAATATTTGAATAAAGGAATTTTTTGTAGAAAAATTTTAGAAATTCTGTGTAGGATTTTTTTTTCTGGTCTCAAAAGAAAATGTTAATTTTTTTTTACAATATAACGGTTTTTATTTTAATTTTAAGAAAAGTTTTAATTTAAATTTTAAATTTTTTTAATTTTAGTTTTAAAAAGTTTTAATTTTAAAAATGTAATATTTCGGAATTTTATTAAAATTAATAGAATTATAGAATTGAATGATTTTATTTCTTTGGAATTGAATAATTTCAAAAATTTACTACTGAACAATTTAAAAAATTTAGAATTTAACAATTTTAAAATTTGGAATTTAATGGGTTTTTTGGGAAAAAATCATGCGTTTTTGTATATCAGTTTTTAATTATCGTTGGCATTTAATTGATAAAGATTCTTTTCACTAAAATTAATTTTGATCATGACTGAATTTTTCGAACTTATTTATAACGGAAACCACCATTTTGACTACTCTTACCTTTAATGGAACCGATAATGGGCTAATAATGGGTCCCCCCCCCCCCATGTCTTTGAGGCCATTAGAAAACGACTTTTGCTTCATAGATGAAGAGAAGGACTCTTTTGCCTCGACACAAAAATGACGGAACCTGCATTCATTATAAGTTCTGTCAGACATGATACAGAAATATGTATTAATATGTGTGTGTGTGTGTTGATAGTGTGACGAGACCGTGAAAGGTTAGTTACGCAATTACCTAGTTTCTCTACGAGGTTTGAATATAATAAGAAGTTGATAAAAGTTTGAATATAATAAGAAATTGATAAAAGTTTGAATATAATAAGAAATTGATAAAAGTTTGAATATAATAAGAAATTGATAAAAGTTTGAATATAATGAGAAATTGATAAAAGTTGGAATTTCATAACATAAAGCTTAAAAAAATTTCCCCCTCACAAAAACTTAGACAATTGCTAATGCATCGCATTGGCACAGATGTACAGTACTGTATTAACCGTATATGTTTAATTCATGTTCTCACATTGCATAAGTGTTTCAGCACCTTCAACCCGTTACATACATTGTATGGTACAACACACCAATTGTATATATCTTGCCACGACCTATTGTTATGCTAAATTTAATTACATTTCTCTCTTTCCTTCCTCATATTTTATTTTGTTTCTGTTGTTTATTTTTCACGCATCATTATATTACATGTTTCTAATTTTGTTTCATTAATTATAATTTTTTTATTTGTCAAGAATTTTAATTTATTGTTCTAATCTTAACATACACAAACATTTTGACTGTAACAACCAGTATGGGACTAGTGTCTCCTTGGTTGTTTTGTGCTTCTATATGAATATTTATATTTCTTGTAATGATTTGAAATGAATAAATGATTTGGTTTAAATTTTAAAAAAATTTGAAGAAGTTTTAATTTAAGTTTGAAGAAGTTTTAGTATCAGTTTCAGGCAGTTTTAAAAGTTTGAAAAGTTTCATTTTGAAAAGTTTCAATTTTAATTTTAAAAGAAATTATTTTAATTTTATTGTTGAAAAGTTTTAATTTCCGCATTTAGAAGAATTTATTTAATTTTTATTTTGAAAAATTCCAATTTTGATTTTAAAAAAGTTTTAATTTTGATTTAAAAGTTTTAATTTAACAAAAATTGATTTTTTTGGAATTTTATTCAGATCACATGCATTGTGTTCTCTCATAAAAATAATTCCTTTTTCGTTTTTCCTTATGTGGTTCAACGCTTTTAATATAATTGTAATTACTGTATTATATATTTTGAATCATTTCGATTTTAATTAATTCAAATCTTAATAATTAATTAATTTAATTTTTTTTTATTCAAATGGAAACAAAAAAAAACATTCAGAAAAGAATATCAAATTGAATTTTGTAACATTTATTTTTCCAAATTAAATTTTGATTTTATTTCAAATTTACAGAGTAATATTTCGTAAGACTTATTGTAGTTTTTGAAATTTAGGAGGATTTTTGAATAGAATTCAGAATTTTTTTTTTTCAGTTTTTTTAAACTTTTCGTAATTATAGCAAAATAACAAGTTTTTTTTCTTCCCTCGAATGAAATTATGAAATATGCAAAATTTTACTTTTTTTCGGGTTGGGAGGGGGGGGGGGCGGCATTGAACATTTGCCACTACGGAGAGGCTTGGTTCCATGGTTGGCATGTATGCCTCTGATCAGTGATGGTAACCTTTTCCAGTAAAATTTCCCTCAAAAATTTTCAATATGCAAAATTTTACTTTTTTCGGGTTGGGAGGGGGACGACATTGAACATTTGCCACTACGGAGAGGCTTGGTTCCATGGTTGGCATGTATGCCTCTGAATTATGTGATGGTAACACATAATTCAGAGTAGGTAACACATAACTTACATCAGTGATGGTAACCTTTTCCAGTAAAATTTCCCTCAAAAATTTCCCCCTTTTAACTAAATTTTTCCCACGCATTCCGAAAAATGTTCTGTCATCTAGCGGGAAAAATACGTAATCAAGTATTTTACAATAGAAAAGTGTTGCACTGCAATTATTTCTATTGTTTCAAAAAATTCTTTTGTTTCATGAACTCGCAAAATTTCCCACAAATGCTACGAAATTTTCCACGTGGTCAAATTTTGGCCAATTTTTCCCACGAATAAGGGGAATTTCCCATGAGTTACCATCACTGCTTCTGATTAAAACTTATTGCCCTAGAACAGTAGTTTTCAAACAGGTGTCCGCACACAGGTTGGTATGGGAGGGGGGGCGGCACGGAATATGTTTCAGATAAAAGCTGGAGTTTGAAAATATAGTATGTCTAGCGGTTATAACCAGGGCCCGGGGGGGGGGGGGGAGAAGGATCCTCTTTTTTTATGCTCCACGTGCAAATAAGGTGAAGGGAATGGAGGAATAGACCCCGTGCGCCAATAACATGAAAACCCCGGACATCTTTACAGAATGATATTCAGAATATAGTGTAATATAAAAATCTGATTTTCTTTTCCTCATCCGAGCTCATGGACCCCTCGTAATCTTTCCAAGGCCCCCTGGTTTATGCCGTAGCCTTGAGGATTCTCGATTCCCTCGGTGCTTTAACCAAAGCAAGTGGTAATTCGAAAACACTGCTGTAGAACAGTCGATCTAGCACACAGCTCGCCACTTCTACGTCCAGCTCATTATATCCAATGAATACGACCGGCTTTCATGGTAAACGCTTGTAAATCACAACCCTTGTCATGTTCAATTACAATATTCCAGCCGTTTGGAAAACGCAGCAACATGTCTACATGGTCCCGGTTAAAGATCAGAAATTACATGGTACGGTATACGATATGTATGACCCGTCACAGCACGAGATGTTCGGTTTCTCTCTCCCATCCATCCATCAATGTTTTCTACATTATACCCAACCAGCCAACCTCTGAATCTTTAGCTTGGGGCTAATATTCCAATGGCAAAAGCTCTCTTCTTATCACTTTGAAAACAACCCCCTTTATTCTTCTTTTTTGCCTTTTTCTCCGTACCTCTGTTCACCCCTTTTTGCCCAGGGTACAATGGGAAAAAAAGGGGTACTTTTTTTTTTTCTGTTGTTATTCCTCTCTCTTAAGGCCCTGGAAATTGATGGTCTTGTACCTCAGATAGGGACAAGCGAAAGTTATAAGAAGAGTTTTTCCTCTAGCTCATTCTCTCTCTTCTTGTCTGTCCCTAAGATCTTCTCCAGGTGAAGGATCGCTTCTCTCCGGTCCCATGGAAAAAAAAAATAGGAGTAGGTGCCTTTTTTTCCCGTCTTGGTTAGTTTCCTGTTAGAACAAGCGATGGGTATATTCGAAGAAAGGGTTTCTTTTTTTATCCAGGAGAGAGAAAGAGAGAAAGTTTTGCAACCCAAACTTGAACATACCCGTGGCCTGGAGCCATCAGTGACGAAGTTCTCGCCGGGCGGGAACTTTGTATGTTGGGCGACCCATCAAAGATGATGATGACGACGACGACGGCGGTCTGCTGATGTTACGTGCCACTCTGTGGTGGGCTATAAGTCAACGTATCCATCACGGGAAACTTATTTATACTCATTTTTGTGCGCGGCCCGGTGCGGAAACAGTTTTTGTTAGCCCGATATAAAAATTATGGTTGTTTTACAGGCAGTGGTTCTCAACCTTTGGACGCCCACGGCCCGGTTGATTTCTTTTTTGCGAATGGAAGACATGGTCATACACGCGACTAATGGGAAATAAATGGATGAAAATGAAATGGGTGAACCACTCACGGCCCGGTTTGGCTGATGTCAGGGCCCGGCGGTTGAGAAACACTGTTTTAGAGGTGTACAAAGGACCCTCATTCGAAATGGGGTTGCGGGGAAACCTCTCTTAGTTCTTGAACAGTTAAATCGATCGAAATAGAGTAAAAATGCAAAAAAAAAAAAAAAAGAACTGGAAATTTTTTAATTTTTACTGTAATTTGATAACTTTTTTTTATTGCCTTTGAGGGGGTAATTGCCCCTCCAAGCATAGTGAGTCCCTTAGCAATCCCTTGCATGGGGCTTAGATGCCTGGGTGAGTAACTTGCTTTCACTCTACAAATCTTCCGAAAATCAATAAAGGGGCCAACTATATGAGTCTTATCTTGAAGATGCCTAGACAATATCACCTTCCTAGAATTTATTTAGTTCCTTTTTCTTGAAGAATTAATTAATTATTTTTCAATGCTTTTAACTATTTCCTGAAAATGATCTGCAATGGCCACAACAAGAAGCTTCGAGGGCCAAATGCGGCCCGCGGGCCAAGCATTGAAGGCTCCCCAGTTTAAGTTAATCAGCAACAGTTGCGACATCTACCGGGAAAGCGGCGGAACTCTTTCTTTTGTTACCTATTTGGTTAGACGACGACATTTCTCTATGGTATTAACACCCCACAGTTATAACAAAACCATTAAAAGATATACATGCATACAATGGAATAGACACGCAGATACGGACGGTTGGACAAACGTCAATGAGTGGTCACTAAACCGTACAGTGTTAAAAAATAGAGACGACCAGCTGTGGTCATGGTGTCGAAACCACCTGGTGTCCGTTATGTACAAAAAAAAAAGGGGACCCATTTCCTGCGGCTAAACGATTACCTGTCATTTGTTGGTTTTTACACCTGTTAATATACGCTTTTTACACGCTTATAACGGCGCTGACGCGCACTGATAGGCATAAACAGATTATTGACACACTGCTGAGCAATGGCCACCGCGCGCAGCTGCGGAATCACCCAGATGGCTGCTCCATTCGAAGTGTAGCTCCTTACGAACATCAATCCGTAAGTCGGGATAGCGGATTTTCAGCAAAACGACTACTGAACCGTACACGAATCTCGTCCGTATTCCGCTATGGAATTTCTAACGAATGGGTACATGCCAGAATGTACGTGTGTTGTGTGAACCGAACCTAACGCGAAGTTTGTTTCTGAGGAATGTCTCGCATGTGTTGCTTTTCAAGTGCTGCCATCTGTCTTCGGAATTTGTAAGCAGACAACTCGGTAGATTTAAGTTGTGCTTGTTGTGTCATGCGTGAATATTTTAGGCCTGATTGCTCGCTGAGGAGAAACTTTTTTAAATGGGAGAGAGAGATATCGGGGGCCTCGCATTCGTGTCTTGGAGCTACTTCACCAACTCTGGTCATATCGCTGTATTGCAATTTACTGCCATTAATGAGATGGGTTGGAAATGAAGGCACTGTCTATCGGTGGTCGCCTCAAGTTCGTTTGGGAAAATTCCTTAACTATATCCTCCCTCGGATTCGAACCCGGGACAGTGACAGCATCTTACCACCACGCCACTCGGGCGCCACTCGTCTTGGAGCTGGAAAACTAGAGAATACCAACTTCGGCCGACCATCGCTATGCTGTCGGTGGGGTTCGAACCTGGGACCTCTCGATGCGAGTCCATCACTAACACCCAAGACCATAAATAATTGAGACGGATGCGAATACAACTAGATAATTATCGCCAATAGCAAAAAAAAACTCTATAGGAGAAAGTAATGTAAATGTGATGAATGCGGTTATTACGCATAATAAACCGGTTATTATGCATAATCACCGAGAATTTTGGTAAGTTTGATAAATTTCCCTCGATTGAGCACTTTTGAGCACTGTTACGTATAGTACCCAAGAGTCGTTGGTTGATCATTTTTGTCGCACCACGGCCATTTTCTGCACACGAGGGCAAGTTAGAAGGGGGCCTACAATTTATTGCCGATTGCGAACGGCAGCCTTTTCTATACTAACCGAAGGGTTGGGGTGGGCTAACCCCCTCGGTGTGGGAATCCCTGCGGTAGCAATCTTTTTCTCTGTAGTCATGTCGCCGTTTCCGTTGCACCCATGTGTCAGGAAAGAAAGTTTTTGACAAGGGCGGCTCGCGACACCTCTAGGCATCCTTTGGTACTTTATGCGAATATCTTATCGACCCGGGCTACCGCGTCCCACACAAGCGTCGTTGGTAAGTTTAATAAGTGCTAAAAAAATATCACTTTCAAAGGCGATTATGACACACACACACACACACACACACACACACACACACACACACACACAATCCGTTTAACCAATCCGTGTCGATCTCTTATCAAAAAATTATGACCATATCGGTGAATTAGCCTTTTACGCCATATATGGTAAACCCTTGACCCGCGGACCAAATGGGTCCTTGAAGGTTATCTGATGTGGCTTGTCCCCTCAAACCCAATTTTGTAAAAATGAACAAAGCGGCACACTTACAGATCGCTTAAATGACCCGTGGCACATTCAAAGATCACTTAAGTAACCCGGGACGCAGTTCCACAACACTTAAATGATCCGTGGCGCATTTAGAGAGCTCTTGAGTGACATGTGGCACAATTTTAGAGCACTTAGCGGCGCCCCAGTGCGGTTCTACATCACTCAAGTTACCCGTGGAACATTCCTAGATTACTTTAAGTGATCGGTGGCATAATTACGAATCAGTCACTTGAGTGATGCGTTGCACAGTTCCAGGGCACTTAAGCAGCCCGGACACATTTCCTGAGCACTTGAAGGATCCGCGAACCATTTAGAGATCGCTGAAGTGGTTCTGTCAGGGATTTATCATTAGGCAGAACGTTAGTTCAGGTGTCCACAAACTAGCGAAAGATTTTTCTCGATTTTTTGGCACACCGAGTAAGATGCCAGTAAGAATATTTCGTATTTTCATAAAGGGTAACCACCCTTTAATGACGTAAACATCATCCATAACACCCCTCCCCCCCCCTTGTCATCAAAAGTCAGCAAATCGGGAACCCCCCTCCCCTTCGATGCTGACGTAATACTTGAACGACCACACACACACAATACTATATTAGACACACACCCAGGCTGTTAGTTGCATATGCACAATATACACACTTCCGGCTCAACTCATTAGTAAGTAGTAAATTGCGCCTTGGCGATAGACTGGAGTTGTGCTCGGTTGCAAAAAAAAAGGGGGAAGGGGCTTCTCAAAAAAATCCAGTGAAAAAATCTTGTCCTTTGATACCAACGAATAAGGAATATATTGAGTTGATTTTCTCCAATTCGACACCGTTAATTACTGCATGGATCAACACACTCATGAAAGGTAATTTTTGTTTCAACCCGAAGACAAATGGGTTAGGGACTGTATAATTAAAGAAACTGAAGACTATAGACGGGAATGGGAATCGAACTGACATACCAACAAAACGATGGGTATATCTTCGTGTTTTTTTTCCGCAGCGCTTTGTTTGTAAAGTCTGTCCTCATTGGAAGGCATTTAATCATTATCCAATCTCTGCACTGATCTGTTTTTTTTTACCGCTTTCCCCCCCAACAACAAATAGTACATAATAAGAGAGCGCGATGCATTAATTAAAAATCGTTTGTTGTTTAGCGGGTAACGACATGCAAGCTGACTTGGTCCCCAATCCTTTTGTTTTTTCCTATATATATATATTTTTTTTCGATAGCAGAACCCACACCAGGGACCGGGACAATAGTCCTGAACGCATACCGTAGATTGTACATCCCTCGATGTACAGTGTTGTCCTTGTTGGAAGACCTCAAAGATAACGTATGTGCATTTAGGTTACGTGTCGGAAGGTTTTTTTGTTTTTTTGGGAAAAAAATGCGATGTATCATCGGCGATGGTTTCAGTCATTATCGCATTTTCCTTGTTAATCGTTCGGGTTTTTCTTCTTCAGGTACGTCCTGATGCGTGAGTGGATCGTTTTATCAATAGTTACGCGGGGATATTTGTTTCATCAACGGGACATAATGATGGTGATTGAATCCGACATATCGAGACTGTCAAAGAAGTCAAATAAATTTCAATTCTTACTGCACATCCTTTGAAAAATATCCCCTATGCTCTGTCGACAAAATCCATCGACAACCATTGATAAAAAAAAAACAATTCATCGGCATCAGTTCACCGACGGTGAATTCACCAACAACAATCCCACCTAGAAAAATCAAGAAGATCAGCTTCGCGACCAATGGGACTGTTTGTTTCTCGGAATTAGTGGAGCCAGTGACGCAATAAGTGCATTTATAACAGGACTGTGAGTGGATTTGTACGACTCATCTGGGAAGCCCCCCGCGAACCAAGTTTGCGTCGTGGCTTGTTGCCCAGGAATCCCTGGCTGGAAGTAGATTGGTACTACCCGTCTCAGAAGCCTTCGCGAATCAATTTTGGGTCGTGATCCCATAGCTCAAAAACCCTTGCCTGTACATTTGTTTGTTTTACTCTTCTCTGGAGCCCCTGCAAATCAAATTTGAGCCGTGACCCATAAGTGAATTTGAACGACCCATCTTGGAAGCCCCCTGCGACCCAAGTTTGGGTAGTGATACATACCTCAAAATCCTTTGGCTGTAATTGAGTTTGTTTGATACATCTTGGAAGCCCCAGCTAATCAAGTTTGGGTCGGAACCCCCTGGCTGTTAGTGGGGTTTGAACGACCCATCTCGGAAGTCCCCGCGATCCAAGTTTGGGACACAACACATAGGGTTAAGAATCCCCCTGCACTATACTATTTAAAATAATGATAATCGATGCACAGATTGACGCATCAGCGGCCAACTGGATGGTTCAGTCCTCAGTTCAGTTTCGGTCGCCACGCGGGCGAAAGAATTCCATCCTGTCGGAGCCCACCGTTAACCATATCCATAATTCAAATCCCCCTTTTATCATTTATCCATTCAAATGACACTCGAAAGCCTGAAATTTGTGAAAAGCTCAAATCTCATAACCACACACACACACGCGGATTTTCCCATTCACCCTAAAAGATTCTAATCAACTCCTCGAATCCCAAGATGATTCTTCTTATGTCCAACTCCAAATGGATGTCCATTTCAACACAACAACGGCATATACCATGAATAAGTCATTATAAAACGGAGACAGGACACCTCTTTAAACGTCGTGTCTGTCTCACTCCCTTACGAAAGGAACGTCGGAACATAATTAAGCAAGAGAACCCTCCTCTTTCAAAGAACACACACACTGAGAGAAATCCGTCAATTTACGTAATATGCATTCGGAAAAGTTCGGAACTCGAAAAGTATTAGGAGGTATGTCAAAACAGATCATCACCATCATCATCGTCGTCGTCGCGTGTGCGTATAGAATTGCTAAGGGAAAAGGATGTTTAAGACGTAATTTACAATCGTGATGTTCTGACCGCTCGAGACGGAGTTGGATGGGCAATAGGTTAGCCATCACCACCGCCACCACCACCACCAAACTCATCATCATACCCCCCGTACCTAAATTTTAAAAGCTAATGCACAAATCGTGTCTTAGCGCAATTATCAACGTATGAGAAAAGGGGGGGGGGAGAAGCATTTCACGTCCTTACGATGGTGACGGTGCGTAAAGTCTCGAAGATTCGTTGGTGTCACTCGAAACCACCACCACCACCGCCACCAAGAACTCTTCAGGAAACCCTTTCCCACCTAAAATGCTAACCAACCAACGAAATCCAAAGCCAGTAAACACACGCACTTTGTTGTTTCAAGGATTCAAAAGCCCTCCCTCCCTCCTCCTCTGTACGCCACTGAAGCTCTTTTAAGACGTCTACGACTATGAATTATCAACGATCTTTAAAATCCTTTCGGAAACTGGCGGACATCATCCATACCGAAAGCCCATTCCTATATATACGGTCCATCCCTCTCCCCACCATCGCTTTCCTAATTTCATTGACACCCCGGTGACTAATGTTAGAAATCTTTGAAAATTCTCGCACACTTTGAAGAGAGAGAGAGAGAGAGAGGAATACACACACACACACACGCAAGTTATGCGCTTCCTAACATGCGTGTATGTACGTGTGAACGCATATATACGTTTTCCCCGTGAACTCAATTAGTGGTTGCTTTCGGAGTAATTATTAGTTTTGAGATACGTACGTACGTAACATATCCTTTTGGTCCCGGAGAAGGAGTCGGCTGTGGCGAATTATGACAGAAATGTTGAGAGTGGGATAAATTATATTAACGCCACACACACACACACACACACACACTGTGTGAAATTTCTGCGTGCTTGGACGCCCCATCCCCCTCCTCCCCCTTCTTCGGAGGGGAAGTAAGGAACAGGGAGGGAGACGCATGGTCGAGAGATAGAAATTAAATATTTATACCGCGGCGAATGGCAACACCGCCGTTTTCCCAACATCAAATTACAATGTATAAATGGAGAGAGATAGAGGAAAAGGATAGCTGAGAAGGTGGATATTAGGCCCTCACACATTGGCCTGGAAAGAGGAGGATGGTTGGGAGCGGGGGGGAATACATATGTATTATATGTGCACGTAAATATGTATGTCCGTGTATGAATTTGTACCAAAGGAATCCGTGGACAATCCCCCTGCGAAACACTCATGGGGAGCCGGTAGGAGAAACGCATTATTTGTTGATGTATGCCGAGAAAACTCGCCGGCCACGTGATGATGGTGGTCACGTGTGTGTTATCAATTCATTCGAGATCCAAGAAGGCTATGCAAGAATAAGAATGACCACGGACACATGTGGCGTTCGTTATTAACATGGATTTTATTCCACGGAATCGAAGTCCGGTGTCCCGCGAGGAAAACGGTTCGCGGCGATCGCGTTGTGGGTCACAGATTCGCGATGGACGGGACCGTCGCGGACGCGTGGACCGGCAGTTCCGGTCGGTCGGGCGTTTTCCGACGAACTAACTCAAGCATCCGGTTATGCATACGGGTAATGCATGTTGCAGACTGGCGCAGAATATGTCCAGGCAACGGGCACACTTGTTCCTCGGCTTCTGCTTGTCATCCTGTCCTTCCGCGTCTGCTTCGTGATGCCGTCTTTCGGACGACGATGGCGATTCTTCTTCGGAGATGATCCGACGCTTTTCGTCTTCGGACGGATGTTGGGCCCCGACGCTGTGACTCGGGTGTTGCTCGATTAGGACGCGAGTCGGGTGCTGCGGTATCACCTCGGTCGTTTTCTTGTCTTTAACGTGCTTGGAAGACATTTTTTTTCCTTTCCGTTATTCGCTGTAACGAATGTTGCGCGGGACTTGTTTTGGCGACAGATAAGCTAAATTGCGACGCCTTAGACCATGCTTTTAGTGGCTTTTCAATTGGGTGGAATTGGCTCTATAACAGCTGGGAAATATTCATTTGTGCGTGAAGAATACTGCGCTTGTGGGTAAGACATTCTAGCCCAAGGGTGCTCAACCATCTCGAAAGTGCGGGGGGGGGGGGGTACATCACTGGTATGAAAACGTTGTCTCGGGACACTTAAGTTATTTGGGAATGTTCTGCCGGCCACGTAAGTTATCTGAGAATGTTCTGCGGGCCGCTTAAGTGATATGGAACTTCACCACTGGTCACTTCAGATATACAAATACAACGCCACAACAGGCAAATTGCCCAACGAGGTGGCTGACTTAAGAACATCATGGATCCCCGAGCCATTTTTTGGAGGCCCTACCTACCTACTACTGTTACACCACACATGCACCCCGCCCACAAACCTCACCCCCCCCCGCGGAACCCCCAACGAATCGGTGCATGCGGGAATGTGCGTGTACGTGTAGTGAAACCTGACGTGAAGTTATTTGTTTCTCTGTAATGCTTGTTATGTGTAGTGCTGCCATCTGCCACCAGTTTTTCTAACTATGAGTGAAGTGTTATGATTGAATGATTTATCGTTGTAGGACTGATGCTCTCTGTGGCGAGACTTTTTAACGTGGAGATCGGCTCGCATTTGCGCCTTGAAGTTGGGAACCACAGAAAACCAACTTCAGCCGACCACCACTGTGGGGTTCGAACCCGGATCCTCGTATCGCGAGTCCGTCACTATAACCACTCGACCACCACAGCGGCCTGAATATATGTGTCGCGGGTGACTTGAGTGATCTAGAACTGCGCTGTGGGTCACGTAATTGATAGGGAAATGTGCCGAGATGTTCCCTAAAATTTTCTGGAAATGAGCCTAGGCCAATTGAGGGATCTGGAACTGTGTTGTGGGTCACTTAAGTGATCTTGAAATATTTCGTGGACCATTTGTGATCTGGTACTGTGCCGTGAGTGGGTTAGGTTATCAAGAAATGTGACGCGGGTTCACTCAATCTAACTAGGAATGTTCCGCTGACCACCATTTAAGTGAACTGGAAATGTATCGTGAATCACTTAAATGATCTGCGAATGTGTCGCAGGCCACTCGAGTGATCCGGAACTATGCCGTAGGTCACTTAAGTGGTCTGGAACTATGTCGTAGGTCACTTAAGTGATCTGGAACTGTGTGATCCCCGTGCTCAAGGAAATGCCGTGGTCAGTTAAATAATCTTGAAATTTACCGTGGGCCACTTGGTGATCTGGAACTGTGCCGTGAGTCACTCACTCAGGTTATCTAGAAATGTTCCGTGAATCACTTAAGTGATCTGGAAATGTGCCGTGGGCCGCTTGACTGCTCTAGAACTGAGCCGTAGGTCACTTAAGTGACCTGGTTATGTGCCACTCGGTTAATTTTTGAAAAATTAGGTTTGATGTCACAGGCCGCATCAGAAGACTCCGGGGGCGCCACATTGGTCCATGGGGACCCATGAGGTGAGCACGTATGTTCTAGCCATTGACGATTCGGATAATCGAAATCCGTGTATGTGTCCATGACTGCTTGATAGCCTCTCCACCGAAGAAAGACATCAAAATCACAATTAACGCAAGAGGCTCCTAAAAAATCAAATCGTCTTGATTCTCAGTCGGGCATGGATGTGTTGTCCTGTTCGCGAAGCTGCTCTATTCAACGCCCCTCAAAAATTTCCAAGTTCTCGAACAAATTTCCCGATACAAATTGGAACCCCACCCCTTTACGGAAAATACGATTTTTCAACCTTCGACAGAACTCACAAATTCCTTTTAGAAACGCGTTTCGGATTGAGACGTCTCAGGCAACCCCACTACGAACCGGAAAACAAGAGCGGCATCCGGTTCCTGATCTTTCCCGATTCTATTTCCGCGAATAAAACCCGGGAACCCTCCCCGATGTGAAAGAAACAAATATTTTCCTGAATATAATATTCTCTGGAAGAGAATCGGTACGTCATTTTCGTACTTTTCGTTTCAGAAAGACAGTTTCTAGGAGGCTTGGAAAATTTCTAGCCTAACTAACCAAGTCATGGGCCCCTCCCCCACTTCCTCTCCAACATCATTTTCCCATTTCCAAATCAAATTCGGGCTCTGTCGTAATCAAAAGTAATATCTTAGCTCTGCGTTTCTCAACATGAAGCCATATGGCCCTCTTGTGGGTATTGGGATAAATGGGTGAAAATCAGATGAAAGGGAGTCCCGACAAGTGGTGAAAGGGGGCCACAGGGAACTGTGGAAAGATAATGCTTTCATATGAAATATCGCGGGGAAAAATCCAGCAGAACTGTCCATATTACGAGGACCTATCTTAAACCCATGGGTCCATGTGACATTAAATGGGGGACCGTCACGTTGAAATCTTGTACCAGGATTTCGAGTGTGAATAGATGTAAATATGTAAGCTGTTACTGCGGACTAAGTATTGGGAGGGGCAAACATTACTTTGCCCGAGTACGGATGATGTTGAGAGGGCTATGCATAGAATCCTTACAGGAAGAAAGCTCAATGAACTCTTGCCCAGCATTGACCCCGGGTGATGTGTCAGTAGGGGCCCATTCCCTCCCGAGTATCCAATCATCCCGTATTTTACATAGACCCAATTTTTCCCACATAATTCGGCTCTTGAAGGTATAATCTTCTCCCCCCCCCCCCCATCTGGATTCATGCTTGGATTCCAGATATCAATCATTGCAAATTTAATTAGGACTAAGATTCTATAAGTAGAAAGGATTTCACTCGTGCCTTCCCCCACAGGGCCAATAGACTGGGATCTCTGGCGGGCTCCAAGACAGACTTTTCACGGGCTCTTCTATAGTGAATTTATGGTGTGAAAAGACAACAAGATCAAAAATCACCCTGCGCCCCGGGTTGGATTCTTGTCAGCCCTCACCCTTGTGAGGGGGCTCACGGCCTCGCTCCTGGATAAGAAGTGGGGAGAAGAAGAAATGATGTTTTGGAAGGGAGTCAGGGGATGGAAAAGCTTGAGAAACACTGCCATAGCTTACACAGAGTGATCATAAAATAACTTAGCCGATACCCGAGCCCCCAGTGGCTGCAAAAATCAACGAATGCCAATGAAATTCGAGGTATGCGTGTTTGTTTCACGCACTCGCAAATGAAGGGGGATGGGGGGAAGGAACAAAACCCAGCTCTCACTGCGGTTAATGTGACAGCGACGACGTTTAGAAAAATTCAAATGGCAACACTCAATTTTATGCATTGCTTAGTGATCGGCGCAGTGGAAAACGACGAACAATAGCGTTGGAACGGTACCTGTAGCACCATAAACACCGGAGCAAGACGCAGACGAAGAAAGAAGCTCGCACCGAGCGGGCTGGTGCACTAACCCCTCGGTGGGGGACTTCCCGCAGCAGTACTATCATCTGTATCGGTTGTTTCCACGTGTTTCTTGGTCTGCCTGCGTCCAGCGCCGGCGTTTTTCGTGCTACAGGTACCGTTCTAAACCGCCAATCATGGTTTTTCGCTGCACCGATCACTTTACAACGTAGAAAAGCGAGTGTTGCCATTTGAAGTTATCGAAATTTCAATTGCAGTAATCAGCGCGAAAAAGCTCGGTTATATTTTCTCTACTCACTCTTCTGGAACGCATATGCATCGAATTTCATCGGTGTTAGTTCATTTTAGGGGGGAAGGGGCGGCTCGTGTGATCGGCAAAGTTATTTCATAACCACCCTGTATTAGATAATATCAAATTAATGGCTCGCCATCATCATCATCATCAAGTGCAAAATAACATCATCATTGTCGTTAGTGGAGTCGCGGCACCGTTCCAGAAAGCGTCATATGAATGACCTTTTCGGATTTATATTTAAGGTTGCCACCGCACGAATTTGAAAAAAAAAAAGGTGCCAGGAGAGAGGTTCTCTTGCGAATACAAAGGGGCCCTTTCATCACTGTTTGCGGAGTACCAGGCTATTTATTTACCTTAGGATCGTGTTTTCTCCCTCTCTTTTTTTACTATCACTTTGGAGAGTCCCGGAGCCCGTTGCCACTATGAGGCCCGTTAATGATTTTCGGGGAAAGTTGCCAAAAAAGAAAGCTTTTACACCTTTTTCAAGAACACTTTTTTTTTTTAAATATTGTTTATGTTCATCCCATTGAATAGCGATTCACGGTTTGCGGGCTTCGGGTTGGATTATCACGTGACACGTCCCGGGTACCCGGATGAGTGTGATGTCATGTGAAAGATTATCGATGGAGCTTTCATTTGGTATGTGACATGCGTGATTTTTGGTTTGAAATTGAATTTTTGCAATTTTTTGTAATTTTTATTCCAAAAGATAATGAATTTTGAAATAAAATTTTCAAAAACATACAGATTAGTTTTAAAAATTTAATCATGCGTTTTAAATCAAGAAATATTTATCTTTTTTGTATTAATAATTATATTTAAGTAATAATTGTATTCATGGCCGTAGCATGCTTTCTAGGGGGACCCCGGGACAGATTGTTTCTTGGGGACCCTTGAAAGGGTTATTATTAACAAAATAAGTGTTAATTTTTGTTGGGGCCCTATTCAGCTCGAGATGCCTCAGCCTAGTATGAGTGGCATTACGGCCCTGACTATATACATTCATAAATGAATAAATTTTTATGTGTTGCGTAATTTTTTGTATAAAAATTACAATTTCTTGTTCCGATTCTCCTTGAAATTCAAATTTAATTTAAATTGAATTCTTTTCAATAAAAATGGAATAAATTTAAAAAGAAATTGTCCGCTGTTAATTATGAATTACTCTATTCTTCAACATGAAATTGGATGCCACTCAATTTTGCGATTTTAACGATCTTGTGTTAACAGTGCTCGGAAGACTAAGAAATTATACAATTTTTAAAATTCTAGAAATATTTAAAAATTTTTTCCATTATCAATAGTTATAGCTGAGTAACAGCTGTATTTATGGTCATAGATGAATTTATTTTTGTATGTGATATGTAAGTTTTTGTACAAAAATTACAATTTCTAGTCCCCTTGAAATTCTGATTTAACTCGGAAATAAATTCGAAAATAAATTTTCTGCTGCTAATTGTCTCACCAATTAACTTTTTCTTCAACTTGAGCTAAAATATTCATTAAATTTTCAAATTCAAATTCAATTGTGTTTTTTAAAAAAATCCCTAAAAAATAAATTGTCACACCAACTATTCTATTCTTCAGCTTAGAATTTAATATTAATTTTTAATTTGGATTTACAATTTTTAATTTGGATTTTTTGTGTTAAGAAGCTTAGGAGAAATTTTTAATTTTGTTAAATTTTTTTAAAAATAGAAAAAAAAAATTTTTTTTTACTTTTTTTCTGTTACTTGATACATGAGGTTTCCCAAAATCATAATTACCATTTATTTTAATTAAATTTAGTTAATTTATCAATGTCAATTAAAAAAATTTATTAATTGAAATGTTTTGCAAATGAAAATATGCATTAAGGAAGAGAAAATATGCATTTTAAAAACATATCTACTTCTTTTTGCATGGAGAGTTTTTAATGCATATTTTCTCATTTTTGGCACATATTTCGGAATTTTTAATTTTTCCGGATTTTTTAGTGCATATTTCGGGGGTTTTAAGCATATTTTGGCATTTTTAAGTGCACATTTTGGCATTTTTAAGTGCACATTTTGGCATTTTTAAGTACACATTTTGGCATTTTTAAGTGCACATTGTGGCATTTTTAAGTGCACATTGTGGTATTTTTAAGTGCACATTGTGGCATTTTTAAGTGCACATTGTGGCATTTTTAAGTGCACATTGTGGCATTTTTACAGCACATTTCGCCACTTTTTTTAGTGCATATTATCCGATCTCTATTCATAACTTTTCTCCGACCTTTTGAATTCGAATACCTCAGCGAATATTACACTTGGAAACATGTAATTTCTTCAGTTGGCCTCGGGCGATACAGGGCAACAATTAACTGGAAGTTTGAGGCAGGGCCGTCTTAAGAACATCATGGGCCCCCGGAGCCAAGTGATTTTTCTGAGGCCCTACCTGGAAAATTCTCGAACAATTCAACTACTTCTCGTTTTTCTGAGGATGCGTAAAGACGGCCCTGGTTTGAGGACGGGAGGACCGCATAAAAATTTGGATTTCTTATTTTTTGACACACTATATTTTCACCCTTAAAACTGGAACAAGGTTAACACCTTTTAAGCATTTCTTTAAGTGAGAATCCTACTCTACGACGGACGAATGATGAGATAAAGGCCGCATTAGCACTTACAGGACACCCTGTATTAAAAGCGTGTGCAACATGGCCATGAATTAGAGGAGCGTTAAAAAACATAGGTTAAAACCCCAATTTGAATTCAACTTTGAATTTAAAAGAAACAAATTCAAAAATAAATTGTCTACTGCTAATTGTCACACCAATTACTCTGGTCTTTAACTTGGAAGGGAAAAATAAAATTGGCGCTTAAACAGCTATAATTGGAGCCCCTTCCCCCCCATCATCGCCATCTTTAAAAGCGTTTATATCTTTGGCAAGACTAATTTCTTGTTGTGTGGTCGTTTGTGTCGTTAGGTAAACGTTTTCTCTACTTAAAAGAATAAAAATAAAAGCAACGTCTTCTCAACGTTTAGAGAGAGAGAAACGTTTTTCTTTAACGTTTGTTTTCTTTCCTTAAAAAAAAAAAAAAATTTTACAAGGAACGTCTTTGTCAAAAGGGAGAATGAAAAATTCCACAAGAATGAATGGAGGCGTCTGTGTCGTCGCCTTTTTCAAGACGTTTTTCCCACTTCCATTTGCTCCCCCCTCCCTTCCTTACATTGCTACATGTGTGTAAATATATGTAATAACCCCTTCTCTATTTCCCCCCCCCCCCACCTCCTGTCCTGGAATTCCTTTTCACGGATTTCATCCTTAATCTCTGACATTCCCAGGGCTGCTACATTGGCGTCTTCAGCCTCCACGAGTTAATCTTAATTACTATGTTTATAACGGGATATTTACTGGTGGGAAAGATCGCGCGGTACCATTCAACGGTAAAGGTGACGAATCCGGTTATTATATATATATATAACAACCGGTTATTATAATCGCCGAGCATTTTGGTAAGTTTGATAAATTTCTCTAAATTTATCACACTTTTACCGGCGATTATGTATGGTTACTCAAGCGTCGTTGGTAAATTTGATAAATCGTACTATATGATATACCAGGGTCGGAACTAGAGGGGGGGGGGGGGCAACTGCCTCAGGCGGGATAATTTAGGGGCGGCAGTTTCAGTGGAAACAAAGAACACCGTGTTAAAAAAGTATCGAATTTTAAAGTTGGGGGGGGGGAAATAATGTTTACCCCGGGTGTCAAAAATCCTAGTTACGGCCCTGTGATATACTTACTATATATGATAATTCATACATGTATTGTATCATTATATCGGGGTACGATCGTAAAATTTGTTTTCATTGTATCGGGGTCCGACTATATTCGTGACACATACCAGACTCACTTGTGTGAATTTTTTCTGCATTCATCAAATTCACCAGTTACACTAGAGCATTATGCATCATCTCCGGTAACAGTGATAACGTTTTGAGTATTTATCAAATTTACCAACGACGCTCGGGTATCCTATATATTTCCCGTAAAAGTGATAAATTTATCAAACTTACGAAGGCGATGCATAATAACCGGTTATTTTGCATACTTACCAATCGTCTTGGTAAGTTTGACAAATTCATTACATTTACCGGTAAATATGCATAATATCTAAGCGCCGTTGGTAGATTTTATAAATACTTGAAATTTATCGCCTTTATCTGTGATTATGCATAACACCTTAGTGTAATTTGGTAAATTTGATAAATATGACAAATAAATCCAAATGAATCTAGTATGTGTCATGAATATAGTCGGGCCCCGACATAAAGGTACACTACTTGTATAAATTATCATGTATAGAATATCATATAGTTTATAATTTATCATATTTACAAACGACGCAATGATTGCGTCGCTTGGATATACTTGTATAATGACCGGAAAAAGTGATACTTATTTAGTACTTATTAAATTTACCAACGATGCTTGGGTATTACGCATAATAACATAACCAGCAAAAGTGATAAATTTAGAGATTCTATGAAATTTACCAACCATGCTTGGGTATTACGCATAATCACCAGTAAAAGTGATAAATTTAGGTAAACATATAATTTACCAGCGACGCTTGGATACTATGCATAATCGCCAGTAAAAGTGATAAATTTACTTTAATGTTTTTACCGCTGTGGTGGTCGAGTGGTTATAATACCGGACTCGTGATGCGAGGATCCGGGTTCGAACCCCACAGTGGTGGTCGGCTGAAGTTGATTTTCTGTGGTTCCCAACTTCAAGGCGCAAATGCGAGCCGATCTCCCCGTTAAAAAGTCTCGCCACAGAGAGCAACAGTCCTACAACGATAAATCATCCAATCATAACACTTCACTCATAGTTAGTAAAACTGGGGGCAGATGACAGCACTACACATAACAAGCATTACACAGAAACAAAACTTTACGTCAGGTTGCACTACACGTACACGCACATTCCCGCATGTACCGATTCGTTGGGGGGTTCCGGGGGGGGGTGCATGTGTGGTGTAGCAGTAGTAGGTAGGGGCTCGGGGATCCAGGATGTTCTTAAGTCAGCCACCTCGTTGGGCAATTTGCCTGTTGTGGCGTTGTATTTGTATTTGTATTTATAAATTTATCAAATCTACCAAAGACGCTTTGGTAGTATGAATAATCGCCGGTAAAAGTGATAAATCTAGAGAAACGTACCAAAATGCTCTGTGATCGTGCATACTAACCGGGGATTCATCACATTTCCCGTAACATATATACGGTCCCAAGAGAAAAATGTTCTGTCTCTATAGCTTTGTTGGTAGAGCGCTTGTCCGGTATACGAGGGAGGCCGGGTATGAGTCCCGGCGAAGATGAAATTTGTTTTCACAAATCAGTATCTCTACATCATCAGCCAGTTTTCACTATTTCTTTGAATATTTACTGACTGATTATATTCAGCAGATGCGACATGATGGTGTTTCGTTGCCCGAAAATATTATTTAGGGCCCGAAAGAAATAGACGATAGCTGAAGAAGGACCACAAAATTGTCTAGCCCTTCTCTAGCTCTCTCGTCTAATTTTTTTTATCACCAGTTCCTAAATTTGGGGCCCGGGGCAATATTTTCCCGATAAATATACCTCTGTTTGCGAATTGAATTCTGAATAATTTCCAAAAGCAGTGAAGTATATTAATGTCAATATGACTATAAATTTAATAAAAAATTACTAAACCGATTTTATATAAAAATTCATTTAATTATTTGATTATTTTGTTATTGAATTGTTTCCTCCAAATTTGAAAAGAAATATTTTTTTCATAATTTCTTTAAAAAATTTTGCTAAAAAGTTTTTTCATGATTTAAAATTTTGAAAAATTGTTTAGAAAATTTGAATTTAGAAAATATATGCTGTAGTTTTTCAAAAAAAATTAAGATAAGTTAAGGGAAGTTATTATGCTTATGCATTAATTTTTATGCTTATTTTTACAATTTTATAGTTTTTGTTTTTTCGAAGAGAGAAAACACTTTAAAATAACTATTGCCAATTTTTTTTAAATTGTAAAATGAAAAACTTTTTATAATTTTCTTCAAATTTTGAAAATTTTTTTTTAACTACTTTTATTTTGATAAATAGTCAGAAAAATTAAAAAAAAAGTTTTAAGAAATTGAAAATAATAATACAGAAAAATGTAAAAAAAATCATGATTGAAAACATTAAAAAATTATATGGTTGAAAAAAATTAGAAAAAAATTGTATGATTGAAAAAAAATAATGATTGAAAAATTTAAAAAATTACACAAATGAAAAAAAATTTAAAAAATTACACAATTGAAAAAAAATTTAAAAAATTACACAATTGAAAAAAAATTTAAAAAATTACACAATTGAAAAAAAATTTAAAAAATTACACAATTGAAAAAAAATTTAAAAAATTTCAGAACTTTTTTCCTTAATTAGAAAAAAAAATTTCGCAATTAAAAATTTTTTATATAATTTTTTAAATATTGTGTTTAAAAAAAATTAAGAATACTCGGTAAATTTTACAAAACATTTAAAAAAATCGTATGCATATTTTAATTTTTAAATGAATTCGTAAATATACACCATCTATGCTTTTTCACACACTGTCAATTCTATTCAAATTTATTTCCGCATCAGCATATACATGCAATAAAATTTTCTAAAAAGTTCTCAATAATGTTAAAAAAATGTTACACGTTTGGAAAAATTTTGAAACTGATACTTAGATAATATTTAAAAATTTAAAAAATTTATACACTACTGCTAATGATGATTACCAACTACAACGTATTGCTCAGCAGTGCATTGAATCACCTAAACTTTGCTCGTTCGTCAAAGACTTATTTGGCGCATAAACTTGGAATTCGCAGCCAAACGTTCTTGTTGCTCTTTCCTAGCCGGAATGGGCTCTAAATAGCGCTCATTCATCATCAACATCATCCCGAAGAGACCCGAATGAAAGAGCTCGGGAAGTCGTTAATAGCTATTCTATTCTCTCTCTCTAGTCTAGAGCCTCTCATTCTTACACCATTCCAGATTTTAAATTTCTGTCGCGGTTAGGATTATGTATTCGCTACGTGGTGAGTATTTTGGCTCAACATGTGCCATGTTCCAGGTAAAAAAAAAAAAAAATTGGTGAGAGGATGTATGGAATTCCAGACGTGAAATCGGAGGCAAGGGATGAAAGCACCCTTTTGGATATCTACTAAAAAAAAATGGTGTGAGTATCTTCACCATGGGTACCTTCTTCACGCTCGGTGAAAAAAGCACAAGCCCCGTCATTCTGTCAGTCACATTTGCATCCTGTTCTTGTGACATTCACCATATTTTGCCCCTCCCCCCTTTTTTTTCCGTCGCGGTTACCGAAATGTGTGCATCTGTGGGTGTGGTGAAGCATGTGAATGTGTATCTGTTACTGCCAAAGCCCGAAGTTTGGTCAGTTCGCGAACTGGCCAATAATATCCGAAATTCGGGCGTTTTGGCCGGGTTTTGGCTAGCCAGTTCACGAGATGGCCGGAGATACCTGGCGGGAAAAGAAAAATCCTGAATCGGAGTCGTCGTCAATTTGGCGTCTTTTTTTTCCCCGATAATTATGGCAGTTTATAATTATGATTAGCTATGACCAGGGCCGTGACTGGGGCGGGGGGCTGCCCCGGGCGACAAAATTTAGGGGGGTGGCTATTTTTTTTTTTTTTTTAGGAACAAAGAACACAATGTCATAAAATTATCCAATTTTAAAGTTCTGGGGGCGGCAAAATAATCTTTGCCCCGGGTGGCAAAAATTCTAGTTACAGCCCCGGCAACGACAACCCTAATGGTGAAAGAAATATTAATATCGATATCTTAGGGGGATTGTGTGATATCTATATTATAGTTATCTCCAGCTATATTCCCTACAATGTCAGAAATTCCACAAAATTTTGGACATTGGCCGGGTCAGCTGGCCAATTTCGGGCTTTGGCATTAACAACATACCCACGGGTTCAACATGATAGCATGGATGGCACCTTAAATCACCAGCATGCATCGAGCTGTAACGTCATTAATACCGTGACTCCCAACGTGGGGCCAAATGCGATTTTTGCCCCGCACTGTCTTAACCCTGTAAGCGGCATTGACGAGATATCTCGCTTCCTTAAAGACTTCTTATTTTAGCATTGACACGCCTAGATATTTTGTAAAGTTGATTTCTGGATGGAACACTTTTTCTTATGGAAAGCCTATTCGATTAAAAAAGGGTATGACATTTTATGGGGGGGGGGGGGGTGTTTAGTGATTTCTGATGTGCCACTAAAAAGGTTGATAAAACCCATGCTTTAGACCAGGCCTTTGGGGCTTCCCCAAAAGTATTCTGTGGGAGGAGCGACATAGGCTGATTCAAGGTTTCAGAAGAGCACAGAGAGAAATCCCCCCCCCCCCCCAAAGAATATTTTGGAGTTTTTTACCTTAAAAAGCGTTTTAAATTCACAGAAATAGATTGATAGATTTTTTACAATCTGTTTTTTTAATTTTTGATCATCTTGGGGGGGGGGCTGCATCAGCGATATATCCCCCCGTGTGTCTTTTATGGGGGGGGGGGTCATCATATTACAAGATTCTTAGGTGGGGCATGGCCAAAAAAGCGTCTGGTGCCACCGCATCAACATCTGAATCAGAAGTATCCTCATTCTACTTCACCAAACACCACAACTCTGGCCATATCGATATATATACAAGATGGTTTATCGCCATGGGCACTAATACTACCTAGTGAGTTGTGCCGGAAGTGTCAGTGTGTGTATCTAACAGTCTGAGTGCTTTACTAGTGTTGTGTATGATTTTCAGTACTGCCACGTATATTTCAGAAGTGAAGTGTAATGACTGATTATATATATTTCTACTGTTTGTAGGTAGGACTGTTGCTCTCTGTGGCGAGACTTTTCAATGGGGAGATCGGCCCGCATTTGCGCCCACCCAAGCCAACAAGCCTAGGAGGGAAGACGTGAACTTGAACAGAAAGCAACAAAAGGCTCACTAGAGCCACAAATACATAAGAGCTTATAGACATAAATTTTGTGTGTGATAGGAATTTTTTTTATACATAATCTGTATATACTTTTTCCTTTAATGTGTTTTATATTCATATATGCATAATAAAGCACCCGGCACTGTCCAGCCCCCTCATCCGGGGCGATGAGTAAAATTGACAATGGTCGATAGAGCCTGGGCGGTGCATGGTATGAAATGAAATTCCATTAATGAGATGGGTTGGAAATGAGGGCGCTATCTCTACCGGCGGCGGTCGCCTCTAGCTCGTTAGGGAGAATGTCATATCTATATCCTCCCACGGGTTTGAACCTGGGACCGTGAACGGCAACCTTCATGGTGCTCGATGAGCATCTTAACACCACGCCACGCGGGCGTTAGTGCCCTCGGACTGGGTATTGATATTGTATGAATACTCTTTCCAAGAGCACCACAAGCAAGGAGATCTTCATGACTTCAGAGGCCGGGTGGAGCTCAAAGTTTTTTTTTTTTGAGTTCAACTTGATTTTAGATTTTAGGTATTTGGGGGTAATATGGTTGTCAGCATCTACTAAAAAAACGCGTAATTGCAGAATGTGTAGCAGAGGTGTTCAACCTTTTTCTACACGCGAGCACTGTTTGTGCCCATCATAAAAAGAAGAGCACCCTGACGGCAAGTTTGGCATACGAATGCATGAAATCAGGGTGATTTTTAGTCCTTGAATGCAATTTGTACAAAGTGTTTAATTATAAAGTGAGATCAAGTGCTCGCGATCACGAAATCGGACACGAGCATCGAGCACTCTGGGTGCTTTAGGGGAGCACCTTGGTGCTCGCGAGCAACGGGTTGAAGATGCCTGATGTGCCTGATCTATAGAAATGCTGAAAAATACCTCGTGTAAGTGTAAGAAATAATTTCAGAATTGATAATAGCTCAGATCTGAAGAATAATGGCATCATGGAAATGAACATAAGAATTTTGGAACCATTGGAAATTCCGAATTCATGGAATTCTAAAATGAATTTAAAAAAATAATTTCAGAATTCGGATGAAAAAATATTCATTCAAGAATTCATGAATATATTTAATCAATTAATTAGTTATTATTATAATTAATAACTAAATAATTAAAAGGAATAATTATATAATTTATAAATGTTCAGAATTTATGAAAGAAACAATTTCAAAATTCATGAAAATTCAGAATGTATCAAAAAAAAGTATTTTTACAATTTATGAAAATGTAGAAAAAAGAAATATACAAGTAATTTCAAAAGTAATTTCTTATAGTAATTTCAAAATTCATAAGAATGTGGAGAATGAAAAAAAAAGTTCAGAATTTCTCTCTCTCTCTCTCTGTAAAAAATAGTTTTTGAATTTATGATATGAATAATTTCAGAATTTCTGAAAAAATGTAATTTCAGAATTTCTGAAAAAATGTAATTTCGGAATTTATGAAAAAATGTAATTTCAGAATTTATGAAATATTATAATTTCAGAATTTATGAAATATTATAATTTCAGAATTTATGAAATATTATAATTTCAGAATTTATGAAATATTATAATTTCAGAATTTATGAAAGAAATAATTTCAGAATTTATGAAAGAAATAATTTCAGAATTTATGAAAGAAATAATTTCAGAATTTATGAAAGAAATAATTTCAGAATTTATGAAAGAAATAATTTCAGAATTTATGAAAGAAATAATTTCAGAGTTAATGAAAATTCAGAATTTATTAAAGTATCGCAGAATTAATGAAAGAATTGCGGAATTAATGAAAAATTTCAGAATCAAAGATAAAAATGTTAGAACTGATGAAAATTTGGAATTTATATGAAAGAAAAAATTTCAGAATCAATGGGAATTCAAAATTTACGAAAACATTAAAAATTCTGAATTTTGACAATTGGTTTTTCGAATTGTTCGAATTGTGTGGATATGCAAACTAATTACAACCCCATATGCCCCAAAGACGGTTTCACAGCCAGTAACAGTTCCGAACCAAGCACGAGACACAAGGGTTGCACAACCTCTCCCACCCCGAGATGGGACCCCCAACAACCATATATTGCCATTTCCTCCAAATTCCATGCGGTCAATAAACTGCCCTCAAATGTCCAACCTAAACACTGATAAAGCCAGACGAAATGCGAAATAAAAATCGCCCAACAATCGTTGTCCCCCTACAATGTTTCCGACATGTTTACTAAACAGAGGGAAAATTGATAGAAAATTTCGATTCCACTGAAGATGAGGAGGGCGAATCGACTACATAATAGCGAATCATTTCATCGGTCCTCCAGTCTTCCACCCCCCCCCACCCACCCGAAGTCATTATTTAGGATCGGTATATAGGGAGGGGAGTGGGGTCGCATCTTACCAGATGATCATTATCCACGATTTCCATCCTCTTTTACCGACAATTCAACATAACAAGCCATTGGAATATAAAAGTAGGGGGGGGGGGAGCCATTCAGATTCACGGGCACATTAAGGGAAGCTATTTACTGTATTTTTCGGGCGGGGAAGGGAGGTAGGGTGCATTTTCTATGAAATGGCGCATGCCAAAAGCGAACCGTGCACTCTCGACTACAGTCACGATAATAGTAATGATGGCCTTCCATGGTCCTCTCTTCCGTATATAAAGGGTATTTTTGTGAAATAGGCGGATTTTTATCCTGCTCTCATCCCCCCCCCCCCCGAAGCATTACGTAATAGAAAGGAAAAAGGCCCTAAGGGTATTCTATTAAGAGTGTACAATAACGGAAAAGAGGTGTCCATTATGTATCGTGGATGACCTTCGACCGGTCGGTTGTAGGCCTACTTAGGCTTAAGTTAGGTTCGAATCTTTTGAGGGACCTGGAAAGCGTCAGATGTTACAATTTTTCGTGGGAACTCTACACCCATATATGCTCAACCCTTGACCAGCGGGCCAAATGTGCCTATCGGCGTCATCTGATGATTGTCCTACGACCCCAAAACCTAATTTTTTTAAAAACGAACAAAGACACACATTTTAGATCACTTTTGTGATGCAGTTGCACATCACAGTGGCCTGTGACATATTCCCATATGCTTACAGATCACTCAAAAAGCCCGTGACATATTCTCATATAGATCACTCAAGTAACCCGTGGCACATTTCCAGATCATTCAAGGGCCCGCGGCACATTTACTGATCACTTATGTGATCCCCGCGGCCGAGCCCCACATCGCTTAAATTTCGGTGCGGTGCATTCCCAGATCACTTTTGTAACTCGTGGCATGTTTGCATACAAAGAAGGATGCATACCGCAAGAAGTTTTGCTTAAAGAAACCCTTGACTTAGAGAGAGTGTGTGCAAGTACATGAAACCAAAAGAATGACCTGCGGATTGAGGAACGAAAAGAGTGACCTACGGGGGGGGGGGTGTGAAAGTCGCATGATGTATGCTGATGACGTGAAAATTTATCGCGAAGTTGGGAGTCTGGAAGATTGCATGGCTCTACAAAGAGACCTAGAGTCTCTCCATGATTGGTGTAGGGGTGATTTCTTCCAGCTCAATGTTCGTAAATGCCACGTCATCAGCTATACAAGAAAATTGTCATCGACCGAATTCGACTACACCATTGATGCTGTCTCGATCAGTTGTGTTTCCGTAACCAAAGCAATAATTTCAAATCAATCGCGGTACTTTTCAGGACATATGTGCTCCCGAAACTAGAGTACTGCACTATTATATGGAGTCCTCGCAACAATCTAGACTCACTAATTCGAGAAAGAGTCCAGAACAGATTTCTACGTTACATGTTTTACAGGCAATTTCACGTCTACATCACCGACGTAAGTACAACTGAACTGCGACTTTTTTCCACTTCCAATCATTGGAATGCCGAAGAAGAAGAAGAAGTTACCTTCGCTTTTTGTATAAAATTGCCAATTTTTATAATTGATGACTGCTACCTTCTTCAACTTGTTGGTTTTTCTGTGCCAATTGGAAATAGGCCTGTTCGCGGCGAACTTTTCGCCTCCCTAAACCCCGAACAAATATTTTACGACGGTTCCCTATTTCTCAGTTGTGCAATATATTCGTATAATCAGAGCGATGTGAAACCCGATATGTTCAATTCAACTATAAGAGAATTTCTAAACCTACGGGTATGTAATTTCTATTGTTCCACTCGTTTTTGTTTTTTTGTAGTTTGTTGTATTTGCGTTTTTGTATTTTTCTTGTTCATTTCTGTAACTGGGAAATCCTTGCCTGTTGAGACGTGAATAAATAAATAAATCAACCGTCCGTGTAGAAGTTAGTTTCCATTCAAACAAATGCTCACAAAGGCGTTCAAAAATTACCCTGCGCCAGTTTTGAGAGTGAAAATACGGTGTGTAACATGAATGAATGAACGCCAGGGTCTCTGCCACCGGACTTATCCCGTTGCCGAGATCTCTTCCAGCCCAGCTACGTGGCAGAGTCTGGAACAAAGTGAGTGCACCTAACAATCTGAGTGTGTAGCTAGTGTTGTGTATGATATTTCAGTGCTGCCATCCATACTTCAAATTGTGAGTGAATTGTAATGATTGAATATTTGTAACGTTGTAGGCCTGTTGCTCTCTGTGGCGAGACTTTTTAACGGGGAGATCGGCTCGTATTCGCGCCTTGAAGTTGGGAACCACGGGAAACCAACTTCAGCCGACCACCACTGTGGGGTTCGAACCCGGATCCTCGCATCGCGAGTCCGTCACTATTACCACTCGACCGCCACAGCGGCACGGTGTGTAACAGAATAAAGAAATGAAGTTTCTCTAAAACTGCAAAAAATATTCGCCGGGTTATTCGAATTGTGAAAAATCGGGGGAAAAGTTGGAAAAAGTACAGAATTTTTTTTTTTTAATGAAAGAAAGAAGTGAGTTTTTGCGGTTTTTTCACCAACTTTTCTCCGATTTTTGAATTCGAATAGCTCAGCAGTTGGAAACTTGGATTTTTTTTTTGTTGGCGACAGGAAAGACGGGGATTTTCTACTTTCTAATTGGAAGTTAGAAGACATGGGGAGCGTTTAAAAATTTAGATTTTTTAATTTTTATTTTGCTGAACGCTGTACTTTCACTTTCGAAACTGGTACAGAAAAATTTTTGAACGCTTTTTGAGAATTTTTTAAATTAAAACTACACCACTACGACGGACGGTTGGCGAGATAAAGGCCGTATTAGTTCTTACAGGACACCCTGTATACTGTACTGCGCACTTATTTTCAATATTTTTCTAGAAGTCATTTTTACTGAAAATTTCTTATTTCCACCCGTTTATTGGTTATTTACAATAGTGATAAAGGAATGCATAATTTTTTTCATGGTGAATAAGTTTACAAAATATGGATGCTTTAGGGTCTGAGAATGCAAATGCTCACGTGTACAGAGATTGTTTTTTTGCTGCGCAGAAAAATATTCGTCATATTGTATACGGTAACGTGCTATTTCGTCATTATCCGCACACACATCGAGATATCAAAATTCTGTGAGCGGAGAAACAACAGGTCTGCGCAGGTGAAATAAGAGGGGATGTGTGCCCACTATCTGGAAAAAGGTAGAGGGCGCATTTCATGTAGGAATAAAATTATCCCTTTTTCCCGCGATCATCTGACGCTCCCCCATGGCCACCTCAACCTGGAGCCAGGCTCTCTAGAATGAGATCTTTGGTGGGCCTCCTCCATAGTGAATTTAAATGACCCGCGGTACAATTCCAGATCACTTAAGTGTCCCTTTACTTATTTACAGATCACCGCGATACACTTTCAGAGCACTTAAGTGACCCGCGGCACGATTACGGAACATTTAATTGATCTGCAGAGCAGTTTCGGATCACTCAAGTGGCCCACGCCTTATTTAAAGATCACTAAAGTGACTGTCGCCACAGTTTCCGATTATCTGAGTGTTTCGCGGCACATTCCCTGATCACTTAGGTGACCAGCACCATGTTCCAAGATCACTAAAAGGCCCGCGACACGTTTTCAAATCATTGAAGTCGACTTAACTCTCGTCAAGGTTGAACTGAACACCCTTGTTCTACATGTACATCAAGAATGCTCAACCTTTAGGAGAGTGCGAGCCACTTCATTGTTTTGGGAATTTGTCGCGGGGCATTTAAGTGATCTGCACCCCCACCGCGGGTCATTCAAGTGATCTGGAAATATGTTTTTTGCCATCAAGTGATTTGTAACCGTGCCGTAGGTAACTTGAGTGATGTGGAACTTCTGCAGCTGAATGCCGCGCTCGAAGGGTTTCCATCCGGCCCGCGAAAGGTGCTCCGGTAGAAAAGTATCAATATACACAACACGATAATACAAAGGGCTGACCATATTTCGTTTATGAAAATACAGGAAATCACATGATCCCTGAAAGATATCACAAAATATCGATGAAAAATTATGTAAAGTTGTCGATTACAGACAAAGAAAATTGCCAAAGGCCGATAATTTTGCCAATTACAGTCAAAAAAATTGTCAAACGCAAGTATAGTTGCCAATTAGAGCCAAAAAATTGCCTAACGCAGGTTAAGTTGCCAATTAGAGCCATAAAATTGCCTAAGGCAGGTTAAGTTGCCAATTAGATCATAAAATAACGTCAAAAACAAGTGAAATTGCCAATTATTCGAAATAGGGCAAAAAAACGAGACATTTTATGAAAAAGTTAAGACGACCAAAATTACGGGAATGTCTCGTAAAATACGAATCATATGGTCACTAAACCAGGTACAAATTTCTCGCCAGCGAGCGGCAGAGTTACAGCATACCTGGTCCGCGGATTGAAAAGGTTGTGCGAATCTGGTTAAGTGATCAGTAAATATGCCGTGGGTGCCTCGAGTGATCTGGACAAGTGTCGCTCAGTTCATTTTTATAAAATTAGGTTTGAGGTCGCGAGCCACATCAGATGACTTCGAGGACCATGGGTTGAGTATGTGCGTTCTAAAGCCTCAATTCTATATGATAAGTACACATGGGTGTCTCTTACACACACAGCAGTAGTGCTAACTGTGTAATTTCTACAAAATTGGGTTTGAGGTCGCAGGCCACGTCAGATGACTCCGAGGGTCAAATATGGCCGTCGGGCCATAAGTTGAGCACGTGCGATCTACACCCTGAACTCTATTCGATAGGTATCATATGGGTGTCTCTCACACACAGTTAGCACTACAGTAGTAGTAGTAGTAGTGCTAACTCTTGTGGCATAGGTTTTAATAGTGTATGAAAAAGAGATCTTATCACCTATGGCCTTTTACGCCGGCTACTGGGCGGGTCTTTGAAAAGGATGCCATAAATTATTGCGAGATAATCATGGCACGATGTTAATAATGATAACAATGGTAGTGGACGGGAGGCCTCTCCATGATGAAGAGCATGACCATCTTCCGCGACATCATTTGACGCCCACTCGGGGATCAAAGAGATCTTACCTGAACGAATTAATAAGAAATATGCTTCGGGTATTTTTCCGACCGCGCCCAATCAGATGACTGCATCTGTTTCTCCTTTTTTGTGTGTGTGTGCGACGTCTACTGAATTTATGTTTGTGTAGTCTTTTGTTTCTTTGTTATTGTTTTGTATCTAGAGCATGGAAGGAAATTAACTTTTATGGAAATTTGATTATAATTTGGATGATGGTACCTCGAAGAAGTTTTATGTGAAGAAAGTAAAATTTTAATGTCATGGAAAATGCGTGGGAATTGAAGATTGACTGAGACTTTCGAACATTGATCTTGCGAACCCAATGTTAAGTTCGAACACAAATTATGAACATCAGACGAATTATTTTGGCTCGTCATCGTGACCGAGATTGATGTTGATTTCGATCACCGACGAGAAACTATTGGAAGAGACTTGACATCAATTAACAAATACTAACTTCAATATAAGACATGATTTAGAAAAATGAATTGAAAACACTACTTTACCGTACATGTGCACCTCGTACACCTTCCCCTGCGGAGTTTCTACTGAATCGGTACATGCAGGAACGTAGTTATGTTGTCAGAGTTCCGATTGTGCCGCCATCTGTTTTCTATACTCTGAAGTAAAGATGGTAAATACTTGAATTTTTCACATGATGAAAGTACGTACGAGGCGTATATGTATCACCATATTTTAACGTGAATAAGGAACCCTCGTACATAAAGAACCCCCCTGATTTTTTGGACTTAAAATTTGGAAAACGGTTGAAGAGATATATCTATAATACTATTCATGTATAAGAAACCCCTCTTATTAATGTGACCCAATTTTTTTGCAAAAACGGGGAGGGGGGATTACTTATGCACGTTAAAATACGGCATGTTAAATGTCTATATGCTCTACTTACGGAGGAACGTTTTCAAATGATCTATCGGCTCGCATTCGCTCCTCGAGTAGTTGGAAAACCACAGAAAACCAATTTCAGCCGATCACCACTGTGCCGTCAACGGGTTCGAATCTGGTTCCTCACGGTGAGAGTCTAGAACATCAATTTTTGACCTCCGTTGGAGTCCAGTCGAAACAGGCGTTATCGATTTTTCAACATTGACCAAGTGTAATTGAAAGACTAGCAATTAAATTTTGAGCATCAGGTCTAGACTAATTGAAATAATTGTCATAAATTTCTGACCATTCGCAATGTCTGATTGAAGACTCGCCGTTAAAGCTCAAGACTCGTCTGATTGAAGACTCGGTAGAATCTGACTGAAAGACCCGAAAAATGAATTTTTGAACATCGGCCAAATCTGTTCAAAAGACTCGCGATAGATATTTGAACATCGGTCAAGTCTAAATGAAATACTCGCCATTGATTTCTGAGCATCCACAAAATCTGATTGAAAGACTCGTCATTGGTTTATGAACATCAGCAAAATCTGATTGAAAGACTCGCAAATATTTTTGAACATCGGTCACGTCCAATCGAAAACTCATCATTGGCATCTGAACATCGGTAAAATCTTATTGAGACTCACAATGGATTCTTGAACAGCGTTCATGTCCAACCCAAAGAGTCGTCATTGCTTTCTGAACATCAGTAAAATCTGATCGAAAGACTAAATATATTTTTGAACATCGAGAACGTCCAACCGAAAGTCTCATCATCGGTATTCGAACATCAGCAAAATCTGATTAAAAGACTCGCAATATGTGTTTTTGAACCTCGGTCACGCCCAATCGAAAGACTTGTCATTGGTTTATGACCATCGGCAAAATCTGATGGAAAGACTTGCAATGGGCTGAAGAAATTGCCATCGATTTCTTAGCATCAGTTAAGTCTAAAAACTGAAAGACTCGCTACAAATTTCCGAACATCAATAAAATCTGATTGAAAGACTCGCAATGGATTTTTGAACATTGGTCACGCCAAATCGCAAGACTCGCCATTCATTTCTGACTATCGGTCACGTCTAATTGAGACTCGCCATTCATTTTTAAATACTTCTCAGGTCTAATTGATAGACTTGCCATTCATTTCTAAATACTTCTCAGTTCCAATTATGACTCATCATTGATTTCTGAACATCGGTCCAGTCTAACTGAAAGACCCGCCCCATGGATCTCTGAAATTCATAACCTCGACGGAGAAAGAAAAATCTTAGAAACACAAATAACATCACGGTTATAAATATTTGATCCATCATTTCGTGGATTAACCTATGTCTATAAAAAAAACTCGAACAGTCTATTTTCGGTCAATTCCAAGGTCCATGGTTCACAGGCCTTGCATGTAAATATATATATATATTTATAAAAAAAGCCACGGCCCTTCACCACAGATGCGGTCTTCGCATCCCATTAACAAATCGATACCATAGTCCCGCCCTTGGTTGTTTTTTATTCCAGCCCAGAACAAAACGTGGTTCGTCAGCTGTGGCCATGGAAAGGATGAAGGTCCCTGCCCTCTCCCATTTTTACAGTGTTTATATGAGAACGCAGAGCTCAAAGGTCAGTCTAGGCACCCCAAGAGACCACATAGAGACCGTTCCAGTTACTCCTCTAACAACCAACACACACACACACTCTCTCTCTCATAATTTCCCATACTACAAATTTAATGTAGGCAGGGCCCCCTATATCGATCCGGCCCAAAACCGTAGACCTTTTTAATTTTTAATAGCGTTATATAACGGGGAAAAAAAATGGCGTTTGGCGAGGGCAAAAAGCGCGCATGCGTGGAGAAGTGTTTCTCTCACATAAAACCGATATTTAACTAACCTTTCTATATTTGAGTGGTTATAATTTTTTCCCAAATTATCCCAGAGACATAACTCGTATATTTCTGGAAAACCTTGAAATTTGTCTATGAAATTACATCAAATTTAACACAATAACTTTCAAGGTCTATAAGATATTCAGGGGTTTTTAGACGTAGGTATGTCTGATAATTCATAGCAGTTGCGATGAAGATTGACTACTGGTATTATTCGGCTCATATACACCCGGTGCTGAGTTTAAATACCTTCAACTTCCTTAGATACTTCCAGGCCCAAATGTTATCCATGCAATGACACCTAATTCAACCCAAGTAATTTCAAATATGGACAAGATATTCATGTTTTTAGATAGAGATAAACCTCGCGATTCGCAGTAATTATGATCTTACTTGACCCATATGTACTCGGTATCAATATTAAATACATTTTTAGCTTCCATAGATACTTCTGAACTCGTATGCTATCCATGCAATGACACTAAACACTCGTCAAGCAGTTTCAAATTCCTGTAGGATATTCAAGGTTTTTTAGAGACGGACGTAAACCTCTCATAATTCTTAGTAATTATGATGAAGCAGATTTTACTTGGACCATATTGGCGTCGAATAATTTCAGCTCCCTTAGATAAATCCGTACACAATGACACAAAAATAAACTCAAGTTATTTCAAATGCCTTCAAGTCATTCAAGTTTTTAGACGGTGGTAAATATCTGATAATTCATAATAATTGTAATAAAGATTGACTACTGATCTTACTTGGCTAATATACACCCTGTATTGACTTCATAAATATTTTCAGCTTGCATAGATACCTCAAAACTCGACATTGTTATTCATGGAATGATTTCAAATTCGCATTGCAAATAGTTTCAAGCCTTTGTAAGAAATTCAAGTCTTTTTTTTAGAAAGAGATAAACCTCATAATTTTTGTTATTATGTGATAAACTTGATCTTACTTGGCTTAAATTCTTTCGGAACTTACTTTGAATACTTTCGGCTTCATACTACCAGGCCCAAATCTTGTCCATGCACTGACAGTAAACCCATCTCTAATAATTTCAAATCTCAAAGGAAAGGGTCCTAAGGTGACGTCTTCAAAAGGTTTACAAAAATTACCACCGATTTTCTGGGCCGTCTTAAGAGCATCATATGCCCCCGGGCCAAATGGCTTTTCTGAGACCCTACTTAGTAACTTCTAGAAAATTTCAACTGGATCTCATTTTTTGTGAGTCCCCCTCTTCTCCCGAGGCCCCCGGGCCGTGCCCGGGTAGATCCATGCGTTAAGACGGCACTGTTGATTTTACTCATTTAAATATGCTCAAAAGTATATAAAAATCCGGCGGAATTGTTATAAGTCGCTCAAAAAAATGCAATATTCATTTTTTAACGACAATAGAGGGACCAAAACTGAATTTAACCGCTTGGCAAGAAACTCGGATGGTATCCTTTTGACGAATCAGCGATAAATATGGTAACCTGGTCCCAACCTAATTGGATGTTAGGAAAAAGGGAGATAAAAAAATGTAGAAAAGTAAAAAAAAAACCAAATGAAAAAAAGAAACAGTTATAATAGACACTATACTTCCTCTCTTATTTGTAATACTTACAGATAAGGGAGTAAAGTTCGAAGTAGACTCATATTTTCACTTCTCATCTACCTGTTCTCTTTCACTCTCATGTACATATACATAATAGGAGGATACATTACAGGGGTAAAAGAACTGGAGAACTGGAGAAACTGCGAAACACCCAGGCTCTGTCGCAAGAAGCAACGTAAGCACTTCGGCCCCCCGGTGGGGGGGGGAAACCAGGGCATATCCGGTAAAACCAAAATTTATTGATATGTCAAAGCTTACATATAGTGCAAGGAAATCAAAAATTATGTAAATCGAAGAATCAACTTAATCAAGTGAAAGTCAAAGTGCAACGGGCACGGATTTGCCCGTTGCACGTTGCCCTTCTGCACACAGAAGGGCAGAGCACCCCATCGCGCTCGGGCAGTTCAATACACTCAGCCTCATTTGCTTTGGATCACTGTTGAATATCTTTAAAATTTCTCCGGGACTTCATTAATTAGATTTGGGATTCATTCTGCTCCTCGGTTGCAAACACTGCCACCAGTGCACTGTCAGGGTGAAGACGCGGCGATCTCCTTAACGGCGCTGGTACCAAAGTTACAGGAGCTGGAGGAGACGGATCCCTTATCTTCACAGGATGTTCCTCAAGGAATTTCACACATTTTTCTTATCTTTTCTTTTGATTCCTCTCGACGTAGTATGCCAAGGTCTGTGTAGATGGGCACCCGGCGAACAGAAGTGAAAGGGCGTCGTTTCTGGACAGCAAAGGTAAAAGAACTAGTTTTTTCCTTCATAGGGTTGCAGCAAAGTTTCACGGTGATGAGGAGAGAGGAAAGAAAACAGAGAGACTTTTTTTTTAAATTTATTTCACTGGCGTTTGGACGCAATATTACGTCCTCGATCGTGAAGTGGTTAAAAATCCCGCAATCTTAGTGTTAGAGTGACGTCATTCAATCAACACATCATCAAGACGTTCTGACCACGGCGTTTGAAGTGAACAGACGTATTTTTTTTCCGCTGTGCAAACGAGAGTCAAGATTTGGTATCCAACCCAAGTGGGATCCTCCACCATTGTGATTGGAGGATAAATATTTTTTCCTCTGAAGACGACACACACTGCGTGTCGAAATGCATTAGGAGTTTTTCTATATATCGCCTATTTGCCTGAGGCCGGGATTAAGCTAAAAAAGTTCGATAAAAGTCATTTTATAAAACTTATGAAAAACAACCAATAATCATATCAATTACATTCACCGCAATTCAAATACAAATACAACGCCACAACAGGCAAAATGCCCAACGAGGTGGCTGAGAAAAAGACACCCTTAAAAATATGTAACCAACGTGTTTCTGGTTGAGATAAATATATATTTAAATGTTTTCGTAATACGGCAACCTTGTCTTAACCTAACCGCATATTAGGATAAGGAAGGAAGAAGCTTTTTTGAGGATGACACTTTGGGACCATTTCCTTGTCAGTAATATATTGCCAAGTTTTTAGACGGAGCTAAATCTGATGACTCACAGTAATTGTAATGAAGTTTGACTGCTGATCTCACTTGGCCCCCCATATTCATCCAGTATCGACTTTGAATACCTCCAGCTGTTTCCCCTCCGAAACTCGCGCACATAACAAAACACGCGACACAAATTCCACGTCTCTCTCTACAATTAGAGATTTAATGTGTAAAATACTCGCTATAGCGAACATCTCCGAAGTAGGGAGGAGAGTGAGATACTAATATCCTATTCCTGGACATTTTGGGGGTGTTTGAGAGAGAGAGAGAGAGAGAGAGAGCAACAACTTATCAATTCCTAATACTGTACAGTTTATTGTTATCGGCATGAAGACAGAGAGAGAGAGAGAACCTAACACTATATCAATATGGAGATCGTAACATATTGCTTCAAAGTCTCTCCCGGACGCTTATTATTTGTATGATCTTTCGAAATCGATTATGGCGGTGTGTGGTTTGTTGGAACCCTTTGGCTGCTGCTGCTGCTGCCGATCGTTTTGGTGGTAGTTATACCTCGACATATTGGATATTTGCGACCAATTTATTTCCCCGATTTGGAATTTTTCAGTTTTGCTGAACGATATCCGTTGTAATAACGAGTTCGTGTCTGTCGTTCTCCACGATCTGCCCGATAACATGGGAATTGTGAGCTCGTTTCCATCCCGGCATCGGTCACACGAAGTCAAAGACCATCGAATTGATGGTCTGTAGATGTTGGATTTTATTGGAGAAGATATTATGAATAGTTTTTGATTCTTGTTGATGATTTATTTATGTGAAATCCTGTGGAGAGGGGCACCTCTCAATAAGGTCTGGAACTTTGTCCTTAACCCTTACAGTGGCAATGAAGAGATATCTCGAACAACTTGATGTCCTTTGTTTTCTGGCAATTCCGAGATATCTCGCCTAAGCCATTTTTGACCACTCTTCCAATTCTTGACCAAACTGCATAATTTTTATACAACCCTATATGATGCCTATTTACATCAATAACATATTTGAGAAGTTCAAAAAAAATTGAGCATTACTTTAGCATGTTTTTCTTAGTAATTAATGTAACTTTTCAATTAATATAAATTTTTTTTCGTAACAATGGAATTATTTTCTTCATTAATTCTGGAATTAACTTGTTTCATTAATTCTGGAATTAGCTTCTTTCATTAATTCTGGAATCAGTTTCCTTCATTAATTCTGGAAGTGACCTTGACTTCCAGAATTAATGAAGGAAATTGATTAACTAGCAATTATTTTGAATTTCCGAATTTCCGTTGGAGTTTTGGAATTTATTATTTTTCCTTCAATTTTGATTTTTTTGTTGATTCTAGAATTATTTCTTGCATTAATTCTGGAATGATTTCAGTCATTAATTCTGGAATAATTTCATTCATTAAATCTGGAATAATTTCATTCATTAATTCTGGAATAGTTTCATTCATTAATTCTGTAATAAATTCATTTACCTTAATTCTGGAGTTGTTTGTTTCATTAATTCTGGAGTTATTTGTTTCATTAATTCTGGAGTTATTTGTTTCATTAATTCTGGAGTTATTTCATTCATTAATTCTGGAGTTATTTCATTCATTAATTCTGGAGTTATTTCATTCATTAATTCTGGAATTATTTCTTTTTCACTAATTCTGGAATAATTTCATTCCTTAATTCTGGAATAATTTCATTCCTTAATTCTGGAATAATTTCATTCCTTAATTCTATAATAATTTCATTCCTAAATTCTGGAATAATTTCATTCCTTAATTCTGGAATAATTTCATTCCTTAATTCTGGAATAATTTCATTTCTTAATTCTGGAATTATTTGTTTCATTAATTCTAGAGTTATTTCATTCATTAATTCTGGAATTATTTCTCTTTTACTAGTTCTGGAATAATTTCATTCATTAATTCTGGAATTATTTCTCTTTTACTAGTTCTGGAATAATTTTATCCATTAATTCTGGAATTGATTTCCTACATTAATGTTCTGAATTTTCATTATTACAATCAAAAATTAGCCGCGGCTGCCTCTTAATGACGTTATAGACGAGCTGTCGTGATAACCGAGTCTGACCGTGTAATAATATATGCATATATTTTTTTCATAAATAGGATCGAAATAGCCGAGAGGAGCCAAAATCGAGTAGAATACGGGAGTCAAAAGGTATTTGCCGCATGGGCGCCTCTGACGCCCCATAGAAAGATATGCATGGCCTAGTATATATATATACATATACACGGTATTGTTATTATATTATCGTCATTATTGTTATTACCATAACTCATTGAAGTTGCAACACCTGCGGCTAAAGCTGTTAACTCAACAGTGAAATCATAATTTCCTGCGGAAAATTGTTTAATGCAATAATATAATGGAAACTGTGTCTGTACAAAACTGTATATAAATATTTTCTACGGTACAATTACAACCAAAACTTTGTTCAGTGATTCCCAAACGATGCGCCACGGTATCCTTGGATCAGTGGCATCTTAACGGGTATCGAATTCATGAATGGGACAAAAATCTTTTCTTCTGCCAATTATTTCTTTCATTAATTCTGGAATAATTTCTTTCATTCATTTTGACTTTTCTTTCATTCATTTAGAATTCTTTTTCATTCATTTAGAATTCTCTATTATTTATTCTGAATTCTTTTGAATTCTGGAATTATTCATCAATACTGAAAATTATTTCTTTCATTAATACTGAAAATTATTTCTTTCATTAATACTGAAAATCATTTCGTTCATTAATACTGAAAATCATTTCTTTCATTAATACTGAAAATTATTTCTTTCATTAATACTGAAAATCATTTCTTTCATTAATACTGAAAATCATTTCGTTCATTAATACTGAAAATCGTTTCTTTCATTAATACTGAAAATTATTTCTTTCATTAATACTGAAAATCATTTCTTTCATTAATACTGAAAATCGTTTCTTTCATTAATACTGAAAATCATTTCTTTCATTAATACTGAAATTTCTTTTATTACAGGCGAGTTCTAAGAATTCGAAGTTTTCATAAATTCTGAACTCTCATTAATGATGCAATTATTTATTTCATTAATTCCTGATATTATTTCTTTTATCCATTTTAAATTCTCTTTCATTCATTTTGAATTCTCTTTCATTCATTTTGAATTCTCTTTCATTCATTTTGAATTCTCTTTCATTCATTTTGAATTCTCTTTCATTCATTTTGAATTCTCTTCAATTCTACAATCATTTTTTTTATTAATTCTGAGTTTTCATCAATTCTAAAATGATTTCTCTCATTAGATTTGAAGCTTCATTAGTTCTGGAATTATTTAATTAGTTATGAATTTTCATTAATGTCCAAATATATCTTTCATTAATTCTGGAATTAATTTCATTTATTAAGATTTTGAATTAGTTCAGCAATTGTGAATTTCTTTCAGTTGTGAATTGTCATGAAATTTTCGAATTTTTCTGTTCTGGTTTCGGAATCATCATTTCTTCTTATAATTTTTAATTTTTTTTCAATTCTGGAATTAATTCTTTCATTAATTCTGGAATGTGTTTGTTTCACCAATATTCTGAATTTTCATGCATACTTACCAATCGTCTTGGTAAGTTTGATAAATTTATCACTTTTAAAAGCGAATATGCATAATGCCCATCGTCGTTGTTAAATTTGATAAACATTAAAAAAATTATCACTTTTACCGGCGATTGTGCATAATAACCAAGTGTCGTTGGTAAATTTGATGAATACTTGAAATTTGTCTCCTTTATATGTGATCATACATAATTCCCTAGTGTAATTGATGAATTTGATAAATATGAAAAAAATTCCAAATGAATTCTAGTATGTGTGGTGAATATATAGCCGACCCCGACATAATGATAGCAAATTTAACGATCGTACCCCGATGTAATGATGCCCATGTATAAATTATCATGTATAGTACATCGTATAGTACGATTTATCATGTTTACCAACTTCGCGACGCTTGGGTATCATACGTTATCGCCGGTGAAAGTGCTAATTTTTTCTAGTAGCAGCATACTTATCAAATTTATCAACGACATTCTTTGCATAATCGCCGATAAAAGTGATAAATTTTTTGGAAATCTATCAAACTTATCAAAATACTCGGTTATTATGCATAATATCCGAGTATTTTTTTAATTTTAATAAATTTACCTAAATTAATCACTTTTATCGGCGATCATGCAAAAATTGTGCATAATAACACACACATATATATAAAAGTGAATATGTTATTATGCATTATAACCGGATTTATCAATTTACCGTAACATATATATTGGTCACAGCAATAACTGTAACCACGTGACCGACTTCCCTTCATATCAACGTGACCTCCTTGGACCCATCAACGAAAGCAAGCATCACAGTCGGTGACTTTGGAATCCACCGTGACGAATTCCAAAGAATTCACCGCTCGGCCCTCTTACGTCACACAACACAGGAAAAAAAAACAACAACAACAACAATACCTCTCGAAGCAGAAGCCGAACACCGAAGACGAATAGCCCCCAAAACCACCCAACAACAACAATAATAGTAATAATAATAATAAAAAAAAGCATATACAGGCGAACCACACGCTATAAGAACAGCCCATAAACAAACTTTAGCCAGCGTTTATCAGTCTCCAGGTCGAGAAGGGAATGGTATAGGCCATTAACAAGAGATATCCCTTCGCAAGGAGCATAGAAAGTGCCACTAATTGGGGGCCCCCGTCTGTAGAAAGAATTATATATACCTGGGCAGTACGTATATACACACGCATCTGAGATGGCCCTACAAGGGGCCCAGGTATATATATATATAAAAAGAAGAAGCCTTATCAGTTAAGATGGATGTCATCCAGACGGAAGGTAAGTTCTTGGACAAGGTCCTACTTTTATCACCGTCTTAGAGTTATGAGGTCTGAAAAATCTAATGCATCTCCCTTTTCTACTTGTCTGACAAGCTGCTTGTTATTTCTTTTAAGGTCTTTTTCTACTCCCCCATTGGCAGGTGCTTCCCATTGACCATGAACACGAAACTGAAAAAAGACTGTGGGTGGCCCTCGAGGGCCCTCGGAAAGAAAATAAAACGCGTATATATATATATCTAGTAACGCCGCCTCGTGTAGTTTTCGTTGGACAAAAGAATTGTAGAGCGATAATTTAATGGAATTAAAAGATTCTCCCGAAGATATAGTGCAGTTGTGTTTAAGAAGAATAAGATAAGGGGGCCCCCCTTTTAGATTTTTTTTCAATTAATGGTCTAGAGTTGACTAATGCGGCTGGGTATCTTAAAGAATTGGTCTTGTCAAGTTTGGAAGAATTAAAGTCTTCTTTTTGGGTGTTCTTATAATCCGAGTTTTTTGGTTATTGATTGTCTGTATGGGGGACTGACCCGATGGCTTTTTTTTTTGTCGTTTATCTGGAATCGGTGTGGGTCCTGGAATCGAGTACAGTCCAGGTAAATGATTGTTATTGTTTCTGGCACGTGTTGGTCTAGTTTTGAATTTTCGGAGGATATAGTGTTGTTATTTTGGGGAGTTGGAGGCTGCCAATGTAAGGTGTCTACCATTGTAAGGTGTCGTGTATTCAGAATCATCGAGCACCAGAGCTAATTACCGTACTCTCATCAGTGTGTGGATATGTATTCTTGGTATAGCAGACTAAAATTTCCTGGGCAATGTATCTGTCGTTTTTGTTCGTAAATTGCAGGTCTTGGACCCGTTGACGAACATTTTAACATAGAAATCGTACCAAAAATACAGTGCAAGCTTCTCCATGGTCTGAAATAGGATATAAAAAATTATAATTACGGTATAACTGCGATGTCTATTGTGAATTTTGTTCTTATTTCATTGGGCACCATATGTATTTTCACCAACTTTCGTCATGTAAGGCAGTGATTCTCAAACTTTTATCCTCCGCGGCTCCCTTGGAGGTGACTCCGAGGCTGCCAATGCAAACCATTGCAAGGGGGCCATGTATTCAGAACATTGGGATAAGCACCAGAGCTAATTAACGTACTGTCATTAGTGTGTGGATATTGAAGTCGATTTTTATGGAAAGTGTCCAGGTGAAAGCTCCCTTACTTAATTCATGATTCATCTGCTGTTCCCAAGAACTGTTCAGTAGATATTTTAGCATGTAAAAGAACCAATTCAAAGCATAAATAAACACACAAATTAATATCTCCAGCTCGTTGCGACGCCCCTAGGAACCGCGACGCACACTTTGAGAAACCCTGATGAAAGGTCTTTAAGTAACCTTAAACCAATTAAAACAATCGACATAAATTTTTGAACATTGACGAATACCAATTGAAACAATCGACATTAACTTCTGAACACTGACGAAGACGAATAAAAGGACTCGACATTAACTCTTGAACATTGACGAATACCAATTAAAAGAGTCGACGTTAACTTTTCAACACTGCCGAAGACCAATCAAAACACTGGACATTAATTTTTGAACATTGACGAAAACCAATTAAAAGATTCGACATTAACTTTTCAACATTGACGAAAACCAATTAAAAGACTCGACATTAACTTTTGAACATTGACGAAAACCAATTGAAACAATCGACATTAACTTTAGAACACTGACGAAGACGAATAAAAGGACTCGACTTTTGAACATTGACGAAGACCAATGAAAAGACTCTTAAAATTGTCTTTAGAAGCATGTTCTTAGAAGCATCCCATACCGGAAAACATGGATTTCCCCGAATCAAAATGTTTTCGTCAGTTAACAGTATCTGATGTCGTCACAACCGACAACCCTTCGGTCAAACCAGGTTACAGTATTCCTACAGAAGACAAATACCTGCATAAAATTAACCGAAGAACATCGAATAAATTTGAATGGGAGTGGTGCTCGTTTCACCTCTATTTGGTAGAAAAAACACCTACATATTTTCCCCCCTATTAGGAACCTGTTGCTGGTCATCGGAGTAAGTAGGTGTCGGACAATGAACAAGTAGCATCAGCCAAAGACAAAGACACTCCCGGTAAAAAAGAAATTATTTAAAAGAGATGGGCGGAGGGAGCTTTAGAGGAAAAGCTAAAAAATACCCAGAGGATAACAATTCTGTGTTGTTTTTTTAGTTTTGCTCAGGTATACGCCCGTTAAGATTCAAAAAAACAGGGGGAATCCATCTGTATCCATCCTACTCCTACCCAGGGCTCCCATCGGGCCCACCTGTAGAGTTCAACAGCGACATCACTACTTCTTCTTCTTAAGGCTTCTTTTTTTTTTTGTATGTTGCTGTTGTTAACTTGAACTGGGCATTCATCAGGATCTGTCTCGGCGTGGCCTCAGCTAACTGCTGTTATGATCTGCGACGTGAAATATTTCAACGATTGTGAGACTCTTAAGTGTATTTATGGCCACATGCGGTGCCATAACTTCTTCGCCCCCCCCCCCCCATCTTGTGGCACAAAAAAAAAATAAAAAAAAATAGAGCGTTACTTTTATTTTGGGCAGTTTTTGCTCATTTTTAATAGAAAATGTAGTAAAAATGAGCGTGTCTTCGAGCTGGATTTACCCAATTTTTGCGGATCGGTTGCGGTCCGGATTTTTGATTGCCGGAGAGAGAGAGAACAAAAACTGATCAGCATCCCTGACATTTTGAAAGATTTTGTCTCAGTGTGGAAGTGGAGTCCTGTATAAGTCCTGTCTTTGTTCCGTTCCCGGTAGGCCGCCTATAGCAGTGGTTCTCAACCGGGGGCCATATGGCCCCAGGGGGGCCCTAGGATATTCCAGGGGGGCCACGGATGAAAATCTTGCAAAAGGGGAGCCACGGCTACTGATACGGGGGCCACGAAGAAATTCGTGACATTAAATTTTTTTTAGTCACTCTGACTAAAAAAATTTAATTTCAAACAAAATGCATGGAATATCTTTTTCGTAATTTTTCCCCATTCAAGTAACATTAACATGAGGAAGGAAATAAAGAAAAGGGTTGCATGTAATCTCGGTGGGTTTACGCCTTGGGGGTGATAGTAGGCCCTGACACAAACTATAGAAGAGGTTCAAGCAAAATGGAATAACTGTAAAGACAGAAAATTGTGTGTGTTCAGACTTTTCATTCAAAGAGGGCTGCCATAAAGAAAGCAGACAAAGATTTGTTGACCATTCATTGACATTCTTTTGAGTACTGGTAGTAAATTTAATCCAAGAAGTAGATGGGTGAAAAATGAAAGCTAAATTGTAAAAAAACCCATCGTTTTCATGCAATTACAGACGGATAGCCATCTAGTTTAGCACGAAGCTATCTTCAGCCAGCACTGAGTGGTCTGATGGGGAATATATTTATAAAAATCGAATAGAGAATGATTGCTGGGGTGTTTTTTATTAATTTTGAGGGAGGGTGCCTATCCATTGCCTCTGCTGAAAAAAAATAAAGTCGAACTAAGTTATAACGAACTCCAAGAAACCAAATCATACATGAGGAAAAATACCCACGAAATTTAATTTTTTAGAACTACATTGCTGTGATAATGTATTGGGACAGGGGCAGTTTAAGCGAGGGTGCAAGGGGTGTGGCGCACCCGGGCAGCAGGTTGTAAGGGGCAGCAGCGTAGACTTTACTTAAGACAACAAAATTTAACACAGTAAAAATTCACGACATCACGCTTTTGATTCCTACTATACCTCGACAACGGAAACGTTGAGAAAATAGACAAGGCATCTGATCGTAATACCAGAAAAAAGAATGTAAGCTATCTGGGCGGCTCGAGACAAAATCTGTACCCGTGTGGGACTTATTTTTTACGCCTCCTACCTATTGCTCCCTCCATAGCCCCTACCTCCTGCGTCAGGGAATCTTTCGTGGGGCCCATGCCCGATATTCCACGGGGCCCCTTCTACAGTTAATTTATAGAGTGAAAAAAGAAAAGTTATAAGGATTTTGTCCCGGGCCAAAAGCTGGAGCCCAGTCAGCCCTACCCTTAGAAGGTCATGCCCCTCCCACACAATTTATCCAAACAATTCCTAACAAAACATTTTTTTAGGATTTAAGGATCCCTTTATTTCGGATTTTGCGCCCCTCCAGAGCCTACAGTTTGGTTTTTTTTGGCCAATGGAATTTTTTTTTTACCCATTCACCCCGGATTTAGCATCCTCGTAAGCGGTGCCCCATGTGGCCGCAATGGGTCGCATGGCCAAGCGCCACCCCTGTATTCTATTACAAAAGCCATGTGTGCATTTTGGTTCCTTCACCCATGGCCCCCACAAGAGCCCGGGATAATTCTTGTAATTTTTTGGCTTTTTCAGGCTATAAATTAACTATAGAAGGGGCCGTGAGAAATCTGACTGGGAAGAGGCCTGCAAAAGATCCCAGCCTAGAGGTTCATACCCTCACTCAGAATTTGATCCACAATAGTCAAATGAAGGCCAAGGAAAAATTTGGTTTTTCACTTGTCCGGCCCCTGGAATACCAGAAACACCTTTGAAAAAATTTTCTTAATAAAAGTTACCCCGTTAAATATCATCTTTACAGGATAAGTCATGATGGCTCACAAAAATAAGTGCTCTTTCACGGATTAAGTTATCTGGCATTTATTAAGAATGTTTTTTGTTCTAGAATTATTTTACCAAAGACCAAAAAATGTTCTGCTTCAAAAGCGGGACGTATGGTTACGCACATTTTGCACTGTAAACGATGTGCGGCTTTCTTCTGAAAAAAAAAAATTAGGTTTATCTCCAGGTACCCTTCACCGAAGCCCTATCAGCCTCCTCTCAGGGTCGCCAGTAGGGGCGGCACATGAGGCTTTGCACCCGGGCGGCATGTAAGCTCGAGTGGAATTTCGAGGCATTTACGCACAACCGAGCCCGTCTCTTGGCCATTTTTATTTTTCTCCCCACCCTTTCTTCCTTTTGTTTTCTTCCTAAATTTATAAAAGTAAACACGACGTAATCATAAAAAGGACTGTTTTCAGATCAAATTGCCGAAGTTCAATTACTTTAGTGCAAAAATGTCAGATTTTTTTTGGGGGGAAATACAGTCAAACCCAAAGCGTATTAAAGACCCTTTATTAATACGCTTTGATCAAACCCCATTAGACCGGAACTACAAGAGACCCGAGAAATCACTGCGTAATAACGAAATTTCGTTACAAAGGAATTCCAGATTTTTATATTTTTCCTATGTAAACCTATCCGAGGGATTAGAAAAGTTTTCGTTAAAACGATATTTTTCCCGTTGTAATGGTACTTGTTACAATGAGAGTCGACTGTGTTTCGTCTCAAGCTATTTTTTTACGTGCATATGCAGACTGAATGGGTAACAGGGCGTATGGTACTTTACTGGTGAGCCATTAATCTTAGAGACATACCCAACTAGAAAAAGTATCCAAATCACGTGTCCAACTCAGATATGCCATTCATGTTGTAAGGGGTTGTATAGCTATAAAATAAAAAATAAAAACTTTTTATACCGCCCCGTGTGCCAAAGAACCCAATTAAGAAGTTGTTGCTCTGTCTTTCCCGATGACAACTAAAATAATTTCACGTTTCTAAGTGCAATATTCACCTAGATATGCGAATTCGAAAAAATTAGGAAATTTTGGAAAAAACAGCATTAAATGCGGGTAAAATGGTTTAACCTCATTTAATGCTGTTTTTTTCCAACTTTCTTCGAATATCTCAGTGAAAATATGAACTTAGACACGTTGAACGTTTTTGTGGTAGACCGGGAAACAACTTTCCAATTGGGTTTTGGGGCACAGGGTGTCCGTATAAAAAGTTAACATTTTTATTTTAATAACTATGTAACCCCTGACAACATGAATCAAATATCTGAGTACTACACATTATTCAGGTACTTTTTCCAACTGGACGTATGCATCTAGGACCAATGGTTCGTCAGTAAAAAAGCCATATGCCCAGTTACCTATGCGCCTTGTATATTAAATATAGTACGGACTGTTATGTGAAATATTGTGTTACGTTTAAACCAACTAGCACGTTGCTTCGTTTGCCTGCGAGAGAGCGGTCACATTATGAACCAAAAAGCCACTTGAAGGTAGCTTGTCATCCAATGAAATATCAGATTTTCACCGTATCGAAATCAACAAACTGATAATTTTCTTATTTGAAAATCTGATTATTTATATTTTCCGATGGGCTTGAAATACTGATAATGAATCATTATTATGTTCACACGAACAGTTTTGTCACTGCGTACATGATTTCTCGGGAATGAATGGTTCAAACAAATATTTAAAAAAATTTCACACGTATTTTAGTTCATTTTTTTTAAGTTTATAGTAGGGCTACAACATGAACCTATATCCTTGATACATATATTATTGTTGAAAACAATGTGGAAGGTTGAACTTTTCAATTGTGATTCATTTGTGTGGCTACTCCCTCATTACTACTTTTATCCGCGCGAAGAGAATAAAATTAACAAAACTGTTTTCTACCACTTTTTGCGATTTTTATCATTATAAGAATGCGTATTTTTGAAGCTACAACTGGTATATCTCAATGAAACCATAATCTTTTACACAAAAAAAAAACTAATTTGGAAATAATAAAAATTTCATCCAGTAAGAGTAATTTGATGGCATTGTGCCGTCTTCAAGCGCAGAGATTAAAAGTATTTAATTGGACTGACACTACACATAAAACATACAAATCAAACTGAGAAAAACACAAAACAATAAACTTTATAAAAAGTAACATTACGATGATACAGACACCCCATTGTGACACCCATTTGTGACCCCAAGGGATTTATTCTATTTTTACTGTATTCTATTGTGTTTATTTTGCTTTTTCGTTATTTTCATAAATTAAAAATTAATCAAATTCAAACATATTTATATACTTCAGACAATTTTTGAATAATTATCTTCTAATGGGAAAATGGGGGGGGGGGAGAAAGGAAGGGGGAGTTGAAAATTATTCATGTTCGCAAGGGGGCCACAGGAATGAGAAATGGTTGAAAGGGGGCCATGGACAAAAAAAGGTTGAGAACCACTGGCCTATAGCTCAGATTAGACGCCTTTTCGCTGCTCTCGAGCTTGAGGCTACGTTGGCTGACTTGGACCAGGAGTCCGTGTGACGCAGACGTGACGTCGATTCGTCGTTGTACGGCCTACGCGACTACAACTTGTGACAAAAGTGGATCCGCGTGCGTTTGGGCGGTCAGTCCGGACGACAAAACCTAAGCATCACCCCTTCAACGACTCACTTGTGTGATTCCTGACCACGTGGTCCTGATGACGGCTGTCCATTGTAGAGCTGAAACACGTTGACCAACTAAAAATTGTATTTGTCTTAAATTAATTTTAATTTGTCGAGAAATAAGTTTATTTCACTGATCATGAATACGCAAATCTCGAACATTGGACACCAGCAGAGATACGACGGGCTTTTAATCTCATTCCAGATAGATTTCTCTTCCGGAATGGACTCTGGTAGGCTTTTTTGGTAGAGACTCATATAGCGGATACAACCCATGAAAGTATAATCAGATTCAAATCGCGAATGAGTTTCAGGATTTGCAAGCATGATGGGATACAAAATGAAACCACCAGCCTGTGAGTTATAATAAAACGGCTGTTTGAACACACTGGTCACCAGTCCGTGTAGAGATAAATTGACTTCCCACCACCACCAGACGTGTATGTAGTATATGATGTGTTTTGCGCGCCGTGACGCATACCAATGCCGCAGAAGCCAATATTGTCAACACTCTTCACCTGCCGGAGACCCGTTTAGTGTTTTTTTTTAATATTTAATGGTGCCGTGTCCGGAAGTGGCGAGTTTACCGTCAAAAATACAAAATGAAATTACATTGTGACGTGACGAAAAGAAAAATACATAAAAAGTCATACGTGTAATATACGGTGCGGTGGCGGTTCCCGGATGAATACGTCTACCGCAACATGGCGCGGAATTTCACGCTCTTATGACTATATAAAAACATGACGCTTTTAGCGTACAACGTATGACACGCTAATGTTTCTGTAGCGGTTAAATGAGTTTGGCGCTATGTTGAACAATATAGTTCTGGTTATGACGAGGGTCTTTGCGGCCGTTGTTGACTGGAAGAGAGATTTTTTCAGGGCAAACTTACACACATCCTGATGATGTCAACCATTTGCGTTGAAGAAACGTTGACGCGAAAATGGATGCCCCTTTGGCCCGAGACACTCTTTCTAATTGTGGTTTTTAGTTTGCACGCATGTTAAAGAGGTCAGAATTGGTAATGCTAGATCATAGTTTCCCAACCTTTTTTGTCCCATCGCCCCCTTCTTCAGAAATTTTTGTCTCCCATCGCCCCACAACGCAATCTAACCCATAGGATCCTATGTTATACCCGTAGCTTCTAGCGCCCCCCCCTGAAACTTTCCATCTCCCCCGAGGGGGCTTTAACGCCCACGTTGGGAATCACTGTGCTAGATGGTATAGAGGTATTTTGACTATGCATGAATGTTTCTTTAACAATAGATTTGAGGTTATGTGCTGTCATCTATTCTACAAACTGGCGGTGAGTGACCCTTGGTTATCACCCATTTGTTCGAGATGACCGTTATAAATCACTCTTTAATTAGAGATGACATTTGATCACCCGTTTGCTAAATAAACTTATTATTTGTCCCCCGTTTCAAAGATGACCGTTGTTCGTCGTCCATTTGTTGAAGATGACCGCATATACACATCAGGAACATTCCACTTCAATTAAGTGGTCCGCGGCACGTTTCCAGACCACTTAAGTTACCCGCGACACGTTTTCAAACCAATGGAGTGGCCCGCACTCTCCAAAAGGTTAGCACCCTTGCTATACATCATCCGTCCGTTTGTTGAAGATGATCGTTATGCACATCACTTGTTACTTGAATATGACCATCGTTCATATTTCCCGCTTGTTAAAGATTACCGTCATACATCACCTGGTGCCCGTTTGTTAGAGATGAACATTATATAAATCACCCGTTTGTTAGAGACTGATTTTATCAATCACCCGTTTGTGAAAGCGAACAGTTATTTCTCACCCGCTGACCATTCATCCCCCGCTTCTTACTTAGGCCGTTATAAATCGTTTTTTTTAATTATAGTTAAAAATTGTCCGTTTGTTAGAGATGACCATTATGCGTCACTAGTTTCCTAGAGATGACCGTTGTTCATATCTCGTTTCTTGAAGATGACCATCATGCATCGTTTGTTCATTTAAAAACTTAAAAAATGACCGTTGTCTACTAAATATGACCGATATACACCGCTCTTTTGAGAAAGGTGACGACTTTTATCAACCCGTTTGTGCCCTCACATAATACGCTTTGAATTCCATTTCGACATTGGAATATTTTTTGTTGGAATCACACCAATTAAGGGTATTTTTCTAAACATATATCAACGGGAATCATAGGCGGAAATACACTTGAAAGTTCCGAGGGGGTAACGATGATGATTGCTGGGGGGCGTGATGATGATGATGATATCAATTCATATACAGGGTGTCCTGTAAGTGCTAATGCGACCTTCATCTCATCAACCGCCTGTCGTAGAGGTATGATTACAATTTAAAAATTGCTGAAAAGACGTTCAAAAACTACCCGGAACCAGTTTTAACAGTAAGAATACAGTGTGTCACAAAATGAAAAATTTTTTTTTATATGGTCTCCTTGTTCTCTAACTTCCAATTAGAAAGTCGATTGATACCTTGTCTTTTCTGAGTCCAACAAAAAGAAATTCCATGCATTTAACTGCAGTATTCACTGCGATAATTCAATTCAAAAATCAGAGAAAAGTTGGGAAATAACAGCAAAAAAACTAACGACGACGAACGCTCCTTTCCTTCATTCATGCCGTCCTTTCCCGAATTTTGGCTGACTATATTCTTAGGTATGGGCACATATCTGAAATGTTATGCATAGGAACATAATTCACACAAGTCATCTAACCGGTTTCCGTCAAATAAAAAAAATCGGGCCAAATCACAAACTTTTCAAAGAACAGTTCGATCGGAAAACGATCGAGTCCATCAATTGAATTAAATTGTTTAACCGCCCTTAACAATTGATCGATTAATCGATGAATCGCACCAGGCCAATTTATATACTAACTTCCATCGATTGTTTTGCGTTCCTACATCATCGAAATACTTCAGTTTTTACTTGATCCCTTCAAATTTCACTAAAAAAAAAAATCCCTTCAGAGGTGTATGGGCTGGTGCGAAAAACAGAAAACTGGTAAGAGTCGGATTCCTCCAACACCGCACAGTCAAAAAAAAAATCATCATAAACGTCAGTCACGTACGAACCTTACTGGACGGATCACCACAAACGGAGAATTCCGCACAATTCTCTGCTTCTTTTGCTTTTTTTTTCTTTTCATTTTACTACACTCTTCCACCAGGACTTGCCTTCATCTCGCGTGAAGTCTCCATGTTATACGGTGGTGCGTACACACGCATGCCATACCACCACCACCACCACCATCATCCCAAACCACGGGTTTTCCCGCCCTTTAACATAATCAAGAAATGAAAAGTTACATGGAAAAGACGGTTCCACATCACACATGGCACACAATCGTGCCGGTGAGAAAGAAGTGATCGCGTACACACACACACACACACACACTTCCCCCAAAGACACTCGTGGATGCGTGCCGAAGTTTGGCAAATGGAGGGTAAAAGTGGGAGGACTACACCAAGTTACAGCCGTAAGATTTCTCCATCTACCACCGCGTTGGAAATAAAGGTGTATAATTAACGATTATGGAAGGCCTGACCGAAAATACTTTCTTATTATAGTCTATCTTTCCTCAAAAAAAAAACCTCTTCAGTTCAAAAGGGGAAGAACTTAACTTGAGGTGTTCATTTCCACCCGGGGGTGGAAAATGCTTTCAACCCACCGTTTCGGAATTATTATAATTCAATTCCTCCAGGCTACGAAAGAGAGGGGAAAGTACGTATGGCAAGATGAGTTCGAACTTCCACAACGCGACTATGCGGAGAGAATACAGAAAGAGTCCATTCCAACAACTCGAGTCTTACTACTGGAATTCTCAAATAGCCTCTCTCTCTCTCTATCTTGGAAAGATCATCATCATCCAAAAAGGTTCAAAAGGAGTCAGTCTTGACTCGTCTTTAATACGGGCTTAATTACCGTGGAGACTCTTGTTGCTGTTCTTCTTCTCGATTCCCATCCGAAACCTCGTGGATGCCCTCGAACATATGAAGATCGTGCTCGTTTTATTGTAATTTATGCTCGACACGATCTCTCCGCGAGAAATTCCGGCTTTTCGTGGCGATGTGTGTGTGTGGGTATTCCTTAAAAATCGTAAGTTAATGATATTACTCGGATGGGCTTGATGTATGAAATGTGAGAATATGTTGTTTTGTGTCTTGCGAACGGAATAAATCCAAGAGTGTTAATGAGGAATGGATTGTAAGGAGTTTTATATACCACTTAAGAATTATTAGGGGCCTCAAGTCTCGATCAAAGGTTCCACCGGGGTCTTATCGTTTACTTACACTATTGGTTTCTTAGTCTGAAACATCTTGAATTTTTATGTGAGGTCCACAATGCAGTGAAAGGATGGTATTTGAACCTAATATGTAACCATTGTTATATTTTGACCCAGAATCTGACGATACTGGGTGCGTTCGCAAAAAGTTGTGCAATGAAATGATTTAAACACTCATATCTCGAGAAGTATTCAGTTCACACTGTGTATATCAGTGCTTGTGATGTCTGCGGATAGATCTCGGTAAGGCAAATCCAATGATGATACTCTGGTTTTGATACGTTTTCTAGTCTGGGCACTACTCTTCCGGTCCGCTTACGTAACGAAATTGTTTTACGATATCTCTCGGGAGATTCCCAACGCAAATAGAAACCAATGGAGTCGTCTGATCAGGGTCGCAACTACTAGATGCTTGGTCACCCGGAGCAAGCGCTCATTTTGACGCCCCCTTGTAATGTTGAAGGAGAGGTTTCAGAATGGAATTTGATCCCCATCGGGTCCAGCTCCCGGGTCACGAGACCCGCCTGCTCCTCCCTAGTTGCGGCCCTGCGTCTGATAGGCATTTTTGATACGAACCCAATAAGGCTACTTTGGTTTTAATACTTTTTCTAGTCTGGGCATTAAGCTTGCGGCCCGTTTTTGTAACGAAATTGTTTTAACCTTGAGAGGTTCGCAACGCATATAGGTGAAAAACATTGGTATCGACTGTTAGCTATTCTGATGATACCAATTTAAATATGTCATTACCTACCATGCAATTCACGTCACAAAGGATATTCATGTTATAACTTGCGGCCATGTCTATGATACAGCCTACCCTAATTTTTTTTGCACGTTTCAATGAAACACATCCACCACAACGGGCGCTACATAGGCCGGAGTAGTGTCAGTATAATTCAACTGGCACTAGCCTACTCAGCTTAATTATACTGATACTACTCCTACCTATGTATCGCCCGTTGTGGTGAACGGTATTTCAATGGAACTTCGTATATACGTCATTTTGACTATGGGAGAAAAAAGTAACTGCGATAAAAAGCACCACTTTTTCACCTGGTGATTGAAAATTGAACTATTTCAATTAAATCTTTCTTTTTTTCCCTCATGGCCTACATATCGAAAATACCAGGGCTGGACAAATAGCAAAAAAATCTAGAAGCCAAATTTGTTTTCTCGGAGAAAAAGGTCTAAAATAATGCTTCTTTTGACTTTTTCCCGGGTATAGTGACCCTCCCTTATGTTGGCAGATATGCTGCTATAAATTTCAAACACTTTGTGCTGCTCTCTCAGTCTGCAGTTTACTAACTGTAAAAAGAAAATTTTAGGCACCAATACCAATTCGCTAGTCACCATGGCAACTTGACGCCTGGGGTTTGTCCTACCCTACTATATACCAAGTTTCATCAAAATACCTCCACCAGAATGGACGCTGCATATACGTCCGCATAGTGTCAGTTTATTTGTAACCACCCTATTATAAATCATTCTGAAACAATATACTCAGCCTATTATACTTTTCAAGTCCATAATCAGGAAAGAAATAGATTTATTTTGACATCCATTTGGCTCGTACCCGACATTGCGAGAGTACATTAACACGATATTATCCAGCCTGTAAGATTCGCTCCATTGTGACCCCTACAGCAATCACCTCCGCCTCTCGATAGTATCACGGCAGATAGACATGAGAGTCGATCACACCTCGGTACTATGTACAAACAAAGGGGCCCCAGCAGCTATCATTCGGTGAAGATATGCCACAAAACACGCACTCGAGAGCTTCATTCATTTTTTTTTCAGACACAGTACTTGTGAGTAGAGTTGCCTACGGAAATGGATCCGGCGAGTACTGACAAAAGATTCATTTCGGGGACATGACGCCATTTTTAGATTTTTTTTTGTGTGTGTGTTCTTCCACCTTTCACATGCAGTCACTTTCTCTATGGTGTTTTTTATATATATTTTTATACATTTTTTTGTGGCATCCCATGGGGAAGGTTCCATACAAACCTTTTCACACACACACACAAGCGATTCTCCTCATTTCCCTCCTCATATTTTCCAGTCGGACGAATTCTCGGGGACCTTCAGTAGAGTGGTATGCGTTCGTACAGGACTACTTGAATGGAGTGGTCGTAATATCCCGTTTCCAATGAACCATAGTCTCGTCCCTCTTTTCATCGAAACGCCTCTTTCTCTAGTCTAGGTAACCACAATCCAATGTTGGACCAAAAAAAAAAAAAAAAGAATGTGATCTCGTAATACTAAAAGAGGTTGAGGGTCTCCCTCCTCTGGCAACGCACGCACACACTCTCTCTATATGTGTGTTCTCTCTAAACACTTCAAGCATTGGTCCTTGCCTCCGGATGAAGTTTCCTCTGATGAACTGTGGTGAAGTGGAGGAAAAACATTGAAAAAAGCGAAACCTATTCATCGCAACCCATCTGCTGGACGAGACTTGTTTCGTTTGCTGCGAGGCCGTGACCATAGATGATGCTGATGGTAATTTGGATGGGCTTGGACGCAGATACGAGAAGCTTATTTATGAAATATTTAGTCTGTAAAGAGTTGTGCGTGAACTGTTAGTTTGAAATCGTGCATCGAAAACTTCTATTGAGTCTTTCGTTGTTCCAATAGATCAAGTGGACATTGAATGATATCTTGACGGTTTTATGTACCTCCTTATATTTGTATTGATTGACTGATGGAAAGACATGACATTGCTTTTGGAACATCGCTGAACACCAATTAAACGACTCGACATTGATCTTTGAACATCGCTGAACACCAATTAAACGACTCGACATTGATCTTTGAACATCGCTGAACACCAATTAAACGACTCGACATTGATCTTTGAACATCGCTGAACACCAATTAAACGACTCGACATTGATCTTTGAACATCGATGAAAACCCGACATTGATCTTTGATCATCGATCAATGCCAATTAAACGACCCGACATTTTTTCAACAACTATGAAGACCGATTGAAAGACTCGACATTAATTTTCTAACATGAATTGAACCATATTCACTACATCGAATCCAATATAAAGACTGGATTATAAAACATTGATGACCAACTGAAAGAATCGGCACAAACTTTTGAACATCGACGAAGATCAATGTACATCGATTCGACATTGAATCAATCAATTCTTTGGATCAATTCGACATTGAATCAATCAATTCTTGGGATCAATTTGACATTGAATCAATCAATTCTTCGGACCAATTCGACATTGGATCAATCAATTCTTCGGATCAATTTGGATTAATTCTGAACATCGATAAAGATGAATTGAAAGACAGGAGATAGATTTTTGAATATCGATAAGGATCAATTAGAAGAATCGACATTGAATTTTAAAATCAATGACAGATTGAAAATCTCGAGATTGATTATTGAACATCGATGAAGACGTACTAATTGAAAGACTCGAGATCGATTTACAAGATTCGATGAATTTAGATCTTTGATGAAGACAAATTAATAGCCTTGGCATTGATTTTTGAACACCGATTAATACCAATTCAAAGACTCGAAATCAATTATCCAACATTGATTAATACCAATTGAAGCCACTTGATAATATTTTTTAGCATCAATGAAGTATAATTGAAAGACTGGAGATATTGATTTACAAACATCGATGGCGATCATTTGAATGACTGGAGATTGATTGTCGAACATCGATGAAGATCAATTGATTAGACATTGATTTTTCAACATCGACGAAGATCGATTTGAAAGACTCAAAATTAACGGAGATGAATCCACAGACGTGACAATGATCTCAACTGGCATTACACTATAAAAGTTTTATAAAAGATCTTTTACAAAACCTGAAAAAAAGCAACCAATAAGCCTATTGCTCACATTCGCTCGAATGCATCCGATACGCTTATTGGTTGCATTTTTCAACTTTTATATAAGAACTTTTCTAAAACTTTTATAGGGAAATCCTCACACCTTTTTATGTAATAATGTTTTTCAAATTTTACTCCATTATTTGAATCAAATATAATGTTTTTATCCGTTTCTTATACTTTTTTCTCATGGAACACCTCATATATTATATACTTCCCTTTTTAAAAAATACATTCAAATGTAGGATTCAGCCCTTAAGGCTGGGATTACAGTATAAATTTTTATAATTTTTATTAAAGTTCTTTTGTAAAACTTGGAAAATGCAACCAATAAGCCTACCAGTAAAATTTGAGTGAATGTAACCAATAGTCTTATCTGTTGTTTTTATTTTTAAAGTTTTGTAAAAGATCTTTTATCAATATTTTATGGTGTTACACAATCCCGGACTTTCACAAATGAATATGTATCTTTGTACGCAGATGAATAAATTTGAATTTCAATTTATCTAGCGAAAGTTATCGCTGAAGTAGTAGCATGGCCAAAGTAGAAGTGAAGTAGTACCGGACCCACATCGTGCAGCCGGAACACTAGGTTGGAATTTTTGACCTCCTCTGAGGTGAATACATAGTGAGGAAAAACAAAATACAGTCGAATCCCGTTTCAACGAATACCCCGTTATAGCGAAAATCTCGTTTTAACGAACACTTTTCTAATCCCTCTAGGTAAGTTTACATAGGAACAATGCAAAAATCTGGAATTCCTTTATAACGAAATTTCGTCACAACGAAGTGTCTATTGGAGCTCGTTATAACGGGATTCGACTGTATGATGAGAATCGTTCTGGGCTCCAGGGCTAGAGCACTGTCAGCCCTGGTCCTGTGAAGGGCACGAATAGTTAGTTTGGAAGTAGAGTGACCACTATGGACCGTGTATTGGAAAGGGCCCGGCATTTAGAGTAGAAGAAACAAAAAAAGTGATAACAGGACAAAGTAATTACGCTATAGCTACGAAAAATTTTTGTGACATTTTTAATTTTAGGAGCCCACAAATAATTCTCGTACCAGACCCCGCGTTCGTTAAGGAGGCCTCGGCTGGAAACCTCACAAAACAAGTAAATGGATTACAATACCCTCGTGATCAACGAACGTGAAATTTCCAACGCGAGTGATCTCGAAAGTTCAAGCCAAAGTACAAACATAATCTCAAGAAAAAACACCGCAATAGTGACAAAACACCCATCACGGAATCGAATGATCTCAGAGACTCACGTATTTAACTTCCGGATGCATTTCAAAGGACGTACATTTCCCACAAATTAGGAAAAGCAATCATCATCTACCGTCATTGGCATTTCAAAAAAGGGGAGGGGAAATCGGGTCGAGCCCAATCTTTTCCCAAAGACTCCCAGAATCCGAATTTGCATGAAACAGACCAAAAATCCTCTTGAATTCCGAAAGCGGGAGAAGAGAAAAGCACACGTAATACGAATTTGTCAAAGAGATAGACTCATGATCATCTCTCACCACGTCCATCCTCCTTTTCAAAATATAAAAAAACCACTTCAAACACCTTTTCACAAACTCATAAGAGTCGAAATCTCATTCCGACGAATTAGTCCAGACCCGTGGTGATCTCTCGCTCTCTCTTGAAGCCAAAGAAAAGCGGGAATGGGGGAAAACAGATCCCCGCGGGACCTCCATAAACGCAAGAGCAAAATTCTATTAAGAACCCAAAAATGGAGAGGGGGAAAGGATGGTGTATGTTGCAGCAGGCATTACAGTGAAAAGCCAAACCGAAAATGCGTGAGGATTGTGTGGTATACCAAACACACACTCTCTCTCTATATATATATCTCTCTCTCCCCCAATTTCCAAATTTCTATGAAATTTCCAAAAAGAGAGAGACATTTTTCCCTTCACAAACATATCGGTTGTCGGTTTCTTGTTTGCATATATTAATAGATAGAGGAGAGAGAGAGAGAGAGAACTTGTTCATTAGCGAGATTCTATTGCCAGGATTCTTTGAAAAATTTTTGGCATCTAGATGTTGAAATGAGGAGGAAAAATAACAAAAAAATGCAAGAGAGATTCCATCTCTTATTTGTCTCTACTTATTTTCCGTTTTGTGGGAATCCCATTCACACAAGTTGTCCATTCAAATTTTTCCGCACAGAAAAGAGAATTTTTTTTTTTTTGTTCAATTTCCCTACAAAATAAGGTTTCGTTTTTAGAGTTGAAAAGTTTGATAATTAGGGAGAAAATATATATTTCTCTGGACTAATGAGGGGACTATTTTAGAGGGTTTTTGGAGGAATTCAAGAAGAGAGAGAGAGGAAAAAAAAATCCTTTTGTATGAATGAAATCTGTGGAATTCGATGGAAAAATTTCTCGTCGTGTTTGCCTTATAATGATAATAATACGAGAAAAGCGTGAAATGCATCCGTAAAAATACGTGAATTTGGTTTCTCTCTCCACGTATGTAACATTAAATGATGGTTTTAATAAGGTGTCTCTTTTTTTCCCCCAGCCCTCCCTTTTTAAACTTTTCGAAAAATATTTAAAAAGTATTTTTTTGTGTGTATTTTTAAAGATTTTTGATAATTTTTTTTGGTATGGTGCTTATTATGGATGGGGAATTGGAATGTTAGTTCAAAAGATATATTTTTAATGAAGTATTTTTGATGTAAATACACTTTTTGGAGTTGATATTGTTCTTGTCAATTAAGTTTTGATTTTGGGGGTTGTCCGGTCCGGAACCTGGTCTATACCAAAAAAATTGGCAAAGGTCACGAATTTTTTTTCTTATGATTTGCGTTTAAATAGTAGGGATATTGAGAAAGAGAACCGGACGAATCCATAACACTTTCAGTCCCTGGTGGCACAAATGTGCACCAGGGGTGCCACATTTGTGGGTGATGGTGTGGGTTGCAAGGGTGATGGTGTGGGTTGCTTCTTCCCACTGTAGAATTTTTTTTTACTTCAGGGAGTAAAAATGTCTTGAAGGATTGCGTAGGTTTTGAATGAGAAATACACGGCAAATATGAACTTTTGGGGACTTTCATCAAAGAAAGCACTTGAACTTGTGAAAGAGATTCAATGTCGGATTGATCCGAAGAATTGATTGATTCAATGTCAAATCAATATCCATCGATCTTCGTCGATGTTCAAAAGTTTGTGCCGATTCTTTCAATTGGTCATGAATGTTTTAAAATCCAGTCTTTATATTGGATTCGATATAGTGAATATTGTTCAACCCATGTTAGAAAATTACTGCCGAGTCTTTCAATATCGGTCTTTATTGTTGTTGACATATTGATCTCCACTCTTTCAAAATAGGTGCTTAAATTCAACGTCTTTTCTTTCAGTTGATCTTCATCGATGTTCAAATATCAATCTCCAGTTTTTCTGTTGGTTTTCATCGATGTTCAAAGATCAATGTCGAGCCGTTTAATTGGTTTTCATCGATGCTCAAATGTCGAGTCCCTTCACCCCCTTTCTGGGTTTTTTTAAGTTTATAACTTCCAGGAGAAAGTGCCTCCAGGAAAAGTGTGATTTAATAAATTACACTTTTATTTTATTATTATTATTATTATTATATACAAACCTGTGCAAGGCCAGTAGGCTCTAACTCCACAGGTGCACTATTCAAACAATCAATAAAATTGGAAAGAGACGGCGGGGAACATCAGTACACATTCATACACACGAATATATACAAAGAGAAAAATTCATAAAAGATGACGCCAATAAAATTTAGCAGTAAAATTCTGGGAAATGTTGTAAGTGAAGATGAATATACCCTGTTTCATCTTGGCTAAAACAATTTGATCGATGTGAACTATTTCTCCACAAAAAACATAAGAAAAAGATTAAAAATTAAAAAAAATAAAAATTTGCTGACTTATGTTTTTAGTACATTTTTTGAGTATCAAAATTGCACTTCGAAACGTTTCGAAAATTCTAAGAAAAAAATTAATGCTCGATGCTGAAAGGGTTCAAAATGGCTACTCGAGGTTTTTGAAGAGTCAAAAATTTGCCTAAAACTTCGTGTCCCGTTGAATAGTTAGTTGCCCGAAGATCTTTGACAAGTAGACCGAATGCATAAAGATTCCTGACGAGTTGAATGATTGCAAAAAAGTACCCTTGACGAGTCAACAGATTGCTCAGAGATTCTTCCTTTATGGTTCGAAACGAATGCTCGAGGCTTTTGACGAGTCAAGTGATTTATCTGGGCGGAAAAGAGGACCTAGTTCTTTTTGTTTATTTGACGAGTCAAGTGAATACATAGGGCTTAATGACAGATCAAAGAAAAACCCAATAATTCCGTAATGAATGCTCGTAAGCTTTCACGATGAACTGAAAGAAAATACCCATTTCTCAAATCGAGTTAAGACCGATAACTAATACACGAGGAAGTTAATATGCATTCATTACACACCGATGCCTCGGAAAAAATGAACGTTACCAATTTAACAAACATACGTCTGAACAGAAACAAAAACAAATGCAGTAAATTGTATCAACGAAATAAACAATCAGCAGATTTCCAGGGAGATCTCACGCCTGCGAAGCTTCAGGCAATGACTTTGATGGATGTTTCCACGTTGGAGAAATGAGATATTAACTCTTCCTGCACCTGTAAGAAATAGAGAGAGAAAACAAACAGCTTTAAACATTCCTTCAAAAAATGGCAATGAATGATACGAAATGTGTTTTACACACGGCGAAATGAATTCATCAACCTCCTTAAGACGAAAAAAATGAAGAAAATAGAAGTATATATCGAAAAAAAAACAAAACTTCCCACGTAACGATTTCATTTATTGTATTAACTTCTTATAACAGATGAAACGAGGTTTTCCTCTAGTCATCCATCAAATAGAAGGATAACACGTCACCTGTAATTACATATCTGCATGCATTCGAACACACAGCGAGACGGGAAAAGAAAAGAAAATGGCTTTGTTGTTTTTATGATGTCTTATTTCCCGTCTTCGCGTCTTAGGTCGGGATAGCACTATAAAAGTTTTATAAAACTCGGAAAATGCCACCACAATAAGCGTATTGGTTACATTCGCTGGAATTTGAAAGATGCGCTTATTGATTACGTAACGAATGTAACCAGTAGGCTTATTAGTAGCATTTTTCAAGCTTTTACAAAATTTCCATACCGTAATCTCGGCCTAAAACGGGACACCATGAAAGTTTGATAAAAGATCTTTTACGAAACTTGAAAAAAAAAAAAAACCAGTTACTCTGTTGGTTACATTCATTCAAATGTAAAAGATACGCTTATTGATTACGTAACGAATGCAACCAATAAGCTTATGAGTTGCATTTTTTAAGTTTTTTCGAAGAACTTTTACGAAATTTCCATAGCGTAATCTTGGACTAAAACCGGTCACCATGAAAGTTTGATAAAAGATCTTTTACGAAACTTGAAAAAAAATAACCAATAAGTCTGTTGGTTAAATTCGCTCGAATGTAAAAGATACGCTTATTGATTACGTGTTTTACCGAAGAGCTTTAACAAAATTTTCATACTGCCATCTCGGACTTAAACCGGACACCATGAAAGTTTGATAAAATATCTTTTACCAAACTTGAAAAAAACAACCAATAAGTCTGTTGGTTATACACTAACTAGTTGAATTTTTCAAGTTTTATAAAAAAAACCTTTTATCAAAACTTTATGGTGTAATCCCGGAATTAGAGCTAAACATTTTTTTTACACTTTGTGTTCAGTGGCTTTGCTTATTTGGTCATTGAAATCGTATCGTTCATTTTTCCTGCACCTTATACGGAAATGTTTCTCAACCTGTGGTCCTTGTCCGTGAGTTCTTTGTAAGGGGTCTCCACAGGATAATTTTCGCTTACTACGATTGAGTAAATGACGCATTTTGCCCGGTGAAATGGTGATTCATTCAATATTTTATAATGTGGAAATTATGAAAAAATATATACATTTTGAATTGGCATTGAAATTGATCTTCTGACATTAAAGGGTATTATCTGCCGAGCATTGGCGTGCACTACAGGAGTCCGCGGTGCGTTCGCGGCATAAAAAATGTTGGAAGGCAATGTTATAGACCCACGATTCTCAACCTTTTTTTGACTCGCGGAGCTCTTTTTAATACAGGTGGCTAAAAAGGAACAGTAAGGGCCGGAGAAGCAAATCCCCTTCAGGAAAAAGGAAAATTGACATATGTCCAAGAAAAAATTTACATTTCAATGCCTCAGTTATTATAATCTACCATTGAAACAGCAGAGACAGTGGGTGCAGCCAATTTTCAGAAAACTTTCAGACCCTTCATATCACAGATTTTATTTATTTTCCCCGCCATTCCATTAATTATAAATGCCTATTTTTAGTGCCTATTTTGACCGTTTTCAGTGCCTGAACTTCCAGGCCCAAATAATAAGGTATTGTTGAAGTAGTAGTTTCGGAAACAGTGACTGCATTGGGCCCCCCACACGTGAAGGAATTAACAAACTAAGAAAGGACAAGTGTAAAAAGATAGAAATAAAACAGATCAAACTGGATAATAATAAAAGAAAAAAATAGTAGACAAAATCTAGTTTTTTCTATGAAAAAAACCATAAAATTTCCAGATTACACTTTCCACTTTCCAGAACGGGAGAAAAATAAATAATAACAATAATAAAAAAACATTTTACGGGAAAAGGAACGGTAAGAGAAGGAGAAGCAAATCCTTCAGGAAAAATGAAAATTGACATACGTCCCGGGGAAAAAAAAAATTCATGGTGAAAAAATTGGAGTTTTAGGTGGTTGGGGGAAAATGAATAATAGGTTATATATATACAGAGCGAGAGCATTTTTTTTTATATTATTATTTTGGAGTTGAAAACGAACTACATGTGGTTTTTATTTACCGGAGCTTATTTCCTCATGTTTTCGATACTGAAGACGTTTCTGGTACTCCCCTCTGTCTGCCATGTTGCTGATTCAATATCTCAAAGAAGTAAGGTTAACGTGTTACCTACGAATCAGAGAAGAAACACACATGTTCGCTGCTGCCATTTTTTATTTCAATCATGTTTTTTTTTTGTCTTTCTCTCTCACCACCAATAATAAAATATGGGGAGTGGAAAAAAAACAATTTCTACCGATATTATATCAGATTTGTACGTGTGTTGGTGGCCATTTATCCTGTACTTTTCCTCTTGTCGCTCAACAGGAGGAAATTGGCTAGATTGATAACGCTGGTGTTTCTCAAACGGTGTGCCGCGGCAGTCTGGGTCGCAGTGAGTTCATCCAACATCACGGACTCGGGGTGATAATCATTAGGGCTAGGATTTTTATGATCTAAAAAATGCGTAATAGTACGTCCGAACTCCAGTGGAATGATTTCAAATAAGTTCGTGTTTTCTTTCCTCTTTTTTCACCACCATAGAAACCCTATTATCGACGGAAGATTTTTTTCTTTACACGTATAATTTCTAATATATGCATGTAAGAGCGAAAGAGGCCTCTAAAAAAACTCTATTACCTACCTCTTATCTATTATACTTCTTTTTTATATTGTTTTCTTTCAGCCCCTTCTTTTTTCTGACGTGAGGTTAGGTTAGGACAAGGTTACCATATTTATCGCCGGTTCGTGAGATAGAAATAATCCAAATTTCTTGCCAAGTGAAGTTGTATCTGAGTTGTAAGTACCCGAAGTTGTTAGGCCCTACGAAAACAAAAATATGACGTAAAAACCTAGAAATAAGCCTTTATGAATAGGCCGACCGTATTTCCTCGAGAATATTACGGGAAATCGCCAATCATTGTCCAAAGTTGTGCCAAAGGCATACAAATGCAATTGAAAATTGTTGCTAATGTCGCAGAAAAATCGCCAATCATTGCAAAAAACGATGCTAAAGGTAAATGAAATTGTCACTAATTACGTGAGCTTCGGGGGGGGGGGCGGGAATCGCTCTTCATTGTTCTGCTGAAATATGCAAAATGCCTTAAGTGCTGAAAATCAAGAAATAAGGCCTTGAAATTACAGAAAATCAAGAAAAAATGCCTTAAAATGACAGAAAATCATGAAAAAATGCCTTGAAATAATGGAAAATTGTAAAACTTTCTCACCGAAATTCACCAAAAGAACGCATATGTTTGACAAGTATGTGAGATGCATATACAGATGACTATGATTGACCATAATAGGCACAATTATCATAATATAACTTATAAGCCACGAAAATAATTGCAATTATTGATTTGAAAAACTCAAATACGTCTTGCTGAAAATAAGGGGGGGGGGGGACTGGACATTTATAAAAGTTTCTGGCCCGCAATCAGCAGAAATGCCAGATCTGGACCTCGGATTGAAAAGATTGTGCACCCCTGTTTTAGGTTGTAGGTCCTGGTTTAATCCGCCCGTGTGCATTGAAATAACGCTGTTAATTTTCCGATGGCTAGTTAAGGCTGTAAACCAGTGATTCCCAACGTGGGCGTTAATGCCCCCTGGGGGGGGGCAATAGAATGTTCCAGGGAAGCGGTAGAAGCTACGGGTATAACATAGGATCCTATGGATTGGATTGCTTTGGGGGGCGGTGGGAGAAAAAAAAATTCTGAAGAAGGGAACGATGGGACAAAAAAGTTGGGAAACTATGCTGTCGACCAAGCTTCGGCAACCTATGACCCGCGGATCACCGAGTGATCCATTCCATAATTTCAAGGGACTCACTTATAATTATGTGTGTGTGTGATATATAAGTATACTATTATGTAGTATATTATGAAGTATACTTATATGTTCGTGTATATATAAAGTATATACTCGAAAAAGTATTCTTAATACACACATTTTGGTTGATTTTGACCCGCAGCCAAAAAAGGTTGCCGACCCCTGCTGTAAACCATACATGCTAAACCAAGGCCCGCTGGCCAAATGCGTCCCTCGGAGTTATCGGACATGGCCAGCAACCTCGAACCTGATTTTATAAGAATGAACTAAGCAACACATGACCAGATCACTCAAATGACCCGCGGCACACTGCCAGATTACTTTAGTGGCCCGTGGCACATTCTCACTTCAATTAAGTGGTCCGAGGTACCTTTGCAGATCACTCATCAGAGAGTATGGTACGCAGTACGTGAAATTCAATCGCTCAGGATTTGTAAGTTCGATTGCAGCAGTAGACAGCTGGATAATTACGCGGGCTGGGCTAGTTCTATTACTGCCCGATGACCATAACTCTACGGGAAAACGCAGGGCTGAACCCGAGAGAAGCATTCCCTGTCCAGGGATCGGGATTGACAAAAAAGGAAAAAAAGCTGCTTTATATACAATCAAAGGTCAAGGCTGAATGTCGAAGTCCACGAGGGCCGTCGATGTAATCATTGGATCGGAGCGGCAAAGTGCGAGTTGCAAAATTATATGGCATGCATCGTCCGTGGTGGTGGTGATGAAGATCACACACATACAAGAGATAGAGAGAAAGGGAAGATTGCCATGCTCTTGTCCCGGAATTATTTAGTATACCCGATAACCCTATTCCTCCTTCTAGTATACCTGTGAGATCTAAAGGTTTGCCACGCGGTCGTTTTCCCTCCCCACGTCCCAATGTACCAATTTCCCCATTCGAGTGATTCTAGTCGCCAAAGTCGAAGCCAAGTCGTCTTATTTTGGTACCAACACCGCATTCTTTAGAGAGAGTTTGTGCTGAGAAAGGATTTTTACAGAGCATTCTCAACCAATGACCAGCGGGCCAAATGAGGCCCCCTCAGAGACAGCTGATGTGGCCCACGCGACCTCAAACCTAATTTTGTAAAAATGAACTAAGAGGGCGCACACTCTTACGGCACGTTTCCGGATCACTTAACGGAGTTGTGACATATTTATAGATCGCCTAAGCGATCCCAGCGGAACATTTACAGATCATTGAGTGACCCGCGACACAGTTCCAGAGCAATCAAGTGTAGCGCGGCACATTTACAGATCGCTAAAGTGACTCGCGACATATTTACTGATCCCTGAAGTGGCGCTTGACACTGTTCTAGATTATTCAAGCTGCCCACGGTACATTTTCACATGACTCAAGTGACCCGTGGCATATGTACACATCACTTGAGTGACCCGTGGAACATTTTCAGAGCACTTGAGTGGCTCGCGACGCATTTCTAGATAACTTGAAGGGAACCACGGAACGGTGAGCCATTGGAGGCGCACAGTTTGAGAATCCCTGTCATGGATTGAGGATGAACTGTTTTGATGGCCCTTAGCTTCACGACCGTAGAGAGGACTGCGAGGGTACTGAATGTGGATCTTTTCGGCCCTGACTCGATCCTGTTTAACGCTACCTCTTGAAGGAAACTTGTATGAGGTATTTGATTGGAGGGGGGGGGGGTTCACTAATACGTCACAGGTATGAAACTGAGCATAAGCAACAAGTCAGCACCTGTCTGCTTGTGACGTCAGTAAGTAGACCATTTTCCCTCAGAATATTCATTGGAAAAAATTCCCCGCACGTGCCAGTATCATCGTTGTGAGGAAACGGAATTGGCGATTTCTGTGCCCCATATTCAATCACTATGCGGTATTTGTGAGCCAATCAGAAAGATTCTACGCCAAAATAAGAAGAAACGAAATAGGATGGTGTGTTTCAAAATGTGGCAAATTTGGTAGGTAGTCTGAATGACGTTTATGGCAAACGGTGGAGAGGCCTTCCATTTCTAGGAGGAGCTGAACGAGCACTTTTGTGTGCTCCAGTGAGCAACAAGGTGCTCGCGAGAAACATGTTGAGGATGTCGTCTTCTAGAGGGCGTTGGACAAGTTGGGAAGTACAAGGTTTTGTGGGAATTTAATGCATTTCATCTCTTCAGTACGAGATACAGACGCTCGTTTTTAAATATAGGCAAGTTTTCTTTCTTCAACATTTTCCTACTAGTGGACCGGTGAAATCGAGTGAAGAATTGCATTGACCGGCACAAATGGGAGATATAATTTGTGAACAGGCACATAACAATAATATTAATAACTAGCTATGATGATACCCGGCGTTGCCCTGGTTTTCTTCAATGAGGTTTTTTGGATCACGTGATATCTCCCTCTTTCTTTGAGGGACTTACAAACCGAGTCGAAGTTGAACCAATATGGCGACTTACTGCGCGACTCATGAAATAAACAAATCTAGATTTAAAGAAACGTAGAAATTAATATATATTTTTTTTATTTTTCAAGGGGTGCCAAGTATTTCGATCCTCCCCTCCCCGAAGTTCTAGTTATTCATCTGCCTGTTTCTGCTTCAAAAAATATTAAAACTGTGGAATTTCTTCGATGTACTTTATGAGCCCATAATTAATTTTAAAACAATCTAAACTATATGAATTTATGCAGTTAGACAATAAGGAGACATTAATTTCCATACTTGAGAAGATATAAATAAAAAGTTGAAATCAATGTTATTGCATGAATATCCAACTCAAAAGTAGGTCTGGCTAATCACTTAATATTTAATCTCCTGGGCTTCGTATATCTCTAAGCGAACTCAACATTTTAAAAATCGGGAATTCAAATCAATTTTTAAAATTATTGATATGGTGGAAAATCCACTAAATTTCCGCATTTCTACAGTAAAATCGGCAGTTTTCACACTGATTTCTATGGGGATCATCATTTGCCTGACCCTCAAAGTGGTGCTGATGATGATTATGGCGTCTATTCAAAAAGCCTCATTACTGAGAGAACTGAAAAATTTACAAACCATTACAAAGGCATAAACTATTATACATATATACAAACAGGATTAGAGAAGTGACAAATCATTGTAAAGTCATATACACGTCTGAAACGCATTGCTAGGGAACCATGGTAACCAAAGTAAACGTTCCGAAAGTGATTGTTGAGGCCCATAAACCATTGTTGCCCGACAGTTTTTTGCCCATTTGGGGCACTTGCCCTGCTCTGATGAAATTTTAAAGTAGCCTATTGTTCAAGTCGGGTCCAATTTGGTATATATGCAAAATTTGGTGACGATCGATCTAAAATTGTAGATTTCTATAGAGAACACACACACACAGAAAATCCATTTTATATATATAGATAACAGGAGAAAAAAAAAATCCTATAAACGTCTGACTTTTAATTTTTCGCACCTCTATCATACACTTGACAAAAAAAATGCGTGAAACAGCGTTGAGCGAGTTGGGCATCCTGCCGCCCTCTATCGAATAAAAATAAAACTATCTGTTATGATTCTAGAAGTGGAAGATGTTAGTTTGAAACCGGTGTGAAGCATTAAAATGAACATATATGATACCGGTATTAATTTTTATTCACCATAATACTGGTTATGTTCTCTTGTTGCCCGCCAGATTGCAGAAATAGCTTTTTAATGTGCTGAATATATGAATATACTACTTAACCGTACACGCAACTCGTACACGGCGCGCAGTTTTTCTGCGGCATTTCTAATGAACTTGTTCAGGCCCGTTGCCAAAATTTTCGTTCGAATGGGGGGGGGGGAGGGGACAAAAGCGATAGAACGATAGATTTGGTCACCTTTTTCGGTCATTTTGTCACATTTCGGGGGGGGGGGACCAGACCCTTCCCCCTCCCAAGTCCTGCCCCTTCGCTAGGGCCTTGAACTGGTAATCATCATTTCAAGACCATGAATATCTTAGAGGTGAATTCTTAGAACATGATATTGTTTCAGGGTTTCACAGAATGCTGGTATTATTTCGAGGGTTTCATAGAGCGTTGATATTATTTCGAGGTTCTTCCCCTAAAACAAGGATATTGCTTAAAGATTCCTGTGGATTATGCACACAAATTATTTCAAGGATACCAAAAGTCAAAAAAGTGCAAAACCACAGAATTAGACTAATTGCTAATCAGATTTGGGGATAACTCCATCAACATCTGTGGTCCGCATTTCTTGTTAGTAACATAGAAATGCAGTATGTTAGAGGTCACGGACAAGATAACCTAAATTTGGCGAGCCTCCAACAAAAGTCCGCCAAAAAAAGAAGCAAGAGCCGCGTTTGGTAACCTCTATCCTTGGCACGTGAATGAGGTCGCGCGGTGCCTGGCCCTGGAACGGCCCCGGATGTCAGAGAGTGAAGCCAGAAATTTATCCTCCACTAAATGGTGCAACGGGGCTTTCCTATTCCCTCTTCCCAATCCTACCTACCATAGCGGGGCCATTAGCGTGCGAGCCAAAGGCGCACCTGACTCATTACTTAAATGGGCTTCTCTCTCTCTCTCTCTAGGAGACACCGAACCACATAAGGTAGGCAGAACCCGGAATTGCCCGGCCATAAAATCATCAGCAAAATCCAGACGTCTAAACCCAAGTCAGGGCCTTTCCCGTACTCTCCTGATCCCGAGGTGAGCCTCACAGGTTCCCATTGATATTAAAGTTGCATGGGGCCACGACTACCGAAATGTGAGGAGGAAACAACAAGAGAGATGCCTCTTTTCCACGTGGAGAGGCTCCTCCTCCTCCATCGCCTATTCCTCGATTCTTAACTTTCTCCTGTGTTTTTCCATTTTACTCATTCTTCGTTTTCTTTTAGATATATATATATTATTTATTTTCCCCCCGACCAATCAGGAGGTTCATAGCACATCCAGAGAAGGAATGGGATGGACATTATGCCTGTTACCATTCTGGTACGGCTAGCATTTGAATGATTGAAATGCATGAATGTTTTGCCATTAATGACGATGAGGTTCATAGTCATCTCTCCTAGATCCACCACACCAGCCATTTGGCCACTCTTTCAAGGTCCACCCGGTATATATATTCAGACCTATGGATAGTGAAAGTTGGAAATTGAAAAAAAAATCCCTTGGCGAAGGTTCCATGCAGAATCATACTTGTGAACGTTTGATGGGATGTTCGAGACGCTATGAATGTTATGCACTTCACTTCATCACCAAACATACTCCCGCTCTTCTTTTATGAATGTTATACAGGGTGGATACTATCGACCGCTCAATAATTACACGCGTGATTCCTTGTGGGAATATAATATGAAAAGTGTTTTCCGTTTTTAGGATCGAACGAATATTTCGACAGTTATAACGTTTTATGTTTTTGTGACATGTAACGTTCAGTTATGCGCCAAAAAAAAAACCAACAAAAGTAAAACTATTCTCCAGCAGAGGGTTGCGGGTTTTTTGAAAATTAACTAAAATATTGAATTCGTTAGAAGCCAATTTCTGTTTTTTTTCCCTACGATTGGCTCTTTTTCCTCTTTTTCCGTGTAGAGTGATGTTAACCTTGTTATTACGTGTCACCTCCACCCTCTATATTGATAAAATTTTCACAAGATTTTTTTAAGTGTCAGCCCAACAAGATCTATTTGGAAAATTGTTTTCCCAAAATAAACACTGTTTTTTGCCAAAATGTGGTCATTTTTTCTCCTTCACTGTTAAGTCAAATCTTTTGAGAGGAATTGCAAGGAAAGGAAAAACTGATTTTACACATGTTTAGCTTTCTTGATACCCTCTTAGGGTTAGCATTGTTACCAACTTCAAAAATGCCAAGTGGTACGTTAGGTGATTTGGAAATGACGTAACCAATTTTCAAAGCATTATAAAACACCATAAGTATTTTTCCAGTCAAAATTAATTCACATGTAAATGTTTAAACCTTCCACACGAGCTGTTAAATCTTGCATAACAGCAATGTTTCACAATATTTCTGTCCTGTTTGGAATAATTGAAAAAATACCATTGGGCTAGGAAACTCTCACGTAAAACGAAGAATGTTCGAGGAAATGAACCTTTGTGATGCTAGAACAGAGCTGCAACTGTTAACCATTGCTCTCGCGGAACTCCTTGCAATCTCTTGTGGACCGTATCATCCTAAGAATCTTAGGATCCCAGTTTGAGAAACTAGGGTGAGATCGAAACGAGGAAGCGTTAACGGGGGTGGGGTCGGTGGCTGGTCTTTCAGGAGCGAGGGACACGGCCAAGATTTTCCAGCCTGACCTAGGTCTTTGACCACCTGCTTCATTGAGACATAGCAGTGGGCCATGATCTAGTAAGGAAGAAAAATTTGAGAAACACTGCATTGTATAGATAGTATCTCGGAGTATGGATTCCATTTGTCTTTGAAATCCTATGATAAGTAATTCTGACGTGAATACGTCTTTCAAATCATCTGACGATACTGGGGGCATTCGCTGCGAGACAAAATTCTTTAAACGCTCATATCTCAGGTAGTAACTAGCAGGAGTCAAAAGCTATGGTATCGTCAGATGCACATGGCAAAGATGATTACAATGACATTACTCCGGTTTCAATATCTCTTCCCGTTCGGGCACCAGGGCCCGCTGTTCCTGATTCGTAACAAACGACTGCCTGATAGACGGCCTGAAATTGGTTTACGCTATATATATCTCAAAAAGTACGCAACGCAAGCAAAAGAGCAATGGTATCATCAGATGCACATTACAAAGGTGCATCCAATGATATCACCCAGGTTCCAATATCTCTGGTTCTCCTGAACTCCCGGTTTAAAAAAAATTCTTTTTAGACACCAGGTCCTCTGCCCTGATTTGTAACACTGTTTTTCGCTATATCTCGAGCAGTTCACAACGAAAATAGACGACATTGGTATCGTTTGTTAGCCATTCCAAAGACAAAGCCGTTGAGAATTATGTTAAGCTAGTCTCATTATGCCAGTATCTACCACGTGATTCAAGACACAAAAAACATAATCACGTCAAAATTTGCGGCCGTGTCTATGTCACAGCCCCGCCCCCAATTTTTTTTTTAATCCTTCATCAACCCAAAGAAGCTAGACCAGGCTAATCCCACAAAGTGTTCCGGGTCCATATTTCACCACGGGTACCGGAAATTTTTTCACTTTCCAAACTCCGGAAACCACTCAGCTTCCACTCAAAACTGCACTAAAATTTCGATTTAATTTTACCTATAAATATTTTAGACTGATTATTGGCAACCTTAAGTTCTTGGAGAGATTTCACCGTTTTTTTCCTTCCTGCAAAAAATATATAAAAATTTTCAAGGAAGGAAGAGTTCTTTGGAGAACCTCACTCTCTCTGCACCGATGTTACCAACTTTTACGCACCTTGGAGTAAAAAAGAAACTTCATCAAATATTTATACGCCACTGGCCTGGAAAAAAACATTAATCCGGACCCAGAGGAGTAGAGGAAAAAAATGGCGAATAGCAATCCAAGAGAGGCAGACCTCGTAGATTTTTGGATGGATCCTGAGGTAAGTGTGTAAAAAACAAACAAATAAAAAAAAGGATAAAAGAGGAATCCTCTTTCCTCTCACTCCTCAGTCTCGATGGCGTACATCCAAAATGGTGGCTGTGATCCTCACGTTTACTCTCTCTCTCTCTCTGTCTACTAGCCACGGATCAGAAGCTTCTCCAAAAAATAAATAAATAAAATCTCAAAAAGAACAGTTGCGTACCAACCTAAAAAAAAACCACGCAATGGTGTTGTAATTCAACTGTGAACGTGCCGCTGCGGCTCCCAGTGTTTTTTGCGGTGGCAGTGGCGGATTCAAAAACACGATTTTTTTTCTCTTCTGGCTTTTAAGGGGGGGGGGAATACTGGAATATTTTCTTGAAATTACTTCAGAGAGTGAGTGGACATAAATATTTTGTATGAGTCACTTCTGGGGATCTCTGGATACAATTAGCCATTTGTACGATTTGGACATGCGAGTCCGAGCAACAACTATATAATCACAGCTCAACACCGTAACATTACTTGATTACGAATAACAGATGCAATCAGACTGCTTTATGAATATCCTGGCCAAGCTGACACAAATGTTTCGTTTCTGAAGGTCAGTGTGACAATCTTCTATGCACGGCCTAGAGTATCCTGGCAAAGCTGATGTAAGTCAATTTTGGATCCAAAGGTTAGCGTGACAAACTTGTATGTACGGCACAGAATATCCTGATGAAGTTTATGTAAGTCTTTGTCGGATCCAAAGGCCAGTGTAACAAACTTCTATGTACGACTCAGAGTATCCTGGCAAAGCTGGCAAAAGTAAGTTTCGGATCCAAAGGTTAGCGTGACAAACTTTTTGTACGACATATAATATCCCTATAAATCAGTGTCACAAATTTCTTCACGGCCAGAATGTCCTGATATAGCTGACATCAGTTCGGTTTCGGATCCACGGGTCAGTCTGGCAAACTTCTATGCACGACTCAGAAAATTCTGACAAAGAGGACATAAGTCAATTTTGGATCTAAAAACTACACATGCAAACGGCCCCGAATGTTCGGGTAAAGCTGACATCAGTGAGTTTTGGATTCAAAGGTCAGTGAGACAAACTTCTGCACGTGACCCAGAATGTCCTGGTAAAGCTGGCATCATTCACTTAGGATCCACACGTCAGTGTGACAAACTTCTATACACGACTCAGAATACTCTAGCAAAGCTGAAATAAGTCAATTTTTGATTCAAAGCTCAGTGTGATGAACTCGCTGCGCATCCGGTCCAGAATGTCCTGGTAAAGCCGATGTAAGTCAGTTTCGGATCCACAAATTAGAGTGACAGACTTCTATGTAAGGCCCAGAATATTCTGGCGAATTTGACAGAAGTTAGTACCGGGTACATAGGTCAGAGTAGCAAACTTCTATGTACAGCCCAGAATAACCGGGCAAAAGCTAATGTAAGTTAGTTTCGGATTCAATTGGTTAGAGTGACAAACTTGTATGTACGGCACAGAATATCCAGAAGTCACTTTCGGATCCAAAGGTCAGTGTGACTAAATGTGTTTAATTTGACTGTATGACTAAATCTGTATGAAGACCAAAATATTCTCATGAAGCTGAATTTCATTATGGCAATAGTAATTGTATCTTTATCAACAGAGAAGTGAGAGCTTCTGTCTCACATATGGGGGTAGATTAGGCCTATGTACCAGTTCACCCCCCCCCCCCGTTAACAGAGCACGTTCTTTACCTACGATACTCGTGACAAACTTTGACGGCTCACGATACCTATGTACCAGGAGCGTGGTCAGTAATTTTAGATGAACTTACAATTTCAAATTTTGTTTTAAAATTTCGAATTTTTGTTATAAAAGAGCTGAAAAATCCTTTCCATGAATGCCTGGCCCGAAAATTACTTCTATAAGAAACAATTTTTCTGTTCTTAGAGAGGCGGCCCTGGTAAAAAACACTACTACTTACATGCACCTCGTACACGTTGCGCAGTTCCTAAAGAATCGATACATGCCGAATGTGAGTTGTATGTGTGGCCCCTAAACGTCTTTATGTTGCCAGAGTTGTGATTATTTCGTGTTTTTTCTGGTGCTGCTATCTGTCTTCCACATTTCTAAGTTCTCGTAGGCATTCAAAATTATTCAACATGATCAGTGTATGATACACATCTAGCAGACTCGACCTTTGCTGCATTGATGTTTTAGACTTTGAGCTTATGATTTGCTGACATAAGTCAGTTTCGTATCTAAAGGTGTTTCTTACTTCCATGTACGATTCAAAATATCCTAGCCAAGCTGGCCTAAGTCAGTTTCGCATTCAAAGATAAGTGGGACAAGCTTCTATGTACGGCCCAGAATATCTTGGAAAAGCTGACATTAGTCAGTTTCGAATCCAAAGATCAGTATGTGTGATTCAGAATATCCTGGCCAAGCTTACATTAATCAGATTCGGATCTAAAGATCGGTGTTCAATAATTCCATTTACTACCCAGATTATCCTGGCGCAGCTGACTCAAAGTCAGTTTCGTATCCTCGGGTCAGAAACCGTGATGAACTTCTATTGTACGACTCAGAATATCCCGGCCAAGCTGAAATTAGTCAGTTTCGGGTCCGAAGTTCAACAAACGTCTGTATGCGTTTCTTTTTACGCGTACGTAAACTTCTCACGCCCCCCCCCCCCCAAGTTGTTATGCAGACTAATGCGTAGCCGCTGCGGTGGCCGAGTGGTCATAGTGACGGATTTGCTTCACGAGGTCCGGGTTCGAACCCCACCGTCACCGCAGTGGTGGTCGACTGAAGTTGGTTTTCTGCGGTTCCCAACTTCGAGGTGCGAATGCAAGGCGATCTCCCAATTAAAAAGTCTCTTCGCAGAGAGCAATAGGCCTACAACGGTAAAATCAAACATTACACTTCACTCGTAGTTCGAAAAATATGTGGTAGATGGCAGCACTATAACAAGCATTACACAGAAACAAGCTTCCCGTTAGGTTCACTACACGGACACGCACACTCCAACATGTACCAATTCGTTAGAAGTTCCGCAGAGGAATGTGGACGAGGTACATGTGTGGTTTAGTAGTAGTAGTAGACTAATGCGTAACGAGACGACTTTATTAGTATGAGTCAGTGCTTCCCAAAGCGTCCCTTTCGTCGCGGCTCCTAGGGGCGTCGCGACGAGAGAGCCGGCGAATTTATGCTTTGAAGTAGCTCTTTTATAAATATGTGTGAAAATATATACTATACTATCCTGTGGGAAGCCGCAGATGAAGCGTGTATTGCGCAAACGAACCGCGGGTGACAGAAGTTCCAGAACCACTGGTGTAAGAGATTTATCTTTAGAAATTCATGCATCATGTTGAACTTGACGTGAAATGCACATAACCCCGCACAACATGTTGGAACCTAAAGTGGAACCTCCCATAATAGACACTTTTTTATGTAGTAGTACGTCGACGGGCCTCAATGTATTTTACTATCCCATAACGTACAACTACGGTTCGCAAACTTTCTCCACCCCCGCGGTGCCCCTAACCAACGCTTATCCACGGCTACTCAGAGGAGTTTAATTAACAAAGAATATATTTGCAAAATTTTTTGTTTCGCCACCATTCCGTGGCACTCCCGACAAAGGTTGACGGCGCACAGTTTGAGAACACCTGCCTTAATTTACACCTGCCTCCTCGTTAGCGGACGAAATATTCGGTCCCAAGGGTATCTTCCATTATTGAGAGATTCTACTGTAGTTGAAATCACCATATAAATATCTGAATATTCAGTCTTCCAAAAACAAAATCACTTGAATATTACTTTCAAAAATAATCTTCTAGAGAATTCATACTATTATAAATACAAATTTTATTTATTATCATTCAGAATCCGGAAAAGGAGCTAAGCTTCTCCAGGAGGAAAAATGAAACGCACAGAGAGAGAAGAGACAATAACACACACATTATCATCACAATATGCCCGCCGTTGTGTTTGTTGTTATTATTGCGTAATCTTCTTATACGTATGTAGCGAAATCTTTCATTTTAAGGATTAAAAACTAAGGAAACGGGAGTATTTTCCCGAAACAAGAAAAGGATAATGCATTCCATTTTACTTTCCACAGGTACGTTTACATCTTCGGATCATTTTCCTGAAATTTCCCGGATGCTTTTCATGGTTTTTAATGCCCATATATTTTAAGGTAATGGCTCTTTAATAAATACGACATTTCTCTTTCAAAAGGTATTTACGATTTTTATCTTAAGCACTTAATGAACAGGCGTTATAAAAGTCACTCTAGTTAAACAGTTGGTGCCATGACGTCTTAGACCATGGGTTCTTAAACTTTTTTCAGCCGTGACCCAAAATACAAGTGAGTGATCCCCTTCGCGACCCAAAATCCAACTGCAAAATCAACTTCGCGATCTAAAATTCAACTGCATAATCTACTTTGCGACCCCAAATCCAACTGCGAGATCAACTTCGCGACCCAAAATTCAACTGCATGATCAACTTCGCGATCAACAATCCATGTACATGATCAACTTTGCGTCTGAAAACTCAACTGCATAACCAAATTTACGACCCGAAATTCAACTGCGTAATCAACTTCGCGATCTAAAATTCAACGGCGTGATCAACTTTGCGACCTAAAATCTATCTGCATGGCGAACTTTAGCGTCTGAAAATTCAACTGCATAATTAACTTTACGACCCAAAATTCATCTGCACGATCAACTTATTTTCGAGTTATTTCTTTCATAAATAAATTTGATTTCCATGAATTCTGGAATGTATTTTTTCTTTCATAAATTCTGAATTTTCCCTTATTCACGAATTATTTTGTTTATAAATAGGTTTAATTTCCACATTTATATATTCTGGAATCTAATCATTCATCAATTCCGAAAATTATCGCACACACATCATTAGGTACTACTTTACCGCAACACGAACTCCGGTTATATGATGATACGACAATTTCCAACCAGTGGAATTGGGTTAGGAAATGAAGGCGCCATCTTTCGGTGGTCGCCCCAAGCTAGATAGGTGAAAAATTTATTTCCGATGGTCTTTCCCCCGGATTCGAACCTGTCAACTCAGAATCAATTAGGGAAATAATTTCATAATTACTGAAAGAAATAATTTTTAAGAATTACCGAATTGTTAGATTCAGTGACAAAAATAATTTCAGGGTTAGTGACAGAAACAATTCCGGAATTGTTTAAAGCATAGGCGGGGATAGATTTGAAAGTCTGAGGGGGGGGGCATGGATGATGTAGATTCATCTTTCACCAATTCTGAAAAATGAAAGAAATGATTTCTCAGAATAATTAAAAATCTTCAACTATTTGGGGCCCATGGGCGGAGATACGGGGGGGGGTTTGGGAGTGGCCCCCCCCCCCACCCAGCGTCAAAGGTGAAGTTGACTGATCTAATGTATATATGCATATATGAATTGACATCATCATCATCGTGCCTTCCCCCAGAAATAATGACAGTGCCCTCCCAGACTTCCAAGTCTATCTCCGCCTATGTTGGGGCCCCTGTTTTTACTCTCGGGGCGATCTGATAAGACACCACTAAACCTTGCATCAAGTCTTTATGAATCTGGATCTTTCCCCAATAACTATATAAATACCGCAGTATATGACTTGGTGTGGTGACCCGCAGCAGAGGCGGATTTACCGGAGCACGCCCTGGGGCCCCCGACTTCTGAAGGGCAAGAAAAACGAACCAACTTCAAACTTTTTACCAATTTACGGGGACCCCAATATTTTCTTCTGCGCCCGAGGCCTCAACTGACCTTAATTCGCTTCTGTCCCGCGGGTTCCATGTGCTGTTCGAATTTGGAACGCGATGTCTGAAAGATCGAATGTATAATCTGTATAATGTGCAAATTATCTATATCCACGATTTCAGTAAAGATTCCCTTAAGTCGAACCCTTAAGAAAAGTCGGGATGAGACGAAAATACGAAAATGCCCGCCGTAAAATACGAATTAACGCATGTAATCACAATATAGATAAAGGAATTTTTTTTTCCAAAAATTTTTTTTTTAAGGAATGAAATTTTAATTAAGGCCCGGCATTTGGGGGGGGGGCAGCCGTTCCCCCCAAATGACGGGCCGTTTCCCCCCCCTCCCCCGGCTTTTGAAAATACACTAAAAATGGTATATATACATATACATATAGTGAGTACACGTGCCATGTGCTTTGCCCCCCCCCCCCTCGGAAAAAGTTGAAATGACGGTCCTGTGTGTTTGGTGATATGTGCTGCTATCTAACGACGTGAGAATGAAACATACCTACAGTTCTTATTTAGTGACGTACAGATGGCAGCAAATACTCGCTGTCAAATTGGTTGATGATATGATGTGCATTATAGCCTCTTGAATAAGGCAAGGCGCCTTAGGGCCGTATTCACCGACAAAACTGTAGACACAATTTTTGGATAAGATATCAACATAGACTGGTTAAAAACCTGAATTTAACCAATCCGTGTTGATCTCTTATCAATAAACAGCCCCCCCCCCCCCCTCCGAATGACGGGCCTGTAACAAGCATAACACAAAAACAAACCTCACGTTAGATTCACAACATATACGCGCACATTCCGGAATGTACCAATTCAATAGAGATTCCATAGAGCAGCGGTTCTCAACCTTTGTTGACTCGCGGAGCCTTTTTGAGTAAAAAATTCTATGGCGGAGCCCCGTAGGCCAATTTTTTAATTATTAATCAAAGTTACTGATTTATTTTTACTATTTAATTACTTTTTTAAATTTTACTGGGTGTTTTTTTATTTTCCTCGAAGGACTGCGGAGCCCCAGGAGAGTGCACAAGAAGCCCCAAGGGCTCCGCGGAGAACCGGTTCAGAACCGTTGCCACAGAGGAATATGTACAAGCGCTGCATGTACGGTTGAGTAGTAGTAGTCTATTTCTTGCTTTGTATTTTGATGATGAGAAGGGCATAAGTGCATGCATTAATTGCTTTCTTCATTAGATTAGGATACTCCTCTCTCAGTCCAAGCCAAAAAGCAGCCACCGACGCCTCACTCTTGGCGAACTTACCTTTGAGTGTGGAATCGGAGCAAAGATCAATAAATTCATCTCGTTCGCAAGCAGTGAAGTCCATAGCACTGTCTGCGAAATCAAATGGTAAGACAGCCAAGTGTCGAGATTCTCAGTGGAAAGAAATGAGATGGAAAGTACATATCTATTGCATCTTGCAATATTGATGAGTATTGACAAATGAGGTATTTCAACTTATCCGAAGGTGATGTCACGCTCCGCTATTACTATGAAGGTTTCGACAGCTGGTTGATGCGAAGATAAATCCAAGAAAAAAAATTCATCTGGCCGGGTGAGCACCCGGCACATAAGACCATTAAATTACAAAGCCTCTTTCCTGAAGCTCGTGTGCGCTGAACCAACACCGTCTATAGCAGAAGGCCTCCGCGCGAAGCTTTGACGTCACTGAAGAAGTCCATTTCACCTGCAGCCATTGGATATAGCAGGCCGACGCATGCGATATCTTTACTCTTTTTTTTGCAGTTCATCTTGCTATCATTTATTGATTCATAGAGTGCCGACCCATTCCTTTGTTATTGGTTGATAATGATAATAGACTAATTAGGAAACCAAACACAGAACTTGTGTTTCGGCAAGCCACTGTATTTATTGCATGTCAATATAATTATTATTATATAGTACTAGCTATAATACCCGGCGCTGCCCGGGTTTTCTTCCATGAGGCTGTTTGGATCACGTGATATCTCCCTCTATCTTTGAGGGACATGCAAACCGTGTCTAAGTTAACCAATATGACGACTTCCTGAGCGACTTCATGAAATAAACAAATCTGGATTTAAAGAAACATAGAAACGAATATATATTTTTTCCTTTTTTTAAGGGGCGCTAGGTATTTCGATCCCCCCCCCCCCCCTGAACTTTAATTTATCCATTTCTGCCTGCTTCAGCTTTCAAAAATGCTTAATTGAAGCTGTGGAATTTCTTCGATGTACTTTACGGACCCATAATTCATTTTAAAACATCCTAAACTATGAATTAATGCAGTTGAATATCAAAAGACAATATGGAGACATTATTTTTCATGCTTGAGAAGATATAAATAAAAAGTTGAAATCAATGTTATTGCATGAATTAATTAATTTTAATCTCCTGGGCTTCGTATATCTATCTCTAAGCGACCTCAATATTTCAAAAATTGAGAATTCAATACAATTTTTAAAATTATTGATGGGGCGGAAAATCCCACTAATTTCCGTATTTCTACAGTAAAATCGACAATTTTAGCACTGATTGCTATGAGGATCACCCTTTTCCTGACTCTCAAAGCGATGCTGATTATGACGTTTATTCAAAAAGCCTCATTACTGAGAGTATATTGAAAATGTGGCAAACCATTATAAAGGCATAAACTATTATACATATACTAACAGGATTAAAGAAGTGACAAACCGTTGTAAAGGCATATACGCGTCTGAAACTCATCGCTAGGGAACCACGGTAACCAAAGTAAACGTTCGGAAAGTGATTGTTGAGGCCCAAAAACCATTGTTGCCGGACAGTTTTTTGCCCATTTGGGGCATTTGCCCTGGTCTGACGAAATTTTAAAGTAGCCTATCGTTCAAGTCGGGTCGCATTTGGTATATATGCAAAATTTGGCGACGATCGATCTAAAATTGTAGATTTGTATAGAGAACATACACACACACACACACAGACACACAGAAAATCAATTTTATATATATAGATATATCATTATTATTATGATCGTTATATTATAGTATTGTTAAATTATATCATTGTAATATTATCGTGTGGGCAAACGAGACGTAATGACAAAATAAAAGCGAAATCGTTAATAGACGCTGGTGTTTGGCGATAAGTGGCCAAACGTAACAGCAGAAGGTGCACTTCACACATACGGTGATGGTTCTATAACGTCACAGCAGCCTGATAATGTGCTAAATATAAAATCTTTGAACTTCTAAGCGTTAGTAGTGGACTGTCATATGTTTTCCATCTATTCACATAACAGCTTCCGAAACCAAAATTACAACAATTGAAAAACACCTGCGTTTCTGCATTAATAATTTTTAAACTTTCCTTTAGTATAAGCAAATAATATGTAAATAAAAATCAACCACTATACATAAATCATATTTATATTGAATAAAACATTTAGAAATATGTAAATAGTTAAAATTTACGAAAAATCAAGAACTTTGATGACTTATGATGTCGAATTTATCTTCAATACATTTATTTTATTCACCTTGTAACGAATCTATTTTCCCAGTAGGGATATTTTTACTAACTCTCTGTGGCCTTACAGCACATAATGCGTTTTGTTTGTTTATACGTTGTTAAAGAAGGTGAGAAGAGAAAATCTATCTTCCAAGAGAAGAGAACGTGAGTTGGAATGTGGCTTCCGTCCTGGAAGGTTGTCAAATTCGAAATAAAGGCTTCTTCGTTAAGTTCCGTAGTTTCGTGTATAAATTGGACACCCCTCCAATATCAAGAGCCTGGGGATATTCCGCCACTTCACGGAAAAGAGACGCACCTCCGACGCGACGTCCCCTTATAACCTTATTTTTGTTCTTCGTTTAGCCCATAGGAGACGCTAACACGGCCGTCATTTCAATATATATATATATACACACTTTTTCCAGTGTATTTTCTAAAGCCGAGGGGTGGGGCAAATGACGGACCCGGACGCTGACTTTCAAATAAAAGAAACAGCCTGAAAAAAAATCTGCACAAACACACATTCTGCTTCATTCAATTCATTCTGCTTTGATATATGTATTTCTGCTCGGATAATATGATAATTATATATACACAGTATATTTTTTTCAATAAAATCTACGGCATGAAACTGCGGAATCTAATTGTTCCCAGAGTGATCGGATTCCCCGCTTGATTAGGGTTACCATATTTCCTCCCTTTCTGGATATTGTTCCAGATAATTTCTCAAATGGCTTATATTCCCCTAAAGGACAGAGCCTGGGCCATGTCTGGTCTTAAAGATAATTTCTCGCATAAGTCCTGGAAATGAACAGAGGATGAAACAATTTGCAGGGCGTCACAGATTTGTTAACAGAAACATCTATTTACAATGCAGAGATCTTTTCTTCCCGATACAATTTCACAATTTCTTAGTTCAGGAAAAAGCGGCGCCACATATTCATAAGCAATCGGATCGTTCTAGAATGATATTGATGATTCGGATGGCATCTTCACATTTCCGGTTTGGCATCATCACGTCTCTTTATGCGAGCTGTCGCCAAACGTTCCACCATGGCGATATTTGGAGGGGGGGGGGTTACAAAAAATTTACACAATTTTCGTAACAATATCATTGGAGCGTCATTCTACGTTTTGCAAAACTCGCCTGTTTGTCCTCATTTTTAGGTTTCCGGAATCATTCTCCTTCTTTTCCCTGAGGAGAATTTTCTTTTTACTCAGAAGCGTATATACTGTTTGTTCATTAATGTGAGAGATTTGGGTTTTTTTTAATCCCACACGTTTACATGCTTTGACACTACCAAACCAGAACACTAATCCCATTCTCTCCCAAAGCCGGATATAAGAGGTTAACGAAGACACGCTTTGATCAATTGCCGTTGAAATTCCCAGAACACAAGAACTCAAGTGTTGCCTCCACTAACCATGACCCAGCATGCCCAAAGGTAATAAAATCAAAACGTGAGTTCTCGAGTTTTTTTGCGGCAACGAAAATATTGCCTTACTCTAAGCCAACGATTCTCAATTGGGGGTTGCCTTGAACCCCCAGGGGGTCCACGGTGCAATTTTATAATAGAAAAAAAAATCAGTTTTAAGTTGAAAAAATCAAATAATACAAATAAATTACTTAAAAAGAAAAATTTTAATTAAATGAACGAACGAAAGCACCGCTGCAACGTTGGTAGACTGTAGTTGTAATATCGTTATGATTCCACAAAAATCGTACTTGTGGGGGGGGGGGTATCTCTCGATAGGAGTACGAAACGTTGTTTTAGTTCTTTTACATTGCAATTTGATCAAATTTACTCGTACTGGATAGAATGTTCTCCATTGTTCGAAAATATTATCGCTTTAAGATGGCTTTAAATTCTGCGACTGTAAATGGGGTCCACGGCAGACACCAAGATTTCCGGGGGGAGGGGTGTCCACGACTAAAAGTTTGTTTGTTTGTTTGACTAAAGTTGTTTTCGATTAAACAAAGCTGCATTAAGAATACCTTTCAAGCGGCTTTGTTGAAAAGGAGGAGGTGTGCTCACGCCCCCTTTGACGTCACTTATCCCAATTTACTCAATAGATGGCGCCACAAATCGGCATATGTTTCAAAGTGGGTCAAAATTTTTTCCCCAGAGAAAATAAAAAATAATTCCGGAAACCTGAAAAAAGGGAACAAAAAAGGCTAATTTTCCGAAACGTAGGAGGACGGTTGGTAACCCTATTTTTACTAAATTTTTCTCGCGCATTCCGAAAAACGTGCTGTCATCTACCGGAGAATATACCCTTATCACGTATTTTGCACTGAAAAAGTATTGCACTACATTTATTTTTCTATTTTTTGAAAAAAATTATTTTGTAAAATGAAGTCTCAAAATTTCCCACAAATGCCAAAAAATTTCCTACGTGGACAAATTTTAGCGAATTTTTCCCATGAATATGGGAAATACGAGTTCTCTCCTTCTTCTGGTGACCGTACGTCCCGTATTTGCCAGGAGAGTCCCGGTTTTCTTCTGTTTCTCTACTGTCGCGACTTTATTTTAAAAAATATCCCGGTTTTTCACGTATTTTCAACGAAAACAACTTGACCTTTATTCTTCAAATCAACGATTTAAATTATCTTCCCAACGCAGAAATTACATAACGATAATTATGGATACAGTAGAACCTCCGTTAGCGGACAGTAAAATCAGGCAAACTCCAATTTTTTCCCAACTCTAATTTGTTAATTTTTGTCCATAAATCGGGAATTTATCATACTCACCACTGATTATGTATAATCCCAAGCTCGTAATGGTAAATATGATAATCCGTCAATTAATTACTAGATTAACCAAACACAACTATGGTCCAGGATGATGATTCCGAATGGTGATGTTAGTTTTGTTTGCCTATGTTGTAAAAATAATTAATGGGTTTAATGAAGGGGAAAAAGGTTATAAAAATTGTTCCATATTTATCAGACTGTTTAGGTATTATGCATAATCGTCGGTAAAAGGGATAAATGCAGTGAAATTTAATCAAAGTATCGAATGATGATTATGCATAACCACCGGTGTATCATTTTTACGCACAATAACAAAAACACATTGGAACCAATTGCGACCAAAGCAAAACGTCGTATAAATGTGAAAGTCGTATAAACAAGGTTATACTGGATATCGTACCTCCCCGTTAACGGACAAATGTTTTGGTCCCCTGGGTGTCCGTTATCGAGAGGGTCTACATTACAAATAATAATACTTATTTCACATATTTATCATGTTTTTTTAATTGAAGCACTACAAATTGAATTGGTGCTTCATTTTCCTCGATTGGTGCCTTTTCTGTAATTTCAGCACGAGTTGGTGATTTTGCTTACTTTTGGTATAATTTTCACCTATTTCGAAACCAAATTTCACGTATTTTCCCGTATTTCGAAGCTAAATGTCACGTATTTTTCTCGAGCAAATATGGTCCACGTACTTCTTCTTTTTAGTTTATTCGAGGCTTTATGCAACTAAAAGGTCATCCTTTGTATATTTGACTGATAATTGTCGACAATATTCGATAAATACTCAAAGTTAAATTCATGAAACAGGTCAAAAACATGTGCTGGAAGCAAAATATTTCAAGACGGGATAGAATAAAGTCAAGGTGGATTTAGTGTTAACCACCAGGGTGCACCACGGCCCACAAACCTACACCCCATTCCCACGGGTTACCATCACTGTTTCCATGTGTAGCAGGTTTTCTTCCGCATTTTAACGTTATTTGTGATCTGTCTGTCCCGTATTTTTCTGGATGAATTATGGTCAATCGAAACTTAAACAGTTAATTTATAATTTCAGAATCTATGATGGTGGTTGCTGCCACCTCCCGACTTTTTATTGAAATCAAAAGTAACACTTTCACCAAACCTCAAACAGATGGCAGCAAGTACTGAAACAGAGAAATCGATCACCTTAATTCACCAGAGATGACTGGATGAGTCATTTCTAGCAATCAAACTTGATAGATGGCAGCACATACACATCAGACATGAATAGGGTTACCAACCGTCGTCCTATCGGAGGACATGTCCTCCTTTACGATGTCATTTCAAGCATCCTCCTACGTTTCTGAAAATTTAAATTTTTGTTCTCCTTTTTTAGGTTTTCGGAATTATTTTTCTTTTTTACTGGGGAAATATTTTCACCCTCCACTTTGAAACATATATGCATTTCTTCATTGATACGAGAGTTTTGTGTTTTCTTCCCACACACACACGAATTCACAAATAGCCATCGAAATTTCCAGAATTTTTCCTGTTTCTGCTTTTCTGTAGTGGTTCTGTTTTAGAATTGTGGAAAACCTATTGTGTTGTGGCCAGTTCTATTATTCGGAATAGTGGCGCCATCTATTAGGAAAATAAAGATAAGTGACGTCACTAAGAATACGTGCGCAGACGTTCCCCCTTTCTCAGTCTTGGTAACCCCAGACATAGGGAAAATATATTTAGAAACTTCATATTTATATAATTTCAGTTATAATTTTCAGTCAGCAGGAAAGTCGTCGACGCTTGAACTCGTCTCGGTTATTGTGAAAAAATTCGATGTTCAATGAGGCCCAACATGACCCTGGACCAGGGCCGTCTTAAGAGCATCATGGGCCCCCGGGCCAAATGATTTTTCTGAGGCCCTACCAGGCAAATTTTCAAAAATCTCAACCAGATCCCATTTTGTGAGGCCCCCTTTTCTCTTGAGGTGCCCGGGTGGGCCCATGCCTTAAGATGGCACTGCCCTGGACCGATGCTTCAAGTTTTATGACCACAAGATATTTAAAATACGAAATGAGGAAAATTAAGGTGGTTGAAAAATGCTTGGAGCAATAAATAATTTTGTCTAAGTAAGTGGTTCTCAAAATTTCGTCACCCGTGGCTCCTTTGCCCAATTTTTGGTTCATCTGTGGCCCTCCAGATTAGTTTCTAGTAACCATTTTAAACCTAGAAAAGACCTTCTTAAGGCACATAAATCAATATCTCCAACTCGCGACGACGCCCCTAAGCGCCGCGAAACACTCGTTGAGAAAGACTGTTCTAAACACATTTTTTCTTATTTTACAGGGGGAAAACATTTACTACTACTACTAAACCATACATGTACCTCATGCATACTCCTCTGCAGAACCTCTAACGAATTGGTACATGTTGGAATGTGTGTGTACGTGTAGTGAAACCTGACGTGAAGTTTGTTTCTGTGTAATACTTGTTATGTGTAGTGCTGCCATCTGTCGCCAGTTTTTTCTAACCAGGGGAAAAACGGCTGAAAAACATCGAGGTTTGGTAGCAATATTTATTTTAGATTTTAAGCTCATACCAAACACTGAGATCCCGAATACGGGAAAGAATTTACATTTAGGGTTACTAGATTCGGAAACTGGGAAAGGAGGACACCTGTGTGTGGATCCTCCAGAACTGATAAAAGCAAGCAGAAACAGAAAAAATTCTAGGAATTTCGGCGGCTATTGATGATGCGTGTGCGGGGGGGGGGGGGGAAACCCACAGAAACACTCATATCAATGAAGAAATATTTCAAAGTGGGGTAAAAATTTTCCCCTGAAAAAAAGAAAAATACTTCCGAAAACCTGAAAAGGAGGACAAAAGAGCGAATTTTCCGAAACTGGGAGGACGCTTGAAATGACATAAGCAAGGAGCATGGTTGGTAGCCCTATTTACATTTGGCACTTACAGCGCTTTTTAATTGCAGCCTTCAAATGTATCTCACGAAGCCATTCCGATATTAAAAACGTATGTGAAGTATTAAAATGAGAACATGGTAACCCTATTTATCCATGAAATATGGGGTTTACCGTCTATTGTGAAAATTGGGATAAGTGACGGTACTGGGGGAATTCATGCGCAGGCGTCCTCCTGTCCAGGGGCGTAGCCAGAAATTTCGTTCGGGGGGGGACCACTTTCATTTCGGGGGGGGGGACCAAAGTGACAGAACAATGGATTTGGCCATCTTTTTCCCTTTTTTCGGTCATTTTCTCACATTTCGGGGGGGGGGGACCAGACTCCCAAGTCCCCCCCCCCCGGCTACGCCCTTGCTCCTGTCCCAGTTTTCGAATTTGTATCACCAGGCCAAATCCAAATACGGAAAAAGAAAGCGTGAAATTAGATGTTTTGCTGCCATCTAGGAGAGAATCATTCAAGTATTACATCTGCTTCGATATGGGGGTTTCGGATTTGCTGACTTTTTAAAACGAGGGGGAAGGGGTTTGGATCATGCTTATGTCATCAACCATGAGTGATCTGTTCCACGGATCCTTCAAGTGATCTGAAAATGTGTCGCGGGCCGCAAGTTACTCAAGAGATCCGTAATTATGCCGAGAAACACTTAAGTAATCTGGGAATGTGCCGCGGGTAACTTGAGTGATGTAGAACTACGCTGCACGCAACTTAAGTGCTCCAAAACTGTGCCACATGTGACTTAAGGATCTGCGAATGCGCCACGGACCGTTAATAGTTCTGGAAATGTGCCACTAGTCACTTTAAGCAACCTGTAATGATGGCGGGCTCACATTTGGTCCGCAGGCCATGGGTTCAGTATATATATTTTAGAGGGTGCGTCACATAAATTTCTTAAAGAGAAATTTTCAGCTCTCAGCTTCCAATTAGTATTTAAACTAACAGAAATTAGAACAGAACTGCCGCCATCTGTATGCATAATATGTACTCAAAGACCATTTCCCCTGTAACCTGTCCATAGATGGCAGCAGCAGCTCTATCCACCTCATTCATAATCACCAGGAGGCGAATGACTATATGAGCCGTATTTTACGGGACATTTCCGTACTATCCCATCTCGTTTTTGTCCACCCGACGTTTTTTCCATCTAAAAATTTCCAGTTTTTTTGACCGAACCTTACTTCAATTTTTAGTCTCAAGGCGGCGCACAACCATTTTAGTCCGCGGGCCGGATATGCGAACTTGGTATCGCTCTCGGGTCAGAAACTGACTGATTTTGTTTGTGGCAAGAAACTCATGGTTTTAAACAATAACATTGAAGAGCCCATATACAGCGAATCCAACTTATAGCGTTTTCCAAAACTCATGAAAAACGTTGTTGGCGGGAAAACGTTTTTAGCAGGAAATTTCAATAAGTGTTAGTAAAAGTTAGGAGATCACGAAAATAAGTCGCATTAACCGGGAAAGCTTTTTAAGTGGGTATTATAAGCGGAATATGCTGTAGTAATTTTAAATTAATCTACATTTTCAAATGTAGTTCTAACGTGTTTCAGAATGTTTTTCTTTATTTTTGTGAATTCCACATCCGTGAGCAGGGCACCTAGGCTGAGATCTTTAGCGGGCCCCAACCCAGATTTTTCACGGGCCCTTCCGTAACGAATTTATTGCGTGAAAAAAAAAAATGATGGCTATTGTTCCGTATACCAGAGCTGGAGCCCTGTCAGCAGTGCCGTCTTAACGCATGGACCGACCCGTGGGGCCCCAAGAGAAAAGGGTCCTCACAAAAATGAAACATAGCTGAAATTTTCGAGGAGCACTCTGTACTTGTGCGGAACCTATTTTTGGTGTCCTCTGCCCACGTTTTTTTTTTTTGTCACTTTTTCAACTCGAATTTCGCACTCCTCTTAGAGCAGTGCCCAAGGGCGGATCCAGACGGAGAGCGACCGTCTCTCCCAAGAGCCTGAACCTGAAAAACCAGACACACTCCCACGTTACTATTCCTATGGAACCTCTAACGTATAGGGAGTGTGCTGGAGAGTAGCCAATCCCCCAAGGAATCCCAGAGGTGAACCCACCGTTACAACCCCATCGGCTCCCCGTAGTTCGCACCCATCAGCGTTCCACGTCCCAACAGCCCCACAGACAAGAAGAGACCAACCCTTCTAGCCAAGCCTGAGAAAGGGCAAGTCCCCCAGGCCACGCATGCCACCGGCGCAAACCACCCGGGAATGAAACACGGAGGTCCATCTATTGAGCTTAAAAAAATACCAAGGCTCTTTCCCCCGAGGGCAGAAGACAAGAGCAGAATCCCCAGACAACGCCTCCCTCCCAAGAGCCGAATAAATATGGGAGAAATTTCTGTCCCGTGAAATACGGATGATCCAATGCACCTACACAGGCAGTCGATTCTCCGACACATCGCCCTGGATCCACCGGCCTTCACTCCATTCGAAGCTGAAGATACCTGCCTTCTTTCCAATCGCCGCTGAAGATCTCTGCCTCGGCTTTATTCGCAGCTGAAGATGCCTGTACCTCCGCTCCATTTGGAGCTGAATATTTCTGAATCCACTCATTTCGCGGTTTAAGATGTCAGTCTCAGCTTCTTTCCCAGCTGAATACTTCTGCCTCTGCTCCATTCGCAGCCGAAGATATTCACCTCTGCTCCATTCGCAGCAGCTGAAGCCCATGCCTTTGCTCAGGAATGGATCCAGGGGTGGGGGCGATAGGTAAGAACCAAATAATATTGGAAAATTTCCCTGTCCCGTAAAATACGGGACGATCCAACGAACTTACACAATTCGCTTCTCCCAACACATCGACTTGGATCCGTACCTGGTGGTGCCCCATGCAGGTCGCACGGCCAAGGAACCGTGCCTGGTTAAGAACACCGATTATGGTTTCTTTTCTGAATTGTTTCCAACTCTGCTTCATCATTACAAGAGGGTGCCAAAATGCTTGTTGACACAGCTGACCGAACCTCAAGTTGTGGTCCCGGGTTTACGATGGTCTTAAGGTGCGCTTGATGTACAAATGATTAGGGGCAGAAAAGAGAAAGGAATTTCTGCCTGTACGGTATCTATTTTTGGTGCCCCCGATGACGTTTCTCAGCACAACAATTTTTTTTTTACCTTCCAACTCGAATTTGGCACCCTTTCCTAGAGAGGTGCCCCATGTGGCTGCACAGGTAGTACGGCCTCTGTGGGGGCTGAAAGGCTTCAGCCTTATTTTTTGTATAATTTTTTGTTTTTTTCATACTGTAAATTCTTTATCGAGGGACCAGTGGCCTCTAAAAAATTTTATGGCGGAGCCCCCGTAGACCATTTTTTTAATTATTTATCAAAGTTACTATTTAAAAATATTTATAACTATTTTTTTTTAGTTTTACCAATTTGTTTTAGTTTCCTCCAGCGGCCGCGGAGCCCCTGGAGGCACAAGGAGCCCTAAGGGCTTTGCGGAACACCTGTTGAGAACCGCTGCTATAAAGAATACTTTAACACATTCATTTTTAAAAATAGTGTTGGTGCTACTATCTACTTTCAAAATTATAAGTGCCGTATGTGGTGATGACGAAGCTCAGGTATAAAAAACTAAATTATTCACTCAGCTTTGCTTTTTATGAATGGGGTAACCATACGTTCCGTATTTCACGGGACAGTCCCAGTTTTTTTATTTTTTCTGATCGTCCCGACTTTTTGGCGGAAGTGTCCCGGTTTTTCCAGTTTCTTACATGATGCCTACTCGGATTTTTATTCTTTATTGAAGTCAAAGATAGAAATTATTTTTCAACTCATAAATTATATTATGATGATTAAAAATATAAATAAGAACATTAATCCCCCATATTTATCATGGTGAAAGATTTATTTCGTGGAATTCATTTTAATCCACTGCAATTTGCTGTAATGTTTCTTGACATTGCGATTTTTCCTTAAAATCAGCAATATTTGGCAACTTTTTCACTTTTGACGTCATTCTTGGTGATAATTAGCGATGTCCCGTATTTTCCCGTATTTCTCTCAAGAAAATATGGTCAATCTACTTATAAACAAAGCTTATAAACTGACCTGAAAGATCAAACTTCCAGTTCCGTAATTTTTTCAAGACCCAAGGAGACATCCAAAACAAAGTACATACCTCCACACAAGCAGACGAAAGGTAAAATCGTAAAAAGTGAATTTTTCCATACTCCACTTTATAGTAATGTGCTGCCATCTATTCTCAAATTTAAAAGTGACTCATGTGGTGGTAATGAAGTTTAAAGTAAAAAAACTATATTCTTTATTCCGCTCAGTTCCTTATGAACAAAGCTCGTGAACTGAACTGGAAATTTAAACTATAAGTTCGGCTATTTTATTTGAGCATAAGGAGACGTCCAAAACAAAGAGCCTCTTAATGAGCAGACGACAGGCGGTTTGTTCGGTTCCCTACAAGCTCAGCTCACAAACAGAACTGGACGTTCGAACTGCCAGTTCGGTTATTTTTTCGGGACACAAGGAGACGCCCAAAACAAGTAACCTGGAGAGAAGCAGACGACAGAGATTTTGCACCGAGCTTATATTACTGGAGGGAGCAGCATCCAGCGGCCGCGACTGCAGCGACATCAAATGCAAGGAAATCACTTGTAAACAAAGTTCCCGCCTGGCGATTTGCCCATAGAAATGGACTCTAATATTGGGTTCGGACTCTAAATATTGGGTTTTAAAGATTAAAAAAAGGATAGAGAACACCCATCTAAAGGTGAAAAAAGATTGAATTATTTATTTCATTAATACCGGAATCAATTCTTTCATTAATTTGGAACAATTTCTTTCATCGATTCTGAAATTTTCCTTCATTATTTCTTGAATTTTCTTTATTAATTTTAATTAATAATAATTTTATTATTTCATTAATAAATTTCCTTTATTAATTATTTTTTTCGTTACTTCTGGAATTTCATCAATTCTGGATTTTTTTCTTTCATTAATGCTGAAATGATTTCTTTCATTGATTCTGAAATTATATCTCATTAATTCTGGAGTTGTCTCTTTCATTAATTTTGGAATTATGTAGTTTTTATTGATTTTGGAATTATCTCTTTCCTTCATTCTGGAATTGTCTTTCATTAATTTTATTATTATCTCTTTCATTAATGCTGAAATTGAAATTATCTCTTTCATTAATGCTGAAATTGAAATTATCTCTTTCATTATCACTGAAATGATTTCTTTCATTATTGCTGAAATGATTTCTTTCATTAACGCTGGAATTATTTCTTTCATTAACGCTGGAATTATTTCTTTCATTGATTCTGAAATTATATCTCATTAATTTTGGAGTTGTCTCTTTCATTAATTTTGGAATTATCTAGTTTTTATTGATTTTGGAATTATCTCTTTCCTTCATTTTGGAATTGTCTTTCATTAATTTTATTATTATCTCTTTCATTAATGCTGAAATGATTTCTTTCATTGATTCTGAAATTATATCTCATTAATTCTGGAGTTGTCTCTTTCATTAATTTTGGAATTATGTAGTTTTTATTGATTTTGGAATTATCTCTTTCCTTCATTCTGGAATTGTCTTTCATTAATTTTATTATTATCTCTTTCATTAATGCTGAAATTGAAATTATCTCTTTCATTAATGCTGAAATTGAAATTATCTCTTTCATTATCACTGAAATGATTTCTTTCATTATTGCTGAAATGATTTCTTTCATTAACGCTGGAATTATTTCTTTCATTAACGCTGGAATTATTTCTTTCATTGATTCTGAAATTATATCTCATTAATTTTGGAGTTGTCTCTTTCATTAATTTTGGAATTATCTAGTTTTTATTGATTTTGGAATTATCTCTTTCCTTCATTTTGGAATTGTCTTTCATTAATTTTATTATTATCTCTTTCATTAATGCTGAAATGATTTCTTTCATTGATTCTGAAATTATATCTCATTAATTCTGGAGTTGTCTCTTTCATTAATTTTGGAATTATCTAGTTTTTATTGATTTTGGAATTATCTAGTTTTTATTGATTTTGGAATTATCTCTTTCCTTCATTCTGGAATGAAGTTTTTATTGATTTTGGAATTATCTAGTTTTTATTGATTTTGGAATTATCTCTTTCCTTCATTCTGCAATTGCCTTTCATTAATTTTATTATTATCTCTTTCATTAATGCTGAAATTGAAATTATCTCTTTCATTATCGCTGAAATGATTTCTTTCATTATTGCTGAAATGATTTTTTTCATTAACGCTGGAATTATTTCTTTCATTGATTCTGAAATTATATCTCATTAATTCTGGAGTTGTCTCTTTCATTAATTTTATTATTATATCTTTCATTAATGCTGAAATTATCTCTTTCGCTAATTTTGGAATTATCACTTTTATCAATGCTGAAATTATCTCTTGCATTAATTCTAAAATATTTTCTTTCATTATTTCTGGAATTATCTCATCGATGCTGAAATTATTTCTTTCATTTATTGTTTTAAATTCCTGTGGATGCCATAAGAAAATAACGATGGATTGTGTTTGTCTCGCACCGAGTCACGTGATCTTCCGACGAAAGATGGGGGGGGGGGGCGCACCGTTCTCAGCACTGCCAAGGCGGAGACCACTGACGTCATACTCTCTCCAGTAAGGTAAGCTCGATGGAGGCTTGGTTTATGCACTCTTGGTGCTGTCGGACCACGCAAATTATTATTAATAATTTATGAATTTTGTAAAATTAATTTAAATGTCATTCCCTCTCAACGGATCGTGTTTGATTACGATCGGGACTATCAATCCGTTCCGCGGAATAGTTCAAGGGTTCAATATCAAGGGTACCGGGAGAAGTTTTACGTTGGAAACCCCTGCTCTGGCCAAATATACAGGGTACAGGACATATGATATTTAACTGGGGGAATCGTTGATCCTGGAGGCATACTTCCAATTAAAGGGAAAGTATCCAAATATACCAACCTCTCGATGAGTATAAAGAAAAAACAAGCCTGCCGTTCGGAATCGGCAATGAATTGTAGGTCCCGATCTAATTAGCCTTCGTGTGCAGAAAATGACCGTGGTGAGAGAAAAACGATCAAACGACCAAATAACGTGTAGTCATGGTCCCCACAAGGGGTGGGCTGACAAGGCTCCAGGGAGGATTTTTACCAATTTTTTGTTTTTTCCCGCTATAAATTCATCATGGAGGGGCCCCGTGAAAGTCTGGTCGGAGGGTCCGTAAAAGATCCCAGCCTACGGGCCCTGCTTCAGGATGTGAGGGCCATGCGTGTAATACTCAGATATTTCATTCACGTTGCAAGGGGGTTGTGCAGTTATTGAAATAAAGATGACTAATTTAACATACGGACACCTTTTGCTGAAGAACCAAATTGCAAAAAGCTGTTGACTTGTCTCTAATGATGCCAACTAAAAAGAGTCCAATTCTCCGAGACTTTCAAAAAAAAGAGGAAAGTTGAGAAAAACTGCGTTAAATACGGGTAAACCGTTTAACCCACATTTATCGCTGTTTTTTTTTGTACGGTTTTGTCAGTTTTGACCAGGTTATAAGTATCACACGCTTGAGAAATTTGTGGATATTACATGTGCGGAATGAAAAAAACCACGAATAGTCGCCAAATACTGAGCTATCTAAAATAGTGTAATAATGTACGTAAGACAGCGTTTCGATGTCGATCGATGCACTGAGCAGTGAGTGAATTCATTTTGTCGAAAGCATCAACGACACCCATTAGTAGAGCAATAAATTTTTTTTATAATTTCCTGGCAGAAATTTCTCGCGATTTCAATTTTGTGCGTGCGCATGGTACTCAAGATGTAGATTTTCTCTGCTTAACAACTGTAGAATTATTTTTTGCCCAGTCAAAAAGCATGATAAAATGGCGACTCCCCACGTCACCCAGCAGGGCCCCCAGGCTGGTATCTTTTGTAGGGCCTCTGTAATGGATTTACAGTGTGAGGGAAAACAGAAGAAAATTATAAGAACCGTCTCGGCCCCCGAGCTGGAGCCCTGTCCATGGGTAAAATCGTGAAAAAATAAAGACTCCTTTCGCCGTGCGACATTGTACCTGATCACATATGCGGATCACTCACTGAATAATTTGATCACTTATACGGCCACTAAATTGCTCACTCACTCGGAGGCACTGCACTTTTCAAGGCCCAACTGTTATCTTTTTATATCTAATTGCACTGAGCCCCCCCCCCCCACGAATTTCAGGGCTCCAGCCTTATTACGGCTCTCAATGTGACTAGGTCATTCATAAAGTTGATCACTCGGTCACTCATAAAGTTAACCGCTTGGCCACTCATAAAGTTACTCACTCGGTCACGTATAAAATAATTTAATCGGTCACTTATAAAGGGACATCATTTCCGGGGGAGGGGGCACAAACCACATGCACTCAATGTATGATCAGTATATATTTGTATATATATACACACCATTTTTAGTGTATTTTGAAAAGCCGGGAGGGCCTGACCCCCCCCCCCAAATGACGAGCCTGAGTTACTCACTCGGTCACTCATGGGGTCACTCACTCAATCACTCACTAACATTTTCACTAGCTCATTCACCGACTCGTTCGATCACTCACTTGCTCCACATGTTCATTCCCTTGCTCAATCACTCGGTCACTCACTCGCTGGTGACGAACTGTTTCCGCTGAATTGTTTTTCGGTGAGTTTTCCGTTGGTGACTTGTTTGTCGGTGAATTTTCAAATGCAGTAAATTTCCATATCGGTAAATTTCACGGTGATGAATTGTTTTATGGGTGAATTTTCCGTAAATCTCACATCAATATTTTCCTCCCTATCATCTCAGATTCGAACATTTTTCGACAATATTGAATACCCTCGATATAATTTTCGCTCAGTTATTCTTCTAATATACTACACATAAATTCACTTTTTTTTTGTAGAATTATTTCTCGAGGGGGAAAAAAAAATCACCGAAACTGACAAAAGACACAGTGAGTGAATTGAACGCGATCAAATTCATGAATTATTAATGAATCTCTTCAGTGAAGGAATACATGGGAGAAAAAAAGAAAATTTACCTTCACATATAAGGTCATTAAAGCCATATAATTATAAAAAGTGCATTAGGGGTTAACTGTAATTAAGTTAATGATGAGATGAACACCATCGACACTGCGCATTAATATGCATGAGAAGCAACGAGAAAAATGCAAAATCCATTTAGAAACGCGAGAAGAACAGGTGACTGTGAGAGAATATTCAGGATATGTGTACGAGAGAATAATAAGGTGATAATGGATGATTTTTCGATATCTACATATTTTGCAGGATAATAATGGATTCGTGTCACTTAAATAAGGAGTTACGGGAGGAGTTTTTTCAGCGAGACGATTTCGTTCTCTGGTTGCATTTATTTTACCGATTGCGTTTTCAAATCTGTGAATGTAATATTCCAGGTGGTAGGATAGCTCTCTTTTCGGGCTGAAAATGCCCTGATAACAAAGAAAGCTCATTACACATTGTGATTCCTTAATCCCCTTGGCAGCATTCTACTGGTGAACTAGAGGCATACTTACATTCAGCAAACACTATCCAAAGCCCCGTTTACATGGGGAATAAAATATCCCGGGAAGTTACCGGCAACAGGGATTTCCGCTACAACGCGTTTACATGGTGTTTACTTTATACTGGTATCCCATCCTTCTTTCCGGAAGTCGCCACTGGTCACTTGGGTTACCGCTTATATCCCTCTCTCTTGAGATAGAGTGGGAGCCATGTTCTGGTTTCGGGTTGAACGGAAGTAGGTGGCTCAAGATGGCTGACGAAGGAGCTAACAGTAGTTTTCGCGTCACAAAGGATTATGAGAGAGGTGTGATCGAAGTCACCCACCATTATTCCGTAACAGAAGCCCCGTTAATGTGTGCAAAATTGGGGGTAGCTTTGGTGATTATTACATGCAAGGCACCTTTTTTTCCTCTTGGGGTAAAAAGGTGGGACGGAGATCATTTTGAGCCAACCTCCCGTTTAACCCACGCTACCAGTGACGACTTCCGAATAGAAGGGGGGGGGGGATACTGGCATAAACTAAATGACATGTAAACGGGTTGTATCAAAAATCCCTGTTACCCTGTTACCGGGAACACATATAAACTGGGCTAAAGATGGGACCCTTTTGACGGATCTTCATCCCTTCTTTTTTCCCCCATGAAGAAAAAAGTTGCCATACAGATAATAATCACCTCAACGCAACCCCCTCAATCTTAAATAACGCGTATAACTCAAGTACTTCATTCACGTTGCAGGGAATTGTTGGGATTTTTTTTTGTTGGCCCCAGGAAAGACAGGGCAACCACTTTCTAATCGGAAAATAGAGAAGGAGGGGACTATAGAAAAATGAGATTTTTTTTACTTAGTTACACACTGTATTTTCACTCTCAAAACTAGTACAGGGTAATTTTTGACCGCCTGTTGAGCATTTTTTAAATTAGAATCATACCTCTACGATGGACGGTTGATGAGGTAAAGGCCGCACTAGCAATTATTCCACCCTGCGTATATTTTATGCACCGAAATGTCTATTAATATGAATAGGGTACTATTTAAGCGCGTAATCAAGGGAATAAATCGCGTATAATCGTGGTACGCTATCCAGTTTAGGAAAGTAAAATAACAGTCTCGATGTGCAGGATGTCATGCATTACCGTCTTTTACGTTCGACGTGAACGTCGATCACACGAAAGTACTTTATTGGCTTTCAATTTTTGTCTATACAACAATTCTGAAATCATTTCTTAGTAATTCTGAAATTAGTTTCCATCAATTCTGAAATTCTCTTATAGTAATTCTGATGTTATTTCCCTTCCTATGAATTTTTAAATTCTGAATTAGAATCATTTTAGAATTTTTATCCTGAATTTCCGAAATTATTTCTCACCAACTCTTGAGATTATTTTGTAATAATTCTGAAATTATTTCTTGATAATTTTGAAATGATCTCTTCATGATTCCCGACACACACACACACATCAATTCTGAATTATTTCTCATACCAATTATGAAATTATTTCTTAGTATTTCTGATATTATTTCTTGGTATTTCTGATATTATTTCTTGGTATTTTTGAGATTATCTTTCAGTAATTCTGAAAATATTTCTTAGTGATTCTGAAAATATTTCTTCCAATAGGTCTGAAATTTTTCCCATAAATTCCGAAATTATTTCCAAAAGTAATTTTGCTAATTCGTCTCTCATCAATTCTGCAATAGTAAATTTTTTTCATTGAGATTTTTCTGAGCATTACTATATTCTATTACTGTGTAAGCATTTTCGTCGCCAGGCCACTGCGATCAAGCTTCAACGGCAACAGTAACTCTCAGGCCGCGCTCCGAAGAGCTAAAAAAAGTCTATTTTGAAGAAAAAAATTTTTTTAGGAAATTTATTAAATATCAGAAGAAAAGCCAAAAATTAAAATGCAATGAATATAAATTCTTAAAATCCATGTTATTTCAGAAATTCATGTTATTTTTCATGTTACTCGAGGAACTGGACAACACAGCCCTCGTCACATGAAATTTCAACGATGCATTTTGCGTTATAAATGAGACTCGATCCCTCCGATAAGTATCTATTGTCCTGTGGAATCCTGAAATTTACGATTCATGATCAGAATTAATGGGGAATGTTAGCAGGGGTTGAGAGACACCTGGATTATAAATATTTCAGGCACAGAAATGCTCATTCATAAAAAAATAGTAAGGTACTATTTAAGAGCGTATCGCTCAAAAGGATAAATTGTGTATAATCGTGGCACGCTATCCAGTTTTGGGAAAGTAAAGTAATAGTCTCGATGCATAAGATCTCATGCATTACCGTCTCTTGCGTTCGACGTCAACGTCGATCGCATGAAATTACTTTATTGGCGCTTGATTTTTTTTTAAAAATATATATTCCCATGGAAAAAATAATATTTTTAGGTTCGCTGATGGGGCTTTGGCTTGATCCGAAAATGTGGGGCCCCGAGAACTTGATTTAAATAAAGAGAAGGTACTCTTTTCTTATATAAAGTTCGATTTTCAGATAGAAAAACTCCATATTCAGAGCATAAATTCCTATCAATAGATGGCAGCTTTTTGAAAACTTCTTCACTCGAAATTTTAAATAGAGCGGAACTTTCTAGAGAAAGTTCGGTTTTTAGATGAATTTACATAAATTTACATGTATATGGCACGTAGTAAAAATACTGGTACATCATATTTTATATATTCGATCTTTTATGAAGTTTCATGCAGTACTTTATAAGTACGCATTATCTTCTGGAGATTCATTTATGGAGAAAGGTATATAACATATGGGAAAAGTTTTGAAGACCATAATTCAACAAAAACGTGCCGGACAGTCCTGGCCTGATATCAATGGCATATAGAAATATGGTACGTGTCTATGTAGTGATGCGCTATGTACTATTCTTACGTGCCATGGGACGCTGTATCGTAAGTAGGGATAACCTGCAAATGATATTGAAGAATGCTGCTGTTGTGGGGAGCCGCTAGATGAGTAGCTGATAGTCGTCGACAGGGTCTATTAGACGGCAGATAGTATGTTAACGTGCCACGTGCTATTCATAAGAGCCGTGGCACGCTGTTTGATTTGTGGATGTGAACCTAGTGATACAGCTGTTGCTTGAGGATGCGCTCGTAGTGGAGCGAAGAGGTAAGAGTTGCTAGAATTGCTATCCGGATTTAAAAAATGCACAGGGGTCATTCAAGTATTTCGTCAGCATCGATGGGGGGAAGGGGATTACTGATTTGCAGTTTTGACGACGGGGGGGGGGGATTTGAATGATGCTTACATCGTCAACCAACCTTTATGAAAATATGAAATATTCTTAATGCCGTCTTACTCAGTGCGCCAAAAATGACAAAAACCTTTTGCTTGTTTATGGGCACCGGATAAGGGGGTGTCATTCGAGTATTACGTCAGCATCGATGGAGCGGGGGGGGGGGGTGTTTCCAATGTGCTGACTAGATGACAACAGGAAAGGTTTGGATCAGTGGTTCCCAAAGTGGGCAGTATCCCCCCCCCCCAGGGGACGATGGAATGGTCAAGGGGGCGGTATTAGCTATGGGTTTAGTATAGGATCTTATGGGCTGACTTGAGTTGGGAACGATGAAAATAAGAATTTTCTAAAGTAGGGGACGCTGAAATAAAAAAAGACTATGGTTTGGATGATGCTTACGTCATCAACCATCCTTTATGAAAAATGAAATATTCTTAATGGCATCTTACTCAGTGCGCCAAAAACGGGAAAAAGCCTTTTGCTAGCTTTGGGGCACCTGAAGAAACATTCTTCCTATTGTTAACTCCTCTACAGAGCCACTTAAGTGATCTCTATATGTTGCGGATCCTTCAAGTGATTTGGAAATGTGTCCGGGCCGCTCAAGTTCTCTAGAAATGTGTCGCAGGACGCTTAAGTGGTTGGTCTGGAACTGTGCCGTGCGACACTCAAGTTATCCGTAATTATGGATCACTTAAGTAATCTGGGAATGTGCCGCGGATAACATGAGTAATGTAGAACCGCACTGGGGTGGGGCACTTAAGTGCTCTAAAACTGTGCCACATGTCACCCAACGGCATCCCCAAATATGTCACGGATCGCTTAAGTGTTCTGGAACTGCGTAACGGGTCAGTTAAGGGATCCGTGAATGTGCCACGGGCATATACTTCAGTTATCTGAAATTGTGTCGCTGGCCGCTTAAATGATATGGGATTGTGTCACGGGTCACTTAAGCGATCTGTGAATGCGCCGCTGAGTTCAGCGGCGCAAAGAGGAATGGTTTTTTACAAAAGGCTAGGTTTGAAGGGCACATCAGATAACCCCGGGGGCCACATTCGGTGTATACTTGAACGGCCCTACTCAAGGGATCTCTAAATGTGCCACGGATCGCTTAAATGTTCTAGAACTATGTTGCGAGACACTCAAGTGATTCGAAAATGTGGCGAGGGGTCACTTTAACAATCTGTATATAAATGTGCCGCTCAGTTCATTTTTATAAAATTATGTTTGAGGGGGGCAGGCCACATCAGATAGCCCTCGGGGACGCATTTGTCCCGCGGGCCAACGATTTACCACACACATGGCTTAGAGGGTGTGTCATAATGAATTCCTTTAAAAGAAATTTTGAGTTCTTCAAATACCATTGAAATTAACAGAAATGGATTATAAGAACACATAAAGGTATCTTCTTTTCCGAAATTTTAGTTAAAACAAAAAATTTTCGTTAAAAAAATAAATTTTTGATCATCGGTGGGAAGCATGACCTTCACTATGCCCCCCCCCCCCGCGCATGCGTCGCTGATCCCAACAATATGCGTTAGGAGGCAGAGCTGATGAAATTTTTGTGGCAAGGGGAGGGGGTCAGGGGGTTAGAGTTTTGCCGACTTTTGCTAACAAGGGGGGGGGGGGTAAAAATGTCTAAACATTTGCTCACGTAATACTTGAACGGCCTCTTAGGAGTGGAGGAAGAGGTTACCGCACATGGTAAAAGAGGAGGAGGATAGAGAAAAATTGCCGGGAGGGGTTCTGAAATGCAAGAGTGCGGTGATAATGATCCCTCCACGGAAGAGGGAAAGGGGAAAAAAAAGGGAAAATCGAACCAATCAGCAGATAGTGAAAATCAGCAGATCGAGGTGAAAAAAAAAAGATCATCGTTCATTACTTATCTTCTTTAATTTATCCGATTTTGATGTGAATGTGATCGTCGTTGTGTGCAATTTTGATTTATAAACGCTAGATGTATCCATCCCTTGGGAACGCCTTGAAATCTGCAACAGATGCAAGTGTAGGATGTAGTAGCGGATTTAGAGCCGAGATGCGTATGGGGTAAAAGCGGATTCCTGTTTGGAAAAGTCTCTCTCGGGCATCTTTCATTTTTACTTCAAAATATAGGGGGACAGATGGCAGCACCACTGGAACACAAAACAAGCATAACTCTCTACTCTATGTAGTCCTGTTTTCCAGGAAAATCGCTAAAATTATGTTTCATGTGTGTGTGTGTGTGTACATTCTAGAGCAGTTTTTCTCAAAGTGTGCATCGCGGCTCTTAAGAGCGTCGCTAACTTTTGTCGGGGTGTCGTGGGGAGTAGGTGATATTGATTTCTATGCCTATTTATGCTTTTAGTGCTTCTTTTATAAGTGAAATTATCTACCGAACTGTTCTTGAAAGCCACAGCTGAACCATGCATTGGCTCAAGGGAACCGGTGGTAACGCTATAGAGCCTATCCAATGATTCCCTAGGAACAAAAACTCTATTTAGTAAAACTCTCTCTAGAAAAACTAGAACGCTAACCGGAGATACAAATAGCGTGGACGCATGTGAAATTTCATGTAGGATGTTGTAACTTCATAGGAAACGGACGTTGAACAGTTTTAATAAAACTAATTAAAACAACTCCTCCGTATCGAAATTTCTCCACAATCAGGTGACTAATGAGGTGGCCGACACTTTCCATCCAATATGGAAGCACGAAGGTGATAACAGTCTCCGCCGAAGTTAATCTAAGAAACTTCCAGAAACTCACATCACATCAATTAATGGCTTCTACCCGGTTTCATGTAAAAATAACGGAACCTCTCCAAGAAAATTAAGTGAACAAGCGCCAACTATTAAAGCTTCTCTCTTCTCTTTTTTTTGGAAAGGTTTTGGCCGGTAGTCAAACGATTTTGTCGATCGGAATTTTCCTTTTAAGACGTGAGAAAACGTGCCTGGCTTTAGGAGGAGGCCCCTTCTGCTATCAAAATGGCACATCTCAAACAAAAAAAGAAGACGGAACAACAAATGAATGAGTGACGATTTTTCTCTGGTAGCCGTAGAAATAACATGACGGAGAACACACTCAGTAAGGCTTCGCCTTTGTTATTTGTTCACTTGACCGCATTCCTCTGCTTGGAGCGAAGAAAGAAAAAGTCAATCTAATCAAAGAAGGGCTTCTGTTGGGAATTCCCTAAAGAACGAAAAGCTTCTTTTCAGACACTTCTACTTTCTTTAGGTCCATTTCCCACACATAGATATCCTTCCGGAATTTGCAGTGTATATAAACGCGTGCTGAACGTTGTGATTGTAGTTATTAATTAACTATTATTATTTTATGTTGATATTCTACGCATCGGAACGAAGAATACTTTGGCAACTTTTTGATAAGAATTATTATTATTATTTTGGAATGACGCAGTTGGTAATAACTGAATAATTTTTTTCCTTCTAAATGGTCATGTTCTAAAGCTGCACACATAGTGGGACGAAGAGGTGCGAGAATTGCGACGAGGAAGAAAAAAAGCACATGGGGAAGTGGGAGAGATATTCGCACATAGTCAGGAGGAGGAGGATAAAGAAAATGACCAAAGGTTCTGAAAAAAAAGGAGTGTGATGATCCCTCCACAAACAAAGTTCTTTTTTTGAGAGAGAGAGACAAAGTAAAAAAGGGGAGAAAAGGACCAATCAGCAGATAGAAGCGAAAACTAACGTATGGTAGCGGAGAGTGATGTCATCCTTCCATAAGTCGCCATCTGGTGGCAGCGTCAGCAGTTGTGAGCTTCGCCTGAGTCAGGTCCGGCCGTCCATGTACGGTCCCTATCAGTGTACACGAGCTCCAAGGAAAATTTTTTAAATTCGTTGCCTTTTTGTCGTCTAGTGGTCTAAAGGGCGTGTGTTCGATTCCCCGCAGAGGCAGTTGAATTTTCTCTCTTTCCAAAAATTCAACTTCGCAACAGCCAGTTGTTAAAAAAAACCTTCGAACACTAACTTGTTTGTGTGTTCAAGTTGCCTCTTTATCTCACTCCTCGTGTATGTGAGGTGTGTAACAAAACATTTACAACTGCTAATTAAGCTCTTTTATAAAATTCTCGTACCTCTTGGTCGTTTCATTATGTGCGCGGTCTAAGGCAGTGGCACGCTTATTTTATAGAGGTGGGGGAGGAGGCATGCTAGCCTCCGACACAATTTCTAAGAGTACGCACACTTTAATCTCATAGCTTGGGGTACGAACTCCTGCATATTTCTAGTAGTATCTAAGCTTTTCCCGTATGATCTGTCTATCTAAGCTGTCTATGTATGATGACATATTCCTCTCCCCCCCCCCCCCTTGGTTTGCTTGCCTAAATGGTGATACATCCCTATGGTTTACTTGTCGAAATGATGATATATTCCTGTGGTTTATTCGGATAAACGGTGATACATACATAATCCCTGGTTTGCTTGCTTATACGATGATACATCCCTCTGGTTTGTTAGCCTATGAGCTTCACTCATAGTTAGAAAAACTGGTGGCAGATGGCAGCACTACACATAATAAGCATTACACAGAAACAAACTTCACACGTCAGGTTTCACTACACATACATTCCCGCAAGTACCAATTCGTTAGAGGTTCCGCTGAGGAATATGGACGAGGTGCATGTGTGGTTTATTAGTAGCCTAAACAGTGACATATATGAAGGGCTGTATAATAACTGGTGTCTCATCCGTTTGAAGTTGCTCTTGACACCTTGGCTCAGTGGGGGTTTCGGATCAGATGCCTGACGTCACTGCTCTAATACTTTTTAACTAAAGCGCGACTTTGAAATTCCAGGGTAGCTAATGCCAATTAATGAGTTTTGCCTGGGCAATGACGTACTGACTCCAACTTGTCATGAGAAAGCCCTTATTATATGGCCCTGTATATATCCGTCCGATTTGCTTGCCTAAACGGTGCTATATCCGCCTAAATGGTAATATATCTCAATGTGGTTCCTTGCCTTAAGGGTGGTATACTCTCGTGGTTTCTTTGCCTAAACTGTGATATATTAGTCGTCTAATCGGCGATACATTTGTAGTTTCCTTGCCTAAATAGTGATGTTTCCATTATTTCCCTGCCCATACGGTGATTGTTTACGCTGTTTTTTCCTGCCTATAAACGGTAATGTTACTTCAGTTTTCCCGCCAGAAACGGCGTTTTTTTCGGCTGTTGCTATTGCCTAAATGTTGACATATTCACCCTCCCTCCCCGGTTCTCCTGCCGAAACTGTGATATATCCTCAGCTCCTTTCCACTAGAGGTCATTTCCAGTGACTGTCACTCGCCCTAACTGCCGTACACCGGAATTACTTCGCCTTGTCATCATTCACCCTGTGACTTATTCACCCAAACTGTCATACGTTGCCTCTCTCGTGGCAATAACAATCGTGCAAACAGGTAAAAATCCGACTTCTATCAACCGCAGACCTACAGTGGTCGACTCTCGACAAAGTTTGGTTTACGCTCCTGCAAATCCGTGACCCACAGTTTGAGGAAACAACGCCTTAATAATGACGAAAATCAACCTGACAGACATGAAAACAATCGTAAACGTAACGAGAATACTTCATAAGTAAACTCCGAATATTATATTCCAATGACATGCACGTTTCGGTTGTTCTTTCCCATCGGATTAAAATACTCGTATATCCATAAAAAGATATTGCATTTCCATATATTATTAAAAATGCGTGACACAATTCTAGTATCTGTCAAGCGAATGGTATTTCTTTTGTGCTCTTTTGAATGCTGTCAATTCCATTTTTCTTTTCTCTTTTTTTCGGTAAGAGAAGGAGAAAGTGTACGCGCTTTTCACTTGTTTCTGTTGACGAGAGAATGGAATTCTATTCGCCAAGTACATTATACACATATTCATGTGAAAACGGAATATCTCTCTCGCGCGTAGAATAAATAATGAAAGAGCTTTTATTATTGATTTTGGTTCATAGAAAATGGTGAAACAGAGAAAAAGGAGAGGGAGTTGGGGAAAGTACATATATTATTCCTCACATTCAATTTCCGAAAAGAGCACAAACAGCATTTGGCATCCGGGACTTTTCCCATCGAGTCAGAATGGTATTTTGATAAATAAACGAATACTTAATTGGTTTTTTTTACCCCATTCCCGGGGTTTGCTATTTATTTATTTATATTTTTCTACTTTATTTATTTCATTATTTTTTTCCCGACTCATTTATGGCAAGCTAAACGTGTGTGTGTGTGTAAAACCCATTACTATTACATAAGTAAATATAATAGCGCTATTTGTGTTGATGTTCTAACATTTTAGGGTGCGCAACCTTTTCAGTCTATAAGTCAGATATGCAGTTTTTTTGTCACTCCTGGAATAGAAACTTGTATTTGTAGTGTGACCATATGACCCGATTTTCGATGATGCGGTGCTTATGCTTTTAAAAAGTAACTATTTGATAATGCGGTGCTTATGCTTTTAAAAAATAATTTTTCGTAATGCGGTGCTTTGCTTTTAAAAGGTAACTTTTCGTGAGTTCGGTGCTTATGCTTTTAAAAAGTAACTATTCAACAAAGCGGTGCTTATGCTTTTAAAAAGTAACTATTCAATAATGGGATGCTTATGCTTTTAAAAAATATATTTTTGACAATGCGGTGCTTATGCTTTTAAAAAATATATTTTTGACAATACGGTGCTTATGCTTTTAAAAAATATCTTTTTGACAATGCGGTGCTTATGCTTTTAAAAAATATCTTTTTGACAATGCGGTGCTTATGCTTTTAAAAAGTAACTTTTCAACAATACAAATACAAATACAAAAACAACGCCAGAACAGGCAAAACGCCCAACGAGGTGGCTGAGAAAAAGATGCCCATAAAAATATGGATGTCATATATTTCAAAAATATAGCAACCCAATTAAAAATGCAATTAACACAAATTATAAACAATATATACACAAGATAAAATATTATACAACGGCCATAAAGAATACTTATGGTTGTCTTATTCTAAGAATGGATAGCTTCTCGATTTACCCCAACATGTTTATCGTATTTCTTTTTAAACGGGTCAATTGTGTTACAATTTACTACCTCCGGGGGTAAGTTATTCCATTTATTAACAACCCTACGGTACTTATGCTTTCAGAAAGTAACTTTTCGACAATGCAGTGCTTATGCTTTTAAAAAGTAACTTTTTGACAATGCGGAGCTTATGTTTATGTGATTATGAATCTTATGATTCTTTTTAAATGTAAGTTTATGTGATTATATCTCTTATGTTCCTTTTTTTAATTCTTGCGATTATATGGCTCTTATGTCTTCTCTAACGTGAGTCTATGCAATTGCAGTTATTGTTTTAAACGTTAATAGAGATGTGATTACAGCTCATATGGTTTTAAACACTAGCGCTTGTGATTAGGACTCTTATCCTTTTTAAGGACAATTAATAACATTCTGGTATTGCTGTGTGCTTATGTTAACAGCAAGGTAGTTTGTGTAATTCTATAATTTATTGGTCTGCAATTTATACCACGATTTTCATAATTAATTTTTTGAAAATCGGGATTTTTGAAACACAAAGTTTGTCTGTTATTAACGTAATTGCCGCGGTGGATGAGCTAAGAAATGCGCATTGTTTGCGCAAAATGAATGACACGATTTTTAAAAATTTATATTTTCAAAATTATTACACAAAATATAATCTGTGATACATAAAAATGTAGAAAAACATTCGAAATTTATTTTCAACACAGATTATATTATGTTTAATAATATTTGAAAATATAAATTTTTAAAATTGTGCCATTCATTTGTACAAACTCTGTATTTCGCAGTGGAAAACTCACCGAGGTGTTTGTGTCATAAGCGCATGACCTTTATTTTTATAGAATTGAATGTAAGAAAGAAAATTGCTTCTATGTTATTTCATAGATTGGAGATCTTGACTAATAAAATATAGATTCAATTCCCTCTGGTTTCTGAGAATTTCGTAAATAACCTAAGCTTTAAATAGATGTATAATAATCGTACTTTTAACTTCGAAAAAGGCGTCTTTCCGCGAATTTCCCTACTAAGTCGAGTCTTACAAGCCAAACAGAGCTAAATCAAGCTTATAATATTCATGAAGTAGGATTAAAGACGAAAGATTATTTCGTCTTAAGCGGATGATTACGTAAACTTACCACTCTCCTGCGCGTGAAGAGTGTCGTTTGTATTATTCATTCACACATGAGAGACACGAGCAAATGTGGGAGATGTGTGGACTAATGGAATGGACGGCGTAAATCTTGGATCAAGGCCAAAGAAAGGCCTCCTCGAGTATAAATCCTGTCTTGGGATCCAGACATGGTAATATCATGGAATCGACAACGTAAATTTGCATGGATCTCGTAAAAGTCTGCCCAGGATAAGAGGCGATCCTTCAAACTTTAGACAAGAATTCATTTTCATTTGCTTGTAAAACACCAGCTTTAATTCGATGCATTTGCGGAATATTTATGCGTATATGTTCCGAAAATTGATGATAAGGAATATATTTTGGTAGTGATAACAGATGCGTTATATACTCTTTTGCAAAAAAGCACGATGCACCCTAAAAAATAATTCGATCATCTCGAAATTTCGCATGCAGATTCCTTTATACCAAGTATGCAAATGATCAAATTTTTAAGGCCAACGAATGGTCATGGAACTTCGGTTACAGCGCACGTTTCTACTGCGAAACTAGAATTGAGTAAAACATGTAACAATCGCGGACCGTTTATCTTTTCTCGTCGCAGGCGTTGCAGTACCCTGCAGTACACAGCCCAATAATGCTGTTACGACGTTGTCGAAGACCCATTAGCCATTTGGACGACTTTGAACGTGGTCGCATAGTCAGGATGCGTGAAGCTGGCTGGTCATACGGACACGGCTGTGCAAACGTGTTTTATTTTTTTATTTCTTTCTTTTAAACTGAGCACAACTCAGGTCTATAGCCACCTGTGGACAATTTTCCCAATCTAGTGAGTTGTGCCGGAAGTGTGTGTCCACAACAGTCTGAGTGCGTATCTACTGTTGTGTCTGAGCAATGGTTGCTGCAGCAGAATAAAGGCTCTGAAAGGGACCAGGGTGCAGGAATGTGAGGCAAGATCGGATGATTGTGCGACAGGTCCGAACTTCCCCAACGACATCATTCTCCGCCATCCAACGTGCTACAGCCTCTTCCATACTACCTGTGGTACCTTTCACCATCTCACGGCGCTTGTCTGAGGCGGGGGTAAGTTCGCACTAGGCAGAATCATCTAGAGCAGTGGTTCTCAAACTTAGGACGCCCGCGGCCCGATAAATCGCTCTACTGTAAGTGAAAGGCCCGTTCATACACACAACTGACGAGAAATGAATGGAAAAAAAGAAACTGCGAATCACACACTCACGGCCCGGTGTGACTAGTGTTAGGGCCCGGTATTGGGCCGCGGCCCGGAGGTTGAGAAACACTGATTTAGAGCAGTGGTTCTCAATCTTTTTTGACTCAGTCCTTTTCAGTATATTATTTCTATGGCGAAGCCCTGGTTGACTCGAGGAGTCCCTTTTTGTGTAAAACTTTTATGACGGAACTATGTAGGCCTCTTTTTTATAATCATGTATCAAATTTACTGATTTATTATATTTTCCTCGAGTCGCCGCGGAGCCCCCCGGGAAGTTCACACGGAGCCCCAAGGGCTCCGCGGAGCACTGGTTGAGGACCGCTGATCTATAGTGGTGTCACTGCCGATCATGGTGGGGATTTCCGCCACATCCGCAATTTTAAAAATTGTATTGAATTCTCGATTTCTGAAATATATTGAGCTCGCTTAGAGCATAGTTTCCCAACCTTTTTTCTCCCATCGCCCCCCAACGCAATCTAATCCATTATCCAGATTTCTATAGACTAAAACATACTTTCCCCAAACTTTTTGTTCCATCGCCCTTTTCTCTCATCGCCTTCAACTGAAGCGAACCCATAAGATCCTATGTTATACCCGTAGCTTCTACCGCCGCCCCGGAACATTCCATCGCCTCCAGGGGGGAGGGCGTTAATGCCAACGTTGGGAATCACTGGCTTAGAGTAATTAGCCGGACCTACTTTTAAGTTGGATATTCATGCAATAACATTGATTTCAACTTCCTATTTATTATCTTCCAAAGCATGAAAATTAATGTCCTCTTATTGTCTTTTAATATTGAACTGCATAAATTCATATAGTTTAGGATATTTTAAAATTAATTATTCACCCGTAAAGTATATCGATTCCAGAGCTTTAATCAAGCATTTTTTGAAGCAGAAACAGGCAGATGGATAACTTGAAGTACAATGGCGGGGGGGGGGGGAATCGAAATACTTGGCACCCCTTGAAAAGGAAAAAAAACTAAATTTTTATGTTTCTTTATTTCATGAGTCGCGCAGGAAGTCTCCATATTGGTTAACGTGGACACGGTTTGCATGTCTCTCAAAGAAAGAGGGAGACATCACTTGATCCTAAGAGCCTCGTTGAAGAAAATCCGGGCGGCACCGGGTATCATATAGCTAGTAGCATATAAAAGGTCTTTCCTTTTGATATTTTAAATTTTTTACGAGAGTATTTGAAGAAAAATTAAATTTATAATTAACTCGAGGGTGGCTATACCTCTTTGCCCTTTCCCTTTGTCTGATGGGAGATACCTGACAATACCTCTAAAATCATCGATAAAAATTAATAAGTAATATACAGCTTCAATTTCATTGGGGAAAAATAAATAAAATTTCAGAAATTGACATTCCCTCTTGAATTTATTTTTTTCTGGAATTTTTGAATGTTTAATGGAAACTGTTGAATATTTAATTTTCTTCAAGAACAATTGAAAATCTTCAGAAACTTCTTGAGAAATGTTTTTTGTTGTTGTTTTGTTTCCGATACTTCATTTCTTTTTTCTCGGACGATTTCTTTAATTTTCAATGAGTCTTCAAACAAGTATTTTCCACGAGAAAAATTAATCTAAACAATATCTTTCCGAGGAATAAAAAGAAAAAGTTCAGTTCAAATTTTTCTCGACAGAGGGCTCTGCATGGAAGGAAAGCACTGGAAAATATACAAATCAGAGTCGCAAAAAAATGTTAGGTGTACAGTTAACAGCTCATTTTTTTATATTTCCTTATTACTAGCGATTACATAAGGCTTTCATTGTGATGTTGACATTGGTGGACATAGTACTATCGGTGATTTTTTTTTACCTCATATTTACTTCATTTTTATTTCATTACCTCATTTTTTTAAACCATGGGCGGAGGAACGGGGGGGGGCAGTATCACAGATGAAGTCGACTGCATATATGTATAGATGAATCGACAACAGCATCATCTTGCCCCCCCCCCCAGCAATAGTAGCCGTGCCCCCCTCCCAGACTTCCAAGTCTATTTCCGCCTATGCCACAACCACGAATCACCCGCTGAAACTTTACGAACGTTCCTGAAACAATAGAGATTGAGGGAAAGCCCCAGGGGTCCGATCCATAGGCGGAGATAGACTTCGACGTCTGGGGGGGGGGGGCACGATGATCATGATGATGTCTATTCATATATACATATATACATTAGATCAGTCGACTTCACCTTTGACGCTGGAGGGTGCAATGCTCCCCCGTATCTCCGCCCATGGTCCGATCACTCCTACTTATTAACCGCACACACACCTCGTGCACATTCCGAATCGGCGCATGCCGGAATGTGTGTTCTGAGTGTATGTGTGGTCCGTAACGTATTTATGTTGTCGAGTTGCGCTTGTTTAGTGCTCATGCTGCCCTGCCATCTGTCTCCAATTTTCTGAAGTAAAGGTGGAAATGCTTGTATTTTCATATTATGTCAGTATCACGTTGTAATTCCGCCGGCTCTCTGCGGAGAGACTTTTTCAAATGAGAGACCGGCTCGAAGCTGGAGAATAGCAGGAATTTTGTTCGATCATTCCTGCAGGACTTTCGTGCAGCGTCCTCTTTAGCAACAAAAAATTGACTTATTACTTTTTTTTCTTCGTGAAAGAAAAAAAAAATCCCTTCGCGTGAGAACAACTTTCTCCCAAACCACATTTAAATATATACCAATTACCTCAATGTTTATAAATATTTTTAAACTATTTACGAGTAATGTGCGAATATACCATTTCTATACCCTGTATATACAGGGTGTCTTTTTAGTGCTAGCATGGCCTTTATCTAATGTACCGTCCGTCCTAGAGGTATGATTTCAGTTTAAAAAAATGCTCAAAAAGGCATTCAAAAATTACCCTGCACCAGTTTTGAGAGTGAAAATACAGTGCGTAACAAAATAAAAATCTAAATTCTTATACGGTTTTCCCATCCTAGAACTTCCAATTAGAAAGTGATTGCAATGTCTCTCCTGATGCCAAAAAAAAAATCCATGTTTCCAAGTGCAAGATTCACAGAGATACTCGAATTCGAAAAACGAAGGAAATTTGGGGAAGAACAGCGTTAAATGCGGGTAAAACTGTTTTTCCCCCACATGTAGAGAGATGTTCTTTTTCCAATTCCCTTCGTTTTTTGAACTTGAATTGTCTCAGCGAATATTGCACTTCGAAACTTAAAATTATTCCTTTTTTTTAACCATACAGTCCCATTTCTGACAGACGTTGAATTTGCGAAACTCTTTGTTTAAAAAAAAAATTTTCAATTAATTTTTATTCAAATTTATGTATGAAATTAACATTTTTGGAAATTAAAAGGTTCAATGCCATAGTATTTAATTTCTTTTGCCTTTCGAAAATAAAATGTTTGGAAATTTTATCCCGATCCCCTTCGATGTGTAATTCGTTTTTTTTTGTATGACCACGAACAGAAATAATTGTTTAAAAATATAAAGAAAAATTTTTTCTTAAATTTCTTCTGTCACATGATACATGAAGTTTTCCAGTATCGTAATCACCAGTATTGTAATCAAGCAATTGTTTTAATTAAATTAAGTTAACTAATTAGGAAGTTTATTAATTGTAAATTCCCATTAAGTACAAAGAAAACACTAATTTAATAGCTAATTTAAGTAATCTGTTTATTACTTGGGGTGGTCCAATTAATCGATTAATCGATGAATTGTTAATCACAGTTAAAAATTTTAGTTGAGTTAATGTACTCGATCAATTCGATTAAAATTTTTAAACACACGCACACCGTAATTGAAAGTGGTTTCGAAATCAGTGAATAATAACCAAAACTAACCGATTTTTTATGAGGAAATTACGGGTTTTGGCAATCATGTTCAGCATAATAGATCGCTTGAAGCGGGAAGCCTTAATTTCTTAACCCATTCCTATATTTTTTTACATCTACCGAATAGGTGAGAATGAATGAAATACGTTTTTGCAGCATCTATTATATAGATCACAGAAGATATTCGATAAAGATTAAAATTCGTTTAATCGTTTAAAATGTTTTGATTAACCAGTTAAAAATTTCAATCGATTCCCAGCCCTGGTTATCACGCCTTTCGACGATAATAATTTCCAAAATTTTCGAGAGGGAGCTCGTCAAACTCACTGGACGATAATTGGACACAACCTCTCTACTACCCTTCTTAAATATCGGAACAACATTAGCCAGTTTCCAATCCCGTGGGACGACACCTGTGTAGCAACACTACTGCTGTATATCTGTGCGACTGGCCCCAACAATTCATTAGCGCATTCCCCAAGGACCCTGGGATAGATATCACCTGGTCCTGGTGCTTTGCTTGCACACGCATTTTTTATAAGATTTAGGACTTCCACTTGAATATCGTTGAGGATTTTATTACCCCATGGAACACCCGTACATTGAATATCATTATTTTCATTAAAAACCGACGCGAAATATTCATTGAAAGCACTACACATGCCTATATCGCTCTCTACCCTAGACCCTTCTATGGAGAGGGGGGTGGGGCAACTGTCTCCTTACATCCATTATTGATGTATCTAAAAAATTATTTTTGGGTATAAATAAGTAATTATACAGCTTTAATTTCATTGGAAGGGGAAATAATACAATATTCGGCAAATTAACAATCCCCTCTCGAATACTTTCCTGGAATTTTCAAATATTTAATAAAACTCTCGAATATTTAATTTTCTCCAAGAACAATTAATAATCTCTTCAGGAACTTCTTCAGATATACATTTTTTTTATATATGTTTCATTTCCTATACTTCATGTCGTGAATATTTTGTTTTTTCCCGGATGATTTCTTAGATTTTCGATGAATCTTCAAACACAGAATTTAACAAGAAAATTGAAATGAAAAAAAAAAACGATGAGAATTCCTTAATCATCTCCTAGCAACTACTTCATTAAAGATTCACTTCTCTCTCTTGTTTGAATAGGTTTTTTTCCCCCATCCTTATATAATGCTGAAATTCTACTTTCGTCGAATTCTTAAGGAAATGAGCTGATGCCACACGTTGTTAGATGTTATATTTACTTCGAATGAAATTTTCCACTTGCGAACTCATTTTATGCCTCGAATATCTCAGGCAGTATCATCGATTTGTTAACGAGCGTCGAATTGGATAGGCTTGGATGAGTTGGAATTCATGTGCGTCTGAGGAATTCCAAATAACTTGTATATTCATTGCCTACTCGTGAATTCACGTGGAAGTCGAGGGAAAAAGTACCATCGGAAAATTCCAAGTTACTGATCATCAAATCAAGGCGCGGATGATTTTGCCCTAAAATATTTTGAAAAATGACTTCAAAAAAATTGCCCTATACACTTAAAAAAGTGGCCTAAGAATCTTGAAAAAATATCCTAAAACTTGAAAAAATGTCCTAAAAAAACTTCGAAAAGGCCCCAAAAAACTGCAATAAATGGCATCAAAATAATAGAGCAAAGTTCTCTTGAAATATCGGTTATGTCCAAAAGTGGAAAGAATAAGTTTCGACAGAATCGAAATCATGTGTAAATTTTTTCCCCCTCAAAAGGTTTAGAAATAACATTTGACATCAGAACAACATAAAAAAAAAACATTTCTCATAAACGAGTTATAATTCGTGGATCGGTTAGGCTACCCCACGAGGATGGATATAAGCACGACCTCCTACATATTGTCTCCCAAGATTCATAAGAGGTCGTGGCCCGAGACGATTCTTATAATTTTTTTTGTTTTTTTTACGAGAAATGCATTATTGAGAGCCCTGTGAAATATCTGACCGGGGGCCCTGGATGTGTGTGTGTGGGGGGGGGGGAATGACTGGCGTACTGGAGAGGGGCGGTAAAGCTTTTTGCAGTAGAAAATGAAAAATTAACCCCACCTCCTCAGAAAATCCTGTGAATGCCTATGGCTAGGGAGACAAAAAAGGATCTCTTATTTTATTTTCCAAGAAATTCAAGCATATTCTATCATAAGTGCTGAATACAATCACTGTATTCATATAATTTTCTGTAAAACCATCCGTTGTAAATTCAGTAAAACAGCCAGTTGTTGCTAAAATTGCCAATTGCGGTAAATGAAGCTAGGAAAAAAAAATAAAGATCTTTAATATCATTCTACAACGGATGGTAAAATGCTATCTAGTGAAATGATTGGCTTATTCGAGAGCACCTTTCTATCTAAAAATGTTCCAAAGAGTCGTTGTCATTGTTAATTAATTAATTTATCGCTCTAGTTCTCTTAATTAAATTTTTCTATCCATTTTGCACATTTGGAGATAAACGAAATTGCGTTCGTGGAATGTTTTGAAAGCATATTCAATTTTTTTCCTCCCCTTGAATTCCCTGTTAATTCAAGCACAGATCATTTATTGTTCATCAACTCCAAAACATAATGAAATTAACTTTTAAATTCGACGTTGAGCCCGAGTCCTTTAATGGAAAGTCTTTCAGGAATAATCTCTGGGCTTATAAAACCGTCGCAAAAAACAATAATAAAATATAAACTGATAATATTGATAAAAGGGAGCACACTTTTTCGCCAATGACACGGCACGTGCATTAATCTACTTCACTCTAATTAGCTTTAATGTGAAAGCTAATTCCTATCAAGAAGAAAATAGTTTTTGGAATTATTATAAAAGAATATCCATGTATAGGAAAAAGACACTATATTTTTTACTGATGAGTTGAATGGTGATATGGTTCCGGATGCAAAAGGATCGCCGATTTGAGAATTGTTATTGACGAGTGGCTTAGGTTTGCTGGACATTGTACCGCAGTGTTGAGAAAAATCGAAGAGAATGCTCGGTTTTGTTCTTAGGCCGGGATTACTCTACTAATACTACTACTAAACACACACATACGCCTCGTGACATTCCTCTGCGGAATATCTAATGAATTGGTACATGTTGGAATGCACGTGTTGTGAACCTGACGTGAGAAGTTGGTAAATGTGTAATGCTTGTTTAAGTGCAGTGCCGCCATCTGCCATCAATTTTTCTAACTCTGAAGTGCATCGATTGAATAATTGTACTGTTTTAGGGGCCCGTTGCTCTCTGTGGCTAGACTTTTTCAAAATTTGAGATGATCTTCCCGTTAAAAACTTCACTCATAGTTCGAAAAATTGGTGGCAGATGGCAGCACTATAACAAGGATTACACAGAAACAAACTTCACGGAAGGTTCACTACACACACACATATATTCTCTGGCCAAATAAGTCATGCGCTGCGCGTTTCGCTGATCTTCTCTTCATTTTTTATTGTGTTTTCTTTCCCTTCCCTTCAAACCGGAGCATACAGACGTCAGAATAACTGATGCCAGGGCCATATACTATACAGCCGTCCAGAGCTGATGGGCCACGCTAGGAAAACACTATGGCGCGGCATGATTATGTACCACATTTCTGCTGATGCGAAATGATCAGTTCGGTTCACACACACACGCGGCTCAAAAAAGAGCTCACTCCTAGGTAAATTCCGACTTTATTCTTGGCTTCCACCTTAGGGATCACCGGATGCCCCCGGATCAGGAAAGACAGGGCAACAACTTTCTAATTGGGTTTTGGAGTCACATGGGGACTGTATAAAAATTTAATTTTTTTGTGCAATAACTATACAATCCCTCGAAACCTGGATGACATATCTGAGTACTACACGTTATTTGGAAACTCTTTTCTAAAAGAAAGTATACCTCTATGATCAACGGTTCACCAGTAAAATGCCACACCCCCCGTTTGCTATGCTGTACCCTGCACAGTCGAATCCCATTTTAACGAATACCGTTATAGCGAAAATCTCGTTTTAACGAACACTTTTCTAATCCCCCAGCTGGGTATTAGAAAAGTGTTAACTAAGTTTTCATATTAACAATGCAAAAACCTTTATAACAAAATTTTGTTATAAGGAAGTGATTTCTCTGGTCTCTTTGTGTTCGTCATAACGGGATTCGACTCTGTTATATACGTCGTTTTTATTTCTGTTCACACGATTCCCTGTGACTTTAGCATTGTTCCAGTTCCCTCACCATTTATAGAGGAATAATCTATAGAAAGGCCTTTTTTTTTTTTACCATGTTATCGATTTTCACACCGATTTTTTGTTTTTCCCTGCCATGCAGAGAACTTCAGGAAGTCCGGCAAATCGAAGGCTTTTAGATGCTTCCCGAGCCTTACGGTGAGACAACAAACATCCCGGCGTTCCTTATCTAGAAATTATCGACTTAGAGCTGGCGGCTGTAATTTCCGCCCCGGGCGCCGAAGGTAATCAAGATAAACGCATTGTGTGCAAAGTCCAGGAGACCAAAACTAAAAACTGCATCCAGCTTCCCCGAAAAACAGAGGAAATACATAAAATAACGCATTGAATTTGTCAAGATTTGTCGCCAAAATGAATTTAATACTTGCACCTGTAAATTCAATCGTCATTGACTTTGCAGGTACAAGTGTATTATCCAAATCGAAGTATGTCGTATTGGTATTAGGATGGGATTACACTAATAAAAGTTTGATGAAAGATCTTTTACAAAACTTTTTTTTTTTAATTATTTTACAAAACTTTTTTTTTTTAAATCCTTTTACAAAATTCTTTTACAAAAGGGGGAAAAAAAGTGTGTATATGTTACTGCCAAAGCCTGAATTGCGACCAATTCGCGACAGGGCCCGGTCCTCTCGTGAATTGGACAAAGTCCGATTTACAGAAATGATTCGGACTTTGGCCATCTCGCGAAGTAGCGGGAGATCCCTGGCCATCGCTCAACGTGCTGATGTAAGAAAGCCTGTTAGGAGCCAAACCCATTTCTTTTCAGTCGCCAACGTGTGATACATGTCTATATATAGCAGTTATATTCAATTAGCCCAGCACCTCCTAGAGCATAGTTTCTCAACCTTATTTCTCCCATCGCCCCCAAACGCAATCTAACCCATAGGATCCTATGTTATACCCGTAGCTTCTTCCGTCCCCCCGTCCCGCCCCGGAAGTTTCCATCGCCTCCAAGGGGGCGTTAACGCCCATGTTGAGAATACTGTCCTAGAGATAGGCCTCTGCACTGTTTGCCATAAACGTCATTCAGACTACCTAGCAAGTTTTCCACATTTTGAAACACATCATCCTATTTCGCTTCTTATTTTGGCGTAGAATCTTCCTGATTGGCTCACAAGTATCGCATAGTGATTGGATGTGAGGCCTAGAAATCGCCAATTCTTAGCCAGACCATTTCTTTGCCTCACAACGGCGATACTGGCACGAGCAGGGAATTTTTTTTCCCCTGAATATTTCTGAGGGAAAATGGACTACTTACTGACGTCACAAGTGGAGCGCGGAGGCGTATCTCTAGGAGGTGCTGATTATCCCCATGTGACGAGAAAGAAAAAAAGTGAAAATTGAGAGAAAAACTAAAAATAATTACATACTAAAAATAAAAACATACAGTTTTTTCTGCCAAATTTTAGAGAGAAAAAAATGATTACTGCATCCACTTCGGTTTGATGGGTTGCCATAAATACCGTGGATATAATTATCACAACTACTGTATTATTAAAAAAATACGCCAACTTGACGATGATCCGTAATCATGTCTTTTGTTACCTGAATTTGGACACGGCTCATCGGTCACTTCACAAACTGGCCGGTCATTGTCTGAAATCCAGGCATTGGCTGGGTCAGTATTTAACGTAATTGGCCAATCCGCGAAGTGACTGGCACCGTCGCGATTTATCCAATTTCGGGCTTTGGCGATAACATATATATAATCCCGGCTTTTTCTCTCTCTTATGAATTTTACTTCACATTTCTCCTTTCCTTTTTTTTCTCCCCAAAGTGCATTTTTATTTTATTTTATGAGTTCAAAAAACTTATGTTATCTTTAACGCAAACTCCGTTTTAAGCACATTCCTCCATTATTTTTTATTATTATTACATTCGTGTCTAGAAGCAGTAACATTTGCCACACGGACGAAAATGAGTTACGATTATTGCCGCAATATACTCGCATGAAAAAAAAAACAAAAACAAACTAATGTTTCAGAATAATGTTTGAATTTCATGTGCGAAGTTATGACCATCACTGGACTCGAGGCTACAACGGGGTCATTATTACATAATGACACTATTGAAGCTATAAATTATTTTTCCCCCTTGGCTTCATTTTTATTGCTCGAAATAGACGGGAAAAAAAATCAGATATTTTTCCCTGTAAAAATCTCTGAAAAAGAATGAATATTGTTTACTTGTGTATGTTTTAATAATGATATTCATGGAAGATGGTAATTTTATGGCATTATTTTATCATTATTTTTTCCCCGTGGTCATCGGAATTTTGAGAGCGCCCTGATGAATAAATTCTAATGGGACTAATTCATGTTTAATGTGGTATGGATTTTACAATTTGATCGGGGGGGGGGGTCATTCAAGTATTACGTCAGCATCGATCGGAGGGGGGTTCCGATTTGCTGACTATTGATGACAAGAAAGAGGGATTTGGATCAGTGATACCCAAAGTGGGCAATATCGCCCCCAAAGGGACGATGGAATGGTCAAGGGGGGGGGTGGGGTAGAAGCTGTGGGTTTAGTATAGGATCTTATGGGCTGAATTGAGTTGGGGGCGAAGGGAATAAAATTTTTCTAAACAAGGGGGCGATGAAATAAAAAGTTTGGGAGACTATGGTTTGGATGATGCTTACGTCATCAACCACTGTTTTTCGAAAATATGAAATATTCTTAATGGCATCTTACTCATTGCGCCAAAAACGGGAACTTTGGGGCACCTGAACTAACATTCCCCCTATAGATAAGTCCTCTACAGAGCCACTTAAGTGATCTCGAAACGTTACGCGGATCCTTCAAGTCATTTGGAAATGTGTACGGGCCGCTCAAGTACTCTAGAAATGTGTCGCAGGTCGCTTAGGTGGTTCTTCTGGAACTGTGCCGCGCGACACTCAAGTTATCCGTAATTATGCCGTGGATCATTTAACTAATCTGGGAATGTGCCGCGGGTAACATGAATGATGTAGAACCGCACTGGTGGGGGGGGGGGCTTAAGGGCTCTAAAACTGTGTCGCATGTCACCCAACGGTATCCCCAAATGTGTCACGAATCACTCAAGTGTTCTGGAACTGCGTCACGGGTCACTTAAGGGATCCGTGAATGTGCCACGGGAATATACTTGAGTTATCTGAAATTGTGACGCGGGCCGCTTAAATTATCTGGCATTGTGTCACGGGTCACTTAAGCGATCTGTGAATCTGCCGCTGGGTTCATTTTTACAAAATTAGGTTCGAAGGGTACATCAGATTACCCTCGGGGCCACATTTGGCCCGCGGGCGGGCCAACGATTTACCACACATGGCTTAAAGGGTGTGTCATAATGAATTCCTTCAAAAGAAATTGTGAGTTCTTAGCATTTAAATTGCATAGAAATTAACAGAAATGAATTATATTACACATATAAAGGTATTTTCTTTCAAAATTTTGATTAAAAAAAAGAAAAATATTTTTTTTTTTGCATTGAAAAAAATAAATTTTTGATAGTCTGCCGGAAGGGGGCTCATGCCTAGTTTGTGGTCACCTGAACTAACATTCTCCCCATTGGTAAGTCCTCTATAGACCAATTTAGTGATCTCCAAATGTTCCGCGGATGTGTCCCGGGCTGGAACTGTGCCAGGGGTCACTTAATTGATCTCTAAAAATGTGCCACTTGGTTCATTTTTCAAAATTAGGTTTGCAGTGGCGGGCTGCATGAGATAACAATAAGAACCACATTTGGTCCGCGGGCCATGGGTTTAGCATATATAGTTTAGAGCAGCGTTTCTCAACCTGGGCCATATGGCCTCCTTGCGGTCCTGGGATATTCTAAGGGGGCCACGAGTGAAAATCAGATGAAACGGGAGTCAATACAAGGAGTGAAAGGGGGGGGGGCACGCACAGAGATATGAAGAAATCAAGTTTTCAAGTGAAATATGTTGGAGGAAAAGTGATTGATCTTTCAGAATCCAGCAGAGCTATCCATGAAGCAGGAGCCATCTAAACCTATGTGTCTTGGGGTGCTCATGGAGGCCCTTCACGGTCACATATGGTACTATAATTTTTGAGTTAAATATGTATAAACTGTTTCGATTACGTAAAGGGGCACCCCAGAATTTTGTCCGGAGGACCATAATAGTGAGACAAAAAGATCATCAAAAAAAGAGAGCACTTTTAGGGTAAGTATAACATACGAAGGCATGAAATGACAATGATTCCAATCCTTGAATGCAAGGTGTTGAATTGGAACGCTGATCAAGTGTGGTCACGTGCGTAAAATCAGACACGAGCATCGAGCACTCTGGATACTTTTGGGAGCACCATGGTGCTCGCGAGCAACGGGTTGAAGATTCCTGGCCTAGATGTGCCTCGAGATCGGGGAAGGGTGGCACAATGTTTTTCATGGGTAGAATCATTTCTTTTATGAGGTGCAGAATGGCGGTACGCGTGGTTTTATTCTGTCTTAAGAAGTTCCTGGTTTTCATGTTCAAAAATTATTTTAGTTGTTCACACACATGCTCACATGTTAACACACATTCAATATTTTTGGGTACGAAATCTACATTTTTTTTTCCTACGGAAAGTAATTTTCCTGTTCAGTTTTCATTACTAAGAAATAAGGAAGCGAGATCGATTCTGAAGAGAACATGATCTTATAAAACGAGAATTTTCCATCTTATCTACATAAGAACATGGATAGAAGATTGATTTTCTTTTGTTTTTTGTCCTAAAGATAGCATCCGGGCCAGGCAAGGTAAATGTGGTAGAAGATTCTGCCGAAAAAGATGTCTTCCGTGATAAACAGGAAACTGGAACTTCCACCTGGATGCATAAAAGTAACTGCTTCCGCAACAGCTTGTCCTTACGAGCTCTGGAAATAGTTTTAGGCTCGCATTGACGCTCAAACGAACTCGTGAATGATGTCTCGTACACTGGTAAGTACATGTCTCGGAAATATATATATATATATTTTTTTCCCCATATTTGTGTGTTGGAAATATAAGTAATGTCGAGAAAATTTTTCTTGTGAAGCATGATTCCTTTGCAAGATTGAAAAGTTCTAAGATCGAATTGGAATAGAGTTTCTCTCCGTAAAGTTTTGAAATAAGAGATTTTACACATTGCTTTGAAATAGACATTTTTGTCAATTTCTACTCTAGCACAGTGAATCCAGACCACTTTATTTCCCCGTATTTCAAATCCATAAATTACCAGTGTCGAAAAAAATACAAACGCCAGGCCACAACAGGCGAAATATCCAACGAGGTGGCTGAGAAAAAGATGCCCGTAACAAATATGGATGCCATATATGTCTAAAATGCAGCAACCCAATTAAAATTGCAATTACAATAACCAGAAACAATAGTATATACATGATAAGATACTACTTATGGTTGACTTATTCCAAGTATGGATAGCTTCTCGATTTACCCCAACATGTTTATCGTATTTCTTTTTAAAAATGCTAATTGTGTTAGAATTCATGACTACCGGAAGACTAGCTACTTCATTTATTAACAACCCTGTAAGAGAAAAATCCTCTGCGGCACCAAAACCTAGATCGATACTGGTGTCCTTGTCACAGCAGTCTATTGACGGTGTATTAATAATTCATGATTCGTCCTATCCATCCGTTTGAAAATTTTGAACACTTCGACTATATCCCCCCCTCCCTCCGACACAGATTTGCGTTGCTTTTGAAAAGTAGACACTCCATTACCACTGTGTAAATAGCCCACATATAAGCGTTACCTTATATATAAATGTGAAAGTACGTATGTATATGTTTGTTCTTTATACAAATCTACAATTTGTGACCGATCGTCGCCAAATTTTGCATATGTACCAAACAGGATTGAACCATTGGCTACTTTGGAAGTTCATCAGAGCTGGGCAAATGGGCGGAAAAATCGTCGGCAACAATGGTTCCTCGGCCTCCAACAATCACTTTCGGAATGTTTACTTTGATTACCGTGGTTCCCTAACAATGCGTTTCAGATATGCATATGCCTTTACAATGATTTGTCACTTTTTTGATGCTGCCAGTAATTGAAGAAAACCCGGGAAGCGCAGGATATTTTTGCTAGTAATCTTTATATATAAAATTGATTTTCTGTGTGTGTGTATTCTTTATACAAATCTACAATTTTAGATTGATCGTCGCCAAATTTTTCATATACCTAACAGGGATCAGATTGAACAATAGGCTACTTTATAAGTTTATCAGAGCAGGGCAAAAACTGTCGGGCAACAATGGTTTCTGGACCTCAACAATTACTTTCGGAATGCTTACTTTAGTTACTGTGGTTCCTTAGCGATGCGTTTCAGACATGCATATGCCTTTACAATGGTTTGCCACTTCTTTAATCCTGCAGGATATGTATAATAGTTTATGCTTTTATAATGGTTTATCACTTTTTCCAATCCTCTCAGTAATTGAAGAAAACCCGGGCAGCGCCGGATATTATAGCTAGTTTTGCATAAATACCAAATAGGGCCCGCCTTGAACGATAGGCTACTTCAAAAGTTTGTCAGAGCTGGGGAAATGCCTGAAATAGGTAAAAAACTGTTGGGCAACAATGGTTCCTGGGCTTCAACAATCACTTTCAGAATGTTTACTTTGGTTACCGTGGTTCCATAGCAATTCATTTCCGACGTTCATATGCCTTTAGAACAGTTTGCCAGACTTCTTTAATGCTGCAAAGTATTATGTATAATAGTTCATTCCTTTATAATGGTTTGTCATTTTTCCAATCCTCTCAGTAATTGAAGAAAACCCGGTCACAGCGCCGGGTATTATAGCTAGTTGTACATATTTCCGTTATATTTTTAAGCTATGTAACTCTGAAAAGCTCTATTGTAATCAAAAGTTCCAGTCACAAGGTTAGGTGGGGGAATCCGGGTAGGAGGTTAGTTAATTAGATTTAATTCAACTCGGTACAACTAGTACTGAATTTGAGGTGGAACGCGGTGTAGCGTCTCACTCCTCGACTTTAGCCATATTCTATATCCGGTGTCTAATCTTCAGAATTAAGTGCATGTCCTTAGGGGCAGTTCACATAAGACTTATGACTATATCCCCCGACACTTACGTTCTTCCAATGTAAAGATATTCAAAAATGAGACTTCCCTCATCATAACTCAAGCCCCGTGTGTTAACAACGACACGCGTAGCTCTTCTCTGCACCCGTTGAACCTATGTTCATGTCCCTCTGCAGGTATGGGTCTCCAAAACCTCACAGCATACTCCAGTCCGGGACGAACTAAGCCCGGAAAAGTAGAATTATCACTTTAGGACAACGCGAAGAGACCTTTTTGAGAATGAAACCGAGCGTCCTATTCGATTTTTTTTTTACCACCGCTGAACAATGTTCAGAAAACCTAAGCCGCTCATCAATGAGAGAGAATTCCCAAATCGGTGACCCTGATACTATCTGGGATAGTGGCACCATTCAACTCGTAAGAGAATCGTGGGTTGTTCGAACTAAGATGAGCGACCACGCACTTGTCAACAAAATAACCGATTAATCAATACTTTTATTTAACTCTCCAGTGCACGGGTGGGAAAATGTTCCGTAATAGCACGGGCTGGGTCTCACAGACCTATCTTTAAAGATATTTCTTATAAAATATTTATATAGCTTTTTAATTATATTAATTTGATTGATTAATGATCATATTTTATTTACATTAAGAATATAACAAATAATTTCCATGCTCCCACAATTTCTATAAATTCCCATGATAGGGTCATTTTGAGTCAGTAGATTTTCACGGCCGACTATACTAAAGTCGATTCTAGTTTTTACGAATATCGTTATAGCGAAAATCTCGTTTTGTGAAAAAAATTTTTTTAATCCCCCAGAGAAGTTTAAATAGGAACAATGTATAAAAATCTGCAATTCCTTTATAACGAAATTTCGTTATTACGAAGGGATTTCTCCGGTCTGTTGGAGTTCGTTATAACGGGATTCGAGTATATTAACTACTCGTGATAAAATAAATCACAGTATAAAATTATCCCCACATATCTCTCATAAATACATCGATTCAATTTTCTTGAATACGTATAACCAATAAATTAGAATTAAAAATTACAAAAGAAGTTTAAAAAGTTCATTTTCCCACGAATTTGAATAAATTCTGAAGTTTCGTTTTTCTTCTGAAATTCTTTCTTCCTTTTTTTTTCCCAAATCTTCATTGATTCTAAAGTTATTCTAATAGTTCTGAAATTTTTTTTTCATCAATTCTGAAATTTTTTTTTCAATTTAGAAACATATTTTCAATAATTATGAAATTATTTTATCATATTCCAACTCGTTTGTAGCGAATTTTGATTATTTCTTTTATTAATTCTTATTACGAAATTAATTAAATTAATTAATTTTATGTGAAATTATTTATTATTCTTTATTTTCATTATTTCATTATTTTTTATTATTTTATAATTTATAATTTCTTCATTTTATTAAAAATAATAAATAAAAATTAAATTATTCTGAATTTTCATTATTTTGGTAATTTTTAATTTTCATTATTTGATTAGTTCTTAATTTTCATTATTTGATTAATATTATTTGATTAATATTATTTGATTAATATTATTTGATTAATATTATTTGATTATTATTCTTAATTTTCATTATTTGATTATTATTCTTAATTTTCATTATTTGATTATTATTCTTAATTTTCATTATTTGATTATTATTCTTAATTTTCATTATTTGATTATTATTCTTAATTTTCATTATTTGATTAATATTATTTGATTATTATTTTTAATTTTCATTATTTGATTAATTCTTAATTTTCATTCATTCATCCGAATTTTACATAGTTCTGAAATTGTTTCTCTCATTAATTTTAAAATTATTTCTGTCATTGAGTTTGAAATTATTTCTGTCATTGAGTTTGAAATTATTTCTGTCATTGAGTTTGAAATTATTTCTGTCATTGAGTTTGAAATTATTCCTCTCATTATTCTATAATTTCTTATAATTAAATTACAAAAAATTACAAAATTCTAACTAAATTTAAATAATTTAATATGATTTCTTCCGATGGTTCTGAGTTTTAATTTAATATGATTTCATTCTTTTTCCTCTGAAATTATTTCTCTCTTAATTCAGAAATTTTTAGTTCTGAAATTATCTCTTTTTAATTAAGAATTTTCATTTATTCTGAAATTATTTCTGAAAATATTTTTGATTAATTCTGAAATCATTTCTTGCTTTAATTTCAAAATTATTTTTCCTTTATTTTTCGAAAAATTATCTAGACCTCCCCATAACTTCTTTTCATCGGGGCTGAAGGGGGAGGTGGAGGAAAGAGCTCTTCTGCACTATGACCCCAATATTATTGAGATGGCCCTGCTATACCTGATTAATAACCGTGTTCCCGCATTAGCCATCATGCCGGAAAACAGCAAGGGAGAGCAGCATGCCGGAAATTCGAGTCACAGACTGAAAAAAAATTCTTAAATATATTTATTCTAAAAATCCATTGAATTGGATGAATGCATAGTGATACCCAAACCTCGATTTTCCAGCATGTCGGGAACAACGCTTCAGTGATAGTTAGAAAAATTGATGGCAGATGGCAGCACTATACAAATTTCACGTGAGGTTCATAACACGTACACGCACATTCCAACATGCACTAGTTTGTTAGAAGTTCCACGGTGGAGGTTCATGTGTGGTTTAGCAGTAATCGTAGTAATAGCTTGCCGGGAACGGACCATATCCCAGCATTCAAAAAGCTAGTGTCCCTGGTATTTTGCAATAATGCGAGGGGAATATGCAGTGTCGTCTTAACGCATGGCCCTCAATAGAAGAGGGGGTCTCACAAAAATGAGATCCGGTTGAAATTTTCTAGAATTTACCAGTTGAGCCTCAGAAAAACTTCTTGGCCCAGGGGGCCCATGATGCTTTTTAGACGGCCCTGGGAATATGGTAATACGAACGATGCCTTAAAAAAAAACAATTCTCTAAAGATGTCTCTCTTTTCTCAAAGTTATGTTTGCACATAACTACTCAAACCATTCTCGTTTAGGCAATATTTATAATGGTATGTCTATTGGGAAAGAAGATTCATGCAGTAGCTCGGATCCATGTGAGTTATGGATATATAATATCTATATATCGTTGCCTTACATATATAATTCATCATTTTGTTCCTCCAGCCTTCTCTGAAACACCATTATATGAATGTTGTATTGCGTGTGCGGCCATAACCGTGGAGAAAGACTCTTTCTCTATTCTCCATTTATCAAAAAATAATGGATCGCTTTATAGTAGTAATGTTCGAAATAATTCGGTCCGACTTGAAACATTGGCGGAGGCACATGATGAATGCATTCCGCTGTTGAAATGTCTTTTAGCGTGTAATTTGTTCGCTTTTAAAGAGGGAGGTGGAGGGAGAACATGGTTATATATATATTATGATCAGTCATTCCGTGACTGCTGGGCATTTGGATCCGGCCGGACGTTGCTTTGGGATCTATTGCAATTCCGATATTTCGACATGAATTTGGGGCGTTGCGTGAGAATTTCTGTGAAAATGAGTCTTTTATGAATAACTGAAAGGCCGAGATAATATTCGCATCTAGTTTTCCAGATGTTTTTAATGCCCATTCTCAAGCTGAACGGATTTATTTATTGTTTGTAAAGGATATGAGTTTTGAAAGTTACCGTATAGTGGTGCTTTGGCTCATCAACAGACGTTCTAAAAGACGAATTCATCAATCTATTTGAACATCGGAGAGTATCAGAATTATTTCGGTTGCTGTCAGTTGCTGTATGATAAAGTTCTAGCGATCTTCCTTATGATTTCGAGAGGGGAAATGAATAGCCCCCTGTACGTACGATTAATAACGAAGAAATGGGGGTTAATACACGGATGAGGTAATTGCATCCACTAACTTCAAATCAAAATAAAAAGGTTGCTTGTACTTGTGATAACTTTATATGACTTTTGAAATGAAAGCACAGTCGGGCCTCTCTTTTACGGATATCAACGGTTCCAGCACGTAATATCATATTAACCGGGGTATTTGATTATGCGGGGAACAATCCTATTGCAGTTTCAAGCCATTAGTATAGTCTGTAAAATGTCTTATGTAGTTTGAAATGTCTCTGGCCGGTATTACACTATAAAAGTTTGATAAAAGATATTTTACAAAACATAAAATAAACAACCGAAAAGCCTACTGGTTACGTTTCCAAAGTTTTATAAAAGAACTTTTATTAAACTTTTATAGTGTAATCCCTGATTTGCAGTCGCTCACCCCATAGCACCATCTTCAACACAGTAGAGAACAGTATTTTAGCAGTGATGAAAGAGGATGCCGTGACGTGCAACAATGCATGCCAATCATTAATGTTAATAACTCGTCAGCATATTCGCAGTTGCTCACTACGGTACGAACTTCAAGAAAGTAGGAGCAATAAGTTTACACGGGTCAAGATGGTGCCGCGACGTGTATACGCAAAACTCTTCTACTTAACTCCTAAACTAAACTGTGGATGCAAATTATTCCCATCGGTCGTTAGCATTCACAGTTCCGTGTCACGTCAACTCAACGAGAAGAGCAGAGCAATAGTTTCACAAAGGTGAAGCATGGTGTGTTGATGAGCGAAGGTGAATACTTTCTTTCTTTCTAACCGAGCACAACTCAGGACTATCACTATGGGGCAATTTATTACCTAGTGAGTTGTGCCGGAAGTGAATGCTGACCATTGATGTAAAATCGCTAACATTGACAGTCGAACGACCGTCAGTCACACCACCATCTGAAACAAAGTACAGAACAATAATTGTACACTGGTGAATTGAATTTCAGTCAGATTAGAAAACCCTAATTCAGAGGTTCTCAAACTTTTTTCCACCCGCGGTGCCCCTTTCCCCCCTATTCAATGTTTATCAGCGATCTCCACCGTCTCCCCAGAACAAAGAATATTTTTGGAAAAAATCATCGCTGCATCGCCCCTCTCACAAAGGTTAGATGCGCATGAGGGCGCTGCAGTGCACAGTTTGAGAACCCCTGCCATAGGTTTTGTTTCATGCGAGGCGCTTTTCATTGCAAATTTGAAAACCTGTACTTACCGATGCTAGGATCTTAAAATTTTTTCCAATTTTCAGAAATGGATGTAGGTTACAATGGGCATGTGACAAGATTTCCAATTCAAATTGGTGTACACGATACGCGCCAACCTATACAAGGTTACAATACTTTCATTTCAAATCGTACTCAGTAATCAGAAGTCTCGGAGTATGTCGTAATTTCTTGTTCTAGCAATATTGATCAGAGGCGTCGGAACTGGTCAAACCTGTGAGTGCTCGTCTTCAGTTTCATGTAGGATATTTTGTTTTCTCAATCACTTCCGGAGGTGCTCGGACCCGTGTCTATAAATTGCCATGGGTGTTCGCACCCCCGGCTCCGACGCCACTCTGATATTTCATTATAATCACCTGAGTTTGATTTCCACATCTACCTATATTTTTGTTTTTTATTTATTTTCAGGTGTTGTGCACAGTTCTGTGCGCTGTCTGGCTCCTAGCGACTGCCGACATTCCCGTAGTCAAAAAACCAGTCATGCTCAAACCAAAATCAAGCATGGGAGTTGCCGATATCGACGCCGGAGGAGGCCTCGGTGGATATGACGGTGGCATGGGTGGAGGAATGAGAGGTGGAGGACTCGGAGGCGGCCTCGGCGGTGGAAACTATGGTGGAGGTATGGGTGGCGGCATGGGAGGCGGAGGTATGGGTGGCGGCATGGGAGGCGGAAAATATGGTGGCGGCATGGGAGGTGGAAGATATGGTGGTGGAATGGGAGGTGGTAAGTACGGCGGCGGCATTGGAGGCGGAAAATATGGTGGAGGCATGGGAGGAGGTAGATATGGTGGCGGCATGGGAGGTGGAAGATATGGAGGCGGCATGGGAGGTGGAAGATATGGAGGCGGGATGGCCGGTGGAAGAAAGAGTGGCATGGGAGTCGGCAAATACGATTACAAAGGCTAAAACCACAGTCTAAAATTTGATGTTATTTCCAGTGTGTTTATTCCACGTACTCTTCCCTGATTCACGTTCGCCCACGAACAATGGACAACTTTTCTATTGTTGGAAGAAAAATTTCGAAATGTAAAATCTACGAAAAACCACTTGAATTGTGAAGTTTGATCATGGAATTTTGATTCATTTTGTGAATTAATAAATTTTATTTTAAAATTACGATGTCATTAGTTATTTAATGAATTTTCGAAAAAAAAAGTTATTGACGTGTGTAAATCGTAAATTATATAGAGACGCACACAAAATTTACAGAATGTTCTCCGACTTCGAATATTTGTTTGGACGTTAAGAGTGATCATCGCGTAATAATAGACATGCGTATAGTATTTTATTACTTGACGATACTACCATTTAAAATGAATGCTTCTAAAAAGAAACGTCTAGAACATGGTTTCCCAACCGTCTTTGTTCCATCGCCCCCTTCTTCAGAAATTTTAATCTCTCATCGCCCAACAACTTAAACAAGCCCATAGAATCAAATGGTATAAGGGCCATTCAAGTATTACGCCAGCATCGATGGGGGGGGGGGGGTTCCGATTTGCTGACTTTTCATGACAAGGGGGGTGAGGGGGGTTTCGATTTTGCTTACGTCATCAACCACCCTTTTATGAGAATATGAAATATTTTTAATGACATCTTATTCGGTGCGCCGAAAACGAAAAAAACCTTTCGATAGTTTGTGGGCACTTGAAATAACATCCCCCCCCATTAATAAGGGCCCTACAGAGCCACTTTGGTGATATCTAAATTTTTCGCGGATCCAAGTGATCTGGAAATGTGTCCGGACTGCGTAAGTGCTCTGGAACTGTGCCACGCTTCACTCAAGTGATCCGTAATTATATGCCGCGGATCGCTTTAATAATCTGAAAATGTGTCGCGGGTAACTAGAGTGATGTAGTAGAACCGCACTGGGGGCCACTTAAGTGCTCTAAAACTACGTCACATGTCACTCAAGGGATCTCTAATTGTGTCACGGATAATTAAGGTTCTGGTGTGTTCTGGAACTGTGTCCCGGGTCATTTAAGTGATCTGAAAATATGCCTCGGGGCCGCTTAAATGCTTTGGAATTTCAGGGACACTTAAGCGATCTGTAAATGTGCCGCTTTTCTCAATGCCGCCTCATTCTCACAGAATTAAGTTTGAGGAGGGTAGGCCGCATCAATAACCCACTAGGACCATATTTGGTCCGCGGGCTAAGTGCCTTTATGCAATTTATCATTATATAGCTTAGAGAGTGGGTCACAATGAATATTTATTAAAGATAAATTTTGAGTTCATAGCCTTCAAGTAACATTGAAATTAACAGAAATTGATTATAATAACCATAAAAGTATTTTCTTCCGAAATTTCAATTAAAAAAAAATATATATATATATATATATTTTGCATTAAAAAAATAAATTTTTGATCGTTGGGTGCCCCCCAAGCTCTCCATTGTGTATGTCTCTCATCCCACCAATATGAAATAATCAATTGAAAATTTCTAATCAATTGGGGTAGTCCATCAATTTTTTTTTTGTGGTCTTACAAGAAAAGGATCTCAAGGTGCCGTCCTCAAAGAATTTTGAGGAATTTAAGTACATTCATCTCATCCAAAAACACATGAAACGAAAAAAATTAGCGTCGGAATGCAATTATTGAAGCGGCAAAAAATTATTAAAAATTATAACAGTCGGCTACTCATCGCCTCTTGCGCTTCTTTGGCGATATCTATAAAAAAATCGTTTCACTTTCTTTGAATTTCTTTCCTCCAGCTTCTCTGTTCTAGAAATTAGTTATTTATCTTTTTTTTCCCAAATCGTTCTTTGCCTGTGCTGTAATCACGTGTCGTGTGAATGACATCACTATAACATTCTAGGGTTGCAAGATTTTTAAGTTCATTATTGCCTCTTTTTAGCGTTCAAAATATTAATATTTGCATTTTTTGAAACATATTTTTGCACACATTTAAAATGGGTAGAATTAGTGGTAATTTTTTAGAAACTTTTTGAAGATGCCAGGTTGGGGAAATTTCCTTGTTTCCTAGGACTTTTGCTTGGATGCCGACGGTATGAAGTGTGAAAATTTCAGAATGAAATGAAAATAAGCGTGTTCCGGAAGGTTTACGGAAAATTCACCGCCAACAATTCACCGCCGAAAAATTCACTGACAACAATTCACCGCCATGCAATTCACCGCTAGGAAAATTCACCGACCAACAATTCACCGCTAGGAAAATTCACCGACCAACAATTCACCGCCATGCAATTCACCGACGACAGTTCGATGCGAGTCAGTTAGCGAGGGAATGAGCGATTGAATTACTGAGTGAGTGAGTGACCCAGTGAGTGACTGAGTGACCGAGTGAGTAAGTGATTCAGTGAGCGAGTGGGTTACTGATTCAATGAGCGAGTAAGTCAGTCCGTGAGTGAGTGAGTGATCTATTGAGTGAGTAAGTGCCATGTCCTAAAGATATGGCGGAAAGTTTAAATAATGACTTTATGAGAAGAAATTCAGATGATACGGATTCGGGTTGCTGTATTTTTTAAATATATGTCATCCATATTTATTGTGGGCATCTTTTTCTCAGCCACCTCGCTGGGCATTTTGCCTGTTGTGGCCTTGTATTTGTATAAATTACAAATTGCTGTTGCCCAATACAAGATAGTATATTCAACAAAATTCCATTAACTGTGTTTTACTCAGAAACTTCTAATGAAATGTTAAAAGGGATAATAACAGAATTAAAAGATAATAAAGTAAGTGGACACGCGATGAATTAACTTCCTAAAAATGCTTAAAATCATCTCCTGTTATCACTTTGATGTTATAAAAAACATCGCTGATCATCAGTAACCAATGGATTTTTTTTATGATGAACTAGCTGTTACCCGCGATTTCACGTGATGTAATTTCAGGAATCCCGCCTTAGTGCGTATCTAGTATATGTACTCTATATTTACTATATACGTATATATATACTTCCTATGCAACGGAAATTAGTGACGATTTTTTTATTACGGGAGTCGGTGACGTTTTTTGAGTGATGGAAATCTGTTACGTTTTTGTGTTACGGAAGTCGGTTACGATTTTTGGGTCAAGTTTTCATTTAACTCTTGCATATATCGGGACCCATTTGACACATCGGGACCAAGTAATGTGCATGTACCCCGAGTTTCCCACATCCTACAGCAGGTCCCCTAAGCTGAAATGGATCACGGGCCCCTCTGTGCTTAATTTATAGTGTGAAAATATCAAAAAGCGATAAGAAACGTTCTGGCCCCTGTCAGCCCTGCCCTCGTGGGGGTCATGCCGAGAGGTATGTATACGTAAAATATACATATATCACCAGTGCTCCCAACATACAGGGTCGGGGTACCCGGGGGATTGCACATATACCTTCATGGGGAAATTAAAAGGTTTCATTTCCAGGGGTCCTTGCGATAGTGGAAGCCCAAGGTATATCCAGTCTGGGACCCCATAAAATTTGCGAATTCGGTGAAGGGTAAATTCTTTAATCTCTGCGCAGAGTTCCGGTATTTCTTTCTCCTAATCAATGTGATGGTTTTGCCCACTTACAATTTGCTCCATCCAAACTTCATTCAAACTCTGTTCTCTTTTTATGGCACCGATGAACTTCCATATATCTGGGTGGTGAGCAGATAATTGCTGTTGGAACACTCGGCTGTTGGAACACTCGATGCCATCCTTCTGTAGAATTGTTGGTATTAGGGAAACCGTTACGCGTTCCTTGAAAGCAGTTTCAAATGTCGATGTCAAAGCGCGGCTGACGACGACCACCACGACGAAGAGGACGCCCGATCCAAGTGTCTTCAAATCTACACTTCATCATAAATACGTTTTCGGAACAATCGGATTTTTTAATCATTTGTGACACTACTAGGTTAAAAACTAACTAACTAACCAATTCACTCACTCCCTCACTCACTAACCAATTTACTCGCTCGCTCAATCACTAACCAATTTACTCGCTCGCTCAATCACTAACCAATTTACTCGCTCGCTCAATCACTAACCAATTTACTCGCTCGCTCAATCACTTACTCACTCGGTCACTCAGTCACTACTGGGTCACTCACTCACCCGCTCAATCACTGACTCGATCAATCACTTACTCACTCAGTCACTACTGGATCACTCACTCACCCGCTCAATCACTTACTCACTCGGTCACTCACTCACTCAGTCACTCACTGGGTCACTCACTCAGTCACTCAATCGCTCACTCCCTCGCATTGAACTGTTGTCGGTGAATTGCTAGTCGGTGAATTTTCCAAGCGGTGAATTTTCCTAGCGGTGAATTGCATGGCGGTGAATTTTCCTAGCGGTGAATTGCATGGCGGTGAATTGTTGGTCGGTGAATTTTCCGGCGGTGAATTGTTGTCGGTGTATTGCTGGCGGTGAATTTTCCGGACACGGTTCCGGAATAGGCATCATTTTTTTCTTACACTTCTAGAATGAGATAACTGCAAATAACTTCGGAAAAATTAATTTTTTAAATTCCGAACCAAAATTAAAATCACTAAATTCCCGAATAAAACAAAAATCATAAAGTTCTAGAATATGAAGTCCGGAATGTGAAATAAAAACAACAAATAAATTCTGGAAACGTGTAACTTAATTATTCTATTTCATTCTCGAAGTTTTATATTTTGGAATATGAAAATCTAAAATTCAAGAATGAAATATAAAATCATAATATAAATCATATATGATATAAATCATAAAACTCCGGAATGAGATAAAAAATGATTAGATTCTTCAATATGAAGCATATTATTAAAATTCCAGAATGAAAAAAAAATGTATATACAATCAGGATTATATGGCGCATTAAAATTCCGGAAAGAAATAGAGAGAAAAAATAAATTCCGGAATGTGAAATAAAAACAAGAAATAAATCTCGGAATGAAAAGAAATACAAACAACAAATATATTCTGGATTGAAGTAAACACAACAAACGGTTACATTCCAAAAAATGTTCAGAATTGATGAATATTCAGAATGATAGGAAGAAAAAATTCCGTATCTGATGAAAAATTCAGATTTAATGAAAGTAATAATTCCAGAATTGATAAAAATTCAAAATTGATGAAAGAAGCAATTCAGGAATTGATGAAAATTCAGAATAATTGGGAGAAAAAAATTCCAGAATTGGTAGAAATTCAGAGTTAGGAAAACAATGTCTAGAGTTGATGGGTATGCAGAATTTACGGAAGAATACATTCCAGAATTAATGAAAATTCAGTATTAATGAAAGTAATATGATGAAAATTCAGAATTATATATATATATATATAATGACTTTAATATGATGAAAATTCACAATTAATGAAAGTCCAAGAAGTAAATTCCGGAATGAAATAAAAACAACTAATAAATTCTGAATTGAATTTAACACAACAAACGGTTACATTCGAAACCGATACGCTTATTGGTTACATTTTTAAGGTTTTATAAAATGAATTTTTATAAAACTTATATAAAATTTGAAAATTTAACCCCTAAGCGTAATAAATTATATTCAAGCGAATGTAACCACTATGCTTATTGGTTGTTTTTTTTTCCAAGTTTTGTAAAATATGTTTTATCAAACATCTATAGTTGATAATTCCGGCCATAATACAGTGCTATCTTGATTGAAATCTGGCATGTGATGGCACGTACACAGATTTTGGAAGCTCAGGAAAACCCCCTGAGCTAAATGAGTTATAATTACTCGCATAGCAACGGGAATGTCCCATTCTCGAGCCGTACCCCATTCATTTATAATTGCTTGTACTATAATATGTTACTGCCAGATAGTCGAATGTTAAGCTATTTCAAGTGCTCAAAAACTTGTGAGAACAAGCACTCAAACTCTAATTTGTATTATGTTATGGCAATACGAAGTGGCTAGTTGATCCGGCGATTGTCCGAAATTCGGGTTTGACCGGCACTTATATGCCGATCCTTATACACCCTCTTATATGTATCACTCTAACATTCTGATATTCAGATTCCTTTAATAGTTAGGGCTGCCATAGCTAACCATAATTAATTATGGTAAGCTATGGTTAATTACAGCTGGCCATAATTATAACAAAAAATAAGCGAACGCGGCGATGACTCGATGACTCCGGATCATAGGGATCGATGTATGGGGCAAATTTCGGACATTGGCCGGGTCAACTGGGCTGGCCACTTCGCCTTCTGGCTTTCGCAGTAAAATATACAAGCAATTATAAATGAATATCTTACGGCTCGAAAATGGTACATTTCCGCTGATATGCGAGTAATTACAGCTCATTTAGCTCCGGGTGTTTTCCCCGAGCTTCCAAAATCTGCACGTGCCATCACATGCCAGATTTAAATTTCGATTATCTGATGCCGAAAACAGATAACCAAGCATCAATTCCGAAGAGCAGTGCTGAAGTTATGTACGGCCATCGATGTGATACTCCATTAAATTCTCTAATAAAGCACGTTAATAACGGAAAATTTACTATATCGTGTATTTTGTGTATTTTATATACCTATCCTCCATACCTATACAGTAACTCCATTGGAGAAAAAAAATCCAAACCATAATTGAGTATAGGGCCGCCCATACTAGCCACGGGCGCGGTGAGAAAACAATACATCTCAAACAATATCGGGGCAACAAAAATGTTCCGGACCTCTTTCGCCCCGATTTTATATATATTGGGGAGGAAGGGGGAATGGGCATCTATTATTTCGGAATTTACAGGAATACTGAGAAAAACGCACAATTAAATGTGAATTAACGCAAAGAGTGATGAAAATTCAGCACTGAAAGTAATTTCAAACTAATGAGAGAAACATTTCCCGAGACTAATGAAAATTTTAAACTTGATGTATTAAAAATAATTGAAAGGAAAAACAAAGCTCAGAATTGACGAATATTCAGAGTTAACGGAAGGAAAAACATTCAGAAATGAGGAAAATTTGGAATGATAGGGAGAAAAAATTCCGTAACCGATGAAAAATTCAGAATTAATGAAAGTAATAATTCCAGAATTGATAAAAATTCAGAATCAATGAAAGTAATGATTCCACAATTGATAAAAATTCAGAACTAATGAAAGTAATAATTTCAGAATTGATAAAAATTCAGAATTAATGAAAGAAGCAATTCAGGAATTGATGAAAATTCAGAATAATTGGGAGAAAAATTCCAGAATTGATAGAAATTCAAAATTTACGCAAGAAGAAATTCCAGAAATGATGAAAAGTCAGAATTAATGAAAGTAGTACGAGGAGAATTCAGAATTAATGAAAGTGATAATTCCAGAATTGATGAAAATTCAAAATTATTGAAAAAAGGAACAAACTTAAAAAAAATAGGTGAAAGCCTCCGATAACTTACCGTGGCTGCTGCGCCCCAGAAAGCGCGGGGGCCCGGTGCGACCGCACTTTTCACTCACACCTCTAAGTACGGCTGTGATTGAATTACGGATTTCGAAAAGGGCTCATCTCCGAAAATTAAAATTTTTTCACGTGACAGAAAAAACTGAATTTCTATTGAACCGTTTTGTCTTATTTGAGCAGTTTTTTTATTCTTCTAAAATTATTTCCGAAACGTGTGTACCTAAATTTTAGAACAAAAATGGAAAATATAACACTCAAAATGTAAAATTCCTGTAAGCAAAATAATGAAAATACAGGGGATTTCACCGAACAAACAAACACATGATAAAACACACACGCACAACATAGCGTAAAAAGGGAGAGGAAAATACATTCAATTCATGTTCAGAAAGAAGTTATTTTTTTCACTCTCCATGAGTCTATATTCACTAAAAACTAAGAATATTCCTGTTCTTTAGAAAAGGGAAAAACACATTTATTTTGGTAGAAGAATTGGCCGAATAATAGAGGGAAAACGGAAAAATAAAAGTATTATAAATATATAATAATATAAAAAAATGATGAGCGACTTTATCAGCAAACAAGGATTTTAAAGCTTATTCTTTTGGGAACGAAAACAGATGTTCAAAACTACATTAAGGACCTGGCAAAAGAGGAAGAGAATATTCCAGGCCTGGGAAATGTTTCCTATTCCTCTTTTATATCTCCAGACAGTTCAGCAGCGCATTCAATGCTTTTAGTAGCAGTTGTACTTATAGTAGTAGTAGTAGTGGTGCTTTTACCGCCATTATGTACAATTCCATCTTTGTACGAAAAGGGAGTAAAAATTCTTCGTTCAAGTTTTCTGAAAAGAGAGTTTTGTATTCTCTTCTTTATGAATACGGAGTTTTTCAATTGGACTCTTAAGGTCATTAAATGTTCAGGTATTCAAATTTTTCTTTCGGTTTTTCATATGGAAATGATCATTAAAAATAAAAATTAATAATATTTTTTTGTGGAACGAAATCTGAATGAAGTTTTGGGACGAGTTCGTGGGAATTTATTTTTCCACGCTGAAAGATGGCCGTTGAGAACAATTATTATTGTACCTGCGGCTTCGCTCACGTGATTTTGATAATCTGAAAATTGCTCGGTGATTTTTCCCTCTGTGTAACATTTGAACCCGCTCATGACACCCCCTGGGGGATGAATTTTGAGAAATCCGGTCTTTACCGAGTTTCTATATCCATATATATAAAATTGATTTTCTGTCTGTCTGTCTGTGTGTGTGTGTATGTTCTCCATACAAATCTACAATTTTAGATCGATCGTCGCCAAATTTTGCATATATACCAAATGGGATCCGACTTGAACGATAGGCTATTTTAAAATTTCGTCAGACCAGGGAAAATGCCCCAGATGGGCAAAAAACTGTCCGGCAGCAATGGTTTTTTGGCCTCAACAATCACTTTCCGAACGTTTACTTTGGTTACCGTGGTTCCTTAGCAATGCGTTTCAGACGTGTATATGCCTTTACAATGGTTTGCCATTTCTTCAACGCTGTCAGTATATGTATAATATTTATGGTTTTATAATGGTTTGCCACATTTTCAATACTCCCAGTAATGAGATTTTTTGAATGACGTCGTAATCATCATCAGCATCGCTTTGATGGTCAGGAAAAGGGTGATCCTCATAGAAATCAGTGTTAAAATTGCCGATTTTACTGTAGCAATGCTGAAATTTTGTGGAGTTATCTGTCACATCAATAATTTTAAAAATTGTCTAAATTCTCTAAATGTTATTGAATTTCTGAAATATTGAGTTCGATTAGAGATATACGAAGCCCGGGAGATTAAATATTAAGTAATTAGCTGGACCTACTATTGAGTTGGACATTCAAGCAATAACATTGATTTCAACTTTTTATTTATATCTTCTCAAGAATGAAAATTAATGTCTCCGTATTGTCTTTTGATTTTCAACTGCATAAATTAATAGTTTAGGATGTTTTAAAATTAATTATGGGCCCGTAAAGTACATTGAAGAAATTCCACAGCTTCAATTAAGCATTTTTGAAAGCTGAAACAGGCAGATGGATAACTTAAAGTTCAGGGGGGGGGGGTCGAAATAGCGCCCCTTAAAAAAAGGAAAAAAATGTTGTACGTATATGTATAATAGTTTATTCCTTTGTAATGATTTGTCACTTTATTCAATCCTCCCAGTAATGAGAGCTTTTTGAATAGACACCATCATCAGTATCACTTTGAGGGTAAGGCAAAGGATCATCCCCCATAGAAATCAGTGTTAAAATTGCCGATTTTAATGTAGAAATGTTTGGTGGGGTTTTTTCTGTCACATCAATAATTCTAAAAATTGTATTAAATACTCGATTTTTGAAATATTGAGTTCGCTTAGAGATACGAAGCCCAGAAAATTAAGTAATTAGCCGGACCTACTTTCGAGTTGGATATCCAGGCAATAACATTAATTCCAAATTTTTATTTATATCTTCTCAAGCATGAAAATTAATGTCTCCGTATTGCCTTTTAATATTGAACTGCATAAATTCATAGTTTAGGATGTTTTAAAATTAATTATGGGCCCGTAAAAAGTACATCGAAAAAATTCCGCAGCTTCAATTAAGCATTTTTTGAAGCAGAAACAGGCAGAGATGGATAACTTGAAGTTCAAAGGGGGGAATCGAAATACCTAGCACCCTTTAAAAAAAGAAAAATATGTATATTTATTTTTACGTTACTTTAAATCTAGATTTGTTTCTTTCATGAGTCGCGCAGGAAGTCGCCATATTGGTGAACTTAGACACGGTTTTGCATGTCCTTCAAAGAAAGAGGAAGATATCACGTGATCGAAAAAAAGCCTCAATGAAGAAAACCTGGGCAATGCCGGGTATTATAGCTAGTTATAAAATATAATGATGAATATATATTTCATATTTATAGCTTCAACGGTTTGGGATCCGCGATTATTGCCCCACCACTACCAGCCAACCGTGACCACCGCTCTGTATCCCTAGGGCAGGGGTTTCTTAACCTATAGGTCGTGATGCAGATTCGAGTCATGAGGCTTCCCAGATGGGCCGCTCAAATCCAATAACAGCAAGGGATCTTTGGGCATTGGGTCAGGACACATACCTCTAATTCGCAGAAGCTTCCGAGAAGCTTTTCGGTGATTGATCTATTAGTCACGACCCAAACCGGACGGGGGCTACTAATCCACTAACAAACAGGGGCTATTGATCTATTGATCATCCCCGAAACTCTAGTCGACAGGGCTTCAGAGATAGGTACTACTACAGCTAGGGATTGTTGAGCTCTGGGACACGACCTAAACCTCTGATTCGCAGAGGCTACAAATCCACTAACAATCAGGGGCTCTTGAGCTTTTTTTTATGCGTTAAGACCCCAAACTTTATTCACAGCGACTTCCTAGATGAGTCGTATAAACCCCCTTATAGTTAGTTCTGTTAGAAATGCACTTATTGCATCATTGGTTTCACTAATTTTGTAGAACAAACAATCCCATGGGTCGCGAAGCTGATCTTGATGTTGATTTTGGGTCGCAGCTGAAAACGGTTATGACTCTCCTTCCCTAAGAGGTATAAGCTGGTTGGTCAGACAGCACAAGACAACCAACAGCAGGACCCCTCCTACAATTTCCACCCGGCACCCACGCTTCCCCCGTTTATTGTCCCATATAACCTTTGAAATCCCCCTTATGACCCCCTTAGGGAGGGGGGGGTCGAATTAAAAAAATAAACCCTTCTTAGTGAGTCGTTACATCACGACCTTTTCTACTGCTGACTGAATTTCAAATTCATAGCTTTAGCCGTTTCGGCCAACACCATCTGTAGAAAAGCCTCCGCACGAAGCTCGTGACGTCACGGAAGAAGGTCATTTCACCTATTGCCATCGGATATAGCAGGCCGACGCATGCGATATCTTTACCTTTTTTTGCAGTATATCCAATGGCAATAGGAGAAATGGCCTTCTTCATTGACGTTCAAAATTAATGTTTCTTTGGCACTTGACTGAATTTTTTGACGTTTTTCCTGAGTCGCGTGTTCACGACATTATCAAGTCTAAGCACAACATGCTAATAACGCGAGTCACCAATGTAAACAAACCACGGAATAGTTTAGGTAAGTAATGTTATTTTTTTCCTCAACCAAGTACGATCGCCTGATCGGAAAAGAAACTTTTACAACGCAAATTTCGCGTAAAATATTTCTGCAAGTAAAAGCCAAGAGATGAGGTGTCAAAATATTGGTATGATTCATATTCTTTTGAGAATTTAAAATTTCCTTTTTTATAATCATTTCAATTTTCCTGGAATAATCAGTCAACATGTAGTAATTTTTTTTCCTATCTCGCACCTCCTAAAAATGCTCTTCCGCACCCCTCGGTTGGAACCACTGCATTAAACGATCTGTGATCTTAAAAAACCTTTTTATAAGGTAAAAACCTCATAGATATTTTTAAAGATAGCTTTCTAGCTTCATCTTATAGTAAAATTCACTTGAATATCTACCCAAAAGTAATTACCATTGATCCAAAACTTGCGCTCATAACAATTCATCATAATCTTAGAGGAAATTAAGATGAATGAAGCTGAAAATGAAATATGTGTGTATTTCAAGTTTATCCGCAATAGATTCAAGCGGCAATTTTCTGAAAAGGTTGATTTTCTTTCGTGCTAAACAGGAAACCGGAATTTCCACCTGGATGCGCGAAAGTAATCACTTCCGACGTGATTTCGAATGGTTTTTATTTATACTGGCATATGGTTGTGTTGAATGATGCCTCGTGCACTGGTAAGTACTATTGTTAAATATTCGATTTTCTTATGTTTTTGTAAATGCACCGCACAATATTGACAATTTCTATCGGAGGTATTATCCAATTATCAGAAAGTTTAGAGCAGGCATGAACAACCTTTTCGGTCCTCGCACCAGAATCTTTGGGCTCACCATATTACCCGTAGTTTGAGCCATCACAAAGTTTTCTGTAAAATGTCGCATTTTATTCTTTTATATTCGACGAGAGTTACTTGATTTGACATAAGTTATACAATTAATAATAGTTACAGGGCCATTCTTGTGCCAGAATTTGAATTTAGTTCCCTTTTGGCCCATTATCGGCCCATTCTGGAGCCCCCTCCAAGTGAACCCTTCGTGGGTACTCCTGTTGCACCTGCCTAGTTACGGCCCTCAATATTTATGCAGGGCGGATACTATCGACCACCCAATAATACGTGATTCCTTGCGGAAAACTAATACGGAAAAGTGTTTTCAGTTTCTTTTTATTTGACCAATAATTATGGAGTTATAACGCATTAAAAAACGAAGATTAAAAATTCACTTCACTTTGATTCACTTTCGAATCCTACCAAATTCACCTAAGGGGCACCAAACGTATAACTTGACGCTTTGAAGTTGATAGCAATGCTACAACCCTGAGCATAATCAAGAGACCTGAAGCTGTGCACAAACTAGTTTGCTTTTTACCCTCTTGTTCTTTCCTTCAAAAAATTCCACTTGACAGTGAAGAAAACAAAAAATTATCACATTTTGGCAAAAAAGTGTTGATTTTGGGGGAAAATTTTTTCCCAATAGATCTCGTTTGGCTAACGCTTTACATATCTGACGTTATATCTGCCAATACATTGGTGCGAAGGTAACACGTTAAGGTAACAAGGTTAACATCACTCTACAGAAGGAAGAAACAGCACAAATCGCTTATGAAAATGACTGTGAACTAGGCTTCTTATTTATGAGGTTGAACATTTCACTTCAATTAGCGGCAGACCACCGCATGGGAATTTTTTTTCCGTTGGGTGTAGGGCACGTAACTGACCGTTAGAAAATTGACACGTCACAAAATTTCAAATCGTTACAACTCACTTGATATATCCGCCCTATCCTTAAATGGAAAACACTTTTTCATATTAGGTTTTCGCAAGGAATCACGAGCGGTCTATAGCCCTGTATAAACATATTCATCTCTCGCGCATGTTTGTCCAACATATAAATTTCTTTTGGTGAATTGCATTTTTACTCATTGCAACTTACAGTAGCCCTCTAATTCCCGCTACTGTCGATTTGACAGTGTTTAAACATTTATCCTCAGTACATTCTAGAGCCGTTCCAATTCCCAAATGTTAGACAGGATCTTCGAATATCTGAAACTATTTGAGAACTAAATACACAAGTTGTCGTTCATGAGCTCGATTCTCAAGTGATGGTCTCGCAGTGAATATTGAAGCCACTGCAGAGGACACGGATCCCGCATGCCAAGTCGAAATTGTATAAGGTCATAGCAGCTCAATGATGGCTCAAGTCCAGCTGGGAATGACTACTACTTTCGCCGGTTTCGGTTAAGGTTAAGGACACACATACATACACCTTGCTCCGCAGGCCTTAGTTATCTATAACCAGATTGAACGAACATTCTGAGAAATGTTCCCCGTAATGAATTGGCTACCTGTGAACCCTTTCTTTCTTCCAAACCGAGCACAACTCTGATCCTATCGCCAATTTACTATGCATTTAATTATAAACCCTGATATAAACACAATTGAAGGGAATTCAGAAAATTTATTATGATGCCTGCAGGTTTACATTTCACCATTTCCCAGGTACGTCATGATCAAATTTATTAGTGTTATCATAATAGAAACATGGACCCCCATGTTTCTATTATGATAACACTAATAAATTTGATCATGGCGCGACACTCTTTACCACATTCAAGACTAAGCAAATAAATTCGAACAATTTTCTCTATTTATTGCCAATCTCTCTATGTAAGGTCGGGTTCACACTTGACCAATATGATAAGCAATACAACCGCAAAATCGACACGGATTAGTTAAAAACCCGAATTTCAGTTTTAGCTAAAAACTTTTTCATTGGTTGAAAATCTGAATTTATTTTCAGATTTTTTTCACCAATTCGTGTTGATCGGATCGTATCGTTGTAGTACCGGTCCAGTGTCAACCCGGCCTAAGATTCACCAAGAACACCGATATGTTTCTGTTCGCGTAACTAAGAATTCCGTTAGTTGAGAAGGGAGCGTAGTTTATTATTGCACGTAGATAAATGATTCAATTACATATGGATGTGATAATTATATGACTTGAGATTTTTGCAGATCCTTTTTATTCTCGAATTACTTCCAGGTCTTCAGTATTCTTCTGTGTTCTGTATGGCTCTCAGCGTCTGCCATCGTTTTAGGAGATAAGCGTGGAGACCCAAGAGGAAGAATAGGTGATATCGAACCAGATATGCTCTTCGTAAATCTCGGTGGATATGAAAATGAAACACCTACGACTCCAGATGGAGCTCCAGGAGTCAGCGAAAGAACAAGCGGACAAGTAGGAGATACATTCGGGAAAGATATTAGACCAGGGACACGAAAAGACCATGCCGAGGGATCAGGATTAGTTGCAGGCGAAAATGGAGATGGGTTCGGAGAGACGCCGGGAGGACAGCTGCGAGGAAGTGGAGGAGATATTAGTCCTGGGGTGAGAAGTGACACGGAGAATGATGTCGGTAGCATGGAAGGAGAAGAAAGCGGTGATGGAGTGAAAGACGAAAAAAGTATTGATGACGTAAAGAACGAAGAAAGTGGTGATGACATAAGGAAAGAGACAAGTGGTAATGACATAAGAGATGGAAAATTTGGTTTCAACGGGGAAGAAAAACTTGGTGAAAGTCTTGGAGGAGAAAAAAACGGTGGAGTGTATGGTGGTGACGCAGGAAAAAAAAGACGCTATGGAACAGGAGGAAAAAGATGCTATGATGCCACAGGAGGGAAAACACGATATAATGGCACAGGAGGGAAAACACGCTATAATGACACAGGAGGAAAAAGACGCTATGATTCCACAGGAGGAAAAAGACGCTATGACGGTACAGGAGGAAAAAGACGCTATGATTCCACAGGAGGAAAAAGACGCTATGACGGTACAGGAGGAAAAAGACGCTATGATACCACAGGAGGAAAAAGACGCTATGATGGTACAGGAGGGAAAAGGCGCTATGATGCCACAGGAGGAAAAAGACGCTATGATGGTACAGGAGAAAAAAGACGCTATGATGGTACAGGAGGGAAAAGACGCTATGATGCTACAGGAGGAAAAAGACGCTATGATGGCACAGGAGGAAAAAGACGTTATGATGGTACAGGAGGGAAAACACGCCATGATGGTAGAGGAGATAAAACTCGGCATGATGGCACAGGAGAAAAAACACGCTATGCTGGCACTGAAGGAGGAAAGTACGGTAATAACCTGGAAGGAGCTGAATGCGGCACTGGCGTAGGGGCAATCAAATACTTTGTGAAAGGTGCAGAATATGGTAATGTTTCATGGATGAAAAAATATGTTACTAAAAAGGGAAACTATAATGGAACTATTGGAGGAGGAAGAAGGACGTATGTAGATGACTTGAGAGGAGGAAAATACGGTGGCAGCATAGGAAAAAGAAAATTGAACTGTAACACGTATGGCAAACACAATGACAGCACTGGAGGAGTAGGGTATGGTAGTGATACAGAAACAAGAAGGTACTCCGGTGGTGATACGAGAAGAGCTCCGCAATTCGAATCTGGAGAGAACGGGAAAAGAAAAGAATACGGCGATGCTACTGGAGGAGGTGGGTATGGTAGTGGTACAAAATGGAAAAAATACGGTGGTGGTACGAAACGACGAGTATATGGTGGCACCAAAAAGGGGAGCACCAGCGGTACCACGAATAGACAAAAATATGGTGGTGATGGCACAAAAAGTCAAGAAAACGGAGGTGGGACGAAAAGACAATACATTGGGAACACGGGAGGAGTAAAATTCGGTGATGGTGAAGGAGGAATATATTTCGGTATTGGCATAGGAGGAGGAGCAAAATATGGTGGTAACACAGGAGGAGGAGCAAAATATGGTGGTAACACAGGAGGACCAAAATATGGTAGTGACATAACTGGAATAAAGTTTAGTGATGGCATAGGAGAAGTAGAGTTGGGTAATGACGTCCAAGGAATAAACTTTGGCAACGGCATAAAAGAAATGAAATTCGGAGATGGTATAGGAGAAATAAGATTTGATAATGGCATTCAAGGAATACGTTTCGGTAATGGCATAGGAGGACTGCAATTCGATAGTGGCTCGGGAGGAACAAAATCCAGTAGTAGCATAGGAGGAGTGAAATATGATGGTGGCGTTGGAGGAACTAAATTCAGATACGACGGAGGGAGAACGAAATTAAATAAGGACATAGGAGGAATAAAACTGAATGATGGCACGGAAGGGGTGAAATATGGTAATGGTGTTTTTGAAGGTGGGAAGCATTATTTTGGAAGTGGAGGAGGGAAATACAGCGCTGGCGCAAGTAGAGTCAAATTCGGTGGCAGTGTAGGACGAGGAAACGTTGATGCTGGCACGAGTGGACAAAAACATGGCGACGGCAGAAAAGAATGGAAATACGAGTACGAATTGAATCATTTCAACGCTGAATGGTATTTTACACATCACGCCCACATCAAACACAGGACGAAGTAAAATGTTTTTCAGATTGGAATCGAAAAGTGTAAGTCTGTTTTTGATCATATATACTGATGTATGTATGTTACTGATAAAGCCCGAAATTGGCCAGTTCGTGAACTTGGCAGCCAGTTGAACCGATCAATGTTCAAAATTCGGTCGGTCCCGGGCTTTAGCCAACCAGTTGGTGGGATGGCTGGAGATCATCAGCCATAGAAAAGGCTTCCGTGGCATCGCCAATTTGGAGTATCATATATTTCTTTGTTTTGTTTTAATTGTGGTGGTTTCAAATTATGGTTAGCTACGGTAACTCTAATGATCAAAGAAATTGGAATGTCAATACATTGGGGGGGGGGGGGAATTGATATCTATGTATTAGGGATATCTTCTCTAGCTATCTGCCCTGTAATGTGCGAAGTTCCATAAAATTTCGGACATTGGCCGGGTTAACTGGTCAATTTTGGCCTTTGGCAGTAACATATGTATTCGTAAGTCTATTTTTTTTTCTTAAAAACAGCGGTTTTTGTCAAAATAGCCTAAATATAAAAGCATAGGCCTATATGCTTTTAATTTTCAAGCTTAATTCCTCAACCCCCATGACGCGACGTACGCAGCGTACGTCCTCTCATTTAAATATTTTGTGACCAGGACGTGCGCTCCGTACGTCATTCGTTTTATAGGATGCTTTAGTGTTTAAAACTGATCAGTCGATCGATATGCAAATCAACTACTAATTATGAATTGTACCAACGAAGTACCGAAATAAACCTCTGGACCGCAAAGGGTTAAGAAGAAAAGCGCCGAGATTTTGAAAATTCGTTGTGAAAAAACTATTAATTTGATTTCAAAAATTTCGCTGTCGAAAATTTTAAGATGCAAATAATATTAAATGACGTAAAAAAAATTTCACGTTTATGAAACATTCACTGCAAATTTGGCCGTCAAAAAAATAATAAGGCTTTCATCTCAAAAATTAAGTTGTCAAAAAATTAGGATTATAATATAAATAATTCTGTGGTGTTTGGTCAGAACATGATAACACCAAAATCACGTTTTTCAGATATAAGCATTTGCATTGTCATTTCAAAAGAAAAGCGTACACACAAATACAAATGAAATATCATACATCAGCTTGTTGTTTAGCCGTACGCACGTATTTGTGCATTTGTCTGACTGCCGCTGTGGTGGTCGAGTGGTTATAGTGACGTATTGGCGATGCGAGGGTCCGGGTTCGAACTGATCGGCTGAAGTTGGTTTTCTGTGGTTCCCAACTTCAAGGCGCAAATGCGAGCAGATCTCCCCGTTAAAAAGTCTCGCCACAGAGAGCAACAGTCCTACAACGATAGATCATTCAATCATAACACTTCACTCATAGTTAGAAAAACTGGTGGCAGATGGCAGCACTACACATAACAAGCATTACAGAGAAACAAAAAAAACTTCACGTCAGGTTTCACTACACGTACACGCACATTCCCGCATGTACCGATTCGTTGGGGGTTCCGCGGGGGGGGGGTGTGGTGTAGCAGTAGTAGGTAGGGCCATTTAAGTCCCCCCCCCCCATGTACTTTGAAAAAGTGTTCTCATGTTTGATCGGGTAGGGTGGATGGATTTGATGGGCTGGGGAAGGTGTTGCTAATTTTCCAACAGATACCCTTTACGTTAGAGGTTCCGTAAGGAATATTAACGTGGGTATCTGTCTGGTAGTTCAAGTTCAAGTAGGTAGGGCCTCCAAAAAATGGCTCGGGGATCCATGATGTTCTTAAGTCAGCCACCTCGTTGGGCAGTTTGCCTATTGTGGCGTTGTATTTGTATTATAATTAGTTATAATTAGCAAGACTTACTTTTAGACCAAAGAGTCATATTTTGGAGATATCATGTTCTGACCAAACACCACAGATATACGTTGTCGAAAAAAAAAAGTGTTATAATTTAAAAAAAAAAAATGAATTGTTCAGATGTTATGTTCGTCAGAAAACTCTCTCTGGGGCTGTTGTTTTTCGGGAAAAAAGTTATTACATTGTCAAAAAAATCAGAGCTGCAATGTCAAAAGTCACGTTGTTCAAAAATTAATGCAGTAATTTCGAAAAACAAAACAACTTTGTTATAACGGCTGTGGTTTTAGAAATCGCGTTGTCAGAAATTAGGGCCGTGCTTCAATAAATTTCGCTTTCAAAAATTAGCGCCGCAATCACGGGGAAGAAATTGCATTGCATATCCACTTCTGACCCGAGCATTTATTTTTGTTTTTGGAATTTTCAAAATGTTTTTGCATTTTTGATAATCAAAAAATGCATTAGAAACCTAAATGACAGCAAATCTTCATTTTTTTTCAATTTTGTTTTTCAAAAAAATTTCAATTTTTTATTTTTTTTTCCTCTGAAGCAATAATTTACTTCTTTCAAATTTTTTCACCCAAAGTGATGAAGTGTATATTCATCTTCACATACAATTTTTTCCCGAATTTTATTTCTAAATTGTATGACATAAATCACTCCCCGGAGACACTTTTAAGTGCTACCCTCTGATGAAAGAACCAAAGTTCATATTCACCATATTACCAACTCAAAATTTACGCAATCCGTTAAGTCAAAGCTTAACTCTCTGAGAGCAAAAGAAAAAAATTCCACAGTGTGGGGGGGGGGGAGGAGAAGCAACCCACTGCGGCACCAGGGTCTGAAAGGTTTAAGGAAAATTCACCGCTAGAATCACCATTAAGAAAATTCATCGACAACAGTTCGACACGAGTCAGTTAGCGCGTCAGTAAACGATACAGTATACAGTGACAGAAAGAGAGAGAGAGAGAGAGTGAGTGGTTAGTGTGGAAGAGTAACAGAGTGGTTAGTGGAAGAGTGACAGAGAGTGGTTAGAGGGGAAGAGGGACAGAGAGAGAGAGAGTTGTGAGTGACAGAAAGTGGTTAGTGGAAGAGTGACAGAGAGTGGTTAGTGGAAGAGTGACAGAAAGTGGTTAGTGGAAGAGTGACAGAAAGTGGTTAGTGGAAGAGTAACAGAGAGTGGTTAGTAGAAGAGTGAGAGAGAGTGGTTAGAGTGTTGGTCAATGAGAAAACTAGTAAGTGAGCAAACTAGTATGTTAGCAAACTAGTAAGTGAGCAACTAGGTGATTGTGTAACAAAGTGAGTAACCTAGTGAGTTGATGATAGAATGAGTGACCTGGTGAATGAATGACAAAGTGAGTAACCTAGTGAGTTGATGATAGAATGAGTGACCTGGTGAATGAATGACAAATTGCGCGACCTAGCAGGTTTTTTAGTGGCCTAAAAAGTAAGTGAGTGACCTATTGACATAAGCGACCAGGTGAATGAGTGAAAGAAAGCTTGATCCAATGAGTAGGGACATAGCCCGAGTGGCGTGGTGGTAAGATGCTCGTCTACCACCGTGAAGGTTGCTGTCACGGTCCCGCGTTCGAACCCAAGAGAAGATATAGATAAGATATTTTTCCTAACGTATTTGAGGCGACCATAGAGATACACAGCGCCTTCATATCCAACCCATCTCATTAACGGCAGTAAATTGCAATATATAGCGATATGGCCAGAGTTGGTGTTTGGTGCAGTAGTGATAAAATGAGCTACCTAATGATTGACTGAGAGAGCGAGCTAGCTTATTTGCGGCAGGCCGGTTTCGTGTATTCCCTCACTCGATCATTTTTTCAATCACACATATTCACACGCTTATTCATTCACTCACTCGGTCATTAATTCACTAGTTTCATTGATTCAAGTCCAACTGACGTCGGTGAATTTTCCATGCGGTGAATTGTTGGTCGCCGAATTTTCCGGCATTGAATTGCTGATGGTGCATTTTCTGGGTACGGGTCTGAAAAAGGGATGTGTCTTCCCTTCATTTTTATAAGAATTGCTGATAATACAACTTAGTTTTAAAATTAGAAGAAAAGTATTACCATATAATTTGATCACGAAAACCAATTTTTTTGTTATCATTCAATATTTGAACATTGTGTATTTCTTGTATTAGGTAAGCTCAGTTCCGTCCCTGCAAAAAATCAGGAACCGAGAGAAGAATGTGTATCACGCATGTCTGTGAAGTGCATTCTGTTATGAACATTTGGAGCTGCCCAATCGACAATGACAGAGAATTTGCAGTTGTGATATACAAGACCGAAGGAAAATGGATGCTTAATATGCGTTGTAGATGGATTATATTGAAGAGAGTAACAAGTCTCAGCTAACATGGTGACGCGATTTCTAGGTGGTGTGCTTTTCTCCATATCATTGCCATGGCACTAGCATTGATGCAGTTTTATGCAGCTCTACTTCTGTGTAGTCGTGTTTTTTTTTCAAAAAAGACTCAAGTATTTTTTTTGTCAATACCAGACTCTTTTAGTTCACATGATACTATCCGTGTGTTATTTGTCACTGAAGTAAGAGGTCGTTGGCAACAGTGGTAGCTGGAATGCACGAGATTGTCTCTCACTGCCATCGGTGTCGTTAATGTTGTGGAAGAAAAATCTTGTCCGAGGATGATGTCACTCTTCGCTTTGCTTAGGGAGGTAATTGTCTCAGGATTTTGTCACTCTCTCTCTCTCTCTCTCTCTCTCTCCGCTTTCCATACGAAGGTTTTTAACAACTGGTTTCTTTCGTATTGATAGCACAGTGTAGCATCATCCTTGGATAAGTCGCCATCTGGTGGCGGTGGTAGCGATTGTGAGCTTGGCCTGAGTTAAGTCCGACCGTCCATGTACAGTTCCGTTCAATGCACACGAGCTGCAGGGAAATATTGAAATTCGTTGCTTTTGTAGTCTAGTGGCCCAGGGCTCTCACGCGACAAGTGAGAAGACGTAGGTTCGATTCCCCCGCAAAGGAAGTGGAATTTCTCTCTTTCCTAAATTCATCTTCGCATCAACTAGCTGTTAAAAACCTTCGTAAGAAAAGCCTTGTCAAAGAATAAGAATCCATATATTTTACATTTTATGGACTGACTCAGAAGCCATCTGTTATAGTTATGACTTACAGGATGCGCCAAAAGTTCTTTCAAATTTTGAATTCGATTAAAAATGAACAAATGATGATGACAAGTCATGCCAATGGTTTTCAACTTGGAGTCGCGTGGCTTCTTTTGGCCCCAGGATATTCTGGGGGGTATTCATGGATGAAAATCAAGTGGAAGGAGAGCCTTGGCTGATGGTTAAGAAGGCCACGGAAATAATGAGATAAAATTCAGATGTAAAACAATGAAGTTCAGAAGTGAAATATAATGCTCATAGAACCCATATTAACACATGTGCCCCATCCGGCAAGGTTCGAGGCGCCAATGTCCATAAGGGTCTACATCAGTGATGGGCAAACTTTTTTTTTTAAAAGCGGGCTAACAAACAAGATCGAATTTTGGTGGGGGCTGGACATATTCGGATAATGAGTCATAACTGAAATTTTTGCGCCTAGAAGTGAAGCTCCGCAGATCCTGCGCCGGGCTGGATAGACGCTCTAAGCGGTCCGCATTTGGCCCGCTATGATGAGAACCTAGTATCATGATTTTGAAGAGTCAGCATGCGAAAACATAAGCTGTTACTTCAAGTCCGGTATGGGTGTCTCAGCACACATTTCATCCGGGGCAACCCATGATGTTGAGAAGCGCTGAGATGCAGCAGATTATGAAAATCTCAGTCTCCTGAGATCAAACGAAATTACAGCGCCTAGAGCAGTGGTTCCGAACTTTTTTCACCAGGGGCTCCCTTGCCCAATTCATGATTTATTCATTCTCACCAGAATAGTTTGGTAGATATTTTCCCATTTAAAAGAACCCCTTCAAAGCACAAATATGCGCGCAAATCAATAAGGCCAGCTCGCCGGGACGTACACTTTGAGAAACACCGGTCTAAAGATTCGAGCGGACTGATCAAGCGATAATGCTGACATCACTGTACTCGCTGATGGCGTCGTTGCTATGCGCATAAGCTATTCTATCCAAGGATGATGTCACTTTCCGCTATCCATACGAAGGTTTTCAATAGCTGGCTGATGCGAAGATGTATTTAGGAAAGGGAGGAAATTCAACTGCCCCTGCGGGTAATAAAACCCATGTCCTCTCACTTTCCGGGTCAACGCCCTAGACCACTAGACTCAAAGACATCGAATATCTCAATCTTTACTTGCAGATCTTGTGCACTGAACGGGACCGTACATGGACCTAACTCAGGCCAAAGCTCACAATTGCTGACATTGCCACCGGATGGCGACTCCGCTATCCATACGAAGGTCACGTGCGGACAGCGGAGAGTGACATCATCATCGGATAAGTCTTTCGGTTTGGAAAATTAATTACAATTTTAACTAATAGCTGGCGCCACTTGGATGAATGAATGAACTCTATAATTTTACCGCTTCTCTTATCCCGCTGTTGAGATCACTTCTAGACCAGCTTCGTGACCTAGTCCAGAGCATTCCTCCCTTTACTGAGTCAAAAAGAAATAGAGAAAATTACAGTCATGGAAAATCATGGCAATATATTTCCCCCGGGCAATTGGGTACTGCCGCGATTAACAGATTGAGTCACACAGTCGATTTATTTCCCAACTTCTTTCTGTGGGGCCATTCGAAAGTCAATGTTTACGGCAACATGCGCTGAAAGCTGTATCCGCTTGAACTTTTCATCTGTGAAAGTTCATACGCAGGACCGTAACTAGGATTTTTGTGAGGGGGGACAGACATTATTTTCCCGTCCCCACCATTGTGAAATTCGATGGCTTCATATAATGGTGTTTTTGACCTCCACTTAAAACTTCCCCCACCTCCTAATTTTTTCCGCCTGGGTCAGTTGCACCCCTCTGCCCCCTCTAGTTCCAGCTTTGAGCATACGCATCCATTGTAGTACAGACATTGTGTGGGGAGGGGGGGGGGAGGGAAGTGTTAAAAAAAGCTTCAAACTCCACTTTTCACCTTTGTCATGTCCTGGTAACTATTTCGAATCCGTAGTTCTGTGATTGGATACGTTTACGAAGGGCAGTAATACTAACTGTTTGAACGACTGTGGTGCCATCTATTAGCCAAAGCAGCAACTAATTTCATAAACCGGCTTATTTGAAATTTATGTTCTGCCCATCAAACAAAATGCTTATTTATTTTTTTCTGTCTATCACTATTTCCAAGTTATGTTGTTTGAATGTCAGGTAGTCCTTACCGGAGCACCCTGTACAAGAAAATTCATATTAAAAATAGTATTTGCAGAAACTGGTGATTTCTTAATATCAAAATCACGTCCATATCAGCGACTGAAATATTACAGTAATTTGTACCAGCTTGGACAAAACACATGAGATATCGGTCACAAGTCAGCAAGTATCAAGCAATATATTAGCTGGCAAACGAGTATCGGTGAAGGTATTAATTTGACAGTATTAAAAGTCCTTTGATCACGAAGTCGAGTCACGCTCCAGATGATCAGGGGCAGAGAAACTTCAACCGATAACCTCCAGGAGAGCGACCGCAATGGACTCGAGCACAAAGCGCGGGATCTTTTGGCCAGTAGGGAATTGCGATTCGAAGCGAGTGTGCATACTGTATGCGTGCGGGACACCCGAGCCAAGATTAATGTGATTCCGATAAACTTGTGCCCCGACACGAGTGTTCAATATAAGGAATGCATACCATGACCAGAGAGAGGGAGATGATTCATTTACGTGCTGCCGGGACTCCAGTTGTTGCGTTTCCGAGAAATCCGATACCCCCTTAAGGGACTGGATGCTGCTACCCTCTACCCCCCTCTCATATTCGCATGTCAACGCTCATTTATTAAAGTTGGAAGAAAGTATATCATGTTGGGATGAAGCATTGGTTTCACATTTGGAATCAGTTGGAAAGTGAAATCGTGATATACGAAGGTCATTGGATGAGTGGAATGTCCACTAAGCCATTATCTTTCCGCGTAGGTATTGCATTTATTATAACAATATCCCTTGAGATATTGCTTTGTGCATGTAATGTATAGCCACTACACTTCCAATGCCAACTATGATTCGGTACACTGTCTGCAGATGATTCTGGTACCTTTTGCAGAAAGCTCTTCCTGGGTGAGAGATGGGTGTCCGTGAACAGACTGTTTCGGTTTTTGGAATATGTCGGAGTATATCGACTTTTAGCATTGTACAGGGTGTCCTGTAAGTGCTAGTACGGTCTTTATCTCATTAATCGTCCGTCGTAGAGATGTGATTCCAATTTAGGAAATGCTCAAAAAGCGTTCAAAAATTACCCTGCACCAGTTTTGAGAGGGGAAATACAGTGTCACAGTGTGAACAGCCAAAACTAACGAACAATGCTCCTTTCCCTCATTTATGCTGTAAATTTCCCAAATATTTTCTCAGATTTTTTTGATTCGAATATCTCAGCGAACACTGCACTCAGGAACTTCGCGATTTTTTTTTTGTTGGTCTTATGAGATGCAGGGCAGCAACTTTCTAATTGGAAGTTAGAGGACAGGGAGACTGAATAAAATTTAGATTTCTAATTTTGTGACACACTGTATTTTCATTCTCGAAACTGGTGCAGGGTAATTTTTGAAATCCTTTTGAGTTTTTTTTTTCAAATTGAAGCTATACCTCTACGACGGACGACTGATGAGATAAAGGCCACATTAGCGCTTACAGGACACCATGTATAAAATCCATACTGACCACTATGAGCATCAAATGCACACAGTGATGCGAAAACAATCAATTCCATGTGTGGGAACGCAACATTATTTGAAATAATTATTTAAACTCTTGAAACATAGGCCGTGAAGTAAATTAATGAATCTAAACAGAATAGTTGAAAATGTTTTTACAGGATATTGAGTTGATAAATTTGTACGTGATCAGAATATCAGCAGGTAAATTTCTGCGGGATCAGAATGTTGAATCGGTTAATCTCTGCTTGATCAGAATGTTGAATCGGTTAATCTCTGCTTGATCAGAATGTTGAATCGGTTAATCTCTGCTTGATCAGAATGTTGAATCGGTTAATCTCTGCTTGATCAGAATGTTGAATCGGTTAATCTTTACGTGATCGTGATCACAATATTGAGTAGGTACATTTATACTTTATCAGAATATTGAGTTAGTGACTTCCTATATGATTTGAATGTTCAGGTATTGAATCTCTACGTTGGATTTGCTGTTTAATGGTGAGAGATACCCGGGACCATGCTGCCCCAATAATTTCTGTATGATCTGGATATTGAGTTGATGCATCCCCACATAGTTAGAATGCTCAGTAGGTTAAGTTCTTCGTGATCAGAATATGGAATTGGTAAAGTTCTATGCAATCGTAATATTGAGTAGGCAGATCTGTAGCTAAATAGAATGACAACAAAAATGTCGGTGTGATCAGACTGAATTGGAGAAGCTCTAGTGATCAGGCTGTTTAATTGGAGAATCTCCACGTGAACAGAATATTGAGATGGTAAATTTCTATAGGACTAAACTAGAACTGAATATGAAGTTGGTAAATTTCTTCGGGATCAGAATATCAGCTTGTGAATCTGTGTGTAAACAGAATTGAATACGTTCATACCTACGCGAGCGAAATACCAGCTTGTTAATTTTTACGTGATCCGAATATTAACTTTTAAATTCCTACGGCACAAGAATGTTGAACCGGTGAATATCTGGGTGAGGACAGAATATTGAGTTGGTAAATTTCGGCGTTACCCGAATATCAGATGATAAATTTCGATTCGTGATGCAAAACAAAAAAAGATCAATAAAAAACTCGCTTTTTTCCTATTATAATTTATTTCGGAAGCAAATTTTCTGCCTTGCAGACGAGTTGCTTTGAGGAGCAAATGCGAGCTGATCTCCCAGTTCAAAAGTCTCGCCACAGAGAGGCAACAGGCCCACAACGATACAATTATTCCATCATTGTTAGAAAAATAGATGGCAGCACTACAAATGAGAAGCATTAAACAGAAACAAACTTCCCGTCAGGTTCGCAACACGTACACACCCATTCCAACATGTACCAATTCGTTAGAAGTTCCGCAGAGGAATATCGACGAGGTGCAGGTTCAGTAGAGAAGTTGTTGGGTTGCCAATATCCAGTTCGGCAAGTCTAGAACGGAATCCTAATTTTGGCTATCTTTATGCGCAACATATTTTCTACATCACTCCATCTTATAAATTACATATACACATATTTCATGACGCTCCATTACATAAAATGAATTCGTATGTTTGCGAAACCACTATTTTCGAATAACTTCCAAAGGGGGAACAGATTTTCTTCATCTCTTATATTGAAAGAAACCATCATCCTGTGATAAACAGGAAGACAAATAGCAGAACGCTAGTTGTTTGAAGTCAAATTAATATAGTTAAGTTACATAAGCTATGCTGAGATATTTAGAAACTAGGAATATATTTGCGTATTTAGAAACGTCGGTGAGTTTTCAGCAGAAAAGATTTCCTCGAAAAGACATTTCAAACGAACGGCTAATTAAAAACGGATAGCGATCCTTCTAATCATGGCCTTTTAAAAACGTCTCCGCGAAAATTATTCGTAACGTTGTTTTCCCCCCTCGAAGGGAAATCCAAAACTTTTCGTTTTTGTTCCGCAATCGGCGATTGAACTTCTCTTCCCCTTGGAACGAGTTCCATTCAAATTAATTAATTCGACTTTTCTCCGGAACAAGCTCCATTCATTTCTGTGTGTCTTTTGTATCGGCAATAAAGTCCCAATATACGTCTTGCATCTAAGGCTTGAAAAACAAAACACACGTCGTGGGTAATATTATCCAATGAATATATTTACGGGACAAATACATTACGGTACTTTTGTACACGACAATTTCTATCAGAGAATCTCCAATTTAATGTAACATTTCTTATTGTTTGTAGAAAATTATAGTTTTAGTGATTTTGTATGCAATGGAATCACAAATAAATTTCTATTTTGTATGCATTTATCACTTACGGATAAATTGCAATGTAACTTAAATTGGGACGAGACTGAAAAAGGGTTTTAGCTTTTCAAAAATGTTCATTCTGTTCAGTGTGATTTTCCATTGAAGCTGGTAATTTCATTTTACCATGGGAATAAAATATTCTATGTGCTCTTTATCGCACATGGCCTGTTTATTGCGCATGCATTGATTTATTTTCGAGATTCAACTAAGTATAAATAAATCGCATAAAGAAATTAATATGAGGAGACTGAGGTGTTTGTGGACGTAGTTCAATGACGAATGGATTCTCGGTTAGCGTCCGTTAAACCGAGAGATACCCAGGGCCACATCACCGTATGGCAATATCGGCTCATTGTTCTCAAGGACTGAGTACCTCTGGCAATTTATTTCCTAAAAATATGCACATTCAAACTACATTATTAACTTAAGAAGTACAAAATCATAATCTAATTATAAATCAGTTACAAGATCATGATCTAAGTATACAGTCATAAATCAATATTACAAGGTGTCCTGTAAGTTCTAATGCTTCTTTTATCTTATCAACCGTCCATCGTAGAGGTAATACTCAAATTTAAGAAAATAGCCAAAATACTTTTTATTTTGTAACACACTGTGCTTTCACTCTCAGGACTGTTATAGGGTAATTTTTAACGCCTTTTGAGCATTTTCTAAATTGGTCCTCTACGACGGACGATTGATGAGATACAGGCCGCATTAGCACTTACAGGACACCCTGTATAATCCTACATCGCATATCGAATCCTAATTCGAATATAGAATCTTTAATCGCATATTGTGGAACGAATCATGTATCGATATAAAATCCATAATCGATTACAACTTCAATTTAAATAGTTCGATTTGCTGGTGGTGTGCAGGGCTGAACAAATCTCCGGCAATTAACATGCCCGGAAACAAGTCAGTAAGTCGCGGGTTCTTAAACTGTGCGCAGCTCTGCAGTGCGTCTGACCGTGAAACTGCTCTGGGCGAGTCGCGGATAAGCGTTGATTAAGGAAAAGGGCGCTGCGGTGGGAATAAGTTTGAGAACCTATGCACCAAGTTACAACAGTTGAATCACGTTTTAACGAATACCGTTGTAGCGAAAATCTCGTTTTAACGAACACTTTTCTAATCTCCCAGGTAAGTTTACATAGGAACAAAGCAAAAACCTGGAATTCCCTTACGACGAAATTTCATTATAACGAAGTGATTTCTCTGGTTACTTGGAGTTCGTTATAACGGGATTCGACTGTATTTCCCTAGCCCATAGGATCGTACCCGATTTACAGCACTGAAGTAGATTTCCTGCGGTTCCCACTTCGAGGCGCGAATGCGAGACGATCTCCCCGTTAAAACGTTGCAATTATTTATTCATTACACTTCACTCACTATGAGTTGAGAAAAAACTCATAGTTAAAAAAATTGATTGCAGATGGCAGCACTATACATAAACACATATTCCAACATGTACCAATTCGTTAGAAGCTCCACAGAGGAATATGGACGAGGTGCATGTCTGGTTTAGTAGTAGTAGTGGAAGTCGATTTACAGTCGGATGGCAGGCGCAGGCCTACGATAGGTGGCCGGATCATGCTAATGAGAAACCGGGACACAACGCAAATTCGCTAATAAAAACCAGGAAATCTTGAAAAAAAAATTCAGGAGGCACAATAGTGTCGAATGAATAGAATTTACCTATTGGCTAGAAATCCTAGGACTTGTACGGTTTAGTTCAGTGTTGTTCAATGTTTTTCTCATTGCAGACCACTGAAATTAAGTGGACATTTTCGTTGACCGGCAAAAATGTGAAGAAAACATGTTGCGAATCAGTGGAAAAAAAATTGAAGAAAAATTTCCTAAGTTCCTGATTTGGGTCGGGATTACACCGTAAAAGTTTTAGACAGGTTCATTTATAAAACTTATCATTAGCATATCGGTTACATTCCCTGGAATGTAACTGATGCACTTTTATTGGTTGAATTTTTCAAGTTTTATGAATGAAATTTTATAAAATTTTTATATTTTAATTTAAGGCCAGCCTCGGTCTAAGGCCGGCATTACACCATATGAGTTTTATAAAAGTTCGTTTATAAAACTTGAAAAATGCAACCAATAGGCGGATCAGCTAAGTTCGCTCGAATGTAACAGATGTGTTTATTGGTGAGATTTTTCAAGTTTTATGAAATAATTTTTGTCAAACTTTTATTGTGTAATACCGGCCTAAACCTAGGATTACATTATAAAAGTTTCATAAAAGTTCATTTATGAAACTCGAAAAATACAACGAATAATGTGATCGAGTGCATTTGCTGGAATGTTACCAATGCTGTAATTCGCATTTTTCAATTTTTACAAAAGTACTTTTATCAAATTTTTATAGTGCAATCCCAGCCTAACGCCAGGAGTACACTGTAGAAGTTTCATAAAAGTTCATTTGTAAAACTTAACAACACTTAACAGACCTCTATTTTTGTAGAAAAGTAGGTATATCTACATTTTCTCAGACTTCCGTCCCAAAAAAAAAACAAAAAAAAAAAATGTAAATTTAAATCCACAAAATAAATAATTCACGAATTCCAAATATTCCAAACCAAAGCGAAGAAAATTTTGCAAAAAATAAATGCAGACGAAAGCGAAGTATTTTCTTTCGTTGATCATCAGCATAAATCAATCATCCACATACATCCGAATGAATACATAAAAGAAAAATTGGATCCACACACACAAATGTTCTTTCTTCTATTATACCTTATGAAGCTACAAAAATATTCCTCCACAATTCCCTGGATATCACGATCCGGAAGAGAAAGAATTCAAGGCGCATTTGGATCCGGGAAATCCTGAAAGAAATGCGACTAGTTGGACGGATTTTTGAAACACGTCTCCAGAGGAATGCAATGTGACAACGGAGAGCAAAGATTTCGGATACCCAGGAGAAAAATCCATAAGAATTTTATTTCTTTTTCATTTTCCAGACAAACGTTAAGGAAAAATTTCTCAACGTTTTTCTTTACACGTCATTGTCGGTTTTTTCTAGACCAAGTGTCTTTCAATCGGTCAATTTTTTTTTTTTACTCCTAAAGACAAAAAACAATCTGAGAGGAAACTAGTGTCATTTCTTTTAGGTGTAAATTTTCTTCAATTTCCGTTTAGCTTGCGAAGATGTAGTTGGAATATTTTCATTTCCCCACGTGTGGAAGCCATTGACCGAATTCAAATTTAAGGATTCGCCGGAAATTTTAGAAATCTCGTCCCAGCGGAGTTCACGGAAGAAAAAAACTGTATTGTAATTGAGGAGCTTGAAACGTGGAACCATGTTTCATTGCCCAGATTAGGTGTGGGGCACTTTTTATGGAAACTTTGTGATTTTCACAAAAAAAAGTGGGTTCTGAAACAAAATACTGTATGAAATTTCTGAAATATCTCTAAAAATTTTTGAGATATTCTAAATTATGTCCTCAAAATTGGTTCATTTTCAGTACTTACGCCAGACATTGTACACTGAAAACCACACAATTTAATTGAATAGTTTTGATACTGTGTCTTTATTTGATTGTCACCTGTGTGATGAGCTAAACGTTTTAAGATACATGAAATATTCTTTGAGATATGACAGTTTTCGTGAAGCAACACGTGTGAAAAATTTCACGAAACAAAATCAATTTTTTTTAAATTCAAACACAGCTGTAAAGTATCCAATTTTGAACATATAGCCAACATTCTTGTTCATTGCTCAGCTAATGTTATCTGAAACGCTTTCGGAAAATTTCATGAGAATATCTACTTCACCAAACACCAACTGTGGCTATATCGCCACATTCCAATTTACTACCATTAATGAGAGGGGTTGGAAATGAAGGCGCTGTCTATCGGTGGTCTCGCCTCAAGTTCGTTAGGAAAAATATCTTATCTATACTCTTCCTTGGGTTCGAACCCGGGACCGTGACAGCATCCTACCACCACGCCACTCTGGCTCCCATGAGAAAATCTCGCATAGATTTTGAGAAATATGGTTTCGCGTGGAATAAAGTAACGGACCCAAAAATGCGTTTGAAAATTCTGTGGTGTTTGGTCAGAACATGATATCTCGAACATGAGTTGCAAAAATTCATTTTTTGCGATATCCTACATATTATTCCATGTGAGAGGCAGAATTGCATCCAAATCAGACAATTTGCTCATACAAGAGATGTAGAACTGCATTTGTAGACACTTTATTCATGCATAAAATGCAGAACTTCATTCCTCTCATACATGAATTGCTTTAAAAAACGAAAAATAAGAAAACTTTTTTTTTGCATAAATTTCCTTCCATATCTGTTTAGCTTGCGAAAATATAGTTGACATATTTTTCATTCTTTGACCGAATTCAGGTTTGAGGATTCACAGAAAATTCTGGAAACATCGTTCGAGTGGATGTATCTTATCATTTCCACGTACGAAAAAAACGTAATTCTTTTATTCGTATCGCGTGATGTGAACGTGGAGTATTGTCCCCCACGCGTGTCTCTCACTGATGTCCAAAGAACTTTGGATCGTACTTAAATTTATTAAAGTTTCAATCAGCTAAAAGGGTTTGAACAACATCTGGACATAAGGCTCCCTATTTGATGGACGCAGATGTCACATTTTCGGAACATTATTTCATATAATATGTACGGAATGACAATCTTGAAAATAGCTGATGTATCGAGAGTGTATATAAATATATAGTGGTGTTCAGTATAGGGAGGGATCGTAAACTCTCCCAACAGGAGAAATACAGCTTGCAGTAAAACATCATGACGGATAATATATGTTTTGTAACGCAAAGACCGCACTTTAGTCCTAGTGCTCGAAAAAGAGTGAAGTTACGCGTCGACTGACAGTAAAATAAATAAAAAAAAACACTCCACTGGATGATGCATGAATTGCAGAATTTTTCTTTCCTATCCACCATTTTTTTTCTTTGTTCATGAATGAGTGGTAGCAGAATTTCATTCGTAAAGACACTTCACGCATGCAGGAGTTATAGAACTCTATTCCTGCCGCTATGGATTGCAGAACTCCAGTCCTGCCAGTACAAATTGCAGAGCGCCATTCCTGCCATTACGAGTTACAGAACCCCGTTGCTGTCATTATGAGTTACAGAACTCCATTCCTGCCATTACAAGTTACAGAACTTCGCTCCTGTCATCAATTGCAGAACTCCATTCCTGCCATTACAAGTTACAGAACTTCGCTCCTGTCATTATCAATTGCAGAACTCCATTCCTGCCATTATGAGTTACACAACTTCATTCTTGCCATTATGAATTACAGACCGTCCTCTGTTCCCGCCATTATGAATTACAGACCGTCCTCTGTTCCCGCCATTATGAATTACAGACCGTCCTCTGTTCCCGCCATTATGAATTACAGACCGTCATCTGTTCCCGCCATTATGAATTACAGACCGCCTTCTGTTCCTGCCATTACGAGTTATAGAACTGACATTTTTGCCCCATGAGTAGTGAAATTGCATCTGTATCAGGCACTTATGCGCGAATTGCAGAATTCCACTTTAGCAGACACTTTACTTATGTATACGTTGCGGAGTTGAATTTGTACAGACAACCGCACTTAAGCAAGAGTAGCGGAACTCCCATATTAGTTGCGGAATTGAATCCAAATCAAACGTTTTGCTCATACATAAGTTGCAAAATTCCATTTGTACAGACACTTTAAGTATGCATGAGCTGAAAACCCCCATTTGTATAGATTGTAGAACCTTTACTCATAAACGAGGTTGCAGAACTTCATTCTAGCGATTAAACTGCATACGCTTCAGACACCTAAGCATGTGTTGCTGAATTCCATTGGTACTGGCATTTTATGCACGAGTTGAGTAACAGAACTCTATTCCTGGCGTATAAGTTGCGGAATTGTACCCGAATCAGACACTTAACACGTGCATGAGATGCAGAACTCCAATCCTACAGACAATTTACTCATGCACGAGTTGAGGGATTCTATAAGTACAGAAATTTTACTGATGCATGAGTTGTAGAGTTTTACAATCGTATCAGATCGTGCAGAGTTGCATTCATTCAGACTCTTTACTCATGAGTTGCGGAATGTCATTTGTACAGATACTTTACTTGTGCGCGAGTTGCCGAACTCCATTCCGGTCATATGAGTTGACATTGCATCCGTATCAGACACTTCACTCATGCATGTGTTGTTATATTAAATTGGTACTAGCATTTTATGCACGAGTTCAGTTGCACAACTCTATTCCTGTCATATGAGTCGTGGAATTGTGTCCGAATCAGACATCTTGTTCATGAGTTTCAGAACTCCGTTTATACAGGCATTTCACTCATGCATGATACATGCACTTTATTTATACTCGTGGAGCAGAATCATAACCGCATCACACCGTATTAAAACAGGGTTCCATTCTTCCAGGAACTTTACTCATACATGACTTGCAAAATGGATTCTTGCCATATTGAGTTACGAAATTATAACCGGATCAGATATTTTACTCATACATGAGTTGCAGAATTGCATTTGTGCAGCCACTTTACTTATGTAGGAGTTGCAGAGCTAGATTCCCCCCCCCCCCATATTAGTTGCAGAAAGATATCTGAACCAGCCACTCCATTCAAAACTGCAGATTCCATTACAGTTCAACTATTCACTCTATTTTCTATAGATTCGTGCGAAGCTAGCAGTCAGTAGGATTTGAAAACTGGAATCCTACTTTTTTGATCGGATATACAGGGTACATTGGTAACAGGGCATGTGACATTTTACTGGCGAACCAAGGGTCCTAGTGGGATACTTCCAATTAGAAAAAGTATCAAAATAACTTGTAGTAATCAGACATTCCATCTATGTAGCAAGGGGTTACATTGTTATCAAAAAAAGTGTATGCCTTCCCCATGTGCTAAAAACAACGTAAAGAAAGTTGTTGCCCAGTCTCTCGTGATACCAACCAAAAAAAAAAATTCATGTTTCTAATTGCGATATTCACTGAGATAATGAAATTCGAACTTAACGTAATTTTTTTCCCCAAATTACCAACTTTCTAATTGGATTTTTAAGCACACGGGGACGGTATAAAAAGCTAATTTCTTTTAAATTTGATAAGCATACGACTCCTTGCAACATACTCGTAGATAACTTATCCGAATATTAGACGTTATTCGGACGCTTTTTCTAATTGGAAGTATTCCTCTAAGACCGACGGTTCACCAGTAGAATGACAGACGTCCTGTTACCTATATGCACCCTGTGTAATATGCAGTATATAACTTATTATAACACATACAAGTCTGATTCAGACTTCTTAAATAAGGCCAGTTGCAGACGCCATTCCATTCTGGATTACTATTCGACGAACAACTACTAACCTACCACAATACAAATTTCCACAATTTAAATACTTTATAAGATTTTCGATTGTTAAGGGTTTAGTTAATAATGCAGATTGAGATGTGTATTAGATAAACCAACTGACATTTTCAGGTTTGAAATATTATTTCAGTAATGACTGACAAATTGATCGCAATTCTGGAAGTCCGCGAGCGAAATTGCAGTTCGATGTAGCTGCCAGATTGTTGCCACATTGTTTATCATAGTTTTTTTATTATACCTTGAAATCTTTCTATTGGCTGCTCTGGATTCCATCGTAAGAATGGAATTTCTGAATTTTCAGGAACACCGAATACCCCAACCATGTTGCATAATCCGAATATAATACACGGTAATCTCAGTCTTTTCGATGGGCAGCGCACGGGGCTCCGGATCTAGCTAATTAACTGACTTTGTATTCCGTGTAGCGTTTCCAAAATCTTTAGGTACATGACGGATAATGTACACAAATATATTGGCTTAAGTAACGATACTCCTTTTTCAAAAAAAAAAGAAGTGATTCTTATCTGAACTGAATGCAAAATATTGACGTAATTAGGATGGAAAGTAAACAGCTCCTGTGAAGGTTTGAAAACTTTACTCGAAACTTATCCCGTAATTAGTTTTCTTCTTCAGTTTTGACAAGAAATCTGATGCGGTCGATCGACTCAGGAAACTCTTCAAGTCCTGCATGCTTTGAATAGGATCGTGTTCTGAATACGAAAAATGGATATTTCTCAGCAGTTTGTCAGTGCTTCGAGGATGAAATTTTAAAGAGCTTTAACCGCATTATTTTTTGTGATGCAAATATTTTTCATGTAAGTTTTCTGACATTCGGCTCGACATGGGCAAATCCTGGAGTCATTGCCGATTCTAAAGAGACACTTAGAGTAGTTTATTCTTGTAATCTACGGCCATTTTGAATTTGAAGTGGTTCAAAATGTTGGAGCTTATAATGTGATTAGTGTAAACAAGAACGTTCGTATTATGAATTCGAAAGGAAAAAGAAAATGGTTGAAATGCAAAATAAGGGAGTTTCTTTATTTGTGTTGTAGGTTTATTTAACGCCAAGCATGTTCACCGAGGTAGTTCCAATGACCCTTTATGGATATTAACTTGATGTGTCTAATCAATTCCCGGTTAAGAGATACTAACCCCTGGCCCAGCAAACATAGTTCGCCATACGGGGTTCCCCGAAGGGAGCATTTATTTTCTCCACAAAAAAAAAAAAAAAAAATCAACTTTACATCTTGGCCCAGGGAGCAACCATTAACAACTCGCGAGCAGCAATTTAGTGTCCCTGGGGTTTATAATAATTGCTTCACTTAAGTATTATATTTTACATTGTAATTATCACACTGTAGATACACATTCACATATCACACATGAGTCCGACAATCATTTGATCTTTCAACATAAAAAAAAGAGAAAAAGAAAGAAAAAAAAAAAACCTATACACACATCAGGTCAGCTGAAATACACGAAGCAAATCAGTCCGTCAATCAGCTAATTTTGCACGAGATCGAAGAACACTGTACTACAAGTTATATTTCAGTCGATTTTATGCATTGTAACTTACAGTATTAGATATTAACATATATTTTATGTGCACTGCTCCACACATGCTATCACGAACTAAAAGTTTACATATTTTCGTAAAAAATCAGTATATGACATAAATTGAAAAAAATTGATTGATTGATTGATGAAGAAGATACATAATGAGTCTTGTCTGTGGAACCTTGCCTGATAGACTCCCAATGCCCCATGTTGAGTCAACAATTGGTTGATGTAGAAGTCTCCATAGATGTTGGTTGTTTTAACCTTCGGCATTATTGAGTGTGTAAATCTGCCTTTTGTAGTTGAGTTCCACAGCCTCTGCCATTCATCCTGTATATTTTTTTTTATGGCATTTTTAAGTTGTATTTTAGTGATTTTAGTTTTAATGTCAATTTGGTCCTTTTTTGTTGCCTCTTTAGCTTTATTATCCACATAGTCATTTCTTTTATTATTATTATGCGCTTTGATCCAATGAAATTTGATATTATTTATCGTTGCCAGATTTTGTATTGTACGATGAATTTCGTTATAATTGTTAGGGTTTGCTAGCGCTTGTAGTGCCGATTTCGAATCACTAAAAATGTGCACATTTTGAAGGTGATTTTCATGAGTATATTGCACCGCCTGTGATATCGCTGTAATTTCGGCTCTAAATACAGTGCTATGATCACTAAGCCTTGTTAGTAGCTCCTTTTCAATCTGTGTGTTTTTATAATGCACATAAGCACAGCCAACCCTGTTTTCAATCCTGGATCCATCTGTGTAAATTGAATTTTCCATACTATCTTTTTGATCTTCATTCCAGTCGATCTTCTTTTTCTCCCACGGTGGTATTAGAGCCGGCTTATCTTCTTCTATGTGCTCTCTTTTAACAATATTTTGATTAATGCATATTTGTTCTCCAAGTTGAAGCAATTTGTAACGTTTCAGCAGATTTTGAAGCGTAATCTGTATGGGTGGTATCCCAGTAAGTACATTCAATGCTTCATTAGAAACCGTAATATAGCATTTTGAGATTACAATTAAAGCTTTCCTCTGGATAGAAATTAATTTGTCATCCTGAGTTCTTGTATTTGTGTACCAGATTTCGTACCCATATATTACCATTTTCTCCAAGCATTCCAAATAAATTTTTTTTAGCACTTCAGCTTTGACACCCCAAGTGGCCCTTGATCTTTGAACAATTCCTTGCGTCTTTTTGGCCATTTTGTTCTTAATGTATTGTAGATGGTCAGTCCATGAAAACTTTCTATTGATGACTACGCCTAAGTATTTGAATTTTGTTACATATTTTAGTGATTTTTTATTCATCTTTATGGAGGGGATCGTTGGTATTTTGCCCCTTTCTTTTACTATCGTAAATAGGCATTTCTGAAGATTAAATTTCAAGCCAAATCTGTCCGCCCATCTTGCAAGCTCCTTAAGGATGTTCTTTGATTTCTTGATGAACTTGTATGGTGCTTCTCCTGTTATTATGATCAAGAAGTCATCACCAAACGCTTGTAGTATTATACCTTTAGATGTAGCCTTTTTAAATATCTCATTTGCTGCAATGTTCCATATCATGGGTCCCAATACCGAACCTTGCGGTACTCCAATGTTATATTCTTCAAACTTATTTGTAAGTTGATTCCAATACGTTCTTTCAATTCCCGGTTAAATACGCATCCGTAAACGAAACACTTCAACATCATATTGGGAGTAGTGGGGATAGATGAAATATAAAACGGTGCCATAATTGGCGATTATTTAAGTGAACTGTAAACTGCATTCGAACCGGAAATACCTTTCCTCTATGAGGGCGTGGGGGAGGGGGGTCTTCGAGAGTGAATATGTAAATTGGTAGATAGGTATGTCCAGCTAGGTAGGGACCCTAGAACACCACTTTACCCAGAAGGATCTGTCAGGATGTCCAGATGGCTCTCTCAAGAGAAGGAGGAGGTGGGATGGTTTACACAACAACCTTTTTGCCTCTGCGGGCTAGATATGCGAAATAGCGCGGGTTCTCAAACTGATGTACTTATTGTGAAGCACGGATGGATCCGTTTTTTGTGAAGAAACAATTTAAGTAGGTTGAACTTAACCACCTGAAGGACTGCATTTCACCCATTAGACGTTGTGTGACCCTCCCCCCCCCCCCCTTCCTTGGAATGAAGTTGTAAATAAAACTACTCGGCTTCAAGAGCATATACGGTGTGTAAGAATTTCAAAGTTATTTGGGTCGTTTAAACATTAGTTCTCAAACTAGGAATATGAAACTCATGCGAACCTCACATCTTCTAAGGGAACAAAGGGTGAAACATTAATGGGAGCCAAGTTAAAGTGGAGACATAATAATGACACAGAGAGGTTTGAAAGAAAAATTGAAGATATAGAGTATTTAAGAGTTATATATAGTAGGGGAAAAGTATGAGAATTTCATTTTTACACTAGGTTTACAAAACGGAGGATGTCAGTATAAATATCTCTATAATGCTCTACCCAAGTGGATCCAGACATTGACTTCATTTAAAAACATTTTGTGCTCTATAAATTTGGTTAGAAATAAATTGCAATTAGAGGGAGATTATCTCTCCTTGGATTAGGGCTTTGGTTAATCGGGGGGGGGGGGGTTATAGCTCAAAGTCAGGGCCTGTCTCTTCATAAGTTTGGGCCCTGGGCAAATACGAATTTTGGACCCCTAATATATAGTGTTCTTCTAAGCAAAGTGTGGGGGGGGGGAGAAGGGCCCATGCCTATTTTAAGAAAAGCAGCCGATTTCGAGGACTTGGGCATGTGCCCCGTTTTCACACGCAGAAAACACACCCTATCCAAAGTAAGAAGTGGGCGCGAAAAGGTTATGAATATGGTTTATGTTGAATAATTCACGGTGATTTGTGAATTCAATCTAAATCAGCCATGGAGTTTATGAAAAACTCTCGCTCCATGAAATTTGAATCTGAGGACCGTTGTCTAGACTTCTTCGAAGGCACACACACACACTTTCAAGGAGATGCAGGTAAACCATATCAACACCACCACCGATCGCAGCGCCATGGATTATATAAGCATGATACACGCTGGCTTCTTATTCTGCAAGTCGGCGTCGTTATACATTGGTTAAAAACATGAGGTTAAAACATGATTCAATTTTATTAACCGGTCATCCGTAGCGGCGCGGACTTACAGAAACCAGCATGCGCTATGTTTGTACCCTAGGTTCATCACGAGCGGGAATTGCAAGCGAATTCGAATAGACGAATCAAATATCTCCATTTCGCAACCAACCAATCAGAACGTTGATTTAGGCTTACATGCAGGCACCCAGTTTCATTCTGACCACGACGTTTGACTCGAACAGACGTCGTTGAACGACAGGGAGCGAAGATTATGTGACCAGCCCATGTGGGATCCCCGGTCAGCGCGATAGCTGTTATATTTATCTTGTAAAGATGACACTTCATGTCGAAAGGAAATTCGTTTTATTTGCGTTAGGGAATTTTGTGGCCTTTTCGCTATTTATATCAGGCAAAGCATTATTTACTATTCGAAAGCTTTAGCCAATACTCGTTTAGATGCGTATTTTCACGAATCAAATTTCGTTTTTACCCCCCCCCCCCAAAAGTTTTTTAAAGACTAAAAACCACTCTTCAAATTTTCTTTTCAAATTCGCAGAAAAGAAAAAAAAATTAAATTTTGGAAATGTTTGTGTATAGAAAAAGACAATAGTGTAGTGCAAAAGGCATGGATTGCGTGGGTATTTTTTTGCTTCCCTCACCCTCTTAAACAATCACGTTGGACCAGTGTTATCCGAAAATATAATTTTGAAGAGTGATTTTTCCCTCCTCTCCAAAATTTTAAAGAGTGTTTTTGTGCAAAGAGGAGTTTTTTTTTTTTCAGAGATAAATATATATAACTGTATTTAAAAGAATCTACCTAAAATTTAAAGGAGTATTTCCACTCCTCTCAACGAAATTTGGGGTAGTAAAATCGAATTTTGATGCGTGAATCACGCATCTAGATGCGTATTGGCGAACACTGGGTAGAACTAAGGGGGATCGATCCATCATCAAGGAAAATATGGGACATCGCTCAAGGATGATAAAAAGAGTCTGATCGTCGAAGAAATTTCCAATCATCTCTGAAATTGCTTGAAACTAGCTTTGAGTAAGGGAGAAAAAAAGCCTCCGGCGAATCTGCAGTGAATTAAAACTTATTTCACTTTATATGTAAATATCTATATCACTATTACTATTTGTCGAAAATTATGAAAATTATCTGTAAAAGTAGGGAATTCAAGTGAGCGTTGTCAAAAATGACAAATGGGATATTTTAACGTATTAAAAGTAGGATATAATGACGTAATGATACGGTATGACGGAAATCATTACGCTATTCATTCAGTTGATGCGGTTATTTTCCCTGCGAAAGCTAGGTTATGAATTGAAAACCTCCTCCTATATATGTTGTTCAAAGAAGAAGTCTAATGAGGGGAAATCAGCCGTGGGAACATCTACCACAGGTACAGCAAATTTTTAAGCAATTTTCTTTCTTGCGACATCAGTCGTCAGCTGATCATGAAGCATATCTTGTTGCTATCCACCCGAAGCAGTGGCATTTGGAAAGCGCACGGAAGCTGCAACATCAAAATGAAATGAAGTTTATTTGGTTGTATTCAAAACTTCACGTATGATGTGATAGGAACAACAGATGGGCTCAAAGAAAATTTAAGTCAATAATGATGTTTAAAAAAAACAAATTGTCACCAAACTATGGTTTCGTTAAGGACAATTCCAGATGATCGGTCCTTAAAGAGGTATCCGCTTACATTCTTTACTGGACCTTTTGCATGTAGCAGCTTTTATGTTTGTATTACAGTAAAGCAGGCGGACAAAAATCCTTAGACATTCTTACCCAATAAATACCCACGACTTTTCGTGTTCAAATGTCGGAATAGAAAAAAACAGACATATGTTTATTGAACAGCTGTTTCCCACAAATGTTTTAAAACTTAACCGAAATAAACAACGGTTTGCAGGGTTAGCATCGCTATGTCACGGGAATATTTCTAAGACAGGAAAAAAACCCTAAAAAAACAACCTATAGGTGGCGCTGACGTACAAAAGTCAAAAGAAAGATACGCAAATAACGAGCAGAATGCCTCCAAATCGTTTATTACAGCACTATGTGTTCCACATGATCACCAGTACAGGGGATAACACATTGCAGGCGAGTCAACTCTTTACAATTAATATTATGGGTAACACACTGGTCTTCAATATCCGTTTGGTTTCGTTAAGGACAATGCCAGATGATCGGTCCCCAAGGACCGATTCGCTTACATTCTTTACTGGACCTTTTGCCTGTAGCATCTTTTATATTTTTATTACAGCAAAGTTGGGGAAAAAATCCTTAAAGACATCCTTACCGAATAAATACCTACGACTTTTCGCGTTTAAATGTCGAAATAGAAAAAAGAGGCAAATGTTTATTGAGCAGCTGTTTCTCCCGAACGTTACGAAACAGTTTTCTTGGTAATCTTCATGAAAAAAAGGCGGGCGGAGAGAGAAAAAACACTCTATTTGCACTCCCGAAAGTGTTTCACAAATAGACACGAAAAGTGTCCTCGAGTTCGAGTCCCAAAAGTGTCTCGATTATACTCCTTCCCCCACCCCCATCTTTGTTCTCTGTGCACTTAAGGGGGATTAGACTTCAACAATAACTGTCCTGGATTTTCGGATCTTTCTTTTCTCACTGTAATATCCTCCAGGCTTTTGCCTTCATTCCCGATATATTTGAGAGATGCTTTCTATTGCGAACTTCAGAGGGGGGGGGGGGAGGTTCTTTCCATTTTGTTTTCCCCCTTTAGGTAATGATGTCATAATGTTGTCCATTTGATGGTGCGCTAAGTTCTAAGAGTTCCATCTCGATAGAGGTATAGTAGTAGAATACTCTAGGAAAATCCTTTTAATTCAGCTGCCTTTTGTATTTAAGAGAAAGTCAATATATTTATGAGCCCATTGTACAGTGTAGTTGTAATTTCAGTAGCGTTCTTTGGAGATCTTAGGCGAGTTCTACTTGACATTCCTTAATGGAACGAGGAGAGCACCGTCGTGTCAGTCAGACCTCCAATGTTAATTTTAATGATGAAAATTGAAGTGCAGGGAGATAAATATTTGTTTTTTGAATTCAAAAGCCACCAAATTGAGCTTATCTGCAGTTACCTTCTCTCTCTGTAATATCATAAACTGCGAGTCAGAGTCATGGTCAATGAAAATTACTTTATCAGTTACTTTATCATTGCTTTAGAAACAATCTAGATCTGCATAATTTTTGACTGTCGAAATGGCTTTCAACTGCCACATTTCATCTTCGTGTAGACTAGTGATTGATTTTGAGTTTTTCTAAAAATCAAGCAAAAATGCGCAATGGCTTGCTAAAAACCCAATACGTTTCCCTCATCATAAACCGAATTTACGACAGTGACGTGCTTTAAAATATCACTTTGAAGATGACGATGGTTTTAAACTGCGCCAATGAAAGAATGATGGAGATCACGTGCGTAGTTTGTAAGGACGGGCCCATTTTGCAAGGAATGGAGTCTTTAGTATAACACGGCGTTCAACGCATGGCCCGATGACAGCATGTGGCTCTCGCTGCTTTTTTTGCAGGCGGGAAGGTACGCTCAGTTACAGAACATATAGAAATACTGTGTAATGTAAAAAATCTCGAATGAAAAATATGTATTTTTGAAAATTGGCGAAAGAAGAAATTTCAAATTTACTTTTAGAAAACATTTCAAAACTAATGAGAGAAATAATTTCATGATTAATGAGTTTAATGAGAAATATTTTTATGTTTAATGATAAATATTTACAGAATTATTTAAGGAGATATTTTCAGAATCGATGAAAATGCATCTTCAATGAAAAAATGTTTCAGGATTCCAATGATTCCAATAATTTACTTTCACACAGCACCCTCTATCGACAAAACACTTAACTAAATTTTTTTTTCCTAAACCGTCTTCCCTTTGTGAGAATAACTTTTTTTGCATGAAACGCATTCAAATATAGCAATTCCTTATACGTATTTTCACGAATTTTGAAACTATTTACGATTTTATGGGCACCCTGTACAAGATGTATTAAATATGACATTTACGGCTTTGGCAATGGCACAGTCCACACTAAAAAAAATGATCAACCATTATAGTACCTGAAAACTTGTAGATACCCACCGACTTAGATTCAGCAGACCCTACGTTTCATTAGAAAAAACATGAAATATTGCATAAATTTGGATATTGAAACATATACCCACAGTAGGCTACTTTTTAAAATACACTCTTCATAGAAAATTATTCAATACATATCTTTTTAAATATTCCCTTGTCTATTCGAGATTTGTTGAAAAATATATCCTTGTATAGACATGGCATTCACAAACTGCAACCTGTTTCCTCATTTTTCCATTGAGGTTCGTTTACCTCATTTAAATTCCAAGTTTGTTTGAGGAAAGCACACATCTGCATTCACCATTTCCCGCAACCATACTCAGTACTGCCGGAATATGTTATATAACCGAGAAATATCCCACAAATCATGAGTTTTTTTCCCAGAATCTTCAAAAAGAAACAAGAACCAAGAGCCTTTCAAAAGGAAAGCGAAGAGAGACCCATCTCTTTTATCCCCACTCTTTTTTTGAAACTCGATATTCGGCATTTTTTTGCATATCGCTCGATATATTTTGCATTTTCTTTTCACTGATAGAAGCAGCTGGTTTTAATATATTCTGCGCACGATAAAGACACTCTTTCTCTTTCTATTTGTTATTTTCTGCGAAATTAAAAAAAAAACCACATCTGCGACAATTTTAAAATATTCTGTACATACATACATATATACAGGGTGGGCAAAGAGTGCGTAATCCTTACCCCGTTCTCCCACCACCACCGTGATATCTCAACGAGATAACGAGCAACCGAGAAAAAGATGGTGGCGGTTCCTCTCAGAACTAATCATTCTACAGGGTGTGCAAAAAGTCCGTAGAAGCTTCAAAAATTCATAAAAAACGGAATAATAACCGAAATAAAAAATGGTTTACAGGGTTAGCATCGCTAGGTCGCGGGAATTTTTTAAAGAGAAGAAAATAGAAAAACTCGAAAACAGCCGATAGTTGATTCTGACGTACAAAGAAAAGATACGCAAATAACGAACAGAATGCCTGTAAATCGTTTAATACAGCAGTATGTGTTCCACATGACCACCACATTGCAGAGTGCAGCAGGTCCACATACACGGTTTACAACAGTGAACTGATTGTGGATTAGGAGCGCAAGTTCTCATAACCCTCTCATTTACATATTACCACTGAAGTCGCTCGTGCAAGCGCTACCTATCGGTAGAAAAATTGTATCTTTGTATTAGGGGCCATTCAAGTATTACGTAAGCAAATTTAAAGTCATTTTTGACCCCCCCCCCGTCAGCAAAATTCAGCAAAACGCTGACCGCCCCTTCCCCCCCCTCGTCAGCAAAATTTCGTCATCAGCTCTGCCCCTCTGAATCCTACCTCATATTTTCATAAGGAGTAGTTGATTACGTAAGCATTATCCAAACCCCCCTCCCCCCTTGTCATCAAAAGTCAGCAAATCGGAAACCCCCCCCCCCCCCACATCGATGATGACGTAATACTTGAACGGCCCCTTAAGAGAGAGTTTTGGAATTACTGTATGAAGGCCATTCCTGAGAAAAGCAGCCCAAATCAGATGGGCGCTGTGCGGTCATGTGGGCATCGCGCTGGACTCTCGTCCTGAGGATCCGGGTCCGAACCCCGTTGACGGCACAGTGGTGGTCGACTGAAGTCGGTTTCTGCGGTAACCGCAGAAAACCAACTGGTCCCCCATTCCAGTTCAGCCGCCCCCCCCCCATTTCAATAAGACTCTCCGCAGAGAGCAGGCAGACCTGCAACACGATACTGACATAGCATAAAAATTCAAGCTTTTTCCATTTTTACTTCAGAAAATGGCAGACAGATGGCAGCATGAACCCGAAACAAGCGCAACTCGGCTACACGTCAGGGCCACACATACATGCAGGACACCGACATTCCGGCATGCGCGATTCGTAGAAAATCGAAATATTTATTTTTTTTTACCAGTTGAAGGATTCGTTTATTTTGTGCAAATTGAACTTTCTCAGCGTCAATACTTTTCCGGACGTTTACCATTTCCAGTTGATTTTCATTTTTTTTCTCGCAAAGGCGAGGGTTTTTTAAGGCTAATGTTTTTCTCGAAAGTTTGTTTTTTGAAGCATTTTAGTGAATATTTTTCGCGATCAAGCCTTTTTCCTGAATATTGTTTGCAATCGAAGAATGGTAGCGCGCATATCTCTTGCAAGTTCTAGCATTTCACAGCGCATATCTCTTGCAAGTTCTAGCATTTCACAGCGCATATCTCTTGCAAGTTCTAGCATTTCACAGCGCATATCTCTTGCAAGTTCTAGCATTTCACAGCGCATATCTCTTGCAAGTTCTAGCATTTCACAGCGCATAATATTTTTTACTACTGTAGTAACTTATATTACTCAAATGTCAAGACACCCATAACTCAGGTATATCAGTGCATCTAAGAGCATCATAATGAATTGAATCTCATAATTATAATAAAGATCCACTTAAAAATCGAATAGGCTGTAAAATGATGACAAAATTTCTACAGATATGAATACAAAAGCCAGAACAGGCGAATTGCCCAACGGTGGCTGAAAAAATATGGCCATAAAAAATATGGATGTCAAATATATAACCAAAATAATGAAGTTAATCTATTAATTTTTGAAAGAAACAATATCTGTTCGATATTTTCATTTCTACTCCCCAGTATCTCTTAGATAAGGTAAATTGTAAAAACAAATTCACGATGCCATTGCATAGGAATTCTTTATTAAAGTTGCTTCGGGGAAATAACGAACTTTCTAGAATATTTCTTGGAAAATAGTTGCCAGGAGCAACTTATAATTGCAGCAAATATCTCAAGATCGGTAAATTATTTATTTAGGGATGAAAGAAGTAGTAGAAAAAAGCGTTAAAGGAATTGCACTTTCCTGAACAATATCCGCCATTATATCAGGGATCGGGGAAAACTGAAGTGGAGAAGGAACAGAAGGAACCCGTGATCGGATTACTTACTCTCATTGAATTTAAAAGTGCGCGTGTGTGTATATATAGGATTTTTCGATTATAATGTCTTAAAATTTCACTATTTCTTTCAAAATTCTGAAAATTTTGAAGAAGATGATTGCTTTACCCCTCGAGGGGGGGGGGGGGGAATCCTTTCACATCCAAAGAGTCAAGAGGAGATCATTATCTGTGGCGAACCTCAAAAGAAGATTCAAGAGGTTTTTGAGCTCCCTGTTGAATTTCACTTTCAAAACGTTTCCAATCTTGAAATTTCACTTATCCCTAATGCTTGTCAGAAAATGTTTCTTGAGGGCAATTTTTTGTCAACGGGTGGAATGCAAAGGTTATGCATGCATGAGAGGCAGTCTCTCTATGATGAAGAACCAACATTATTAATACATTGACATTATTTTTATTTATGTATTTGTTATAATTAGAAGTAATAAATTCAGTTAGATTATGTTCTAATTTGGTTTAGTGGTTCATGGACATTTCGGAATTCAGAGAAGGGCAAAGATAGTAGGAGTTCGGATAAGGGCAAAGAGGACAGAAGTTCAGAGATGCGCAAAGGCAGCAGAAGTTTAGAAAAACATTCAGAGAAGGGCAAAGAGAGCAGACATTCAGAAAAAGTGAGGAAAGGCGAAATTCATAGAGAAGGGTGAGGAAGTAGAAGTTCGGATAAGGACAAGGAAGTAGAAGTTCGGATGAGGGCAAAGAGAACAGAAGTTGGGATAAGGGCAAAGGGAACAGAAGTTCAGGGAAACTGAAAGGTAGCAGAAGTTTAGAAAAAATATTCAGAAAAGGGCAAAGAGAGCAGATTTTTAGGAAAAAGTGAGGAAAGGAGAAATTTACAGAGAAAGGCAAAGAGAGTAGAAGTTCGGATAAGGGCGCAGAGAACAGAAGTTCGGATAAGGGCGCAGAGAACAGAAGTTCGGATAAGGGCGCAGAGAACAGAAGTTCGGATAAGGGCGCAGAGAACAGAAGTTCAGAGATAGACAAAGGTAGCAGAAGTTTAGTTTAGAAAAACATTCAGAGAAGGGCAAAGAGAGCAGACATTCAAGAAAAGTGAGGAAAGGAGAAATTCACAGAGAAGGGCAAGGAAGTAGAAGTTCGGATAAGGGCAAAGAGAACAAAAGTTGGGATAAGGGCAAAGAGAACAAAAGTTGGGATAAGGGCAAAGAGAACAAAAGTTGGGATAAGGGCAAAGAGAACAAAAGTTGGGATAAGGGCAAAGAGAACAAAAGTTGGGATAAGGGCAAAGGTAGCAGAAGTTTAGAAAAAATATTCAAAGAAGGGCAAAGAGAGCAGAGAAATTCCGATAAGGGCAAAGGGAACAACGGGGTGGAATTTGGGGAATGGTACGAAGAAGGATAGGGAATTCACTCAACCAAGTTTCAACATAACCAAACTGAATAAGTAATGTTGGTTCCCCATCATGCAAAGACTGCCTCGCATGCATAATGGTGGGATTCTATCGTTGAAAAAGAAAACTGCCCTCAAGAAACATTTTCTGACAAGCAATATCCCAACTTCTGTTCTCTTTGCCCTCATCCGAACTTTTAATTCCTTGTCCTTATCCGAACTTCTACTTCCTTGTCCTTATCCTTATACGTCATACAAAGGGTATGACGTCGTGCAAAACAGAGGACAGCTTCGTACTAAATTCTTCCCATTGACTTACCACCCCTACTGATTCCAACCGGTCTTTGAAAACTTCCGCGAAGAAGGTTAGCGGAAGTTTTCAAAGACCGGTTGGAATCAGTAGGGGTGGTAAGTCAATGGGAAGAATTTAGTACGAAGCTGTCCTCTGTTTTGCACGACGTCATACCCTTTGTTCGAAAAAAGCGTGTTTGTACATCACACCCTCTATGGTTCACGGATAGCGTGCGGAACCTTTATCTTGAAAAGAAAAGAGCATTCAGAGAGTATAAAAGTAGACGAGGTGACCTATCATTGTTTACTGATAAAAGAAGACTGTTGAAGAAAGCGATAAGGGATAGTAAAAAGCAAGTTGAATCTAGGTTGGCAGATAACATTGGCTCTGACCCAAAATCATTTTTTCGATACGTCAATAATGGATGTAAGGGGACAGTTGGCCCCCTCTCGATAGGAGGCTCAAAAGTAGAGAGCAATGTAGGCATGTGTAGTGCTTTCAATGACTTTTTCGCGTCGGTTTTTAATGGAGATAATGATATTCGATATACGGGTGTTGCATGGGGTAATAAAACGCTCAACGATATTCAAGTGGAAGACGTGGAGGTCCTAAATCTTCTAAGAAATGTATGTGCAAGCAAAGCACCAGGACCAGATGATATCTATCCCAGGGTTCTCAGGGAAGGTGCTAATGAATTGTTGGGGCCAGTCGCACAGATATACAGGAGTAGTGTTGCTGAGGGTATCGTCCCGAGAGATTGGAAACTGGCTAACGTTGTTCCGATATTTAAGAAGGGTAGTAGAGAAGTGGTGTCTAATTATCGTCCAGTGAGTTTGACGAGCTCCCTCTCGAAAATTTTGGAAATTATCATCAAAAGGCAGTTTGTGAAGTGGATAGACGAGAATAATGTATTGTCGGATAATCAGCATGGGTTCAGGAAGGGGAAGTCATGTGTAACTAACCTCCTTTGCTTCTATGATTACGTGACTAAGGCTTTGGGTAAGAGCAAAAATGTCGACGTTGTTTACCTTGATTTCCAGAAGGCATTCGATCGGGTCCAACATGGCAAACTCTTGAAGCGTTTACACGAGATTGGAATAGGGGGCAACTTGCTGAATTGGATAGAATCGTGGTTAAGAGATAGGTCGCAACGAGTTATGGTGAACGGAGAATTCTCTGGTTGGACAGACGTCACAAGTGGAGTTCCTCAGGGAAGTGTCCTTGGCCCCATACTTTTTTCACTTTTTATCGATAAACTCGATCAGGGTATCGATGGAATTACTAGCAAATTCGCAGATGATGTGAAGCTAATGGGGGTAATCGGGAATGAAAGCGATAGGGAGTTGCTCCAGACCAACTTAAACAAGATTGCAGCATGGGCAAATGAATGGAGCATGACGTTTAGCGTAGATAAGTGCATGGTCGCTCATTTTGGTTCGAACAACCCACGGTTCTCTTACGAGTTGAATGGTGTCACTATCCTGGATGCAACTAGAGTCACCGATTTGGGAATTCTCATTGACGAGCGACTTAAGTTTTCTGAACATTGTTCAGCGGTTGTCAAAAAATCGAATAGAATGCTTGGTCTCATTTTCAAAAAGGTCTCTTCGCGTTCTCCTAAAGTCATTCTTCCGCTTTTTCGAGGCTTAGTTCGTCCTGGACTGGAGTATGCTGTAAGGTTTTGGAGACCATACCTACAGAGGGACATAGACTTGGTTGAAGGGGTGCAGAGAAGAGCTACGCGTGTCCTTATTATCACACAGGGCTTGAGTTATGAAGAAAGACTTCATTTTTTGAATATGTTTACATTGGATGAACGCAGGTGTCGAGGAGATATGATCGAAGTGTTCAAAATTTTCAATGGGATGGATAGGATGGACCATGAACTTTTAGTACACCGCCAATCGACTGCTTTTACAAGGGGACACCAGTATCGATTGGTGAGGGACAATGCAAGGTTATGGTGTCGCAGGGAATTTTTCTCCAATAGGGTTGTTAATAAATGGAATAGCTTACCCCCGGAGGTAGTAAATTGTAACACAATTGACACGTTTAAAAAGAAATACGATAAACATGTTGGGGTAAATCGAGAAGCTATCCATTCTTAGAATAAGACAACCATGGGTATTCTTTATGGGCATTGTATAATATTTTATCATGTGTATATATTGTTTGTAATTTGTGTTAATTGCATTTTTAATTGGGTTGCTGTATTTTTGAAACATGTGACAGCCATATTTTTATGGGCATCTTTTTATCAGCCACCTCGTTGGGCATTTTGCCTGTTGTGGCGTTGTATTTGTATTTGTATTTGTATTTGTATACTACTTCCTTGCCCTTCTCTATGAATTTCGCCTTTCCTGATAGGATTACTTACTCTCATTGACTTCAAAAGTGTGTCTATAAGATTTTTCGAATATCTTCTAATTTCACTATCTTTCAAAATTCGCAAAAATCTCGAAGAAGACTATTGCTGTACCACTGGAGGGAAAATATCCTTTCACATCCAAGAGTCAAGAAGAGATCATCATCTATGACAAACCTCGAAAGAAGATTCAAGAGATTTTTAACAATGCAAAACCCCTCCTGGTGAATTCAATTCCAGAAAATAGTCCCCGATTTTAAAATTTCACTTATCCGTAAAATGCTTGTCAGAAAATGTTTCTTGAGGGCAGTTTTCTTTTTCAACGATAGAATCCCACCATTATGCATGCGAGGCAGTATTTGCACGATGGGGAACCAACATTACTTATTCATTCAGTTTGGTTATGTTGAAACTTGGTTGAGTGAATTCTATGGTGGTCTACGGATGTTTCGAAATTCAAATTTTTCTCCATTTTTTCAGTAGCATCGACTTTTTCGCGATCGATTGATACGGAATTCCATTGAAATAAAACTTCTATTCAAAAATATCCAATCAGTTTCTCGTGTGTCTTTTGAAGTACCTATGCATATTCCGTAGCAATAAACTCGTGAATATGAATTATGCAAATTTCAAACGATGTCGAAATACCTCTAGAATTTCAATATACGGTTCAAACTTCAATGAGATTGAACATAACCATGAATAGGTTGAACTAATACAAAATTGTGTCTATGTTTGTAAATACAGTAGAACCCGCTTAACCGGGTAACGAATAAACATATACTACGCTTAGACAGATAAAATCTTCTTTGAACAAAATTTCTCCCATAGACATTGTTAAAGTTCCCCGCTTAATGCTATATGTATGTAGTTAAGAAATTCTTTTCTCCACTTAATCATATACTTCAGCCCACGCGACAGCTGTAAATATACAGGGGTGCATAGCAAACGGGGGGGGGGGGGGGTGTATGGCATTTTACTGGTGAAACGTTGATCATAGAGGTATACTTTCAATTAGAAAAATTGTCCAAATAACGTGTAATATACCCAGATATGTCATTCATGTTTGAAAGTGTTGTATAGTTATAAAAAAAAAACACTTTTTATACCGTCCCGTGTGTCTCGAAACCCAATTGTTGCCCTGTGTCTCCCGATGCCAACAAAAAATCTTCCACGTTTCTATGTGCAATATTCACTGAGATATTCGAACTCGAAAAAAAGGTGGAAATTTGGGGCGAAAAACTGCGTTAAATGAAATTAAAACGGGTTTTCCCGTATTTAGAGCTGCTTTTCTCCCAAATTCGCTCCGTTTTTTGAATTTGAATATCTTGGTGAATATTGCACTTGGAAATATGGAATTTTTTTTTTGTTGGCATCAAGAGAGACGGAGCAACAACATTTTAATTGAGTTTCGAGGCATACGTAGAATTGTATAAAAAGTTAATTTTCTTTTTTATTGTAATAACTACACAGCACCTTGCAACATGAATGACATATCTGAGTACTATACGCAATTTGAAAACTTTCTCTAACTGGAAGTGTACCTGTAGAATCAACGGTTCGCGAGTAAAATGCTACCTGTTTGCTATGCACCCTGCGTATTAACCAATGCGCACGTAATATTTTTACAGATAAAATACGTTTTCAGTTAAAACTTAAGCTGTTGAGCCTCGGAATGTCTTAAGGTGTCTTCGGTATATCAAATTATCTTATTCTAATTTTGTTCTTTTTGCCTATAGAGGGCACTAACTCTCCTAATGAAATTAAAACTGAAAAGAAATCTGCACGAACGTGATGGATTCTTGTAATGCATCAAAATTAGAAAAAAATGATCACGTAAAGAGATCACGTTCTTGAGTTTTTGCAAAAACTGCAAAGTTTGAATGCAAAAAAAATAAATAAAAATAATCTGAAATTGCCAAATATATATATGAAATTTCTCTAGAGAAAACAGAGCAGACGCAAGAGAAGAGAAACAGAACAAGCAGACTCTCTATGCCGATCCATCTGAAAAATCACAACCAAATTATTAACCACAGCTTTGAATAATTTAGTCTTGTGTAAATGTAGCTTTATTTACTATAATTATTTTCTTTCGAATAATTATTCGCTCGTATTTCTGTGTGCCTAAATATATATTTACTTGTAGCGAAAGATTAGCCAAAATGTCGAGGGAATCGCGCAAAGATTTTGAAAACCGTGAAAATGTTTCTGCTTCGAAAGAATAGATAGTTACACAGAGATGGCAGTAAAATTTGATGTTTTAAGCCACTGAAAACTAAATAGCCCAGTTTATATGTGCAATATTTGCGGTAGCGTTGGGAGTTCTAGCACCCGCTTGACGACTTTTTATTCCTTCGCAGGGAAACAAATAGGGGAGCAGGAATTTCCCCTTCTTCGTTGGGGATACTTGGGGGAGTGTAAACCCTTTGTCATAAGGAACTTCGGTTAACGAGCAATTATCATAACAGAGCAAAAATGTTGAACAAATTTTTGCCTGTTGTGGCTTTGTATTTGTATTTGTGACTGAGGAGCTAGCTCATGAAAAGGAACCACTACTCGTCGAAGAGATTGTGTGCTTGGGGGAACCATGGACTGGACTGGAGGTACATGAGGATGGAATTCAAGAACTAGTGGTGGAAAACCGTCTAGGAGTTGACGGGTAGATGAAGTGATGTATCACTTTTGCACGCGCCAGCAAGAGTTTATGGACGGTATCTCATCCGAGGAAGAGAGAAGCCCCCCCCCCCCCCACTTAAAATAAAATTAGAAAGATGTGAAGAATGTGGGAATCTGTGCAAAACTCTGCAGGAAAAAACCACCGAAATAGAGCTGTAGCAGTGAGCGAGAAATGAATCTGCCCAACGAACACTGCAATTTCCCATTTAACAGAAATACAAAAAAATTATTCAAAAGCAAGTGTGATTTGATAAGGTTCTTTTTGAAAGTCACGCAAAAACAGAATAATTTTGCAAACAGTTTGTCTTAAATTGGCCTAAACTCCTCTCTCACGTCGTTTAGAGAAATTTGTAAACATTAGCGTATTGATGTTTATCGCGTTACTTGCATTATGTGTGTTTTATTGTATTATACAGGATAATTCAGAAAAGATGGGGGGAAAACTTTAAGAGGTGATAGTACACACCAATACAAACAATTGTCTTCAAAGAATGCATGGTCTAACATGAAACGCAAACGCGGTAGCGCGTTTCGAAACGGCCGCTCCGCAAACGTTAAAACGGCGTTCCTGTTGAAATTTATCGGGAGAAAAAGAACACTATGATGACAATTGTTTGTATTGGTGTGTGCTATCACCTCTTAAAGTTTTTCCTATATTTTCTGAATATACCTTGTATATACTATTAGATTTACTTATTGATTGAATGCCGTTTTCGTTAGTCATTTTTGTGTGAATTGCGGAACAAATAATTGGAATTTGCATTATTTCCTATGGGGGAAGTTTGATTCGAATAACGAGATATTCGGATAACGAGCACGTTGGTGGAACGAATTGAGCTCGTTAACCGAAGTTCCACTGTAATCCTTTGCGCGGCGAATTGAACCTGTCGACCCACGTGACCTCTGACGACATCATAAAAGTGGGTTTAAAGTGCCGGTCCATGTAAACGGGTTTCGGTGAAAAAACTTTGAAGCAAATTTCAATCATGCTTTCACTATTTCGCATGTAAATGGAGCTTATAACGCATTTTTCAAACTATACTAACGGTTTTAAACGGCAACTGAATTGCATCCCGCATAATCGAAGAACCCGCTAAATCTGTAATATAAGCTAGAAGCGTTGATATCCGTTTAAGCGGGTCTACTATAAATGGGATTACGGTAATTCTATGTTGTATGTCTACAAATTTCTGCCACTATTAGGAAACGTATAAAGCCCCATTACATTGAAAAAGTCGGAAAACCCTATTAAGTGCATGTATACACGTGTATGCCGTGAAACGGAAATATAATATCAGATATCCCATTTATGTTGAGTACTTTGGTGTGCTAAATATTATGTTATTGATTTTTACTAATGCTCAATGGTTTGTTTAATAGAGTCAAACTACTTCTAATTAGATCCTAATAGCGGTTCCAAACCTAAAATTGGACATAGTATCTTCCAGTGTTTACCACACCTGATCAGCTCTGGAGAACTGTGAATTTTTTGCCGTATTGTCAATATGTCGTCCATAACGGCATTAAAGAAAGGCAAGGAGAACACAAATTCCGAGAGGGGCCAAAAATAGAGTAAGCAGACATTCAGGAAAGAGCAAATAGAGTAAGCAGAAATTCAGAATAAAAATCAGAGAGCAAAAACTTTAGAAAAGGGGCACACGGGTAAAATTCAGAGGGAGAGAGAGGGAGGGGGGAGAAATACAGTACAGCAAATGCCAAACGGCGTCAGAAAATTTCGAAACAGCAATGGTGGAGGTGAAAATGCAATAAAGGCCATTTATCGAGATTTATTCAACAAGTCACGTTTTTTTGAACCAAATCCTAAAAAAAACACGTACATGGCACATCAAGCAAGTTGAGAGGGGAGGGGGGGGGGGCAACTGGCCCTTTTGTTCATCCCGGCTCCTGCGCACATACGATCGAAATCCAACAAAAACAAACTACGCTACTCTTTAATCACAACGGTTATTGCTCATCTTGAATGAAGATAAGCAATTTCGAAATTTCATGAAAAGAATCTTCAATATTCATAAAAAACTGTACCAAAATTGCGTGAATCGAAAAAAAAAAATTCATTTATAATTTCTAATCCAGAATGCAGTGCACGCAAATATTTGTATTCGATCCATAATGTAACCTGACCACGCAGAAATCCTTCACGATAGGATCCATTCAGGCAACCATGAAAAAAAAGTAGATGGATTTATTTCCCCTTGAGAAGGTAGGAAATGAAATGATGCACTTGATTACACTGATTCAGGAATAAAACGAGAATGTAGGGGGGGGGGGTGTATGAAGTATATATATTTATGGGGAGGAAAAAAAAAGTGGGAAAACTCATTCCACAGATTTTCATTTTCTGGAGATTTGTTTTATTTCGTTTTCAAACTCGACTGGAATTTTACGAGGGAAAATGTGTAGGGAATAGAATTTGTTCCGTAAATTTCTCCAGGGATTTTTTTTCCCCCTACATAAGTGAACATGGTAGAAACAAAGTTGCTGAATTGCAGCAACGAAGTAACAAATAATTGCAACGACAAAAACAAAAAAGGCTATTGCGGTATATGTAATGAAATACATAAGAATGATGATATCGATTTATTGGAGAAAATAAGGAAACTACAAAGTCCTCATGGAGTTTTTTCTTGGAGGCTCAGAGATTACAGGGTAATGAACGTTTACCTACTCCTGAGTATGAACTGATGATATCTATCGGTATTTTTGTGGAAAATGGTTTTTTGTGTGTGTAGTATATATTTTTTATTCATGAATTGAATGCATTATATTTACGGAATTCATTTATTACATGATAGGAAACAGTAACTCTATGTACGTGTCTTTTTTTTTGAACAGTGAAGTCGAAATGCGTTGGTCAGACGGGTTCGGGGACAAACAGGGACATAAAACTATTGACTAAAGACTTCTAACTTTTTTATTTGGCCTTGTTGTAAGAAACATGAACAGATCCCAGTAGATATTCAGCTCACCTACGAGGTTGAAACCATTAATCTACGACTTAACGAAGATATTCAACCAGAAGACAAGTTCTCGCAAATGGATAATATCATAGAAAACAAAATCACGGGATGGACAGATCACCCGGCAGAAGATATTGCACCAGTACACAAATACTTCTCCAAAATATTCCGGGAACACGTCGAAGAATAATATACACGGATGGGTCCAAAACAACGGGGGGATTGTGAGCAGCTCACAGCAAATTCAGCGACAACGAAGAGAGAGACTACTGGAATCTACAAACTTCGCGATCGGAATACAGTATTCCAAGCTGAAATGCTGGCCATCAAGAAAGCTGTAGAAGTGGCAACAATATTTCCGGATAATACCATAATAAAAACAGACAGCCTGTCCTCTTTGAAAACTCTCAAAGACCCACTCACAACAAATCCAATGGCCCGCGAAGTCCGTAAGCTACTTATTCAAAACAGCACAAAACAGCAAAATACGTCTTTGCTGGATTAAAGCTCAAAACAAAGATCCACGAAATGAGCGAGCTGACTTCCTCGCAAAGCTGGCCAAAAAAGAAAGGAACCCCCTATACCCTACCAATCTCTCAATCAGTATATAAAATAGAGTGAATGCAAGAATCATTACGTTACTGGCAAGAAAGATAGGACACCGAACGTACAGGGCACAAGATTCACGAAATTCTACCCTAAGTCAGTCGAAATTCTACACCACTTGCCATGGCCCCGTTGATTTCATATCTGGCTAGATTCAAGATTCAAAACAGCAGCCTCTGCCTCTGTGCGAAAAAGAGGGAGAAACAATTTTCATTTCATCTCAGAGTGTCCCCAAGACCAAAGAGTTCCATTTTAAATTACCAGCCCAGGACAAGCTGACGCTCTGGAAACGACGCATCATCAGAAGTCCGATGAATGCAAATCGCATATTAAAACTTGTTAAACATCTTGGAACATGCAAAACTGAACTCAGATGTCCAAGAAACTGGACTGACGATTTCAACGACTCCAAATATAACGTTTCAGAATCAAGACCAAAAATTCCTAGCCAGCATCCCATGATCACAAGACTCAGGAGTAAAGAAAGATCAATCCAGGCAGCCCTTCCTTCCTCGGAGATACACTCTACATTCCAATTATAGCATCCAGATGCAAATGTACATAATTAAGCAACATAAATTAACGTGCGTTTAATCTTATTTTTTCTTTGGTATATATATTTTATTATTATTTCATTTTTCTCTTTTGTTGATCGCGAGCACACTTCCAATTAAACACCTTGTACAAATTGCATCTTTCAACCATTTGCTCGCGAGCACACCACGGTTGAAGATGCCCGACCTGTAGCATGTGTATAAACGATCAAAATAGAATGACCTATAAAGCAAGGAACCAAAACAGCATGCAGGCATGTGAGTGACCAAAAACAGCGTGAAATCATGTGAATGACTAAAAAAGTGACTTAGAGTGTGTGTCTGATCATGGTCGTGACCACGTGCACTTGCAGGAGTGGCGGGTGGGGGGGCAATAAGCTTATAGCACGGGGGGAGCGAATTCGAATAAAGATTAGTCAAGATAATTGGATTAGAATTGTGGAAAGGCGGCAAAATAATAAATGTGCCTCTGACCAGCACCTCCAAAGACAGAAGGCCTTCTCATGGGTTGGGTACCATAAACGTCATTCAGACTACCTAGCCGCATTTTGAAGCACAGCATCCTATTTTCTCTTGTTATTCTGGCGTATAATTGGATGTGAGGCATAGAAATCGCCAATTCTGAGCCCGATCATTTATTTTCCTCACAACGATGATACTGGTGCGAGCAGGGAATTTTTTCCCCTGAATATCCTGAGGGAAAATGGACTATTTACTGACGTCACAAGCAGTGTGCGGAGGCCTTCTATCTCTAGGAGGTGCTGCTCTGACTGGGACCCACTAAGAATCCCTTCCAATAAGATAATGCCAATAGAATCAGCCATTATAGCGACACATTTTGAGAACTTGAGGTACACACAGATGAGCGAACTCCTAAACAAAATCACACAAAAAAATAATGATCTCTAAACATTAAAATAATAATAATAGAAGCGTTTTTCCCCTTAAAACGCCACATAACATTTATATTTCAAAAAACCTAACACCAATAAATACACTTTTACGTTCAGCAAAATAAATGCCGAAAGTAATAAATATGAGATATACACCACCCCCATAACTAAAGCACAGGTTATAGTGCCTTAAACAAAGTAATAGCATTCTTTTTTAAAACGTAACGCTAAAAATATATAAGTGTATTATTCAGAAACGCTTACATTACAAGGAGCAGCAATTCCTTGCAGTAATTTCGCTTTTATTCCTCGCGTTTAAACGCGTATAAATACCAAGGGAGCAATAAAATATGCACGTACCAATTTTAAGAGTGTCGTGTGTGGGAGACACTTTAGAAACAAATGAGAAAGATTACATTAGGATCACGTTATTTCGGTTTTTGGGAAGAGAAAAAATTGCATTTTCTTATTTATGTTAGGGAATTAACAACCGTATATTCAGAGAAAAAAATCTTATTTTTCCCCTCCCTTTAAAAGAAACATGTTTTTTTTCCCGATTTTCTACGTAAATGACTTCTTTTTTCTTTTGTTATCCCTCTGGTATGATTTCTTAGGGATGCGTAACATGTTTCGGAGTGATGTAAGGTTTAGAGTCGGAATTACACAGGGAGAGATTCTCGTGATGTATTCTAACTGTGTATATGAGTTTCCGACTAAATGTACCTTGAAAAGCTTCTGGATGATGGGAATCTCCTGGGAAAGGGGAGAAAAATAAAATTCTCACCCATGTTCTCTGAATTCATGTTGTTATTTTGTTCTTGTGAAATGACCAGTAATGTATGTAGTTTAGCTGTTTTCTTTAGGAAATGATGTCTCTAATGTATGTATTGGATATTGCATTTTTTTGTTTTGTTTTTAATCATCATAATGGAGATGAATTTGCACAAAAGAAATGGAATAACTCTGTTATTTTTGAGTGCTAAATTTAGCGGAATGAAGATGCCGTGAGAAGTATCACAGGCGGAGGGTGGGGGGGGGAAGGCGTAACTAGGATTTTTGCCGCCAGGGACAAACATTATTTTGCCGCCTCCACAAGTTTAAAATTCGATAATTTCGTAACGGTGTTCTTTGTTCCCACCTAAAAAAACTGCCGCCCCCTAAATTTTGCCTCCCGGGGCAGTTGCCCCCTCCCCGCCCCCCCCTCTAGTTCCTGCCCTGGAATCAGGGACATGATTTCGGTATTTGTTTTTTAGAGAAGATTATTAAAGATGTTCCAAGCAGTTATTTACAGTCATTATCTGAAAGAGATGCGTAAAGTCTTGAACTACTTCTTGATGTTTTCGCAATATTTTGTCTCCCATGCCGATTTCTGTTTCGGAATTTACCAGAGTCTTCGAGTTTTCGCTTGCTCTTAGAACATTAGAGAATGAAAGGAGAGTTGCTGTAGAAAAACGTCGATAGATATTTACACTGTACATATTTTTAAGTACCCATACATCAGGAAATTTGCATATATGCATTTAAATCAGCGAATCAAACGAGAGCAGCCGGAGTGGGACGCAAAGAAAACTTACGACACACCACTGCGTTGTGTCAGTCACTCTTTTCATAGTTATTCTAGGGTCACCGAAAAACCCACCATGACGCAAATCACTGAAAAAGAAATTGATTGAATGAAAAATTCACACAGAAAGGAAAATTTGTCATCATAAATTCATCGACGCAAATTTCACCAGAAATGAAAATTCATGAATAGGAAAATTCGTCATCAGTTCACCACCGAGAGATTGAGTGATAGATTGTGCGAGTAAGTGCGCCGGTCAAGTTAGAGACTGGATCGGCAAGTGGATGACTAAAGGCCCGTTTACACGAGGCAAGCGCTTTAGTGGGCAACTTAATTTTAACTTACCGATTCTTCTTGAAAGTGTCCACACGTATAAGTGGCAAGTAGATGCTCATTGGATAATTTTTACGGAGGCGAGCGCAGTTAGCGCATGCGCGCTTCAGTCTACACAAATCCACGGAGAGAGAGAGACGCAACGTGCGGGAGTATAATAGTAATAATTTTTTATTTATCTGGCATTCAGAGAGGTGCTTTTTTTAAAGCTCATAGCTTTCGTAACGATGGATGAAGATGATCAGGTAGAACTTACGAATACTGTGATCAGAGCCACATTATATGATATTTTTTTAAAGAATATAAATTTATTCACTTAAATAAATTTATTCAATAAAAAAGGAGAAACTATATCACTTGCGCGAGAGCAACACACTGAGCAAGAAGTAGGTCACGCAAGGGGAAACAGTTCGCTTGTCTCCTTTTTTCGCCTCTGCACCCACGTAAGGGGGGCGAGAGATGACGCCACAGGGGAAAAAAGAATACACAACATATTATAAACTTATGTAAGTCATCGAGAAGAAATATAAGATTTCTCTATTTCTCGTCCAAGTTGTAAATATCGATTATATGATATTTTAATCGAAGTTGAAGAGATAAATTATGAATTATGTAAGCCGAAAAGATTATGGGAGAAGATTCTTGGCATTCGTAGGAAATTCTAAGGGTTAAAAATTAAATAATAAAAATTCATTAAACAAAAATTATTTAAAAATTTTCGAAATCATTATTATTTTTTTAATTTAATCTATAGATGACATCTTTATATTAAATATTTGATCATGTATTTTTTACAACAGATGGCAGCAAATTCGTTCTGGACGAGAGAAATATTCGAAACCCCCCTCCAGTTTTTAATAAATAAATCCTCCCCACCCGATATATATTTTTGAATCTTCAATTTTTTTTCCACTCCAGACATCACGTCGACAGAATATTCTATAGCTTTTTCCAATATCGAATAATTTTTAGCTTGTTTGTTAAGGTAATTTTCATTTCTATAGTTCAACAAACATTCATGGCGAAGATATTTTTCAACAAACTTGAAGGTTGTGTCCTCTGGCCATCTCACCATCCAATAATTCCGCGGAATTCTAGCGAAACTTCAGGAGACGACGGAGTATGAACAGGTTCACGCTTGAGATCAAAATAAACCCCTCCGTGAGAGAGCAAAATGACCCCTCCAGCGCGGCAGGTCACGCCCACTGGCGCATGCGCATACGTCTACTTAACCGGAAAAAATAGAACCGTTCTTATCTGACTTACCAACTAAATCACTTCTGCACTTGCGCACTTGCCAACTAAAGCCGTGTAAACGGCCCTTATCGTCTGCATACATCGTATCGTACTTGGCAACTAAAAATTAAGTTACCAACTAAAGCGCTTGCGTCGTGTAAACGGGCCTTAAGTGAGCTATTGACCAAGTCGAAGAGCGAGTTGATGGATGAATGAGCAAAATGGGTGCACAAGACAGTGTGTGAGCAAGTGAGTTACTGAGTAAGCAACTGAGTGAGAAAGGGAGTTAGAGAGCAAGTGAGTTGGCAAATGCGTGAGCAAGGGAGTTAGTGAGTGAGCAAGGGAGTTATTGACCGAGTGATGAAGTGACTGAATAGTTACGGAATAGGTGTATCAAGTAAGTTACTGAGTATATATATATATAAGCAACTAAGAGAGAGTGAGAAAAGGGAATAAGTGAGAGATCAAGTGAGTTGGTAAATGCGTGAGCAAGGGCGTCAGTGAGTGAGTGAGCAAGGGAGTTAGTGAGCGAGTGATCAAGTGATAGAATAGTTATGTGGTAGGTGTACCAAGTGAGTTAGAAGAGTAAGCAACTGCGTGAGAAAGGGAATAAATTAGAGAGCAAGAGAGTTGTAAAATGCGTGAGCAAGGGCGTTAGTGAGTGAATGAGCAAGAGAGTGAGCAATGAATTAGTGAGCGAGTGATCAAGTGATAGCATAGTTACGGAGTAGGTGTATCAAGTGAGTTACTGAAAAAGCTGCTGCGTGAGAAAGGGAATAAGTGAGAGAGCAAGCCAGTTGGTAAATGCGTGAGCAAGGACGTTGGTGAGCGAGTGATCAAGTGATAGAATAGTTAGTGAGAAGATGTGTCAAAAGGGGGGGGGGTTCATGAACTAGTGAGTGAGCGAGCAAGCAAATGCGTGCTAGCGAGCACCTGATCAACGTTCCAATTAAATACCTTGGAGGAATTGTGCACACTCGAGGATTGAGACCATCGTCATTTCACGGATTCGCGTGTTAAACTTGCAGTAAAGGATGCTCTTCCTTTGACGACGGGTACAGGCAGTGCTCGCGACTGAAAAAAAAAGGGTGAAGAACTCTGACTTACAGGACACCCTGTATAATACAGTCCGCGTATAATAATAATAATGTTCACCCCCCCCCCCCCGTAAAATAGACTTCATTCCTCGAAACACACATGAAAAATATTTGAATACAAAATCCCATAAAATGTAATTCATTTTTACAACTGCATCGGAAATATATAACATCCATCAAAATATCTTTTAAGCTCCAAGTCGTATATCGCTAGAAACAAAATTCTCTCTCAAAATATTGTATCCTGATTTCAAAAAGAATTCTTTCTCATAAAAATTTTTTCTAAGAATTCCCTCATGCTTTTACGATAGCTTTCATGATGTTTGTTCGGAAGAAAAGCCCGAAGGCCATTCTTATAAATAGATATGCAGTATATATATAAATATTTTTTCGAGTTGTTTGAAAACATCGAAATGATTTCACGGTTTTTCTTTGTATTTATTCTTTTGTAGGATTTGCATATTTTACACTTTCCGACTTAGTATGATACGGTATGTCCTGCACAGTTGGGTTGGATTTACTATCACGTATACCGTAAGAAAAGACTGAAGAAGCTCATTTAAATGTGTCACGTACCTGTTAACGTGGAGGAAAACTATGTCCCTGTTAAAATTTCATTAAAAATACTATTTAACCATTGATTTGTTAGAATTTTTTTCACATACTTTTTGATAAAATATGTTATCCCCTATGTTGGTATAAAATTTTACATATTTTCGATACTTAATTTTTTTAAAAATTCAAAGAAATACATAAAAAACAGCTTTCACGCATGGTAAAATGACATGACATCAATGTAACCATACGATATTAAAATTAAAGTGAAGGAAATGACCTAGGGATGCTTTACGCTGCAAACCGTTTTTAAATATTTCGGTTATTTTTCCGGTTTTTATTCATTTTTAAAGTTTCTACGAACTTTTTGCCCACCCTTTTTCCCCCGGCAGAGTGCAGCAGGTCCACGTACACGGTTTACAACGGTAAACTGATTGTGGATTAGGAGCGCAAGTTCTTATAACCATCTCATTTGCGTATTCCCACCGAAGTCGCTCGTACCAGTGCCACCTATCGCATGTTTTTTGAATTATTATTTTTTTTCCTGTCTTAAAAAAAATTCCCGTAACTTAGGGATGCTTAAACCCTGCAAACCGTTTTTTTATTTCGGTTATTTTTCCGGTTTTTATTCATTTTTAAAGTTTCTACGGACTTTTTGCCCACCCTGTAGAAGGATTAGTTCTGAGAAAGATTAGAGCTGAGGGGAACCGCCACCATCTTTATCTCAGTTACTCGTTATCTCGTTGAGATATTCCGATGGTGGCGGGAGAACGGGGGAAGGGAACACACGCACACTTTATTTCATAGGGGTACAATAAATCTTAGGAACCCGAGGAAAAAAAGAGGTTGAAGAAACAATCAGCTGGATTGAATTTATTCCTTTTTGGATTTGGACGCAATATTACGTCCCCGATCATAAACGGGTTAAATAATAGGCATCAATTGCTAAGCATTTTTTACTCTAGAATTTCATAAAATCGGACATTATTCCATAAATTCAATGAAAAACAAAATTAAACACACATAGATTTTATGTATATAAGATCTTTAACATTCTATTGGAGAAATATCCGTATAAATCTTCATGTTTTATTTACCGAGTATAATAGTTAAAACACGGAGATTCCTCTTGCAATTGCATTAGTGCTAACACATGGAATAGAGTGAAATTGATGAAAGTGAGTGCTCGTATGTTTGTTTGGTAATAATGGAAAAGGTCATGAATATTATAAATCACCATGTAAATATATTCAGATGTGGAAAAGATATTCTGGTCATAGAATGCTCAAAATTTCCATTTGCTGAATATACCGAATTGCTGAAAGGATTTACAATGAATTGATAAACTATGCATGTCACGGAATGCAGAGCACACACATTCCGCGATATGTTTAGCCATGTAGTGTACACAGTTCGATTACAAATTTGAATTAAATTGATGAATTTTTATATTCTCGCTGAAATAATGAATGATTCTCTGCAAGATTTCGTAACTTACTATTTATATTTGATCTAGCCGTACAGAAAATTAATTAACCTTGATGTAAGATGAAACTTTACACGTTAATTAGGATCGATGTATTTGAGAATTGAGATTATTTAGAAATTACCAAACAGTACAAAGTATCGAAAATTTTCAGTATCACCAAAAACGTCTCGTTCGTAATTAATATCGGGGGGAAAATCTTTTGCAACAAATGTTCAAAGATTGTTGATCAACAATGTGTATTCCAATATGATCAAAATCCAATTACAATTTTATGTACAAAATGATTATACTTCAGATATTGTTATATTATATTTTATAAGCATTCCTCAAACATTATTTGATTATTTTCCCATCTTAAGCCAGTCTTAACTGTAATAGAGTTATTTATTATAATTAAGTTTTACCTTTTTGATGAGAGGTGGTCCCGTTTTGCATCACGAATCAGTTTGTGTATTTTGCATTGCCAATTGGTTATATTTTGTTTTGCACCATCAGTCTGCCTTGTTTTGTTTTGCACCATCAGTCTGCCTTGTTTTGTTTTGCACCATCAGTCTGCCTTGTTTTGTTTTGCACCATCAGTCTGCCTTGTTTTGTTTTGCACCATCAGTCTGCCTTGTTTTGTTTTGCACCATCAGTTTGCCTTGTTTTGTTTTGCACCACCAGTCTGCCTTGTTTTGTTTTGCATTAGCGAACGGCTACATTTTGTTTTACATTATCGATCGGCTAAATTCTGTTTTGAACTAACGATCTGCTGCTTTAGTTTTACACTATCGATGGGCTAGTTTTTGTATTGCCAAAACCTTACCTTGTGTTACATTGCCAAGTTTTTTTTTGCATTACCGATCTACCAAATTTTGTTTAGTATTTTCGATCTGCCACTTTTTGTTTCGAATTAGCAATTGGCTACTTTTGTTTGATATTATCGATCGCTACCTTTTTCTTTGTATTATCGATCGGCTATATTTTGTTTTGTATTACGGATATACTACTTTCTTTGCATTGAAGATTCGTAACATTTTGTTTTGCATTATCTACCGGATAGCTTTTTTTTTTTTGTTATTACCGATCCGGTGCATTTTGGTTTGTATTACCGATCGGCTACAATTTGTTTTGTACTACCGATCTGCTACTTTTTGTTTTTCATTACCAATCGGATCCATTTTGCTTTGCATTAACAGCTGCTACATTATTGTGATTCTGTGACGATCTGGTACTTTCTTTTTTGTATCACCGATTGGCTAGATTCTAGTTTGCATTACTGATCGACTTTTGATTTTGCACTATCTATCTGCTACTTTTCGTTTTGAATTCCAATCCCGCACATTTTGTTTCGCACTGCCGATCCACTTTATTTTGTGTTACCGATCTGCTAAATTTTGTTTTTCACTACTGAGTAGACTGAATTTTTTTGTACATTACTCTTTTTTTTAAATTACCAATCTGCTACTTTATGTTTCTATGCCGATCTTTTACATTTTGTTTTGTATTACCAATCTGCTACATTCTATAGGCGTTACAGCGAAGCATACGAGTTCATTTCAGAGCTGTCACGTGACTTTTGGCATCACTACCGTATCAGAGGGAGTTCCTGTTTAGGTTGTATTATTCAATACTAGAGCTGTAACCCGAGGCTTCGCTCGCGTGAATTTGGTCATCTGAAAATTGTTCTGCAATGATTTCCCTCATTTGCACTACGTTGGGAGTTAAATTTTCAGAAATCCCGTTGTAGAGAGTTATTCTCTGTATTATAAAATATAATACTCACCAAATTTCATATTTATAGCTTCTGTTATTTGGACTCAACGATGATTCGCCATATAATCTTTGAAAATTTCCCCCCCCCTCCCACATAAAGTATGACCCCCACATAGATGTAGATTTTTGAAATATCGCTTTTTTTAGTGAGCCTCTACATTGCAAACTAAAACTACTGACCAAATTTCATAATTATAGCTATAGCGTTTCGTCTCAGCATCATTTTGCTATATAACCTTCGAACCCTCTTATGGGTCGAATTTCGAAAATCCCCTTCTCAAATTGTTTTTACGTCATAAAGCAAAACTACTGACCAAATTTCATAACTATAACTCCAGCAGTTTCAGCTCGGTGTGATTTCTCTATGTAACTTTCGAACGCCCCTTTGTCCCCCTTAGAGGACGAATTTCAAGAAACCCCCTTGTGAGTAACCCCCTTCTTTGTTTTCTTTGTATATCCTGAAATAACAATTCTGAACAAATTTCATGATTACAGCTTCAGTATTTCCGGTTCGGTGATGATGAATTACTCAGTCAGGACATGTTATTACATATGTATAGACTAGCTATAATACCCGGCGCTGCCCGGGTTTTCTTCAATGAGGCTTTTTTGGATCACGTGATATCTCCCTCTATTTTTCTTGAGGGACATACAAACCGTGTCCAAGTTAACCAATATGGCAACCTGCGCGATTCATGAAATAAGCAAATATAGATTCACACAGAAACGTAGAAATGAATATATATTTTTCTTTTTTTAAGGGGCGCAAGGTATTTCGATCCCCCCCCCCTGAATTTCAAGTTATCCATCTGTCTGTTCCAGCTTCCAAAAATCCTTAGTTAAAGCTGTGGAATTTTTTTCGATGCACTTTTCACGGGCTCATAACTAATTTTAAAATATCCTAACCCACATGAATTTATGCAAATAAATATCAAAAGAGACAATATGGAGACATTAATTTTCATACTTGAGAAGATATAAATGAAATCAATGATATTGCTCGAATATCCAACTCAAAAGTATAGGTTTGGCTAATTACTTCATATTTAATCTCCTGGGCTTCGTATATCTCTAAGCGAACTGAATATTTCAAAAATCGAGAATTCAATACAATTTTTAAAATTATTGATGGGGCGGAAAATCCCACTAATTTCCGCATTTCTACAGTAAAATCGACAATTTTAGCGCTGATTTCTATGAGGATCACCCTTTTCCTGACTCTCAAAGCGATGCTGATGATGATTATGACGTCTATTCAAAAAGCCTCGTTACTGAGAGTATATTGAAAATGTGGCAAACCATTATAAAGGCATAAACTATTATACATATACTAACAGGATTAAAGAAGTGACAAACCGTTGTAAAGGCATATACACGTCTGAAACGCATTGCTAGGGAACCACGGTAACCAAAGTAAACGTTCGGAATGTGATTGTTGAAGCCCAAAAACCATTGTTGCCGGACAGTTTTTTGCCCATTTGGGGCATTTGCCCTGGTCTGACGAAATTTTAAAGTAGCCTATCGTTCAAGTCGGGTCCCATTTGGTATATATGCAAAATTTGGCGACGATCGATCTAAAATTGTAGATTTGTATAGAGAACATACACACACACACACACACACACACACACACACAGAAAATCAATTTTATATATATAGATTAATTAACAATAACTGAAATGGTTCTCCATTTGAATATGAATACAATTCTGACAATATGAGATGCGTTTAAAGTGAGGAAAATACTTAGATATTGCATAGTCCGTGATTACGCTACAAAAGTTACATATATTTTATAAAACTTAAAAAATTTCACAAATACGCCTAGTGTTTACATTCGAGCGAATGTAATCAATCGGCTTGTCGGTTGAGTTTCAAGTTTTATAAAATATCTTTAATCAAACTTTAATAGTGTAATCCTGCAATAGATACACAATTAAAATGACAAAACAAATATGTATAAAGTTTATTTTATACTGAATTTATATTTATTGGAAAAAAATTGATCAAACTATGTTTCGTGGGTTTTGTTGAGTTAATCCAGCTACTTTGAAATGTATTTTAAGATGCGAGACAAATGGCCGGCAGTGTTTAAACTACAGTCGCAGGTTAAAGGATCAGCGATCCACACGGATTTGTTAAAATCCTCATTCCAATCCGTTTAGATCTTGAATCCTTTTGAGCAGTTGAAACTGTGTTGGTGAATACGGCCATAAATCCAATGACTTCCCGTCACTGTATTTACAGGAAAATTTATTTAATCGATGCATTGAATGGATTTTCAAAAGAGAATGAACTCCAATTTTACGCTTTTCACTGCAATTGATGACATGAATTTTTTTTTTCTTTTAGTGATAGAGAGTGACGAATACTAAAGCTGACCATATTAAACAGCGTGGAATAATGTATAGTATACGAGCACAGTACCAGCAACACGAGATTTCAGAGTTTACTGACATCAGAGTTGCCAAACAATAACAAACTTCAAGCCAAAATTCCATTCAAAAGTAGCCAAATACAGACTGAAAAAGTTGATCAAATATATATCAAAAAAATTTCTGTCATCTATATATAAAGTGACCATAATTCGAATCAAAATTGCAATCATTTGTGTCCGTATGGGGGGGGGGCGGTAATTCGAAATACATTATTTAAATGAGGGGTTTTTTTTTGCCGAGGCATTTGTATATGGCCGTAAAACAGGGGTGACCGCATCTGAGGGGCTTTACTGTAATTTCAAACTTTTGTTTGGAATAACGATTTTTATGGAAAAATTCAAACAATTCCATTTTTTTCTCATCGCACAACAAAAATATATTTCATCTCTTCCCAATATTTCCCATATAGCCATCCATGCTCGATTTACTCCACTTCTTAGAATTGCAATTATTAGCGTTACGAGAGAGTTCCGTCCAATTATCGTTTACCTCGGCCTAAACACATTGGGTATCCCGTACGAATGACACTAGTTGGAAGTTATTAGAATGATCAAAGAAGGAGATGAAGAAACACGAAGACACCAAAGATATACACTCTTGAATCCCTATAAGATCGTGCCTTGCATCAGGATTTCTATTCGAGATTCTTTCGTCTTTTGTATTCAACCGATCCTCGGTATCAATTTGTTCCTTCCCATGACAATCACAATGTATCCTATATTTGTCCTCAGAGGGATGATTGATACTGAATGCGTGCGTATCCTATTTTCGCCACGTGGCGAATTCCGTGACGATCATTTGAAAAATAAAGGCAAACTGAATTTCCGTTGTTCTTTTCGGCCTGTACTTGGATTGAAATACCTAAAGCCGGGTTTTCCTAGGAGTATAATTTCTGCACCGTGTGCAACGTGAAAACGCTGATTGGTTGAAAACCTGAAATTCAGTTTTTTTCTACCAATTAGCGTTTTCACGCTGCGCGCGCTGTAGAAACCTGTTTCTAGGGAAACCTGGCATAACGTATAATCTTGTCCTGGAATATCTTCTGTATAGCAGAGGGAGATCTTCAGCATTTGAGACGGAAGAAGAATTTCCATAAAGCCAGTTAGCCAACAAGTCATACTGCAAGGTATGGCTCCAGGACGATGGGATGGGATGGGGGCGAATTGTGCAAGTTTGATCGTCCCGTATTTTAAGGGACAAACAGATTTTCCCATATCGTTCGGCTCTTGGAAGAAGAACTCGTTCCCACTGCCCTCTGTAGATCCACGCTTGAGCGAAAGTAGACATCTTAAGCTATGAATGGAGCGGAGGTAGGCATCTTCAGCTGATAATGGAGTGGAGATAGGCATCTTCAGCTGATAATGGAGTGGAGATAAGCATCTTCAGCTATGAATTGAGTGGATCTTCAGCTGTGAATTGAGTGGATCTTCAGCTGCAGATGAGCCGGGGCAGACATTTTCAGCTGCAAACGAAGGTGAGGTAGACACGTTCAGTTGTGAATGAAGACGAGGTAGAAATCTTCAGCAACGAATAGAATAGAGGCAGGCATCTTCAGCAGCGAATGAAGCCGAGGCAGACATTTTCTGCTTGTGAATGAAGAAGAGGTAAACATCTTCAGCTACGAATGGAATGGGGGCTGGCGAATTCCGTGCCGATCATTTGAAAAATAAAGGCAAACTGAATTCAGCAGCGAATGAAGCCGAGGCAGACATTTTCTGCTGCGAATGAAGAAGAGGTAGACATCTTCAGCTGCGAATGAAGGTGAGGTAGATATCTTCAGCTGCTAATGAAGGCGAGGCAGGCATCTTCAGCTAAGAGAATGAACTGGAGGCAGACATCTTTAGCAGCGAATGGACCCGAGGCAGATATCTTCAGCTGCGAATAGAGCGATGGCAGGCAGATTCAGGGCGATGTATTGAAGAAGCGACGTATTATGGAGCGTATCACCTCGTATTTTATGAGACAGAACAATTCCCCCCCCCCCACGTTATTGGGCGCTTGGGAGAGGCTATCGCCCCCATCGCCCCTCTGGATTTTTGCTGGCATACCGCGGTATTTAGATTCACACAGTGCCGTCTAGAAGTGTGGGCACAACGGGGACCAAGCCTCCGAGTTGAACGGGGACCCTATGCAAATGGATAATTTCATTTATTCTGTGAGACGTTTTTTAATTTTATATGAATGTTCATTTATTCTGAAATTATTTTTAATTAAATATAATTTCCATTATTCTGAGATTATTTTTTGTATATATAAATTTTATTTCTGAAATTATTTTTTTCATATTATACGAATGTTAACATAAGTGTGAATATCTCACGCACGCACATACACACTGCTATAAATAATATATCAAGTAATGTTTTCTAATAGAGAAGTTTCAATGAAAAAATTGTGTTTTAAACAATGTTCTTCAACAGTGATTTTGAAACTGATTTCAATAATGATTTTGACAGTGATTTCAACAATGTTTTCAAACGATGCTTTAAACTAAGATTTAAAAATAATGCATTCAAAATATTTCAAGCATAGCTTTAATTAATGATTTGAAATAATGTTTTTTTTTATAACTAAGATATCAAGCAATGCTTTAAACAAAATACTATCAAGTAATGCTTTTTCAGCAATGATTTCCAAAATCTTTTCAACAAACGATTTTGACAATGATTTCAACAATGTTTTCGAACGATGCTTTTCAACATCGATTTCAAATCATACCTTTCATCTCTTTCACTATTTCCCGCACAGACCATAGTATTTATGTTAAAAGTAAAAATATCAGTAAGCTTAAAAATCAATAAGTTCGTGCTTTTCATTATCTACTTTCCTGATACGTGACATTTGTCACTGAATGAACAAAAAATGACTTCCGTTTTTATCCCAAAGGAAAAAATATACAGCGGAAGAAGCGAAATATTTTCGGAATTAACAACCACAAAACCGCCTCTTAAAACCACAAAATAACATATGACAGAGATTTCAATCAAAACTTTGTTTTCACAAGAATGATTTCAGCAGTTTTTTTCAACAATGATTTCAACAGTGACTTGAAACAACGCTTTCCAATGATTATTTCAACAGTGACTTGAAACAACGCTTTCCAATAATGATTTCAACAGTGACTTGAAACAACGCTTTCCAATAATGATTTCAACAATAGTTTCAAATCATAGCTTTCATCCTCCACGATTCCATGCAGACCATAGTATGTATTCATGTCAAAGTTCAAAGATGGATTAGTTGAATCACTGAATTGGTTCCTAACCATTAAATACGTAATATTTTCTTCCTCGCAGTTTAAACAGCAATACATAAACAAAGGAAGTAGACAGTGAAAAGCGTGTAAGATATTTGTTATCGAGAAAGAGAGAGAGAAAAGGAACAAAAAAAGAAAAAATTACTTTCGCTTTCACCCAAAAGGGAGAAATTTACGATGGAAGACGTGAAATATTTTTTTGAATTTTATTCTCTTAACGCCGCAAAATAACATGTAACAGATTTCAATCAAAAAACTTCACCACAATGTTTGAAACAGTAATTTTCGACAATGATTCCAACAATGATTTTCATAAATAATTTCAAACGCTTTTCCAAAAATGATTTCAAACAATGGTTTTCAACAATGATTTCAGAAAATTCCTTTCAACAATGATTTCAGAAATTTCCTTTCAACAATGATTTCAGAAATTTTCAACGATTATTTTAAACAATGATTCCAACAATGATTTTCAACAGCGCTTTCCAACAGTGATTTTAACAATGATTTTTAACACTCATTCCAACAATGGTTAACAACGTTTTAAAAAATATGGTTTCAAACAACGGATTCAACAATGATTTTACACAATGCTTCTAAACAATGGTTTCAACTGATTTTAAACAATGTTTCTAAACAATGGTTTCAACTGATTTTAAACAATGCTTTTAAACAATGGTTTCAACTGATTTTAAACAATGCTTTTAAACAATGGTTTCAACTGATTTTAAACAATGCTTCTAAATTCAGCCACCTCGTTGGGCATTTTGCCTGTTGTGGCGTTGTATTTGTATTTGTAACAAGGTGATTTCAAAAATGATTTTCAACAATCCTTTTCAAAGGTGATTCAAAAAATGATTTTCAACAATCCTTTTCAAAGGTGATTCCAAAAATGATTTTCAACAATCCTTTTCAAAGGTGATTCCAAAAATGATTTTCAACAATCCTTTTCAAAGGTGATTCCAAAAATTATTTTCAACAATCCTTTTCAAAGGGGATTCCAAAAATGATTTTCAACAATCCTTTTCAAAGGTGATTCCAAAAATGATTTTCAACAATCCTTTTCAAAGGTTATTCCAAAAATGATTTTCAACAATCCTTTTCAAAGGTAATTCCAACAATGATTCCACGTTATTTCAAACGCTTTCCAATAAGGATTTCAAACAATGATTTCAATTATGTTTTTCACTAGTGATGTCAACATCGATTTTCAACAATGGTTTTCGAAAATTATTTTCAATAATGATTTCAAGTAATGATTTCAAATAATGATTTTTAACAACGATTTCAAACAATGATTTTTAACAACGATTTCAAACAATGATTTTTAACAACGATTTCAAACAATGATTTTTAACAACGATTTCAAACAATGATTCCAACAATGATTTCAAATCATAACTTTCATCCTTTACGTGATTCCCTACAGACCATAATATTCTTGTCGAAAGGTCAAATATACATATTCAAGGGACTGAACGAGTCCTCACATTGACTGAAGAATATTTTCTACATTAAAACAAGAATGAAAAACAAACGGAAAAATTTGAAATCTGAGGAATAAAATTAAGAAACAAACATTCCATTCCAAAGTGTTCTTATTTTTCTCGCAGCGAGTTAAGTGAGTAATTAAGATGATAAATTCCCCCCATATATTATGTGAAATGTTTTTGAATTTCAAATTAAGTCATTAGAGTAACGAAAAAGAGCCAAAATTCTAGGAAAAACCATTCTTCGTTCTAATTGAGAATATTTGCATAAAGAGTGTGGTCTAATTAACACATTCCTTGCTGTTTAAATTTCAATAGGTACGTGCTTTTCATTATCTACTTTCTAGATACGTGACATTTGTTATCGAAGGAACAAAAAAAAATTAACTTCGTTTTCACTCAAAAGCGGAAAATTTACAGCGGGGAGAAACGAAATATATTTTCGACATTTTATTCCCTTAAAACCCCAAAATAACATACAGCAGAGATTTTAATCAAAAAACTTCACCAAAGTGTTTCAAACAATGCTTTCCGACAATGATTTCAATAATGCTTTACAACAATGATTTCAATAATGCTTTACAACAATGATTATAACAATACTTTGCAACAATAACTCCAAGTAACTTAACCAACAGTATCAAAAAACTTGACCAAAGTGTTTCAAACAACGCTTTTCGATAACGATTCTAACAATGCTTTCCAAACAACGATTCTAACAATGCTTTCCAAACAACGATTCTAACAATGCTTTCCAAACAACGATTCTAACAATGCTTTCCAAACAACGATTCTAACAATGCTTTCCAAACAACGATTCTAACAATGCTTTCCAAACAACGATTCTAACAATGCTTTCCAAACAACGATTCCAACAATGATTCCAACATGGATTTCAACTGTGGTAATGATTTCAAACAACGCTATGCGATAATGATTTCGGCAATAATGCTTTTCTACAATAGAACTCCTAATAACGTAAACAGCAATATCTAAAAACTTACCCGAAGTGTTTACAAACAATTCTTTTCGACAAGGATTTCAACAATGCTTTGCAACAATAATTCAACTTTGACAATGATTTCAAACAACGCTTTCAACTAATGATTTCGAATAACGATTTTCAAGAATAACTCCAAATAAATCAAGAATAGCAAAAAAAAAAAAAAAAAAATCACCAAAGTTTTTCAAACAACGCTTTTCGACAATGATTTCAACAACGCTTTGCAACAATGATTCCAACAGGGATTTCCACTGTGACAATGATTATCAAACAACAGTTCCCAATAATGATTTCGAATAATGCTTTTCAATAATAACTCCAAAAATAACAGTTTTCATCCTCCACGATTCCCTACATACCATACCAATCATGTCAAAGATCAAAGAGAGAATATACAAATCACTTTCTCAAGCTAAATCATTAATATTTTCCTCATTAAAACCAGAATAAAAATCTAACAAAAATGTATGAATTTTAAAAAGTAGAGAAATTCTAAGGGGAAATCAAATTCTCTAAAAACAGACGAAATTCTAGGAAAAATCATTTCCCGCTCTAATGAGAATATTTGCATGAAGACTGTGGTCTAATTAACACATTCCTCCTACTTTAAATATCGATGGATACCAAACTTTACACTATCTACTTTCTCGATACGTCGCATTTGTTATCGAAGGAACAAAAATGGCTTTCGTTTTCCATCCCGCAAAGGAGAAAATTTACAGTGAAAATATTTCCGGAATTTTATTCTCTTAACGCTACCAAATAACATCGATTCGTGGGTGTAATAAATTTTTTGCTCTGGTTTTACCAGGGAACGGGCACGGCACGACAGCTGGATTACATGTTCGTTTATATCAATTTCTCAAAAGCATTAGCGATAAAGGCTATACGGTATTTGCGCTGCCCAGGCGGAAAAAGACGCTTTATTCTCGGACCCAGTTTGCTTGGATAGCTGAGCAAATATCCAATATGTCTCTGTCCCGTTCTCGATTTATTACGGGCTTTGCGTTCGACTCTTTCAGGGAAAAAGCTTCGTTCGGCTAAGAAAACATGTGGAGGAGGACGATACACATGCAAACAAATGCAATAGTATTACATGATCATTTTTGGGGATGGATACCGAATATGAAATGCTTTTGGTCGATTGTATACGAATGAGGTTCTCGAAAATATTTTCAGAAACTATGCCAAGAAATTTGCATTTGAATGATGGAAACAATGGTGAGATATTGCTTAGACCAGTGTGTGTGGTTCCCAACCTTTTTCATTTTTCAGTCCGCGTACCCCCAGCTGGCTCGGTTCCTTTCCGCGTACCCCCAAACCCCGAATCCTCCGGAGTCCCCCCCCCCCACCCAAATCTCTTTCACCCATTACATTTTTTCGGAAAGATTGGGAAAAAAATTAATGTGATGTTTGTATCGCATCACAAAGTTTTGAAAAATTAGGCTCAAAAGAGGATAAATATACAAACTCAAATCTGGAGGCGTTCACAATTTGCTTCTATATTTATTTTTTATGTAAGTATACGAAGAAAACGTCCCCGTTGGCTAACCCCGTTCAACAAGCTCTGTGCTAACAAACGGCAACAAAAATATTATGGCTTTTCTAGAAACTTCAACGTATTCGTCACCGCGGCTATCCCAAAAACTGACTAGGTTCACCATTCCGTCATTGAAGAGGATCTTCAGAGGGGTATCTGATGCGAGCTCTAGTAATTTCTGGTTTTCTGGAATCACAATCAAAAGCCGGTTCAAAATAGTCTTCTTTTAAAGGATTAGATATCTACCGATCTCCCATTTCCGGCTGTTAAATTTAGCTCGGATTGTGACAAGAAATCGTGAAGTGCTTTAACACTTCCTATAAAAAAGGGCTACCTCGTTCCGAAGTTCGAACAGCAACATCAGGACTTAACCCTGAGACAGCCACGCAACTTCGGTGTACAAAAGCAAATCGTTGTGAAAGATGCCACAACCAGGGCCGTCTTAAGAGCAACATGGGCCCCCGGGCCAAGTGGTTTTTCTGAGGCCCTACCAGGTACATTCTAGAAAATTTCAACCAGATCTATCTCATTTTTGTGAGGCCCCTTTTCTCTTGAGGCCCCCGGGCCGTGCCCACAACAATTTAAGCAACCTGAAGTTGATAGGATTCACCTTGACAAAGTTGAAAACTTTGATCGCTTCATCAAGAACGTTTCGCAAATTTGGAGGCAACGGTTTCGATGCAAGGATCTGTCTGTGAATATAGCAGTTAGTCCATTTCATTTTGGGGGCGACTTCTGCCACGCGTGCACGACGGCCTGAGTAGCAACCTTTCGTGGATTTTCCTTTATCTGTTGTGAGCCCAATGCATTTTGACCATTGAATTTTTTTTCAACGAAATAATGATCAATTGCTTCAAATAAGTCTTTAACAGTCGTACGACCCCTTCAATGGGTGACAAATTAAAAGATTTACTTAGAATTCTAAGCCTTTCAAGTACTTGGCAACAGTAGCACACTTGTGTACTTGGCAAGTAGCACAGAATATTGCGCAACGTCGGTACTTTCGTCGTCGACTTGGATAGGAAAAAAATTCACAACCTTTGACGAGGCTTATGACTGTGCTCTCAACATCGTCTGGCATGTCCCGTATTCTTCGAGACACCGTATTATTTGACAGAGGTATTAAACTCATTATAAGAGCACTTTCCTCTGCAAACATGCATCTGACAGCATATTCTCACCAATAGTGGGATTTTTTCCTCGTCTCGCAATACAATAGCTAAAGTAGTTAGAGATTTCGGCAGCTTTGGTAGAATCACTTCTGAAAGACTCAAAATATGTTTTCACGTTTGCAGGTGCGCGGTATTTCATTTCGGTGTTTCAGTCCGCTTCCGCAAAGATCTAGTTTTTAGCAACTGATCCATATCGCAAATCGCATGAGTAGTAGGTGCTTGGTAGAAAAGTTGACGCAGAGAAAATTGTGGGAATAACACGCACACGCCTTAATACAAACGTCCACAACAAAAGTTAAACACAACACGAATTAATTCTTCGCTTTTATGCGCAGACCGGCGTGTGTCAACAATCAAATCTGTGTTGATGTGTGTGTGTCAAAGAGTGATTTGAACTTTAGCGCCCACGCGGAAAGTGTCTTGTCGAAGTCCAACAAGTCACTTGGCTTTCTCGTAAGGTCGTCTGGGCCATTCACCTCAGTTCCAGCGATGGTACGGCTGTATTTCGCGTATGTCTTGCCCTCACTTGAGTATGGCTCAGTGATATGGGGGGCCATAATCCTGCAGTGATGAACGTACGTATCGAACGAGTACAGAAAAAGTTCTTGAGGTCATTATTCCGAAAGACTTTTGGTGTGTACGTCCCAGATGCGCCTACTTCGGATCTTCTCCAATTTTTTCAAGATGACATCTCTCGATAGCAGACGTACTAAGCGAGATCTATCATTCCTTCATAAAGTTCTTCACGGCAGAATCGACGACTATTATTTGACGAGCCTAATTAATATCTCCGTGCCATCTCGCGAGCGACGGGTTCATAGTTCCCGAAATGTCTTTCATTTTCCTCGTGCACGCACGAACATTTTGAATGCTTCTCCAATTTTGCGAGCGTGCAGGCATTATAATACGGGTGAATTCACTGATATATTTCACAGGGATTCCATGTTCTACTAGGTACTATATGAATTTGTATATATTTTATGTTTTCTCATCTATTTTGGTCGTTTTGTCTTCCTCATATTGAATTCACAATGTTTGCTTCCGTTGCGCATATATATTTTTGTATTATACATTTGTTGAGGATTTTCTCTTTAACGTGTAAATTATTATTATTTGCTTTTCTATTGATTTCCATTACTTTTCCCATCTCTGTAATTGGGCTCAGCCCTACTTTTAAAAAATCTTTTTAATGTTATTTAATTATTTTGTTCTTTTTTTTAGATGGGTGGCCACCATTACCATTTTCTTTTCGCGTACCACCGGTTGGGAGCCTCTGGCTTAGACCATGCAGAATGCTTGCTTGGCTGTTTTCCCTTGTTGTTGATCCAAGCATTTTGTAAGTTTGTGAATGGTTATTAGAAGGGCAAGGATTTTTTATGACCTTGAAAATGAAAGAATATGCTCCATAAAAAATGCATTTTTATGTCCCTAAAATACTTAAAGTATGCCGTAAAAACGTATGCCTTCACAAATAGGTTGACCATATGCCATCGTTAGAAATGAGGGAAGTTACACAAGAAATTACCAATCATTTTTAGCAAAGTGATGTCAAAAACAGACAAAGTTGTCAATTGTTGCTAACGTCACCGAAAAATTGCCAATCTTCGACACAAACGATGCTGAAGGTAAGTAAAATTCGCAGTTGCTGCTAATATATCGTCGAGGAATTTGCTAGTTGTGGAGGATGAAGCTAGTAAAGAGTGAGCTTGGGGGAGGGGGGGGGAATCCCTCTTCATTATTTTGCTGAAATATGGAAAAATAATGTTCTAAGATATGAGAATATGCCTTAAATTGTGAAAATCACGAATGACACCTTAAAATTACTGAAAATCATATGAATGACACCTTAAAATTACTGAAAATCATATGAATGACACCTTAAAATTACTGAAAGTCATGAAAAAGTGCCTTTAAATTAATGAATATAATGAAAAAATTTCTTAAAAATGACTGAAATTCATGAAAAATGCCTAAAATTTCAGAAAATAATGCAGAACATGCGTTATTCAGTAATTCAAATTACTGAAAATCATGGAAATATGCTCTATCACGTAAAATATCGAAATATGTAAAATCATGAAAAAATATGTATATATACGAAGTCATAGAATTCTGAGCCCTAGTTATTAGGTATTATATCAAATACCTGAAGGTACTAATCACCATTTAGAAACTTACAGATCTGATTCTCTGAGATGTGAAGCGTCCGTCCAAAACCTTCTATAGCAGAAAGCCTCCGCGCGAGACTTTGACGTCACTGAAGTCGTCTATTTCACCTGTAACCATTGGATATAGCAGTCCGACGTATACGAAATCTTTACCTTTTTCGCAGTGTATCCAATGACTATAGGTGAAATAGGCGACATCACGAGCTTCGCGTGGAGGCTTTCCGTACTGCTGTAGAAGGTGTTGGCCTGGCCCTTCAGGTCTCTTCAGGTGAAAGAAGGTGGTTATATATAAAAAAAACTGACACTACTGAGAACTATGTAGTGTCTGCTCTTTTCTGGTGTGCGTATTTTGTTGAAACTTGGTATACACGTTATACGGACCGGGGGGGGGGGGAAGAAAACTGCAATGGAAAAAAACGCCACTTTCTCACCTGGTGGTCGAAAATTGAATTGTTTTGTACTGCAGTGTTCTTTCCCTCATGGTCCATCTGACCTATATACCTAGTTTGAACGTAATACCCCAGAATGTTGCACCCATTCACTCACCAGTGCACACATTCCGGAGTGTATCGATTCGTTAGAAATTCCGCTGAGGAATGGGTGTATGTGCGGTTGAGGAGTAGTAGTCTTTTCAAGTGAAATCGATCAATCCAGAGGAACGGATGCTTCCGCTGGATCGAAAGAAACCTCAGCAGGATTGTAAAACTCCTGTCTTAAACGCTTGAAAATACTGTACGTCTTCCAATTCTTGTCAGAAAAAAAAATGCCAAACGTGGGAAAAATAGCAAATTATGGTCAGTTTCGCTAAATATCTGTAACTGGAAAGAAATAAAGTGCTATTGCTACTTAACCTTCCTCTCTACGGTGACATCACTACAGAAAAAAATTGATACCGCAGTGGTTAGCGCCCCAATTTCTCGGTAAGTATAAGAAATAAGGCTGCCGTTCGGAATCGGCAATCAATTGTAGGTTTCAGTCTAGTTAGATCTCGAGTGCAGAAAATGATGGCGGTGCGACAAAAATGATCCACACACACAAACGCGCGCGCACGCGCGACACCTACATTCTTCGGTTAACGAGCTTAATTTGTTCCGCGAACGTGTTCGTTATACGAATCGTCGTTATTGGAATCAAACTCTCCCATAGGAAATAATTCAAACACGAATAATTCATTCCACAATAATTCATTGACATTAAAATGACTAATAAGAACGGCATATACACAATGCAATAACACTAACAATAATAATAATCATTATAATTATATATATATATAATACAATAAGATACATATATTAGATGAGCCAAGGAATTTTCAGAGATATCGACCTTGATCCCGCCAATCCTGAGCTAGAAATCAGTGAGCTTCCCTCTTGCGGCGAGGGTGTCTCAACATCATGGGTCCCCAGGAAAATAGTCCCATGGAAGAGCCCCATCGGCATTCCCCATTGGATACAGTAATTTTTCTAAGGCCCCGTACTTGGATAGAAATTCCTGTCCAGTATGCTATTCACATATTGAAGCTCTCGAAAATTTTGATAAAATATCATTATCACTAGCACCTCTTTTAAACTTGAGGCCCCCGGGCCGTTCCAGGGTGGGCCCACATATTAAGACGGCGCTGTCAAAGTGTTCTGGGGTCACCCGTAGTTGGCTGGAGAGAAGTAATAGCTTACATATTAATTACATCCAGAAATTGAAGTACCAGATCGCATCATGTGCCCTCGCCCCCGGATATGAGGACCCTGCCCATATGGGACCGCGGATTTAGATGGTCCTGGTTCCATGCTGTGCTGGATTCAGAAAATATTAACATTTTCTCCTACTATAATTCATTTGAAATCTATCACCTCTCCCTCTGAGGGCCCCTCTTCAGAACTTGTCGTGCTCCCCCCCACCTTCCAGAATATCCCAGAGCCGCTAGGAGGGACATATGGTACCATGTTAAAAGCCACTGCAATATAACATGTTAATAACATAAATTATGATCTGAAATATCTGCTGCCACCTGCCGAATAAAACTAATATGATTTTTCAATTGACATCGATAAAAGGTTTCCGATTGGTGAAATATAGTAAAAAATAATACAATATGATATCATAAAATATTTTTCTAAACAATAATATTTAATAAACTATCAAATTTGCTCAAAATTTTTAACGGTAGATATTTTAAAAAAGTAAAATAATATCAGTATAATTGCAAAATAAGGTTATCCATGGTTTTGTGAGGACTCTGGTTCATTTTTTTTTTTGATAATCATTCATGAAAGTGAAAGACGGACCCACCACTACAGCACTTGAAAGACGGCAGTATTTGATCAAATTTACAAACATTATATTACTCTACGTAAATATCAACTCATAAAATTTTTTAAGCAAATTTACTAATTTCATCTATATTATTGCGTTTTGAATCGCTACCAATATGATGCAATATTTTATTTATTTATTTTTCATGCTGTTCAGAAACCAGTTAGCAACTTTAATCGGAAAATTATAACAGTTTCCTTCGATAGGTGGCAGCAAAAAAGCTCAAGTGAAATGATTTTTCTTTGCATGTTATATTCTGCAGTAGTTCGCAACCTGATGCCACGTGGCCCTGGGATACTCTAAAATGGGGCCACAGATAGAAAGGGGAGCCACACACACAGAAAGAGAGGTGAAGAATTAGAGCTTTCAAGTGAAATATGTGCACTGTACGGAAGTAAGGTGCTTTGCATCAGTCTGGGGTTGTGAGCGGTTCTATCTATCTATCTACAGTGTATGTAATGTATTAACGCCATAAACAAACATGCGATACGATGATGCATACAAATTAACTTACTCTACACGAGAGAAGAGGACTGTCGCGTGTTGGACGATTTACGGACTAACTGTTGTTTACATTCTTATTCTTTTTGTGTGATTTTAAAAAGATCGTATCCAATGACGCTTGCTTTTTGCCTCCTTTTTAGGATTTCTAGGAGATGGCAAATTGAATTGTCGTTCGACAGATTTATTGCTTGCTTTACTGTGCTTCTATTTCATTGGTACTTTTCTAAAGAGTTTTGCACGGAATCCCACATTTTACACATCTCTCTAATCACATTTGAAAAGTGAGGGACTTCGCATTTTTCAAATGTGAAATTTCTTCTCTCTCTTCCTTGGAAAAAGATACCTTCAATATAAGCTGTTGCATGCAATCAGTTCGTCTATGGTCAACTCCTGGCCAAGCAGAATTTATATAAAAAACAAGCGCACATACGCGCGATTACAATGCGATATCCAGTTTCGTATAATAGTCATACTCAATTTTTCCAGTGAGGCACGCTGACCGGACACTGTAGGGGAGAATATTACCTACAATTCCACAGTACGTGTGTTCACGAAAGCGAAAAATCATCAGATTAGTTGTGAAAACGTGACAATAAATTAGCAAATCGCAAAATTTTTGTTCGTAATGCGAATCATCTCTCGTTAATCGAATCATTTTTTTTTTCAAAGCTTTTTCTCGTTATGCGAATTGCCCGCTAACCGAACCGCTCGTTAACCGAAGTTCCACTGTATCTGCGCGTGCAAGATGGCATAATTATCGTAACACTGTATATGCGTGGCTCTAACATATTTATATTTCATTCTTCCGCTTTTCCGAGGCTCAGTTCGTATGCTGTAAGGTTTTGGAGCCCATACCTAAGGAGAGACATAGACTTGGTTGAAGGGGTGCAGAGAAGAGCTACGCATGTGTATGTCCTCATTGGCACACGCGGCTTGAGTTATACAAACCCAAACATGGCGCCCGCTCTGTCCCTTGTGAGATATAAGCAGGCAACCTTGCAGCTGGGCCATGCTTGAGTTATGAAGAGACCTCTTTTTTTGAATGTGTTCACATTGGATGAACGCAGCCGACGGAGAGACATGTTCGAAGTGTTCAAAATTTTTAACGGGATGGATAGGATGGACCATGAATTATTGTTACACCGTCAATCGACTGCTTGTAAAGGACAGTTCTAGGTTGTAGTGTCCAAAGGAGTTTTTCCCCGGATAGGGTTGTTAATAAATGGAATAGCTCAGCCCCGGAGGTAATAAATTCTAACACAATTGACACGTTTAGAAAGAAATACGATAAACATCTAGGGGTAAATTGAGAAGCTCTATCTATACTTAGAATAAGACAACCATAAATACATTTTATGGGCATTGTATAATATTTTATCATGTATATACACGGGGTGATTATAAAAAAACTATCCCGACATATGAGCCCCTAACTATCATACCATTCACAGAAACTGAATGAAATTTTGGCATAAGGTATTTTGATGTATGCGCTCAAGAATGATATGGAAAACAACAGTGTCACTTTAACAGTTACGGTTACAGTGAGAAAATTTCGAAAATATCAAATGGCAACACCAAGTTTTTTGTATTGGAATGCGATCTCCATACTGAAAAACACTAAATAGCGTGGGCACGAAAATCCCCGGAGCTAGGCAAGGAAAAAAGGACTTTGCCGTGCACCAGAGCATTAATGTTCGTTTCATTCGTCACACCGTTTCTTCGGCTGAGATCCCAGCCTGATTAGTCCTCGCTCCACAAGGTCATGTGGAAAACACAATAAAATGCTTTATTTTATGCTGCTTCTCTGTCCTCACTTTTAGCCTATCTACCGCCGGTGATTTTCATGCTACAGTTGCCGTTCGAACGCTATTTAGGGTTTTTCACAATGGAGATCACATTCCAATACAAAAAACTTGGTGTTGCCATTTGATATTTTCGAAATTTTCTCACTGTAACCGTAACTGTTAGAGTGACACTGTTGTTTTCCATATCATTCTTGAGCGCATACATCAAAATACCTTATGCCAAAATTTCATTCAGTTTCTGTGAATGGTATGATAGTTAGGGGCCCATATGTCGGGATAGTTTTTTTATAATCACCCTGTATATTGTTTATAATTACATTTTCAATAGGGTTGCTGTATTTCTGAAATATACGACATCCATATTAGTTATGGGCATTTTTTTCCTCAGCCACCTCGTTGGGCATTCTGCCTGTTGTGGCCTTGTATTTGTGAGAGTTATACTTCTTTCGCGTCACACTGATGTTGTCATTTGTCTGCCTTATTTTGAAGTAAAAATGACCAATTCATGAATTTTTCATGTTGTTATTGGCTGATATTTGTGGAGAGACTTTTCCAAGTTCAAGTTGGAAAATCACTTTCCTCCGATTAGTCAACACTGCATCGAAAACGTTTCTTGTACCGCTACCTACGTGCAGGAAATCACGTCTATCTCCAAGTAGAGTCGGAATTAGAAGAAAACAATGCCTTTTTTTTATGTTTGAGAATCCAATTAGTTTTGATTTTTAAAGTCCAAATATTAGGCCATTTCGTTTTGTTACTATTATTCAAAAACACTGGATCGAGAAATGGAAATGAAGAAGTCGAATATGAGAGAATAATGCAGTCGGTCCTGAACATCACGGTAAAATGAACACATCCCAATTGGGAATATATGAAGAAAATTTAATTTAATAAATCCAATAGTTTCCTTCGATGTTCGCCGTCTTCTAAAAGGACCTATACAGATCCAAGAGTAGTACGGAATCGATGATTATGCTCGTGCTTCTCTCGTGTTTTCTCGTCCTTCTAACTCAATTTTCAAGCAGTAGAACGTGCTCTGAATCTTCTCTTTAACGATTCCATAGAGAACTGTTTATATATATTTTTTAAATCTTTAAAATGTTCGATTCCATAGGAAATGTGGTTGATAGCAAAACAATCAACATTTAGAAGAGACTTGGAAAAGGCAATTCAATGTCTTCTCGAGTCGAATTATTTCATTATTTAGGCATTATTTGTAGAGCGAAACGTCTAACAATGAGGAAATAAGTTTTGTTTTTTTTATACAGGGTGTCCCGTAAGTGCTAATGTGAACTTCATCTCATCAACCGTCTGTCGTAGAAGTTTGGTTCTAATTTAGAAAAAGTAGAAAAGGCGTTAAAAAATTACACTGCACTAGTTATGAGAGTAAAAATACAGTGTGTGTAACGAAACAAAAAAAAAAAAAAATACATTCCTATGTGATCTCCCCTTGTCCTCTTAACTTCCAGTTAGAAAGATGTTTTCCTGTATTTCCCGAGGCCAACAGAAAAGATGTCATGTTTCTGGATGCAATATTCGCTAAGATATAAGAAGGAACAGCAAAAACTAACGGACAATGCTCGTTGCCAAACTTTTCTTTTCGATTTTTGAATTAGAATATCTCTTCACTCTGTATGTAAATGTAGCTCTCTCTCAATGGCGCTGGTTCCTTTTATATAAAAGCCGTCCAAATATGGCTTAATATAGATAAACTTTGTTCTAGGGCTCCAGCTACCACCTATCAAGAAGAACACAGACTATTTGTTATTTCAATTAAAATTGATTGCTTTTTTTTTTCAAAATTATAGTCAACTCCTCTGACAAATTATATACAGTTGAATCCCGTTTTAACGAATACCGTTATAGCAAAAATCTCGTTTTAACAATTACTTTCCTAATCCGTCCCCGTTTTAAGTTTATGTAGGACAATGCGAAAACCTGGAATTCCTTTATCACGAAATTTCGTTATAGCGAAGTGATTTCTCCGGTCTCTTGGAGTTCGTTATAACGGGATTCAACTGTATTATAAATTTTCAGTTTGAGAGTGTACCTTAATTCCTGTGTGGAATATTTGTAAATATTTTAGTTTAAAAGAATACAGTTTTATTTTGAGAAAAAAGTATAAATAAAAGATTATTCCAATTAGTGCTTTCTGTTAAAATAGCTTAATTACATTTTATATAATTTAAGAGAAGTTATTCAAATGTTGGCACTTCATTAAGAAAAATTTGTGTTTTTTCATTTTACAAATACAAATACAACGCCACGACAGGCAAATTGCCCAACGAGGTGGCTGACTTAAGAACATCATGGATCCCCGAGCCCCTACTTACTACTGCTACACCACACATGCACCCCCCAACCCCCGCGCGGAACCCCCCAACGAATCGGTACATGCGGGAATGTGCGTGTACGTGTAGTGCAACCTGACGTAAAGTTTGTTTCTGTGTAATGCTTGTTATGTGTAGTGCTGTCATCTGCTCCCAATTTTACTAACTATGAGTGAAGTGTTATGGTTGAATGATTTACCGTTGTAGGACTGTTGCTCTCTGTGGCGAGACTTTTTAACGGGGAGATCGGCTCGCATTTGCGCCTTGAAGTTGGGAACCACAGAAAACCAACTTCAGCCGACCACGACCAACTTCAGCCGACCACAAAAAAACTCATCTCTGCCTATACCGGGAGTCGAACCCGGGTCCCTCGATTGCCGGACGAGTGCTCTGACCACTAAGCTACAGAGGAGATACAGAGTTTTGCTTTATATATTATTCGCATTTATTTAGTATTCGCGATAATTCATACTACTCTCGTTTACTCGTATATTACTCGCAATTGCTTCATTTTTATTACGAAAAAGTAAACCATCGCCTACTTGGTATGGCTAATAATTGGATTTTTAAGGTTGAAAATCTGTACGATGATGATGGTGTTTCTCACAGGGATTGGCATTTTTAAATTAGGCGCAGAGCATCAAGATCTAAAAATTGCCTTTCGTATATGACCTATTGATCTGTATATGACCTGATTATAACTTTTTTCAAACATACGCACGCACGAGCATTACATAATACACATATATATACGTCAAAAACAGTCTCCCCTCATTTCTGTTCATAGGGACCCGAGGGATACTTCTTAAGCCGCGTGATGGCATAGCACCGTCGAAAGCATTATATTCTATTCTGGATTGTTGTTTGAAACCGGTTTGCGCAACATGAAAATAAATAATATCTGATATGATATCATATATCATTAATTATTATATCACACAGTGGCGTGAATATTATGCGCCAAAATACCGGTTACCAGACCAGACCAGAATCGAATTTTTTCTGATTCCCAGCCCTATGGGCCGCCTGTCAGCATATAAACTGGCCAAGAAGGCCTATGAAGAAAGGAAAGTATATATTGTATAGAATTATGTTGTGCATGTATGTGTTTGATAGAAAGAAGAACGTAAAAATATGGTAACCGGTATTTTGGAGCATGAAAATGAACAATTTTTCCGTGTTACACTGTATATTGTTTATTTTTATGCTGCAAATTGGTTTAAAACCAACAGCCAATAATAATTTGAAATTATAATAACAGACAATTCTATTTTTATCCGATAGGTGGCAGCAGGTTTCCCAGCTTAATGATATATGTACCGTACTTTAACGTGTATTAACGCCCTTATATTTTGGGCTTAAAATTTTGCAAAAAAATTGGAATATATATATTTATAACATTATCCACGTATACGAACCCCCCCCCCCCCCTATTTTTTGGCAAAAAACGGGATTCCTTATACGCGTTAAAATACGGTAAGTCGATTTTGAAATACTCTTCTTTGTATAAACGTGTTGATGTGGCTTCATGATCTGAGGCTACGAACGCGTAATTCAAGTCCAATCGTGTTACTCGACAATTTATGAGTAACAGCGACGGAACTAAATATGTTTCGAATTTGCCGAAACAACTGTTTCCTTGAGTATATACGTTCGTATTAATTGGCAACTGATTGGATCACGTTCTAGTCTGGTTAACTTCATAATATACGCAATGAATGATCTTCACTCGATCCGCTCTGTAATCCGTTCATGAGAGCGCATGGACGTAATCGAAAATTTACGTATTTCTGATATGATCTACTTCCTCTCTCCCCTCCCCCCAATTTGCATTCGAATGTTCATCATCGTGTCGCATTAGCGAAACGGCATCATTCCGAATTCCAGCTGCGTTTTCCATTAACACCTAACGCCCGTCTCATACATATAATTATAATATAGAATTTGTTTACGTATGGGTAAGATGTATGAACTGTGGTAGGAGATTCATGATTTCAATTATTGATTTTTTTATAACCTGGAATTTCGAGCCAGATGGAGTCGGAGATGCCGGAAAGGTGAAATCAGTAATGTAATGAATGTGGCTGCAGACAGTGAGTTAGACATTCACACTTTAGTTTAAATTTGATTTCAAAAGTTGAAAAAAGTTTCTCGGAAACGTTTTGATTTCGCGCGAAAATTTTCACCTGAGACTTGAGGCTTCATACACGTTCCGGAAATCCTCTGAGGAAAACTGTGCAGCCCTGGCCTTCGGTATTTCCGGAACGTGTGTGGTGGTGGTGGAAAACCGCGCGGACTTTTGGTGGACTGTTCAGGCTGCCTGAAGAAAAAATGATGCTGAATAACTGCGCAGTCTCTAACTGTACATGCCGATCGGAGCGCGCGTGTGTGTGTGGCGCTACGTCAGTTCAGTGTGGTTAAGGCCGCGATACAATCAACATGAGATGGTAATTTCAGGAAGAGTTTATAGTTGTGAGCTTGAGATCTTCGTAGCTTCTGCCAGTTGCCAGAAATCCAAGCCTGCAATGTTTCATCCATCCGCAAGTAATTGTGCCAATCTCTGGGCACAACTTTCAATTCCGAAAGTAAGTTGATGTGGGAAAAATGTCCCCTTTTCTGTAGCCACTATTTTTGCCGCTGTGGTGGTCGAGTGGTCATAGTGACGGACCAGGTTCGAACCTCACCACAGTGGTGGTCGGCTGAAGTTGGTTTTCTGTGGTTCCCAACTTCAAGGCGCGAATGCGAGCCGATCTCCCAGTTAAAAAGTCTCGCCACAGAGAGCAACAGGCCTACAACGTTACAAATATTCAATCATTACACTCACAATTTGAAGTATAGATGGCAGCACTGAAATATCATACACAACACTAGCTACACACTCAGACTGTTAGGTGTACACACTCACTTTATTCCAGACTCTGCCACGAAGCTGGGCTGGAAGAGATCTCGGCAACGGGATAAGTCCGGTGGCAGGGACCCTGGCGTTCGCTCGTTCGTGTAGCCCCTTTTTGAACCATACTTTTCTGACACGCCTTTTTTTACGATTTCTATTAAAAGTTAACTGTCATGCAGATACAGTACATACCCGGCAAATGAAACTCGTTTGTCACGTCCATCACCCACCATCAAACTGAAAAGCATTCCAGTGCGTGTGTGGTGAAAGAGTATTCAGGCCGAATCTGGAAATCTCGACAGGACGACTTGATAAATTTTTCCTCAGAATATTTCCGAAACGTGTATAGGGCCCTTTTATGTAGATCTATTTTTCTATTTTGTAAAAATTTTGCTTGTATACTCATTATTCCGTATATGGTTCTTCAGACCTCCCATACATGACCCGGAAATCATCTGAGGAAAAACTGTGCGGTCCTGGCCTTCGGTATTTCGGAGGGTGTGTGGTAGAAAACTGCGCAGACTTTGCAGATTGTTCAGGTGGCCTGATGAGAATCGAAAACGATCCTGAATGACTGTGCAGTCCCGAAATGTACTCGGAGACCGGATGGTGTGTATGCGTTACGTCAGTTCAGTTTGGTTGAGGCCGTCGTTCACTCTACATGAGACGGGAATTTCTGGAAGAGCTAATAATTGTAAACCTGAGAACTTCCCGTAGCTTCTGCCAGTTGCCAGAAATACTTTTAATAATAAAGCTTTTCGAACGAAACCATCTTTTCATTTGATTTTCTTATGTGAGTGACCAGTGGTTAGGCACAGATCGAAGGCAATGTGTTGGGAGGGGAGATTCGTAGGATCATCTCGTATTCACGGGAGAGACCGATTTTTCCCATATTATCCAGCTGTTGGTAGGGGTGATCACCCCTCATCACCCCCCCCCCCGGATCCGTGCTGACCTGTGGTTCGAAGTTGAAACCAGCAACGTTTTATGCGATTTGGTTTTCACCTGCCAAAGAGACATTTATAATAAGTTGCGGTAATTTTTTAATTTCACTTCTTGGCCCTCAAAAATTTGATTAATTATTTTATAATTATTTTACCCGAAAGGGATGAAACGTATCTGAAGTCATTCCATTTGTGTACAATCCCTGAAAATAGGGACTATCAAGCCAATACAAACATGCCAACGCAGCGATAATTCACCAAAAAATAGTAATTTTTTCCTCTTTAATATCTCGAAGAATATTGCATTTAAAAATATAGCTAAAATATCATTTTTTAGCAAATGTGATTTGAAAAGTTTTTGTAGGTTCTTTGATTTCCTAAAGCCAACGTTTTCAGACATAGTCCAACTAAATTTGGTGCTGATGAAACTGAATCAACCTCAATGCGACTCAATGCATCTGCTACGACATTGCTGTTTCCCTTTTTATATGCTATATATCAGTTGAAAACTGCGATATAGAATCAAGTTGGCGAAATTGTCTTCGAGAGCACTTTTCTGGTTTTTGTTGGAAAACAAAAATTAATGGTTTCTGATCTGTAAAAATAGAAAAATCTGTGTCACACCCTGTATAACGCTATGGCAAAATACCTAATTATTTTATTTTCAGTGAGTATTTGAAAGAAACACCTCACAATCCGAAGCAAAATACGCGCGCGAACCTTCTTTACAATTCCATTCCGAACCTTTGAATTGGGATTCTTCATGTCAACTCGAGAAGTCAGGAATGAAATATACAGGTATATATTGACGGGAATAGGATTTCGAAATGTCTCCGAAGAGGTGAAAATATGTATAGAAACGGATGGGGCGGCAAGTCAACCGGGATTTTCCCAACCGGTGTATTCAGAATACTGGAGATTTATACTGTTTCTTTACTCTCCGCTTGACATTGTCCAGTTCAAACTCTCAGAGGGAATGTCCATCTCCACTTCCCAGAAAGAATTTATCGATATGTGCATTTTGTGTTTATTCGATACTATATACCGTTATACTCGTATATATATTTTCTACGAAATCCAATCGCTTTGAAAGTGGCGACTTTAGAGTAAGAAATATGTATTTACGTATATTTTCCTTTTTCCTGGAAAATCCTCTTTTTTATAAAGGATCTAGTTCTCTCTTACTCTCTCTCTCTCTCTCTCTCATACATTTTTCTATATATATAGCTGGTGTTTCCTTTTTTCTCTCTATATATATATATATATATATAACGCATGAAATATATATTTTTCTATATTAGGATGATATTCCCATCATTGGTTTTCAAACGAACGGCAATTTCCGCATTGTATTGTTTTCGGTATTTTTCCTTTCATTCGAGGTAAGGGATGTATTCAGGGTTCAGTGAAGTATATTTTCACGGTTGCACACAATTTCGGAAATAATATATTTTCAGGGTGTGGTTCGAATATGTGCCAGGGTGTAATTACGGTGAAGTATATTTTCACTGTTTTGCGATTTCAAAAATTTATTTTCAGGGTATGACTTTGATTCGAATGTGTTTCATGCATTTCGGTTGAGTATGTTTTCAGGGTGCCATTTCGCTTATGTACATTTTCACGGTGTAATTAAGGTGAAGTATATTTTACGGTTGCAATTTCGAAAATAAATTTTCAGGCTGCCATTTCGGTGAAATACATTTTCGGGATATAATTTCGGTAAAGCGCATTTTCAGGGTGTAATTACGGCGAAGTATATTGTGAGGGCGTAATTTTGGTTGAGAATATTTTTAGGGTGTAATTTCCGTTCAGGCCATTTCCAGAGTACAATTTCAATCAAGTATACAGGGTGATACAGAAAAGATAGGAAAAATTTCCAAAGGTGTACACACCAATACAAACAATTGTCATCAAAGAATGCATGGTCTAACATGAAACGTAAATGCGCTAGTGCGTTTCGATACAGCAAACGTTAAAACGGCATTCCTGTTGAAATTTATCGGGGGGGGGGGGAGAGTAACACCATGCATGCAAATGCAACCTGGTAAATGTCTGCTTTTTCAGTATTACTAAAGTTGACCATTATCCCGTACGTTACAATTGTTAGAACGGTTGCACGCTTGAATAACTTCACAGGGCTGGCGTCCGCGCCTTTTATTCACTGTGACGCAGATTTGAATAATGTTTCTTCTTATTCCCCAGGTTACATTTGCATGCATGGTGTTCTGTTTCCCCCGATAAATTTCAACAGGAATGTCGTTTTAACATTTGCGGAGCGGCAGTTTCGAAACGTACCAGCATATTTGCGTTTCATGTTAGACCATGCATTATTCGATGACAACTGTTTGTATTGGTGTTTACTATCACCTCTTGATGTTTTTCCTCATCTTTTCTGAATCACCCTGTATTTATTAGTTACATTTACTTACGTGGTGAATGTAGTACGCATGCAAACAAGGCCATGAATCAAACTGAACCAAAAAAAAAAAAAAAAAAAAAATGGAGGCTGAAAACGGATCAGGTAACAGAGACGGTACTGTACATAGAATTTTCAACTAGGAGCCTGGCACACGCGAAGATGAGTTTGCACTTTTGTCCAGTAATCAATTCATCAGATCTAGATTCACAACAAAGCCAATATAGAAGTTCGCTGTGCGGTCGTGTGGCCATAGTGACGGACTCTGATCCCACCGGCAGCGCAGTGGTGGTTGATTTTCTGTGGCCCCCAACGTCGTGAGGCGTGAATTTTCTCCGATCTCCCCCATTGTCTCGTTACATGGATCGACAGATCCCACTACGGAACAACTATCAAATTATTCAAACGAAGTTCTTAAAACACCGGTTGTGTTCGGCAGTCGAAAGAAAATGCGTATAATATATTCATATGTATAAATTCAGTAAAAAATAACAATTTTTCGAGTAAATAAACGGGTTATAATTCCTGAATCGATTAGGAAACACTAGTGTTTTGCCTCCCCATCCACCACAGGGAGGGGCTGATAAGGCTCCAGATCGCTGGTCTGAGACGATTCCTTCTCATTATTTGTTTCTTCACACAAAAATTCGATATTGAAAGGCCCGTGAAGAATCTGACCGGGAGTCCTGTTGTTAAATGTAGGGGTTGCGCAGGGTTTTTGCAGTAATTTTATTTTTCCAAGGAAATTCAAGCATAATTTTCATAAGTGCTCAATGCAGTCAGTAACCATACACTACTGAACCAGAACTGCACCTCGTCCATATTCCTCTGTGGAACTTCTGAAGAATTGGTACATGTTGGAATGTATGTGTAAGTGTAGTGAACCTGACGTGGAGCTTGTTTCTGGGTAATGCTTGTTGTGTGTAGTGCTTCCATCTGCCATCAAGTTTTCTAACTTCTGTTGAAGTGTAATGATTGAATAATTGTATTGTTGTAGGCCTGTTGCTCTCTGTGGCGAGACTTTTTAACGGGGAGATCGGTCTCGAAGTTAGTAATCATACACTGGTGCACCAAAATTAAGGACGGAGCTGAAAAATTGAGGTCGAGTACTCTTTACGCTTGAAAGTAGATTCAGTCTGACGAGCGATTGTGGACTCATACATATCTGGAGAGAGTGGGGAACACGCAATTACCCCCCCCCCCCCAACATCATCGAGAGGGACCGGTTTGGAGGTGGCAGAGTACGTACCCGTACATCTTTCAAAGTGATTCCCGCTATTGTACCAAGGTTATCCTTCCTCACGTGCGTCTTTTTAGAGGTGCTATGGGTCCTCAGTTCCTTTTGATGAACCACAACGCTACACCTCATCGTACAGTAGCTGTCGTAGAGCTAGCTGTTGGTGAGTGGAGATATCGATTGGCCGTCAAGGTCCCCGGATCTAAATCCAATCTAACACACGTCTCTAGCGAGACTCTTGGCAGAACGTCACCAACCGCCGGCAACGATTCCAGAGCTGCGATTGGCGCAACAACAGGAACTAGCAGCAATGCCTCACAATGCCCATGTTCCCCCATATTTTTATATTGATATATCATTTCATGTACAACAAGTGGGGAAGTGTGTGTGTGTGTGTGGGGGGGGGGGGTGAAGTTGTATGAGGATCCTGCTGCTGGTTGGCTTGTGGCTTGGTGTGGGTGGTTTGCTGGTCTTGGATGTCATTGGATTTTCCCACCGTGGCCAACATCTCCTGAGACGGACCAGCTTATATCCCCTAGTGGGGACAAAGCGGGGGTTACGGTTGGTCTGGTGGTGGTAATGCCTCAACAGCTCGTTGACAACCTTGTACTCAGCATGTGCAGACGATATAAATGTTGCATAGCAGTTAGGGGGTGATCATATCCTCTACTAAAGGGTGGATTTTCCTGCCAGTCACTTGTCACACAGACGTTTCGGTGTCCAATTGTGCTCGAAGCTAATTCTTCGAATAAAATCTTTTTCAATCCTTTGATTTTTTTTTGTTGCAAAGTTTTGTTTACTTCCCCCCCCCCCCCATGCCCTTGCGTCTTGGGGGAAATCTTATCGTATTTTTTGTGTCCACAAGGAACACTTCTACACGACGTTAAATAAGAAAAACCGTCTCGTCCTTAATTTTTGACCCAAGTGTATATACATCTTTTTTTCAATCCTTTCCATTGTCAGAAAGCTTAAAAAGTGAGAAAAATACGTGACAATGCCAAAAAATGCCCCTAACAGTGACAATGCCAAAAAATGCAAAAGATGAAAAATTCTAATGTCAATCAACATCCTGGTCTTGGTGGTGACTTATACAGAAAAAAATCTAATAATACATTTCAGAGTCGTGTTTAGACGAGTCAGCATTCCTAAGTTTTATGAACCAACTTGGATAACATTTTCACTCATAAACTTCTGTGCCCCAAGAGACACATAAAGTATTATCCCATTCAAGATACGTGAGCACTATTTTATAGTGACTTCCTCCAGGATCACTAAACTTTATACTTCAGGTAGATAATGTTTTCTTTTGAATACAGTGTCTTCCGAAAGAAGCATATATTATTCACTCTATCTTGGATTTTTATAACCTTAATATGCATATTTTTCCTATTCTCTCAGCTCGGCTGACGAGGCAAAATACCCAATAACGAGGAACTGCAGTTTTTTTCTCCTTAGCATATACATATTTAACGATGAAGTTAATGACAAAGTCAAAAACAGCTGACTTTATGTGTGCGTATGTACGAGAGTACACGGATGATCTCATTGGATATGAAATTTTGCAAGATCCAAGACATATCAGATTGAAAAGGGGGGGGGGGATAGATATATGCCAGGCCATAAACTTATGATGTCTAGACGTGTCTCTGTACACCTACACGTGGTGACTCGATATAATTCCTTAACAGATACTCGAGGGTGTCTCAACTAACGACCCATTTGAAGTCTCTCAGAGGATTTAGGGGATTTCTTATGTTTCGCATTCAGCTGTTTTATGACCTGAAGCCCTTTAGAGAATATATACTCTTCTTTATAGTACTGAGTCTGCATTTTTCCCGAATATTTGTGACGAAGCTCCCTGGGAGAGTGAGCAAGTATGACTGTAATTTATCATTTAATTGCCTAAAGGGAAATATTATACCCTGCGCATATTAAATTTTCTATTTTGGAATCGAAATCTTGATGCGATTACGTAGAAGAATGCATTGAAACCACCGTTTCATGGTGAGGAGATTCTGGGATTTAAGAATATATGTGATATTCAGATTGATTTTGCATTTCAAATACTTCGCCCAGCAACTGCGGTGCATATCTTTAGCAATGACAAGAATGGAGTTGCTGTAATCATATTCGTGGTATTCAACCCGATAAGCTACTGTACTGCTCTGTGTTCCCTGTCCACTGAAGATGTCAACTGTAATTATTTGCGGAAATATTTAAAGACAATTTTTTTTTCTTCCGTACCGTGGTTTAAGACGATTCCTAATGGGGAACTGACACATGCCGACGGGGTTTAGCTGGAAAATATTCCCATGATATATCTCGTACTGAAAATTTGAAGGGGGTGTGATAATGCAGATTGTGATATCACTGGGAATGGGCTATGATTATTGGGCTATAATACTTCTCATTGCTATGATTCTAACTGACTTTCATGTAACATACCCCACAAAATTGGATTATAAAATACGTAACATGCAGGGTTTGCTGCAGAAGTGAATGCCAAAACTCATCTGTGGAAATTTACAAGGTTATAGAAATTTTTGGGACTCCACAGGGTGGATTCTTCAGGGTGTAACACCGCATCCAAATGACACTAAATTCAAATAACAGTCTCTTCAGGCAATGCAACCAACGTTTATTAAGTAAAGGAATAGTGTGAAATTTTTCACCAGTATGTGGTGCTACCGCTCTAAAAATAATTTTGCATATAGTCAATATATTTCTCTTAGTTCTCTGCAGTTAGTCTATCGGTGGGTCTACCGAGAACTATAATTCCTTTAAGCAACAGGCTGACTCATCTACCATCTTCCAGGAAAAGTGTGACGTCAGTATTATCGTTATAGCCAATCGTTCTTCTCCATCCCACTTTATTCCCTAATTTGGTTTTTTTAAATTTTGTTTCCCTAATTTCTGCTTATCATCCTTTATGCTATCGAGGAAATATACTTTCATTAACTTATTACGATGTTTTTAATAAAAAGATTCAGATTTTGAATGGAACACCTTGATCCATAGGGTGAAAAACATAATTGGTAATCAAGCGGTACACATTCTTTGATGCGCTCCAGCTGAACAATGTTAAAATGGGCATTAACACCTGAAAGATAGGTTGGAGGACTTTACCTAGAAAGACAGGCTAGAAATAGCTTTTTCTGGCAATTTTTTAACATTTCAATATTTTAGAGCATGGTATAATATTTTTATGACAGAATAGAGGTATATATCACAAAGAATTAGTAGGTAAAACACTGATCTAATATATATTTTATTATTATTTAGTTTCTAAATCATACTGTGCACACGACCTTTCTCGATGTGCGTGCATGTGGAGGAAACTCGACAAAGGGGGATTTGTGTTTTCTATATTCCCAATTGGATTTCAGTGTTACATCACCTCTAGGTTTTAAATAGGATTAAACACTAATACTGCATGCAAAAGCCAGTGGAATAAATTCAAACAAGTCTCCCTGTTGTCTTTCTTCTCAAACCGCAAAACTTTGTTGCAACCCTATGAGAAAAAAAATTGCTCTCTTTACCTAGTGACAGAGAACAGGTAGGTGAGGGTAAAAAGATAAATTTACTTCGTACCTTACTCGAGTATAGTATCTATTATATACTGTTTCTTTTATTTTTTTCTTTCCTTTTTCTAACATGTGGTTAGGTTAGGACAAGGTTACCATATTTATCGCCGATTCGTCAAACGGGGGATCATCCGAATTTCTCGCCTATCGCTGCTTGTAAGCGAAGCGATTAGCAAGTGTGTGATCATGCTTTAATTTTTTACTCAGTTGGAGGCACCTGGCGATGTTCTTTTCGAAGGGTTTCAGCCAAAATTTTTTATCTAGATTTGAAAAAAAATTCACAGTGATGTGGAATGCGTATCTGTAAGCCATGAATTTCTTGTGAAATATTTTAAAATCCCCTGACGTCCTACTGACGAGGAAGTATCCCAAGATATTTCATACACTTTCATCTGCAGTAGATTTTTCGCTACTGATTGACGAGATATTATTGAGATCTCAGATATTTATGGCATCAAGTTGGCGTTAGAGCGTGTACAAAGTTTTCATTGGTGTCTTCAATGTTGTTTACGTTTATTATATATCTAGAATTGCAGTCTAATTCCGTTTTAACGAATACCGTTATAGCGAAAATCTCATTTTAAAGAACACTTTTCTAATCCCCCTCCAGATAAATTTACATAGGAACAATACAAAAACCTGGATTTCCTTTATAACGAAATTTATTATAACGAGGTGATTTCTCCGGTCTCTTCGAGTTCGTTATAACTTGATTCGATTGCATGCCATTTAGCATCAGCTGAGGCATTGTTGTACGAATGATTTCATTCTAATTCGCACATCCATCATTAATACCGTTGCTTACTTCACGAAGGTTTTGCATCGGGTAGATTTCATTTTTTTCTCGAATTCTCACCATAACCATATTTGCTTCTGGGTTTCTTGCCATTTTTACAGCAACCGTAATGGATATTTTCACGCAGATATTTCTACTTTGCAGAACAAGCAATTTATCTGAGAAAATTGCAAAAATACTTGACAACAAAAAGATGAGATATCTGTTGACGGACACCCACAGATAAGGATGAAGTCTAAAAAAAAGTCCCACGAATGGGGATTACACCATATTATAAATACAAATACAACGCCACAACAGGCAAATTGCCCAACGAGGTGGCTGACTTAAGAACATCATGGATCCCCGAGTCATTTTTTGTTGGCCCTACCTACTACTGCTACACCATGCATGCACCATCCCCCCCCCGCCCCGCGGAACCCCCAACGAATCGGTAGATGCGGGAATGTGCGTGTACATGTAGTGAAACCGGACGTGAAGTTTTTTTTGTTTCTATGTAATGCTTGTTATGTGTAGTGCTGCCATCTGCCACCAGTTTTTCTAAATATGAGTGAAGTGTTATGATTGATGATTTATTCGTTGTAGGACTGTTGCTCTCTGTGGCGAGACTTTTTAACGGGGAGATCGGCTCGCATTTGCGCCTTGAAGTTGGGAACCACAGAAAACCAACTTCAGCCGACCACCACTATGGGGTTCGAACACGGATCCTCGCAACGTGAGTCCGTCACTATAACCACTCGACCACCACAGCGGCTATTAGATGCACAAAGAGACAATCAGAATTGATCAGGGAGACCGACGATGAAAAGAAAAAAAAAACCATCTCATTTCATTCAACCCTGGTCAAAATATTGCGATGAAAAATAGTGTTTTTACAAATCATCTTCGAAATGTTACATCATCATTCTCAAAAAATTCTGTATGTTTCTCCATATACTTATCCATAAACAAAAATATACAATCATCATCATCATCAACCATTTTCAATCCACTGCTGGATGAAGGTCTCTCTCCTCTAATTTTTTTCCATTTCACTCCGTCTGATGATTTTGCCATACAGTTGACTCTAACCACTTTCCTGATCTCGTCGATCCATCTTGCGTGGGGATGCCTTCTCGGACGCTTAACACCATGGGAGTACCAATCTAGAATACTTGTCGTCCATTCAGACATTTATTTTCTTCCAGAATATCACATATACCTTTGTGTGGTTCCTTATTCAAGCGATTCGTTTTCTGTCTCTTTTTGTGATGCCCAGTATACATCTTTCCATGCTGCTTTGTGTTGTCTATAGCCTTTGCATTGTCTTGCTTGTGAGTGTCCATGTTTCAGCTCCATAAGTCAGTGCTGGTAGCACACACTGATTAAAAATTTTTCTTTCCAGCATAATGGCATGTCACTCTTCAGAATTACACAGTTTTCGCCAAAAGTGCTCCATCCAATCTTGATCCGTGCGTTTATTTCATTAATGATTCCGTTGTCCATGGCAATTTCTTGTCCCGGGTATACATAACGTTCTACTTCTTCTATTTCTGTGTTGTTGAGCAAGATCGTCTTCTTCAACGCAAAGGAGTTGAACATAACTTCTGCCTTTTGCAGATTCATTTTCAAACCCACCTGAATACTTGCCTTCGCAAGTTCTTGTATCATTTCTTCTAGTTCTACTGCTGATAATAACAATGTCGTCCGCAAAACGCAAATGGTTGAGAAATTCCCCATTTATTTCAATTCTTTTCTCATCCCAATCCACTTTCCTGAATACTTCTAAAACAGCGGTAAAGAGTTTTGGTGAGATATTATTACCCTGTCGGACTCCTTTCCCAAGTTTAATCTTTGCTTTTCCTTTATCCAAACGAACGGTTGCAGTTACTTTGTCATCAAAAATATACAATAATGTATAACAAATGCATATATGCGACTACAATATTCACGAAGGAAGCTAGAGGTAAATCTCTACGGGAATTAATCCAAGAACTAAGAAGATTATCTACTCAAACTCGTAAAGTAAACGGGCGTGACTTAATCCTCTTGGAAAACGATCGCATATTTTGCTCACCGCCTACGTATAAGATCCATATATTTGGAGTCGTTTTCTTCAACGTGAAAAAAAGTATAGTATCATAATTTCTCTCAGTATTTATACCTAGAAAAAATTACACAGAGAGAGAGAGAGAATTTAATAGTTTCTTCATATGGAATATATTCCTTTAATAGTTTTTTTGGATGCTGATTACTAGGAAAATAATTTAGAAATTCCATCGCTTACAGTTTTCTAACAATTCACAGCTCTAATTATGTACGATTATTTATATATTCAAGAGCAACGTAATATTATTTATATGAACTTATATTAAACGTATTTATAGATTTTAGCGGCATTCTTATTAGGCTTTTGGGTGCACGGGGACGGTGTAGAAAGTTGATTTTTTTTATTTTAATAACTATGAATTAATGTCTGAGTACTGCACGTTGTTCGGATGCTTTTTCTGATTGAAAGCGTGCCTCTACGACCAACGGTTTACCAGTAAAATGTCATACGTCCTGTTACCCATCCACCCTGTACATCAGGTATCTTCAACCCGTTACTCGCGAGCACCACGGTGCTCCCTGAAGCATCCAGAGTGCTCGTGTCCGATTTCGTGCTCGAGAGCACTTGATCAACTTTACAATTAAACACCTTGTACAAATTGCATTCAAGGACTGAAATCTCCGATTTCATGCATTCGTATGAAAAACTTGCCTCCGGGATGTTCGTCTTTTGATGATGGGTACAAACAGTGCTCGCGAGTGGAAAAAGGTTGAAGACCTCTGCAGTACACAAACAAAATATGTAAAAAAATTAAGAAAAAACACACACACACATAAAATTGTCAGAGAATGAACAAAATCTTATGCGAAAGAAAAATAACATTTAACAACGATTATGAATATGAAAAAGTTCAAAATTGAAGCAAAAACTAGAAATAGGCAATAAATTGATTATAGAGAGAAACAATGTCACTCTCCGCTTTTCATACGAAGTACGAAAGCCTGGATAACCAAGCGGAGATCGAGATGTTGTTCGGAAAGAAAATTCACATTCCCCTGTGGGGAATCGAACCACCAATCTCTCACTGTCCGGGCGAGTGTTCTAACCATTGAACTACAGAGAACAGACATTTTCAATCCTTAGAGCATACGTATGAATGATGAACGGGACTGCGCATGGACAGCCTCCAAGCTCAGCTAATAGCCCTTACGACGTTAGCCCCCGACGATAGCCCGGGGCTGTCCATGCGCAGTCCCGTTCAGCATTCATACATACGCTCTAAGGATTGAAAATGTCTGTTCTCTGTAGTTCAATGGTTAGAACACTCGCCCGGACAGTGAGAGATTGGTGGTTCGATTCCCCACAGGGGAATGTGAATTTTCTTTCCGAACAACATCTCGATCTCCGCTTGGTTATCCAGGCTTTCGTACTTCGAATAAATTGATTGCCCATACACAAAAATAAATTACAATATAGTAACACAAATATTCATAACAATTTCACCTTCTACGTTTTAGGTACATTTTTACTTTTTTCGAATTGAATTTTGCCAATGGTATTGTACGATATGTAATGCACTGCATTTGTTTCACTTTTTCTTTTTTTTTATTGTTGTACTAGTGTTATTATTTCCCTATTGTTGTTAGGCAAAATGCATCTAACTATCATTTGTTGACACTTCGGATATGCTATAAATTTCATCGATGGATTCATAATAATAGGCAACTTACCAACAATATAGCAAACTAGGAACCAAGCCTAGAGCTCAGAGATCACGAAGAAGCCACATCAGCGAAAGTTGGAACGGCCAAAGTTTTCATCTGAAGCTTTTGTAGGCGCGGAGGACGGGTTTGAATGGTGATGTGGACGTTGTATGCAAGTGGTGGAGGTGAGTAGTTATTGGTTGATCTCTCATAATCTCAAGGTCCAAGGTTTCACTCACGGAACTCCGAAACAGAATGGTGGGTTAATGGTGAGGTTGAATATTCGTATATTCTTTTCCGCTAGTACCGCGGCTCCGTGTAGATGCACTGTCTTCCCTAGACGCAGAGAAGACGTTGTTCTCAGTTGTCGCAGAACAGTGTATTATATATTACTAATTATTGTTATTATTTATTTATTTTGATGATAAATTTATTTTATATTGGGCTGCTGCATTTTGGGTATATTTGACATCCATATTTTTGATGGGCATCTTTTTTAAGCCACTTGGTTGGGTAATTTGCCTGTTGTGGTCCTCTCTTGTGTTTGTATTAAATAATAATTACTAAAAATTATCAATATTATTAAATAAATAATTATCATCAATTTTCGATTCTTCAAAAAAAGATCTAAAGTCACTGCTATTACATAATGGATGCTTTTGTGCCTGTTCATTCGGCTCATTTAAAATAGAAAAATAAAATAGAGAACTCTTTTGAGTTTTCCCTCTTTTATACTCTACTGATTTTCTCTTCCATCTAGAAAAGGTTGATTCATTGTATTTGCCATTTTTTGAGAACTGCTGAAATTTTACGTGTTCAGAGATCCATAAAATCGCATTAAATCGAGAGAATCGGGAACAAAATCCAGGGTAACAAAACAACTATTTTACAACTATGCTGAGCAAGATCTCATCAGTTATATAGATAACAGTAAAATAAGGGGGGAAATTGTATATTTTACCCATGGTTTTGGTAATTATAAATAATAAAAAATACACTATAAAATAAACTAAATTGCTGTGTTGATGTATTGTTTCGATAAGAAATTTGTAAAAAAAGAATGTGTGTTTTATAGAAGTGAACCACAGAGGTTATTTCTATGAAAATATATCATCATATGTCGATATTATAATTCGAATATTACATAGCTCCTCATATTTCTCTATAACCCTATATGGAACGAAAACATATAAATATAAATGCATTCTAAAGAATTTCAACCGTATATTGAAATCCTCTACTCACATTGAAAGTTTGCAATTGAAATAATATTAAATTCTTTTCGAATAACATTCAATATCTATCCCTTAAAAAAAGACAATAAAATGACATATTCTGTTCCCATAGAAAAGTATCTTTCATTCAGATTTTAATGACTAGCAAATAATTACCTTCTAAATAATTATATTATACAACGTATAAAGAGTAAATAAAATAAATGCAACATATAAAGTGTTTCGAAATTGAAACAAAAACACTGATATCAGAATTTTGTTCCTCATTTTTAGATCAATAATCGTAACAAAAATGTATTTTTAAAGCACAAAGCTAAAATGGAAAATTCCAGAATTTTTCCTCTTTTATCCTGTATTGATTTTTTTCCATGTAGAACGCGTTGATTCCTTGTACGTGTGATTTTTTCAGGACTGCTGAAATTCTAAGTGTTCAGAGAGATTCATAAAATCGCACCAAATTGAGAATCGGAAATAAAATTCAAGGTAAAAACTATCCAACTTTTAATTAAGCAAGATTTTATTAGTATTATAGATAACCGTAGAGGAAACGGAAACTGTATACTTCACCCTAAAATTGTCCATTGGAAATAATTAAAAAAATCCACTGCATTGCTATGTTTATATGCCATATGTATTCAATATATTTTGATGGGAATGAACCAGAGAGAGTTTTTACACAAAATATTTTCGTATGTAGATATTATGATTTGGATATTACATTCCGCATTTAATGGTCTCATATTTTTCCGTATGACTTTATATGAAACCAAAACATCTACGGGTAATTGCATTGTAAATAATTTTAACCGTATATTGAAATACTTTACTCACATTCAAAACCGAACTTCTATCGAGGGAACAATATCAAAATTCTATCCCTTTTCAATCTACGAAATAACACCAAATTTTGGAGGAATTGGAAATGAAATTCAAGGTAACAAACATTCAACTTTACTGAGCCGGATTTTATCTGCTTCATAGCTAACAGTAAAATAATGGAAAACTATACATTTTACCTAAACTGACAATTTTAATTAAAAACCCCACTGTAATTACTTGAATTGATTGTATTGTGTGTCAATTTAAAAAAAAAAAGCTAACACTAATTAAAATCAGTATCAAAAAAATTGGATACATTCTTATTGGGGTTAATCACAGAGATTTAAGCGAAATATTTCCATATGTTATAATTCGAATATTTCATTCCTCTGCATTTTCATGATCTCATATTTCACCATTACCTTGCATGAAACCAAAACACGCACAAAAATAAATACATTCTCAAGAATTTTAACCGTATATTGAATCCTACTCACATCCAAAGCCGAAAACATCTCCCGAAAACAACGTGCACCAATTTACATGCGTATTTGTAAAAAAAAACGAAAAAAAATATTTTTTTCCGGAAGGGGGAGGGGAAGAGAGATTTTGTGCAAAATATTATCGTACTTTTATATTATGATTCGAATATTACATTTCTCCGCATTTCATGATCTCATATTGCTCCGCAACCTTACATGAAACTGAAACATGCACAGATAAATGAAGATAAACGCATTCGTAGGAAATTTAACCGTATATTGAAATACTCTACTCATATCAAACTCTGGAAGATTCCCTTTAAAAAAATAATATTGAACTTTTTTTTCGAATAATATCCAATTTCTTGCGTTTCCAAAAAAGAAATATTTTTTTTTCTTTCAGAAAAGTACTTTTATGTACGTTTTAACACGTAATGAAGAAAAAGAAAGAAAAGAAATTGTCTTATAAAAATTTAAAAAAAAAAGAAAAAATTTTTCGGAATTCTAGCAGAAACTGTGTAGCATCAACAACTTTTCCTTATTTTTATACGAATAAATATACATAATAAAAATTTTATTTTTAAAATATAAAAATTAAACAGGAAATGTTTTTGAATTTTTCCTCTTTTTATCCTGCATTGAATTTGTTTTCCCTTCCAGAAAGGGATGATTCATAACAAATATCTTTTTTTTTAGAGCTGCTGAAATTTTACGTGTATTGAAAGAGATTCATAAAATAGCACCGAATTCAGAGAATTGGAAATGAAATCCAAGGTAGTAACTATTCACACAACTTTTCTGATCCAGATTTCATTAGTTTTATAGAAAACAATAAAATAAAGGAAAAGTATATATTACACCGTTAATTGGTCATTGTAAATTATTAAAAATTCTCTATAATAACATAAATTGTTGTGTTAATGTATTGTTTCAGTTAAAAACCCTATTTACATGAGTATTTATAAAAAATCAATTCGGTTTTATAGGGTAAACCACAGAGAGTCTTTGAGCGAAATATCTTGGTATGTAGATATCATGACGCGAATATTATCTTTCTCTGCATTTCATAATCTCATAACCTTCATATTTTTCCACATGAAACCGAAACACGTACAGAACAATGAATTCTAAAGTTTTTAACCATATATTGAAACACTCTTCTCATATCCAAAAATGAAAGTTTCCCTCATTAAAATAATATTAAACTTCTTTTGAAAAAGATCCAATTTCTTGCACTTAAAGAAAAGATAATAAAAAATCAAATTTTTTCCCATAGAAAAGTGTTTTATTCGGATTTTAACAACTAACAAATAATTACCTTCTAAATAAATAAACAATGCAGCATATGAAGAACGAATGAGATAAATTCAACATATTAAGTGTTTCGAAACAGAAACAAAAACCTTGTTTCTCATTTTTAACATGAATATTCATAATAAAAATTTACTTTTAAAATTCAAAAATAAAATGGAAAATTCTAGAATTAAGGGTCTAAATTCCTTTTGTTATTTTTTGAGAGCTGCTGAAAAAAAGATTTCATCAGTATTACAGATAACCGTAGAACACACACTAGAATCCACCCGTTATTGGCCATTTTAAGCAATTAAAAAAATCCAAATCCACGGGAATAAATATTAAATTGCTAATTTTATGTTTTGTTTCAATTAGAAATATGCACCCATTTACATACGTATTTGTAAAATAAGTTCAATATATTTTTACGGGGGTGAACCACAGAGAGTTTTTATGAGAAATATTTTCGCACTTTTAGATTATGATTCGAATATTGCATTTCATGATCTCATATTTTTCCATATGAGAACAAAACACGTACAGATGTAAAGAATTTTATCCGTATATTGAAATACTCTACTCTACTCTACTCACGTCCAAAACCGAAAGTATCCCTTCAAAATATTATTGAACTTTTTTTCGGAAAATATCCAATTTCTTGCGTTGAAAAAGGACAAAAAAAAAACATTTTGTTCCCGTAGAAAAGTATCTTTTATTCAGATTCTAACACCTAACGAAGAATTGCCTTATAAATATTAAAATAAATGCAACATATAGAATGTTTTGAACTGGAAACAGAAACCGTGGTACCAACAACTTGTTCCTTATTTTCACGAAAAAAAATATACGTAATAAAAATTTTCCCTTTTAAAATAGAAAAATAAAATGGAAAACTCTTGAAATTTTCCTCTTTTATCCTGTATTGAAAATTTTCAAAGATTCTTTTTTCTTCTGGCCCTGGAAACGGAAACGGAACTGGAAAAGGAGAGAGAAAAGTTAAAGTCTTTAATGTGCATATCTTTGAAAGAAACTTTTCCAGAAATGGTTTCCGAGTTCAAAACTTTTGAATATTTCTCGCTTCTATATAATTTTGCTCTGAATGCATCCTCGAGCTTCAAAGACTTATGGAATTCCACAGGAAAGTAATTCTAGAATATTCGAGAATTCTCACCCTAAGAATTCTGAATATATTATACCAATTATCAATCCGAAAAATTACATTGATACGATATATTTATTAATATTATCTATCCTAGAACTCGGATCATTATCTCGGTTATTATCAGGGGCGGCTCGAGCTCTCTTGCTATGCCTGGTTGCTTATAAACAATCCCTACATTTCTAGCTACATTGTAGAAATTTAGCGCATCGTGATTAGCCGAAATGAGTCGTGAACCATTACGTGTCCTGGTGAAATTTTTGCTGGCGACGTTTAACAATAGATATATTTAATTGTGCCGGGGCCTAACATCCACCTTTGGAGTAATGATTATAGTACGAGACTCGCACTGATGTTTGTGTGTTCGATTCGGTTTGAATCCCATCGAAAAAATTATTTCCATCTTTGTCATTTATTGATTTACTAAAAAAATGTTTCCATTTTTGTTAAGAAATGCCTTCATTTTTTGTCATTGAACTTTGAAATTCAGTTTCGCCCCAAATTCCGCCTCTCGCGACGTCTTGCTAGCTTTTTTGGCTCGCAGTAACCAATCACTGGCATGCTAATGTTTCCTGTGTTACTAAAAGAGTAGGGATTGTAATTACGCTGCCCGGTTGCAAAGTTCCGCGCGCTGCCCCTAAAGACTACCCTGTTGGGGTACTAAAAAAGGCTTCAGACAAGGGCACTCTGTGATAAACCTAATTTTTTTATTTATCCGCCCAAAGCCACAAACCAATCTTTATCGATCAAAATAATATTGACCATACGTGTCGCTTTTACAGAAATTCCCGTGGTGTATATTTTAGTAGAGCATTTATAAATAGAGTATTTTTTTTGATTTGTTGACAAATAAATTTAATTTTTTATGATTTTTCAAAAATGAAAATTTTTAGGAATTTTATCCTGGTTTTGGATTTGCAATTTTTTTCATCCCCGAACAGAAAAAAAAAATAAATTTAAAAACAAACAGAAATAGTTTTTTTCCCTGAAATTTTCGAATGACATTGAACAAGAAATTCCTCCGAAATAAGAAAACCTTATACCAAGTTCCCCAAATTAAATACCTCGGCGTCATGATCTCAGCTGACCTACATTGGAACAAACATGTTGATGTTGATCACGTCTTGCAGAAATGCCTCAACAAAAACTTTTCTTCCCCACTGCAACCTTAAACACTTTCGCTCGGAAGATATCAGATTACTCTCTACCAAACTTATATCTCTCCAGTACTTTCTTATACGCAGCTCAAATCTGGGACCCTACACAGGGCCGTAACTAGGATTTTTTGCGGCCCGGAGCAAACATTATTCAGCCGCCCACACAAACTTAAAATTCTATAACTTGCTTCTATCCGTGCTCTTCGTTCTCATCAAAAGCTGCAGCCCCAAATTTACCGATCGGGGGAGTTGCCCCCCTCCTCAGTTCTGGCCCTGTTGTTGCAAATGCTGTTTACGAGGGATTTTCACGCAGTAAATCCGTCATAAAGGGACCCCGTGAAAGTCTGGTGGGTCACGCGAAAGATCCCAGCCTAGAGGCCCTGCTCCAGGGCCGTCATTTCAACTTTTTCCGAGGGGGGGGGGGCGAAGAACATGTACTCAATGAATTTATAATTATATATATATACTAGCTTTAGTGTATTTTCAAAAGCCAGAGTGGGGGGGGGTTGCAACAGTTCCCCCCTGACCCGCCCCCAAATGACGGGACTGCCCTGCTCCAGGATGTGGGGGACCATGCATATACGTATTGAAGACAGCTTGATGACTCGCGGCGAGTCCCTACTCCCAAATGTATATTGAATATATATTTTGTGTTTATCTTAACGCAGTTTAACATATTTTCCATTAATTGCAAATGTTTCATTCAACAAAAACATAATGTATATAGTGGTTGATGCGTATTAATGACACACGTGTGAAGAGTAATATTCGATTAAGCGGTTTATCCATTTATCCGTTTCTCGATTAAGCGTGGACGACTGTAACTACAGGCCGTTGTGGTGGTCGAGAATGACGAACTCGCATCTCGAGGACACGGGTTCAAACCCTACCACCGCCACAGTGGTGGACGGCTAAAGTTGGTTTTCTATGCTTCCCAACTCCAAGGAGCGAATGTGAACCTATCTGCCGGCTAAAAAGTCTCGAAACAGACAGTAACACTACAACGGTACAAATATACAAACATCAGCCTTCACTCAAAATTTTAGATATAGAGGTCACCACTAAAAATTCGCATACAGCACTGTATACACACTCAGATGTTAGTGTTAGTTACACACACACTCACACTTCAATTGATAGTATATTACCCGTGGCGATAGACCGAAGTTATGCTCAGTTTGAAAGAAAGAGAAGAACAAAACTGTCTACATACATGTAAGAGTGAAAGAGATTACGTAGGGTGAGGGGGAAAAATGAACCTCTATACATACTCTCTTATGCATTATACTGGGTTTTTTTTTAATTTTCTATTTTTTTTCTTTCCTTTTCTATTTTTTTCTCCGTTTCATTTATTTTCCCTTCTTCCTTTTTCCTAACGTGCGGTTAGGTTACGACAAGGTTACCAGATTCCGAGAGATCATCCAAATTTGTTGCCAAAAGCTTGTAAATGAATGGGCTAATAAAATGTTTTACGCATATGTATGTGCGACATTATTCATATACTATATTATCTATATGTACAAAATTGATTTTCTGCGTGCGTGTGTGATCTTTATACAAATCTACAATTTTAGACCTATCGTTGCCAAATTTTGCACATATGCCAAATGGAACCCGATTCGAACGATAGGCTGCATTAACAGTGTGCCAGAACTGGGCAAATGCCGTAATGGGTGAAAAACTCGGTCAACAATGGTTTCTCGGCCTTGACAATTACTATCTGAATGTTTACTTTGGTTACCGCGATCCCTGTATATGCTTTTACAATGGTTTGCCACTTCTTTAAACCCATCAGTATATGCATAATAGTTTATATGCATTTATAATGTGGTTTCTCACTTTTTTTTAATCCTCTTAGTAATTGAAGAAAACCCGGGCAGCGCCGGGTATTACAGCTAGTCTAAGATATTCTAGAAACGGAGTTATATAATATCATTTTCGCTTACATTCTTTTCTTGCGAGAACAATCCAGATTCTCCGTTTGGATGCTTACACTAATAAGAATCGAATATCTTTTCATATGTATACGGTATCCCCCCTATTGTTAGTTAGAGAAGGAAAAACAAAGTCATATATGCGTACATATGTTAGTAATAAATCATACGGAACCTTCATTCAAGCAACAATTACTCAAAAGAAGGCTGGAAGTAGTGTCATCCTGCCAGCTAAGATGATATTTTTGCTTCTATGTTGTTTTTTTATGTATATTTTTTCTTCCGGTAAAGAAACAATCTTTCTTCATAATGCATTTTCTCTGTGCGTGACTGAGGAATTACTTCAGGATGCAAAAAAAAAATAGAAGTAAATGAGTAAAAATTCGCACACCAAAAATAAGGTGTATGTGAGTTATTTTTCCGTCTTCCTTAAATTAGTGGTGTGTCATTTTTTTTTTGTTTGTTTAAATAATGGAACTATTCTTTGTGTCCGTGATTCCACCGAAACAGAACGAACTAATCTCCATTCCTGAAAAAAACTATCGCATGATGTCAAAAGGCAGTGATGCAAAATAATGTTGCTGCAATCCTTGGTAATTCCAGATGAGAAATTTTGTGCTTTCTACTTTTTTTTTTTTTGCGTTTAATTTCTTTTCTTCCGAAAGCTTTTGTGACATTGAGAGATTAAATTTCCGAAATTTCCGTGTTTGTTCTAATGTTTCATCCGGTAAATTCTTTGGAAAGACCAAATATGTTCTTCCTAGGAATGTGTTAATGAATTCTTGGAAACCAAAACGGATAAGTGAGATCAAAATGGCATGTATTTAGAAGATGTTCCGTTGAATCGAGAAGATGTGAAAACCTGGAAACAATAATATGTGGGTGATACCGGGGTTCCGATAAGTAGCAATAACCCATGAAGCCCACTTTCATCGTTACTCTGTCGTTTCATTAGCAGCAGTGCGTTTTTCTTGCCGTGACTGCTTTATATTTATTGAGAGGGTGAATCCTTATAGATTCACCTAACACTCAGGAAAAGGTAAATGTTCAGGACTAACTTAATCATACATAGGCCCAACCAGGGCCAATGGTTATGAACTTCCACGGTGGGGAGGGTGGGGGGACACGTAATACAGGGTGGGTAAAAAGTCTGTAGAAATTCATAAAAACCGGAAAAATAACTGAAATAAAAAACGATTTGCAGGGTTAGCATCGCTATGTCACGAGGATATTTTTAAGACAGGGGGAGAAAAACAGCCGATAAGTGGCGCTGACGTACACAAGTCGAAGAAAAGATACGCAAATAAAGAACACAATGCCTCCAAATCGTTTATTGCAGTAGTATGTGTTTCACATGATCACCACCACAGAGATAACACATTTTAGACGAGTCCCAAATCCAGCAACGGCACAGTGCAGCAGGTCCATATACACGGTTGACAACGGTGAACTGATTGTGGATTAGGAGCGCAAGTTCTTGTAACCGTGTCTCATTTGCATATTTCCACCGAAGTCGCTTGTACTTGTGCCACCTATCGCCTGTTTTTGACTTTTTTTTCTGTCTTTAAAAAATTCCCGTGACCTTGCGATGCTAACCCTGCAAACCATTTTTTATTTCGGTTATTTTTCCGTTTTTTTTATGAATTTTTAAATTTTCTACGGACTTTTTGCCCACCGTGTATATGAGGGAAATAGTATAAATGCGATTAAATGTGTGTAAATGCTACTAAATGTATATACAATCTTGTATGCAATAACCCCCCAAACAACACCCCCCCCCCCTGACATAGGAACAATCCTCAAACGGGGAATTCCTTTGTAACGAAGGGATTTCTCCGGTCTCTTGGAGTTCGTTATAACGAGATTCGACTGCATTTCAAATAATTTCATAGTCAGTCTGACTAAATTTAGGCAGGGGGGCACCATGTAAGTCGACACGGATGGGCTGAGGAACCTGAAATTCAGGGTTTCAATTAATTCGTGACATGCTTGAGGCTGCACCGCTTGTAGTGTGGAATGCACCTTAACGTTTACTCAAGCAGTTATTTGAAAAAAATAACGGTACTCCTTATTTTTTCAAATGAATTCGTGAATTTTAGGATAGTATGTATGTACGGTATATCTTCCAGTTTGTTTCAAAGTTATCGTGAACACTTATGCACTATGTCCTTCCCGAACCGGGTTAGCATCGCTATGTCACGGGGATTTTTTTAAGACAGGGGAAAAAAACAGCCGAAAAGTGGCGCTGATGTACACAATTCGAAGAAAATATATGCAAATAACGAACAGAATGCCCCCAAATCGTTTATTACAGCAGTATGTGTTTCACATGACCACCACTACAAGGGATAGCACATTGTATAATCTCCCAGTGCGGTATAAATATCCGTATCCCTTGGCACGATCACTTATTGAATACATGCCATATCTAATAATGATATTTCGAGAGGATCAGAAGAGTTCGCTAATTACTTCGATGTCTCGTTAATCCACGCTGACTGGCTACGTTTTCATCGCAGACGTGGTACGAGACATCACAGACACTATTTGCACATCACTTGCAAATGCTGTTGATTTCCATTCGACACCGATTTCGGACAGCTTGCAGTTCTCATTAGTCAAAATGTAGATGTCGGTAATGAATTACATACTGATTTCGGTTTCTTTTCTCTTCGTGATTGAAGAGAGTTGATATGTGTGCGTGCGTGTGTGTGTATATTATTCGTGCCTGGAATTCATCATTATTTCGAAGCTTTTTGTATGCGTAAGCATAATCATCATTTTTACACTGGTTATACCGTACCGTATGTATAAATTATTCAATCGGTGTACGGACGAGAATAACCATCAATTCGATATAATATTGTATCTGATTAAAATCGTATTCGAAAAATTATCTTGCGCCGGGAATTGCCTAGAATACCGCGAGTCGACATCGAACCATTCTGGAATCGGATTTCAAACGTGATATGACTTTTTTTGTATTAAAATGTCTACTTACATATGTCTTAGTACGGTAAACTATGTTTTCGAGGAGTGATTAACAGAGTAGGAGCTATTTTAATGGTTGATTTCTTTCGTAACAACCATCTCTTAAACTGGTTTTGCGCAGCTCACAATCGCATGGCTGGTGTGACCCCTGAAGAATACTGAAACATTCTGAAAAAAAAATCAAAATTTAGTAGCAGAAAAATTCGCTACAATCGATGATTTCCCGCGTGCAGGGTTCCAAATCATCCAGTTATATGAGTTAAAAATGTCTCTCGAGTTGAGCACAATCGGTAAAAATGGATGATTCCCGGAATTTAGGGCCCGAAACGTCCAACAATGATCAAATAACCTTCTCTCTGGAGTTTCCCGCAGTAAATCGTTTAGCGATATGCCTGAGTTGTTAAGGAAACCTGCGTGTCCATGTCCACCTATACGAATACGTTCATCGGTTTTATGTAAAAGAATGTTTGTCATGCATGATACAACGCCGTGAGTGTCTCTAGATGTAAATCCCCCCCAAACGATGACAAAGTCAAAGGAGCCGTGGGTGGCAAAAGTTGTAAAACCACTACACTGCTGTGACAGTTCCCGGTATCGGACCCCGACATTGTGAAGCCACACTGTGACTTTTATCATTATAAAACTTCCATACAAATTCCTGACATTTATTGGTATTTCGAAGTACCAAAGTGACATACAAGGAAAGTTTCAGTTACAAATCCAATATTTACATATAATCGCGCGGAAATAATTAGTAAATATTTAATGTGAGTATAAGCGTAAATTGATTCGTAAGGTGTCAAAATATTATCCCAAAACTCATCCAGACGAAACAAATTTGAAGACGAGTTTACACGTTATACCCACTCTCGTGACAACTGGAATGAATTGAGAAATGTCTCAAGGCATGAATAGAATTATAAGACGAAGACAGCTATTTTTAGCCATGTTGAAATTCACGAGAATAAAGGCAAAATTCAAACGGATGTTTTTGACAGCTCAGAATCTCCCACCCACCGTTTTACAAAGATGCCAACAGTTAAAATAAACGCAACGTATGATATTCAATGAAAGCACATATACACACGGGTGCGTGTGTACCAACGCACAAAGATGATATGTACAGAGAGAGTTCTGTTTTGTTGATAGGAAAACATGCACGTGCGGGGGGTCCTTGAAGTCTTGTTTGCATTTAAATATGTTGAAATCATACGAAATTCCCGAGACATTGAGCTACTTTTAGAAATAGTTCCAAAGGAAAGGAAAAAAAAAAAAATGTTTGTTGCATTTTTGAAGTTAGTTCGTGTCTCTGATGTATTCCAAATGGGAAATGATACTCGGATTTCATGTGCAATCTTGGATCTCTTTAGGATGGTGAAATAGGTGTTTTCTCCCTGGGATTGAAAGAAAAGACATTCGTTTCAATCATCGGAAGAGTTTATACCACACCTACTTCAGATATATTAGAAACAATTGGTTTTTTAATATGGCTGGAACATGGAAGAGCATTTTCTTCACGTTACGAATTCGTGTGTTTAATATCACGAAGTTTTGTGTTTACCCCATGTAAAAGCATTAAATTACATTGGGCGAGTTTACTAGCTACTCTCTTACAGTTTTACTCGCTGCTACTAAAGTCACTCCGTGTGCAACGTTATCAACTAAACTCGCGAGAATAATAGATTGTGTGTGTGAGCGCGTTTTCCTGTTTTCTTTCAGCACAGCAAAGAAATTTACACTCATACCCTCAGTATAAATAATACAAAAAGATTCCCCCCCCCCAAAAAAAAAAAAGAAGCATTTCCCTTCCTATTGAAAATCACACACGTCTTGGCAGGTATTTTTGTATCATAGTGAAGGAAATAAAAGCGATGGGCGGAGGAGTAGATTTTCTTGTTGGGAGGAGGTGGAAGCAGTTATCAGCTGACAATATAGGGGGAAAAAAGAATAATTCTAGCAAAGAGGTGATAATTTGCGAAGGTTTCGCAATTTCAAATGTGACGGTTATAATGCGGATCAGGAAAATTTTAAAAACCACTTAAAGAGTTAAAAGAATGGTTGTCGTGTCAGTCGTGTGAATCCACCCTAAATCGTACGTGCACATCGTGTACATTCCTATGCAAAATTTCATGTGGTAAATAACCTAGATTGTCGTACCTTTCATAATATCCGGAGTCCAATATGTCGTGCAAGTAGTATCTAGAGTTTCCTTGTCATAAACATATCGTGGCAATGCCAATTCTCACAATTACATGCATTCCAGATCCAAAATGCATTACCCAATGCCACAACCGTGGAATGAACATCCGTCACTGGAAGAAAATGTCCAGTATCCACAGCGTTTTCTGTTGATTTAGAATTCATTCTCATGCGAATATGGTTCATTCTGAGATGTTCCCCATCTCTTCTTCTCAATTTAACAAGTGATTTTGAACCACCCTGTATGTATCAGAAAGCAAGCATTATTTGGAAATTAAATTCGAGATGACCAGAAGAAAAGTATATCATATATACAGGGTGTTTAAGAAAAGATGGGAAAAGCTTTAAGAGGTCGTAGTACACACCAATACAGAAAATTTTCATCAAAGAATGCCTGGGGTCTAAAATGAAATGCAAACGGGCTACAGGGAGCAACATAGTAATTAGGATACGAGGAGAAAACACAAGAATAACGTATACGTTAAAAAAGCAATTTTAATGAATAATTGGCAATAATTGCTCAAAAGAGCGACCGCCAACGGTGATGCAAGAACCTCTCACTCTTCAGCGCGCGCCATGTCGTGCATTGTGACACACCATGGCCACGGCCCACAGCTCGTGTGCTTGCAGTTGGCTGATCTTTCACCATCTCCAAAATCTTGTCTTCCACACCTGCTGTTCTGGCAGTCCTTGTACGACGTGCATCAGAACGAGAAGCAACAAAGGGTCACGTTCCGCACAGCTGCTGATGCAAGCGCGCAAATGTTTCCGGATTGGACAGCAGTCTGTGGAGAAAACGATCACCACACATTCGTGTTGCCTCTGTGGTACTTCCGTTTGCAGCTTTGTAAATGAAATGCTTTTTCAGTATTACGAAAGTGCGAAATTATCCCGTACGTTACATCTGTTAGAACGGTTGCAGGCTGGAATATTTTCACTGGGCTGGCATCCGCGCCTTTTTATTCACTGAGACGCAAATTTGCATACGGCTTCTTCTTCTTCACCAGGTTACATTTGCATGCATGTGTTGTTTTTTTCTGCCGATAAATTTCAACAGGAATGCCGTTTTAACGTTTGCGGAGCGGCCGTTTCGAAACGCGCTAGTGCGCTTGCGTTTCATATTAGACCAGTTTCATAGTAGACCTAAAGCGGGCAATATCGCTTCCAGGGGGAATAGTGCAGGGGGGCGATAGAAGCTAGGAGTATAACCCATGATTCTATAGGCTCTCTTGAGTTGGAAGCGGTGAGAGAAAAAATTTCTGATGAAGGGGGCGATGGCACAAAATACTTGGGAAATTGTGTTAGACCATACATTTGTTGATGGCAATCGTTTGTATTTGCGTGTAATATCACCTCTTGAAGTTTTTCCCCCATCTTTTCTGAATCACCATGTAGATAAATGATTTCATACCCTGACAGATTATCAATTCTGCATAACGTAGTTTTCACGCTTTTCTAAAACCAGACAGTTCGTATCTCACCTCCGAAGTCTGGGTTTACACAAAAAGTTAAATTTCAGAATCCAATAATGCAAAGTGAATATTGATTCTCATGATAACTTTATCAGAAAACGCACCAATACATCGATTTAAAGCAGGCGATGTTCCTTTCTGAGCTTCTGTCCCGAATATATCGAGGAAAATTCGACTGTGTGTTATCATCGGAAACACACCTCTTTTATCCAATAGAAGGTTTTATGTTTATCCAGACTATCCAATGTACATATTTGACACATGCCAATACATACCCGGCGAGGTTTCAACATGCACCGCGTGAATGTATTTATTTCTGTAAAAATATCGAGCATATGGTCTTTCGTGCATTTCGGGTTTGAATTTCATGCATATAATATTTTCAACTTATGTTAAATGTTTTCAATAGGAGATTGTTTGCCCTTGTAATTACAATTATTATTCAACGCCTTCAGAAGTTGAATATATTTGAGTTAACTCTGCGTAAATATTTGTGAAATTGCTAACCCTTTTGCGGGTAAACCTTTTCGAGGAAGATTCGACATGGGACAACATCGGGAAACAATGGTACTTCATTGTTAAGCCGGGTTTTACTAGCAGTATAATTTCTGCGTCGTGTGCAGCGTGAAAACGCTGATTAGTTAAAAACTTGAAATTCAGGATTTTTTATCAATGAGAGTTTTCACGCTGCACGCGCTGTAGAAACCTGCTTCTAGGAAAACCCGGCTTTACAGCAGTCCCTTACTATAATAAGGAAGGCACCCCGCCCTGTAAATTCGACTTCTGAGCAAAACTTATAAGCTATACAAAAATTATGCACAAAAATCCAGGGATTCTTCGTCATTGCGGAAGAGGCGTTATAAATTTTTCCCAACTTTTTTCGATTGTTGAATTCAAATATTTCAGTGAATATTATACTTAGAAACATGTGATTTTTTTTTTTTGCTGGTTCGAAAGAGACAACAAACCAACAAAGGGCAACAAATTTCTACTTAAAGACGTGGGTATAAGAGCCAGACAGCTCCAGTTTTCTAGATTTTCCAGGACGGACAAATTTACAAGAACAAAAAAATACATAAACGTTTTACAAAACGTATCAATTTCGGGCAGAACATTAACAATACCTTCCTCTATTGCAGATTACTTTTACTTTTTCACCCTTCTGCCTGGTTTTTTTTCTCTATTGAGAAAGAAATAATGGTGCTGTCTGGTTTTTCCCACCCAACAATGGGATTTTGTGGCCAGGCTTACCAATAAAATCCCAGTAGATGCCAAAAAATATATTTATTAACACTTTAAAACTGTAGGGTTTTACAAGAAGTAACTTCTTATAAACTCATAGAAAAGGAATCTAGAGAAAGAGTTTAAAATAACCGTGGAATTCTGTCCATTTTTAAAAGTGCTTTACCCAAAGTCACATAGAAACAGTAGTTATTAGAACACTGTTCATTGATTCACTTAATATATGCTAAGACATAATCGTCATCAGCATTACCATCACTGGACGCCAATGACTGGCTGTTGCAACGCGAAAAGCGCTGCCACAAAGTGACCAAGTGACCAAACGTTGGAACCATTTGGTGAAATAAACAAGATTTCCGGAGCTGTCTTGTTTCTTGCATCGCATGAGACACTAGTACAGCTCCTTTCCCTTTATATATCCATAGCTGTCAGTTGGAGTTGTATGGCTCTTGCACCAATTGATAAGTGAATTTTTTTTTCCTTTATAGGAATAAGTGAAAAAGTCAAAATTTGAAAAGTTCCTTTCACGTAGGGGGGATTGTTTTTTTGCTGCCGGAAAAAAAATTGGCTCAATTTTTCGTCAATAGAGGACGCTGCACGAAAGCAGATAGGGAGTTATTGGACCTAAACTTTTCTTCAACATCTTCTGTGTCCGAAACGTTGGCGAAGCTTCAACCGGTGATTTGTGTCTGAAGTAAAACTGCTTGACCAATAGTGTTTTATCCACCAACAACAGAGAACATAAACTTTATATAAGTAAGCATCAGTAACTGGAAAAATTGAGAAGTGAGCTGTTAATTGTACATCCCGCATTTTATGGGAATCCGATTTGCATGATTCCAGTGATTTGCTTCTGTGCGGCGCTCTCAATTGACAAAAACTCAAACTATTTTATTTTTCATGCAGGTCTATCAAAAAAAAAAAATCATTTTGTGAGAATAACTAGCGCAAACCTCATTCAAATGTACCAATTCCTTCAAATTTTTATGAATTTTTAAACTATTTACGAAGTTATGGAATACCCTGTATGTATTTCATTCTTGATTATATGTCCCTTAGTTTATGCGGCATGTAGTACACTCATGCTGTTAGTTAGTGGGGTGCATGGGAGATTTTTTCAGACATTTTTTACTGTTACTGGGTTCAGAAACGTTGAGAAACACCACACAGTAAAGAATTATATAGGGAATACGTCTCACACCAGCAGGGCTATATAAAAAGAGCTGTCTCGTGACTGGCCGGAGTCTGTACCAGCTGACGTCATCCCCCGATAGAACATTTTAATTGTCATTTGCTTCCCTGGTATTCCAAGGTCGCACTTCAGTTAAAAAGTATTAGAACAGTGATGTCACAAACATGAACCGAGACCACTCCCACTGAGCCAAGGCGGCAAGAGCAACTTCAAAGGGATGAGATAGTCCTTACTATACAGGGTTTTCTGCTAATGGACCGACTAACATGTTGTTAGTAGATCTCAAGAAGAACAAAAATTGCAATGGAACATGGTGTCGCAAACCCCGTTAAGAGGGTGAAAATCGTGAAAAACGCGTGGAAGTTTCAATGTTACGCTGGAACGACAAAAAAGTACAATATACAAATACAAATACCACGCCACAACAGGCAAATTGCCCAACGAGGTGGCTGACTTAAGAACATCATGGATCCCCGAGCCATATTTTGGAGGCCCTACCAACTACTGCTACACCACACATGCACCCCGCCCACCCCCGCGGAACCCCCAACGAATCGGTACATGCGGGAATGTGCGTGTACGTGTAGTGAAACCTGACGTGAAGTTTTTTGTTTCTCTGTAATGCTTGTTATGTGTAGTGCTGCCATCTGCCACCAATTTTTCTAACTATGAGTGAAGTGTTATGATTGAATGATTTATCGTTGTAGATATCGAAGATACCAGTTATGCTTTTGACGTCTGCCGTAACGACGACAATCCGCGCTACGAGATCCTCCGGTGTGTCCACAGGCGTTGCATAAACGAGTGATTCAAGATGACCCCATAGTAAAATGTCACACGGATTGAGATCCGGCGAACGGGGAGGCCAAGCAACTGGTCCCACGCATCCAATCCACCTGCTTGGGTATGCAACATCGAGGAGATTACGCACCTCGGGGGGAAAAGTGTGCAGGGGAACCATCATGAATGCACCATATGCCTCGCTGCACTGGGGCCGGCACACTTTGCAGCAATTCCGGAAGGACGTGTCGCAGAAAAACAAGATGCGTTGCTTCATTCGGGCGTTCGGGCAGTAAGTAGCTGGGCACCCCAATTCAGGAATCCAAGAGATAATCACCGAGGGTCCCTACCTCGGCGTGCGTTTCATGACGTCAGATATGGTGAGCGAACCCAGTGTGTTAGCGAACGTGTTCAGCGATCAACTTGCATCCACCTTTCGTCTCCTCTGTACTCAGCGCCTGCATGCGTTTTCCTCGATTTTCAACCTCTCAACGGGGTTTGCGACACCATGTTCCATTGCAATTTTTGTTCCTCTTGATGCCTGCTAACAACCCTCTGAATTTGTCGGTCCATTAACAGAGCACCCTGTATAGCCCTGCTCGCCAGACTGACAACATAATATATAGAAAGCACAGTTATGTAATCAAAACTTCGAATCCTGCACCCAGTCTTCATGAAGAATGTACGATTATCAAGTCGTCTCTGACTCAGAAGGTATTCAGAAAAAAAATCACCACGTTCAATAAGACACGCACAATGTGAATGGTATTTAATTAAATATCTACCAAAGAGGGGAACAATGGCTCATTTCATTATAAATGATTATAACGGACGTCCTTTCCAACTAAACTCTGAACAAACACCGTATCTCTCGCGCGGCAGCACGAAGCAAAAGGGACGCTCCTCCAAAAAATTGTTCTTTTGTTTTCATTCATTAGCTCCGAGTTAATTGTAACGTTTCAGTAAATGAGACGTTTCGCCACTTTCGTGTCACCCATCCTCTACGTTTACGTCTGTAAATGATTAGATTAATTATTCGAGAGCCTGGTTTGTTTGCCAATTAAGATTTTTATTCACGTGGGAGAGAGAGAGAGTGAGAAAAAAGGGCGAAAATAAAAAGAATATGTCTTGTTTCAAAGAAACGTTTAGTTTTCTGTCTTCCGGATCGATAGTTGATGGGTTCAATGATCCTCCACATCGTTTTCGTTCAGAAGTTGGACAACGCCCATCCACTTACAGGACGTACGATGCTGTATTCTCATTACCGCCCTCATCCGAAAACAAAAAGAAACGCATTAAAACGGAGCCGTAAAATTGGTAGCTTTGATGATGGAAAAAGTACTGTATGGTAAGTAGTCGTGAACCCACTTTCACTGATGCCGGAATCTAGTTCATTCATTCATTCATTAGGCTCAATAACCTCACCCTATAAAAGGATGCCTTAAAAAAAGAGGAAGCCAGTATTGACTCGGCTACATTTCGTGATGATGTACAATGGACATGGTTCCTCGTGGGAGAAAGGTTGTCATCAGTACGAGTTTATTTTCTCCTGAACGTTTTCCCCCAATGTTAGGGACCGACATCATCAGGAGTTGTCTAATTTGCATTACTGGATATAGAGTCGGAATATTCCAAGGATTTTGTACAGCTGTTTTATCAATGATAACAACTTGTACAAATGCTATCTATTCCAGCTTGCCAGCTGTTGCTTTGTTCTGATTGGTCGTCTTGGATTCGAACTGATTGCCCTGAACTGAGAACGGGTTCCCATGAGGGCAGAAATGAATTTTCATTTCCTATAAACATCAATATCTCTTCCCGCAAACAGTTTTCCGTATATATTTTATTATCAAAGAAAATAACGTCATTCTTTACATATACGTCGCCATCTTGTGGCGTTGATGTCATCTGCGAGCTATTACCAGAATGTTGGCGTCGGCCATCGCACGGGGCCCTTCAGCATATATGTACGCTCCAAGGAGGGAATATTCCATCTGTTTTCATGGCAAAGTGGTGGAGCATTTCTACGGCATACGAGAGACAAGGTTTCGTGTCCCCGTGAGGGCAGAGGTGAATTATCCTTTCTTAAACATCAATATCTCTTCACGCAGCCAGTTTTCCGTATATACTTTGGAACTGGCATCTCTATGACTCGTCCGAATCAATGGAAGAAGAAGTATTTTCCTTTCGAATCAGCTCGACTCCGGTCTATCGAGATGGGCAAATATTATCGAAATGAGTTGTGCTGGAAGTGTGCATGTGTACTAAACAGTCGAAGTGCCGATTGGGAAAAGGACTGAAATGGTTTGTGAGAACGACAAAACGAGTTTGAAGACCAGACACACCCCGCTTCTCATCTCAAGGTGTGAACCCCGCTTTCCCCGCTACCGATGCATAGAACACTTCTCTCAAATTGTTGTATGAAATAATAGTTTTTATAGTTTAAACATCAAACTCTCTTAATTACTCTTCTTAGGTTCTTAGGTTATCGACATTGAACATTGATAATAATCCAATCATATTGTGTCTTGTTTCATTTTTGTATTTAATATATATATATTTATATTTATAAATAAATTAGAATTTAAATTTATGTTGAAAAAATGTGCATAGACATTATCAATATGAACTTCATCAAAGACGCGTGAAAAGTTCACATTACTAATGAAATTATCAAATAATTCCTATCGAATCCAAGATTTTTCCTTGTATGATAAATTATTATCATTAATAATTTATAGAACTTAGGAACAGATGACAAAAGAAATGGAATGATTCGGACACTCGAGCAGAGGTTCAAAAGGTAGTTCGACAAGTTCAGACTATGAATAAAGTCTGGTCACGCCAGGAGACAATTTTTCTTCAGAACACGGCCCATTGCCAACTTATCTACCTGTAAAACGCTTCGGACTCTCCAACAACGAATTCTGTCACTGTGGCGGTAAAGTGGACCTACTGCACTATTCCACACAGTGCCCGTACGCCAGCGATGCTCATTTTACACAAGTAAATCCATCTTACATGAACACATGGAAGAAACAAATCATTAGGTGGAAAACCTTATAAATTTTCTATCGAAACCCATATGCATATATGGCACACCAAGACTAGACCTTCTGCTTGCCTACCTCCAGACGCGGACACATCCAAGACTAACAGTCAAACTCATAGAAAACAGTCAAACTCTCCAAGACTAACAATCTCATCAGATTACTAACCGCCTATAACTCGAAGCTGCCACGCAATAGGCTAACAATGGGATCAGAATCCAATAACCATATTCTATATTATATGTAGTATAGATCTCTGGAAGCGTATTGCCTCTCTGATGGCTAGCCATATGTGATTGGGTCATCTCTGATGTGTACACATTTTTGTTTGTATTTCTATCTCTGAAATGTTCGGAATTTGTGGAATGTGAATGGGATGGGGGCCATTCAAGTATTACATAAGCAGATTTTCAGCCATTTTTGACACCCCCCCCCCGTCAGAAAATTTCGTCAACAGCTTAGAATATTTCATATCTTCAAAAATGGGTAGTTGATGACGTAAGCAACCTTCAAACCCCCCCCCCCTCTCTCGTCATCAAAAGTCAGCAAATCCGAAACCCCCAACCCTCCGCGATGCTGACGTAATACTAGAATGACGTCATACACATATGTACTATTATTTTATTTTGCTTGCTACTTTACTGTGCTTGTATGTATAACTATTTCTTAAATAGAGAGATAGAATGGCTTTTTTCAGCCCAAGATATCAAGGGAACATGACACGACCCTGCTATTTCACGCAAAATAAGGAAGGCTGGGTCGTGTCTCCAGTGGTGTAGATGGTAGCATGCTTGCCCGATATGCAAGCGGGCCTTTGTTCGAGTCCCGGCGGGGACAAGATTACTTTTCTTTCGTCAGCATAATATCCAGAAAATAAATGTTTCCTTGATATTTCTGAAATGTTTGGAAATTGTGGAATGCGTATGAGATGAACATTTGTATATTATTTCATTTTGCATTTTAAACATATTGAAAATATGTTTCCCGGTGATGGTTTTTCGATTAGAAGTCCCGTAGGATATGGACTGAGTCATCACACGGTTAGTTAGTTAGTTAGTAACTCCAGCATCATAAAACATAAACTCCCATTTTACATTGAAATGCATTTTTAAACGAGAGAAAATATATGGTTATGATCGAATGAAAAAAAAAGTTCAATTTCAACCACCAGGTGATAAAGTGGCACTTTTTTGGTTACATTTTATTACCTCCCACAGTCCATAAAGCGTATATATGCCAAATTCCAATGGAATACGTGTATCAGAACGGGTGCTACATATGTCTGAGTATACCGAGACTACTACGTCCGACCTATGTAGCGCCCGTTTTGGAGGACGTATTCCATTAAAACTTAATATATACGCTATATGGCACATGCGAAAAAGGAAAATTCAATAAAAAAAGCGCCACTTTTCCACCTGGAGGTGAATTTTTTTTTCATGTATAAATTTCTCTCTCCCATTAAGATATCCAAAATATTTGTCTGTATTCGGATAAGCAGTTTTGTTTTTGTGGGGATAACTACTCAGAATACGGAAACTTTGATTACAATCACCCTGTATTATTAAAATATGCATATATAACGTGTATTTAGAATTAGAGTCAATCGATAGACAAAAATAACACTCAGAAATAAAATTTTATATATATACTCCAATTTTTCTCCTACTGCTACCAATTAACTTAATTATTTCCTTAAATTCAGTGTTTACTCAAATTCCTGAAATACAATGGATACACAAAACACAGTAAATTATTATAATCACAAAAAATAAAACGTTAAAAAACCGCTTCGAAAATTCTTAAGTTTGAGGATCACAACGCGCAAGTTTATTATCCAAGTAGAAGAGCTCGTATTTCCAAATCATTAAAATCCTTTTAATACTCAGGGATCGTTCCAAAACTTTTCCTGTTCATTAATTAACTTTGGAGCTTTGGATTTTGAATGTTATCCGAAAACCTCTTACAAAACAACATATTTTTTTAAATAATTTAGTTTCCGTAAAACCGCGAAATTTTTTTAAGGGTAAATAGTATGATACGTTTATCATAAACCGAGCATCGTAATTAGGAATATTTTTCCAATAATATCTTATGAGATATTCTTTTTCCATTAAAATTTCGAATTGAGCAAAACACTCGTAACATTTCCGAGATGTTACGAAGTGTTCCAAAAAATCCTCGTTAACATCGAACGGGGGGGGGGGAAACATATATTGTTCGTTAATTAAAATCTTTTGAAGATTCCTCGAAAATAACGACTCCGGTCTGGAAATAATTAGAATAATTTAATGACTGTTCTTCCAATATCGTAATTATCCAGTGATTATTATTGCTGACCGCGTGTCGGAGGGGAGCTCAAAACACTCGAAAATCTCATCATGATATTGAATTATAAAGATCTTTCGGAATCTTGAAAATAATCTTGAAATGATTCTGTGTCCCTGGGAAACTGTTATGCATTGTTGATTTGATTATGTTTGTAATGATCATAATTGGAAGGAATTCTTCATAGTTATCGAGCACTCGTTGTTCCTGCAGGACCTCAATTGCCATTACGGATGTGTAATTCATATGATAGTGAATTATATATCAATAGATCTCTTTTATAATCATGGAAATAATCGGGTAATGAATGTCACTGGAAATCTGTCACCAATGCCCTGTTATGCACTCTTGATTGAATAATATTTGTAATGATCATAATTTAGAGGTTATTACGAAGATTAGAACTCAGGCTTATTGCTAAGTTGACTTCCTTAGAAAAATTAATGTTTTCAAAGTTAGGGGCCGTTCAAGTACTACGTCATCATCGATGGGGGGGGGGGGGTTCCGATTTGCTGACTTTTGATGACAAGGGGGAGAGGGGGTTTGGATAATGCTTACGTCATCAACCACCCTTTATGAAAATATGAAATATTTTTAATGACATCTTACTCGGTGAGCCAAAAACGAGAAAGACCTTTCGATAGTTTGTGGGCACTTGAAGTAACAACCCCACCCCCATTGATAAGTGCCCTACAAAGCCGCTTTAGTGATCTCTAAATGTTTCACGGATTCAAGTGATCTGGAAATGTGTACGGGCTGCTAAAGTGCTCTGGAACTGTGGCACGCATCACTCAAGTAATCCGTAATTATATGCCACTGATCACTTAAATAATCTGAGAATGTGCCGCGGGTAACTTGAGTGATGTAGAACCGCACTGGGGGGGGGGGCACTTAAGTGCTCTAAAACTACGTCACATGTCACTCAAAGGATCTCTAAATGTGTGAAGGATCGCTCTGGAACTATGTCCCGGGTTATTTAAGTGATCTGAAAATGTCCCGATTAGTTCATTTTTACAAAATTAAGTTTGAGGAGGGCAGGCAGCATCAGATAACCCCTGGGCCATATTTGAACCGCGGGCCAAGGGCCTTTATGCGATTTATCATTATATAGCTTAGAGGGTGGGTTGCAATGAATTTATTAAAGATAAATTTTGTGTGAGCCCATAGCCTTCAAATAGCACTGAAATTAACAGAAATTGATTATAATAACATAAAAAGGTATTCTCTTCCGAAATTTCAAATTAAAAAAATAAATTTTTGATCGTGTGGGGGGGGGGGTGTTGGGTACGAGCCCTCTATGCCCCCTGTCTACGTCTCTGATCCCACCAATATGCGTTAAGATTCAGAGGGGCAGAGCTGATGACGAAATTTTGCTGACAGGGAGGAGGAGGGGTCAAAAATGGCTAAAACTTTGCTTACGCAATACTTGAACGGCCCCTTATTAAAAAGTTTCTTAAACATCAGGGATAGTCTCATTGTGGATTTTTCATGAGAATTAATGACTTTGAATGCTACCTGAAAATATCAATTTTTTTCATGAAATAAAATACAGTCTCTCGGCCCCGCTTAAGCAGATAAAATCCTTCTGCACCAAAATTCTCCCACAGAGGCAATGTTAAAGTTCCGCTTAATATGCTAATTTTAACGACTCTTCGCTCCCCGCTTAATCGAATATTACGCTTCAACAGTCAACTGCTAATATACATCAACCACTATGCATACAATTATTTAATTGAATGAACCATTTTAAATTAACATGCAATCTAGTTACAGAGAGTAGGTACTGCCCCGTCCTCTCCAAGTATTCAAGTTGTATTCAATACGTACATTTTAATTACTTTATTTTTGTTCTCTGTTGAGCCAATAGAGGACGCTAACTTTCCTAACGGAAAGATTTAGGTATTGTGAACATTATATGGCTGGGATTTTCAAGATATTATGGAAGGTTATCCACTGTATAACAGATCCACAACGACGTTTCATCTTCAGGTCATAAAAATCTGAGCCCTGGTTGTCATTGTAACTATTTTTGTTGTCATTGTATAATTTTCATTCCAATTTGATGTCTGATTCATTCGAGAAGATTTATTGATATCGATTTTCATCATATTTCAAATGCAATTGAATTGGTCCTGGAATAATCGGATTCACCACTTGATCAGATAATGTGTGCTGGTATCGTTGATATCCGATTCAGCAGGGATTCATCTGCATTTTTGAAGAATTTAGTTTTCTGTAGAACGACGAAATTTTTTTAACCCTTTTGCGATCTTATGTCGGGATGAACTCGACATACGACGAATCGGGAACATCGATACTTCATTGTTATAACAACCCCCTTACGATTAGCACTTACGACGTGAATGTGGTGTCATTATTGCCTTGTTACAGCCGGAGATTGACGCCATGTTGCCGTCGTGTCGATGTGTTTTATTAAGGGACTATAGCAGGTGTTTCCAACGTAAAAGCTTGCGCGGAACCCTCGATGGGTATGAGGCTATTCCTCGGAACCCTTGGTGGCAGTGTTTCTCAAAGTGTGCATCGAGGCTCCTATGGGCGTAGGCAACCTTTGTCAGGGGTGTCACGGTAACCTGGGGGCATAGATTTGTATGCCTATTTATGCTTTGAAGTGGTTCTTTTATATGGGAAAATATCTATCAAACTATTCTGTGGAGGTCCCATTCCACCCCTCCAGTTGTGGCCCTGTCCATGGCAACCCTAAGCAGGAGTTGTGCCTATCCTGGGCTAGACTTCACAATGAGTTTTCTTCTTGTGGAGGTTTTATGCATGGCCGCCTCAACATTATGGGCTCCCCGAGCAAAGTGATGTTCTGTGGCCCCACACTTAGTTGGAAGTAACAGCTTACATATTTACATACTTGCACTCGAAAATCTACTCGGGCCAGGAGAAAAACTATTTCAATTACCGTTTTCACTGTTGTTTGGTCATCCAAATTGGTCTGAATTTGTTAAAATATGTACCAATTTTTCCTCAAAATAGAAAGCAGAGGATCTGTGAGAAGAATTTCTTTTTTTTATTTGCAAGCTCCCCAAAATCCAAAATTTTTTGGGGATCCGTGACGTTTGATTCCGTGGAACCCCAAAAAAGTTCTCACGGAACCCCAGTTGGAAATCTATGAACTATAGAATGGTACTTGTGGGGACCTTGAATTTGCATTGCGCCGCGGTGAGCATTCATTCGAAGTTTTTCATACTCTCTGTCAGTTAGTTATTTCAAGTTATTTTGTCTACTGTACTCCGTTTTCTGAAACGACTTTTTAGATAAGTTTTACATTTTTATTTATTTGAATTTATTTGTCCACACACATCATAATAACTGTTTTTTTATTACAAACAAAAGGTTTTTTTGCACACAAAAACACGGTTCTAAAGTGTTTCCTTTGTTTTAAACTTACCAATCAGGTAGTTTTACATCATTTTGCTCACTCTCCAGGTCACTCTTTTGCTCACTCATGTGCTTGCGAACTCTCAGGTCACTCTTTTGATCACTCACTGACCTATCTCATGAGTTGCGGATTTGCATAATTAGCCAAATTCAACCAGCGGAAGACGCTGCATTGGCGTCACGCGATTTTATATATTGAAATATTTAATATTATACTTATTTAGCTCTATTAGTGTGTTTCATAACTCTAAAATGAACCTATTTGCATTTATAAGGAAAATCCGATGGAAAGAGAGACTCGGAAGACAAATTAGGCTCCGCAGTGAAAGCGTTAAAGAAGGCCCTGCAAATTCGACTTCTCAGCAGTACTGATAGACCAGGAGTTTTGAACCTTTTTCAGTCGTGACCCACAACCAACAACAAGACCAGCGTCGTGACCCATGAGACTTAGTTTTTTTTCGAAATAAGTGAAACCGGAATAGTGGAATAAGTGAATTTATACGACACATCTCGGAAGCTCCTACGAATCTAGTTTGGGTAGTGACCCATAGCCTGGACTGCAGCTACACACTTGGTCTCAGCCGGGACAAGAACGCATTTGGCGACCCCTTGTAATGTTGAAAGAGAGTTAAAGGGTGAAATTTGAGACCCCCCCCCCCCTCCGCTGGCCCGGCGGCGTATATACAAATCCTACTTTTCTAGAAACATTGTAGAAATTTTGCGCATCGTGATTGGTCGCAGTTAGTGATGGACCATTACGTCACTCATAGTGGAATACTCGGCGAAGTTGAGGCCCGGCGTCCGGCCTGTCCGGACCCATCCCCCTTCCCCCAGTGGTGGCTTCTTCTTATAGCTAAAGAATACCTTGCTTAGGGCCGTGTTCACCGACATGATTAAACTGTAGTCACAATTTTTTTCGATAAGGGGCCATTCAAGTATTACGTAAGCAGATTTTCAGCCATTTTTGATCCCCCTTCCCCCTTGGTAAAAGTCAGCAAAACACTGACCCCCCCCCCCCCCACCCGTCAGCAAAATTTCGTCACCAGCTTAGAATATTTCATATCTTCAAAAAGGGGTGGTTGATGACGTAAGCAACCTTCAAACCCCCCCCCCTTCTCCCCTTGTCATCAAAAGTCAGCAAATCCGAACCCCCCTCCCGATGCTGAAGAAATACTTGAATGACCCCCTAAGATATCAACATATATTGGTTAAAAACCTGAATTTAACCAATCCGTGTCGATCTCTTATCAAAAATTGTGACTATAGTTTAAACCATAGTTTCCCAACCTTTTTTGTCCCATCGCCCCCCCCCCATCGCAATCTAACCCATAGGATCCTATGTTAAACCCGTAGCTTTTACCGCACCCCTGGAACATTTCATCGCCCCCCCAGGGGGCGTTAACGTCCACGTTGGGAATCACTGGTTTAAACCATGTCAGTGAATACAGCCCTTAGTGGATTTGTACGACCGTCTAGGAAGCCTCTGTGAATCAAGTTTCGGTCACGACCCATAGCTTGAGAATCCCCTTGCTGTGTAAGTGAATTTGTACGATCCATCTCGTAATCCTCTGTGAATCAAGAGTTTCGGTTGTGACCCGGAGCTCACGAATCTGACTGTCAGTGGATTCGAACGACCGACCCGGCCCGGAAGCCTCTGCGACCCAAGTTTGCATCGCGACCTATATGTTAAGAACCCCTTGTCAGAAACCATATAAGAAACGCAACGGGACAAACATTCAGGGGTATACATCATTGTGTTCGGAGTCGCTATGAAGCACGAACTGTAACAACCTTGTAAGTGCCGAAAAAAACCTCTGGACCGCAAAATGTTAAGTGTGAATACATTTTTTTTATATTAAAAAAAACATCGTAAACAGGAGCATTTTTTTCACATAACATCTCATAACACATAGCATTCTTTCCATTATAATTGAGCAAACATTCGTGACATTCTCGGGATGCTACGAAATGTTCCAAAATCTCCATTAACATCGAACGGAAGGGGAAAAAAATGAATCACATCCTGTTCGTTAATTAAAATCCTTTGAAGATTCCTCGAAAATAATGACTTCCAGCCTGGAAATAATTAGAAATAGTTTAATGACTGTCCTTTCTCTCAATATCGTAATTTTTCTAGTGATTATTATTATTATTACTGGCTGCGTATCGGAGAGGAAGTTCAAAAACACTCGAAATCTCCTCATGATAGTGAATGATTATCAGGATCTTTCGGGATCTCGGAAATAATCGTGAAATGACTGTGCGCGTGTGTCACTGGAAGCTGTCATGAATTGGTGATTTAATTATTATTTTTAATGATCATAATTGGAAAGAATTCCTCGTGGTTACCAAGCACTCGGAGTTCCAGCGGGACATCAATTGCCATTACGGATACGCCGAGGCCGGGGAAAAAAACCAGCCGCGGCTTCCTGTGGGAGGAGGAAAAAAATATTCCGGAAGTTCGGGAGATATTTATTTTTTTCCCGAAAATATTCGCCGTTTCCGTCATTTTATGAGCTATTCCTCGGTGACTTTCAGAACTGCAGAGCCAGGAGTTACCGCTACTTTAGCTCGGTCAGTAGCCGGCCTGATTGTATTTACCGCATTTCTTCTGCTGAGGAGAGATTTGCAGTGTAAAAAAAAAAACTCGGTTATAACGACGTCGAAGATTCCACGGAAGTTTGTCGTTACAAAATGGACCTTTCAGACCTTTTTTTTGACGTAAAATGTGGTGAGATAGGCCTACAATCAAATTACTTTTCATGACGTTTTTATTTAAGAAAAATACGAGAAATATTGGGATCATTAATACGGAATATCGCCGATTCTCACCAAACACAGTTGTTTCGTCGCCAAATGTCGAAGAAATCACCAAATATTGTACACAGGTATATTTAGCACAGAGGGCATCTATTTTCGGAATCGTTTTTGCCACAGATAATATTTCACAGATCAGCTGATTATTGTTTGTCGTTGTGGAATTTCTTTCAGTAAAGCCGGGATGATCCGAGTTCCAATCCCGTTGGCGGTACAGCGGTGGTCGGCTGTGAACTTGGTTTTCGTTAGAAATCTCACAAAGGAATTTGTTGGTTTTTAATTAGGTTGCTGTATTTTTGGAATATATGACATCAATATTTGTTATGGGCATCTTTTGCTCAGACACCTCGTTGGGCATTTTGCCTGTTGTGGCGTTGTATTTGAATGTGTAAGAGGTGCATATAAGTTAAGTTGTAGAAGTAAAGACTGACGGGGGGAGGGGAGGGGGGGGGCAGCACACACCACAACGATTTGTTGGATTGGCTCATCGCAGTGATATCTGAAAACGCAGTTTGACTTCCTGACTTCCCGTTGACAGTTTACAATCGGAATCATCCGTGCTGATGTATAATATGTAGAGCTTCTCGGTCCATTGCATTGGTTGGAAACGTGTCGCGGGACACGAGTCATCTGGGAATGTTCCGCAAGTCAATCAGGTCTTCTGAAAATATCCAGCGAGCCACTCGAGCCATCCGAAAGTGTGCCGCGAGTAATTCAGGTGATATGAAAGTGTGCCGCGCGCAACCTGGATCATTTGGAATTGTGTCAGAGGCAATTTAAGTGGTCTAGAAATTTGCCAAGAGCTACCTAAGTATTTATAAAAATGTAGTGGGACAAACGAAGCTTGCCGCTGATCACTCGAATGATCTGGAAACGTGTCGACAAGCCACTCAAGTAATTTGAGAATGCACCACGTGCTTTTTAAGTTCTGAAAATGCGCCACGTGTCACTTGAGTGAATTGAGGGTGTGCCGCGCGTATCTCTCAAAAGATTTGGAAATGTGCTTGAGGGGGTCACTAAATCCTTCAGCCCCGGACATACGAATATCGCGTATCACGTATTGCATAAAATGTCGCGGGGTACGCTATTATCACGTTCTGTATATATATATATATATACACAGCAGATAAAACTATTTTTAACAGAAAAATATTTAGAATCCGCCCGCTGCTGGAGGGTTAAGTGATCTGAATATGTGCCGTTAGCGGCTCAAATGATGGGGATATGTGCAGTTGGCTGTTTAAATGATTTCATACGTTTCAATCTGTAAGTGCACATTAGGCACTTGCATATGAGAAATCACCTGTAAGTGCCTAGATTAGTACAAGTGAGGTATTAAAGTTATCAGGAAATGAGCTACAGACCACTTACGTGATTTGATAATCTATCGTGGGTTCTTTAGTGGCTTGATTAATTGTTGTGAGAACAGGTCAGATTCCTCGTAGGCCCACATTTGGCCCGTGGCCATGAAATAAGCATGTATTTATTAGAGAATGACGGTAGTGTGTGTGTGAGTGTATCCGCGAAATTATGAACGCTTGCATTTCTAAAAGGTAACGCCAAACGCTTTTGTCTTTAAAAATATCCTTCATGGTTTTTTTTTGTTTTTTGCGATTTTAAGCACATCCAAGTCTTGAAAACCCACGAAACGTTTTAAATCAGATAACTTTACCCTTTAAGCGGTTTTAAATTTTTTCTGATCCGCATAATAACTGCAAAAATGGAAATAAAAGCTTGTTAAAAACCCGAGATATTTCAAGGGGGTGACCGCAATAAAGCAGATCAAGTTTGATCTGGATATGTTGGGGATAGCCGCTGTAAGTGTCCAAATCCAAATTTTCAATGAAGATATTTCTAGACCTAGACAGATCAGAATGATCAGAGAAGACACGTATTTGCTCAAGGGGCATTTGCTGCAACAAGGTGCTCGTTAGGAAGAGGAAAGGTAATTCCAATCCATTAGTAACCACAAATGGCTCTCCTCCCTAGTAAGTTAATAAAATAGACCGGATGAGATGAGCTCTGTAAGGACTGTAACTGGATGAAGCTGATGTTAAATCATTCAGACTCTCACTAACGGCTGCTACCGCTTGGATTCCCCCCCCCCCCCATCTTGTTCCGCAGGTCTTCACTGGATTCCACCTTAACTGATCAAGATGGAAGTAACTTGAGCGTCACGGGCAATGTTGTAGACTAGAATGGAGAGTTGTAGAGAATCGAACACACAAAGAGAGAGAGAGAGAGAGATGTCTCTCTCTCTCTCTCTCTCTTGGGGCATCGCGATTTTGGGCTGTTCTAGGGGTTAACGTACCGTGGTCTGTTCTATTGATCGGTGCAAGGTTGTTAAAGAGATCTTGCCGATCGATTTCTGTTAGCTTCTTCTTCTTAGAGGTGAGATGTTTTGTGGAAGAGGGAACAGAGAGAGAAAAAAAATACAGAGAAACCCAATCTCTAAAGTGATTCCTTGCAGACGAAGAAAATGTTCACGCCTGTGAATTGTGTGTGTGAGGAACGTCTTTACGTTAAGAAAATCCCTACATCTTTACAGGGTATGATCCTTACATCCCTCAGACACAGACGCTTTCTCTTGCACTTATCCTAAACGATCTCTTTTAAGAAATGAACACTCAAATCTTTTCTGGTGCAGAAGCAGTAGAAACAATGCTAAGTATAGAAGGATTTCCAAGCTCAAATGTTTGCAATTGAAAACAATGCTGGTTAAACATTTTCTTTTCAAAATCGGGCCGTCTTTACGGACTGGCGGGTCTAACATTTAGGTTTAAGGTCTTTAGTCCCGATTTAATTTTTTTCCACAGCAGGAAAATCGAGATTCATAAACGCATACGTAATGGCGGAATGTACAGAAATGCTAAAAATACGTTCATGGCAGTGCATACGAAATGTACACCAAAAAAGAAAGGTAAACTGAAATTTATAACTGAATTTCCGCCAGTGGCGGACTTTGCGATTGTCTATCTACTTACTGACCAGATCATGGCCTGCCGCTCTGTCTCACTCAATGAAGAGATTTTAGTGGGTGGTCGAAGAAGACCTGGGCCATGTTCGAAAATGCGCGTTTATGTGTTGTGAACCTAACGTTTAGCTTGTTATAGTGCGGCCATCTGCCATCAGTTTTTCAAAGTATGAGTGAAGCGTGATGATTGGAATATTTGTACCGTTGTAGTCCTGTTGCTCTCTGAGACGTATCGTGCTTTCTGATGGATTGTTTCCATAGAATGGATATGATTATTTCATTTGTTGAATAAATAGAGGATGCTTTCCGACACGACCCAGCCTCACAGGAGGTGGAGAGAGGGAGCACAACAGCTCTGGGCGTGAGCGGTCATCAATCAATCAATCTGAGGTGTAACTTTTTAAGAAGTAGATCGGGCTCCTCGAAGTTGGGAATCACAAAAAACCACCTTCAGCCGACCACTACTGAGGGGTTGGTGGGGTTGGAACTCGGACCACCGAGATACGAGTCGGTCATTATGACGACCACAACAGTGGCCTATAACTATCGTTTCGCGGCTTTAACAATGATTTTATTTTTTGGAATTCTTTGGAGCGAATTAAATAATTTTGAATACTGTGCTATGAAAATGAATGAGTTTCTCTCGGACTAAAGGCCCCGAAAATTCGCCAAAAATGATTTCAATTACGCATGCACAGAGATACGTAAATTTCGTACTTATGAAATAAAATGCGATATAAATTCGAATTTTACAAAATAAATGCGAAAATTTGATTTTTCTTACCTTTACTAATTCGGCGAAACCTCGATAATTTACACTTTTTGAAGCAAATAAGTCGCTCGCAGTCGTGCTTGAAAAGGGGAAACCACGCGCATTACCTCTTTTCCCCTCTATTTCCAGACCTCCTCCTTCTAACCAGAACATTGTCCTCGGCTCTGTCTCAACGAAGAAATGTAAGCAGGTGGTCAAAGACCTGGGCCGTGCTGGAAAAAACTCTCAACTATAGCCCCGTTTACACTGTAAGATAGAGGTGATGTGGTGGATAGAACCTGCTTGGCGAATTTTTTCCCCTCGTGGGGAAAGAAAAAGGAGGAAAAATTTACACTCCCGTTTCTGTGGTGGATTTTTGCGGTTTCACATGCATTTTTAACCCTCTGCCATTTTTACTTACTGCCGAACGAAAAAAAAAACAACGGCTTTTTCATAACCCATGTAAACAGGGCTATCATCGCCGCTTAAAAGCACGTGTTTGTTTCTGCCATCGATGGTTTATTTTGTTAGTACTTATGGTGATTTATCGCCAACGAACGTTGAATATTTGGCTTATGAACATGGGCCACCCAAAGAAGAACTTAATTGGCGGAATGAGAGCTTGACCACGGAGGACTGTATTTGACACTAGAACTCTATCGGACGATAAGTGGTGGAAACAACGATTTATGCGTTCAGTGACCACGTCATCTACAATTTCACTGCTTGCGTTTCTACATGACGAAAATCGCATGTTTAGATGTGTCCTACACCACTTTTTTAGTTACTTACTACTTTCAGTTTGACTATTACTACTTACTTTTAGTTTGACTATTACTACATAATTTTAGTTTGACTATTACTGCATACTTTTAGTTTGACTATTACTACATACTTTAGTTTGACTATTACTACTTACTTTTAGTTTGACTATTACTACTTATAGTTTGACTATTACTACTTACTTTTAGTTTGACTATTACTACTTACTTTTAGTTTGACTACTACTTTTAGTTTGACTATTACTACTTATAGTTTGACTATTACTACTTACTTTTAGTTTGACTATTACTACTTACTTTTAGTTTGACTATTACTACTTACTTTTAGTTTGACTATTACTACTTACTTTTAGTTTGACTACTACTACTTACTTTTAGTTTGACTATTACTACTTACTTTTAGTTTGACTATTACTACTTACTTTTAGTTTGACTACTACTACTTACTTTTAGTTTGACTATTACTACTTTTAGTTTGACTATTACTATTTTTAGTTCAAAATATAACTAAACAAGAAAAAATTAAAATTAACTATAACAAGTCCCTTACTGCCCATGATTTCTGAATCACCCTGTATATGTCCTAAATACAAATCTATAATTTTCTAATCTGAGGCCGGGATCACACTAGAAAGAGCTTTTGTAAAACTTGAAAATTTAACCAATAAGCGCACCGCTTACATTCGCTCGAATGTAACGAATAGGTTTATTGGGGTTTTTTTCCAACTTTTGTGAAAAATTGTTTATCAAACTTCTACAGCGTAATTCCTTCCCTAGACGTATCCCCGAGTTTTAATCACAAACGATACATTCAACTTTTTTATAATAATTCCCAAGTAAATGAGAAAATACGATTTCTCTTTCTACAAAATACGGGACAAATAAGATTAACTTATAACATAAATAAAGATATTAGGCATGATTAAAATGCTTCACAGATGAACTCCCACGCACTCTCAGAACGATGTTTCAAGTTCTTCGGGGGAAAAATAATGAAATACCTCGTCGCTATATTTACGTAATCCTGGAATTGGACTCGAATTCCAGGAATTATTTGGAAATAGATCTGAGAAATTTTTCTTCATTGCACAGAAACAAAACAAATCGCTATCAAATTAACGGAGTTTTGAACATGGAATTCATTAATCGGAGATAAACAGTGAAGTATCTTCAATACTATTACGATCATTACAAATTCGCTGCCTACGCTTACATGAAATTCGAATCGTTGAACATTATTCCTTTTATCTCATCTTATATATATATATATTCAAAACGAAAATAATCTGTAAGCTTTAAAATTTTATCTAATGAAACGTCACTTGGAATGAATTCATCGCTTAAGAAAATACTCTTTGACCTTTTTTGAACTCACTTTTAATTCCAAGAAATTATTTTCTGATGCGTTTCCATTCGTTGTCGGAGATTCCTAACATTTATTACTTTACTATGTTCCATAATATAGAACATAGTATAAAGTATATTATCCAAAGCTTTATTCAAAGGAATTAGAAAATGGATATATTTACGTTATATAAATATCTGTGCTTTTTATGGATTATGATTTTGTAATTAATTCTAGCTGAAATGTAAAGATTTCAACAATATGGAAACAATCCAACTGCTTAAGAATGACTTCATATGTGTTGAATTGGATTAAAATGAATTCAAGGATTAAATATGATGGTTGTAGCTCCAACTTTAGCTGCACCTAATTAATTAATTATTTATTTATTTTCGTCATAAATGCTGAAATTTTCGCTAATTTTGGCTAAATTTTAACTAACTAACCGTATGATAGCTAGGCCCATATTCTACGGGACTTCTAACCGTAAAGCCATCACCTAGAAACACATATTTTCAATATATTTAAAATGCAAAATGAAATGAGTAACACTTACCCAGGCCCGGCGAATATGATTCGCCATACGAGGGTTCCCCGGAGGAAGCATTTATTTAAGTAAAAAAAAAAAACATACTTATATATACATTCTACCTCAGGGAGCACCATTACTATCTCGCGAACAGCAATCTGGTGCTCTTGTGGCTTGCAATAAGTATTTTACATTAAAGAAAAAGATAAGCATATTATTATTACATTGACATATTGTCGGCATATTACTACAAATGAACTATGTATGCCGTTATGAATTATATGTGTAGTGTTCTACACTTTTTTTCATTATTTGCTTCATGAGAGATCCGGTATTTTTTGTTTTTTATTAGTACCTGGATGGTGAAACTTTCATTTTTAAAATCGATATCTTTCTCTGTTTTTCTTAAAATCTTCGGATTTATAAATTAGATCGCTGATCGATTCCTCACAAAAGATACATTTGGGAGATCTTTTATGAAATATTACATACGTGCGTCCCATACACATTTCACAATGTCCAAACGTTCCAGAGATAGTTATACATACAAGCACAGTAAAATAACAAGCGAAAAAAGTACACATATGTGCATCCCAAACGCATTCCACAATTTCCAAACATTTCAGTGATAGAAATGCGTATAACAAATAACCCAGTCAGATATGGCTAGACATCAGAAGTGCAATACTCTACCGCAGGGATCTATACAACACCATACAGAGGTTTGATTCTGAATACTGAAGAACTTAAAGATATTTATTTTGATCACAAACGTATTAAGTATTTTCACGAAACAAATTGAATTTATTTATTTAGATCGGCGGTTCTCAACCGGTGCTCCGTGTACACTTCCAAGGGGCTCCGCGACCGCTCTAGGAAAATAAAATAAATCAGTCAAATTGATTTAAAAAAAAAACCTGCGGGGCTCCGAAGAAATTGTGTACTAAAATCGGTTAAGCTGGTCAGTAAGGGTTGAGAACCACTGCTGTTTTGGTTACTCTCATGCGTACAATGTTTCTCGGTCAGTCCATTGGCAAATCGCTGACCCAGTCCTTCCATATTTTGGTCACTTCTAGCTCACATATTTTCTAGATCACTCTGTTGAGGAGTCACATGCTTGCAGAATTTCTTGGTCAGTTACATGCTTGCACATTTTCTTGGTCACTCTTTTGACTGCTCACCCCCTGAGTACCTTCGAGCAGTTCCCTTCGCCCTTTACGTCACTTCCATGCACACTCTTTAGGTCCCTCCCCACAATCTCTATGTCACTATTTTGGTCACTCCTCTTCTCACACACAAACACTAGATCACTCTTTTGGTCAGAGTTTGCTTACACACATTCTTGGTATATAACCGAACTAGTCCCTCGTTTTCTGGATCACTCTTTAAATCATCCACATGCTCGCAAACCCTCTGGGTCAGGGATTCTCAACCCGTGCTCCGCGTGCTTTTCCAAGGGGCTCCGTAGCAGTTCCTGGGCAATAAAAAAATAAATCAGTAGATCTGATAAATACATAAAAAGAAGAGGCCTACGGGGCCTTCACCACAGAAATTATAGTTAAAAAGCGAGTAAAAAAAGTTGAGAACCGCTGATTTTTAGATAATAGTCGTAATTCACTCGTTATTCGTCCTCCATTTGCCTTAACGCCCACTCCTGAAAAGCATTAATTTGCCTCATGGCCACATGCCAAGATACAGGATCGGTTTTTATGCGTATTATCATAATCACTTGATATGAGATTCTGGTTGATGGGTCATCGATCATTCTTTATTTAGCGATTGGATGCGATGCGATTGATCTAAATAAAACTCTTGTGTGCCCGAAAGGCGAATCGGGAATAACATAAGGTGCCTGGTAGCCAATTTTCTGAGTCTTTCTCGTATGCAAATGACAGTGATTGCTTGAATTCTTGTTATTCTGTCTAGAAAAGCACGTTCGTTTCAAAGTACAGGGTGCCCATAAATTCGTTAACAGTTTAAACATTCACAAAAATTGAACGAATTGGTAAATTCGAATGCAACCTGCGAAAATGCCATTCTCACTATGGGGGAAATGTTTTGGTGAGGAAAAAAGTAGTTAGAAATTTTGTCGATAAAGGACGCTGTACAAAAGCAAATGACTAGAACTATGCGGCTAGTATACTATATGCTAGTATACTATATGCTAGTATTTTGTATACGATTACACCATATCATTTCTGAATTTTCGTGTTCTAATGCTTACACAGGTTTCCATTGTGATGTTGATATTGCTGGGGATGTTATTGAAGAAGTTTTTTTTTTACCTCAGCCAACGAATTGCCGGCTTTACGAACGTTTCGGGCACAGAATTTAGAGTCAAGAAAGGGTTTTTTTCTCACACCCCCGTATTTTCTATACTCATTTCAAACCAATAATTTAAAAACCTTGATATTGAAGCAGGGCCGTCTTAAGAGCATCATGGGCCCCCGGGTCAAATTGTTTTTTTCTGAGGCGCTACCTGGAAATTCTGGAAAATTTCAACCGGATCTCTTTTTTTGTGAGGCTTTCGGGCCGTGCCCCATGCGTTAAGACGGTACTGTATTGAAGACACAATTGACAATTTCTTAAATGTCTTTTTAACTCAATTCCTTCCACAGATGTGATTGAATTTTCTTTCTTGAATTCATCTTTGCCGTCTGAATAGTGAAGAGTGACATCATCTTCGGATAACTGAATTTCACTGCATCGATCAAAAATTAACTGATTGATTTTTCGGTTCATTAAATATCATTGTCCAACGCGAACTTATAATGATAATGCGCAGTCTTGAGACGATTCCAAATCAGGAAGCCAATCCACGTGTAAACACAATCACTAATATCTTGGAAGATTTCTTTTTCTTCTCTTATACAGAGTGTCCTGTAATTGCTAACGCGGCCATTATCTCATCAACCGTTTGTTATAAAAGTACAAATCCAACTAAAGAAAAAATGCTCAGAAAGCGTTCAAAAATTAGCCTGTACCAGTTTTCAGAGTGAAAATACAGTGAGTCACAAAATAAAAATTTAAATTTCTATACGGTTCCATTGTCCTGTAATTCAAAATTAGAAAGCTGTTGCCGTGTATCTCCTGAGCCCAACGGAAAAATTTCATGTTTCCAATTGCAATATCCGCTAAGATATTTGAATTGAAATATCGAAGAAATGTTATGAAAGAACGGCAAAAACTAACGAACAACGCTCCTTTCTTTCATTTATGATGTCTAGAGCCCAGATTATATCCAGTAAAAAGTGGCAAAATATACTCTAAAAATATGCAAATATGCACTTGAAAATGCGAAAATATGCACTTAAAAATTCAAAAATATGCATTAAAAATGCGAAAATATGCACTTAAAAATGCAAAAATATGCATTAAAAATGCGAAAATATGCACTTAAAAATTCAAAATGTGCACTTAAAAATTCAAAATGTGCACTTGAAATACAAAATGTGCATCGTTTCTATTTCTTAGTGCATATGAATTCATTTACAGAAACATATCCCCTCATACATATATGTATATACCGCATATGCAAATATCTTCTACACATTTTTATTAAAAGGCATTTTTTAATTTTCAGTTTGTTGTAGCTGCTCAATAACAAAAATAGCAGCAAAAAAAAAAAAAAAAAAAAAAATGTCGACACTATTTCTAAAAAAATTAAAACTTTGACATCTTTAGAAATAGCCTTAGGGCGGTACTACACTATAAAAGTTTGATAAAAGTCCTTTCATAAAACTTACAAAATGCTGCCAATAAAGTCAACGGTTGCATTTTCTAGAATGTAACCAATAACCTTATTGGTTAGATTTTTCAAGTTTTACAAAAGGGATTTTATCAAACTTTTACAGTGTAATACCGGCGTTACAATAAAACGGTTAATATTCGTAAAATACTTTATAAATATGCATTAATTCACTAAATTTCACCTACGGGGAAAAAAACCCGATGTTATGAAAATATTATGAACAATATTTATTTGAAAAATTATAAAAAAAATTGAACGAGCTTAAATAAACCTTCCAAAATATGCACTTACACTTAAAATTCTTTGATTTTAGGCGTTTATATGCGTTGTCAAAATATGAGAATGCATATGCACATATGCATTTGCATATAATCCGAGCTCTAATGATGTCCTTTCCCAACTTTTCTCCGACTGTTGAATTCGAATATCCCAGCGAATATTGCACTTAGAAACTTGGATTTTTTTCCCTTGGCCTCAGGATAGACAGGGCAACAAATTTCTAATTGGGAGTTACAAGATAACGGGACCGTATAAAAAATTTAAATTTTTTTTTTAAATTTTGTTACACACTATATTTTCACTTTCAAAACTACTACAGGGTAATTTTCGAACGCCTTCACAGCATTTTTTTTTAACTGGAATCATACCTCCACGATGGATAACTGATGAGATAGAGGCCGCATTAGCACTCACAGGACACCCTGTACATTCTATCGTGAGATATTATACAACAATTCTCTCGAGGAAACGATCTCCGACGACAACCGGGATGAATCATTAGAAGGTACCATCTCTACGGGAGGAAACCTGATAATGGAGGACCATTAGCGAATGATACATTTTTGTTGTCTCCTGTGGGAGGGTGACGAATTTTCGTTCCTTATAACAATACATAAATATATATATATATATATACGCACACACACGTCTTGTCATCCGTAGTTATCAATGATATATTTACTCGTTATTTTCTAAGAATCCTCTGTTCCTATTCATGATGTGCCATCGAACTTCTAGAGAGAATCGGAACTAATGCGGCATTAGATTTACGACTGTCGCATTTCGTCACGTCAGAAAAATACATAAAAAATGCTCAATAAACAACGGGAATGAAATATCATTATTGTTTTTTTGGTTTTTTTTTTTACATTTATGTACATTCTATACAAAGCGAGTTGATGGATTTTTGTGTTTTTTTGGAATCGGTGAATGGCGTATGTGAATTGAATTTTTCTTAGAAAATATAAAATATTCGCATTATGAAAATTCTATCGATTTCGAGGACCATTCACATTTGGAAAAAATACGTTTTAGGAAGAAATTTTTCCTTTTTTTTTGAAGTCTTATTGCTAAAATTTCAATTTCGTTGCAGAATTTTGTGCCTTCACCTGGAGTAGGTTATATATTTCTGGACCGTTTAAGTCACTTCAAGTCCGTGGGAAAAATTCTCATGAGCCTCAAGCTACGGAAGGATTTCTAAGAAACGTAAACTGAATTCCAGAGATATTTCAGTAGAAATCTCTAGAATATAAAAATATATGGGGTTTTTTTTTTTTTCGGATTGAATAAATAGGATATTATTTGGATGCCTTATGCAATACTTTGATAGAAAATCTTGGGAATATTTTTCCTTAAACTGGTAATAAAATTTTTATGTATTTGAGTAATTTTTAATGGAATTTTTACATGAAATTCTACTTACGTAACATATTTGTGTTTATTAATTTTTCTTGCTTCTTCCCGTAATTCGGTTTCAATTTTTCTTCTTCAATTTTAATTTTATTATATTGAAATTTTTATTTGAATGATTTTTTTTTCTATTTTGATATTTTTCATAATTGTTTTCTTCTCCTTATTTCAAATTAATTTGTAATGGAGTTTTGGGAATGCTTTTTTTTCTTCAATTTTAATTTTATTATATTGAAATTTTTATTTGAATGATTTTCTCCTATGATAATTCTTTCATTAAAAACTATTTCGAGACTAATTAATTTTTTTCATGGTTTTTAGAATCTTTTTCACGCCTTTTTACATTTTTTTTCTCAGTTTGCTAAAAAAAACAGTTTCGAGATATTTTTCTTGTAATTTTATTTTTTCATAATTTTGTTTCTCTTTTTCATATTGATAGACTTTCAATGTATATTATATAATTGTTTTTTTCATTTTGATACTTTTCATAGTTTCTTTTTTTTTATATTTATCATAATTGTTAATTTATTTTGATATTTCTCAAATTTATCTTTGTATTTTGATGTTTCTCATAACTATTCTTTTTAATATAATATTTCCTATAACTGATTATTTCGTCTCTCATAATTGATTTTTCGTATATTTCTCATAATTGCTTTTTCATACATTTCTCATAATTGATTTTCCGTATGCGAGGATCCGGGTTCGAACCCCACAGTGGTGGTCGGCTGAAGTTGGTTTTCTGTGGTTCCCAACTTCAAGGCGCAAATGCGAGCCGATTTCCCTGTTAAAAAGTCTCGCCACAGAGAGCAACAGTCCTACAACGATAAATCATTCAATCATAACACTTCACTCATAGTTAGGAAAACTGGTGGCAGATGGCAGCACTACACATATCAAGCATTACACAGAAACAAACTTTACGTCAGGTTGCACTACACATACACGCACATTCCCGCATGTACCGATTCGCTGGGGGTTACGCGGGGGGGGGGGGTGTAGCAGTAGTTGGTAGGGCCTCCAAAAAATGGCTCGGGGATCCATGATGTTCTTAAGTCAGCCACCTCGTTGGGCAATTTGCCTGTTGTGGCGTTGTATTTGTATTTGTATTTGTATATTTCTCCTAATTGATTTTTCGTATATTTCTCATAATTGTTATTTTATTTTCATATTTCTCAAATTTCTTTTTATATTTTGATGTTTCTCATAACTATTATTTTTAATATAATATTTCCCATAACTGATTATTTCGTCTCTCATAATTGATTTTCCGTACATTTCTCATAATTGATTTTCCGTATATTCCTCATAATTGATTTTCCGTATATTCCTCATAATTGATTTTCCGTATATTCCTCATAATTGATTTTCCGTATATTCCTCATAATTGATTTTCCGTATATTCCTCATAATTGATTTTCCGTATATTCCTCATAATTGATTTTCCGTATATTCCTCATAATTGATTTTCCGTATATTCCTCATAATTGATTTTTTATATTTCTTTTAATTTTGATATTTCTGATAACTTTTTTTCTATTTTGATGGTTTTCGTAATTATTTTTTTCAGGTTGAAAATTTTCATAAAATTGTTTTTAATTTCATACTTCTCATATTTTTTTTATCATGATATTTGTCTTTTTTTCACATTAATTAATTAAGTTTGTTCGCGGTGAACTTTTTTTAATTAATAATTTTTATCTTTTTTGAAAAAAATATGATTATTTACAATTTTTTTTAAACAATGTTCCATGTTTTAAATTTTTATTTTCATGATTCTTTTTCTCAAACAGTTTTAATAAAAATATTTCGTATAATGAATTTCATTTCTATCTAAATTTTATTACAATAATTTCAATTATTTTAAAATTGTTTTTGAATTTCATATAACCAATTTTGAGTTCAATTTAAAATTACATTGTTATCAATTTTTACCCTGGACATTTGAAGAAAATAAAATCAAGAAGTTTTAATTTTTTTTCGTAATTTACCTTTTTTTTTTAATAAATTTGTTAATCTTTTATTTGTTTTGAAATATATTTTTAAAATTTTTTTCATTGTATTATTTTTTTATTAGAAATTTTTTCCAAAAATTTTTCTGATTGGGGTGAGGAGGGTTTCATAATAATTTATATCTGTTTCATTAAAAACGTTTTATTTCATTAAAATAAATGTATTTAATTGAAACTGTTTCATCCATTATGTAATTTATATTCGTTATTTAATTTTAATATTTTCAGGATATTACGTATTTTTATGTTGTAATGATTTTTTTGTTCAATTATATTCTTTTTATTAAGCGTGTCTTATGATTTCAATTTTGATTTTATTGCTATTTTTCTTTTATTTGTATCTTTATCCCTTTCAGACACGAACATTCATTTATTTGAATTTTCAAAATTTGATATTCAAAAAATGCATTTACCCCTTCGCAATCACGAACGTAATATTGCGTCCAAATGCCAGTGGAACAAATCCAAGCAAGTTCTCGGTTTTTTCTCCCCTCTTCACTATCGCGAAGCTTTATAGCAATCCTATTATCTATGCAAGTTTTCCTTAAATTAAATTTTAATTAAATTTTAAAACTTAAATATTAAATTCTAAAAGTTTCAAAATTTAATTTGATATAAAATGAAGATTGAGTTTATGAAATCTCATCCTTTTGCTTCATTTAATGAATTGAACAGTTTCCCTTATTTTTAATAAATTTTCATTCAATTACATTGATGGCATGCGTGCAAGCTGTTTTTAATGCATTATTCTTTTTTAATTTACGAAAAATTTGGTATTCAAGATACGCAAAAATTTATACCAGCGTAGGATAGCACATATAATGAAATTTGGAATATAAATCGATGTTTAAATAGTATTTGTAATGATATTTCTATTGGAGCATAGTTTTTCCCCATGTTGAAAGGTATGAGACCCCTTAATGGGAACAAGAGATCGATTCATCAAAGAAAAATCGCCATGGATTTGATCCAATATTTACATTTGAAATAGTAAAAATCCTACTGCTATTTTCTAAACGCGTACAAACAAATTAAAATGCATTGAAACTTTTCGGTGGTTGCGAAATTTCGATTCACGAGCTGTGGTATCTGCTTTTGAAGATTTCGGAATTAATTGCATATATGAGAGCTAGAGAGAGAGAGAGGTGGAGGAGAAAGGCTATATATCTAAAGGACATCAAAAATTACCCCGGGCGGTTCATTAGCGAGTTGCCGAGTTTCCAATTAGCTCCTCCACTCCTCAGTTGAACGGAACCGCAGAGACCACATATATACTTATATATATATATACACGCGCACATACACAATGAATCGCTGTTCTTGCAGAAACACGAGACAATCTACATTGCCATTAATACTGCAAAATGAATCGAACTCTCTGTGCCTCTTTCTCTCTTCCCTTTCTATGTGGAATGATATGCATTGTCGAACGCTTCCGCGCCAGCTAAGTTATGAAATAAGAATTGGACCCTATTAGTGGAAAACGAGCCGGATAATTATTCTCTCTCGTAACAATTACAATATATTTAATGTCGTGCACACACGTGGCCACGTTTCTGATGTATTGGGTACGGGATGTGAGAAACGCGTACAAATAATTCTCGGTTCTATTGGGATGATTAAATATCGATGGTAGTACCTGTAAGTACGGATTTAACTGGACGTTTTGGCTTTTACTCTGTTTTACTGTTTAACAATTTGATGAATTTAAGTGCTTTGTGTGATTGGGTAAAATATTCTCTCTCTCTCTCTCTCTCTCTCGCATACATGCACGAACGCATGCACGCACAACGGCTGTAATTAACTATTTAGGAAGACTTTCCATGCGTCTAGTGCTCTCCTACACACGCACACACACACACACACACACACACAACGGCGGTAGTTAACTATTTAGGAAGAGTTTCCATGCGATATGGTCAGAACCTCCTTAAGATAGAAGGCCTCGGCAATCTGATCGTGACGTCAGAAAGTAGTCCATTTTCCCTGAGAATATTCAGGGAAAAAAATTTCCTGCTCGTGGAAGTATACCAGACCAGACCAGAATTAAAGTTTTAGTGCCGATTGCTCGTGCCAGTATCGTGCCAGAAAGAAATAAAGCTAATAACTATAAATCGAACAAACCCTGCACATTTCAGCATATATTCAACAATAGGGCTGTCCTCGTTAATTTTATATGCGCAGATAAACTCTAGTAAATCCCAAAACAGTATAAATTGGTTTAAAAGATCGTAGAAAATTAGATGACGTCGGTGACCCCGAATCATAGACATCATTATAGCGATATATAGGGATCGATATCCCAAGTCCGTCAAATCAAAAGCCCGAATTTCGGACACTGACGGGGTCAAGTGGGTTGGCCAGTTCGCGAAGTTGCCAACTTCGGGATCTGGCAGTAACAAAGGTATGAGATAGAACTCTAATGAATCATCCTAAAACAGCAGAAATTGGTTTAAATGATCGTAAAAAATTAAATGGGGAAATATAGAAATAATAAAATAATAAAAATATGCTATAAATAATAAAAATATAAATAATAAAAATATAAATAATAAAAATATGCTATAGGCATAAGGCCGGGATTACACTATAAAAGTTTGATAAAGGTTCTTTTATAAAACTTGAAATATGCCGCCAATAAGTGCATTGGTGACATTGGAGCGAATGTAATTGATACGATTATTGGTTTTTTTTCCTAAGTTTTATAAAGGGACTTTTGTCGAACTCTTACAGTGTAATCTCGGCTTTACACTATGAAAGTTTGGTGAAAAGTCCTTTTATAAAACTTGAAAAATGCAGCGGGTAAGGTCACCGGTTGCATTTTCCAGAATGTAACCAATTACCTTATTGATTGGATTTTCCAAGTTTTATAAAATGACTTTTATCCAACTTTTATAGTGTAATCCCAGCCTAAGTATCACTTTTAGACGTTTCAAATTGCAATCAATCATACGTACTCAGAGTGAGCAATTTTATTCCCGATTCGCGAACGAAAAACATTCATTTCCCCATGCAATAAGTTTCACCAAACAACCGAGTAATAAATTTTTCTATTCGACAAATTTTCTTTTATCCATTCATTCTCGTGTTTCTCCTGTAAAAAAAACAGGAAAAAATGCTTGAAGAAACCATCTTGAAAACGGGTCTAAATATAGCAATAGATCAAAGACACGAAATTTGTTTTTCAAATAGAAGGTTCAGAGGTTTCTGTAGTGTTATGATTTCTATATATGTTGTGTGTTTTTCGTTCCGATACAAAATCGACGGTAGGCGTGGCTATTTCAGGTCACACAATGTACTCGTTGATGTGAATTTAATGGTTCTCTCCCCGACACAAAACTCCTTTTTTTTTCATATATTTTCAACGTGAGCGGATCCATACGTGAGCGGAAAGATTTTCCCGGATTCTTTTTTCAATGCGGAGATGTAGAAATCCCGGAGTTTTCTTTATGCGTGCGATATTGATAATACTTACGGTCACGTTGTGTCTGTAGTAGTATTCGTGAGAAAAGGTTTCAATCGAAAGTTCGCGTTGTGTAGTAACATATGTTTAACTATAGAACAGGGCCGTTTTAAGAGCATCATGGGCTCCCGGGCTTAGTGATTTTTTTTTTCTGAGGCCCCTACCGGGAGTGTTTTCTCAAAAATTTGGACCGGACCTCATTTTTGTGATGCCTCTTATTCTCTTGAGGCCCCCGCGGCAGTTCGTGGGCGGTGGTGCCTCTCTGAGATGGGAAGCGGGGTGTGTCCGGTCTTCAAAGGTCAAAGTTCCTGGGTGGGCCCACGCGTTAAGATGGCACTGCTATAGAGCATTTCCCCTAAAATTTTTCATTCTACTTCTCGCCCACTTCCCCCAACTAAAGTCACGCGAGCGGTCCATAGTATGCTATATACCAGTGTCTCTTAACCATTTTTTAGCCCATGGTCCCTTTTTAATCATATTTTCTTCCTTGGTTCCCTTGTGCCTTATCTTATCCAAACACTATCCCCATTCCCCCCCATCCAGGAATGAGATTCTTTCTGCTTGATGAATTCAGTCTGCAATTTCATTTCCGATTCCCGAACGAAAGTTTTCATTTACCATGCAATAAGTTTCGCTGGGAAATTTCGAAATGATTTGCTTTTCCGACACATTTTTTATCAATTTTTTTTTTTTGGGGGGGGGGGGAGAGGAAAGGAAGAAATGCGTGAAAAACCGTCTTGAACGGGGTCTAAATATAGCAGTGTAGGATCAAAAACATGAAATTCGTTTTTCGAATCGACGGTTCAGAGGTTTCTCTAGTGTGATGTCTATATGTTGTGTGTGTTTTTCGTTCAAATACAAAAAGGATTGTAGGCGGGGCTATTTCAGGCCACAAAATGTGCTCGTTGATGTGATTTTAAAATGCTTCTCTCCGACACACAACGTTTTTTTTTACCTATTTTCAACGTGAGAGATTTTCCCTGATTCTTTTTCACTGTATAGATGTAGAAATCTCGGAGAGTTTTCTGTTTTTTCTTTTAGAGTAAATAAATCACAAAAACACAGACACCTATACAAACACAAACATACACACAAGTGCAAACATAAAAACACATAAATACAAACAATTTGTGCCCCAAAGGACTCAGTAAGTCTTTATGTGTGTGTGATATATAATAAATAATATAATATAATAATATATATTTTGATAATACTCATGGTCACGTTGTGACTCTGGAGTATATTCGTGATAAAAAAAAAGTTTCAAAACACGTACAATCCCTAACATGAATTTTCGTGTTATGGACAGTGCGTTTGTTTAACCTATAGAGTAGAGGTTCCCAAATGTTTTTTCCTTTCCGCACCCTCTTGGATAATACGTTTTTTATATGTTTCAAAATATTCCCGTTTTTTTTTCTTTTTCCGTAATTGATTATATTAATTATCCGGCGAATCAGAAATGATGAAAATTCAAAATCCAGAAATGATGAAAATCCAGAAATGAAGAAAATTCAAAATTTCAGAAATGAAGAAAATTCAAAATTTCAGAAATGAAGAAAATTCAAAATCTCAGAAATGAAGAAAATTCAAAATTTCAGAAATGAAGAAAATTCAAAATTTCAGAAATGAAAAAAATTCAAAATTTCAGAAATGAAGAAAATTCAAAATTTCAGAAATGAAGAAAATTCAAAATTTCAGAAATGAAGAAAATTCAAAATTTCAGAAATGAAGAAAATTCAAAATTTCAGAAATGAAGAAAATTCAAAATTTCAGAAATGATGAAAATTCAAAATTTCAGAAATGATGAAAATTCAAAATTCTACGATTGAGGAAAATTCAAAACTCCAGGATTGATGAAATTCAAAACTCCAGGATTGATGAAAGTCAAAATAATAGATTTGGAATGCAAATTCCAAATTCCAGGATTGAGGAAAATTAAAAATTCCAGGATTGATGAAAGTCAAAATTCTAGAATTGGTGAAAATACAAAATTCCAGAATTCACAAGAAAATTTTCGGAGTTTATGAAAGAAATCATCATCACCGTAAGTATCGAGCTCCCCAAAAACGCGGGCGCCCGATGCGACCTCACCTGTCGCACACACACCCCACAAGGGCGGCTCCGACCGGTTGTGATGGATCGAAAAATAACAATATTCATGATTTATTTACAGTGACGATCCGGTCGATGAGAACTTCCCACGGGAGAGAAGAGAAATGTTTCAGGTGTAAGAGAGAAATAGACCCCCCCCCCCCACGCCCGGACATATACTCAAAACATTATATCGAAGTAAATCATCATCATCATCATCAATCTCTCTTTGAAGAAACGAATCGTTTCCTTTTCTTTCTCGCATTCATATGTATTTTGCTTCGCGAGTCGCCCATGAATTTTCCATGAGCTATCCGTTACGCTAAAAAAGTATAGATAACATCTATTTTTCCAACCCCTTCTTCACTGATTGAAAATCTATCACGAAGAGTGTTGGATCAACTACACGATATTGATCAGATTGGTTTTAATGTTTCCCTAGCGTTAACTTGATTCAAGTCGGAAGTGTTTGGATTGAGATATTAGACTAAAAGGATTTTGAGTTTGACTACCTCTTAGTCGGGATTCTCTCGTTTTTATCTTCTATCAAATATATACTTACACCAACTTTTTGCAGTTTTTGGAAAGCTGAAAGAAAAACTATCCACGCCTTTTAGGGGCCGTTCAAGTATTACGTCATCATCGATGGGGGGGGGGGCGTTTCCGATTTGTTGAATTTTGATGACAAGGGTGGCCGGGGTGGGGATTCCATAATGCTTACGTCATCAACCACCCTTTATGGAAATATGAAATATTTTTGATAGCATCTTACTCGGTGCGCCAAAAACGAGAAAAAACCTTTCGATAGTTTTTGGGCACTTGAAGTAACATTTTCCCCTATTGATAAGTAGTCCCCTACAGAGCCACTTGGAACTAGAACCGCGGAGTGGGTCAATTTGACCCAAATCAAACTTTGTTTTCATTTATCTCAAAACTTTAAACGCAGATGTTAAAAAAATTTCGTGACTTTTCATGATATCATATGTATATTAATTCACGAAAATTTTATCATCTTCACACTTCGTGTTTCAGAGCTATAAGCACTTATACCTAAAACCGAGGTTTGGGTCATTTTGACCCAACGTACTATTCTATAGGAAAAAAAGGATGCAGAATTCTCTTGGAAATGGTTACCCTTTCTAAAAGTTCTTGTAAATGAAGATAGTGAAGGATAAAGGTCTTTCAAGGTCAAGGCCAATTCATTGTCAGACCAGATTATCTTTTTTTCAATGGGATAATGGCACAAGTAGAGCTAAATATTTTTTTTCCTTTGTAAACTTGAATACCTGGAATCCTGACGGGACTCAATGAAGATTTTGGGAGAGTAAAAGCTTAACTCTAGAATAAACGTGTAGTTGAAATGTCTGAAGGCAAACGATGTCACAGAAGAAGAGTAAACTTCAGGCTTGTTCCAAATATGTTTTGCACGGATTTCGAAACCTTGGAAAAGTATCAGCGTCCAACGAATCTCTCTTTCAGGGGACATAGTGATGCAACTGATCAAGGCATTTGAGAACAAGGGCAGAAATGCCTCAACCGACACCTCTTTTCACTACACTGAAGCTGACTCAAATGCTATAAGCCAAGAAATACGAGCATAGTAGAGACGAAATCGAAGAGTAAAATTATCTGACGCAATAAATATAGTGAAACTACAGTTGTATGGAATAATGATGTCACAATGGCAATTTATCAAGGAATGAACGATATAAGTTTTTTATTACTCAGCACGCTTCATCTGGCAGTCGATATTAGAATTAGTTAGCCCCAAAAAGCTTCCTCACACACACACACAGAAACTATTTCACACTACAATTCAACAAGGTATAACGATCGTAGTTGTAGCGATCAAATGCCCAGAAAATATTCGGCATCATTAGACATTTTCTATAACATCCTGGATCTCACTATAAAAATATTCCCGTATTTTGTATAGAGCAGTACAGAAGGTCAGAACTATTTTTTGAAAGCAGTTCCTCTAAAATCTTATTGAAGAGCTGCGTTCATCATACGTGTTGTGCAAAAGGAAACGTTCGTGCACTCGTGATCATGTATCTGTTCGTGAGAGATCAAAATAATAATAATAATAGTAATAAATAATAAAACATGCGGTGAATGTGCAAGAATATTGAAGAAAAAAAATTCCTCAACTGCTCATCATAAATTCCACTATCAGTAAGAAATCAATACTTATTTGACAGAATCATATTATAGACTTTTTCATGCTCAATTTGACACGCTTATTTTACGTCTTTGTCATATTATGGGATTACTGAAAAATCTTTTTGGACTGAATAGAGTAAATAATGTACACTAAATCTTATTTTTACCGAATTACATAATTTTTTTAACTAATTTTGAAGCCCATTTTATATATTCATAAACAAATATAATTTTCCATTATGAATAAGCAATTAAACAACATTGATTAAGAGTAGGGAGAAACCCAGAAACCAAAAATAAATATCCTGTTTTCGCTGTGAAACACTGTTTTTTCAAAGTTTGGGTCAATTTGACCCAGTCCGCGGTTCCAGGTATACCGAAAGTGCCGCGGTTCTAGTGTTAAGTGCTCCAAAACTACGTCATGATCGGATACAGTGAAATAATGGTTAATACGATATTTCTTCTGCCTTAATGAGCCAGAGCCATTAGAAGAAACGTTGAAAAACTATGGCCATTGCAATGCACGCGTATTTTGTCGTGTTTATTTATTTATATGTTTATTTATGTTCCCAAGCGTAAATAATATGTTTACAATATGCTATGCAAGTAACAATGCTGACAATTTATGATAATGTAATAGTATTCTAATCTTTTTCTTTTTATACAAAATACTTATTGCTTAAGATCCAGTGGCACCAAATTGTTGGTCGCGAGATGTTAACCACTTTGCAATCAAAGGACGTAATATTGCGTCCAAACGTCAGTGGAATGAATTCAAACAAGTTCACTCTGTTTTCTTTCCTCTCTCCTAATCATTCCGAAGCTTTGTTGAACCTTACAATTTTTTCCTTTTTGGTTTTTTGTATACCCTGATAGTCATTTTTCCCCTCACATATGATGCAACTTATAATAGAGAAAGAGATCATGTAGGTTGAGAGTGAAACTAAATCTAACTTCGTAAGTACATTCTTATCACCTCATTTTTCTTTACTATCTTACTCTTCTATTTTTGTTCCCCCCCCCTCTTTTCTAACATGCGGTTTGTTTAGGACAAGGTTGCTATATTTATTGCCGATTCGTCAAATAATCTGAATTTCTTGCCAATTCGTTTGTAAACGAAGGGGGGGGGGGTGGGTAATGGTGCTCCCTGGGGTAGGATGTCATTTTTTTTTCAATGAGAAAATAAATACTCCATCCGGAAAACCCCTGTATGGCGAATCATATTTGCCGGGCCGGGGATAATTTACTCATGTGCCTACAGAGAGTGTGGATTCAGTGGGTGCCGCGATGTCCAATGTTTGGACCCTTAATATCGTAGCTTTTGTTACTTTTATTTTTTGCAATTAATTGTAAATGTTTTTTACTGCCTATATTTAAAGAATTTTTTAGTGCTTCTTGCCTGCCTATTTTTTACCATTTTTAGTGTCTAATCTTTCGGGCTTTAATAATCACCTTTTTTCACTGGTGGCATATTTTTTATGGCATATTCTATTCCCATATTAATATTTATAACTATAACGTGAATTGTTTTCTTCTCATTATTCTTTCATTCAAATATCATTGTTTTAAATGTTTCTACGATTTTTAGAATTCATTTGAATTTGTACTCATCGAGTTGACTTCCAGTTTCATGTTTTCTGTGCACATGGTCAACATAGGACAAAATATCTGGGAAATCCTCTCTATCTCTCTCTCTGTAAACGAAATGAATCTTCCCAAGGACACAGCGATTTATAAAGTCCATACAGACGAAATATATGTTCATAATAGTATTTCCGTTATCTCGTCAGCTCCTGTTATTGCTCCTGAATTGCTCACCGAAGACTTACGGATCTGTTTTTGAAGACGAGCTTTGCATTATTTCACCATGCATTATTGAATGTCATTTGCTAGAATGATACTGCATTCTGTTTCCAAATTTTCCCCATATCCACTAGACAATGAGATTTAATTCGACCTGGCATTTCGGAAGGCTTGGCTTGGCACATGCGGATATGAAGAGGGGAATGTGCTTACTGCAACTCTATAATTTATCTTGCATTTCAGAAGATATTTGTTATCACGATATGGTGCAATGCATCGCTTGTTGTGTTGTAAAGGTCACGAGGGCACTGCAGGCCATGTCATCCACCTATTGTACCAAATATGTAGATGCAAAGGGTGCTGCTAAAGCGGGAAGCAAATTAAAAGGGGACGTAAACAATATTATCATACATTAGCTAATTATTTAATTTTGACTAATACTGCTTAACGGAGTTGTTTGCGCATTATTTACAAAGCTTCTGATACACAGACATACACTACTTCACCAAACACCAGCTCTGGCCATATCGCTATATTGCAATTTACTGTCATTAATGAGATCGGTTGGAAATGAAGGACGCTGTCTATCGCTGGAATCGTCTCAAGTTCGTTATGGAAAATATCTTATCTATATCCTCCCTCACATTCTAATCCGGGACCGTGACCTTCACGGTGGTAGACGAACATCTTACCACCACGCCACTCAGGGACTACAAGCATACAATGGTCAAGGTATCCTCTTTTCTCAGTAGTTGTGTCCGCTCTAATAGTTTTGTAATGAATTTTTAGTGAGGTGGAAAGACACCAAATATGTCAACCTGGTATTCTACGGCTAATACTGTACGTGCACCCATAATGCATTTACCTGAAACTTTCACTTCTAATTTGGCAGGTAAGTGTCTGCATTGTTGACAGTTAAAGTCGGGGTCCACACAAAATCAATGCTCAAAAAGCCACGCAGAATCAGACAAAAAACCGGTTTGGCGGAAAAGCTTCTCACTGAATCGTACTCTATAATCTACTATGTAATGATAATTCATACATGTATTGCATTATTACATCAGGGTCCGAATAATTTTCATATATATATCAAATTCACCAATTACATCTGGTTATTATGCATAATCGCTGGTAAAAAGTAACAAATTCATCAAACTTATCAAGATGATTGGTAAGTATCCATAATAACCGGTTACTATGTATTACAAGACAATCGTACAACCAAGTGCCCAGAAGTCACACGCCGATTTGTCAGCGAGAACATCGCATCGACCTATGATGAGAGATATAAAAGCGAAAAATGGTTCTGAACCGGGTATAAGCCAGTCGAGGCCACACTCATGTCCCAGCCTAGCAGAATACGTTCCGAGGTCGATCATGGGTGAGTAGTGTGACCGCTTTCCATATTGGAAATGATTATCAAATGTTGGAGGCTTCTTTTTCTTCCCTACCGAATGACGACCTAGTCCACATTCCTAAGAATATGTAGCTGAAAGATCGTCGTCGGAGTGTGTAATGGAAGGTATTTGGAAGGCTGCTTGAAGAGAACGACCAGGGCCTTCCAGCTTCCACTCCAAATCAAAGGAGCCGTTGTTCTTCTCGTTCTTCCAGTACGTCTGTCAACAACTTGGTCGAACAACCGTAACAGCCACTACAGGCGTTGGCGTAATAAATTGTCCTGGAATCAAATAGTCACCAATCAACCAAGCTGGGGCAGAGTGTAACCAGTTCGTGCCGCTCATAGGCGGAAACAGGTACGGGGAGGTAGGGGAGACCACCCCCCCCCCCGTTCCTCCTAAAAAAGTTTTATTAGCCCCTCAATTTATTATTGGCATAGGCGGGAGGTTTTTGGAGGTGGAAAATCCAGACTTTTACTAGTTGCTCCATCTCCGTTCGAAAAGTCTGCATCCGCTTATGATGCTTCATTTCGGTGGTGGGTGTGGAGGGTGGTAACCCTTGGAAGCCATTGTTCACGAATGACAATTGGACCAAACTGGACACGAGTGTGGCGCCTTAGCTTCAGAGGATGTAATAGTCTTAGGACTAATCATGGGCGGAAATACGGTGGGGGCACCTTTTACTTGTTGGGGGTGTCCTTCTCCCCAGCGTCAAAGGTGGAGTCGACTGGTCTAATGCATATATGTGTATATGGATTGACATCATCATCATCGTGCCCCCTCTCCAGACTTCCAAGTCCATCTTCGCCTATTGGACTGATCTCATCGTAGAACCTCTCTAATTCCGCATTCCGTAACCGGCTATAAAATGCAGGTCTTAGTCCTGATTTGTGTTATTGATGATATTCCAAATTCACATTCCAAATCAATAACTGCTACGGAGGTGGTTATGAATAATTATAATCGAGCAGATAAGATTTTAATGTACTTCATCGCACCGACTCACAATCCAATATTACACGATAATCATATGTTTATACGTTTCCTAATAACAGGGACGGAACACGACCAACAGCCCCCCCCCCCCATCGAATAAAGCTTCCTGATTTATAGCCGGCTAATGCCTAAATGTTACGACGGACGACGTCATGCATCACGCAATAAGTGTTACAACCTTCGGTGCATCAACAAAGAATAAAGAATGACACGGTGAAGCAAAAACAAAGGTAGTAAAAAAGTGTGTTTTTACCTCTGGATACATGAGAGATGCGTGACACTGAAGTCGCGAACTACACGCAGGAGAAGCCGTTTGTCGCTACAATAATAGTAGGTAGGCACTGTTAAAGGTCGACCTCCCACGTGGGCAATTTACGGCCATTGCACTCCTCAGCCTTACAAATTGGGAAGGGCAATAAGGGTTCCTTTGTAACATCAATATATAAAAAAACAACAAAATAAAATAGGTCAGTATCGTTATTTGAGTGTAGATAAACAGCTTTTTTTCCTTTGCATTAAATGTAGTCCTTTGAGAAACTCTTTTTACATCTTTGACTTGGCCGCCTCGCGGATCCGAACAAATACGATAATATGATGTTATTTACGAAACTCCATAAAAACGGCCGATTCGCATTCCTCCGGGGGTATGGCGACGTCATACCCCCGGAGGAATGCGAATCGGCCGTTTTTATGGAGTTTCGTAAATAACATCATATTATCGTATTTGTTCGGATCCGCGAGGCGGCCAAGTCAAAGATGTAAAAAGAGTTTCTCAAAGGACTACATTTAATGCAAAGGAAAAAAAGCTGTTTATCTACACTCAAATAACGATACTGACCTATTTTATTTTGTTGTTTTTTTATATATTGATGTTACAAAGGAACCCTTATTGCCCTTCCCAATTTGTAAGGCTGAGGAGTGCAATGGCCGTAAATTGCCCACGTGGGAGGTCGACCTTTAACAGTGCCTACCTACTATTATTGTAGCGACAAACGGCTTCTCCTGCGTGTAGTTGAGAATCCATGTTAGAATCCATGTTACTGGGCTCTTTAACCCCCTTCACTGGCAAGCTGTCGACAAGGAATACGGATGAACACTATTTGATGAAACGGCGATAAATATGGTAGCCTTGTCCTAACCTAACCACACGTTGGAATAAAAGGAAACAAGGAGAGAGAGAAAGAGTAGAAGAAAAACAAATGAAAGGAAAACAGTACAATAGAAAAACAGATAAGAGCGCAGGTACGAAGTAGAGATTTCTCATTTCACCCTCACCCCTACCGGTTCATTTTCGCTCTTATATGTATTACAGTAAAAGGATACATCGCATATGTGGGGAAAAAATCAATAAAAATAAACGAACGTAAAAAAGAACACTTTATTTCCATAGGCTTTCTACAATGCTTCGTGGTTATGAAGAAAGAGGAAAGAAAACGGAGAGTGAACTTGTTTGAATTTGTTCAACTGGCGTTAGAACGCAATATTACGTCCTTGATCGTAAAGTGGTCAAGAAGATATTTCCCCTCCATGAATTAATGGAATCAATTTCAATATTGATCATAGTTTGTAATTTTATTTTCAAGAGTGATTAGGATAAAAATGAACAGAGGCTGTGTCAAAATTTGTCAAAAAAGCAAGGATGCCAATTTAAATGTAAATGCATACTTCACATTTTTTTGCAGCTCACTGTTTGGTGTGGTCTGTGAATTTTAAGATATGTTTTTGGGTAAATATGGTTGAAATGGGATTTATTTGAGCGAGTATGTCACTGACATCGATCTGCATTTGCAACTTGTACTCATGGCGAAACAGCCGTGAGAGCAAGATGCAGATGCAAATTCAAATGCAAAAAACAACTCATGGCGACTCAGTTTTTTGTCTGCCAATTTTCCATTTTATTAATTTTTGACGGGAGAGTATTCTTCATTCGGTGAAGTAAATTTTTATATTTGGTGAATTTCTGCTGATATATTTCCCATTTGATGAAGTGAATTTTCCTTTTGATGAATTGTTGGCGAGGATTTTTCAATTTGATGAATTGCTGCGGGTGTATTTTCCTATTCGATGGGTGAATTTTCCTTTCGATGAGTGAATTTTTCATTCGTTAAAATTGATTTTCCATTCGGTGAATTTCTTGGCGAGAAATTGTTCATTTGGTGAAGTGAATTTCCCGCATGATGAATTTCACCGATATTGTCGGTGACCCTATCATTCAATGAAGTTAATTTTGCATTCAATGAAGTTAATTTTGCATTCAATGAAGTTAATTTTGCATTCAATGAAGTTAATTTTGCATTCAATGAAGTTAATTTTGCATTCAATGAAGTTAATTTTGCATTCAATGAAGTTAATTTTGCATTCAATGAAGTTAATTTTGCATTCAATGAAGTTAATTTTGCATTCAATGAAGTTAATTTTGCATTCAATGAAGTTAATTTTGCATTCAATGAAGTTAATTTTGCATTCAATGAGAGTGAATTTTGCATTCAATGAGAGTGAATTTTTCTTTCGATGAATTCTTGACGGTGTTTGATATTTGAAAAAAAAAGTCAACGAGGAATATTGAATGTGAGGAATTGCTGAAGGTGTGTTAGGCCGGGATTACACTGTAAAAGTTTTATCAAAGTTCTTTTATAAAACTTGGAAAACAACAAATAAACCTATTGGTCACATTCTCTAGGATGTAACCGATATTGGTTGCATTTTCCAAGTTTTATAAAAAAAAATTTTATAAAGTAAACTTTATAAGTAAAACTTTTTTTAGTGTAATGCCGGCCTTAAGTACCATTCAATGAACTTAATTTGTCATTTAACAAATTGCTGACGGCGTATTTTGCCCATTTGATAAAGGGAAATCTCCACTCGATGAAATTACATTTCCATTCGTTTAAATTGATTTTCAATTCGGTGTGAGTAAATTTTCCTTTTGATGAATTGCTGACGGTGAATTTTTAATTTGATAAATTTTTGACGTTAGTTTCGTGAAATTTTTCAACAGTGCTTCAAACAATATTAGCTATGTAATGAGCTAAAAACTCCTGGTTATATTTTCGGAATTCATTATTAACAGCTGTTTAAAAATAAAATACAGTCGGATCCCGTTTTAACGAATACCGTTCTATCGAAAATCTCGTTTTAGCGAACACTTTTCTAATCCTCCAGATAAGTTCATATAGGAACAATGCAAAAAGCTGAACTTCATTTATAACGAAATTTCGTTATAACGAAGTGATTTTTTCCATCTCTTGGAGTTCATTAAAACGGGATTCGACTGTATATTGAATTTCTTTCATTAGAACTCGCGCTTTTTTTTATTTCACGAGAAATTTACTTATCTCAGAGAACATTTAGTGTACATCGAAACTTTTAGTTCATTACACAGAAATTCATCATAGCAACATATACAACCAAAACTATTCAAATATATACTGTAATTTTCAGCGTACAATGTCTCGCATAAATACTACGCTAATTTCGAGCACACAACATGGAATATGTCTAAAAACATTTATCAAAATATTTCAGAAATTCCACTTGTTCAAAATTTATAGTTCAATGATTCATTCGGAAGGATTAAGAGTGAAGGGAAGATCCGAACTCTACAGCTTGAGAACCCAACCCCGTATACAGTTTATGGTAAAAAGACATCCCAAGATTATTCCTAAAATAACATTTCAGATAGAATATTATAGGAAAAATTGTCTCTACCATTTCCCCTTTTTTAAAATCCATACTAACACGTAGGAATATAACGGCCTTGCCACACGTCATTGAATATTGCCACCGTCATCTCGAGTGGGAAAACAACCAAATTTGCCAAAAACAGAAACCCCCCCACGCCATTTTTAGACCCTTTGTGAAGTATTTCCCTGCTGGTGACTTTGATGATGGTCTTAGTGTTTCCTAGAATATATATATCGGAAAAAATTGGCAAGATTTTGCCGATAAGACGTTCCGGGGATTTTACTCCTTGTTACGCTCGTTATCGTGGAAATCTCGGCCGGGCACGTGCCTTACCGCAGCTTGCGCAACATTACAGAAATAAGTATTCTCTTTATATTCTGGAAGTCCTTATCTACTCAGACCTTAGTGTAGCCAGTCTAGTATATTGTTTCCGCATTATTCCGACTAGAACGAAGGATTGCATGAGCCTGATTACAGGTAGGATTACATGATTAGAATACGGGCAAATTATATATTAGAATGTTCTCTCCTCTCGGTTTTAATTCAATTCCAATAACGCTCCGATGCATCAGTGTGTTGTCGAGGATTCCGACGGAATCCAAATTCCATCTGCAATTAATATTGTAGTTGTATGGGGGTCCATATAAACGGACCGTGATTGACTAATCACGAGGATAAACCGGCTGAGGATGTTCGGTAATCAGGGTCGATCAGGCCTTTCTGTTGAATGATTCGTAGCTAATCAATTCAGTGCTCAACCAGCGTCTGCTTGTGCAGATTCTATGATCCGAAAGTGCTCGAGAATGTATCGGAATAGGAGGCTCGATCGAGATTTATTCCAAAGAAGTGGGAGGGAGGATTGCTGCGGCCAAAGTTTCGTCCAAAGTCCGATTTGTAGAAATGATTCAGGCTTTGGCTGGCTAATTCGCGATGTGGCTGGTGATCCCTGGCAAAATGTTCAATGCACTCACGCAAGTAGGCCCCAAACCCATTTTTTTTTCATCGCTAACATGTGATACATGGATATGTACAGGATGTCCTGTAAGTCCTAATGCAGCCTTTATCACATCAACTGTCCGTCGTAGAGGTATGGTTTCAACATAAAACATGTGCAAAAGACGTTCAAAAATTACCATGTACCAGTTTTGAGTGTGAAAATACAGTGTGTCACAATATAAGAAAAAAAATTAAATTTTCATATGGCCGCACCTGCGCTCTAACTTCCAATTAGAATGTTGTCGCCCTGTTTGTCCTGAGGCCAAAAAAAGAAATTCAAATTTTCTAAGTGCAATATGCACTGAGACATTCAAATTCAGAAATCGGAGAAAAGTAGGGTAAGGACAGCATAAATGAGGGAAAGGAGCGTTGTCCGTTAGTTTTTGCTGTTCTTTCATCACTTTTCTCAGATTTTTGAACTAAGGCTTTGAAGTCAAGACACACATTCAATCAAAACTTTTGTATCTGAACGCTACATTCATTTCCTTTGTTAGAAGTTACAGAAAAACACGCTAATTGGTCAGTTAACATCCATAAGCGGATTCTAGGCTCCGGGCTAGGCTTCCTTGTCAATCATCGAAGAGAGAAAATGGTTTTAATGCTTCAACATGCACTTTCAGAATGTCTATGTGGTTCAAAAAAATGTGTTTTGATCTGTTTATTCTCGTTACAAATATTCCATCTATTTACTACGACTGGCAAACTCGTTAATATCTCTTAGTGCTGTGAGAATGCTGTGTACACAGCACCTGAATTTTTCTGGTACAACTTTTATAAGGATGGAAGATATATATATATGTATAGTTTTCCTCTCGTGAGCGACTTCACATAATCCCATAGAACATGAAACAAATATATATTTTAAAGTTTTAAGAATTTTACTCCCGGCGCATTTTGGCAGTGCTGAAATAAAGCTGGAAAATCCCAATAGAAATATTCCACGAACGCTTTACACAACTCTACTAAATATTTCAAGAGCAAATTAGTCAATACGGGTACGAAATACCTTGCAAGGAAGACACACAGAATACATCCGTATTTCGAGAGAGTTTTACAATATCAGTCCAGGTACTTCAGACTTTCAGAGTAAGTTCCAGAGTACGGAAAAAACATAATCACCAAAATATTCTAGGGATCTGGCGCGGAAGCTTGAGAAGAATGTTTTGGATTCCAACACAGAGAATTATCTCACATTTTCCATGTGTGTCCCTGAATATTTATTCAAACATATTCCGTTATTTCCTGGAATTCCTAACGAAAAAACAACTCCAGCTCTGTAAACATTCCAGGAATTCAATGAAGTATATATAGAAATCATAATGGACAAGAATATAGTAAACATAGTATAGGGAGAATATCAAATTATTCACATGAATTATACATTGGAAATATCCTTGATCCCCCTTTTCTCTCTTGAAGAATATCCTCGAAAAATAACGAAATAAAGTGCCATTGACCATCGGAATGGACGCTATAACGCCAAGAAAAGAAAGAGATACGGATAAAAGGTAAATGTATAAATACTATAAAAGGTAATGCATTTTTCAAAATGGAAGAGTATTTTTCAAGACTACTGTATTCTTTTCACTTTTTTGGCTTCCAAGGAGCCAAAAAAGAATCCTCTTCGTTCATCCGTTTTCTTCTGTATCGAACACTTTCTCCAGTTCTAGACAGTGCTATAGTAGAGGGATTGATGGTTATATAAGACAGGAGAGAAATAAAATTGGCAATGCGATAAATCGCCGTCATTGTTCAAAATGCGTGGGGCTATCGGAAGAAATGGCGGAATTGGGTAAAAAGTATAAATTTTACGTTTCGGTCTGCATTTTGGCGTTTTTCGTTATTCTTTGCTTCAACCCTGAAACATACAGAATTGTGCGGGGGGGGGATATTTTGCAGAATTCAGGGTGTCCTGTAGGTGCTAATGCGGCCATTATTCTCATCAACCGTTTGTCGTAGAGGTATGATTACAGTATAAAAAACGCTCGAAAGGCGTTCAAGACTTATCCTGTACCAGTTTTGAGAGTGAATATACAGTGTGTAACAGAATAACAAAAAAAATCTAAATTTATAGACGGTCCCCCATGCTATAATTTTCAATTGGAAAGTTATTGTCCTGTCTCCCCCTGATGCCAGCCAAAAAAAAATCCATGTTTCTAAGTGCAACATTCGCTAAGATATACGAATTCGAAAATCGGAGGAAATTTGGGGAAAAAAACGGCGTTAAATGCGGATAAACCGGTTTATCTACTTTTAAGGTTATGTGTATAAATGGTTTTTCTCTCAAATTTCTTTTTCCCTGTCGTCACATGGAGCTAATGCAATACAGACACTATGTATAGCCCTGGTTCACACGTTGGCGATGAAAAAAAAAATGGATTTGGCGCCTACCGTCTTCATCAGCACATCGAATTTTGCCCAGGGATCTCCAGGCTCTTTACGGATTGCCGGCCAAAGCCCGAATCATTTCTACAAATTTGACTTTGGCCAAAACTCTTGGCCAATTCGTGAATTATAATACTTGCGTGTTTCATGCATGACAGATGGAATCGTACAGCGTTACCAATACCTTATAATCACTAGAGATATGAAAAGAATATCAGAGAAATATGTATAGGCACTTCTCTTATATTACAATATATTGCTTTTCTCGTGCCATTTCGTATGTCATCGATATTAGTTGGGGGAGGGAACAATGGATTTGTCTCGTAACATCCTTACGAATATTGCAACTTGTCCGAGGACTGGAGTAATCTTATCCGACTCTTATTACTTGCGACCAACTTACAAGTAGAATGGTTCTTCCATAAACAAAACAAATAGGATTCTGTCTGATAAGTTTGTATGATCTCAATCAAACTAGAACAATGCTTTTCCATATGGAAACAATCGTATAAATCATTGGCCGTTGGTAGAGGAGTTTTGAAATCCATTCTTGCTGAGAAACAACTGTTGTTGTTGAAGTCTTTGTTTGAAAGACGATTTCTGCTGCGTTGTTCATGAAAATTCTTGTGAAGAATGTGAAGAAACCCCACCCCCCCTCCCCCCCTTTAGGTCCCAGCGAACAGCATTCCCTTAGTTTCCCATGAGCTATCTCAAAAATAAAAAATAAAAAACCCCTTCAGAATCGGAACCATAAAAACAAGAAGTATAGGCAATAAAACTGATTCCTTCGAAACTATCCTGTAAATTCATAATCCTGATTTTCTAGCTGTTAGCGAAACATGGCTAAATAGCAACATCAGCAACTACGAATTTTTACCTCCAAACTCTTCTGCTTTCCGCAAAGACAGAAACTCCCGTGGGGGTGGTGCCCTCGTCTTTAATAGCTCTATCCCTCTTACTGAAATCCCCCCCCCCCCGCTAGATTCCAATTTAGAAATCGTTGGTGCTGAATGGCGTTATCCCAACTACACCACTATAGCTATTTTTTTCCCTTTACCCCCTGCACCAGATCTTAACTTTTTCATAGAACTTGAATGAATTCTAGACAATTTTTTTAACTTTCACATTATAATTATTGCCGGTGATTGGCATGCACCTGGAATACATTGGCATCAAATACAGTCTCTTTCAGGCAATCACGGTATCAACAATAGTGTTATGTATATTTACATCAAGTTTAATCTCGTCTAAACCATTTTAGAATCAACTATAATATCAAACCACTTTAGATTTAATAGCTTTTTTCAACAAAATCCCGGTGTCTAATTCCTGTTTTTGATGGTTGTTCGGACCATAAAGCTCCCTTCATTAATTTTTTCCCTCATCACACCATTCCTTCCTTTAAACTCACTACTAAATTTTAAAAAAGCCAACTTTCCTCTTATGCAAAATAACCTTCGTACTCATCTCCTGATTTCATTTCTTCCTCTAACGACATTCATTCTCTCTGGAGTAAATTCAAAGCCGTAATTGATAAATGTAAAGCTAATGTTCCCTCGAAAAATATCTCATCTAAATGTCTCTTCTACCCATGGATCAACCGCGATATCGTCCATCTGAAGAGAAGTATTCGCCGCAATGTTTCCCAACTGAAACTCAACAACTTCCCTTCTCTACGAAACAAAATCTCGGTCTCTACACGTAAACTTAAAGATCTTATTTCACATCAAAAAACCAACTCCTTGCCTAACTGCCTTTCTACGAACCCCGCCAAATTTTGGAATTTTCTTCCCTCAAAATCTCCAACGCCGAACTTCTTACTTCTCCACTTGATATTGTCTCCGAATTCAATCAGACTTTCGCTTCTGTTTTCTCTTCCGATCCCAACCCCCCCCCCCCCCAAATTCAAATTCTGTGCAGATGGAATTTCCAACTTTCTTTTAATTATCTTCAACGTTTCATTGAATACCCGCTTGCACTCCTATTGGAAAATTAATAAAATAATACCTAATACACGAACCAGGTCCTCCCTTTAATCCCTTGAATTTTAGACCAATCGCCATCACCTCTACCTGCTGCAAACTTTTCAAGCACATAGTTGCCAAGGAAATCCGTACACACCTTGCCTCAATTAATTTTTCTCCTAACAAACATGGCTTTAGATCGTCATTATCAGTTTCCCTCCAATTAGTCCTTTTCATTCATGACTTATCTAATAGTATTGACAACAATCTACAAACTGATATCGTACACTTGGATTTTTTCCAAAGCATTTGACAGGGTGCTCCATAGTAAACTTCTTCTTAAACTCGAAAGCCTTGTCTTATGTGTTCAATTACTGAATTGGGTGGAGACCTTTCTTGTTGATCGCAGTCAGTTTGTCTGTTTCAAGGACCAAGACTCTTCTTACCTCCGGGTCAAGTCTGGCACGCTCTAGGGATCGGTCCTCTCCCTTCTATTATTTCTAATTTATATTAACGACCTACGATAGACAGATAGATAGAACCGCTCACAGCCCCGGACTGATGCAAAGCACCTTACTTCCGTTACCTCAAAAGAGGCAGAGTTGTGTCGGAAAGTTAGCAAAGATTTATAGTGGTGGCTCCCCTTGCCCCGTGCTCGCAAGTTTCGAATTACTCGCGTCGTTCTCCCCATGAAGACAGCCATCAACTCGATGCAACGTACAAGCCATTTGACTAAAATGGGTGACTGAATCCAATGACTAGGGAGAAAAATTGCACGTGCGCCCAGTGGCACATAAGGGCCGGAGACCGCAGCCTGGGATTTCAAAAGAAGGGTGGAAAAGACTCGTGGACAAGAAAGAAGAAAAAGAAGCTGGAATGTTGAAGTGGGAGAGATTTGAGAATGGTCTAAATACACAATGCATACAAATAACATACATACAGCGCCTCGACTGTGACGGGAAACGAAGAAACAAAGCCTCCGTCCACAGCGCTGAATAGTGTGTTCTGCTCGCTCTTCCCCTTACAGAACATGCAATATATACACACACAGATTACACACATAGCCCGCACTGTGACGGGAACAATCAAACAGAGCCTCCGTTGACAGTGCTGGGCATTCACATTTGAATTACATGCATACATTATTTACTTTACAAAAATTTCTTTTTTTTTATACTATTAATAATGCATATAAACATTACTCTATGAAGGTAGTATTGGGTACAAATATCACCATGAGCTCATACAAATATTCAAGGTTACAAAATTACTATCATACTTTAAAAGTGCGGCGGGAACAATCAAACGCAGCCCCCGTTCACAGTACAGTGCTGGGTGGCAGCGATCACATTTGAATTTCCCATACATATATTTACATAATATATTTATATAATATACACTATTTACATAATATAAATTTCCATTTTTATATAATTGTTGATACACATAAACATTACTATGCACGACATATATATTGGAAAAAATGCCATAATGAGCTCATACAAATATTCAATTACTAAACCACCAACATACTATGAAATTGTATATACAAAAACATTCATAATTTATACAGGGTGTATTACTAAAATATTATAGTTTAGCAGCGTATATAAGTGCGCCCCTCTATGTTGAATCTGCATCTGTTTCAGATTCTACTTCCGAATCATTAGTGGATTGTTCCCTGCTTTCAGTTATTATCAAAATAGTTTCTTTATTATTCATCAAATAGCCCAAGACTTGTTGTAGTTTTCTCGTTGCAGATTTTTGCAAAATAATTTTCCGTTTCCACAAGATCTCTCTTCCGCTCGGCGGCGCCTCCAAATGGTATCCCTTTGTGTACTCACACTGTGTCACATAGTGCATCACGCTTCCAGGATGGCCGCATCTACACGTGCTGGTCTGGCTGATTTTGAACCTTTGCATGTATTCACCGAATGGACCGTGTTCTGTGAGGAACATTATTATTTCTCTCGGCATGACTTCTTTCATTTTATCCACTTTTGGTATAACGTCGAAGACCTTTCTTCCAGTTGTGCATATTTGCCAATGGTGTTGCCATTTCTCTGACGCTTCTTTCGAGAGCAGATTTTTAATGTAGGATGCCGGCAATTTCATTAGGTGGTTTTCAAGTTGATGTTTTGTAGCCTCTTTCGCGAATTTATCCGCCATTTCATTCCCCTCAATGCCTACATGAGCTTTTACCCACCGTATTGTAATCTTCCTGTTGTCCATCAGTATTTTTCTAATGTCATGCACTAGGCTATGAGGGGATTCTACGTCTCGTATTGCCTGTATACATGACATGCTGTCTGTGTTTATAGTTGATTTCTCTGCAAAATGTTTTGCATAATTGACCGCCATCCAGATTGCGTATAACTCTGCTTGGAATACAGTGTTATTATTGAGCAATCGGCAGTTCCATTTGTCCTTTACTTCACCCATGTATATACTGACGTAGGCGGCCCCTACACCGTCCACGGTCTTTGAACCATCTGTGAAAATAATTCGATTTGTTGATTCTTCTGCATCTGTGGTCAAGACCTGCGTCGGCAAAATATCTTTCACCGGGTGATACGTCCATGGTGGATGTTTATGCTCTACATCTGTAGGAAGATATGTTACATTGTTTAATTTAATCTCACGCTTTAGCCTTAAATTTGCTTTCTGTACTTCGTTGTCCAAAAGTACATGTAGTGGGGGATTGTTAGTTAATACTTGTAAAGCACTGTTTGGTGTTGTGGAAAAGGCTCCAGTGATGAATAGCAGGAATTTTCTTTGAAGAGAGTCTACTTTTGTTCTTAACTGTTGTTTGGGATCACCGAACCATGCGATGGCACCATATGCTATAATGCGGATGGCGACAACTTTATAAAGCGTATTTCTAATTCTTGTATTAATGCCCCATGCAGGACCAGCCATTCTTTTGAAATTTTGTTAGCATTTCTGTGTTTTCGTGATCAGATAATTCACATGTTTGAACCATGTCACGTTTCTATCAAACATTATTCCTAAATATCTGATGTTCATATTGTGTCTTATTGGATTGTTTCGCAGTCTAATGGTTGGTCTTCCCTTTTTGTGAGAAATCCACAAGTAATTTGATTTGGAGAATTCGATCTCTAAATTATTTTTCGTGAGCCAAGTATCCAATAATACCATTGCTGCTTTTGCGTGCTCAGTGACCTTGCGGATTGTAGAATCACCAATTACCATAGTAATATCATCCACATACACTTGAATTTTTATATTTTCAGGCCAGTTTTTTGTGAGTAAGTCATTTATGACAAGGTTCCACAGCATCGGCCCACTACAGGAACCTTGAGGGCACCCTTTCGTTTGAACTATAGTGGCCTCGCCCTCATCTGTAAAAAGGGATATGTGTCTTTCTCTGATTGCATCAATCATTGTTCTTCTCGCATTGTCCGGCATTGAGATGTTGAGAAGTTGTTTTACTATTGTTTTATGTGAAATGTTATTGAAGGCTCCCTTAATATCTACTGATATTAGGGCAACATCTTGTTTTTGGCTCTTAAATGTTTGTATGTTGTCTCAGTCGAGAATCCTCTAAATCCATGTTGTTTATCGCTGATCCACTTCGTTTTCTCGATGTAGTAGTTTATCCTTTGTGTCAGCAACTTTTCGAGAATTTTGCCCACTGTGTTTAGAAGAACTATTGGACGGTATGAGTTGATATTGTTCGGATCTTTTCCTGGTTTTAGAAATAGTATCAGTTGCCCTTTCTTGAATACTGTAGGGAAAATATTGAAGCTGAGGCATTTATTGAATAGAGTCAGGAAAAAGAATTTGTGGAAAGCATGTATACTTTTAATCAATGCGTTTGTTATTCCATCAGGACCGGGAGCTTTTTTCACATTTAGTTTATCAATTAATCTATTAATTTCTTGAATTGAGAAAGGTGGATCGTTTCTAGTATCAGTATTCTGTGTATTTCTTGACTGCCTTACAGTATTTTCGTTTCCCCCATTATTTTGGGGGAAAATTTCTTCTAAAATGTTTTGGGCAGCTTGCAAAGATGTTGTTGGATGATCAGGATTTACGAGGAATGTTTGTGGAGGAAATGAACTTGTATTTGTGACAGTCTTGTACGCTTTCCCAAAAGGCTCCGTCGCTTTTTCACAAAACTTCATCCAGCCTTCTTTTTTTGCACTGTTGACTTTCTTTTTGCAATGCAATTTCTTTTCGATATAATTGCTTTAACCTTATTTGATTGTCCGGACCCTTTTCTCTTTCACACCTCCTCTTTAGTGCTCTCAGACGTTTCCTTTCTAACGTTAGTTCATCATTCCACCATGCGAGGTTTTGAATTGGTGAAGGTTTTACTTTTGGTTAGTAATATATGCCATTAGTTCCTGGCATATTCGTTGGAGGGTTGTCTTGTCTTGACATTTCCTTAAATTCTATTGTATTGTTTTAATTACGCTTCTTGTTTTCAAGTTGAAAACCTTTAGCTTCCTCACTGTTATTTTATATCATCGTTGTGGCTTTTGGCAAATAGTCGCATTTGTTTGTATATAAATGTATTTATGTCCGCTGAGCGTCACTTTCTCGTCCACTTTCCAAGATGTATTCAGAAGTGTTGCATGCGAGTTCGTAATAGTCACATCCGGCCATCCTTTCCCATAATCCGTCTCGAAGGTGGGAGGAGAATTACTATGGTTGAGGAAATATAAATTGTTCCTATTAGAATAATCAATGAGCTTATTTCCTCTAGTATCTGTTCTATGGTCTCCCCAAAGCGGGTGATGACTATTGAGGTCGCCGCACAACAATAGGTTCGCTTGTGTGGCCAGTTTCAATAGTTGGTCCATTTCTTTGAGAACATTCTCAACACAATCTTTCGGTGAAGAGTACGCACTAGCTAATATTAGATCATGTTGAGGTTGTGAGATTCTAATCGATGTGATGTTGTTGCTCGTATGATATGTCATAGGGTGAATGTCTGGATTGATTACCAGGATTGCCGCCTTTCCATCTCTGGACATCCATCTTTTCCATCTTTTCGGAAATCCCAGCAGTGGCTTCCCTGGTATTCCTGGCTCCTGTAAAGCAATTATGTCAATCTTGTCCTTGATTGCTGTCTCTATGAGCAAGTTTATTGCCGCTCTAGTTCGATCTACATTTATTTGTAGTATTTTGAGATTGCCCATTGAAGATGGTGTCGTTGAATAACATTGAATTTGCTCTTTTCGACTTAATCTACGATAATCAATCAATTGCTCCATCAGACTTTTCGCCGATGATTGCGTTATTTATCAGAGAATTTACAGCAGTTCCGACCAAGATTCTCTCCAGCGCAAACTTAACACTATATCCGAATGGTGCCCGTCTTGGCAACTACCTCTAAACATCTCCAAAACAGTCTTCATGAAACTTCCTTATAAAAGATCTCTCGTCGAATTTCCATACTCAATTAATAATTCTTTAATCACGGAGGTTTCCCATTACAAATACGTGGGTGTGATAATTTCTACCGACCTTCGTTGGAACCTCCACACAGATTATATATTTCAAAAATGCCTTCAGAAACTTTTTTTTCCTCCGTCGCAACCTCAAATATTCCACTCACCACCTCCGACATCTACGTTTCCAAACTTATATCTTTCCTGTCCTCTCCTATGCCTGCGAAATTTGAGATCCCTATACACAAAGCAATACAGATAAGCTGGAATCTATCCAAAATAAAACTATCCGCTTTATTTTAAACTGCTGTGGTCTCCCTGTTTTCGTCACACAGCTGAAACGCCAAATTAATATATCCTCCCACTTAGCTTCCGTAGATATATCGCTCGCCTATCATTACTTTTTGAAATTATCCACGCTATTTTGACATTGACACTAACCACATTCTAATCAAATCTTTACGCTTTTCCAATAGATTCAATCACTCCCGAAAATTGAAACCTTCTTTTGTATTCACAGATTGCTTCAAATTTAGTTCCCCCCCCCCCCAATACAATTATTGATTGGAACAACCTTCCATCAAATTCTGTAGACTGTACTTCGATCTCTGATTTTGTATGTAGTATCAATCGGTAAAATCTCATCACCGCACCCTCCCGTATAGGCTAAATAATTTTGCATAAATAAATAAAATAAATAAGAGACCGTTATTTCAAATCATTGTTGCGAAGACACTGTTTCAAATCATTGTTTCCAGTACCACTTTTTCAAAACCATTTTTTTCCGGAGACAAATATTTAAAAGACATCGTTGCGGAGACTATTTATTCAAAACCATTTTTTTGGAAATCATTATTTCACAATCATTGGTGCGCAAACTACTGTTTCAGAGCCATTGTTGTTGGGACCATTATTTTAAAACTGTTATTGTGTGTGTGAAAATACTATAGTTTGAAAAAAATTTTGGCTGACACCATTACTTTGGGTCAAAACCACTTTTGTGGTCACCATTGTTTCAGATTATTCTTTAAAAACCATTTTTTGGGCATCATTGTTTCAAAACCATTTTTGAACACATCGTTGTTTTAAAACCATTTTTGAACTCACTGTTGTTTCAAAACCATTTTCGAACACACCATTGTTTAAAAACGATTTTCGAACACATCATTGTTTCAAAATCATTTTTGAACACACCATTTTTTCAAAACAATTGTTTCAGAGACTATTATTTCAAAAACATTTTGAAGACATTGTTTCGGGGATTATTGTTCCAAAACCATTTTTGTGGACACCATTATAAAACTATTGTTTCGGTGACAATTATTTCAAAATCGTTTTTGCTGACACTTGTTTCGAAGACTATTATTTCAAAGAAATTTTTATGAAGACCATTGTTTCAGAACCATTGTTTCGGAGACTATTGTTTCAGAACCATTGTTTCGGAGACTTGTTTGAAAACCATTGTTTCGGACGCTTATTTTAAAACCATTTTTGAAGACACCATTGTTTCGGAGACTATTGTTTCATTACAAGGGCAGTTGAATTTTCTCTCTTTCCTAAATTCATCTTCCCATCACCAGCTGTTAAAAACCTTCGTATATGGATAGCAGAGAGTGACATCATCCTGGGATAAGCCGCCATCTGGTGGGAGCGTCAGCATTTGCGAGCTTTGACCTGAATTAGGTCCGACCGTCCATGTACGGTCCGGTTCAGTGCGCACGAGCTCTAAGGAAAGATTTAGATATTCGTTGCCTTTGTAGTGTAGTGGGTCTAGGGCGCTTCATCTGGCGTGGGGTTCATCAAGTGGGAGGAGGAGGGCTATATTCCCCGCAAGGGCGGCAGAATTTTCTCTTTTTTCTAAACATATCTTCGCATCAGCCAGCTGTTAAAAAACCTTCGTAAGCCCCTCAGTATGCTCAAGAACACTCAGAGCCTCATCTTCATCTATGCAAAAATGCATCTTCCAAAACAAAAATGCATCAAAGAATCCGAAATAAAACATATCCAAAAATTAGAAATGCTCAAACATTTGCAAGGGAATCCCCCCGTCCTTTTCGGTATATATCGACTGATCTATGTTTATTTAAGCGAAAATGTCTTTGAAACTCGCATATCCAGATAATTTGACACCAATCTCAAACAGTGATGAATTGACGTTGAATAAAACTCGTCCCAGTGCGTAATCGCATTGGGAAATATCCTCTAACTAGACAGTACCGTTTCAGATTCCATTGAGAATTTGCATCTGAATTGACGTCAGTAACACTTATGACGACGATAGCTCCGGTATGGCATCTTCGGCACTCTGATACTGTGGTAAAACAAGCAGCGTGTGGAACCACGTGGTGGAAAAACGGAGGATATCGATTTCTATTCCCCCCTTTTGGTTCCGAAGCTGAAATCTCCAACAACATATTTCATTAAACTAATTACATGACATAAAACAGCTGCCGTTGGTTGTTCTAGGATTGTCTGAAGCAAACTTTTGGACACGAAATGAAAATGTTGCTCGCTGTTAAAATCATTTAAAACCAGAATGTATGGTATATCACTTCTCCGAAGCAACGTAACATACCTAGTTTGCACCACCAACAGCTGCATTCGAATGCTACAAATATTCCAACGAAAGTTACCTTGTTTTTAAACTCGGGGGGGGGGGGAAGGGGAAGTAGGCTATGTCATAGACTAGACATGGCCGCAAGTTTTGATGTTAATACGTTCTTTGCGCCTTGAGTACTTTCTATCTTTCTTTCGAACCGAACACGTCCCCGGCTCTATCGGCTTTAACTAATTTTAACCATTTGACTTTGAGCAGTTTCTTTTTCCTTTCTTTCAAACTGATCACAACCGAGGCTCAATCGGCTTTAGTTAAGTTTAACCATTGACCTTGAGTACTTTCTTTTCCTTCTTTCTATCAAACCAATCGCTGGTCAGGCTATACCGGGTGTTAACCAATTTTATCATTGACCCTGAGTACTTTATTTTTCTTTCCTTCTTTCAAACCGAACACGACCCATGCTCTATGTAGTTTAGAAAATTTTAACCGTTCACCCCCCACCCCCTGACTAGTTTCTTTTCCTTTCTTTCAAACCGTACTTGGCCCAGGTTCTATAGGGTCCAGCCAAGGTCGCTGATTACCGACTTAATGAAATGTATATCAATGGATTTATCTCATAAAATATCTATGCCAGCACCAATGACTTTTATTTGAGTTGCGTATTTCCCGAGATAGAGTGCAATACAATTTCGTTGCAAATGCAGGCTGGGAGCGTGGTGACCAGATCAGAAGAAGACTACCGTACGAACCCAACCGGCACCACAGTCATGGTCGGTTGAAGTTGGTTTTCATTTGTCTTAAGAATATCTCTATCAGTCAACACCATTTGTTTATACACTCATGTCCATAAATTGAGGATAATGCCAGCTCCGGCAGATAAAGGTTCAGAAACAAAACAAACGTTACTTATTCATAAAGCCCATTTATTAAACAAAAGATAAAGAACAAAAACGATGGTGTATGTATGATACCATTCATAAAAACTACGATTTTTGCTCCCTGGAGCAATTGTAAAAAATATCTCCTTTACAAAAACTTACTATTACATGGTTGGTATGATGGTTAATACATTGTATGTCTCCCATGCGATGAAATGCAGTCCGTACAACGCCTAGGCATGCTGAGTATCAAATTATCGATCTGATCTTGGGGAAGATCACTCCACTCAGCAAGCAATGCTCTCCGAAGTTCCGGTACACATGTAGGAGTTGGTCGACGGGCGGCAACTCATCGGCCAAGCATGTCCCACACATGCTCTATCGGATTAAAGTCAGGAGAGAATGCTGGCCATTCCATACGGGTTATATCCTCAGATTCAAGGCATTCGTTTACGATGTTTGCTCGGTGAGGACGGGTGTTGTCATCCATAAACACAAATTCTGCGCCCATGGCACCCCTAAACAAACGTACATGTTGTTCCAGAATGATGTCCCGATAAGTTTGGGCTTTCATGGTTACGGTTTGAACATGCAGATCTGTTCTGGAACCCAGTATAATTCCACCCCAAACGAGCAATGCCGCACCACCGTAACGGTGTCGTTCAATGATGTTGTCTTGGTGGTAACGGTTACCTGGCGTTCTCCATATGAAAGTCCGACGTGAATCAGACTGCAAGCTAAACCTGGACTCGTCGGGAAACATCACACGAGCCCACTGGGACGATGTCCACGTTGCATGTTCTCTACTCCAGGGTAATCGCTGCCGACAGTGAGTTGCCGTGAACGGAACACATCTGACAGGCCTGCGAGCATATAGACCAATATCTCCCAAACGTCTGTACACGGTTTGCCTTGAAACTGTGGTACCCGTGGCTGCAGATAGTTGACAAGACAGGTCGGATGCTGTGCTCCGTCTGCTTCTTTTGGCAGTTACTGCCAAATACCGGTCTTCATTCGGCGTTGTAACTCGGGGGCGACCTGTACTGTAACGTCTACTGACATTTCCGTTATCTTGGAATCGTTGCCAAAACCTAGAGATGAAACTTCGGGCAATTCCAAGTTTCTCGGATACTTCCATCTGAGTACGCCCACATCCCAGGCGGCCGATAATTCTACCACGTAAAAAATCATCCACGTGCGTCCTCTGTGTCATACCTATTCGCTTATGGCACTGAGCGCCTTACAGAACTCTTGAGAAAAATTTCACTTCTTTGCCACCATTCCTTATATACCCCCCTCTTACACTCTCGTCATTGTGACGTACTATCAGCATCATCTGGCGGCTTCCTGAAATTTGCATATCATTCTTGCAGATGTGTGTGATAATTCTACAGATGAAATTTTTACTTTAGATTTCGATTTCCGTGTGATTCTGAATTATCCTTAATTTATGGACATGAGTGTTTGCGTTGCATACTTCCTGAGATATAGAGTAAAACAATATCGTTACGAATGTGGGCCGTGGGTCTGATACACAGATCAGAAGAGCTATTAAATTCAGAGTGATATTACTAGATTTGTCTTCAAGAGATCTACACGCAGGCATCTCAAAAACGCTGATATATTCTGAATAGTTCCTGTGATATGAGCGTTCAAGTCAAGGGTGCTCATCCTTATGGAGAGTTCGGGCTACTGGTTGGAAAACGTCTTGAGGGTTACTTGATTAATTTGGAAATGGGCCGCGGGATATTTAGGTGATTTAGGAATGTTACGAAAGCTGCTTAAGGGATCTGGAACTGTGCCACGGGCAGCTCAAGTAATATGGGACAGCACGCCAGGTGAGTTAAGTGATCTGGAAATATACCGCGGGCCCCCCCCCCCCAATCAAAATGGGAATGTGCCATCGTTCACTGAAGTAATCTGTAAATCTATAGCAGGCTGCTCAAGTGATCTGGAACAGCGTGCCAGGTCATTTAAGCGATCTTTGAATGTGCCGCGGGTTATTTTAATGACCAGGGATTGTACCGCGAACAATGTAATTGAAGTGATAATGTGCCGCGGAACACTTAAAAAATCTGTAAATGTGCTACGGGTCCCTTAGATAATCTGGGAATGTAACTCGGTGTGACTTAAGCGATCCAGATGTGCCCTTTGGTTTACTTTTACAAAATTAGGGGGGACTGATGTCGGGATCCACATCAGACGACTGCAAGGGCTGAAATTGACACGCGGGCCATGTGTTTGAGCATTTTTGGTTCAAGTTATGTCGTTACTCAACTTTTTGCGAGTGCGCTCAGTATCGTCATATGATATAAAAGACGCATTCACGTCGAAAACAAATCTTCAAATTTCTCTGGAAATTTCTCGAATGGTTTCGGGGGATGCGGGGTTTGCCGCATATTATTGCTTTCCGGGATGGCATCAACAAATATCATGATCCTAAAATCCATTATGTACTTTTCCTGGATTTTGTATATAATGGAATTCGTAATTACGATCGGCATTATTACACAGAAGTTTATATCTCTCAATGTCTGCCCAGCTAAGTAAGCTCAGCCTGCATCAAAGGCTCGTCAATGTTGAATTCTGGTAAGTCTCTCTCTCTCTCTCCCAGAATCGGATACTGAATAATATTTATTCAAGTCCTTGAGAAAGAGCAAAGCGAGATAGGAATTGGTTCGGAGCGTTGCAAAAGGCTAGTCTGGAACAGGAAATTAAGTTTTACGCTTTGAAAGAGGGGAGGGGGGACTATTCATCTGGAATTGTAAGAATGTTTGTGAACAACCATTCATACTGTAGTTGCTATTTTAAGTGTTTTTCCTCAAGATGCTATTCTATGGTAGTATGAAACTCATGATGTGTTTCCTTTGAAATCGGTAATTAATCACGTGGAAAATGGTTTCTTGAACTCGGAGTCAGTCTTTGGGATTAGTTTGCCCGAAAACTAGCGGTTCTTGTTATCAGAAATGTTTGTGGGTATGACTAATGATAGCTTGATGTTCAGACGACACCAGTTCATACGTCCAACAAGCGAATCAAGCGCGGATCCAGTAGGGAGGGAGGGGGCAATGAGGACGATCAACACCCCCCCCCCCAAGTGCTTATTAATATGGGGTAAATTTGTTTGTCCAACCGGGATGCCCTAATGCAACTACACAAAGTCGCTTCTACGACACATCGCACTGGATTAGCATGCCTCGGCCTCATTTACAGCTGAAAATTTCTGCCTCGGCTCCATTTTCAGCTGAAGTGCATCGGCTCCATTCGCAGCTGAAGATGTCTGCTTTTGGTTCATTCGCATCTGAAGATGTCTGCTTTTGGTTCATTCGCATCTGAAGATGTCTGCTTTTGGTTCATTCGCATCTGAAGATGTCTGCTTTTGGTTCATTCGCATCTGAAGATGTCTACCTTCACTTCATTTTCAGCTGAAGATATCTACCTTTGCTCCATTCGCAGCTGAAGATGCCTGCCTTCGATTCATGCGCAGCTGAAGATTTCTGTCTCCGCTTCGTTCGCTGCTGCTGAATATTTCTTCCTCGGCTTCATTCGTAGCTGAAGATGTCTACCTTCGCTCCATTCGTAGCTGAAGATGTCTACCTTCGCTCCATTCGTAGCTGAAGATGTCTACCTTTTCTCCATTCAAATCTGAGATGCCTGTCTCCACTCCGTCCGTAGCTGAAAATTTCTTCCTCGGCTTCATTCACAGCTGACGATGTCTGCCTTTGCTCAGGTGCGTATATAGAAGGAGGAGGCGATATGAACGACCAAATTTCCCAAGCTCCGAATAACATGAAAAAATCTGTGTGTCCTGTAAACAAGTGATGATTCAACGAACTTACACAATTAGTCCCTCCCGACACATCGTCCTGTATCCCTGCCGCGTAATTACAATCCCTACTTTCTTAGAAACACAGGAAGCATTAGCACGCCGGTGATTGGTTACTGCGAGCAAAAAACCAACAAGACGTCACGAGAGGCGGGTTTCGGGCGAAACTGAATTTCAAAGTTCATTAACGAGCAATGGAAGCATTTTTTATTGAATCAGTGAATCATAGCAGGACGCTCGCGTCGCGAGCCGTTATTATTGTCTTCTCGATGCACGTGAACAACATTTGATTAAATCAGAAATAAAAATGTATATTTGAATTCCACAACGGAGAAAAGCTGGGAAAGAGCCGCATGATCGAGGAAAAGAAGCGTCGTTGATTTATACTGTTATTTCCCAACTTCTCTCAGATTTTTTTAAATTGAAATATCTCAGGAAATACTGCGGTTAGAAACATGGACTTCTTTTGTTAGCCTCAGGAATGACAGGGCAAAACCTTTCTAAGTGGAAAATAGAAAACAGGAGAGGGACCATTTAAAAATTCATTCAGATTTTTTTATTTTGTGACACACTATTTTTTCACTTTCTAAACTGGTACAAAATGATTTCTGAATGCATTCTGAACAGAAATAAGTTATCTTTTTAGGTGAGATAATATGCTTAGGGAAACAACGCCAGCAAACCCAAAATACGACGCGTGAACAACTCGAACAACCGCGTTTCGGAAGTATATCAAGTTCCTCCCTCATTTGCTAAAGCCGGGTTTTCCTAGGAGAAGAATATCTGCTCCGTATGCAGTGTTGTTGCGCTGCACGCTGTGTAGATACCTGTTCCTAGGAAAACCTGGCTTAAGGAAACATAGAAAAATAGCGGAAAGGCAAATACTTCATACAAGTTCTGTTCAAGAGTAAAGAGTCGAAACCTGATGATGAAGAGTCGAACTCGACTCTTTGTCTTGAACAGCGAATAACTCCCGCTATGTGGAATACTAGCTATAATACCCGGCGCTGCTCGGGAATTTCTTCATCTGAAAGGATTGGTAAAAGTGACAAACCATTATAAAGGAATGAACTATTACACATAATACTAGCAGGACTAAAGAAGTGACGGACCATTGAAAGGCATATACACGTCTGAAACGCGTTGCTAAGGAACCACGGTAACGAAGAAAACATTCCAAAAGTGATTGTTGAGGTCAAGGAACCATTGTTGCCCGACAGTTTTTGCCCAGCTTTGACGTACTTTTAACGTAGCCTATCGTACAATCCGGGTCCTGTTTGGTATACGGTGGAACTTCGGTTAACGAGCTTAATTCGTTCCTCCAACGTCCTCGTTATTCGAATACCTCGTTATGCGAATCAAACTTCCCCATAGGAAATAATGGAAACTCGGATAATTGGTTTCACAATTAGTCATTCACGTAAAAATGACTAACAAAAACGACATTCAATCAATAATTGAACACATTAATAATTATAAATAATGCAATAAAATAACCATAATACAAACAACACCATAAATAAACGTACAATAGGATAATGTTTACTAATTAACTTACTCTAAATGACGAGAGCGAAAGAAGAGGATTATCGTTTTTTGAATGATTTTACAGACTCCCTTCCTTGTTGCTTGCAAACTTATTCTTTTTGCGTCACTTTAAAAAAAAAACCTTATCCAATGACACTTGCTTTTGCCACTTTTTTAGGATTTCTCGGAAATGGTAAATTGCAGTGTTTGTTGGAGAGATTGCATATTGCATTATCTGGGTGGTTCTTTTCTACGGAGTTTTGCATAGATTCCCCGCATTCTACACATCTCTATAATCTCATCTTATGTGAGGGACTCCTCCTTACTTCTCTCTTCCTCGGACGAGATACCGTCCATGAACTCTTGCTGCTGCGTGAAAAAATAGATCCATAAATTCAACTACCGTCAACTTCTAGACATTATTCACCAATAGTTCTTGAATGTCATCCTCATGTACCTCCAGCCCATGATCTTCTCCAAGCGCAAAATCTCTTCCACAAGTAGTGGCTCTTGTTCATGAACTAACCCCCTCAAAATCACGTTCAATACAACAATTATTTTTCCAAGCAGAATTAAAAAATAAAAAACATACGCATCGTTGCTATGCTACATCTAGTTTCGTAAATATTCACACTCGCACGTGTGTTAATTTTCCGACTGAGGCACGCTTACCGGAGACCGTAGGGGAGAATATTACCCGAAATTCCGTAACACGTGTTTGGGAGAAAGCAAAAAACCATCAGCTCCATTATGATACCGTGAAAATAAGTAAAAAAAACGCAATTTTTGCTCGTAATGCGAAGAATCACACGTTATCCGAGTCAAAATTTGATCAAAATATTTGCTCGTTAACCGAAGTTCCACTGTATATGCAAAATTTGCCGACGATCGATATAAAATTGTAGATTTGCATAGAGACCACACACACACACACAGAAAATCAATTTTATTTGCCTTGTTTCGCTGTCTTTCTATGTTTTTCTTACCTACTGAAGAAGGAACTTGATATAGTCCCGAAACGCATCTAGAAGTTGTTTTCGTCGTATTTTGGCTTTACTCTGACGTTGTTTCATCCACGTATATTACATTTTGAGAATTTTTTTTAAAGTTAGAACCATACTTCTACGTTGAACCGTTGATAAGATGAAAGCCGGATTAGGATTACACGACACGCTTTGTATAGATATCAAAATAAACACATTTTAATCAATTTATTTTCTTTAATATTATTTTACAATATAAAGAATAAATTTCGTATTTTCACACGTATAGGCCTAGGGAAAACATAAATATTTCTGAAATGGGAACGAAAAACACATTCGAAAAAAAATCATTTCGGAGTGACTATCTCACAATTTCAGGTTGAAAGTATTATAATTTAAAAACACGACATATTGCATGATAACATGAGTCGGTCTCTATGAAACATATTAAAGGAAGGTATAGACGTGAAGAAACTCATTTATTTTTGGAACTTGGGGGAAAAATAAAAACCATTTGAGGTTTTTCTCTCACACAGTGGAATGAAATTCGATTTGCCAAAAATTTTCTTCTATTTCAAAATTTTCTTTCTCTATATAAGAGTAAGATAAAAAGAAGAAGAAAAGGAATTCGAAACTTTTTCGTGAGTGATGAACACTCTAAATTTTTTCTGCTGATCTCATTTTGTTTTTATATTGGCATTGAATGAAAGTCTATACGCATGTGTGTGTAAAGCAAAGGAAGAAAATGTCAAATGGAAACTTTCCTCAAATTTCTAGGAAACAGGTAAATCCAATTTATATTTATACGAATTTAGTTCGGATTTGGCTGACCATGAATCCGATTTGGCTTATTTTTTTTTATCTCGGTATTCAAATAGATATGACGGAATAAAATACCTCGGAAATGTAGAATTTGTCGTGAAATCTCGATTCTATTTTTACGGCATTTTTCTTTTGCTCGTGGTTGTGGCTTACGTTATTTGCGAGTTAATCCGTCTTTATTTCTTACGAATTAATATTGACGGAACCAACGGGAGGTTATATACAGGTACGTGCAGGAGCGTGTTGTGTGCGTATATACAGGGTGTTCTGTTAATGGACTGACAAACTCAGAGGGTTGTTAGTAGGCATCAAGAGGAATAAAAATTGCAATGAAACGTGGTGTTGCAAACCACGTTGAGAGGGTGAAAATCGTGAAAAACGCATGTAGGTTTCCATGTCATGCTCGAAACGACAAAAAGTACTATAATAACTACAAAAAGATTTATTTGATCAATTATTACAAGATTTGTTAGAAGTGGCGGCCGCTGACGTCATTGCAGTTTGCAAAGACGTTAAAACGGTTCCCGGACGCGCTCGAAGATATCAGGTATGCTTTTGATGTCTGCCGCAGCCACGAAAATCCGCGCTATGAGATCCTCCGGTGGGTCGCGTAAACGAGTGATTTAAGGTGACCCCATAGGGAAAAGTCACATGGATTGAGATCTGGCGAATGGAGAGGCCAAGCTATATCCTTGGGTATGTAATTGTACGATTTGTGTTTTTCGCAATTTCACCCTCTCAACATGGTTTGCGACAACATATTCGATTGCAATTTGTTCCTCTTGAAGCCTGCTAACAACCCTCTGAGTTTCTCAGTCTATTAACAGAACACCCTGTATGTATGGACCTAACATAAATGTTGTCGGAAATGTGCCTGTTTCGTTCTCTTACTGGTGCTGCCCTCTCTCTTGCACATTTTGAAGTGAGAAATGGCAAATGTCAGAGTTTTTATTTGTATGTTACGTATGTATCGTGTTGAGGTCTTGCTGCTACTCGAAAATACTTTTTTTTTAAAGGGAAACCAGTTCGAATTTTTTTTTGCCTCGAACTTGGAAAATCGCAAAAAAATTCAACTTCAGCTGACCACCACTGTGACGCCCAAAGAGTGTTCGAACCTGCATTCTCATGATAAGAGCACAGCCAGCACCTCCTAGAGGTAGAAGGCCTCCACACGGGTTGCCAAGTTCATCTGAACATCATGAGAGTAATCTGCTAAGGCTACCTAGCCACATTTTGAACCACAGCAACCTATTTCGTTTCTTCTTATTTTGGCGCAGAATCTTCGGGGTTGGCTCACCAATCGGCAATTCAAAGTTGGCTTAGAAATCGCCAATTCTGTGCCCGATCGTTTCTTCCCCGCACAGCGATGATACAAGCATGCGCAGCGGATTTTTTATTTCTCTGAATATTCTGGGTGAGGATACACTACTCGTGTGACTCCACGAGCAGCTTGCGAAGGACTTCTATCTCTAGGAGGTGCTGGCACAGCACGATCGCTTTGTGATGGGCAGAAAACAATTTTCCTGTTGTCTGTCATGATGTGAGTAAGATTGTCGTATTTTTGCGACTCCTTAGTGAGGTTCCCAGCAGCAAAGCTTCTGCACTGTTTGCCATAAACGTCATTCAGACTGCCTAGCAAGTTTGCCACATTTTGAAACACAGCATCCTATTTCGTTTCTTCTTATTTTGGTGGAGAATCTTCCCGATTGGCTCAGAAATACCGCATAGGGAGTGATGTGGGCATAGAAATCACCAATTCCGAGCCCGATCATTTCTTTTCCTCACAACAATAATATTGACACGAACAGGGAGTTTTTCCCCCTGAATATTCCGAGGGAAATTGGACTACTTACTGACGTCACAAGCAGACTGCGGAGGCCTTCTATCTCTAGCAGGTGCTGGTCCCATTCGAAAAATTGTTCGTCTTGATGCGTGTTAATCGCAACTTCTTCAATTTCACGATTTCTGGGACATCCTGTATAAAAACCAGAAATGGTTGAAGCACATTGCACAAAGCGAATCATACATGCCCTACCGTTGTATCCGGCATCGACCCGAATCAGGACTACATTTTCGATCTTGTAAACTTAAATCACAAAATCTTGAGTAAAAATCCATTGGAACCAGGGAATAGAGACGCGATTTCTCTGAAGGACTTTTTTCGTCCCTCTTCTCATTTTCATATCTTACTAAATAGTATTGAGAAAGGAAGGAAAATATATAAAATATGTGTGAGCAACCATGTTCACATTGCTAGGAGTCCTAATCCGAAACCATCAATCAAGCCAGATGAATTCCTCTCTGACATTTTTCCTCGGGACGTCTTGTTCAGAGCGCGTTGAAACAATACGTCCAAATTTGATGGATGATGGTATACCATCTGACGGATATTGGGTCTGGACCTCAAGACACTTATGCCGCACTTTTGCTTTTATTGCCTTTTTTTCTTTCCCCCTCGCTTGACTAGTGAAACGTACAGAATCGTCAATCTTTGAGCTTACACTATTCACTGACGGATATTCAACAATCAACTTATGGAATTCAACAGAATTTTTTTCGGCTTCTGTTAGAGCAATCTCAAACTATCAACGCAATCTGTAGCGGAAGGCCTAAACGCGAGGATCGTGACGTCACTGAAGAAGGTCATCTCATCTATAGCCATTGGATATAGCAGGCCGACCGTATGCGCCATTTATGTAGGATATCTAATGGCTATAGGTGAAATGGCCTTCTTCAGTGACGTCACGAGTTTCGCGCGGGGGCCCTTCTGCTATAGACGATGTTGCAACTATACTGGGAAATTCGATTTTCTGGATGTTATGCCGAAACGAATATTTGGAAAGAAAATCCATTTGTGCATCCTCCGGGAATAGAACCTGGATCTCCTTGCATACCCGGCAAGTGCACGCTCTCCAATACACCTGAGACACTCTTTCCGATTCCTTTTCTCTGACGTATTAGTTGGCGCACTTGCCCGATATTCGGGGCACCCGGGTTCGATTCCCGGAGGAGACAAATCTCTTTGCTTTCCAAATATTCGTTTCGACATAACATCCAGAAAATTCAATTTCTCAGTATATCTCGGGCGGAAAAAACACGATCTTTTAGTCTCAAAAAATTAAGCCGTTGTCACAGTGGTGGTCGGCTGAAGTTGATTCTGTGTGGTTCCCAACTTTGAGGCGCGAATGTGAGCCGATCTCCCCGTTGAAAAATCTCGCCACCGAGAGCAACAGGTCTAAAACAGTACAATTATTCAATCATTGTACTTAGAGAAATTCATGGCAGATGACAGCACTACACCGTGACAAACTTCACATTAGGTTCAGAACACGTACACGCACATTCCAACATATACCAATTCGTTAGAAATTCGGCATAAGATGAGGCGCAAGTGTGGTTTAGTAGTAGTAGTCTCAACAATAATTTCAACTTTATGGCAGATTTTCTCTTGATATATGATATTTTATACCACTTTAATTAACACAAAGCATTGACTATAAATTTATTCCAATCTCTTTAAGCACTTTTCTTGGCGACAATTGGCATTATAATGTATTTTCCCAGTGTTCTGAAAATGTACTTACTCTAGCATTCTTCTGCCTCGCCCTCGATGAAATACGGCCAGTCTTTTTTTTTCATCACCGTTGTATATGGTCATGATATAACCCGTATTTTCAAGTTTCAAGTTTTATAAATAAACTTTTGTAAAACTTTTATATTGTAATGCTGGCCTAAGTAACAATGATTGTTCAACTGTTCTGTCAGCGCAGTAATCATCACGATTCTCAGAGCAATAATAATTATTAAATTTCATAAGTGACAATGATGTTCTAAAATTCCTCTAAGCAGCAATGATTGTTCCACAATTCTCTAGGAAACAATGATATTAACCATTATGTCTCCGAGAAGCAATAACTGTTCAGTTAATTGTTCCCTAAGTAGAAAAGGTTGTTCTACAAATCCTAAATCAACAGTTAATGTTCCCTAAATGCCGGTGAATACTCAGTAACTCACTAAGCAGGAATGGTCTTTCACGATGTCAAGAGCAACAATGGTTTCAACTATGTTACAAGCAACGGTGGATTTTTGATGCCATGAGCAACAACCTTTTTCTATTATGCCATAAACAACAATGATTTTCAACAATGTCATTAACAGCGGTGGTTTTTTTGTTTTTGTTTTTGATGTCATTAGTAGCAATTCTTCTTGATGCCATTGGTAGCAATTCTTTTTCAGTGTCATAAGCAATAATGTTTTTAAAAAATGTCATAAGCAATAATGTTTTTCAAGAATGCCACAAGCAATAATGTTTCTTAAAAATGTCATGAGCAATGTTTTTCAAAAATATCATGAGCAATAATGTTTTACAAGAATGCCACAAGCAATAATGTTTTACAAGAATGCCACAAGCAATAATGTTTTACAAGAATGCCACAAGCAATAATGTTTTACAAGAATGCCACAAGCAATAATGTTTTACAAGAATGCCACAAGCAATAATGTTTTACAAGAATGCCACAAGCAATAATGTTTTACAAGAATGCCACAAGCAATAATGTTTCTTAAAAATGTCATGAGCAATGTTTTTCAAAAATATCATGAGCAATAATGTTTTACAAGAATGCCACAAGCAATAATGTTTTACAAGAATGCCACAAGCAATAATGTTTTACAAGAATGCCACAAGCAATAATGTTTTACAAGAATGCCACAAGCAATAATGTTTTACAAGAATGCCACAAGCAATAATGTTTTACAAGAATGCCACAAGCAATAATGTTTTACAAGAATGCCACAAGCAATAATGTTTTACAAGAATGCCACAAGCAATAATGTTTTACAAGAATGCCACAAGCAATAATGTTTTACAAGAATGCCACAAGCAATAATGTTTTACAAGAATGTCATAAGACGCAATTTTTCCTTCATGTCACAAAACATTGGTTTCAGACAATGTTTCGAGCAAAAATGGTTCAGAAAAAACTTGAGGATTTACAATGGTTCCAAACAATGCTATAAGACACAATAGCATTGTTCTTATAGTTCATAAAATTTAACGCAGGTGTACAGGAGATATGATCGAAGTGTTCAAAATTTTCAATGGGATGGATATGATGGACCATGAACTTTTAGTACACCGCCAATCGATTGCTTTTACAAGGGGACACCGGTATCGATTGGTGAGGGACAATGCAAGGCTATGGTGTCGCATGGAATTTTTCTCTAATAGGGTTGTTAATAAATGGAATAGCTTACCCCCGGAGGTAGTACATTTAATGTTGTAATTTTTTGTTAATTGCATTTTTAATTGGGTTGCTATATTTTTGAAATATATGGCATCCATATTTTTTTATGGGCATCTTTTTCTCAGCCACCTCGTTAGGCATTTTGCCTGTTGTGGCGTTGTATTTGTACAATGGTTACCGTCAGTAACAGGCCTAGTCTAAAAAAAACTAATTTTTAGTCATTATTTTACGTGATTTTAGAATATTTTTCAACAACAATCACAAAAAAAACCACCGACATGAAGATCCACGATGGTATAATACAGTATATACTGATATTTTCATTCTGCACTAATTATATCAAAGAAATATATTAGTTTATATCAAAGTATTACGTCAAGTAATTCTGCGATATCTCTCAAAGATTTCTTAACAAAAATATAATAAATGTTTGACAAAAGCAAAAAAACTGATTTTTCTCGAGGGAACGAAACACCTCGAATGTCTCCCAGTGAAAAAAGGCTGTCACAAAAAATTTGCAGCGAAAATATCGAAACTGAATAAAAGCGGACGAAAAACGAAAACAAAAACTAAACTTTCCAGTTAGATAGATGAACACCATTATGATGTTATGTCAAGGCTCGGGCTTTCAAGAAACGAGACAAGCCTCGAGGTTATAATATGGGAGAAAAAAAACAGAAAGAAATGGTCGAAAAAAGAGATGGTTAGAAAAAGATTCTGAGAGACAAGAGGGCGTTAAAAAATGAAAAGGAAAGATATGGCTGCTAACATGCCGGATAACATGGTCTCGCTGCAATTCACGTAACAGCTCATCAATCATCTTTTTCTCCCGAAATTAAAGCACACTTGTGTCAAGGATTATACTCATTTTCTTTTTTCCCATGTCACAAAAAATATCTTATAAACGCAGCAGAGAACGATCAAACTTTTATTTTGCTTGATGGAGGAAATTAATCCAGTGAGGACCGGTCTGTATAATCCGAGTATTTGATCCGAAGTTAAGTATTGTCTATCTATGATGCTGGGATTACACTGTAGAAGTTTCGTAAAAGTTCGTTTGTAAAACTTTGAAAATTCAACCAATTCGTTGCATTTTCTTGAATGTAAGTTTTATGAATGAACTTTTATAGTGTAATCCCGGTCTAATACTGGAGAAAACTGTACATAATTGTAATATTTAAATCAGGTCATAAAGTTTCCAGTTTTGGTCAAAATTTCTATTAAATGTTATTCATTTTAATAATTTCAATCTTGCTTTTAAATTTTATCTATAATTGCTGTATAATTTTATTTTGCTTTTGGAATTGAAATGATTTCTTCGCTATCATTTCCTGTCTCTTTATTTTTGGTTAATTTTTGATTTATTGTTTCTGATTTTTGAATCTTTTATCATTTCTGAATTTTTATCACTTCTATTTTTTTGTTCAGTCTTGATTTATTTTTCATTTCTGTCGATTTTTCACTTCCATTTTCTTAAGTTTTAATATATTTTTTTTGTTTTTGAAATTTTCACTTCTTTTTTTTCTGAATTTTTCACTTTTTTTCTGAATTTTTTCATTTTCTATTTTTTTCTGAATTTTTTCATTTTCTATTTTTTTCATTTTTTATTTTTTTCTGAATTTTTTCATTTTCTATTTTTTTCTGAATTTTTTCATTTTTTATTTTTTTCTGAATTTTTTCATTTTCTATTTTTTTCTGAATTTTTTCATTTTCTATTTTTTTCTGAATTTTTTCATTTTCTATTTTTTTCTGAATTTTTTCATTTTCTATATTTTAATATATTTTATTTATTTTTCATTTCTGAATTTTTTCATTTCTGAATTTTTTCATTTTCTATTTTTTAACATATTTTATTTATTTTTTATTTCTGAATTTTTATCACTTCTATTATTTTTTATTCTTGATTATTTTTCATTTCTGTCAATTTTTCACTTCCCTTTTCTTAATTTTTTCATGTGTTTTCCGTTTCTGATTTTTTAAATTTCATTTTCATTTTTGATCTTTCCACTTCTAATTTTTTTAAATTTTTGAGTTTTTTTCAGTGTTATTATTGATTTTCGATGTTTTATTCAATTTTTATATATTTTCATTTCAATTTTTTTTCATTGCTATATTTTCTTTATAAACTGATTCATTTAATTATATATTTATATTAAATTTTTGAAACTGGTTTTCTTGAGATTTCAATTTTGAAAAAACACATTTCGTTCTAAAAACTTTTCTTTTTGCATATTTTAAATCGTTTTCTCTCTCCCTCCCTCTCTCAGAATTGCCCTTTTTTTATATTAAATTTTTCATTTGGATATAATTTTTCCTCAAAATTTTAAAATTTTATTCTGTAAAGTTTTTAACCATTTCTTTTATATAATCTAATTTCATCATATGCAAAGATTTATATTTTGGGGATTGCGGTGGGACAAAAAAATTCGTCCGTAAAAGAGCGGTGGCCGTTAATCAGGGGTATAAAATGTATACTTTTATTACACAAGAGAAACTATAATTTGGCCGTAAAAGAGGGGTGACCGTTAAGAGGTACTGTATTTGTTTTTTGTGCGTCCACAAATTATTTTACTACTACTTTATTTATTTTTTCGCCTGCTTATTTTCTACCGGTTCACAAATTTTTCCGCTGTGTGCAGTTGTAAAAAAAGTGGAAGAACACTGTGTCCCATATTACGGGACATCCTGTAATTTTCTCTCGTTCCGACTTTTTTTTTAACATTTGTCCCGTTTTCTCGACGATAGAAATTTGAATTTGTAATATTTGCTACTAAAAAATCATGAATACACAGTGTTTTCATAATATTAATAATACAGGCAACGCTCGTTATAACGGCCCCTCGTTATTGCGACCACTCCAGTACGACGACTGGTAGGATAAGTCCCAAACGTTTTCATATAACGACCATCATATATGTTTTAATTTCGACCTTCCCAATATAGCGTCCGTTTTCAATGAGACGAAGGAGGTCGTTATATTGAACGTCGACAGTATTATGATAATTAAGTATTTCAAAAATTATGTATGTTTGTCACATATTAGTCACGTTTAACATTTTGTCATTAATATTTTTTTTTCTTGGAGTTTTAATTACTATTGGTGACTTTTCCTACTTTTAACAATGTTTTTGATGACAATTCGGTGATGTCCCGTATTTTACGGTACCTTACAGTTTACCGAGTTAAAATTTTTCTCAATGAAATATGCCCATCAGATCATTTTCTAATGTGATTTGTAGCACAGCTCTATATTTTCCACACCTTTCAACAATTTTAGCAGTAATTAGCAAATTGTGTCTGGAGTTATAAATTGCATATTTTGGAAAAATTTAGTGTCATACCGTATTTAGGACCGCAATTTCCTGCCCTCTCCTTGATGTAAGTATGAAGATATAATTTTATTTGTACAGAATATGGATATTACTAATGTCTTATATATAAATGTGAAAGTATGTATGCTTGTTCTTTGTGCAAATCTAGCATTTTAGGCCTATCGTCGCCAAATTTTGCATATTTGCTAAACAGGACCGGGATTGAACCGTAGATTATTTTAAAAGTTCATGAAAGTTGGGCAAGTGCATGAAATGGGCGAAAACCCGACGGGCACAACAATGGTTTCTCGTCCTTAATAATGACATTCGGAATGTTTACTTGGGTTGTCATAGTTCCCCAACAATACGTTCCAGACATGCACATGCATTTACAATGGTTTGCCACTTCTTTGATGCTACCAGTATTATACTTCATTCCTTTGTAATGGCTTGTCACTTTTTTCAATCCTCCCAGCAATTGAAGAAAACCCGGGCAGCGCCGGGTAATTTTGCTGGTCAATTATAAAAGAGTGAATTATTCTATCAAATCTGCCTGCGGACCACCTATGCCATTCCTGTGGATCACCTCTAGCCCGCGGACGATAGGTTGAGAAACACTGATATAGATGATTTTGATGCTAAATAATGCATTTCGGGTAATATCGATTCCTGCGGAAAGAAAGACGTAAAATAGGGGATTTTCGCTTTCATTTCTTCCTCAGGAGTGAAATGGAACTCTCGACGATCCTCACAAAAGATCAGGAAACCGTTCTCCTGGCAGACAGACAGACCCCAACTTTTTTCATTCCTTTTTTCTCTCCAACTTTTTCCTTTAGAAATTTGTCCGATGAATGCATTTCTTTTATTCCAAGATTCGTGACGGAAGACATGTCTGAGCATTTCTTTTGTGTTACGGCGTCCTTTTTCCCCTACATTCAACATTCATTTTCTGTTCAGATTCGAACGTTTTTTTGAGTTATCGACTGCCTGCAGGTAACGGTAAAAAGGGCTGAGGAATTTTAGGTGTGTGTGTTCGATGATCCTTATACATACGTTTGGAAGGGATCCCACAGAACAATGTCATCAATGCTCTATTTTTGTAAAAATCTTCACAAATTTTTTCAATTGTCGTATCTTTCTTCTCCCACACCTTCGATGAAATACAGTCAGTTTCTATCCTATCGCATTTATGCAGTCGACATTCGTTCTAACGGCCCCACATTATAGCGATTACTACTACGTAACCGTACATACACCTCGTACACGTTCCTCTACGGAATTTCTAACGAATCGATACATGTTTTAATGTGTGTGTGTATGTGTTGTGAACCCGATGTGAAGTTTGTTTCTGTATAAACGCTTGTTATGCGTGGTGCTGTCATCTGCCATAAAGTTTTCTAACTATGAGTGAAGTGTAATCATTGAATAATTATAACGTTGTAGGCATGTTGCTTGCATGAAAAATCACCCGATTGTGGTAGGGCTATTGCAAATTGAATTCACCAAAAAAAAATAAAAAAATATATGTGTGTTAATTAATTGTGATAATTAGAGTCGTAACTGTCATAATATAATTGATGAACAAATAAAAAAAAACTGAAGTGAGCTTCTTTGAATATACTGGGAAAAACGGGACATTTTCTGGGGATGGGGTAAAAATTATGGGAATGCATTGTGAAATACGGGCAATATGGTTTCTCGAAATATTCCAGTTTCTGACTGGCGGATTGAATGTCCTAAAGTAATCTCGGGAGCAATTAAGGGGGGTTCAGTGCACAGAAGTTTTCCAAAAAACACATTTTTGAATTTTTCAATTTTCATAGACTACTGGCAGGCATTATATGCTAATGTTTTCCCCACTAATGCTCTTTTCCCATTGTCAGAACTGAGTTTTTGTTAGATAAGGAACATTTTCTGGAACACCGCTCATTCAGATGTCTTGAAACTTTCTGTCTCTCAACGTTATGGTGTTACATACTTTAACATGAGGATTTTTTTATTAAAATTACTTATTTTTTTTTAATTATGGCACAAAATACGGGTAAATTTCCGTGATTTTTTGAAAAACGTTGCATGTTCTTGAAGATAAAATTCGGGGGGAAAAACCAACAATTAAAATCCTAAATGCTCGTGTTAAATTGAATAAAAACATCTATAATGTTTGAGAGAGAAAAATAGGTTGCAAGTGAATAGAAAATTTTTTAATGTTCCTAAAAGAAAGGGGATTTTCCCATAGTAAGAGCATTGGAAGTCAAGATCATGCAACAATCTCTTTAATATGGATACATATCACCATTGCCATCCTATCGCACGACATCCACGAATTTCATTTTTTTCAATGTTTCTCTTAAGACAGAGTTTCTCAACTTTTCTGAACGCAATGCAAAACGCCTGAAACAATTCGACGGACCACTTTTGTCCCGTACTACGGGACATTCCTGTATTTTCATTAGTTCTGAATTGTTTTATTTATTTGTCCCAATTTTTCAACGATACTTTTTTAAATGTTTAATGCTTACTTAAAATCGTGAGTAAACGGCGTTTTTATAACTTTATTGTAACAATTATAGCTGTAGATACAAATATTCATTCAAAATATACGTATTTTTCAGGTTTTACCTTTTTTCTCAATTTTTCAAAGATTTCAACTACAATAGGGCATTTTGTTGAGTTATGGCAATGTTTCTGATGGAAATTAATGACAATCCGTAGTTTACCGTATTTAAGATCTCAGTTTCCTCTTATTTTTCCCAATGAAATATGGTCATTTAGTCATTTGAATGTTTTTTTTCCGTCAAATAAATTTTTATTTTCAGCCATTTGTAGCAGCCCTTTATTCTTCACCCTTTCCCATTTTTGCAGTAACTTGGCGTAAATTGCATTTTTTGACTAAAATTAGTGATATCGAGTATTTAGGATCACAATTTTCCTTCTAGATGTATGGTGAACCTAAGTACGAAGATATACAATTTTTATTTGAACCCATATGGATATTATTAATATCAATTACAACAAATAAATAGTTTTTCATTCAGTTAGAATCGAATTATCAAGTCTTCCTTCGGACCATGGGTTGAGAAACGATGTCTCAAGAGATTGATGCGCTAGCTGCTTGGTTACGTAGATTTCTTTGTGGTAGCTATATTAAAGGTGAAATCTTTCTCTTCCAAGTAAAACCCAGACGAAATCTGGAAATATGTTCATGGAAGTGCTTTTCCGATCTCGCCCTTGATTTCTAGAGCCTCGCGGCATTTATTATAATTATATTGATTTAAAAACAGAAACATAATGTCCATCATGCGTCACGATGTCTTTTAGGAAACTAATCTATTCAAATATAGGACCTCAAGAAATACAGAATCGGGTTAATATCCAAAAAAAAAAAATGTTCCATCAAAATCGCATTAAGCCCATTCATAAAAGCCACGTGTAAGTTCTCGATATACAAATCCCGATGTTTATCGTTGGCGGTGGGTGCAATTCTTTTCCAATTATCGGAACATTTTTTTTTCTCTCGCTCTCTCCCCCAATGTCATTATGCATGCTTCAAAAAACACTCGAGAGCTTTTTCCGAATACTCTTCTCGGAAGATTATGAAGACAAATTCACACACAAGAAGAAGAAGAAAAAAAATAGTTCAAAGAGCGAGGTGAACAAACCGAGATCCGAATCTGAACCATTATAAAATCTTTAGCGGAAAGGCAAACAACATATATCTTTCTCCTACCTTCCGGCCACACGATAAGTTTGGTAAATGTCAGCTACACACACACGCTGGGCTCTAGTAAATATTTTTATTTTAAAAGAAAAATGTACAAAAAGAGTTACGTAAGTGTTTCCGAGAGCCATGAAAACGGGAAATTCTGCCTCGGGGAAGCATATGTTAAGATGAAGAGCCACCCAAGAAAACGAAAAACTAATAAATACCCCCAAAAAAAGAGTAGAAGAAAGAGGGAAGGAGTGGAAAAATCTTTCACCGAAACGCACAAAGAGGAAAGATTTTTGTTGGCTGTTGGCCAACGAATGGAAAATTTGCCTTTATGCAAAGTCAAGAGAAATTCTTTCACTTTTCTTAGTGAAGTTGAAATGTTCCCTCTCATGCAATGAAAAATTATCAGCAATGAATGCCTTCAACAAAAATAAAAATGTTGAAATACTTTATAGAGAAAAATTTGTGAAATTTTTTTTAACAATTAATCTTCATATGTGAATATACTTTCTCTGAATCTGTAGACTTCATAACAGAAGTTTTTGTTAGATATTGCGATGATTTTTTTTGTTACTGTATTTATATGTAGAGTGACCCGAGCATTAATTTTTTTTTTTTTTTTTTGGAATTTTCAAAATGTTCCTGCATTTTTGATACTCAAAAGAAATGCATTAAAAAACAAAATGTCAGCAAATCTTTATTTTTTTTTCAAATTTTTGAATTTTTTTGTGAAGAAATATTTTACTTCATTCAATTTTTTTGAGCCAAGATGATGCAGGGTATATTCACCTTCACATATAATTTTTTCTGGAGTTTTATTGCTAAATTTTATTTAATGAATCGCACTTTCTCTGGAGGCACTTTCTCCTGGAGAAGTCATCTTGAAACCCCCCCCCCCTGAATTTTCAACTTTAAATCTGTCCTCTAATGGAAGGTCCAAAGTTCATATTCACCATATTTCTAACACAAAACATACACAATCCTTTAAGTTAGAGCTCAACTCCCTAAGGGGGAAAACTCTACAGTGAGAGAAAGCAACCTATACATTTGTGGCACTAGGGTTTGAAAGGGATATAGAAGTGTTATAGAAATTTATATAGCTTTTTTTCTGGTCAAAATTAACGCTGATTATATCCCTGTAATAATTCACAATGTTTTAGTTATTCATATCACCATTTTACGAAATATTTTTTTAATAAATACGGTACTATATTACTTTTATGAAATCAAAGACCTCGTTTACAGCTGCAGTACAATATCCCCGGAAGTTAACCCGTAACAGGGATTTTCGATACAGCCATAGGCGAAGATAGACTTGGAAGTCTAGGGGGCACGATGATGATGATGTCAATTCATATGTACATATATACGTTAGATCAGTCGACTCCACCTTTGACGCTAGTGGGGGAGGTAATGTCCCCCACGCTCCCCCCCCACCGTATCGCCGCCAGGGGCTACAACCCGTTTAGTTTATGTCGGTATTACCCCTCTTCTTTCCCATAGGCGGAGATAGACTTGGAAATCTGGGGGGGGGGGGGCAAGGCCATTATTGCTGGGGGGGGGGCACGATGACGATGATGTCAATTCATACACAACATATACATTAGATCTGCCCACTCCCTTTTTGACGCTGGGGGGGGGAGCATTGATCCCTGCCCCGCCCACGTATCTCCGCCCATGTGCTTTCCGGAAGTCGTCACCAGTTACGTGGGTTGAGCGAAAGTGGTTGGTTCAAGATGGCTGACGAAGGAGCTTACAGTAGTAATCGCGGCACAAAGAATTACGGGAGAGGAGGAGGTCGGAGTCACCTACCATTGTTCCGCAACAAAGATGGGACTCTTTTGACGGATCTTTGTTTCTCCTTTTTTTTCCTATGAGTAAAAAAGTTCCCATGCAGGTAATGATCACCAGAGCGACCCTCCCCCCCAAATCTTGCACATGTAAACGGGGCTAAAATCGCAATCCTTCCAGGTAACTGTTTACAGCTGTATTGTTGATGTTATCATATCCGTACCTGAAGGTTTTCAACAACTGGCTGAAGCGAAGACGAGTATTTAGGAAAGAGAGAAAAATCGACTGCCTTTGCGGGGAATCGAACCCACGTCCTCCCACTTTCCGGGTTAGTGCCCTACACACTATACAGAAAGTGACATCATCCTAGGATAAGTGACCATCTGGTGGCAATGTCAGCAATTGTCAGCTTTGGCCTGAGTTAGGTCCGACTGTCCATGTTCGGTGTCGTTCAGTGCACATGAGCTCTAACGAAAGATTAAGATATTCGTTGCATTCCTAGTCTGGTGCGCTCACCCTGAAAATTAGAGGACGTAGGTTCGATTCCCCCGCGAGGACAATTGCATTTAACCGTCTTTCCTAAATTCATCTTCACTTCAGCCAGTTGTTAAAACCTTCATATGAATAGTTGAGATTGACATCACACACACATCCTAGGATATCCGTACCTGTTGTTCTTTCGAGAAGTGCGGTGAATAATTGCAGTCGCGTCCCGTCTTAACGAATACTGAATAACGTTATAGCGAAATTCTCGTTTTAACGAACACTTTTCTAATCCTCCAAATAAGTTAACATAGGAAAAATGCAGAGACGTGCAATTCCTTTGTATCCAAATTTTGTTATTACTAAGTGATTTCTCCGGTCCCTTGGAGTTCGTTATAACGGGATTCGACTGCATCAACCACGAGTGCCTTCAAGAAAATCATCTGAAAATATTCGACAAAATACTTGATTGAAACACGGAATTCGAAAAATTCATGGTTTTCACAAATTTTACAAGAATTAAAAATCTTCATGTGAATTTTCTTTCCCCTTATTCTTGTAAATTTCATTACGGAATATTTCGCTAGAGAAATTTTTATTCTTTCATTTAAAGTTATAAACATTTACGATTTGTTTTCCGGCTAATTAACACTAATGATGTCCCTGTGATCTTTCGCAACGTTTTAATTATTCATATCAACTTTTAAGAAAATATTTTATTTAATAAAATATGGTATATATAGCCACATGCTATTTTTATTAAAGTCGTAATTATAACCTTTCCCGGTTATATTTATAAATCGAAGAGGAAAAAAAAAAAGAACGCGCATTTTTATATATTTATTTTTTCATTCAAACTGTTGGTTGTTTACGTAATTGCTTGTTGTTGTTGTTGTTATTTATCTACGCAACTGTTTATGGCTGAGAAGTCGATCGATGTTGTGAGCATCTGGGAAACTGTTCGTGTTGATGATGATGCATCTATTAATGTTTTCGTTGTGATGTATTTTGTGGGCATCCAAACAGATTTTCACGCTTGTTGACGCAAGCAGTAATTGCGATTGTTATTTTTGTTGATGTCTTTAACATCCAACGTAATTCTTCTGAATGTGGTAATTGCTTTTGATTATGTTGATAGATACCCCCCGTAAATGTTTAGGACTAAATTTTTTTTATGTTCTACGTCTCCACGTAACTGTTTATAGCTGTTTCGTTGATTTTCCAGGCGTCCCCGTAACTGTGTGTAGGTGTGTTTTTGATGCTGTAGACATCCCGTAACGGTTTGCCAGCTGTGGCGTTGATGTGGTATTCAACCCAGTAACGTTCGACAACTGTTTTGTTGATTTTCTAGACATCATCTTAACTGTTTTCAACTGTGTTGGTGATGTTGTATTCATCCCGTTACAAAAATCCTCCTTGTTTAAGATTGTGTTGATGAGTTTGGCACCTCCGTAACAGTTTGCACCAAACTTGTTGATAATGTATCGATCTCTATAGCTGTTTTCAGCTGTTTTGTTTAGTTTCTAGACACCTCCGTAACTGTTTATCAGCTGTGTTGCTGATGGCGTAATCTTATGAGTAACTTTTTTACGGCCGTGGATAACGTTGATAGGGATCGACAGGATCATATTCAGCTATCCTTACTGTAGCGTCTAGGAACGAATATCATTTCTATTATCAATACAGCCGGCAAATCATGTTTTCAAACTATTTTCATATGCTTGTCACTCCTTCATGAACTGAACTTTAAGATTTTTTTACAGTTTAATTCAGAGAAACAAAGATTTAATGATTTATTACTGTTGACCATTAGACGATAAGGCGGTAATGATACATAGTTTATTTATAACGGGCAAAGAACAAATCCATTCGCCATGAATCTAAAAAAAATATGATAATAAAAGACACGTACATTGCAAAACATCAAACACAAGTCAGTTCCTTCATGAATAACGTATCGTTCAGCTAGTATGTGTGTGAAAAATTGACTTTAATGGACATCGGATTAAGAATTTTTATGGCATTCAAAAGCAAAAATACAGTCAAATGTACTTGAATTTTCAATCAAAAGATTTCGTGAATATATCTACAAAAACTTTCACCTTCAATTCCATAAAATATAAACAAATACTAAAGATAAAGTCACCACATAACATTACCTGACATGTACCGTCCAGAGAACCTATCACTTTATATAAATTCATCCTCTTCATTTCAAGTAAATTGATGATGAATTTCCCAAATCTCGTTAATTCAATATTCTATCACAAAAAAAAACCAACTTTCTGGACATTTTTAATGACATTTTTGTTTTCTTTTTAAATTCCCGTGCTCTAGAAGGATGTCTCTTCAATTATCCATTAACGCACAGTTGGTAAATTGAACCAATTAATATGGCTTTCATCTATTCAAATGCATGAGAGAAACAGAAAGAGAAAAAAAAAATATTCTTATAATGACATGCGCATAATTAGTGAAAAAACACGTAAAAGAAAAACGACAAAATAAAGTTTTGAAACGCCAAAGAAAACCGTACTCTAAGTATGACGGTTCTTTTTAAACCGTAATTGACATCATACTTGAAGTTTGTTTGGGAGCACGGACCTTTATGTAGGAAAATTTACTTTGTTTTCTGTTTCCCTGATTAAAGTAATTTTTTCCCTAATTAAATGAAAACAATTAAAGACTATACACATAAAAAATAATAATAGTTTGCATTTATTTACCATTAAAAAAAGAAATTTATGACAATAAGTGGTAATTGCAAGTGTCGTAAGAACTTGTGGAGAGAGAGGGGTTTTGTTGTTTCTGGACAAAAACTAAAATTTATCTTAGGGAAAAACTTCTTACAAAACTCCCAATTAAGTTGAAGCGATTACAATGATTTTTTAATTGATGAAATTTTTTTTAATCATTTCTAATAATAGTTCATATGTATTTTTTTTTAATAGTCGTTTCTTCGAACTCAATTTGATTGCTAAGTGGAAAGGACATGTTTAGATTGGGTTTAGTGAAAACGGATTAGCACACGCGAGGGCAAGAAAAAACAAAACAAAAGTTTTTTGTCATCATCTCTCATAAGGACGCAATATCCCATTTAATCCTTGAGTTTAATAGGGAAAAAATGTTTGTGGAAGAATTTTATACCACGTGTTTTTTAATTAAATTTTTTTTCTTCTTCTTAAAAGAGTGACGTTACTTATAATGGATTAGGTGGTCTCTATAATGAAGTTTATTGATGTCGAAATAGAGTCTGGGTCCAGTCTTTGTGAATGAGGTGGTTTTCTTTTTTTTTGTTTGTTTTTAAGTGTCTTCAAGTGTTAACGATGGAAAATTTAAATTCCTATGAAGCACATAAATTTTTAAATTAATGGGGAAAGTCTGGTGTTTAATACTAGAACTATACCGGAATTTTTATACCATCTAGAACTACCAGAGTGGCTTTTTTGACCGCTATTGCAATAATGCATGATACAGCTGTGAATGTGGACTTATTTTGGGTTGAAACAAATGCCCTAGAAACTAGGGTTGCCTGTCTTGTAATATTGTTTCATGGGGGATTTGGGGGGCACTAGGGCCCCATCTCCGTCAAAATTTATACCGTATGATATTCGTTGATTTCCAGATTTCGTAATGTAAGTTGCTCCGCGAAAACGGAATGACACACCCCTCTCCGCTCCTACTCAGGGGGTTCCGATAAGGAAGAACGATGAAGGGTTACTGAGGATGCTAGACATACTTCTGGCGTGTCATTAATTCAATAAATCATGCGGGAAAGGGCACGTGTATTGCTTTGTATGTTATTAAATTGTTGAGAGCACGCTTTGAGAAATTATTGCGGAGGGGTTCTCTAATGACCTTACTCTTTTTGGTTCTGCTATTTATGCAAAAGGCATGGTCAAAAATAAAATGTGATTCACCTCTCTCCTTGGTGTTACCCTCAAGGGCACTCCGGCATTTATGTGCCCCATTTTCCATCACGTATTTGTAAAACGAGAAGTAGAGATTATTTCATAACATTCTACCACCTTTTAGTAATTAGTCCATCTTCTTTTGAAACACCCTGTACGTTTGCTTACGGCTGAAATGTAATAAAACGTGAGCGATTCTAAATTCTTGTTTTGGAAGAAAGAAGTGAATCACATTTTATTTCCTAAAAAATGAATTCATATTATATTTAATGCTGTCAAAGTGACCGCTCTTTAAAACTAGATAGAGATTGTCGTAAAAAAATCAATGTAATGACTTAAAATTTTCCTTTTTGCTCCAAAAGATTCCTTTTGAGGACAAGTCACGAAGCGAAACTGTCAAATTTAAAAAAACAAAGTTGTGAAAATGGGGTGGACTATACGTTATACCTATAAGGGCCACCATAGAAGCCTATGGGCCAGATTATAAGTTATACCTACAGTATAAGGGCCACCGGCAGTCGTTTTGACTGCTGGTTGTTTTCAGCAAAATATATTTAACCACATTAAATTTTTGAAATAAAAAGTAGTAAGCATTTTTATGGTTAATCTATTAATTTCGAAGAAATTACCTTTTTCTTAAGTATACAGGGTGTCCATAAAATGACTATATATGAAAATGTGGAGGGCAATTGTTGACAAGATTTTCCAATGAAGAAATGTATATACATTGCATCAACATCACAACGTGCATTGCTCCGTTTTGATGATAAGTGCCTTTTTATATGTGTATCAAGGTCTTCTATATTCAGACTGTTTAGTTGTTCGCCCACACTGTGGGTAACATATAACCTCATGTCAATATGAATTTACACTAACCGGGAAAAATACTAGAGCACTTACTAAAATTCCATTCTACAAATTAATTTATAAAAAATACGCAAATTAGAAAAAATACATTTTTGTCTTTTTTTATAAGTATTATTTGATTCAGATCAATCACTTCCGGAATCATTACTTTCTTTTTCGGTTGGATACAACAAAAAGTTATGATCTGCATTGTCAGAGTTTGCATCATAAGTCTCCTCAACAGTTGATTCATTGTCGGAAATATCATTTAGTGCTGATAATATATCATTATTTTTCAAACACGTCCTAACACGTCTTCTAATAGCCATTTCCACACTCTGTGAATGAACCTCCGTTTCCTAGGGAGCTTCCAAAGCAGATGGTGACATGAAGAGTTATGAAAAGTCTAACTAAATCAAAAACTAAGCTTTTCAGGTGAGAACGATCAGAAAAGAGTTTTCTCAACTTTGATAATAGAGACTATACAGGATGTTCTGTTAATGGATTGACAAACTCAGAGGATTGTTAGCAGGCATCAAGAGAAACAAAAATTGTAACGGAACATGGTGTCGCAAACCACGTCGAGAGGGGGAAAATTGCGAAAAACGCATGCAGGTTCTGAACCCAGAGGTGACGAAAGGTGGATATCAGTTGATCGCTGAACGCGTTCGTGGGTTCGCTCACCATATCTGACGTTACCACCATTTATGCGACGCCTGCGGACACACCAGGGGATCTAATAGCGCGGATTATCGTCGCTGCGTCATCGTTTTTACGTCGTTGTAGACTGTGCAATGACGTCAGCGGCTACCACTTCCATCAACTTTTGTAATAATTAATCAAATAAATCTGTTTGTAATTATTATTGTACTTTTTGTCGTTCCGGCGTGACGTCGAAACTTTCATGCGTTTTTTCGGGATTTTCACTCTCACAACGTGGTTTGCGACACCATGTTCCACCGCAATTTTTGTTCCTCTTGATGCCTACCAACCACCCTCTGAGTTTGTCGGTCCATTAACAGAACACCCTGTATAGCTAAATAATAATCGGTTGTGAATACACACAAATTTCTGCTGTCCACACATATAACGCTTTAGCTAGCCCAGTAACATGATCCAACACAAATGTCATTATTTTATTTATTTTCTCTCATCTGTATGTAAGGGGCCGTTCAAGTATTACGTCATCATCGGTTGGGGGGGGTAGGGGGTTTCCAATTTGCTGACTTTTGATGACAAGGGGGAGGGGGGTTTGGATAATACTTACGTCATTAATCACCCTTTATGAAAGTATGAGTTGGATTCAGAGGGGCAGAGCTGATGACGAAATTTTGCTGACAAAGGGGGGGGGGAGAGGGTTAAAAATGGCCAAAAATTTGCTTACGTAATACTTGAACGGCCCCTAACTCGTGAGTATGTGTTGTTTTGTGTATAACATAAGCGAATGATAGGGACTAAACCTAAAGCAAAATCATTCAATGCCCACCAATATAAGGAAGTGTAAACGTCGATATCTCCCGAACGGAAAATTCATTATCTTAAAATTTTTGTACTTAAAGAAAGATGCAAAAATATTGGAAACTGACCAAGAATTGTGTGTGTACGTCAAATACTGCCGAAATTATAGCGTATCAAAAATCAAAAATAGTCAAAATGACTGCTCTGACAGTTCTAGAGTGTTAAATTAACTATATAATAAGTAGATTTTCTTTTGAAAGGTGTTTTTTTGAAAATAAGTGCAAAAGTTTAGATACAAGAGCCTTGTAGGGGGGGGGGGGATACCTCCCTTTTCATCAGCTAATGCGTAAAGAAAAGATGTACGTGGAGATTGTACAGTGGAACCTCTCTATAACAGACACCGCTAGGACAGACACTTTGCCCAATAACGGGGAGTGTCCAGTACTTATAATGGATAGCAAAAATACATCGAAGCCCAGACGTAATTAAATCTGAGTGCAATATTCTCCGAGATACTCAAATCCAAAAATCTGAGGAATGTTATAAAAGAGCAGCAAAAACAAACGGACAACGCTTCTTTCCTTCATTTCATATGCTAACCTTTTCCCAACTTTATCCCGATTTTTGAATTCAAATATCTCGGCGAATATCGCACTTAGAAACGTGGATATTTTTTGTCTGGCCTCACAGCAACAACTTCCTAATTATAAGTCGAAAAACCGGGGACCTGTATAAAAATTTAGTTTTTTTTTTTTTTTTAAATTTTGTTACAGACTGTATTTTCACACTCAAAACTGGTGCAGGGTAATGTTTGACCACCTTTCGAGCATTTTTTAGATTGGAATCGTACCTCTACAACAAGCGGTTGATTAGATAAAGGCCGAATTAGCACTTACAGGACACCCCGTATAACCATCCACATGCATTTTAATAAATATAATAATACTTGCAATCGATTGAGATAGCTCTTCTCTATAATGGCCACTCGAAAGCGCTCATTAGATACATGTTCATACAGGCATGGCATTTTGAACAGCGTACCGTAACACAAAATGTAATCGAGGATATTTTTAGTACCATCATTATACACGGGCAAAAACAAACCACTCATTCCCACGAATTCAGCCTTAATTATCGCTTCTTCATTTGTTGAATAAAAACAATAATCATCATGGAGATGATTAAATTTGAATCAAGAATACAATTATAGAATTTTATTAAAAGGCTTTTGTTAACCATAATTTGTTTTTGTCGTTTCTCTAATTGCCCTGGGCGGGGGGGGGGGGGGTGATGTCGAAATGTTCCTCCAAATTAATTTCATTAGCTATATTTGAAGGAAATATGAAAGAAAAAAGGAAAGTAATTAAATTTAAATTATTAAGTGAGCGAGAAATGAGCATAGCGTACGTTATTACAGCTATTCCCTGGGGACTTGAGGATTTCTTGAGTTACTAACCGAAACATTTGGTGGTTTCGGTGCTTGACCTTGAAAATACTGTATCTGGCAAAAAATGTTCCAGCTAGATAACGTCTCTCTCTCTCTCTCGATTTTGTTGCCGATTCCATGTTGCCGCCGAAATGAGGTTATTTCCACTTACGAATTATCCGAATTACGGTTGCATTCCACCAGCACCTCCTAGAGATAGAAAGCCTCCGCAATCCGCTTGTGACGTGAGTAAGCAGTCCATTTCCCCTCTGAATATTCAGGGAAAAAAAATTCCCTGCTCGTGCCAGTATCATCGTTGTGAGGAAAAGAAATGATCGGATTCGGAATTGGCGATTTCTGTGCCCCACATCCAATCACTATGCGGTATTTGTGAGCCAATCAGGAAGATTCTACGCCAAAATTAGAAGAAACGGTATAGGATGCTGTGTTTCAAAACATGGCAAACTTGCTAGGTAGTCTGAATGACGTTTATGGCAAACAGTGCAAAGGCCTTCTATCTCTAGGAGGTGCTGATTACCCCCCCCCCCCCGTCCTTTTGTTAACAAATAAATAAAATATATCTGCAAACTGTCACGGTTTTCAAAATGGGTATGCCGATAGCGCTGTAGCATTAGGGGGGCCCAGCGGACCACCTTTCAATATTTTTCAGTCCTTCACAATATAATTAATACTAGCTAGAAATGATCTGGTATAGTGGCTGGCGATTAACCCCTCAAGAACCCCTCACCAAGGATGAAGACTGAGACTGGGAGAACACCGGTTAGCCACGATTAGACAAGACAGTTTTAGCCAAGCTGAGACATTATTGTTCACGTTAATTTGCATGGTGCAACGCACGCCTGTTAGTCAGGAAAATTGAAAGTTGCGTCATACAAATCAATGCGAACAAAGATGAATCAGCTAGTCTAATGTTAGGCGCATACTGGTTTAGAAACGACTAGACAAGACAGTTTTACACAAGCTTAGTCATTGCTGTTCACGTTGATTCATTATCAACGTGAACTCAAATTGGGTTTGAACCCGGATCCTCGCAATGCGAATCCGTCACTATGACCACTCGACCACCACAGCGGAAGTAGCTATGAACCAAAGGTACTCAACCTTATGGAGATTGCGGCCACATTTGAGTTATCTAGAAACGTACTTCACTCATTTGATCTGAAAATAAGTCGCGGGCCGCTTGAGTCATCTATAAGAGCGCTGTGGGTCACTTAATTTATCTGTAAACGGTCCGAGCTATTTACGTGCATCGGAGGTGTGCAATGGGTCACTCAATTGATGTGAAAACATGCTTGGGGCGGGGGTCGCTTAAGTCAGAAACTTTTTTCACTCACTGCGCCCGTTTCCCTAATCAACGCTTATCCGCAGCTCCCCAGAGCGGTTTAACGAAGAATCTCCTCGAGAAACCTTTGTCAGGACGACCTCTCTGCTGCGCACAATTTGAGAACCTCTGGCTTATAAGTGATACGGATATGCGCGTTGGCAGCTAAAATAATCATGCCCCGCTTAAGCGATTTGATAATTATCAAAGTGCCTATAAAAGTAACAAAACATCATTTCAAAAAAGTTTTTGTTACACCGCACCGAAAATAATGAACTTCATCTACTCTAGTAATTACACAAATAGTAATAAAAATACAGATTACAATGTCTTTATTATGATCAAAAACACAGATATCAATGCAGTACTTTGATGTAAATTATTGCACCAATGAATATTAATTATATACTAAAACACATCTAATGAAGAAAAGAGCTGTTGTGCTGAGGGAGAAAATCATGTAATAAAAAACATAAAAGCCTGCCTGCAGGAAAGAATTCATAGTCCCTTGGGGCTACATAGTGTATGTATTATATGTGCGTGTGTTTTGTGTCGTGTAGCATATGCTTGTATTTGTATATTGTATTATACTGTATATTTGTAAATTCAAGTCTTTCGTGAGACACATGAGTAGTTTGGTGGTTTGTTACGGGTCGCCCACACCGGAAGACTCCCTGCACCACATTTGGTCCACGGACCATCGATTGAGCACGTATGCGACAAACATTGTCGTGATCTGATTAGCCCCCCCCTCGTACGCGTGAGCCGCGTAATGGCAAATATCACGTACGTCATTTATTACAAGATGTACGCATGCCATGTAATCTCAATCACGTAATACTTCAGTGAAAGAAAAAGTCTCGATAAAAACTGTTTTTCTCTTCTTTATTTGTATATAAAGTTTCATTTTGTTTTTTTTCTTTCTGTTTCTTTATTGAGTAAATCGGATTAGAGCAAAGACAACATTGCAAGGACGTTGTAACATTTGTTTAAGACATTTATTGACAAATTCCACAAACCCCTAAAAGTTTTTTTATCATGTTTCCCGCTCTTATTTTGTTACTTAGTCGCTTGTTTTCGAACCTCATTTAAAAGTAAGAAACACTCGTTGGAAAGTCTTTAATCTTTTATCGGATGTTGGCCACTTGACACGACCAGATGCGTCTCACGTACAATAACGACAGGAAAAAAAGGGGACATCTTTTTTTACGACCCGTTTTCCCCATTGTTATGTTGCAATTTTCTTTTGTTTTATTCAATTTTTGTTTTTCTTTTTACGTACAGATTTACCGAATAGGAAAAAGGAATAGGTTTTGCTATGAGAAGTTTTTTTAATCCCTTTTCTTTGAATATCTTATGGAAATTTGGTTTTTTTTTTGTATTTCCGATGATGAAGGATTTTTTTCGGCTTAAAATAATGTAAAAGTGAGACGGTCGCGATGAACATTGAGCTGTGCCATTTAGAAGACGGCTATTTCTTCATCTTTAAAATAGTAGATGCTTTTCTATAGCAGTGTTTCCTCAACATTTCTGAAAGCAAGGGCCATTGAAATGTTCGGACCACTTGAGTCCCGTATTACGGGATATTCCTGGAAAAATTTTCGTTGTTCCGATTTTTTTTATATATGTGACCCGATTTTTCAACGATGCTTATTTGAATTTGTAATGATGAAAATTGTTTGTTTCCGGGTTCGAAGACCGTCGTCCGTTTGAGTTAGTTCTCAACGTTTCTCCAACACTAGTTGTTGGCATCATCAGGAGAATTCGTGAAACTTTATCAAAAGTTTTCCGGAGTCTCAGGTTGTATTTTCATACATGAGTGGCTTGACATACAGTTTTGCGATCCAGTTTTATTAGTTCTCCTGATGATGGCAACCACTAGTGTTGGTGGAAATGTTGAAAACTAACTCAAACGGACGACGGTCTTCGAACCCGAACAAACAATTTTCATCAAATGATGACCGCGAAAACCTTATCAACTATTTGAATTTATAATATTTACCAAAGTCGAGAATTTACCTAAGTTATGAATACACCACGTATTCCAACGAGGACTCTTTTTTTGTGTGACGGCAACGTTTCCATTCATCAAGCTTAAAATATTCAGCTCAACCAGCTCAAGTATTGAGAGCTCTGCCAGCAGAGAGATGAGGGGATCCGTCTCCTCCAGCTCCTGTAACTCCGGTACCAGCGTCTCCGTTAAGGAGATCGCCGCGTCTTCACCCTGACAGTACGCTGGTGACATTGTTTGCAAGCGAGGAGCAGAATGAATCCCAAATCTAATCAAGTCCCGGAGAAATTTTAAAGATCTTCAACGGTGATCCAAAGCGAATTAGACCGAGTGTATTGAACTGCCCGAGCGCAATGGGGTGCTCTGCCCTTCTGTCATACAATCCTTGATCAATCAAATTTCTGATTGCGCCTTTTGCAATATAATTTTATAAAACTTTCTATGATTATTTATTATGCGTGCCCGTTGCATTTTGACTTCAACTCGATTAATCTGATTCTTCGTTTTACATAATTTTTAATTTCCTTCCACTATATGTAATCTTTGACGTATCGATAAATATTGGTTTTGCCGGAGATGCCCTGGACCTCCCCCCTCCGGGGGGTTGGAGCGAAGAGCTTACGTTGCTTCTTGCGGCAGAACCTGGGTGTCTCGCGGCTTCTCCAGTTTCTCCAGCAGAGACATGGGCAATTTACTACCATTCGGATTACAGGACTGCCGGTGTGGTTTGAACAATGCACCTACGGAAAATTCACCAACAAATGGTAAAATTCAACAACAGTTTGGCAAGAACTCATTGTGTTAGTAATTGAGCAAGTGACTGAGTCAGTCAGACAATGAGCGAACATGTAAGTGTAAAAATTGAGCGAGCGACAAATGAGTGAGTGAAAAAGTCCGTCAGTGCACAAAAGAATAATTGAGTCAGTGACTCAATTATCACTTTCAGTCAATCTCTTTCTGTATGACTCACTAACTAACTCGCTCGGGCTATAGCCCAGAATGGCAAATCAATCGGAGGGATGAGTAGTCAACAAAATTAGATTAGAATAAGAGAAGGAAGCGCACATAGGCGGTAAATCCAATATTCCATTTTTGCCTAGAGAGTGAAGGTGGTACCAGGTCAGTAAGTGATCAGGAATTTCAAACACGTGAGTGACCTACAGAGCAGGACTAGGTCGGGGAGTGACCAAAGCAGTTGGTCTACCTACAGAGTGAAGGATTGGATAGTGAATGACCAAAGAGTATGAGAGTAACCAAAAGAGTGACCTAGAGAGTGTTTCTCAACCCACGGCCCGCGGACCAGAGGTGGTCCGTGACTATGGCATAGGTGGACCGCAGACACTTCATAAAATTATTCATCCGTTGCATATGACATTAGTAACATCCATATGGGTTCAAATAAATCTATACCTTCATACTTAGGTTCGTCATACACCATAGAGGAGGATCCAGGAAATGCGATTTTGCATAATTTAATTTTTAATTGGGTTGCTATATTTTACAAATATGACATCCGTATTTGTCATGGGTGCCTTTTTCTCCGGCACCTCGTTGGGAATTTTGCCTGTCGTAGCCTTTTATTTGTATTTAAATACGGAATATCACTAAATTTTGCTAAAAATTGCAATTTATAGCCTTAAATACAATTTGCTAATTACTGCTGACACTGCTCAAGGGTGTGGGCTTTAATATTGCTGCTACAAATTGCAGTAAACAAAGAAAAATTCACGAAAAAATATTAAAATGATCTGATGGCCATATTTCATTGAGAAAAATATGGTAAACTGGGATCTTTTAAATTATAATTATACGTAAAATACGGGACATCGCTAATTGTCATAAAAAACATTGTCATCAGAAGTGGGCACAATCACCAATCGTAGCTAAATTTCAAAAAAAAATTTAGGGCAAACCTTTAAACCTGGCAAATATGTGAAAGATGAATATTTATAATTTCTGCCATAATTACCAAAATATTATGAAAACACTTTGTATTAATGACTTTAGTAGATATAATAAATTCCAATAAATATCATTGAAAAAAAAAACGGGACAAATACAGTCGAATCCAGTTTTAACGAATACCGATATAGCGAAAATCTTGTTTTAACGAACACTTTTCTAATTTCCCCCAGATAGGCTTACATGGGAACAATGCAAAAACCCGGGATTCCTTTATAACGAAGTGATTTCTACGGTGCATTGGAGTTCTTTATAACGGGATTCGACTGCATAAAAAAAAAATCGAGCTACGAAAATTACAGGAATGTCCCGTAATACGGCGCACAAGTGGACCGTCAAATATTTTCAGAAAATTTACTGGTCCTTGTTTCCAGAAAAGTTGAGGGGAAACACTGACATAGAGAGTGCGTGAGGGACCAAATTAGGGACATGAAGAAAGAGGCATATTTACAGGGAACTTAGCGGTGAATTTGAAGAATGAGAGGTCAGAGAAATTAGATAAGAATGTGATCGGCGAAATGTGTAGGGCAGACACGCTATAATCACACCTCTGCCTAGAGATCAAGTGACCAAGGCAGTGAGTGACCGAAATAGTGACCAAGAGAGTGTGAGATCTTGGGAATGACCAAATAAGTGACATATATAGCGAGGGTAACTTAGAGACAGAGGTAATGAACAACTTAGAAATAGAAGCATATTTACATGAACCGGCGACCACACGCAAAATGATAATTTTTAGTCATGAATTTTACACTTTTTTTCATACGTAATGAATAAATTAATTATCTCAAACCCATATATAATCCTTAAAAACCTACATCGAGAATATAGAATGCTCTCTTATTTCACAGTCGTTACTCATTACCCCTCCCCCCTCCCCTCGAAAAATTGGACACTAGAATATGCCCACGTCGGCGCGGTATTACGCTGCATTACGCTATTCCTTCTCGAGCTTAACATACATAAAATACACTTCGCGGAGAAGACAAACTAACCAAGAGAGAGTAGAAGAAGTCTCCTTCGAACAATATTTTAATCCCCGAGAGGAACGTCCGAGGCATTTACATCGCGCATTAATTAAGCGAGAGAGCGTGATTCCTTAATTAATTCTGCTACCGAAACACAAGATTTTCATATGCGTGTTTTCCGTACGAGGAGACCCCTCTAGTGCTCTGAATCCGAAATGCCCTCGTTCTACCATCCTAAATACAGAGCACGAGGACCCCGCTTTCTTTTTTTTTCTGTTTGCGTCGGCAAACGTTTCCATTCATCAAGCTCGAATTATTCAGCTCAACCGGAAATGCTGGGTCCATCATGAGAGGAAACCTGAGAATCCCTCTCTAGTGGCGTTTGCGACATCGTTTGGAGAAATTCAGTTCAAGGATAACTTTCTATTTCTACCCATATTTGTGACTCATTTTTTTGTATCTGAAAGGCTTTCTTTTTTTTCTCAATCTGAAGAATTGGGTGACCACATGAGCCTTATAATGGGTGATTTTGAGTGTTTATAATTGAACAAAAGACGATACAGTGTTTGCCGTCACGAAGTTAGGTACAAAGGCCGCCATTGTAATGCTGTTTTTGAGCTAAGAAGTGTCCGCAAAAAGATATAGATTGTTTCGAATAGTCATTTCCCTAAGTTTTGGTACGTGTACCCCTTCGGGTGCGTAGAAAATTATCAACAACGGCGGAAAGCTTCTAGTGAAGCGACAGAAAGAGTTCAGAATACAGTCGGCGCTCGTTATAATGACCCCCCACTTCGCTCTAAAGAAAACGGACGTTATATTCGAAGGTCATTATTTCGAATGTATAAAATGAATCAATGTTTAGCATTTTCGGAAAATTATATTCACGGAATAATCTTACATTCTGTTATATTGTTACGATAAAAAATTCATTTGATGGGAAAAATATGAAAAAACAAAATATAAATACATAATACAGTGCGCACATTGCATTCACGAAAATACTTCATTATGGCAAAAAGCTACATTCATTTCGCACAATATGCAGAATACAGAATGAACCGAGCACGTCCAGGCTCTATCGCTATTGCAATTTAAGAACAGTGGTGATAAGGCCGAGGACGTGCCGGGAAAACCTATCGGTGTTATCAGCCAGGCGAACACTACAAGCCAACCCACCACCCCCACGGCACCCCTCGCCAACTGTCTCGCCACCCTGCCTTCATCCCATTCCCAACCCAACAATAGCCCAGCATCGCCAACCGGCACCACCAGGACGTTCATGCCCCAAACCCAAACTGAACATCCTCAGCCAAGTCCCACAACAGCTGCCACCTGACCACCCAAAAACCCCACACCACGCCCACCGACCGAATTCCTCCCGCCTCTTCCCGAGCTTCATTATAAATCAAAACAATAAATAGTTACACACAAAACATATTTACAGACATCTGGATGCTTCAACACAGACTTACCAATTCGTTAGAAGTTCTGCAGAGGAATATGGACGAGGTGCATGTATGGTTTAGTAGACCTTTACGGTGCATCCGTTTGTAGTAATGTCAATTCACAAAAATTCGTCAGTTATTCATTGTATTGCGTGTAAAGCAATACCAGCCCTTATGGGCTGGCTACACAGCTATCCGTCTTCTTCACATACAGGGCCCCATTAGCCTAACTACACGGGTATTCCTCGCACAATATGCAGCATATGTTTACTTGCCTGCGTATTCTCCCACTGAGAAATTAGGTAAAAGTACGCAATGACATAAAAAAATCAACCACGAGGCAATAAACAACCATGGGAGGAAATAAAACAGCATGGTTACAAAGGGCAGGAGAGGAAGTAACAGCAACACTATTCAGTCGACTCGCGCGAGTACAGTGCGCCTATCTAAGGTTCACCCATGTTTCCAGTGACGGGGCTAGTTAACCACCGGGTTTTTCCGTAAACGTGACTACGCTTCATCTTTAAACCACCATACCTTCACCAAGCATCAATGGTCAAGGTTAAACACACTCATCAATGCATTTTGCCAATTTCTTTGTAATGATTCTTCAATAATAGATACTGGAAACGATTCCCTTCAATTCTACTAGCAATGCTTTAGTCTCTGTCAACAATACTTTTCGGTTCTGTTAACAATGCTGTTTGATTATACCGAAGATTGTCTCCGACAGCTAGAGGTCTATTTGTGAACAATTCTATTCGACAGCGATAGTCTCAACAACGGTGCCCGAGTGGCATGGTGGTAAGATACTCGTCTACCATCGTGAAGGTTGTTGTCTGGGTCCCGGGTTCGAACCCAAGGGAGGATATAGATAAGATATTTTCCCTAACGAACTCGAGGCGACCACCGATAGACAGCGCCTTCACTTCCAACCCATCTCACTAATGGCAGTAAATTGCAATATAGCGATATGGCCAGAGTTGGTGTTTGGTGAAGTAGTCTCAACAACGCTTTTCGATACAAAACTGCAAGTAACACTGCCCAATAACTAAACTATGAATAATAAGTACTCTTTGACGATATTAGGCTGGTGAAAATTCCCTCCTTTTATGAAACTGTCAAAAATGTTATTCGATAACGCGAATAGTACTCTTAAAACCAAAAAAAAAAAAAATAATAATAATACTTTTCAAATAATAAGCGATAATAATACTTTTCAAATAATAAGCGATAATAATACTTTTCAAATAATAAGCGATAATAATACTTTTCAAATAATAAGCGATAATAATACTTTTCAAATAATAAGCGATAATAATACTTTTCAAATAATAAGCGATAATAATACTTTTCAAATAATAAGCGATAATAATACTTTTCAAATAATAAGCGATAATAATACTCTTCAAATAACGAATTATATCAATGCTCTCCAACGGATAAATAAATGATAATACCCTTCAAATAATAAATATCGCGAAATGGCCGGCCAAAGTCCGAATCATTTCTGCAATTCCGACTTCGGCCAAAATTCTTGTACTAAACTCGCACTTCGGGCTGTCGCGGTAACATATATATAACATAAACATTGCCATGCACACCTTCTCTACTACCGCATAATTCCGACGGAACTGACCTCTTGGGAACTGTGATTGACAAAAAGTAGCGCCGAATCCTGTTTGATTGTAATCCTAAGCGCGCACTGAGGTTGAAATAATGTGTTTCTCCTAACATACAAATATGTTTTTTCCCCGCTTTTGTTCCAAAAATAAATTCCTTCTGCACATAGCAGAGAAATCAGGTTCCAGATATAGCGAGAAATAAGTAAAGAGTGAGTGAGTGTGGATAGAGCTATAGCGAAGTGATATAGCAGCTAATCGACACAACAGGACCACTCACAGCTGGTGGCATCGTTTCCTCGTTTGCAATAAACCGCGATGGGGCTTCTCTATCGTTAATCCAATAGCCATACAATGTGCACACCAGACGTCCAGCTTCTTCTTCTTCAACATTCATAGTTATCGATCCCATCTAACGTGGGAAAAAGAAAATTACCTCGATATATTATTGAGTACGATATTTCTTATATCTATGTTCAAATGCAGTCGATCCCGCTTAATCGGATATCAGTGATTCCACAGTACAGGATATCCGATTAAGCGGTGTATCCGATTGCGCGGGGAGCGACGTTTGTGTAGTTTTTGTGTATTGAAAAATGTGAAGAATCGATGCAGTAAAACGTGATGACGTGAAGTTTTTTTTGTTTCTCTGTAATACCTGTTATGTGTAGTGCTGCCATCTGCCACCAGTTTTTTCTAACTATGAGTGAAGTGTTATGATTGAATGATTTATCGTTGTAGGAATGTTGCTCTCTGTGGCGAGACTTTTTAACGGGGAGATCGGCTCGCATTTGCGCCTTGAAGTTGGGAACCACAGAAAACCAACTTCAGCCGACCTCCACTGTGGGGTTCGAACACGGATCCTCGCATCGCGAGTCCGTCACTATAACCACTCGACCACCACAGCGGCAATAAAACCACCTTATTTATTGACAATACATATGACAAACATATTTATTTTTAAATATGTTTGTCAAATGTTTAGAAATCACATTGAATGGTTTTGGTGGCATTGTTGGAGTTTTCATGTATATACACATATCATTTTTTGTCTAAATGGAAAGATATTGCAAAATATGCTGTAAACTTATGTTGTGTTCATCACTTTGTGAAGCTGATTTGTTTAATATTGTAGATATTGAGAATATTTGCAATCGACGAGATTTATTTTTGAAAGTAAGTGTAATCTGATGGGGTGGAAGATGTTTTAACCCCCGAAAACTGTTAACAGTATATTAATATTGTTTTGTATTAGTGAGAATATTTTATATATAAAGGGTTATATGTAATTAAAAAAAAATGTACTGGTGGTTGTTTTTAAGCAACCATTTTGCCATTGACTGATCAATATCTCTACCTAAGTAGATAAACCAAGACGGAGAAGACGAGAGCTCAGTGCTCGGTACTTCGCATCAACTAGCAACGGCACATGCTAATGTTTTTCGCTAAAGTGCGTTTTTCTCAAAAGTAAGTCAACTGCGAGCCCCGCCCACGAGAGGGAGGGAGTGAGTGCTTTTAGGTGTCCTCTCTTGAAAGCACCCCAAGATTAGATAAGGGACATTTTTTCGAACACCATTCATTGAAATGTCTTGAAACGTTGGGTGTCTTTCAACACGATAGTGTTACAAATTTTAGCACAAGGATTTTTTTTTTAATTAAAATTGTTCAAAAACATTTTATTTCACAAAATATGGGTAAATTTTGGTGATTTTTGAAAAAGTTGCACGTTGTTGGAGTTAAAATTCGATAAAAACATCCAACAAAATTAAAATCCTGAAAAAGCTCGTGTTAAAATATATAACACCATAGTGTTGAGCGACACACACAAAGTTTCAAGACATTTGAATAAGTGGTGATCGAAAAAATTTTCCTAATCTAACAAAAAACTTAGTTTTGAGGAAAAAAAAACATTATATCGGAAAACATTAGCATGTGTATATAATGCTTGTGTCAGCAGTTTACATTAAAATATTTTTATTACAGGTAGAACAAAAACTTTTAAATAGTTGGACTCAGAAAATTTCATAGTATTTAAAAATTGGAAAACGTGTTTTTTGGAAAATTTGCGTGCACTAACCGCGCTTAAATATGTATTCATCTTAACCCAGCAATATTTTACATTAGTACCAAATGCTTCATTGAATAGAAACATTATGCGTATAGAGTGGTTGATGCGCATTAAAAGAGTCGACATGTGAAGCGTGATATTCGATTAAGCGGGGAAAAGTCGTTGAAATTATCGTATTAGGCGGGGAACTTTAGCATTTTATCTCTATTATGTGTTATATGGGAGAAATTTTGTTGCAGGAGGATTTTATCCATTTAAGCGGGATATCCGTTTATCCCAGCGATTCGCAACCTTTTTTACTCGCGGAGCGAGTAAAAAATTCAGTGTCTAATGTCTATGGGGCGGAGCCCTGTTTGACTCGATTAGCCCCTTTTTGTACTTAATTTGTATGGCAGAACCTTGTAGGCATCTCTTATTTACTTATCTATCAAATTTACTGATTCATTTTATTTTTCTCGAGCAGTCGTGGAGCCCCTGGGAGGTGCACACGGAGCCCTTGGGACTCCGCGGAGCAACGGTTGAGAACCGCTGGTTTATCCCTTATTCTTTCAAGTGTGACTGACTGCTCAATAATCAATATACTGAGATGAGTCTCAGTTGATACATATATGACGAGCTTTTTTTTCACTCCATTTCTTTGCTCTCATGAATTCTTTAACTTTTATTAATTCTGAAAATTTTCAGTTAAAAAATATGCAATTTTTATTAATTATGAATATTTCCTCTCACATTGTGAATATAATTTATTATGAATTTCCTAACAATTCAGAATTTGCGTTACTTTTAAAATTTTTTGTATCAGTAATTCTGGAAACTTCTCTCTGTCATTATAATTATTTTTAATATAGAAATAACTTAAATAACTTAAATAATACTTACTCTGTCATTATAAGTATTTTTTTCCTTTCTTTAACAACGAATTTTTATTGATTCCCAAATTTTCTGACATTTTTCTCATAAATTCCGAGAACTTTTTTATCTATTTTTAATTCTGAATTTTTTCTATTTTTAATTCTGAATTTTTTCTATTTTTAATTCTGAATTTTTTCTATTTTTAATTCTGAAATTACTTTTCTCGTGAATTTTTAAATTTTGTCAAATTAAAATTTAACAAAAAGTTTTGAATCTTATTAAATTTTCTTTAGTAAATTCTAATTTCTTTTCCTTCTTGAATTCCGTGTGAATTATTTTTAATTCCTATTGGTTCTGAATTTTTTTGTTCTTGTTTGTTCTGAATTTTTTCTTTCTTAAATTCTGAATTTTCATTAATTCTGAGAATTTTTCTGTCACAAATTCTTAAATGATGCAATTCTTTCTGTCTTGAATTTTGAAGTGTCATTAATTAGGAAATTGTTTTCTCTCATTAATTAGGAAATTGGTTTCTCTCATTAATTAGGAAATTGTTTTCTCTCATTAATTAGGAAATTGTTTTCTCTCATTAATTAGGAAATTGTTTTCTCTCATTAATTAGGAAATTGTTTTCTCTTATTAATTCTGAATTATTTCTCTCAGGAAAATTCTGAATTATTTCTCTCAGGAAAATTCTGAATTATTTCTCTCAGGAAAATTCTGAATTATTTCTCTCAGGAAAATTCTGAATTATTTCTCTCAGGTAAATTCTGAATTATTTTCCTCTGGTGTATTCTGGAATGACATTCTTCATGAATTCCAAATTTTTTTTTACTGGTAAAATTCGGAAAGATTTTCTTTATGAATTCTAATTTTTTTTTTTTTTTTGGTAAAATCTGGAATAACTTAACTATCTGCAGGAATTCTGAGATTTTTTTCTTACATAAATTCTGGAATTTTTTCTTTCATAAATTTTAAAATTTTTTCTCCCATGAATTTTGTTATTTTTTTAACATAAATTTTAAATGTTTATTAAATATATATATTTACTAAATTATTTTCTCCTCTCATTGATTGGAGAGAAAAAATCCAATCCTGTAAAATTCTGAAGTTTTTCTTTCTTGAACTCTGAGATTTTTTTCTCTCAAAATCTGGTAATTTTTTCTCCATTTATGCTCAAATTTTTGCTGTCAGAAATTATAAAATTTCATGAATTTTGATTCTTTTCTCTCTAAAAAATTTCTGAATTTTCTTCAGTTCTGAAATAACTCCGTGCTCATAATTCATAAAATTTAATTAATTATAGAATTTTTCTAGCATGAAACCCGAATATAAATTTTTTTTCTTCTGAAAATAATAATTTACTTCATTAAATGTGATTTTCATTAATTTCCTTCTCTAGGGGAAACCATGCTCATATTTTTCTTTTCATCATTTTTCAAGGCATTCACAAACACGCACAAAAACACCATCGAATACCCTAATTTTCGCTACGAACGACCTCAGATCAACCGGAAACCAATCCACCGGAACTCGAACTATCGAGACAGTCCCGTATCTCACGCGAACATCCGGGACAGATATCTTCACGCAACGCTCTGTAACGAGAAGACGCGATTTTCTGAGGTTTTCACACCCAGAATTTCATGAATTTACTGTCCAACGGAAAAAATATATATCCAAAAATTCATCAAAATGTGAATTTCTCTTTTCTTATTCATCCAAAGAGAAGGGTCTCTGAATGTTTCTTTCTCCTCAGTGGATGTCTGTCTGTCTGTCCTGTCGGTCATATCCGCCTGGGGGCGCTCTGGGAGCCGGCGTAACGACTCCAACGAAAAACCGATCGAACATTTCGCCTACAAATCGCGAGAGAGGCGGGTTAGATCCAAGGCTACGCCCTCGATTATTACACACAGTTCAGCTGGTGGTGTGTGTGTGTGCGAGTGTATGTGAGAGTTGTGTCTCTCTCTCTCGGTGTTCTCTGTCTCTGTCTCATCTCATTCGAAAAAAAACCTCCACGGACATCACAACCTTCTCTGAAATTCCGACGACTCTCACAACTACCACAGCGGTCGGTATCCACCCGGATGTCCAGCGATGGTCGTTACCGAACTCTACGTTTTGATTCTTCTCTCTGTGTGTGGATGCATTCTGTAGACTGCGAATTGACTCAACAGGTTAAGGACCGGAATTGATTTGGGGGCAGTGCAAACCTGTGCCGTCGTCATGGAAGAAAACATAGAGGAGATGATGCTGTCCTTGTATAATGAGACTTTCGACTGTGTGTACTTGAACGGTACGTCGTCTAACACGTCGAACTGCACCGACGTTGATGTGATGAAGTATACCGGTGGACCGGCGATAATCCTCGAGTTTGCGAAGATCCTCTACAGCCTGGTGTTTATAGTCGGCCTCGCTGGTAATTCGCTGGTTCTGTACGTGGTACTGAGATTCTCCAAGATGCAGACCGTCACGAACATGTACATTTTCAACCTGGCTCTCGCCGATGAGATGTTTCTCACGGGTCTACCGTTCCTCATAGTGACGATGTTCTTCGAGCACTGGCCGTTCGGGAAGATAATGTGCAAGATATACATGACGACGACGTCGATCAACCAGTTCACGAGCAGCTTGTTGCTGACCGTCATGAGCGCTGACCGCTACGTGGCCGTCTGCCATCCTATATCGTCTCCGCGTTACCGCACACCTTTCATCGCCAAGTTCATCTGCCTCACCGCTTGGACCGTGTCCGCACTGCTGATGGTCCCCATATACATCTACGCTGGGAGCTTAGAGAACGACAACCGGACGACGTGCAACATCTTCTGGCCTGAGAGCTCTTTCATGAACGGACAAAAGGCGTTTACCCTCTATTCATTCACCCTTGGGTTCGCCATACCTCTGGTCCTCATCCTCTTGTTCTACTTCCTGGTCATCTGCAAGCTCCGCAAGGTCGGTCCGAAGAACAGGTCCAAGGAAAAGAAGCGTTCCCACAGGAAAGTCACTTACCTCGTCCTCACCGTGATTACAGTGTACGTCATCTGCTGGCTGCCGTACTGGATAACACAGGTCTATATCACCCTTCTACCGCCGATGCAAGGTCAGAGCAGCCTCGGTCTAACCATCATCCTCCTCGCTGGTACCCTGTCCTACGCCAACTCGGCAATGAACCCGATTCTCTACGCTTTCCTCAGCGACAACTTCAAGAAGAGTTTCGCCAAGGCTTTCATCTGCGCTGCCAAGAAAGAAGTCAACGCTCAGCTCAATGTTGAGAACAGCGTTTTCCCGAAGCACACACGTAGTGGTTCCTCCAGAGCTCAACCCAGACGCGAGGACAAGCCGAAGAACGAACTCGAGCCGTCGACGGCCATCACCTTGACCTCGAGATCGAATATCGTGTTGTCCAGCGACAAGGACCACACGGTGAAGAACGGTTACAACAAACAGACCGGTGACAGTGAACCGACCCAGGTGTAGACCAACAGGTGAATGGCATATGCTCAAACCACATTGAACCAAAATGTTGGTGTGGTAGTGGGGGGAGGGAGGAGGGAGGGTCTAAGTTGGACGTAACTGGACACCAACCCATATGAGGTCGGTGAAAATTCTCTACAAAACACGTGAATTTATCGACGTATACCGGTGCTACAGATTACGGTGCATTTTCTGGACGTCGTATAAGAAATGCCCCACATACGTGGTGAGAGGATAATAATTCACACCCTGAAATGAAAAATTTTTACATTAACAACATGCATGTTTTTTTCCGCTAAATCTCGCATGCAAATTTCAAAAATTTTACAAAATTTTTTTCCAAAAAAGGACCATGTTTGTATATAATATTTGGACAAAAATATACCTAAAGATGGCGTGACTATATATTTATCAAGCTCAAAATCAGTATTTCGAAAGCTCAAGATTAATAGACTTGATGCCACAGAATTTTTTAAAATTAATAATGTAAAAATTTGTTGTTTTTTTTTAAAACAAACAGTGAAATTATTCCTGGAAGAAAAACGTTCGCAGTCATATATCATTGAAAGCCAGCCAATCAGTGACTTGGAATCGTTTACGATGATGGTGAATAATGAAAAAATTGTGACGTGGCAATTGTTTTTAAATTACAAGCATGCGTTTGTTTCATGATCGTGATCATGATCATGGTGATGATGATGATGGTGATATTCAGGGTAAGTTGAAAAAATAAACATTTGTTGAATTGATTATAAATTGTTGCACAGAAAACGATAAAGATTTGAATGTAATTATATACATATATATATATAAATTGAGAATGGAATTAGAATAAAATTGGAAATTTTTTTTCTGTAAATTTGATTTATTTTTGCATCAGTTTCTGATTATGAAGGAAGTTATTTATCATATTCAAAAATACAATATAATTTAAAATTTCCATTTTCAGTATAAAAAGGAATTTATTATATTCCGAGATATACAATAATTTATGATTTATCCTAGATTTACTATGTACAGTCGAATCCCGTTATAACGAACGCCAAGAGACCGGAGGAGTCACTTCGTTAAAACGAAATTTCGTTATAAAGGAATTCCAGGTTACCTAGCATTGTTCCTATATAAACTTATTTGGGGGAATTAGAAAAGTGTTCGTTAAAACGAGATTTTCGCTATAACGGTATTCGTTAAAATTGGATTCGACTGTATTATAATTATTCTGTAGAAATTTTTATTCATGTTAGCCTGATTTCGAGAAAATTTTCCGTAGTTTACAGATTTTTCCTGATAATGTAAAATAAGATTATATTGGATAACTTTTAGAATTATTTGTTGAAAATTTCAGGATATAATGAATGGGGCGGGGGAGAAATTGATGAAAGTCTAGAATTGGGGGGAAGAAAATCCAGAATTTTCATAAAAGAATAAATTTCAGAATTTATGGTGAAAATATTCGGAATTTATCGGGGTGAATGTTGCAGAATTTGTTTGTACAAACTTTATGAGAAAAGAAATTCAGAATTTCTAAGAAAATATTCCAGAATTTCTAAGAAAATATTCCAGAATTTCTAAGAAAATATTCCAGAATTTCTAAGAAAATATTCCAGAATTTCTAAGAAAATATTCCAGAATTTCTAAGAAAATATTCCAGAATTTCTAAGAAAATATTCCAGAATTTATGAGAAAAATTCAGAATTGAAATTAATTAGGGAAATTCGAAATTAGAATTAGTGAGAAAAAATTCAGAATTATGAAAGAAGAAATTTAAGAATTATGAAGGAAGAAATTTAAGAATTATGAAGGAAGAAATTTAAGAATTATGAAGGAAGAAATTTAAGAATTATGAAGGAAGAAATTTAAGAATTATGAAGGAAGAAATTTAAGAATTATGAAGGAAGAAATTTAAGAATTATGAAGGAAGAAATTTAAGAATTATGAAGGAAGAAATTTAAGAATTTATTATAGAAAAAGAAATTTTAAAGACAAATTTTCAGAACTCACGACAAAAGAAATTCTGCAATTTGCAAGAATAAAATTTCAGAATTTATTGAAGAAAGAATTTCAGAATTTATTGAAGAAAGAATTTCAGAATTTATTGAAGAAAGAATTTCAGAATTTATTTTTAAAAAATTTCAGAATTCACGAAGAAAATTCAGAATTTATGAAAGAAATTCAGGAAGTGAAGAAAGATATTTGAACGTAAATTATACATATACACACACACATAGGCCTATATAAAGAATAAACTGGAAAAAAAAATTTGGTAAATTTATTTTTCATCAATTTTTGATTATAAAGGAATTTATTTTATTCAGAAATACAATAACTTAGAATTTATACTAAAATTTAGATACAGGTATATCGATTCTGTAGATATTTTTCTTTACGGTAATTTAAGATGAATGTCTGATTCTGAAAAAAATTCCCATAATACACTGGTTTTTTCGTGACAATTATAAAAGGTAGCAGCATTATATTTCGGAATTTTTTCGGAATTATTTTTCGCGAATTATACTTCTATTATTAATAGATAACACAGTTCATTTATTGATTATTATGTAGTTATGATTACCAGAACTCAATAATCATATGATAAAGCGTTTGATAATTAAATGAAATATTCATATATAATCAATATCGATTATGAGGATATTAATTATTAGCCGATACTATTTAGCATGATTGTGTGATGTTTATTACCGATTATTATTCACTTCACGGCTCGAATTATCGTCATAATATTATGGCACGTCTATAAAGACTCGTATTTTGTATTTCTTTTCAATAGAAAAAAAAACTAAATCAGGGGCTCTTAAACAGGGATCCCTGGACCCTTCGAGATGTCTGGAGAGATTTCGGGGGGGGGGGGAGGTCCATGAACGTGGATAATAAAATTAACATTGTTTTTACTTTGAATGCTATGTATTACTTAATTACTATACAATGAATGTTTTTGTTTTTTTCCCTGAAGAGGTCCACGGACTTCATTTTATTGGTACGGGGGGGCCCGTGGGCTTCATCTCATTTGCTCTATAATGAGTATTATTTTTGAAGGAGGTTCGCGGCCTTCATCTTATGGTCACAAGGTGTCACTGGGCTTCATCTCAATTGCTATAGATTGAAAAATATTTTATAAAGGATTCCGTGGACTTGATCTCAATTACCATATAATGGATACTATTTTTTAAAGGAATCCATGGTCTTCATTTTATGACACAGGGGGGGTTCCGTGGGCTTCATCTCGATTTATATATAATGATTATTATTTTGTAAAGGGGTCAGTGGGCTTCATCTGAATGGCCATGTAATGAGTATTATTTTGTCAAGAGGTCCACGGACTTCATTTTATTGGCACGGGGGCCGTGGCCTCATTACAATTGCCATATAATGAATATTGCTTTGTTACGTTTCCCGTAGGCTTCATCTCAATTGCTCTATAACGAGTGTTATTTTGTAAAGAGACTCGTCGCCTTCATCTTATTGGCACAAGGGGTCGGTGGGCATCATCTCAATTGCTATATAATGAATATTACTTTTGTAAAGGAGTCCGTGGGTTTCATCTTAAATTGTCATACAATGTATATTATTTTGTAAAAGGGTCCATGGCCTTGATGTTATTGGCACAGGGGGTCCGTGGGTTTCATCTTGAATTGTTATATAATGAATATTATTTTCTAAAGGGGATCGTAGCCGTCCTTTCATTGACGCAGGTGGGGGGGGGGGTCATCGATTTCATCTCATTCGCACAAAGAGCGAGTTTTTGTATCATTAAAGGAGGATGTGGATTTGAAAAGCCCGTGATGGGGTTAAGAACCCTCGCTCTAGGCAGGACTAAAAAGGTACCAATGGAACTAAAAAGCACAAGAGCCACTTGCTCTTTTTATCGCTTTGCATGACAATCTAGTCATGCAAAAAAAATCTTTGAAATTATAAAATTAATTTACTTGTAATTATTAAATTAATTGCACTGCATTCGAAAATTATGCAAATAAAAACTTTACATGCATAAATAATTTCTTCTACAAACAAGTTGGATTATAAATGTACAAATAGGTGTTCGAGAGAATTGGTATAAAAACCCATTACCCATTTTGAAAGTTATTTATATTGTGCTGATGAAGATTTGGGCCTCTCAGAATAATCATTCGATAAAAAATTCACAACAACGGCATCCATTTATCCGATTTTATCCTGAGAATACGGCCACGGACCTCTTCACAGAAAAATATCCAGTAGATACATACGGTTTCGGCCCCGCTTAATCGATATCATCGATTCCAGCACACGACATCGGATTATTTGGGGAACGATTCAACTGACATTTTACAACGTTAGTATAGTTTTTATATTGCGAAACTGATAGAGGATCAATATTAATGCAGCTTTTCGGGTAAATCAGACATCAAAAATGAAATGAAAATTGTATTTCATTACAATAATCACAATAAGTAAAATCTTTCATTTTCATTAAGAAAATTGAAGCCCTCTGTTGGCTTAACAGAGAACAAAAATGAAATAATTAAATGCACGTATTGAAGACAGCACGAATACTTGTATCCACTCTCAAATGTAACATATTCCCATTAGTTTCAAATGTTTCATCCAATGAAAACATTATGTGTATAGTGATTGATGTGTACAGTATTAAGAGTTGACCTGTGAAGCGCAATATTCGTTTTGTCCGTTTAACGGGTATCCGGTTATCCGATTAAGGGGGATGGGGTGAATGCGTGACTCTACGTCCATGCCCGGCGTGTTCGTGAAGTGACAAGTAACTAGTCGATCAATTCTAAAAATAGCCAGTGTCTTAGAGCTGACACATGATTGCCACTTCACCGAGACGCTTAACTTTCGGACTTGGGCAGTAACATATTATTGTTAGTTTGGGAATTCCTCAGAGGAATGTTTACAAGGTGCATGTGCGGCTTAGTTGAGGTTGTAACAATGTGAAAACAATTGTTTTAACAGAAGTTAATCGTTTGGTCATCCAAGTTCACAGCGGACTTAAAATCGCTGTAAGGACTCTAAGGGGTGCATGGACCTCTGATTAAGAACCCCTGGTATACCCACATAACTGGTATTCACTGGCTAATTAACTCAGACCTGTTTAAACGAATGCGTAATCCACATCAGTGTTTTTCCAACAGTCGCCAAATTGGTGGTGGTAAGCTGAAGTTGGTTTTCTGTGGATACAAACTTGGAGGCGCGAATGCGGGCCGAGCCATCACCTCCTAGAGATCGAAGGCCTCTGCACTCTGCACTGTTTGCCATAAACGTCATTCAGACTACCTAGCAAGTTTGCCACATTTTGAAACACAGCATCCGATTCCGTTTCTTCTTATTTTGGCGTAGAATCTTTCTGATTGGCTCACAGATACTGCATAGTGATTGGATGTGGGGCACAGAAATCGCCAATTCCGAACCCGACCATTTCTTTTCCTCACAACGATGATACTGGCACGAGCAGGGAATTTTTTTCCCTTAATATTCTGAGGGAAAATGGACTACTTACTAACGTCACAAACTGAGTGCGGAGACCTTCTATCTCTAGGAGGTTCTGGCCTAGCTCCCCGTTAAAAAGTCTCGCCTCAAAGAGCAGCAGACCTACAATGATACAAATATCCAATCATTACACTTCACTCGCTTCATTTCTGATACATAGATGGTAGCACTGAAAATCAGACATCACTATATACGCACTCACACTGTTAGGTAAATACACACACTTCTGACACAATTGCTCGGTAGTAAATTTTCCATGGCGATAGACCGGAGTTGTGCTCAGTTTGAAAGAAAGAATTTCTCAACCCTTTTTTTCACCCATGGGCCCCTTTGGACTACATTTTTCTTGTGGCTCCCCCCCCCCCCCCCCCCGTCTTCACCAGGGCCTCTAAGATCCACGAATGAGACTCGTCTACTTATTGAATTGATTTCTGAGTAGGCTTTTAGCTTTCTAGCGCACGAAAATTTCATAAATACAATGGATTTCAAAGCACGTGGGCTAAATACCCGCCAGCCTCCATCTTGTGGCAGTATAATCAAATTGTGTGAAATTAGTCACATTTTTGTTTACCATATTTCACTTACATGTTCACGCGTATGCGTTGTATTTCTTTTCCTCACCGGTTTCAGTGGCCCCTTGATCGAAGCTGGACTGGGAGAGATCTCGGCAACTGGATGAGTCGAGTGGCAGAATTCTTCATTGTGTGTTCAGAGTTCATTCATTGTGGTCCCTTTTGATAGCTCCCCTTTTACTTTATTCTCAGCCATATAGAATATCTCAGGGAGCTATAAGGTCCCCTCATTGCAAACCACTGATCTATTTAGTGGTACTGTAGTGGTGGGTGGGTAAGATACGGAGTTAGAGATGGGAAGAGTTCAGGGGACATGGGTTCAAACCTACCCACCTCCAGAGATAAAAATTAAAAAATTATCTCCAGATAATTTTTTTTTGTGGTCGGCTGAAGTTGGTTTTCTGTGGTTCCCAACTTCTAGGCGCAAATGCGAGCCGATATCCCCGTTAAAAAGTCTCGCCACAGAGAGCAACAGTCCTACAACGATAAATCATTCAATCATAACACTTCACTCATAGTTAGAAAAACAGGTGGCAGATGGCAGCACTACACATAACAAGCATTACAGAGAAACAAAAAACTTCACGTCAGGTTTCACTACACGTACACGCACATTCCAGTTGGGGGTTCCGCGGGGGGGGGGGTTGCATGTGTGGTGTAGCAGTAGTAGGTAAGGCCTCCGAAAAATGGCTAGGGGATCCATGATGTTCTTAAGTCAGCCACCTCGTTGGGCAGTTTGCCTGCTGTGGCGTTGTATTTGTATTTGTGTTAGGTATATTGAATCGTCAGCAGCAGCTATTGATCCTGCAGAACCTTTGCAAAGGCTTATTTCTTGGCACAAGCGCTGCACGGGCGTAGGGGAAACAATTGAAAACGTTGTGAAATGGCAATTGAATTGTTCCTCAAATAATCGGTTATTGTGTGCTGGAATCGTTGATATATATTGTAACTGGTGGGGATTTTAGGAGCTCAAGTTCACGTAATTTCAGGTTTAAGAAATGAAATGGTGTGTCTCTAAATTTGTGTCTGTTTTGCCAGCAAGATAGTCCACAAATTATTTTTTCTTAATTATTCATTTTTTGCCAATCAGAAAATAATTTTCCATATTTATTTTTGTTGCCAGTTTGCAAATTATTTTCAATATTCATTTTTTTGCTACTCCGCAAGTTATGTTCCATATTTATTTGTTGTCAAACCGCGAATTATTTCCCATATTCATTTTTCGCCAGTGTGTCCGCAAATTATTTTTCTTCCATTTATTCATTTTTTTTCTGCCGGTCCGTAAGTTATTTCCGTTATTTCCTCCGGTCCGCGCCGAAATTGATCAACTATATTTTCTACCGCTATTTCCCACAAGTGTCTAAAGTCTGAAAATACCGCTATAGGCGTATAAATTGCCTTCAAAAATCCCATTCCGCAGGGATATCCATTGAAACCAACCCCCCCCCCCCCCATCAACGTCATCATAATTGCTATTATTATTGATAGCCGCGGAATACTGGTTGAGAAACACTGATACATTAAATCTGATTCACACAGAGATTTAATTTTCGAATAAATACTCTCGCGGAGACTTCGAAAAATAATGATGCAGCCGAAACTGATTCAGAAGGTTTCGGAAATTTTTCTGATAATTATGGAAACTGATGCATGAGCCCATTCAGTAATGCAAAATCGATTTCCATTTCTTTTAATGGAAATAAGAGTACCTCTCTCTCTCTCTCTCTATCTTTTCCCCTCTCCTCTTCTCTTTCTTTCGCAATCAAGTGTTTTCCTGATTATTACTTTTTTCTAAGTAATTATTACGCTTTTGAAAATACTATTACGGAGAGAAATCCCATGCGGTTTTGTATGATAGGTATTATTTTTCCAAGTTTTTAAATGGAAAAGTTAAGTTTTTTTTTCTCGGATTTTCCTGCTATTTGAAATGGATTTTCTCGGGAAAAGGAGAAGGAAAAATTTTGAGATTATTTCATTTTCTCTAAGGCTTCTTTGATAATATTTACGGGGGAAGAATTTTGTGAAACCCCGGTAAAATTGGAAATGGTATTAAACTGGAACAAAAATCGTAAATGCGATTGTGAAATGAAAATGTGGGCGGGGTGCATGTGTGGTGTAGCAGTAGTAGGTAGGGGCTACATAAAATGGCTCGGGGATCCATGATGTTCTTAAGTCAGCCACCTCGTTGGGCAGTTTGCCTGTTGTGGCGTTGTATTTGTATTTGTATTTCATATCATTGTTTTATTCCATCGTTGGATATTACAAAAGTGGCGATTGGACATCTAAAGATTCATCTGATGTGTGGCCAGTGACCTCAAATGTGATTTTGTAAAAATGAACTGAGCGGTACATTTACAGATCACTTAGGGCAGTATTCGCCGACATGGTTTAAGCTGTAGTCACAATTTTTTGATAAGAGATCAACATAGATTGGTTAAAAACCTGAATTTAACCAATTCTTGTCGTTCCCTTATCCAAAAGTTGTGACTACAGTTTGAACCATGTCGGTGAATACCACCTGTACGATAACTCACTCGAAAGAAGTGGACTGTAAACACTTTTTAATAATTATAATTTTACGATAATTTTAATTCACAAATATAAACAAATGAACTCGCTCAAAATCCCGATCGAGGGAATCGTTGTACAATTGACCAGCTCGAGGTCTCAACTCATACTCACTCACACACACACTGTCACACTCATAAAAAATGCTTTTTTTTCTCTCTCTCTCTCTCTCTCCCTGGGGACGGGAGGGGAGCTCTCATCACCTTTTGACCTCTGCTCTCTCCTTACTTTTCTTCTTCTTCTTTTTTACTATTATTATTATTACGCAGCAACATACCGCCGGGCGTTGCAATGTTCTTTGAACATTCAACCAATTGCAATTATAATGTAATAATATATAAAACTGATCGTTTCAAAATCTGAACAAATACAAATTTTAACTAAATACACAGAATAAAGAAAATTGACACACTCAATTACATTATAAATCAACACCTTCCGATACATAATAAAGCATAATATACGATATTTACATTAATTTTCCATAGGTAAAATACACAATTTTGAAATTGGTCGCTTATATGTGCCTGAAGCCGTTTTCACAGCAACCACTCTAATCTTGTTATCCTGTTTGCCAGGATATGTTTCCGTAATTCGACCTATAGACCATTTACAAGGAGGTAAATTATCCTCTTTAACAATGACCATGTCACCTATTTTTACGTTTTCCTTTTCGAAGAACCACTTATTCCGTTGCTGTAATGTACTCAAATATTCTCGATGCCACCTTTTCCAAATGACTTGTACGAATTTCGTTGTTTGTTGCCATCGGTTAAGCCGATTTTCTGGCACCGAAGTCAACTCTGGTTCTGGAAGTGAAGTGATCGGTCTTCCAATAAGAAAATGACCAGGTGTTAGGGCCTCCAAGTCATTTGGGTCTTCTGACATGGCAGATATTGGTCTAGAATTTAGGACTCCTTCTATTTGAGTCAAAACAGTAAGAAATTCTTCGTAAGTGAGCCTTGTCTGGCCGATGGTTCGTTTTAAGTGGTATTTGCAAGATTTCACTCCTGCTTCCCAGAGACCACCGAAGTTTGGTGTTCGGGGAGGAATGAATTTCCAATCTATGCTATCCGAGGATAAATAGCCAGCAAGGTCCTCATCTGGTTGAGCTACAAGGTTGTATAAGTTTTTGAGCTCAACAATTGCTCCCACAAAATTTTTTGCATTATCTGAATACAACTTAACACACTTTCCTCTTCGAGAAGTGAACCTTTTAAGAGTTGCAATAAATGCAGCAGTGGTAAGATCAGTAACAATATCCAGATGGATCGCTTTCGTCACTAAACATACAAAAATACACACATATATTTTATTCAAGGTACCCTTTCTTTGATTTTTGTACTTTATAGAAAAGGGTCCACAAAAATCAACACCAGAAATGTTGAATGCAAAATCTCTCGTTACACGATCCTTCGGTAAAACACCCATAATTTGTTGAGCCGTTATAGGTTTAGCTTTAAAGCACACAATACAATCATGAACAATTTTTCTACATACACTTTTACCATTTATAACCCAAAACTTTTGTCTGAGTTGATTCAATAATGCTTGTGGCCCTAAATGCAGATACGCATTATGATAATGTACAACAATCAACTTGGTTAATCGGTGTTTTGTGAGCAATAGAATAGGAAACTTCTGATTATAGCCCAGTGTACTATTACTTAATCGGCCACCAACTCTCAATATTCCTTTTTCGTCCACAAAAGGATTCAAACTTTTTATCGGACTGTCGAAAGGGACCTTACCTTTTTCTTTCAGACCTTTGAGTTCTGGTTTGAACTCCTCACCTTGAATCAATTTCACGAGATGCAGCTCAGCATTATTGATTTCTTCAGCATCTAAAGGACTATATTTTTTCTTGTTTTTACAATTATTAAGAAACCTAAAAATGAAACTCAAAATACGAACAATCTTAATATACACATTACTAAGATTCAAAAAATCACTGATAAATGACCGAACTGAAACACTAAAAGTTTGTATATCACAAATATTGTCACTCATACTGCAAATTTTGAATTCACGTTGAAAGCCATCTTGTATGACCGCTGACGGGATCGTTCTGTTTGGGTATTCACTGTCCGTAAGAAACTTTGGACCGTTCCTCCATAAAACACTTTGTTCCAGTCTCTCTGGAGCTAGACCTCTGGAAATGAGATCTGCGGGATTTTCTTCGGATGAAACATGTCTCCATTGCTGCACAGTTGTTAGTTCCTGTATTGTAGCTACACGATTTGCCAAGAACGTTTTCAGAAGATGTGGTTCTTTCTGGATCCAAGACAGCACAATCATAGAATCACTCCACAAATACACTGCTGAAACGTCGAGCTTCAGTGAAGCTTTTATACTCTTCATCAACTTAGCTAGTAACACTGCCGCGCACAGTTCCAACCGCGGAATAGTTGTACGTTTAATTGGAGCTACTCTTGATTTGCTCGAAACCATTTTTACTCTCACGCGTCCGGTAGATGAAGTAGACTTGCAATAGATAACAGCCCCGTATGCAGATTCAGAGGCATCTGCAAACCCATGAATCTCGATCGTAGTTGGCTCAGATATCAAAATACATCTATCTATTTTTAGGTTATTTATAGACAGAAGAGATTCGATGAACTCGTGCCACTCTTGTGCCTCCTTTGCTGGAAGTGGATCATTCCAGTCAATTTTCAGAAGCCACAGTTTCTGCATGAAAATTTTTGCTTTTGATACCACAGGTCCTATCAATCCCAGTGGATCAAAAAGTCTTGCGATGGTAGATAGAACATTCCGTTTGGTGAATACTGTATTGCTGTCAGCTTTCACACTGAAAGAAAAGCAATCTTCACTTGGCTTCCAGGAAATTCCCAAAGCCTTTATTTCACTTGGGTCGGAAAAGGTATAATCACAATCTGAAAATAATTTTGGAATGAGCGCTGGATTATTTCGGCACCACTTATGCAGCTTCATGCCTGCAGTATTGAGGATGCCTATCAGTTGCTGTTGAAGCTCTTTCGCTTCCAGCAAGGTTGGTGCCCCGGATAGGACGTCATCCATATAAAAATCACTGGTTAGGACAGAAGCCGCTAGAGGAAAGTTGTTTCCTTCATCCTGTGCGAGTTGTTTCAAGGTTCTCATGGCGAGAAACGGTGCGCTCACTGTCCCGTAAGTTACAGTTGATAACTCATAAATTTTTATGGGCTCGTTCTTGCCTTCCTTCCACAAAATTCTTTGAAGGCTTTTTTGACTCGGATGAATTTTTATCATTCGGTACATCTTTTCGATGTCCGTAATGAAAGCAAACTCGTGCTTCCTAAATCGGATCATTATTGAAAAAAGATCCTCTTGGATCACTCCTCCGTTATACTGAAGAGAATTCAAAGAATTGCCCTTTGTGGTAATCGTGGAAGCATTGAAAACAGTTCGTAGTTTTGTTGTCGTTTTATCAGGACGGTATACACCGTGATGGGGCATGTAATATGTGACCTTTGGCTCTGTGGTCTCATTCACCTCACTCATATGCCCAAGTTCTAGATATTCTTTGAGAAAATCTTTGTATAATGCCTGATAATTTTTGTCTCTCTCTAACCGATTCCACAGAGAGTTTAGTTGTTTTAACGCCATACTCTTGGACTCTCCAAGGCACCCGGGATCCTCCTTGAGAGGCATGGTGATTATATACTGCCCCTTATTGTCTCTCATATGAGTCTCCTCGTAATGGGTTTCACAAATTTCGTTGTCCTTTGATACCACTGGCTTTTCTCCAACACTTTCAATTTCCCAAAATTTTTGCATTGTTTTATTCAAGTTCTCTTGTTGAACTAGTCCACAATGTATTGTTTGTTTCTCTTTAGTGGATAATGCGCCACTTACAACGTACCCGAATATTGTATTTTGTAGAATTAAATCGGTGCCACTAGGAGAAATTTGTCCTGTCAATAATAGTTCATAAAATATTTCAGCTCCCAACAATATATCTATCTGTCCTGGTTTGTTAAATTCTGGATCAGCTAAATTTACGTCCCTCACCCCCTCAATAGACACTTCTAGCTTTTGGGAGGGAGTGCTATTTGTTATTTTCTCCACTATCAAGAAGTCCAATTCCCTCTCATAGTCCTTTCTTTTATTAGCGAGAGAGGCTCTCACGCATCCCTTGATTGGCATTGACGCCCCGTTTAAGCAAGATACAACAAGATTTATTTTTTCTTTCTTCAACTCAAGTTTCTCTGCAAACTTTCTGGTTACGAAGTTCGACATAGAGCCCCCATCTAGCAGCGCTCTACCATTGTGGTATTGACCATCCTTATCTTTTACAAGGCATCTCGCTGTACTAAGTAAAACTGTCTTTTTTTGTTTGTTTCCCATGCAGCTGGTGGCTGTTATGGGGTTGGCATTGTGCTGTTTCGGCGTCGTTATATTGCTCGGGGGAGAATGTGTCATCTCCGTTCTTCCTGCAGGAGCAGCAACAACAGTTTCTTCTTCGCGGGGGAAATGCAGGGTCACGTGGTGTCTTTTATTGCACTTCGGGCAAGAGAACCTTGACCTGCATTTTTTCACCCCATGGGAAGATGACAGACAATTGAAGCACAAATTATTACTTTTTACAATTTTAATTCTCTCGTCCACTGATTTGCTTCTGTAATCAGAACACTTGTACAATGCGTGAGTTTCAATTCCGCATTGTACGCATAATGAGTCTTTTGAATCCGAGAGAAACACCTTTGACACATTTTTATTATTTTTTAAGTGGAAATTTCCTCGCTGTTTTTGAAACCCACTATTGCTCTCAGTGAGAGATCTACCTCGTGAAGCAAAATATATGTCGCTCTCTTTAGCTAATTCAAGCGGTCGAAACCATTTTTCTCCTTGCCTCACACTAATATGAGAAGCAGTTTCTCTATCTAATGTCTCAAACAACTTATCTGCAACAATGAGGTCTTTTAATGTGTCAAAATCTGACACTCTTCTGAGCTTCAGATAGTAATCAAAACTCGTTTTTAACCTCGACGCAAATTGCACATGCGTTTCATTATTACGATGAGCCCTTCGAAAATTCTCTAGACAAACCTGCGGTGTAGGCTCGTACTCTCGTAAAATAATTTCTTTTACCTTATCATAATTTGACAGTTCATTATCGCTTATGTGAGACAAAACGTTGGTTGCTTTTTCACCCAACAAATTCAATAAAATTTCTGACTTAAATTTCTCTGGCACTTTTTTTGTGTTAAATGCTCTTTCAAGTGATGCGAAGAAATACCCCCAACCTTCTGGCTGATTGGGTACTCTAACAGTTAGAGTTCTCACACTTTTAATAAGAGATTCAATCGTGTCTTCCTTTACTTCTGTTTTATTATGTTCAGTGCCGTCACAATTTAATTCTACTCGTACTCTAACTAACTCTAATTCTGTTTTGACGCGCTCTAATTTTATGCGTTCTAATTCAACCTCTCTTAGTTCCTCTGACTTTCTATCCGCTATTATTGTGGCTAGATAATCTTTTACAAAGTCGGGATCTTTTACACAAGCTTGATTTTGCAAAATAAGTTCTTTTAACTCACTCACCTTCGCATTCTCGATGACTATTTCTCCAAGGTCCTGAGCAACTTGGATTAAGTCCTGCTTTTTTGCTCCAGCGAACATTTTGACGATGAAAGTTACGTATTCCGAATTATTTTAGCACTACTCACAGTTCTTTCGTGGTCACACAAGAACTCAACGAATACAAACTCGCTCCACAGACGTCTTCTCCGATTTGAACGACATTTTTCACAGTTAGTCTCCGTATGAGACGGACCAGATGTACGATAACTCACTCGAAAGAAGTGGACTGTAAACACTTTTTAATAATTATAATTTTACGATAATTTTAATTCACAAATATAAACAAATGAACTCGCTCAAAATCCCGATCGAGGGAATCGTTGTACAATTGACCAGCTCGAGGTCTCAACTCATACTCACTCACACACACACTGTCACACTCATAAAAAACGCTTTTTTTTCTCTCTCTCTCTCTCTCCCTGGGGACGGGAGGGGAGCTCTCATCACCTTTTGACCTCTGCTCTCTCCTTACTTTTCTTCTTCTTCTTTTTTACTATTATTATTATTACGCAGCAACACCACCCTTAGTGGACCAGCGGAATATTCACGTATCACTTGAGTTAACCACGACATAATTCCAGAGTACTTTAGTGATCCGTGGTATAATTCCAGAGCACTGAAGATACCATCCGCGGTACGTTTAATGATCATTTGAGTGAGCCGCGGTGGAGTTTCACATCGTTTAAGTGATCCACGGCATATTTACAGAGCACTTGTGTAACCCGCGACACAGTTCAGAGAACTTAAGCGGCCCGTAGTGTAGTTCCACATCACTCAAGCAGAAGGCGGCACATTTACTAATCACTTAAGTAACCTGCGACATATTTAGAGATCACATAATTGACCTGAGGCACCGTTTCAAAGCATTTAAGTGGCCATCCATGTGGTTTCACATCACTTATTGAAGCGCGGCCGATTTCCAGATCATTTAAAGTGATCCGCGGTTCATTTACAGATCACTTAAGTAACCTCTGGTGCTGCTCCAGATCACTTAAGCGACCCGCGACAAGTTTTCAAACCAATGAAGTTGCCCGTGATACGATAGGCTGAATTTGCATGTGCTGAAATTGCGCGTCTTGTCGGCCCTCGACAAGTTCCCAAACCAATTAAGTGGTCAGCACTTTCTTAAGCGTTGAGCACCCTTGGTCAACAGGTCCTGGGACTCAATCTGAACCAAACTGACCGTTATATCGGTGCATTTCTGAACTAATATCGGTTTCTGAAGAGAAAATTCCGTAATATACACCGAATGCTGATAAGCATCATATCACGTATATGTGAGATCCAATGCTGGGCTAGGCTAGGCTATCCGCAGCTGTTCAATCTAGGTTAATGTCACAACTAGAGGATTATGTCCTAGTCCTTAATGTCTTTTCTGTCCCACTTCTTTCGTTCGAAATACAGTCTGGCTCGGTTATAGCTGAGGATACGTAACTTTGGTATTTTCGAAATAGAGATGGATGAATGCGAAATTTGCCATTTTCGATGAAGAAATGCGAAAATGGGATTTTTATGTACCACTTCTCTGCGAAATCTTGATAATTATAAACTTTTTGAAGCGAAATGGGAAGGGACTTTTCTGAACAAGTGATGACAAATAACACAGTACTTTAATAACTATTCCATTCAAGTACAGTACTTTATAATACTTGGCCGCGTTAACTCTACAAAAGAAAAACGATTGTGTTGTTAGTCTGGTTCGTTTTCGTGAACTAAATGCGAAATTTTTGATTCAAAAAATATTTTTGCGGTTGAATCAAAATTATTGATTTCAAATTTTTTTGTGGATGAATGTAAAACTTTTGACTAAGAAAATATTTTTGCGGATGAATGTGAAATTCTCTTGATTTAAAATTTTTTTGCGAATGAATGCAAAATTTTCTATTTGAAAAATATTTTTGCTGATGAATGCAAATTTTTTTATTTGAAATGCTCTTTTTTCCGGATGAGTACAAAATTGTTTATTTGAAATTTCTTTTTCGGATGAATGCAAATTTTTTTTGCGGATGAATACAAAATTTTTATGTCTTTTTTTTTCCTTTTTTTGCGAAAGAATTAATACTCAGAATACCAAGAATGGAAAATTCTAAACTTGATTTTTCTTTATTATTTTTGCGAATAAATGCGAAATTTCCAATTTGAAAATATTTTTTTTTGCCGAATCGGGATTTTTCTATTCGTGAAATATACGTATCTCCAGTTGTAATATATCGGCTCTAATGACACCTTGGCTATAACGTCAATGATTGGCTGTCATGAACAAAGCTAACAATTCTTGTAGCTTATTATAAACGTCGATCAAAACGAAACTGACATTAAAACTCATTTTTCGTCGCTTTTGTTTTCGTTTCTATGATGTTTTTTACGTAATTTAGAAACTACATAACTTTGCATATATGACTATGCGTGAATATAAATAATCGTCCTAAAAATGTGCCATGTTAAATCTTTTGTCTTGTGAACGCACTTCAATTAACTGCATAATTGATGTACTACTTTATTTACCGCCAAGATGGTTTATCATATTGCTTTATGTATCGTCATAACCGAGTTCGATTGAATTAACAAAGATCTGTGTAACATACGTCGATTATCGGACGCAAAGTTATTGACAAAATTCGGTTTCAGCGAACCAACAAATACAATGAAAACAAATTGATCACATTCAATAGTATTTTATCTGATTTGATGTAGTGAACTTAATTTTTGGTCCTTCAAGTTCGTAATAACGGGGTATGACTGTGTTTAATTATTTTTATTTGCAATATCTTACTCATGTTAGTATAGGTTAGTTATGCTCAGTAGAATATCGGTATAGTGAAATGTTTGAGACTGAGAATTTTGTTTTTCTTATTTGGTGGGTTTGCTGTATGTTATCATAATTAGAGATGATTTTATGCCATTGGAAATTCAGCTCATTGTACCCGGAGTTTCGTATAGCGGGGGTCAACTTTACTTGTTTATAGCTTACGGGCAAACACTCCGATCCGCGAGTCAATCTGTCGTTTTGGAGAATTTTATCTCGACCGTAAGCTTTGCCATTGGCAATGATCGTCACATGTCGGAGGCTGGTCGGAAAGAATGACCAGGACCTTCCAGTGCCTCCAGCCCAAGTCGAAGGAACCGCTTTCCTGACCGATCTTCTAAATAGTCTCTGGCCACATATTGGTCGAAAAACGCCAACAGCCATAGCTCCCGTTAAGTCACGGCTATAGACCATACTCGTGTGAAGCCTGGCCGAATAGTCATTCCCAAATACAATATTTGCTTCCGATATTTTCCTTCCCCTGATGCAAAGAAGCACCAGCGAGATCGGCTGCCTACACACTGGCCTTGCTTGGCACAATCTTCCTTTACGAATATTTGCTTCCAGAACATTCTCCTATGTTGTGATTGCTGACGCTCTTCGACCAATGTGTGGTAAGACAGATTGGAAGTTCGGGAAGGAAGGCGGCTTCTTTGACATGGGGCGGAGGCTGGAAGGTCTTCGTCGTTTTCTTCGACCAGCCTCCTGGAAGCAAATATTGATCAAGGAACATTGAGCCACGCTGGGCCAGTGTGTGTAACCAGACTATGCTCCTATCGCTTCGTTACAGCAGTGTAAGGCAAATATTGGAAGCAAACATTTGCGAATGACTGTTGACTCACTTCGTCCTGTTAAAACAATAGTAATATCGTCTCAATGGAACCAAAACCAAAAAAAAACAAAAAAAATCATATCTTCCGCTCTATACCATGAGGGATATAAGCTGGCTACTTCGAAGGGTGTGAGACATAGTGGAAAGATCTGCGTATGCTCGAACCGAACGAGTCATCGGAGCAAGAGAACGTGATGTCCACCCACGCCGTCATACGAAACGACAAAGGCGATCGACCGTGGTTCTCGACGGTTTTAAAGAAAGTAAGTGATACTTTTTTAGAGCATAATTCTAATGTGGCTCGTTCTAAAGCCGGGCCCTACACCCCTACACCCACCGCGCTCCGAGATTTCGAGTTGCGCAAATCCCTGTTTTGGTAAACGGCTACGCAAAATCAACCATTAACTCCATTACGATCACAGACGAAATATTTCGTCCAAACGCCAAGGAAATAAATCCAATTCAGTTCTCCGTGCATTCTTGCATGTCTCCTCACCATCGCGATGCTTTATTATGACCCTATGAACTGAAGTTGTTTATTTTCCTCAAAATGTTTTCTATGCTCCGGTGTTAGTGATTTTTTCCCCCACATATAACATATCTTTCTACTATATACACTTAAGAGCGAAAAAGAGAATTTCTTAAAATTAAACAATTTCTTATACTTTAAAGAGGATCAATTATGCTATTTAGTTTTTCTTCTTTTCTCTAATGTGCGGTTAGGTTGAAACAAGGTTACCAGATACGCTGATCCGTCAAATAAACAGCATCCAAATTTGTTTTATTTCTACTAATAAAATCTCTCCCTCTGTACTAGCCACACCTCAAAACTGGTTTTCCACTGATCGAAACGGCGTAACGCTGCGGGTGGGGACACGACTAAACCCTATCACTCATTTTTACGTTTTCGAACCATCTCATATACACACGAACTTAATTACACACTACGGACCACACACACACAAACTCAATCTTGAGGTTTCACTGCCTCTTAAAAAAGCCATGAAACATTTTCTCCTAGAAACAACGCAGTGGTGAAAGAATGGGATGACACTCGTTTTTCGTCGACGATGGCCTTAGAACAGTGTTTCTCAACGTGTGCGTCGTGGCGAGCTGGGGATATTGATTTGTGTGCCTACAATACATGCTTCATTCAGATGTTCTTATAGATGTCACAGTACGATGATATGATATTCTCTTCCAAGTCTGTAGTACAATGATGGTTTCTCCTCATACTGACTACCCTTGTTGAAAAATCACCTGAATGTTATGACTTTCTCAAAGTGCTTCTTTTATCAGTGAAAAAAGAAATCTACTAAAGTGTTCTCAGAAGCCGCATATGAAACATGAACTGGGTAAGGGAGCCGAGGGTGACAAAAGTTTGAAAAAAAAATTGATAATTACTTTTTCTAACCTGCGTTCAGGTCAGAACAAGGCTACTAGATTTATCGCTGATACGTCAAATAAACGTTAAATTCGCTGCCAGAAGCCTGTATGTGGGGGGGGGGGCATAAAATCGGTTATTTATTTCTACCAATAAAATCGCCGTCACTGTGCTAGACACACCTCAGAACTGGTTTCACCCGTCGATCGGAGCGGCGTAAAGCTGGTTCTACGGAACCGGTTTAAGACTCACACTCACTTTTACGCGGATACGTTTCCGAACCATCTCATACACACGCAAAACTTAATTACACGCTACGGACCACACACAACAACTCAATCTTGCGGTTTCACTGGCACTTAAAAAACAAACATAAAACGTTTTTCCTCCTGAAAAGCATCGCAGCGGTGAAAGAATAAGATGGCACTCGTTTTTCGTCGACGATGGCCTTTAGAAGAAGCAAACTAAAAAAAAGAACAAAAATTTCCGCGAGTTTCCCCCCCCCCCCTTTCAGACGCGAAGAAGAAGAAGAAGCACCATCCATTTATCTACGTTAAGAAAGCAATTTAGTGAGCATTTTGAGATGGAGATGTCCGCAATAGCAGCAGCCATGGTAAGAAAGAAGCGAAGATCCAGTGTCTCTCGCTCTCTCTCTCTCTCTCTGTTATTTTACTCTACTTTATTCCATACCATTATTTTTCTTCTTAACCTTTAAACGCTATTTTATTTTATTCTTTTCCTTCCATCTTTAGTAAAAGAAAGAAGAAAAGGAGATGAAGTTTGTGCTGGAGGAAAAAAAGGAGCTTTTCTTAAACTGACGTTACCATGTTCTTTTTTGCTTAGAAGGTTTTAAGATCTCACTCTCCTCGGTGCTCTTTTCTGTGGTTCGGTCTCCTTTAACACTCTCCATTTCTTTTTTAACGCTTCTGACAGGTGATAGCGTTCGTTCTACCATGATGGGTTATACTGGATAACCAGAAGAAGGAAAAAAACTGATTAGAGCAACAGTTTGTAAGAAAATGATAGTTTCTAGTTTTTTTTGTCATCTTTAAGACTTTTTTTTTTGTATGAGAAAAATATATAATAGTGATTTGTGTGGGAGGAAATGTTGCATTTTTTTAATGTATTTTTCTCTTCTTTTTTGTTTGAGGTTTCGTCTTTCAAGATCTGTCAAGATGGAACCTTGTCATCCTGATACCGTACGCCTTATCATTTTACTTCTTTATTTTATAGGTGGATACATATGGATTGGGAAGACTAATGAACTGTCGAATAGTTTTATGGAAGGGGGGGGGGGTTTCCTGTCGTTGGTGGTGAGTGAAACACGTTTAGTTACGTGAGAGATCGGTATTTTTACGACTCTTTTGAAGTCGTGTTAGCATTTCGACCGTCAATGGAACGTTTAGAAATGCCTGGTGGAATTTGGCGAAATTGTTGAATTGCCTTGCTGATTATGAGCGTCGATTAAACTATTCCCGCAAACGATTATCTATCTTGTCAATTTCTTGTACAAATAAAAGCTCTTAGGTACTTTATTTGCTTATCTATTCAATTTCCATCAGGTTTAAATTTGAAGGTTGCTTTTTACGAAGATAAATAACTGAAACTTTTTCTAGAAATTTCACTGTAGCCTCGCTTATCTGACCCACAAGGGTGCTTACTTCCCCAGCCAAGAGTGGGTCTTTCTCCAGATTCCCACTTGGGTTTTTTTTCTAAACTTGACTAACCAGACGAAAAAAAACATTGCACCTGAGCAGGTGTCGCTGAATTTCGTAAATGGCTTCAAAATTCATGAATTTTGAGGAAAGAGGATATATGTGGTTCAGAAAAAAAAAAGTTTAAATTTTAGTCGAGAGAGTGCGCCTCATACCTGTACGACAGGAGTGATTGGACCTAAACTTTTCTTCAAACTCTTCTGTGCCTGAAACGTTCGTGAAGCTTCAGCCAGTAATTCGTGGCTGAGATAACAGTTTTGTCAATAGTGCTTTATCTACTAATGCGACAATCGCAATCGAAGCTTTACGGGAAAAAGTTAGGGTGCTAGAGGGCCCGGTTATAACGGACCCTCTGGTCGTCGAGCCACCTGTTGATGAAGAAGCAATCTCCACGAACAACGACATTTTAGAGGGCGAATGGGTGGTCGTGGATGAGGTAGAGGGGGATAGTGATAGGGGTTTAATCATCGGCGATTCTATGGTTAGGGAACTTGGGAACCGAGTGTGTAGGGATTTTCGGGGTTTCGAGCGCTGTTGTCTTCCTGGGGGGAAGATTGGCAACGTTCGAGACGTTTTTCATCGCCGAAAGTTGCCCTTGCGGGTGATTCTGTGGGTGGGAACAAATCAGGTAGGAGCGAATATTAGTGTCTCTGTCAGAATACCGGGATTTACTATTATCCGCTAGGGAGGGGGGTTCAGATGTGGCAGTGATTCCAGTGCTGCCAAGGGGTAGTAGGGGATATAGGAGTAGGATCCACCAATTCAATATAGGCCTGAAGGACATTTGCTCCTCACTTGGGGTCACGTTCTTGGAGCTTCCTGCATTTACCGATAGGTGGCTTCGTTCGGATGGGATCCATCTAAATAAGAGAGGGGTCTGGGAGGTTTACGATAGTCTTAGGTCAGGTTTTTTACTCCCAGACCACGTAGTCGGGAATGCGGGTTAGTTAATGATAATCACAACAGTACTGACGGGGAATTACCCACCTCTGACTTGGATGGCTTCTCGATTGACAACAAACCACCGGGCAAATTAAAATGTTTGTTAATAAATGCCAGGAGCTTGGGTAACAAGAAAGATTTTTTAGAAACTATGATAGGTGTGGAGGACTTGGATCTTATAGCCATTACAGAATCTTGGGCAAACGATGGGGATGAATCTTTCTTACACATCTCCGGATACGATACTTTTTTGAGAAATAGATCTGATAGGAAAGGGGGTGGAGTGTTGATATACGTGAAATCATGTTTGAAGGCTAGAGAGTGTAACGTGCAGAGAAGTGATATTGAAACCATATGGGTTGAACTTGAGAACAAAAGACGTCATAAGCTTATTGTTGGGGTTTGTTACAATCCACCGAATAGGGATCAAAACTACATCGCCAAAATGCATGATGAAATTTCCTACATGTGTAAGCAAAAGAGGGTTCTCATACTAGGGGATTTCAATTACCCGGGTATTGATTGGGAGAACCTTTCATCTGGAAATCAGTATGAAAGAGACTTTCTTAAGTTGGTGCTCGAAAATTTTTTGTATCAGCATGTATCAGAAGCCACTAGGGGTACTGCTATTTTGGATTTAGTTCTTACTAGTTCTGAGGATCTAGTTGAACATGTTTCGGTGGGGGAAGAGTTTTCTTCCAGTGATCATCGTATCGTCAGATTTCACTGTAACTTTTCCTCGGGTAAGGTTGATAACAAAAGACTGGTTCCTTGTTTTCGGAGAACTAACTTTGATGTTTTGCGAAGAAGGTTAGCGGAAGTTTTCAAAGACCGGTTGGAATCAGTAGGGGTGGTAAGTCAATGGGAAGAATTTAGTACGAAGCTGTCCTCTGTTTTGCACGACGTCATACCCTTTGTTCGAAAAAAGCGTGTTTGTACATCACACCCTCTATGGTTCACGGATAGCGTGCGGAACCTTTATCTTGAAAAGAAAAGAGCATTCAGGGAGTATAAAAGTGGACGAGGTGACCTATCGTTGTTTACTGATAAAAGAAGACTGTTGAAGAAAGCGATAAGGGATAGTAAAAAGCAAGTTGAATCTAGGTTGGCAGATAACATTGGCTCTGACCCAAAATCATTTTTTCGATACGTCAATAATGGATGTAAGGGGACAGTTGGCCCCCTCTCGATAGGAGGCTCAAAAGTAGAGAGCAATGTAGGCATGTGTAGTGCTTTCAATGACTTTTTCGCGTCGGTTTTTAATGGAGATAATGATATTCGATATACGGGTGTTGCATGGGGTAATAAAACGCTCAACGATATTCAAGTGGAAGACGTGGAGGACCTAAATCTTCTAAGAAATGTATGTGCAAGCAAAGCACCAGGACCAGATGATATCTATCCCAGGGTTCTCAGGGAAGGTGCTAATGAATTGTTGGGGCCAGTCGCACAGATATACAGGAGTAGTGTTGCTGAGGGTATCGTCCCGAGAGATTGGAAACTGGCTAACGTTGTTCCGATATTTAAGAAGGGTAGTAGAGAAGTGGTGTCTAATTATCGTCCAGTGAGTTTGACGAGCTCCCTCTCGAAAATTTTGGAAATTATCATCAAAAGGCAGTTTGTGAAGTGGATAGACGAGAATAATGTATTGTCGGATAATCAGCATGGGTTCAGGAAGGGGAAGTCATGTGTAACTAACCTCCTTTGCTTCTATGATTACGTGACTAAGGCTTTGGGTAAGAGCAAAAATGTCGACGTTGTTTACCTTGATTTCCAGAAGGCATTCGATCGGGTCCAACATGGCAAACTCTTGAAGCGTTTACACGAGATTGGAATAGGGGGCAACTTGCTGAATTGGATAGAATCGTGGTTAAGAGATAGGTCGCAACGAGTTATGGTGAACGGGGAATTCTCTGGTTGGACAGACGTCACAAGTGGAGTTCCTCAGGGAAGTGTCCTTGGCCCCATACTTTTTTCACTTTTTATCGACAAACTCGATCAGGGTATCGATGGAATTACTAGCAAATTCGCAGATGATGTGAAGCTAATGGGGGTAATCGGAAATGAAAGCGATAGGGAGTTGCTCCAGACCAACTTAAACAAGATTGCAGCATGGGCAAATGAATGGAGCATGACGTTTAGCGTAGATAAGTGCATGGTCGCTCATTTTGGTTCGAACAACCCACGGTTCTCTTACGAGTTGAATGGTGTCACTATCCCGGATGCAACTAGAGTCACCGATTTGGGAATTCTCATTGACGAGCGACTTAAGTTTTCTGAACATTGTTCAGCGGTTGTCAAAAAATCGAATAGAATGCTTGGTCTCATTTTCAAAAAGGTCTCTTCGCGTTCTCCTAAAGTCATTCTTCCGCTTTTTCGAGGCTTAGTTCGTCCTGGACTGGAGTATGCTGTAAGGTTTTGGAGACCATACCTACAGAGGGACATAGACTTGGTTGAAGGGGTGCAGAGAAGAGCTACGCGTGTCCTTATTGGCACACAGGGCTTGAGTTATGAAGAGAGACTTCATTTTTTGAATATGTTTACATTGGATGAGCGCAGGTGTCGAGGAGATATGATCGAAGTGTTCAAAATGTTCAATGGGATGGATAGGATGGACCATGAACTTTTAGTACACCGCCAATCGACTGCTTTTACAAGGGGACACCAGTATCGGTTGGTGAGGGACAATGCAAGGTTATGGTGTCGCAGGGAATTTTTCTCCAATAGGGTTGTTAATAAATGGAATAGCTTACCCCCGGAGGTAGTAAATTGTAACACAATTGACACGTTTAAAAAGAAATACGATAAACATGTTGGGGTGTATCGAGAAGCTATCCATTCTTAGAATAAGACAACCATAAGTATTCTTTATGGGCATTGTATAATATTTTATCATGTGTATATATTGTTTGTAATTTGTGTTAATTGCATTTTTAATTGGGTTGCTGTATTTTTGAAACATATGACAACCATATTTTTATGGGCATCTTTTTATCAGCCACCTCGTTGGGCATTTTGCCTGTTGTGGCGTTGTATTTGTATTTGTATTTGAAAACCTCGTGCAAGCGAGTAACAACAAAATTCAGGAATGAGTTGCCAATCGTACAACCTGCATTTCATAGGGCTGTGATTTGCATATTTCTGATGATTTGCTTTCGTGCACCTCTCCATATCGACAAAAATTTTAACTAATTTATCCTGTAAAAAGAAAACCATTCAGTGAAAATAACTTTTTCGCCAACAAACCGCATTCAAATTTAACAATTCCTTCGGTTTTTATGAATTTCAAAATCATTTACGAATTTATATGGGACACCCAACACTTAAAGCGAGCGAATGTTCCGAGTTATTCTGGAGTAAAAAATTTTTGATACATTCGATAAATCCTAGAATGAAAGAAAGTCCATGTTTTTGATGAATATAAATCTCTTATTTAGCCGCCAAGTGAAAAAAAAAAATTGTCGCAAATTGGCGATTGACAACGGGAATCCTGGTTCATGATGATTCTGAAACTTTGCTGAAACTCTCAAAGAATAGTGAGTTAGATCAAAACATGCATTTATGTCAATCAATATTGCAATAATTATAGTTTAGCTTTCAGCAGAAAGTCCCAAAAGTAGAATCTGTTATCACTCATCGCGCACAAACGATAGGAAGAAAGAAAATGAACAGTGGGAAAATAAAGAGTGGGGGAGGGTATATTCATGTATTTCTAGCATCACAATTAGGCGCCAACTTGGCGAGGGAAGCTTACTAAAATACATGTTTACCGAAAGAGAAGTGAATATAAAATTCTCTTCATACCTATTTTTGTTTCAGTTTCGCAAATGTTTACCGGTTTCTCAGAAATATACGCGCATTTCCGAAGATAATCACTCTCCGCTATTAAAACGGAGGTTGCAGCTGGAGGGAGATGCGGGTGGGGGTGGGTGCGCATGCGAAATGATAAATTCCGGAAAGAAAATTCAACTGATCTTGCGGGGAATGGAACCCACGTCCTACCACATGCCGGATGAGCGTCATAGACCACTTAGACTACTACTACTTAACCGTACATGCACTTCGTACAAATTCCTCTACGGAATTTCTAATGAATCGGCACATGCCGTAATGAGTGTTCTGAGTGTATGTGTGACCCTAACGTATTTATGTTGTTGAAATGCGCTTGTTTTGTGTTCGTGTTGCCATCTGTCTTCCATTTGCTGAAGTAAAGATGAAAATGCTTGAATTTTCATGTTATGTCAGTATCGTGTTGTTGGTCTGCCAGCTCTCTGCGGAGAGATTTTTTCAAAAGGGAGACCGGAAAACCGCAAAAAACCAACTTCAGCCGACTACAACTGTGTCGTTGATGGCACAGCGGTGTTCGGCCCACACGACCTCACAGCGGCAGACCATTAGACCAGCTGTCAAAAAAAATTCGCATACACGATTTTTTTTGTAAAGTTTCAATTTTTTTAAATTTCTTTTGTGAAGAATTAATCAACTTTTTTTTCAGACGAGTATATTCGTTTTCACATACAATTTTTCCAGCAATTTCAAGTGCTGCCCTCTGATGAAAGCCCCCAAATTTCATATTTATTCCTTACTCAAAAATTACATAATCCGAAATTCTTGAGGTCAAAAGAAAAAAATTCTACAGTGATGCGGGAAATATCCCCCCCCCCACCTACATTTGTGGCACCAGGTTCTGAAAGGGTTATATGATCCGTGGAACAGTTCCATATCACTTAAGTGACCCGCAAATAATGTTCACAGCGACACAGTTTCAGAGCACTTAGACGATCAATGACACGGGTTCCGACCACGTCTTCGCTTCTCGGCTTGGTGACTCGGGCCAGCCCAGGTGCTGGGCCACATCTCCCCTCTCGGCTTGATGGCTCCAGTGAGCCCTCTACCGTGCCCCGGCCAGGTCCTGCACCCCTGGAGCACGTCTGCTCCCCTCGGCTTCACCCGCGGCGTAGTTCTAGATCAGTCATCGGCCCGCAGCGCATTTACAAATTACTTAAGTAACCTGTGCGACGCTGTTCCAGATAACTTCATTAAATTTTTCAAATCAATGGAATGACGCGCACTTTCTCCAAAGTTTGAACACCCTCGTATTACGTGAATACATCCATGGTTACCACGTAAGAAAAATCCAGAACACTGCATTATAAAGACCAGGAGAAAATCAGTGAATCCATTTAATTTCCTGAGGAAAGGTGCCGAAATTTAATTGCCACCAAGATCTATCTCCTCTCTCTTCGCAGTCATTACACAGTATCGCGTTACGACGGAGCAATAGCGACCAACCCGACCGATGAATATGCAAATTGGCTTCGGTGGTGACGTCAGGGTCATGTTCTAATTTCCGGTAACGTCACCGCGGCAGCGTGGGACGGTTTAATGTTGGGAAATTTATACCCTGGAAAATGTTCTTCTGTTATATTGCCTTCAGGAAAGAGGGAAATAGACCTCCCCAAAGAGACTCGGGAGGTCATTTTAAATGCATCTTTGAACGCGAGAAAAGAGTCCTTTCAACTTATTCTCGGTTTGCGATTATTAAACTCCACTCTGCATGACGCTAATATATGTAGGCCGGTTTTATAACTTACGTATATGTATTTTTGCCAAATTTGAATAACTCGGCACGAGAGATGAATAGCAATATTGCCATCCGGTGAGAGTTCGAGAAATTTCTATTCCTAATGGCGAAGTATTTTGGGCATTTCGCTGCTGTTCTCGTTTCGAGGCCTTAAAATTCTTTCAGAATTATTGCATTAAAGTCCCTAGAAAAGTAGTTTTTCTTCAGCTTTATTTTCGATTACGCCAAAAATTGGAAATTCTCAAAATATTTAGCCCTTTGGCTGCTGGAATAGTTGTAAAAATGCTTCTCAGATAGTAGGAGCGTAAAAAAAACCAATTTTTTTCTTTTGTGAAGGATACAGTCGGCTCTTGCATAATTGAAAATATCTCTCACCGATTCTAACCATAGAAAACCAACTTCAGCCGGCCGTCACTAATGGCAACGGTGGGGTCCGTCACTTATGACCAATCGACCACCGCAGCGGCAGCACGCAGTACTCGATTAAGCGAGGTTTCCGATTATGCGGGGGGGGGGGGGACAATTCAATTGCCATTTTACAACGTTAGTATAGTTGTTTTTTTTTGTTTTTTTAAAGACTGATGAAGCTATATTGGAAAAGCTATATTTGCAATTTTCAATGATGTATTCAAAGTTTCAATGATGATGTGTCACAGGTTCAGTTTTTACTTTGTCTTCTATGTTTATGTAATCTTCGCCACCAGGACGTAACTATGACTTTTGTTGGTGGGGGGGGGGGGTGGGTGGGGGGGGGTTGTCATCCATCTGATATATTTCACAAGTTCAATTTTCCCCCGTGAAATACATTTTAGAGGACTAACTGTAGTATTGTATTTCTCGCCAAGGGCTATTCTTAAGCAATAGGTGTCAATTTCACTAACATTTAGCGACATGCTTGGCGGGAAAAAAAGTGTATATATATATATATATATATATATATATATATTTTATATTATATTATATACGTGTATTATATATATATATATATATATATACAGGGTGATTATAATAAATGTTCCCGTGTACTCTGAGTAGATTTTCTCAAAAACTGCTCATCCGAATACAGCCAATTTTCGCCATTCAAGTATTGCGACAGCAATCAATGGCGGGGAGGGAGAGGGGTTTCCGATTTGCTGACTTTCGATGACGAGGGGGGAGAGGGGGTTTGGATAATGCTTACGTCATCAACCACCCTTTATGAAAATATGAAATTTTTTTACTGGCATCTTAGTCGGTGCGCCAAAAACGAGAAAAACCTTTCGATAGTTTGTGGGCACTTGAAGTAACATTCCCCCTATTTATAAGTGCCCTATAGAGCCACTTTATTGATCTCCAAATGTTTCGTGGATCCAATTGATCTGTAAATGTGTCCGGGCCGCTTAAGTGCTCTGGAACTGTGCAAACATCACTCAAGGGATCCGTAATTATATACCGTGGATCACTTAAATAATCTGAGAATGTGCGACGGATAACTTGAGTGATGTAGAACCACACTGGGGGCCACTTAAGTGCTGCAAAACTACGTTACATCTCACTTAGGGGATTTCTATATGTGTCACGGATCGCTCATGTGTTCTGGAAATGTACCACGGGACACTTAAGCGATCTGTAAATGTGCCGCTTAATTCATTTTTACAAAATTAGGTTTGAGGAGGGCATGCCGTATCAAATAACCCCCCAGGGCCATATTTGGTCCGCGGGCCAAGGACCTTTACGCGATTTATAATTACATGGCTTAGAAGGTGGATCGCAATGAATTTATTAAAGATAAACTTTGAGTTCATAGCCTTCAAATAACTTTGGAATTAACATAAATTGATTATAATTAACATATGAAAGTATTTTGTTCCGAAATTTTAAAAAATGTATATTTACATTAAAAAATAAATTTTTGATCTTCGGGGGGAGGGGGAAGAGCCCCCTATGCCCCCTCCCCTGTGTACGTCTTTGATCCCACCAATATGCGTTAGGATTCAGAGGGGGCAGAGCTGATGACGAAATTTTGCTGACATGGAGGAGGGCGTCAGAGTTTTGCTGACTTTTGCTGACAAGGGAATCAAAAATGTCTAAAAATTTGCTGACGTAATACTTGAATTATCTTGATGAGACAATGTGGAGAGAGATTTTTGAAATTAAAAAACCTAATCCGATTTTCAACCATCAGGTTAAAAAATAAAAAAAGCGCCACTTTTTCTCCTGGTGGTCTAAAATTCAACTATTTTTTAAGTACATGTCTTTCTCCCGTCGGTCTCATTAAGATATCCTAAAAATTTGGCTGCATTCAGATGAGCAGTTTTTGAGAAACATTACTCAGAGTGCGGGGACTTGAATTATAATCACCCTGTTTATTTTCTAATATACATATATATATTTGTGTAATATCAAATGTATTAGCTTTAATACAGTTGGTTTTAATCAAACCTCTGTTATAACGACAAAATATCGTCGAATCTTCAATGTCGTTGTAACAGAAGTTGGGGAAATATTTTAGATTTCGTCATAACGATATTACGATACATATACAAGGATTTTACAGACAAAATAATGATAATTATTGTGATGAAGCTCCGGATATTACGCAAAAAAAGAGTGGTGAAAAATAATGGAATAAATAGAGATCTCTCTTTCCGTCAAGGAAATATGTTCGGTAAAGAGTGATTAAAACATGCAGAAAACACAAACGAGTATTGCTGGGAAAACAACAAATAACAAAACAAACCCCCAGGGTTTAATTATAGCTTCATCATTTTTTTCGTTTACCTTGTGGTTTTACTAAAATGATAGCTATTTCAAGATACTTCTGTGGACAAGAAAAATAAATGCAATAAATGTTCTCTCGCCAGAATATCATTTGTGTTAATGTTTTTTTCTAGAAAATAATGGGAAATGGTTTCCCCCCCCCTCCACATTAATGATATCTGCTCTTCAATGTGGGGTTATACAGGGTGTCCTGCAAGTGCATATGCAGCATTTATCTCATCAACCGTCTGTCGTAGAGGCGTGATTCCAATTTTAGAGATACTAACTTCCAGCCCGGCAAAGATAGTTCGCCATACGGGGTTCCCCGAAGGGAGCATTTATTAGAAAAAAGATCTTACCCCAGGGAGCAACCATTAACAACTCGCGAGCAGCAATTTAGTGTCCCTGGGGTTTATAATAATTACTTCACTGAAGTATTATATTTTGCATTGTAATTATCACACTGTATAGATATACATTCACACATCATCATATGAGATCATTGTGATTCCAATTTTAAAAAGTGAAAATACAGCGTGTAACAAAATGAAAAATATAAATCATTATACGTTCCTCCTTGTCCTCTAACTTCCAATCAAAAAGTTGTTGCCCTGTATATCCTGAGGCCAACACACACACACACACACAAAGTTCCAAATTCCCAAATGCAATATTCACTGAGATATTCGAATTCAAACAAAAATTCGTGAAAAGCTGGAAAATGACAGCATAAACGACGGAGAGGGGCATTCGTTGTCCGTTAGTTTTTAATTAACTGTTTTTTCTTCATAACTTCTCTACGATTTTTGAATTCAAATATCGCAGCGAATATTGCACTTAGCAATTTGGAATTTTTTTGTTTGCCGCAGGAGAGATGAGGAAAACAACTTTCTAATTAGAAGTTAGAGGACGGGGGGGGGCAGTATAAAAATTTAGATTTTTTTTCATTTTGCAACAAGCTGTATTTTCGCTCTCAAAACTGGTACAGGTTGACTTTTGAGCACATTGTTGAGCATTCTTTAAACTAACACTATACTTCTACGATGGACGGTTGATGAGATGAAGGCCGCATTAGTACTTACAGGACACCCTGTATCAGGTATAAAGGACGATTTTATTCTTCTTTGGGGAAAAAACGATTTTTTTTTCTGCAAAAACGTTCAATTGAAACATTGAATATTGGTAACTGTTTATTTTACATAGGCTAAAACTGATTCCCGCTGGCCAAATGTGGCCCTTGGAGTCATCTGATGTGGCCCCATGTCCTGAAAAGCTAACTGTGCAAAAATAAAGTAGGCGACACATTCTCAGATCACGTAAGCGACTTACGGCATATTTAAAAATCAATTAAGTTACCTGCGGCGTATACCCAGATCATTTAATTGGCCCGCAGCATATTAAGTGATCACCACGGTACATTGCCGGATTTAGTCAGCCTAATTGGACAGGGAAGTATGGCCAGCCTAAGTATTTAGTGTAATATTTCTGTGTGTGTATTGATGCTTTTCTACCGGACACCCTTGGCAGCAGGGGCGTCGGAAGTGTTTCGAACCTGTGGGTGCCCGTCTTGAGATTCATGCAGGAAATATCGATTTTTGAATCAATTCTGTGGGTGCTCGGACCGGTTCTACAAACTTCCGTGGGTGCTCGAGTACCCACAGTACCCCCGGCTCCGACGCCACTGCTTGGCGCTATGTATTTGGCCCGCGGTTCGGAAGATGCGCACTCACGGTACATTCTACTTCACGTGATGAAAGTAAGAACGAGGTTCTTCATGTTGAAATAATGAACGGATTCAGGATCTTCGAAAGAGGGGGGGGGGAGAGGGATGGTACAGTGGATATTGGGGGGGTGGTGAATTGTCCACCTCCACTCTCCGCCTATGCTAGTAATGTACAAATTTTCCGGGAAATGGGGATCTAATGAATTGTTGCATTTGAATGCGGTTTTGCGTAAAAGTAATTCTCACGAAATGGAATTATTTTGGTGAAGAAAAAAAAAAGTTTGAATTTGCGTCGGTAGAGGACGCTGTAAACCAGTCCCGCAGAAGTGATTGGACCTGCAAATTTCCTCCATCTCTTCCGTGTCAGGAACGTTCGTGAAGCTTCAGCTGGCGATTCTTGGTTGAGGTAGAGCACAACTTCACCAATAGTGCTCTATCCATCAATGCCAGCATCAAAATGAAAACTTTATGTAAGCGCCAGTAACAGGAAAATTCAGAAATAAACTGCTAATCGTGCAACCTGCATTTCATAGGACTCTGATTTGTATATATCCAGTGATTTGCTTTCGTGCAGCACCCTTTATCGACAAAAATGATATCGAAACCTGATTTGCATATTTCTAGTGATTTATTTTCGTGCAGCGCTCTCTATCGACAAAAGTGTGAAATACTTTTCTGAATTAAAAAAAACCCTTTGTGAGAATATATCTTTTCCGCAATTTTTATGGTTTTCTAAACTATTCACGAATTTACAGAAACCCTGTAAATATTCAGTAACATAAACACTTCAATACACAATGCTAATTGCGACCAGGTCCGAGTCCGAAGTCCATCCTATTCACTCTGATCATTTCAACATCATTCCGTATTCGTAGATCAGTCATCCCTGAAGTACAACACAACAACATTGCATGTCATTACTGTACATACATCGGAGTGTCTATGAATATCACATAGCGTGGGAAACCCAGAGTATGCGGAAACATATGCTTCTAATTAATGTAGGCGAACCTATATTGCTGATCTGCTTTATCCCCCCCCCCTCCCGTTCGCAACCCCTGAATAATAGTTGAAACCTGACAAACATGATGGTGAGATGGCAATGTTCTCAAGTGAATGGTGGGGTAATTCTTGGATTACAGGCATTTTTCGTTCTTTCAGCTACGCTGTCCAGGGGCAAAAATGATATAGCGGGGCGTGTTAATCATTTCAGGGACCCCGATTTTATATGTTCTGTGGGAGAGGGTAATCGGCAGCCCCACCCCCCCAAAAAAAATTTATATGTTCCTACATAACGTATAGGAATGCTAAAAAAATACATACAAAAAAGTATGGAATATAGTATGAGTATATTAATCCCGTAACCATTGAAAAGTAGGATCTAATGAAAGAAATTGTCTGGGAATATATGAAAATTCAGAATCCATGGATTTTGAAAGAAAGAAAAATAATTGACAAGTTGAATTAGTTTCAGCACCAAGTCAGAATGAATGAAATAAATAATTCCAGAACTGATGAAAATTCACAATTTATTGAAGAACCAATTCCAGAACTAGTCGAAGTTCGCAGTTCGTAAAAAAAATTAATAATTCAAAAATTATTTCTTTTTGGATGAAGATGCAGAATTAAAGAATTATTTCTTTAAAGATGAAAATACAGGATTCCATTCCAGAATAATTTATTTCTACACGAAAATGCAGGATTTCATTCGAGAATTATTTCTTTCTAGACAAACAAAGAAGAATCCCAGAATTATTTCTTTAAAGATGAAAATGCAGGAATCCAGAATTATTTCTTTAAAAAAAGCAGAATTCCAGAATTATTTCTTTCTAAATGAAGATGCAGAATTCCAGAATTATTTTTTTCTAGATAAAAATTCACGATTTCTAGATAAAATGCACAAAACTATTTCTTTCTAGATGAAAATGCAGGATTCTATTCCAGAATTATTTCTTTCTAGACGTAAAAACAGAATTCCAGAATTATTTATTCCTAGATGAAAATGCAGATTTCTAGAATTGATGAAAATTTTGAAATTTCCCGAATAAATATTATTTCTTTCTAGGTGAAGAGGAATTTAAATTCCTAGAACTGATGGAAATTCAGAAATATCCAGAATCATTCATTTCTAGATGAAAATGCAGATTTTTAGAATCGGTGGAACTTCAGAAATCTAGAATGGATGAAAATTCAGAATTCCAGAATTTTGGAGAAAGTTCAGAATTTATAAAACAAATTATTGTTACGGTAACATTGCAGCCCCCCCCAGAAAACGCCGGACCCCGTCGCACACCCCTCAAGGGCAGCTCTGTAGCTACGTGCATACTCCTATATATAAGAGAATTCGTTTCCTTAAACCAAATTATTCGGGTATTCCTCCAGGATAAGAGATCCCAGTAACTTCTGTTTTACTTCATCATGTTTATTACTGCAGAGCAGTTTCCTTGTCCACACAGACATCCAGACTGTACCCTCCCTGCATCATTTATAGTGGAAAGAAAGGGCTCTTCCAGTCGTTTGACCTATAAATCTTGAACGCGAGCGTTTGGGTCTGAGCCAAACGAGATGTTCGTGGATCGTCCAGACAGAAAACACATTTTGACGAGCAACTGGTTGAAAAGGTCGATTCGGGAAAAGAGGATTAAAAAAAAAAAAGAGGAAAATTTGAAAAGTCCATTTAGAGAGGACATTGACTCACCAGACAGGAAAACCGGGAAAAAGATACGATCCGAAATGCAATGCGTTTGGATAGGAACATCAATTCTCTAAAGCATTATCAGTTTTCTCTGAAATTTTTTAATTAGTATAACACATTGTTCCCATTAGCAAATTATTCAGCTCGCAAATAGATTTTTTTTTTGTTAATTAGCAAAGCTGAGTAGAGTTTTGAATGCAGCTTTTCTATTATTGCTATGAACCAAATTATTAAATGGCGTTAATGTCGTCGATACTTCGAATTACGTGTTCAAACACAGACCATTTGGGAATCAAACATGTGAACTTCTGAGGACTTTTCTCGAACACGTGTCTGGAAGCGAAAATTTTGGATGAAATTTTCGAAAAGTCACTCAAGATTTCCAAAATCTTGAGTGACTTTAACACTGTGTAATGACCACTTACATTTAACATGTAAGTGGTCATTACACAGTGTTAAAGTCACTCAATAGTCACAGATCTTGTAATGCAGAGGGCTGGATAAATCTTCACAAAAGTTAAAATAATAGATGAACGAATATCAATAATTTACGTGTCCGAAAAATACAGTCGAATCCCGTTTTAACAAATACCGTTATAGCAAAAAATCTCGTTTTAGCGAACATTTTTCTTATCCCCAGATAAGTTTACAAAGGAACAATAAAAATACCTGGAATTCCTTTATAACGAAATTTCGTTGTAGCGAAGTGGTTTCTTCGGTCTCTTGGAGTTCGTTTAAAATGAACCGAGAAATTTTAGAGCGAAATGATCGTGGAAACAAATTCTAGCCTGAGGACCAGCGGAAGATTACAGCCTATGAGCTTAGTTGTAGTATAGATAATGCCGTATTAGGCGGGGGGTCTCAAGTGCAGAGGAAGTCTCGTAAAAATGATACCTGGTTAAAATTTTCGAAAGTAAACATGTCTAGCCAGGTAGGAGGGGGGCCTCAGAAGAATCACTTTGCCCGAGGGGCCTAGAGGATGCACTTAAAGCATCTGATTCTAGGCCACTCACTCTGAACTGGTCTCTCCCTCTGTAGGTCACTCGTTTTTGGTCATTCACATGCTTACTCATGTGCTTGCAAACTCTCTTTCGGTCGCTCACTGACCTAGTCACTTGCTGTCTAGGTAGAGGTGGATTTATTGAAGGTTATATACAAATTTGACCGCCCTTCTCCCATTCTACTAATTTTCTTGGCCACTCACTCACTCCTCAAATTTGCCTACACTCTGAACTTGCCGCCCTGGGCTATAGCCCGCTAAGCCCCCTGTAAATGGGACACTGACCGGACTACTTAATATTAGGATCATAAAAACAGTTCAAAATATGTTGACCATGCATTTGTGTCATGGCTGCCAAAGAAAGCATTTCTGGTTGAATTCCACGCATGTGTGTAAGAACACTTTCATTATCGCCGATGAAAAAATTTAGAGAAAACGAAACCCCCTAAAAGTAAATTTTTTGGGTTTTCAACTAGTGCCTCGTTGAAATTTTTAAATGCCAAGAGCATGTCGGGCAATAGATTTGTACAGCCTTGTCGTAATGCCGTTTAACCACTGCCTACTCCTGAAGAGTTTGGTGCACCGGAGGTTCAAAAACGTTTGGGGGACTCTTTTCAATTTCCGTGTAACTTCCATGGACTAAATACTCGATAAAACTACAAATACCAAAAAAATTAATTTTTATGAAGTTATAGGGAAAGAGAATTAAGAATGGATACAAATCTCTTCAATCGTATGGGCCGTGTGACTGAACCTACTGGCCCACCCACTAAGGGGTCATTCAAGTATTACGTAAGCATCAGGGGGAGGGGGGGGTTTCGGATTTGCTGACTTTTGATGACGGGGGGGGGGGGTTTGGAGGTCGCTTACGTCATGGACCACCCACATTTTTTGAAGATATGAAATATTCTAAGCTGCTGACGAAATTTTGCTGACGGGGGGGGGGGGCAGTGTTTTGCTTATTTTTGCTGACAAGGGGGGAGGGGGTCAAAAATGGCTGAAAATTTGCTTACGTAATACTTGAATGGCCCCTAAGGCACTACGGTGCTCCATAACGAATGAAAGCCGATGAAGCCTATCTTTCTTAAGGAATATACTTGATGTACCGGATAGAGAAGCGAAAACGCGCATGTGCAGGCGCGTTTTCAGGCAAGGGCACAACCAGACACTTGAGTGGGCCCTTGGGTCCTTTGGATAATAAGAGGGCCCATGTAATCGCTATTAATAATGAACGCGGAAAACTTGTAGGGAGGGTCACATACTGGGGTATGTGTTTTCCGTGAAATACATTTTAAATCACTGCAGACTTGCAGTAGCACTATTTCACGCCAAGTGTTATTTATGATCACCAACAGTTGGCGACATTTTTTTAGACAATTTGTGACGTCCCAAATTTATTAGCCCAATTTCCGTTTTATGATCAAATATAGTCATCCCCAATTACAAAATCGCCGATAGTTGGTGATAGTTTTGGCGAGAATTGGCGATTTATCGAATTCATTAGCTCTATTTGCTGTATTTTTGGATCAATGAAATAATTTCATGCACAGTATTTAATTACATCAGATTGTATTTTTCATCAGAAAAGTTATTGAAAAAACGCCAACCTCGGTTACAACGACAGCACTTCGAAGAATATCCGACGCCGTTATAACCGAGTTTCACTGTGCTTACTATATCATTGATAAAACAGTGATTACTCACGGTTGTGGTAATTCGAAAACTATCATAGAATTTCTGCAGCGGGAGCCATTACACGGAAATTTTACGAATCCACGAATCAGGATCGTATGTACACGATGGCTTATAAATTCGTGAACAATTCAAAATTCATAAAAATGGAAGGAACGTGAATTAATTTGAGTGTGGGTCTGATTCTCTTTAAACTAAAACCCCTAAAGCTTTACGACCGTTTAGGGCACAGAAGAGATTGAAGAAAGTTTCAGGTAAAGAATTCTGTAATGTGCTTTCGTGCAGCACCCTCTATTGAAGAATCTTTGACATATTTTTTTTCTGCATAGAAAAAATTCCCTTACGTGAGAATACTTTTTTTGCAAATTACATTCATATATATATGTATATATATATTACAGTAAATGAAATAAATCAGTTACTATACATAATAACTAGTTATTATGTTCACTTATCAATTGTTTTGATGAGTTTGTTAAATTTAACACTTTTACGGGCGATTATGCGTAGCACCCAAGCTCGTTGGTAAATTTTAAAATACTGGAAACATTATCACTTTTACCGGTGATTACTCATAACACCCAAGCGTCGTTGGTAAAATTTGTTACGTTCTTCTGTGATTATGCATAATATCCTACTGTAATTGTTGAATTTGATAAATATGAAGAATAAAAATTACAAATGGGACTGGTATGTGTGTGATGAATATAGTCGGACACCGATATAATGATAACTAATTTTTTCGATCGTATTCCGATATAATGATACAATACATGTATGAATTATTATTTATAGTATATCATCGATTTATCATGTTTACCAATGACACGGCACTTGGCTATTATGCATGATCACCGATAAAAGTGATAATTTTTTTTAGTACATATGAAATTTACCAACGGAGCTTGGGTAATGAAAATCGCCCGTATAAGTGATAAATTTAGTAAAATTCATTAAACTTAACAAAATGCGCTGTAATTATGCATAATAACCGGATTTATCACATATACACGCATTCCTTCAGTGTTTAAGCATTTTTAACTATTAACGAGTTTTATGCAACACACTGTAATATCACGAGAGCATATAGACATCGGATTTATCCAGATTTTCCACCTACGAAAAACCAATAGTGTCAAGAACGTCACCTGGGATTCCAAGAGTGGTAAACCATGTTTTGATACCTCGTCGAAGTGGATGCGTTTCTTTGTAGTTTTTTTCCTCGTCCTCACTGGATCTTCTTAATACTCAGCAACCGAACAAGTCTCTTGACGAATCCAAGGCTCTAGAGAACGATCCAGGTTTGGCAGGATAAATCTATAAATAAATTAGCGGAACTTTAGCTCTAACAACACATCGGTCGATGGCACATGCTCTTCTTATACGATAGACGATACGGCATCGCTTGTCCCGGCTATTTTTTTTATGCTCGAAATACCGACTCCTGTAGTATTTGGTAGCACGGAGTGTACTTCTTTTTAGAAGTGTGTGTGCGTGCGTGCGTGTATTTATTGGAGAAACGTCGAGGAGAGATATACAGATTGAGTTAGGGGAAAAATGGGAGAATCTTTCATTTGCAACTCACTGGAGCCTAAAGAAATTGAACAATGGTCAAGGACACCCGCTGGTGCCTGGGGCTGGGAAGCCCACCAGCGTGAGAAATTCAATTCATGCCCGGCACCAGCGTGAGAATTTCATTTGGTCAAAATCTCAAGGAGACTCGATGGTGCCTGGCGCTGGGATGCCCACCAGCGTGAGAAATTCAATTCACATTAAGCTAAAATAAAACTCTCTGGTGCCGGGCCCACCAGCATGAGAATTTCACTTGGTCAAAATCTCAAGGAGACTCGATGGTGCCTGGCGCTGGGATGCCCACCAACGTGAGAAATTCAATTCATGCCCGGCACCAGCGTGAGAATTTCACTTTTTTTAAAATCTCAAGGAGACTCGATGGTGACTGGTCTACCACCGTGAAGGTTGCTGTCACGGTCCCGGATTCAAACCCGGATACAGACAAGATAATTTCCCTAAAGAGCTTGAGGCGACCACCGATACACAGCAACTTCATTTCCAACCCATCTCATTAATGGCAGTAAATTTCAATATAGCGATATGGCGAGAGTTGGTGTTTGGTGAAGTAGTCATGATGTCTGCGGACCAGTAGGTTCTCGCATTCACTGGCCCATGAAACCAGGGACTTTTATTTTTCAATTCTAACGTTACTAATGTAATACACAAATGCACACATAATACTACAAATACTTTGTAGCCTCAAAGGACTGTAAGTCCTTCCGGCAAGACTAAAAAAATTCGTTTATTGAATAAAATGTTCAAACTATGAGTTATATAGTTTGCTAGAGAACAGTTTATTAGGCATTATATGGCTATCTGTTCATTACATTATACCCAATAGTTCTTTTCCGACATGATAAATACACTTTAGGATGAATTTCTCAATCAGTAATCCATTGTTTGATATATTTTTCATTTTACGTCGCATAATGCTAGAATCTAAATGCTGAGTTCAAGTGGAGAGGATTGAATGGGTCCGTATACGTCGCCATCTGGTGGCCCTGGTGTCATTTGCGAGCTATTAGCAGAATATTGCCGCCGTCCATTGCATGGAGTCATTCAACATATACATGCGCTCTAAGTGGAGGGAATTCTATCTGTCTTCATAGCCTAGTTGATAGAGCACTCGTCCGGCAAACGAGAGACCAAGATTCGAGTCCCCGTGAGGGCAGAGATGAATTTTCCTTTTTCCTGTAACACCTGTATCTTCTCATTGAGCCGCTTTTCCGTATCTGTAGTATTAGGATTTCATCTGTTCATAGATAGCGTAGGAATCGAGGAAAACTATGTTTTACCCTTAATTTACAATTTTAGCTAATTAAAAAAAATCCACTCTAATTGATGAAATTTTTGCGTTGATGCATTGTTTCAATCAGAAACCCGCTAACTGTTTACATTCGTTTTTTGTGAATTTTCTTTTTTTTCAATACGTTTTTACGGGAAGGAGGTGAACCATAAGAGGGATAAATCCCAAAAAAATCAAGTCATTGAGATTACATAAAGGAAAACGAACTGGGATCATTTCATTCCCAGATATTTGTGAGGATGTTAGTTTGCAACTGAATAAAATAACCCGTGATTAGTCTTCAACGTCATTCAAATCCAAATCCCTAATTTCCAGAAAATCCCGGTTTCCTTCCTATTTAAGGGAAGGAAAAATAGACTAATACACTACAAAATGTATAAAACTACGGGATTAGGGAAGAGGACGAAAATACAAAATACACACAAAAAAGATTTCTTATTCCTCTGCCCTAAACATTTCTATAATATTTTATTCCGGGTCTATTTTTTTTTTTAACAATATTTCCGGGCATTTTCCACCGTGATCTGAATATTTTAAATGTCCTGGAAGAAAAAAAGGGCTTTTCCCCGAGTACGTTCTTCTTTGGTTTCCCTCATGATTCCCGTTTCTCCTCACAGGAACGGGAAAATTTGACGTGCCATGAACATTGAAAGAAGAAGAGGAAGAGAATATACCGGTCTTTGATATTCTCAGAATTTTCTCGTGACTTGAATTTTTTATGGGTTAGTAAAGTCCGTAGACTTATATCCCGAATGCCGATACTCTCGACGTTGACATCAGTGTGTTGAATGTGTTGTGATGTTACTGGAGTCATTCTCCAATGTAAAAACCCATTGACAGTCAGCATGCTTCAATCATCGAGTAGGTTGAGGATATTGGAGTAGTTTTGGTTATCTTTTTGTTTTCTAATATACGTGTGTGTCACATTCAGTTTCAGTGAAAGAACGCTTATATGGAGTATGTTGTGTGTGGAGTATTGAAATGAAAATATGTAGGAATTCCTACAGACTTCAGACCAGTACAATCTCAATCAGAGAACATACGAACTTCAACCTATCAATCATTGCGGGGGAAATTTCAACATTCCCATGGAGTCCGTGGGCCACCACACCAAGTTATTGTGGGTATTTAAAATTGTAAGATGGAATCAAGAATTCCAAGTACTTTGAGTAATGTACAGGGGGAGGGTGTGATTCTGGGATGGACAGATCTCTAGAAATTTACATGCCAGTCCGGGCATGTGGCTTTAAAATAGTAAATGCCCGAATCAACATTTTATGAAGAGAATATTATCTCGTTGGTAGCTCATTTTGGTTCGAACTACACAAGTTTCTCTTACGAGTTGAATGATGTTACTATCCCGGATGCACCTGGGTCACCGATTTGGGAATTATCATTGACGAGCGGCTTAGGTTTTCTGAACATTGTTCGGTGGTGGTGAAAAAAATCGAACAGAATGTTCGGTTTGATCCTTGAAAACGTTTCTTCGCGTTCTCCTAAAGTCATTCTTTCGCTTTTCAGAGGCTTTGTTCGTCCTGGACTAGAGTATGCTGTAAGGTTTTGGAGACCACAACATACCTACGAGGAGACACAGATCTGGTTGAAGAAACGCATAGAAAAGCCACGCGAGCTCTTGATGACACACGGAGAATAGAGACCTCATTTTTACATTGGAAGAACCGAGGTATCGGGGTAGGTGATCGAAACATTCAATATTTTCAACGCGATGGATAGGATTGATCATGGATTATCAATACGACGTCAATCGTCTGCTTTGAAAAGGGAATACCAGTATCGGGTGGTAAGGGGCAATTCTAGGTGGGCCTGGCTTTAGAGTGGGAAAACCAGTTTTCCGTTCAAAGTGACGTTTAATCGTAAAAAAAATAATTCACCTGGACTGTCCTGGGAAATACGGGACATATGGTCATCCTACGTATAGCGTTATAAGACCGGAATTGGTGTGGGTAAAAGTAGTAATCCCTATGAATCGCTCCCCGTGGACCATTAAAGTGATTTTCTTCAATGTTCAGAATCGTCCATTTTGGGAAACACGGATGTAATCTCAGAAAATTTTTCGAATTAGATCACATATTGAGTATATCTGGAAAAACCATACGGAAAAGATATTTCCTTCTAATCCCATATTTTTTTTATGTATTTTTGCGTTAATCCTTAATTTTGTCCCGGAAATACGGAGAAACGGGGATTTTCCGACTTAGCTCTTAATGTCATTAAATACCTAATTACGTTTTCCTACTTCGCCGCCGAAAACTGTACGTGACTTGAAACTGATTTACAATTACATCCTCAGAAATCCTTGGAAATTAAATGCTCCAGGTTCGTACCTCGTTATTTGTTTTCACTTTGAATCCCGATGATTTGACTAATTGTAAGGAGTTAAATGAGGGGGTTTTACGGTGCATTGCAGTGAATTAAGGCCTTTTTTTTCCCGCATGGATATTTAACTTGAATGGGAGTTTGAATCACGTTTACTGTGTTTACAGGGACGTTTTATTTCAACCATACAGCATACTGTTAATTTTGATGCGCCGAAGCGATTTGAAAACAACAGCCAATTTCACTTGAAGAACTAAAATACGTTACTTTTTTTTTGGATAGGTGGCAGCAGGGAACAGCCCATTTTTATCTGCTGTGTATTGTATCAAAAATGCCTGCATAAAAACAGAGTAAATCGGTAATATGCAGCACCTCTTACGCCCCATTCACATGTGCAATAAAACCGGGAAGTTCCCGGTAACGGGGATTTTCACTACAAACCATTCACATGACGTTGATTTTATGCCCGAAATCCCCCTCTTCTTTCCGGAAGTCGTGGTTTGAACGAAAGTGATTGATTCAAGATGGCTAATGAAGGAGCTTACAGTAACTTTCACGGTGCAAAGGATTATGGGACAGAAGGTCGGTAACGGCCACCAATCCACCCCAAAGAAGATGGGCTTTTTTTGATGAGCTCCTTTCCCCCTCCCCCCGAGGGGAAAAAAAGTTGCCAAGCCGGTAATTATCACCAAAGCGACCCCCAATCTTACACATGTGAACGGAGCTCTAGAAATAGAAGGCCTCTCCACACGGGTTGCCAAGTTCATCTGTAACATCATGGGAGTAGTCCGGTAAGGCTACCTAGCAAGTTTGCAACACTTTGAATCACACCATCTTATTTCGTTTCTTCTTATTTTGGCGTAGAATCTTTCGGGTTGGCTCACAAATACCGCACTGTGAAGGAATGTGCGGCATATAAATCGCCAACTCTGTGCCCTATCGTTTATTTCCGCACAACAATGGTACTAGCACGTGTATCGTTTTTTTTTTGAACGAATATTCTGAGTGAAGATGGACAACCTGCGGGACGTTACAAGAGGCGTATGCGCCTCTACCTATAGGCTTCTACCTCTGGAGGTGCTGTATTATGGCGCGTACATAATTTACACCAATGTGTAGTAAGAAAAAAAATTTATCATAATCTATAATATTAATAAATAATATTTATCATAAATAATATTTATCATAAATAATATTTATCATAAATAATATTTATCATAAATAATATTTATCATAAATAATATTTATCATAAATAATATTTATCATAAATAATATTTATCATAACTTAATAATAAATTACATCATATTTTTTATGATAATAAATTAAGCTATTACTTCATTTCCCGTGGTTTTCTTGTGCGTAGGGGGGTGACATACTTTCCGTATTTCCCGACGCCCCGTATTCTCACGTACGATGTTATACAAATACAACGCCACAACAGGCAAATTGCCCAACGAGGTGGCTGACTTAAGAATATCATGGATCCCCGAGCCATTTTTTGGAGGCCCTACCTACTACTGCTACACCACGCATGCTCCACTATAATTTGCTGTAGTTTCATTTCCCACCATTGGCGGTTTCCGTTCATTTTCATACCCCACATAGGTTTAAAGCCAACAACCAACTTTACTTGAATAATTATAACAATTAGTTTGTTTTTATTTGACTGGTGCCAGCCTTGGTACATGCGTGGTTGCTTTTCTTTTTACTTCTGTGTCAAAAATATCTGCAGATAAATTGCAACCGGTATCATCACGCATAAAATTTGCACCAGTGTGCAACATAAAAGTAAACAAGGCATGGCGTAATACCATATGCTGTTCATTTTTATGCCGCACACCGGCTGCAAGCCAACAAAAAATTTTACTCGAAGGATCAAATCAGATCAATTTGATTCATGTTAATAATGGTTAATAATCATGGTTAATAATGCAATACATTGTTTGGTATCCATATTTATGTATGGACATCTTTCTACTACCTCGTTGGGCATTTCGCCTTGTATTTGTAGACAGATAAATACATCCGCTCACAACCCCGGACTGATGCAGAGCAACTTACTTCCGTTACCTGAAAAGAGGCAAGGTTGTGCCGCAAAAAGTAGGCAAAGATTAATAGCAGTGTCCTCCCTGCCCAGTGCTCGCAAGTATCAAATCAAACCAAATCCTTGTACTTGTTCTTGACACCGAAAGCTAGCAAGGAGATACCAAGGTTCCATACTTGTTGTTGCAATGAATAAATGCTTAATAAAATTGGACGAATATTTTTGTCTTTATTTCACAGATGTCAGCACCCTCTTCCCTCCAGTGCAATTGTTTTTTGTTTTTGCTCCTGTGTCAAAAATATCTGCATAAAACATTGTAACCCAAATTGACTGGAAGAATTATAACAACAGTTTCATTATCATTTAATAGGTGGTGTCGTGTATCCCAGCTAAACTCTGTTTTCCGCATGATAAATTATTATAGGTTAGGAAATATTTTACCTCCTATTATCATTTTGGCTGGTTCGCAAATTATTTACCCCGTTACCCTACTTCATTGTTATAATGGTCCTTTACGATTACAGGAAAGCCCCTGTAAATTTGGTTTCTCAGCAGAACTTGAAAGCTATTCAAGAAACGCGAGAGAGCTAGCATGCGGGGTCTTCCTTTCTGCGGGAGGGGGCACTATAAAGTACGAACTTTACCAACGAAAAAATGAAATGACCACTGGACCGCAGAGGGTTAATTAATCTTATCGGTCTTGCAAGTAGAAAAATGCTGAATCTGTGTGTTGTACTGTAATGAGTAGAGCCCGGAAGTTCAGGCAAAATGACATGAACCCCCTCCCTTTTTTTCCCCTATTTTCAAGCCTTTTCGGTAAAAATGCCGTTTTTTAAATTTTCGTGTCATATATATGTGTGCGTATTTTAACATAGTTTTAAGTTTATTAGTGAATTTCAGAAGTCATAATCTGTAAAACTTGGATATTTTGGGTATTGAAAACTTCAAAACAATCGATCTTTTTAAAATTTTCCAATCCTCAGTATTAATTACCATCAGAAAGCTCCCCCCCACCCTCACCCTCCCATTTAGCCCCATTTAGATGCACCTAAGTGATCTGAGGGGATTGATGTTGGAATGCGTTAATTTTTCTTTGACCGGATGGTGTTAGACGTCAATGATTTTGTTTCAGATGAACGCAGCCCTTGTTAGAAAAGCAGAGGAAAGTTAGAAATTTGTTTCCCCAAAAGGCTTCACATAATGTCTAGCTCAGGCATTGGACTGCATTGTGTGAGTACAGTCAAACCTCGTTAATGAGTCACTCTTGGGAAAGCAAAAATATTACTTAGTAAGCGGAGTGACTCCTTAAACGGAGTAAGTCATAACTGTGAAAATTCCTGCCTGAAGACAATTGGGACTTCCAAAAAGTGACCCGTCAAGCGGAGTGACGTGTTTACCGGGGGACGCACTAACGAGGTCTGACTGTATAGCGGACCGATGATTGTCCCAAGAGGTCTTGAATAGAAGGCCTTGTTCATAGAAGGCGAAGTATGAGCAGGCAGGCCTCTGGAGCCCATGTTGTTTTGATTTTATTTTTTGCACCATAATAAATGCATTGCAAACATCCATGGCTATTTATTAAGCATACATATTTAGTATTCGATTAAATTGAGAAACGTTCCCCCTCGGGGGGGGGGGGTGGTGACAGATGCGGTCACGCCGGGTCCCACGCATGAAAGAGTCCCACATATGTGAGAATATATTTTTTTTCATTTTACAAAAACAGGACGAGATAGCCAACATAGAAATGATACTGATTATTCAAAATGAGACAACGAATAAACGAGAATCATTCGCAACTCGAAAAAGCCCTACAGATCATTATCCCTACCGACTCCGCGACTGGTGATGGCGTCCCTGGAATTGGCCTAATCCTGAGGGTCTAGTAACATTTTATTTTGGACTTAGAATCAATTTAACTTGGATAATAATGCAGTTATTATAGACTGTAATTAAAACAATGGACGGATTAAGTACAATCGATTTTTCAGCTAGTTTTTAGACCCTTAATATATATATCTTAGGCAATTTAGACGCAATATATACGCTTTTTAGGCAATTTAGACGCAATATATACGCTTTTTAGGCAATTTAGACGCAATATATACGCTCCAAGGTTGAAATATCTTATCTGCTTCCATAGTTTAGATGATAGAGCACTCGTCCGGCAAGCGAGAGACCGGGGTTCGAGTCCCCGTGGGGGCAGTGATGAATTTTCTTCCTTGTAATCTTCATCTCCACAAATAACCAGTCTTTCGATGAATCTTGTATATATCTTAGGTTTTAGTTATTTGTACTTATTGTTCTTCCTTCCAAAAATTTTAAAAATGTCTCTTTTGGTGCCTATATTAGGCATTTATAGTGCCTGTTTTGCCTTCCTATTTCGACCATTTTTAGTGCCTGATTTTCCGGGCACGATTAATGAGTAAAATAGTGATATCTCGAAGAAAGCAGAAATAAAACATTTTTCACGATGGATATTCCTGTTCAGCAAATGAAAATCACGTAAAAAATACAGTTTCGTGTCAGGCGCAATTTCATTGTTGTTCAGTGTAATCGAAATTGCATGCGGCTACGAGATATCAAAAAGTACGTCTTTATATTTCATTCCCGTCATAGAAGTCAAATGGAAAATATCGGAAATGTTAGCGTAGAATTCCAACGTGGCATCGCAGCAATTCAAATATTCGAGGAAAACCGGAAAACACGCCGAAGAGATCGCACCGAAAAGCTTGAAGATCTCAAGTCCAGAAACCGCATTATATAGCTAATTTATGAAGTGAAAAATATTCGTCCGAAAAATTTCTCAAAAATGATTAGCATACGAATGTTTAGGAAACGAGGCATTCCCGTCACGGTTACGGAACACTTTCAGAACCAAACGGAGTGTGTGTGTGTGTGTGTTTGAAATGATCTCGTGAATTTCCAGTAAATACACCGTGGAAAATCACCACCTGTGCCGCGTGAAATTCGCATTCTAAATGTGTCTTAGCCAAAAGACGCGTAATTTGCATAAAAGTTCGTGGGGGGAAACTTCCTTTTCATATGTTGTAACACGACAGACTGAATGCATGCACGTATTACTGAGGGGGAAATAAATGGCGGCTTTGAAAACACGAGCGTTTTCGTTTCCTCGAGATTCGCATTTCACTGTTTCATACGCGAGTTTTAATGTTTCTTCTCCTTTCTTTTAAAAAAAAAAATGTTCTTGTAGAAGATTTCTAAGGAATGTCGTGGATAAAATTTTAAAATAAATGATACGAATAGAAATTTCACACTAAAAACTTGAAATAAAGTTTTGGAATGAAAGTTGCAAATAAATTTCTAAAATAAATGTTTCAAATAAAGCTTAAAAATAAATGTTTTAAATGAAAATGTGTTGAGCAAAGAGTGGTTTGATCAAAAATTTAAAATAAAATTATCGAAGATAGTTTCATCTTCTACTGCTTAGAGCATTGTTGAAGATACCGTCTTGAAACAGCATTATTGAAGATATTGTTGATCATTGATCATTTTTGTCGCACCACGGTTATTTTTTGCACACGAGGGCTAATTAGACCGGGACCTACAATTTATTGCCGGTTCCGAACGGCAGGCTTGTTTTTTATACTCATCGAGAGGTTGGTGCGCTAACCCCTCGATGGGGGAACTCCCGGAGGTAGCAATTTTTTCTGCTTTCATGTCGCCGTTTCTGTTGTACCCCTGTGTCAGGAAAGTTTTCTGACAAGGACGAACCAGATATCGAACTCGCGACACCTCTAAACATCCTTTGGTACTATAGACGAGTGTCTTATCGACCTGGGCTACCGCGCACTTGAAGATATTGTCTTGGAACAGCATTGTTGAACATATTGCCTTGGAGCGCGCATTGTTGATGATATTGTCTTGGAACAGCATTGTTGAACATATTGTCTCAGAATATTGTTGAACATATTGTCTCAGAATATTGTTGAACATATTGTCTCAGAATATTGTTGAACATATTGTCTCAGAATATTGTTGAACATATTGTCTCAGAATATTGTTGAACATATTGTCTCAGAATATTGTTGAACATATTGTCTCAGAATATTGTTGAACATATTGTCTCAGAATATTGTCTCAGAATATTGTTGAACATATTGTCTCAGAATATTGTTGAACATATTGTCTCAGAATATTGTTGAACATATTGTCTCAGAATATTGTTGAACATATTGTCTCAGAATATTGTTGAACATATTGTCTCAGAATATTGTTGAACATATTGTCTCAGAATATTGTTGAACATATTGTCTCAGAATATTGTTGAAGTTACTGGCTTGGAGCATCGTTTGAAGGAGTCGCTTGGAAGAGTCTTGAAGATACTGGCTTAGACCACCGTTGAAGGTGGTTGTTAGAACAATGTTGAAGATATTGGCAAAGAATAGTGTTGAATATATTGGCAAAGAATAGTGTTGAATATATTGGCAAAGAATAGTGTTGAATATATTGGCAAAGAATAGTGTTGAATATATTGGCAAAGAATAGCGTTGAACATAACAGCTTAGAACCTCGTTGAATATATTGGCTTAGAAAACCGTTGAAAACCCTGGTTTAGAACATTATTGAAGATATTGGATTAAAATAATGTAATATACTGTAATAGAGCATCGTTGAATATACTGGCTTAGAACATTGTTGAAGATACTGTGTCTTGTGGAGCGTTGTTGGACATACCATTTCAGAACTTTGTTGAAAGTAGAACATTGCTTTGGATACGTGCTGAGACTTGTAACATCGTTGCAGATGCTGGCGTAGAGAGCGTTATTAATGTTAAATTGTTGTTGGCTATGCTGTCTCGGAGCATTGGTGGATGGACTGTGTCTGTTGATATATATACTGGCTTAGAACATTGTCGAATATACTGGCTTCAATTTACAATATTGAAGATATTGTCTTCGAGCAATGATTTATATATTGCCTCTCAGAACATCGTTAAATATACTAGCTTCGAACAATGTTGAAGATACATGCTTGGAACATCGTTGACATAGGAAATTGTTGAAGATACTGACATAGAAAATTGTTGAAGACATTGTCTTGGAGAACTGTTGGGCATACTGTTTCATAATATTGTTATAAACACTGTTTCAAAACTTTTTTGAAGGCACGGTATTGTAACATATTCGAAAAAAAAAGTCAACAAAAATTGTTTTAGGCCGTGATTACACTGTAAAAGTTTTATAAAAGTTCATTTATAAAACTTGAAAAAATTCAACCAATAAATTTATCGCGGTTGTAATTTTCAAACTTTATAAATGAACTTTTACGAAACTTTTATAGTGTAATCCCCCTTATAAGGCCGGGATTAAAGTATAAACGTTTTTCAAAAGTGCTTTTACAAAACATGAAAAATACAACCATTAAGCTGATTGGTTACATTCGAGCAAATGCAACCTCTCAGTTTATTAGTTGTATTTTTATAAAAAGCACTTTTACAAAACTTTTATAATGTAATTCCGGCCTAAGGCACAAATACTATGCAAAACAGATCTTCCCACCAGTTTGTAATAACCATAAGAAAAATGATTTTTTAGTTACAAAATAAATACAGTACCTATTTCAAGCATTAATAATATTATCTATGCAAAACTGTGATCTCATATTACATGAGAGAGAATGAAATTCGAGAAAACATTAAAAAGAAGAACAAGACTAAGAATTGGAAAAAGAAGAAATTTTAAAATATTGAAAATGAGGAGGAAAAAATGAAGATAATAGAAACTGCATTCGCGTTGCTTCGAGGATAATTTCAGTACTATCAGGTACATGTAGAACATGTAACCAACACCACAAGTACTCTCGAATTTCAAGAGCTCGTTACACTTTATTGTTTTCCTATTTTCCTCTACACTCGATCCCAATTTCATGCCAAAGAAAAGAATACGATTATTTTTCTTGGAAATCGATTTTTTTTTATCTAGAAATCTGCATGTAAGTGACTATCGATATCGGCTTATGCATCGACATTTTTTTTTTTTTAAATTTTATTTTATTTTATATTCTAGTTGTTTTTTATCTGAGGCGGCTTTTTTGTCGGTCTGGTGTGGATTGTCATCCACATTTATCCTAGGACGTTGTTTTTTTCTTTTTGTTTTCAGAAATTTGGTTACTATGGACTCCAGAAATTTACTATGGATGTGAACGCGTCTAGATATTGCGGCGTAGTTTGGACGATGCATGTGGCCAAGAGTGTACGCAGGATCGACCTATGCAAGGGGCAAGCTGGGTTTCTCTAAGAAAATTTTCTTCCGGAGAAATCGCAGTTAGGGGCCGTTCACGTATTACGTACGCAAATTTTAGAAATTTTTGACCCCCCCCCCCTTGTCAGCAAAATTTCGTCATCACTCTGCCCCTCTGAATCCTAACGCATATTTTCATAAAGGGTGGTTGATGACGTAAGCATTATCCTAACCCCCCCCCCTTGTCATCAAAAGTCGGCAAATCGGAAACGCCCCTCCCCCCCATCGATGATGACGGAATACTTGAACGGCTCCTTACTAACCTTCAAAAAGTGTTTTAAATCACCAGAAATTGATTAAGACAACGGATAAAGGTATTTTCTTTGGATATTTAATATATTTTACAAATATATTTAAAAATACAGTAAAACCCTTTCTTAACGGACACCCACTAAGATGCGGTCACCCCCCCCCCCTTGTGGCCCAAATCATAATTTCCCCCGTATAATAAAAATAGGCATTTCAATCCTCTGATTAACGGTCACCCCCTTCTTTTTCGTCCACCGGTGTCCGCAAAAGAGAAGTGTTACTGTATTTTTAATTTTTGATCGTCTTGGGGCGCATGAGGACCCCGTGTCCCCTTCCCCCCCCCCCCCCCCCGGTTACGTCCATGCACTGACAAAGCTTTCAAGTTTGATGAGGGAAGTGCCATTTTCCACAAGTTCGACCAAAAGAAGAAAGATTTTCTTCTCGAACCTCACGCAGTCATCAATAAGACCAGATACATCCCGCCTTACAGTAGGGTGCCGTGATGTGTGAACACTGAGGCAGTCACCACTACTAAACCACACATGCGCCTCGTACTGCGGAACTTCTAACGAATTGGTACATGTTGCAATACGTGTACGTGTTGTGAAGGTAACGGGTAGATTTCTTTCTGTGCAATGCTTGTTATACGCAGTGCTGCTATCTGCCATCAATTTTTCTAACTATGAGTAAAGCGTAATGATTGAATAATTGTACCGTTGTAGAGGCCTATTACTCTGTGGCGAGACTTTTTAATGGAGAGATCGGCTCGTATCTGAGGCAGCCACCGATAGATGACGCCCCACAGCGAATTAGTGAGTGAGCGTCATGGTGAGCTAGTGGTATACTGAGTGAACTATTAAGTGAGCTAGTGGTATACTGAGTGAGCTATTAAGTGAGCTAGTGGTATACTGAGTGAACTAGTGGTATACTGAGTGAACTATTAAGTGAGCTAGTGGTATACTGAGTGAGCTATTAAGTGAGCTAGTGGTATACTGAGTGAACTATTAAGTGAGCTAGTGGTATACTGAGTGAGCTATTAAGTGAGCTAGTGGTATACTGAGTGAACTATTAAGTGAGCTAGTGGTATACTGAGTGAACTATTAAGTGAGCTAGTGGTATACTGAGTGAACTATTAAGTGAGCTAGTGGTATACTGAGTGAGCTATTAAGTGAGCTAGTGACAGAATGAGTGATCTAGTTAGTAAGTACGTGACCTGGTGATTGAGTGTGTGTGTGTGACAGAGTGAGTAATCTAGTTAGTGAGTACGTGACCTGGTGATTGAGTGTGTGTGTGTGACAGAGTGAGTAATCTAGTTAGTAAGTACGTTACCTGGTGATTGAGTGTGACAGAGTGAGTAATTTACTCACTTTAGTGAGTACTTTCAGTGAGTATTTTCACTACTTTAGTGAGCGAGCGACCAGGTGATTAAGTATATGACTGAGTGATCAACCTAGTGGGTTGGTGGTAGAACGAGCGAGTGGCCTAGTGAGTAAGTGAGTGTCCTAGTGAGTAAGTGAGTGTCCTAGTGAGTAAGTGAGTGTCCGAGTGAGTAAGTGAGTGTCCTAGTGAGTAAGTGAGTGTCCTAGTAAATGACTTAGGGAGTAAATGAGTCACCTAGACATCAAGTGACTGACCTAAACATCAAGTGAGTAACCAACCATCTGAGAGAGAGATCGAGTGACATGGAGTGGGAAGGGGGGGGGGGGGAACGGAAAACATGTTTAAAATGACTTCAACGCATTTTTTAGAAGCCGGGATATTCCGAGTTGGCTGAAAGAAAGCAGATTAAGTTTGACGAGATATCTCGAGATTGCCGCCGGAATGGTTAACATAAAAGCAACCGTTGGCTTGTTTAGGTCATTTTCCATAGTCTGAAGAGCAGGCTACAACTTGTTTTATGATCACAGTCTATATCCCCCCCCCCCCACCCATTATTAATAATGATCGCACTACTGTTCTTGTTTCAACGCCAAGCGACAAAAAAAAAGAAAGAAAAATTTCACCGCAATTATGAGTTAAATAATGATTCCCGCGAGAACATTCTTTGGCATTATCGCTCGTGACACAAAATATTCTGACGTTATTGATCTGATGCTATCGATATTACTTGAGCAGGGAAGATTGAAGCTCAGAAGCTCGCCACGAGAGAGACAATGTAATCGTTGAAGTTTCCACTTTCGGTGCCAATTATTTTTGACATTACCGGGAAGTAGGTTTTAAAATTCGCAAGAAACATTCTAGAAAAAAGGGGAATATTTTAGCTTGAAAATATGGCGTATGTATCGCCGTAATACAAAAGAGTATTTGCTCCTCGTCTCATCATGTTACGATGTCAGAAAATTTTCTCAGGTGAGTCAATTTTTGTTCTCTCACGTGAGATGAGAATTTAATTTTTCATCCATGTATTGCCAATCATTCTTATTTGTTCTGGGTATTCTATCTTCGTGTATTCAAACCGGTCGAAATGATAAAACGTCAGAATATATTTATTATAAGGGCACGGACGGAATAGGATGACTATATCACATGCATGTTCTTCTACGTCAGTTTTCTGGATGAAAGGTTAAGTAAGCATGAATATTCATGGGAAGATAATGTAACCAGCGTAAATTATGTCATCGGTTGTGTGCATGTAGCATTACATGAAAATGCGTGTGGAATATCAGGAAGTTGAACTTTTTGAACTACTTCCCTGATGTAGCCGAGATATCGCGACACGTGGGAATGAAATGAGTGCGTGTAAGGCTTCTTTTTATGATGTGTTCAGTAATTTTAAATAAAGGTATCAAATAAAAATCTTTGAATGAATATTTACATAAAAATTCCGAATGAAAGTTTAAAAAAGTGTTTGGAGAAAAAAAAAGTTAGAAATAAAAATTTGAAATTAAATTCGAAAATAAAAATTTGAAATTAAATTCCAAAATAAAAATTTGAAATTAAATTCCAAAATAAAAATTTGAAATTAAATTCCAAAATAAAAATAGTAAATCAAAATAAATAAAAATAATAAAATAAAATATGTATTTAGGTACAGTTTAAAATAAAAAAATTTATAATAAAATTCAGTTTCCACTTTCCTCGTAAAGGCTCTAAGTAAAAATACCCATGGATAAAATTTAACTGGTATAAATTATGTTATCGATGGAAAACATGAAATAATACATGGCAATGCGTTTGAATTATTGGGTATTCGAATGTGTTTCGAACTTCTTTCCAGATTTAGACGAGATTTCTCGCCAAATGCAACTGGAAGGAATTCGTGTAAGACTTTTTTTTTTTTTATGACGCATATAATGTGATATCAAATGAAAGTCTAAATTAAATGCTTTAAACAAACGTATCAAATAAAAGCTTTGAATAAAATTTGCATTTTAATTGGGTTGCTGGTTTTTTTTTTTTTAAATATATGACATCCATATTTTTATGGGCATCTTTTTATCAGCCACCTCGTTGGGCATTTTGCCTGTTGTGGCGTTGTATTTGTATTTGTATAAAAATTTGGCATGAATATCCAGTATTCTAAGGCCGGGATTACACTATAAAAGTTTGATAAAAGATCTTTTACCCAACTTTTATATTGTAATGCCGGCCGGAAATAAATATTTTACGTGAAAGTTTAAAACAAATCATCAAATGAAAGTTTTGAATAAAGATTTGAAATAAAGTTTTAAAATAAAAGCGGCAAATAAATTCAAATAAAAGTATTAAATATAAATTCGAATGAAACATTTACGTATGAATAGGTTTCAAAAAAATTTCTGACAAAAAATTTTCTTTTTAGAAATTTTTTCAAATATAAACATATTAATAAATAATTCCAGTTTCCATATTTCCCGGAAAAAAATTTTGTATATTTAAATATGGAGCATAAATTTCATGGAAAGATAAATGCAATTATGCTATCGGTTGCGTAAATGATGCATTGCACATGCAAAAAATTAGTTTGGAATATCAGGCAGTTAAATGCGTTTGGCTTCTTGCCTGATGTCGACGAGAAATCTCGCCAAGTGTAATCGGAATTAATGCGCGTGTAAGACAGATTTTTGTGACAAGTTAGGTAGTTTAAAGTAAAATTCTGAAATAAAAGAATGGAATAACGCTTCCCTGACGCGAACGCTTCCCTGATGTACACGAAATATCTTGCCAATACTAATTAGTAGGAATGCAGGTGAGACATTCATTTATATGAAGCGTAAGTTAACCCTACGGATGGAAGTGGAATCTCTCTCTCATTAATCTCAATCCTTTTACTGCCCCTAATTTTTAGAGTGAGAATGACACGAAAAGGTGTTCAGAGAGAAGGAAATGCCAAAAAAAAAAAAGATGTGAAACCAGTGTCAAATTCCAGGGCTATATAGTAAGGGCTGTCTTATCACTTTTAAGTTGCTCTTGCTGCGTTGGCTCAGTGGGCGAGGTCTCGGATCAAGTGCGTGACGTCACTGCTCTAATACTTTTTAACTAAAGCGCGACCATGAAATACCAGGTTAGCCAATGGCGGTTGTGTTAGGCTGATGATGTGAATTGGTGTCGACTCCGGCGCGTCATGAGACAGCCCTTGTTATATGGCCATAGGTAAATAGGTAAATTTTGTCAGAAGTAAAAGAACAATGCAGTCCCCCCCCCCCAGGGCCGTCTTAACAGCATCATGGACCCCCGGGATAAGTAATATATCTGAGGCTCTACCTTTCAAATTCTCGAAAAATTCAACTACTTTTCGATTTTCAGAGGCCTCTCTTCTCTTGAGGCCCACGGGCCGTGCCCGGGGGGGCCCATGTGTTTAGACGGCACTAGCTCCCCCTAACCTTATTTCCTAAATACAAAGATACAGTCTATTTTTAGCGACTTCCTTTCTTTGTTTTGCAGAAACATAAACATTCCTGTGTGTCATCTTAGGACTGTTTCTCAGATCTTCCTTCTTCATGTATTCCTTGGGGCCGCCAGTATATGCTTGTTCAGCCGGAGCGAGAGCGCATTTTGATTCCACCGTGTGATGTTCAAAGGGTAAAGTCGGTGTTCTCCTCCCCTGCTTTAGCGTTCGGGTCAATAGATCCACCTTCTCCCCATCTAGTTGCGGCCCGACAACCCACCACAAATATAAGAATCTGTTCATATAGATGACTGCAAATATAATCAGGCTGACCATATTCCCTCGGGAAAATTACGGGATATCGCCGATTCGGAAATGATGCCACTCTTCGCTATTAATACGAAGGTTTCGACAGCTGGCTGATGCGAAGATGAATTCAGGGAATAAAATTCAACTGCCTCCGCGGCGAGTCGAACTCGGCGCCTCTCACCTGCCGCGCGACCCGACTACTACTTTACAAAGATTCTCATTCCTCAAAGCTCGAGTGCGCTGAACGGGGCCGTACATGAACAGCCATACCTAACTCAGGCCAAAGCTGACATCGTTGTCACTGCCACCAGTTGGCGACGTATGCGAAGATGATGACCACTCCCAGCTATCCAACGCTCACCAGCTCTAAGGAGAGTTCTCTTTTGTCTCGCTTTGTTACAGAGTGGTAGAGCGCTCACATGGCAAGTGAGAGGATGTGGGTTCGATTGCCCGCAGGGCAGTTGAATTTCCTTTCATCTTCGGTTCACTGAGCTGTCCAAACCTTCGTAACGTCGATTGCCTGTAAAATCCAGGGTTTACGGAAAATTCACCGCGAACAATTCCCCGCCGGAAAATTCACCGACAACAATTCACCGCTAGGAAAATTCACCGACAACAATTCACCACTAGGAAAATTCACCGCCGGAAAATTCACCGACAACAGTTCGATGAGAGTCAGAAAGTGAGGGAGTGAGCGATTGAGTTACTGAGTCAGTGAGCGAGGGAGTGAGTGAGTGAGCGAGCTACCGAGTGGATGAGTGATTTAGTGAGTAAGTGAGTGATCTAGTGAGTAAGTGAGTGGATGAGTGACCCAGTGAATAAGTTTTAATTTATTTAATAATAGATTTTTTAATCATTTGCGACACTACTAGGTTAAAACTAATTCACTCACTTCTCACTAGGTCACTCACTCACTCACATACTCACTAGGTCACTCATTCACTCACATACTCACTAGGTCACTCACTCACTCACATACTCACTAGGTCACTCATTCACTCACATACTTACTAGGTCACTCACTCACTCACATACTCACTAGGTCACTCACTCACATACTCACTAGGTCACTCACTCACTCACTCACATACTCACTATGTTACTCACTCACTCCCATACTCACTAGGTCACTCACTCACTCCCATACTCACTAGGCCACTCACTCACTCCCATACTCAATAGCTTACTCACTCACATACTCACTAAGTCACTTACTCACATGCTCAGTAGGTCACTCACTCACATACTCATTAGGTCACTCACTCCTCTCTCACTGACTCAGTAACTCAATCGATCACTCCCACGCTAACTGACTCGCATCGAACTGTTGTCGGTGAATTTTTCTAGCGGTGAATTTTCCGGCGATGAATTTTCCGGCGGTAAATTTTCCTAGCGGTGAATTTTCCGGCGGTGAATTGTTGTCGGTGAATTGCTGTCGGTGAATTTTCCGGACACGAAAATCCAGGTTGTAAAGATTCGAAATCTAATATTTTCCAAACACATTTGCCCCTCGCTCTTCATACTACTCAATTAATTTTTTAATGTTTCCCTTACTAGATATTCAATCCGAAAACGAAGGATATTATAATTTTAAAAAAATCTAATTTTTTTTTTAAAAAACATCTACAAAAATAATTTTTTTTACCATTCGTATATTTTGTGAGCGCATATTCGATTCTCCTTCATACATTTATGATTGAGTAATTGAGATTAATGAGGTAATCTTGAGGATATGAACATCAAATTCCCATCACAGGAAAACATCACATATAAATGCAAATTATTCATCGTTTTTTCAATGGAATGTAGTTGAAAAATAATGGAGAAAACGGGGAATAAAATATTTAATTGCATTTGATATCTTATATATTAATATGAATCGATCTGCTAATCTTGGAACCGGAATAATAATGGAATTAATGTGGAAAAAAACGATACTGTCATCCGTATTTGTATGATATACCATAAAAGAAATATTTCCATTGATTCGTGGGGATCCATGGTAACGCTATGCATCTTTTGCGATCGATTATTCAATTAATTATATTGCACATTTGCACTGAATACGAGAATGGATGAAACAACACTACGGAAGATGATTGGTTGATAAGAGGATAATCGGAAACAGATATCGCCGGTATCTTCTGAAAGGTAAAATGGAATGAAATATGAGCTTCGTCGTTATTTTCAGGTAGATCTCTTACGGATGAAATCTGTGATGGGTTATAATGAAAATATCGGAAAATATCAATGCTAATTGCAATGGGCATTCAAATATCATCTGTTGATAATTATTATTATTATTTTAAATAATTTAAGATTAAAAAATATTTATTTCCTCAAGTATATCACTTATTGAAAATACAGTCGAACCCCAAGAGACCGGAGAAAGCACTTCGTTATAAAGGAATTCCAGGTTTTTTGGCATTATTTCTATGTAAACTTATCGGAGGGATTAGAAAATTGTTCGTTAAAACGAGATTTTTTCGCTATAACGGTATTGGTTAAAATGGGGTTCGACTCTATTGTGATGAACTACTGGTGACTGAACTACAGTCAAAATTCCATTAACCGTCACCGTCCACATCAGAACTGTAATGGATAACCGAATAGACGAATAACAGAAATAAATCTCTTAATATATATGTACATTTCACTGCGGGAAGAAAATGAAAATTAAATCCTCTAAAAGTGAATGCATATTGTATTTAATGTTACACACACACACAAAATGATCAATATTAACTTCAATATAAGGCCAGCCCTGGCAGTGGCGACATTGAAAATAGCGTCTTTTATGTTGTACCTCTTTCAAAATTCTGTGACAGTCTTAAAAGCAAGCCTTCGGTAAAAGCTTTTCTATAACGTCGCTTTATATTTTCAATTATGCCCTGGTCCATAGGCTGGATAAGTGGAGTCGTATTCGCTGGGGAAAAGAGGTATGCTATTTTGTCATCATCACTTTTGAGTTCACGAGAGCGTTTTGTCGGGGTTATATGAGCCACATGAGCTTTAACTTAACTTGAGGCACGAAAACGCTGTGGAACCATTCTGAAAAAATTGTTTGTGAGGGGGGTCATTCCCCCCCCCCCCCAGTCAGCAAAATTTCGTCAGCAGCTTAGAATATTTCATTTCTTCAAAAAGGGTAGTTGATGACGTAAGCAACCTTCAAACCCCTTCGCCTCCCCCCTTGTTATAAAAAGTCAGCAAACCCAAAACCCCTCCTCCCCCCCCAATGCTGACGTAATACTTGAATGACCCCTTTCGACAATTTCGTAAAAGCCTCTCCTCCTTCTCCTAACCAGATCCTGACCCGCCGCTCTGTCTCAGTGAAGAGATTTTAGCAGGTGATCGAAGACCTGGCCCATGCTCGGAAATGTGCGCGTATATGTAACGCCACCTATAGAACAAGGCCTCCGCACGAAGCTTGTGAACGTCAATGAAGAAGGCCATTTCTCCTCTTGCCAGTGGATGTACTGCAAAAAAGGTAAAGATATCGCAAAAAGTCGGCCTGCTATATCTAATAGCAATAGGTGAAATGACCTTCTTCCGTGACTTCACGAGCTTCGTGCGGAGGCCTTGTTCTATAGGTGGTGTTAGTGTATGTCGTGAATCGAAGTGAAGCGTGTTTCTATGTAATGTTTTTGTATAGTTCTGCCATCTGCCATCGATTTTTCAAACTATGAATGAAATGTAATGATTGAATAATTTTAAAACCAATTTCGCTTACAACACTGATTTAGGTACTAATAATTTTTTTAATCATCGTTCCTGAATCACCGTTTCATTGGAAAGATTTCCAAACGCTTCAATCCCGTTTTCCCATCACTGTCGCTTTCAAGAAAGTTTCACTGTTGCTTATATTACAATTTAAAAATCACTATCGTTTCCAATATGGTTTTTTAATCACCACAGCTTCATATGCAATTGCATATTTCAGCACTTTTTATAATTACTGGATATAAATGCATAAAGTCACCGAAATTCTAGAATAAGTGCATATTTTTAGCATGTTGTACTTACTGATGTTTTCAAAAAGATTTCTTTCATCTTTTTGTTCTTCAAATTTAATAAAATTTCTTGGAAATATTTCATCATCGAATATTGTTCATAATTAGGGAGGGCATATTTATAGGTATTTTTAAATGCATATTTTTGCACTTTTAAATGCATGATTTCTCCATTTTTTGCGTATATTGTTCAGCATATTTTTCTTCTCTGCAAAGCCATACTTCGATGATTTTAATATGCTTTTTATTATTTTATTGCACATATTTCTCTCGGTCATATTTCTACATTTTTAAAATTAACCCTTTTTCGTATTTTGTGCACTTTTTCCCATTTTAGGCTTCAGAATTTTCAAATGCATATTTTCTTTCATTTTATACGTATATTTTTCAATATCCCCATGGGGCATACTGGAGAAATTTTAAAGCATATTTTTCATTTATGCATATATATCGGTATGTTTTTACTTTTTAAATGCATATTTTCAAAAATTTTGTTATTCTTTTTAAGCACTTTCAAATTTGTTAGGTTTTTTACATTTTGCGAATATATTTTCAATTTTTAGAACCATACTTCATTACAATTGGACGTATTTGTTTTCATTTTTCGCATATATTTTTGATTTCATGTCATATTTTGGCATTTGAAAGCAGATTTTTATCTTTATTCTCTTTATTTTTAGTGTATATTTCAGCGTTTTTAGGGAATATTTCAGCTTTTTTTACAACATACTTTGCCATTTTTTTATTGTATATAATCCGATCTCTACTAATTACTTTCCTTTATTACATTAACCGGATCATTGTTTCTTGCTTTCAACATAAATTTTGAATCAACGTAGCTTTCAGCAACGTTTTCGAATCCATAGGTAGTATAGATGGCAATATATTTGTTCCATGCAATAAAAGCCATGAAATACTTCACGCTATTTTTTTAAGAAAAGCCAGCCAATGCAAAAATACAAAGGCAAATTCAAAAGCTCATAAAAGATTAGCAGTTACTGAAAATGAATTCTTATCTATACCGTAAAATTTATTTAAAAGAAGCAGCAGTTGTGCTTATTGATATAAACCTTCTGTTCAAATTACTATGAAGTTTGCAATCGACAAACATTAATGAAAAGGGTAATAACACATAAATATCCATTGAATAATGGAATAAAAAATATATATTCACAATGGATGTTTTGGAACATCGGATTTATAACACAAGGAAAATTCCCATCGAATATCTCCCTAACAACAATCAACCACTCAATAAATTCCTATGAATTCAGATGAATTGAATTACTTCGAACAAAAGTGATTTGAATATATGCGTGATAATGGGACACGAAATAGAAAATATTAATGAAGCCTTTGAAATTAATTTCAATTTCAACCAGTTTCTAATTAAAGTCTCACGTGGAATAGCGTTTTCTTTCGTTCTCTAGTTATCACTGAGAGATAAAAGATAAAAATTCCGGGAATTTATGAAAAATATTCCCGGACGGAAATTTCTGAAATTAAATATTTTCAAAAATTATACGTAGAAAGAAAAAGAAAAAAAAATTGTGCTTAAAATGTTTAATTAGTTTTCTGCTTTTGAGACATCTAAGCTGTTTTTCTTTCTTATCTATTCCAGGAAAATAGTTGTATTTAATGAATGGGGAAAAAAGGTGTTTTTAATGAATTATGTGAGAATATGTATAAAGTGGAAATAGTATATCATATAAAAGATAAACGCGTAAACGGAAAAACCAATCTAGAAATGCATTTCCGTGTCTTTCAATTCTCAGGGAAAAAAAACCCGGAAATTTTCCTTTCAAAGTAGAAATTTGTTTTCGATATTGTTAATTAAATTATTATATATGCGATTAATTTTATTGACCTTTATCATTATTGCGGTGGGAAAAATTCTTTGTGATGTATACGGGAGAGTTTTCGAAGCTGTGATATCGGAAACTATCATGCATGGGAAATTAGACTGTATTTTTGGGCGTATAATTACCGGTTTTTACGTTGAAAAAAGATCGGAATTTTTCCGGTGTGGATTATAAACCTCTAGAGTATTATCGAGATTGTAATGAACATTTTAAGAATAAATTGGCGAAAAACACTTTTTTTGAAGATTTATAGCTGTGAGTGGGAAAATTGACATTTGCCATAAATAACCTTTCATTGCGTAAACTTTCATTGCTAGGGAATGAAATTTTGAAATGCGAATGAAGATGTCACATACGGCAGTGACGCATTTCACAGGAGCCACTGCGGACTACCACTACTAAACCACGCATGCACTTCGTCCATATTCCTCTGCGGAACTTCTAACGAATTAGTACATGTTGGAATGTGCGTGTACGTATTGTGAATCTACCGTGAATTCTGTTTCGGTGTAGTGGGGATGTGGAGCGGTCCTAGCTTGGCAAACATTTAGTAGCGATTCTGCTCAAGAATGTTGCGCGGTTTGAAGATCATGGCTATTGAAAAAATACCATCCATTGTTGAAATGATGGCGGGATTAGCATCGCTAGAGGTCACGGGAATTTTTTTTAAGGGGAAAAACTCAAAAACAGCCGATAGGTGGCGCTAGTACGAGCGACTTCGGTGGAAATATGCAAATGAGACGGTTATACGAACTTGCGCTCCTAATCCACAAGCAGTTCACCGTTGTAAACCGTATGTGTGTGGGCCCGCTGCACTCTGCCGTTGCTGGATTTGTGACTCGCATGAAATGTGTTAGGGGTCATTCAAATATTACGTCAGCATCGAGGGGGGGAAGGTGTGTTTGAAGGTTGCTTACGTCATCACCCACCTCTTTCTAAAGATATGAAATATTCTAAGCTGCTGACGAAATTTTTCTGACAAGGGGGGGGGGTTCAAAAATGGCTGAAAATCTGCGTATGTAATACTTGAATCGCCCCTTATTCCCTGTGGCAGTGGTGATGTGCATGGCCGCAAGTAGATGCTTGGTCACCGCATTTTGATGCCCCTTTGTAATGTTGAAGGAGAGGTTTCAGAAGGAAATTTGCGCCCCCTCGGGTCCAGTGCCCGGGGCACGAGACCAACCTGCTCTTCTCCCCCCAGTTGCGGCCCTTTTCATGTACAACACATACTGCTGTACTAAACGATCTAGAGGCATTCTACATCCAACAAATCTCAGAGGATCACTTTGAAAGGATGAGGAACTCAGAATACGAGCATCTGAGAGAGCTGGTCGATTACAACCCACGTGAAAGACTAAAATTTCTTAGGCCTCAAAACGTGCTGCACGTGCCATGGTCGGTGCGCTAGGGTCTGAACTACTGAGCTGTATAATCTTTGTCGATCTATCATAATATTTTTGTACTTTTAATTTACTATCGAAATAATCGATCAACTGTATTGCATAGAGTGGCATTGTGGTTTGATGCACATGACTGATCTTGCACTGCATCAATTTGTATAATTTCGGCTAACACACTTGTTTTTCTATGACTTCTTTTGTATGTTAGATTTATTTTTTATTATTATTTTCTCATTAGTGCATTATGTAGCGTTTTGGTGAATTGTACATAAGTAATTTCATTTTTGTGTCCATTATAATATACATTTATCGCATAATATTTATGTGTATATATATATGTGTGTGTATGTGTTTATATGTATGTGTATATATATATTTATTTTTTTCATTTTATTTTTTTTTTTTACTACTATTGATTTTACTGATCAACTGCTCTATTGCATAGAGTGGCATTTTGGTGAAGTTTGGCTGATCTTTGTGTATTTTACTATTCTGATGGTGGCATTTATCGGACTGTATGTGTTTTTTTTTGTTTTTTTTTCTCTCTATTAACTTACAAGCACTTTACATCTACACAAACACGCACAAACTTGTCTATAACCCTCTTCATAGCTAGCAAGAGCAGTCTGTAAGTCGCCAGGCAGCCCCTTTGGGCTGGGCAACGACGAGAAAAATTAAATTCTGTCTGTCTGTATTTCAATATTTGTTGAAAAAGTTCGCAATGACATCACGGTGAAGAGAATGTCGTTCAGCACCGGTTATAATAGATTATTTAAAATACTCCCCCCCCCCAAAGTATACTCATCCATAAAATAAAATTCCCAAACAATCATTAATACTTAGTCACCAAGAACGAGAGAGAAATTCGAATAGGTGATTGTTTCCGTTATCAGAAAATTATACACAATGCGATTAAGAACCATTCCCATTTCCTCTCAAAATAGACGGTTTTTCGATAACGAGCAAGTCCATAACGCGCAATAAAATACTGCTTTCAAAAACATATGAACTAATAAATCCAATTACTACTTTTTTACGTCTCATAAAAAGAACTTGAAGAATCGTTCTCCAAACCTGAAATAAAATTAACGAAGTAATGGTCAGCCATTACGCTATGCGTACTGTACACGAGGAATATGCTGTTTCGGTTATTAGTCGGTGAAATTTTTACGACTGAATTCCATTAATACGGTTTATGAAAGAGTATGACATTATGGAAAGGCCATAATTTGTTTTCGCGTTTTTTAGTACAAGCTGCTGCAGTGGCGTAGAAAAACGTTGTGCTGTACATGTAATGAACATATCGATTCGGTTTCTCCTATTCTGTTTGAAAGCGTTTACTTGAATCGATCGTTACGTTTATATTTTTATCATTTTACTTTCTTATGTGAAAGCTTTTATATGTTTGCTTATTCTCGATCTGTCACGACGCGGATATTTCACACGAGTTCAAAATTTATTTGCACGTCAAGAAACGAATAGTAATTCGATATCTAAAGGCTTCTGAGGCAGGAACTTGCAATTCAACGCACTTCCCAGAGGTTAATTGTTAGATGTTGTGTGTTAGACTCACGAAATACATCTCTGGGGCCGAGTTGAGTGCGAAGCCGAGTTTCATATGCTAAGTATGCAAGATAGAAAAATAATAATAAAAATGTATAAGAGCTGAATAAGTTACAATTTCTTCAATAACGAGGGTATTTTTCCCTCTCGAAATATTTGACATATATTTCAAATATTTCACATGTTTCGCGAGAGAGAGCGGGATCGGCATTAAAAGAGCTTACACTTTTACAGAATTTCCAGAAATGTTGATTTCAGAAATGATTCACTTTCATTGGAGAAATAATTTCAGAACTTTTGGAAGAATTGATATCTCGGAATAATTCCCTCCCCCGTTTAACACTGTACCCTATGGCTCTCATCCGTTAACACGCCAAAGTACATTACGTTAATCAAGTCCTTATAAATCCCGATACTATCTTACAGTTCGAAGTACCATCGTATGACTTAGTAGCCAACTCAAAATTGGTGGGAAACAGCCAGGACCTTCAACAACATCCATCAAGTCATGAATCAGCATAAATAATGTCAGAATCTTTGATGTCATTTATCAACTAATATGTACTAGTAGAAAAGAGCCAGAATCTTAGCATTCATCAACTGATAAATCAGCAGAGAAGGTTCTGATGACATTTATCACCTCATGCATTCGTAGAAAAGAGCTAGAACTTTTGATATCATTTATCAACTCAAAAATTAGTAGAAAAGAAAAGAGCTTTGGTTGCATTCATCAACTTATGAATTAGAAGGAAAAAGTCAGAGTCATTGATTCCATTTATCAGCTCATAAACAAGTAGAATGGAACCAGAATCTTTGATGGCATTTATCGACCCATAAACTAGTAGAAGAAAGCTAGAAACTTCGATGGCTTTTATCGGATCATGAATTGCCAGAAGGAATCAGAACATCGGTGACATTCGCCAACTCATAAATTAGCAAAAAGGAGCTAGATGACATTTTGCAATGCCTTTAATGGCATTTACCAGCTCTCAAATTAGTAGAAAAGTAATGACACAACTTTTGATGTCATTGCAAGAAAAGGTCTGAAATCTTCAATTGCATTTATCAACTCAAAGATTATTAGAAAGAAGCAGGGTACACATTTGATGGTATTTATCAGTTCATTAATCAGTAGAAAATATCTAGAAACTTTGTTGACAACTCATAAATCCGTAGAAAAGAGATAGAAATCTTCATGTCAATTATCAGCTCATAAGTTAGTAAAAAAGATCCAGAGCAGAGCATCTTACCACCACGCCACTCGGGATGATCGTATGACTGATCAAGCGCATGCCATATGAGTCACTGATCGTCGCTTGAGAGTAGGGGCACTACATCATTCATTTTTGATCATTTTTGTCGCACCACGGTCATTTTCTGCACACGAGGGCTAATTAGACCGGGACCTACAATTTATTGCCGATTCCGAACGGCAGGCTTGTTTTTTTTATACTCATCGAGAGGTTGGCGCGCTAACCCCTGGATGGGGGACTCCCTGCGGTAGCAATTTTTTGCTGCGGTCAAGTCGCCGTTTTTTGTTGTACCCCTGTGTCAGGAAAGTTTTCTGACAAGGATGAACCGGGTATCGAACTCGCGACACCTCTAAACATCCTTTGGTACTTTAGGCGAGCATCTTATCGACCGGGCTACCGCGCCCCCGGGCACTACTTCAATCACTAACTTTGTAATTCACATGGTCACTCCCTCATGAGTTAATTCATGTGGTCACTCAGTCACTGGCATTGTGACTGATGTAATTCCCTCAAATCGTCACTCACGCACTCACTTGGTCACCCATACGGTCACTCATCCACTCACTTGTCATTCTTACTCACTCAACCACTGACACGGTCAGGGCGGGTGAAATTTCCGGGGGGCGAAATGTGCCAGGGATGGAACCTTCTGGGGCAAAATGTCGAAGCCGATATTTCCATAAACGATTATAGTCATCCATATCCAATGATATATAAAAAAAAAATATATATATATATATCAAAGACTCATTAATCATCTGCGTTATACACCAGCAAGTCCCGGCTAATATCTTTGGAAGGGAGGGGAAACTAATACACGATTCTTTGTCAAGAAGAAGACTGAAAAGTTTCATCGACTCCGTTCCATCAATGGATGCAATTCTACCAGAATGGTGGTTTTATTTTTGTTTCCCGTTTATCGGGAACTTCAAAAGATCCAGTTTAATTAACTTCTACTTAAAAAAGAAAGAGACACGTGGAAAGGAGGGGAAAAAATCAGTTCTCCTCCTCCAAAAAAAACCTTTGTTATATTTTCGTTTCTCCAAAAAAGCAATGAGAAACCGTCAATTCCAAACAAAGAAACAATTGTTTTTGCTTTTTTTTGGCGTAGGCTGTTTCTACCTTCGTTCTGCAGGAAGCAAGTTATGAGATGGGAAAGATTTCAATCGCCAAATGGTTCTTCCGAAAGAAACTAATAACGTGTCCCCAGTATTTTTCGTTTTCGATTTCCTTCTGAGATTGATCCGGTGTCGTCCAGGTTTTCTACACACACACACACACACAAAAATTGGATCGATTCCTTTTGGTGGAAAAAATAATATTGGAAAAAAAATCCAAATATATTTGTAATCTCTAGATTTTTAAGAGGAGAGGAAAAAAAATAAATCAAAATTACTTCTTTCTAGAATTTGTTTCACCCACGTTGCGAAAATGATATCGATTCTCTGAAATGGGTTGAAATTGCTTCTAGAAGATGATGATTATTATTATTTTTTGTCTATATATATAATTCGAATGTTGACTGGAACACAGGCATCTTCAACACGTCGCTCGCGAGCACCATAGCGATCCCTGAAGCACCCGGAGTGCTGGATGTTCGTGTCCGATTTGACGCTCGCGAGGATTTGGTCAGCGTTCCTTGTACAAATTGCATTCAAGCATTGAAATCATCCCGATTTTTCTTGTATTTGCATGTCGAACTTTCCGAGAGGGTGCTCTTTCCTTTTGATGATGGGGTGCATGTCAGTGCTCGTGACTAGAAAAAAGTTGAAGACCTCTGGACTAGAAAATAGCTTCCCAAACTTTGTTCCACGACCTCCTTCTTCAAACAATTTCTTTCCCCATCACACTCCAATCAATCGTAAAATCCTATAGTAAACCCAAAGCTCCTACCGCCCTCTTGCAAACTTCCACAGCCTCCCCACCCCCCAGGAGGTGATATTGCCCTCTTTGGGAAACACTGTACTAGAATATCGGTTTGTATTAGGTCTGGGAAAATTCATAAATTGCGATAAAATTTCAAAGGATTTTCTTAAGTGAGTATAGCTCAGCACAGCATTTCTCATCCGAGAAGTTCAGTAATTACAGTGGAACCTCTACTGCATGGGCGAGCAACATCCGTTCCAAGGGTCAAATGCAGCCCACCCTGTCATTTCGTCTTGAAGAAATTCTGATAGAAAAATATCAATGCACACAGTTCGATATAATTATACTTAGGCTGACCATATATCTTTCATGAAAATATGTGAAATTCCTCGATCCATGCGGGATGTATATTTTTTTTAGTTTCACAAATACAAACATATAATACACAAATTTAGACGTTACACAAATACAAAAGTATATAATACACACATTTAGGCATATGTACAAAATATAAATGGTATATAATACACGAATTTAGATTTAGACACATGTTACACAAATATAACACAGAATAAACGGTATACAATATACAAATTTGACATGTTACACAAATACACAAACGGTATATAACACACAAATATAAACGGTATATAACACACAAATATAAACGGTATATAACACACAAATATAAACGGTATATAACACACAAATATAAACGGTGTATAACACACAAATTTAGACACATGTTGCACAAACACAAACGGTATATAATACACAAATTTAGACGTACGTTACACAAATATAAACGGTATATAACACAAATTTAGACACATGTTGCACAAATACAAACGGTATATAATACGAAAATACCAATATATAATAAACAATATACATGCACACATAATACAAACACTTTGCAGCCCCAAGGGACTGAAAACTCCTTCCAGCCGGCCTAAGAGAATTAGTTAAGAAATATATATTTTATTTATTTATTTATTTTTAATTTTTTGCAACAGTGTTGTTATATTTATTATGTGCTCAAATGTATTTTCGTTTCCTCATTTTTATTGAATAAATTTCAAAATTAAGTTAGCAATTGTGAAGCTCAATATAATATACTTATCATACATCATATATTCTTTTTATATACTCTTACAATGCATGCATTCATCAAAATTGTTTCGTAATCTGCGCTACTAACGAAGTCAAATATTATATGATTTATATGCTTTTATTATTATTAAGTTGCTTTTGAGTTTGAAAGATATGTTTAATATCTTGGGGGCGATGTAGGAAAAGCTCTTTTTACATAATGTTTTATTCGGTTTTGGAACTTGATAGACTCAATTATTATATATTTGTAGTTTTATTTTGATTTTGAAATAAGTATTCATTTGTCATTTTCATGTGAAATTCATTAAATTGTGAAAATTTGATAACTCTGTACAAAAAAATTGTCTCGAAGATAGAGTACGGCATTGTATATTCTGGTATTATCTATCAATATATTTTGAGATCGTATTCTGTTTTATATATTGTCTAATTTCCGAATATTTTCGTAATATGACTTTTTCCAGGCACTTATTGCATAATTGATAATTGAATGCATCCTTGCGTAAAAAAAAAATAAATCTTTTAAAAAAAAATTTCATCCATTAAGATTTTCATTTTCTAAATAATCACTGTGTATTTTCTATAATCTTTTTTATTAAAGCATCACAGTCACAATTATGCCATATCACCAATTATCGTCAAAACATTATCAGAGACAAATGAAGTTGCCATTCAAGATACTATAATTTTATTTAATCAGTCAAAACATACAACATTTCGGGGTTTACAGCTCACAAGCTAGCTTGGGAGCTCGAAAACACATCTGTTCTACAGTGTAGAAATCTCCTACAATATTAATATTATGGCAAAATTCCCGCAATTGCAGAAAGAAGGTGATTTTCGCAATTTAATAATTTTGAATTCATTAAAAATATATTAAAATTTTTTGATCAATGATATATAGAGAAGAAAAAGTAGAATTGAATCATAAGTTTGTCAAACGCTTGAAAGGTACTGAAAATAAAATGATCCACACAATAGAAAACTTCTAGCCACCTACATAGCCTTGCAGCCTGATAACAATAACTTACAGGAGAAACAAATTAGTTTGGTTAAATCTTAGCTTCAGAATGCACAAAAACAAAAATTTTGATGGAAGAAAAAGATAACATCATCCGAATCCTGATAATTATAAACGAATTTGTCCCACGTTATGACACTGGCCCGTTTCGTTCTTTGCGAAAGTGCTAACAATACCCAAATGATAACATTACTCATGATTCTAATAAGTGACGTCGACTGTATTTGCAATAAATGTTTATTTTCTCAATAATTGCGTTTGCCATTTTTTTTTCAAGTCTATTTAGATACAAGTGGCATCCGAATACACAAATGCAATTTAATGTACAGGGTGTTTCAGAAAAGGGGGGAAATCTTTAAGAGGTGATAATGCACATAAGCACTAACAATTGTCATCAAAGAATGCATGGGTTTGACATGAAACGCAAACGTTAAAACGACATTCCTGTTGAAATTTATCTGTGGGAAAAGAACACGCCATGCATGCAAATTTAACCTGGGGAACAAGAAGGAACCGTATGCAAATCTACATCACAGTGAATAAAAGGCACGGATGCCAACCCTGTGAAGATATTCCAGCGTACAACCGTTCTAATAGTTGTAACTTACGGGATAATATGACATACTTTAGTAATACTGAAAAAGCAGAGATGCATTCTGTTACTGAGCTGCGAACGGAAGTACCACTGAGGCAACACGAATGTACGGCGATCGTTCTCCCCAAAGGCGGTTGCCAATTCCGAAAACATTTGCGCGCTTGCATCGGCAGCTGGGCGGAACGGGATCCTTTCTTGCTTCTCGGTCTGATGCCGGTATTACAAGGACTACCAGAATGGATGTGCATGCGGTTTCTTCTTCTTCCCCAGGTTACATTTGCATATGCATGGTGTTCTTTTTCTCTCCATACATTTCAACAGGAATGCCGTTTTAACGTTTGCGAATCGGCCGTTCCGAAACGTGCATGCGCGTTTGTGTTTCATGTTAGACCCATGCATTCTTTGATGATAATTGTTTGTATTGGTTTGTACCATCACCTCTTAAAGTCCATCCCGTCTTTCCTGAATCACCCTGTATGTATGAATATATTTTATTTTCGCTTATTACAGCATTTTTTAAAGAATAAATATACTTAAAAGCATTATTTGCATTTTAATACAATTTTTTTTACAAATATTTTCTTAGTCATTATATTGCTATTTGCTCAATCATCATTAGCGTCACGCTAAACTAGTATTTGGTAGAAAATGGTTATTTTTTTTTTACGCGATAAATGACATTTTTTTTTTTCAGATTTGTCCTTTATTGATCTCAAAAACATTGAAATCATCAGTGACCATATTTCAGTGAAGCTATAGAGAGACATGCGGTCAATTAATCACCAATCAATCACCAAAAGCGTTGAATTACCTCTCGTTACTAAAACCAAAGCTACGCTGCCTAAATACCTGATTCGAGACCAAAAACTGCAGATACGTAGTTAAAGTAGAACCTCTCGATAACGGGCATCCATGGTACAATAAATTTTATTATCTAACGAATATAGTCCGCTAATAGAGAGGCATGATATAGAGTGGAACCTCGTTTATACGATAGGTGTCACATTTATACGACGCTTGTCTTCCTTTGTTCGCAATTGCTTACTATCAAAATGTATAATTACGCTACTCTAAAAGCGATACACCGATGGTTATGCATAATAACCAATCGTCTCGATAAAAGAAGGTTGTTAAATTTTCTTACATTTAACACTTTTACCGGCGATTATGCATAGTTCCTAAATGAAGTGGGGAAGTGTGATATATAATGATACTGTACACACATGTATATGGAAAAATTTATAACCTTTCTTCTCTTCGTTGAACCAATTAAAAATTTTTGCCCGTACATGATACGTCGTGCACTACACATATTTTGCAATAAAAATTAAATTTTTTTAAGATAAGCCTGAGGGTAAAACAACATTCATAACAACATTATCAGTCTTGTAATGTTTGTTTTCTTCGCATTGATCAACAAACGAAACCAACATGTCATTCGTGTTCATCATCCTGGGCCATAGTTATGTTCAGTTAATTGAGTAATTAATTGACCATTTATCATATTCACTGGCTTGATATGATAAATTCTCGGTTTGTGACCAAAAATTAATAAATTAGAGTTTAGAATAAAATTAAAGGTTGCCTGATTTTACTGTCCGCTATCGAGAGTGTTCGCTAACTGGGAGGGAAATACATTGCAGCCCTCTTTCACGGGAACGGGGATCAGAAAAGCGTCCGTTAACGTGAGGTGTTCGTTAGAGGGAGGTTCCACTGCACAACCACATCAACTTTCTCGAACGCAGACTATTTTAGAGAAAAAAAACAGTATTGTTGCCATAATTATTATCTCATCAAAACAATGATTTTGCAAACAACTCTTTTGCACTGATTTAGGAGTTGATGAATATCATCAAAGGTTCTTTATCCTATTTGGTAATTTATGAGTTGGTGAAAGCCATCGGTGTTCCGATTCTTTCTGATAATTTATGAGTCGATAAATGCCATCAAAGATTCTGGTTCCATTCTACTTGTTTATGAGTTGACATATGTCTTCAAAAAGGCTTTGGCTCTTTTCCCCCTGCTAATTCCTGAGTTGATGAATACAACCAAAAGTTCTGGCTCTTTTCTGCTAATGTAAGAGTTGATAGATGATAACAAAAGTTCGAGCTCTTTTCTACGAATACATGAGTTGAGAAATGCTATGAAAGTTCCTGAACCTTTTCCGCTGATTCATGAGTTCATGAATGCATTTAAAGGTTCTGTTTGTTTTCTGCTATTCTATTAGTGGATAAATGCAATTAAGGTTTTGGCTGTTTTCCACTGATTTAGGAGTTGATGAATGCCATATATGGTTCTGATTCTTTCGGATAATTTATCAGTCGATAAAAAAGCTATCGAAGGTTCTGGCTTTTATCTACAAATTTATGGGTAGATAAATTCTATCAAAGATGACTTCATTCTACTTGTTTTTGAGTTGATAAATGACATGAAAGGCTCTGGCTTTTTCCTGCTAATTCATGAGTTGATGAATACAACTAATAATTCTGTCTTTTTTCTACTAATTTATGTATTTGTGAATGATATCAAAAAACTCTGCTCTTTTCTACGAATACTTGATGTGATAAATGACATGAAAGTTTTGGGCTCTTTTCTGCTGATTAATGAGTTGATGAATGCAATTAACGGTTCTGGTTTGTTTCTGCTAGTTTATGAGTGAATAAATGCAATTAAAGATTCTGGCTCTTTTCCACTGATTTATGCGTTGATGATTGTCATCAAAAGTTCTAGCTCTTTCCAACCAATACATTAACAACACACATTAGTTGATAAATGATTTCTAACGCTCTGACGTTAACTATGCTAATTCATGAGTTGATTGTACATGAGAAGCGTTCTGAATAACGAACTTACACGGATAAATAAGATACGGAGAATAACAATTAAATATGATTTATTATAAATTAGTTAATTGTTCTGTAAGTAACTAATTGCTCTGTCAATAAATAATTATTGTTATCCAAAATTAATTATTCTATTAAGATGTAGTCAGCCGTAAGAAAATTTCTAACGCATCACTGATATACTTGATATTTTCTCATATAGAATAACTAGGTATATATATTTTTTTTTTATACAACCAGTGTATATAAGAAGCCTTTTCAATATACTCCATGTATGTTGTCGGCAACGAAAAGGCTTCCCTTCTCTTTTCATCGATGTTATTCATTAGAACTTTGATCATGTTGTTGGATGTATTACATGCTCCAACTTGTTTACTAGAAGAGAGCCAAACAGAATTTAGACGGTTATTTTTTTTCATTTCTTTTATATAGATAGAGATCTCACTTATATATATTTTACATGGTGTGTTTACTACAGATAGGTTTCTGAAATTATATTTTCCGCTAAATAACAATTTCTGTTAATTCCATGTAAATTATAATTTCATTAAATAAGAATTTCCATTAATTCAGTGTAATTTTTCTTTGATTAAATATTAATTTCAATTAATTCCGCGTAATTATTCTTTAATTATTATTTCATTAAATATTAATTTCCATTAATACCGTGTAATTATTCTTTGATTAAATATTAATTTACATTAATTCCGTGTAATTATTATTTCATTAAATATGAATTTCCATTATTTTCTTTGTAATTATTGTTCTATTAAATAAGAATATCCATTAATTCAGTGTAATTATTCTTTCATTACATATTAATTTCAATTAATTCCGCGTAATTTTTCTTTCATTAAATATGAATTTCAATTAATACCGCGTAATTATTCTTTAATTATTATTTTATTAAATATTAATTTCCATTATTTTCTTTGTAATTATTGTTTCATTAAATATGAATGTCCATTATTTTCTTTGTAATTATTATTTTGAAGCTGACTATTTAAAATGACTATTTCCTTCATTAAATGGGAATTTACATTAATTATGAAATTATTTTTCCATCAATATGTCAGGTTTCATCATTTCTGAACTTTTTTTTTCATGAAATTGAAATTTCTAATAATACTGAAATTATTTTTTCATTAAATATATGAATTTTTCATTAATTCTGAAATTATTTCTTCCAATAATAAGTTATATTATGATGAAATTGTAATTTTAAATATCCATCTCAAATATTTGTTATATTGCCTTACACGCAATATGTATCTCCTTGAAATACATTTTTTTTTCACTGCAGTTAGCAATGGCTCTTCATTTCTCGCCGCCGGCGATTTTTCAGTTACCTCAGCGAAATTTGGCAACTATTTTGGCGACAAGTAGTAATATCCCTTATTTATCTTTGCAGAGAGAAGGCAAACCTTCAATATGATACTTATATATGCCATTCAAGTTCAACCATTTACCATCTTTACTGCAAAATTTTTAAGCCAGATGGAAGCACCTACATGAACTAGAAACAAGCACCACTCTCACAAAATAAATGCGTAAGTGCCACACACATACATACACTACACGTTCCGGCATGCACCAATTCATTTGAAATTCAGCAGAGGAATGTGTATGAGGTGCATGTCCTAAGTAATGGTATCTCGTATTCGAAAAAATAGCGATTTCGTGTAGTTTTTCTTTTTTCGGGGAAGGGAATACGGTCAGCCTGTATAACTTATTAGTTTACGCAACTTTAGTTTTTGCCTCTGATATTTCGCTCCGGACGGGGCCAGGTGAGTGGATGAGCGACCGTCTGAGTTGATGAGCGAACGTATGGGTTACTAGTCAAGGTGGTTAGTTACAGTATATGAATGACCGAGTGATTATGCGATTGACTGGCCAAGTGAATAGGTGTTTTATCAACTGAGTGATTTGAGTGAGTGCCCGGGGACTAACCCATTCGCTCACCAGCTTACTCACCCACTCACTCAGTCACTCTTAAGAACACTCACTAACTCATACTGTCACTCCTACGAACACTCACTCACTCATACTGTCACTCACCCTGTCACTTAATCACGGTCAATCACTCACTTGGCCACTTTAAGACCAGACATAACCCAGGCTCTGTTCCTTATGGGATGTAAGCCAGATCACTTGGCCATTGACGCGGTCACACAAACGATCACTCATTCACTTGGTCACTCACCCACTCACTTGGCCCCTGCCGGGACGAAACGTCCTGGGGGGGGGGGGAATATCGGAGGCGAAACGTCGGGTACGAAATGTCGAAGACGAAACGTCCAGGAACTAAATGTGCTAGGGGAGAATCGCTCTGGCGTGAAATGTCGAAGGCGAAACGTTCTGAGGCGAAATGTCGGTGATGAAACGTCGGGAACGAGGCTGTTGCTACGAAATGTGCTATTACTAAACCATACATGCATCTCGTCCATATTCTTCTGCGGAACCTCTTACGAATTGGTACACGTTGGAACATGCGTGTACGTGTAGTGAAACCTGACGTGCAGTTTGTTTCTGTGTAATGCTTGTTATGTGTAGTGCTGACGAAATGTGCCAGGGGCGAAACGACCTGGGGCAAAATGTCGGCGGCAAATCTTCCGTTCCCATCTAAATCATAACAAAAAAAACCACATACACCACCGGCGTATTGATACAAAATGGCGTCTGCCGGTGTGCATGGAAATCCGGTAGACACCACGTATGTTCAAAATCACTTTAAAAAATGCATTGCCGCTGGTGATCATTACATGGAAAAAAAAATACCCTCTCTGTATAACAAAAATATATATTGCCTGAAACTATCAATACAATCTCAAATTGCTACATCGCACGCGACAACTGACAAAATTATCATTTTTAAAATGATTTTTTACAGACTTGAAAAAAAAAATATTATATTCTTCTATTGGATTTTACTTCCACTAATTAACGATTGGCATTTTAGTTAACTCTAGGAAACCTTTATTCCATGTAAAAAAATCGAAGAAAATAATTCATCAAATTAGGAAAGGAAACTAATTAACAGAGGAGTAAAATATACTATTGACATTTACTTAAATGGAGGAAAAGTTATTTGAAAAACTTTGAAATTGCAGAAGAATATTGCAACTAATTTTTGCTCATTAAAACAAAAAAAAAACTATTGCAATAATTCTACTGGAAATGATCAGCAAAAAATAGCAAATTTTTATTTAAATGTATTTTTATAATTGTAGAATAATAATGATCCATTGAAAAAAAAAAAAACACATATATTTGATAAAAATTCCGAAAAATAAAAAATTGAAAGTCGTCTCATATTTAAAATTGGCTGCAAGGAAAGCAAATATTTGCAATAAATAGGGTTTTTTTTCCTCGTTTATTTCTGTGTTTATAGGTTTTTTTTACAATATATTTAAATACAGGTAGCATTTGAATACATACATAAAAGCGATGTGAAAAAATATTATTTTTTCGCTTTTTATATGGCGTATTTTCAATAATAAATAGCTAGAGGCATTATTTATCTTGAAATTATATACAGATATTTTTTTTTTTATATAGTCATTATACTGTTAGTTAATCCATCATCATTAGTGTTACACTAAATAAGTATTTTGTAAGAAATTGTTATTCCTGTATTATAGTTATACTTACCGGGGCTGTAACGTAATTTCCGGGACAGTCCCGGTTATTTTCTGTTTTTCTGGTTATCCCGACATTTTTTTCAAATAATGTCCCGGTTTTTAACGTATTTTCAACGAAGCCAACTTCACTATTTATTCTTCATTTTATTCATCAAATCAAAGGGTACAATTATCTTCCCAACTTGGAAATTATACTATGACAATTACGATTATAACTAAGAATATATTCATCTCACGTATATTCATCATGTTTTTATTTTAATTCACTGTAATTTGAAGTGGCGCTTCATTTCCCGCAATTGGCGACTTTTCCTAGCGTTTTCGCATGAGTTGGCAACTTTGCTTGGCTTTGGCATCGTTTTTGGCAAAAATTGGTGACGTCCCGTATTTTTCCTTATTTCGAAGCCCCATTTCTCGTATTTTTCTCGAGAAGATATGGTCAGCCTAGTACTACTTACTTTTTTTTTATTCTAGATTTTTTGAATTTTTGATGGTTCGATTTATACGTGTTGATTTAAATAACTATTCTTGATTTTTAATTGCCTTTTCCGATAATTCATAAGTATTAAAATGTGCTCGTGTGTGCGTGCAGAAAAAATTCTAGTGTCCATATCCAGTGAACCCGTCAAGTTTGGATCGTGTGTGGAAAGTTCATCGCCAATAATTCACCGCCAAAAAATTCACCCCCACGCAATCCACCGACGTAGTAATTCACCGCTAGGAAAGTTCACAAACAAACATTGTCAGAGTAATTTAGTGAGTGAGTCGATGAGCAGGTGTTGAGTAAGTTGGGGGGGGGGGAACCTGCGAAAAGCCCCATCCTAGGGAACCTGCTGCAAAATGAGGTGGCGAGACCCGGGTGGGCCCATGCCGTAAGATGGCCCTGGTTTTATGGATGGCTTTGTTGGATTCTGTGTAAGTGTATAGTCACTAATATAAAAGCTTTATTTCTTCATACCTTAATTTTTCTTCTCAGCCCTCTGCAGCCCTCAAAACAACCTGTCATGGTCCCTTTCTAAATTTTCTTCCGTGGGCCCCTTGAAGTATCCCAGTACCACTAGAGAACTACTGGCTTAGAGGTTTGGTTCCAATTTAAAAAATGCTCAAAAGATGTTAAAAGTTACCCTGTACCAGTTTTGAGAGTGAACATACAGTGTGTCACAAAATCAAAAAAAAAATAATCAAAATTTGTATGCGGTCGCCTTCTCTCCTAACTTCCAATTAGAAAGGCTGTCTCTCCTGAGGCCAACAGAAAAAAAAAAATTAATGTCTCTAAGTGCAATCGCTAAGATATTTGAATTCAACAACGGGAAAAAGTTATGAAAGAACAGCAGAAACTAACGGACACAACGCTTCTTTCCCCTTATTCATGCTTTCCTAACTTTTCGCTGATTTTTGAATACCTCAGCGAATATTGCACATGGAAACTCGGAATCTTTTGTTTTGTTTCCCTCGGGAGTTCCGGAGAGACAGGGCCGTCTTAAAAGCATCATGGACCCCCCGGGAAAAGTGATTTTTCTGAGACCCTACCTTTCAAATTCTCGAAAAATTCAACTATTTCTCGTTTTTCTGAGGGCTCATCTCCTCTTGAGGTCCCCGAGTCGCCGTGCCCGGGATCGCCCATGCGTTAAGACGGCACTGCGGGGAAACAACTTTCCAATTGAGAGTTAGAGGACAAGGTTGACCGTATAAAAATTTACATTTCTTATATTCAGACACACTCTATTTTCACTCTGGTACAGAGTGATTCGTGAGAAGACATTTTGATCATTTTTTAAAAACTGGAACTCTACGACGGACGTTTGATGAGACAAAGGCTGCATTAACACTCACGTGACAGCCTGTATACAAATTCCATCAGGACTCGAAATTCCGATATCGATGGATTTCCTCGTCTATTAGCTCTACGCCATGGAGTTATTGTCCATTGAACGTCACGAACTGTCGATAAGATGCCGTCCGTGACCGTAAAATATAGGAGAATAAAAGGAGATGGGTTGTTGGTGTGTTCTCGAAGAAGCTCCACATCATCAGTAATGCATTAAGTGAACATCAGTGAATAATAATTTTTTTTTCTCCATCACCGGCTTTATTTATTTATTTCCCTTAAGGATCGATATTCAAATTATGGAGGCGGAAAAATACAAAATAAAAACCCCGCTAATGATAGCGATGGGAAAAAAAACCGGTCACTGAAGAGAAAAACAAATTTTTAATAAATTTTAAGCAAGGATATTATTTTCCTGGAGGAAATTAAAAACGTTTTCAAACACGAGCCCGTTTCCATGAGAAAAAAATAAGTACGCAAATATTTTTATGAAGACGGGGGAAATGAAAACTTATCAATCCGTGTATTTGGTTCTGATGTTTCTGAATTCAATTTTTGATTAAAAAATCTGCATGAAGACGAGAAGCTTGTAAATAATTTAGTGAATATATTCGGATTGAATTGAAATTCTAATTTAATGTTAGTATGAAATACTGAAACTTACATCATGGAAAGCATCGCAATTGCGTGTCTTGGGGGCCACTGAAAATTCTCAGATTTTGTGAAGATTGACTTTTAATGTGCTGTGGGTGTTTGACTTTTCTTGCACTGTTAAAATTTCTTTACACCTTTTAAATTGTATGTGGAATCTCCATGAGAGACCGGACCAGACCAGAATTGAACGGTTCCGTTGCCGCCCAGCCTTTGCAGGCTGTCTGGCGACTTACGGGTCACCAGGGGTGGTATGTGAAGGAAAAAAGACAAGTTTGTGCACGTGTGTAAGGTGTGTAGTGTATGTATGTGTAGTGAATGAAAGAGCCAGGAGTGTATTGTTTACATACCTTTGTGAAATGAGCGCTCATAGATATAAAATACAACACTTTCGAAGAAAAAAGGGGAAATGTCATAAGGGAAGTAGCTGATGATATGTTACCAAAAAACCCCAAGCATTATAAAATTTTACATAATCGAGAGACACCAATCAGAGATATTTAAATCAATAAAATATTAGTTTATGCCAAAATTTTTGTGTAAACGAGTTCATTCGGCAGTACAGATACTGTAGAAAAGGCATCAGTCATATAACCATAATCAAGAACGTCAAAGAAAAAGTTATAATGAGAAGACATGACACACACCATCTCTGTTTCTCCATGAGAGATATGCGAGATCTTATCTGCAATAAGACGCTATTTTAACCCTTTACTATCGAGGTATCAAGGTTGATGCGAAGATATGTATTTTAGAAAGAAAGAATTCAACTGCCCCTGCGGGAAATCGCACCCACGTGCTTTCACTTTCCTGGGTGAACGCCCTAGACCACTAGACTACAGAGGCAACGAATGTCTCAATCTTTCCTTGGAGCTCGTGTGCACTGAACGGGACCGTACATGGACGGTCGGACCTAACTCAGGCTAAAGCTCACAATTGCTGACTATGCCAGCAGATGACGATTTATCCGAGGATGATGTCACTCTCCGCTACCATACAAAGGTTTCTAACAGCTGGCTGATGCGGAGATATATTTTTGGAAAGAGTGAAAATTCAACTGGGTCAACTCTTATTTTATTGCATTATTATTGTGTTGTATTACAGATTGAACACCGTTTTTATTAGTCATTTTTATGTGAATAATTGTAGAACAAATTATCCGAGTTTTCATTATTATCTATGGGGAAATTTGATTCGAATAACGAGTTATATCTACAAGGAGCACGTTTGGCGGAACGAATTAAGCTCGTTAACCGAAGTTCCACTGTATTCGGGTAAACAAATAAACAACGAAATTTTGAAAATTTTCGCTATTTCAGAATTTTGTTTCGTTCATGACAACATTCATGAGCTGAAATGGTAAATATAATAATATCCCAAGAATTCACGAATTAATACCATACAATTAGATTAATGTTAATACTCATGGAGATAATAATCAATAAATAACGGTTCTCCCAATAGCGTAAATCATCTTAGTGTGCGCCAAGTTTAGGGTGTAGTGGCTATTGGTGGAGTCGTCTCTGCTAAAACCACGGCATTTCGTTTCATCCGTATTTTTTTTAGCATTATTAAAAATTGGGGAATTCCAAAATATGAAACGAAATTATAATATAAAATAGTGCAATGTTCGACGGAAAATTCTTATATATTTTTTTCTAAATTGATGAAATTGCCGTCACAATCAATTACTTTGTGACACATCGTTTGAAATAATTATGGTGTAAATATTCGTTCAATCACCGATATAAAGTCACTAAAATGAAGAGCACAATGAAACGTTTTTCACATCCATAAAATAAAAACTATTTAATTTTTTAACTGCACTAAATCCAAACACTCGCGTATCAGCATATGGAGTATTTATCGTTCGAAACTTGTTTAGTGTGTGTGTGTGTTTTTCCCCCTTCAATCAATCTTCAAATTCATTTTCTCAATGTTTAGAGTGTCCTCCAAACGCATTTTCACTCTCTCTCTCTCTCTCTCTCTCTCTCATATCCCTCACATTTTTATACTTACAGCAATCAAATTTCATTTTTAGGATCAATGCATTGCGATAAATCAGATAAGATGAAAAAAATAGGATTTACTTTGAAGATTTTGAAGTTTGAACAATAATAAATATGTAGGTGACCCCTCATCAAAACGAATTACACATAGCCGGGTGGAAAATCACAAACCATAATTTTTGGTGAATACCGCTTCATTCTACAACTTTTAGAACCCAAGATATTGCCATCGTTCGGTTAAACGTTGTGCGTACTGTGCATCAAAAAACAAAGTAAATATTTACATGATGTTTAAAAAAGCTGAACATCTCTGAAATTCAATATCACGTGATTAAAATCGAAACAAGGGTTCCGAAAATGGCTTTCTGGACAGCACATTTACTCACAAAAAAAACGGACATATGGTCAGCCTATGTGGGGTAGCCGATAAATTTTTTTGGTGAAAAGGGGGTCGCGTTCCTAAAAGTTTGCGTGGTAGGCCACACATACACTGTACCTTAATCAGGCGCGTTTCCGTAAATCAGCAAGTTTTTGTTCGTTAACAATCCTTGCTTAGCGCGGAATTCTTGTTTAGCAAGGGTGATTCTTAGGGTGAGCATACGTCCCATTTTTCCAGGGACGGTCCTGGTATTTTTTGTTTTTCTGGAAGTTTCGGTTTCTCCCGTTTTTTACACGAAGCCTGCTTGAATTTTTATTCTTTATTGAAGTCAAAGATTGAAATTATTTTTCAACTCATAAATTATATTATGATAACTACAACTATAAATAAGAATATTAATTTCCCACATTTGTCTTGATGAACGTTTTTTTTTTCGTGGAATTCATTCTAATCTACTGTAATTCAGAGTAATACTTCATTTCCCGCCATTGTGATTTTTTGCTAATATTTGGCAACTTTGTTTAGTTTTGGCGTCATTTTTGGCGATAATTGGCTATGCCCTATATTTGGAATCCCAATTTCCCGTATTTCTCTCGAGAAAATATGGTCAGCCTAGTGATTCTAGAATTTGTGATATTGCTGTAGTAGCCATCTTAAAAATGATCAAGCTCCCCAAGTATTTGTTTGGAATAAAATTACGTACAGAGAGCGGTAACTTATTTCTTTTAAAAAAATCTTTTCAACAAGATCGAGTCTATTAATGCATATTTTACAACTGTGAACCTACATACTGGCTGCGAGAGTTTCTTCCTGTAAAGAACCAAAAATGGAAAAGATCCAGAGAATTTTATATACATACTCAAATCCCAATATAATCAAATTTTTATGTGCAAAATAATCACTCACGGATAAAGTTTCCTTTCGAGAAAAAGCTTGGCGTTTTATAGACATATTCCAGCAGAATATTACTCGTAAGCACGTGAATGAAAACTCGTAAAAATTTTATTTCTCATGCTCGTATATTTCGAATTTTACGTGAAATTTATGTTCTTATTCAAAGAGGAAAAAAGGGTACTGATAGAAGAAGCTTACACAAAATCGAAGATTTAAGAGAAGATTTAGTGAGGTTCTAAATATATTCGATTTGGTTTTTTTTTTCTTAATACGTTGAGGGGCTTTCGAGTATTAAGTTAGGTTTGCTGGCTTTTGATGACAGGAGAGTTCGGTTTCAATGATGCTTACGTCATCAACCACCCTGTGTAAAAATATGAAATATTCTAAATAAAAAATTTACTGAATGTGCCAAAACCGAAAAAAGCCTTTACCTAGTTTGTGGGCACCTGATTATTACCATTCTTCCTATTGATAAGTCCCCTATACAGCCAATTTAGTGATCTCTAAATGTTCCACGGATTGTTATGTTGAATTGTCAAAATTCCTCATAACATTGCATTAACTCAATCTTAAAATAGTTTTAATTGTAGAGAAAAGAAAAGATTATTATATTGAATAGATTTTGCCTTATGTTTTATTTGTACAACGGAATCTTGCATAATTAATCATTTGATTATACCTATATTTAATTGTATATATTATGGTACATATAATAATAATAATAGTGGAAAGCAAAATCTATTCAATAAAAAGTTTAGGCCTTAAGATACAGTTATACACGGTACTGCCGCCTTGGGGCCCCAGATGAGAAACATGGATCGAATTACAAAGGGTTGTAAGAGAGTGAAGGAGATGGTCATCGAGCCATATAAGGTAATGTTTGTTTTTCAGGGGGTGTGATTAAGGGTCCTTGGCGAGAAGAATTGCTCCGAAGGTCTTAACGGTCCCCTTAAGATTTTCCCCTTTCTCTGTTGTACCTCAATTCCCCCTCTCTCTCCATTCTCCGCCAACGCTAAATTAAAACGCCGAATAGTTCCCTTCAGGACCTGTACTCAGTACATTTTCATATAGTTTTGGATCGCCAAGGGGCCTTTTTAACATACCCTCTGGGAAAATTCGCTCGGAGTCTCTGGAGATAATTTCTACGCTACTGTCGGAAGAGAGTTTTTGCTCTCGCTTGTAATCAACGATGTGAACTACTTTTCATACTATGAGCGAGTTGTATGTTCGCTCGCTGATAATTCGAATTATAAATGTGCTAGTTGATTATTTTTGCCTACCGGAAATGTACGATGTACACGTTTTCGCTCTCCGGTGTCGCGAAAACAGTATGACGTGAAATGTCGTAAAGTGGTGAAATGTGTACATTGCGGAACGACCACATGACAGCTGACAGCTTCCCGAGGGTTAGTCCACGGGCCAGCACACTGGCTTCTAATAGAGACCCACCACGAATTCACTGTGAACGACCACCGGAGTAAAGACAGAGGGCTTCTTAAAAATGTGCAATTCATTCTCGCTCAGCTGCCATCTCATCCTACATTCACTCCGAATTCGTCTATCGACTGGTCACCGTCTTCATTATGGACAAACCTCCATGTTACCCTCTTCGAGTTTCAAACGTAGTCTGCATAAATAGACATGGAATCTTCTGCGGGTCGTCATCTCTTCGAGAGGGATTGATTGCTCACCCGTTAACGACGGACTCTTACAAAACGATGATATGTAAGTTTTTATTTAAATCATTGTAAAGCGATGTTTTGTTTGTCTCGGAAAATCTAACCTTCATTTGGTAGATGTTTACATTTATCTGTATAACCCTTTTAATTGTTAAAAAGTAGCTATCTACGCCTATTATTTTTTAATTGTTAAAATTAAATATTTTATTTTTCCTTAAAAATTGATTCTGATTTACTTGTTGACGAAAGTGTTGTGTTGTTTTCTTTCATCTTATGGATTGCTTAACCCCTTGTCTTGATCCTGTAATATTTATTCGAACCTGGGTGAATGGATTCCTATTTTGAATCAAAGTAAAATATAATTAAAGAAGAAGAGGATCAAGACAGAATGGTGCCCTGACCACTGAAACAACACAGCATCTTTTGTGCTATTTTCTAATTTGCCATAATGATTTAATCGGAGTCAAAGTATTTTTGTAAAGTTGAGTGTTCTCAAAAAACTTTTACTGAAATTTATTTTTCTGTCGTAGGGGTGACCTAAAAAGTATATATATGTGTTTTAATTGATGATCAGTTAAAATTTTTCTCATTGTTTTTTTTTGGTGTTACTATTAACACTATACAAGATATATAGAAGACTGGATGTCGTGAAGATATTTATTATTTGAGATGTTAATTTTTTAAGGAAGGAAAAAACTCATCTCTGCCTCTACCGGGAGTCGAACCCGGGTCCCTCGATTGCCGGACGAGTGCTCTGACCACTAAGCTACAGAGGAGATAGAGATTTTCCTTCGCTAGAGCGTATATATGCCGAACGGAACCGTGCAATGGACGGTGAAACCGATCAAATAATAAATATCTTCACAACATCCAGTCTTCTGTATATCTTGTATTAACAAGTGGAGAGCGACATTCATGTCATATATATAGTCCTCTGGTGGCTCGTCGTCCATGAGCTATTAGCTGATCGGTTTCACCGTCCATTGCACGGTTCCGTTCGGCATATATACGATCTAGCGAAGGAAAATCTCTATCTCCTCTGTAGCTTAGTGGTCAGAGCACTCGTCCGGCAATCGAGGGACCCGGGTTCGACTCCCGGTAGAGGCAGAGATGAGTTTTTTCCTTCCTTAAAAAATTAACATCTCAAATAATAAATATCTTCACAACATCCAGTCTTCTGTATATCTTGTATTAACAAGTGGAGAGCGACATTCATGTCATATTAACACTATCTTCATGCTATGTCTTCAACACTATCTTCATGCTATGTCTTCAACACTATGTACGTAAGATGTGTGCATTTGCAAGTACTGTGTTTCCTACTTGTAATAAGACTAATTTTGGGGCTTGTGAAAAATGTAATAAATACTATTTTAATTGTTAAATTTTATTTTCTGCTCATATCTCAATCGTATCTGTTAATTTTTTAATCATGAAAATTGCGTTCAAAAGAAATCCAATAATAAATTTTTCTTCAAAAGTCATGTCCCTCTATATTTTTCGAATGTGTGTCTTAATAAAAGAAATTTTTTAGGAAAATATGTATATAGTTAAAGAAATTTGGAAAATTATTCAGTGAATTAATTGACAGATGAATGAAGTCATGCAAAAAAAAACCCATTGCTTATATGAAAACTCTTTTGGTTGATTTTTAAAATGCATTAATACTTGCTGGGGTCAAAATGATCCCACGACATTGTTACGATGTTCAAGTTGAAGCTTTGATGTTTGTGAAGGCTAGTTTGTAATTGATTAATTCGTCAGAATAATTGCTCTCATGGAGACTTAGAAATTATACCGAGAACATTTTCATGGATACAATGCCGTTCGCTGTTGGATATTGTACATTGTTATTTACACTCAACGTAAAACTTTCAGGGAAGGGCATTAGAATGGGGGAAACGGAACATTCCTAAAAAAATTAAAATATCAAATTATTTAAAGAGGCGGTGACATCACTACTGTTTTTGCAAGAACCATTGCGCATGCAACCACCTTATTGTTGGTGTCAAGTATGCATTATTCCATCACCGGCATCTTATATAGAATCGTCGTTGTAACGCACTCATCACTGAATTCGCAATGTCAATTTTCACATCTACAAGATCACGAACGAATCTCTGCATTGCCAGTTTCACATATGCATTGCCTGTTGCATGCACACATGCCTGCATCGCTAGTGTCATTGCACACATAACTGCGTCGGCGTTACCACACATGCATCTTTTCAATGCTGAAGCATTACATCTGTGCAATGCCGGAGTTAAGGCCCCCAAACACTATACACTGACGTGACGTGATAGTCGCGTCACGTCAGAGACGTTGTGAATTCCGATTCGTGGAAACTCTGTGGCGTTGAAATTATATGACGTGAAATTCACAGGTGTCAAAGAATTTCCCACGAATCAGAATTTACAATGTGTCTGTCTGACGTGAAGTGAAATCACGTCACGTCAGTGTCGTTTTTTTCAGCCTTTACGCATACATCGCTACATCGTCAGTGCCGTGTGTTTCAGCTTTTACGCATACATCGCGACATCGTCAGTGCCGTGTGTTTCAGCCTTTATGCATACATCGCTACATCATCAGTGCCGACATGCATCGCCGATGTTCCGTGCTCATCGTTGGTGTCGTACACGCACCACTGCATCTCTAGTGTCACACGAAAGTATCACCGCTCACCCCAATATGATGCCCATTCTTACTGAGAGGTTCATCTTATATGAATATCAACATGGTCTCGAAAGGCTAAATCTGCGAGATTACACCGAAAAAAAACCCCTAAATTTTCAACTAAAATTCCCAAGTCATTCAGTTAGACGAAGAAAAATCTAAAAGCAAATATTTTAGGCTCATAAATATGCATTAATGTCCCTTATGTCAGCCTACAGTCGATCGGTTCACGTATAACCAGGACAAAGCTAATTAATCAAGATTAAAAAAAAATTCACGCAAACATTCTCGTTGTCCAAGACACATTTGATTCATTTCATTCATTCAGACTTAATTAAAATTAAAATTAATTAACATTCTCTTTGCAGGTCGAAATTCTCTGAAGGAAAGAAAACGCAACATATTCTCATGTTGATTTATATGAGCTCTTTCTCTCAGGGACGTCTCCATTCGCGCGAAGATATTCATGTGAAGAAATTAATCTCCATCTCCTCGCGATAATTTTAATTAATCGCCGCTTCTTCCTAATTAAGGTATCTTTGATATTCGTCATTTTTCAAGGTGATTGCTTCCGTTTCATGAGTATTCGGTAATTTTATTCGAATCCCTATGGATTCAGTGTGACTTGCAGGTAATTTACCGACCTGAGAAATTCTAATGCGTATTTTGAGTGCATGTGCCTGTCAACTTATGCTTTCTATTACCGTTTCCTTTCATCTTTATAATGGCGTTCGATGGTTTCAGTGAATTTGAAGGCTGATTAAAAATATTTTAGACGCATATTGCGATACATTAATGGAATGTGTAAAAGATGAGGGTATTATGTAATAGGGGAGCGACGAGGCCTACGTTTTTATTCGCAGGGAAATGATTTTCTGCATCGCACTGGTATTTGCATCGCTGGTGTTACACACGCATCATTCCACCAAGCTTGCACCATTCCATCACAAACACCTTGTATAGCATCACCATCGTAACTCACGCATCATTCCATCATTGACACCTTGCATAGCATCACCATCGTAACACACGCATCATGGCATTAATAGCGTTGCTTTTATACAGAGAGGGTCACGCATGAATCTCTGCATAGTCGGTGTCACACATGAATCTCTGCATAGTCGGTGTCACACGTGAATCTCTGCATAGCCGGTGTCACACATGAATCTCTGTATAGTCGGTGTCACGCGTACATATCTGCATCGCCCTTTTATCATACATCCTTGACTTTCTGAATCACGTTTGCATCGTAGAATCATCAGTTTCGATATACAATCGTTCCCTGCAATGCCAGAGTAAACGCATGCATCGCCGATGTCATTCACGCATGTCTCGAAGGCATCGTTGATGTCTCACACGCACATCCTCCGATGTCACGAAAGTGCCACCTCAAAAACACCGACGATATCCATTCCTGCTTTGAGGTTCAATTTTGCATGAACATCAACATGGTATTGAAAACGATATAGCATCGAACTTATACCATTACAGGCGCCCAAAACACCAAAAAAAAATTTAAAAATTTCTGAATTCTCAGGTCGCACAGATATTAATGTTCTTTATGCCAGTCTACAGTTGATTAGTTCATGCATAAGCAGTACCAAGTTAATTAATCAAGTTTAAAAAATTCACCCAAACCTCGTTGCCAAAGATTTATTGATCGTTTCATTCATTCATTCGTTCAAAGACACACTTAATTAAAATTAAAATTAATTAACATTTTCTCTTTTAGGTCGAAATTCTCTGAAGGGAAGAAAACTTAACATATTCTCATGTTGATTTATATGAGCTCTTTCTCTCAGAGACGTTTCCATTCTTCGCGAAGAAATTCATGTAAGGAAATTAATCTCCATCTTCTCGCGATAATTTTAATTAATCGCCGCTTCTTCCCAATTAAGATATCTTTGATATTCGTCATTTTTCAAGGCGATTGCTTTCGTTTCATAAATACTCTGTAATTGTCTTTGAATCCCTATGGATTCACAGTTACTGCGACTTGCCCGTAATTTACCGGACCGAGAAATTCTAATACGTGTTTTGAGTGCAACTTGTTACACTTCTACGTCAACTTATGCTTTCCATATATACCGTTTCTTTTTTACATCTATAACGGTTTTTTTAATTATCGGATCAACTCTTCTATCTATAACGGTGTTCGATGGTGTTAATGAGTATGAATTCTTTACATATTTAGAAACTTCTCCACCTTTAAAAAAAATAAGTAAATAACAAAACATTATAAAGAACTAAACATTCTTATTCCTCAATTGAAAAACCACAATTTTGAAATAAGAATAAAAGGTGAATTCAATACCCTGCGATTGACTCTCACGAAAAGACTCTCCATCCTTCACCGTGAAGAACATTCACTGGAGCAAAAAATTACGATACTAAAAACATTGCAAAAATATGCACTAAAATAATACTTTGTCAGGATTTCTGGATATTTATTAGTTATTTTATTTATTTTTTTTGAAGAGAAAATACCGATACTGGAAATAAGCAATCTCGAAAAACCAGGTCCCGGATTGTCTTTTTCCCGTCTGATTTTCGCTTCGGGCTTTATATTTCCCCCAATTATTTTTTCAACTTCACTTATTTTTAAGTATGTTTTCAAAAATATCTCATTTGTTTGTTTTCCTGTAAATTGGGATTCATGTATTCCGTGGAAGAGAAAATTCTCCTTGTGAATGAAATTTCAGAGAAACGGGAATGTGTTTTATGAAAATTTGTTATTTATTGTAAAAGTTATATATATATTTTTTTTTTTTGTCGTTTTGTCGTCGTTTTTTTTTTGTTTAAAAATTGTGTAATTTCGATTTTTAAAATTCACGTCTATTTTAAAGTATATCCGTCAGTAGAAAGAAATACATTGAATTTTTTTTTTAATTGGTGAATTAAGGTCGCACGTGTGCTGGGAGTCGTCGATCAGAAATTATGGTGACAGAGTCCTATTGTGTATCACAAAAGCAATGCTAAATCCATAGACTAAAGATATAAATTATTCTTACTCTGTGGCTAAATCACATAATGCATTCACAGAATCAATACAAAATACAAAATCAATGCTAAATAGAAAAATCAATGCAAAATACAAAAATCAATGCTAAATCACATAATGAGTGCAAAAATACAAAACAATGCAAAAAACACAAAACAATGCAAAATCAATGCTAAATCACAAAATAATACTAAGTCAAAAAACAATTCAAAAATACAAAATCAATACTAAATAAAGAAACAATGTAAAAAAGCAAAATCAATGCTAAAAATCATAAGTGTTTCTACATTCTTATCGTACTTTTGGAATGATTTTTTTTTTCCCGTTTTTTTGCATTTTGGTTCCTCGCATTGTAATTTAGCTGTTGCTTTTTTATAACCTATTTTCTCAGCACAATCTGTGTATCATTTTTCTTTTTGAATTGGTTTTATATTTCTTAATTTTTTTTTCGATTTAACAGTGATTTTGCATTTTTTTCATTTTTTGCAATTTAACATTATTTTTTGCGATTTAGCATTGATTTGGGTTTTTTTTTTTGTGATTTAGCACTGATTTTGTATTTGTTAAATTTTTTGTGATTTAGCATTGAAGGGCATGTCAAATTATTGACACATGTTAAAAAAATACCTCTTTTTTTTTGAAATGATCCAAAAAGAATTCTCTAAAAATATGCATATTATATAAGAGACGTTTCAAAATCCCGGAATGCCGTACACTATCATCCGGGTCAGCCAATGATCTCGCGCATCCACATCAAGCTCACGAGTAGGATCGATATCTGTATATTGGAATTTATTAGCAAACACACGCACACACACGAAGAGTTAATTACCTAGGGGCACGCTCACACACACACAATAATCAACACAAACAATCAATAATATCTCCTCAAATCAAAAGCTAAATACGCTTCAGGAGCGAGTTTTATTGGGAAACTGGATTTCGGGATGAACTCTCGGTTTTTATTGTGATTTGTTTCCTCTTCCGCGTATTTTGTTTGCACACGTGCTCCAGTTTTCGTAGCCGCAGGGTGGAGGATATTCATCGTAATTGAATTTCGTTAATGAGCAATAACTCGATAAAAGTAAATAAACATAAGCTTAGAGAGAGACTTGTATATATCAGCCTAGAAATCATATTATTTCAGGAAAATGTAACCAAGAATCGTAAGTACCACATCGTAATACCACATCGTAAGTAACATTATTGCCGAGTCTCGACATATAAGAATGCTTTAGAAATTTTTTCGAATACCGTAAATACTTTGGTCCAATTTTGCAAAACTTTTACTTAATCTTATGCTAAAAAAATACTGAATATTTAAAATAATTTTTGTATAGTTCGAACCTCTCTTTCTAAGGCCGGGATTACGCTATAAAGTTTGATAAAAGTTCTTTTATAGGACTTGAAAAATGCAACCAATAATTGTACCGGTTACATTCGCGCAAATGCAGCCGATAGTGTTATTGACTCCATTTTTAAGTTTTATAAACGAACTTTTATCAAACTTCTATAGTGTAATCGCGGCCTAAATACAACAAATCCACTTTCTATGCCATTTTTATGAAATGTATTTGTTAGAGTAACTTTGTCCGACATCAAGTGTTCATATTTTAAAACACTGTTAAACGTGTTTAATGCTATGGAACCAACACCATCTGTAATTGGCAGACAGACATGGCAGCTGACCATCCAGAGAGACCATCTTGGCAGCGTTTGCGCTCTTTCCCAAAAGGAAGGACGGTTTCGGAGAGCACCATCTATAAAGCAGAAGCCGTCCGCGCGAAGCTTTTTCAGCTTTGTCGTCACTGAAGAAGTCCATTTCACATGTAGCCATTGGATATATCAGGCCGACGCATGCGATATCTTTACCCTTTTTTTTTTTTCTGCAGTATATCCAATGACTATAGGTGAAATGGACTTCTTCAGTGACGTCACGAGCTTCTCACGTAAGCTTTCTGCTATTGATGGTGATGATGGAAACCACTGGGGTTTATGAAAACTTACTCTCAGACAAAAAAGACTTCTCAGAAACTCAGTCTTCAAGGAGACAGATATTTTCTAGTTATTACTCTGAGGTGAACTCGGAAAGAAATGCCATATTGTCTCCTCTGGGACATGGACCCAGGCCTTTTTTGGATACTGGGCAAGAGAATCCAGCGGAGACAAGATGGCTTTTCTTTCCGAGTTCATATCAGTATCGGCCGTATTCAACGACAGCGTCTAAACTACAATCGCAGGTAAAAGATTAAGAGATCGACACGGATTGGTTAAAATCCAGAATTTAACCAATCCGTTTCGATCTCCAATCCTTTCACCAGCGGTTGTAGTTTAAACTCTGTCGGTGATGAAAATCTCCACTGTTGATGAAAATTGTTTGTTCGGTTTCGGAGACCGTCGTCCGTTTGAATAAGTTCTCAACGTTTGCCCAACGCTAGTGGTTTTCATCGTCAGGAGAACTGATAAAACTGTATCAAAAGTCAATTTTTAACAATTCTCCTGATGACGCCAACCACTGGTGTTCGGGAAACGTCGAGAACTAACTCAGACGGACGACGGTCTTTGAACCCGAACGAACAATTTCCATCAAATGATGGCCGCGAAAACCTTAGCACTGTATAATGTCCAGAAAATATCTGTTTCTTTGATATCTTGGGCTGAGAAAAATGCCGTCTATCTCTCAATATCAGTCTTATTAGAAGTCTTGAATTGATAGGGTACCCCTAAATACGATCCCCTTTGTGTCAATCTTTTATAAGTTCAACTACAACACACTTATTCAATTCTTGGCAAAACAGTTATCCGCGGGAAAAAAAGTATTTCAATAATGTTGAAGGATTGATCCTTTGTGTGGTATTAGACCATTTTTAGAAAAGGTGTTTTTTATTCCTGTTTCAGCGTTAAATGCGGGAAAACCGTTTTACCCGAATTTAACGGGTTTTTTCCCGAGGTTTTCGAATTCAAATATCTCAGCAAATATTGCACAAAGAAACATGTAATTTTTTTTTTGTTAGCATCAGGAGAGACAGGACAACAACTTTCTAATTACAAGTTAGTGCACAGAGGGGACCGTATAAAAATTTAGATTTTTTTTTACTTTATTTTTTCACACATTGCATTTTCAATCTTAAAAATGGTTCAGGGTAATTTTGACCGCCTTTTTGATGAGATAAAGGCTGCGCAAGCACTTACGGGACACCCTGTTTAACAGCCCGTACATGCATCCCCATTAAAAATTATTTCGAGGGATTATTTAAGGAATTTGAGCAGTAAGTAGTCTATATTGACCATAAAGCCCCGGTTCAGTCAAGTGAGTCAATAAAATTTCTGAAAATACAACCTCCTCGGATGTATTTGCAACTTACTCGGATGTTCTTTTCTATGAGAATGAATTTGATACGTTTCTCAGAATGTGCAGAAAGTCAAAAGTTCTCTGAAGAGCAGCTATTGAATTGCTCCAGCGACATAAAACATCCTTCGAGTAAATTCGTAATAACCTGTAGAACGAAAGAGACCGAGGGATAATTGTTGCTGGAAAATATTTCCTTATTCAACAGAATTCACTCCGACATCCAGTTTCCAGTGTATCAAAAGGATAATCTTGGCTATGAGCAGAGCCGGGAATTCCCAACAACATACTTGTACAGGTGCTTCACAACGACAGATTTATTCTAGGCTTTAGTTTTCGTCAATGAGCGCACCCGACAATGGATCACCGTCGGTATGTATTGTCAGTTTCAACTAGAAACACACACACAGAACTCTCGTTGCGATGACATACACCAGGGGCTCTAATATTGTTAAAAATCCTTCCCAGAGCTTCAAATTCCCGATGAATTTATTCACCACATGATTCACAAATCCGTTGAAAATTTTAGTTTAGTTGAGGATGAGAGAAAACATATGCACAGAAATCCCTTTGTCCATTATTTCCATAGCGTGTGTCATCTATCATTCATATTAAAATCCTGTTTTGTGGCCCAGAAATGCCATTGATGATTTGAATGCAGCGAAAATTGCATACAGTTATGTATTTGAGCAGTTATCGCGAGACGATACGTGGTAAAGTTGATGAATTTTTAATATTCCGAAATTATTTAAATATTTCTCATAAGCATTTCACTATTTATCAAGTATGCGGCATCAGCATTGAATTTTGTAATGATTGCAATAATAGCAAAATAGCTTTGATTAAAGATTAAGAGAAACTTATTCTTCTGTTTCCAGTAATATAAAAAAGGGAATTTTTTTAGCTGATATTTAATGGCTGCTGCATTATAAGTATACAGTATTGAAAGGAAAAGCAAATGTCCCGACTACGCATACTCTGTCCGATGAAGATATTTTATTTTTACTTATAGCAGACATAACGAAGACGTCTGAGATGTAAAAGAGAAGTGTATCGGGGTGTGTGTGTATATAGTGTAGATCTATATCTTAGAAGGACAGAAAATCCTATTAACTAAAAGCGGGAGCTTCAATCAATGTCTACATAAAAGACATGACTCAGGAAAAGAAGTCGAATCAGACTGGATAAAATGTCTCAAGTCTGAAATTATAATAAAGTAAACGTTCCGTATATCGGCTATAAAATAAATGTCTTGTAAGAGTTTTTTTTTTTTTCTTATGTTACTACATTCGCATCACATCGTTCACTAAAACAACAAGAAATTTACAAAGCTAGAAAAAATACAAACGTTTTATTTAGCAAATTTAAGTTTTTGTTATGGTTTAAATTTCAGATACTCTCTGACAATAAAATCAAAGAGATTAAACTTCTAGAAAATATTTTGTAACTATTTCTTGAAGGTAGAGAGAGCTGATGCGAGAGGAGAGGGGGGGGGGGTGGGGAGATACGAATACATACACAAATACACGTACAGGATTGAAAACATCAAAAATAGAGAAAGATACGCATTCTCGAAGACACACACAAGCAGAGAGACACACACACAGAGACCTACGATGCACATTTTAAGTAACATATTTTTAAAGAACGGAGAGAAAGAGCTAAAAAATATACAAAGATACAAAAACGTAAGTACAAAAATATGAAAGAAACACAGGCACACGCAGATAGAGATTTATATATAGATCCTAGGTACACACAGAGAGAGAAGAGAAAAGGCGAAAGATATTCACAGAGAGACAGTTACACATAAGAAAAAGACAACAGACTGAAAGAGAAAAAGATACAGACGAAAATAGAAGTAGACACAGAACAGACAAAAAAAAAAGAAAGAGGCAGACTCACGGGCAGATAAAAAGACAGAAAAAAGAATAAAACGACACCAGCAAAAAGATAACAAAAAATACACAGAAAAAAAGATGAAAATACAAAGACAGAAAAAGAAAAGACGCAGACAGAATTAAAAAAGGCTCTGACAAAAACAGTAAAGACTTGGACAAAAATAGAAGATAACACGTTTAAAGAGATGAAAAAACAACAGACGAAAAGATAAAGATACACAAATAGATAGATGAGACAAAAAGATGAAACGACATAGGAAAAAGATAAAGTGACACAGATAAAAATAAAAATGGAAAAAGACAAAAATATAAAAGGACACGTACGAAAAATAAAAAAACACGGGCAAGTAACAAAAAGGCACAGACAAAAAAAGGGGAAAAATAGATGAAAATATAAAAGACAGACATAAAAATTGTGCCCGAGTAGCATGGTGGTAAGATGCTCGTCTATCATCGTGAAGGGTTCCGGGTTCGAAGCCAAGGGAGGATATAGATGAGATATTTTCCCAAACGAACTCGAGGCGACCACCGATAGACAGCACCTTCACTTCCAACCCATCTCACTAATGGCAGTAAATTGCAATATAGCGATATGGCCAGAGTTGGTGTTTGGTGAAGTAGACATAAAAATAATAAAAGCTACTGATAGAAAATAAAAAGACACGTAAAAAGGAGTTAAAAAAGACACGGACAAAGAAACTGGCAAAAGGATAAAAGCACACATATAAAAATATACTAACAAAAATAGCAAAATACACACATTAGAAGTTGCCGACAAAAATAGTAACAAAAGGATGGACAAAAAGAAACAGACAGATAGATAAAACAGTCAAAAAGATAAAAAAAGACACAAAAAGACAAAAAAAAAGAGGGAAAAGACAGAAAAAACAGATAAGAAAAACAAAAAGAAATACATAAAAAGATAAAAAAGACACAAAAATAGAAAGAAATACACAGATAAAATAGAAAATGGCAGAGGCTCACACACAGATAAAGAGTCACAGATGCACACAACAGTACGTAGAGAAATGGGGGATTCGTATACACGTACACACAAACAAATGGAAAAAGAGACATGCAGACATACGTGAAAAATACTTGCACGAGAACAGACAAAAATGCCATTTTACTCAGGGCAGGCTGGAATTCCGGCTCACTCTCCCAGCAATTTCGAACAAACGGAGAGTCAAGATCAATGATTCGGCGTCCTTTGATCAGGCGTCAGGGGCACTCTCCCTAAATTCTGAATCTAACCACAGACGCAAACAGAGAGACAGGAATTTAGAGAAACTCACATAAAAAGAAAGGAAGAAGCTGATAAAGTAAACGAGGGGGTATATAATGAGTAAACAGCATTATCCTTAATACACTAAACACTTTGGGAAAAAGCGTAAAAGCATTTCCAAGTTGTTCAAATAAAAGAAAATGGGAGAGTTGGAAAAAATATATATAATAAATATCGACGAGAGGAAAGAGAGAGAACCCATGAAAAACACCATCAGGGTATTTTCCAATTAATCTCTTTGTCATGATAAACATATCCTCTTATGGAAGTTAACGCACTTCTTAAGTCTTAAAGAAGTATTATAACGAAAGAGAAATAACAAAACGTGCAACGGAGCTTGAGGAGACTTCTAATTTGCATCAGTGGAGGATGTAATTGGCTTACACTTCACTCGAATAGTTTTAAAGAACTGAAAACAAAAACGTTCTCCTCTCTACTGTTGTTGAAAATTTTTTTTCAAAAAAATGGAATATCTGAAAAAAAATACGTTTTTTTTTTCTTGTCGCCTTTCAGTCGGAAAATGAGATATTCTAAGAAAATTTTAATAGCCAGACGGTCATTTTGCTTCTCTTATCCGTCTCTGTTTCTCTAAAATATTTCTTTTTCGGTTGTTTCATTGGAATGCGATGATTCTCCCACGTGTTCAAAGACTTCGGAATTACATCTCGAAATTTTCATTCGGATTATTTCTAAGATTTCAGTATTTGATTGTTATTGCTTACACGTGTATGGAAATACTTACGAAGAGCTGTATTAGTTGAATGAACATTATAGTAATCGTCAATTCATACTTCTTAAGTGAGAACTTTACTTTCTTCGTAACTTGAAATTTTCGTGTTGAAGATTTATTTATAGAAATTTCATTTGAAATGATTATAAAAATTGCTTTCAAGTAGCTGGAGTATTTTCGAATCCTTAAAAGAACTTTTTAGAGTTTTTAAATGCAATTTTTAATAACGACACAGATATACTGAGCAATTGAGTTTTATTGGAATTATAGTATATCTTTCTCGGTAAGGGATCTCTTTGGGTTGGTTTTGAACTCTAAGTTGTGTCAGAACTTCTCTCATTATGGTTGTTGGATGGTGTGACACTAAGGATGGGCACCTGGAAAATCGTTTTAGAGATGGACATTGAAAAAAACCATTCAGGATAGACATTGAAATAATAACTTAAAGGATTGACATTGAACTAATAGTTTAAAGCAGCGGTTCTCAACCGGTGCTCCGTGTGCAACTCCCAGGGGCTCCGCGGTGACTCGAGGAAAATAAAATGAATCAGTAAATTTGATAGATAAGTAAATAAGAGAGGCCTACAAGGTTCTGCCATAAAAATTATGTACAAAAAAAGGGCTCCTCGAGTCAAACAGGGCTCCGCCATAGAAATTATATACTGAAAAGGGCTCCGCGAGTCAAGAAAGGTTGAGAACCGCTGGTTTAAAGAATAGACATTGAAATAATAGTTTAAGGGATGGACATTGAAAAAATTGATATAAGGGCGGACATCGAAAAAATTGATATAAGGGCGGACATCGAAAAAATCGTTTCTAGAAGAGATATTGAAAAAAATCATTTTAAGGATGTGCATAGTTGGATTCGTTCAGGGATTCACATTGTTGGAAAATAGTTTAAGGATAGATAGACTTTGTTGGAAAATAGTTTAAGGAATAGTTTAAAATAGTTTAAAGTTTGTCATTTTAATGACAGACATTGAAAACATTGTTTTAATGATGAGCATAGTTTGAGTCGTTTAGGGAATGATATTGATGGATTCGTTTAGAAATTGACATTATTGGATTCCTTTAGAGATTGACATTGTTGAAAGTCGTTTTCATGATGGACATTTAAGAAAAAATGTTCTAAGGAAGACATTGCTGGAGTCGTTTTAAGGATAAAAATTTGGGGATAGAAATTGTTGGAAAGCCGTTCAAAGTCGAAGTGATTTCAAAATATATCTTTGGCAAATCATCTATTGGTTTAGGCACTGTTGAAAAAGTTGTTTTAATTACAGATATTGTGTGTGTGGAACCTCGTTTCAATTACAGGCATTGTTGAAACGTCGTGTTAATTGCAGTCATTCTTGAAAAAGTCGTTTTAACTACGAGCATTGTCACAACGTCGTTTTAGAGACAGACATTGTTGACAGTCAATTGAAAGATATCCATAGTTGGAAGTCGTTTCCAGGAGAAAAATCGTTGATTGCCGTTTTAAAGATACAAATTATCGCAACTTGATGTAGTCGTTTTAAAAACAGACATTATTACAACTTGAAAGTAGTTTTAAAGATAGACATATTGTTGACACTTGAGAGTTGTACTACTACAGTTGAGTACTACTAAGTACTACACAGTTGAAAATTTATGGTTTTTTTTTTTGTTTTTTTTTTTTAATTACGGAAACGTTTGAAAATCCGTTATAAAGGAAAAAAATCGTGCTCGTCCTTGATACTTAAGAGCCTTCGTTACTTAAAACACAGTTTATTAATTGTCATTAGTGTTATTGTCAATTCAAACTAATCTTCGAAACAAGCACATCAAAGATAATTCAATGAATTTTCACTTACGAATTTCATCTTTAGGAAAAAAAAACCACCCTATATTTTTTCGAAAAAAAAGAAAACCCACAATTCTCTCATTCTATAACATCATGTTCTACGATGTTGCTAGAAAACAAGAATGATAAACAACACCATGTTACTTGAAAAAAGTAACCCATAAATAATCGTTCCTGGGAAACTATTTATGTTCGAACTTCGACAGAAGAATAACAAAAAAAACATGCAAAAAAATTATCGATAACCAGCTTCTTCCGATGAAAACTCTCCCACGGGAGATTCTATTTTATCATGAAACATCGTACATACATTCTCCATGAGAAAAATGCGAGGAGAGAAAACAAAAATAATCCTCATCTTATTTACCTCTGAGTCTGAACCTTATTGTTTTTACGTTTAAGTAATACTATAAGCTGCTGAACGAGGATATCCGCTCAGAAAAAAACTAGAGTTCAACCAACGCTGAAGCCTTTTCTGATCGAAACTCACACAGAATGAGAGATTACGAGAAGGAAATTGCTTTTCTGTGGAGAACTTCTGAATGGAGTAGCAGAGGTGAAGTGAACTTGAATGTAAGGAGAAATAAGGTTATTCTCGATGTTACATATTTTATGTGCGAAAAGAGCTTTACGTGAAAAGCAATTTGTTGCTCGTTCGTAACTCCGAGATCGAAACACACACACTCAGAGGACGCGGGCGTCGAGCCTCGAACGCAATTTACCTGAAATTTTCATCTTCTCAGAGTCATTTCATCTCATGTTCATGTAATCGAGTTGATTGCTCCGAGTTTTCCCGAGATCAATTACATTAAGGGTGTTTGCTTTGGGTGAAAATACGAGTATATATTCCCCCTCGAAAGCATTTTAACATTAAATTCTTAATTCTTATACTGGAACTTTACTGGAAGGTCACCATTTGTCATGGTCGATTCCAGTTCGGTTATTTGAGATTCATTACAGCATTTCATATCCTTATGTAGATAGGGTGTTAAAGTTTATGATTACTGTATAAGCGCATTGATTTTTGTTTAAACATTTTCGATATTTACGCCTTTATTTTTTACCTTAAGAGGACGTTCAAACGAAAATTTCTTATTACTGTATATTTCTTGTTGAAAATGCTTCAATGACATTTCAGTATCAATATAATAACTATTTCAGGTCTCTTGGTTTAAAAAACACGTGTTTCAATAAGCTTGGAGCTTTATTTAGGCTCTAAAACGCGCCAAACTGGAACGGTCTTGTTTTGGTGATTGTTTTGTTCCCTGTGTCTCAAATTTCCTTTGAAAACATCGATTTTTTTTTTATTTTGCTCTGTAGGCATATATCAATGATTTGTGGCATGCATTTTGTATTATGAGAAACCATTGACAAATACAAAAATATAAACCCCTTTTTATGGCACAAATTTGCAAATTTTTCATCTTTCGTTTTTGCCAAAATTATCATGAAAATAGTCACACAGTAAAATGAATGCTGCCAATCATTGACGTATGCCCACAGAACAAAATTTAAAAAAATTGATGTTTATCAATGAAATTTGAGACATATATATGTAGGGGGACAAAAAAATCCTTTTGGTGTCTAAATGAAGCGCCAAGCTTTTTTGAAACACATATTTTTTGAACTAAGAAACATGAAAACTATTAAATTGTGTGATATTGAAATGTCATTAAAGCATTTTTAGCAAGAAATATACAATAATGAGAAATTTCAGTTGAACATCATGTGTTCCCTTAAAACCTAATCAAGGTTTTTATAAGCATAGAAACGAACGTAGAGAGAAATTGTATACAGGATTTTCTAGATTAAACAAATATGTTTAAGGCCGGTATTACACTATAAAAGTTTTCTAAAAGTCCTTTTATAAAACTTGGAAAATTCAACCAATAAGTTTATCGCTTTCATTTGCCCGAATGTAACCTATGAGCTTTATTGGTTGGATTTTCTTAAGTTTTATGAAAGAGATTTTATCAAACTTTTGTAGTGTAATACTAGCATAATGTCCTTTATAGCATTTTACTTGATCCGTCTTGTCTCAACAGTACGTATTTAAAAAAAAATAGCGATTTGCTGGTAAAAGCTGAAAAATTTCCGTTGGGGGAAACAATCGAATTTTTGTGATCTTATATTCAACTTTCATACAACTATACAAATACAAAATACAAACACATAGGCAAAATGCCAAACCGGGTGGCTGAAAAAAAAAAAGATGTCCACAGAAATGTAGATATAAAATACACCGAAATACAACAACCCAATATAGCCACTATGGTGGTCGAGTGGTCATAGTGACGGATTCGTGACCCGGGTTCGAAGCGCCACCCCTCTCGTCACCACAGTGGTGGTCGGTTGAAGTTTGTCTCCTCTGGTTTCCAACTTCGAGATGTGAATGTGAGCCGATCTCTCCGTTAAAAAGCCTCTCCACAGAGAGCAAAGGACCTACAACGCTGCAAGTGTTCAATCAATGCACTCCGCTCGTAGTTAGAAAAATTGGTGGCAGATGGCAGCACACTACATATAACAATCATTACACAAAAACAAACTACTCGTTAGGCTCACAACACGTAAATTGCAACATTTACCAATTCGTTAGAAATTCCGCAGAGGAACATGGACGAGGAGTGCATGTGTGGTTTAGTAGTAAAAACCCGATATGAAAGCATATATCACGTAAGAAAAAACTAGTAACTGGTACAGTATTTTACAATGCCCATAAAAATATTATAATTGTCTTAATCTAAGGCATTTGATTTGAGAGTAATAATGGCAGGTAATTTAACCTACTGGTTTGCGATGATTGGCGACTTGATGCTCATCGGCGATGGTTTGCACGATGTCATGTTTTTGAAAGGGTCAAAATCCCTACAAGTTTGCTTTGACCAATGAAAAATCTCTAGACCGTTTTCAAGAATTCCTTTTATATTTATTTTTGTACAAAATTTGGATCAACGAAAAACCCTCCCTAATTCTCAATCTCCAAAGTTGGCAGCTATGTTATTGCCATGGGCAATTAACCCCCCCCCCCCCCCCCACGAAATGAGTCGTGCCAGAATTATACACATGTATCGAACAGTCTAGTGAATATCTAGTGTTATCCGTGAAATTTTGGTGCCATCTATGTTTGAAACTATGAGTGAAGTCCGATGATTTTGAATATTTGAACCGCTGTAGTAGGGCGGCTGCTCTCTGCTGCGAGATTTTTTTTTACAGGGAAGATGCTCGCATTCTCGCCTCGAAGTTACGAACCACAGAAAACCACCTTCAACCAGTTACGCTGCTGCTGAAGCGCTATCGAAATCTTGGAATTTCGAAATTTTGGAATCCACATCTGGTAAAGGAAGGATACCGCTAGGTATAAAAAAATTTCAATTTTTTCCAGGAAATATATTTCCTGAAAGTTCAAAAATCCCTGGTTTATAAATAAGAAAGTTAAAAATTTAAGAAAGTTAAAAAAAAACCATGTAATGTAGATATAAAATTCAATTTCAAAGTAAAATTTTTCAAAAATGTAAATTCTTAAAAAACTAAACGTAATTAGAATACAATAAAGTATTCGTTAAAAATTACAGTAAAATGTTTTCCCAATTGGAATGTCAGTTCAAGGAATATTTTTAAAAAATGAGTAAAATGAAGTTAATTAAATTAATTTTAACAAATATTTTCTCCCAATGATTAATATTACTTTGTTTCGGTGTTAATTGATGAAATAAATGGAAATTATGTAAATTAATTGTTTCTACAATATAATTAAGTTAATTGGATCAACAATGAAACGTTTTACTTTTCTGATGATCGTACGTATAATAGAGGAACAACAAATCAATAATACTATAACTGTGGGGGGAATTTAATTATCTCTCTAAGAGTTGATGACATGTAATAAAATAAACATGGCCAAATAAATCCAATCATGTAGAAAACTTACTCTATCTAAGTTTAAGGTTTCATCATGAAAGTTCAATGAACATCCAATTTTTATTCTTACTTTATCGAGAAATTACTATGATTGCATGTTTTATTCATTGGAAAGTACATTGAACTCTATAGTATTCTAGAAAATGCGAAATTCAGTAAATTGTGAGGAAATTATCCGTGTTTTAAAGAACGAAATCATGGACTTTTTGTGTCTCATGTTAGCTCTGAATAAATTGAATTTTTCTTTTAATTTCAGATCAGGATAATGAATCGAGAAATGTGCCCGTCTTTCGACGAAAGACTGTATTTACGAATTTCTGATAAATATTTACTAGTAAAAATATTCGAGAATATTTTGAGGTTATACCCAGCAGGATAAGGCCGCTAAAAGAAAATTTTTTCAACAATCTCTTTCCTAAAAACAACTTTCCAACATTGTTTATAAATGAAATGCGTTTTCAACAATGTCTTCCCCCTAAAATGACTTCTCAACGATGGCTTATCTTAAAACAACGATTCCAACGTGGCGATGGAATGTTCCAGGGGCGGTAGAAGCTACAGCTATAATGGGCTCTACGGGAATTAGCGCTTAATTAATTAATTAACTGAAGCTTATTTTAAGATTAATTAACTCTTACGGGAAAGAAGCTACGGGATTCTATGGGTTAGATTGCGTTGGGGGACGATGGGAGGAAAAAATTTCTGAAGATGGGGGCGATGGGACAGAAACATGTTGGAAAACTATGTTTTAAAACAACTGTTTGGCAATGTTTTCCAAAAAGAAATGAATTCTCAATGATGTCTCTCCTAAAATAACTTTTCAAGAAAGAATATATTTTCGAAAAATCGAATGATTTTTCAACAACTTCTTTCAAACCTTTGAAACCACGTCTTCTCTTAAAAACGCTTTTCAATAATCTCATTTCTTATAAAAACGACTTCTCTTTCTGAAAGAAACTTTCAACAATGTCCCTGTTGATTGATTTGAATTCGATTTTCAACAATGTTTATCCTTCAAATGAGTTGTTAGTAACAATTTTCCTTATACCGAATTCTCTCAATCGTTTAATTTCTAAACAGAACTACGATGACTTAACGATATCTTTCCTGAAAGTAATTTTTCAACGATGTCTCTTCTGAAATCCCCAGTTTCCAACAATGAAAATACCACTTGAATAACTTGAATACCACTTTTCAACCATCTTCCTAAATGAGACTTTTCAACGATGTCTTTCCTTGAAACAACTTTCAAAAATGTCTATCGTTGAGTTTGGAAACGAATTTTCAATAATGGAATTCCCAAAAAAGAGCTTTTCTCAATGATGTCCTTCCTGAAGATAACTTCTCAACAATTTCTTTCCTTGAAACAATTTTTCAATGATGCCTTTAACAGAAAAATGACTTCTTAGCGATATCTTTCTTTAACAAACTTACCAACAATGTCCCTAGTTATGTCTACCCTTAAAATGTGTTTTCACCCCCTCTTCCTAAAAATAACTTCTAAACGATATCTTTCCTTAAAAAAACAAAACTTCCCAACAATTACCTTCTAAAAATCACTTGTCACACTTCTCAACGATGTCTTTAAACGGATATTTTCAAAAATGGCTTTCCAGCAACGTTTCTCTGTCCTTAAAATGACTTCCCAACAACGTTTCTCTGTCCATAAAATTACTTCTCAACAACGTTTGAAGTCCAGTAATACTGTTCTGTAATTGCAACTGTTTACAATGAAATTGTTCCTCACACAAGTCAAGCCATATCTTACAGCACCCACCGTAAGATTACCAAAGATATAGAATGAAAGCGTACTTCTTAGAACTCATGCGTATATCATGATTGTCGATTATTTTAGTTGAACCGTACTCTGTGTCGCATTAAGGTAACTTCGTTCCCCCTGGCCGATGTTGGGTGGGGAGGGGGGGGGGGCAATTCCGAAATTCATCAAGTCACGTCGTAGCAACATGTACTGAATATACCTCGACCATGAGAGAATTCTCTAAAAATGAATGTCATAGCCTGCCGACACGCACCTTGTATGACTCACGAGTCGAAAAGAGTCAACTCATATACAGAGACATGTTTATGGTTTTGCCGCCTGGGGGCGCAATACAAATTTTACCGTTATTATCCCATTCAAGTGCAATTTTATTGATTCAAATTCGCACCCCTTCATCGTAACCCTTGAGTTGAGACCCTAACTTGGCTCCCACCCCTGTAAATACACCTCTGTCTCTTGGTCACTCTTATAGTTACTCAAATGCTCACATACTGATTTGGTCACTTTACATGCTCACGCACATTCTTTGTCACTCTTTTGTTCGATCGCTGTCTTGGTCCCTCGTTCTCTATGTCACTCTGGTGGTTATTCACATGCTTTCACAACGTTTTATTCGCTCGCCAACCTGATCTCCTTGATCTCTCGATCAACTCCCGTGCTTTTTACACTCCCTGGGTCGCTAGTTTGGTCACTCATTGACATAGTTCTCTAGGTGACTCTTTGAGTCGCTTACTGACGTAGTTTCTCGCTCTCTAGGTCACACTTTTAGTTATTTACATGCTTACACACTGTTTTGGTCACTCTTTTGGTCATTCCTTGCCCTGGTCCGTTGATCTCCATGTCATGCTCAGACACTCTTTAGGACACGTTTTTGGTCGGTAACTGACCTCGTATCTCGCTATCTCGGTCAATCTCTTGGTCACTCGCTGACGGGTTCTTCACTCTCTTGGTCACTCTTTTGATCCCTCACGTGCGTATATATATACTCCTTTGTTCACTGAAATGCTTGCAAACCCTGTAAGGCCACTAATTTTGTCACACTCACTGACCCAGTGTCTCCCTCCTTAGGCCGAGGCAGACTCATGGTACTGTATTTTATCGCTTGTAGGCTATAAAACCTTTTTACCTCCCTTCTCACATTTTAATACATTTCTGGGCCACTCATTCAAATTTACCGCCGTGGGCTTATGTCCCGCTATAAGAACCCCTCGTAAATACGCATCTGCTCGTATAAATGTTTAGGAAAAAAACACTCAAGAATTCCATCTTTTCCGTTGTTCATTTCCAAATAACCAAGGACGTGGAAAAACATTGACGTCATTCCTTGAGTTTGAACCACCCTGTGTATTTTCAATACCCATCATAAAATAATGAACGTGGGACGGTGATTTCCCCCAAGATGGTAATCCATGTTAGATACCGAAACAATCGATGCTGCTACCCATGCAGTTTGCAACGTACCTGATAACAATCTCTCTTTGTCTCTCATGCGATGTTGCACCCGTGACTCCCGGATACTCACGATATTGAAACAACGCAACATATACAATATCATACAAAAATATTAGAGGCGTATTTCAAATGCGGGGAGGGAATGTATTTTATTAAATTTTGTGAACGAAATATTTCAGGTCGATTGCTTCTTTTCTATAGGAAAATACGTATAAGGGGTCATTCAAGTATTATGTCAGCATCGATGGGGGGGGGAGGGTTTGGGGGTTTACTGACTTTTGATGGTGGGTGCTGGGGGGGGGGTTTGAATGACGCTTACGTCATCAACCATTTTTTATAAAAATATGAAATATTCTTAATGACATCTTATTCGCTGTGCCAAAAGCGGGAGAAAGCTTTATTTATTATGTAGGCTCCTGAACTAACATTCTCCCCTATTGATAAGTCCTCTATAGAGCCACTTCAGGGAACTCTAAATGTTCCGCGGATCCTTCAAGTGATCTGCAAATGTGTCCGGGCCGTTCAAGTTTCTAGCAATGTGCAGCGTGGGGGACTTATGTATTCTAGAAATATGTAGCGGGCCGCTTAAGTGCTCTGGAACCGTGCCGCGCTTCACTCGAGCGATCCGTATTTATGCTGCGTATCACTTAAGTAATTTGCAAATGTGCCGCGGTTAACTTGAATGATGTAGAACTGCACCGCGGGCCGGTTAAGTGGCTCCAAAAATGTGCCACATGTCACACAAGGGAATCACTAACTGTGTCACTGACTGCTTAAGTATTCTTGCACTGTGCCGCGGGTCACCTGTGAATGTACCATGGGCCTATACTTGAGTGATCTAAAAATGTGTCATGGGCAGCTTAAATTTTCTGAAATTGTGCCTTTACGGGATTTGCAAATGTGCCGCTTAATTCATTTTCCGAAAATTAAGTATGAGGAGGCACGCCACATCTGGTCCGTGGCTCATGGTTTTAGCATATATGGCTTAGAGGATGGGTCTCAATGAACTTACTAAAAAATAAAAAATTTGAGCTCTTAGCCTTCAAATTGCATTGGAATTAACATAAATTGATTATAATAAGATATTAAAGTATTTTATTCCGAAATTTTAATATTTTTTGCATCAGAAAAACACATTTTTGATCGTCTGGGGGGGAAAGCACGAGGCTCCTTAACACCCCATGTACTCGCATGTCAAACTTGCTGTAAGGGTGCTCTTCTTTTGATGACGGATACAGACAATGCTCGTTGACTAGAAAAAGGTTTAAGACCTCTGAATTAGGAGGTAAGGGGGCAGAGCTGATAAAGGGGAGGAGGGTCAGACAAGGGGTGCACGGAGGGGGTCAAAAACGGCTAAATATCTTCTGACGTAATTCTTGAACGGGCCCATAATATATATACGGGGTGATTATAAAAAAACTATCCCGACATATGGGCCCCTAACTATCATACCATTCACAGAAACTGAATGAAATTTTGGCATAAGGTATTTTGAGGTATGCGCTCAAGAATGATATGGAAAACAACAGTGTCACTAACAGTTACGGTTACAGTGAGAAAATTTCGAAAATATCAAACGGCAACACCAAGTTTTTTCGTATTGGAATGCGATCTCCATACTGAAAAACACTAAATAGCATTGGAATGGCACCTGTAGCACGAAAATCCCCGGAGCTAGCTAGGCAAGGAAAAAGTAAAAAGGACTTTGCCGTGCACCAGAGCATTAATGTTCGTTTCATTCGTCACACCGTTTCTTCGGCTGAGATCCCAGACTGATTGGTCCTCCACAAGGTCATGTGGAAAACACAATAAAATGCTTTATTTTATGCTGCTTCTCTGTCCTTATTGGTTGTCCTCACTTTTAGTCTATCTACCGCCGGTGATTTTCATGCTACAGTTGCCTTTCGAACGCTATTTAGGGTTTTTCACAATGGAGATCACATTCCAATACAAAAAACTTGGTGTTGCCATTTGATATTTTCGAAATTTTCTCACTGTAACCGTAACTGTTAGAGTGACACTGTTGTTTTCCATATCATTCTTGAGCGCATACCTCAAAATACCTTACGCCAAAATTTCATTCAGTTTCTGTGAATGGTATGATAGTTAGGGGCCCATCATATGTCGGGGTAGTTTTTTTATAATCACCCTGTATATACATATATATAAATATATATATATATATATATATAACTCTCTACTCTTTCCTTATCTATATTTAAACTTCAGTGAACGTTTTTTCATAGTAATAATAATAACATCAGGATATATTTATGAATAACATCAGAGAAAAGAGAATATTTATGGGAAAATATATCTCCATTCCATTGGGAATTTTTGTGTGTATATTTGTTTGTTTTTTTTTTGTATTTTTCAGCAAAAATGGAGAAAGTTTTCTCAGCGTTATGTCTCGTTTTTTATTGCTTTTTATGTTTTTTGCCCCTAATATTTTCTTGTTTGTTCAGCGATATTTATTTTGGGCATGAAATGTTCAGTTTCAACGAACAATTTTTTTCTTTTTTTTTAACGATTTACTGTCAAATTTCATTTTAGAAGTGTAATTCCAATTTCAATTTTTAGACGTGATGGAATTCTGGATTGTATATATACATTTTTTTTTTTTTGGAATTTTGGGTTTTGGAATCCTATCAAAAATATATGGAGTTGTTATTGTTTTATAATTTTGTTTTCTCTTTTATTTAGTGTTTTGAACATGGAAGACGTGAATATGTGTGTGATATATATATATATATATATAACTGATTTTCTCTAAGTGTGTGTGCGCGCACGCACGCTCTATACAAATCCGCAATTTTAGGTCGATCGTCGCCAAATTTTGCATATACAATTGAATCCCCTTATAACGAACGCCAAGAGACCGGAGGAATCACTTCGTTAAAACAAATTTTCGTTATAAAGGAATTTCAGGCTACCTACCATTGTTCCTATATAAACTTATTCGGGGGATTAACAAAGTGTTCGGTAAAACGAGATGTTCGCTATAACGGTATTCGTTAAAACGGGATTCGACTGTATATATACGTCGGACGGTTGATGAGATAAAGACCGCATCAGCGCTTGGACACCTTGTATAACACTGATCTTGTATTTTTTGTTTCAACAGGACCGAACTATGGAATGTTTGCTTCCCATCAAGAAATGTTGTCGGCGCCCTCTACCGTGGAATCTTAATTTTTTGCTGTTGAAAGAATTCCTACCTATGTGTGCTTGAAATAATAAATATCTCGATATTATTATTTTCATGAGAAAATGATGATAGAATTTTTATCTCTCTTATCAATGTCCTTGCTATCGTTGCGGTCAAAGGATGTGTAGCCCCCCCCAATAGGTGCCCCTCCTCAATCAAGTGGCCTCCAAGATTTTAGTATCTAAGTGTAAATGAACCATATAAGAAAAGAACGATCTGCGAATTTCGATGCGTTGTATATTTCTGTTGTCATCACGTAGTACCTGTTATCTGGAATCATTACTCTTTGTGTATGTGTGTGTGTGTGTGATGCTACTGTAGTCGCAAATATCTCTTTTCTAAAACAGACTAAGGGGTCATTCAAGTATTACGTCAGCATCGAGGGGGGTTTAGGATTTGCTGACTTTTGATGACAAGGGGGGGGGGGGGTTGAAGGTTGCTTACGTCAGCAACCACCCCTTTTTGAAGATATGAAATATTCTAAGCTGCTGTGACAAAATTTTGCTGACAGGGGGGGGGGGGTCAGTGTTTTGCTGGCTTTTGCTGACAAGGGGAGGGAGGCGGTCAGAAATGGCTGAAAATCTGCTTACGTAATACTTGAATGGACCCTAAAGAGAAAAAAAACAATCTTGGATGTTTTTGTGAAATGATCCCCCAAACAACTCGTTTTGGGTTCCTACGTTCAAATTCGACGGAACTTGGGGATATAATTACAGAATAGTCACTGTTCTCGTTGATCTACGCCGTAGTGTTTCCCAAAGTTGGCAATATCGCCCCCTGGTGGGCGATGGAATGGTCCAAGGGGGCGATAGAACCTACTGATTGAGCATAGGATCCTTTGGGTTTACGTGAGTTGGGGGGCGATTAGAGGAAAAATTTTTTGATCAAGGGGGCGATGGAACAAAAAGTTTGGGAGACTATGGTCTACGGTGACCAGATCATAACAACTGAGAAATCAGGGCAAATCTCGATTAAAAAGAAGAGAAAAATACGAATTCCTTAACAGAAATCGGATCATTTTGGAAAATCTTACTCAAGCCCCGTTTACATGTGCGATAAAATATCCCGGGAAATTACCGGTAACAGGGATTTTCGTTACAACCCGTTTACATGTCATTTAGTTTATGTCGGTATTACCCCCTTCTTTCCGGAAGTCGTCACTGGTCACGTGGGTTGAACGGGTGGTTGGCTCAAGATCGCCGGCGAATGAGCTAACAGCAATTCTCGTGGCATAAAGGATTCTGGGGGAGAAGGTGTCGAAATCACCCACCATTATTCCGCAACTTACCGTATCGTGACTGCTGTATGATGGGTTGCCATGATTAACGTGGACATAATTATCACGTAAAAATACGCCAACGTGACGATGCTCCCAAATCATGTCTTTTGGATCACCGGTCACTTCGCTGGCCGGCCAATGTCCAAGATTTGGATAGAGGTTTTATTTCATGACTTAAACACAAACCAAGAAAGGTTTTTCGCGAAATTCGGCCGCTAAGGGTCAAGAAACCCTTGGTCATAAGGGCAGGGGGGGTTCAGAAGTAAAATAGAGAAATTACGCCAAACCGGAACCGCTGAATCTATAGTCATGAGATTTACTCAGAGGTTTTATTTCATTATGACGAAAGACAAACTAAGAAGGGTTTTTTTCCAAATTCGAACCCTAAGCGGGTCGTGGGAGGGGGGGGGGGTTCAAAAATAACATAGAAATCATGTCGAGCCGAGACCGTTGAAATTCATTAAGTTTGGGTTTCAGTTTTATTTCATGACTTGGTAAGAAAGGGTTTCTAAAAATTCGACCCTATAGAGGGTCATAAGGGGGATTCAAAAGTAAAAGAGAAATCACGCCGAGCCGAAACCTCTGCAGAAATTCATGAAATTTGGTCAAAAGTTTTATTCCACTGAGAAGGAGGTTTTCCAAATTCGACCCCTGAGGGGGTCATGGGGAGTTCAAAATAACATGGAGAAATCACACCGAGCCGAAACTGATGAAATTCACGAAATTTATCAGAATTTATATTTGTCATGACGAAGAAACTCACTAAGAAGGGGTTTTTCGAAATACGACCTCCCTAAGGAGGTCATAAAGGATTTCAATTAGGGAGGGTTTCATATGGAGAAATCACGCAGAGCCGAGACCGCTGAAGCTATAAATATAAAATTCGGTCATTATTTTCGTAATTATCTATTATTTTCCGAATTTCTGACATTGACCGGGATATTTAATGAAATTGGCCAATTCGCATAGCTGTCGTCCCCGTCGCGAATTTACCGATTTTCGGCTTTGCAGTAAATATATTTGAATATTAATCATTCGTTGAACTCAAATACTGAAAATTTCGAGTCATAAAATTCAGAAAATTCCCATTCCCTAGTTAATTTGTACCCAGATTAAATTTGCAAATTTTCCCCGTGTACATACATCAAGTTCAGTGACGCTATATGTGTAATAACAATAATATTCGGTGGGGCGGTTTCACACATGCGTATCCACACGCGGAGCGTTCCTGTTTGGGAAATAGGACTCGGAGGATTCTCCGTAAGCTGCCGGACTGCCGGCTATTCTAATTAGCAATTAATTCGCAACCTCGTTGCTGAAAACCGGAGAAATGTTCACCTGAGTGATCAACGCGCCTCCGAGAGGAATTTGAGGCCGTCCGTGGCTATTTTGTACGACGGATATTAGTTCCCGCGAGCTTCCGTTTCTGCTGCTGGACATTATTGCCGTAATTAACGTGCGGCGAATACCGAGATTTTAATACGAGTTCTGCGGATTCTCTCTTGGACGTTGTCGCGTTGGACACTGGGTATTCTCTGAATGCTTTATTAGATTATTGAGTTGAAACGTAAAAAAGAAAAGAATAGTCAAGTGTTGAAAATGTATTCACATTATTTTTCGATGTTAAAGGCAATTATAATGCATTACAAAATAGGAATTTAATCACGTGTCAAGAGAAAAATACAAGAAATTGTTGAATATTAAAAATTATAAAATGAATAATTATTTTATTGTTGTTTGTGTGGGTTTTTTTCAAACAATGGTCATCAATGTGGCTTAAGAATGGTTTCAATTTCTCTAGAGGATCCTCTACGAGGATTTTCATTAATTATTTCAACGCGGATTTTTATTAATTTTTTTTTTCGAGGTGGGTTTTACTGATTTTAATTTTTTATGCGGATTTTTATTAATTATTTTCAATGTGGATTTTAATTAAATATTTTCAACGTGGATTTTTATTAATTATTTTCAACGATAATTTTTACAATACGTTTAAAGAATGAATTTTGACAATGTGTTCAAACAATGAATTTTGACAATGTGTTCAAACAATGAATTTTGACAATGTGCTCAAACAATGAATTTTGACAATGTGTTCAAACAATGAATTTTGACAATGTTTTAAAAAATGAATTTTGACAATGTGTTTAAACAATAAATATTCATAACGCATTTGGACTATGAAATTGGATTTTCCAACAATGCATTTTTAGTATCCACTATAATTTTGAAGGAACGCTCTTACTGCGGCTTTTCACGATGATTCAAAACAAATGCCGTTTTTCAGCTGATTTAACGTATATATATACGGTAACGTAACACAGTAAATAAAATAAAAATGTATTATAAAGTGTGTTTTTTTTTTTTTTCAATCATACGCATCAGTTTCAAAATGGAAGTTTAGTTCTGTTATTAATTTCATTCTTCCTAGTAAATTCGGTTAAAAAGGGCATACTAGTATAGCAAGATAAACAGCAAGACTGTCAAAACGGCGATGCACCTTGAGCATGCCTTCCAGGCAATCATGATGTCTTTCATGGAATTTTCATAACATACATCCTTCTTAGAATTTCACAAGGAAGAAAGACTGACCAATCGGAAGATATTTCCTGAAAAGACTGAATATGTTCTTAGAAATAGCAAAACGGATCGTAGAAAAAGTAGTAAGTATCAGTGAAGGAGTAAAAATAGTAGTCAGTAGAGAAAAAAGTAATCCAAGTCATACCTACCTCGTGACATAATGCCCATCACCATGATACTAAAAATATAATTTACAATCTGATCACGTGACTCGTGAGTTCAATCCGTGAACTAAATAAACAACCATTATTCCAAAACAATAGTGTATTATGGTTAATTTAAATGAACTACAGTATTACTTAAATAGCAGAAATTTTCAGTCTTTGTAAAGTTAAACTCGGTTGTAACGACACATCGGCTTTCAGGTCAATAACACTTCTCAGCACCGATTTTGTTCCCAAATTTTTTTTCGGCGATTTTAGAGAAGAGTTCTGCTTATATAATGTCTTCATTAAAACAGAGCGGCAGGCTATGGTTAGGAGGAGTGATTTTTCACAGTGATTTTGGGGCATGAATCTCATTATTTTTGTCCAATTTCCTCTAGTTTCTAAGATGAAGTGAAAGTTAAATTTCAATATTAATACAATAAGCGTCGTACAAAGCACACTGCATCTGTGCGTAGTAGAATAATATAGTAAATCATGTCCAAAGATATTTTAGTGATTTTTGGGTGATTTCGCAGAGCTGACTCCCAAATTTGGCATTGGTTTTGTTAGAATGGCTCTAGTTTTTGAGATGAAATGAAAGTCTTCTCGCAGTAAAATTGTTGCCGCGGGAAAGGGGGTTAAAAATGGCTAAAAATTTGCTGACGCAATACTTTGACGGCCCCCTAATCAGATACTCCGCTTAATCGAATATGCCGGAATCGTTGAAATCCGATTAAGCAGGGCCGGCTGTATGCACCTCGCATATTTTCCATGAGAAAAACAAACACTTTAATTTACTGCAGACTTGCTGTAGCTCTAACAATACAGTACTTGGCGATAACGCCGACAATTCGCTACAATTTTCGGGGAAGAATCGATAGTGTTCCGTATTCATGATAATAATTTCCCTTATTTTTAACCGATAGAAGATTATAACGACGAAATTTCGCCGTTATAACCGAGTTTACTATATTTCAATATCAAATAAAAAATCATTTCCTTATAAACTATCTCAAGAATTGAAGTTTGTGTTTTGTAGAAAACACGCATAAATAATATTTCGAAGCAAGATAAAAATTTTAGATTTTAATAGTAAATTTGAATAATATGATAGATGATGTTGACCTCACACTAGTCCATTTAGAACAATGTTTCAGTAACTTTAAATAAATAAAATTATTATTTTTTTTATCATTCTGATGTCATTATAATTGATTATAATACTTTTTTTCACGTCCAAAAAAAATTTATCTTGGTCAGGGAACGATTAATCAGATTGTCACATGACGCTATTATTCAATCACGACAGAGTAACGACGGAAATAACAGCAAAAAATGTTCAAGTTCAGTCAATGGGAAAACGCATTGTCATTGAAATAAGGAGAAAAAAAAAGAAATCCTTAACCACAGGATTATTCTTCTTTTTTCCGTGAATTCGGAAATAAGAAATGTCAGGAGAAAAAAAAACATGAAAAAAAATAACTTTTTTGTTCCTTTTTCCTGAATAAAAAACAATTTTTTTTGTTGGGATTCTATTTTCTTTTAATCCCTGATCCGTTTTAGGAACTTTACCGCTATCGTATCTGTGTTGAAACATTATATTTTGCTCTTTGTTTAAAAGATTTCTCTTTTTCTTTCAAAGTTTCAAGTTCTTGTGAATGAAAGAAAAAAACCGAAATTAATGGAATTTCAAAGATTCCTTTTATTTAAAATAACCAAACAAATTTTTTGGAGAGCACTGCATTTTAACTTTTTGAAGCTTCAAGTTGTATTATTGAATAAAACTTGAAATTGGAAAGATACTTAAAACTTTTACTTATTTTGATGTAATTTGAGATTTAATGGTTTCTTTTGATCCTATTTGTTTTTGGTGTTTTTTTGTTGAGATAGTTCCGTGAAGTTACGATGTTGAGATAGTGCCCAGTGGAAAATTGGATGTTTCAGAGATTGAAAATCAATATATGAGGAAAATAAAATTAGCATCGTCTTATGCGATGATTGAAAATTATTTCGTGAATTGAAAAATAATATTTTTGAATGATTATTTTTTTTCTAAATTTCAAACTTGGAAACGAATCGCATATAAAAATTTGGGGCTTGGAATCGATTAAAAATTTTTACTGGTTAATCAGAATTTTTTAATCGATTAATCGAATTTTAAGCGAGTATCTTCTGTGAACATTAATAGATGCTATAAAAATATTTTTTATTCATTTCCCTGATTCGGTAGATTTAAACAAATATAGGAATCGGTTGAAATTAATGCTGCCCGCTTCGAGCAATTTCATATGCTCAACATAATTGCCAAAACCTGTAATTTTTTTTCGCTTGGACCTTGAATAAATAGGACTTGTCTTTATTTTTTTAAATATTCGGTTATATTTTTGGTTATTATTCACTGATTTCGAAACTACTTTCGATCATACTGTTTTGCTCGTTTTCTTAGAAACTCCTCTCGAATGGTACTTTAATTCATACATTTATGCTACAGTCAGGGATTTGAACATAATTTTCAAGTGTTAAATTACCTTATAATTACTCTCAAATAAGTGCTATATCATACGAAGACCGTGTTTTTCATCAAAACATCTCTCTACGGTACATTTTAAAATCCAAGTAAAACGTGAAAAATGATCAGCATAGAGAGCAGAATTCCCTAATGATACTTAAACCATATCCGCGAAATGGTTATTAGGGTAAATACAAAATTTAAAATTTTTCACGTGACCCTGAATCCAAAAAAGCGTAAATTAGTAAGAACTATTAGATTGAAACTTTCTATATAAAATACGGAAAAATAATTTTGTAAGACTTTTTGACGCTGTCTACATTATAAAGTAACCTCTCTCAAAAAATTCCCAGAACTTCGAAAAACGCTAAAAGTGGCAAAAATCAAAAATTTGAATCATCGATATCCCGAAAAATTTTCGTTCAATTTTTATTGAGTAAATTTCTTCCGATGTAATAGAGAGCTCAATTTTTACTGAATGAATTCCTTTCGATATCATAGAGAGAAGCGCAATTTTTGCTGAGTAATTTTCTTTCGATGTAATAGAAAGTAGCTCAATTTTCACTAATTGACAATTTTTTGATTGAATGGCTGTATAAAAGCTTTGATTTTTTATATCGCCCTAAAAATTACTTTCCGAAAGTTCAACCATCACATCAAGGCAGCAGCATTTAATAGTATTTATTCTGAAGATAAACTCTATATATCAGTATCAGGTACTTTTAAGTCTAGTTTTTCAATGGGTCTAAGGTTTTTTTCTAATGTTAAACAAACTTTTTTGTAATAAACTAAAAACTCCCGATTTTTATATCCTATTACAATTAATAAAAATATTTAAACATGCCAATGAAGCATAAACTCGCAGAAACGTACGTAAAAAAAGTATCCGTAAAAAAAATTTCACGCTTGGTTTATTACAATGAGAAAAGTTTCCATTCATTAAAAAAACTCAACACATAACTAGTATTTGAGAATGACTACGGAGAAAAAAATCCGCTTATTAGCTTACACATATAATCACATAGTCTATAATGGTCACAGATTTCTATATAAAGGTAGTGTTTGAACGCTCAAAGCACCATTCAGTTTTCTATAGTTCATTCTCTACGAATTTCGAAAAGAAAATTCGACTCTTCGATACATTTTTGGTCACCCACTGAAGTAAGTCATTACATGCTTACTTGTATAACAACTGACTTTAAGTATATTTTTTGAAAATGCTATGTAGTTTAATTACTTTTTCTACATCCTTTTCGTATAAAATGCTGGATCCGTGATTATATTTTCTTGGGCGGGGGGGCACAGACTTCGTAACATAGAGAAAAGTTGAAATAATAATCATTAAAAATACTATTTAACCATTGATTTATTAGAATTTTTCACATATTTTTAATTAACTATGCTATCCTTTGATGGTATAAAATTTTACATATTTCTAGTACAGTCAAATCTCGTAAATGAGTCACTCTTAAGAGAGCAAAAATATGGCTTAGTAAGCAGAGTGACTCGTAGCTGTGCCAATTCCTGCCTGAGGACAATTGTTACTTCCAAAAAGTGACCCGATAAGCGGAGTGACGTGTTAACCGGATTACGCACTAAGGAGGTTTGACTGTACTTAATTTTTTAAAAATGTTCAAAAAAAACCCATTAAAAACAACTTGCACGCATGATAAAATGACATAACATCAATGTAGCCATACAATATTGAAATTAAAATGAAGAAAATTGTTCATTTCATAAAATGAACCAAATGATATTTCAGATGTGTTCATAAATATTTTATTTATAAAAAAAAATTTCAATTTTTGAAAATTTAAATTTTTAATTAAATTTTAAATAAGAATGAATCAATACAATTTCAATTTTTTTAGTTCATTTAGTAAAATTAAGCGTTTTCTTCATTTAATTTTGATATTGTATTGTTACAGTAATGTCATGTGATTTTATCATGCGCGCAAGCTGTTTTTGATGCAGTTCTTTGAATTTTTTTAAAAATTAAGTATGAAAAATATGTGAAATTTTATACCAACACTGGCTGCTGTGGTGGTCGAGTGGTTATAGTGACGGACTCGCGATGCGAGGATCCGGGTTCGAACCCCACAGTGGTGGTCGGCTGAAGTTGGTTTTCGGTGTGGGCGGGGGTGCATGTGTGGTGTAGCAGTAGTAGGTAGGGCCTCCAAGGAATGGCTCGGGAATCCATGATGTTCTAAAGTCAGCCACCTCATTGGGCAATTTGCCTGTTGTGTCGTTGTATTTGTATTGTATTATAGGATACCATATTCAATGAAAAATATGTGAAAAAATTATAATAAATCAATGGTAAAATAGCATTTATAATGATATTTTAATTCCCCCCCCCCCCCGCCATGTTAGGAGGTATGTGCAACTTAACACAAATGCGCTATCCTTTAAATTTACGAATATAAAAACGAAAAATTCCCAGATTATTACGACATTAAGAAACCTAGATCGCTGTATTAGCTCAATTTTATTACAAAAAAATTGGTTGGCTGTACTAGAAATTATACTTTTACAATATTCAGAGAGCCCCACATTTTTAAAATGAGGAATACAATGACTAGAAAGGACAGGTTGATCTTAATAAAGATCATTTATAAGACTATGATAATTTTATTATGAGATTAAAAAAAAATTTTTGAAGAAATTAACAAACTTATAAATGAAAAATTGCAAGTTTGAAATTTCAATGAGTTTAAATAACGGTTTACTGAATTTATTTGAGTATTTGGAAGTAGCAGGTAATCATTTAAGCAACAATTCTCTTATGAGATCGAACAGCACACAGCACAGATAATTCATATTTGTTGCATCAATTGAAGTTGCTTTCGAAAACATGCAGTACGTACGCTCAAACGTTTCTTATCGAAAAACAGATACGTTAGTTGAGTGTCTTTTTCCTGTTAAAATATAAAATACAGTTGAATCCCGTTTTAACGAATACTGTTATAGCGAAAAAATCTTGTTTTAACGAAAACTTTTCTAATCCCCAGGTAAGTTTGCATAGGAACGATGCGAAAATTTGCAATTCCTTTATAACGAAATTTCTTTATAACGAAGTGATTTCTCTGATTTCTCCGGTCACTTGGAGTTCGTTATAACGGGATTCGACTGTAATTCAGTTTCAATTTGACAAATCTCAAATCGTTTTGTGGGAAATCGAATATAACGACACAAATACGAAAATCATTACGTTTATTGTCTTGTGTTGGTGGAATGAAAATCTCTAAGAAATATGAATATTTTATTTTTTGTGTATTTTAATCTTTGATTGCAAGACGTGCAATCTTTGTGTATCAATGTATCTTTATAAGTATAAAATACAAAATATCAAATACAAAATAGAAGAATGTAATACAAGTTTATATTCCTAGGCATTTAATTTTTCACAAGATGAAGACCGTAATTGCCATATTCGCCGCTCTTTGCGTTTTCGCCCTCCTCAACTCAGCTGATGCAGGAATTCTGGACAGCATGCGCCACCACCATCACCACGGCCACCACGATCACCACCATCACGGCCATCACGATCATCATCATCACCACGATCACCACCACCATGAACATCATGATCACCATCATCACCACGATCACCACCATCACGAGCATCATGATCACCATCACCACCATGGACACCATCATCATCATGGACATCATCATCACCACGGTCATCACCATTAAACCCTATACATATAAGAGAAGAAACGACATCAATTCATTTATATCAATGTTTTTCACCAAATTTGTGTTAGATTGTACAAGTAGATAGAATGAATTCACTCAATAAAATTCATCTCATCTTCACTTCTGTTGGGATTTAAATTCTTTAATAACGCTGACATATATGATATGAACATCATGAATCAAAGCAAACTGTAAAAAATTTCACATACAGTCGAATCCCGTTATAACAAACTCCAAGAGACCGGAGAAATTACTTTGTTATTACGAAATTTTGTTATAAAGGAATTCAAGGCATATGCATTGTTCCCATGTAAACTTATCTGGGGTTTAGAAAAGTGTTCGTTAAAACAAGATTTTCGCTATAACGGTATTCGTTATAATGGGATTCGACTGTATTTTTTTTCAACTAAAATTCTGTATCGCCAAATAAAAGCCCAGCCTATTCAACGCATTTCATAATAACTAATATCCATGTAGAACTGAAACCTGATGTTTCCGAATAAAAACTTCAATTTCGAAAAATCAACAAATTCGGATATGCAATTCAACCTTTTCAGCGGCAATTCCGAGATATCTCGTTAAACTTGATCTGCTTTATTTCAGCCACCCCGAAATATCTCGGCTTCTAAAAACTAATTGAAGTTATTTTTACAGTAAAACACACGTTTTCTTTCTCTCCCCCCCCCACCCTTCCAATCGAACAACTACCAGTGGGTGGAGTCAGCTCTTGTTGAAGGTTAGACAAGAGAAGGAGCGAGAAGAAAAAACTGTGCTTTCTCCCAGCGCTGTAAAGACATATACTCTCACAGTACAAATAATTTCTCTCTCTTCCTAGAAAGCCACACACGTTATGTCAGGTGTTTTGTATCATAGTAACGGAAATAAAAGCTATGGGGGGGGGGGGAGTCAATTTTCTTGTTGGGGGAAAACAGTCACCATTTCGCAATCGGTAAAAAAAGAATAACTCCTTGAAAATAGGAGGCAATTTGTGAAGGTTCCGCAATTTCTAATGTGGCAGTTATAGTGCGGATCAGGGAAATTTTGAAAACCACTTATAAAGAGTTAAGATCAGCAAAAAATCCACATTTTGGGGTTTCACACCCTTTAACAAGGCCAAAAAAAAAACCCTCAAAATTTTAGAAATATTATTTAGCCATTGATTTATTTCAATTCTTTTAAATATATTTCCGGTTGTTTGTGGTACGGCAGAGTATTTCAACGGCTGTGCCGCGGCATACTTGAGTGAGAGGATCGTAGGTGTGCCACGGAAATTATTAAAAGAAATTTACTAAAGTATTTCGAAATATAAGTATACACACACACACAAGCATCACTTCTTAACTTACAATTAAGTTTTGCTGCAGGAATATTAATCGTTTTCTTACTAGAACTAGTAATAAATTGCTTTATCTGGGTTCTTGATTTATAAATCATTAAAACAGAAAAGTTTTGAAATATCAACTCAAATTTGCTGCAAAATTTCTGCCGTAGGTTCCAGTGTGCCACGAGATAAAAAAAATAAGTTAAAAAAAACACTGTGCTATATGGCAATGTAAGGTTTCACGTATCTCTAATACCTGTACAGGGTGATTATAATTAAATTTTCCGTACTCTGAGAAGGTTTTCTCAAAAACTGTTTATCCGAATACAGCCAAAATTTCTGTGGTTCAGAACATGATATCTCCAAAAAATTGCTTTTTGATCTAAAAGCTGCTAATTATAACTAATTAGAAGTGAGGTAAATGCACAAATACGTGCTTACGGCTAAACAACATGCTGATGTATGATATTTTCATTTGTATTTGTGTATATGCTTTATTTTTGATTTTTAAATGACAATGAAAATGCTTATATCTCAAAACTGTGATTTTGGAGTTATCATGTTCTGGCTAAACACCACAGACTTTAGAATATCTTAATGACATCATGGGAGTGAGATTTATGAAATGAACATAAAGTTCAATTGTCGACCACTAGATGAAAAAGTGGCCGCTGTGGTGGTCGAGTGGTCACAGTCACGGACTCGCATCGCGGACCCGGGTTCGAGCCCCACCGTCACCACAGGAGTGGTCGGCTGAAGTTGGTTTTCTCTTGTTCCCAACTTCGAGGCGCGAATGCGAGCCGATCTCCCCGTTAAAAAGTCTCGCCACAGAGAGCAACAGTCCTACAAACAGTACAAATATTCAATCACTGCACATCACTCACTTCACTTCTGAGATATAGATGGCAGCACTGAAAAATCATACACAACACTAGATACGCACTCAGACTGTTAGGTACACGCACTTACACTTCCGGCACAACTCACTTGGTAGTAAATTGCCTATGGCAATAGACCTGAGTTGTGCTCGGTTTGAAAAAAAAAAAAAAGATGAAAAAGTGGAGTTTTTCTTATTGTATTTTGCGTTTGCCCATGGTCCATTTAGCTTATATACCAAATTTCAATGACATACGTCTTCTAGAACGGGGGGCGGCTACATAATTCTGAGTAGTTTTAGTATTCTAGCACTGCTCACACCAATGTAGCACCTGTCAGTATACTGACACTACTCCTCCTATGTAGCGTCCGTTCTGGAAGACGTATTCCAATGAAACTTGGTATAAAAACTATATGGTTCATGGAAAAAGGAAAATTTCATTAAAAAAAAGAGCCACTCTTCACCTGGTGGTCGAAAATTGAACTATTTTTTCTTTATTTCATAAATCCCTTTCCCATTGTCTCATTAAGATATCCCAAAAATTTGGCTGCATTCGGATAAACAATGTTTGAGACAAACTACACAGAGTATACGGGAACTTTAATTATAATCACCGTGCACTTTTTTTTTTAATTTTCAAACATCAAGAAATACATCATTAAAACATTTGCACCCGTGATTAAATAGCACGACATCAATGTAATTGAATAGAAACTGATTCAAAATAATTGTAACTGTTGAATTCATAGATACTTGATTTGAAATTTTTTTTATCTGAACTGTTTCCTTTACATTGACTCAATTTTTATTCAATTACATTGTTGTGATGCTATTTTATGATGAACGCATCAATAATGCATGTTTGAAAATTTGCCAAGAAATAATAATTATTATCGATTACACAAAATGTGAAAAATGTTGAAAAAAAAAATTTCTATATGAAGATCAAAGCGCATCGATTACTAAATAAAACCGTTTCCGAGTATTTGAATATAAACCAAATTGAAAAAAAAAACTGACCAAAGATCAATTATTTTCCCTTCTTTAGCTTTCGAGTACATAATTAAGACTTAAGAAACCCCGAAGTAAGAAAAATAATCATAATTTTTCACTCAGGAGTGTACTTTTTCCTCTTGGAGGGTACTTGAATTAATATTAGGAATCAATTAATCGGAAGATCAAGAAACTCGAATTGCTTCATTAATTAAATTTCCGGAATTTTTTATTTCCACTTGCTAAAAACTTTTTCATTTCTAGTAATTGATCTGAATCTTTCATGGAGATCTGAAATTTTCGTTATTAAATTTTTTATTGTTAAATGAGGATAATTAATTTCGTTGCTGAATATTTGGTTTTGCAGTACTCGAATCGATGTCGTAAACCATCGTTTCCTCAACCTTTTTGAAACTAGTAAAGATCTCCTCCTCTTCCTAACCAGATCATGGCCTGCCGCTATGTCTCAACGAAGCAGGTGGTTAGAGACCTGGGCCATACTTAGTAAAAGGCCGGTAACATAATTCGCGGACCACTAACTTAACCACTGTGGTGACCGAGTATAATGCTGTGGAAATCGAACAGTTGGAATTGAGAATGAAATCTATTATTAATTTTACATCTGATTTATTATAGATTTCAATATGCGATTTAGGATTTTATATCCAACTAGCTATAATACCCGGCGCTCTCTGACCGGGTTTTCTTCAATGAAGCTTTTTGGATCATGTGATATCTCTCCCTCTTGCTTTGAGGGACATACAAACCACTAAATTTCTGCATTTAAACAGCGAAATCGGCAATTTTAACACTGATTTCTATGGGGGGGATCATCCTTTGCCAGAACCTCAAAGTGATGCTGATGAGGATTCTGACGACTAATGAAAAAGTGGCAAACCATTATAAAGGCATAAACTATTGTAAATATACTGGCAGCATTAAAGAAGTGACAAACCATTGTAAAGGCATATATACGTCTGAAACGCATTGCTAGGGAACCACGGTAACCAAAGTAAACGTTCCGAAAGTGATTGTTGAGGCCCAAAAACCATTGTTTCCGTACAGTTTTTTGCAAATTTGGGGCACTTGTGAAATTTTAAATTAGCCCATCGTTCAAGACGTGTCCTATTTGGTATATATGAAAAATTTGGTGACGATCGATCTAAAATTGTAGATTTGTATAGAGAACATACACACAGACATACAAAAAATGAATTTTATAAATATAGATATTGCCATATGTATCTTTCTGTGTACCTTTCGGTTCGATGGTCGAGTGGTCATAGTGACGGACTCGCATCGAAAGGACTTGAAACCGAACATGACCGCCCCCCCTCCCGGGGGTGGGTGGTTCTTCAACATAATCCATGGGGTGACAGCATTTAGATTTTACTAAATATCAATTTCAACAATTGGATATTACTTTTATCAATTTACAAAGCAATTTGATATAAGTTCATTCAGTAGTATTGAATTACCAAATGCACGTGTGGACCACCTGTGCTATCGTCACGGACCATAGGCTGGAAAACTGTATTATTCAAGGCATTATGGAAAATTATAGGTACATAATTTGCCGAAAACTCCTTATTTACAGCCCAAATCATCGTAGCTGTCACTAAATTCACCAAGTTTGTCATCAATTTGGCGAGATTTACAGAAAAATTAGTGGAAGGCTATTTGCAGGTGAAGGAAGACACATAATAAATAACAAATATTGACTATTTCCCATAATAGCATTCTGGCATATTAAAGTGCATATTTTGGCATATTAAAGTGCATATTTTGGCATCTTTAAGCGCATATTTTGGCATTTCAAGCGCATATTCTGGCATTTTTAAGTGCCTATTTAGGATCTCCAAGCGCATATTTTGGATCTTAAAAGTGCCAAAATATGCAGCTAAAAATGAATAAATACATATTTGTATTTAATAAGTGCATATTTTGGAACTTTAAAGTGCATATTCACATATTTTGGTATTTTAACTGCATATTTTGGTAATTTTAGCTGCATATTTTGACACTTTGAAGTGAATATTTTGCCATGTATTTTGGCATTTTTAGCTTCATATTTTGGCATTTTTAGCTTCATATTTTGGCATTTTTAGCTTCATATTTTGGCATTTTTAGCTGCATATTTTGACACTTTGAAGTGCATATTTTGCCATTTTTTTAGTGCATATAACCCGGGCTCTAATTATATAACAATCGTCTAATAATGCACAAGTATAAGCACGAGTATTTAATTGCACCAATCGAAAATTTCATAAACGGAAACGGTATCAGATCATTGAAGTGATACATCACGTTACAAATTATAATCGAATTATTATCACAGAACCTTGTCAGAAGCGATGCGGGCAATTTCATGGAATCCATGTATTTCGGAAACATATTTCTTTCAGTTCACGTCCATTATATAAAAAGAAAGAAAAAAAAAAAAAAAAAAATATATATATATATATATATATATATATATATATATATTTTAAAATTTTTTAAAAAATACACGTATTTCATTTTTTATGTATTTATTATCTTTTATCGGACGGACGCGAAATCACTGTTAAGAATGACTCGAGAGAGAGAGAGAGAGAGAAGAAAAAAGAAATGTAATGGATTGCGTGAGAAGTTTATGAGATCAACTTGTTCTCAGTTATTTCAATAGCGACTGAAACGATCCCTATCACAGCCAGACATCTAGAAGAAGAAGAGAAAAAAATGATTGCTACCGGCGAATGAAGAATTAGGGCCGCGGTTACTATAAAAAGACACTGCCCAGTTCCGATGATTTCAAACTTGTCTTAAGAGTTTCATCGTAAGTTATAGTTTTTAAACGTATCATTTTCGAAGAGTCTGGTAGCAAGGTTGTTATAAGGGTAAGTTAATATCCCCTGTTTATATTTGAGTCTTGAATACATATACAGTAAAACCCCTCTTAACGGACACCCCCGTCATATGTGTAAACCCTTTTTTTACGGTCAAATAAAAATTTCCCCGTGTGCAATAAATAAATTTGCTTTTCAACCCCCCCCCCCCCCGATTAACGGTCGCCCCTCTTTTCACGGGCGAAAATTCTTCTTCCAATGGTGCCCGTAAAAGAGAGTTTTCACTGTATATGTGTATGTGAAATTTACTCTACTGCAGGGTTCTTTAACCCTTGGCCCCCACAAGGCTGGGACAGGCAGGGCTTCTGTGTGTGACGATAGGGTACTTTAAAAGTTCTTCAAAGCTGGGCAAATGCCCCAAATGGGCAAAAAAAAAGTCGGGCAACAATAGTTTTTGGGCTTCAGCAATCAATTTCGGAATGTCTACTTTGGTTACCGTGGTTCCCAAGCAATGCGTTTCAGACATTTATACGCCTTTACAATGGTTTGTCCTTTCTTTAATGTTGCCCGTATTATGTATAATAGTTTATTTCTTCGTAATGGTTTGTCACTTTTTCAATCGTCCCACGAATTGAAGTAAACCCGGGCAGCACCGGGTATTAGAGCCAGTTAACTATAAAGGGGTACGTGAAAAGTCTGGTCTGAAGCCCGGCTAGAGGATCCAGCCTAGGGGTCCGATCTAGAATGTGGGGGGGGGGGTCATGCTTTAGCCTTTCAGACACGGCGGACGAAATTGAATTATTGGACGAAATTGAATTATTCCACGAATCCCAAGGGCCGCCAACTCCATTAATTTAGTGACATCTTAATAGAAGGGGGGGCCCCGAGTAAAACAGGGACAATAATTGGTGGAAGACATTTTTTGTTGTGCAATTATTTCTTTTACTTTGTTCTGATATAATTATACTTCCACTAGAAAAGTTTTTAATTGATTACTAATTAAATTAATTAATTCTAACGTTAATTTCAATCTGAAATCACTTTAAATGATAAAGTAATTATTTATTGAGGTATTTATGAAATCCTTCTCAATATATCTTGAAATCACTTGTGTCAATAATCATGCAATTATTACTTTATCAATTGGGAAATAGTTTCTATCAGCAATTACGAAATAATTTCTCTCATTGGTTTATTAGTTTTTCTTCTACTAATTCTGAATTTTCATCAATTTATTCTGGAATTATTTCATTTATTCTGGAATTATTTCATTTATTCTGGAATTATTTCATTTATTCTGGAATTATTTCATTTATTCTAGAATTATTTCTTTAATTTATTCCAAAAATGCTCCATTAATAATTTACCTTTAGCAAGAACACGAAACAAGCAATGTTCTAACAACATAAATACCGGTTCGTCAGTGGCCACACACACACATCAATCAGAATACATATTCCTTCATGTACCGATTTGTTAGAAATTTCGCAGCGGAGCGTACGAAGTTGCATTTACGGTTAAAGTAGTAGTAATAGTAGTAGGTGATCTTCAGATGCCTAGACCGTGACTCGAAAACATTAAAGATTTAAATAATGAAAGGAAAAAATTCCATAATCACACACATACTGAATAAAAATAGTTAACCTATCACAAAATAAAAGGAATTCCAAAAGCATTTTCTTATTGTAAAAATTTTTAAAAGATTTTTGGTGCAAGAAATTAGATTAAAATTGTTGATAGCATTCAAATTTGTTATATTGTCTTATAGGGGACGCGTCAAGAGTTTCCGCTTCACTCTTGAACCTAAACCGCGACTATTGAAAAAATAATAATTGTTTATTAATTTGAGTTTATTGTACGTCAAAATGCCCTTAAAAATAAAATTCAATTTTTGAAAAATAATTAATATCAATTAATTTATACAAAAATTGCCACGTTTTTAAGACAAATAAATTCAATTGGTCGAATGGTCGACGCGTTTCGGCTCTTCAATGGAGAGCCGTCATCAGGACTTCGTGGTAAGAATTCACACGAATGAGTCGGGAAGAGTGATGTTTACGTCTGGTCGTCCGAAGAGTTCGCCTTTGTATTTGCTGCGTCCGAGTGGTCTTTGGATGCGAATTGGGGAGCCATCTGTTGTAAAGTGTTGAAAGTTTTGCCACGACTGAGGTTAATAAAGCCTGTCCAAGCTGACGAAATAGGTGGTGTGTTTCTTCCATCATTAACGAGGAAATTCTGGCATGTTCTGATGAAGTATCCCTCGAGAAAATTCAATTCAGAATTGTGTGTTGCTTTTTTAAACACAAGCCTGATGACGGCTCTCCATTGAAGAGCCGAAACGCGTCGACCATTCGACCAATTGAATTTATTTGTCTTAAAAACGTGGCAATTTTTGTATAAATTAAAACCAGGCAAAGTTACTCATTTTTTGTGATAATAATATCAATTAATCAATCAATCAGGGTCGGATATTTTTACTAAGATAATTGGAGTTAGGGTACACACACACATAGAAGAAGCTCTCGATAATGTGCACTTATGGAATCAAAAATTTTGTCCTCTAACGGGGAGTGTCCGCTTATGTAGGGGTACGATGCACAGTGGAACCCCGTTTATACACTGTTTGGCTCCGGTCGCAATTGGTTCCTATACATTTAATCCTAAAATGTTACTCTTTCTCTCTCTCTCTCTCTCTCTCTGTGAAAGTGATACACCGGTGATTATGAATAACCACCAAACGTCTCGATAGAAGAAAGTTCAATTAAATTTCACTGAATTTTGTCACTTTTATTCGAGATTATGCATAATTTCTAAATAAAGTTGGAAAGTCTGATAAATATGGGAAAAACATTATAGCCTTTCTTCTCTGCATGGAACCAATTAATTATTTTCACCAGCACATGATACGTGAACTGCACATGTTTTGACAGAAAAATTAAATTAAATTAAAATAGAATGGGAAGAAGATAAAAATACATTTATAACAACATTATCAGTCTTGTAATGTTGGCTTTCTTCACACGCTATCAACAAACAAAGCCAACATTACCATTCAAATTCCTTATCCTGGACCATATTTATGTTCAGTTAATTAAGTAATCAATTAACGAATGATGATAATTACCAACACATACTTTGAGATTAAACGTAATCTTAGTTGAATGTGATATAAATTATCGATTATGACTAAAAGTTAATAAATTGGTTTTCCTGATTTTACTGTCCGAGACGTCCGCTAAAGAAGAGTGAAATACATTAAAGTCCTATTCCGTGGGACCGGGGATCAGAAAACTGTCGTTCTACGAGAGGTGTCCGTTAGGGAGACGCCCCACTATACGCAAGTCTTGAAAAAACAATGATTAAAACTATTTAAAAGCATTAAAAATGTTTTTTAACCATCATTTTTGTTCCTTTTCAATTAATTTTAAAATTTCTATCGAACTTTTGGCGCACCCTGTACATTATGTTAATTAAAATTTATTTTTTCTTTATTACTCAGAAGGAAAATCCCGATCCAATCAACATGAAGCTCACAATTCTCGTTGTTGTCGCCGTGTCTGTGATCGCTTTACTGGATCAAGCGTATGCCCATGGCTCGGACGATAAAAAAGAACATCACGATAAACATCATGACTATCACGATCATCATCATGGACATCATGACCATCATCATGACTATCATCACGATCATCATCATCACGACCATCATCACGACCACGATTACCATCACCACGGACACGACTACCATCACCATGGTCACGATCATCATCATCATGACTACCACCATCACGGCCGCTAAGACAAATCTTTATGGAAAATATTTATAGAAATGTAGCGATACATATATACCGTAAAAGTGCGTTATAGCGGCTTATAACGAGAATTTCGATACAGCGAGTGATTTGCGGGTGATTGTGAAAAAGCTAGAGTAATGTAAAAAACTTCGCTTTATAACGAGAAGTCTGTTATATCCCCGTGATTGTGAGCTCTCGTTATAACGGACTTCTAATGTATACGAAAACGAATAAATTTATTTTATTTTGGATTTACTTTATAATTTATTTTGGGCTTTTAATTGGTTCCAGGCTCTAAGATGAGATTTTTTTTGAAACTTTTATTCATCTTAAAACTCTTTCACGTTATACTGAAAAAGGAAGAAAAAAAAAAACCAAAACGGAGAAAATATCGCAAATGTAATACATGAGCAAATACACGACTGTTTTGTAACTTTTCAAGGTAATACTCGGAATTACGTACTTCTTCCGAACTCGAAGAAGTCTCGAGAAACACTCGAAAAAATCTCATCAACCTCGGAAACGCATCGACTCCATCAACGTGGGCTATATCAAGACTTTTCTAAAGAGAGATGAGCTCAAGAATAGCTGGTAGAGAAATCTATGAATGCTGTACTTAACATTCTGAACCGAAGTTACATCACTTGCAGAATTCTCTGACGCAACCTAAAAAAAAAAGGAAGTTAATTTTCAATAAAAGTTACGTATAGCCACCACTTTTATTCAAGTAGGTTTTCGTGGTTTACCAGAATGAAATGAATTTTCCCGAATCGCCAGCCGAAGCTGTAAAACGTTCCGGGCACAGACGAACTTCAAGAAAGGTTCATGCCCAAGCACTCTTGATATGCCTTCTCCCATCGCCCTCTAGTGACAATATCTCTGTATCAAAAAAAAAAAAAAGAAAAACCCCAATCGTAAAAATAACTTTTTCGCAAATTGCATTCAAAAATATATGAAAGTTTCGTTATTTTTTTATAAATCTTCAAACTATTTACGAATTTACGGGACACTTTGTATTTCAGAATAGGAAAAATATTACTTAGAAGAAATAAATTCGTACTTACATATTTCACATCTGTGAAATTCCTTGTAAAATTCTAAATTCGCCCAATACAAAGACGAGAATAGATTATTCCAATACTGTCTCTGTGGCTGTCAAGATAGGTTCTCATTGGTCAAGGAGGTTTTCATTGCGGTCCTCAAATACTGAGTGTAGCCAACACCGTCTATAGAAGCGTCGCTTTGGCTCAGCACCTCCTAGAGATAGAAGGCCTCCGCACTCTGCTTGTGACGTCAGTAAGTAGTCTATTTTCCCTCAGAATATTCAGGGGGAAAAAAATTCCCTGCTCGTGCCAGTATCAATGTTGTGAGGAAAAGAAATGATCTCGAGCTCAGAATTGGCGATTTCTATGCCCCACATCCAATCACTATGCGGCTTTTGTGACGCAATCAGGAAGATTCGACGCCAAAATAAGAAGAAACGAAATACGATGCTGTGTGGAAAACTTGCTAGGTTAGCTGAATGACGTTTATGACAAACACTGAAGAGGCCTTCTATCCCGAGAAGGTGTTGCTTGGCTGACGACTTCAGTGACGTCAAAGACTCCACGGAGACTTTCTGCTATAGAAGGTGTTGGTATGGCTATCTAGATCAGCTAGAATTGAACGCATGTGCAAAATTTATACCTGGATAAAAAAATAACAAAATACACTGCTGGCCACCGTAAATGCAACACCCTGAAGGAAGCATGCAAATAAAATGAAATTTACAACATGCATTAGCGGAGGTGAGATATGCAAATGATTAGAATTTCAGCGCAGACGCACGTGCGGAATTGGTTGGATGGGAAGATGGGGAATTGATTTTGATTTTATATACTGTGTGCGTGCGTGTACCATGCATTGGCATACGTAAGGGGGGTTCTAACCCCCGCACCTTGAGCCAAGATTATAGTGTTATTTTGCAGGGAATAACGTAAACCCCTCCCCCCTCGAGGAAATTCTGCGTACGCCTATGGAACCACATGAATTCACACCGTACCTGTGATTAATACATCTACGTGGCGATTTTTCGTCTCAAAGTTGCTCCTTTTACAATTTTAACAGACTCACCTTCGTGTTTCATAGCTCACTGATAGAAGTAGATCAAACTGAATGTCAAGCATGATTATTGACCCATGTCTATATACAATATAGAAAATATATTCTGAAAAAAAAAATCCCGCTTCAAATTACAGGTACATTAAAATACACAAAAAGTTATATTCTGAAAACTCAAGTCGGAAAATTCAATTACTAATGAAAATAAAATAAAAATGATTCTGAATAATTTATAATGCTCATAAAACTACAAAAAGTTATAAAATACACTGCTGGCCACCGTAAATGCAACACCCTGAAGGAAGCATGCAAATAATATGAAATTTACAACATGCATTAGCGGAGGTGAGATATGCAAATTATTAGAATTTCAGCGCAGACGCACATCACGCGCGCCTGTGGCGCCACTTCAAAGCGCTATTTAAGGCTTGGAGATTTCGACGATTTGAAGTACGGCAATTGTGTTTTTCTTGTGGTTTTTTCAAAAAAACGATCAATTATGCCTCGTAGAAAACAGCGATCATCTTTTGATCAAGTATCCGAGTTCGACAGAGGAAGGATAGTGGCCTACCGAGATTGTGGATTATCTTTCAGGGAAATCGGTAGTCGTGTTGGACGAAACCAAACAACTGTAATGCGGATATGTGATCGTTGGATGCAGGAGGGACCGACGTGTTCGATCGCATCCACCTCAGTGCACCACTTCACGTGATGACAGGCGTATTGTGCGTATGGCAGTGACGGATCGCTCAGCCACATCACGAACCATAGCACAGCACATTCAGTCTGTACCGCATCATCCAGTGTCTGCGCGTGCCATTCGACGCCGTTTACAGCAGAGTGGTCTGTCCGCAAGACGTCCATTGCTTCGTCTACCCTTGACGCAGAACCACAGACGTCTCCGCCGCCAATGGTGCGATGAAAGAAGGATGTGGACGGCACAATGGAATGAAATTGTCTTTACTGACGAGTCACGCTTCTGTCTGCAACACCACGATGGTCGGATTCGAGTCTGGAGACACCGCGGAGAGAGGATGCTGAACAGCTGCGTTATGCACCGCCACACTGATCCTGCACCGGGTATTATGGTATGGGGCGGTATTGGATATCATTCTCGCACTCCTCTAGTACGCCTTGCCGGTACTTTAAAAAGCCAGCGCTACATCTCCGAGGTGTTGGAGCCAGTTGTCCTTCCTTACCTTCAGGGCTTGCCCACAGCCATATTTCAACAGGATAATGCGCGACCACACGTGGCACGCATTGTCCAAAGGTTCTTCGTCAATCGCCAGATTGAATTGCTTCCCTGGCCAGCCCGCTCTCCGGATCTTTCGCCGATAGAAAACATGTGGTCCATGGTTGCTCAACGATTGACCCAGATTGCATCCCCAGCTGCCACACCAGATCAACTTTGGCAACGCGTGGAAGCTGCTTGGTCTGCTGTACCCCAAGAACACATCCAAAGTCTCTTTGAATCAATGCCGAGGCGTGTGGCAGCGGTGATCTCCAACAATGGCGGCTACTCTGGCTACTGATTTTGGCAGGAACCACACTTCACGGAAGTCTATAAATTTAATCATTTGATGCTTGGTCAACATGTTATCTACAAAATAAATATTGTTGCGATATCTCTTGTCTTTCTTGGTGTTGCAATTTGGGTGGCCAGCAGTGTATATTGTGTCTAGTGCGGAAAATCCAATTCCTTTGCATTTGAAAATACATTTATTCAAATACCTATATGACAACATATCTCAGCGTAAATAAGTAAAACCACAAAAACAAAAAATTTTCAAATGAATTTTTCATTGCTCGTGACTTTAACATGTCCAAAATCAGCTTGAATGTAATTTAAAAAAGATTTTATTCATAATAGTTAATGCTTTCAGTACAGACTCACTTACGTATTTGTGGAGATTATCTATTCATTGTCATGTACGAACATTTTTAATGGCTTTCAAATCTTCGCAGTCATTTTATAGTGTTTTAATTATTGACTGAAAATGTGAGTTTTTAAAATAACGTTCCTTTCGTGAGATGTTTATAATTAACGGGATCGCGTCGAAGTAAATAACGGGTGAATATTCATGGGATTCCAACCTACGGGCATAATTACAAATTGAACGCGTTTTCTCGTTTCGAAGATGAAGTTAAGGAAAGCGAGATGGAATTAAATTGTATAATGTTATTAATTAAAGACCCGGGGAAAAAAAGTGCATTCAGTTTTTACTTGACAAAATAATTCCGGTAGAGATTTCGATACTGTTTCTGCAAATTAATAAACGATTTTAATTTAATTTTTCTTTTCGAAATGTCTTTTTTAGAATCAATTTCTTGTCTGAAGGATTAATTTTAAATATTCGTGTGTTTTAGCAATTTTCAATTCATTCAAATCTTTTAGGGGGAAAAAAATGGCATTTTATTCTACCTAAACTTCAGAAATGTCGATGTTTGTCTGAGTTATATTTCGCGTATTTCGAACGATATGCAGTATGTCATGTTGTCGTTGCACATTTGCAGAACGTTTGAGTGACATGCGACTCATTTACAGATCAATTAGGGGATCCATTTCACACTTACAGATCACTTGAGCACACTTACAGGTCAAGTAAATGAGCTCCAGCACTATTTCAAATCACAAAAAGGACCCGAGACTTTATTACAAATCACTCGACCGGCCGGCGGCACATTTATAAATCACTTAAATGACATGTGGAACATTTCTAGATCAGTTAGTGATCCGCACCGCGTTTAACGATCACTGTGATTCGCTGCTCATTTACAGATCACTTAAGTGATCCGCACTTTCCCAAAGTTTGAGCACCTTTGCTACACATTGCTTTTCATCAAAATACCTCCATAAGAATTGGTGCTACATACGTGTGAATAGTGTCAGTTTGTTTGTTACCACACTGTTATTATATTGTGTATTTATTTCTTTGTATATGTGTTGTTGACGGAATACAATCGGCTCCGCTTAAACGGATATTAACGGTTCCAGCACGTGATATCCAATTTTAAGAAGGTATTCGGTTATGTGGGGGAACAAATCAATTGCGTTTTGGGGGGGGGTGTCAAATTTTCAAAAATGACTTCACAACCCTATTTTATGGCAGTTATTCCCCCCCCCCCCAATAGTCCAAATAACGTATATATCAAGTTTCAATAAAATCGGGCCACCAATCACCACCTCGGGCGCTACATTGTTCTGAGTAGTGTCAGAATAAGTAAACTGACACTACTGAGCTTAATTATACTGACATTACTCCGACGGGGTAGGTTAATTGGGACTATCGTGGAAATAAGGAAATAAAGTAGTACCTCACATGTCCAAAACGAAGACGGGGGCGGCGGCAAATCCATTTCGAATAAGATAAATTTAACTAACAGTCTGAGTGTGTGCGTATCTAGTGTTGTGTTTGATTTTTCAGTGCTGCCACCTATGTTTAGAAGTGAATCGGAGTCTGTGGTTTTACCACGACCTGGCAAATTTGCTTACTTTTGGCATCATTTTTGGGGATAATTGGTGATGTCTCGTATTTTCCCGTATTTCGAAGTACAATTTCACGTATTTCTCCCGAGTAAATATGGTCAGCCCAGTTTTTTGTTTTTGTTGCAGGTTGGTTTTTTTTTTCCTTCCCATCTAAAGAAAGTCGTAAATACATCATTAAATGGATTCCTCGTTTCTTTTCCTTGTGGTCGACGCCATGGTGTGTATTCTTCTGTTTCATTATTATTATTATTATTATAAAGAAAGGCGTAAGCTTGAAGAAACAATAACTTTGAGACACTGCAACTGCAACTTGTTGCAGTGTGCAAGCTACGGCCCTCTTTCTGGTGAAACACGATAATCGATGAAGACGGCTTTGGCGGTCAAGCTTATAAGTGATAGGCAAATACGCATGCTATTTTCTATTACTCGTTCGCTGGGAATACGGGACAGTCTTCCACGGAACCTGCACCATGCGACCAGCGGAAGAGATCCTATGCGAATTGTCACATATTTCGACAATAGGGAAATTACGAACACATCCGTACGGTGTTTAGCCGAATATATTCGCAGTCAAAGTAGTGAATGTGGATGATCCATCACCCAAAGGTAGATTAACCATTTAAGCGGCAATAACGAGATATCTCGCATCCATAAAAGGCTCTTATTTTAGCATTGACAACTCCACATGTTTTGTAAAGTCGATTTCTCAGTGGAAAACTACTGCCTATAATAAATAAAGAAATAAATTTCAGAATTAATGAAACATACAATAACATAACCATTGAATGAAAAGAAGGAATTTCATAATTAGGGTGAGAAATAATTTCAGAATTAGGGCAAGAAACATCTTCAGAATTGATAAAACTTTTGCATCGGTGAAAGAAATCATTTCAAATTTTGATAAAAATTTAAAACCGTTGAATGAAATAATTTCAAAACCAATGGAAGAAATTTCAGGTTAAATGAAAAAAAATTATCACAGAACAAATGAAATTTTTTTTTCAGAACTGGTGAAAGAAATTCCAGAATAAGTAAAAGAAAGGAAAATTCAGAAGCAGTGAATGAAATTTCAGAAATATTTTCAGAAATAAATAATTTCAAAATTGATAAAAAAAAAATCGGAATTATTGAGTGAAATAATTCGAGAACCAAAACAATTCCATACTTACAATTCAAATTGAATGCACAAATTAAGAAATTCTTTTACTAATTCTGGAATTTCTTTTACCAATTCTGAAAAAAAAATTTCATTAGCTCTGAAAATTTTTATTCATTTAATCTGAATTTTCTTTTATTGGTTCTGAAATTATTTCATTCAACGGTTCTAAATTTTTATTAAAGTTTCAAATGATTTCTTTCACTGATGCAAAAGTTTTATTAATTCTGAAGATGTTTCTTCCACTAATTCTGAAATTATTTCTTCCACTAATTCTGAAATTATTTCTTCCACTAATTCTGAAATTATTTCTTCCACTAATTCTGAAATTATTTCTTGCCCTAATTCTGAATTCATTTCTAATGAATTTAATACCCTACGAATATGTGTTCGCAATTTCCCTATTACCGAAATACATAGCAATTCACGTTGGATTTTTTCCCATGGTGCAGTTTTGTGAACTAACATCCCGTATTAACAGCGAATACTTATAATTCAAATTGAATGCACAAATTTCATAACCGAAAGTTTTTTAGATTGATTAAATATTTCTCATAAACTTTATTTCCATTATATAATTCGAGAAATAGGAGAAAACGTGATGCCTAAAACAAAAGATACGGAATCTCACGAGAGATTAAAAACCATGTAGGCGAACACAATACATGAAAAGTTTTATTGTTTGTAGACGTGTTTCCAGAAAGAAATTCCGTTTTATATTTTTCGTATTTTTTTTTTTTATATTAGAGAAGAAATCCAATTTCTATCCAAAACAAAACAGAAAACATAAGAAACGAGGCGATGGCGTACGTAACGCAACCTTTACGCCACGCTGAGAGATAGAAGTTATTTTTATTATTATTTCTAGGAAACAATGAAACTGGAATTTCTAACTGCAGGTACGATTATAGATTTTTTTTTTCATTATTTTTTTCTTTTCCCTACGTGTTATTATATTTCAGGATTGGGAACAAAATAATAACCATTCGCGGAGAAGGGGAAAAACTTTAAGCAGCCTGAAAGATGAGACCTCGGAGACCTTGGATGGTCTCCAGTTCGCAATTCTTAAGAGATTGCGAAGATGAAGTGCAATCCCACGGACCCTGATGAAGGTTGTAGGCTCCGGGTGGTTGGGGAAGGAATGTGGTGGTTTTGGAGTTCTATCAACAGAAAAATTCCAAGGAATTTCATACAGTATTTTTATTTTTAGAAAGTATTTTGGGGTTTATACTTGGTTAAATTCCGTAAATGATAATGTTTATCTGAGGTTTTTTTTAGACGATTGAAGGTTATTTTTCTGGGATGGTATTGATCTTCCGTGGTGCGTAATCCACACCAGTGGTTTTCGACTAGAAGCCATATGGGGCCCCTTGTGGTCCTTGGATATTTTAAGGGAGGCACGGGTGAAAATCTAGTGAGTCAGGAAGTCCTTAAGTGTTTAACCCCTAGGATGCGCGAATAGTTGGCGAAAATATACTCTCAAAACGGCTGCGTGCATTTTTTCTCCAGTTGTCTTTTCTGAAAGATAGATGGCACTCTAACTCGTTCGTTGCAAATATAGTGATACCTCGGCTAACAAAGATAATTCGTTCCGGAACCACGTTCGTTAGTCGAAAACTTCGTAATCCGAAGTGTCACTGTGCAGAGAAACCTATCTAAACCGGACACTCTATGAGACAGAAACCTGTGTCCGACGGAATCAAAATATAGTTCCTTTATTGATTAATGCGTATACCCAGCGCCGTAACTAGGCAGGTGCAACAGGTGCACCCGCACAGGGCCCACTCGGAAGGGGGCCTCGGAATGGGCCTAAATGGCCATACTGGGCGTAAGAATGAGCTAGAAAGAGCCTTAATGCAAATTCTTGCGCAGGGCACAGCACTGTGTATACCACACACATATCAGATATGTTTCACTGCACAGTAATACCTCGACTAACTTCGAACCTTTATAAAATGGAAATGTCTGAAATGTAATATTATTTCACTCTCTTGACGTTCCGTTGAGTACAGTTTCATTGTATAATACAATAGAAAAAAAGGAGTGATACAGATTATATGGGTTCGAACCCACAATCACCAACAAAATAGTGATTGGGGAGCAAGCAGGCACTCAGGACATTCTCAGCAATTTACGGCTATCCCACATAGTACAAAGAAACCTATTAGAGAATAGAGAAATAATAATAAAAATCTAGAACATATGTGTAAATCTACACGTCATTTTAAGAACTTCGTGTAAAAAATTTCTTTGAAAAAAAATCCAGATCGTCTCAGGAGATGATAGAGAACGCTGCTACGGTCATCATCCCTGGATAATGGGAGAACTCCTGGAGGTTAATCGTTTCAGATACTGCATGCACAAATGTGCGGGTTGTTTTTCTCACTCCTGAATTTTGTTCTTTACTTCAGGGACTTAACTAATTCAGCAGCAATCCCGAGATATCTCGTCAAACTTGATCAGCTTTATTTCAGTCACCCCGAAATATCTCGGCTTCTAAAAATGTTAGAGTCAAACATGTTTTCCACCCCCCCCCCCCCATTGGTAAACAGCCAGTGGGTGGAGTCAGATTTTGTTCAAGGTAGATAACAGAAGGAGCGAGAAAAAGAGGAACTGCGTGTGTTTCCTCCCCACCCCCTTTCCTTCAGCAGAGTAAAGTATAGACTCGTGAAAACGGGACTTCTGGAAATGCAACCCCCCCCCCCAAGCCTGGGGGGTCATGAGGATTCAAATGTTACTGGAAGTAATCATGTCCAAGCAATTTTCAGAATACCAAATCCACCCGAGCGAAGTCACGGGTAACAGCTAGTTAAGCATATAATACATTTTCAAAAATAGAGGAAATTTTTTTTTTAAGTAAACAAGTGTCATTGTATTAATTGTTTTCTGATGAATTCAGTTTTTTTCTTATGCATAATATTTTCTCGTACACATCTATTATAGATGTAATACTTCTTTCATAAGTGTTTCCGATGACCGTAAAACCCAATTTCCTTGATTTCGTTTTCTTTACTAAATCATTAATCGGTAAAGCGTGTGAAAAAATTATTTAAAAAACCACAAAATAACTTTCGCTTTTTCAGATAAAAATAACATTATCGAGGATCTATACCAAAAAAAGAAATGCAAACATTTGATTATTAGATGTATGGTCGGATGATTTCACCAGATCTGTGTGTGCTGTACGCAAATAGTCTTTATTTGTCAAATATGAATTGAAAAAACTAGATAAAAAAAAACGTCTTGGTCATGCTGGAAGGAATACTGGTCACTATAAAAAGAGAACGTTTCAAGAGACGGACATTCAGTTGTATTCCAAAATCTTTTTGGAGCTTTATCATTCGTAATTCCTCCAGTTCGCTGAGGTAAGACAGTATCTTATATACAAATGTGAAAGTATCTGTGTATGTATAAATGTTGGTTTGTGTTCTTTATAGAAATATACAATTTTAGACCGATCGTGGCCTAATTTTGCATATATACCAAGCAAGACCGGAATTGATCCATAGGCTACTTTTTCGTCAGAGCAGGGTAAATGCCCGAAATGAGCAAACACCGTTTTTTATGTCGGTTATTTTTCCGGTTTTTATGAATTTTTAAAGTTTCTTCGGGCTTTTTGCCCACCCTGTACAACATGCAACTTTTAACGCAATAATGATATTCAGTTCTCTGGCCTAAATGTTTGTGAAGCATAATTTATTCTTAATGTGTTTCAGTTCAAAGCCTAATCAACGGAAATATTGTTACCCGAACAAAAAACCCCACAATTACATATTTAAACAAATCAAAAACCGAGAAAGAGATATGTGCGTATTTATAAATGTTTAGGATAGAAAATGTAATTACTCCAAGAGTATACCGTACTTGAACGATCCAGAAAATATAGAAAGATGTAATTATTCTGCATGAATGTGCGATGCAATCGCAAGCTTAAAGAATAGCTTTATAATATTAAATTACTAAACAGCATCGCTCTCTCGAGCACAAAACAAACAATTATTTTGCCATGTCGAATCCGACTAAAAGATAATATATTGGTAAGTTATAGTAGTTCGTCGTATTTAAGAGAAAAACATCTTTTATTTTCCGATTATTTATCACTAGCAAATACAGATCTTTTTGAATTCGTTTGTTAATTTCGTATTTCGGTTCATCTAAAATTTATAAAAATATTTTACCTTTTCAACTTATTCTAAAATCTCTTGGGAAGAAAAACAACAGTTATACACAGGGGAGCTTGGCTAATCCGAATTTTACGAAATTCCCCTTCAGTTTCCCATTTAATTTGAAGAATGAAATTACCTGTTTAGTGTTTAACCCTTTCCGACTCAGTTATATTATTGGGGGATATTAGTCATATATTATCAGGGCATATAATTGCCATTTACTTCTTACTGCCAGCTCAACGACACTCACATAATATAATCTTGATCAAGTTTCTCTTCTTTTTCTTCATCAAAAATGTCAATTTTGAATTTTGGGCATGTGAATTGCCCGCTCGCCTCCATGGATATGATTTTTCTTGTCCTTGCCCGATTAATTGATGATTTTGTCGATGAACCTTGCTTACAACGTCGATGAATCAGTATATCATATATTAGAGAATTATCGTCGAATCGGCGTGATTTCGACTTACGGACAATGCATGAAATGGATACTGTTATAAGTCCGGATGTAGTTGTAATTCATTTTATCCATGTCGTCAGAGAGACAAGGATTTAGTGCATGAAAAATTGAATTTCAATGTAATTACTAACTAATAATAATGTGAATTAACACTCATTAACTGTTGTTTATAGCATTTATACTTAAATACTGCTCGTATGAAAAATTTGTTTATTTGTTATTATTGTTATTTTTAGTCTAAATCTAATCAGGATGAAGGCCGTCATGATTCTCGCTATTCTCTGCGCCATTGCTGTCTTGAACACTACCGATGCAGGTCTTCTGGATAAGCTCAGGCATCATCACCATCATGGGCACCATGACCACCACCATCACGAACATCATGACCATCATCACCATGAGCATCATGACCATCATCATCACCACGACCATCATCACCACGAGCATCATGATCACCATCATCATCATGGGCATCATCATCACCATGGTCATCACCATCATCATGGACACCATCACTGATGCGACTTCATCTCGAATTCATTCTCGCAAAAATGAAAATATAACGAAAACGTATTTCTTGAATTTATACAAAAAGTCTGTGTACCTTATGTTGCGCATTTTCGTTAAATTATGGAATAAAAATTGAATTATATTTGCAAAATTTGAATTTCTTTCTTCCAAAGGAAATTATTAGAATGTTAAACAGTTATTGTATATTTATCCGTAAAAACATCGCATTAAATTATCAAGTTCGGGAACTCTTTTCAATGGTAAATAATTTTGGAACTTTTCTGAATTTTCACTAAATTATTGAATAAAAAAATTCATAGAGTAAAAAACCATTATCTTAATAGTAAATTATAAAAAACATTTTCACTAGTAATAAAAATAACAATAAAAAATAATTAAACAGACATGATTAATTAATTTTACATGATTACCAACGCCTAAAATGTATTATAAAAATGATAAAAAGTTTTTCGTGTTTTACATCAAAAGTCAGAATCCGGTATCGGCCAAAAAATTATTGGAACTTTTCTAAAATCGTCAAATAGTTTTAATATTGAGGAGTAAATTTAAATTATATTTAATAGTAATAATACATACATAAATAAGAACAACAGAAAATATTCATAAATTAAAGATTTATCAAAAAATTAAATAACTGTATTAAATATTATGATTTCTACATTTATCAATCTGTTTCTTCTGGAGAAAATGATTGAGTAATTATATAACTTATCAGATGTATACATAAAAACAAGTATTAAATTGAAAAATTCTTTTAAATTAAATTCTTTAAATTCAGTATTCATTTTTTCAATTACTTCTGGATTCATTTATTCTAAAATCTTGCAAAATACTATTGAGCAAATATTAATCACATTCCATCACCTGTTTTCTCATTTTTTCCCCAAACTTATAGTAAATAATCGAAAAATATATTCACAAATAATTGAAACATAATATTTGCATTGAATAATTTGCTGGATATAAATCAAAAAAAAGTTAACAAGTTAAATGTATAAATTGATTATCCTACGGGAAAAACAGTCAGAATTTGATATTCATCGAAAGTCAAATTGAAATTACTTTTCCCAAAATTGAAAATTCATTTTTTCCTTCAAGAAAATGAATAGATTATTAATAGTGTAATAAATTCAGGACTTATATATTGAAATTTTCAATACTACATATTTTGGTTCCTCTTATGTTGAATTTTGAATATTAATTAAAATTTGAAGTACTCAAATTATTTAATAAATGTTTTTTTTCATTCCCCTACCTATTTTCTTCCTCATTTAAATGTTTTTACAATTCAATTAAAATAGTAACAATAGAAAGTAATTAAACAGGCTTGAAGATTGAAACAGCTAAATACATAAAAGGAAAAACTCATTTCATTCAACAAGATCGGTATTTGGCAGTAACTGCCAAAAGAAGCAGACGGAGCACAGCATCCGACCTGTCTCGTCAGCTATCTGCAGCCACGGGTACCACAGTTTCAAGGAAAACCGTGTACAGACGTTTTGGAGATATTGGTCAATATGTTTATAAGCAGGCCTGTCAGATGTGTTCCGTTCACGGCAACTCACTGTCGGCAGCGATTATCCTGGAGTAGAGAACATGCAATGTGGATATCGTCACAGTGGGCTTGTGTGATGTTTTCCGACGAGTCCAGGTTTAGCTTGCAGTCTGATTCACGTCGGACTTTCATATGGAGAACGCCAGGTACCCGTTACCACCAAGACAACATCATTGAACAACACCGTTACGGTGGTGCAGCATTGCTCGTTTGGGGTGGAATTATGCTGGGTTCCAAAACAGATCTGCATGTTCAAACCGGAACCATGAAAGCCCAAATTTATCGGGACATCATTCTGGAACAACATGTACGTTTGGTTAGGGGTGCCATGGGCGCATAATTTGTGCTTATGGATGACAACGCCCGTCCTCACCGAGCAAACATCGTAAACGAATGCCTTGAATCTGAGGATATAACCCGTATGGAATGGCCAGCATTCTCACCTGACTTGAATCCGATAGAGCATGTGTGGGACATGGTTGGCCGACGAGTTGCAGCCCGTCAACCACCTCCTACATGTGTACCGGAACTTCGGAGAGCATTGCTTGCTGAGTGGAGTGATCTTCCCCAAGATCAGATCGATAATTTGATACTCAGCATGCCCAGGCGTTGTACGGACTGCATTTCATCGCTTGGGAGACATACAATGTATTAACCATCATACCAACCATGTAATAGTAAGTTTTTGTAAAGGAGATATTTTTTACAATTGCTCCAGGGAGCAAAAATCGTAGTTTTTATGAATGGCATCATACATACACCATTGTTTTTGTTCTTTATCTTTTGTTTAATAAATGGGCTTTATGAATAAGTAACATTTGTTTTGTTTCTGAACCTTTATTTGCCGGAGCTGGCATTATCCTTAATTTATGGACATGAGTATGCATTATAATAGCAGTAAATAATTATAATATTAAGAAATATATTTAAATATCGGAGAATAACTAAAAAAAATTAACATCTGTGAAATTTCATGTATAAAATAACATTTTTTTTATAAATTCATTTCTTCTAAAAAGATCGAATTATTAAATATTTTATTCATATATATTCACAAGAACAACGTATCACACAAGTGATATCAAAAAATTATACACATTCAATTTTCTTAATAATTTCTCTTTTAGAATCGTGTCAGAAAAATATAAATAAGTTTCGATGTTTGAATTTTATGGCATTATAATGGCATTAATATGACAAATTTTTGTAGTTTGAGCTGAAGAAAATCACGCAGTTTTTTAAGTTTTAATAAATTTAAAATCTTAAAGTATTTTAATTCAAGTCAATACCAGCCTGTGTTATCATCGGTATTGTAAATCGTGTCAGTTTCCCGACAGTCACAAGGCACGCGGATGTTTACGAAAACTTGATTCAGTGGAAAAGAATGTTCCATAAAATTGAAAAAAATATCTGTTTCATGAAATGTATAAAATTTAAATTCATGTTTATTATTTCTAAAAAATTGAATAGCGATTCACGGCCGTCATTTAGCATGCTAGACATTTAAATTAATTCGAAGTGTTTCTTTGACTAGTATTTCTTAAACTGTGGTTCGTGAGCTCTCACGGGCAGAATAACGTTGCAAATAATAAGATCACTTTTTTCTCGCTTGATAAGAAATTCCGTTCATAAGCAAATTCGTTGCTTATGAACAGAATTTCTTATCAAGCGAGAAAAAAGTGATCTTATATTCTTTGCAACGTTATCCTTTATGAACGGATATACTTCTAAATAGAATATATATATATATTGCTAAAATTACACCTACTCAAGACCAATTATCCATTATTACTGTGAAACAATAAAAAATAAAAATAAATAAAAATTTTGAATAAATCAGTAATTTTACATAAATAAAAACCTTTTTCTGCAAAATTTGAATTACTGTGCCTTAAAATTTATGTTTTTGAACCTATTACAGTAATTTTCAAAATTAAAATACACGATAGCTTAGAAACACGCTAATATATGTAACATAAATTTTCACACTCTCGTTCGTATCAAAGTATTTATAGTGTATATTGCCACACATTCTCCTTTCTTCCAGGTTTTGAAATGTACACTTCACATAATAAATAACAATAAATTATTTAAAAATACATCTAATGAGGCAAACATGTTTTGGTTTCGTACCATACTCTAATAGTGAATTTCCAACCTGTATTGTCCCTCTTATATCAAACTCTATTCATGTGAATGTGCGCATGTCTCGCCAAACAAACCGAGTTCCTCCAGATCATTGTTAGTTCATTCCACTTCGATTTTTTATTCCACTATTCCAACAAATTATCTACTTGTTTTCCCTCACTTTTACCGTTACAACCTAGTGTTTCAATCCACTATGGCGATCATTTCGCTCGACTATCCTTAGGGAGATGCACAATGGAGAATAAAACCTCTCCCTTCTCGTTGAATAAGAGCCTCATGGCACAGTAGCGTAAGCATCAATTCTATCTCTCTCTCGCATGTTCATAATTTCATTTCTTTTTCGCAAACATTTATGGCACGGCTATTATATATTTATAAAAGTAAGTGAAAGCACTCGTTTCTGATCACAGAATAATTCGCATCAACAAGAGGGAGCACTGACTCCTAAATTATGTGGGGCTTTTATCTCACTGTTTACTGCGACGAGGAAACAACACGCTTTTGGGCGCGCTTTTCCCCCTTGTTAATTCTGTAGTCGCAAAAGCGAAGGGTTTCGCAATTAAAAGGATTGCTAATGAATGTAACGGGACGAGAAAAATGCTTCTAGAATATGTGCGTTCTTCCTCATTCATGACATTATTAGTACGGATCTCTTAATGTGTATAATGGCAATATATTTTGATGTTTTGGTGTGTATTAAAACATAATGACTGAGATATTAGGTTTTCCATGAATGAATGGTCATTGGATTTATGCTTTTAAGCTCCGTTAAATAATTAAATAAATTTTGTTTTGTTTTCTCCGTATGGTCGAATTTGAACATTCATTATGTGTTTTTTTTTATTGTTTGGAATTGGCGAGAATTCATGCGTAGAGATTTTAGGCAGCAATCCAACATAGAATGCATGAATTTCTTAATTTCAAGCCGGTTCCAACAACACAAAAACCAGTTCGGAACGGCTCAGCACGGCGCGGGCAATTCTTACGGAAAACCGCGCAATATCGTGATATACCGAAATTTATTTGGTGGATCTACTTGATTTTCTGGACCCGGCTGGAAGCTGATTATAGATTAGCGAGGTGAATCAATTATGTGGACGATTACCGAGCTCGTAAAAAATAATTTTTTACAACGAACGTACTACGAACCATCTGAGAGCGGAACCAATAGCGACAAAGCTCCATCTACTGAGAGGTTTGCGAACAAGTACAAACACGCGAATCTACCACGAGTTGAGGAATTGAATCCCTTTAATGTGTGTCATTACGGAAATGACTTGAACCATGACCTTGTATACTGCGAACTGAAAATAAATTGAATCCCTCGTATACCGCGTAAAGAAATCCACGCATTAATCCCTCGAACACCACGTAATGCGCTGTATTGGTCAGTATCTTCTACATAAAACACTGCGTCATCTGCAAAGGTGTCATCAAATCTGTCTTGCGTTTTATAAATTCCCCCTTCTATGAATAGAACTGAATTAGTTATGAATGAGTTATTGATAAATAGTTATTTTCGTGAATTTCCTTGAAGCTCACATATATTCATTTTTTTACAGCATTTTACTTCCAAAATAACAAAAATTCGCTCTAGCGAGTTCAAGGGCAAAGTATAAAACGTAAAACTGTGCTGTTTTTCTGCCCCTTTTTTAGTTGTAAGTCATTGGGAAATGAGGCTTGTCAACCCAGGAACAAAAATCGTGCTACATACTGTAATTATACTCATTTTCTAATGATAGAAAACAACAAATATAAATTGAAATATTTTTTATTTAAAAAATTACCAAAACGTCTAATTCTATGAAATAAATATCATCGGTGGATTTTTAGATGCATCAATAACACTCTTCTTAGTGGTGGTGATGGTGATCATGGTGATCATGATGGTGATCGTGGTGATCATGATGGTCATGATGGTGATCATGATGGTGGTCATGGTGATGATCATGGTGATGGTCGTGGTGTTCATGGTGGTGGTGATCGTGATGATGATCGTCGTGGTGATGATGATGATCGTCGTGGTGATGATGATGTCGCATCATATCATCCAAGACTCCCGCATTCGTCTTTTCCGAAAAAACAACCACGAAGACAGCGACGAAGAGAACAATTGCGGCTTTCATATTTAAAATTTGTCAAGAATTCTGAAAAATGAAACAAAAGTCTAAATATTACTTACATAAAAACCGATATTTCAATCAGAGAATGCACACTGATACATTATTATTCAGATTTATGGGAATCCGAAATCTCAGAAATCGTTATCCAACTTCTGGTGCTCCGACAGAAAAATCTCCATGTGGAATAGGTGAATACGAAACAGGAGAAGATATAGATCGATATTGGAAGAGGCAATCGCATCAAATCTATCCTTTTGTGTGGAGGATGCTTATTTATGATTTTGATCAATTTCGCTTCCGCGTTGCCAAAACATTGCTGATTTCTCTTCCAGCTCAAAAATGGAGGCGAATCGATTTCAAATCCAATATCTACAAAGATTCCGTATTTATTAGGTTTATACTATTTGATTTTTTAAATCAAATCGAATTTATATTTTCCTGCATTTTCAGCTCAATCGCTTCTCATTCTTTTCAATTACAGAGGCTTTATCTATTCGTTTATTCGATTACTCGATGCAGTTTACTTCGAATTATTTTATAATTATATGATTCGAATAATTATTTTCAACGGCTCTCTTGCGGTTGCTGCAAGCGCATATCGTCCCTTGCATGCTAAAATTAAAAGCGTGTAAATTTTACTCTTTTTTATTTTCTATCACCTGGTTGGATACCTTATTTTACAATCAAAAGTTTTCCTGAAACTCGAATGGTGCAGTAGAGTTTTTACGGGGGGGGGGGGAATTTAGCCTAACGCGGTAAGCTCATAGGGCTTGCAAATTTGAGGAGTTAGGACTAACAAAATTAGTTGGAGAACAGCCGTAAAATTCGCACAACCTTAAATAAATACTCCTTTGCTGACAACACAGTATGGAACTAGGAGATCAAAAGAATGACCTGAGAGTTTGCAAGCATGTGAACGAATGAAAGAGTGACCTGCAGAGCGAGTGACTGTGCCAGTGAACGACCTAGAATATATGCAAGCTCGTGAGTGAGAGCAAGAATAACCTAGAGTTTGCAAGCACGTGAGTGAGCAAAAGAGTTACCTAAACAGTTTGCATTCACGTGAATGATCGAAAGAGTTACCTAGAGCATGTGCAAGTATATGAATGACCAAAAGAGTGACCTAGAGCCTGTGCAAGAATGCGGGTGACCAAAAAAATGTGCAAGTATGTGAGTGACCAAACAAGCATGCGAATGATCGGAAGAGTGACTCACAGAGTGTGGAGCATAGGAGTGACCAAAAGAATAACCTACAAAAAAAAATCATAGTTCTGTAAAAAGAGCATTTCAATGAAAAATTTTACGAAAACAATGCTTGCCAGCAGCATATATTTAAATATATACAGGGTGCATAGGTAACAGGGCGTATGTGTGTGTGGCATCTTACTGGCAAACCGTTGATCCTGGAGGCACACTTCCAATTAGAAAAAGTATCCAAACAACGTGTAGAACTCAGATACATCATTAATATTGCAAGGGATTGTATAATTATTGAAATAAAAAAAAAAAACTTTGTACACGGACGCACTGTGCTCAAGAACCCACAATCACAAAGTCGTTACCCTGTCTCTTCTGAGGCCAACAAAAAAATTTCACTTTTCCAATTCACTGAGATATTCGAATTCGGAAAACAGGGAAAGTTGGGAAAAAGCTCTAACACACATAGAAGCTCTACAACACACAGCAATGACAATAAAAGTTTGATTAAATCCCTTTTGTAAAACATGAAACACCAGCCAATAAAGCTCATAGATTACACTTGAGGAAATGCAACCGATAATCTTACTGTATTAAAACCCGTTCGATTATAACTTCGTACTGTACACATGACAAGCCCTTGTAATTCTAAAACACCTCAGTATGAGTTATCGTGAAGGTTGTTGTCAGGGTCCCGGGTTCGAACCCAAGGGAGGATAGAGATAAGATATTTTCCCAAACGAACTCGGGGCGACCACCGATAGACAGCACCTGCACTTCCAACCCATCTCACTAATGGCAGTAAATTGCAATATAGCGATATGGCCAGAGTTGGTGTTTGGTGAAGTAGGTGACCGTGGGTTTCGTGGTCCATTTCAATTTGTCCCGCAATGTTTGGAATATTGAAGACTCCCGAGTAACGTTATAATTTTTAAAATAATCATTTCTTCACTAAGGCCGAGATTACATTATGAAACTTTGATTAAATCCCTTTTATAAAACATGAAAAATCCTGCCAATAAAGCTCATAGGTTATAATCGCGATCAATAACAATCTCACTGGTTGAATTTTTGAAATTTTACAAAAAAAAACTTTTAAAATACTCTTATAGTGTTATCCCGGCCTAAATGCCAGAGTAACTGCAAGTTATGTATAAAATCATAGAATCTACACTTAGTTTTGCAAAATAACTCCCTCAGCACTAAATACTTATCGTTAGCAGATATACAGAGTAAGATTTACCTGTGGTATGATTTCCAAACGATTGCGTTACCGAAGTTTTCAAGGTGTAACAAAATCTGTTGCTGGTTGCGGTTTTCGATTGTCCTTTTATAGTTACGTTCCAGACATTAAGCAAAATAAATTGATCGGTCGGATAACCAGATGTTTTTTCTTAAATTTTCGCAAGTATAGGCCTATATATTATTTTTTCCTAACGAGTTTACTAATAAAAATACTACAACTTTAAATTTTTTAATATCTTCATGGATTCTATGCAAAAATTGCAACTAACAAAAATAAAAATGCAAAAAAAAAAAAAAAAAAAAAAAAAATAGTGATTAGAAATAAAAGAAGAAAGAAAACACTAAATTCTATAAAAATTAGAAGAAAAAACGTGCTTAAAATCTAATTTGCATTTGTTTTTTTCTTTCTTTTAACTCGTGAATTGATATACTTTTTATAGAAAAGCTATTGAAAATGAGTTAGTCATGAAATATTGAACTCTATTAGAAAAAAAATTATTGTTTTTTCGTTTCTGAGTAACAAAGGGCTTGTTTCTATCCCTAAAATAAAAATTTTTCCCCAATCATTATGGTACACTTTACTTTTTAATTTGTAAAATATTTTACACTGCTGGCCACCGAAATTGCAACACCAAGAAAGACAAGAGATATCGCAACAATATTTATTTTGTAGATAACATGTTGACCAAGCATCAAATGATTAAATTTATAGACTTCTGTGAAGTGTGGTTCCTGCCAAAATCAGTAGCCAGATTAGCCGCCATTGTTGGAGATCACCGCTGCCACACGCCTCGGCATTGATTCAAAGAGACTTTGGATGTGTTCTTGGGGTACAGCAGACCAAGCAGCTTCCACGCGTTGCCAAAGTTGATCTGGTGTGGCACCTGGGGATGTAATCTGGGTCAATCGTTGAGCAACCATGGACCACATGTTGTCTATCGGCGAAAGATCCGGAGAGCGAGCTGGCCAGGGAAGCAATTCAATCTGGCGATTGACGAAGAACCTTTGGACAATGCGTGCCACGTGTGGTCGCGCATTATCCTGTTGAAATATGGCTGTGGGTAAGCCCTGAAGGTAAGGAAGGACAACTGGCTCCAACACCTCGGAGACGTAGCGCTGGCTTTTTAAAGTACCGGCAATGCGTACTAGAGGAGTGCGAGAGTGATATCCAATACCGCCCCATACCATAATACCCGGTGCAGGACCAGTGTGGCGGTGCATAACGCAGCTGTTCAGCATCCTCTCTCCACGGTGTCTCCAGACTCGAATCCGACCATCGTGGTGTTGCAGACAGAAGCGTGACTCGTCAGTAAAGACAATTTAATTCCATTGTGCCGTCCACATCCTTCTTTCATCGCACCATTGGCGGCGGAGACGTCTGTGGTTCTGCGTCAAGGGTAGACGAAGCAATGGACGTCTTGCGGACGGACCACTCTGCTGTAAACGGCGTCGAATGGTACACGCAGACACTGGATGATGCGGTACAGACTGAATGTGCTGTGCTATGGTTCGTGATGTGGCTGAGCGATCCGTCACTGCCATACGCACAATACGCCTGTCATCACGTGAAGTGGTGCACTGAGGTGGATGCGATCGAACACGTCGGTCCCTCCTGCATCCAACGATCACATATCCGCATTACAGTTGTTTGGTTTCGTCCAACACGACTACCGATTTCCCTGAAAGATAATCCACAATCTCGGTAGGCCACTATCCTTCCTCTGTCGAACTCGGATACTTGATCAAAAGATGATCGCTGTTTTCTACGAGGCATAATTGTTCGTTTTTTTGAAAAAACCACAAGAAAAACACAATTGCCGTACTTCAAATCGTCGAAATCTCCAAGCCTTAAATAGCGCTTTGAAGTGGCGCCACAGGCGCGCGTGATGTGCGTCTGCGCTTAAATTCTAATAATTTGCATATCTCACCTCCGCTAATGCATGTTGTAAATTTCATATTATTTGCATGCTTCCTTCAGGGTGTTGCATTTACGGTGGCCAGCAGTGTATTTTATAACTTTTTGTAGTTTTATGAGCATTATAAATTATTCAGAATCATTTTTATTTTATTTTCATTAGTAATTGAATTTTCCGACTTGAGTTTTCAGAATATAACTTTTTGTGTATTTTAATGTACCTGTAATTTGAAGTGGGATTTTTTTTTTCAGAATATATTTTCTATATTGTATATAGACATGGGTCAATAATCATGCTTGACATTCAGTTTGATCTACTTCTATCAGTGAGCTATGAAACACGAAGGTGAGTCTGTTAAAATTGTAAAAGGAGCAACTTTGAGACGAAAAATCGCCACGTAGATGTATTAATCACAGGTACGGTGTGAATTCATGTGGTTCCATAGGCGTACGCAGAATTTCCTCCAGGGGGGAAGGGGTTTACGTTATTCCCTGCAAAATAACACTATAATCTTGGCTCAAGGTGCGGGGGTTAGAACCTCCCTTACGTATGCCAATGCATGGTACACGCACGCACACAGTATATAAAATCAAAATCAATTCCCCATCTTTGAATGTGTTTGGCTAATAAACCATGAGATCTCATATGTAAAATGTATATCGCGAAGTGTGATAAACCGCTTAATTGCTGGTCGTTTTGTACATAATCACAGTATATATTTATCTCATTTACCTAGCATACAGGGTGTCCTGTAAGTGGGTGTCCTTTCTTTCAAACCGAACACAACTCAGGTCTATCGCCATCTGTGGGCAATTTACTATCAATTGAGTTGTGCCGGAAGTGTAAGTGTGTGTGCACCTAACAGTCTGAGTGTGTGTCTAGTGTTCCGTTTGATTTTTCAGTGCTGCCATCTATACTTCAGAATTGATTGGATTGCATTTGTACTGTTTGTAGGTCTGTTGTTCTCTGCGGTGAGACTTTTTGAAGGGGAGATCGCCTCGCATTCGCGCGTGCCTCGAAGTTGGTCACCACAGAAAACCAACTTCAGCCGACCGCCACTGTGGTGACAGTGGGGTTCGAATGCGGAACCACGCGGCGTGTGAGAACTAATGCGGCTTTTGTTTTTGTGATCAACCGTTCGTTTTAGAGGTATGATTCCAATTTAAAAAATGGCGAAAAGCTATTCGAAAATTACCCTGAACCAGTTTTGACAGTGAAAATGCAGCGTGTAACAAAATAAAATAAAAAAAATCTAAATTTTTATATGGTTGCCCTTGTCCTCTGAATTCCAATATGAAAACTGTTGCCCTGTATCTCTCGATTCCAATAGAAAAAAATTCCCTGTTCCTAAGTTCCTGCTCCTAAGTGTTCACTGAGATATTCGAATTCAAAAATCGGAGAAAAGTTGCGGAAGAACAGCACAAAATAACGGACAACGCTCCAACGCTGTCCTACAGCCAAAAAATTATCGGAACTTGTAAAGTCATCAAATAATTTTAATATTGATCATTGAATCTAAATTCTATTTAATAGTAATGATACATGCATACATACATAAATAAATAAATATATAACGGAAAATATTTTTGATAAATTGGAAATAATTATCAAAAAATTTAACAACTGTTAAATTATATTAAATACTGTAACTTTTACATTTATCAATCTGTTTCTTTTGAGGGAAATTACTGAGTAATTAAATAGTTTACCAGATGTACCCATAAAATACAAATACAAATACAACGCAACAGGCAAAATGCCCAACGAGGTGGCTGAGAAAAAAATTTCCATAAAACCATGCCCAGTATTTAAATTCAGGAATTCTTTTAAATTAAATTCTTAAAATTCAATTTTTCAATTAATTCTGGATTCTTTTATTCTAAAATTTTACGAAATACTATTGAGCAAATATTAATCACATTCCGTCACCTGTTTTCTCATTTTTACCCAAACTTATAGTAAATAAACGAAAAATGTATTGTGAATAAATTTTTCGTATTAGTATTAATATGATTTGAAACGTAATACTTGCATTAAATAATTTGCTGGATACAAATGAAAAAAGCAAACAAGCTAAATGTATAAACTGATTATTCTACGGGAAAAACAGTCAGAAGTTAATATTCCTCGAAAGTCAAATTGAAATTACTTTTCCCAAAATTGAAAATTAATTTTTTCCCTTAAGAAAATGAACATAGTATTAAACAATTTAGGTGAATTTATCTATAAAAACGGCGTATTAAATTCAGGAATTATATATTGAAGTTTTCAATAGTAGGTATATATAAGTACTTTTGGTTCCTATTATTTCGAATTTTCAATATTAATTATATAATTTTCAGTATTCAAATTATTGAATAATTTTTTATTTCATTCAACTAAATATTTTCTACCTCATTTAAATTTTTTTACAAATTAAAATTTATCAATAAAAAGTAATTAAACAGGCTTGGATTTTGAAACGTACATAAAAGTAAAAACTCATTTCATTCAACATTTGAATTTTTAATTTTTGATAATTTGTCAAAAAATTACCAAAAATTTAAAAAAATACTAGTAATTTTAATATTAACAAGTAAATTTTAATGCATTATAAAGACAGTTAATAATTATAATATTAATGAATATTTAAATCGAAGAATTATTTTAGAAAATTAATATCTGTGAAATTTCATAAAATAATGTTTTGTTAATGATAAATTCATTTCTTCTAAAGAAAATTATCGAATTATTAATTATTTCATCTATACATATCTACAAGAACAACGTATTAAGTCCAGGAAATACACACATGCAATTTTCTTAATAATGTATCTTTTGGAATAGTGTCAGAAAAACATAAATAAGTTTCGATATTTGAATTTTATGGCATCATACGAAACAAATTTTTGTATCTTCACCTGAAAAATTCACGCTGCTTTAAATTTTTATAAATTTAAAGCAGCGTGAATACTTTATAATTTATAGTATTATAAAGTATTATTTAATACTTTATAAGACCTTATAAATATACTTTTTAATACTTTAAATTTTTATAAATTTAAAATCTTAAAGTATTTTAATTCAAGTCAATACCAGCCTGTGTTATCATCGGTATTGTAAATCGTGTCAGTTTCCCGACAGTCACAAGACACGCGGATGTTTACGAAAACTTGATTCAGTGGAAAAGAATGTTCCATAAAATTGAAAAAAATATCTGTTTCATGAAATGTATAAAATTTAAATTCATGTTTGCTATTTTTCAAAAAAATCAGCCCCAGTGATTCATGGCCGTCAGATAGCGTGCTAGACGTTTAAGTAAATTCGAAGTGTTTCTTGGACCAGTATTTCTCAAACTGTAGTTCGTGAGCTCTAACAGGCAATTCGTTGCTTACGAACGAATTTCTTATCAATCGACAAAAAAGTGATCTTATTATTCGCACCGTTATCTTTTCTTTTTTGTAATCGCATTGATCGAGTTCGATTCGTGTACATTCCTATATATATATGGATCACTAAGATATTTATATTTAGATTCCTAGGGTCGTTAGGGTTGCTATGACTAATTATAAATGGTCATAGTTACCACAAAAAAAATATGCCAACGCAGCGATAGCCCCGAATGATAGGGATAATATGAGAACTGATATAAAGGGACCAGCTAAAGCCCGGTTTTCGGATATTTACCACGTCAACTGGGTTGGCCAGCTCACGAAGTAGCCAACCATTTATATATGTACATATATCTGCTCGATTGTATACATATATTGCTCAAATTACACCTACTAAAGACAAATTATCCATTGATACTGTGAAACAATTACAATTCTAATAACAAAATTTTGAATAAACCAGTAATTTTACACACAAAAATAAATATTCAGCACAATTTGAATTACTGTGAGTTAAAATGTATATTTATGTGAATCTATATTATAATAATTTTCAAAATTAAAATACACGATAGCTTGGAAACACGCGCTAATCTGTAGGATATATTTTCACATTCTCGTTCGTATCAATGTATTTATAGTGTATATTGCCGCACATTCTTCTTTCTTCCAGGTTTTTGAAATGTACAATTCACATAATAAATAACAATAAATTATTTAAAAATACATCTAATGAGGCAAACATGTTTTGGTTTCGTACCATACCCTAATAGTGAATTTTCAACCTGTATTGTCCCTCTTATATCAAACTCTATTCATGTGAATGTGCGCATGTCTCGCCAAACAAACCGAGTTCCTCCAGATCATTGTTAGTTCATTCCACTTCGATTTTTTATTCCACGATTCCAATGAATTATCTACTTGTTTTCCCTCACTTTTACCGTTACAACCTAGTGTTTCAATCCACTATGGCGATCATTTCGCTCGACTATCCTTAGGGAGATGCACAATGGAGGATAAAACCTCTCCCTTCTCGTTGAATAAGAGCCTCATGGCACAGTAGCGTAAGCATCAATTCTATCTCTCTCTCACATGTTCATCATTTCATTTCTTTTTCGCAAACATTTATGGCACGGCTATTATATATTTATAAAAGTAAGTGAAAGCACTCGTTTCTGATCACAGAATAATTCGCATCAACAAGAGGGAGCACTGACTCCTAAATTATGTGGGGCTTTTATCTCACTGTTTACTGCGACGAGGAAACAACACGCTTTTGGGCGCGCTTTTCCCGTCGTTGATTCTGTAATCGCAAAAGCGAAGGGTTTCGCAATTAAAAGGACTGCTAATGAAAGTAAGGAGACGAGAAAAATGCTTCTAGAATATGTGCGTTCTTCCTCATTCATGACATTATTAGTACGGATCTCTTAATGTGTATAATGGCAATTTGATGTTTTGGTGTGTATTAAAACATAATGACTGAGATATCGGGTTTTCCATGAATGAATGGTCATTGGATTTATGCTTTTAAGCGTTAAATAATTAAATAAATTTTGTTTTGTTTTCTCCGTATGGTCGAATTTGAACATTCATTATGTGTTTTTTTTATTGTTTGGAATTGGCGAGAATTCATGAGTAGAGATTTTAGGCAGCAATCCAACATAGAATGTACGAATTTCTTAATTTCAAGCCGGTTCCAACAAGACAAAAACCAGTTCGGAACGGCTCAGCACGGCGCGGGCAATTCTTACGGAAAACCGTGCAATATCGTGATATACCGAAATTTATTTGGTGGATCTACTTGATTTTCTGGACCCGGCTGGAAGCTGCCTATACATTAGCGAGCTGAATCTGTTATGTGGACGTTTACCGCTTTCGTAAAAAATCATTTTTCACAACAAACGTGCTAAGAACCATCTGAGAGCTGAACCAACAGCGACAAAGCTCCATCTACTGAGAGGCTTGCGAACGTCTACAAACACGCGAATCTGCCAGGAGTTCAGGAATTGAATCTCTTTAATCCCATTTACAGAAATGACTTTAACCATGACCTTGAATACCAAGAATTGAGAATAAATTGAATCCCTCGTACACCGCGTAATGAAATCCACGCATGAATCCCTCGAAAACCAGTAATACCACGTAATGCGCTGTATCGGTGTGAGTATCTTCTACATAAAACACTGCATCATCTGCAAACGTCTCATCATAAAATCTGTCTTACGTTTTATAAATTCCCTTCTATGAATAGAACTGAATTAGTTATGAATAAGTTATTGAAGAATAGATATTTTCGTTAATTTCCTTAAAGCTCACATATATCCATGCTTTTTGTCCAGCATTTTACTTCCAAAATAACAAAAATTCGCTCTAGCGAGTTCAAGAGCGAAGTATAAAACATAAAACTGTGCTGTGTTTCTGCCCCTTTTTTAGTTGTAAGTCATTGGGAAATGAGGCTTGTCAACCCAGGAACAAAAATCGTGCTACATACTGTAATTATACTCATTTTCTAATGATAGAAAACAACAAATATAAATTGAAATATTTTTTATTTAAAAAATTACCAAAACGTCTAATTCTATGAAATAAATATCATCGGTGGATTTTTAGATGCATCAATAACACCCTTCTTAGTGGTGGTGATGATGATCATGGTGATCGTGGTGATCATGATGATGATCGTGGTGATCATGATGGTCATGATGGTGATCATGATGGTGGTCGTGGTGATGATCATGGTGATGGTCGTGGTGTTCATGGTGGTGGTGATCGTGATGATGATCGTCGTGGTGATGATGATGATCGTCGTGGTGATGATGATGATCGTCGTGGTGATGATGATGTCGCATCATATCATCCAAGACTCCCGCATTCGTCTTTTCCGAGAAAACAACCACGAAGACAGCGACGAAGAGAACAATTGCGGCTTTCATATTTAAAATTTGTCAAGAATTCTGAAAAATTAAATAAAAGTCTAAATATTACTTACATAAAAACCGATATTTGAATCTGAGAATGCACACTGATATATTATTATTCAGATTTATAGGAATCCGAGATCAGAAATCGTTATCCAACTTCTGGTGCTCCGACAGAAAAATCTCCATGTGGAATAGGTGAATACGAAACAGGAGAAGATCGATATTGGAAGAGGCAACCGCGTCAAATCTATCCTATTGTGTGGAGGATGCTTATTTATGACTTTGATCAATTTCGCTTCCGCGTTGCCAAAACATTGCTGATTTCTCTTCCAGCTCAAAAATGGAGGTGAATCGATTTGAAATCCAATATCAACAAAGATTCCGTGTTCATTAGGTTTATACTATTTGATTTTTTAAATCAAATCGAATTTATATTTTCCTGCATTTCCAGCTCAATCGCTTCTCATTCTTTTCAATTACAGAGGCTTTATCTATCCGTTTATTCGATTACTCGATGCAGTTTTTACTTCGAATTATTTTATAATTATATTATTAGAATAATTATTTTCAACGGTTGCTCGAAGCACATATTGGCCCATTGCATGCCAGAAGCACGAATGTGTAAATTTTTCTCTGTTTTCTATTTTCCATCACTTGGTTGGATACCTTATTTTGGTATCAAAGTTCTGTCTGAATAGCGAATGGTGCAGTAGCGTTTTTACGGGGGGGGGGGGGAATTAGCGAGCTTCATCCCAACGCGGTAAGCTGAGAGTGCCAGCAAATTTGAGGGGTGAGTGACTAAGAAAATTAGTAGAATTGGAGATGGGCGGAAAAATTCGTACAACCTGTGAAATAAATACGCCTCTGCCGACACAGTATGGAACTATGCGATCAAAAGAGTGACCTGAGAGTTTGCAAGCATGTGAATGAACAAAAGAGTGACCTGAGAGTTTGCAAGCATGTGAATGAACAAAAGAGTGACCTGCAGAGCGAGTGACTATATCAGTGCGCGACCTAGATTATTTGCAAGCATGTGAATTGACCAAAAGTATGACACAAAGCATGTTGGTAAACGTGTAAATGATACAAAGAGCGTCTTATAAAGAGAAAAACCATGGCAGTGAGCGACCTAAAGAGTCACCTAAATAGTTTACAAGCACGTGAGTGAGTAAAGGAGTTGCCTAAACAGTTTGAGCGCACGTGAGTGAGCAAAAGAGTAACCTAAACAGTTTGGAAGCACGTGAGTGAGCAAACAGTTTCCTAAACAGGTTTGCAAGCACGTGAGTGAGCAAAAGAGTTGCCTAAATTGTTTGGACGCACGTGAGTGAGCAAAAGAGTGACCTAAAGAGTTTGCAAGCACGTGAGTGAGCAAAAGATTGACCTGCAGAGAAAGAGATCTAGAGCATGTGCAAGGATATGAATGGCCAATAGAGTTATCTAAGTGTGTGTAAATAAGCGGGTGGCCAAAGCAATGTGCAAGCATGTGAATCATCAAAAGAGTGACTCGGAGAGTGTGAGCATAGGATTGACTTAGAGGCACGGCTGTACTTTCAAGAGTAAGAGGGGGAGAAGCCAAGCTTGTTGCAGCGCAGGGTGATGAATTCGAGGAAGGAGTAGTGAAGGAATTTAATTTCAGAATAGGCCAGAAGGAGGCAAAATTCGTATGGCCGAGTTAGGAATATTCGAGTTACGAAGCGAAATCAATTGGAATCAATTTTTACGGGAACGGGGTACGATGTTGGTTTATCATGGTTTCAGATGGGAAAAATCATTTGCCTTTAAGGTGACATTTGAAAAACATTTTATACACTTTTAACTATGTTTTTATTTGAATTCTGTGGATATTTTTATGCATTTAACGAGAGCTTTTAGGATTTAAATTTTTGGGTAAATCCATGTTCATACTTTTTTTAATTTCATCATTAACACAAATTTTCCAAAAATAACTGAAATTTTTGTATATTTTGTGTCTCAAAATTGTTCTATAAATCATTTTAATTAGAAATGCTTCTGTTAAAGAATGTAAAACCTGAGTTCTAGGAGTTATGCAAAGTTTCAAGCCATTTGAACCAGCAGCATTTTGAAAAAAATATTCCTTATCCGACAAAAAAAAATCTTAATTTTGTAAAATGAGCATTTTTCAATGGAAAATTTTACCAAAATAATCATTGCTCGCAGCATATATTAAAATATATACAGTTTACATAGGTAATGTATAGGACGTATAGCATCTTACTGGCGAACCGTTGATCCTAGAGGCACACTTCCAATTAGAAAAAGTAGCCAAATAACGTGTAGAACTCAGATACATCATTCATATTGCAAGGGGTTGTATAACTATTGAAATAACAAAATAACTTTTTACGTGGACGCGCTGTGTTCAAGAACCCAATCACAAAGTCGTTGCCATGTCTCTTTTGAGGCCAACCAAATAAAATTCCACGTTTCCAAATGCAATATTCACTGAGATATTCGAATTCGGAAAACGGCGTAAAGTTAAAAAAAAACCCTGAAAAATGCGGGTAAAACGGTTTTCTCGTATTTAATTATCATCTAACTCGTATTAAAACAAGTTAGATCATAACCTCATATTCTACACATGACAAGCCCTTGTAATTCTGGAGGGATTCTATCTTACAATTCTAAAATACTTCAGTATGAGTTGGTAGACCGTTGGCTTCAATTTGTCCCGCAATGTTTGAAAGATTGAAGACTCCCGAGTAACGTTATCATTTTTAAAATAATAATTTTTTCACTAAGGCCGGGATTACACTATAAAAGTTTGATTAAATCCCTTTTATAAAACTTGAAAAACCCAGCCAATAAAGTTTGTAAGTTACACTCGAACAAATGCAACCGATCTTTACTGGTTGAATTTTTCAAATTTTATAAAAGAACATTCAAAATACTTTTATAGTGTAATCCCGGCCTAATTGCCAGAGAAATTGTAAGTTACGTATAAAAATCATATAGAATCTACTTAGTTTTCAATAACTCCCTCAGCACTGAATACTATCGGTAGCAGAAATACAGAGTGAGATTTACCTGTGGTATGACTTCCAAACTATTTGCGTTACCAAAGTTTTCAAGATGTAACAAAATCTGTTGCTGGTTGCGGCTTTCGATTGCCTTTTTATAGTTACGTTCCAGACATTAAGCAAAAGAAATTGATCGGTCGGATAACCAGATGGTTTTTTCTTAAATTTTCGCAAGTATACGCCTATATATTATTTTTTCCAAATCTGTTAACTAAAAAAAAAACTTACTGAACTTTAAATTTTTTAATAACTTCATGGATTCTATTTCAAAAATTGCAACAAACAAAAATAAAAATGCAAAAATAAAATTTTTTTAGCGATTAGAAATAAAAGAAGAAAAAACACTAAATTCTATAAAAATTAGAATCATTTTTAAAAAAATAGTAAGTTGTGCTCAAAATCTAATTTGCATTTGTTTTTTCTTTCTTTTACCTCGTGAATTGATATACTTTTTATGTAAAAGCTATTGAAAATAAGTTAGTCATGAAATATTGAACTCTATTAGAAAAAAAAAAATTTTCGTTTCTTTCTGAGTAACAAAAGGCTTGTTTCTATCCCTAAAACAAAAATTTTTTCCCCATCATTATAGTAGTTTTTTTTAATTTGTAAAATATTTTATTTCATAACTTTTTCTAGTTTTATGAGCATTATAAATTATTCAGAATCATTTTCATTTTCTTGTCGTTAATAATTGAATTTTCCGACTTAAGTTTTCAGACTAAAACTTTTTGTATATTTTAATGTTAATGGATTTTTTTTTCAGAATATATTTTCTATATTGTAGACATGGGTGAATAAATAATCATGCTTGACATTCAGTTTGATCTACTTTTATCAGTGAGCTATGATACACGAAGGTGAGTCTGTGAAGTTGGAAAAGTAGCAACTTGGCGACAAAAACTGGGGACAAAAGACTGGGGTGGAGCATATGATACAAATATACAAGGATTAAATAGTACTTGCAATAAAATTAGATCACTAATAACAAGTACTAACTCTAACAACAGTATAACAGAATGTCACATACTAAACATAAGGCAAATCTATATTTGAAGAATTATATAAAATTCGTAACAGTAAATAATATGAGGCTAACCATGAAAAGCAATAGAGCATCTTCTCGATAAAGAAATAATTCTGTGGTGTTTGGTCAGAACATGATAACTCCAAAATCACATTTTTGAAATATAAGCATTTTCATTGTCATTTAAAAATCAGAAATAAAGCAAACACACAAATACAAATGAAAATATCATACGTCAGCATGTTGTTTAGCCGCACGCACGTACTTGTGCATTTATCTCACTTCTAATTAGCTATAATTGGCAAGATTTACTGCTAGATCAAAATGCAGTTTCTTGGAGTTATCATGTTCTGACCAAACACCACAGATTTATCAAGTGCCAGGAGTAAATAAAATATTATTGAAAAAGAGTTTTTTTCCCTGTTACATTGCCCCTAAAATACTAAATCTTTTTCATACAATGAACCGTACGAATGTAAGCTCGAATTCCAATATTTTCTCATTTGCAATAGATATAAATTATGCAATAAATACAGATGATTGATAACAGTAACAAAATGCTTAACAAATGATGGATAACAGCAACAGTATGCAATGCCGATTGCACATATGAGATGGAAAGTGGAGGCGTACATAACTTGATATTAAATAGTTATTTGTGCTACGTTACATTAAAATAAAAAAGATAAAATATTATTTTAAAAATAGCGTAAATTGAAAAATGAATGACACGGTTGCCGTGTGCCAAAAGGAAATAGATTATTTTTGTAGACCTACTGGAAGGACACCTTAGTCCCTTGGGGGGCCACCGAATGAATGTTCCTAATCTATGTATTCATCTGTTTTTTGTTTGTTTTTGTCTTTTTGTACCAGTATTTTCTGTTTTTGTATCAGATTGTACTTGTCGTGGTATTGTCACATAAAAAACAAATAGTCAAATACACACATGTATTAATCAAAGGTACGGTGTGAATACATAGTACACACGCGCACATACGTATACACAGTATATGAAATCAAAATCAATTCCTCATCTTTGAATGTGTTTGGCTAATAAACCATGAAAGCTCATACGTAAAATATATGCCGCCAAGTGTGATAAACCGAATATTATGCTTAATTGTTCGTTGTTATGTACATAATCAGAGTATTTATCTCATTTACCTAAAATACAGGGTGTCCTGTAAAAGCTAATGCGGCTTTTATCTCATCAACCGTTCGTTGTAGAGGTATGATTACAATTTAAAAAATGACGAAATGGTATTCAGAAATTACTCTGTACCAGTTTTGACAGTGAAAATACCGCGTGTAAAAAAATTAAAAATATATATATAAATTTCTATATCGTTCTCTTGTTATATAATTTCCAATATGAAAATTGTATCTCCTGAAGCCAACAGAGAAAAAAAAATCCCATGTTTCCAAGTGCAATGTTCGCTGAGATATTGGAATTCAAAAATCGGAGAAAGGTTATGAAAATAACGTCACAAAATAACGGACAACACGCTCCTTTCCCTCATTTTTATGCTGCCCTTCACCAACTTTTCTCCGATTTTTGAATTGGAATCGCGAAAAAATACGGCAACTTCACGATGATATCAAATCATATCTTTTGTTATCGGACTCTGGCCAGGGATCACCGGTCACTTCACGAATCGGCCAATTTCGGGCTTTGGCAGCAACATATATACTGGAAGTTACCCTAGACAGATACATTCTCCCGATAAGAAACTTCCTACAATAGATGTGAAAAGGATTTTTCATTAAAAAAAACATCCTACATTGCAAGAAATTTGCATTCAACATTAAAAAAAATTATTTGGCAAATAAAAACATGTACTTTCTATTTACATTGTTTCTTGAAAAATTTAAAATCATGTAATTAATGAAAGAAACCGTTTCAGGATGAATGAAAATTTGCCTGGTCTTTCGAAACAATCAAATACTGTACATACAGACGTGTACGAGACATTTATTTCTTAATATGATTTCAGAGGGAAATGTCAGCATTGCGTCAAAAGTAATTTAGCGGAATTCGTAAATACGGAATGTTTCGGGGGGGTGGGGGAATCATAAAATTTGATATTAAATTTTCCCGTTTATGAAATAGACATTTCTCATGAATGAGAAATAAAACAATGATTAAATTCCCTATCGATCGTTGCACATACAGTCAAACTCGGTTGTAATGACCTCGGTTGTAACGACATCTCGGGTATAGGGTGAAGTATTTGTCCCGCTTGATTCTCATAGATAATAATGTTAATGAACCTTGCTTATAACGACGATGAAACGCATTGACATCGGTCCAGTGGAGACGAAAGGTGGATGTCAGTTGATCGCTGCATGCGTTCGTGGGTTCTCTCACCACGCATCTGACGTAAGCAGCGTCTTGAAACGCATGCGCTGGGGTAGAATCTCGCGCTGCGGACGACGTAAGTTAGCGCTATTGCGAAAGTAACCACGTGTAGCAGTTAGTTGTCTGTTTCAATGAGTATCGTGATGTCTGACTACACGAACGAGGAATACGCATCTGATTTACGGTCGAGAAGATGGTAATGGGCGCTTAGCACAGTTGGGTTTACCAATAGCAATATCCGATGAGGCGTTGTCGGCATCATACTACCTTCGTCACGATCGATAGACTACGGAGCATACCTAGTATCTTCGAGCGCGTCCGGGAATCGTTTTTACGGTGTTGAAGACTGTACAATGACGGCTGCCACTTTCAACAACTCTTGTAATAATTAATCAAATAATTTTTTTTTTTAGTTATTGTTGTACTTTTTGTCGTTCCAGCGTGACGTCGAAATCTGCATGCGTTTTTCGCGATTTTCACCTTCTCAACGTGGTTTGCGACACTATTTTCCATTGCAATTTTTGTTCCTGTTGATGCCTACCAACAAACCTCTTAGTTTGTCGGTCCATTAACACAGAGAACAACCTGTATTTCTATCCCACATATTCCGCCATATTCATTTATTTATTATATTCGTTTTTTATATGAAATATATTTTGAATCACACAATGCAGGCTTACTGTAGCTCCTCATTCCTAGATAAGGGCTTTTTAAGGTATATTCGACTACCCTCTTTTTTAGTAGCTTTCTATAAAATGGTTCTGCAGTGGACTTTGATGGCATTTTTTGATAGAAAATGTCCCAAATTGGTGAAAACAATAACAAATCTTGAACTAACTATGCCATTTCTATGAAAAAGTCATTTTTACGTCAAATTTTAAACAAAATTCATGTAATCGAAACACGACTGTAAAAAATTCTATTAATGTAATGTGTTGATATTTTCACAATACATTCTGCTTGTGATGGTGCAGGTAATGAAAAAAAAAACAAATTAAAGGATTGTATGGTATGATCATGAATGATCATAAGAGTTGCACTCAATTTTGTCAATGCGCGTATCAATTATTTTAAACTAGCTATAATACCCGACGATGCCCGTGTTTTCTTCAATGAGGCTTTTTTGTATCACGTGATATCTCCCTCTTTCTTTGAGGGACATGCAAACCGTGTCTAAGTTAACCAATATGGCGACTTCCTGCGCGACTCATGAAAGAAACAAATCTAGATTTAAAGAAACGTAAAAAAATAAATATACATATTTTTCTTTTTTTAAAGGGTGCTAGGCATTTCGATTCACCCCTTTGAACTTCAAGTTATCTATCTCTGCCTGTTTCTGCTTCAAAAAATGCTTAATTAAAGCTGTGGAATTTTTTCGATGTACTTTTTACGGGCCCATAATTAATTTTAAAGCAACCCAAACTATATGAATTTATGCAGTTCAATATTAAAAGACACAATACGGAGACATTAGTTTTCATGCTTGAGGAGATATAAATAAAAAGTTGAAATCAATGTTATTGCATGAATATCCACCTCAAAAGAGGTGGACATATAAAGGAGAGGAGGCAGGTGGAGAGGAGGCCTACATATAAATCCGGCTAATTACTTCATATTTAATCCCCCTGGGCTTCGTATATCTCTAGGCGAACTCAATATTTCAAAAATCGAGTATTTAATAACATTTTTAAAATTATTGATGTGACAGAAAACTCCACCAAATTCCCGCATTTCTACATTAAAATCGTCAATTTTAACACTGATTTCTATGAGAATCACCCTTTTTCTGACCATCAAAGCGATGCTGATGATTATTACGACATCATTTAAAAAACCTCATTACAGGGAGGATTGAAAATGTGGCAAACCATTATAAAGGCATAAATATTATACATATACTGACAGCGTTGAAGAAATGACAAACCATTGTAAAGGCATATACACGTCTTAAACGCATTATACAAATACAAATACAAATATAACGCCACAACAGGCAAATTGCCCAACGAGGTGGCTGACTTAAGAACATCACGGATCCCCGAGCCATTTTTTGGATACCCTACCTACTACTGCTACACCACACATGCACCCCCCCCCCCCGCGAAACCCCCCAACGAACCCCAACGAATCGGTACCTGCGGGAATGTGCGTGTGCGTGTAGTGCAACCTGACGTAAAGTTTGTTTCTGTGTAATGCTTGTTATGTGTTGTGCTGTCATCTGCCCCCAGTTTTTCTAACTATGAGTGAAGTATTATGGTTGAATGATTTACCGTTGTAGGACTGTTGCTCTCTGTGGCGAGACTTTTTAACGGGGAGATCGGCTCGCATTTGCGCCTTGAAGTTGGGAACCACAGAAAACCAACTTCAGCCGACCACCACTGTGGGGTTCGAACCCGGATCCTCGCATCACGAGTCCGGCACTATAACCACTCGACCACCACAGCGGCTAAAGACCACCACAACGGCCACCACATTGCTAGGGAACCACGGTAACCAAAGTAAACGTTCGGAAAGTGATTGTTGAGGCCCAAAAACCATTGTTGCCCGACAGTGTTTTGCCCATTTGGGGCATTTGCCCTGATCTGACGAAATTTTAAAGTGGCCTATCGTTCATGTCTGGTCCCATTTGGTATATATGCAAAATTTGGCGACGATTGATCTAAAATCGTAGATTTGTATAGAGAGCATACTCACAGACAAACACACACACACACACAGACAGAAAATTAATTTTATATATATAGATTTAATTTTACACATCGTGTATAGGAATAATAGGTCTGTGTAACATACGGACGATCCAACGAACCTACACAATACCTAAACCGACCCACCCGACACATCACCCGGGTCCGTGCTTACCCTGGGCTAGTGTTCAGCGAGTTTTTCCGTCTTGCTGGTTTTTTTATGCATGGTCGTCTCAATATCATGGGTCCCTTGGCATAAGCGGATACAGGAAGAGGTCGAAGGGGTGACTGAACCCAATTTCTCTGAAAAACTTGTATTATTAGCATACGCGGGAGGGTAGAGGTGGAAAAACCACCCCCGTTCAATATTGATCCGCACCTCCCGTTCGATGAGCGTGTATCCGTTTATGGTCTCCGGGCCAAGCGAGGTTCTGGATCCCCATACTTAGCTGGAGGTAACAGCTTACCTATATGCACTTACATTTGAAAATCATTGCACGAAATCTCATCGTACAGTCCTCCCCCCCCCCCTGCTATATAGATATATAAGACCTCGAGTCAGACCCACGCGTTGGCCCAGGTTTCATGAGCAGCTCTGCTAGTTTCTGAAAGAGTAGTCACATTTTCCCACCATTATTTTCATTTGAATGTATTATTTTCTCACAGATGTCAGTGGCCCACTTCACCACTTGTGGCTCTTCCATCCGTGGCCCCCCCCCCTTAGAATTCTCCAGGACGGCAAGAGAACCATATAGCCCCAGTTTCAGAACCACTGGTCTACTTTACTCACAGTTTAGGTTATTTCATATTATAAATTAATAAGTTCTAAAAAGTAACTTTTTAAAAAACAACACAAATCAAATGATCACAAATAAGTTTTTAACTGTTTTTATTCCCCAATTATATTGAAAGCATTTTTTTTTTGTTTTAATAGAAGAAAATAATTCTAGTGATGATGATGATCATGATGGTCATGATGGTGATCGTGATGCTCGTGGTGATCATGGTGCTCGTGGTGATGATGATCATGATGGTGATGGTGGTCGTGGTGTTCGTGATGATCGTGGTGATGATGATGGTCATGGTGATGATGATCGTGGTGATCATGGTGATGGTGATCGTCGTGGTGATGGTGGTGTTTCATATCACCAATGGCTTTAGCGTTCGATCGGTCGAAGATGGTGACGGCGCAGATCACGACGAAGAGGATAATAACGGCCTTCATTTTTATTTTCTTCTTAACGAACCTGAAATTTATTCAGTTTTTCATTATCAGAAACAACAATGGGGGGAACTTTTATAACAAGGAAATTAGATCATCAAAAATTATATAATTAGGCAATATCATTCTAAAAATTTGCAATAAATATTGTATATTTCCAGCTATTTTTTCCAGTTTTTATTCCAAGTGACCAAAATTGCATGAGCAGAAATATTTCATAGCATTTATGATCACGTGATATAAATAATCCTGATAATATAACTAATAGCAGCTTCTAAATTAATCAATTAAATATTTAAAATATTTGATTAATATTAACAGCATTATTAGATTTGAATTTGATCAAAATAATGCAAAAAAGAATGTTTCAATCCATTTTAACATGGATATTTTTTTCGATTCATATATTATATGATACGTATCTCCTATCTTAATTGGACTTTTACATCACTGACAAATATGGCATCACCAGTATCTCTGTAATAAAATATTCGATACAAAAATAAGAATTGTTGTTTTAATGAAATACAGTTGTACCGCTGGCTGTAGTGAACCTGGGATATAGTGAACTTTCGGTTACAGTGCACTTTTTCAGTACTCCCAACTGAACGCCTATTTGACTAATTTCAATGTTTCAACAAATTTGGATATAGTGAATTTTTTATTGGGTCCGCAGATGGTTCACTATAACGGGGTTCGACTGTATTTCTATTTATATTGAGTAGTAAGAGAGAGGGGGAAACTAATTCTTTTATTAAAAAATTCTTTATCAATAAATAAAAATCAAAAATTACAAGAATAAATAAAAAAATTGGTATTAATTGGATTAAAATCGATTGATGAATATTTAGCCGTTGTCACGGAATACAAAACACGGAGCCTTTTATAATCAGTAAAATAATTTTACATTGAAATAAAAAATTAAATTCTACATTTCAATAAAATTAGAATTTGATGTTCTCATCAAAAAAGTTAATTCGTCATTGAAATAAATAAGACTTGAATTTTTCTCATTAAAAAAATTCAATTCCACCTTTCAAAAAAATTGAAATAAACTGGAGAACATTTACAATTAGGATCATATATATTTTTGAAAAAAATATCTAAAATATTCCGAAAAATTAGTAACTATTTGAAAGAAAAAGAGAAATTGTGCAAATTGTATTAGTGTAAATTTCATTAATTAGTTGAAATTCACGAATTATATTCTATTATACTCACAAAAAATTAAATTATATCCTATAATAAATATTAATTTGTATTGATATCTTACCCTTTTAGCCACAAAAGCAAAGTTACTGGAAGAGACTGTAGTAGGTTTTAGAACCTGAATGATTTCCCAACGTAAACACTTTGGCTTTTTATAGTATTTACCACTTTCTACTATAACCCTGACCGTCAAATAGTTTCTTTTAATTTTTTTCCCTCCATATATGACCTAATTTATGTAATTCATGTTACAGTAAACCAGTTCAACCGCGAAACTCTATTCAGTCCAATGCTTCTACACTTTTTTCCCCAGAAATTATATTTATACTTTCATTCAAGTAGCGGAAACTTTCCATCCCTTTCACTTTATAATTTGAAAGAAAAAAACTTGACAATTTATTTTTCCTTTTCATTGGTAAAAAACATTTAAATTGATTTCAAATGAGAAAAAAAATGGATTGAGATTGAAACTACTGAAAAAAGATATGGAAATAAAAATAAATTGATGAAAGCAAATATATTTTGCCTTTTTTTTCTGGTCTTAATATGGGCGTTCAAAAGTAAAGCCAATGAAGCTTGTCATAGTTATTGTATTGGTGTACATTTATCGATGAATATACGCAAACTCGGATATAACGACATGGAAGATTCCGTGAAATTTTGGAGTTATGTAACCGAGGTTTCATTGTAACAAGTGTGCTCTACCATTTGGAGAATGTAAGCCACTTCACTGGTTTCGAAACGTGCCGCGGGCCACTTGAGTAATCTGGAAATGTGCCCCGTACCACTAGAATTACCGGCAGATGTGCCGTGAGTCACTTAGGTCAGTGGTTCTCAACCTTCGGAAGCCCGCCGCCCGGTTTCATTTATTTTTGCAAGCAGAAGGCCCGATCAAACACACGACTAACGGCGAACGAATGGGGAAAGAAAATTAAACGACCAATCTTACTCGCGGCCCGGTATGAATGATGCCAGGGCCTGGTAATGGGCCGCGGCCCGGTGGTTGAGAAATAATGACTTAGGTGATTTGGAAATGTGCAGGCCGCTTAGGTGAACTGTAATCGGTAAGTGTGCTGCTACTAGCCACTCAAGTGAACTGAAAGCGTGGCGCGGGGTCACTAAAGCACGGCTGCAACTATAAACGAAAATTTACTTCTTCGCCCGGGCTTATAACGATTTCGTCCCCATCTCCGTTATTTTGAACGCAAAAGAGTAAACTCGGTGCTCTTATTGATCTAGCTCCAGAGGCACCAGAACCCCCCCCCCCTCCCGCAAGTTGCGGCACTGCACCTGAGTGATTTGGAACTGTGCCACGAGCTACGTAAATAATCTGCAAATGTAGCACGAGCCACTCAAGTGAACTATAGGTGCCGCTAGTCACCTAGTGTGCCGCGAGGGGTCGCTTAAGTGATCTGGATACACACTGTTGTCAACTTAAATGACCTGAAAATGTGACGCGAGCCACTGAAATAATCTGATAATATACCAAGGGGCACTTAAGTGATTTGAGAATCTTTGGAGCGCCACTTGAGTGGTTTGGTTATTTGTCGCGGGCCACATCAAATGACTCACGTTTGCCCCCCCCCCCTTAGTTGCGCATGTATGCGTTAAAATCAAGGTTGACATTTCCACAGCCTTTCAAAAATTAAAAATATAATCAGATGTGCAATCAAATTTTTCATCGATATTTTACTGATAAAAATACAGGAAACTGGGATCAGAAACACGGGACATTGTAAATTCTCGCCAAAGTTGTTGCCAATTGAGAACAAAATCGCCGATTATTGCTTATAAACAGCCCTTGACGGGAAATAAAGTTGAACATCGCTTACATGATGAATATCTTCATTTATACATATTCATTTATCATATGCATTATAGTACAATTTCTAAATTATGCAAATTATCTTCGTCCCGGTTTTAGTAGAAATTCTTTCAAAGAAAAAAAGTACCGGAACATTTTATGGGGAAAAAAGAAAAATGGATAAGATTAAGGGATTGTCCCGTATACGGGTTATGTCAATGAGCGAATTTGACACTCAAACTTGCAATAAATTTTTAATTTAATCGTTAGGTATCAGTAGAACAGCTGGCAAACATTGTTTAAATGTGCTAAGCTCTGGTTCTAGGAATTTCTCAGGGAAAACGTTACAAAAATGTAAGTAAATGAGACGAAAATGTGTCGTTATATCCAGTCATTGTGTTTTCGTCGGCGTTATCAGCGAGGCTCATTTTCATTGTTCGCTAAGGGAATAATTGTTGTTGTCTATCGTTCGCTAACTACCAATTGCTCACGTTATAGCCGAGCTATCGTTATAACCTGTTTAGATTGTATAAGTTCTACTGTATTTGTCAATAAATATGCAGGCAGATTTGGTTATAACGGCATTGAAAAATCTGCGAAATTTTGTCGGTACAACCCAGGTTAAATGTTTTTAGACAAAAATTTTATAATGAATCAAAATTATAATGCAATCAAATACTGTGCATGAGGCTGTTATTTCATTTATTCACGATTATGGGGACCATATTTGATCAAAGAAAAGGTGGGGAAGCAAATTGCGATTATTTTGAATATTAAAAGAGTGAACGATAATGTTATTAAATCCTAATTATGGTCATAATAGTATTATGGCATGCATTGATAGTTGCGACCATAAGATATTACACCCAAGCCTCGACCAGGAATATTTTTCCATCCATTACGAATGTTTTAATAAGCCGCTGTGGTGGTCGAGTGGTTATAGTGACGGACTCGCGATGCGAGGATCCGGGTTCGAACCCCACAGTGGCGGTCGGCTGAAGTTGGGTTTCTGTGGTTCCCAACTTCAAGGCGCAAATGCGAGCCGATCTCCCCGTTAAAAAGTCTCGCCACAGAGAGCAACAGTCCTACAACGATAAATCATTCAATCATAACACTTCACTCATAGTTAGAAAAACTGATGGCAGATGGCAGCACTACACATAACAAGCATTACACAGAAACAAAACTTTACGTCAGGTTGCACTACACGTACACGCACATTCCCGCATGTACCGATTCATTGGGGGTTCCGGGGTGTTCCGGGGGGGGAAATGGCTCGGGGATCTATGAGGGTCTTAAGTCAGCCACCTCGTTGGGCAATTTGCCTGTTGTGGCGTTGTACTTGTACTTGTACAAATTTCTGTGTTTTTTGTGCTTATTTTATAAATTCCTCTTTCTACTTCATTTTTAAATGCGAATTCTTCATGAATTCCAGATTGTTGATTGTGAATTGCATTTCTAAATCTTGAATGAATGTATTTTGTCACAACGTCTGTATGTATTTTGTCACAACGTCTGTATGTATGTAGGTTGTCACAACGACTGTATGGAATGTATGTTGTCACAACGACTGTATGTATTTTGTCACAACGATTGTGTTTATATTGCGATAAAATTTTCAAAAACATTTGCTCAACGATTGCTTGTATGTTGTCACAACGATTGTGTGTATATTGTAGCAACGAGATTGTATATATACAAGCATATAGCATTCAACGAATGCATATTGTACCCTACTATAGGGAAGGGAGTCATCCCGATCTCCCTCCTTGTCTTTCAGAATTTTCTCCAGCAGACCGTGTCCTCCGGGGCAATGAGCTAAAATCGCGTAGCCGACAGTACCTGGTCGTGTTCGGTCTGTTCTGTTCTGTATGGAGCATTCTTGTGTTATTTAGGCTCATAATGTCATGTTAGCATTATTTCAACATATTACTCCAGTTCAAATATTATATATGTGATGATGGGAGATTATGAACAAATCCATGCTATCCTGTTGTTGTTGTTGTTTTCGTAATTCTCGCAATAGCAATAATAAAAAAGCATATCATTTTTTATCCATTTTACTTTTTTTAAAATTCCTCCAATAGCATAATCTGCATCCTGCACAATATTTCTTATTCGACACGGTTTTGAAGAATATGCAACGTGTTTCAAGGTGAGCAAATGTTTTTGAAAATTTTTTTTGCAAAACGCACCCCGAGGTGCGATATCGAAATCAAAGCCTATGATGATTTTTCCATCATTGGGAAATCAATGCAAGAGCTTACTAATTCTAAATGTGTGTTGTTTGAAAAATGAAAACGCGGATAACTTTTTTAAGACTCTTTTTGTGTGTTTTTAGTGAAATTTATAGCAGTTATAATTTTAATTAACAACTGGTCTAATAGTTATTACTGTGATGAAAATTATGATAGGTATTCTATAATTACTGCTGGAGAAGTTTTTTTCCCTTACATAAAATCCGTGAAATAGAAAACTGCAGTCAAAATAACCCTATTTTAGGTCTGTCGCGAAATTCCGCGGGATGGGAAGAACAATAAAGATAAATAATATTGTTACGTAAATAGTTCTTATTTATCATTTATTATGCCATTTTTCGCCTGTAAATAGCCTACGCGTTTCCCTGTAAATCTCGCGAAATTAACGAAAAGCTTGGCACGTTTGGTGACAACGCCGATAAGTTGGCGACGCCATGACGCCAAAGGAAAGGGTGGGATCTCAACGAGACTATAGTAAAACTCTCTCGAACCTTTCTTCGGCTATATATAAGTACCACCACAGCTGAACTATAAAAAGTTTTTACAATACGAAATCTCTTGAATGTGAGAGAAGTCGCGCTCTGTTTAGTGAGATATACAGTCGAATCCCGTTTTAACGAATACCGTTATAGCGAACATCTCGTTTTACCGAACACTTTGTTAATCCCCCGAATAAGTTTATATAGGAACAATGGTAGGTAGCCTGGAATTCCTTTATATTTTATAACGAAAATTTGTTTTAACGAAGTGATTCCTCCGGTCTCTTGGCGTTCGTTATAACTGTATTCGCCTGTAGTGAAGTCACTACTTGCGAATACGTGCACATAACTGTTCTGTAATATAAATCTGTATTGTCCTTCGAATTGGTTTCGTGCTTTGCCATCTCGAATGCTTGTGAGAGACATTATCCAGAACAATACAAACTGATATAATTATATCTTGGCGTACTCCGTTTATAGGGTCACTCCAGCTACGGAGTCATATTATTGCTCGCCCACGAGTGACCCCTATAACGAGGTTTGACTGTAATAGATGCGAAACTTGTAAACAAAAAGAAAAATCAAAAGTAGATTTTTATCATTGCCAGAGAACTCTGCTGCCGGATTTATATTTCGTTGCAGATATCTTTTCCAGCTTAGCTGTTTTTTATTATCGCAATGAACCAAGCCCGTTGTTGTTATAGTCGTGTATTTATGGCGTAAGAGTCTGTGATTTGAGTAATTTTGTAATACAAGTAAAACCCCTCTTAACGATCACCCCTCTTTTACGGCCAAATAATAAAGTTTCGCCTCGTATAATAAAAGTGTGCTTTTCAAACACTGTACAATAGTCACTCCTCTTTTACGGACGAATTTTATTGTCCCACTGGTGTCCGCAAAAGAGAGGTTTCATTGTACCATGTGAGAATCTTCGTGATGTTCAGTTTTTGTGAAAATACACAAAAAGAGGGAGGAAAACAAACAAAGTATATGATTTCAACTATTTTTATTCATCAACTATTATCGTTATAATTTTTTTCGTCGTACAAAAAGAATTAGTGATGGTGATGATCATGATGGTCATGATGGTGATCGTGATGATCATGATGGTCGTGGTGGTGATCGTGATGCTCGTGGTGGTGGTGATCATGATGGTGATGATGATCGTGGTGTTCGTGATGGTCATGATGATGATGATGGTCGTGGTGATCATGATGATGGTGGTCGTCGTGGTGATGGTGATGCTTCATATCACCAATTGTTTTGGCGTTCGATCGGTCGAAGATGGTGACAGCGCAGATCACAGCGAACAGGATAATAACGGCTTTCATATTGATATTCTGCTTATCAAACCTATAATTGATTCAATTTATCATTAAATTAATAAACTCAGAAAAATTCATATCTAAGTAATAATACACCAAGAAAATCGATTCCATTCAATTAGTGATTAGAAATTATTCCAAATAGAATAAATAATTCAAAACTCATTTCCTATAGGCAATGTTTGCCAATTTTCAATTTCATATTTTTAGTTTCACAATTTCAACATACAAATTCGTTGCATAGAAGTAGATTTACGTAAAAGTTATGGAAGATTTAACTAATGATTCATGTACAGGGAGGTCAAATGGTTTCGTAAGTTCAGATTTTTTTGCAGATTACAGTATTGAGAGGAAATCTCCTCGCCGCTGTGGTGGTCGAGTGGTTATAGTGCCGGACTCGTGATGCGAGGATCCGGGTTCGAACCCCACAGTGGTGGTCGGCTGAAGTTGGTTTTCTGTGGTTCCCAACTTCAAGGCGCAAATGCGAGCCGATCTCCCCGTTAAAAAGTCTCGCCACAGAGAGCAACAGTCCTACAACGGTAAATCATTCAACCATAACACTTCACGCATAGTTAGTAAAACTGGGGGCAGATGGCAGCACTACACATAACAAGCATTACACAGAAACAAACTTTACGTCAGGTTGCACTACACGTACACGCACATTCCCGCATGTACCGATTCGTTCGGGGGGGGATTCCGCGTGGGGGGGGGGGGTGCATGTATGGTGTAGCAGTAGTAGGTAGGGGCTCGGGGATCCATGATGTTCTTAAGTCAGCCACCTCGTTGGGCAATTTGCCTGTTGTGGCGTTGTATTTGTATTTATATCATAATGCCCGTCTCAAAACTTTACATCGAGAATCTGACGTTGCGTTTACACATTAGAGAAGGCAAACATGACCACTAACCGCCCAGAGAGACCATCTGGGAGAAATTTGCTCTCTTTCCCAAAGGAATGGATGGTCTCGCAGACCCATTAGAGCAGTGGCTACAAAAATGGGCGTCGCCAACCTATGTCGGAGGTGGCAAAAGTTTGAGAACAACTGATATTCTGTCGTCAGTAGTTTACTTTGGATCTTTCAGAAATATTCATCGGTGTGACCGAAATGTTTTTCCAGTTCCCGTTATATTTTCATAACTATTTTCACTTCTTATTGCCATCATGCTCAGAATAGTGTCCAACAGCGACCGACACAAAAAATTTGGTTGCGCTGATTTTGTCACAATGAGTCTAAGCAGTCGTCGCCAATGGGTCGAAAAATTGGCTCAATCGGTAATCGTCAATCTCACGGTAACCTCGCATATGGAATCCTAACCCCGTTATAACACCCTGTATCCATCATCTCCACAGTAGAGAAAAGATTAAATATTGATGGAAGATTGAATATATATATATTATTTAAAATATTTTAGTCAATGTCCAAAGAGCGGTTTGTTCACGAAATTCGCCATTCACATCGTATATCTCTCAGCCTCTGGACATCGGCCATAATATATAACGAATACTAATCTAAATCTCATTCAGTAGGTTCCGATTACAAATGCAAAAAATTTAAAATGCATGTTATATAGAATTCGATAACAATAATATTTCACTATCGATATAAGATAAGATAAGACAGAAAAATTAGTTATTATATCTTACCTATCAGATACAAAAATGTTCAACTCGAGTATGGATTAATTTCCAAAACTGCGTGATTTTGCCAAAGTAAGCCGCTGCTTTTTATAGTATTTGCTCGTTTCTACTATAACCCTGACCGTCAAAGACTTTCTCTATTTTTTTGCATGTATGTCCTAATTTACACACCGAGTCACAGACAGAAAATCAGTTCAACCATAAAACTGTCTCTTCAGCTCAATACCTCCATTTTTTTAATGTTTCATACCTTTATTTTTATAGGCGGAACTCTGTTTCCATCATTTTCACGGATAAGTGAGAAAATATAACTATTCTTTTCTTTCTATTGATGAAACTGCATCAGCAAATGCTGATGGAAAAATATATATATAACGTGTAGAATTTTGAATTAGAAAAAAATAATTAACTATTAGTGCGTGGGAAAAAGAAATTCACTTTTCTAATTTAATTTGAATGCCGTGAACAATTGAGCTCAAAGGCGGCTTGAACGAAGGGCAAGGGTTTTGCGGTGTACCCGGGTGGCAGCGTAGACTTTGATTAGACTTCAAAACATTTAAAAGTTTCACTTAATAAAAATTTCCATGACATCACGCGTTTAAGCCATACTTCGATAACGGAGCTGTTGAGAAAACTTGAGGGAATGGACAAAGCCTAGGACCGTGATACAAGAAACAAGAATGTAATCTACCAGGGGGGGTTCGAGACAGAATCCCTACATATGCGCGACTTATTTTTTGCGCTTCCTATCTATCCCCTCTCCATGGCTCCAAATTCTGCTTCAGGTACCCTAGGCTGGAATCTTTCGTTTGGCCCCAAGTCAGATTTTTCGTGGGGGGGAAGGGGGCGGCTCATTCTACAGTTAATTTATAAGTGTGATAAAATAAGAATAGTTCGGACCATAAGGATGGAGCCCTGTCAGCCCTTCCCTTGTGGAGCCATGTACAGCCCTCACAGCTTATTCTAACAGTTATTAACAAAAACAAAATCAATTTAGTTTTTTCGTCCTTTCATCTAGGATTTTGCCTCGAATTTCCGTCGCCCAGAGCGGACAGAAATCATTTTCTTTGATTTTTACCAAGTGAATGAAACTTTTTTCGCACATTCACGTCGGAATTAGCCTCTTGAGCGGCACCCCGTACTGCCGTAATGGCTCACCTAGCCTAAGAACCCCCTCTTGTAGCCTACTCTATCACGAGGAGCAAGTGCGCAATTTTGATTCCCTCACCTAGTGTTTTTCCAAGAACGGTCAAATGAAGGCAAAGGAAAAATTCGGCTTCTCCCTTGTCCGTTCCGTAGAGCAGTGGTTCCCAACCGGGGGTCCCAGGATATTCCAGGGGGGGGGGCATGGAGGATAATGTCGCAAAAGGGAAGCCATGGCTGTTGATATTGGGGGCCACGAAGAAATTTATTAAAAAACACTGAGCATAAGGGTCTGTTTGAAGTAGTTGAAAGATGAAATTTAGTACTTGAAGTGTCAAATATTTCAAGTTTCACGAAAACAAGCACAATGTCATTTTTGTATGTGTTCATCCAATTTTTCATAAGTAGGGCTCTGATTTTTATGACCTAAAGATGAAACGTCGTTACTGATAAGTTATTAGCTACTACTTTCTTCTTTAGGTCATAAAAATCAGAGCCCTAGTCATAAGCTTGTGTTATCAATAATTATAATATTGAGATGAATGTATTTATATATACAGTGTCACTTTAATGACATTGATTGACAGTAATATTTATTTGAAGACAACCAACCAAAAAATTGCGTTAAATGCGGATAAAACGGTTTTGTTGGCCCACATAATGATGCTGCAAAGATAGCGAAGACACAGTACTCGTCAGGAAACAGACTACGATCAAATATCCCTTAAGAATCATCACGGGACTGAGCTTTTAAGTACTGTATTTAACTTCAGAATATTCTGTAACTGTAAATTCATTTTTTTTCTGTTGTTTTGTTGCAAATCATGATGATATAGATGGCAGCACTGAAAAAAAATCATACACAACGCTACATAAGCACTCAGACTGTTAGACACACACACTTACAATTCCGGCACAAATCACTGGCTAGTAAATTGTCCATAGATGGCGATAGACCTGAGTTGTGCCAACAGCTTCTATAGCAGAACGCCTCCGCGCGAAGCTCGTAATGTCACTGAAGTCATCCATTTCATCAATAGTCTCTGCAAAAAAAAGGTAAAGATTTCGCATACGTCGGACTGCTATATCCGATGGCTGCAGCTGAAATAGACCACTTCGGTGACGTCAAAGCTTCGCGCGGAGGCTTTCTACTATAGTGATGTGTAAAATTATAACGCAATAGGGTTTTTCTTAACACCTCCGTATTAGCTGATATTTTCGGTTATCCGACGTTCCGCCGGCCCGTTTATGTCGGATAAGCGAGACTCTACTATACATTGCAAATTCGAAACTCGTAATCGTGACGCAAAGGATTGAAGCACATAAATGCAGTAAGACGGAATAAGGAGCCAGAGAATATTTTGTTTGCTAGACAGCAAACGTAGTTTTCTGTGGACGAGATTAACAAAATTTTGAGATTAAATTACAAATTAATCGTACTGAATACAGTCAAACCTCTTTAATGAGTCACTCTTGGGAGAGCAAAAATATGACTTAGTAAGCGGAGTGACTCGTTAAACGGAGTAAGCCATAGCTGTGCCAATTCCTGCCTTCCTATGGATGTATTCATGCAGGAAAAGCCAAATTTTAGTTATTTAAACGTGCTCAATCATGAAAATTGATTACTCGAGTTTCTTAATTAATTAATGTTTATTTGCTACATAATTACGCGTTTGAAAACACAAAAATAGTACCTTTTCGATTTTTCAGAATTCGAAAATTTTTCCACATATTTATGGTAACCAAAATATTGTCTTCTTGTATATAGCAGTTTACTTTTTCTGGAACATTATAAATGAAAATAAAATACATATTCTTTATCTATGAGTTGGATAAAAATTCTTAATTTTACACTGAAAAAAAAACTATCGGGTTTTGTTTGAATGGAATTTGTGGTTGAAGAAGTGATTCTTCTCTCCAAAGAAGAAAGAAATTGGAAGTCTGTCTGTTGTGCTTTCCAGTCCCGATACAAATTTTCTTAATAGATCGATAGAATCCTTGGCCTCTTGTTTGGAAGACATCTTTTCAGGAGGTATTTCTTCGTCTGTTTCGTCATCGGATATGTTTTTACTTTCCGAATCTCGAAATTTCTTGCGCTTTGTAACCCCATCGTGCCCTGCCGAAATAATCACCTCCTTAGGTGCCAGGATACTGTTCAAACGTGTACGGGGTATTCCCTTCATCTTAGCGAATGCAACTTTTGTCATTCCCGATTTTTCATACTCAACCACTAACGCTGCTTTGTTTTTAATGGCGAACGATTTGTTTTTTTTTAATTTGGAGAACATTCTGACAGTAGGATGAGAGCGGACACAGAAAACTATGTTGTGTATGTCTGGTGAAAACTATAAAAATAAAACCTCGTGATTTTTTTTTTTTTTTCTGTAATGAACACCAGGGTTAATAGATGCTCTACAATCAATCGTCTAGCCAAGATTTGTTTCAAACGTCAAAAAACAGCCAAAAATATTGAATTCGCCCTATAAACTAGACGTTTTTTCCCCTTAAAAAAAAAAAAAAAAAAACCCCTGGCGAATTTCTGCCATGGATACAGCTTTTTCAGCTAATGCTGCCCAAAAACCGCAACTTTATAAAAAAAAAAAAATTCTTGCTGAACCATTCCCAAATAAGAAACAGCCTAATGTTGACAGAAGGATTCTGTTAACAAGCCCTGTAGTAAAAGGTATGGATGGGGGAATGGAGACGGCTTCAGTGGCTTCTGCTTGAGAAATGCTATAGGTATAATAAATCTTTGACACAGCAAGAGTGAACGACGAACTTCCGTATATATTGTACGCAGTTTCGGATTTGAATGGTAATTTTCGAAAGGGTGCTTTCGCAAAAGTGACTTATTAAGCGGAGTAGAGTGACATTATCAGGAGTTCAATAACATTAGTACCCCATAGAGGACAATTGAGACTTCCAAAAAGTGACCCGGTAAGCGGAGTGACGGGTTAACCGGGTGACGCACTAACGAGGTTTGACTGTATTTTTCGAATGCTCTGAATCATTGGAAAAGCACAATTTTCCACGTTTTAGTCAGAAAGCCATCCACAATCACGTTCTATAAGACCTCGATTTACGACTTCGCACGAAAGAAAAAAACGGTATCTACCCACGTGATGTTTATTTGTTGAATTTCTCGGGCTTTGAATATATCGACAGTTAAGGCTAAGAATGAGGTTTATTACCAGTTAAGGCTTAAGAAGAATTGAAAAAAACTGTTTTTATGGTTCATATGGAAAATTGTCCGTCAATTGGCCCTCTCAAAGCCACAACATTCAAACACACAACGCACCACATTTCGAGATGTTAGACCTGACTCAAAACCACGTTGCTTATGGAGAGAAATGAATGTAAATGAGAGAGACGAGAAGAAAAATGCAATTTATAGATGTCCCGAGGCATTGTTATAATTTCGAAGTAAAACTACTCTCATACTTCAGCAGACATCAGGCTAGAGGTTCTGTGATGGTATGGGCGACATCCACATCCAATGTACAAGCATATTTTACAATCTTAGATAAGAGACTGGATGCACATCAATACATAGAGGCACTAGGAAATCATTTCATTCTTTTTGGTTAAATTTTAGGGGTGGGAGCAGAACTTTTTCGGCAGGACAATGATCCCATGCATATGTTCAACGTTGCGAAAACCTATTTCAAAATGAAAAATGGGCTCTACTGGCCTAGCCACCGATGAGTCCTGATCTCAGCAATATACTCATTAAGTGTACTTCAATGGGCGACAGCTCAGTTCAACGAACGCCTTGGAACATGCCATAGAAACTGAATGGTATAATTTGGACCCACAACTCCTACAAAGTTTGGTTCTTTCAATGGAAGAACACTTTTTTGAATGTCGTTCAAAAAATAATGGGAAAATTATCAGTTTTTAATTTCTTAATAATACGTGTTTGTCAGAAATTATAATGCATTTGATTGTTCCATAAACCTTTGGACCACGAAATTTTAACAACTTTTCTCTGTTATACTGAGAAAAGAAGATTCAATAAACTTTTGGGACATAGTGTAATATACTTAATTGAAATCACGTATTCGTCATAATAATGATGTTAACCTGTTTCTTGAAAGCCGAATCACAGCTTTGATATGTGAATGATTATCAACGGAAATTACATGCGAAACCCAAAACGTTTTCGAATAACGATAACTCTGTTTACGTAAGTATAAGGCGTGAAAAATATTACTGAATAAAAAAAAATTATCAAGAGAATGCAAACAATGCAGATAATTTTCTAAATGTTTTTATTCATCAATAAATAATGCTATTTTGTTTTCAAGTCTTGATTGAAAAAAACTCAATGGTGATGATGATCATGATGGTCATGATGATGATCGTGATGTTCGTGGTGATCGTGATGCTCATGGTGATGATGATCATGATGGTGATGGTGGTCGTGGTGTTCGTGATGATCGTGGTGATGATGATGGTCATGGTGATGATGATCGTGGTGATCATGGTGATGGTGATCGTCGTGATGATGGTGGTGTTTCATATCACCAATGGCTTTAGCGTTCGATCGGTCGAAGATGGTGACGGCGCAAATCACAGCGAAGAGGACAACAACGGCTTTCATTTTGAAATATTACTCCTTAGAAAATCTGTAATTGATACGATTTGATTAATAAAATCAGAAAAATCCATACCAAAGGTATAATAAATTAAAAACCAACAAATTAGTTTCCAAATCAATAAATAATCTCAATAACTATCCCAAACAAATAAATGATTTGAAACCTATTTTCCATAAGCAATGTTTCTTCATATCACAACTTCATCAGACTAATTCGTTTCTCAGAAAAGAAATTTACTTAAAATTTCTGGAAAATTGAATACATGATTTACTGAGTGCACAATATGGTTCAGAGTACATTGTACATACAATACTGAGTGTCCAAATGGGTTCGGAGTCTACGGAAATCTGACGCTGTGCACCCATTGGGACACCCTGTACCTTTTTCACTTCATGAAATGCATATATAGTCGAATACCGCTATAACGAACTCCAAGAGACCAGAGAAATCGTTTCGCTAAAACGAAATTTTGTTATAAAGGAATTCCAGGTTTTTGCATTGATTCTATGTAAACTTATCTGGGGGAATGAGAAAAGTGTTGGTTAAAACGAGATTTTTTCGCTATAATGGTATTCGTTAAAACGGAATTCGACCCTAATTCAAACTGGACGATTAATTATTATTTTAAATATTCTGGCCAATGCCCGAAGTCAGTCTATCTTACGTCTCACGAAATTTGTCCGCACCATTGCATATCGACATGAGTTCAGACATTGTGGACATGAATACTGATGCGAATGTCATTTAGTAGCGAATTTGATCTAATTCACCAGTTGTTGGAATTTGTTAGGAAAAACTGATGGCAGATGGTGACACACACACACTAAACAAAACAAGCGTTACGCAGAAGCAAACTTAACTTCACTACACGTACACACGCATAACAATTCGTTAGAGAGTTTCGCACAGAAATGTGGATGAGGTGCGTGTGTGGTTTAGTAGTAGGCTGGCCATATTTTCTCGAGAGACATACGGGAAATTGGGATCACAAATACAAGAAAATACGGGGCATTGCCAATTATCGCCAAAAATGGCGCCAAAACTATACAAAGTTGCCAAATATTCGTGAAATTACGGAAAAACCACAATGGTGGGAAATGAAGCATTGAAATGAATTCCACGAAAAAAAACGTTCACCACGACAAATGTGGGAGATTAATATTATTATTTATAATTGTAGTTATCATAATATAATTTATGAGTTGAAAAATAATTTCAATCTTTGACTTCAATAAAGAATAAAAATTCAAGTAGGCTTCCTGTAAAAAATCTGAAAAAACCGGGACACTTTTGCCAAAAAGTCGGGACGGCAAGAAAAACAAAAAAACGTGGACTGTCCTGGACAATACGGGGCGTATGGTCACCATATTTAGTAGTTGTTGCAATTTAAAAAAAAAATTATAAAAAAATGTAAAATATGTACACAAAAATCAAAGAACCTCATTAAAATCTTATAGTAGGCATATGAGATAATATTTAAACTTTAGTTTAATTATTTATAAAGATTTACCTATATCAGCCACAAAAGTGTTCAACTCGAGTGTGGATAAATTTCCAAAACTGTGTGATTTTCAAGAAGTAAACCTCAGCTTTTTATAGTATTTGCCACATTCTACTAACCCTGACCGTCAAATACTCTCGATATTTTTTACATGCATGTCCTAATTTTGAGACAGAAAATCAGTCCAACCGTGAAACTGTCTTCAGCTGAATACTCTCATTTTTTTTTTAAATATCTTTATTTGAAAAACAGCGGAACTTTCCATCGTCCTTCTTCACGGATAAGTGAGAAAGGAATGATTTTTTTTTCTTTTCGTATATATTGTATTGAATGTATTTACACGTTAACACTGAAGAATTAAAAAAAATTGCCGAATTATTAAGAAAAAATAACTATTAGAGTACTAAAGTTTATTTTAATGTCGTGGACTATTGAGCCAATGAAGCTTGTACGTTTGACTATAGTTTTTGGTTGTCCATGTAGGTGTAAAAAACATTTTTTTAAACTGTTTAGGTAAGATTTCAGTGATTTGTGGTTTCATAAATGAGAGATTTCTGTAAGAGTAACACACACATAGAAAGGTAGCAAATGTGGAAGCGCAGGAGCACCCGCTACATGCATCTGTATATACACAAAACCGAAAAATTGTACCTGTACACGATCTTTCGTTGACCACCGTCTCAAGTCTGTCCGTTAATGAGTAAAATCACGCGTTTATTAGTCTTAACATATTCAGGGCGTGCGAACGCGGATCCGATGGGGTCGGGTCGGTCGCCCCTTCTAAGAGCCAAACAGGATAGGGTAAATTCGTCTACCCGTTGAATATACAGGATGATCCAAAATGCACCTATACAATAAGTCGCTTCTCCGATGCATCGCCCTCGATACGCCTCCATATCTCCGCTCCATTCGCAGCTGAAGGTATCTGCCTTCGCTCCTTTTCAGACTGAAAATGTGTGCCTCCGCTCCATTCGAAGATGAGGACACATCTGCCTTTGCTCTATTCGCAGCTGAAGATGTCTGCCTTTGCTCTATTCGCAGCTGAAGATGTCTGCCTTTGCTCTATTCGCAGCTGAAGATGTCTGCCTTTGCTCTATTCGCAGCTGAAGATGTCTGCCTTTGCTCTATTCGCAGCTGAAGATGTCTGCCTTTGCTCTATTCGCAGCTGAAGATGTCTGCCTTTGCTCTATTCGCAGCTGAAGATGTCTGCCTTTGCTCTATTCGCAGCTGAAGATGTCTGCCTTTGCTCTATTCGCAGCTGGAGATATCTGCCTCCACTTCATTTGCCGCTGAAGATGCCTGCCTTATCCCCATTTTGTAATTGAATATGCCTGCCTACTCCCAATTTGTAACTGAAGATGCCTGCTTTCGCTAATTTTGATTCTGAAGATATCTGCCTCCGCTCTATTCGCAGCTGAGCACATCTGACTCAGCTTCGTTCACCGCTGAAGATGTCTGCCTGCGCTCAAGCACAGATTCAGTTGAGCTGGGGGGAGGGGGGGGGATAGGAACGATCGTACCACAAGAGTCGAATAATATGGGGAAATCTGTTTGTCCCGTAAAATACGGGGTGATTCAAAGTACTGACGCAGTTCAGCCCCTCCCGACACATCGGTCTGCATCCCGCCTGAGAGCGTATGGTCAGAACAATGGTATCTTCTGGGAAGATTTTCAGTCCTTACGGATGATTTCCCTCACTCTCATCGTTAGGATACAGCTTCGAACCCCGTTGGTGTCACACTGTTGGTCAGATGAAGTTTGTTTTCTGCGATTTTCCAGCTTCGATATTAGAGTGGGAGCCGTGGTCCTCCCATCTGAATTTTTTTTTTCCCTCAGAGACTAGACAGACCTTCAACGCTATACTTATACAGCATGATAACACATTTGCACCAATATGAACGAAAAAATTTTAACTCTGACAACACATAACTATGTTAGGGACACACACACTCAACACGTTCCTGCGTGTAACCAATTAGTTAGTTATTCCCCAGAAGAAAGTATGCGAGGTGCATGTATGCAGTGAAGAAGCATGATGGTATGCCTGCTATCAAAGTCTTCGAGTGATTGATACTAAGCAGCTTAGGGGCGACCATATGATTCATATTACTCGGTAAATTCCCATCATTCAGGCCGTCCCGACATTTTTAGTAAAAAAATACCCCTTTTTTTTCAGCAAAGGCCAGTTTCAATTTTTACTCTACACGGAAATTTGTGATTCCACTGTGTGATTTGCAGTAGGTCTTAGTTTCTTTCCATTAATGACTTTTCGGAAATTTTGGCAATACTCTAGTTGGTACCTTTGCTTACTTTTGGCGTACTTTTTAGCGGCAATTCTGGACTTCTCGTATTTTCTCGAGGGTATATGGTCAACCAACTCTAGCTGCTCTTCTGTATAAATTCAATGCTCTTGTTGATGTCAACTGGTGTTCTTTTTTTTTTTTTAGAGATCATGAGTCTAGATGCCGATTTATAAGACTGCCGATTCATGCTGGCAGTGTCTTTGTATAGTGTGCGTCATGCAATACTTGGATCGTTAGCATACAAGCACACACATTCAGTTACTTGCATTCTTTTCCTGATTGCTTTGTTTCCTTTCTTTGTACTCAAATTTCATTGACAGTGAGTGAACATTGTGATGTTTCCGAAAGGACTCCCAATTTTGAATTTTGCCATGACATAACTTGGAAACATGATCGACATGAAGATGGAACAAGTGTTTGATGAGCAGACCTGAGATTTTAAATGCACCGGTTTGCAAAACTAATAAGAATTTTCACAAATAGATAACGCCACACTCAGTTTAATTCACGACATTTTTCTGCGGGGCTGTTTGACGGTCATTAAGACGGTGCACATCTGTTTGAACAGTTCATCTGTGAGGCAAATGAATCCATTGCAGTAGACCAACGGTTCTCACCATCTGTCGCCTCGCGGAACCCTTTTTTTAGCATATAATTCCTATTGTGAAGCCCGTAGGCTCCTCTTTTATTTTATTTTTTTCAAATGGCCCCTGGGAAGTGCATACGGAACATCAGTTGAGAACCGCTGCAGTAGACACATTGCAGGGGGGAAAAAAATGGCTTTAAACTCCATTCTTCACTTTCATCATATCTTCACTAGGCAAAGCAACAATTTCGAATCCATCGAAATGTGATGTGAAGTATTTTCCCACGTTTTGGAAATTTTCAATCCATATTCACAAAATATTACCCGTGTTTGTTGGACATTGCGTGAAGACTGTGGCGCCATCCACGAGCCAAATTTGTTAGGGATTTCACAAACCGGGAGACGAGATTTTAAACTCTATTCCTGCTTATTGAACGAACAGCTTCAATTATCATTATTGAAATAACATAACTTGGAAAGAGTGATAGCTAGAAAGATGAAATGAACTGTTCGTTTGACGGGCAGCGCTCGAATTTAAATTTAGCTGGTTTGTGAAGTGAGTTTTAATTATGGATAATAGAGGGCTCCAGAGTCTCGGTGTAATGTCCTAGTTTTTGGAGTTATTTCTGAAACACTCTGTGTCTTGGAAATATGAAGAACTTGTTTTCATTTGAGTTTCTGCCGGTCAAGACACCGTCACTGGTTGTTAAGTTGGCCCTCGAATAGAAAAAAGGTGGTTACCTCAATCGATGCAAACACAAAAACCACAACAGGTAAATTGTCCAAAAAGGTGGATGAAAAAAGATGCCCATATGGATGTCAAATATAACCAAAATACAGCAACACAATATAAAAGCACATACCACGAAAGAAAAAACGAACAATTAATATCATATAATACACTGTCCATAAAAAGATTATGGTGGTCTTAATCTCTATAAGTAAGGATCGTGTTCCTCTAGATTTATCCTACTATCTATCGTACTTCTTTTTTGTTAATTGTGTTAAAAATTCACGACCTCCGGAGGTAAGCTATTCCATTTATTAATGACTCTATTCTAGAAAAATTTCCCTGCGACACCACAACCTAGAACTGTCCCCTCACTAAACGATAATGGTGCTCCCTTGTCGAAGCAGTTGATTGACGGTATATTAACAGCTCATGGTTCATTCTATCCATCCCGTTGAAAATTTTAAACACGTCGATCATATTCCACCGATATCTGCGTTGCTCCCCAATGTAAATATATTCAAGTTTTTGTTCATATCCTTGTGAGCCAACAAGAGCACGCGTAGCTCTTCTTTGCACCCCCCCCCCCCACAACCAAGCCTATGTCCCTCTGTAGGTACAGTTCTCCCAAAACCTTAAGGAATACTCCAGTCCTGGACGAACTAAGCCTCGGAAAAAAAGTTGCTCTTTCAGGAACTACATCACAATAATGAAGGTACGTATTGAACTTTGAGCATTGCTTTTCTGAAGATTTACAAGCAGTTCCCGAGACTTTGGATAATTTATAATTAATAGGCTTCTCTAATGATTAGAGGCCGGATTATATGCACTAAAAAAGTAGAAAAATATGCTCTAAAAATATGCAAATATGCACTTGAAAATGCAAAAATAGCCACTTGAAAATGCAAAATTAAGCACTTAAAATGCAAATAGTTCATTTAAAATCCCAAAATGTGCATTAAACACCACAGAATATGCACTAAAAATCTTGAAAACTCGAAAATTCCGAAATATGTACAAAAAACGAGAAAATACGCATAAAAAACATTACCATGCAACAAAAAACAAAAACATGTGCGCAGAAAATGCATATTTTCTCTACGTGCGTATGCATTTCATTTACAAAAAAATATCCCCCTCATATCCTCATATATATATATATATATATATATGCAAATAACTTCTACGTATTTTTTATTCAGGCATTTTTTAATTGCTAGTTTGTTGTAGCTGCTCAATAACCAAAGAATTTCGACACCATTTTCTAAAAAAAATTTAACACTTTGATATATCTCTAGAAATAAACTTACAATAAAACGATTAATATTCATAAAATACTTTATAAATATGTATATATTCACTAAATTTCCCCTGTGGGAAAAAAAACCGATGTTATGACAATATTATGAACAATAGTTATTTGAAAGATTATATAAAAATGAGAGCTTAAATAAACCTTCCAAAATATGTACTTATACTGAAAATTCTTTGATTTTACGCATTTATATGCATTAATGCTCAAAAGGCCAAAATATGCAAATGCATATGTGCATATGCATTTGCATATAATCCGGGCTCTACTAATGATTAATAATGAATGGATTTTCAATCCAGGAATGATTGATACCTAATTCCCTTTTAATCAGTGGAATGGTTTCCTCTTTTTATTGAAGAAACTTGCAATATAAAGTTTATTTTTGTTTCACAAGAAAATTTGATGAAATTCTATGCCAGGTACACAGTATTATATGATTGTCAAAACATGGAGTGCATTCATTTTCCATACCTTTTTATACAGTGCAAAACTCAAAAATTTACCGTACACTAATGATAATTTGGGTCTTTGATAGAAATACCAACATCACAAACACCGAACATTGCCGCTGTGGTGGTCGAGTGGTTATAGTGCCGGACTCGTGATGCGAGGATCCGGGTTCGAACCCCACACTGGTGGTCGGCTGAAGTTGGTTTTCTGTGGTTCCCAACTTCAAGGCGCAAATGCGAGCCGATCTCCCCGTTAAAAAGTCTCGCCACAGAGAGCAACAGGCCTACAACGGTAAATCATTCAACCATAACACTTCACTCATAGTTAGTAAAACTGGGGGGCAGATGACAGCACTACACATAACAAGCATTACACAGAGACAAGCTTTACGTCAGGTTGCACTACACGTACACGCACATTCCCGCATGTACCGATTCGTTGGGGGGGGGGGTGCATGTGTGGTGTAGCAGTAGTAGGTAGGGGCTCGGGGATCCATGATGTTCCTAAGTCAGCCACCTCGTTGGGCAATTTGCCTGTTGTGGCGTTGTATTTGTATTTGTATCATTTTAATGAGTTTTAGAGAAATTAAAAGACAAACCAAAACAGAAAAATGAAAGCAAATGTTGGAAGCATTGCTTTTAATTATTTATACTGTACACACTTTTCTTTTAATGAATGAAAAGGTATTGAAAGTAATTAATTAGTCTTTTGCTTGGGAAATCTTTGTGAAATCCAACATTTTCACGGAATCGGTAGATGAAATCTATTCCCGATTAATTTCGCTTAGGTTTCTTCAATTCAACTTCTAAATCAATTGTTTCTTATTATTTGATTATGATAATTTAGTAAAAATAACATTTTCAATTTTAAAGCGTTATATATATATATATATAGACCAGGGGTTCTTAACCTTTATCAGCCTCGACCGAAAATCAACAAAATCAACTTCAGTACCCATAAGACTTTGTTTTTTCGAAATCAGTGGAAACAGTGACGCAATACGTGTATATGTATAACAGAACTGTAAGTGGATTTGTACGACTCATCTTGGAAGCCCCTGGAATGACGTTTTGGTCGTGACCCATAACTCAAGAATGCCTGCCTAAGTCTAAGGGGATTTGCACGGCCCATTTCAGAAACGTCTGCGAATCAAGTTTTGCTGTGAACCTTGATATGGATAGCCAAATTATCACATGCCGAAAGCAAGAGTTGGGAACAATTTGTATTTCTGAAAATACAAAGTATTCCAATTAATAGTGTACGATTTAATCGGGGTTGCGCAACCTTCAGCCCGCTAGCCATACGCGGCCACAGAGAGGGTTCCTTCTGCGGAAGTTGTTCTGGTAGGAAACTATATCAATACACACAAAACGATATATACAAGGTGTCCCGTGAATGGTTTCAAAAATTCAAAAAAATTGAGGGGTTATCGGATATTTTAATGTTTTTATGTGCTTGCGCCATAGTTACTCTCACGGCAGGAAAAAAAAATTAGTTCATATTTCTGTCCATAAAAGGTGCAGCACGAAAGCAATTATTGCAAATACAGTCGAAACCCGTTATAACGAGCTCTGAGAAATCACTTTGTTTTAACGAAATTTCGTTACAAAGGAATTCCAACTTTTTGCAATGTTGCAAACGTATCTGAGGGATTAGGAAAGTGTTCTTTAAAACTAGATTTTCGCTATAACGGTATTCGTTAAAATGTAATTTGACTGTATAACAAATCAGAGTCCTATAAAATGCAGGGTGTACGATTAACAGCTCATTTCTGAAGTTCCTGTTACTGGCGCTTACATAAGGTTTACATTGTTATGTTGACATTAGTGGATAAAGCGCTATTGGCGAAGAAGCTTTACGAACGTTTCAAACAGAGAAGTGATTGAAGAAAGGTTCAGGTCCCTTCACACTCCTACCGGAATTTCGTGCAGTGCCGTTTACCGTCAGAAATTTGCACAATTAATTTTTCACGCACAAAAACAAATTCTCCTTGGTGAGAGTAACTTTTTCGCACACCGCGTTCAAATATACCGGTTCCTTCAATTTTTTGTGAATTTCTAAATTATTTACGAATTTATGGGAGACCCTGTATAGTTGAGATTCTGTCCGCGGTTGGTTTCAGCATTATCTGGTCAGTGGACTGAAAAGGCTGTGCACCCGTCGCGTCGTGTAATGCATATACTTTGAGTATGACCTCGACTAGATTTTACTGACTTTATAATTAGAAAATTGCCTTTTACTGGAAGGAAGAGCATGAGCAAGGTTGTCGTATTTTGGTGACTTCTGAAGTGGAGTAGAGAGATGCATGTATAGTAGCCACCGCTTATAATAATCACTTAATAAGAATAAAATCAGCAAAAGCAAACGCGGTTTTAACATAGGAAAATCATTGGCAATAAGAATCAGATTTCCCCTTGTAAGAATAAAAAGAAACTGATCTTTTGTCAAGAAGTTACTGATAAGCGAATCTATCCAGAGCAGTGTTTCCCAAAGTGGCCAGTATCACCCCCGTGGGAGTGATAGAAAGGTCCAGGTGATGGTAGAAGCTACAGTTATAACATAGGATTCTATGGATTGGCTTGAGTTGGGGGGGGGGCGATGATTGGAAAATATTCTGAAGAAGAACACAATTTTTTGCACCTCTGATCTAGAGTTATGCTCTCGGACAATGATCAGGGCTTCATATCCCCTAGGCTGTCATCTCTGGTGGGTTCCCGGCAGCCTCACAAAAATGAGAACTGGTTGAAATTTTCGAGATTTTTCCAATTAAAGGCATAAGAAATATCACTTGGCCCCGGGGACCCATGACGCTCTTAAGGTGGTCCCGGTCCCTATAGGCCAGACTTCTCAGGAGCCATCTATCGGTAATTTATAGAGTGAAAAAAAACAAACAAATGGTGAGAATCATCCCGGGTCTCAGGGATGGAGCCCTATCAGCCCCACCCTTGTGGAGGTCATGACAATAGCACAGTAGTAGTAGAGTTATTATGTAACATTTTAGTCAGCCTACATTGACAACGAACGATGTTTAAGATCAACGATTTTTTATAATTGTTTAAACTAATTAAAAATTTTAGAAATTAATATATTCAATAAAACAAATTAATACATATTTTTTTCCCGGTTTCTACTTTAAGAACATCATAATCTCGCCTTCGCCCCCCGCCCCTTACGTACTCCAACGGTAACTGGAATAGTAACGGAGCAAAAAAAAATCCGGATATAAGAATCGACCGCTTATAAGAATAAAAATAACTGAACCAGTGATTCTTATAAGCGGCGGCTACTGCATTCCCCGAGAATATATAAGTGGTTCAAATATTTCTTTTTTTAAATCTTGATCGCTTCTTTCATCCGTTTGAATTTGGCGATACAATTCCGGGACAGCCCTGTTCGAAGAAACTATCAGGCTCACTATTGAATCCCACATTTAACTGATAATGAATACGACCTTCAAATATATGTAAAGCAATATTTATTATCTTAATAGTGACGTTCGTCCTTTGGGAATTTCAATATCCGAAGTAAGATAATGACTTGTTTGGAGACCGCAACTTTCAGCTGTATTTCACTCAATTGAAATCATGTATTATTCATAATGATGATGGTAACCTGTAATGAGTTCCTTGAAGGTCGAATAATAGCTTTAATAATTGAATTATCACGGGAATATTTCACGAAACCTGAAAAGTTTTAGAATAACGACAACTGTATTTACGTGGGTATATGGCGAGAGAAATACTGTTTGTGTGTAAAAGTATCAAAAAATAACGAAAATGCTAATATTTTCCAAAAATTTTTTTTATTCATTTTGTTTTAAATCTGATTGAAGAAATTCAATGGTGATGATGATCATGATGGTCATGATGATGATGATCGTGATGTTCGTGGTGGTCGTGATGCTCGTGGTGATGATGGTCGTGATGGTGGTGGTGATCGTGGTGTTCGTGATGATCGTGGTGATGATGATGGTCATGGTGGTGGTGATCGTGATGGTCATGATGATGGTGATCGTCGTGATGGTGGTGATGCTTCATATCGCCGATGACTCCTGCGTTCGAACTGCTGAAGATGGTTGCGGCGCAGATCACGGCGAAGAGGATAACTACGGCTTTCATGTTGATAATTTTCTTAGAAAATACTGCAGTGGTGACGACAAAATATTTTTGCAAAAATGCTGCAATTTTTTCAATAATTATGAAATTAATCAGAAAAACACTAAGAAACATCAAAACACTAACATTGAGGAAAAACTAAAATGTGCGTTTATCCATTTAGTACGTTAAATCCATATAGTAGGCCTACTTTGTTAAATAAAGTTAAAAAATTATACGAAGTTAAGTTGTTTCTTCACTCAAGCTACACGAATTTTGTAATTTACAATTATTATAAATACAGTCGACGCTCGATATAACGACCCCCCCCCCACCTTCGTCCCGTCGAAAAGGGATGTTATATTAGGAGGGTCGTTAATCATTTGATCATTTTTGTCGTATCGCGGTCATTTTCTGCACACGAGTGCCAATTAGACGGGGACCTGCAATTTATTGTCGATTTCGAACGGCAGCCTTGTTTTTTTGTTCTTTTCATACTCATCGAGAAGTAGGTGCTCTAACCCCTCGGTGTGGGACTCCCTGGTGTAGCAATCTTCTTCTTTGGCCATGTCGCCGTTTCTGTTATCGTCCAGAAAGTTTCTGACAAGGACGAACCGGGTGTCGAACTCGCGACAGCCTCTAAACATCCTTTTGGTACTTTAGGCGAGTATCTTATCGACCTGGGCTACCGCGCCCGGGAGGGTCGTTAAATCGAAACTGAATTATATATGATAGCCGTTCTATGAATACGTTTGGGACTTATCCTACCGGCCTTCTTATTCAATATTAATCAAATAAATATTTTCCCTACGTGATTTTTAATTTCGCAATATTTTTAACTTGTTTGAAATAAATTAATATTAGCGTCCATTCTGGTGGACGTATTCCATTGAAATTTGGTATATACGTTATATGGTCCATGGAAAAATAATGCAATAAACAAAACCACCACTTTTGACCACCTGGTGGTCAAAAATTGAACTGTACTTTTTTTTATTGCGTAAACCTCTCTACCATGTTCTCATTAAGATATCCTAAAAATTTGGCTGTATTCGGTTTTTGAGGGGAAAACTACTACTCAGAGTACGGGAACTTTAATTTTAATCACCCTGTATATATATAAATATAATACTATGACAATTTCATTTTTTCAAAGTGATAAAGAGCACTTTCCAGCACAGATTTATAAATTTTATCGAGAAAACTTATTCCAAAAATGTCTTACCTTTAAATCGTGAAATCGATTATATACTGAATAGATCTGTGGAATAATGACCAGGAGCTAGTAAGCTGTGTAATTTTCCGAACTGCAACCTGGCTTTTTATAGTATTTGACACTTTCTACTAACCATGACCGCCAAATACTTACTTTCAATAATGACCTAATTTCAATGAAACACGAGACAAATAATCAGTCCAACCGTGAAATTCTCCGTCCAATATTTCCATGATTTCTTTTTTTATTTTTCAATGGTATTCAAATGTGTTTTATATAAAAACAGTGAAAAACTTTCACATCTTTTCCACTCGAAAGGACAACACGTGAGAATTACCAAGAAAAAAAAACCCCTTTTTTTTACTTTACTATATTCAAACATTGGTACGAGACCAAGAAACCAAGTAATATAGTTTGAAGGGTTAATTTTTCATAAGGGGCCGTTCAAGTATCACGTAAGCAAATTTTTAGCCATTTTTTACCCCCTTCCCAGCAAAATTTCGTCATCAGCTCTGCCCCCCTGAATTCTAACGCATATTAGTGGGATTAGAGACGTACACTGGGGGAGGGTGCATGGGGGGGGGCCGAGCCCCCTTGACAATTTTTTTTTTAAATGCAAAAAAATATTTTTTTAAATTCAAATTTCGGAAGAAATTACTTTTATGTTATTATAATCAATTTCTGTTAATTTCAATGTTATTTGGAGGCTATGAACTCAAAATTTATCTTTAATAAATTCATTGCGACCCACCCTCTAAGCTATATAATGATAAATCGCATAAACGCAATTGGCCCGTGGACCAAATATGGCCCTAAGGGTTATCTGATGCGGCCTGCCCTCCTCAAATCTAATTTTATAAAAAATGAACTGAGCGGCACATTTACAGATCGCTTAAGTGTCCCGTGATACAGAGCATTTAAGCGGCCCGTGGCACATTTTTAAATAACTTGAATGGCCCGGGCTTAATTAATAATTCTACAAAGTTTGTAGCAACCTTGTTACAACAGTTCCAGAACACTTAAATGACCCAGGACACAGTTCCAGAACGCTTGAGCGTTCACTTGGATCCGCGAAACATTTGGAGATCACTAAAGTGGCTCTGTATGGTACTTATCAATAGTGGGGAGGGTGTTACTTCAAGAGTGCCCACAAACTATCGGAAGGTTTTTCTCGTTTTTGGCGCACCGAGTAGGATCGCATTAAGAATATTTCGTATTTTCATAAAGGGTGGTTGATGACGTAAGCATTATCCAATCCCCCTTCCCCCCCCGTCATTAAAAGTCAGCAAATCGGAACTCCCTCCCACCCAATCGATGCTGACGTAATACTTGAAAGACCCGTTATATGTAGCGTCGCTGAAACGAAACTATCAGTTGTGAAATTGTATCTAGAAATATAATCACAATTTTTCGATCGCATTCTAACTTTAGGTCACGTTCCGTCAAGACCTCTGTAAATAGATGTTCTGTGAATCTGGATTAACCTTTAACATATAAATCACTAAATTTTTTGAGAACCGCTTCACCACCCTATCCGGGTGTCACTTGAATAATGTATAACTCAATAGGCGGAGGAGGGGGGGTTCGTTTTAAGTGCTCAAGGGATCTCTAAATATGCCACGGACCACGTAAGTGTTCTGGAACTGAAGTGATCTGTGAATGTGCCGCGGGCCTACTACGGTGATCTGAAAATGTGCCACGGGTCACTTAAATGCTCTGGAATTGTGCCACGGGTCACTTAAATGCTCTGGAATTGTGCCACGGGTCATTTAAGCAATCTGTAAATATGTCTCTTACTTAATTTTTGTAAAATTAACCCATTAACTGCCATTTTTTTTTAATTTTTCGCCGGATAAATTATATATATATGCACAAAAAAGTTGTAAACGTAAATCACGTAAAATTCCAAAATCCCCAAATAGTTATCGTTGCAGCTAATGGGTCAAGTTTGAGGAAGCGGGCAACATCAGATAATTCCGAGGGTCACATTTGCTCTGCGGAGCTTAGGTTCAGCATATATGGCTCACAGAGTGGGTCGCAATGAATTTCTTAAAATTAAATTTTGAGTTCTTAGCCTTCAAGTAGCTTTGGAATTAACAGAAGTTCATTATAATACATCGAAAGGTATTTTATTCTGAAATTTTCAAAATTTTCAAATTTTTTTGCCTCAAAAAAAATAAAGTTATGTTCTTCGGGGGAGGGTACGATCCCCCTGCCCCGTGCATCTCCGCTTTTCGCGCACGAAATTTTTTTTGACACTAGGGGGTGGTCAAAAGTGGCTAAAAATTTGGTGACGTCTTATTATTATTATTTATAATTATTATTATTTTTTTTGCGAATTTCCAAAGGTCGTTTTTGTGTCGTTAATAATTGCACTCTTTGTACTTCAATTTGTTCATAATTTTTTGAGGACGGCACCTTGGGACCCTTTCCTTGTCAGTTTTGCCGTGCGTGCGTGTGAGAGGGGGAACGGGCAACTCGAGTCGTTCTTCTCCCAGGCTACCAGAAATTGATTCGAGTATTCCCGCTAGGATGGCTTTACGCTGTATTCAGGAATTTCCCGTGGATAATTATTAAGTTTGTTATCCGAGCTTCGAACTTCGAAATTTTCAGCTGTTGGTAATTTTCAGCGTTCAGTTTTCAGCAGGCACTCTGATCGAAACCTACCAAATACCCTTGGAAATTTGAGAACACACTCATTCGTTCAGTATATACTTGGCTAGCTCACTGAATTTCCGTTGCCCGCAATAAGCTGTGCCATGCGAAGCTCTCTGTGAGATTATTTCGAATGATGCGACACTTGCATATATACTCTCGAAACCGTATATCCGTATATCAATGAAACCCGTTCCTATCGAATTACAGATAGTTAACAGAGCCATCAAACACGGACCAATGAGAAATCCATGTTTGCTAATGTAATTGAATTCCAATGCTTTACGAGAGTTATAACCACCAGCGTGTTTCATATTTAAACAGCAGAGTTATCAGATAGACTCAATCGAATACTTAGTTATACTTGATACAGGAGATACTTGAATTGATACACTCCTGAAAGATACAGATACCTGAATTTTAAAATTCATCAATTGCTGTAATTGATACTAGCAACCCTTATTTGGGTTTAGCCACTTTATGATCAAGGACGTGATATTGCGTCCAAGACAGTGGAATAAATTCAAACAAAATTTTCTCCCTGTTTTCTTCCTTCTCTCCTTATAACCGCGAAACATTGTTTCAACCCTATGAAAAAAATAGTTATTTTTACCTCCGTAATGTATCCTTATACTATATGCACGTACAAAAGAGTGAAATAAAACAGGTAGGTGAGGGCGAAAAGATGAATCTACTTCATACTTTACTCGAGTATAACATCTATTATACTGTTTTATTTTCATTTGTTTTTTTCTTACTTTTCTACTGTTTTTTCCTTCCTTTTTCTAACACGCGGACAGGTTGGGACAAGGTTACCGTATTTATCGCCGATTCAACAGAGATCATCTGAATTTATTGCCAGTCGCAAGTAAGCGAAGCGGTTAAACACAAAAATTGCAGCTTCACACATTTGGCGTCACCATATCTATTCCACAAAAATTGCGACCCTAAATTCGAGATGTCACTAATTGTAGCCAAAAAGTTTAATTTCCGACAAATTTGTCAACTATTGCAAAAATTACTGAAATAAATGGCCACTGCAAGTCACTGTAAACAAAGTTGTATTTCTCGGGGGGGAAAAAATTTACACGTGACTATACTTGACCATATATCTTCGAGTCATACACGGGAAGCAGGAGGGGTCAGTAGGCGAAATACGTCGCATCGTCGATTGTCCTCAAGAACGTTGATAGAAGTTGGGAAAATCAATAATTCTAGCTAAAATTGCTGAAAAATTACGAATGCTTAAGAAATGAAGGACTGATGGAAATCACCGTGAATTGAAATTTATCCATAATTATTATTATGATATGATTCATAAATTATTCAAATTGTCATCATTCACGAGTTTAGTAAGCATTGCACATTCAAATAAGCTTCGTTGAAAGAAGAAAACGGGACAATTGTATTAAATAGTCGAAACTGCAAAAAATCTCACCGTTCTGACAGTCCCGTAAAATACGGGACAACCATCCTGTTGTGGATTTGTGGTCCGTTGTATTCTTTCAGACATTTTACTAATCCTTGGGATCAGAAAGAATGAGGAACAATGATCCAGAGTTCCAGTAGATTCTAGAGAACAGATTGTTTTTCAACTTTTTTCAGCCCATGGCCCCACATTTTCTTCTGGTAAATTCCCCCCTTCCACACTAGACCTCTTACCAAGGGGAACACCGTCCATAGCAGAAGGCCTTCGCACGAAGCTTGTGACGTCACTGAAAGAGGTCATTTCACTCATAAGCATTGAATATAGCAGGCCAACGCACGCGTCATCTTTACCCTTTCTTGTACAGTAGTATATGCAATTGCTATAGGTGAGATTAGAATCCCTTTATATACGAAGGCGTCATTGGCGAGATGATCTTCTCCAGTGACGTCATGAGCTTTGCGCGGAGGCCTTTTGCTATAGATCATAGTTTCCCAACCTTTTTTGTCCCACCGCCCACTTTAGAAATTTTTTTCTCTCATCGCAATCTAACCTATAGGATCCTATGTCATCCATACCCGTAGCTTCAATCACCCGCTGGAACATTCCATCGCCCCCAAGGGGGCGATGACGCCCACGTTGGGAATCACCGCTACAAATGGTCTTGCCGAGGGCCTCGTACTTTCCAAGAGCGAGATCCTTTCTACCAATCAAACTGAATTTAATTAAAACCGAATTTATAATGAGCAAAAACAAATTTATAATGATTCAGAAAATGGTTCATCATCTCTCCCAAGAGCCAAATTATATGGGAAAAATATGTCTGTGAAAAATACTGGGTCGTCCAACGGACCAACACAATAAATCAAACTTCCAGGCACATCACCCTGAGTTCTGTGCCTACCCAGGGCTAGATTGTACGAATGTTTGTGTGGAGAGTTTCTTTCTTGTAAGGGATACATTTTTATGCATGGCCGTCTCAACAACATCGGTCCTCGGGTAAAGCGATGTTCTGGAGCCAAATACTTAATAACTTATCAAGTTCCAGAGAAGTAACAGCTTACATATTTACAGTCGATTCCAGTTATGTGGCGTCCAAACCAGCTTGTCGCCAAAAACTTTAAGTTAGGAAAATCTTTCATTTCTATGACTTTCACATGTTAAACCGTGATTCAATATAACGTCAAACACGTTATAGCGCCAGAATTCTGCGAACAAAGCTTTTAATATCATTCGAATGTACAGGGTGTCCCACAAATTCTTAAATATGGCATGAATGTCGCTCTTCACTTGTTAATACAAGATATACAGAAGACTGGATGTTGTGAAGATATTTATTATTTGAGATGTTAATTTTTTTAAGGAAGGAAGAAACTCATCACTGCCTCTACCGGGAGTCGAACCCGGGTCCCTCAGAGCATTCGTCTGGCAATCTTCACAACATCCAGTCTTCTGCATATCTTGAATTCTTAAATAGTTAAAAAATTCATAAAAATTGAAGGAATTGGAAAATTTAATTGGATTAGTTTGCGAAAAAGTTATTGTCACAGAAAAATTTTTTAAGTTTTTATTTATAGAGGGCGCTGCACGAAAGCAGATAAGAATTCTGTGAACCTGAACCGTTTCTAAATCGCTTCTGCGTGCGAAACGTTCCAGCCGGTGATTCGAAACTAAGGTGAAACAACTTCATCATTAACGTATTATTCACCAATGTCAACATTACAATGAAAACCTTATGTAAACGTTAGTATATATGTTACTGCTAAAGAGATCGAAAGTAATGTGCACTTTACCTAGCTAATCTGCAGATTAACTGATTTGATACCTAGATAATCTGTGGAATAACTGATTTCTGCAAATTAGCGGTAACATATGTGTAACATAAAAATTAAAAAAATTAAGCTGTTAATCGTACACCCTGCACCGTATAGGACCAGCACCTCCTAGAGATAGAAGGCCTCCTCACGCTGCTCGTGACGTCACGCAAGCAGTCCATCCTCACGCAGAATATCCGGAGGAAAAAATTCCGCTGCACGTGCTAGTATCATCGTTGTGTGAAAAAGATACGATCAGACACAAAATCGCCCGATTTCTATGCCCCACATCCAACCACCGTGAGGTATTTGCGAGCCAACCCAGAAGATTCTACGCCAAAACAAGAGGAAATGGAATAGGATGCAGTGGTTCTCAAAATGTGGCAAACTGGGTAGGTAGTCTTACCAGATTACTCTCATGACGTTCAGACGGCAACCCATGCCGTGGCCTTCTATCTCTAGGAGGTGCTGATAGCACTCTGATTTGCGTACGTCATTTGCCTTCGAGCAACACGCCTCTATCGGCGAAAATGTGAAGTAATTTATTTTTCTGCAACAAAAAAAAAAAAATCCAAAATTTCAATTTTTATTTATTTTTTTAAAGTATTTACGAATTTATGGAGCACCCTGTGCTGTAGAATTGATGGAAACTAAATTGGGGAAAAAAGCTGTCAAACATAAGTATATACAAGGATTTCTGAAACATCTATAAAAAAATACTTCAAAATTCGAATAATTTTTAATAATTTATTTTTCCTCAACATTTCAAAATAGTCTTAATATGAAAGTTTAAAAAAAAGCATGAATTTCATCCATGGTGATGATCATGATGGCCGTGATGATGATCGTGGTGATCGTCATGATGGTGGTCACGATGTTGGTCATGGTGATGGTGATCGTGGTGGTCATGGTGGTGGTGATCATCATCGTGATGCTCGTGGTGATGTTTGAGATCGTAAGGAACTCCGGCGTCGGAACAACCAATGATAGCGATGGCGCAAACCACAGCGAAGAATAGGATTGAAGCTTTCATCTCTTGATATGTTTTCTTGAATAAGCCTTTAAATATATTTTAATTTTTGTTAACAATTAAATAAAATTTAATAAATAACATATTGCTACGAAAAAAACTACCGGATTATGTCAATAATAAATTATATCACAACCAAATAAAGCGATTTCTCTCACAATATAGATGTCGAGGTAAATGCGACGAATCGCTCTGATTATACATAATCACCGACGATTTTGGGGAGTGATAAATTTCATTACATCTATATCACGCACTATTACCGATGATAATATATGATACCCAAGTATCGTTGGTAAATTTAACAAATATTAAAAAATTTATCACTATCAAACAGGGCCGTAACTAGGATTTTTGTCACCGCCCGGGGTAAACATTATTTTGCCGTCCCCAAAACTTTAAAATTCGATAATTTTATAACGGCGTTCTCTGTTCCTACCTAAAATTTCCACCCCCCCCCTAAATTTTGTCGCCCAGGGCAGTTCCCCCCCCCCCCATTTCTAGTTCCAGCCCTGCCATCAAGCGTCGTTGGTAAACATGATAAATCGAACTAAAAATTCATCACATTTGCCGGTTGTTATTCATAATCGCCATTTCATATCGGTTAATAAAACAAATCGGTCCCATTTCCGTGATAGATTTATTGTTATTATGGCCGTTACTTGTGAACCAGAGTCTGAACCGAATATAACGAACTCTAATTTAACGAATTTCTCCGGAAAAAAACCCGAAATAACTCCTATTTGACGTATTCTGAAATCGGCTCTCAATATAACGAACTCGCATTTAAGAATTTTTACGATCTTACCCCAATATAATGAGGTAGCATTTATCGAATTATTTGATCTGACGAATTTTTAATTAGGAAATCACGGTTTTAGTCATTGAATCATGACATTCATTAAATGCGATTTCGTTATATCGGAATCCGACATTATCATACACACCCGACTCATTTGGGAATTTTTTTCGTATCTATCAGATTCACCAATCATATTAGGGTATTATGCCTAATCACCGATAAAAGCGAAAAATTTCAAGTGTTTATGAAATTCATCAAAGCGCTTTTTATTATGTATAATCAACGGTAAAAATTGTGATTTTTAGCATTATTCAAATTTATCAACGACACTGTGCATAATCACCGGTAAAAGTGACAAATTTATCAAGCTTACCGAGACGATTGGCGATCACGCATAATAACCGATTGAAAAAAGTCAATCCCTGAATTAACCTATCAATTTCTAGCGAAAAAATTCGCCAAGTGAATTAATAAGCCTATTATATTGATAGAGATACATATGCTCAAATACTTTGATATACAGTGCAACTTTCGGTTAAAACAAGCTTGATTCGTTCTTCCAACGTTCTCGTTATCCGAATCTCGCTCGTTATTCGAATCGAACTTCCCTGTAGGAAATAACGGTAACTCGGATAATTCGTTCCACAATTATTCATTCATATTAAGATGACTAATAGAAACGGCATTCATTCAATAGTACAACACAATAATAATATAATTTACATTAATTGAATCGTTCATTATACCATGACATGAATTCATCTTGAATTCATAGTTATTATATAATCAGCTAGAACCCATTAATTAATTATTTTGTACATGTCAGCACATGAAAATACTTTATTAGATTTTTTTTTACTGCGTCCATGTCCACCATGTTTTTTTCTCGTGGGGGGGGGGGGCCCCTACGGTCTTGATCAGGAACCCCCCACAATCCAGGAGTGGGATCCTTTCTAATTATTTACTGAATTTCTGAGTAAATTTATAGCGCACAAAAAAATTTTAAATTGCTTTAAGGGTAGTTCTGCTTATACCCGCGGGGCTGGATACACGTCAGCATCCCTTTCAGAGGCGTATTTACAGGTCGGGGTGGGGCTAAGCGGGCTATATTGCCCAGTTCGGCAAATTTGAAGAATGAGAGATCAAGTAAATTAGAGTAGAAAGGGGGGAGAAGGGCAGCAAAACCATATATTCACCTCTGCTTTGAGAGCGAGGAATAGACCAGTGAGTGATCAAAAGAATGACTGAAAGGGAGTGAGCGAGTAAGTGAGCGTGAGAGTGAAATACGGAGTGAGCGAGGGACGAAAGCAGTGACCTAGAGATTGTGGAAGAATGAGTGATCTGAATGACGTAAGAGTATGCAAGCATGTAAACGACCACAAGAGTGATCTAGGGAATAAAGAGTCGGGTGAGTGAGTGATCAAAAAGAATGTAATCACCAGGAGAGTGTGCGCATAAGGGAGTGAGAGGTAGAACCTCGTCAGTAGTTTGACCAAACGAGTGATCTGAAGACAAAGGCGCATTTACAAGGAAGGAGCTAAGCGGGCTGTGTTCGAGGCCATGTCTACCCTAAGAATGTGGGGGCTGACAGGGCTGCAGCCTGGGGGAAATTCACACAATAAATTCACTATAGAAACGGTTGAAAAATCTGACCATGGTCCCCTGTCCAGGGACCATGGTCAGGAAAGAAATGGGGGGGGGGGGGAGCATGCCCAGGGTGGCAAATATGTGAGGAACAAGAGGTCAAGAGAATTACACTAAAATGAATGAAAGGCAGCAAAATTTGCACAGCCACACGGCTAAACTCTAAATTCGCCTCTGATCCCTCTACGAGGTGCCCCCGTCTCTAACTGGGAAAGGGGGGGGGGGTCCTACGGGTACTCTAAAAGTGGACCCGCTTCTTCGGGAAATATTTCATTTGAAAGTTTCACAACTTCATTTTTTCTTCTTCAACAGTCTCAATGGCCTCTTTAATCATCTGTCATGGCTCATGTTTTGCTTAATTTGTGCCACCCCCGACAATATCTGGGGGCCACAATAGAACCGCCGCAACAGACTATAAAAAAAAAAATTTCTCTGATAACCCTGACCATCAAATAGCTTTTTTTATACATGCTTGCCCTAGTTCGGAAATTACATGTTATACTATACCAACCCAACCATGACACATTCTGTCTTCAGTAAAATACAAACTTACACGTGTAATTACTGTATTTTTATACCGTAACTCAAAGAGCGGAACTTTCATGTCATTCATGCCCGAGTGGCCAGCACGTGACACTTGTCAACATGAGCCAAAAAGAAAACAAATGCAATTTTATTGTCCACCCTCCCCCTTTTTTCAAGTAGTGAAACTGTCTTTGTCGATTAAAATTTTGTGATTAGGTAGATATTAGATAAATATTTACCTTTGGACGTGCAAAATGTATTTTTGGCAGGACTGGGGCAAATCTCTGGCTCCTAAAAAAATGTATTAGTAAGGTCTACCTAATACATAATTGCCAACTCTAGTAAATCAATTTTTTTAAATCATTCTTAAGTAATTTTTATCACCAATTCTTAAATTATCCTATTCAGACATTATTTTTTCCCATTAATTCTGACATTGTTGATTTTACATTAATTCTGGGATAATTTTTGCATTAATTTTGGAATAATTTTTACATTAATTCTGAAATGATTTTTTAAATTAACTCTGAAATTGTTTTTACTTTAATTCTGAAATTATCTTTTACTATAATTCTGGGAAAAGAAATTTACTTAAATTCTAAAAAAAAATTTACATTAATTCTGAAATTATTTTTTAAATTAACTCTGAAATTATTTTTTAAATTAACTCTGAAATTATTTTTTAAATTAACTCTGAAATTACTTTTACATTATATGATTAAATCTGCAACAATTTTTACATCAACCCTAAAATTATCTTTCACATTAATTCTGAAATTGTTTTTACTTTAATTCTGAAATTGTTTTTACTTTAATTCTGAAATTGTTTTTACTTTAATTCTGAAATTGTTTTTACTTTAATTCTGAAATTGTTTTTACTTTAATTCTGAAATTATTTTTTAGTGTAATTCTAAGGGGGAAAAATTTACATAAATTCTGAAAAAAAAATTACATTAATTCTGAATTATCTTTTACTATATATAATTCTGAAAAAAGAAATTTACATAAATTCTGAAATTATCTTTTACTATGTATAATTCTGAAAAAATAAATTTACATAAATTCTGAAAAAAATTGCATTAATTCTGAAAAAAAATTGTATTAATGCTGAAATTATCTTTTACTATAATTCTGGGAAAAGAAATTTACATAAATTCTGAAAAAAAATTTCATTAATTCTGAAATTATCTTTTATTATAATTCTGGGGGGGGGGGAAATTTACATAAATTCTGAAAAAAATTGCATTAATTCTGAAATTATCTTTTAGTATAATTCTGGGGGAAAAAATTTACGTAAATTCTGAAAAAAAATTGCGTTAGTTCTGAAATTATCTTTTGCTATAATTCTGGGGGAAAAAAATTTACATTAATTCTGAAATTATTTTTAAAATTAACTCTGAAACTATTTTATACATCAAGTCTGAAAAAATTTTTAAACATTAACTCAGAAATTATTTTTTTCATCAATTCTCAAATAATTTTTTGATTAATTAATTCTCTTATTAATTTTAAAATCGGTTAAACCATTTTATCTAGCACACTATAGAAAAATAAAAAAAACCGAAACGTAAAGTTTTTTTGGTAGGTCATTTCAATTTTAATAATAGCCCATTTTCCTTTTTTTAAAATTATTCAGTACACAACGAAATAATTACTTTTACTTGAAAGTACCGTCAGCACTACAGTCGAAATCCCGTTTTAACGAATACTGTTATAGCGAAAAAATCTCGTTTTAAAAACGAACACTTTCCTAATCCCCCCGATAAGTTTGCATAGGAACAATGCAAAGACTTGGAATTCCTTTATAACACAATTCCGTTTTAACGATGTGATTTCTTCGGTCTCTTAGAGTTCGTTATAACGAGATTCGACTGTTCACAATAAAAATCAAAAATACCACTTCAAATAAGTTGAATAATACAGTTGTAGGAATACATTGCATTTATTTACTTTACTACAAAGAAAGTCATAATTTGTTCTATATATTTGTGTGCTAAAATTATTTCTTTCGTTTAATGAGAATTTTTAGGTCTGGAATTATTTTATTACCTCTGAATTTTCATAAATTCTGGAATTATTTCTTTCATCTACTCTGAATTTTCATTAGGTCTAGAATTTTTTCTTTCTTTTGTTCTGAATTTTCATCAATTCTGGACCAATTTATTTCATTTAATCTGTATTTCAACAATTCTGGAATTATTTCTTTCATTTATTCTGAATTTTCGTGGGTGCTAAAACTATTTCTTTCATTTATTTTGAATTTCTATCAGGTCTGGAAATTATTGCTTTCATTCATTCTGAATGTTATCTATTCCGGAATTTATTCTGAATTTCATCTATTCTGGAATTTATTCTGAATTTCATCTATTCTGGAATTTATTCTGGAATTCAATCTGAGCTTTACCTATTCTGGCATTTATTCTAGAACAATTTCTTTAACTTTTTCTGAATTTTCTTCAAATCAAGAATTATTTATTTCATTTATTCTGAATTTCCATGGGTGTGTGGTGGAATTATCCGTCAATCATTTTTCCCATTTTTAATTCATTTATCCCGAATTTTCCTTAGTCCTCAGAAAATTTCTTCCATTCGGTCCTTATTTTAATTGCTGTCTATATTGTGTCTATATTTTTTTTTGGCATGCATATTTTTAGCATTAATGTATATTTTGTTATAATATACACAATTTTGAATGCCAACCCCCCCATCTCCCACAGAATATATATAAAAATGGAGCCAAGGGGCCCGAAATTGAAATGCTATTATTTTCGCACTTGGCCCTGCGTCTGGTAACGGTGGCCCTGGTATTAATGTGGCTCTAGGAACCACGCCCATCCCACATTTTTAATGGTACTCACCATAAAAATACAGTAAAATATAAATACGGTATGGATAATAAATTAGTGATATAAGTATAAGCAAGAAAACTTACGAATAGCCAACGAAAGTTGCAATGTTCAACCTAGAGTGACACTAGATCTGACTTTATCTATCTGTAGCTGGTATTACTTGTCCTCGGAATTTGTACTTATTTTCGATTATTTTCCAATACACACAAACGTTTGCGTGCAATTGGCTGTTGAGACTTGAACGGAATTCTCTAACAAGGACCTCTCTCGCAAATGGCGATCCCAAAGTCACACGCTTGAAGAATGCCCCGTTTTTTTTTATCGTAGGTTCCTATGTGTGTATATATATAGCTCTACTTATCTTTTCTCCTTATCTTTCTTCAAGAACCTGTTTTCGTCTTCTTTACCTGAAATCACCTTTTCGCCGTTATTACCCCCCGGCATCGAAAGGGGCCCGCAATTTTTTGTTACCTATTTTTGTACACGACATGAATGGGTGGCAAAAACAGAAACGAAAATTCAATCGATCGCAAGGGACCTGTGTCCATTTTAGCCCCCCCCCCCTTTCCTCCCGTTCTTAACGTATTCGCAGATACATTTCGGATATAGTTACGGCCAAAGTCCGAAATCTGGAGTGGGTCACACTTAAGACATTGGCTGGCCAATTACGGGCCACTTCACGAAGAGTCTAAACTTTGGACATTGATCTTTGACTTTGAACTCAATCCCGATGTGTCACTAAAGGGGTGAGTTCGAGACTTCGTCATTTTCCCCTTCAAATGGACAATTTGGACATTGAACATTCTGAACATTGATCGTAAAATTCTGGCAAATACTCATCAAATAACGATACTCCGTATCAATTCCTGAAAAATGCTAACTGTGATTCAGAGCCGTCTAAACGCATGAGCTCACCGGGACATGGCCCGGGGAACCTCTGGTACCTACATGCTCAACCCATGTTCCACGGGACTGATGTGGCCCTCAATATTAAACCTAATTTTGTAAAAATCGAGTAATCGTCACATTTACAATACATTCAAGTCATTCGTGGCACGTTTAAAAATCACTTCAGTAACCTGCGGTGCAGTTCCACATCATTACAAAGCATATTTACAAATTACTTGAGTGACCCGCGACACAGTTTCATAGTGCTTAAGTTGCTAATAGTGCCATTCCATATGATTCGAATGGCCCGCAAAACATTTCCAGATCACTTAAGGGACTCGCAGATCACTTACGTGACGCGCGGCATATTTGCAAATCATTCGAGCGACACGCAGTATATTCACATATCACTTGAGTGACACACGGCCCAGATCATTCAAGGGCCCACGGCATATTTCCGCATGACAAGCGGCACCCTTGGAAATATGTTTAGAATTTTTAACATGGCACCACACACATGTCTCAATCTCTTTGAGACATTTTGGTGTGACATTTTCCCTTGTCAGCAAAAGTCAGAAAAACTGAATCTCCCCCCCCCCCTTGTCAGCGAAATTTCGTCAGCACTGCCCCCCACCTCCTAACGCATATTGGTGGGATCAAAAACGTGCGCAGAAAGGGGGGGGGCATAGGGAGCTCATGCGCCTTCCCTCTCCCCAGACGAAAAAAAAATATTTTTAATGTAAAAAAATTAAAATTTCGAAAGAAAATACCTTTATATGTTACTAGCTATAATACCCGGCGCTGCCCGGGTTTTCTTCAATGAGGCTTTTTTGGATCACGTGATATCTCCCTCTCTTTTTCTTGAGGGACATACAAACCGTGTCCAAGTTAACCAATATGGCGACCTGCGCGATTCATGAAATAAACAAATCTAGATTTAAAGAAACATAGAAACGAATATATTTTTTTTCCTTTTTTTAAGGGGCGCTAGGCATTTCGACCCCCCCCCCCCGAACTTCAAGTTATCTATTTCTGCCTGCTTCAGCTTTCAAAAATGCTTAACTGAAGCTGTGGAATTTCTTCGATGTACTTTTTACGGGCCCATAATCAATTTTAAAACATCCTAAACTATGAATTTATGCAGTTCAATATCAAAAGACAATACGGAGACATTAATTTTCATGCTTGAGAAGATATAAATAAAAAGTTGGAATCAATGTTATTGCATGAATGTCCAATTCAAAAGTAGGTCCGACTAATTACATCATATTTGATTTTCTGGGCTTCGTATATCTCTAATCGAACTCAATATTTCAGAAATCTAGAATTCAATACAATTTTTTAAATTATTGATGTGACAGAAAACTCAGCATTTCTACAGTAAAATCGGCAATTTTAACACTGATTTCTATGAGGATCACCCTTTTCTTGACCCTCAAAGCGATGCTGATGATGATTATAACGTCTGTTCAAAAAGCCTCGTTACTGGCAGGATTTGAAATGTATCAAACCATTATAAAGACATAAATTATTATACGTATGCATATACTAACAGAATTAAAGAAGTGACAAACCGTTGTAAAGGCATACACACGTCTGAAACACATTGCTAGGGAACCACGGTAACCAAAGTAAACGTTCGGAAAGTGATTGTTGAGGTCCAAAAACTATTGTTGCCCTACAGTTTTTTGCCCATTTTAAAGTAGCCTATCGTTTAAGTCGGGTCTCATTTGGTATATGCAGAATTTGGCGACGATCGATCTAAAATTCCAGATTTGTATAGACAACATACGTACACACACACACACACACAGACAGACAGAAAACCAATTTTATATATATAGATTATAATCGATTTCTATGCTATTTGAAGAACTCAAAATTTCTCTTTAAGAAATTGATTGCGACCCACCCTTTAAGCCATATATGGTAAACCCTTTACTCCGCGGACCAAATGTGGCCCTGAAGGTTATCTGGTGTGGCTTGCCCCCCTCAAACCCAATATTGTAAAAATGAACTGAGCGGCACATTTTTACAGATCGCTTAAATGACCCGTGATACAATTCCGGAGCATTTAAGTAGCTCGTGACATATTTTCAGATCACTGAAGTAGGCCCGTGTCACATTCAAGGATCACTTAAATGACCCGCGATACAGTATAGAACGCTTAAACGATTCGCGGCACATTTAGAGATCCCTTGAGTGACATGTGTCACAATTTTAGAGCACTTAAGCGTCATCCCAGTGTGGTTCTACATCACTCACAAGTTACCCGCGGAACATTCCCAGATTACTCAAGTGATCCGCGGCATAATTACGGATCTTTTGAGTGATGCGTTCTGCAGTTCCAGAGCACTTTAGATGCCCGGACGCATTTCCAGAGCATTGAAGGATCCGTGAAACATTTAGAGATCGCTGAAGTGGCTCTGTAAGAGGGATTTATCATTAGGGAAAATGTTAGTTCAGGTGCTCACAAACTATCAAAAGATTTTTCTTGTTTCCGGCGCACCGAGTAAGATGCCATTAAGAATATTTCATATTTTCATAAAGGGTGGGTGGGGGTCATTCAAGTATTACGTAAGAATCGGGGGGGGGGGTTCCCAGATTTGCTGACTTTTGATGACAAGCGGGGAGGCGGAGGGGATTTTGAAGGTTGCTTACGTCATCAACCACCCCTTTTTGAAGATATGAAATATTCTAAGCTGCTGACAAAATTTTGCTGACGGGTGGGGGGGGGGGGTGTCAGTGTTTTGCTGACTTTTGCTGACAAGGGGGGAGGGGGTGGGTCAAAAATGGCTGCAAATCTGCTTACGTAATACTTTAATTGCCCCTTGATGACGTAAGCATCATCCTAACCCCCCTCTCGCCCCTTGTATCAAAGTCAGCAAATCGGTAACCCCTTTCCCCCATCGATGCTGACGTATTACTTGAATGACACCCTTACAAATAAAAATGCGCTATCGATTATTTACAGGTAAAAAATTACATAAATGATATAAATGCATAGTGAAAAATGATTATTACTTACATAATTTTCGTAACAACTGTAATTAGAGGATGTGATAGTATTTTTCTTCATCCTAGCAGAGAGAGAAATCCAAAAAAAACCTGATTCTCATTTGAATATGTGTCTGCAGACGTCTCACAAATTAGAATTCCCCAATTTTCGAATATCAAGGTAGTCTTTTTTTGAGATTTAATTGCCGATTGGATAGACATCGTAATTAATTTCGTCCCAGTTTCGGCTGGAAATCAGAATCCTGAAAGCAATCGCCCCACTTACATTCCTCTCTCCAGCAAATGAACTGCTAATTAGACGGAATCTGTCGGCAACTGACAACACAAACCATCCCAAGATCCTGATAAGCCCCAAAAAAAAAATCAATTTCTCTATCCACATTGAATTTCCGAGCACAACACGGCTGATAATTCCTCCTAAAATTCATGAAATGCATAATTGCTTACAAAATATGTGACCTGAATGTCATAAAATGTCATAAAATTGCGATTGGAAAATAATAAATCAATAAAATAATTCGTAATACATAAATTTAATTTATTATTTAATTTTTAATGCACCTTCTCTAAGACTATAATTTATTTGCCATGTCAAAATTTATTCCAAAAAAAAAAGAGAGATTTTTATGTAAAAAAACACAGGGTGTCCCAAAATTTGTAAATGATTTAAAAGTTCATAAAATCGGAAGGAATTGGCATATTGGGATGCGGCTCGCGGAAAAGTTGTTATTGTCGCGAGGGGGGAATAAGTTCAAAATTTTTTTGTCGATAGAGGGCACTTCACGTTAGAAAATCACCGGGGATATGCAAATCAGAGTCCTATAAAATGCAGGATGTACAATTAACAGCTCGTTTCTTAATTTCCTTGTTAATGGCGTTTACGTAAGGGTTTCATTTCAATGGAGAATTAGTGGATAAAGAAACACACACACACACTATCGGGAAAGTGATAGTGTTGTATTTGTATAGTATTATTAATTGCATTACTTTGTATTTGTTTATTATTAATCATTATTTTTTAAATCAAAGATTTTGGTTTTTGATCTCCCGAATAAATTTTCCAGTGCATGATCAATTCTTGGAATCTACAGAATAAAACTGAAATTGCAATGCAAACCGAAACAAAAACTGAAAAACCAGCGCAATCCGAAACGCGGTGACTGGCGGTAAAAAAACAGTGGCGTATTTAAGGGGGGGGGCTTAGCGGGCTATAGCGCAGGGCGGAAAATTTCAGGAATGAGTGGCTAAGAAAATCAGTACATAATGGGAGGAGGTTCGGCAAAATTTCACAGCCATGAATCCGTCTCTGTCCAGAGAGCGACAGACTAGATCAGTGAGTGACCTAGAGACCGTGCAAGCATGTGAGTGAACAAAAGATTGCGCACGCACGTGAGTGAGCAAAACAGTGACACACAGCGTGCGCGAGCATGTGAATGATTAAGTGAAGAGTGATGCAAAGCGTGTGAAGCATGTTAAAGACCGAAACAGTGTAGAAGTATGTGAATGGCCAAAATAGTGATCTAGAGAGTGACCTAAAGATTGCGTGAGCATGAGAGTGATTTAGAGAGTGTGTGAACATGAGCGTAAGCTAGAGAGTGTGTAAGCATGAGAGTGACCCAGAGAGTGTGTGAGTAGGAGCGTGACTGATAGAAAGTGTGTGGGCGTGAGTGACACAGAGTGTGTGTGATCATGAGAATGACTTAGAGAGAGTATGTAATCATGAGAATGACTTAGAGAGAGTATGTAATCATGAGAATGACTTAGAGAGAGTATGTAATCATGAGAATGACTTAGAGAGAGTATGTAATCATGAGAATGACTTAGAGAGAGTATGTAATCATGAGAATGACTAAGAGAGTGTGTGAGTATGAAAGTGAGGTAGAGAGTGTGTGAGTATGAAAGTGACCTTAAAGTGTATGTGAGCATGAGAGTGACCTTAAAGAGTATGTGAGCATGAGAGAGACCTAGAGAGAGAGTGTATGAGCTAGAGAAAAGAGTGTGAGCATGAGTGACCTTAAAGAGTGTGTGAGCATGAGAGGGACCTAGAGAGAGAGTGTATGAGCTAGAGAAAAGAGTGTGAGCATGAGTGACCTTAAAGAGTATGTGAGCATGAGAGGGACCTAGAGAGAGAGCGTGTGAGCATGTGAATAACCAAAAGAAAGAGTTAGAGACACAGGCATATTTACAGGAGGGAAATGCCAAGGGGTTCGCGGCACAGGGCGGCGAATTCGGAAAACCATTGGTCAAGAAAATTAGACAAGAACGAGAGAAGAGCAGCAAAATTCCTGTAGCCCACAGGGACGGCAAAACCATAAATACGCCACTGGGTTGTAAAGAGTACACAGTATCAGTAAGGAGATTGCGTTCTCCCTCTCAAACAGTTTTCAATCAAATGTGAATATCATTACACAACTGTAAATCAATTTAATTAATTTCCAATGAACCAATACTGTTCATACCTCCCCCCCCCCCAATACATAAACACACGTATTCAATCGGGAACAACAACTGGGACGTATCAGCATTAAGCTCTTGGTAATGATAACCTCAAACAAATCAAAGAAACTCTTTCTGATTATAGAATCTTAAAACAAATTTCGAAAGCAATCAATTGTTATGGACGACCGGCAACAAAAGAGAGAAAAAAACCAATTGTTTTCATTGATGGAAAAATTCCAGAATTCCAATTAGTGACTCCATTTCGTTGAAGATCTAACGAAAAGTTTCATCATTTGGTTCATGGTTTGGTTCAAACGATTGCTTACATTTTTCATTAAACAAAAAAATCTATTATCATAAAAATAATTAATTAATCCCCTTCTATATCTTGAATATCATCTAATTTTTGTAGCTGTGCACAGGGCGAACTGCGAAACGAAAATGGTGATAGACAAGCCCGAGTGGAACATAAAGGCCGCGTATACGTTAGAGAGTGGGTCAAATACATAGGCCATAACAGGCAAAATGCCCAACGAGATGCCTGAAAGATGCACATAACAAATATGGATGCCATATATTTCTAAAATGCAGCAACCCAATTAAAAATGCAATCGCAAAAATTATAAGATATATATATATATATATATATACATTATAAAATATTATACAGGGTGGACAAAAAGTCCGTAGAAACTTTAAAAATGAATGAAACCCGGAAAAATAACCGAAATAAAAAACGGTTTGCAGGATTTGCATCACTAGGTCACACACAGGAATTTTTTTGACATGGAAAAAAACTCAAAAAACAGCCGATAGGTGACGCTGGTACGACCGACTTCGGTGGAAATATGCAAATGACACCGTTATAAGAACTTGCGCTCCTAATCCATAAGCAGTTCACCGTTGTAAACCATGTGTGTAGACTTGCTGTACTCTGCCGTTGCTGGATTTGCGACTCGCTCGCAATGTGTCATCCTCTGTGGTGGTGGTGGTCATGTGGAACACATGATGCTGTAATAAACGATTTGGAGGCATTCTGATCGTTATTTGCGTATCTTTTTCTTTGACGTGTGTACGTCAGCGCCGCCTATTGGCCTTTTGGTTTTTTCCCCTATCTTAAAAAATTCCCGGTACGTAGTGATGCTAACCCTGCAAACCGTTTTCTATTTCGGTTATTTTTCCGGTTTTTATGAATTTTTAAAGTTGCTTTCATCATATTTCTTTTTAAACTTGTCAATTGTGTTAGAATTTACTAGTACAGGGAAAAATCTATTCCATTTTTTAGCAACCCTTTTAAATCAAGTTTTCTGCCAAGATCTCTCTCTCTTCCTCCTGTCTTTCACCTTCTCTCCCTACCTCCCCCCCCCTCCCTCCCTAGCCGAGAATCCACAGAATATATCCATAAATTCGTAGTTTGAAAATTCACAAAAATCGAAGGAATGTAGTTTTCGACAGTTGTTCTCAGGGAGGGAATTTTTTCATGGTTATATACAATAAATTAGTTCGAATTTTTTAGTCGATAGAGCATGAAAGCAAATCACAGGAAACATGCAAATCACTGTCCTACAAAATGGAGGGTATCCGATTAACAGCTCATCTCTAAATTTTCCTATTACTTGCGCTAACATAAAGTTACCATATTGATGTTGGTGAAGTTGTTTTACTTCAGCTAAAACGAATCACCGGCTGAAACTTTACAAATGTAGGGTCGATAAGATACTCACCTAATAGGCCAGAGGGTGTTTAGAGGAGTCTCGAGTTCGATACCCGGTTCGTCCTTGTCAGAAACATTCCTGACACAGGGGGTACAACCAGAGGCATCGGAAATGTTTCGAACCTGTGGGTGCTCGTCTTGAGCTTTATATTGGAAATTACGATTTCTCAATCAATTCTGGGGGTGCTCAGACCCGTGCCACAAATTACCGTGGGTGTTCCAGCACCAACAGCACCCCCGGCTCCGACGGCACTGGGTACAACAGAAACGGCGACATGACCACAGAAAAAGATTGAGAGTCCCACATCAAGGGGTTAGCGTACCAACCTCGCGGTGAGCACATAAAACGCTGCCGTGTTCGGAATCGGCAGAAAAATTGTAGGTCCCGGTCTAATTAGCCCTCGTGCGTAGAAAACGACCGTGGTGCGACAGAAATGATCAAATGATTAAAGACGTAGTTTCACCTTGGTTGGTGAAAAATCGAAAATTTTCTAGCACTTTGAACACGCACCTCCTGGAAGAGATGATGTGCTGAACAGAAAACAGTTGAAAAACCTCAGCCTCCAACGATTCCAAACACTCCGCTCGCAGGAATTTCATTTCCACGAAATTCAATAATAATGTCACCGCATGTACGACCGAGAAAATAATTGGCCTACTTGAACCACCACCCCCTTATACAAATCGGTACATTTTATAATAGGATCGTGGATTTGGATTCCGTCTTATATATCTGGACTCGGTAGTAAGTGAAGTGGCAACGGATGAAGTGAAGTAAATGGAGCTTAATGGACTTGGATTCGTAATTAGCTTTAGTTCGTAGTCTACAAGTCGTTATCCGTGTATGACAACTGCTCTTTCTCTCTCTCTCCACATAGTGAGGACGTAATTACACGGTACTAAAACGAGGATGAGATTCCAAATGGTGGGCAGGGATTTCATCGATTCTATGTCTGCAATCGAAAGCCATCTTAGTGAGGATCATTGAAGCGAGTCTCGCTGTGGGTTGGATGCTGAAGATGAACGAACTTCGGTGGGCATTTTCTTGTTTGGATTTTTGAGTACAGTCTGTAAAAACTGATTTATATGTAGTAGAAGTTATAGGATCAGCATCACAGAATCTCGCTCGCCACCATTTTTTTTTTTTTTGAATTATTACAGGGTGGTTAAAAATAAACTGACACTACTCAGACGTGTGTAGTGTCCATTCTGATGGGGATATTTTTGATGAAACTTGGTGTATATAATGTAAATTGATTTTCGTTGCGTGCGTGTGTGTGTGTGTTTTCTCTATACAAATCTACAATTTTAGACCTGTGTCGTCCAATTTTGCATATACAGTCGAATCTCGTTTTAACGAATGCCGTTATAGCGAAAATCTCGTTTTAACGAACACTTTTCTAATCCGTCAAATAAGTTCACATAGGAACAATGCTAGGTAACCTGGAATTCCTTTATAACGAAATTTCGGTATTCCTCCGGTATCTTGGCGTTCGTGATAATGGGATTCGACTGTATACCAAATGGGACCAGACTTGAACGATAGGCTACTTTAGAAGTTTGCCGGAGCTTAGCAAATGCCCGAAATGGGCGAGAAACAGTCGGGTAACAACGGTTTCTGAGCCCAACAGACACTCTCGGGATGTCTACTTCGGTTACCGTGTTTCTCAAACAATGCGTTTCGGACATGCATTATGCCTTTACAATGGTTTGTCGCATCTTTAATGCTGCCTGTGTTATATATAATAAATCATTCCTTCGCAATGGTTTGTCAATTTTTCAATCCTCCCAGAAATTGAAGAAAACCGGGTATTATGGATAGTAGGATATATAATTTGTTCCAAAGTAAAACAAAATCTAAATTTGTATGCAGACACCACGTTCTAAACAACCAATTGGAAAGTTGTTGCCCTAACCCTCCTGAGGCCTAAAACGAAAAAAAAAAAACTGAGGTATTTGAATTCAAAATTCGGAGAAAATTTGGGAAAGGACAGTATAAATGAGGAAAAAGAAGCATTGTCTGCTCGTTTATGCGGTTCTTTCCCAACTTTTCTCTGATTTTTGGAATTGAAATACCTCAGCAAATATTACACTGAAACGAGAAATTTTTTTTGGAGTAAATTTTATGACACACTGTATTTTCCCTCTCGAAACTGGTACAGAGTCAGGGGCGTCGAAAGTGTTTGGACTAGTGGGTGCTCGTCTTGATCTTTATATATAGGAAACTTCGACTTCTACATCGATTCAAGGTGCTCGGACCCATGCTATAAATTACTGTGAGTGTTCCAACAACCCTGGCCTCGAGTCCACTGTCCTGGGTTACTTCTTTCAATCATTCATATGCAAAGGTATCGTGGGTGCTCGTCTTGAGCCTGTGCAACAAAACATACAAAATTTCTATTTCTGATTCTTTCCTCGGGGTGCTGAAACCCATGTCACAAACTACCGTGGGTGCTCGAGTACCCACACCACCAGGGGCTCCAACGCCACTGTAACGGAGTGGTTCTTGAACACGTTCAGAGCATTTTGTTAAATTATATCCATACGACGAATGGCTGGCAATATAAAGGCTAAATCAGGACTTGGCCGCTGTGGTGGTCGAGTGGTCATAGTGACGGACTCGCATCGCGGCGAGTTCGAGCCCCACCTTCGCCACAGTGGTGGTCGGCTGAAGTTGGTTTTCTGTGGTTCCCAACTTCGAGGTGCAACTGCGAGCCGATCTCCCCGTTAAAAAGTCTCGCCACACAGAGCAACAGGCCTACAAACAGTACGAATATTCAGTCACTACACATCACTCACTTCACTTCTGAGACATAGATGGCAGCACTGAAAAATCATACACAACACTAGATACGCACTCAGACTGTTAATTACACACACATACAATTTCAATTTCAATTTCAATTTCAATTTATTTTATTAAATAACAGTTACATTCGCAAAAATAACACTACCCAAGAGGCAAATGGCTGCCAATACTGGGGTTATGATCATGAAAAAAAAAATTAAAAACTGATACAACGTTTCATGGGAAAAAAAAATATATATATACATAAATTCAAACACAAAAATAATCATAAATACAAAATCAAGTTAATTAGTAGTACAAGTATTTCGAAATTAATTAGTAAATATTTATAATGTGTTCATTACATTGAAGTAAAAAAGAAAAAGGGGGAGGGAAGAAATGTGTGTGTGTATATACATGTACATATTGTGGCTGGCTTTCGGAGTGCTACTTTAATTACACATAAAAAGGGATTAATAAGATTTGCAGTTATGGAGCTATGTGAAAATAAATTTCAATATCATTTATTGAGTGAAGATATTCTTTAAGTTTTCTTTTGAAATGAGGCAGATTTGTAATTGTTTGCATTTCATAAGGTATTGAATTGAAGAACCTTGGCGCTATGAAAATGAAGTGTTTTTGCAAAATATCTTTGTGTGCATGTGGAATAGAAAAAATACAATTTGGTCTACGTGGATTTACTGTAGTGCGCATGGGCAAATGGTATTGTTTTTTGTACAGAGTAATTGTAACTTTTAGCAAGTACAGCTGACGAACAGTTAAGACGTCAGCATTACGGAAAAGAATATTAGACTGGGTGTTATAGTCATTATATATTAGTCGAATTACTTTTTTTTGTAGATTAATTATAGGACGAATATTACTATTGTAATCTCCACCATATATACAAAGACCGTAATATATGTGTGATTGAAACCACGAAAAATACAAATTTCTGATGAACACTTTATTAACCTGACTTCTGAGATGAAAAAACTTGAAAATCATGTACCTCAATTTTTTATGTAGAAAGTTTACGTGTGATTTCCATTTTAAATTATTATCGAAATAGAGGCCGAGATATTTAATACTCTTGACAGCTTTAAGACAGTTACATGAACATGAAGTGAGATTACATTGGTTAGTATGGTATATCAATTGAATAGGGTCAGGAGAATTATCTCGTAGGGAAAATTTCATGTATTTGCTCTTTTCAATATTAATTTCCAGATCATTAATAAGAAACCAATTCCGAATTTTTAAAAGATCTTCATTTATTTTTTGGTTCAATACCTCTAGTGGATCATTACTTGCATACATGACCACCGTATCATCTGCGAAGCAGATAATTTTACCAAAAATATCAATGTCGCAAAAGTCATTTATGAATATTTGAAACAATAAGGGACCTAAAACTGAGCCCTGAGGGACTCCCCTTTTAATTATTAAAGGAGAACTGTAGAAACTTGAACATCTGACTCTTTGGATTCTATTTTCCAAGTATGATTTCATCAAATCGTGTGTACCACCCCTGATGCCAATTGAATACATTTTCGAAAGGAGAATATCGTGATTTATTGAATCAAAAGCTTTTCTTATATCCAAGAATATTGCTATTACTTTGTGGGATTTATCAACGTTTTCATAGACAAATTGAGTAAAAGTTAATAATGCTGTTTCAGTATTTTTTTTAGGTAGAAACCCATGCTGATTATCAGAAAAGAATTTTGTTTTGTTAAGGAAGTCAAATACTCGGATTTTTATGATGGTCTCAAACACTTTCGAAAATGTTGGAAGAACAGATATTGCTCTATAGTTGTTAAAAACATTCACATCTCCTGATTTGTAAACTGGTGTAACATTTGCAATTTTTAAAACATCAGGAAAAATAGAGTATTTAATGCAGTCATTAAAAAGTTGGGTCATATAAGAAACCACATTATTTGGCAACAATTCCGGCACAACTCACTAGGTAGTAAATTGCCTATGGCGATAGACCTAAGTTGTGCTCGGTTTGAAAAAAAAAAATCAGGACTTACGGGACATCCTGTATACAGTATATTTTATGGAAAGTGGACAGGTGTGTGTGACATCAACTTCAAATCCCAATTCAACGAAAGCTCCGGAGGCATGTTGGACTTGGTCGGTATCTTATTCCGCCATTCGCGCGGTGTTGCCACGTGTGCGTGGGTGTCACGTTACGTCTCGTGAACCCGTTTACTATCCACGAGAGAAACCAATAAACTCTAAAATTCGCTTATGTGCAGGGAGAGAACCATTACCATCCTATAAGAATATCATCGTCAGCGAATAACTTTCTCGCTGTGTGGCTACGAGATTCATCGAGATTTGCTTTCCAACATATAGCGAACTCTTTTACGAAATTTTTCTCTCCCCCGTGGTTCAATATTTACATATGGCTCAAGGTGTCGTTAGCCCCTCGCCATCTATCTAAAATGGATAAAAAATGGAAGAAGAACCAGAGGCATTTTTATTGCGTGGGAAGTAAACAGGATCCTGTTTGATCTTTTACCTTCGCCATTTTTAGAAATTTCAAAGAGAAAAAAAATTTCTCTTTGAAGAAAACAAAATTTGAAGACGAATCCAAGCATTTTCCTGTTATTTTTTTATGAATCTGGAAACTTTCTCGAAATATCACAAAGAAGTAAACATCCCTTTTTCTATGATCCAAGCTTAAAGCGGTATTAAGACGCCTTTGGTTATAAGAACGATATTCTAATACATGTTTGGGAACCTTTTTCCCTTCTCCTCATTCAAGGAGATTAAAATTCAAAAAGTTGGAAAAAGGAAGTATTGGGAATCCCTAAAAATCCTCAAAAAAATTTTTTTATTCCTCTTTTTCCTCTTCCCTCCTTTTTTTAAGAAGGAAAGAATCAACAATTTTCCATGCATTTACATTCGACAACTTTTTTTAACCATCAATTTTACCTGTACATTCCTCTTTATATACGTAGCTTGTTCTTCTCTTCAACTACGTACTATCAAGCGCTGTAATGGCATGAATGAACGCCAGGGTCTCTGCCACCGGACTTATCCCGTTGCCGAGATCTCTTCCAGCCCAGCTTCGTGGCAGAGTCTGGAACAAAGTGAGTGTACCTAACAGTCTGAGTGTGTAGCTAGTGTTGTGTATGATATTTCAGTGCTGCCATCTATACTTCAAATTGTGAGTGATTGAATATTTGTAACGTTGTAGGCCTGTTGCTCTCTGTGGCGAGACTTTTTAACGGGGAGATCGGCTCGCATTCGCGCCTTGAAGTTGGGAACCACAGAAGACCAACTTCAGCCGACCACGAGCTGTAATGGAATAGAGCAATGGTTCTCGAAATCGTATGCTTCGAGTTCGAGTATCCGATGAAAATGCGTTGGAGCCTTGCGTACCCCCCCCCCCCTCGAAATTTACCTTTGGAAAAGTACCCCTCATATGAGAGCGTACAAAACGTGTATACCCCGGGAAATACACTAGAACGGTACTCATATAAAAGCGTACGTGCACAGTGAAATGCGGGAGACGGTACTCATATGAGAGCGTATAAAGCGTGTGTAACCCAGGAAATGGGTTGGAAGGTACTCGTATAAGTGCGTACGGAGCATGTACACCCTATACCCTGAGAAATGCGTAATACGGCACTCATATAATTGCGTGCAAGCGTGCGTACCCCGACAAATGCGCGAGACGGTACTCGCACATAAAATAGCGTACAAAGCGTGTGTAACCTTTTGTACCTCACATAAGTGCGTACAAAGCATACTATGTCGGTAAATGTGTAAGGGGGGTACTCATATGAGGACGTACCCCAAGAAATGTGTAAGATGACACTCTCTCTCTCTTATAAGAGCGTACAAAGCGTGTGCAACCCAGGAAATACGTAATATAGTACACATATAAGTGTGTACAAAGCATGCGTACCCCAAGAAATGCATAAGATGGTACACATAGAAGTGCGCACAAAGCATACGTAACACTGGAACCGCATTTGAGGCTTGCGTATTCCTATAGTTCCTACCCCCCCCCCTAGAAATTTATTTATTAATATCAGGCCATCAGCCCCCCCCCCCTCCCCCCAGAAATGTAGAGAAAGGTAATCCCATGGATGAAGAATGCGTGCATATCTCTTGAAATGCTCTTATAAGGCTTACTTATTTCTATGAATGTGAACTGTGCCACCTAAAAATGCGTTTGGGGTGTGGGAGGGGGGGTGGCCGTAACTAGGATTTTTTCCGTCCGGCCATAAACCATTATTTTACCCCCCAACTTTAATATTCGATAATTTTATAGTTGTGTTCTTTATTCTTACCTAAAATTGCCGCCCTCTAAATTTTGCCACCCGGGGCAGTTGCCCCCCCCCCCCAGTTACGGCCCTGGGTGGGATGTACTTTTATGAATGAATGAAGAGAAAACGCCTAATACTACTTAACCGTACATGTATCTGGTGCATATTCCTCTTCGTAATTTCTAAAGAAACGACACGTGTGCCGGAATGTGTTTATTCTGCATGTATGTGTGGTCCTCTAACGTATTTATGTTGTCAGAGTTGTGCTTGCCATCTGCCTTCCATATTTTCGAGCGAAGATGGTAGATGCCCGAATTTTCATGCGATTTCAGTATCATGTTGTAAGGATTCCTACTTTTTGCTGATAGACTCTGTCAAAGAGCCAGCAAAAAAGAAAACAACTGCATCTCTTGTAATGGCGATGAGGCAAGTGCGTTCCTATAAATACATATGAGGCTTGCGTATTCCTATAAACGCGTATGAGGTTTGCATATTTCTATCAGTGCGTACTATACCACTTGGAAATGTATAGGAGGTGACCTCCCCCCCCCCCCCTAAATGAGGGAAGGATATTTCTCCAAACGCGCGTATAAGGATTTTGTGTATTTTCTCTATAAATACATACTGCACCACCATCATTCCCCAAAAAGTGAAGGTGATAAAGGTGATTAAAAAGCGTGATTTTCTTGAATGATATCAGATGATTTTTTTTTTATTATATTCAGCGATAGATGAATCTGAGATGAAATTTTTCATGCAGATTTATTCATATCAGGCCATCAATAAATTATTTGAACGCCGGTGCCCGGATTTTCATAACGCGCTTCCGAAACTATATGCCAGCGCCATCTACTGTCAACGTTGGCAACTATTTTTTTTTTAAATTTTACAATGATTCGAGATCTCTCACCGAACTGATTCATGCAAACCAGAATTTTTCTCATCGTGTGTGTGTGTGTGTGTGTGTGTGTGTGTTTGTTTCTTTTAATTAATTTTTAAAGTTTCAACAGACTCTTGACGCACCCTACAAATGCCATAACAAGAGCCAAGTCTTAGCCTCTTCACGATCGCAGACGTAATATTGCGTCCAAACACCAGTGGAATAAATTTAAGCATGTTCTCCGTGTTTTCTTTCCGTCCTCTTTTCACCATCACGAAGTTTTATAGCAACCCTATTATCTACGGAAAGTTGATTTTTTTTCCATTCTTTCTTTGCAATGTATCTTTCGACTCTATACATGTAAGGGTGAAAGAGAACTTAAAAAAAGAAAAACTCTCTTATCTATATTATACTTTTCTCTTTTATAATTTCTTCTCCCTCCTCCGTGTGATTAGGTTAGGACAAGGTTACCATATTTATCGCCGATTCGTTCGTTAAATATAGAGATAATCCAAATTTCTTGCCAAAACCTTGTACGTGAAATGGTTAAATGTTATAGCATCAAGAAATCCATTCCAGGCTGGCCGAATTTACGAGTCCAAAAACAAGGTCCATACCTTTTTCATGCGTGCTAAAAGAATCCTGGTGTAAACCGTTTCTTATCACAATTAGGTTAGGACATGTAATGAACATGTATTGAGCATGTAATACTTGCCAAAAACCTGGAATCAGGGCCACCGTAAGAACATCATGGGTCCCCCCGGGCCAAGTGATTTTTTTTTTGAGGCCCTACCTGGAAAATTCTCGTAAAATTCAACTACTTCTCGTTTTTCTGAGGCTCCCCTCTTCTCCTGAGGCCCCCGAGCAGTGTCCGGGTGGGCCCATGCGTTAAGACGGCTCTGCATGCATACTCTCGCAGGCAATGATTTATTTTCTTCTTGTTACCTAGGGAAATACAATACAATACAATACAAATACAACGCCACAACAGTCAAATTGCCCAACGAGGTGGCTGACTTAAGAACATCATGGATCCCCGAGCCATTTTTTGGAGGCCCTACCTACTACTGCTACACCACACATGCACCCCGCCCACACCCCCCCCCCCGCGGGACCTCCAACGAATCGGTACATGCGGGAATGTGCGTGTACGTGTAGTGAAACCTGACGTGAAGTTATTTGTTTCTCTGTAATGCTTGTTATATGTAGTGCTGCCATCTGCCACCAGTTTTTCTAACTATGAGTGAAGTGTTATGATTGAACTATTTATCGTTGTAGGACTGTTGCTCTCTGTGGCGAGACTTTTTAACGGGGAGATCGGCTCGCATTTGCGCCTTGAAGTTGGGAACCACAGAAAACCAACTTCAGCCGACCACCACTGTGGGGTTCGAACCCGGATCCTCGCATTGCGAGTCCGTCACTGAGAGTCCGTCGCGAGTCCGGAAAACGGGAGAAGATAGTCAGAGTGAGATTATACACGTATTTTCATTCATTTTTCTCGTTCCAATTGCACCTGCGCACTTTACCGTCCTACATTTAGGACGATAAGCATAAATGGGTTAAACGGAGGAATGAATTGTCCTAACTGAGAATACTCGTAGAATCTCGTAGGTGGCTTATCTAGCAGCATTATAATCATTAACACTCGCTCATTTGCACGTAGGAGCAGGAGTGATTATTACTTCAAGACTCACCTCTCCCATTAGTATAAAAACGTGCCTGACATTTTCTAGGGCATTTATTTTTGTTTTCCCGTTATCCTCTACCTTTACGACAAAAGCCAATTACGAAAAGCTGTTCCGTAGAAACATGTCATCAGACCCGTGTACTAAGCGAACATAATTCACACAAACTGCTATTTTTCTCTTCCGTTCTTCAAAACAATGCCCTTTAACTTGTCTGGATTAATCGATATTTCCATTTCTGGAATTAAGTGTGAGTATATCTAACAATATCATTATCAGCGCATTCTGCAATGTATTAAAAGAAAAGGGAAAAAACCCCCAAGAGATTTTAGCAAAGAGAATGTTTTGTTGCGCATGCTTCTTGTATCAAATCTTTTAGATACATCGACACACCCCTGTCCTGCCCGTAGGGGCATCTAGGTATATTGTAGATCTGACGCGACCATTTCACTCGGTACAAACTCCGGCAGGGCGAGACGGAAATAAATCCCCAATGGGATCTCTTTCGTCTATTTTCATCTAGCCTTTTTGTACTAGTGGCTTAAATTCCATGTTGACTGAAAAGGAAAACTCTCCCTGTCAATCCTTATGATGAGTAGAGTTGTCATATTTTGACGGAATCTAAAATGGAGAAATATGACGCATTCCCAGAATAAATGATTGGCGACCCTGGACTCAATTGGAGAAATTGTTCGTCTTGATGTATGCCATCACCCGTCTTATTTTATCGGTAGAGTTTTGAGACAACCTGTAGATCGGGAGCATTCTCCTGAAGACCATGGGATACTGTATATGGCGAATCTAGGCTCACCTCTTCCTTGCACAGAACTCTATCACCTCCAGTCAGGGGAGAGAACTCTAGTCAAAGTGATGATTTGAGACCGAAAGATACCCAGGCCACATCGCCATATGACAATATCGGCTCAATGATTTGAGACCAATGGGACGGCAGAACGAGAGCAGGCCAACACTGTGGCTTAGACCAGTGGTTCTCAACCGGGGGGCCATATGGCCTCAGGGGGGGGGGCCTGGGACATTCCAGAAGGCCACGAAGAAGTTTGTGGAATGAAATTTTTTTAGTCACTCTGACTAAAAAAAATTTAATTTCAAACAAAAAATGCATAGAATATATTTTTCACAATTTTTCCGCTATTCAAGTAGCATTAACATGAGGAAGGAAACGCTTTTTTCAGTGGATTTACGCCTTGGGGGTGACAGTAGGCCCTGACACAAACTATACAAGAGGTTTAAAGGAAAATAGAGTAACTGTAAAGACAGAAAGTTGTGTGTGTTCGATGACTTTTCATTCAAAGAGGGCTGCCATAAAGAAAGCAGACAAAGCTTTGTTGACCATTCATTGACATTCTTTTGAGTGCTGGTAGTAAATGCAATCCAAGAAGTAGATGGGTGAGAAATGAAAGCTTTTAAAAAAAACCCATCGTTTTCATGCAATTACAGACGGATAGCCATCCAGTTTAGCATAAAGCTATCTTCAACCGGCACTGAGTGGTCTGATCATTCATCATTTTTGTCGCACCACGGTCATTTTATGCACACGAGGGCTAATTAGACCGGGACCTACAATTTATTGCCGATTCCGAACGGCAGGCTTGTTTCTTATACTCATCGAGAGGTTGGTATGGTGCGCTAACCCCCTCGATGGGAACTCCCTGCGGTAGCAATTTTCCGCTGCGGTCAAGTCGCCATTTTTTGTTGTACCCCCCTATGTCAGGAAAGTTTTCTTACGAGGACGAACCGGGTATCGAACTCGCGGCACCTCTAAACCTGAGTGGTCTGATGGGGAATATATTTATGAAAATCGAATAAAGAATGATTGCTCTGGGGTGTTTTTTTATGAATTTTTGGGGAGGGGTGTCCCAACACCCATTGCCTCCACTGAAAAGAAATAAAGTCGAATTCAGACGAACTCCATCCAAGAGACCAAATCGTACATGAGGAAAAATACCCGCGAAATTAAATTTTTTAAAACTACATTGCTGTATAACTTAAGAAACTGTAATTTCATAAATTTGCTGTTGTTTCAAAATCGCAAGTGTTCGTATGCCATTCATTTCAATTGAACAGGAAAAACGTGATTTTAAACATATTTACGACGATCTTAACGTCATTTGGTTTGTGCTGATTGGTTTCTATATGCAATTCCAAGCAGATAATGTATGGGGACTTCCTCTAAGATTGACACCACATCTTTAAAGTTTTTTTAATCTATACTGTAATGCTTCCTATTAACTGCCCTACTACGTAAGCCTGCTGCTGGCCTGCAACATCACAAATAATTTCAATGCAATTTTCCTATACTGTAAGAACAATGTTGTGGACATTAAAAAAAAAAAAATTCTAAAATGGCGTATGACCGCATTTAAAGCAATTTAAACCCGTTTATTTGAGACTCGCTGCATCTGCTGATTTCTCAGAAAAGTGCAATAAATTCTCACGTAAGTCTTCACATTATGTCCACAACCGGCTCAATGCGTCTCTTTGTATCTATCAACCTAAAATTTATGGTTTTTAGTGTTGATAACACGCATACAAAACCAATTCAGCGACGCGTTTTCACAATCTGCAAAAACTGCGTGGATTTGATAGTTTGAAATGATGTCATAGGGCCGTATTCACCGACATGGTTTAAACTATAGTCATAATTTTTTTATGAGAGATCGACACGGATCGGTTAAGTTCAGGTTTTTAACCAATCTATGTTGATCTCTTATACAAAAACTGTGACTACAGTTTAAACCATGTCGGTAAATACGGCCATAAATGCCAAAGATTTGGAGTTCGAGTCAAAATGAAAATGCCAAATAATTGAAATTGTGCTTCGTATAAATGAAATATTTTAATATTGAAAGCTTTAATATATATATAGAGAGAGGTTAATCGTAACCATAGTCAAACGTCTCATAAATGTGAAATTTTGTCATAAAACTGAGAGTGAGGCCCGAATCCTCTTGGGAAGAAGTGAAATTTCAAGGCATTTACGCACAACCGCGAGCCCCCTCGGCCATTTTTCTTTTTTTCTCCCCACCCTTTCTTTTGTTTCCTTCTTAAATTTATAAAAGTAAAATGACATAATCATTATAAAAAGGACTGCTTTCACATCAAATTGCAAAAATATCAGATTTTTTTGGTGGGAATACAGTCAACCCCATTATAATGAACTCCAAGAGACCGGAGTAATGAAGAAATTTCGTTAAATTTCATATTATTACTTAGGATATCTCAGTGAATATTGCACTTAGAAACGATGAATTTTTTTGTTGAAGACCGGGAAACAACTTTCCAATTGGGTTTCGGGGCACAGGGTGTCCACATAAAAAGTTAACATTTTTATTTTAATAACTATGTAACCCCTGGCAACATGAATCTGAGTACTACACATTATTCGGGTACTTTTTCCAACTGGAAGTATGCCTCTAGGACCAATGGTTCGCCATTAAATTGCCATATGCCCCGTTACCTATGCGCCTTGTATATTAAATATAGTACAGAATATTATGTGAAATATTGTGTTGTGTTTAAGCCAACTCGCACGTTGCTTCGTTCCCCTGCGAGAGAGCGGCCATATTACGAACCAAAAAGCCGCTTGAATGCAGCTTGTAATCCAACGAAATATCAGATTTTCACCGTATCGAAATTGAAGTCAACAAAGTGCTAAGAAGGGGTTTCGGATTTGCTGACTTTTGATGACGGGGGGGGGGGGGGGGGTTTGAAGGTTGCTTACGTCATCAACCATCCCTTTTTGAAGATATGAAATATTCTAAGCTGCTGACGAAATTTGCTGACAGGGGAGGGAGGGGATCAGTGTTTTGCTGACAAGGGGAGGGGGGAGTCAAAAATGGCTGAAAATCTGCTTACGTAATACTTGAATGGCCCGTTATTTATATTTTCCGTCGGGCTTGAAATCCTGATAATGAATCATTATTATGTTCACATGAACAGTTTTGTCACTGCGTTACGCAATGACAAAACCCGTATATACTGGGTGACTCGAAATGTTACGCCGTCCACCAATAGCAGTTTTTTTTTTTTGCCTTGTAGCATTTGCAGCGAATTCACAACAGCACTAACAATTTTAAAAGGGAATTAAAATTTAATACTCTAGAAGACTTTAAGAAACTCATTTTTAAAAATATTGTTGGTGCTGCTACCTACTTTCAAAATCAGAAGTGCCTTATGTGGTGATGACGAGAAACTCAGGTATAAAAAACTAAATTCTTCATTCAGCTACGCTCCTTATAAACAAAGTTTAAAAACTGACCTGAAAGATCAAAATTCCAGTTCAGTAATTTTTTCAAGACCCAAGGACACATCCAAAACAAAGTACATACCTCCACACAAGCAAACCACAGGAAAGATCGTAAAAAGTCAATTTTTCGACGCTCCACTTTATAGTAATGTGCTGCCATCTAATGTCAAATTTGAAAGCGACTCATGTGGTGATGATGAAGTATAAAGTAAAAAAACTATATTCTTTATTCCGCTCAGTTCCTTATAAGCAAAGCTCGTGAACTGAACTAGAAATTTGAACTATAAGTTCGGATATTTTATTCAAGCATAAGGAGGCGTCCAAAACGAAGAACCTCTTAATGAGCAGACGACAGACAAGAAGTGGGTTCCCTACAAGCTGAGCTCACAAACAGAACTGGAAGTTTGAACAGCCAGTTCGGTTATTTTTTCAGGACACAAGGAGACGCCTAAAACAAGTAACCTGGAGAGAAGCAGACGACAGAGATTATATATTACAGGAGGGAGCATCCAGCCACCTCGACTGCAGCGACATCAAATGCAAGGAAATTACGTCACTCGGAGAAAACAAACTTCCCGCCTGGTAATTTTTCCATAGAAATGTACAGTTCGGTCTCTAAATATTGGGTTTTTAAAAAAGATTAAGATTTAAAAAAAGATAGAGAACTCATCTAAAGGTGAAAAAAGATTAAATTATTTATTTCATTAATACTGGAATCATTTCTTTCATTAATTCTTGAATTTTTCTTCATTATTTTTTGAATATTCTTTCATTAATTCTGGAATTTTCCTTCATTATTTTTTGAATATTCTTTCATTAATTCTGGTATTTTCCTTCATTATTTTTTGAATATTCTTTCATTAATTCTGGAACTATTTCCTTTATTAGTTATTTTATTTCTTTCATTAATGCTGAAATTACTTCTTTTATTAATGCTGGAATATTTCGGTCATTGATTCTGAAATTATATTTCATTAATTCTGGAACTATTTCCTTTATTAATTATTTTATTTCTTTCATTACCTCTGAAATAATTGCTTTCATCAATTCTGGATTTGTTTCTTTCATTAATGCTGAATTATTTCTTTCATTAATGCCGAACTTATTTCTTTCATTAATGCTGAAATTATTTTTTATTAATGCTGGAATTATTTCTGTCATTGATTCTGAAATTATACCTCATTAATTATGGAATTGTCTCTTTCATTAATTCTGGAATTTTCCTTCATTATTTTTTGAATATTCTTTCATTAATTCTGAAATTATATCTCATTAATTATGGAATTGTCTCTTTCATTAATTATGGAATTGTCTCTTTCATTAATTATGGAATTGTCTCTTTCATTAATTCTGGAATTTTCCTTCATTAATTCTGGAATTTTCCTTCATTATTTTTTGAATATTCTTTCATTAATTATGGTATTTTCCTTCATTATTTTTTGAATATTCTTTCATTAATTCTGGAACTATTTCCTTTATTAGTTATTTTATTTCTTTCGTTATTGCTGAAATTACTTCTTTTATTAATGCTGGAATTATTTCTGTCATTGATTCTGAAATTATATTTCATTGATTCTGAAATTATATTTCATTGATTCTGAAATTATATTTCATTGATTCTGAAATTATATTTCATTAATTCTGGAACTATTTCCTTTATTAATTATTTTATTTCTTTCATTACCTCTGAAATAATTGCTTTCATCAATTCTGGATTTGTTTCTTTCATTAATGCTGAAATAATTGCTTTCATCAATTCTGGATTTGTTTCTTTCATTAATGCTGAAATTATTTCTTTCATTAATGCCGAACTTATTTCTTTCATTAATGCTGAAATTATTTTTTATTAATGCTGGAATTATTTCTGTCATTGATTCTGAAATTATATCTCATTAATTATGGAATTGTCTCTTTCATTAATTCTGGAATTTTCCTTCATTATTTTTTGAATATTCTTTCATTAATTCTGAAATTATATCTCATTAATTATGGAATTGTCTCTTTCATTAATTATGGAATTGTCTCTTTCATTAATTATGGAATTGTCTCTTTCATTAATTCTGGAATTTTCTTTCATTATTTTTTGAATATTCTTTCATTAATTCTGAAATTATATCTCATTAATCATGGAATTGTCTCTTTCATTAATTATGGAATTGTCTCTTTCATTAATTCTGGAATTTTCCTTCATTATTTTTTGAATATTCTTTCATTAATTCTGGTATTTTCCTTCATTATTTTTTGAATATTCTTTCATTAATTCTGGAACTATTTCCTTTATTAGTTATTTTATTTCTTCCGTTAATGCTGAAATTACTTCTTTTATTAATGCTGGAATTATTTCTGTCATTGATTCTGAAATTATATTTCATTAATTCTGGAACTATTTCCTTTATTAATTATTTTATTTCTTTCATTACCTCTGAAATAATTGGTTTCATCAATTGTGGATTTGTTTCTTTCATTAATGCTGAAATTATTTCTTTCATTAATGCCGAACTTATTTCTTTCATTAATGCTGAAATTATTTCTTTCATTAATGCTGAAATAATTGCTTTCATCAATTCTGGATTTGTTTCTTTCATTAATGCTGAAATTATTTCTTTCATTAATGCTGAAATTATTTTTTATTAATGCTGGAATTATATCTGTCATTGATTCTGAAATTATATCTCATTAATTATGGAATTGTCTCTTTCATTAATTATGGAATTGTCTCTTTCATTAATTATGGAATTGTCTCTTTCATTAATTATGGAATTGTCTCTTTCATTAATTCTGGAATTTTCTTTCATTATTTTTTGAATATTCTTTCATTAATTCTGAAATTATATCTCATTAATTATGGAATTGTCTCTTTCATTAATTATGGAATTGTCTCTTTCATTAATTATGGAATTGTCTCTTTCATTAATTATGGAATTGTCTCTTTCATCAATTATGGAATTGTCTCTTTCATCAATTATGGAATTGTCTCTTTCATTAATTCTGGTATTTTCCTTCATTATTTTTTGAATATTCTTTCATTAATTCTGGTATTTTCCTTCATTATTTTTTGAATATTCTTTCATTAATTCTGGTATTTTCCTTCATTATTTTTTGAATATTCTTTCATTAATTCTGGAACTATTTCCTTTATTAGTTATTTTATTTCTTTCATTAATGCTGAAATTACTTGTTTTATTAATGCTGGAATTATTTCTGTCATTGATTCTGAAATTATATTTCATTAATTCTGGAACTATTTACTTTATTAATTATTTTATTTCTTTCATTACCTCTGAAATAATTGCTTTCATCAATTCTGGATTTGTTTCTTTCATTAATGCTGAAATAATTGCTTTCATCAATTCTGGATTTGTTTCTTTTATTAATGCTGAAATTATTTCTTTTATTAATGCTGAAATTATTTCTTTCATTAATGCCGAACTTATTTCTTTCATTAATGCTGAAATTATTTCTTTCATTAATGCTGAAATTATTTCTTTTATTAATGCTGAAATCATTTCTTTCATTAATGCCGAACTTATTTCTTTCATTAATGCTGAAATTATTTTTTATTAATGCTGGAATTATTTATGTCATTGATTCTGAAATTATATCTCATTAATTATGGAATTGTCTCTTTCATTAATTCTGGAATTTTCCTTCACTATTTTTTGAATATTCTTTCATTAATTCTGAAATTATATCTCATTAATTATGGAATTGTCTCTTTCATTAATTATGGAATTGTCTCTTTCATTAATTACGGAATTGTCTCTTTCATTAATTCTGGAATTTTTTTTCATTATTTTTTGAATATTCTTTCATTAATTCTGAAATTATATCTCATTAATTATGGAATTGTCTCTTTCATTAATTATGGAATTGTCTCTTTCATTAATTCTGGAATTTTCCTTCATTATTTTTTGAATATTCTTTCATTAATTCTGGAACAATTTCCTTTATTAGTTATTTTATTTCTTTCATTAATGCTGAAATTACTTCTTTTATTAATGCTGGAATTATTTCTGTCATTGATTCTGAAATTATATTTCATTAATTCTGGAACTATTTCCTTTATTAATTATTTTATTTCTTTCATTTCTTCTGAAATAATTGCTTTCATCAATTCTGGATTTGTTTCTTTCATTAATGCTGAAATAATTGCTTTCATCAATTCTGGATTTGTTCCTTTCATTAATGCTGAAATTATTTCTTTCATTAATGCCGAACTTATTTCTTTCATTAATGCTGAAATTATTTCTTTTATTAATGCTGGAATTATTTCTGTCATTGATTCTGAAATTATGCCTCATTAATTATGGAATTGTCTCTTTCATTAATTCTGGAATTTTCCTTCATTATTTTTTGAATATTCTTTCATTAATTCTGGAACTATTTCATTTATTAATTATTTTATTGCTTTCATTACTTCTGAAATAATTGCTTTCATCAATTCTGGATTTGTTTCTTTCATTAATGCTGAAATTACTTCTTTTATTAATGCTGGAATTATTTCTGTCATTGATTCTGAAATTATATTTCATTAATTCTGGAACTATTTCCTTTATTAATTATTTTATTTCTTTCATTACTTCTGAAATAATTGCTTTCATCAATTCTGGATTTGTTTCTTTCATTAATGCTGAAATTACTTCTTTTATTAATGCTGGAATTATTTCTGTCATTGATTCTGAAATTATATTTCATTAATTCTGGAACTATTTCCTTTATTAATTATTTTATTTCTTTCATTACCTCTGAAATAATTGCTTTCATCAATTCTGGATTTGTTTCTTTCATTAATGCTGAAATTACTTCTTTTATTAAAGAGCAAGTATCACCACCGTTCGATGTGATGAACGATGACACTTTAGCATTGGTTCAATTTCCGTAGAATGTTTCGCGGTAAAAATTCAAAATCATGAGAATATTTACTTTTTGTTTACATCAACCGCTGATATCGTATATGAAATACATCAAAATTGTTTCATATTTTTGTTTTTTATATGTTACTGTGCAACACCCGATGTATACGGTCCTGAATCTCGTACACTTGAGGACGTCCAGTAACTATGCCCAAAGATAGAAAACGCTCTTGATTTTGGCATGACCAGGATGGAGATGTCGAACTATGACAAAATATCCTTGGAATTATAGGCTAACTCATCCGCCATCTTTGAACAAATGGGTAACGTCAGTAGCACAGACAATCGCTGTTCCCAATCATTTTAATGATGTTAAAAGACATTTAATCGCACGTTGGACGAATTTTTTTTTTTTTTTTTTTTTTGCCGCTGTGGTGGTCGAGTGGTCTTAGTGACAGACTTGCATGGCGAGGATCCGGGTCCAAACTCCACCGTCGCCGCAGTGTTGGTCGGCTGAAGTTGGTATTTTGGTATTTCCTAACTTCTTGGCGTGAATGTGAGCTGACCTCCCCATTAAAAAGTCCCGCCGCAGAGAGCAACAGGCCTACAACGGTGTATAATTATTCATTCATTACACTTCAAACACAATGAGGTGAGAAAAAAAAACTCAGTTTAAAAAAATTGATTGCAGATGGCTGCACTACACAGAAACAAACTGCACGGAAAGTTCACTATACGTACACACGCACATTCCAAAATGCACCAATTCGTTAGAAGTTCCGCAGAGGAATATGGACGAGGTGCATGTGTGGTTTAGTAGGAGCAGCAAACCGGTTATTAGCTCAAAGACGGATGGCGAGCCCGCTCTCCTTTATTGCCACCTTAAAGCAGGCCACATCCTACTCGATATATATTTGAAATAACGAGCATCAATTTATATTACTTCGCTCCAGGTAGAGGCGTACGAAAACCAGATTTCTGCGTGTTCAGCATCGCGCAGGGTCTGAACCAAAGCTTTCAATGTGAACGCAAATTCACATTGAAAGCTTTGGGGCCAAAGACACTTATGTTATGATCATATATTTTTTTCTTGCTATAAATTCATTATTGAAATCAATGTCACAATAATAATATCATTAATTTATAGAAGATTCAGCCAAAGATTAAAATATTCACAATTGGCTCATAATAAGTACAAGCAAAATAACCTGCCGAGTTATCGCTTATTCAGAAGACAGATGACAGCACTTCTTGAACACAAAAAATATAAATTTATTCAAACACACAGCATCACATTAGGTGCATAACACATTCCGGCATGTGCCGGTTTGTTGGACAACTCCTCAAAGGAGTTTTTACTAGTAGTATATGTAGTTTTGTAGTAAGTTAGCAGAAAGTGCAACCTCTCTCTCATAATGGACAGTCCCTGTTAGCAGACACTTTTGAAGCCCAAATGAACCGGATTTCAATGTATTTCGCTGTATATTAACTGACACTCTCCCTGTTAGTGAACAAAAATTTCAGTCCCGTGGGTATCCGTTGTCGGGAGATGAAACTGTACTGGTACACATTTGAAGGGTTAGGAACTTTTTCAGTGCTGTTTTTATGATCACGCACGTCTTCCCACGCATTGGTACGGGGGAAGGGGGGTTTACCCCCTTCTGTACTTCTTAGGGTACGAAAATACTTCTGTACATTTTTTAGAATACGAAATACTTCTGTGCATTTCTTGTGATGGGGAAATCTACAAAAATGTACTGAATGCCAAAATTCTGTACATTTTGGATTTTTTTCCATCTTCAAACTACGCAAGTCTCCTATAAATTTATAATAGTATGCAATCCTCCTTTTTTACGCATTTCTAATACACTAGACCTTCGATTATCTAGCCTATCCAGTAATCCGGCGTTTTTTCTGAGCAAAGAAGAGGAAAACATGTCAAATACAAATACAAATACAACGCCACAACAGGCAAATTGCCCAACGAGGTGGCTGACTTAAGAACATCATGGATCCCCGAGCCATTTTTTGGAGGCCCTACCTACTACTGCTACACCACAAATGCACCCCCCCCCCGCGGAACCCCCCAACGAATCAGTACATGCGGGAATGTGCGTGTACGTGTAGTGCAACCTGACGTAAAGCTTGCTTTCTGTGTAATGTTTGTTATGTGTAGTGCTGCCATCTGCCACCAGTTTTTCTAACTATGAGTGAAGTGTTATGATTGAATGATTTATCGTTGTAGGACTCTTGCTCTCTGTGACTGATTGTATGTCTGTGCACAGAAGTTTATATTATTTAAATGGGTTTTGTACAATTGACTTCCAGTAATCCGGTGATTTTGATAATCTGGGACGCTCTGGTCTGATATGTGCCAGATTAGCGAAAGTCTACTGCAGTTCGGAAGCTCCTATAATGTATAGAAATAGAAATACACTATATTTCTAGGAATGCGCAAGCCTCATATGCATTTCTAGGAATGCGCAAGCCTCCTAAGTATTTCTAGGAGTTCGAGAGCCTCGTGTGCATTTCTAATTGTACGAAAGCTCTTATGTATTTCTAGGGGTGAGCAAATCTTCCACGCATTTCTAGAAGTAAACATATTTCTAGAAGTAAACATATTTCTAGAAGTAAACATATTTCTAGAAGTAAACATATTTCTAGAAGTAAACATATATCTATGAGCATGCTCATTTCTACGAATACGCACAAACAAGCCTCGTATTCACCTCGTATATGCAAGCCTCATAGTTATTTCTAGTGGTACACAAGCACCCCTCCCCCATGCATTTCTAGTGTTACGAAAGCTACTATGAATTTCTAGGAGTACGCAAGCGTTCCACACATTTCTAGGAGCATGCAAAGCCCCTACTCATTTCTAGGAGTACGCAGGCCTCCCACGCATTTCCAGGGAATGATGGGAGCATAGATACATCTGGTTCTTCAGGTTCAGTAAATAAATAAATGGTGATTGGGTTTGGTATTGTTTTCAACTTCAAAGTACATAAATGAGACACACGCAATGTGTATATATATCGTATTATTTTATTAAAGCTCCAAAAAGTTCCGTATCGAACGGAAATATCCGTTCCAATAAAAAAATCTCGAACATTATATATTACTTATTATCATAAACGATCACCGTGATCACCGTCAGTCATATATAATACGGGTATGATGATAATGAGGATGTTCGTGGTGATGGTGCGGAGATGCTTCTCCGTGATGGTGAGGAGTCGGCTCATCATGATGGTAGTGGTGGTGGTAGTCATAGTCAGCGTGGTGGTGATGATGATGCGGCGGGACGTATTCGTAGTCGTGGTGGTGATGGTGCTGCTGATGATGATGATGTGGATGGTCGTACTCGTAGTCTTCTGGATGTTTGTGATGGTCATGGACGATAATTTCGCGCGATGCGAAAGCCGGTGCTGACTTAGTTTGGCCGAGGAGGGCGGTCATTGCGATCAGCATAACTACAAGAGGCTTCATTATGAGAGAGAGAGACCTTTTTTGTGGTTATTACCTGGAATGATAACATAAAATAATAATAATCTATATATATATATGTATAAATTGTTTTTCTATCTGTGTATGTTCCCCATACGAATCTACAATTTTCATCGATCGTCATCAAATTTTGCATATATGCCAAACGGGACCCGACTTGAACGATGTGCTATTTTAAAAGTTCGTCAGAACTGCACAAATGGGCAAAAACTGTCGGGAAACAATGGTTCCTGAGCCTCAACAATCATTTTTGGAATGTTCACTTTGGTTACTGTGGTTTCGTAGCAATGCGTTTCAGACATTCATAATGGTTTGTCACTTCTTTAATGCTGCCCGTATTATGTGTAATAGTTTGTTCCTTTGTAATGGTTTTGTGACTTTTCCAATCCTCCCAGTAATACCAAACAGGGCCTGGATTGAACGATAGGCTACTATAAAAGTTCGTCAGAGTTGGGAAAATTCTCAAAATGGGCGAAAAACTGTCGGACAACAAGGGTTTCTGAGCCCCAACAATCACTTCCGGAATGTTTACTCTAGTTTCTGAGATTCCCTAGCAATGCGTTTCAGACGAGTATATGTCTATACAATGGTTTCACTTGTTTAACGATGCCAGTATTACGTATAACAGTTTATTCCTTTATAATGGTTTTTGCCACTTTTTCAATCCTTCCAGTAATTGAAGAAACCCGGATACAGCGCTGGGTATTACGGCTAGTATATGCCCAGCCATTCTCGAAGGTTTAAACTAACTCGTGGGTCACAAATGATAATGTGGCCTCTTAACGAATTCGGGGGGGGGGGGGGAGAGACAAAAAATTTCGAAGGCTTCTGTTTTCATATTTTTTTTTATATTTTTATGAGGGGAAATTCATCATTAAAATGCATTTTGTATTGAGATAACACTAAAACTTACACTTTGTAAAACACCAAAGAAATTTAGAAAAGAAATTGGTAAAAAATAGTTTTTTTTTATTATTATGCATTTGCCCTGTATATATGTCCGGGACCATAGAGGGTTAGACACTCGACAGTTTGTTGATGAATATTTATTTTTTGAATGACCCATGGTCTTCTGGAGCGCACTGTGCATCTTTTCTGCATCAGTGAGGAAGGACGTCGGCGTTCGTGAGCGGGCCTCGTGAGCGCTGAAGTCCTCACTGAAGCTGAAAAGGTGCACAGGGTGCATCTTGTAGCTTACCCTGCTAGATGATGCCGGGATATATTGAGTACGCTTCGTGAGCACCGTGGTCTTCACTGAAAGTAGGGAAGATGCACCGGGATCTCACCTAGAACTCTATTAGCAGGATTCGTGAGTACCGAGGCCTTCACTGAAGCAAGAAAAATGCAAAGGGTGCGCTTAGTGCTCTGCTAATTGATGTTTACCAGCAGATCCTGGTACATCAATATACCTGGGCCTATCTCGATACATTCCGACATGAAGTGGCAGAATACTGGGCTCACCCTGTACATCTTTCCTGCTTCAGTGAGGACCTTGGTGCTCACAAATCCTGCTCAATACATTTCGACATCAACTAGCAGAGTACTAGACGTTACTTTCGTCGACGAGCATCTTTCCTGCGTCAGCGAGAACTTTGAGTCCTGCTCAAAACAATTCAACATCAACTAACAGAGTACTAGGCACACCTTGTGCATCTTTCCTGCTTCAGTGAAGAAATGGTGCTCACGAATCTCGACCAATACATTCGACCATCAACGAACAAGGTACTTAGGAGCATCCTGTGTATCTTTTCTACTTCAGTGAGGTCATCGGTGCTGAATCTATTCTGATATCAAATACTGTACTTGACGACTTACCGACTAAAGGATCATCGAAACTATTTGTTTTCATATACTTGTGAGGAGCCAAAATAAAAATTAAAAATGAAAATAAATGAAACGAGAAAAAATATTTATCTCTTATTTCTTACTTTGATCTTCTTTCTTATTTTTTAACCCTTAGGGCGGAGAAATTGAATGAGATTGTTTCTTATGGTATCAAATTGGAATTTCTCCTTAATGGGATTGGTACACCCATCCCTTAAATTCAATATGAGAAGACTCCAAAGGATAGAAGAAAGAAAGGAAGAGAAAAATAACAACTAATGTAACGAGGTCGGGGGGAAAAATAAAGAGAGGAGTAAACGAAGTTTTTTTTAATTGCATTAATTGAACTCTTAATTTGATTTCCATCATCTCAGGAGATAAGATCGAGAAGAGAAAAAAATCTGCCGGATTTTCCCTCATCAATAGATCGGATGGAGGAAATTTCTTCTCATCTAGTCAAGATCGTTTAAGTATTTTGTGGCTTGAACAGATCGTCTTTCAAGCATAATATCAATTACAGAAAAAAAAACCCCATTACTAGATACATTATTTTATTTGGTAGAAAATCATTCGCATTTGTGAATAACATTTGCTAATACCGCTAAACCGCAGATGTGCCTCGTGATTATCACTCATTTTCTCACGAATTGTTGCATGTTTGACTATCTATTGATAGTTGACTAACTATTGATATGAAATTAATTTAAAAAATTTGAATATATTCAATATTTTTTTAAAATACTTCCCATGGGGGGGGGAGGTTAATATTTAAATCTCAGGTTAATTTTACTAACACACATGACGAGTAAACATTTCTGCAAAATTTCAACATTTTTGGGATGTGTTTGTGTGTGTGCGTTGTTGTGTATGTGTGAGTATTTTTTCTCTAATATCACGGATAAATTCAAAAACTGCAATGCCAGAAAATCGTAATAACAACCACGCTAAAATTTGAAAAAAGAGCGCAACCACACTTGCAAACACACAAGAGAGGAAAAACAACTGGTTTTCTGTGTTTCTTTCGGGTTGGTTATACGATGGTTATCTATTCCAAAATCACCAAGTTATATGTTTTGTGTACGTTGGCAAGATTGTGAAGTGACGTAATCAATTTTTAAAGAGTTATAACTGATTAATTATAGGTCAAATTATTGGGCGGTCGATAGTTACCACCCTGTATGATGATTTAAAATGCAATTTTTAATGCTAAGAATTCGATTAAAAACGATATTGCATTGCGGCAAGCAATACATCAGTGTTTTTCATCATTACTTTTCGGGTGGGCTTTGTGGCGGATGCGATGGGACAATGCGTTGGGTTTCTGCACCTAATGGGGTGCTCTGAGCCTCCGTGGGAGGTTTGCCTTCTTTCCTACGTGCTCTCTATACGTTCGTTAGAGGTTCCTCTTGGAATGTTTACGTGGGAACGTGTGTGGTTCTCTCAAGTGTTTTTCATCACGTATTGTTTAATTTCAATTTAACATGTCCGTGTCTAGTTGGCCTGACACTTACATCATATCATTGTGATTTTGACCTTGGCGAATAAAGCACTGTTGGTGAAATTGTTTTACACTAGCCACGAATCTCCGGCTAAAGATTTACGAACGTTTCGGACACAGAAAAAGGTTTAGGTTCAATAATCTGATTTACTTCCGAGCAAAAAGCCCTTTCGTGAGAATAACGGTTTTTTTTTTACAAGCCGCACTCAGTACCAATTCCTTCAATATTCACGAATTTTTGAACTATTTACAAATTTATGGAAATTCCTGTATTTCAAGTATCCTGTATTTTCAAGATTTATGCTTGCATAAAGCTGGGTCAACACCTGCAGCTCAAAAACCGGTTTTGGGGCGTTAGGTACGGAAAACCGATCATTAAAATCACCAGCGCAGTGCTGGCTACCTATGCCTCTAAACCGGTTTTTGCACTACGGGTATGGACCCGGCTTTACAGAAAACCTAAAATCATGCTGATTAGAGTGCTTATTAGTCTTCCTCACCAGCAGGTTGCATTGCAGAATTACTAGGCTCTTTACAGTAGAACGGACTTTCCAATTAGGCATACAGACTATATATCAGGTGTTTCTTGTCCTTTATTATTATACGTCTCTCTACTAAAGGATATATATATCCACGACTCTAGTTAATTGCTCGTTGTCAGTTACGTTGAAAAGGGATACAGAAACGTCCGAATGCAGAGCAAAACGGAATTCTGGCGGCAAGCACGTTTCCCGAAATCGGTGACAGTGGCCCGGTGATTGTTTCCTGGGATTGACGGATGGACCGCAAATTTCCCTTGCCGTCAATCATCCTTTCAACTGAATCCAGAGGAACCTCCGGATCCCCACCACAATGAGACGAGGTATGTAAACTGTAAACAGGTCGATGTCGTTTCATTCTATGTTTACTCCGTGGGTGGGGAGATGCTCTATGGCAGTCTTATTGCCTGAAATAGTATGTATAAACACGATGATTGGCATTCCTATTTTCTGGACATCACTGGTGATTTATTAGAAGTAATTAGTAACGATTTCGAGGGTGAAGAGGCGTTTACCTTGAGCTCGGAGCAAATCAAATCGAATGAATTCGTTCCTATTGACCATGCGCCTACGCCTAGCTGAATGCTCATCATGTAGAGGGTGAATTTCAACAAACATGATTCAGTGCCACATGAAATTTTACCATAAATTTGTGATAATATCAGTGATTTGATTAATCCGAAAGAAATATTGTTGTCAAATCAGGGAAAAGGTTGGCAAAATTAACCAGCTAAAACTATTGGCGAAAACCAGCTGGCGAAACTATTTTTCTCGAATAGGGTTGTGAATAAATGGAAATGCTTACCTCCGTGATCGTGAATTGTAACATAATTGGCATGCTTAAGAAGAAATACGATAGACATAGTGCGATGAATCTAGAAGCTATCAATACTTAGATAAGACCAGGCCTGTAGCCAGAAATTTTGTTCAGGGGGGGGGGGGGACAGAAGTGACAGAACAATAGATGTGGCCATCTTTTTCCCTTTTTTTGTCATTTTCTCACATTCCGGGAGGGGGGGACCAGACCCCCCAATTCCCCCCCCCCCGCTACGACCTTGGATAAGACAACCATAATCTTTTCTTGCGAGCAGTGCATTATATATTATTAAATATCAGTTTTTTATTTCGTAAATATTCTCTAATTTTGGGTTGCTATAGTTTTGCTATATTTGACATCAATATTTTTATGGTCATATTTTTTCAGTTACCTCGTTGAACAATTTTCCTCTTGCGGCCTTTGTGTTTGCATTTGTATCTGAAAGTACCACTACTTTTCCGTACATGCATCTCGTACACATTACTCTACGGGATTTGTAACGAATTGGTACATGCCGGAATGTGTGGTCTGAGTGTATGTGTGCTCCTAACGTATTTTTGTTGTGAGAATTGCGTCTTGCTACCATCTGCCCTCCTTATTTTGAAACAAAGATGGTAAATGCTTGAATTTTGATGTGATGTGAGTATCGTGTTGTAGGTCTGCCTGCTCTCTGTGGAGAGACTTTCTTTTCTTTAATGAAAAAGTTCGAAGTTGGAAAACCGCAAATAACCAACTTCAGCTGCGCGACAACGGGGTTGGAACCTGGCTCCTCACGATCAGAGTCCAGTGCAATGCCCACGTGAAAGCACAGTGGCATCATCTTACCCACTGCACCACTCGGCGCTATGTCCCAGGGCGGCAAATTGGTGGAATGAGTGGTCAAGAAAAGTAGACTAGAATGGGAAAAGGGTGGCTGAATTTGTTTAGCCTCACAGGTGGCAGTGAACATTACTGGTGATTTATTAGAAGTAATTACTAAACAAAACAATAAATCCAGTTTTTCCTGTTCGGTTACATAGTTTTAGAGGTAGTTGATGATCGCGGAGAGCAGGCAGACCTTAAAACTGTATTCGTCACATAAAATTTAAATTTAAACATTTAGCATCTTGACTTCAAAATATGGAAGACAAATAGCAGCATAAGCAAGAATACGAAACAAGCAGAACTTTAACGTATTTATGTTGCTGGAGACGACACATAAAACTCACGCAGATTCCGGCATGTACCGGCTCGTTAGAAATTCAGCAGAGGAATGTGTACGAAGTGCATGTAAGGTTAAGTAGTAGCACTAGTTGATGGTACCAAAGCTCATATGAAATGTTTGGGAATGAAATGATAAAGAGTTGGAGCAGCACAGATATCATGGGATTCCTCTCTCTGGGAGAATATTCTCTCTCCGTGTCTCCAATGGCAATGCTTAACTAATTGCGGTGAAACGGAGATTGATGATCCACGCAATCCCTAGGAGTAGGCCAATGACATTCCTGAGGAATGATATTGGATCCACCCTGTGGATTAGTTTCTAAAGTAAGAGCAAATCTTCAGAGAGAAGGTCTCTCCCTCTCTCCAACGATTAGTCACACCTCTGGCAATTAATTAAAGATGGTTTAGAAGTTCACTCATACGTCATCATTTAGGGCGAATGTCCCCCGACAAAAATTTCATCCGTAGAGTAGTACAAAGAGTAGATACTCGCAAGCATAGTTTGTATAATAATTCAGAATTAAGTTTTATACTCTGTGAGTTTGACTGAAAGCAAGTCTGGGTTATTTTCAGATTGAAATTTTCCAATTTGGAAGGCACTGGAAGCACTAAACAGTGGATTAAAGTGATATTCACGAAATAGAACTTTTAAAAACATTACAAATATATGAGGTAAATATTCTTATTTACACTCGTAATTATCATAATACAAGTTGGGGGAAGATGAGAAATGGTCACCTTTATTCACAACAATTTGTAAAATCACCCCTCCCAACAGCGAGCTCTAGATCCACCCCTGCTTCTTGCGAGGGGTTTTTATGCATGGCCGTCTCAATATCATGGGTCCTTGAACAAAGAGATGCTCTCGGGAGGCCCCCCAATGCTCAGCTGGAAGTAACAACTTACATATTTACAAACTTACATTCGAAAATCATCATCGTGCAGGCCACGATACGAGGCCCCGGGTCATGCTCACATCGGCCGATAGGTAAGCATGACCATAGTTCTATGGATTGCTCTGCTGGATTATGAAAGTAGTCAGATTTTTCCTAACATATTTCACTTGAGATCATTATTTCTCCACAGCCCTCTGTGGCCCCTTTCTCACTAGTCGTGGCTCCCCTTTCCATCTGATTTTCATCCGTGGCCTTCTTAAAATATCTCACGACCACAAGGGGGGTCATATGGCCCCATGTTGAAAACCACTGGATTAAAGCTCTCCTGAAAACAATTCAGTAAATTCAAAGGTATTTATTATATATTGAATTAATCCTCCGTAAATATAATTTTTTTCAATTCCAGTTCCTAACGAATATATTCGGATTAGATCTTCAAGAAAATTCGATGCTTAATTAAATTTGTATTTTGCAACACTTGGCATGAAAAATAAAAAGGGGAATTGCAAACCCCTTTCATAAAACCCATTGCATCAGCATTCTGCTGATGCCATGAAATTAAAATGAATTACTTCTCAACCAAATCCGTTTCCCTCCCCTAATTTTTCAATGCAATTTTCAGAATTTAGGTAACACTTTTTGTATTAAGACGATGATGAGAGAGAGAGAAAAATCATTTTGTAATATTTAATCCAATAAATATCCGAACAGTGTTTCTCCTTAAATTGCATGAAATGAATGTGGTGTGTGAAAAAAATTATCAAATGGAAAGTTGTGATTTTATTTTATGTAACCGATTTCTCGAAAATTAGTTTTCTATGTAACCTTTCCTTCCTTAAACTCGTATAAATCCAGCGATTTCCGTGACATTCCGCAGGAAATTTACGGTTACCATACGTCCGGAATTTCCTTGGACATTGCCGTGTTTTCACGTATTTCCAACGACGCCCAAGTTTAATTTTCATTTCTTACTGAAATGAAGGAATATAATTATCTCTCCCAACTCTTAATTATATTATGATAATTACGAGTATAAATGAGAATATTCATCTCACATATTTTTCGTGTTTGTAAACGTTTTATTTCGTGTATTTCATTTCAATCCACTGCAATTTGCTGTAGTGCTTCATTTCCCCCACCGTTGGCAATTTTTCAGTGATATCAACGATAGTTTGCAAATTTCCTTACCTATAGTGGCATTTTTTGGTGATACAGAGTGTTTTCCCGTGTTTGGGTAATACTAGGCTGATCATATTTGCTGGAGAAAAATACAGGAAACCGGGGTTCGAAATACGGGACATTGCTATTCATCGCTAAAAATGGTGCCAAAAGTAAGCAGAATCACGCGCGCGCGCGCGAGCGCCAACTCGTACTAATCACAGTGAAGTCGCGAATCGCGGGAAATGACGCATCGCTTTATTGCAGTGAATTAAAATAAAACAAAAACATGACAAATATATGAGATGAACATTCCTATTTGTAGCCGTAATTAAGTCGTAGTATAATTAATTGTCGTAGTATAATTTCTGAGTTAGGAAGACGATTTTATTTGTTGATTAGAAGAATAAAAAGTCGAGTTGGCTTCTTTAAAAATACGTAAAAAATCGGGACATTCTTGCAAAAAAAGTCGGGGGCAGCCAGATAAACAGAATTACCGGGATTGTCCCGGGAAATACGGAGCGTATGGTCACCCTAGAGAATACCAATATTTCCATATTACTTCTCAAGGAAATATGGTCACTACAAAAACAATTTGGACTTTTATTTTAAAGGCTGACCATATATATCACCGAGAAAAATACGAAACATCAATTGCCGTCATAAGAGTAGCTAATTACCGTTAAAATCGGGGAAACAGCCAGTGGTGGGAAATAAAAGGCAGGTGCAAATCGAAATGAGTTGCAACGCTTTCACGGAAAAGCCATTTACGTGATAAATTAGTGCGATGAAAATTTTCATGTATAGTCGTAAAATGTCATAGGACTTACTGGATAGGCTTAACTTGCTAAAATTATCTTCATCCACGGGTTTAGTGAAGATTACAAATTCAAATTAACTTTGTTAAAAGAAAACGGGAAGCACCGGGACAATTAAATAAGCAAAGTTGGGACGGACAAATATACGAGAAAATACGGGAATTTCACGTAAAATACAAGTCACATAGTCATCCTATATATTCAATACATTTCATGCTAAAAATCTGTCTTGAAAGGAGACTTCTTTCGACTTTTCTACTCACCCTGTTTTTCAGACGTCAGATACGAGACTCAATAGGAAGTTCAGTGAAAGCTGCAGTTAGTTTCGAAACCGTGACTTCTACGGACGACTCTTGTAACGACAACTGGCATTGGAATCAAATAGTTAGGGGATCGAGCTCAGCATATACGGTGCTCACTCGGTCGTTGTCTATCGAAAAACAAAAAAACAAAAAAAACAATTTAGCTTATAGAATTTAAGTATCATAGAAAATAAAACACGAGTTACTTACCTTGGCCAACGCCTTCTATAGCAGAAAGCCTTCGCGCGAAACTCGTGACGTCACACAAGTCGTCCAATTCTCCTTTCGTCATTGGATTACTGCAAAAAAAAACTTAGATTTCGCATGCGTCGGACCGCTATATCCAATGGCTACAGGTGAAATTGACCATCCCAGTGACGTCGAAGTTCGCGAGGAGGCTTTCTGGTATACAAGGCGTTGCCTCGGCCACCGCCGGATATGATAATTCTCTTCGAAAGTTTCTCGGTATTTTATTTTCTTAAAGCAAAAAAAAAATCTGCATCCTACACCAGGGAGCACCATCAACATCTCGCGAGCAGCAATTTGGTGCCACTGGTCAAATTACAATTTAAAAACAAATACGATGACCATGTTCGGGTGTAATTCGAGAAACTATACATAGAATAATACAACCATGAATATTTTTCATGGGCATTATATAATATCTTTTTCATGCATATATAGTCTTTAGTTTTTACAATTGCATTTTTAATTGTGTTTCTGTGTTTTAGAAATATATGGCATCCATATTTGTTATGGGCATCTTTTTGTTCGGGCCTCCACGTCGGGCATCTGTATTTGTATTATGATTAAGATTTATCATTAGATCAGCGCATTTCACTACTACATTCGATCTTTCACAACATTTTGCATTTGCATCTTTAATTCACAAATACCGATGCTATTATGATTATTCTACCACATATGACGCGTGCAATGTCCACTCCCTTCCAAGTAGATAGGAAATGAAATATGGAAAAATAACGAGGAAATATGTTTACTTAACTAACACCCTGCTGTTGAGGGATCAAACCCCGGGTTTTTGACCCGAAGGTTTTGGCTGAGCCAAGGCCCTACTACAGATATTATTTAAGAATACGAAGCAAATCCAGAGAATTAAGAACAAAAATGACATTTCTGGTCTCACACAGAGTTTTTTCATTAAATACTCATTGACAAAATGATTGAAAAATTTCCCATTTCCTCACTTTTATTGCTGAAAAATATCCCAAATGCATTTCATAACAGAATGTAATCGAATGTATTTCTCCCCATTTACCCGACAAGAAGAGAAAAACAGCTGACTGCCGTGCACGAGACGCGATTTTAATTTCGTTTGCGCCTTTTCCATTCGCATGATATCCAACAGGAATCGAAACATGTCATACGAACTGACATCCAGGCAAGATTAAACGCCCCATTACTCTGAGAGAGAAAAAAAGGAAATCACTCTGCAAATGGACCAGACGCCATTATGAATTCAGCCTTTGTTCGGAGTTGGATTTTATTAAGTTGGACTGACAATCGATTTCTGTCTGTTATACGTGAGTTTTCGTGCCCCTAAAAAATACAAACAGTTGAAAGATGATAATACGTGTATGTGTGCGGCCGCCACCAATGCGTAAATTGATAGTTTCGGCATTTATTTTTGATGCAGAAAGATTTCGGCCTTTAATTATATATAATTTGTTTTTGATGGATAATTTCAATGATATCAATTGAACATAAATGATCAGTATAGCCACCTGTAGATCATTGCAATGACTGTAATATGGGGGAAACTGTTGTACGTACCTTGACCATATCATTGATCATTTGACCATTGACCACGCAAACTTGACCTTTTTTGGATAATTCTAATGATATCAATTGAACATAATTATCAGTATGGCCACCAGAAGGTCATTATAACGACTGCATAATATTGGGTGGTGTTTCTCAACTTATAGTCCAGACTTAACTTATACCAGGCTTGATAAAATTACTCGCCCGTTGCAATTAATGGGCTCAAAAAATATTGTACTTTCATACTCAGGTTCACGAGCCGCCTCTGATAGATTACATTCTTCTTTCTGGCACTAAACGGTCCCAGGCCCTGCCTATTAACTGAAGTTTTCTTCTCCGTTGTGTAATTATGGCTCAACAAAAAACCTGATGACATGTGAATTTTTACTATGTGAAGTTTTGAATGAATTAGAATTTCTCGGCAAAATATTTTACTTAGAAACGTGGATTTTTTTTTTTTCAGGGGAGAGACAGGGAAACAACTTTCTAATTGGATGTGTGAGTGTCTAATTCAAGTGTCCGTATATGAAGATTTTTTTTGAGACCTCAATTAATATACAGTCCCGTACAACATGAATGGCGTATTTCAGTTCTACGTGTTAATTTGATAATTTCTCCAATTGGAAGTACGCCTCTACAATCAACGGTTCGCCAGTAAAATGCGGCAAATGGGAATTAGGTGATCACCCTGTGTATAAAACAACGTTCTTTGTGTTTCATCATAAAATCGTTTCACGTTCACACAACAAAACAAAGTTTATCAAATCCTAGGGAAAAAAATTGTCAAAACGAAACCTTTTTGACAAATCCATTGCGTATATTTATCTTCCATTCCCCTTATATAATATGTTTGGAATATCTCTCAAAATAATCTAAAAATAAATCTGCCAACGTAGGTGTCTTCTTCTTCACGTCGCAGTCATACGCAACTGTCGTCTTGAGATTTCTTATTTCCAGAAAACTCGACGAAGATCCGTTCCCATGTTTTCCGGTCACTTGTCATGAGGTGGGGGCGGGTGGTGGTGGTGGTGTCTCGTGTGTGTGTGTGTGTATACGACGTATATACTCGGCATGTGACGCAACTGACAGGAAAGAGGTGCGAAAAAACATCGATCTTCATCATCGTAACAATTTTATATACAAGGAGCAAAAAAAATCAAATTTTTCTATAAAACCGTAGGGGCCAAACACACTTGTGCTGCCGAAACATTCATGTCTACGCGTTACATTATTGTTCCCTATGTATTTTAAATTCATGGATGTGTCACATTTTGTAAATATCGAACGAAAATGTTTAGCCTTCGAGAACGAATTCATACGGATGGGGGGGGGGGAGAATTTTGGCCATTTTCTCACTCCAAAGAAACGCAATTTTCTTTTTTATAAATTTTGATAGCGAAGAAATGCGTGGGACATTCTTCAGGGGTCTCAGGGTTTCTGCATCAAGCAACTGCGTTCATGATAGGTTTTGAAACACCCCTGTTTATTCCCCCCCCCCATCCTAAATTTATGTCATCAAGGCTCTAGAAAGAAAATTGATGAGTCTAGTGTCGCACATCATCCTAGATGTCCAAATAACAAAAAACTGTATTGAACAAACGCAGAAAGAATTGTTACTTAAATGAGCCGAGGACCGTATAAAAGTTTAGATTTATGTATTAACTATTATTATAAAAAATAGATTATGTATTAAGGGTCCGGACACACCCCGCTTCCCAAGGGCAATCACCACAGGGAATGTAATAAATGCCCCATTGTTCATTCCGTGGTACAGCATCTTTAGGGGACATGAAACCAAAGTTTTTAGTGGGCACATCTACGGTTTATTGTTAGCATAGAAAAAATAATAGTATATATATTTAGTCTATGGTTGTTAGATTAAACTTTTTAAGAATCGGTTTGATCTTTAGTGAGAGTATTGGATCGTAAATCACGATCCATTACATACCGTCACGTCTCGGCATATTCATGGGACCACGACCGGAAAGAATGAGATCCACGATAGATGTCAGGTGCACAAAAGAACGTCGACGTTGGCAGCAACGGCAGAATATGCGTGATAGAATTTCGTTCCCGTCATTCGATATGGAATCCTGGGGAGGTGAAAACGAAAAAAAAATTCGACTCTAATAAATTTCCGCCGGAGCCCATGAGCTCCATCCAGAGAGGGAAAAATGAATAATTAATATTTCAGTGAGCAGAATCGTCGCGGTACTGGAGGCCGCGCTCATACATACCCGTACGTGCCAAAGAGAACGATTAGCTCTCTTAGTGGGTTTCATATCCCTCAATTAATCAGGAACAAGTCACACGCTCCAATACCACATATGTCATGTAATTAACGAGACATGGAGAGATGGCGGATTCCCCCCTTAACCTCTCGGATAAGTCTCACATCAAACGTTCTTGATGCAGAATTCTTGTCTAAAATGCATGGTTTATTCTTTGAAACCTTTGCGTGTACTTGACAGGCGTGTGCAATGTCACTTCTATCTCCCTTCCGAGAGTGTCATTCCTAAAAGCCACGCAAATATTAAAACGTTATCTTACAGTATAATTCTTAGGATGAGTATAAGTGAAAGCGGAGGTGGTAGCAACAATTGCTTCGCTTGATTGCCATGGGCACCATCTTGCCCATGGAACCCCCCCCCCCCCCCCCGCATGGAAAAGCCTGATGAACCTCTATCGGTATGAACTTTCTGAATTTTTTTTAATGTAATTTACTATAACAATTAGATTATAGGGCTCTGCATGTCTTTTACCTACACACATCAAGGGGTCCGTATGCCTCCTACGTATCCCATGTTCCGTATTACTGTGCCTATCTACCTCAACGATTTTTTCTGGTTTTCTGTGCTATCAGCAATTAATTTTATTCACAACTCATCTCGTTATCAAAAGAACCTGTTAAATCCAGACAATACCCCAAAGTAAATTTTTACAGTCCGCCAATCGCAATGTTGTTCACTATAGACTGATAAATAAACTGATTTATTGCATTGCCGAAGCGAAAATCCCTTAGTAATTTATGAGCATTAAAAAATAGAAAAAAAAATTCTTTTCTGATCGAATAAAAGCGAATTTTCAGTTTCGGGAAGTTTCCAAATTTATTATTGAGATTAAAAATGTCTTCGCCTGTGAAATCTCTCGAGGTGCGCGATAACGCATGAGCACGATCTCAATAAATTTAAAAGTCACTTTTCTATTGAATTAATCTTCGGTAGATAAGATTCTTCTTCTCGATTCCCGACGAGTAGAATCGAGATTAGATCTTTCCAGAAAGTTCCACTGTAATGTATTCGGGCTTTGTATTTTGCGACACGCGATTTCTTGGAATGGGAAAAAGGAAGGGAATCGATAGCCAAAGTGTTGGCGACCGAGAAAGTAATTAATAACTTTTCAAGTATAAACCCACCAGATTCTTCTTTTTATCACTTAAAATATCGGGAATGTTTTCTGAGAATGTTTCTGTGAAAATGTGTCTGGCTCAAACTTAGCTACAAAATGTGCAAAAAGGGGAAAACCGGAGTCCTAACAAATTGCAAATGAATTTTTTTCCAGTGTTATAATGTTGGTTACTTGTTCCGTACTTCACGGAAGCGATAATAATATCTAAATTATAACATTATCCATGATTATCGCTTATTAAGCGGACGATTCTAGCGGCGTATACTTTACATGTTTAAAATAATCAAGTTCACTAAAACTGAATTTTTGAAATATTTTGTAACTATTTTTGATTTTCTATACCGGATCCAATTAATTTTTTTCCTGAAGATACAGACGCAAATCCGAATGAAACGGGAAATTAACTATTTATCAGTTGATTTGATTTACATTAATTATCTTTTTCCACTAACTGAAAATTTCTGATCATTTGTTATCAAGTTCTTAAGGTTCGAAATAGTTTCGATGAGAAATTTCTTCTTCCTGACATTGATAATTAGTTACTTAGTTTTCTCCAATTAGTTGTTTGCTATTCGATTCGCTGATTACCGGAGATGAAGCCTCAAAAATTAATTAGTTTGTATTTAATTACGATAGATATATATATAAAAGAAATTAAATTAACTACATTTCACTATGCGTTGTTACTTAACAGATTTCAAGAGAAAATACATACTTGTGAAACATTAGGTAATTTAATACAGGGTAATTTTACATTTTTAAAATTAATTTTAAAATTTAACGTATTAATAGTTTCGAATGAAAATTGCATAATTATGAAATTGGAGAAGTTAATTGATTACTTGAAGCGATTTCGGTGACTTCAAATTCGTAAAATGAAATATAGATGGTGTATGTGTATGCATTAGAGACGCCCTCTAATTTCCAAATAAATGAATGGAGACGTTCGTAAATATAGTTGGAAATTTTTTTTTCATCTATAGTTTATTCAATTATTGCTGTTGCAACCCCTGTGAAAAAATTCATAGCTTTTGATAAGCGTAACATGTAGTAATAGTTGGAAAATCCATGCTGGTATTAACCTTTGATCTCTCTCGCTCTCTCTATGCTGACCCCCGTGGGCCCTTGGCACCCTTCTAGAGCAACGGTTCTTAACCGGTACTCAGTGTGCACTTCCCAGGGGCTTACTAATATTCTGGGGGGGGGGGGCGTCCGCGAACCCAGCTTGGAACTTGAAGGTTGCCTGTGGCAAGTAAGAGATAACCTGTATCACAAGGTTCCTGGGAAGGGGTCCGCGAACTCAGAGCATAGGACTTAAAGGTTGCCTGTAGTAACTAAGATATTATAATCTGATCACAGTTATCCTGGAAGGGGATCCAAAAAGTCAGCATCGGATTTAAAGGTTGTTTACACAAATCAGAGATAATAGCACGATATCACAATTATCCTTTGGGGGAGTATAGAGGGCACGCAAAATCAGCAGGGGACAAAGGTTGCTCGTGGCAAGTAAGAGATAATAACACAATAGTATAAGTATCCCGGAGAGGCACCGCAAAGTCAGCACTCAAAGGTTGAATGTGACAAGTAAGAGATTATAACAAGGTATCACATGTACCCTGGAGGGGAGGGTGTCGCTAGACTCAAAGCGTTTCCTTGGTTAGTAAGAGATTGTAACATGCCGTGCCCTATTTCTGCATGAGGAAAAGAAGCACTTGCGTAGTTACCCATAATTTTGGGAGTCCAAAATTAAATAAAATTGTGTTTGCTAACTCGGCAAACAAGTGTTCAGCCTTGTCCTAGGGCCCCCTCTTTAAATCCAGTTTTGCCAAAACAGGTCGCTGATAACACAATGCCACAAACTTCCTTGGGAGGTGGTTCACGAAGTCGGAAGTGAAACTGAAGGGGTGTCTGTGATAAATAAGAAATCATGATCAATTCAATCAATCATCGTCAATGTCAAGGGAAAATTAAAGGGCAAAAAAATTCGCATGTGAAATCTTGATTGGCCTAAGATTTTCCTAATTTCCCTCCAAGCGCTCTCCAAGAAGGCAACTAAAGTAATTGCTAGACAGAAAGAAAGAGTATAGCGTATATAAAATACAGATCATTCCATTAACACTAACTGAATTTTCTCATCTCACGTATAATAAACTCAAGTAAATGCTTCTAGGTACTTTGAAACAACCACCAGATAGACCCGAGTTGTGCTTGGTTTCAAAGAAACAAAGTTAACGGCATTAAATTGTGATATGAAACAACCTGACTAATTGCTTTCCGCAAGCACGAACACATTCCAGTGAATGTTGCACAAACTACGCACTGAAACTTTTCCCATACTCAAAACCCTGGAACATATTTCCGTAACTACTAACATGGGCGTCTGAACATTAAGGAATTAACTGAACTTTTTCCTGAAGAGATAAATTTTCTCAATTGGTATTTAACACGAGCTGTATATCGTTGGACATCGCACTTGCGTTCTTAAAAGAACGTACAGGTGTAGATGGATGTATAGAGAGCTCTACATTCTTCTCCTTTCCACGTTATGTTCTTCATTGAGTGGAATTTGAAACAACACGTTTTCGACGAGCTTTAAGAGCTTTGAGCTCTTTGTTAATACTCCAGGAGTACTTGGCACCTCTCCAGGGGAGATTAGCAGCCACTTTAAATTTGCATAATAGCTCAATCAACCATTTCCAACACCTGAGAATGTGCTTTGCAAATCTGCAGTTTTACGATCGAGATCAAGGAGGGAGCCTTGTTTGAACATTAAATTTCAGTTTGTTGTTTAATTGCTCAAAGAGTCGCTACCAATTCTCTGCCCGAGACACTTCCAGTTGATTTATCGAATAATTTCTTTCTCCTTCGACTAGAAAAACATTCAATAGATGGAAAATATTTTAGTAATTTGTTGAGCGAACCCCTCCATTAGAAAGTCTCGTCACAACGAGCAACAGACCCTACAACGGTAGAAATAATCAATCATAAAAACTACTTCAATTTACAGATGGCAGCACTAACTTCACATGCAATACCAAATAAGCTACGCACACTCTTCGGCACAACTCATCCCCTGTAAGTGAGTAAAACGACAAAATATTCTACAAATTCTACTACTGGCTCCGCTTCATTAGCAACTGAAGATGTCCGCCTAAGCTTCATTTGCAGCTGAAGATGTCTGTCTTTGCTAAGGCGCGGATCTAGGAGTGACATTGTAAGCAGGAAAATTTGTTACCCCGTAAAATTTTTGGGACGATCCCCCCTACAAAATGAGTCGCCTCTCCCGAGATCCGTTTCTGCCCCGGACAGGAACAATTTCCAGTAAACATTGTTAATAATTTAATAACATTAGATGGAAGGGATAAAAATGGTATCATATTAAGCTAATGAATTAATTTACATAGTATAATTATTTTTCCCAGGTTATCGAATTAGTTGGGGCTAAAAAAAAAGAAATACTTTGATGTCCAGAGAATGAGATTTAATTAAAAGATTTCTCACAGATTTGTTTTCATTAATTAGAAAGCTACGAAGATGAAAGTTTTCGTCAGGAAATTTTGCAAATTTTATATTGATCGATTTATTTCATTGTGTTTTTGCACTAAAATGGCTCTATCCCTGCTTGTTTTCGCTCGTCCCAATAGTAAATCACATGTAACACGAGGGTTCTTAACCATGGGTCCATGGACCCTTCGGGGAGTTCGGAGTTCCTTGGAGGGACTTCAAGGGGTCCGTGAACTCGAATGAGAAAGAAATAAACTTATTCTTTTCACATCATAATATATTGGATATCATTCAGTATATTCATTCCCCCTTATTTTACTGCATAAGAAGGGAATCTATAATCTTCATTTTATTGGCACAGGTGGATCCGTGGACTTACTTTCTTGACACTATGTGTCCGTGGCCTTCATTTTATTTACATGGAGTAACGCGGGTGGTGCAGGATATTCATTTTATTGACAGAAAGTGCATATAGCACCCATTGTAGTAGCACAATGTATTGTTTTCATTTCATTGGCACAAGGTGTCAATTGCTTCCATTTCATTGGCACAATTTGGTATTTGCTTCCATTTCATTGGCACAATTTGGTATTTGCCTTCTATTCGATTTTCTGCGTGTATGTTCTCTATACAAATCTACTACAATTTTAGACCGATCGTCGCCAAATTTTGCATGTAGTATACCAAACAAGGCAAGGATTGAACGATAGGCTACTTTAAAAGTTTCTCAGAGCAGGGCAAATGCCTGAAACTGGAGAAAAAATGTCGGGCAACAATGGTTTCTTGGCCGCAGCAATCACTTTCTGAATGTTTACTTTTATTAGCGTGGTTTCCCTCACAATGCGCTTCAGACATGCATAGGCTTTTGCAATGCTTTGTCACTTGTTTAATGCTGCCAGTATTACGTATAATACAGTGTGGGCAAAAAGTCCGCAAAAACTTTAAAAATTCACAAAAACTGGAAAAATAACCGAAATATAAAAACGGTTTGCAGGGAATTTTTTAAGACCACGGGGGAACCACAAAAACAGCCGATAGGTGGCGCTGACGCAAGAAAGTCGAAGAAAAGATACGCAACTAACGAAGAGAATACCCCCAAAATCGTTTATAACAGTAGCATGTGTTCCACATCACCACCACCACGGGGGTAACACATTTCAGGCGAGTCACAAATCCCGCAACGGCAGAGTGCAGCAGGTCCACATACACGGTTTACAATGGTGAACTGGTTGCGGATTAGGAGCGCAAGTTCTTATAACCGTCTCATTTGCATATTTTCACTGATGTCGCTCGTACCAGCGCCACCTATCAGCTGTTTTTTGAGGGGTTTTTTTTTCCTGTCTTAAAAAGACACCGGTTTTTTTCCGGTTTTTATTCATTTTTAAAGTTTCTACGGACTTTTTGCACACCATGTAGTTTATTCCTTTATAATGGTTTGTCACTTTTCAATCCTCCTGGATCTTGAAGATAACCCGGGCAGCGCCGGCTATTATAGCTAGTAAAAATAAATTCTTCTAAAATTTATACCCGAAAGTTCTACCTGCTGTATAGTTCGTAGATAAATTCCGGATAAGGGAGTGGGTGGTCAGCAGATTGTTTTGGAACTTTATATAGACCATACACGAACTAGAGAAAAATCGGCTGTCAAAGCCAACGGGTGTTTTTCCTGTAAAAACATGAAATTCCACAGATTGCTTCGGCCGAACTTTAGTGGATCGCGATGGGGATCCTGCGATTCTAATGGAGTGTAATGTTCTATCGATAACAAGTTATTAACTGTTTGGAAATTATTAGATGGGATTTGGTCATGAAATGTATGGATTCCATTTTGTGGGGATTCTAATTAATAATTTTGTTTAAAAAAAACAAAGCCGATTATGTAATCATATTAACGGCGATAATGAGAAAATTACGAAATTATGATATTGGGAAAGTTTTTCATTTTGTGTGTATTTTCCGAATTTTCTCACCCTTGAATTGAAATTTAAGGCAATTATAATGGTAATTGCCCGATAAATATGTACTTCAGCATCTTCACTGTGCTGAAATACATATCTGTTTGGCTATAATGAATTAGGTTATATTCCGTTACGAATTATTGGATCATTGAGAGAGTGTATTACGCGCAAAAACTTACTGTTGAGGAGCTTATTTTTTTTTTTCGTGAAGTATTGTTGAAAGATATGTTATAATTGCAATAAAATATTATTTTAAATTGTATGTATCTTTAATGTTTAAAACTGCGTGTGCAGAGAATTGTTTAATAAACATTTTCCCTCTAGTAATTGTTTTAAATAATTGTTAAACATCAATTAAAGAAATCATTTTGAGATTATAGAAACATGAAAAAACTTAACGCATTGTTGAACAGCATCCTTGAAGTATTGATTAAAAACGTTTTGTCTTGACGTATTGTTGAAGGGCATTATGTCTTGAAGAATTTTTGAAAAGCATTCTGTCTTGATTGAAGGATTATTGAAAAGTATTCTGTCTTTTTTGAAGTACTGTTGAAGAGCATTATGTCTGGAAGTAATATTGAAAGTAATTTTGTCTTGAAATATTGTTGAAGAGCATTCTGTCTGGAAGTATTATTGAAGAGCATTATGTTTTGAAGGATTTCTGAAGAGCGTTTTATGTCTTGAAGAATTGTCGAAAAGCATTCCGTCTTAAAGGATTATTGAAAAGCATTGTCTTTTGAAGTACTGTTGAAGAGCATTATGTCTTGAAAGATTGTTGAAGAGCATTATGTCTTGAAAGATTGTTGAAAAGCATTGTCTTTTGAAGTACTGTTGAAGAGCATTATGTCTTGAAAGATTGTTGAAAAGCATTGTCTTTTGAAGTACTGTTGAAGAGCATTATGTCTTGAAAGATTGTTGAAAAGCATTGTCTTTTGAAGTACTGTTGAAGAGCATTATGTCTTGAAAGATTGTTGAAAAGCATTATGTCTTGAAAGATTGTTGAAAAGCATTATGTCTTGAAAGATTGTTGAAAAGCATTATGTCTTGACGTAATGTTTAAAATAATTTTATCTTGAAGAGAAGGATTGTTGAAGAGCATTCTGTCTTGAAGTATTGTTGAAGAGCATTCTGTCTTGAAGTATTGTTGAAGAGCATTCTGTCTTGAAGTATTGTTGAAGAGCATTCTGTCTTGAAGTAATGTTTAAAATCATTTTATCTTGAAGAGAAGGATTGTTGAAGAGCATTCTGTCTTGAAGTATTGTTGAAGAGCATTCTGTCTTGAAGTATTGTTGAAGAGCATTCTGTCTTGAAGTATTGTTGAAGAACATTCTGTCTTGAAGTATTGTTGAAGAGCATTCTGTCTTGAAGTATTGTTGAAGAGCATTCTGTCTTGAAGTATTGTTGAAGAGCATTCTGTCTTGAAGTATTGTTGAAGAGCATTCTGTCTTGAAGTATTGTTGAAGAGCATTCTGTCTTGAAGTATTGTTGAAGAGCATTCTGTCTTGAAGTATTGTTGAAGAGCATTTTGAAAAGCATTCTGTCTTGAAGTATTGTTGAAGAGCATTTTGAAAAGCATTCTGTCTTGAAGTATTGTTGAAGAGCATTTTGAAAAGTATTCTGTCTTGAAGTATTGTTGAAGAGCATTTTGAAAAGCATTCTGTCTTGAAGTATTGTTGAAGAGCATTTTGAAAAGCATTCTGTTTCGTACGAAGCACTATTGAAAATTGTTCTGTCTGGAAGAAAGTTGCAAGCATTCTGTCTTTCAATATTTTTTATATCTATTGTGTCTTTTAATATTGTTGAAAAGCATTCAGTCTTGAACCATTATTGAAAAACATTTTCTTGAAACATTGTTCAAAAACATTTTCTTGAAACATTGTTCAAAAACATTTTCTTGAAACATTGTTCAAAAACATTTTCTTGAAACATTGTTCAAAAACATTTTCTTGAAACATTGTTCAAAAACATTTTCTTGAAACATTGTTCAAAAACATTTTCTTGAAACATTGTTCAAAAACATTTTCTTGAAACATTGTTCAAAAACATTTTCTTGAAACATTGTTGAAAAAAATTATCTCGAAACAATGTTGAAAAACATTCCGTTTTGAAGCATATACAGTTGGAAGCGCATCTCCTCTCGAGGCAGGTGCACATGATGAATTGCTGAGAAGCGTTCTCACTTTATCAATGAAGAAGCATTTAGAATTTTCGAAAAGCATTTTCATTTAAAACATTCTCATGTTTCAAGCATTTTGTAAAGACATTTGGTTACAGGAATTTTCGGAAAGAATTTCATATCGCGAATCTCATCGTTTATAAGCATTTCTTCAACAGCATTTCTGCAAGTTTTGCTAGAATCTCACTGTTGAAACACATTTTTTTCTGAATCATTGTTAAGGAAAGTCATTACCTCAAGCATTCGCAAAACAGTCCCAAAGCATCCTTCAGAAGCTTTTAATCAAGTTTTCTACAGACTAATATATAGAAATTTTTACTAGATCTTTCAAAAAACTCATATTACGAGCATATCTTTTTAAATCCGTAACTATGTGTACAAAACATACCCAGAAGCCGTTTTTATCGAGCAAAATATCAAACGTAAATTGGATAAAACCTTATGATTTTAGCACTTATGAATTATTATTAAAAATAGCACTCGCTAATTTTTTCCTTTAGTTTAATCCCTCGAAGATATGTATTTTGCTTACGAATCAAATTTTAAAATAACTCGCAAGTTTATTTAATCCAATTATTTTAAACTGAAATTATAGAACTTCCAAAACCCGCTACTGCACCTAAAAATGAAATCTTTTGTCAATAAAATATCTTTATAGTTTGAATATTAATTTTTCCCCCATCATTTTGATTTAAAGCTCAAATATACAGGGTGTCCTGTAATCGCTAATGCGACCTTTATCGAATAAACCATCCATCGTAGAAGTGCGGTTGCAATTTAAAAAAAAAAAATTTCAAAAGGCGTTCAAAACTTACCCTATACCAGTTTTGAGAGGTTATCGTGGTGGTAAGATGATCGTCTACCACCGTGAAGGTTGCTGTCACGGTCCCGGGTTCGAACACGAGGGAAGGATATAGATAATACATTTTCCCTAACAAACTTGAGGCGACCATCGATAGACAGCGCCTTCATTTCCAACCCATCTCATTAATGGCAGTAAATAGCGATATGGCCAGAGTTGTTGTTTGGTGAAGTAGTTTTGAGAGTGAAAATATAGTGTGTGACAAAATTAAGGAAATCTAAATTTTTTTTTACGTCCCCAGGTATCTTCTAACATCCAATTAGAAAGTTGTTGCGCGCTGTCTCTCTTGAGACCAACAGAAAAATTTCCCATGTTTTCCAAGTGCAATATTTGCTGAGATTTATTTGAATTCATAAATCGGGGGAAAAGTAATGAAAGAACAGAGCAAAAATTAACGGACAAAGCTACTTTTGATTTTTGAATTCGAATATCTACGTGAATATTGCACTAAAAATACAAATACAAATACAACGCCACAACAGGCAAAATGCCCACGCTTGGAATGCCAAAACTTGGAATTGTTTTTTTTTTTGTTGGACTGAAGACATTGGGAACATATATTTTCAGCCGAAAGTGATATAAGTCAAAAAGTAGAAGTCATAAAACAGAAATGCAGTAGCTGGAATCGAAAGAATGGTAAAGGATAATAATAACTTATTATTAATAAAAAAAGAATTGATATAAAGTAATGCATAAGAGAAAAGTAATTCATAACTACATCGGAAGAATGCATAAGAAAATAACTACATCGGAAGGAACCGAAAAAAAAATTAATAAATATAAGTTGTTTTTATTTCGTATAAGCTAAAGAGAATGTTTATGAGAATTTACGGAGTATTAAAAACTCAGATAAAAAGATCATGGCTTCCAGACAAGAAAAATTACTGCAATAACTGATCATTTCTCATCAAGGTTACGTGATCCCATGCTTATTACTTGTTCGAATTTCGTTGATAAAATAGGAACTGAAAAATTCTTTAATTTTGAATTTAGACAGTATTTTTAAAGTTAAAAAAAGAAATTAGAAATTCAAATTTTCAATTCCAATCTCAATACTCCAGAGGACGTTTGAATATTCCGCATTCTTTCCGGTCTTTCAGTTTGTATCGTGGCGTAAGAATTTCATTATGTAAGAAAGGGGAGAAAAAAAAAGAAGTCTTGTTCTTCGTCTTCTGAGGAATGTTTTACATTCTCTGCATTATTGAGGAAAACCCTGATTAAGAGCAACGAAGAAGAAGAAGAAGTTGAAGCATAATTTTTTTTTTTTACTTTACGGCGATCTCGATTTTCAACAAGGATTTCGGAAGTTTCATTTCGATTTCTTCGAAAGGGGACCGTTCAAAGACCACATTTAGTACAATTTTAAGTTTCAAATTTCCCATTATTTTTTATCCCGTAGTTTTTGGGGAGATGTCTTTTCTTTTCCGTTGGCTAGTTAGTTTCTTTTATCTTCTTTCAACAATCCTTTTTCTCATTATTTAATTATTTATCCATTACCATTTCTCGTCCTTATACATTTATTTTATTATTTTCTCGTATCCTACCCACTGCTACTACAACATTTACGTTTCTTCACTTATAGGTGTTTCCTTCTTTATTGTTCCACTTCTCTTCTTATTTGTTCTACTTCTATTATTTTTTTTTCTACTTCCCTTCTTTTTTGTTCTACTTCTCTTCTTTTTTGTTCTACTTCTCTTCTTTTACTTGTTCTATTCTTTCCTTTTATCTTCCCTACCTCACTTCGTTGTTTTTCTGACTTCTCTCATCTTCTGGTTCTCATTGTGTCTTTAATATCTCTCGTTTGTCTCTCATATTCTACTTTTCCTCTTCGTCTCTTCAACTTTTATTTTTCTATTCTACTTCTCTTGTTTTTCCTATTTATCCTTTCAAATTTTCTTTCGCTATTTATTCTACTTCTCCTGTTTTTCTTTTCTACTTCAGTTGTTTATCCGCTCTACTTCCCTTTTTTTTAATTTTTATGTGCAACTTATTATCTTTCTTTTTTAATTCTTCTCTTCTATTCTACTTCATTTCTTATTTTCCACTTATTTCCTTCATCTTTTCTATTTGTTCTATTTTGCCTTTTGTCACACTTTCACGCTTTTCCGCTTCTACTATTCCTCTTTTTTTTGTTTCCTCATATTCTATTCACATTTCTTTTTTACTTCTTTTTTTCCTAGTTCATGCTTGGACTTCCTTCTTTTCCTTCTCCTATACTTCATCTTAATCTACTTCTTTCACTTATTATTTTACCTCCCTTAACATGTATCATTATAATTTTGTTGAAAAAGCTGCCTAACAAATCTAAAATGTTAATGACTTTAAGAGAAATTGGCATGGTGCTTTAAAACAAAGAAAAAAATTATAATTTTTTTTTAAACCAAAAATTATTCATAACGTCCTCCCAATAAGTATAATCCATCTCGAATTCACATCACGTGATTTAATGAACCGAAAAAAAAATGGAATTAATAATATTAATTTGCTGATACGTGATTGCGTTGTCCCTGAGATAAAGAATAATTCTATAATATTAAAAAAAATAAACGCAGGGTATAATATAAATTATCCAGTGTTATTATTAAATGCATGATTTTTCAAAAAGAATCAGACAAAATGATCGGAAGAAAGAGCATAATTGCGGTACTTAATTAGAATTCAAACTGCGAACATGAATTGCGGCTTTGCAGAAACGTGTATTTAGTGGGTGTTTGTCTTTCTTTTCGAATAAATATACGTTGCCGATCGAATCCGGCAACTAAGGGGGAGAAAAAACTGTATTGATAATACGATTCCCTCGAGGAAAAAATAAAGGAGATTTTGTTGTCTTCCCGACCGAGCGGCAAAGCGGAAAGCCAATATGAAATACTTGGTAAATCGCAAAGATGGAGGAGAGGGGTGGAGTTTGCAGAGCAAAATAAATGTCTTTGCTTTTGCCGAATCCTTACAAAACAGGTGTTGGATAACGTCGGCACGTGCCGTCGACGGTCGATGAAAGAATTGCGTGGGCCGAATGAGCGAACTTGTGTCGACCACCAACGACGTAACGAACAAATCCCGTTGTTGAATCATTAGCATTACGTGCTCGACATTATTCTTACGGATTAAGACCATTTCCTATCGTCGAGGCTTGCGGGGAAAAAAAACAAACATTGCGTAATAAGATGAGGAGGTGCACTCTTCATGAATCCATGCATCTTTAATCTTAAATCTGATGATTATTTATTTGTTTTTATTTATTTATACAATATTGATTGGCCGAGGCCTATACAAGAGGATGCAGAATTATATATGGCAAAAGTGTCGATTGATGGTACGAGAAAATTCGGAAATCGTAGAGCAATCTACAATATTTGATGGTAGGTTGTTCCAGTCGATAATAGTTCTTGGGAAAAATCTAAATTTGTGACAATCTGAAGAGGCAAAGATGGGCTGTAATTTTTTTGGAATGATTGAGTCTAACAGAGAAATGTGAAGGTTGGATTAGAATATTGGATGTGTCAATATTAAAAACCCCATGGAGGAGTTTGTAAAGAAAAGTTAAACGAGAGATAAGTCGAAGAGAGGAGAGCGGTTGGATATTGAGTTGTCGCTTGAGTTCCGTTATGGAGACAGATGAAGACCAACAGTTAAAAATGAAACGAGTGGACTTATTTTGGATAGATTCTAATTTGTCCATGTTGGTTTGGGTGTGGGGGGTCCCAGGCTTCACAGGCATGGGAGAGGGCAGGGAGAATATATGTTTGGTAGCACAAGTGACGAACATGACGAGTGGAGTGTTTTAGGTTACGGCGAAGGAAAAACAGTTTTAGGAGACATTTATTAAAGATATAATCAACGTGAAGGTTCCAGCGGAGATCGGAAGAGATTATAATGCCCAGGTATTTATATTGGGAAACCTCAGAGATCAAAGAGTCGTTTATAGAATAGGGGAATTCGTGAGGAATTCTTTTACGGGTCACTTTCATAAAAACAGTTTTTTGAGAAATTGAGGGGTAATTGCCCAGGTTGAGCACCATTTGGAAATAATGTTAAGGTTGTGTTGGAGAGATTCTTGGTCAGAAAGATTGAACACTGTTTTATAGATGACACAGTCATCAGCGAAGAGTCTAATATGGCAGTTTATGGAGTCGGGTAGATCATTTATGTAAATTAAAAATAATAATGGCGAGAGGACCAAGCCCTGGGGTGTGCCAGATTTGACATGAAGAAAAGGAGAATTCTGGCTCTTGTACGAGACAAACTGGCTACGGTTAATAAGGAAGGCCTCCACCCATTTCAGCAGTTGAACATTTAGTCCAAGGTATGAAAGTTTTAGTAGAAGTTTATTATGGGGCACCCTGTCAAATGCTTTGGAAAAATCTAGGAAAATTATGTCGGATTGGAGGTTTTTATCAATGGAGTCTGTTAAGTCAAGTGATGAAAAGTGTTAATTGGGTAAATACTGAAAACGATGATCGAAATCCATGTTGGTTAGGGAAGAAAAAGTTAATCGAATCGAGGTGGGTACGGATATCCTTGGCAATTATGTGTTCTAAGAGCTTGCAGCAAGAGGAGGTGATTGCAATAGGTCTAAAGTTGAGAGGGTGGGAGAGTGAGCCAGATTTATGGATAGGAATTATCTTATTAATTTTCCAGTCATTGGGTAGGTTAGAATAGAAGTATTCAGTGAGACGTTGAATATAATGAGGAGATAGTTGCAAATTTCATTGGCACAGAATTTTAGGATATGATGGGGATCCCATCTGGGCCAGTAGAGTGGGGTTTCAATTTTTTTAGGAGATTCAGGAGACCGGCTTTAGAAAAGGAGATGGGACAGGAGTTATAAAGTGAATCGAAAAAGACGTATTTGGGGGGGGGGGTGAAGGATCAGAGGAAAAAACAGAAGAGAAGGCCCGGTTAAATTCGGAGGCAAGATCGAGGGGAGAGGTTAGATCCGAGTTGGAAGTTTTGAGCGAGGAGGTACCTGCTGATTTGGGGCGAAGAAAATTCCAAAATTTTGAGAGATTAGTTTTGAGATAGGAAGGCAATGATTGGGATAAGTAGTTGGAGTTGTGGCGAGAAATGAGGTCTTTGAGGTTACGGATGGAGGTCGAGATTTTGTTTCTGAGAGTAGAGGAGTCGTTAAATTTGAGTTTAGAGACGTCACGTCAAATACTTCTTTTGAGATGGATAATGTCACGGTTGATCCAAGGGTTAAAGAAGCTTTTAGATGAAGAGCATTTGGTAGGAACAGTGGCTTTACATTTATCGATAACAGCTTTGAATTTACTCCAGAGACGTTGGATATCTTTGGAAGAGGAGATGAAGTCAGGAAAGTGGGTACGAAGGATATTTTGCATGAGGGGGTAGTTGGCCTTGTTGAAGTTAAGTTTTCTGGCGCGAAAAAAGGGAGGGATGGTATGATGAAGGAAGAAATCTAAAAAAGGGATTTTGTGATCGGAACAGCCATCAAAAACTGAAAAACACTGAAAAATTGGAAACCGGAATTTTGTTGGAAACTGCAATTAGGTCTAATGTGGAGATTGAGTGATTGGATATTCTTGTGGGTTCCAAGATGGTTTGGACGAGGTTAAATTTTAGGAAAATGTCGAGAACTCTATTGTTAATACCATGGTTTCCCGAGAGGGACTGCATTTTATGCCAATCAATACCGGGTAGATTCCAGTCACCGGCTAAAATTAAAAGATGAGAATTATATTTCAGTATTGTTTAAAGTTCAATGAAGTAGTGAGGGTCCGAGGCAGGGGGTATGTAAAGGGAGAAAATTGCAATGGGAGTGCAGTTGTGATGATTCCATTCGGCAGCGACAATTTCAATATTTGATTCAAGAGGGACTTCAATTAGGGGTATAGAACTGTTGAAAACAAGGGCAACGCCTCCTCCGCGTGTGTTTCTATCTTTACGAAAGGCAGAGAAATTCGGTGGTAGAAATTCGGTAGAATAAATAGTTTCTACATTTATTTTTTCAAATACAATAGGACTCGGATTATCCAAGCTAATGTAGACAGGATCTACCTCGGATAATCCGGAAATTACAGAGTTTTGCCGTTAAATCAAATAAATAAAGTAGTAAATTGTGTAAATTACGTTTACATAAAATTTATTTGTAATTGGTGCGTAGTGCAATAAAATAATCAAATGAATATAGTAAATTTACGTGAAATACTGCAACGTATTTGCAGTTCACAGCATTTCGAAAATTACACGCACTGCATTTAAAAACCTATTTTTTCTATGTTTTCTGTCGTCGAGAACTCTTGAATGGAGTGAGCCATTGGTGTGAGCCACTTTGAAAATTTTTTTCAAGACAAAGAAATATGCATTTGAAATCACTAGCAATTACCGTGTCACGAAAATTATATTGTTGCCATATGTAGGCCATTTTATCAACCTGAACTTGCACCTCGTCATTTCTAATAGAGTATCAAATACAAATGCAACGCCACAACAGGCAAATTGCCCAACGGGGTGGCTGACTTAAGAACATCATGGATCCCCGAGCCATTTTTTGGAGGCCCTACCTACTACTGCTACACCACAACCCCCCCCCCCCCGCGGAACCCCCAACGAATCGGTACATGCGGGAATGTGCGTGTACGTGTAGTGAAACCTGACGTGAAGTTTTTTTTGTTTCTCTGTAATGCTTGTTATGTGTAGTGCTGCCATCTGCCACCAGTTTTTCTAGCTATGAGTGAACTGTTATGATTGAATGATTTATCGTTGTAGGACTGTTGCTCTCTGTGGCGAGACTTTTTAACGGGGAGATCGGCTCGCATTTGCGCCTTGAAGTTGGGAACCACAGAAAACCAACTTCAGCCGACCACCACTGTGGGGTTCGAAACCGGATCCTCCCATCGCGAGTCCGTAACTATAACCACTCGACCACCACAGCGGCTTACTACGGCAAACATCTTAGTAATTTTATGTGACTAAGTACACAAAAACCAAATCTGGACTTACACACACACACACCACTTGATTTCCCCACTCTCCATTTTTATGTGATGTGTAATTATTGAATATTTGTACAGTTGCAGGTCAGTTGCTCTCAGTGGCGGGATTTTTTAACGGGGAGATCGGCTCAGAATCGCGCCACGAAGTTGGGAACCCCACATGTTGTATCTGTAACTTTTCCCGACCACTTCCGATTCGTTCTAGTGCTTTTCAAAAGACATTCATTGAACCTTCACAACCCACGGAGATCTTTTACAGGCTGTGGCATCCTGTGAACGAGTTTTTTCGCTACAGTAGGCATTTAGCACGTCGTTTTACTGCGTGTAATTTTTAAAAGGAATTTATGAAAAGTACCTCGGATAACCCGAAATCCAGTTAAGAGGGGCTAGGGTGATAAGGGTCCTACTGTATTCGAAATTTTCGATTACTAACACCAGTTATTTAGGTTGTGAAAGTCTCGGAACTAGTGCTCACTACCATGAAATTTTGTGATTTAAGAAACTCCATGATATATCTCCGATCGGAAATCGAAGACTTGAATTCTGGATCAGCAGAACATGGAACTCAACTCATTTGTTAAGTCACTGTGAAAAATGAGAAAAGAAATAAGAAGATAGATATGAAAGAATGAGAGAAATAAAATTCATACAAATAAATTAAAAAAAACATATTCATTATGCATGCAAAGTTGCAAAATTATAATTGTAAATTTTTGTTTATAAATGATAATTTTTCATTATTTGTTTTTCTTTTAAATAATTAGCAGTAAAGGGGTTTAGTTGATTTCAATTAGCTTTTTACTCCTACTTTAAAAAATTAATTTGTCAACATAACTTCTCTCAAAAAAGCTCAAATTTTCATAATGAAAGGCTTGAATATTCATGTGCACATGCCAAAATGTCGGGAGACATTCTAGCCTTATTACTCTGATCATCAATCCAAATATAAAAAGAAATACCTTTTGAGTACAGTGAGAAAGATGAAAACCAACGATTAGGACTCAAAATACGAAAAAAGACAGCAAACAGCTGTTTCGAGGCTAATTATAGCCCCCCTTCTTCAGTGGTAGAAAAGTCTGTTATAGCGCAGACTTTCGGAGACTACACGCTTGAACACAACACGTGGTTGATGTCAGGCCGAAGCACGATAGTGATGATGGTAGAGGAAGAGACTTGACTTGACTTGATAGTGATGATGACGATGGTTAAACGGGGGGGGGGATGATGTATCGATGATGGAGTCGAAGGAAGGGACGATTTTAAGAATTAGGTCCAAATATGAGAGAAATGTGGAGTACTTGAGAAATCGTTTACCAAAGAGAAAGAAAGTTCATGAATGTGAAGTGCTTCAAAGAAATCTAAGTCCAGAGGTGGACTTTTTTTGAATGATTTTGGCAGAATTAAGGTCAAAATAATTCAAAAAGTGTTCTCCTCCTCTTAACATGGATCTCTTTGGAGCACTTTACATCCGTAAAAATTATTTTCATTTGGGATTCGATTTCTCCGGTACTCCATATTTCTCCAATATTTGGGCCCAATTCTTAAAATTGTCACTTCCTTCCACTCCATCATCGATACATCCCGTGTAACTATCGTAATCGTAACATCATCGTCACTATTAAGTCGAGCCAAGTCTATTCCTCTTCCATCATCATCACCATCGCAAGTCGGCCTCATATCAACCACGTATTGTGTTCAAGTGAGTAGTCTAAGCCAAAGCCGCTAAGTTAATGCACTTTTCTTAATGCAGCTCTTAATGCAGCTTTGAGTCTAAGCAAGTGATTCTCAACCGGGGGCCATATGGCCCCGCCCAGTGGTACTGGGATATTTCAAGGGGGCCATGACATGATTTTCAAGGGGGGCATGGGTGGAGATACGGGGGGGGGGGCATTGTCCCACCAGCACCAAAGGTGAAGTCGAATGATCTAATGCATATATGTATATTAATTAATTGACATCATCATCATCGTGCCCCCCCCCAGACTTCGAAGTCTATTCCGCCTATGATGACAGGTGGTTTGGAGGGCTGCAGAGAGCTGAGGAGAGAAATTAAGGTGTGAAGAAATAAAGCTTTTATATTAGTGACTATACAATTGCAGAATCCAAAAAAACCACCCATAAAACCAGTACCGTCTTAGGGCAAGGGCTCACCCGGGCCTTAACGCGTACATTTTGCAGCAGATTCTCTAGGATGGGGTTTTTCGCAGGCCCCTCCTCTATACAAAATTATAGTGTGAAAAACAAAAAAATGATGAAAACCATATCTCATGTTAAGTGACTCCACCTAATGATATTTTGTATAGTACAATACATTTCGGAAATAAGTGGGAAATATGCAGGCTGTTCATTTCCAGCTAAGTATGGGTTACCATAGCATCACTTTGCCTAGGGGGGGGGGGGCCCATGATGTTGAGACGGTCCTGAATAGAACTCGGACTATTTGGGAGCTCAATAAATTCCAGGCCAGTGGTCTGGAGGCCAATCTTATTTGCAAAATTTTCATTCAGTATGAATTCACTGAAAAAAAAAATCCATTCAATACATATAAAGGATCTTGCTTCTAGATGAGGGTCGGAGATTCTGAGTAAGACAGGGGAGCCACGAGAAAAAAAATATGATTCAAAGGGGGCCACGAACAAAAAGAGGTCTAAGCTATTACAGATTTTCTAACTCTGAAGGGGGGGGGGGAACCATGGTGCCTTATTTTCGGATTTGGAGCTAAAATCGTTGGTTTTCATCTTTGTCACATCACACCCCTTATAACGATCGCAGCTAGCACTCATACAGCAGAACGTTCAACGAAATCATGTATAGCATGCCTATTCGGATACAGAAATGAGCAGTAGAAATTGAGTGGAATTTACGATGAGTTTCCAAATTTTATTTGCATATATGTATACATATATATGTATATATTTCGCTGATGATTGGAGAATTTATTTAGAATTTCAAGATCACGAATCGATTTCTTTAACGGAAAAAGAATCAAATGCAAGTATATATATATTTTTTGGGGGGAATAAATCTCATTTCTATTCGGAAAGATGCAGTTTTTTTGTTGTTGGTTCCTCTTTCAATTCTAAGTTGGAGATATCATAGTTGGTGACGTTGGCGAGTTTCTGAATGAGAGAGAGAGAGAGAGATTGACTGACTCAGCAGGATTTTAGATATGACTTTGAGATAGAAATCATTCCTCCATCCTCTTCCGTGGACTTCCGTCTTTTCCCCCTTGCAAGAGTGTTTCCTGTTCAATTTTCTTCTTGAAAGAATCCATTTGCCACGTTTTCTTCCATTTTTTTTTTGTTTCTTCCATATTTTGGGTTCGGAATTTTATGATGTTTGAAGTCGAGTTTTGGTAGCGAAAAAATATTTGCATAATTTCATAATAGTCTGTAGAAGATATCCGTGAGATGATTTTTTTCAAGGTATTGAAAGAGGGAAATATAAATTATAGGTGAGTATTTGTTTGGGAAGTTTGTTCAAATTTGAATTGCAAATTATCATTTTTTTTTAAGTTTTTTCTTAATTTTTCTCATTGTCTATTTTTTATACAGCGGCAATGAATCTATATTCAGAAGTCACCAACAAATAAGGTAAATATACGAGAAATACAAGGACGATACATAATATAATATAAAGGACTTTTTTGTATTTTTCGGGTATTTGCCTTATATCCGTTGGTGACTTCTTAATATTCTTGGGCAAAGTTGATCTATTCTTCCAAATAAATCTATACCATCATCTTGTGGGTGATTTTCTGTCCATGGTTAGAGACAGTCTTCAAATATGTTGCATTCCCGGTCTAACGATCCTAGGCCATAGCAGCTAACCCAGCCCCGTAGATTGCCTCGGTCTATGGGCCACTCTTTTGGCCGCTCACATGCTTTCGCAGTCTCCTGGTTACTCGCATGATTTCTCTCTCTCTTGGTCTCTCGCATCCTTCCGCATTCCCTTGGTCACTCACTCACATGGCCCTTCGCTTCCTCGGCCACACTTTTGGTCACTCACCTGCATGCACAAACTCAAGGTCACTTGTATGCTTGCGCAAAGTCTAGGTTACTGTTTTGGTTGCTCGCTGAACTGGTTCATCTTTTGGTCACTGATGTGCTGGAACACTGTTTTGACCGCTCATATATGCTTGCACATTGTTTTCATCAATCACATGCTTGCACGATATTTTGGTCACTCACGTGCTTGCGCAATCTATAAGTCAGTGTTTTGGTTTTTCACTGAGCTGGTCCGTCTTTTTGCCACTCTCATGCTTGCACACTGTTTTGGTCATTCCCGTGATTGCACACTTTTTAGTCACTCCCATGCTTGCATCTATCTCTAGGTCACTCTAGAGATAGATATCTTCTTTCCCTCCTTCTTCATCCATTTTCTCACTGAATCCGTTTGCCACGTCTTCTTCCATTCACTATTTGCATCTGTGTTTTCGGTTCAGGATTCAATAATATTCAAAGTTAAGTCTCGGTTTTCAAATTTTATCATAGTCTTTAGAAGTAAATTAATCTCGTTCATCATCTTGAGGTGATTTCCTGCCCATGATTGGAACAGTATACAGTGCTGTATAAAGTGAATAAACCAAAATGTGAACTATCAATTGTACTTTTGTTTTCAGTCTACAGGATCAACCATAAAACTACCACACAATGAACTATAGCAATGTTCTTCAAGATTTTCATAACCGTGGGCCGGTGAAGAAAAAGTGAAAATTTCGTAGACACGTGAAAATGGGACAAAAAGTAAATGCATAGGATAAGTAATTTGAGAACCAGCAAAATATGCATAAATAGGAGGAAGTATTTGCGGACGGTGATAAATAAATAGATAGGAATGTTATGTAGTTTCTTTAGATTAGTTGTTAACGTTTACTATATAACTTATTTAGAAATTTAACTAGGGTTGGCCGTGAAGAGAGGGGAGGGGTATTATTCCACGCACCCAGGCTCGTTATAGCTGCAAAACTTACAACAACAAAAAACAACACAATCTCGACTAACCATTGACACCAGGAGTCCAAGTAATGAGAGATTTAAATAATGAAAATTTTAATGTACAATGAGCAAAACAATAACACTTGGTATAAACTTAGGGGCCCCCTATGGAATTATATAGACAAAAAAATTTAACACATTTTACCGTTTCTTTACAGCTCGCATGACGGTGTAGCTGTCAAGATGGGGGAGGGTAATGACATTACTTGGGCGAAACATATGCTTTGTCAGAGGATTAGAGTTCATTTACTTACGGTCCAGGATAAGAGCATGATCGACGACGGAAGATCTAGTTGACCGTCAGAATTCATCGGGGTTCATCATCATGGATGCGGCCTATCGGAGGAAGACAGCTCTAGTCGCGATGAGGTGGAAGCTGCGTAACCGAGGAAGACAGTGAGGTATTCATTATGAAAGCGGATCAGCGTGGTGTTTTTGATATCGGAGACGTAGCATTCTGCAGGCGGCTGACATCGCAATGGTACTCGGGTAGTGATTGACCAGCGCTCATACGAAGAAGTCGTAGCACACCATGGAAAGTCCTGAGGGTCTTTTATTTAGGAAAGCTCAGGAAGCGGAATCCCCTTGCCTTGATAGACAACGAGAGTTCAGGGGGGGGGGGGGGAGTCGGGGTGAGAGACCCACGGAGACAGAGAAGAGTGTGTCCGAACAGCATCATCCCATCGACAAAAAGCCCCGTTTTTCTCCACTTTTCTCCAGATCTTGAACTTTGTCTGCCTTCCGATTGGACGCGGAGGGGTCACGGGATGACCACGTCATGCTCCTCTCGATGAAAACGCGCGAAAATGGTGACTCACCCCTGGGGGGAAGAAGAGGAGGAGGGACTAGGGAAGGGAGAGCAAGCAAAGTTTCATGTCGAAACACGATCATGATAAATATCTGGAATTTGATGAAAATTGAATCTCTGCTGAAATTATGAGTTGAGAGTTCTGAGATCTTGAATTCGATTTCTTGATTTTATTCCCCGTCGAACGAGACCAATCGCTGCGTCGACGAACAGGGTTAAGTTTGACAAAAGAGGGATTTAACAATTTTAAAATATATAAAAGATAATACAATTTTCAGCCTCGCTGAAACACATAATAATTAATAAGAGTAATTAGTGACTGTGTAGTGTTTGTTTTTACGTGTGGGCCACATATGAACAGGGAGTATTTACGTGTGTGTGTGTGTGAGTATGAAGAATGATAATCACAAAAATAACACCACTACACCTTCCATTTTTCCCATTCTCCATAACAGGAAGAAATAATTTGGGAACCGGAAAAAGACGATTTTTGAAAGGTTTCAAGACCGCTTTTGGTGAAAAAGAGCATCAAATATCTGTGAAAAATTATTCGATGTGGTTTATGGCAAACTAACGTTTTTTTTCCTTTACGTTCCTTCGTAACATAAAAGACGACAAAATTCTTGATAACAAAGGCTTCAAGGCAGTTAACGATGATAAATGCTACAAAGACAACGCTGTGTAGCGAAGAATTCAACGTAGTTCCTGGTAATAATGGCAGCTCTAGTGACAATTTTTTTTAAATCACGGGTCTTCGGGACGCAAAAGGAACAAAATTCTCAATAATAAAGATGATTCCCGGCATACAAAGATTTCGAGAAAATCCTCGCTGAAAGTCTACTAGGCAATCTTTGGTAACAAACACTTAAGAAGCACCCAGCGTTCATTGCTCCGATCAGAGGGTTTTCATACTACATGGTAGTTTTTCCTTGAAAGCAACTTGCTACTTCACCTCTCTTGCCAACCCCTGGTCATATCGTTATATTGCAATTTACTGCCATTAATGAGTTGGGTTGGAAACGATGGCACCATCTATCGGTAATCGCCTCAACCTCGTTAGGAAAATATCTTATGTATATTCTTCCCTGGGCTAGACTGGGACCGTGACGGCAACCTTCACGGTGGTAGACGAGCATCTTACCAACACGGCAATTTCGGGCCCTAATACAAATCAACATGCTGGCAGTTCTATGTTTAGTCGCAATTTGAGTTGGTTTCCTGCCACAGTGATTAACAGCTGAATAGCAATTAAAATATAAAATATTTCACTTACACACAGCAGACAATGAACCCGAGCTCGCTGTTAATATAAAAATAAGGAAAATACGTTGGAAGTGTATACAGACCCAAGATGTAATTAAAATGTACCTAATTAATATCGTCTGAAATTCCAACAAACAGAAAAGTAAATAAATAAAAGGCTCATCCCCATGTAAAGCGGGTAGCAATTAAAGCCATTTCGATGGACAAAGGTTGAGCATCGTCTTGCGATTTACATTTTACTTCATTGTCACTGTAGTTGTTGCTTTACTTAGGAAGACAGTCGTTGTCAAAACAAATAACAGGAGATCTAATTGGATATTTTGTGTTCTTATGTTTTCGAATTAAAAATTATTATATAAAATATTTTGAGGTAGAAATTATTTCTTGCAAAAAAAACATTCACTTAAATATTCGGCAAATACGTGTACGTGCCGAAAAAAATGTTTGTTTCGCAGATCTTTACAGAAAAAAGAAAACACTTTACAACAGAATATTTTTTTCTAGAACGAAATTAGCTTTTCTCTTCATTTTCACTTTCATTTTTCTAAGAATTAAATGTTCTTCCAATTTAATTTACTGCAATAGCTATAATACCCGGACTCTGCCCGTGTTTTCTTCAATTACTGGGAGGATCGAAAAAGCGGCAAACCATTATAAATGCGTAAACGATTATATATATATACAGTATACTGGCATCATTGAAAAAGGGAAAAATAAAACATTATAAAGGAATATGCTCATCGGAAACGCATTGCTAAGGAACTACGGTAACCAAAGTAAACATTCAGAAAGTGATTGCTGAGGCCCAGAAACCATTGTTGCCCGACGGTTTTTCGCCCATTTCGGGTATTGTCCAACTCTGGCAAACGTTTAAAATGGCCTATCGTTAAATCCGATTTCGTATATGTGCAAAATTTGACGACGATCGGTCTAAAATTGTAGATTTGTATAGAGAGACAGAAAATCAGTTTTATATAAGTATAAGATAAATAGATAAGTTTTTAAAGCATTTTCATTTTTTGAAATATTTTTGTGATTTTTTAAATATTTTTATAATTTTTTTTTCTATTTTATTAATATTTTTTTTGAAATACTAGGGTGGCTCTGCCCCCCTGCCGCCTTTGGCAGCCAACCCCCCCCCCACCACTTCTCCTCGCAACATATCTTGTTTATTTCGTCCCACTTCATCAGCGTGCTATGGAAAGGGACGTGTGAAAGCACCAGCTTACTGAAGCGAATTTTGCAATAATAAAGCAACAAAAAACAAATGTGATTCAAGTACCCCCAGAAAACTTGCCCATGGGGTCTCCAGACTCCAATTCGCTGAATTTTAGTGGGGCCCCTGACAGGATTTATCTCAGGCTACAGATGTGTTGCAAATTTTGCAATGTTAAACAACAAAAATCAATGAGATTCATCAAGCGACACCCAAAATTAAACCTGTCAACATTTCCATGGGGCCCCGACCTGGAGTCTTGTCGGACATCTCCCCGGTGAGGGGCCATGAAAAATTTTCGTTTGTATTCGTTTTACCAACGAATAAAATCCAGGGGGCCCCAACCAATTATCTGGGACACCAATTCGCATACTTTTAGTGGGGCCCCAGACTGGCTTTATCTCGGGCTTCCGCTGTTGCAAATTCCACAACAGAAAAGAATGAGATTCATCCAGGACCCCCAAAATGAAACCTGTAAATATGGGGCCCCCCGACTTGAAGCTTGTTGGTCATCCCCCGCTGCGAGTGCCACGAAAAGTTTTCATTTGTATTCGTTTTAACAACGAATAAAATCCAGACCCACTCACGCAACTACCCGTGACCGAATTCGCAAATTTTATGGGGGGCCTCGGGCTGGATATATCCTGGGCTTCCGCTATCGCAAATTTTTCAACGTTAAAGCAGCAAGAAAACAATGAGATCCATATTAAGGACCCTTGGAAATGAAAACTTTTAACTTCCCCATGAAGGCATATGTGGCATCCTTCCCCCAGGTATCCGGACCCTGTGTGTTGGGGGCACTGGTGTTATATATATATATTATACATGTACATACCTCTCGGCATGACCCCCCCACAAGGCCAGGGCTGACAGGGGCCGGAACGATTCATATCACTTTTTGATTTTCTATAAATTAACCACAGAGGGCCCCTGAAAAGCTGGTTTAGGGGCTCGCCATCTAAATTCCAGCCTAGGGGCCCTGCTGTAGGATGTGGGAGCTTCTCGGTACATGCACATAACATGGTCCAGATGGGTCAAATGGGTCCCTATATATGCTAGAGTTAAATGAATACTCGACCAAAAATCGTAACCGCCTTCCGTAACACAAAAGCGTAACAGATTTCCGTCACCCATTTCCGTAACATAAAATCGTCACTAACTTCGGTTGCTTTAGAAACAGGCCCTTTTCGAGTTTGTGAATTTATATTATAGTGTAGATATAAAGTCAACGTGTTGTATCGAAATGTACCTAGTGTCTAATGTCAGCCTAAACTACAGTCGAATCCCGTTATAACGAACTTCAAGAGACCGGGGAAATCGCTTCGTTACAACGAAATTTCGTTATAAAGGAACTCCAAGTTTTTGCATTGTCCCTATGTAAACTAATCTGAGGGGATTAGAAAAGTGTTCGTTAAAACGAGATTTTCGCTATAACGGTATTCGTTAAAACGGAAACTACATTTCGATTTTTACGGTAATCCCTCTATAACAAAAATTTTGCTAGGTTTGTAGAGTACCGTCATATCGAGGTTTCACTGAATTATTTAAAAATATTTTACATACTATTTTTTTTGAAAATTTTTTATCCAAATTTTTTTGAAATATTTTTATTTAATTTTTTTAACTTTTTTTTTTTTCATTTTTTTAAAAAATGTTTTCATCGTGGTTTTATTTTTTCAAGTTTTCAATATTTGGAAACTGATTTGAATTTGTAAATTATTTTTAATTTTCATTTTTCAACATTGATTTTAAATTGAGTTTCTTTTATTCTAACTCTCAAAACTGCAGTTAAATTTTTCTATTGAATCAGTACAAATATGTTTTCAAAGTAAAATATTCATTCATGCCAACAAAAAAGTTATAATAAAGAAACTATAATTAAAAAAAAGAAACAAATTTTCAAAAATTTCCCCTCTTTTGACCAAATTATATTTTCCCGAACAAAGACAAGATTCTCGATATCTCCAATGGATTCTTCCTTTATAATAGGCCACACTGATACGATATCAAACACATATTTATGTGAGAAACGTCACCGAGTTTCATGAAACAGCAGTCGAATACATTTCAAAGATGAGACCATACTGTTTCGGAAACAAATATATTGGGAAAAACTAGTCTGAAACTCTACCTCTTTTTTAGTATTTCAGCCAAAAAAAAAGGAAAATACTTCCTCTGAATACTTGTTTCCAATAAATTGGAAAGAATCGCAATTCTTAATAAGTAACCATTTTCTCTTGTTGCTCTTCCCATCTCTGTTTTCTCCTCGGAGTGCAAATGTTCTCTTCTGTTTCCATTATCAGCTTGTTTTCCTTTTTTTTGTTAGGGGTTTATCCTCTTCTGATTTTCCTGATTTTTCTTTCCTCCCGGAATATCCTTAATCCTTGCTTTATTTTTGTTCTCGCCTACGCTATGTTTTATTGTTCCGATTTGGGAATCGACAGGGAAGGAAAAACCTTTCAAGTCATTAGTGTGTTCGAAATCTAGTTTCCGCCCGAATAAAAACAAAAAATGGCGATTCACACGAATAGCATAAAATAATGAATTGCTATTCAAGAAAACAAAAGTGGAGTAAATGAGAAAATTCATTCTTATTCATTCCCTATTGATGTGGATTTCCTAGTTTGTTTTCTCGGTGAACTCGACCTGAAATCAGGAGATAAGCACCTCTTTCCTGTTTTTCCCCGTCAAGTGTTATCAGGTTTCCTCATTCAGATGAGTTATTAGAGATGAACATACGCTTTTTTTATTCGCCAGAAGCACTTTTATGAACATTCAATTTCATGAGTAATTACTTAAACGTTCTTTGAATGGTTTTTTTTTTTTTTTTTCAAATGCTAGAGTTTATTTGATTACGTTCACGAACTACTTCGAAGATCTGTGAGCGGAGCCATCAGCATGGAGGAAAATAATTGGAAATAATGGCATATTTGTCGAAGGGCATTGATGATTATGCTTGCGAAAGAATTGGAGATTTTAGCGGAACTTGAGTCGCAATCGAATATTTACTGCAAGTAATGTGATTCTATTATTTACACCATTTGTTGAGCTGTTAGACTAAAATTTGTGAATATTAATTTTCTCTTAGAATTTTAGGGGGGAAAAGTTGTGCTTTTATGAGATCGGGTCTGTTTAAAAATGAGGTTGCAATATTTAGTAACAAATGATTCAAGACAATGCTTGATGGTAAAGGCTTAAAGACAATGCCCGGTAACAATGATTTTAAGCCAATACTTGATGACAAAGGCTTAAAGACAACGTTTGGTAATAAGTTCAAGACAATATATACTTGGTAGCAAATGCTTCCAGACAGTAACAAATGCTTTAAGACAGTAGCAAATGCTTCAAGACAGTAACAAATGCTTCAAGACAGTAACAAATGCTTCAAGACAGTAACAAATGCTTCAAGACAGTAACAAATGCTTCAAGACAGTAACAAATGCTTCAAGACAGTATTTAGTAACGAATACTCCGAAGCAATGCTTGATGACAAAAGCTTAAAAACAATGTTTGATCACAAAGGCTTAAAGACAATGTTTGGCAAAAAGTTCTTCAAGACAATACTTGGCAACAATTGCTTCAAAGCCAAGCTCGGTAACAATGACAGCGTGAAACTCAATAACGAATGCTTCGTAACAACGGCAGCTCAGATCTCTACAGCAAATGCTCCCAGACACATGTTGTTAATAAAAGCGTGTGTGTTGGTATTTAAGCCTTAAACTTCCCTTTATAACTGCATCGAACTCCTGTATAATTGCATTTTATGATTTAAATATTTGTTTCCTCATCTATGATGGGATAATATACAGTATATTTTTCAAGAATGTTATCTTTAATAATCTTTTTTAGTTAAAGTTTATTTCTTTTGTTATAGAGTGCATCTATCACAATAACATGCATTAATTAATTATTATGACAAAAAAGTACACAACTGCAAACAGCTGAAATTTTGTTTATTATGAAACTTGATAAAATAATGGTATCATCCAGTATTGATGATAATACTACGTAAAAAAAATATTCATTATATGCCGGTACACACAAGAATCCATGTTCCGAAATGATAACATGCAGGAAAAAACACAAAATGTTTATACCATGGATTATTATTTTTTGTATGAAATTTTGAAACCCTATATTGTTTTTTTTTTCCAAGGGAAATGCAAGTTGTGAAATTTTACTCATTAAAAAAATTATGATTAAAAATATTCAGAACATTAATGAAGTTTTTCCAGCTTCATTTTTTTTTTTCAATAATGAAGTAAAAGTCTAGGTAAATCTTTGGAAAGACGCTAATTAAATGTAAATAAAGCTGATTTCTGAAAGAAATATTTTCCATGTTTTTGTTGTTTTTAGCATTTTTTTTTTCTCTTGCAAAGCTGCAGAGAAACTGATGCATCACTTTTTTTCTAAGTTAATATCTCAATGCAAAAGAAAATCCAATACATACGTCTGAAAAGAAAATTAGCATACACTTATAATTTCAAGCATGAAAGTACTTTTGCAACGGAAATCAGTCCTTTCAAACGAAAAATGCTATGAAATTAAATTCTAATTTATATCTTTTCAAGTTATACATTTTTTTCTTAATGTTTAGAATTATGTAATTAAAAAAAATTGATAGATTGCTAAAAGACATTTTGTGGGATTAATTAAAATGAAACGCAGTTCAAAATATTAATGGGTATCAAGTGCAGTATTATACAGAGTGTTCTGTTAACGGACCGACAAATTCAGAGGATTGTTAGTAGGCACCAAGAGGAACAGAAATTGCTATGTAACAACATGGTGTCGCAAACCCCGTTGAGAGGATGAAAATCGCGAAATGCGCGTACAGGCTCTGAGTCCAGAGGAGATGGAATGTGGATGACAGTTGATCGCTGAATGCGTTCGTGGGTACATCCTTTATATCTGACGTAAGCAGCGTCTCGAAACGCGTGCACAGGGATAGGATCACACGCTGCGGACGACGTAAATCGGCGCTATTGCGGTAGTAAGCACGTGTAGCAGTTAGTTGTCTGTTTCAATGAGTATCGCGATGGCTGAGTATTCGAACGAGCGAGGAATACGCTGATGTGGACAACAGCCTGTGGACACACCGGAGGATCTCATAGCGCCGATTGCCGTGCAGACTAAAAAGCATCCCAGGTATCTTCGAGCGCGACCATGAATCGTTTTTACTTCGTTGTAGACTGTGTGCAATGACGACGTCAGCGGCCGCCACTTCCAACAACTCTTGCGATAATTAATCAAATAAATTTTTTTGTAGTTATTATTGTACTTTTTGTCGTTCCAGCGTGACGTTGAAACCTGTACTCACCCTCTCAACGTGGTTTGCGACACCATGTTCCATTGTAAATTTTGTTCTTCTTGATGTGTACTAACAACCCTCTGAGTTTGTTGGTTCATTAACAGAACACCCTGTATATGTAAGTTGATTTTTTTTTTTCCAAAAAAAACAAAACAAAAACAAATAAATTTTAAAAATATTATTTCGTGGAGTGCATTTTCATTTTCGCGAGTATTCATTTTGTTTTGAAAAAAATTCTGGCTAATTTGAATTTCCTTCAAAATACAGTCGAATCCCTTGCAACGAACTCCAAGAGACCGAACAAGTCACTTCGTTATAACGAAGCGACTTATATATGCGCTATCCATACGAAAGTTTTTAACAGCTGGCTGGTGCGAAAGACATATTTAGGAAAGAGAGAAATATTCGTTTCCTTTATCATCTAGTTACCTAGGGTGCCCTCCCGGCAACAGAGAGTATGTGGGTTCGATTCCCGCAAGGGCCAGCAGAATTTTCTCTCTTCCCTAAATATACAGCGTGGGCGCAAATGCCCGTAGGAACTTTAAAAATGAATAAAAACAGGAAAAATTATCGAAATGGAAAACGGTTAGCATCGCTAGGTCACGAATTTTTTTTAAGACACGAACAAAAAAAAATAGACAACTGAAATACAGCCGATAGGTGGCGCTGGTACGAGCGACTTCAGTGGAAATATGTGAATGAGACGATTATAAGAACTTGCGCTCCTAATCCACAACCAGTTCACCGTTGTAAACCGTGTATGTGGACCTGCTGCACTCTGCCGTTGCTGGATTTGTGACTTGCCTGCAATGTGTTATTCCCTGTGGTGTTGGTCACGTGGAACATATACTGCTGTAATGAACGATTTTGGAGGCATTCTGTTCGTTATTTGCGTATCTTTTCCTTGACTTGTGTACATCAGCGTCATCTGTCGGCTGTTTTTTTTTTAAGTTTTCTTCCTTGTCTTAAAAAATTCCCGTGACCCAGCGATGCTTAACCCTGCAAACCGTTTTTCTATTTCGGTTATTTTCCAGTTCTTATGAATTTTTAAAGTTTCTACGGACTTTTTTGTACACCCTGTATCTTCGCTTTGAGCAAGCTGTTAAAAACCTTCGTAAAAGTTCTATTAAGCAATTAATTAATCTTTCAATCAATGTCCAAATGGTTCATACCTCGGCATTCAAAACTCACTAATTGAAAGCCACCATGTTTTTTTTTTAATTGAAAGCTACGTTTTTTAAAATCACCTCGAGAAAAATATTTCATCCGGGGAAATCCCTGCTGACGTCGAGACTCACGCAGCTTCTCTCAACTCAGAGAATCACAAATACGAATAAATACAGAAGCAAAAAAATGTACCGCGGAGAGAGCAAATTTGCATTAAAATTTAATAATCAACCACCGCGGAGTCCGTGGCGATGCGCTAAAAGACCACTGTTTTAAAAATATGAATATTTCATAGACCCATCCCCTAATTCAGGTAATTAATTCACCACCTGAGTTAGCTCCTGTTATTTTTACTGAATATTTATAAGCATGAGGAACGAGAAATTTCTATTCAAATATTGTGTTCGAAATCCATGGGAAAAAGATCCAAATTATTCAAAATCAGTTCCCGTTTCTCTCATATAATCGCGATTTGAAAACGAATAACGTTCCTGAAACCAATCTTGATTTAAATAACATGATACGGGGCCAGTTTTCATATTATATTCAAATATTTGAATTTTTTTTTTTTCGAAGTTAATAATTTATATGCATCGATCTGTATCTTCTAAATATATTTTTGAATCTTCCGAGGAACGACTGGTTTTATTCGGAGGAAATATTTTGCTGGTGCCACTTGGGAAATCATCGTGTGAAAATGGAATTTTCCTCCGAGAAATGGGAATTTCGGTATGTCATGCGAGATGTGCAGAGTGATTTTCTGCACATGGATGTGTGATGTTGGGAAATATCCTTGGAGCCAATTCGAGTTTTTAAGCGTGGGGGAATCTTCATATATGAAATTTTTAGATTAGTTGGGCATTTATTTCTCTGGAACGAGCACAGCAATTTCTCTCATGAGTTTTCGGGTAGTATTACAGTTTAGAAATTTTAAAGGAGATGCTGTTGAACGTCCCTCGGCAACCGAAGTTATGTAAAATGCATGTACATCCAAACTGGAAAGCATAGAGATATTTATTTGAGCATTCGAAAGAAAGGGCATTGTTTCTACCCGTGAGCTTAGATCCCCCGACATTTCGTGCGTCGTGTACCAGCACCTCCTAGATACAGCACAGATATCTCAATTCTGCGCACAGAGAAGCAACACGTCTGTGGAGGTGAAATTGAAGAGAATGTGTCACCTGAAAAAAGTGAATCCTTGGTACCCCACTGCAACAAAAAAATTTCATTCATCTAAGCAGGATTTTTCTTTCCTAATTTCAGCCTCATTTTCCCACGAAATGCGAGCATTTGACATATACCACATCAGGCGGCCCCCTCCCCCTCTTCGTTGCGGATTTATGGTCTTGGGGGCTGTGGGCAATGCAAATTATTTTGCCACTACTCATTCACCCATTCCGGTCTGGTTTTCTTGACTACTCATTCCTCCAAATTAGCTGCCCTGGATTATGGTGGCGAGATGCCCCGGTTTTTCGCTATTTTTCGCCCTGTCCCGAGAAATGCTCTTTCGGGACGCCTGTCTTTACCGGTTTTTGCTTGCTCAATAAAACAGAATTATGTTTAATATTTTTTTCGAATTTAACATTTAGCTACGTTAGATATTATGCTAATAATTTATTTCACTTATATTTTTTCCATGTTAATATTCTATGTGACCAAAAGACGCTGAACTCATTTTGAGCCACAGAAGCCCGTTCACATGAGCAATATTGTGGTTTGGATCGAAGAATTTGGTGAATATAAACCTGCTCGGCGTATTTTTCCATCCCAGGAGGAATAAAGAGATTCACACCTACACGTATTTTTGCGGTTTCGTGCCCCTTTCTCATAATCCTTTACGATTTTGTTGTCGAGTGTGGCCCCTGCAGGCAGAAATTGCGACTGCTCCGACACTGTGATTATAGATGATGTTAAAGAAAAACCAGACATGGCTTCGCCTTTGCTCCGAATGGGATATAAGCCCGTTATCTCGTAAGGTTGGGATTGTCTTTTCTAGGGAAAAGAGTTTTCAGCGTTAATCTAATGATTTCAATCGGTTTTACGTTACGCGCTCTTGAGCACAAATCACTGCTGTGAAAATTCGCACTAAAAACATTTGGAGTCCTTGGAACGAGTTTATCAATTTTACAGTGAGTGAAAGTATCTCTGTGTCACCACTATCTTTTGGTCACTGATATGCTTTCACACCCTCTAGGTTTTCGTCCCTTACCCACCAGGTTATTCTTTCAATCGCTCACATACCTGCACACTGTTTTGGTCACTCACGCGCCTCCACTGTCTCTAAATTAGTTATCTATGTAATCTGAATATGTTCTAAACGCGACACACACTATCTAGTTAAAATTCAAAACAAAGAACAGCTTTGCGCATATCAGCAACAATTCAACCAGATCGCATTTTTGTGAGGCCCTTCTTCTATTGAGGCCCCTGGGCCCATGCGTTAAGACGGCACTGGAGTTAGCATGCTCACCAGCGACTTGGCATTACGACCAAGTAATGACAAACTGGTAAAAATGATATATTTTTAGGGGAAATTTATCAAACATTCCAAAACGGTCGGCGATTATGCATATAATAACCGGATCAACCGAAAAAATATCTTCATTCCTTACTATGCTATTTAACAATATACAGGGGAAAATATCTATTATAATTAATTTCTTCGTAGATGATGCCAAAGGGAAAATAATAACAAACTATTCGAAACACTTTCGTTATCAGAGACAATGATATTTTTCCCCATGAAAAATTCATAAATCTCTCTGGAATAATTTTTTCCCCTATTTTTAGGGGAAAAAGAGAAAGATGTAATCAAGTTAAGGGTCTTCGGAATAATATGGAAGGGGGAAAAATTCCCAGGAAGAGAGATTCATTAGATGGAGGTTGCGGTGAATATCATGCAGTCAAAAATTGAGAAAATTTATGAACTAATCTCGGAAACGCTTCCTCTTGTTATTATTTTAAGATCTAAGAGATTACGATATTGGGCCACTCTTCCCATGTGAGTAATTAATACATTCTCCATGTTGAGAATGTGGAGAGGAGAAGAGAGAGAGAAACACACACACACACACACATAGTACATTTTTCTAGAATATTCCAAACACAATCGCTTCCTTCAAGAGCTATTTGTCATTGTGTAATCTTGGCGTAACAACGATTTTTCCTCCCGTAGAAAAACTATGTCTAAAAATTCACGAATATTTTGATTTTTTTTTTTCATTGGAAAGAAAATTTCATTACGAATTCATTTTTTTGGCGATAATTCATACGATAAGGAATAACCTTGGCTAAAATCCGTTGAATCACATGTGCTGCTGCAATAAATTTCTTCATGTTACATCAGATAGATGGAAGTCTATGTACCGATGTAGCACACGCAGAGTTATTGGAAATTTTCCAAAGAATGTAAATTTTGACCCCTTTTTACCTGATGGATGTTTTGGCAGCGAATCGCGATAAAGTATAGTTTGTGCACATGGATAGAGGAAAAAAAAAAACTCGCCAAAAAAAGGGAAAAATGAGCATTTTTACTATGACTGCATGTGTCGGACCATATCATAGTATTTTTTTCATTTGAAAGAAAGGAAGGTAAATCATAGCAGCGAATGGATTTTTGTACTGTAAACTCTCTGAAACGTGCGGTGGTTAGGGCGATTTCCCGCCAAGCAGACTGGTGCCGGTCCTCGGAATGTTTTCGCCAAATTCTTCAAGCCAGTATAGGCTACATAGCACGTGCTCAACCTGTCTCGCCACTATAGACTGTATAACCGCTATAGACTATAACACATGCTCAACTTATGTCCCGCGGACCAATTGTGGCCCTCAGAGACATCTGATGTGGCCCGCGACCACAAATTTAATTTTAAAAAATGAACGAAGTGGCACTTTTTGAGATCACTTGAGGGACACGCGGGACACTCACAGATCACTTAAGTAATTCGCGGTGCAGTTTTACATCACTTGAGTACGTTTACAGATTATTTGATTAACTCGTGACGCAGTTAGAGATCGCTTAAGTGACTAGCGGCATATTTAGAGATAATTTAAATCTGTAACTGTGTTGGTACAGTGCCAGAGCACTACGGTGGAGTAGCGCGTCTACAAGCGGCCTACGGTGCAGTTCCACATCACTTAAATTACCTACGGCGCAGTTCCAGATCCACTCGCAGTGAAGTTTCACATCACTTAAGTGGCCCGAGGCACAGGTTCTGAGATTACTTTGAGTATCCCGCGACACAGTTTCCGATTGGTTAAGTAGCATGCACATATTTACAGATCGTTTAAGTGATATGCGGCGCATTTACAGATCATTTAAGCAATATGCGGCACATTTACAGATCATTTAAGCGATATGCGGCACATTTACAGATCACTTAAGCGATATGCGGCACAGCTTCGGGACACTAAAATGGGCTGTGGCGCAAATCCACATTGCTCAACATCGCTTGTGTTACACGCGGCACAGTTCCAGATCACTCTAGCGGCCCGTGACACGTTTTCAACTAGATGAAGCGACCCGCACTGTTCTAAAAGCTGAGCAACCTAGGACTAAATGACTGGATTGCTGCATTGTTGTTGGGTGAGAAATGGACGTTTTTGACATTTCTATGTACACTGCTCAAAACAATTAGGGGAGCACATGGTTTTAACAAAATTACGCGAAGATGTATACCGATAAGTAACATAAAATGAATTATCCATAATTTAAAGCCTAGCAGGAAACGGAAGAAGAAAACTTCAGATGCGGCATATTATTGCTACACTGGAACCACTGTGTCGTCAGGGAGAAATATATCGCCAAAATATCTCACTGCTTTTCACGTTAATTTATATTGATATTCGGCACACAATGAATACATTGTTGAAATTCTGCGAAAAACCTAAAGACATATTAACCGGTATTATGGAGCATGAAATTAACACCTGCGTGCACATGAGAATAGATAATATATGGTGTCATACTGCTTCATTGGTGTCATTTTAATGCTGCTCACCGGTTCAAAACTAACCAACGTTGCACTATTCCAACTTGATTTCAATAATTGACAAAGACAATTCAATATGTCTTTGCGTGGACATGAAAATATTGAATATCCTTCCGCGCGTAGCTCCAGGACGACGTGACGGGAGCAGCGAAATGCATATAAGCTAGTTTTATCGTCCCGTATATTACGGGACAGACAAATTTCTACCTATATTATTCGGCTCCTGGGAGGGACGATCAATCCCCATTGCCGGCTCTGGATCCGCGCTTGTATCCTTCTCAATGCAATTCCAGAAATATTACTGAATATCACTAAACCATTAGTTTCCCACACTTTTTGTTCCATCACCCTTTGTTCAGAAAAATAATTTTTCTCCCTCTAATCCCCCCCCCCCACACCTTAAGCAAACCCATAGAATCCTATGTTGTACCCAGCTTCTATCCTCCCCCCCCCCGGACCATCCTATCACCCACGAGGGGTCGATATCGCCCACTTTGAGGGGGGGGGGGGACACCGATCTATACGATGTTCCGTTTCCAATTCGTAATTTAGATGAGAGTAATTCCAAATACCCACGAGAACCAATTAAAGATAATCGCGTTGACCTAATGTCGTGTAATCAGACTTGTGATGAGGAGAATCCCGACATTGAGTTTACAGCTGTCTCTGTATCTAAATATATACAGTTCCACGCTGTATCTACATGCACATATATATACAGTTCCACAAACGATCCAAGCGGTCGAGTATTTTTTTACGGATATATTTGTATATGGTGGAATTGTAATAAAGATGGTGGAAAGGGGAGGAAAAAGGACTTCGTTACATCGATTCAATGTTTATGTGGCAATAACGTTATGAAAAAAAGAATCGTCCGCTCCTCTCTGTTCCACTCTCCGCACTCATCTCCATGAACCACGGTAATGGCCCGCCTCGGACGAATACGGGCATTAAATCTTGGCGAAAGTGCTGTCCGTGCCTATAAAACACTGACAGTTCGGACCGTACTTATTTTTTTCCTTTGTTGGCATTAAACAAGGGGTGAAAACGCACTATTGTGAACATCGGAAGAAATATATACACACAACGCGGGAGAGTTTCGATCCTTAGTGAGAGGATTCGTAAGAGAAATGGAGGGGGTGAAATCATTAACGTGTCTCCCCGATCGAGTGGACATGTCGCTCTAGCATATAAAAATCTAGCATTAGAAATCTATAGTGCGATATAAAACGATTCTCTATTAAATTCATGAATAAATTTCTGGCTGTTGTGAAAGAAATTCACTATACTGTTTCTATATTACCCACCTGAACCCACACCATCGGTAACGTTATTTTTCTAAATTTTCACAAGAGATGGCGCCACCACATCGAAAATATATATATTTTTTTGGTGCCACTAAAATGTTTTTTCCCCACTAAAATAGCAGCACTGAAAAAAAATATAAGAACAACAACAACAAATAACGATCCGTCTTCTTTTCCTTATAATGAATTGTTCCCACTGTCTGGTCAGCTTTATTGCTTCGTGGTATTTGCGTGGAGCACGGAGATGGTTTTCTTCGACCAAGAGCCTTGTCGTTTTCTATATTTATTGGCATTTCAGGAAGCCTTGATAGTTTTTACCCTCAGAAGATTTAATTTTCTTTCGGGAGCGTTGCTTTTTTTGCCTGAGGCAATTTCGCCATGGGAATCAGAATTGAGTATGTATATTGTTTGCATCCTATTTCTTTCATATCTGAATGGAAAAGATGCAACAGCCCCTCCCCCCACTTCAGTGCACTGCAAGAAATTATATTTTTAAAATGAGTTTTGCAGTTTTGTTCGTACAGTGCTGTTTTTCACATTGTCTTGGGGCATGTTGGGGCCATGGTTGAAAAACATCCGCCAAGCTTAGAGGTAACTCAAGTTCTTGTATTCTGAAAATTTCGACGGCGATTGGTCAATGAGATAAAAGTTTGTGGGGGCGGGGGGCAGAAACAAGAGATGTACATGTTTCATAGAGGGGAAAAAATAGTTTCAAAGACCGGAAAAGGAAGACAAGAAAGGGAGTTTTCTAAAATATAGGGGAACGCTTGAAATGACACCAAAAAAGAGGGCACGTACTCCTGAAGGAGGATGTCCGCTAACTCCACCCAATACGAATTTGATTCAATATACAAGGTGTAAATAATTGAAGCTCACAAAGTTCATAAAGCCTACAGTCGTAGCTATCCAACAGAAAGATACGAAAGTTCGATAATGCCTTAATTAAACCGAAAAAAATGTTAGTTTTCCGAATAAAGTTCTGATCATAAGTCCCTTAAATGATCAGAGGATGGAAAAATTCGCAGGACAGATTTATTTACAGAGAACAGCTATTTACAGTTATTCACAGGAGCGAACTACGAATAAGAATCTCGCATTGACGATAGATTCCAACAACTGACTCTCTTGTGATCTCTCAAACGCAACAAAATGCGCTATCGATAATTTTAGTAACAGTACATTCACCACTGGACAGTGTTTCTCAATCAAATTGCAATGCACGTGTTATTTGTGATCTAACTGCTCAGGCTTTATAGCAGGTTGTCTGAGCATCAGTATTGGAATCATTTTCCCCCATTCCAATTTCTTCACCAAAGACTATGACATTTCATTCGCAAGAACGTGCTTTGCTGATGAAACTATTTTACGAACACTCCGATTTTGTTACCGAAACCTATGTACAGTCGAATCCCGTTTTAACGAATACCGTTATAGCGAAAACCTCGTTCAAAATGCCATATATTTTTTTAATGGAGTAGGATTTCTTCCGATTTCCATCAGGTGCAAACTAAGGGCATGGAGAAAACGTTTTCCTTTGAGAAATCATTTTCATAACATATCTGGGCTTGTTAAAAATCTTTTATGGAGGTGAGATATCTTATAATTGCCACATTAAAGGTTAAAGGCACTAAGAAAGGAAAAAACGAACTCATTGTCTTTCATTTTTGAATGAAAAACAAAGGTTTTTCCGCACTCCAAGTCACACCTAAGGGGCCATTCAAGTATTACGTAAGCAGATTTTCAGCCATTTTCGACCCACCTCTCCCCCCCCCTTGTAAGCAAAAGGCAGCAAAACACTGACCCCTTCCCCCCTCTTGTCAACAAAATTTCGTCAGCAGCTTAAAATATTTCATATCTTCAAAAAGGGTGGTTGATGACGTAAGCAACCTTCAAACCCCCCTCCCCCCCTTGTCACCAAAAGTCAGCAAATCCGAAATTCCTCCCCCCCCCCAGATGCTGACGTAATACTTGAATGACCCCTAATCGTTAAAAAAAACAGCAGCGATTGGCTACAGTGATGATACGCCCGTTACACTCCTCACCGAGACGCCAGATTAGTCAGCCCGACGTTTCAAGGAGCCCTAGCTGAATTTACACGGAATCAATTACCAAAACGAGCATGTTTGTTGAGGTATTTCAGACATACCTATTCCAAAAGTTACTGCAAAGCAATAAGCTCCGTTAATTATAAAACAAGCCCTCTACACGTGCTAAACTTTAATTATCACCATGATATGCAATCGCCAAATTATTTTATCACATATAAAAAAAAAAAACCTACATAAAAACTGCCTTCAACTGAAACCTTGAAACGCCGTTTTTTATCAATTGGGTTATATGATACCCAATTTAAAACAAAACACGGGGGAAACTCCTAGAATACAAGTATTAATCTCATTTGCGGCTCCGCCTCAGACACGTGTTTTTAGAAACGCAATTCACTTTAAGGTTTAAAGAAACAATAAATTTGAAAATACCAATATTTGATTTTTGAAATTGGATTAAAAAGGGTAAAAATTAATTGATTTTCTCTTAAGTGAAAACTTCAATATATTAATTTCTTTTAATTTTATTTCTGACGATATGGAAAAAAAAAGCCATTTATATTAATAATGAATAGAGAAAAGAAATGCTTCTTATTAAAGTAAGAAAAGATATTGATTGATTAAGACTTAATTAAACATTAAAAGCTTTTATAAACACAATGTAGCGTATTTTTCTATTACCTAAAGTAACATTATTCCGCTACTTATCATATGATTTTGTAATGAAGGCTAATTGGATGTGATATCATATAACTTTTAGTTTATATTAAAAAAAATGTATTTATTAGAATTAATGCAAAAAAATATCCATTTATATCACGAAAATGAAATGAGATTAGACAAAATGAGGTCATGAGGTATCAGATCAAAAACAGGAAAAGAGATGGAAAAAAAATTGCACGGTGAATGTCGACGAAAAGTAAAAAACACAGGGAACAAGCTCATAACTAGAGCCCGGATTATATGCACTAAAAAGTGGCAAAATATGCTCTAAAAATATGCAAATATGTACTTATAAATGCAAAAATAAGCACTTATAAATGCAAAAATAAGCACTTATAAATGCAAAAATAAGCACTTATAAATGCAAAAATAAGCACTTATAAATGCAAAAATAAGCACTGAAAATACAAAATGTGCACTGAAAATACAAAATGTGTTTTGGAAATTCCAAAATATGCATTAAACACCCCAGAATATGCATTACAAATCTTGAAAAAGTCAAAAATTCCGAAATATGTATATAAAATGAGAAAATATGCATTAAATAAATCCCCCATGCAAAAAGAAAAGTGTTCTTAAAATGCATCTTTTTATTTCTTAGTGCATATGTATTCATTTACAAAAAAATATCACCTCATATATATATATCCCCGCATATGCAAATAATTTCTACTTATTTTTTAGTTTTCAGTTTGTTGTAGCTGCTCAATAACGAAAATAGCGGTAACAATAGAATTTCGCCACTATTTCGAAAAAAAATTTTTACATTTTGACGAATTTCTAGAAATAGTCTCACAATAAAACAGTTAATATTCGTAAAATACTTTATAAATATGTTTTAATTCACTAAATTTCACATGGGGGGGGGGGGGGAAATCGATGTCATGAAAATATTATGAACAATATTTATTTTGAAAATTTGAAAAAAAAATTGAGTGAGCTTAAATAAACCTTCAAAAATATGCACTTATACTGAAAATTCTTTGAATTTATGCATTTATATGCATTAATGTTAAAAAAGGCCAAAATACGTGCATATGCATTTGCATATAATCCGGGCTCTACTCATAACTTCACAGGGAGAGTCGAAATTCAACGTACAAACTTTAAGGGAAGGTAAAAAAACACAAAAAAACTAAACAGAATCATATGAGAATGAATGACCGGAAACCCCAATCTGATCCCCTGGAGGATAAACGCAGATGCAGAGATGACAAACCAATAATAGGTGGTAAAACTTGTGGCGGCATCTCTCGCCCCTTACGCGCAACTCCTGACTCGTGGGTGTCAGAGGGGAATAAATAGGGACGAGTCGAACTATTTTGCGTGATCTACTTCTTTCTCAGTGTGTTGCTCTAGTACCTCCTAGAGATAGAAGGCCTCCACAGTCTGCTTGTGATGTCAGTAAGTAGTCAATTTTCCCTCAGAATATTCAGGGAGAAAGAAATTCACTGCTTATAATACTGCAGAGGTCTTCTATCTCTAGGTGGTGCTGGTTGCTCTCGCTCAAGTGATATAGTTTGTCTTTTTCCATTGTGTGAAATTAACCAGTGTAAAATAGTTTTCTCTCAATATTAAATATTCTTAATTTTAACCGTTTGTTAATATTGGAGTCAGACTACGGATACACAATCCGCAATGTGATGTCTTCTATTTTGCGATACTTTACGCGCGGACAGTTCTTGTGGGGGATCCTGAAAGCCATGGTCTACGAGACGCGCGTTGACTCTGACACAGACCTCGTCGCACTTACAAACGTCCGCGGAATGCCGGGTACTTTTGAAAGGGTTCGACAATCAATGCGTTGCCGTTGCGAAGTGAAATGTGAATATATATAACTGTGAATGGTAAGAACTTTGAGCACTTGTGAAATTTAACGTGTGCACCCACTGTACTCGCGTAAAGTATCGCTAAATAAAGAGTTTCCTCCCCCCCATTACTGTCTTGTAATTTCTGCATCTTCGTTTATCCTCTAGCTGATCAGGTTGGATTAGTTTCCGGATATACTTTGTATTTGTGTTTTCTACCTACCTTAGAAGTTTGCAAGCTTATACGTTGAGTTTTAAATCACTCTGTATTAAAGACAGAAGGTAAGAGACTGAGAGTGCGAATGAAGAAGGATTTCTTGGGGACGTATCACCGAAAGCAAAAAAAAAAGAAGGTTGGATGAGAAGGTCATCTCACACACTGAAAGCACAATGGGCGCATCAACAGCGGTAAAGAGATAGGAAAGGATATGGGACGTTCACCGAAAGCAAAAAAGATGAGAGAGGAATCGGAATGTCACCGAAGAATATACGAGATACGAAATGTCTCACCAATGGCAACGATTTGAAACGTATGGGGCGTGTCACAGAATTCATGAAGATGAGGAAGAGCATGGGACATTTCTTTGGAGGCAATCAATTTTAGTACAATGGTTTTGTTAGCGAATAGAAACAGGAGTGAAGACACATGGTCATCGAAAGCAAATGAGAAAGAATGTTTTGGCGACGAATGCAATAGATGAGATAGAGAGGAGAGAGAGAATTCAAAAAGATAATTAATCCACAGACGAGTCTATACATTCAAAAAGATAAGAAAGACAGGGACGTGTTACTACAATCGAAAAGAAAGACAAGGATGTGCCGGCGAACTAAAAAGATGTACCAAAAAGACCTTGACAGTTCGGAAAATTAAAAATATCAATGTCCCAAGAAAGATATTGATAGTTTGAGCTTGGGGGTCATTCGAGTATTATGTCAGCATGTCAGTATCGAGAGGGGGTTCCAAATTTGCTGACTTTTGATGACAAGGGGGAAGAGGGGTGTGAAGGTTGCTTACGTTATCAACCACCCTTTTTGAAGATATGAAATATTCTAAGCTGCTGACGAAATTTTGCTGACAAGGGGGGGGGGATGTATTACCGAATTCAAAAAATAAAAAAGACAGGGACGTTCGGCAAATGCAAAAGATAAGGGCGATAGGGACGGTTTGGCATCAAAAAGATGAGAAAATACAAGGGCCTCTTATCTCAGGAAGGTCAGAAAGATAAATAACAACATGGGATTCGCACTTAGTGCAAGTAAATAATTTATTCTTTTTGGGGCTTGCCACCAAAAGCATAAAGATGAGAAAGAAACAAATAACGTTAACAGAAGATGGGGAAAGCAGGGAGTGTCGCCAAATTTGAAATGATGAGGTGAGTCACGATACTGTGTCATCGAAGGCATAAAATTAACCCTTTAAGGGATTTTTGAAACTTTCCCAGATTCGCGTTAAGGTTACAGGCCACAGTAGAAATCACTAAACCTTCTAGAAATTGCCACCTATTTTCAAGAAGAATATTTTTTTTTGATTGCGAGCTAATACATGCTTCCCTCCAAACACAAATTAATAATAAAACAAACAAGGAAGATGTAAACACTCTCGTTTTTCTGTTATTTATGCTGCACGCAATGATCTTATACCACCTCGAAGGGGAAGAGAAAACATCGTCTCTCTCACTTTCTGTTATCAGACTTTGAACAAAAACGGACTCCACCTACTGGCTGTTGATTGACGGGACGGGGGCGGGGGAGGAAAACATGCCATCAAGAGAAGAAAACTTGAAACTGTATCGGGTAGGGTAGCCCAGGTCGATAAAATACTCGCCTAAAGTACCAAAGGATTTTAAAGGAGTCGTTGAGTTCGATACGTTTTTGTCAGAAACTTTCTTGACACAGGGGCACAACAGAAACGGTGACGTGACCACAGAAAAACATTGCTACCACAGGGAGTCCCACACCGAGAGGTTAACACACCAACGTTCGGAACCGGCAATAGATTACAGGTCCCGGTAAAATCAGCACTCGTGTGCGCAGAAAATGACCGTGGTCCGACAAAAACGATCAGGATTATTAGAACCGTATCTGGGCTCGTCAATGCCGAAATGCGAGTGTTTTAAGAACCCGAGATGTCTCGGAATTGCCACCGTAAGAGTAAAGGAAGGTTACAGATTGTGTCTCAAAATGCAAAATGATGGGGGGGGGGGGGAGGGAAGAGAAGGAAAACGCAAAGCTCGTCACCGAAGACGGAATGATCAGAATGCACCGAGCACATCGGGGGGGGGGGGGGGGTTCATTGAAGTCTGAAGTCATAAAGATGAGAAAGAGCATGATTTTCGCCACTGAAGTGAGAAAGATAAGTAAGGACATGGAGTACGAGGCCGAACGCAGCTAGATTAGAAAGCGGCATAAAACCGCTCTTGAAAAAATGTATAAAGGCATAAAGTACGTGACACATGCAAATCATAATCGACGTAACATCAGATCGATGAAGTACGAGAGTCATCAGAATCAACGTAAACTAAAGAATAGGAAAATCAGTAAAGACAGACTTTAAAAAAAATGCTTAAAAGACGAAAGACCAACACAACCAAGACCGTCGCCGTTGATAGTTACTACAGAAAACAGAGCTCCACAAACTTACCTCGTATATCCCAATTAAGTAATTCATAACTAATACTCTAAGCGCCATACTCGCAAGTTGATTTTAAACGAATATCGTATACAATAGACGATATGAGAAAGAAGATTCCCTTCTCTTATTGGTAGTAGACGGAGAAAGCAAATACGGCATTTTTGTTTACCTACATATCAACGTGCCGAGGATATTTGCATGCATAAAATTATAAATAATTGTTGCATAACTAGAAGCATGGGTTATAATTTCCAAGCGTATTTCAATCGAAAGCCAAACTCACCTTACAAGCTTCGGTTAAGCTAACAGCTCTATCATCGATTTAATCAATTGTCTGGCCAAATAAATTCATGCTAATGCTATTTGCTATCTGAATCATTAATTACTGTATATGGCGTTTACACTTCATTAACAAATCATATTATATTATAATCACTCTGATGGGGAGAAAGTGAAACCATGTGAACATAATTCCAAATATAGCAATTTTAATCATTGGGAGAAATATATAAAATGTAATTACTTAATTGACTTTTCCACATTTTACTGGCGAACCGTTGATCCTAGAGGCATACTTCCACTCAGTGCCGTAACTAGGCAGGTGCAATAGGTGCACCCGCACAGGCAGGGCCGTGTCGCCGCTGTGGTGGTCGAGTGGTCATAGTGACGGACACGCAACGCGGGGATCCGGGTTCGAACCCCACCGGTGCCAAAGTGGTGGTCGGCTGAAGTTGGTTTTCTGTGGTTCCCAACTTCAAGGCACGAATGCGAGCCGATCTCCCCGTTAAAAAGTCTCGCAACAGAGAGCAACAGGCCTACAACGTTACAAATATTTAATCATTACACTTCACTCACAATTTGAAGTATAGATGGCAGCACTGAAATATCAGGCCCAACACTAGGTATACGCTCAGACTGTTAGGTGCACTCACTTTGTTCCAGACTCTGCCACGAGGCTGGGCTGGAAGAGATCTCGGCAACGGGATAAGTCCGGTGTGAACCCTGGTGTTCATTCATTCAGGCAGAGCCGTGTCAAGACCATCTCGAGACCCCGGGCTAAGTGATTTTTTATGAGGCCCTACCTGCCGAATTCTTGGAAATTTCAACCAGATCTTATTTTTGTGAGGCCCTTTCCTCTCTCGAAGCCCCCGCCTATGCGTTGAGACGGCGCTGTGCACAGGGTCCACTTGGAAAGGGGGGGGACGAGAATGGGCCTAAATGAGTCATTCTGGGCCCCAAGAATGGGTCAAAGCAACAACAATAAATAAATAATAAATGCAAATTTTTGCATAAGGCACAGGGATGACCAGTTACAGCACTGCTTCCACTTAGAAAAAATACCCAAATAACTTAGATACGTCATTCCTGTTGCAAGGGGTTGTGTATAGTTATTGAAATTTAAAAAAAAAAAAACTACCTGTCTTTGAAAACACAATGAGAAAGTTGTTACCCTGTCTCTCCTGAGGCCACCAAAAAGAAACCTCCACGTGTCTAAGGAAAATATTTTGCGGAGATATTTGAATTCAAAAACTTGGAAGAAAGTTGGGAAAGACCAGCATGAACGAGGGAAAGAAGCGTTGTCCGTTAGTTTATGCTGTTTCTTTTTCTGAACTTTTCTGGTATTTTTCAAGGAAACTTTTCCCGTGTATCATGAAAATTTTATTGCAAAATGAAAGCATTCATTTACTATCAAGATGTTAAAAAATTTCATAAAAGATAAAAAAAAAAAAAAAACTCAAAATATAGAAATTTTATAGTTTTGATGCTGAAAATCTATCTATATATATATAAAATTGATTTTCTGTGTGTGTGTATGTTCACTATACAAATCTACAATTTTAGATGGATCGTCGCCAAATTTTGCATATATACCAAATGGGACCCGACTTGAACGATAGGCTACTTTAAAATTTCGTCAGACCAGGGTAAATGCCCCAAATGGGCAAAAAACCGTAGGCCAACAATGGTTTTTGGGCCTCAATAATCACTTTCCGAACGTTTACTTTGGTTACCGTGGTTCCCTAGCAATGCGTTTCAGACGTGTATATGCCTTTACAATGGTTTGTTAATGCTGTATGTATATGTATAATATTTATGCCTTTATAATGGTTTGCCACTTTATTCAATCCTCCCAGTAATGAGAGCTTTTTGAATACACACAATCATCAGCATCACTTTGAGGGTAAGGCAAAGGATGATGCCCCATAGAAATCAGTGTTAAAATTGCGATTTTACTGTAGAAATGCTGAAATTTTGTGGAGTTTTCTGTCACATACATAATTTTAAAAATTGTATTGAATTCTAGATTTCTGAAATATTGAGTTCGATTAGAGATACGAAGCCCAGAAAGTTAAATATGAAGTAATTATCCGGGCCTACTTTCGAGTTGGACATTCATGCAATAACATTGATTTCAACTTTTTATTTATATCTTCTCAAGCAAAAATTAATGTCTCCGTATTGTCTTTTGATATTCAACTGCATAAATTCATAGTTTAGGATGTTTTAAAATTGATTATGGGCCCGTAAAGTACATCGAAGAAATTCCACAGCTTCAATTAAGCATTTTTGAAAGCTGAAACAGGCAGATGGAGAACTTAAAGTCCGGGGGGGGGGGAATCGAAATACCTAGCACCCCTTAAAAAAGAAAAAAAATATATATTCGTTTCTATGTTCCTTTAAATCTAGATTTGTTTATTTCATGAAGTCGCGCAGGAAGTCGTCATATTGGTTAACTTAGACACGGTTTGCATGTCCCTCAAAGAAAGAGGGAGATATCACGTGATCCAAAAAAAGCCTCATTGAAGAAAACCCGGGCAACGCCGGGTATTATAGCTAGTCACTAATAAAAGGAACATAAAGTACAAATTTTTTTTACTATTATTTATTGTAAATTAAGATTGCAAATAAACAAACTATTCAAATATACTAAATACACAGGGGGGGGGGTACTACAATAATGAAATTATTGTAGTATACTACAATAATTTCATTATTTAGAAATGAATACAAAATATGGGATATTTATTCAAACTCTTTGAAAAATGAGCTCATATCACTTTTTCCAGTCTTTCCCCCCCCCCCCCTGCGTATTTAGTATATTTGAATAGTTTGTTTATTTGTCTATATAGGCCTATACAAATATTGCCGATGATGCAAAAAAATTTAATTTTCGTGATTTTTGTAACATAAATCATCTATTCATTATCGGGAATTTAAAAAGTGGAATATTTAAAATTATAAAGAAAACACGAGGAAAAAAATAATCAGAATTGTTGCCAAAAAGAAAATAATAATAATAATAACTACGCAAACGAATGACAAAAAAAAAATGTATATGCATATGAATTCAAAAACAGCGTAAAAGAACAACTTGCTTTTTTTAGCAAAAAAATGATAATATTAATCCAAAAAATGAAGAAAAAAATAGATTCCAAAAATGCAAAACAAAACCAACAAAATAATGCAAAAAATTGAAAAATGTATATGAATCAAGCTGCGCAGTAAATTTGAAAATTTCTTGGTATTGAAAAGCTTAAGAATGAAAATATAATATTCAAGTAAAAAATTTTCTATTAAAAATTGCTCCTAAAATATCAAAAATACATCAAAGTAGATTAATCGCGCATTTTTCAGTGAAATGAGAGTTTTCTCTTCAATTTTTTCCCCTCATATATCAGGAAACTAGAGGAGCAATTTCATGATTGTGTGGGTCCTGATAAGTCTTATGGTAATTATTTCAGATCATCTTCTCATTTTCAGAAATTACCTTCATCAGAGATTGCGATGTCAAAGTGGCTTTGGAAAAATATACATTAAAAAAAAGAAGCTCGTCTTCGGTAATGAAAGTCATTAGAGACGCTAGTTAATTAGTCATCAAGATCGATTTTTTTTTTTCAGGTGATAGTGAAATAGACACGGGGCGTCCATTGTCTAAAGACAAATTTGAGTTAGAAATCGAAATTTTTACATGCCTTTACTTTGCAAAGCTGAAGCTCGTGTGCGTTTCTCTGTGGTGAGCGCTATTACCACATAGTGCAGGCATCTTCAACCCGTTGCTCGCGAGCAGCCCGATGCTCCCCTGAAGTACCTAGAGTGCTCGATGATCGTGTGCGATTTCGTGCTCGCGAGAATTTGATCAACGTTCCAAGTAAATACCTTGTACACAAATTGCATTGGAGGATTGAAATCGTCCTTCATTGTATTTTCTTATCTTTTCGATGCCAAAACGTCCTTGTCTCCCTTATCTTTTGCATTCGCCGAACGTCCTGGTGTTTCTTATCTTTCGAATTCGGGAATACATCCCTGTCTTTCATATCTTTATTTTTTATTTGGTAACATATCCCTGTCTTTCTTATATTTCTGAATTTTGCTACTTATCCCGGTTTTTCACGGAGCATGTATTTGAACTTACGATCACGTCTCTCTCTTTCTTACTTTTTTGAATTTGCCGAACTGTCAATGTCTTCCTTGGAATATATTTTTGAACTTGATGAACTGTCTATGCCTTTCTTGAGACATCTTTTTGGATTTGCTGACTGTCAACGAATTGTCAATGTCTTTTTTGGGAGATCTTTTTGAATTTGTCGGACTGTCAAGGTCTTTTTGAAACATCTTTTTTCAGTTTGCCGTTCGGCAAATGGAAAAAATTGGCGTGATAGGGAGCCCTATCACGTAGCCTTATCAGTTTGAGAACCCCTGCCATAGAGGAATGTGTAGCAGGTGCCATGTGCGGAAAAGTAGTAGTTTATTATTGATAATTTTTCTTACAACATTGCTTAATTTAGATAGGGGTGGCCAACTTCTTTCTGTTCGCAGGCCAACATAATAGTCAGCTATAGCGTCGAGGGCCGCATCAGTGGTGCAACTTCGGCGTACAAGCCGCTCCATTATTCATTGAATTAATTAGTTAGTAATTAAATTAACGTCGTCACTAGAAATGAGAAGTTTGTAAGCAGTCTGTTAATCAAGAAATCTGCTGTTGGAACCAATAGTTCAAATAATGATCACAAATTTAATTTTTTCACGGTGCTTTTACCTTGCCGCGGACTGCGCAATATCACTTCACGGGCCAGCTGTTGGCTACCCCTGATTTAGATGTCCATTTTCAGATGATGCGCCGGATGAATTGAGAAAACAACGGGGTGCAAACATTCAGAACAATGCAAAGGGGAGAATAAGTTAACAATATTATAAATAACAAGGCAAGGGGTAACAAATTCAGAGAGAGACATAAATTTGCGAAAAGGCAAAAGGGAGGAAGTAAAAACATTTAAAACATTGATTAAAAGGGGAAAAAAACAGGATTGCTGAAAGTCAGAGAAAGACAAAGGAAAGAATAAATTCAAAGAAAGACAAAGAGAAGAATAAATTCAGAAAAAGATAAGGGGGGGGGGGAGACAGAAATTCAGGGAAAGATAAAGGGGAGAATAAATTTATAAAAGCAAAGGTGTAGAAATCGAGAAAAAGACTTGGTGGGAGCAATATATTCAAGAAAAATACGGGAAACAACTTCAGAAAAACGGCATTTATTAACGACGACTTCAAAATATTATCACGTTTTTGTTGATCAAGTCATATAAACATGCTTATGACTAGAGAAATTTTATTCATTCACGACATATTACTTAAATACATTTATATTACTTCGAACTGGTTCGCGTCACAGTATGTTCCTGTCGATGTTAAATAATATGAATGGATCACCTATTCACTACTTGGAAGACTGTTAAAACGCATGTATATTAAAGCAAGCCATGTAAGGGATGATAATAACGTATAAACAGTGTCTTAATGTTATAACCTCGGGAGCATCAAATTTCTGCTCGCGTCCTGTTAATGGTACTGTCCGGGGTACAATGTAAGCTGTATAATTATGTAATTCTATTATAGTTGTAATGTAATGTAAATTTTCCTATGTAAAGGGAATTGTTAACCTCGGGGGCCGATAGTGCTCGATAGGATGTAATTTCTTTTTTTTTTCATTAAGAAAATAAATGTTCTTTCCGGGGAACCCCCGTTTGGAGAATCGCATTCGCTGGGCCAGGGTAAGAAACTCCTACATGCACATGGCACATGAAGTTTACCGCATTTATTGCGATAGATGAATGATAATAATCGAAACCCCAACAGCAAATAACTCCCGGCCCATTTCAAAAATCAAAAGGTTGGGACATTTGAAACTCGGCTGCAATATCCCTTTTAATCTAGATAAAACAAAACAATGGGGAAAAAAAATTCATATGAACTACTTTCTAGAAAAAATTATGAATTTATCTCCACAAAATACAGTAAAAAAAATTTTTGTGGAACTGTAAGGAAGAGAATTTCAAATCTATATATATAAAATTGATTTTCTGTCTGTCTGTGTGTGTGTGTATGTATGTTCTCTATACAAATCTACAATTTTAGATGGATCGTCGCCAAATTTTGCATATATACCAAATGGAACCCGACTTGAACGATAGGCTACTTTAAAATTTCGTCAGACCAGGGCAAATGCCCCAAATGGGCAAAAAACTGTCCGGCAACAATGGTTTTTGGGCCTCAACAATCACTTTCCGAACGTTTACTTTGGTTACCGTGGTTCCCTAGCGATGAGTTTCAGACGTGTTTATGTCTTTACAATGGTTTGTCACTTCTTTAATGCTGCCAGTTATGTATAATCGTTTATGCCTTTATAATGGTTTGCCACATTTTCAATACTCTCAGTAATGAGGCTTTTTGAATAGACGTTATAATCATCACCATCATCGCTTTGATGGTCAGGAAAAGGGTGATCCTCATAGAAATCAGTATTAAAATTGCCGATTTAACTGCATAAATACGGAAATTTAGTGGGGGGGGGTTTCCTGCCACATCAATAATTTTAAAAATTAAATTGAATTCTCGATTTTTGAAATATTGAATTCGCTTGGAGATACGAAGCCCAGAAAGTTAAGTATGAAGTAATTAGCCGGATCTACTTTTAGAGTTGGGTATTCATGCAATAACATTGATTTCAACTTTTTATTTATATCTTCTCAAGCATGAAAATTAATGTCTCCGTATTGTCTTTTGATATTTATTTGCATAAATTCATGTGGGTTAGGATGTTTTAAAATTAATTATGGGCCCGTAAAAAGTGCATCGAAAAAATTCCACAGCTTTAATTAAGCATTTTTGGAAACAGAAACAGGCAGATTTAATAACTTGAAGTGCTGGGGGAGGGAATCGAAATACCTAGCACCGATCAAAAAAAAAAGAGGGGGGGGGGGCTATTCATTTCTACGTTTCTTTAAATTTAGATTTGTTTATTTCATGAGTCGCGCAGGACGTCGCCATATTGGTTATCTTTAGACACGGTTTGCATGTCCCTCAAAGAAAGAGGGAGATATCACATGGTTCATAAAGCCTCATTGAAGAAAACCCGGGCAACGCCGGGTATTATAGCTGGTCTATATATATAAAATTGATTTTCTGTCTGTCTGTGTGTGTGTATGTATGTTCTCTATACAAATCTACAATTTTAGATCGATCGTCGCCAAATTTTGTATATATACCAAATGGGACCCGACTTAAACGATAGGCTACTTTAAATGTTTGTCAGAGCAGGGTAAGTGCCCCAAATGGGCAAAAAACTGTAGGGCAACAATGGTTTTCGGGCCTCAACAATCACTTTCCGAACGTTTACTTTGGTTACCGTGGTTCCCTAGCAATGCGTTTCAGACGTGTATATGCCTTTACAATGGTTTGCCAATACTTTCAATACTATACAATACTACTATTCTACAATACTACACAATACTACTATTCTACAATACTACACAATACTACTATTCTACAATACTACACAATACTACTATTCTACAATACTACACAATACTACTATTCTACAATACTACACAATACTACTATTCTACAATACTACACAATACTACTATTCTACAATACTACACAATACTACTATTCTACAATACTACACAATACTACTATTCTACAATACTACACAATACTACTATTCTACAATACTACACAATACTACTATTCTACAATACTACAATTACATTTCAATACTCTCAGTAATGAGGCTTTTTGAAGAGACGTCACAATCATCATCAGCATCGCTTTGAGGGTCAGGAAAAGGGTGAGACTCATAGAAATCACTATTAAAATTGCCGATTTTACTGTAGAAATGCTGAAATTTGGTGGGGTTTTCCGCCACATCAATAATTTTAAAAATTGTATAGAATTCCCGATTTCTGAAATATTGTGATTGCTTAAAGATATACGAAGCCCAGGAGATTGAATATGAAGTAATTAGTTAGCCGGACCTACTTTTCAGTTGGGTATTCATGTAATAACATTGATTTCAACTTTTTATTTATATCTTCTCAAGCATGAAAAATTAATGTCTCCGTATTATCTTCTGATATTCAACTGCCTTAATTCATACAGTTTAGGTTGTTTCAAAACTGTTAATTATGGGCATTGTTAATTGACATTGTTAATAAACATTGTTAATTATGGGCCCATAAAAAGTACATCAAAAAAATTCCACAGCTTTAATTAAGCATTTTTGAAAGCTGAAACAGGCAGATAATTAACTTGAAGTTGGGGGGGGGGGAATAGAAATACATAGCGCCCCTTAAAAAAGGAAAGGAAAGTATATATTCATTTCTATGTTTCTTTAAATCTAGATTTGTTTATTTCATGAGTCGCACAGGAAGTCGCCATATTGGTTAACTTAGACACGGTTTGCATGTCCCTCAAAGAAAGAGGGAGATATCACGTGTTTCTAACAGCCTCATTGAAGAAAACCCGGGCAGCGCCGGGTATTATAGCTAGTATTTCATATAATCGAAACAATGAAAAATTTGAAATAATCAAGTTTTTAATAAATTTTAGTGTGTCTGTATTAGCTGTATCTTATTTTTTTTTCTCTCTCGATCTCTTTGTAATTAGATACGGATCGGGAGAAAAAAAAACCATGAAAAATCGAAAAAAAAATGGATTAATTAAACCAAAGAATTTTTATAAACAGTAGCCTCAAGTCCCACATTTTCTCTTGATTCTGAGTATAGATAACCGATTTTTAAAACAAAAACATACATAAACTGTATTTTCAATCTTATACTTAACAAATTAGGTCGTGGAGAAATAATTTAATGACTAAGCCATAAATTTCATGTGTGTGTACGGATTTTTTTTCCCCCTTAAAATAAAATATTTTACAGTAGTTTTAAGAGATTGATGACCCCACGCTATACATAAGAAAATGTCACATTAATGGGATTAAAAGAAACTTTCTGAGATAAGTAGGTCTTAAGAGAAAATAGAATAATGCTTTCATGTTCCTTGAAAATTCGATAAATTTTATCGAAATTCAATACAAAAATTGCACGTCAGGGATTTAATAATGCGAAAACACGGCACTTTTCCGTGTGTCGTAGAGGTTCAGAAATTTGTTAAAAATTGGAAAAGAAAAAACTGGAAAATTTTAGAATACGACATGCCACACAGAACCATGAACGACTACTGAACACATTGAGTGATGTCAGCCGCCTATAGTCGCGACGGGTGCAAAGGATGCCGCCGCATTAGGCCGTTTAAAACTATGGTTTCATATGAAACATGATTAAAATAAACGTCGTGTACGCATTTCATTTTGATTTGAATTGCTTAACGGAATTCAGACTTAAAATTTAATCAAGTTATAGCTATTTGATAATAAAATTCTGGTTTTTTTTTAGGATTTATTAACTAACTCATACAAAAATACAAGCAGCCACATTCTAGGCCAGAAATTTTATCGAGTCTTTTACTGATTTGCTAGTAAATGTACATAGAATGAGAGAAAAATATATAGAAAAAAATATATATATACGATTGATCCTTGTCTCAAGGCCATATGCCTAGCTACCGAACTGTTTGTTGTATTTGTTTGATGACCCTCATGCCGACTTGGGTACAATCTCGGGCTGAGTAGTGTGCTGTGCTTTTGGGTGTTGGTATTTGACCGGGCTTACATACAGGAGGTCAGTTTCGAAATATCTTTAAGGATATGAACAGTTGGTTGGTTATGATGCACCTTGTAGCCTCGAAGGGCTATTATATTGTAGACAGCCGCAAAATTGCTTTCACATCATGTCGCAAAATAGCTTTCACATCATGTCGCAAAATAGCTTTCACATCATGTCGCAAATAGCTTTCACATCATGTCGCAAAATAGCTTTCACATCATGTCGCAAACTAGCTTTCACATCATGCCGCAAATTGTTCGTTTCCGCTTCATGCTGTAAAATTGTTTGTTTCTGCATCATGTGACAAAATTGCTCCTTCATCATACCACAATTTTTTTCACGCAACATGCTAAAAAGTTGTTTCCGCATCATGCTACAACATTTTTTGGCATCATGCCGCAAATTGTTTGTTTCCACTTTATGCCGTGAGAAAATGTTCGTTTCTTCATCATCCCGCAAAGTTGTCTCCAAATCCTGCCACAAATTTATTTCCGAAACCTAAAACAAAATTGTTCCCCATCACGCCGCAAATTTTGTTCGTCGTGTCGTAAAATTGTTCGCGCATCGTGCCATAAAATTGTTTGTTTCCGCATTATGCTGTAAAATCATTTTCACATCATGCCGCAAAACTGTTCGTTTCCCATCACGCTTAAAAATTATTTTAGCATTACTCCGCAAATAGTGTACACACTTCATAACAAATTTATACTTAGTAAAATTCAACTAATTAATTTTCTGCTCCGCTTACTGCGATTTTTCCTCTAAGCAAACCTTAATATTTCACTAATAAGTTCAGGCTGTGCTGTCAACTAGGAAAACATAGCAATTATATATCGAATTAAATATTTCCGAGGAAAATATATAGATAATTTGTAGATAAATTTTTGCTAATTACTACATGTATATACCAAATTCATGTAATGAAAAATGCAGTTACATTACCTGTATCTAAAAATTCTTCGTAACAACGTCATCAGTTTAAATAGCGGCACAAGATTCCATGGCTTTCCTGCTGGATTAATCCTGGTGTACTAACTGCTGGAACAAGATCAGTATTTGACGTAAGGATATAACGTATTTTTCCTTTATTTAATTACAGATTGAATTCCTTTAAGACCGACGTAAGGGCAATATCTCTCTCTCCATATAAAAGAATTTATACACTATTATTTTCTTCTTCTTACAACTATGGTATTTGTGTTATAAAGTCTTTACACAGTGATGTCATAAAGGCATGCTCGCTTCACATTTATAATGTGGCTGGTGATCCGAAAATCGTAACGAACACAAGTGTTTAAACAACTGGATCGTAATTGGGCGATACGTATTATTCCAATACTCAACTGTACGTTACTTATTTTACTCAGGAGCAGGAAAAAAAATATTTTTGTGTTTTTTTAGGAGCACATGTTTTGGTGTATACAGTGCTGAGTATTTGTTTTGGTCGTGGAAATATTCGAAAATATTTAGATACCGTAGTTAGAAAAAAAATCTGTGTATTCAGGAAGTGCCTGATACTAATATTTAGATGTTAGATTTAGGCGGAAAATTGAAAAGTTAAACTATTTAATTAAATCGGTATTTGCATTTTCTTTTTGTATATTAAGTATTTATAAATTCGATGTCTTTTGAATAACATGAAGTAATGTTATCTGAATAGTGTGTGTGTGTGTGTGTGTGTGTGTGTGTGTGTGATAGTATAGTTTCGTATTTCATTGCACTAAGCCTTGATTTGGCAGGTCCAGTGCGTCTTAAGACAGAGCGGATGGCAGTGTTGCTTAGTTGTTTTCCAACTGGATTTGGTCATTTTTCCGGCGATTTAGTTGGAAAAATCCCATCTAGTTGTCTTTTTCAACAAATTTTCCAGTAGTGTGTTATTAAAGTACTTGAAAATACGGGAATGTCCCGGGAAATACGGGACGTATGGTCATCTGAATAATAACTAAAATTAATTCTGGCTGTCTTGAGCCCGGTTTCTAGTTGTTTTCTGATGAAGAGTCTGGTTCGAAATTTTTTTTTGACTGCTGTCAACACTGGTGGAGAGCCATGATCTAATAAGTAGGAGAAGTTCCGTCCAGTTCTTTGTAGTCTAATTCACCGTTAGCAGAGGAATACGGACGAGGTGCGTACATGGTTTAGTAGTTGTCTAAGCCAGTGGTTCTCAGCCTTTTTTTGTCCATGGGCTCCTGCAACCATTTCTCATTCCTATGGCTCCCCTCTTGCGAACACGAATAATTTTCTACCACCGTTTTTCCATTAGAAGATAATTATTCAAAAATTATCTGAAGTATATAAATTTTAATTTATGAAAATAACGAAAGAGCAAAATAAACGTAATAGAATACAGTAAAAACAATACACTAAATTATTTTCAATCAATGTAAATTCTTCGCTTGAAGACGACACAATGTCATCAAGTTACTGTAAATACAAATACAACGCCACAACAGGCAAAATGCCCAATGAGGTGGCTGAGAAAAAGATGCCCACAATAAATATGGATGTCATATATTTAAAGAATACGGCAACACAAAAATGCAATTATAAACAATATATACACATGATAAAATACTATACAATGCCCATAAAGAATACTTATGGTTGTCTTATTCTAAGAATGGACAGCTTCTCGATTTACCCCAACATGTTTATCGTATTTCTTTTTAAACGTGTCAATTGTGTTACAATTTAGTACCTCCGGGGGTAAGCTATTCCATTTATTAACAACCCTATTAGAGAAAAATTCCCTTCGACACTATGACCTTGCATTGTCCCTCACCAATCGATACTGGTGTCCCCCTGTAAAAGCAGTCGATTGGCGGTGTAAAAGTTCATGGTCCATCCTATCCATCCCATTGAAAATTTTGAACACTTCGATCATATCCCCTCGACACCTGCGTTCATCCAATGTAAACATATTCAAAAAATGAAGTCTCTCTTCATAACTCAAGCCCCGTGTGCCAATAAAGACACGCGTAGCTCTTCTCTGCACCCCTACAACCAATCTATGTCCCTCTGTACGTATGGTCTCCAAAACCTTACAGCATACTCCAGTCCAGGACGAACTAAGCCTCGAAAAAGCGGAAGAATGACTTTAGGAGAACGCGAAGAAACCTTTTTGAAAATGAAACCGAGCATTCTATACGATTTTTTGACCAACGCTGAACAATGTTCAGAAAACCTAAGCCGCTCGTCAATGACAATTCCCAAATCGGTGACCCTAGTTGCATCCGGGATAGTGACACCATTCAACTCGTAAGAGAACCTTGGGTTGTTCGAACCAAAATGAGTGACCATGCACTTATCAACGCTAAACGTCATGTTCCATTCATTTGCCCATTCTGCAATCCTGTTTAAGTTTTTTTGGTTTATCATGTTGGACACGATCGAATGCCTTCTGGAAATCAAGGTAAACAACATCTACATTTTTGCCCTTAACCAAAGCTTTCACCCGAGATCATAGAAGCAAAGGAGGTTAGTTACACATGACTTCCCCTTCCTGAACCCATGCTGGTGATAAGACAATACATTATTCTCGTCTACCCACTTCACAAATTGCCTTTTGATGATAATTTCCAAAGTTTTCGAGATGGAGCTCGTCAAACTCACTGGACGATAATTGGACACCGCTTCTCTACTATCCTTCTTAAATATCGGAACAACATTAGCAAGTTTCCAATCCCTTGGGACCATACCCTTAGCAACACTGCTCCTATATATCTGTGTGACTGGCTCCAACAATTTATTAGCACATTCCCTGAGGACCCTGGGATAGATATCTCTTGGTGCTTTGCTTGCACATACATTTATTAGAAGATTTAGGACCTCCACGTCTCCTACTTGAATACCGTTGAAGGTTTTATTACCCCATGCAACACCCGTATATCGAATATCATTATCTCCATTAAAAACCAACGCGAAAAAGTCATTGAAAGCACAACACATGCCTACATTGCTCTCTAACCTAGAGCCTCCTATCGAGAGGGGCCAACCGTCATCTTACATCCATTATTGATTTATCGAAAAATGATTTTGGGTCAAAGATAATGTTATCCCAGATTCAACTTCCTTTTTACTATCCCTTATCACTCTCTTCAACACTCTTCTTTTATCAGGAAACAATGATAGGTCACCTCGTTCACTTTTATACTCTCTGAATGCTCTTTTCTTTTCAAGATAAAGGTTACGCACGCTATCCGTGAACCATAGAGGGTGCGATGTACAAATACGCTTTTTTCGAACAAAGGGTATGACGTCGTGCAAAACAGAGAACAGCTTCGTACTAAATTCTTCCCATTGACTTACCACCCCTACTCATTCCAACCGGTCATTGAAAACTTCCTCTGAAAACATCAAAGTTAGTTCTTCGAAAACAAGCAACCAGTCTTTTGTTATCAACCTTACCCAAGGAAAAGTTAGTGAAATCTGACTATACGATGATCACTGGAAGAAAACTCTTCCCCCCCCCCCGAAACATGTTCAACAAAATCCTCAGAACTAGTAAGAACTAAATCCAAAATAGCAGTACCCCTAGTGACTTCTGATACATGCTGATACAAAAAGTTTTCGAGCACCAACTTAAGAAAGTCTCTTTCATACTGATCTCTAGATGAAACGTTCAACCAATCAGTACCTGGGTAATTGAAATCCCCTAGTATGAGAACCCTCTTACGCTTACACATGTAGAAAAACTCATCATGGATAAAATTTGTATTATTTCAAATTAGTTTATTTTTGTGTAAATGATTATGGTTTCGTTGAGAAAATGTCAGTGTTGTAGCTTCCAAAATACGCATTCTTGTAGTGATAAAAATCGCAAAAAGTGGTAGCAAGCAGTTTTGTTAATTTTATTCTCTTCATGCGGATAAAAGTAGTATATAATAAGGGAGTAGCCACACAAATTAATCACAATTGAAAAGTTCAACCTTTCACATCGTTTTCAGCAATAATACATATATCAAGGATATAGGTTCATGTTGTAGCCCTACTATAAACTTAAAAAAATGAACTAAAATACGTGTGAAAATTTTTTAAATATTTGTTTGAAATATTCATTCCAGAGAAATCATGTGCGCAGTCACAGGGCCGGATTAACCATTAAGCAAACTAAGCACGTGCTTAGGGCATCAGTACAAAAGGGGCATCACAAAAAGATATCATATGGTATTTCTTTTTAATGCACGATTTTTTTTTCAACATCCATCATCCGATAGAAGATCCTAAAATTTTAAAAACACTTGACTGTATAGTTGAAGATCGTTATCACAAGGATGGCACGAAAGATGAGAATCTAATAAAACTAGACCACATTATTTTGCTGAGCTTTTTGATTAGCTTTTCACAATTTTCATAAAGTACGCCCAGGGCTGTCTCTTAACATTATCACACGCCTACATACAAAGGTACCTACATACAAAGCGATTTTTCTGAGAGAGGCACTACAACCTAGCTAAAAATTCCTACCTACCTATTTGCATATTTACTCTTGAAAATCGGAACCAGATCTAATTACCACTTGGTTGCCAGAAGTTGCTCAGGTGGGCCCATGCAGTAAACCAAGTTCTACAGAATAAGGACATGATTTTTGTGGGTCATTAGTAGATCAACTGTGTAGTTTGAGCTATAGAAGTAAAAGAAATGTTACCAGGTGTAAATTACGAACTTGACAATGTATCTAAAAAGAAAAAATACCCAATATATATAACGGTGAATCGCCAGAAATAAGATACCTACTGGCAGGGCCGCAACTGGATACTTGGTTAGCCGGGGCAACCACTCATTTAGGCACCCCCCCCCCCCAAAGAAACAAATCCAGAATTGATGAAAGCAATTATTTCAGAAGTAATGAAAGAAATGAAATAATTAATAAAGGAAATAGTTCCAGAATTAATTAAATATAATTTAAGCATTGATAAAATAAATAATTTCAGCATTAAATGCAATTATGTTATATTTAAATGAATTCATGGGGATGGGCTGCCGAACATGGTGTATTTAAGAAAATTTAACTTCCACCGAGATCCATTCATACGCAATCTGCATTGCGATACTCAAATTCATGATTCAAAAATGAAAAGCAATTTAGAACTCAAAAGAGTAACAAACTGAACATTTTTACGAAAATAAGAGGTCAGCTGAACAATATTTTGCAGGAACGAAAAGGGGCTCGTGTCTGAAAACATGACGTATGGTCTCCGTTTATAACTCCTAGAGGGCGCGCACGCATCCAGAATAATCTTTATTGTGGCACAGCTGGAAAAAAAGTTCGTCAGTTCATATCGTGGAATGACCATGTGGATGGGAATCCACATTCTCGTTGGAAGACCAGACAACACCTCCTATATCACTCGTAGCGCATCACTAATTCATATAGTGGCCATACGTCCCGTATTTCCCAGGACTGTCCTGGTTTTTTCTGTTTTTCTCGCAACCCCGACTTTTTTTGTAAAAATGTGATGGTTTTATTTTAAACGAAGCCAACTTCACACTTAATTCTTCAAATCAACAATTAGCATTATCGTCAAAACTCAGAAATTACATTACGATAATTAGGAATACAAATATATTCGTAATAATTCGAAAAATATTCATCTTTGTGTTTTCTTTTTAATTTTAATTCACTATAATTTGAAATGTTGCTTCCACAATTGGCGACTTTTCTGTGATTTTAGTATGAGTCGGCAACTTTGATTGCTTTGGCATCATATTTAGCGTAATTGGCGATGTCCCGTATTTTTCTCAGATTTATATGGTCAGCCTACAAATTTAAAAAATTACAAAATATATGTGTAGTAATTAAAAACGTCAATAGATGGCAGCAGAAACTTGAAAGCAATAAAGCCGCATTTTCCCCGAATAACTTTATCCTTTCCCCTCTCTTCAAGGAGGATTGTAACGTAACCTCCTTGTTTGTAACCCCATGGGGAAAATAGGGCATCTGCCCGTATCCGTCATTTCCACATGAATTTTAACAATATATCTTCTGTAATAAATAGTGTGGCCATACGTCCCGTATTTCCTAAGCATAAACCCGGTTTTTTCTGGCTGTCCCGATTTTTTTTTTGCAAATATGTCCCGGTTTCTTCAAAAGTGTCTTCAGTAGGGTCACTAGCTTCAAAAACTTAGAAAGGAGGACGTCTGCGCTTGCATCCTTAATAATATGTCTTCTTACAATTTACACAATAGATGGCGCCACTATTCTGGCGAATAAATCTATCCACAACAATTATTTTTTTCAACTCTGAAACGGAACTGCTAAAACATCCCACAACAGAAAAAATACTGGGAATTTCCGCGGCTATTGGTGAATGCGCGTGGCAGAAAAAAACACTCATGTCAATGAAGAGATGTGATGATCAATGTTTCAAAGTGAAGAAAAAAATTTTCCTTGGGAAAAAAAGAAAAATAATTCTTTAAACCTGAAAAGGAGGACAAATGGGCGAATTTTCCGAAACATTGGAGAACGTTTGAAATGACATCAGAAAGCCGGACTGTTGGCAATACTAGAATTGCCAGTGGGTGGGGGGGAAGGCTATGATCGCAGATGGACTTGTGCTGCCATCTATCTGCGTATTTTAGAGGGTTCTATTTCTTATCTGTCGCTAGATGGCTGCACATAACTATTTATCAGGGTTTTTTTTTTTTACTCTAATCCCCACAATAAGCTTCAATTCACGTGAATAACCCGTTAAAAAAAACTTAAATTTTTTCAATGAAAATTTATTCGAAAATTTAAATTATTAAGAATTGAATATTGTTCGAAATTCAATTGAAAATTATCCGGGAATTTAAAAAAATAATTCACCATTCATTGTTGCAAGTACCGTGTATAAGAGCAGTAACTGTAGAACTTTCGTTATTTTGTGATACCCCCCCCCCCTCCCCCACCACCACTTTAAATTCTGTTCCTTCCTGTATCCTTCTATTATATGCATGTAAGAGCGAAAGAGAAATCTACTTCGTACCAACTCTATCATCTAGTATATATCTATCTATCTATCTTTCTTTTTTTTTTACATTTATAATTTCGTGACGTTTCTCTTTGTGCCCACCTAAAATTAGCCACCCCTAATTTTTGCCGTAAGGCAATCTTGCTCCTGGATAAGACGGGGAAGGGGCACGAGAAGAAAATATTGTCAAAAGGGTCTTTGGGCAATATTTAGGCCTTTTGGGCTGCAAAGGCAGGGGGGGTGGAAATGGACATCCCTTCATTCACTGCACACACACACCCTCGATGATTCCCCCCCCCTCCTCCTGCAACCGGTTCGAGAAGCCAATGTATTTCACTTGTGATCTCGATGGTGTTTGTTTGGATTCAATCTTGAATTTTTAAAAAGATTAGGCAACAATTTTTGGTTCCCCCTGTACAAAGAGAAATATAAGAAATCACAAAACAAGTTTTTTTTGTCAACATTTTACAACCACTATTTATTCATGAACAATGTGATGTCTAGACAGAGCGAGAACAAAGTTGTATAGCTTCAATGGCTGTCACAAGTCTTTTGGCATTTCCCCTCGCTCGTTGATGATGGCGATCTTGTCCGGAGATCCGGGTCGTGCGTCGTCATTGGTATCGACGGTGTCTTCTATGTCCGGCCTCTTGATCAAACCGATCTCCATCCCGAACCATTTCATCTTCTGCACGAGCTGTTCTTGCATCAAACTGATGCACATGCTAACCAGAGCCATCCCCATGAGCATGTAGAAGCATGTCGCCATCAGACTCAACGTCTTCGCTGATGATAGTTCGTGAAAGATAAAGAATCGGAAAGTATTATTCTACTTAAAATTAGTTGCGTTTAAATATCAGAAGTTCTTAACCTATAGGTCACGACCCAAACATGGGTCGCCAAGTCTTCTGAGATCGGTCATTCAAAGCAATTTGCATCCGGGGTTCTTGACCTCTTGGTTATGACTTGAGCTTGGGTTACAGAGAGGCTTCTAATATCGGTCGTTTAATTACTCTTACAACCAGAGGGATTCTTAAATTACAGGTCGTAGCCGAAACTGGGGCCCCAGTTGCTTTAGTAATGGATCAAATCAACACTCCGAATTATGGTTAGAGTTTCTAAACTTTTGCGATTCTAATGCCAGGGTGGACTCGACAAGTTACCGCATCAGGGAACAACGGTACTTCGTTGTTATAAGAACGATTAAAGAAGACCCCCCCCCCCTCCCGTGAATTTGGCTTCTCAACAGCACTCATTAACTATACAAAACTCGCAAAGGGACAAAAATCCGGGAGGTTCTACATTGCGGGGGAAGGCTCTACAAATTGCGAACTGTACCAACGGAAGTACCGAAAACACATCTGGACAGAAAAGGGTTAATCCAGTGGTTCTCAAACTTTTGCAACTCGCAGGTCCCTTTCCTAAGTTATCGTTCACCCGCTGTTCCCCCTAGAATATAGCATCAAAAAGAACCACTTCATAGTAATGAATAGCACACATCAATGTGAACTGCTCATCGCAACGTCCCTTGGAGCGCGATACACAGTTTGAGAAACACTGAGTTTACCTACGGGTCACACCCAAACTTCGCAGTGGCTTTAGAGAGAGATTAGTCGTACAAACTTACTTGCAAACTTCCGAGATGAGTCATTTACAGCCAGGGATTCTTAACCTATGAATCACTACGCAAACTTTGACTATGTTCACAGGGGCTTCCGACATCGATTACCCCAAATCCTTAGGCAGACGAGAATTTGTAACCTATCTATGGGTCGCATCCCAGATCTGGTTCGTAGGGGCTACCAAGATGGATCATATCAATTCAGCTGTAATCCTGTTATAAATACTCTTATATCGTCACTGGTTTCACTGATTTCGAAAGAACACACAATCCCATGGGTTGCGAGGATGATCGTGCTGTGGATTTTGCGTCGTGGTTTGAATAAGGTCATGAACTCTTGCTTTAAATCTTTCGAAATTAAATCTTCGAATTAAATATTCGAAGTTCTTGAGGTTCCTCATCGCCCCTAAAGTTTTACGCACGTGTGGAATTCTGTAACATGACAACGCGGAGGAGGCTTTCCTATTCCCCTGAACACGTGATTCGTTCAGCGAACTCGATGTTTTTCCCTTGTTTTCAGTATTCATTTGCAATCTTACCCCTCAACTGAGAGGGTGTATAGCAGTCAAAATGACGACCAGAAGCTTTTATTGTTGTGACATTTTTGGAAATCCTAAAGAGTTGGATTCTCGGGTCTCGCCTACATATGGCGATGTTATGCTTTGTTATTTGCTGACTTAACGCAATACGAAAGCACAACAATCAAGAAAAGATCCAGTTGTTGCAGACATTCTTGACATTATCGTGCCAAAGATAGGAAATATTTGGAAAACTTCTTCAATTCCTACGGTTTCTCACCAATGGATAGGCAAAAGTTTCAAAGACGTTTACTGTAAATACAAGAATCTTCAGAAAAATATGAAAGCAAGGAAAGATTCTCAGTCTTTTAGTGCAAAGCGCGGAAATTATTCAACATTGCAGCATGCAAATGTGATTTTGAAGGCTATAAGTGTGACAAGTTGAGAAAGATCCCAAATTTAGAGCGAGTTTTTTGCAAGATCAAAGAAGTACATGCAAGATGGCCATTGTTCGAGTCGATGTCCTAACAACGAAGAAATTGAAAAACAATGAACAAAGGAAAATGAAAACTGTACCCCGTTTGAAGTCATCTCAAGAAGAAACGGTGAGAACTAGTTCATCAACTACTGAAAACTTATCTATATCCAACGATTCTGAGGAAAGTAAGCTATATGAGCCAAAACAATTTGCCATTTTAAGTTAGCATTTCCATCAACCAGTACCTGAAGCGGGTCCATCAATCAGTGCCGAAGCAAGTACTTCATTTGCTTTTGAAGTTTTACCATCATCCTCACAGATGAGAACTAAATTACCAACGGCCGTATTCACCAACACAGTTTAAACTGCAATCGCAGGTGAAAGGATTGAAGATCGAAACGGATTGGTTAAATTGAGGATTTTAACCGATTCGTGTCAATCGCTAATCCTTTAACCTGCGACTGTAGTTTAAACTGTGTTGGTGAACTCAACGGCCGCAAATGTTGCTCTTGCTTGTGGATAGAACTGGTGTGTCTGATCGATCAGCTGCAATTATTGCGAATGCTGTACTGGAAGATGTTGGGTTTGATGGTCGAAAAGACAAAACCTTAGCTAATGTCAAAGAAATTGATTCTTTCCATAGAAGAACCATATCTGAAGAACATATAACTATATATTGCAGGAACCCAGGTCAATTTATCTCGGTCACACAACTCCAAGAAGCAGTATAGCATGGGATATAAAGGCATCAATCCTAGACTTTTTGAAGCAAGATTTCGATACGAAACAATTGATGGCGATCGAATGTGACTGAACTGTTACCAATACTTATAAAAATGGTGTTATCAGATTAATAGAGAAAGAAATAAGCCATTCCTTGCAATGGCTTATTTGTCTTTTTCACTTCAATAAGTTACCTCTAAGGCATCTTGTAAAGCCTCTAGATCGGTGATTCCCAACGTGGGCGTTAACGCCCCCTGGGGGGAGATGGAATGTTCCAGGGAGATGGTAAAGGCTACGGGTATAACATAGGATCCTATGGGTTAGGGTTAGATTGCGTTGGGAGGCTATGAAAGAAAAAATTTCTGGAGAAAGGAGCGATGGGACACAAAAAAGGTTGGAAACACTGACCTAGTTGGATGTTCCATCAGTCCACACGGGCTTCAAGGTGATATCGGAAAAAGTTTGGAAAATTGTGAAAGATTACTTATTGCAAAATTTAAACCAATCTCTAATAACCTTCCGATAATGGACAGTGACAACAGTGATTTAAGTGCAGATCAGAGATATCTTGTGGAAATAGTACGGGTAAAGAACTGGGGATCAAGAGAATTCTAAAAATTAGAAATGAAAGATTATCAGAAGCGCGCAGAAATCCGTACACACCATGTTCCGAAATAAACTTTTCTGCTAAGCACTATTTGGAACTAATTGCATGGGATCAAGTGCGAGTGACTGAACCACCTATATTTTATAAAAAAATCAGGAACTGGACCCACAAAAATTACCTGAACCTGCTTTCCATCTATACCGAATTTTCCTTGCCACACACAAGCAGTTGAACGGTGCATACGACTCGTAACTGAAGCATCTCTTGCTGTATCAACAACCAAGACTCGCGAAGGCTTCATTTAAGCCAGAATAAAATCAAGGAGTACTCTGCCATCGTTTGAAAAAAAGTTGACTATTTTGCAAAAGTTAAATGTAATAACAAGAGCCAATAGAGCCATTCTCCTGACACCTATATCGTCAAACTGGTGTTTTTTTTTAAATTATAACATGGTTATAGTTTTGTCCCCACCCCCAAAAGGGGTTATTTTATATATATAATGTTTAAAAAGATTTTTATAATGTGCCCTTAAAAAAGTCTTTTTGCTCGACCTTTAGGGTCCGTGAGGAACCTCAAGATATTAAAATATTTTCCTAGATTTTGGTATTACGTCTTAAAACCTTGAAAGACATCTTTTATCATTTCTTCTAGTTCGTCTGGAGATTACTGCTGATAATAATGTCATCGGCAAAACCCAAATGGTTGAGAAATTCCCCATTTATTTTCTCCTCCCAATCCAGCTTCATAAATACTTCTTCTAAAACAGCGGTAACGAGTTTTGGTGAGATACCAAGGTATCTACTGGTGTGAGATTTGAGTGCTATAAAATTCAACCAAAAGGCGGCATTTATAATGCAATGCTGGCCTTAGAACAGAACCATCGCAGAATCGAATCAACCGCTACTACATATTTTATACGCGGCGTAAGAACATTGATTGTTTAATTAAGAAAGGTTAATAAAAGACCAGACCAGACCAGAATTGAACGTTTCCGTCGCTGCCCAGCCTTTGCAGGCTGTCTGGCGACTTACAGATCACCAGGGGTGGTATGAGAAGGAAAAAGACAAGTTTGTGCATGTGTGTAAGGTATGTAGTGTATGCGTGTGTGTGTAGAGAATGAATAAGCCAGGAGAGTATTGTTTACAAATCTTCGCGAAATGAATGCTCATCGAGATAAAACACAACACAATCGAAGAACAAGGGGGCAATGTCTTAAGGGAAGTAGCTGATGATATGCTACCCAAAAACTCCAACATTATAAATATTTACATAATCGAGAGACACTAACCAGAGATGTTTGAGGTACTGTTGAACCCTCATCAGTCATATAACCATAATCAAGAACGTCAAAGAAAAAGTTATAATGAAGACATGACACATACCATCTCTGTATTGTAATAACATCAGTTTCAACACGACACGAACCCAAATGCACCATTTTATGCAAGCGCAAATTATGAATAAATGAGAAAAATTATTAATTGCGAAAAAAAAAAAAAAAAAAAAAAAAAAAAAAAAAAAACTTAAGGTGCCTCTGAATTGCGATCACAGCATCCGCAATATCAAACAAAACTGATATTAGATTGATAAATTAATTTGAAAAAAAAAAATCAAAAGGTTAATAAACGTATAAATCAAAAATATATTGATTGACATTTACCTTTTGTTTAAATCAATCGTTATTATTTCTAACTAAATATATCAAAATTGTTTTATATATATTTTATTTATTTTAGGGGTGACTAGGAGATTGTAACGGTGAAAAGTGTTTGCGCGGGAAGGTCTTAACGAGACCAACGTTTTTCTGCAAATTTTGATACCTTGGATTCCACGTCCGAGACATTTAGTGCCTATTGGATATATATCGGCTAGATGAATGGATAACTGTATCAGCGGCGACAAAATGGTAAGTGCTGCTTCTGTTGTCATTTTCTTTTTGGCCGAGTTTCATCTGTGAATAGTAGTGCAAATGTCGCGAACCATGGTTGGTAAAAATAAGATGATGGTATGCTTTGCGCATAGTGTATTGCTAAATAATGATAAGTTAAATGTTGGTAACATAATTGATAAGTTAAATGTTGGTAACATAATTGATAAGTTAAATGTTGGTAACATAATTGATAAGTTAAATGTTGGTAACATAATTGATAAGTTAAATGTTGGTAACATAATTGATAAGTTAAATGTTGGTAACATAATTGATAAGATCAAAGAAACTGTAGATGATGAAAAGCTACCTCTTCAGGACACTATAGAGTTTATTTTTTATGAACTGGATCCAATTATTCAAGAGTTCATAAATCATAATAAGTTCAGTGAATGGCTATGTGAAATTGATAGTGAATGTGAAACTAATGGTATCTTACGTACCATTATAAAATTAGTTGGAGACTACGAAAATTCAAAAGATGCTGCGTCTGATAAAATAATTAGTACCGAAATTCTTTGTAGTATGAAAAAATTGTACAATCGTGATTTCCAGAAATGTGGATTGTATTTAAGTAAGTGTAGGGATGACGAAAAATATCCGATAGGGACGCGAAGTAAAAAGAAAACTAAAGTAACTCCTGACATTATTGTCAACGAAAAGGTAATTGTTGAAAAGGAAACACGGACTGTGGATGAATCCCAGGCTTCCCAAAACACTCAACAAGAAAAAACAAAACTCATAGCAGATGATCAGGTGGCTGGCCCATCTCAGCAACCTGATAATTGTTTGCCCAACAGGGCTAATGGAAAGTCAATTAGTAAAAATGTTGAAAAAGAAAATACAAATGATCCAGATCCCACTAACACAAATGAGTGGCAGTTGGTTGAAAAAAAGAAGAAAAAAGTCAGAATACCCCCATTAAATTTGACAAAATACAAGAACTGGAAAGAACTCTCAGTTAAAATTAGGGGTGTTTGTGAATCAAATTTTGATGCCAAAAAAACTGGCACAACACTGCAATTACACGTAACAACAGAAAATGATCATAGAGCTGTGACTAAAATGCTTGAAAAAGAGGGAGTAAATTTTAGCACATTCACACTAAAGTCAGACAAAAACATAAGAGTGGTTATTAGGGATTTGGATACAACAACATCTTGCGATGAGATCAAAGAATCTCTCGTGGAGTTGGGTTACACAATTATTAGTGTGGTACAGCTAAAGAGCCCCCGTCATAAAGATGGTGAAAAGATTATGGTCCCAATACCACTATGGCTCATTGATTTGCCCAGGACAGATAAAAGCAAGGAAATATATCAATTATCTTCATTAAATTACTTAAAGATAAGAGTAGAAACATACAAAAGAAGGAAGGGGTACACGCAGTGCTACAACTGCCAAGCCTGGAATGGGCACACAGCCCGAAATTGTTATAACGAAGCCCGCTGTGTCAAATGTCCAGAAAAACATCACACATCACAGTGTGATAAGGTAAAGGGTAAGGACTTACCAGTGTGTATAAACTGTTCCTTAAATCATCCGGCGAGTTTCCGAGGATGTAAAAGGTACCCGGGGAACCTTAAAAAACCTGGTCCTAAAGCAATTACTGGGTCACAAAAACTTAGACCACCAAAGCCCAGGCTTTTTTCCGTCACAAGTTCAAGTGACGATGAAATTGAGAAAATAGACATTGCAGCTGAGGAATTACCTCAACAGCAAAAACCAACAGAAGTAAATAATAGACCTACAAGAAGGCATAAGACATATGCAAAAGCTGCAAATGTCCACGAAGAGGTGGAAAATAACAAAATAGAAACTAACAAAAACACAATGACATCAAAAGATGTTAACATGACTGAAACAAACAATAATGTATACTCTGTACCAGAAATTATACCCACATCAACTATTGCAGTTGAACGTAGGGAAAGTGTAAATAATGAGGTAACCGCAAAGATCCCTCCCAACAGGATAGATGGGGAGGTGTCCCAGATTGTGAATACCGGTAATAATGAGATATCATTCCCCTTACAGGAGTTAATGGGTCTAATGAGAAAATGTTTTAATAACATATTACAAGCTAAGACATATCAAGAAAAATACTCAGTATTTATTGATAGCTTTACTGAAATATCTATGAAACTATTATCGGTAAACTTCACCAATTTTCAGTAATAGTTCACAACAAATAAAATATCTCAAGATCATGGCGTGGAACGCCAGAGGTATTATTCGTGATCTCCAAGAATTTAGAGAAATTGTTGCAGATGAAGATTTTGATCTGATGTTAATTTGCGAAACATTTTTAAAACCATGTTATACAGCTAAGATAGCAAATTATGATTGTATAAGGAAAGATAGAACGCACGAAAGAGGAGGGGGAGTAGCCTTATATATCAAAAGGCATTTAAATTATGACATTGTTGACCTCCCACATTCCCGAGATTGCGAAGCGTTGGCAGTGGATTTGCACCTCACTAGCACTAGAAAAATCCGAATTTGTGTTTTATACAAACCACCAAATAATCAATTTGATATCTCTCTGTTAAATCATATATTTGACTGCAATTATGTAACAATTCTTAGCGGTGATTTAAATTCTAAATCACCAATTTGGAATTCAAATAATTACAATGCAGCAGGACGTATATTAGAGCAGTATTGCAGAAATAAAAATATTATTACATACGGGCCAAGTGCTGCGACACACTATCCGGATGACAGCAACCGAACACCAGACGTCCTAGATATTACACTGGTCAAAAACCTCAGTGTTCCTTTAGCAGTAGAGGTAATATCTGCACTTACATCAGATCACATTCCAACAATTATTGATGTTGATTTCGAAATTCCCATACAACAAAAAATCAAAAAAATTACAAACTGGCCACTATATAGGCAAGTGCTTACAGGAATTGAAACACCAGATAATGCTAGTGAGTGTACCATAGATATAGAAAATGAAATAAACTCATTAACACAGAAATTGCAGGACACTGTTAATAATTCCACTCGGGAAAGGTCAAACGAAAACAACCCATTAGCACTCCCCAGATATCTGAGGGAAATGATAAGAGAAAAGAATAGAGCTAGAAGAAGGTGGCAAAGAACCAGAGATGCTACACATAGGCTCAGATATACAACATCACGAAACAATACACGTCGAGAAATCAGGGAATTTACAAGTGAACGATTTCTAAGGTTCCTAGAAGATGCTAATTGTGAGGATGGGTCGTTCTATAAAATTTATAGAGCACAAAAACCCCGTAGCCAAAGACTTACATCTATACATGGCCCGCATGGACTGGTATATACAGATGAAGATAAGGTAGAAGTATTTGCAGATACCTTTGAACTGCAATTCTCACCAAACACTAATACTTCAAATGTTCAGGTCGAGAGAGTGCTTAGAACTATTAATGAATATTTTGATAATCCTCCACCTGAAACACAAACATCTCTCACTCCAACAGATATCAATGAATTAAAAACAATAATAAAACATTTGAAAATTCGGAAAGCATCTGGGCATGACCTAATTTCAAATATGGCACTGAAGAATTTGCCCAATAATATTTTAGAATATATTGTCAAAATTTTTAATAGATTGCTGGAGCTCAAATATTTCCCATCTAACTGGAAAACAGCAATTGTTAAAATTATACCAAAAGCTGGCCAAGATTTGCACTTTCCAAGCAATTGGAGACCCATCTCATTGCTTAGTAATTTTGGAAAGTTATTCGAGAGAGTTGTGGTAACACGTATCAACACTTACGAAAAGTCTCATCCAACAATTGGGCCCGAACAACATGGATTTAGAGACGGTCATTCTACAACCACACAATTATTAAGAGTTATAGAAACACTCCAAGAAGCTAGAATTTATCATGATACAGCTGCAGTTGCACTGTTGGATTTAAGTAAGTCATTTGACAAAGTGTGGCATGAGGGGTTGCTCTATAAAATGATTAGAATGGCCCTACCCTTTAGCATAATTAAAATTGTACGTCATTATCTTGCAGCAAGAACTTTTTATGTAAAAATCAATGACACAATATCTACAACTAGACGAATTAGATCATCTATAGTGCAAGGCAGTGTTTTAGGACCTTGCCTCCACAATTATCACATGAATGATTTTCCAGTGGCAATTAAGGGTATTACTGCTCTGTACGCAGACGATTCAATGATAATTTGTACAGATAGAAAACCACAGAAGGCATTAAGTAATTTACAAGAAATAATTGATCAAGTCGAAACATGGTGCGAAAACAGCAGAGTTAAACTTAATGCAGACAAGACAGTATTTATGTGGATCACAGGAAAACTAGATCTACCCCCAGATGCCGGAATAGTGGTTGGGGGGAAATTCATTGAACCTGTTATAAGTACTAAATACCTGGGAATAATAATTGACAAACGATTGACATTTGTGCAACAACGCAATTATGTAATACGAAGAGCAGACGTAGCAAAACACACTTTAAAACGCATTCTTGCAAGCAGATCAACATTGACAATCAAGAACAAATTAAATGTATACAAAATGGCTATCAGATCCATACTTTTATATGCTGCACCAGTGTGGCTCTACTCGAGCAATCAACACATGGTTAAATTAGAACAATATCAAAACAAAACAATAAGAGCTATGCTGGGAGCCAATTGGTTCATCAGGAATAGAAGTATAAGAAACGATATAGGAATGCCCACCATACACGCCTTTGCTCAAAAGCTGGCTAATAATCTCTTCCAAACTCTTGAAGAGTCAGAATACCAACATCTTAGGGAAATATCCACTTACTCAAAAGATCAGATATCAGCTTTTTCCGGACCCAAAAACTTTCTGGTTATGAAAAGACCGGAGGTACCGGGATTGTGAAAAATGTATATAAGCAACTATATATAGTGTAAATAATTAGACCAACTGCAAAATATCAAATTTTGTAGATAATATATATTTAATCAAATAATCATAATTAACTGCATTTAATAACATATAATCGCATTTATTAATATGGTCTATAGTTGACGCTGAACATAAAAATGAGAGTAGGTAATATATGCATTATGATAAATGATTAATGTTAAAAGAATAGCATTAATTATAACTTAATGACGTCCTAACAGGCTGATGAAGTGACATTCTGTCACTGCCCTGTTGAGTGACACTTTCTGCTTTCTATTTCTCCTCCAGCCTACTTAAGCTTTCTTTTCCCCCTAGATTAATAACCCAATATGGGTAATATTAAACTCTAAGTAGTTTAAAAATAAAACATATACAACCATGGCGAAAATAGCACTACTAGTCCAGGATGGCTAAGAAATGACTCAGGGGTATGCACTGATTGCCAATTTCAGTCGGAACCCACAGGCCACTATGTCATATTTAGGATTTAGGATATTTATTTTTATATATTATTGTGCGAAAAGCTTTTCACCCGCAAAGAATCAGAAGTGTTAAGTCGCGTGTTTTCCTAAATGAAGTATGGACCATACTGCATGGTCATCTTTATTAAAAGTGGGGGAAAAAAATATCGTGGATCGAGTTTGTGCTGCTTCCTGGTGGAGTGTTTTGGAACACCAGTGATGGAAGGGACATTTCTGACTGATAGGTGGCAGCATGAAAAATAAGTAGAATCATTCCGGAGGATAATAATAAATTTGATTTAATATGGCATTTAATATCATAAGAAAGTAGTTAACACACTTCTCGTTAGTCCATTTGCATGGTCCCCTACAAGGATAGGGCAAAACAGGAGGGCTTCAGCTTCGGGGGAAGGGGCAGCCCAAATATTAATTTCATGATTTCTTACACTATGATTCACTTTTCAGGTGCCTATGAGACATCCTGGCTTTAGACCCACAACAGATCTCAGCCTAGAAGCCCCATGTTATAAATTTCTCGAATCAAAAAAATTGGGATACTGCAAAAAATTCGATGACCTAGAAAATCCTGACCTTGAAGCCCTTCCCAGGCAACCAGGCAAAATAGGTGCTTCTCATAAGACTTATACGTCTTCAGAGGATCCTAAACAAGACAATCTTAGGGCGCAGTACCCCAGGTCGATAAGATGTTAGCCTAAAGTGCCAAATGATGCTTAGAGGCGTCGCCAGTTCGATACCCGGTTTGCCCTTGACAGATACTTTCATGACACAGGGGTACAACAGAAACGGTGACATGGCCATAAAAAAAGATTACTACCGCAGGAAATCCCACACCGAGGGGTTAGTGCACCAACCTCTCGCTGAGGGTAAAAAAACAAGGCTGCCGTTTGGAAACGGCAATAAATAGAAGATTCTGGTCTAATTAGCCCTCGTGTGCAAAAAATGACCCGGCCAGGCATGGCTTGAGAACTGATGCTCGTGAGAGATCTCAAACATTCGATCTCATTTTCGTTACATAATAAATATGTGTTATATATAATATAGTTAATATATACGATATCGCAAAGTGTTGAAAACATACAGACGCTTCCTTGGTATCCTTCGAAAGCTTTTCCGGGATAATAATCGCCAAATCCGATCGTCGTCAGAGTGATGAATGTGAAATATCCGGAACTTAGAAGATCCCAATCTTCGACGTATGCGAAAACCACGGCTCCGATCAGCGTGAATAAAGAGATCAGCAGCAAGTTGAGGATGATGGGAACGATCAGCTGAAACATGAACGAAACGATTTATTAATTTACTAATATATAACGTTAGTACTAGACGTTTTGATGAGAAGAAAGGACCCCCCAGGCTACTCAGGAGCCGTAGCTTAGTGGAGTTTTGAACTTCCTGACGTTTAGTCCTCATCTTAAGATAGGGCCTAACTCATGTCAAGGCTGGCTTGATACGTTCTAATGTTAGGCAAGTAGTGTGGCCGCTCCACCATAGGCAATGATCGTGAAATGCTGGTGGCTCGACCTAAGTTAAAGGTGCCGCTTTCCTTTTTGATCTTTCAATCCGTCTAGCCACACATTAGTCGAAGAACAGTCACAACACAGTGTTCTGGAAGCAAATTTTCACCAAGGAATATTGTTCTGAGCTGGTCCAGTGTGTAGCCAGCTTTATGCTGCTGTTGCTCCTTTGTATCGGAGAAGGCAAATATTGGAAGCAAATAGCTTGCGAATGGCAATTAGGCCCAGGCTTGAGATGAGTGTGGCTCTGGCTTCAGTTGCTAGAGGCGAAACGCAGAAGCGAACATTACCACTGGAGATGTTAGCACCGATGTGGATAAAACGTTAAGGGGGGGTTAAAATTCCGTAATATTGCTGCTCCTTTGCCGTAGATAGTGTACAAAGCGTCTGGAAGTTCAAATTCTACTATATCACGGCTCATTGGAAGCTCAAATTCGACTAGAGTGTGCAAATATCAAATTGTACTAGATCACGGCTCTTTAGCTGCAGATGTAAACTAAAAGGCCCCGCGCAGATGTACGTCTGGGTGCTCGGATTCAATAGGACCTTGGCTCCTCATTCGCTTATGCACATGAAATATCTAGAAGCTCCAATTCCACTATACCACGACTTTTCAGCTGAAATGTGGGCGAAACATATGGATGACCTTGGCTCTTCAGCCGCAGATGTGAATGAAAAATCTGGACATTCATATTCCACTAGACAATGATCCCATAGTGTTTAATGCTATGTATTTTGCAGCCGGTTCTTACCCAGCTATCTTGGAAGTGAAACATTTACAGTGATCGCGAACGACTAAAGAATGTATTGAAAGTCATACCTTTTCAGTAGGCATGTATACTTCCTTGCCGACATCATCAGAGCTGAGAGGCGGTAAGCGGCCACCCATTGAAACAATCATCTCCCTTGTGTATTCCGATCTTCTCCTGGAGCTACGGCACCACCGACAGCATAACCGGCTGTAAGTATAACGAAACACTGAAGCCATCAGATCACCAATGTTCGCCAAGAACACCAGAGTAAGTGGGATGCCCATCATGGCGTATAATATGGTTGTCACTTTCCCAAGTTGCGTGTATGGAGTAACGTGCCCATAACCTGTGGGAAATAAAACTTCGCTTACATTATGACACACAGGAAAGAGAAATAAAAAAAAAATCGACACAACGGCAGAAATCGTACACTCACCTATGGTCGTCAAGATGGTCACGGAAAACAGGAGCCCGTTCCCAATGGTCCATTCCCTTCCCCAATTCCTTTCGTCCATGGTACCGTCGTATTTGTAGAGCTTCACCATCTGGACTATGAACCTGTCGAGTTCCTTGAGTTCAGAGTACACCCTTTTATGCCACTCTACGACGTCGATGTCCTCCCGTTTCCTCATGGAGTAGAAAAGCTGGCTCAGGTACGTCAGGGAATCGTTGACGTCCAGAGACTTGAGCTTTCTTTCCACGATCCTCCTCTCTTCATCCTCGTGCTCGATGTGTACGAACAGAAGCGCGCCAAGTACGCAATACAGACACACCAGGAAGAATAGGCCAAGGTGAGAGAACAGCAACCTGAGGATCAACTTCCCGCAAGAATTCTTCTGCTGCTGTTGCTGTTGATCTTGAGCCATTTCTGCCTACGGATCACTGAGATGCATTCTCAGGTTCGCTACCTGTAAAGTAACATTCTGGATTCAAGTCATCTCCAGAATATAATACAAATATGTATATAACCACATTCTAAAGGTTTTGAATGAGGCTACATTGAAGAGTCACATGAGTAGTATAAAAAGGACAGTTCAAACACAGGGGGAGGCGCGGAGGCGCGCGCCTCACATCCGGCCCCCTCACGCGCCTCACATCCGCTCCCTCACACACCTCACATCCGCCCCCTCACGCGCCTCACATCCGCTCCCTCACACACCTCACATCCGCCCCCTCACGCGCCTCACATCCGGCCCCCTCACCGTGAACTTCATCCAAAACCTCATTCACCCAACCCTCATCAGCTGAACGTTGTCTCCCTCCATTCGATGGAGAATATTTATCAAAATCCGAGGAGCGTCGGAAGTTACGGTGGAGTGGATGCGTTGTACAGAGCGTTGAAAGGACAGGTGACACGAGCAAAAATAAGAAAGTGGTTGGAAGGAGAAAAGTCTTACACTCTTCACCGTCAGAGAAGGAAAAAATTTACCAGGAATCCCATTTTGGTAGGTGCCATCGACCAACAGTTTCAAGCCGATCTGGTGGACATGAGAAATCTAGAGAAATTCAACGATGGTCAGCGATACATCCTGACTTGTATCGATGTATTCTCAAAATATGCTTGGACTATCCCGCTGAGAGATAAAACGGGGAGGGCTGTCGTGGGAGCGTTTCAGGAAATATTCCAGGAAAGACAACCGCAAGTGTTACAGACCGATAAAGGCACCGAATTCAAAAACAAGATTTTCCAGAAGTTTCTGAAAGAGAAGGGCGTAAAATTCTTCACGACTGAGAACGATGACGTGAAGGCTGCCATCGTCGAGAGATTCAACCGAACCCTGAAATCTAAGATGTGGCGGCACTTCACAGCGAAGAGCACGTATAGATATATCGACGTTTTACCGGACTTAATATTTAGTTATAATAACACTCATCATAGCAGCATAAAGATGACCCCTTCGGAAGTAGATAAAGAAAACGAGAAGTTGGTATGGGAGAACCTATACATGCGAAAGAATAGGAAAAAAGTTTACCAAAAATTTCAAGTTGGTGACCACGTTCGCATTACCCGCTCGAAACACCCATTCGAAAAAGGTTACGAGTCTAATTTTTCCCACGAAATTTTCGTAGTGGATAAATGTATCGAGAGAGAGGTACCCGTATATAAGTTGAAAGATTTAATGGGTGAAGAAATTAAAGGGACTTTTTATACAGATGAGTTGGTGAAGGTGAAATTGGATGAGACGTTCCCCATTGAAAAAGTGTTGAGGAAAAGAAAGCGGAATGGGAAAACGGAACATCTTGTGAAATTTCAACATTACGGTGACAAATTTAACATGTGGGTTGAGCTATAAATACCCCACTCCGCGATGATCTGGATTCATTACATCGACATGTCTTCTTTCTACCTCACGTTGCCCAGCGATGCTAGCATGAATTTTTTCCCCGATAATACTCTCTCAAACTTCACCATAAAGCTCCCGAATGCATTGGAACTCGAGTCTAACATGGAAGTAGCTCTCTCGGAGCTGATATTTCCCCATTCTTTCCACAACATAACGGAACGGTCTAACGGCTTTGAATTTGATTCTGGAGATGGTGAGTTAAATAAAGGTGTCATTCCTTGCGGTTTCTACGAGACTACCACCGACCTCATTAAGGCGATAACGAGAAATTTTAGAAAGGAAGACATTGATTTGACTTTCAACAAAACCACGAAAAAAGTAAAGGTGTTTACGAGGAAAAGTGCCAAGTTAATTCTGTATACAGGGATAGCAGAGAACCTAGGTTTTGAACCCGGTGAATATAAGGGAATGGTGACCGAAGGACCTTTCACGGCTGATCCGAAACTGGACTTTCATCTGTTGTACGTTTATTGTGATATAGTAGAACCGCAGATTGTTGGCAACACCCTCGCCCCATTACTAAGAATCGTGAAAACCGAAGGACATGATGGTGACATCGTCAATGCTGCATTCGAGAGAGGTCACTACATCCCTTTAGCCCGAAGGAGTTTTGAAACAGTTCACGTTCATATAAGGACACATACAGGTCATCTCGTGTCATTTGAACGTGGGAAGGTGATAGTTAAACTACACTTTAGACTGAAACATTTATAAACATGTCGTATCAACCATACCGCTGCTGTATAACCAGCGTTACCGATTATTACGTCAACCAGGCAGGTGAAGGACTTGGATATTATCAGGGTATACCACTACAACGAGGTTATGGTTTTGGATCCATTTTCAGCTCCTTATTCCGATCTGCTATGCCGCTACTGAAAAGAGGAGCAAAAGTTTTAGGTCGACAGGTTCTGAAATCCGGGGTCGATTTTGCGAACGATGTCGTGCAAGGTAGAGATGCGAAAACGGCAGCACTGGAAAGAGCCAAAGAAGCGGGTCGTTCGCTGAGCGACAAAGCGTCAACAAAGGTAAAGAAAATGCTTGGAGGTCATAAAAGAAAGCGTTTAGCGAGGAGAAACGTCATTCGCAAGAAAGCGAGGAAAGTAACAACACACGATATTTTTGATTGAAAAGATGACTCTAATCATGACAAACTCACCCGAGTGCTTGAAAAGCGAAGTGGACTTGTTTGCTTTACCTCCCACGCAAACCGCTATTGAAGGAGGTGAATGGATCGAATTTCTCCCGCTCTCAGGCATCAGAGACGGTCCGCTGGAGTTTAATATTGCTGGAAGCACTGAAGATTACATCGACTTATCAGCTACACAACTGTATATCAAGTTGAAAGTTACGAAAGATGGTAATCCTCTACCGGATAAAGATCCGGTCTCTCTCGTTAACCTCTCGCTACATTCTCTCTTCTCTCAGGTTGATGTATCTCTAAACGGGAGGAACATCACGAATTCGTCTCACACCTATCCGTATAGAGCATACATAGAAACCTTATTAAACTACGGTCGAGATGCGAAGATTGGGCCGCTCACGATGGAAGGTTATCACAAGGACACCGCGGGACATATGGCCGACGCAACAAATAATGATGGTATGAAGAAGAGAACCAAAAAAATCGCAAACAGCCGATCTTACGATATGATGGGAAGAATTCACTGCTCTTTATTCTTCCAACAAAGACTGTTACTCAATTTGGTGGATTTGAAAGTCCGTCTAGTGCGTTCTAAACCTTCGTTCTTCCTAATCGCAGCAACTAGCAATTATGACATCATCATTGAACATGCCAGCCTCTTCGTAAGAAAAGTAAGGGTTAGTCCCGCCGTTGCCATCGGACATGCAAAAGCTTTAGAGAAGACCACAGCTAAATACCCCATCGATAGGGTTCTCACAAAAGTCTATTCAGTGGCTCAGGGTAGCATGTCATTCGTGCAAGATAATGTGTACCTCGGTGCAATGCCGCGTCGAGTTACAATTGGTTTAGTGGATAACGAAGCATTCAATGGTACCTTTACAAGTAACCCGTTTGATTTCAAGCATTACAACCTCACCTTTGTCTCCGTATACGTAGACGGACGTCCGGTGCCTCATAAACCTTTGGAACCCAACTTTGAAACCGGGAACACAGTCAGAGCATACAACAACTTATTCAGAATCGAGGAAGATCGTGGCATCGATATAAGCCAACAGGAATTCCAAAACGGCTATACCCTCTTTTGTTTCTCGCTGCTCCCCGATCAAAGTGACTGCGGACACCTACATTTAGTCCGACAGGGTAACTTACGTGTGGAACTGAAATTTGCACAGGCATTACCCAAAACCATCTCGGTAATCATTTACGGTGAATTTCAGAGTCTAATAGAGGTTACAAAGTCTAGAAGTGTCTTGTGTGATTTCTCAAGCTAATGGATTCCGATCAAATTCGACGTGCTCTTCGAACAAACCCGATAACTAAGAAAACATTTACAGATGTTTACGCTAGTAATACTTTACCCTTGAAAATACAGAAGTATCCAGCAGCTTTGATCGTTAACACTGATACTAACACTGAACCCGGAACACACTGGTTGGCGATTTATCTCCACGATAACATGACTGCAGAATTCTTCGATTCATTCGGAAGACCGCCTTCTAATTTCCAGAAAGGTAACATAACGAAATTCCTGAAAAGATATCAACGACTCAACTACAACGATGTGGCGCTACAGTCGGCTGATACACAAGTTTGTGGACATTACGTCATTTATTACGTGCACTGTAAATGTCTGGGAGAGAGCATGAATTCGATTGTATCCCGCTTCAATGTAACCAACGATTTGCGCGTGTTCAATTTTGTAAGAAAATATTTTTCTTTCTAATAAAACTGATTTACATAGTACGCATCTCGTCATTATTCAAAATGGAACCATTAACATTACACCACCCGTTCACGGCAGTCTGTGCCGGAGCAAGCGGCAGCGGAAAAACTTATTTTCTGAAAGGGTTGCTTGAACACCGTGATAAACTCATAAAACCATTACCGGAACGAATAATATGGTTCTACGGTGAATCCCAACCACTGCACGCGGAAATTAAAGATGTCGAATTCCGAGACGACTATGATTTTGAGGGGGTTAATAACGCGTTGCTCATTTTTGACGATCTTATGTCTGAGCTTTCGTCCGAGCAGAAGATGTCTAAACTATTCACTAAATACAGTCATCATAGAAATTTATCAGTGATTTTTATAACTCAGAACTTTTTTCATAAAGGGCTGCGGGAAATTACGCTAAATTCACATTATATATTTTTGTTCAAAAATAGGAGAGATTTGAACCAAGTCACTCATTTGGGTAGACAGCTGTATCCTACAAAAATTAAGTTCTTCCAAGAAAGTTACGCAGATGCTACGAAATCCGCTTATTCATACCTCTTGATTGATCTCCGACAAGAGACCGATGAAAAAATGCGTTTACGCACTAACGTGTTACCTACGCAGGTGCAATACGTATATCAACCGAGACGTTAAAAGACTGCGGCAATGAGCGGAGCTTCTTATTTAACGTCATGTCTACGAGAAAGCAACAAGTGTTGAGGTTGTTACGCGCATGTCCTCAAAAACAACGTGCGACATTATTAAAAAGACTTTCAAAATCAGATGTTAAAACAGTTTGTGAATGCGCGTTGAACTTGCTGCACGGTAATATTCCGGTATCGGTCAAGGAGAAGGAGAAACTTCGAAAATATAAGAACACACTCCGAGTGTTAGCAGAGAAGAAGGTACCTTTGTATAGAAAGAGAGAAGTCCTTATACAAAAGGGTGGGTTTTTACAAGTTCTATTACCGGCGGCTATCGGGTTGATATCCAACCTAATAGGATATGGAATTCACGAAAAAAATGGTGGTCACCGTCCCAGAAGAAAGAGTAAATCGTCACGTTGTCAAAGAGTCACAGCTTTCGGAACTTGACCGCGAGATGGACAAGATAATAAACAGTAAACTACCCGACGATGTTAAGATAAAGTTTTATCAACAAGTTTTGAATAAGAGGAACACCACGCTGGAGAATAACTCACCGTTAAATCTTTCTTCGCTTATTGAAGAGGAAGAAGAAGAAAAACCGAAAGTGCGCGATCTCGACAAACCGCCGGACCCGTTGCTGACTATACCGAAATCTCACCGTCCTTTTTCAGGAAAAATTTTGAATTATTTAAAAGACTTTCCAGACGTCATCCGATGGTCGCCGAATGGTCGACTCATATATAAAGGTGTGAAGATGAAAAACTCAAACATTTCCGATTTGATATCGAAAGTTGTTAGTGTACAAAAAAAGAAGAGCCTTCCAGCCGAAAAAGAATTCTTAGATGGTTTACAAAAGATACGCCTACCGCAACACTTGATAAGAAACAAGAAGTTCAAGAAGAAATGGTTGACTCTGTGAAGTTGCGTGTATTTAGAGGGCTGTTAACCGCGGCTTCTCTTCTCTCGCTGATAACGGTAGTGACACTTGTCTCTGAACATATCGTGCTGATATCAAAGAACTGTACTGTTTCCGAGCCGCTCGGTGATAATGTTTTTTTAACTCACTGTAACACAACATACGATGTTAGAATGTTTGTGAATAATAAAACGCAGATAATATTGAATTCAAAACAATTGCGTCTCTTGATAAACTACATTTGGAAATGAATAAAAAATTTATTCAAAATCGTCGTCGCTTTCTGACAAGTATCACAACCTGCCTAAATACTCAATCTCAGGCATCGATGATGTTGAGGGATCCCCAGGTGATCCAGGGTTTGAGGGCGATTCGGGGCTTGAGGGATCCCCGTGGTTTGGAAATGGTTCCGTTGATGCTTCATCATGAGGGGGTGACCATCGTGCATCATCATCTCTGCGGGTGGGGGAAGGTCAAAGATCAGCGGATGGTTCTGATGATGACTCCGGAGTAACCCTCATCCTAGGGAACACAACAGCTACCGGTTTTACCACGACAACGGTTTGCTCTATCTTGAAAAAAAAAACAAAAAAAAACATTGGTTTTCTACTACTTATGTACATATATATATATACACCATTTTTAGTGTATTTTCAAAAGCCAGGGGCCCCCCCCTGACCCTGCCCCAAATGACGGGTCTGGTTCCTGGGCCTCAACAATCACTTTTGGACTGTTTATTCTACTTATCGTGATTCCCTAGCAATGTGCGTTTCAATACATACCCTTACAATGGTTTGCCACTTCTTCAATGCTGTTAGTATATATCTAAAATAGTTTATGCCTTTATAATGGTTAGCACTTTTTCAATCTTCCCATTATATAGGGCTTTTTGAATAGACGTCAGAATCATCATCAGCGTCAGTTTGAGGGTCAGGCAAAGGATGATCTCCATAGAAACCAATGTTAAAATTTCCGATTTAAATGCGGAAATTTAGTGGATTTTTCCGTCCCATCAATAATTTAAAAAACTGAATTGAATTCTTGATATATTGATATACGAAGCCCACAAAAAATCTATCTATCTATATATATAAAATTGATTTTCTGTGTGTGTGTCTGTGTGTGTGTGTATGTTCTCTATACAAATCTACAATTTTTGATCGATCGTTGCCAAATTTTGCATATATACCAAATGGGACCCGACTTGAACGATAGGCTACTTTAAAATTTCGTCAGATCAGGGCAAATGCCTCAAATGGGTAAAAAACCGTAGGGCAACAATGGTTTTTGGGCCTCAACAATCACTTTCCGAACGTTTACTTTGGTTACCGTGGTTCCCTAGCAATGCGTTTAAGACGTGTATATGCCTTTACAATGGTTTACCGTTTCTTTAATGCTGTACGTATATGTATAATATTTATGCCTTTATAATGGTTTGCCACTTTATTCAATCCTCCCAGTAATGAGAGCTTTTTGAATAGACACCATCATCAGCATCACTTTGAGGGTAAGGCAAAGGATGATGCCCCACAGAAATCAGTGTTAAAATTGCCGATTTTACTGTAGAAATGCTGAAATTTTGTGGAGTTTTCTGTCACATACATAATTTTAAAAATTGTGTTGAATTCTAGATTTCTGAAATATTGAGTTTGATTAGAGATATACGAAGCCCAGGAGATCAAATATGAAGTAATTAGCCGGACCTACTTTTGAGTTGGACATTCATGCAATAACATTGATTTCAACTTTTTATTTATATCTTCTCAAGCATGAAAATTAATGTCTCTTTATTGTTTTTTAATATTCAACTACATAAATTCATAGTTTAGGATGTTTTAAAATTAATTATGGGCCCGTAAAGTACATCAAAGAAATTCCACAGCTTCAATTAAGCATTTTTGAAAGCTGAAACAGGCAGATGGATAAATTAAAGTTCGGGGGGGGGGGGATCGAAATACCTAGCACCCCTTAAAAAAGAAAAAAAATATATATTCGTTTCTATGTTCCTTTAAATCTAGATTTGTTTATTTCATGAAGTCGCGCAGGAAGTCGTCATATTGGTTAACTTAGACACGGTTTGCATGTCCCTCAAAGAAAGAGGGAGATATCACGTGATCCAAAAAAAGCCTCATTGAAGAAAACCCGGGCAACGCCGGGTATTATAGCTAGTTAAATATAAAATAATTAGTCAGACCTATACTTTTGAGTTGGATATCCATGCGATGACATTGATTTCAGCTTTTTATTTATATCTTCTCAAGCATGAAAATTAATGTCTCTTTATTGTTTTTTAATATTCAACTACATAAATTCATACAAATACAACGCCACAACAGGTGGATGTAATGCGGCCAGTACACTCCATAGGAAACACTTGTTATCATCATTCTGTATGTTGATGACAGCTTTCTTTTTCGCAATCGATGGAGGAAGAGGAATATATGAGGCCGGTGCTAGGGGTATATATGACGCAACATGAATGTCTAACTTCAACACTTTTTTCGAAGACCCAACCGCTTGATGTATTCGTCGAATGAGGATAAGATTTTGTTGCATGCGGTGTCTATCTTATCATCAAGCCCATCTTCTGAAAGTAGAACCTCAACCCTCGATCTAAAAAATGGTTCAGCGTATTCTATCTCCCCCAACTCGGTTTGTCTCGAAAATAGAACCTTAACCACTATATAAAACTTTCTTCTAATTCTCGGATCAAAATATCCCGCAGCTGACCCCGGGTATGATTTAAAAATGTTATCAAATCAAACTGATTATCAGGTGATGGTTCTATCGTAAAAACGCTAAATGTATTTAACGCCTCTTGTTGTGGTTCTACCTCCGCTTCTGCAAGCGGGGGCTCCACTACTATAGGAGGTTGTTCTGCAACTGGAGTTTCACGGATGCATGTAAGTTCATGCCTCTTCCGATTGTCATCTCGTGCGAAATACCTTCCACATTTTCTGCACGCGAATTTCTTTTCACCTGTGTGCTGCTTGACATGCCTGTTAAAGTGATATTTGTTTCGGAAAGTTTTTCCGCAAACCTCACAAAGGGGAGATGCATTAATGGGTCTGTCACCTTCACCCCGTTGGATGCTTGAACACGTAAGTTCATGTTATCTTTCCTTGAGAAGTGTTTGCCACACTCCCCACACGACAAGTTTTTTTTCCCCTGTGTGGAGTTTACGGTGACGAATGAGGTCGCATGGTTTAGCAAACTCCTTCGCACAGAACTCACATATTCTTTGGGGTTGCTCTACGATCGCACGATCAGCCCCTTTGCATACCGGAAAACGAGTACCGAAAATTAACTACCATTCGGGCGAATTATATTATCAATGTTCGCGAGCGAGGGTACGTTACGGTTATTAAAAAAATTTGATAAATGAAATTTTAAAAAAATAACACTCACAATTCCTACGGGTTGGTCTGCAGTCGAGCAACTAGCCCCGACATTGATTTCACATTCCTGAAAACGAGCACCGAAAATTAACCACGACGAGGGATAATTATATTATCAACTTAATTATCGGAAATTATGGTTATTAAAAAATTACACGAACTGAATTTTTTTAAAAAAAAAGAGTACTCACGGTGACTTTCGTCTTCTTTACCGTTGGATTCAAATCCTCTGCCGGTCTTTTAACACAGATGAATTTATTATTTTTTTTCAAAAAAAATCTTCTTCCAACTCGGGTATCATAAAGTCATCAGACATGTCCGAATTCTCAAAAATTAAGTCAAACTTCCTTTCGGAAATGCCGAAGTTGGTTAAGGTTGATGCTCTATCATCAACAGTTAAATCATGGAACTCTAGTTCCGAAATTCCAAAGTTGATAAACTGCGACATCGTTAAAAGCAGAAACTCGAAGCGAAAAAAAAAACGACTGAGGTGGACTCGACTAAAAGTGAGATGGTTATCATGGTATACCCCGAGTATTTAAACCCTCTTATCTAACACGGTGAGGGGTGTATATTTGAGGAATGAGGGTGAGGATTTTTGAGGTGCGTGAGGGGGAGGATATGAGGCGCGTTGGGGTCATCTGAACACAGATAACAATACGACACATTGCCAAAAATAAAGTCACAACAATACGTAGAACGAAACGAGGAGCAAACATAGGATAGAGAATACATTTAATCTTAGAATGTGAACCAGGAAATCAGCGGGTCTTTTTTTACATACATTTCCTTTACCGCTGATAAAAACTTGTCGACGTTTATTCCATGTAAAAATTTTGGATCTACGTTAAAGTCCTTAGCAACGTCTTTGATATTTATCTTCACAAAAGCCCGATCGAAATACTTGAGAAGCCGTGTCTCGTGAGAAAACTGCAGGCAGTCATGGGAGAGTTGACTCCCCGCTTCGATATCACATCCATCGCACTCGATTATTTCACCTATGCATAGTTCAAGTTTATCACACAGCAGTTTCGCGAACTCGGTTTCAGGATCAGGCAGTTGCACGAAATGTTCTTTCACCCCCATACATTCGCGCATGAAGTCGGTGCACATTACACGGCGTAGGTAAGAAGAGCACTTTGAATCAGTTAGAGTATTGAGATACTCACTGCGGATGGAGATAAAGTTCTTGCACGTTATGTAGGAACCGTCGTCCTTTTTCATAATGGGTTGGAATGACACTTCGCTTCCGTTAGACCAAACTAATAAATCCTGACACACCGTGAAGAAAAATCGTTTTCGTGGTTGCGTAGGAATTAATTCTCTCAGTGACTCGAACACGAAAGGGCTCATTGAGACTCCTTTCTTGGTGGGTATTAGATAACCCTCTTCGTTGTATTCGTATTGTCGCAGATGCACTCGCAGAGTCTTTTTGAAAATGTTCACAGAGAGGTAGACACCGTCGTGCACATGGAAAATATTCTCTTGTTGTGGGTCAATTCGCGGACGTTTCACGGTATCGAAGACTTCAACATCGCGAGTGCGTTTGGTGTTGATGTTGAAAAACGTGAGGCTGATCCGGACGTCTTTAACTTCGGGATCGCTTGGAATGCTGTGGAACCAAAATTGGTTAGTGGGCGGGCGTACCACCAGAAGAGAGTTGTTCCGCAGTACATAGTTCACGGGTTCGAATCCAGAGCGAGTGAAGACGATGTTGCGTTGTGCACCGAGGGAGATAGTGGCAACAGTTGAGTCTTCTTCATCTCGATGACTGCCGATGCGATGCTTACCATTGGAGTACCTGTTTACGAGGACGAAGTTGAACTTGCACTCCGTAGCTAATTGAACTACGTCTCGTACTTTTTGGAGCACTGGAAGCCATTCTTTCGCCGTTAACGTAAGTCCACTGAAGCTGTACGAAACACCTCGGTCTCCATACGCTGCATGCTGACGTGGTATTTGGTAAACCTTTCCTTGCACCGTGACTCGAGACTGTTCGGGAGGTAGGTAATCAACTTCTCTTTCCAACTTTTCGAAGACGTCATCAGGCGAAGTTAGAATGTTTTCTTGATAATTCACGTCCATGGATTTAGCTAATTGAATGAATTTTTTTTTTTTTTTTTAGATTTCAGTCTCTACACTCCACAAAAGTTGCTAGCACATATTTTATTTTATTATTATTACTTTAAAAGAATTTTTTTTTTTTTCTCCTGCTAATGAACGCAGTTCAACCATTCCCTGAATGCAGCAACTTTGGCTAAAGTGCAATGACCTCTCTGCTTTGGGTGATATGGGCATGAAGCCCTACTCTTTGAAATAGATTTAGGACAATCCAGTAGCGTGAAGGAGTGAAGGCCGAATTGCCGCTTCAAAACATTTGCCTTTTCCTCGCCCTTCACGTAGATGGTGTTGAAGTTCTCATTAATTCGGTTAATGTCAACCGTCACCATCTCATATGGGTTAAACCCCTTAGACCAATTTATGTTATGTATGTTCCTATACACCCATGAAACTTGGGTTAATTCCCAATCTGATAAATCATGTACGTCGAATGGCGGCTTATAAACGGTGTGATAAGTTTCACTTGATTCCAAATTGGAAAAACTTAATTCCTTCACGATGAATTCACGTGAATTCAATCTAAAACCTTCGATATCTAACACACAAGACATGACGATTCAAAAAGGAAAATACTTTACTTACAGGTAATGCTAGCTGTGGAGTGTAGAGACTGAGAGTACTCAAACAGGCGAAACGTTGAGTAAAATGAAGTGGTTGCAGTGCAACAGCGGCGCGTTTAAATAAATATGTGACGAGTTACACCAAGTTGGCGTTTACCGCTTGCATGAAATTGTTCCCCAAAAATCAAAGTCTACGTTGTTTGGCGCGGTGCATTGGCTAGGGTGATAAGAGGATTGAGGGAGCGGATGTGAGGCGTGTGAGGGAGCGGATGTGAGGCGCGTGAGGGGGCGGATGTGAGGTGTGTGAGGGAGCGGATGTGAGGCGCGTGAGGGGGCCGGATGTGAGGCGCGCGCCTCCGCGCCTCCCCCTGTGTTTGAACTGTCCTTTTTATACTACTCACATGATACCTAGTCAGGAACTAACTTATCACTCGTTCACTGAAGCACCCAAAAGTGTTCGGTGCAGCACCTCCTAGAGATAAAAGGCCTCCGCGCGGGTTGCCAAGTTCATCTGAACGTAGTGAAAGTAGTCCGGTAAAACTACCTATCAATTTCGCTACATTTTTAAAAACAGCATCCTATTTCGTTTCATATTATTTTGGCGTAGAATCTTCCAGGTTGGCTCATAAACACCGCACGGTGATTGGATGTGGGACATAGAAATCGCCAACTCTGTGCCCGATCGTTTCTTTTCCGCACAACGATGATACTAGCACGTCAGCGGAATTTTCTTCTCTGAATATTCTGAGTGAAGATGGACTACTTGCGTGACGTCACGAGAAGCGATTAGTTGCAGTCAATTACAAGCCAAAATAATGATAAACCATTAACATAGCTAAGAATGATTATTTAAGGTATCCGACTATGTTCGAGAGCACTTTTTTTATAAAATGGTACTAGGGTGAATTTAATGTCATTTTTTTGATATAAAGTGCCCCACAATGGTTAAAACAATAATAAATTTTGGATTACCTATGAAAATGGCATTTTTATGTCAAATTTTAAGCAAAATTCATACGATATTCGAAACACGATTGCAAAAAAATAAATCCATGAATGAAATGTTTTGTTATTTTCACAGTATATTCAGCTAGTGATGGTGCAGGTTACGAACGAAAATTGGAAGGAATTGTATTGATATGCTCATAAGTTACACTCAAATCTGTTGATGTACGTGTGAATTTTTTTGAAATTTCATTCCGCATATCGTCTATGACAGTGGTTCTCAACCTTTGGGAGACCGCGGCCCGGTAAATCTCTTTTGGGTAAGTGAAAGGCCAGGTCATACGCACATAACGAGAAATTTATGGGAAAAATGAAACTGCGAATCACCCACGGCCTGGTGTGACTAGTGTTGGAGCCCGATACTATTCCGCGGCCCGGCGGTTGAGAAACACTGGTCTATGAGACACTGTAATTAGACCGAATATATGTGATATATTCGGTCTTGGACGTGATATATTCAAATACCTTGGATTTTTTTCATAAGCTCACCAATGTAAAGCGGAATATCATATTAAAATTTCGTATCGACACAATCTATATATTCCTAGAATTCATATTTCAAACTGAAGTAAAATGCCAAAAAATTGCATTATTCGTAAAAACGCGTTAAAAGTTTTTATTCACGGATTACTTGTACGTAAAAACGTAGCACTAAAGCGGACGTAACTTCTAACTGATAATAAAACTGATTAATAACTAATGCATCATGTAACTGTTTGTTTATATGACGCTTGAATTCTCAGCGTCAAGTCTGTCCGCTTTCTGTGAATACGCTTTTTTTTTTTTTGGAGTGAATGGCAGTTGTGTGAGACGTCCCGCTTTCACGTTTCAAAATTGGGAAACTGAAGAAAACCAACCGCTGTTAGAAAACCGTATTTTCCGACCGCAAAAATCTAGTCTTTCTGCAGTATTACAATAATAATCAGACATTGTTCGGTTGGAGGATTCAAAATCGCGGTTATTTTGATAAACAAGAAATACTTACGTGCGAAGTTTTCTTTGTTCTCTCATCGTTTCTCTGACCCCTTTGTGTCCTGCGTGTTTTGTTTGCAGCTGACGTCTATGTGCTGCTCACACGGATCCCCATGTGCCAACATTTATTATTATGTAGCAAAACGTTGCTATGATATTTTCTTGTTTGCAAGGTTGTTTTTGTGCCCCTCCATTCCCGCGTTGATTATTATTGTAACTATGCATTCCGTGACCGATGATGATTCGATATCGCTTCTGCGACACGGAAACTTTTGTTATTTCATCGAAAATCCTCGCCCGTTCGCCACGTGGAAAATATACACTCGATATAAGAAAAAACTTGATTTTTCCCTCCGATCTTTGCGAACGCAATGTTCTTTAAACGTGTGAGAGAGAATTCTATGGTTTGAATTGAGAAACTCTTCAAAATTGGTTCCCCCTTCACGAATTTCAATTATTGTTCTCGTCGACTGGGGGTTGACATTGGCTCCTTACTAGTTGACTGAGGACGAAAACAAATTTATTAGATTATTTTTCCTACTTCTTACAGTGGAACCTTGCGGTAAGGGAGAAAATTTTGTCCGCTAAAACGGGGAGTGTCCGTTATGGGAAGTTCTACTGTATCGCAATCCCACTGCAGCGCTACTATTTCGCACGGGCATATTACACAGGGTGTACTGTAAAGTGCTAATGCGGAATTTATCTCATCAAACGTCTGTCGTAGAGGTTTCTATTTACAAAAATGTTCAACAAGCGTTCAAAAATTACCCTCTTATAGTTTTGAGAGTGCAAATACAGTGTGACACAAATAAAAGAATCTAAAGTTTTAATTTGATAATTGGAAACATGATTTTTTTTTCTGTTAAACTCAGGAGATACAGGGCGACAGAAAAAAAATCCCATGTTTTAAAGTGCGATATTCGCTAAGATATTTTAATTCAAAAATTATTGAATTTAACATTTACTCTCTTTGCGGTCCAGAGGGTTTTTCAGGTACACAATTGGTACTACTGGTACACTGAAGAGCCAAAATATCTGGTGAACCTGCCTAATATCGTGTAGCGCCCCCGCGAGTACGCAGAAGTGCCGCAACACGACGTGGCATGGACTCGACTAATGTCTGAAGTAGTGCTGGAGGTAATTGACACCATGAATCCTGCAGGGCTGCCTATAAATCCGTAGGAGTAAGAGGGGGTGGAGATCTCTTCTGAACAGCACGTTGCAAGGCATCCCAGATATGTTCAATAATGTTCATGTCTGGGGATTTAGGTGGCCAGCGGAAGTGTCTAAAGTCAGAAGAGTGTTCCTCGAGCCACTTTGTAGCAATTCTAGACGTGTCGGGTGTCGCATTGTCCTGCTGAAATTGTCCAAGTCCGCCGGAATGCACAATGGACATGAATGGGTGCAGGTGATCAGACAGGATGATTACGTACCTGTCACCTGTCAGAGTCGTATCTAGACGTCCCATATCACGCCAACTGCACACGCCCCATACCATCACAGAGCCTCCACCAGCTTGAACAGTCCCCTGTTGACATGTAGGGTCCATGGATTCATGAGGTTGTCTCCATACCCGTACACGTCCATCAGCTCGAAGCAATTGGAACCGAGACTCGTCAGACCAGGCAACGTGTTTCCAGTCCTCAACAGTCCAATGTCGGTGTTGTCGGGCCCAGGCGAAGCGGAAAGCTTTGGTCACAAAGCTTCATCAAGGGTACACGAGTGGGCCTTCGGCTCACTCGTGTAGCCCCCATATCGATGATGTTTCGTTGAATGGTTCGCACGCTGACACTCGTTGATGGCCCAGCATTGAAATTTGCGGAAGGGTTGCACGTCTGTCACGTTTAATGATTCTCGTCAGTCCCGTTCTTGCATGATCTTTTTCCGGCCGCAGCGATGTCGTAGATTTAATTTTTTACCGGATTCCCGATATTCACGGTACACTCGTGAAATGGTCGTACGTGAAAATCCAAATTTCATCGCTACCTCGGAGATACTATGCCCCATCTCTCGTGCGCCGACTATAACACCACATTCAAACTCACTTAAATCTCGATAACCTGCCATTGTAGCAGCAGTAATACTGCTTACTAAGCAGTAATACAGCAGTAATACTGCTAAACTTACAAAGTTTGTTACTTTGTAACAAACTTTGTAATGCTTAATTTTCAATAATACTGTTGTATACGTGCCCAAGTGCCCCTTCCCCCACTTCCACCTCACGAACTGGCTGGATAAAGCCCGTAATTCGCATTGGCCAAGAAAACATTGGCGGGGTTAATTTACAACAAAATTGGACAATTTCGGGAATGGACATATACAATCGATTCGGAATGTTCAATAATACTGAAATTATTTCGCTCATTAAATCTGAATTTTTGTGAAATTATAAATTCTTGTGTGTGTGTGTACCTACTTCTCTCCCGTCCAAAGTTTTTATTAAATTTGGTTCGAGGGCCCCTCCCCTAAAAAATCTCATTAAGACGACCCTGTTCTTGTGATCTTCTAAGATAGATGATAAACTAAAAAATTCATCATTTTTACTCCGCGTCTCCTGGGTTATGAAATTTTTTTCCAAGTAGAACGGGCTACTCAAGTTGTCCAGTCTCTTGGTCTCCAGGCGACATGGGATCGATTTGGATATCCCGTGAGGAGGGCCCAACGATTAGAGTGTGTGTGTGGACGGCCCTTCACACGTAATAAAGAAACACATAAATACACACGGATTACGTAAAAGGAAATACGTGTTTTTATTTCGAAACAAACTTTGAAAACAGTAACACATACACACGCACATGAATCTCACATACAAACATTATAAACACATAAGAACATACACACATATTCCAGCAGTAGTTTTTTTTCATCATTTCTTCAGTACATTTTTCCCCCATTATGCATACAAATGCATTTTTCAGTACAATACAGAGAAATAATGATTATTATAAGAGTTATAGTCACATTGTCAGAAAAAGAAGTGCTTCGAATCGGTGATAATTTCGATTATTTAATTGATTGATCATCTAACTGGTCCCTGAATTTGCTTTATGATGATAATTTCACGCACAAATTATTAACACAAATAGCTGGCGTTGTGTTCGTGAAATTTAATTCTGCTCTGATTGTATCAAGCACAAATATTCTGCTTCAGAGAGTACAATTTAAGGACAATGCAAGAATAGGGTTACCAGATGTGTCAAGTCGAAGTACGGGACTAGTTTTTCTCTTCTTGTAGCTCGATGGCAGCACTTACTGTCATGCATATTCATGCATAAAAATAGTCATCAACTGGAATCGACTGCGAGTGTTAACAAGTTGTGCGCGTTCGCCCGTATGCGCAAGAACTGATGTGATGAACACAAATTACTTGGAATATCCCATTCAAATACTGGATGGTTGGCAACCCTATTCAAGGATGACGCACGTTGGATGGTTTAATTCCACTCGAAGCAGAGCAACAGCATGAGGGATTAGTGGCATTAGCTGCGGAACAGCGAGGGTCGATAGATGCGTGTACCAAGTATCTTACCACTGCAATCCCTTTAGCGTTTCCCGTTCCCCGGCTACGAAACGTAAACATTCAATTTAACGTCAATATTAAATGCCCCTTTAGGAAGTGGAAAACACTCTAAGCATTTTCGAATTTAGGCGCTCGAGAATTGAGCAGTTCAATTAGATACGCAGAGTATATCAATGACGATATTCATTTCAGATCAATAACCAAATGTACAGGTCAAGCATATAATGAGTTCGCAAGTTTAGAGCATTTTGCAGCTGTATCGGATCGATGCCTAAATTTGTACTAGGTTGAAGAGCACTGGTTCATACCGTTACGGTGTGAGCTCCGAACCTTACTCTTGCATATTCATCAGCCTTCGATAGCCCAGACCAGTGGAATCAGTGTAGGAATTTCGGTATTGATCCGATAACCGATTGCATCCGCAGAATGCTCTGAATAGGCAAACTTATTTTATATCCACTTTGTATATAACAACATGAATTCTAGAAGACATCTGAAAATTTCCAATAGCCCGTGCTACACAGGGTTTGCCAGAAGTCTGTTATCAAAATGGAGAAGCGTGATAGTACGTGTGTAGACAAATATTCGCAATGTAAGCCAGAGTCACAAATGACTTATATGTTTGGCGCATGTTTATATCATTTGAAATTAAGCCACTGGCGCCAAAAAGTGGTGAAAAAAGAAATTCCAAAGTAGCCCTGGGAACACTCAGAGGAATGAATAATTCCCCCCCCCCCCACTCATGCCCAATACTGTAAACCATTTCCTGTGGCTGGAAGGAAGCCATTTTCATGCCGCTGCTCATGATGGAAGAAGGGTTGCCATTTATTGCCGACTTCTGGATAGTGATAATGCATGCATCCCTCGGAAAATTCAGTTTCGACCCTGGTTTCCAAGCAGAAACTGTTATCAAGTGTACTATCAGCTCCCTCTCATTTTTGCAATATATTTCTGACACACCCTGTGTAGTCGTAAAAAGAAATCCAATAATAAAAGTACATTGAGCGTCTCCTAAACATTCAAAAACACCAATAAAACGACTAGGAAATTTTTAGATTAGTTGTAATTTACGATTATGCAATAGAAAAAAAACATGAGCAACATCGATGAAGGGCGGACAGGATTTCATGATCATGTGGTCGTTCATTAAATTCTTAATGAGATTATTTTCAATTAGGAAAAAAACTGCAGAAGAAAAAAGCAAAGCAAGGAATTGCAATAAAAAACAACACAGCTTTTGTTCGAAACTCCATCTTTGAAAAGACCCCGGAAAACAGATTGGGGGGCGGGGGGTCCCTGGAATTCAGGTAGGACATTACACACCATTACACACACACACACACACAGTATATTAGCTATGCGTATAGCCATTTGCAGGGGCCCGAAATTATTTCGGTATATATTAATCATTATTCTCTAGACGGACGTACGCGGACACGTACAGCAGGAATATCGAAGGGTGGTTTGTTTGTTTTTTTTTTCGATACATAATATATAAACAGTGTGTGTGTAACAATAATATATATGTATATATATTTAAAACTAATATCTCTGTTGTATTTCTTTTGTGCCAGTCTTTTCCCGGTCTCAGGAATCGTTCCGCCTCGGAGTACAGAAGCAGGCTGTTCGCAGTACCCTGATGAAGGCTTCACGTACACGGATATACCAAGGCCCGTTCGTTTTAATCAGATCCGAGTCATCTAAGGATTGATTAAAGCATCAGAGTTATCAATACGGAATATAATCTCGAGAGTCTTATTCTTATGCCGGGATTGCACTATAAAAGTTTGATAAAATATATTTTACTAATCTTGAAAAAAAAAAATCAACAAATGAGCCTATTGGTTACAGCGGCTGAGTGCCGGGGTGGAGCAGTGGTAATAGTGTTCGTCGACTATGAAGGTTGACGTCATAGTCCATGGGTTCGAATCCAAACAAAAGAGCATCAGAGAAGTTCTTTAACTATCGAGCCTGAGCAGCACCTCCTAAAGATAGGTGGCCTCTGCACTGTTTGCCATAAACGTCATTCAGACTACCTAGTCGCATTTTGAAACACAGTATCCTATTTCGTTTCTTATTTTAGCGTAGAATCTTCCTGGTTGGCTCACAGATACCGCTTAGTGATTGGATGTGGGGCATAGAAATCGCCAATTCTGAGCCCGATCATTTATTTTCCTCACAACGATGATACTGCTACCTTTTCCCTGAATATATTCTGAGGGAAAAAATGGACTACTTACCGACGTCACAAGCAGTCTGCGGAGGCTTTCTATCTCTAGGCGGTGATGGGCGACCACCGATAAATAGCGCTTTCGTTTCCCACCCAATTCCGATAGTTGGAAATTGTCATATGGCGATGACTGGAGTTGGTGTGCTGTAAAGCATTGGTCATATTTTAGAGCAAATGCAGGGGGAACGAAACGTGCTAGGGGCGAGATGTCGGAGGTGAAATGTCGGGGGCAAAGATTCCATGAACAGCCGCGAAGTGGCCGGTGATCTCTGACCAAAGTCCGATAACAAATGGCATGATACGGGATCATCGCCAAGTTGGCGTATTTTTCGTGAAAATTATGTTCACCTTAGTTACACAATCCATCAGACCGCAGTCACGATGCGGTAATCATTTTTTTTCCTTGGTAAGTCCCCATCGAGGGGTTAGCGCACCAACCTCTCGATGAGTATAAAAACAAGCCTGCCGTTTTCGCAATCGGCAATAGGTTCCGGTCTAATTAGCTCTCGTGTGCAGAAAGGGGCCGTGGTGCGAAAAAAATGGTCAATGGGCATATTTCGATATTTTTAAGTGCATGTTTGGCATGTTCGATTGCATATTTTGGCATTTTTAAGTGCATATTTTGGCATTTTTAAGTGCATATTTTGGCATTTTTAAGTGCATATTTTGGCATTTTTAAGTGCATATTTTCTTTCATTTTCAAGTGCTTATTTTTTTTCAAGTTCATATTTTGACATTTTCAAGCATTTTAATTTCTTTTGGCACTTTTTAAATGCATATAATCCGGGCTCTAGTTATCACATTACAGTGCATATTTTATGTCAGACTTGGGCAAACTTTGAGAAGCAAATGAACTCGCTGCAAAGCCGACCGTTTTTGTTCCAAGGAATTATCTTCCAATTAGAAAAAAGAACACACATTTTCAATTTCAATTCTTACACAAGACAAAGCTAATCACACTTACCAAAGTTAAAAGGCGAACTGTGAACAGCCTTCTGTAATTAAACAACACATAATCAATTACCAAGTAATTAAAGAAAAAACTTTCTTTTCACATCATGTAAATCAATCAAGACACACAGAAATTTGCATTTTCTTTTTTCCATCCAAATTCCAATAATTAACTTCCTAATATTTATTTTTGTCTGGTCTCAGAACATCCAATTAAGAGACTCGAGTGTTAGCGTGACACCACTGTGGGGGGGGGGGGAAGTAACAATGGCAGCTTGTCAAAAAGTATCTTATTGTGTTCGAGATTTTATTCTTTTTTGATGTTTCTGAATGAAACGGTTTTATTCTTTCCTCGGAATTGCATTTTTATCATTTTCAGATATTTTAATGAGGACTGTCAAAAACACGCGGCGAAACATACACGTAACATAACGAGTTAGTTTCACAAGAAACGTTCCAGAACGAAATGTTTTCTTAAATCGGATTTTTTTTTTCTCGCGTCAAAAACTGGAGATTTCATTCCGGAATCATTTAGTTTCCGTCAGGGAAAAAGTGATTTTAACAAAGAGATTCTTGCCTTTAAAACGAAAGGATTTATTTAGAAAATATCGAGGAATTTTTGTCAGGGGGAAAATATGAAGACCTTACATGTCAAGGTCTTCATATGCTGCCGGAATCGAATGACAAATATACACCCAGTGGGCCAAAAAATTAGGAACATCCTGCTACTCACCACTACTGTCGTGTGGGAACTTCCTCTGGCTTTGATATGACAGCAGATAGTCTTCCAGGTATGGACTCTACAACAGTGATTCTCACCATTGGCAAACCCGCGGCACGGCTCCATTAATTTTTGTGAGTGGAAGGCCCAGTCATGCACAAGACTAACGGAAAATGAATGTGGAAGAATGAAACGGCTGATCATTCGCGGCCCGGTATGAATGATGCCAGGGCCCCTGTACCAGGCCGCGGCCCGGCAGTTGAGAAACACTGCTCTAAAAGTTGCTGAAACCGTTGAGGAGGAATATTAGTCCACGCTAAGGAAATGACAGCTCTTTATTCCCTCAGATTATAGAACTTGTTATTTCAGATCTTTTAACAACAAACCTTTCGACCTTGCCCCGCAAATGCTCAATTAGGTTGAGATTGGGTGAGTATAAGGGGGGGGGGCACTAAAGCAATTGAAACTCTGAATCATGTTACTCAAACCAATCTGAGATAATTCCAGCCCCGTGGAAGGGTGCAATGCCCTGCTGGAAATATAGCCATCATCATCAGGAAACATTATCGCCATAAACGGGTGCACGTGGTCAGCAACGATGTGGAAGTAAGCGTTGTCATTGACGAATGTTTCCAATGGAAATAAGGGACCAAGAGTATACCAGGAAAATGCTCCCCAGATCGTGATTCTGCTGCCACCAACTTGAGCAGTTGTCATGTGGCATTGAAGGATCCATGGCTTAATGCTGCTTGCGCCACTCACTGATCCCGCCATCAACATCATGGAGAATAAATCTTGATTCGTCTGACCAGACAACCTTCTTCCATTCATCAGGTCCAATTTCGGCGTTCTCTAGGCTACAAAAGCCGTTTTCTCCGGTTTTGAAATCAGAGACTCTTGTTGGTCACCAATTCGTTTTAAGATCCGTCTTGCAGAGCTTAAGTATATGGTTTGCCATGATCCTGAGTTGAATTGCGCTGCATTTTGTTGCGTTGCAGCTCTTCTGTTGATGCACCCAATGCGTGTCAGTTACCTAGCACCTCTTTCGTTCGTAAGCGATTTCAGCTCGAAGTTTTTTTTCGCTTAGCTACCATTATTTAAAGATTTGAGATATTGTTGTACAAGAAAGGCCAAGATGGTTTACGGCTTCGGAGATACTGGAACCGCCACTTCTGTCACCCACAATCATGCCGTATTCAAAATTTCGTGATTAAGCATTACATACGTACTAGAATGGTTGAATTTCGGGATGAACAAGAAGATCTCTTCAGTTTTCACAAACTTGCTATACTGCAGCGTGCTATAAAAAATCTTTCATGTTTGGAAGACTATCTAATAATTGGCTCAGAAAAACATCTCTAGCGCGTATAAATACAGCTTCGTTTGGGTTTGCCTAGACCGAGAAATAAATATTTCATAGTTGAGCCTCACGAAATATGCATCTTTTGTAATCTACGTAGAAGTGAAACAATCATTGGGAGCACATTGGAGCATTCACGGCAATTTCAGTAACATTTTCGAATCGTGTATATATATATATATATATATGCACATTGCCGAGAATGCTTCAATGTGCTACCAATGATTGTTTCACTTCTACGTAGATTACATAGGACAAAGAATATCGATATTATTAAACACCCTCGAAAAACGAAAACTTGTGAGGAATTTAAAACAAAATTTTTGGGGATTTTTGAGTGAACTATAAAAATACCAGTGAATAATAATATTTTCAGGAAATAGTTATATAAAGGGAGTTTATCGTAACAAAGGGTATCATTTTTCATAGAGGATTTTTGCATTAAACTAGCCAATTCCATACAAGAATTGAAAAGATATCGTTGTAGTGGGATTTGTGAGTAATTATTTTGGGAAAATGTGGATTTTTGCAGGAAATGTTCGAAAAATCACCGATAAGGTCAAATAAATGTGGCGTTGTGAAATTCATTGGTGAGAAAATGTGAAGAGAAATGTAGGGAATATATATATATATATTACGCATTTTTTTTTTCGGTACTCTTCGGTACTTACCTCTTCAGCCGCTGTGACAGCTCGTGCTATAACGTCTTTGATATAAGATTTTGCAAATTCTTGAAGCTGCTTTGGTGCGTCTTTGAATTTCACCTGCATTAAAAGCAAAAAAAGCATTAAGACATTTACAATGACACGTAAAATTTCAAGTAATTCATTTTTTCTCACTTTAGGTGCCCGAACCACTTTGAACATTTTCATGATAGGCACATTTGCGCGTCATCTCATTTAGTTTTAGCGCCATCTCTCCGCCGCAAACGGAATTGTGAGGTCATTAAAAATTTGGACAGAACTTGGCCGATTTTAAACCCATGAATTCATTGTTATTATCGTTTGATGCATATTAGTCGTATTTGTTGTTATAATTTGTTCTTTGTGCGTAGACAATACTCTTACATATATTTAATAGTTATTTACAGTATTTTATATTATAATTTATTTATTTATTGATTAATTTGTAGTAGGTTCACTGAAGGAGGTGTTTAGATTTCGTCACGATCGGTCGCATAACGGAAGTCTACGGCAACGACCAACCGTTGGCCTAATGGATGTCTGCAATGCGGCATAACGGTCATCTGGAGTCTTCGCTTGCTAATTGTGTTACCCCCAGTGTTACGTCTGCCCTCTTTTTAATTTTTTTTTTTTTTTGAGTGCAATCTCTGTGGCTATTTAGCTACTAAATTACTGGATTTCAAGGTAAGTGGTATTGTATGCGTCTAAAATGGGTCGTACTTGCCCTTTTGTGAACTCAAATCAGGTGGTGGTTAAGAATTTGTGTGTATGGGCTAGTAATGCCTTAGAATGTAGTGTCACTAGAGAAAAGTTTGAAAAATTACTGGTTGACTTTGTTGGGGAAAAAAAACGTTTGGGAGATAACCTGAGCCATGTGAGTGATAAGTGTACTCTGGCTCGAGAATTCGATCTCATTGTGTTAGCTGATTTCATTAACTGGGAAAATGCAGTGTCAAAGCAGAAGGAAACATTTTTTGAATCTTTTGTAATGAATTCAATTACTTTTTTTGACGCCCTAAATTTTGATTCTTGTCGACATGCAATGTCACTCACGTTCAGGAAAGATGCTGCTTTTTTGTTATTTTGCAGGAAATTTGAGTTGAAAATTTATAATGTTTTACATTACACAGCATGAATTGAAATTGCTAACAACGAATCATTGTTGCCAATTTCTACTTTACATCTATTGTTCTTCTTACATTATTCATGGTTGTATATTTTCATTTGTATTTACATTCTTCACTAATGTCAGTTTCATTGTATATTTATATAGCATCGGTTGTAACCAATTCTCACCTTATATTTACGATACTCATTGCGTAATCATCATTTTCATCGTATATTCGTGATACGCCCTGAATTGAATCTTCATTTTACATTCACTAGTACATATTCATTGTTATCGAAATTTTCATTGCACATTTATGGTATTTCTTTGTCAAAATTTTCATTGCCTATTTATTTAATTCATTCTTATGAAAATTTCCATTGTGTGTGTCAACGCACATTGTCTATTCACAATTTCATCGCAAATTTCTGGTAGTAATTGTTACCAACTTTCATTCTAAATCTACTGTATTCATTGTTACCAACTTTTGTTCTAAATCTACTGTATTCATTGTTACCAACTTTCATTGAATATCTACACAATATTCATTTCATCAGATTATTTAATACACTCATATTAACTTCCATATGACTTCCATGATTCCTCCCAAGATGCTACCAATCATTCAATCATATTAATCACTTTTCCAAAACACACACAACCCTTTGTAAAACTTATTATAAAAATAAAAATAAAATTGTCTGACTCAAATATGAATCTGTTTCTTAAAGAGAAATTACGATTTTTAAAATTTATTAAATGCTTTTCCGAATGTTATCGATAATAACAACAGTGTGTTTTGTATAACGTCCCCCTACAAAAGCACTAGGGAAAAAATTCGAAGACGAGGAAAACTCGAGAGCATTGCTAAAAACAATAATTCAAAACCATCCTGTGGAATAAAAAAAAAACAGTAATAACTCGTAAATTATGCGCATAAATATTGCGGCATAACCTCGAAGAAGAGGAATCCACAGATCATAAACTGACTTATGATGAAAAATGTCTCACAACACATTTTTTCCGGTGCTCAAGATCCAATTTATGTTCGATCTCCTTATGGTAAATGGTTTTGAAAATTTCAGTTCCGATATTCTTCAGGGTCTTGTATCAGATTTTATTACTGAATCCTGAATATTATTCATGCATTTCCCATAAAGAAATTATCCGCGTCCCTTCCGTCAGAAAATACAGTATAACTGTAGGTAATACAGTTTTTTATGGGTGCTTTAGTTTTTATTGTATTTTGTATAACATGCTAGCCATTTTGTTGGGGATAATTTCTACATGGCGACTATTTGGTTTGAAATAATTTCTTCTGGAAATAATTTTGAAAAATGGTTTTTTTTGGTAACATTTTGTTGGAATCGAAATTTAATAATTAGTTTTTGATACAAATACAACGCCACAACGGGCAAAATGCCCAACGAGGTGGCTGATAACGATGCCCATAAAAATATGGATGTCATATATTTAAAAAAAACCCAAACAGCAACCCAATTAAAAATGCAATTAACACAAATTATAAACAATATGTACACATGATAAAATATTATACAATGCCCATAAAGAATACTTATGGTTGTCTTATTCTAAGGATGGATACCTTCTCGATTTACCCCAACATGTTTATCGTATTTCTTTTTAAACGTGTCAATTGTGTTACAATTTACTACCTCCGGGGGTAAGCTGTTCCATTTATTAACAACCCTATTAGAGAAACATTCCCTGTGACACCATAACCTTGCATTGTCCCTCACCAATCGATACTGGTGTCCCCTTGTAAAAGAAGTCCATGGGCGGTGTACTAAAAGTTCATGGTCCATCGTATCTATCCCATTGAAAATTTTGAACACTTCGATCATATCTCCTCGACACCTGCGTTCATCCAATGTAAACATATTCAAAAAATGAAGTCTCTCTTCATAACTCAAGCCCCGTGTGCCAATAAGGACACGCGTAGCTCTTCTCTGCACCCCTTCAACTAAGTCTATGTCCCTCTGTAGGTATGGTCTCCAAAACCTTACAGCATACTCCAGCCCAGGACGAACTAATCCTCGAAAAAGCGGAAGAATGACTTTAGGAGAACGCGAAGAGACCTTTTTGAAAATGAGACCAAGCATTCTATTCGATTTTTTGACCACCGCTGAGCAATGTTCAGAAAACCTAAGTCGCTCGTCAATGAGAATTCTGAAATCGGTGAGCCTAGTTGCATCCGAGACAGTGACACCATTCAACTCGTAAGAGAACCGTGGGTTGTTCGAACCAAAATGAGCGACCATGCACTTATCAACGCTAAACGTCATGCTCCATTCATTTGCCCATGCTGCAATCCTGTTTAAGTTGGTCTGGAGCAACTCCCTATCGCTTTCATTCCCGATTACCCCCATTAGCTTCACATCATCTGCGAATTTGCTAGTAATCCCATCGATACCCTGATCGAGTTTATCGATAAAAAGTGAAAAAAGTATGGGGCCAAGGACACTTCCTTGAGGAACTCCACTTGTGACGTCTGTCCAACCAGAGAATTCCCCGTTCACCATAACTCGTTGCGACCTATCTCTTAACCACGATTCTATCCAATTCAGCAAGTTGCCCCCAATTCCAATCTCGTGTAAACGCTTCACGAGTTTGCCATGTTGGACCCGATCGAATGCCTTCTGGAAATCGAGGTAAACAACATCTACATTTTTGCTCTTACCCAAAGCCTTAGTCACGTGATCATAAAAGCAAAGGAAGTTAGTTACACATGACTTCCCCTTCCTGAACCCATGCTGATTATCCGACAATAAATTATTCTCGTCTATCCACTTCACAAACTGCCTTTTGATGATAATTTCCAAAATTTTCGAGAGGGAGCTCGTCAAACTCACTGGACGATAATTTGACACCGCTTCTCTACTACCCTTCTTAAATATCGGAACAACGTTAGCAAGTTTCCAATCTCTTGGGACGATACCCTCAGCAACACTACTCCTGTATATCTGTGCGACTGGCCCCAACAATTCATTAGCACATTCCCTGAGGACCCTGGGATAGATATCATCTGGTCCTGGTGCTTTGCTTGCACATACATTTCTTAGAAGATTTAGGATCTCCACGTCTTCTACTTGAATATCGTTGAGGGTTTTATTACCCCCTGCAACACCCGTATATGGAATATCATTATCTCCATTAAAAACCGACGCAAAAAAGTCATTGAAAGCACTACACATGACTACATTGCTCTCTACCCTAGAGCCTCCTATCGAGAGGGGGCCAACTGTCCCCTTACATCCATTATTGACGTATCGAAAAAATGATTTTGGGTCAGAGCCAATGTTATCTGCCAACTTAGATTCAACTTCCTTTTTACTATCCCTTATCGCTTTCTTCAACAGTCTTCTTTTATCAGTAAACCATGATAGGTCACCTCGTCCACTTTTATACTCACTGAATGTCATTTTCTTTTCAAGATAAAGGTTCCGCACGCTATCCGTGAACCATAGCGGGTGCGATGTACAAACACGCTTTTTTCGAACAAAGGGTATGACGTCGTGCAAAACAGAGGACAGCTTCGTACTAAATTCTTCCCATTGACTTACCACCCCTACTGATTCCAACCGGTCTTTGAAAACTTCCGCTAACCTTCCTCTCAAAACATCAAAGTTAGTTCTCCGAAAACAAGGAACCAGTCTTTTGTTATCAACCTTACCCGAGGAAAAGTTACAGTGAAATCTGACGATACGATGATCACTTTAAGAAAACTCTTCCCCCACTGAAACATGTTGAACAAGATCCTCAGAACTAGTAAGAACTACATCCAAAATAGCAGTACCCCTAGTGGCTTCTGACACATGCTGATACAAAAAATTTCCGAGCACCAACTTAAGAAAGTCTCTTTCATACTGATTTCCAGATGAAAGGTTGTCCCAATCAATACCTGGGTAATTGAAATCCCCTAGTGCAGGAAATTTCATCATGCAATTTGCCGATGTAGTTTGGATCCCTATTCGGTGCAATTCGTTGCATTGTAACAAACCCCAACAATATGTTTATGACGTCTTTTGTTCTCAAGTTCAACCCATATGGTTTCAATATCACTTCTCTGCACGTTACACTCTCTAGCCTTCAAACATGATTTCACGTATATCAACACTCCATCCCCTTTCCTATCAGATCTATTTCTCAAAAAAGTATCGTATCCTGAGATGTGTAAGAAAGATTCATCCCCATCGTTTGCCCAAGATTCTGTAATGGCTATAAGATCCAAGCCCTCCACAACTATCATAGTTTCTAAAAAATCTTTCTTATTACCCAAGCTCCTGGCATTTATTAACACACATTTTAATTTGCCCGGTGGTTTGTTGTCAATCGAGAAGCCATCCAAGTCAGAGGTGGGTAATTCCTCGTCAGTACTGTTGTGATTGCCATTAACTAACGCGCATTCCCGACTACGTGGTCTGGGAGTAAAAAACCTGACCTAAGACTATCGTAAACCTCCCAGACCCCCCTCTTATTTAGATGGATCCCATCCGAACGAAGCCACCTATCGGTAAATGCGGGAAGCTCCAAGAACGTGACCCCAAGTGAGGAGCAAATGTCCTTCAGGCCTATATTGAATTGGTGGATCCTATTCCTATACCCCCTACTACCCCTTGGCAGCACTGGAATCACTGCCACATCTGAACCCCCCTCCCTAGCGGATAATAGTAAATCCCGGTACTCTGACAGAGACTCACTAATATTCGCTCCTTCCTGATTTGTTCCCACCCACAGAATCATTGGTGCACATAATTTTTATTTATTATTTTCTTTTTTGGTAATTTATTTATTTATTTGCATTATTTTATTGGGAATAATTCTTAAATGTTTTTTGGAGTAACATATCGGCAAGATCTAATCCATGCTCGATCACCTTATGGTAATGGTTTTGAAAATATCAATTCCGTCGACTGTGGGTTTTGTTTGCGAACAATTCGGTTTACGGATTTCAAGAACGGACGAAGTTCGTAAACCGAGGATTGACTGTACTTGTAGCAGTTTCGACTGCTGATTTGAATTTATATAATCGATTATAATCGATTTAAATACAAAACCTTCTATCAAAAATATGCGTATTTTTAGAAACAATATAACAGAAAAAATCTGTTGAGTGGTTGAAGACAAGTGGCACAACTAATTTGGATCAATACTCAAACCCAAACAAAAGAAGACGTAACAAACATAACACAAAAACATGAAAATTTCTAAACTAATTAACTAATTAATTTACCAGACGTGGTATTTGAGGCACGTCCTCGCTATTTTTTTCGTCCTGAACCTCTTCATCTTCATCTTTGATATCTTCGCTGAAGTCATACGTGATTTCTGGAATATCTCTCCTGGGTGCAGGTGGTTTGTCCTCGGGTGGCCCTTTGTCCTCGTCCCCGACGACGGATTCTGGGCTCGGAGGATTCGAAGCTACCGTATCGATTTGGAACGTTGGTAGGCCCTCCTGCAACAGCAACCAACCAACATTCATCGGAATGTCGACATCTCTCTCTTCCTTCAGGAGTGGGAATTCACATTCCCTGGATCAATATATATATTTTTTCGGGTTAGCGAGGATACCAGTGGACATGCTGTTCCCACTGAGCAGGATGGAGGTTAATTAATCAATCACGACTCCGATCAGGGGGGGCTCTAAGTCTCTTCATTAGGAATCGAGATTTCCAGCCACATGCACGTTTCCACGGATTCGGCTCTAATTAAACGAGGAAAATGCTAATCTGATGTAAGAATTCAGTATCGTCACAATCCATGGATGCATATGTGAGGTGAAAGCCCGAAATAGGATAGTTGGCGAAATGGCGCGTATTGGCCCATTTCACTGTAGATGTGAAAGAGCAAGGAAAAACTTTTTCGACCAAATAAAACGAGGTCGGGGGGCGCAAAAAATAGGTTCCGCATGGGAAGATATTTTTTTTCTCGAGCTCCCTCAGTCACTAGGGTACGGATTTGAAAATTTGGTGCTGTCATTTCCATAGGTAGGAATGACATGATTGATTAGAATAACAATGCACTCATCCTATTTCATGATGGTGCGAAGAGCAATCAGCTGTCTAAGGCCTCACCCCAACTCAATATGCTACAGACCAAAACTACTCATTGCCAAATTGCGTATTGTTGGATGAATCATATTATATATTACGAATTGTACGTGTCTCTGAACAATTAATATGCATTAGGTAGGCAGTGTATGTTCTAAGAGGAACTTTGCTCGTAGATTTTGACAGTTATGCCTCGACAAAACTAAACATCATAGATCAGAATAGCGTTTTCCTCTCAACATGAGCCACACTTAAAGGAAAGTTTTCATTCTTTCATTCCAATGCCAATTCGATGCGGATTTTCTCAACAGGATAAACTCATCTTCAAGGAACTTTCGCATTGCCAATCCGCAAAAAGCCATTCGTAGCCGGGACCAAAATGAAACAAAGCTTCATAGTTCAATATTTGACAATATCACTTTTTACACATGATCATGCTTCGTTCGGGAAATTCACGCAATCTCAAGTTCATGCACGTGAAGCAAACCACACTCATATATGATGAGTACGTTCAATTCTAGCAGCTCCGAAAAAAAAAAAAAACACTAAAATATAGGATAACAATAATAATATCATGCAGGACATGATCAGGAAATCATGCTCTCATGCGTTTTCCTACCATAGCTTATTTTATAGGATTTATAGCATGATTGATGACACATCACATGCATTTTCACCTAAAATCAATTGATCAATGAATAAAAATACATCATGGCATACATTTTAACCAAAAAAAACACATGATAGTAAACTTTTAAAATGTTCATTTTATGATTTTCTTGTAAAATATTTAACATGATCTTTTCAAATGAAGGGAATCAAAGAAGTGGGGGAAGGGAAACGCGGGTTTCGTGTAACAATCCTCTTCTCTTTGGATAAAAAAACACTGAAATTTTCCAGAAAAACTCTTAACAGACAATCTAATGTGAATTTCATTGCAATGTCACCTACACAAAGACCAGAAAGCGCATAGTATTGGTTCCAACTCCATGGCAGAAGGAAAGACCCGTGAGTGCTAAAAGCCTCAATCTATAAAAGCAACAGGAAACAGTATACATAATACTAAACTAGTGCTACGTGTTCAATGATGGGATGTATTCAGTTGCTACGAAATGGAATACCCAGGTAATTTGATAACGAAGACAATGACTGACTCGAAAGATGGAAATGCCTTAGAATTTAACCGGGAAATGAAGAGCCTCGGAATGCAAAAATGCAATGTATCTCCTCGCAATACAGCAGGGACGCAAAGCTCCTCGGAAAGCAACAAAAGAACTCGAGGCATCATAATACAACAAAATAAACCAGTGCCATGGAACACAACAGGGAAATATCCGAATACAACAGAGAACAAAGCTCAAAAAACATCCAGAATAAAACAAAAGAACTCGAGGCATCAGAATACAACAAAATGACCCAGTAACTACGGAATAAGCTCCTACAGCAACTGGAGCCACCAGAATAATAACAAAACTGTGGAATGCCCCAAATTATTCATTGTTCCAATGTCCTTGATATAACTGTATTGGTCGATGTTGGACTGGTGAAGAGAGCTATACCAAGTAATACACTAAAACAAAGGGTCATCAACGCACTTAAGGAGTATGTGGGTAAATCATACTGTCCAAGTATTTTCAAGGTATAGCTTAAACTGAAGGTGTTTAATTAATAGTTTATGACACACTTTCAGTTATGATATGCCGTAATTGCAACTTAATACAAAATAATGATATGTAACGAATTAATTACCGCATGTACTAAACTTGCAGCCGATTTCCTGGAAGCTGATTCGCTGGCTAGAGAAACGACGTCCTCGACGACCTTCGCTGCTATTTCTCTCGCCCTTTCGGTGTCCTCGGCGATTTGCCTCTGGGAATCGGAACAGAGAATCAATTAATTCCATCACACAATTCGCATACTTAACATATACCAGATTTGAAAGTGCCTCATTCTAATCGTTAGCGACTTACTTCCCCAGCGAGCTCGACAGCTTTATCTACGAGGTTGTCTATGTAATTTGCTGCATACTTTTGTACATCGTCCCTTTGTTCGTGTGCTCCCTGAAAGAAGATTTTTTTGAGAATCAAATATTATACGCAAATTGAGTTGAAAATTCCCATATATACATATATTATATATTACATATACTTGAATTAAAATTATCTTGAACGAAAAAGGAAAAAACCGTATAAAGGTAGTTTTAGCTAAATGCAAGATATAGTAATCTGGAAGTTCGAATTCCACACTGGATCATTGCTCCTTCGTCCAAGAACTTTTTTCCCATCACGGCTCCAGCTGTGGACAGACTAACTCCTATACTGAAGATGTCCTCCCGAAGATGTCAACGAATCGCCTAGAAGAAATTTATTGTTTTCGTGGATGGTCGTCAATTAAAAAAGAATTTCGTCTCTTTAAGTGACGTCATCAAGAAAAGAAACTTTGGATATCAATGCGTAGACAGAATTTAAAAAGCAAAATACTGGCAATTGAATCCTGGTCTTCTTACGATCAGGGTAAGTGCACTTACCAATATACCGTGGAGACATCAACTTCTCTTTCCTTATAATAAGCGAAAGAAAGATGATATTTTATCAGCCACACAGAACGGACCGAGCATGGCCAGGCTCTTGTAACTTACGCGATTTTCGCTCATACCCACAGCACATCAATGAAAAAAACTTGCCGAGATGAACTTCGAAAAGGAAAAGAGTAGTCTCCATGGGAATAAACAGCCCCGGTCATTTGCGATCAGGACACACACTCATACCAGTGAGACGTGGACATTACTTTCCTTATAACGTACATAATTCGTTTCGGCATTATAGTCCAGAAAATCTCTCTTTGCTTGATGTGCTATAAGCTGAGAAAAAAAATCTCTCTAAGAAGGAGTTTCTTTGTGAAAGAGTCCACAATGTTAAAATTCTGGGTATCCATTTCAACGACAAATTGGATTGGAAAGACCATATCAGAGCTGAACACAAGATCCAATCACCTACTCACGATGCGTCACTGCATAGCAAGCAGACATTGGGGAATCAACGCTAGGATGCGCAGGACTCTTTACAGGTCGCACAACGTATTCTGGTGTATGGAGCCGCCATATGGGGAGCCAATGCCACCCTATCAATACATAAGCTCCTTGACTCAATTCAGAGAGGATATCTACTTTATATCTCTAAAGTCTACTCAACTACGCCCACAAATGCAATTCCAAGTCATACTAGGATTGCCCCCTCTCAGTCTCGTGATAGAATGTGAAGACAAATTCAGCCTCCCGTCTCAAAACTCCTGTTACGCTGGGGAACGGCGAGACACTTTCCTACGCCCAGATGGAAAGAAGAATCATAGGATGGTCCCAGCATCCTTCACAATGCTGCATCGACCTAAAAGGAGAAATCCACCCACCGACTAAATATAAGATCTACACTGGTGGCTCCAAGACTGAACATGGAGTGGCTTCGGCCATTCAGGATGACTTGGAGATAAGTAACTGGAATAATAAACTCAACGATCTAAATACGGTATTCCAGGCGGAGTTGTTTGCGTTGCTCACAACTATGCAACAGGCAAGCGCCAGCGAGAAGGAAACACGCATTCTTTCTGATTCACTATCTCCGTTATATGCGGTTGTAGATCCCCTATAACGCCAAATGATGGCTAAGAAAATTATAGACCTATTACTGCCAAATAGACATATCAATATCTGGTGGATCAGAGCGCATAGAGGAAATACTGGGAATGAAGCAGCTGATCTGTTAGCCAAAACAACGATAGAAAAAGGCCAGGAACAGATTTCTCTCGAAATCTTGGGTGATGAAGAAGTTGCGAAATGATGTTACAGAAATGGCAATCACGATGGTCAAATGGCACGAAAACAGGTCGCAAGATCTATGAAGTTCTTACACAAGTTAAATGTTCTAGTTACGGCTGGTCAATGGAGGCTATTTTATTTTTTTTCAGAGCATGGCTCCCTTCCCCTCCTATCTTCATCGGGGGGAGGGGTGTATAAATGTGAAGGGGGAGGGAACCGTCTTTCACTATGCCACAGCATGCGAGTATACCAAAGACTTTCATTTTTGCTAGAGTGATTCAGAGCGTTATCAAGCATGTGAATGACCGAAAGAGTGACTTGCAGAGTGAAGGACTAGGTCAGTGAGTGACCTAGAGAAGGTGAAAGCATGTAAATAATCAAGAGTGATATATAAAGCAAGGAGCTATGTCAGTGAACAACCAAAAGCGTAATCTAGTGCTTATGCAAGTATGTAAGTGACCAAAACAGTATGCAAGTACGTCGATGACTAAAAGACTGACTTATAAAGTGTGAGACCATATGAGTGACCGAAAGAGTGACTTGGGTGTACTTGCAGGAGTGGGGGGGGGACCAAGCACGTCATAGCAAAAGGGTGGCGAATTCGAGGAAAGAGTGGTCAAGAAAATTAGACTATAATGGGAGAATGGTGGCAAAATTCATATGTCCCGCTGGCGGAAAAACTAAAAGTGCTCCCACTGAACACCAAGCGTTAATGCTTTCATTTTGCTATCAAAACTATTCTTCGACACAACGCTTATTTTTTTTCTTGGCCGAGACAGATTTGAGGGCTATAACCTCCTGGTTAATGGATCATTAGCGAAGATTCTGTCATTGTTTCAAGTAGGAAATCGAATTTGATTCTTCTTAGTATCTTACAATTCATAAATCATTTCATTTGCCGTAAATGGACCTCTAGCCCTGATTCCCCTCCCCCTTTCATCATTTAGAACGATAGCGACGGTAATTTCCCGGCATCATCGATTAATAGGGTCATTTCTCATCTCTCAACGAAAGCTAGATTAGTTTAAAGAACAAATGACCATTCGTTGGAAAGGCCATTTCCGGGATTGATTATTACCTATTTCCCTGATTCTTTTTCTGTACTTATCACGCCCAATGCAAAACGATTTTTTCCCCCTATGTAGATTAATACATAATGACTCTAGGTTATAACCATTCATGTCCATGACTATCATTAAAATTGATGAACATCATTATAGTACAGTTATAAAAATAAATTGACGGTAGTTAGCCACTAGTGATGTCTATGGAGCTCAGTGTACATATAACTCAGTGTTCCCTCTGGTGGCACAGTCCTGAAAAGGTAATTACGAAGTTGAGCTCAATAGTTGAGAGCACTGCCACCAGGGCAAAATGTAGCTCAATGAGGAAAATGTTACAGAAAAAACAAAAATAACTGTTGCATAAAATAAAAATTAGCTCCAAAGGGCGCACATTGCTCTTTTGACAAAGTTTGGATGTCTCTTGAAGTCCTGTTATCAACTGTTACGTGCAACATTTCAGGTGGTATGTAACAAATTTCCCTCTGGTGGCACTAATTTCAATTATTCTTCCCCCCCCCCCCCGTATTCTCTGCCTTCGTCAACTTAAAAGCATATGCATTCCGAATTTTGTTCAAGTCAATGTATAGCATGTAGACTGAGTTTTACTCGAATTAATATATTATATCTATACAGCACATCAGCACATATACCGGGTTTCGAATGAGTTCACAATTCACTTGTAAATGGAGGGGTTAGAAGAGTGTCCACGAGTGTCAAATTTGACGTCATTTTGATTACAGTTGAACCCCGATTTAACGAATGTTTTGAAGGCTTTGAGCGTATATTTGCATTCATTTCGACGTCGATTTATCAAATAAAAGGTGTCGGTCTCATTCAATCCGTTAACTCGGAGGCTCAACCGTATAATCACCCTTACATGAATTTTCATACTTACATCTTCAAAGCTGAGCTCAATATGATCCTCTCGCAACTCGTCATCGTCTTCTTCTCTTATGTCTGCTTCAGGTGGCGGCGACGGCCACTCCGTTGGGCTTCGTGGCGGAGATGGCACAGTGTCGATCTGTATCGTCGGCAACCTCTGCACACACACACACACACACAACATAATTAAAATTCAAAATAAAATATTCAAATACCGAATTCACGACAACATATATTCAGATACGTGCTACAACACTCGCGATTAATGGTGACCACCGAATATGTAAAGACATCATTTCCTGCTTAAAACTATTCGAATTGGAGTGAGCTAATGATTTGAGCTCGGTCAAGCAAGACCCGCGTCCAACCGAGACTGACCAATTTTGAACGCCTGGTACACCCTGGTCCAAAGTCCCCTCTAGGAGAGAAGGTTACTAATGCAAGACATGCTACAGCTAATGGAATGTGTTAGTGAAATGCCTCTGTGTAAGATGATAGTGACATCGATTGGGTCAACCATGAGAACCCAATTACCTCATGATGACTTCATTATGATAATGTTTAGAACTGAAGGAATTTCGAGTCAAACATGCTATTGGTGAAAACAGAGTACATTATTAAGTTGCGTTCGACTTTAGATACTTACACTTCATCCAAACGGACATTGCTGAGAATTATGGTAATATAATTGATGTTGTGTGTCCTCCCCGTTGATGAGTCATGGGATAAACTACGAAGAGTCCCAAAACTGATGGACCCATTTGAAAAATGAAAAACAGAATTTATATCACAAAACCGAGATTTTAAATTTTAGTTTTTCTAACTTCCGCGCCATCTGTCAATGGTTACTATTCTAATGAGTGATTTCCCTCCAATGTCGTTTATACAAAAAAGAAAATGTTTATCATCGAGGAAAAGCATTAAAATTAAGGAATAATAATAAAAAATACATAAATAAAAAAAAATCGCTTCAAAAATTATCAGTAGATTGCGTAGTAAGTTATACTAATTGATCAAATAATTTTTTGAGCTAAGTGTAAAGTGTTTGTAGGATTTTCTTCTTGTAAAATTTAAGGAAACTTTCCGAAATGTGGAGAATGGCCCTGGTGGAAAGTTTTTACTGTAATTACTTATTACTCATCGTTGTATATCAAAGATATCTAATTTAAAAACGTAATACGAAGTAATATATTAATCTACGGAATATTGCGATTATTAATTCCGTATAAAGGTCCAAATTAATGGCCTTGAGAATATCTTGTCTTTCACAGACGGTAATTGAATCCACGATCGGAATGACCTCCGGCACTAACGCAATAGATGATGACCTTCACCACATGGAAGGTCGCAATTGTCGACAATACTGTGACCAAAACCTAAAACACAAATTTTATATTTAAGGTCATGCACACGATATTAGGAAAAATATGAGTGCTTCTTTGCAAGACGTTGTGTGTGTGTTAGTAAGAGTTATTGAAGAATTTTTTAAGAGGAAGTCTCATATCCGAAAAAGACATTCGTCATGCAAACGTATAAAGACACCAATTCAATTTTCGAGAGAATACAATGCAATATGTACAGTGTGAGCGAAATGTCAATGCAAAAATTTAAAAATTGATGTAAAATCAACCACTATATAATATATATTAACGGAATGAGGTCTGCAGTAATATGTGTATCTCATGATCAGGGAATTCATTTTCGTATGACATTACAATATATTTACGCGATAGATCATTTTTGCATGATTCTCAGTAATTTGGCGGCATTTTTTTAAATTTTTTATAATTACGTGCATTTTTTGTTACGATTTTCAGAATTAAATGCATTTTTTGTTTTGTACTTTTCGTATGTTTATACTTTTTGCATTTTTTGTATGGTTTTCAGTACTTTTGAGGCATTTTTCATGATTTTCAAAAGTTAGTAAAAAGTTGCCAATTACAACCAAAAAAATTCACAAAACTAGTAAAGTTGCTAACCATGTATAATTTGTCGAAAAGTCGCCAACGGTGGGGAAATAGAGGGTCACTGCAAATCCCAACGAGCAAACATTTAATTCACCACAAAATTGCATACGTTTGGCAAATATGTGAAGTGAGTATATTGTACTGCTATATAATTTCTTAGGATAGAACCACCACGTTCAAACTCACTTAAATCTCGATAACCTGCCATTGTAGCAGCAGTAACCGATCTAACAACAGACACTTGTTGTGTTATATAGGCGTTGCCGACCGCAGCGCCGTACTCTGATTGGTTCCTTATCTCTTTATTTGCATACGCATGCCTGTACCAGTTTTTTTTTTTGGCTCTTCAGTTTAATATGAGATAATCTCAATTTTTGATTTCGTTGAAAACAAGAAGAACGGGACATATTATTTTTGAAATGAGTCACAGACTTTTGGTCCACCCTGTATGGTGAAAATAAAGGTAAAGCTATCAAGCCTATTTGTTTTCGCTATTAAATTATTTTTACCGCCGTTAAATGTCATTAAATTGTAGAAATTATGCAAAAAAATATGTATTAATTGAAAGCGGGAGAGAATTAATAATTTTTTTAAGGTAAATACCAAAATACTATAATTATTTTCATCTTCAGTATGTGAATGGAACTGGATTTACATTTTTTCCGATTTCTTAAAATAAATCAAAGAATAGTAATTTATTTTTTTTGTATGTTCCGCGAATGAAATTGAATCAAAAAGTAATTTTTTAGAAAGAAATCAATTTTTATCTCCAAATGTTCGAGTGCCGTTACATTTTTTAGGGATCTCAAGTATATGTACTACTGTGTAATTAATATAAATAAAAGTTTATTTTATTTTAAATTTCCACAGTAATTATAGTTGTTAATTCTTTTTGTTTGTTTGTTTTTTATTAATAGAAAATTGCTTTTTATATTTTATATGTAATAACTGCTAAATAATTTCTATTCTTATTTGGGCTCCTTCTGTATAATTAATCGAAATTATAATTACTTCAATTAAGGATTTTTCATCGAGCCATTGTAACTTCAAACATTATTTTGAAGCATTTCTAGACATTTCCTCTTTGTTAGTGTATTAAAAAATATTGTTGCTTTGAAAAGCATTGTTATTTTTTGTCATTGTGTAAAGAAACATTGCTGTTTTAAAAGGAATTGTTATTCTTTTTCATTGTATAAAAAACATTGTTGCTTTTGACACTGTTACATTTTAATTAAGCAAAATGCATTGTTATCTTTTATCCTTGTATAAAAAAAGCATTGTTATTTTTTTATCATTGTATTAAAAAAAATTAATTTTTTAACTAAACTTTCTTATTGAAGGAAATTTTTACTTTCGTTTATTTCAGGAAAAGAATTCTAAAATGCGTTTTACATCATTTGTTATTTTTGTCATTGAATAAAAATTACTGCTTTCGTCAGTGTTAACTTTTCCGTTGAGGGAAAACGAGTTGCCATTTTTTTTTTATTTACGATCAAGCAATATTTTAAATTTTTATTCATATTTTATAAAATTTTTAATCCAAAATTTGAAAACTCGAAAAATATGAAAATGTTATTTCACAATTTAATTAGGTAACTTTTTTACCAAATCACTAACAAACACCTGCGTCTTCTACGAATTATATAAACGCATTAATTTTACATTATTATTTTTCGAGCTACGAACTTCAATGGGAGTAAATTTATTCCCAGCTATATGATTTTGTATTACATTGTACATAGAGAGAAATACATAGTAATAGTACCAACCACCGAAAGTTAAAAAAAAGCAACAAAAAAGAAAACCACAGCCAAAGAAAAGAAGATAAGGTAAAGTAAATGTGCCAGAGAGGAATGATTGATGAAGGTAACGTCCATGCACCGGTGGTTCCCAACATGGATCCGTTTCGGACAACTCCTGAAATATTAGGTAAATGTTGGTGACAGATTCGTAATATCTTGTTTGGACAGACTTGTCGAACTCGAAGAATGTGACTAAGCTTAAGAGATATTTGAAGTTAAGACTCTCGAAACCTCTAAAATACAGGGCGTCCATAATTATCCAGACCATTTTAAAGTAGCCTACAGGCGAAACCAGCCATCAGAATCCTTTTTTTATTGTTATTATCTCCTATTTAGTTTTTCTTCCATTTTTGCTGGTCCGCAAATTATTATTTCCTATTTATTTTTACTTCTGATTATTTTTCTGATGGACCGCAAATTATTTCTCCTGTTTTAATTTCTTCTTTTTTGCCGGTCCGCAAATTATTATCTCCCCTTCAGTTTTCCTTCTGAATATTTTTTGCTTGTCCGCAGATTATTTCTCCTGTTTTATTTTCTCGTTTTTTGCCGGTCTACAAATTATTATCTCCTATTTATTTTTTTTTCTATTTTTCTGCTGCTCCGCAAATTATATCTCCTCATCAGTTTTCCTTCTGAATATTTTTTGCTGGTAGTATAGTAGCTGTAAATAGTTTGAGGAGCATTGCTCTAACTGGCATTGACGAGTTATCTCGTGTTTTTAAAAAGCCTTTAATTTTAGAAATTACAAGCTCAGACTTCTTGCAAAGCTTATTTCTCATGAAACACATTCTCTCTTTGAACCTTCATAAAACCGAAAGAAAACCTATTTCCTAGAAAATTTATGTCATTTTACGTTAGGTTCAGAGGAAATCGTTAGGCTTGAATGACCCACGTCCGAGATTTTTCTCGAGTGTCAACGGATATCAAGTCGGGAACCACTGGCTCATCACTAAAGAAGCACTCACCTGTAATGACTGATTGCCATATTTAGTTTTCGTGACTTCAGGGTTCGGCGGTGGTGGAAGATCACCAAATTCGTCTCCATCTTCTTCGTCCTCATCCTCTCGAAGGTACTCGAGTTCCCCAAGCCGTTGCTGTTTTTGCTGTTGTGCTGCGGTGTTGAAGCGTTCCATGGCCGTGTGCGGCGCCCGGCGCAACACATTCTCCACGACTTCAGAAGCGATGGCTCTCAATCGCAATTCCTCATCGACATTGCGATGATGGTGATGATGATCTTGGCTGCTACCATCGTTACCGTCCTGCATTGTTCATGAACATCACTGTATCAGAAACATCAATGTTACCACCAGTTTGAACATGATTATTTTCTGCGATTAGCTAAGGAACCGATCACTTACATGAGGATTCATTTGCTGTAGGTACTGAATGTTTTTCCTTCCTTCGGTTAAAGCAACACCCTCCTCCTGCTTTCTTATCCAATTAAAAAAAATGAAAACTCATGTAAGACGTTGTCGAGGGTCATGTGGTCTTGCTGAGAGTCTCAGCGAGAGTTTGTTTACGACCTCGAAAACATCGAGGTCAATCGAGGGAAAAGAAAGACTCGAGAGGAAAGAATAACAGCGACGACATTGCAGCAACATTTTAAGATAATCTCACGGTGAAATTGAATCCATTCCCATGTGTAAGTTTTTTTTATCTAACATTTTATCGCCGTGTTAGTTCCTTGTAATGTCTCGAGATACGACCGATAACTATTTTAGACGTTCAATGTGAACAAATTATCAATGCGTCAACTCGCGATTAAGAGGATACGTAAATTTCGCATTTATTCGCAAAGAAAAATTTTCAAATTAAAAATTTTACATTCGTTCTCTAAAAATGATTGAATTTTTTTTTCAAGTGTAATTACGGCTGTTTCTTAATTACGACGTGTTTTCAATTTAAATTAATAGCTGCCCTTTCTTGAAAATTTTTGATTACCAAAATTTACTTTACATTTGAAACCTGCTACTTCCGTACTTGCAACTCGTACAAACATTTCCTTGGCTAATTTCTAATAAATTGGTACATGTAGGAACATGCTGTGTGCATGCGCGTGGCCCTAACATATTTATACTACCGAAGTTACATGAGGATTCATTTGCTATAGGTACTGGATGTTTTTCCTCCCTTTAGTTAAAGGAACACCCTTCTTTCCTATCCAATTATAAAAAAATAAAAACTCACGTAAGACGTGGTCGAGGGTCATGCGGTCTTGCTGAGAGCCTCAGTATAAGTACAGTCGAATCCCGTTTTAACGAACACTGCTATGACCCTCCAAAAAAAGGTTACATGGGAGCAATGCAAAAACCTTAAATTCTTTTATAAAGAAATTTCGTTATAACGAAGTGATTTCTCCAGTCTCTTGGAGTTCGTTGTAACGGGATTCGACTGTAGTTATACTGATGACATTTGAAGTTTGCAAAAGTCTGTCGGTTTACCATTAGAAGTAGCTGTCACGGCTACAAACTATATCCTACATACTGTACCATACCATGTCTTTCAAATAATTATTTTCAGAATAGGATAATATTATAGTAATAAAATTGGGTTCCTAGGTGATGTAGGTGTGGCTTCAGATGGCCAAAACTATCTATATGCTGGCCGGCTTAGTTGCAATTTTTGTCAATAAAAAGCGCTGCATGAAAATCAAATCATTGGCGAACGGCCGAGAACATTTCTTCAATCTCTCCTGTGTCAGAAACATTCGTCACGCTTATACACAACACAATGAAAACCTTGAGTAACAGGAAAATTCCGCAATACGCTGTTAATCGTACATTTTATACGATTCTGACCTGCATATTTCCAGTGATTCGCTTTCGTGCAGTTTCCTATCGACACAAATTTGAACTAAATTGTTTTTCTGTATAAAAAAATTCTTTCGTGAGAATTTTTTTTTCCCAAACCACATTCAAATATACGATTTTTTTTTTTTTTTGTAAATTTTAAACTGTTTATGAATTTATGGGATATCTTGTATTTTTAATAACAATAAATAAATTGTAATAAATTACCTAAATTAAATCGAATTCATAATTTTAATTGCTCTATTGATATTGAAAGGGTTTGATACACTCCTTGGAGCCCGGTATCACCCTAGTTTTTCAGGTTTAACTACTAACTCGCAATAATAAAATTTTTCAAAATATAAAGTAATCTATTATTTATTATCCATTATTCAAAAAACTCGGGATAACATTTGCCCAAGAGAGTTTTTCCTAGAAATAATAACGATAATATAATTTATGTGATTTCTTTATCAGTAACAAATAAATTTTTTCCCCGATAAAAATAACAAAAAACTGTAACCTTTTCCCAGAAATGGAAACATACGTTAAAACGAAATGACATTACGGGATTAGAAAATAAAAGGATCGGCAAAAGGGGAGGCAAAAAAAAAAAAAAATGGAAACAAAAATCGCTAAAAAAATCGTTCTCCTTATTCTTCTCCTAAACGTATCTTCATTGACGTCACAAACGAATGACGTCAGAGCAGGAAAATTCCGGATAAACAGGATAGGAAAAGAACGTTCCCATCTCACACGAGGCCATTACCCTCCCCGTACACCTTGTGTATATTTTTGTTGCACTTTTATATAGCTGAAACCTACCTTCTATAAGAAGACGAAACAATACCGATAAAACTCGGTATACCTGATTATAAAGCTAAGAAAACGTTTAAAGACGTTTGGAGTTTGGACCAAAAATAACCTTCCTTCTTTCCAAATCAAGAAGGATTTGATTCCTTCAAGGATGACCACGTCTTGACCTGTACTTCTTGGATATACCAACGGTTGTACAATTTTTTCTTAAGGGGAGTTGATACCTTCAACATGTGAAACACTATGCTCTAATAAAAATATCAATAAAAATCATATTTAACTACTGAGAGTGATTTCGCATTCTTTACACATGTTTTCGATTATACGCGCGATCCTATGCTGGCATAAATTTTTACATATCTTGGATACTTAATTTTTTGTAAATTAAAAAAAAAAGCACTAAAAAGCGCTACCTATCTACAAAATGTTGAACTATTTTTTCTGTGGGGCCGTTCAAGTATTACGTCATCATCGATGGGGGGGGGCGGTCCGATTTGCTGACTTTTGATGACAAGGGGGAGGGGGGGGGGTTTGGATTTTGCTTACGTCATCAACCACCCTTTATGAAAATATGAAATATTTTTAACAGCATCTTACTCGGTGCGCCAAAACTGTGCCACGCATCACTCAAGTGATCCATAATTATATGCCGCGGATTACTTAAATAATCTGAGAATGTGTCGCTGGTAACATGAGTGATGTAGAACCGCACTGAGAGCCACTTGAGTGCTCTAAAACTACGTCACATGTCACTCAAGGGATTTCTAAATGTGTCACGGATCGCTTAAGCGTTCTGGAAATGTGTCACGGATCGCTTAAGCGTTCCGGAAATGTGTCCCGGGTCATTTAAGTGATCATTAAGTCATTTGAGTGTTGATGCGATCATTGTTCACATCTGAAAATGTGCAACGGGTCGCATAAATGTTCTGGAATTGTACCACGGGACACTTAAGCGATCAGTAGATGTGCCGCTTAGTTCATTTTTTTTTTACAAAATTAGGTTTGAGGAGGGTAGACCCCATCAGATAACCCCCCCCCCCCCCGGGGCCTTTATGAGATTTATCATTATATGGCTTAGGCTTAGAGGATGGGTCGTAATGAATTTATTAAAGATAAATTTTGCGTTCACATAGCCTCATATATATGCGTTCACAAATAACACTGAAATTAACAGAAATTGATTATAATAACATATAAAGGTATTTTCTTGCGAAATTTCAATTTAAAAAAAAAAAATTTTTTTTGCATTAAAAAAAATAAAGTTTTGATCGTGGGGGAGGATGCCTATGCCCCCTCCCCCGTTACATCTCTGATCCCACCATTCTGCGTTAGGATTCAGAGGGGCAGAGCTGATGACGAAATTTTGCTGACGGGGGGGGGTCAGAGTTTTGCTGACAAGAGGGGGGAAGGGGGTTAAAAATGGCTAAAAATTTGCTTACGTAATACTTGAACGGCCCCTGTACCAAAATAAATCCCCTTCGTCAGATTAACTTTTTCGCAAAACGCACTCAAATATACTCCAATTGTATGAGTTTTCAATCTATTTACGAATTTATGGGACACCCTGTATAACGAACCCTGCTAAAAGTATTTTCTTGGCGTCCTCTCAAAAATCAGGAGCCCCCTCCATGACACCATCTTTCATACGAAACAATCATCCCCATTTTCTGAGCATTACGACGTGGTTGCATTATATCCACTCACCACGAAATAGCATTTATATATTCCGAGTCGAGAGCTCTCTAATTTGAGCTCTCCGACATTTTCCTAAGAGGTTCATGAATATTTAAATCCGATTAAATTCCGATATGAATTGTTAATTCAAGAAATCTTCATCGATTTACGTTCCCTAGCACAAAAGGTTTACAATTTACTTAACAATCCCCATAAATTGCAATTAGATATTAAGTGAAATTTTGCAAATTTAATCGTCATCGCCTCCTATTTAGACACATGATAATTAATTATTAATAATTCACGCATAATTTCTGCAAATTTTTCGTTACCTTTTTACTGCTCGGTCCATTTTCCGTCACAGGTTCGGCACAAATTGAAACACTTTTAGCTGTGAAATAGATAAAGAGACATGTTAACTCATGTTGAACTGCACTTAAACTGAGCAACATTTCAATGTGTATGTTACGGTAAATGTGTGATAGTCCGGTTATTGTACATAATAACCAGTTTTTTTGCATACTGAGCAATCGTATCGTCTTGGTAAGCAGGTAAAAATGATAAATTTATCATTTTTACCGGCAAAAAATGCATAATTCCCAAGAGTCGTTGGCAAATTTGATAAATAGGCCTACTTTGTCTATTTATCTATGGACTTTGTCTGTGATTAGCGCTTATTAAATTTACCAACGATAAAAGTGATTAATTTAGGGAAATTTACCAACGTCGCTTGAGTACTATGCATAATCACCGGTAAAAGTGATTTATTTAATGACAGCCGCATCTGTCGCACATCCCTGAGGACGACTGGTTAATTTAATCGAATACAAATATGTATGTGAAATAAATAGCCTCGGTTGTTTGCAGTGCATTTATGGTGCAAAAAAAAAATCAGCAGAACAAAATGGGACCCCACAGCCCTGTCTGCTCCTACCCAGCCTCGTGTGAGCGTATCATGTTTATGCGGCTTACACATAGCCACATTTAGCCCGCAGGCTATGGGTTGAGCATTTATGACTAACATATTTAATCTCGAAATCCCTAGTATCAGCAGTGCAGTCTTAACTCATGGGCCCACCCGCGCACGGCCGGGGGGCCTCAGAAAAAAAAATAGTAATTGAATTTTTCGGGAACTTGCCAGGTAGGACCTCAGAAAAAAAGTTAGTAGTTGAATTTTTCGGGAACTTGCCAGGTAGGGCCTTAGAAAAATAACTTGGCTCGGGGGCCTATGATGCACTTGAGACGGCCCTGAGTATCAGATCTCGTCGTGTAGAAAGAAAGAGGGGGTCCCCCCTTATGGATAAGAGTACCTCGCCCTATGAGTTTAAATGGTCCTGGTTCACTTTCGTTCCAAAAACTAATTACTCTTTCTTAATTAAATCGATGCAAAATCACAGAAACAGCTTTCGTTCTATAACAGAGGGCCCGTTACCATCATTTCATTCTGGCCATTTTTCTTAAGCACTCCCAGAAAACAATTTTTCGTTATATCCAATAACAAATGTCGCGCCAAATGTTTCACTTCTGTACGTATATGCCAAACTCTCTCCAATGATGAGAATTGATGGTCGTCGACAAACGCTAATTTAATTTGGTCTATGGTGTTTCCTTCCTTCCTTTTCCCGCACGCATCTGAAGCCAGAACAAAAAGCATTGTTGGTAATGGCTTGTTTCAAAAGAGGGCCCCCCAACAGCGAATAACGGGCCCGCTCTCTCTCTCTATCTCTCTATCTCTCTCTGGTAATGGTATTCACTGCAGTATTCTTCGCCGTTATTATCACCAGAAATTCTTTGAAGGTTTTCCCTCTTTTACATGAAAGAGGGGAAATGATGTGGAAAAGATAACTGTTGTTCGCCCGGTATTGAATTTTGGTGCTGGAGACTTGGCTTCACCCCCCAATCAACTTATTCGAATTCAAATTGCGTCTCTCCCACCAACGAGACTGTTCTAGGATTCCTTGGAATGGTCTCGCGGTCGTATAGGGTTTCCGCGAGATCTGACGGAGATAAGTGGAAGAAATGATGTCAGCACGAATGATAAAGTTCAGGATTAACGCAAGAAATGGTGTCAGAATCGAGGGGGGAATTCACAATTTTGGTGCTCGGTATCGTTCCAGGTTTCGGCACATGTACTGCCGAAGTGAACACGTCACAATTGATGTAAGAAATAGCGTCTGAATAGAGAGAGTAGTAGTGAAATGTGCGTTTTTGGGCCGTGGAAGCGTCTGTGGGAGACGTTGAATTTCTCTACTACTGTCACATTTCCGCTGCCCCGTTAGTGGTCGTCGTTTGAAGATTTTACTGTGTATTTATCCATTATTTATTTCGATTATAAATTTCGTTATCGCGTTAGAATACAGTGTATAATCATCCGAATGGCGTAGAAAAAGTAATGTGAAATGGATATTCATCATTCCTGTCAAAATATTGGATGAAGAAAGTGCTGCGTGCGTGTGTTATTATCAGAATAACGTCTCTATAAACAAAGTGTTCTCTCGCTTCCGAAATATACACACACAGTTCTATCATTTATTTTTCCTTACCCAGACAGAAGCTTTTGTTCGAGATGAGGCTCGAGGCCATGTTGCTGCATTTTTTTTCCTGATTCTCCTTCCAAATTCCTTTCATAAGTTTTCCGGAAACTGCAACATGGTGTCCGAAACAAGATACTACATGTTAAAAATACAAAAGGCTACAAGCGAAAAAATACAATTTTGCTGTCTCTTGGAGCGGAGAAAACTCTTCTTTCCCTTCCGATGTTATTATAATTAAGTTCCTTTTTTTGTCCTCCTCTTTCTCTCTCCAGTTTCCTCATTCGATACACACACATTTTACAAGATTAAATTCTCTCTCGATCGAATAATTTCGAAAATGTTCGAAGCGGAGCCATTATTGTATTAGAAGGTATACCGGGAGAACCAAGTTGCGGGAGAGTGTAGATATATGGGGGGGGGGGGAGAGATTCCAGAATGGTTGATTGATTATACTTACATCCAGGAAGGTTAAATCCAAAGTAAAGATTTTGATGGTGAGAGAGGAAATATCAAAACGTATTCACAAGAAGGAAAACACGTGGGTGTGAACTTCACCTTCTTGAAGGCAATGGATATCAGCAACGTAATGGGGATTCTCGAAACAAGGTGCCATAGCCTATAAAAGTACTTCACATGTAGAGAGTCCCCATTCGCCACCACTTTCTGCAGCAGAAAGCCTCCGCGCGAAGCTCGTGACGCATACATGAGTTGCATACATTGCATACATGAGTTGGGAAAAAAATTCATTAAAAATCAAATAAATTTTTTAAAAATTAAAAAAAATATTTTGACAATAAGCGGTTTTTGTGGCATCCGCTCAAAAAAAATTATGAAGTTCTGAGCGTAAAAACTATGCGAAAAAATTCATGAAAAACAAACAATTTTACATTATGCTCCCGTTTGAGTGGGTCACGTGAGGAATCGGGTGACGTCAAAAACCAGTTTCATTCTGAAGCGCGCGCTTGCTAATACTTAACCTTATATATTCTAGAAGCCTTGGCCAGAATGCTATATCCAATGGCTACAGGTGAGATGGATGACTTCAGTGACGTCAGACACTAAGCTATTTTTTACTTCAAAATACGGGAGAAATAAACGTCTCAAAATACATGGTCGGTACACTGGGCCTTTTCTTTGAAATACGATTTAAATTAGGGTCTTTAAAAAAATTCGGCACACTTGGCAATTTCTTTTGCCAAGCAGAGAGGAATTCGAGATGATAATTACGATTCGGAATTGTCTTTAATCATCCCAATTAAAAAATATCGAAAATTCATTAAACTTTGAAGCATAAATATACTGTATGTGTAAATTTGAGTGTATGTAATTGAATACGTAAGTGAAGAGTGGGAGTTGAAAGAGGAGAGAGAGAAAAGAGGATCAAACTTCACACAGACGTCATCGTCACATCCACGTTTAAAGATTTGAGAGCTCATTAGTGGAAGCCATTCATTCCTTCTGTACGGAGAAAATAATTAACCGAACTCATTATAAATTGGCTCTCACTTTCCAGAAGTGTTTTTGGCCCGTGTCCAAAAAACTCACGCGTTTGTTTGTTTTATCTTTCTCCCCCAGATATCCATTCAAGATTTTTCCGATGAGAACTAATCGAAATAATTTTATTGTTATCAAATTTTTTTGTTTTTAAACTGGGATAAAATAAAGAGCCAGCTTTACTTGTATTGTTTTTCTGGGAAAAACAGAGAACCAACTTTCCGTCTGCCATGTGCTTTTTTTCCCAACTTGCACTTGGGTGGAAACATGGAACCAGCTTTCAGTTAGTGTGGCTTTTTGGTTGCACCTGTTGAAAATAGGCGACCAACTCTCCGTGAATATTAGTTTTTGGTTGCACCTGGTGAAAATAGGGAACCATCTTTCCGTGAATATTAGTTTTTGATAGCACCTGGTAAAAACAGGGAACCGGCTTTCAATAAAAATGTTTTTTTTTTTTATATTTCGGTTGCACCTGGTGAAAACAGGGAAAAAGATTTTCCCTGTAAATGATTTTTTGACTGTATAGCACTTGGTAGGAACGGGAAACCGACCTTGCATAAGTATGATTTTTTTTTTTGGTTGCTCTGCGTACGTATGATTTTTCCAATTGTGCACTTCTGTAAAAAACAAGGAGGGAGCCCGTTTCGCGTAAGTATGATTTTTTCGGGTGCACTCTTAGTAAAAACAGTGAAATCAGCTTTCTGTGAGTTTTATTATTATTTTTTTTTTTTGCTTGTACGTGGGTGAAAGGAATTATTTAACGGACGCTGAGATAAGTTATGATGGCCCGGGAACTCAGAATGTCCATTTCAACGTTGAGATCATTTGAGTCGCACCACGGTCATTTTCTGCACACGAGGGCTGATTAGACAGGAACCTACAATTCATTGCCCATTCCGAACGGCAGGCTTGTTTTTTAATACTCATCGAGAGGTTGGTGCGCTAACCTTTCCATGGGGGTCCCTGCGGTAGCAATTTTTTCTGCGGTCAGTTCGCCGTTTCTGTTTTACCACTGTGTCCGGAAAGTTTTCTGACAAGACGAACCGGGTATCGAACTCGTGACATCTCTATACATCCTTTGGTGCTTTAGGCGAGTATCTTATCGACCTGGGCTACCGCGCCCCCATTTCAACGTTGTGCCAAGACTTCTATTCGAGCACAATCATTGTGGAAATCAAAGATCGTGCGCAGATGAAGCAAACCCGTCCAACAGCATGCATCAAATCTCAAGTAACCCGTTGATGTCAAAGCTGAGCAACGGCCGCAACTCGTTATTCGCAGTGATGACAGGTTCACACTGTGCGTCTAATCATCCAAAATTTTGCTTTCTTTATTTTTTTCAAATGCGACCGTGATTAGTTATATTAAAGTTCACACATGAGCCATTGTTCCATTTTCTTTGCATAGAAGTGCCATCTGCACGAAATGCATCTTTTGAGAGATGAATAAATAAAGAAAGGAAACTGTTAAATCGACCGTTTATACGACGTATAGAAATGTGCGAAGTTGGAAACAGTGTTGCTGTTGACCCGAAAGACAGCAACGATGCGAGTACTTGCAGGATTTACATACAATGCGTTATCAATCACTGCACGTAGACGGTCATGTAGACGTATGCATATAAGAATCTTATCTTTAAACTTGTCTGATACTTAGATTTTTCTTTCGGGTCCACGCGAGACGTGTAATATTTGCTTGGTTACCGCTATTGTGACACGAGTCAAACGTTATAATCAGATATTGATTTCGTGTTCATTCTGCCAATTCTAATCATGAAATTGAGTGACAGCAGGAAAACAGACAGGGTTTACGTCTCGTTAGAATGAATTCATAAATTCTAACGAAAGAAAAAGTCAATTGTTATATCTTTAGAGAATGCTGAGATATAACTTGTGAGAGATCTTTCAACTCTTTTTCGAAGAATGCTGAATGTGAATATACCACTGGAAAAACTGCATGTAACAATGATGTGTTTTCGAAGAATACTGAATATAAAAATTGTTTCCCAAGAATTCTGTTGAATGCAGTATATAACAATAGTATTTCTTAAGAAATTCCGAATTTAACAGTGATGTTTTTGAACAATGCTGAATTTAACAAGTATTACTTTGACGAGTGACAGAATGATCTTTATATTGAAGAATTCGCGATTTCAACAATGATATTTTTGAAGGGTGTTTAATTTAACAGTGATTTTTCTGAAGGGAATAAACTTTCAAATACACTGCTGGCCACCGTAAATGCAACACCCTGAAGGAAGCATGCAAATAAAATGAAATTTACAACATGCATTAGCGGAGGTGAGATATGCAAATGATTAGAATTTCAGCGCAGACGCACATCACGCGCGCCTGTGGCGCCACTTCAAAGCGCTATTTAAGGCTTGGAGATTTCGACGATTTGAAGTACGGCAATTGTGTTTTTCTTGTGGTTTTTTCAAAAAAACGATCAATTATGCCTCGTAGAAAACAGCGATCATCTTTCGATCAAGTATCCGAGTTCGACAGAGGAAGGATAGTGGCCTACCGAGATTGTGGATTATCTTTCAGGGAAATCGGTAGTCGTGTTGGACGAAACCAAACAACTGTAATGCGGATATGTGATCGTTGGATGCAGGAGGGACCGACGTGTTCGATCGCATCCACCTCAGTGCACCACTTCACGTGATGACAGGCGTATTGTGCGTATGGCAGTGACGGATCGCTCAGCCACATCACGAACCATAGCACAGCACATTCAGTCTGTACCGCATCATCCAGTGTCTGCGCGTACCATTTGACGCCGTTTGCAGCAGAGTGGTCTGTCCGCAAGACGTCCATTGCTTCGTCTACCCTTGACGCAGAACCACAGACGTCTCTGCCGCCAATGGTGCGATGAAAGAAGGATGTGGACGGCACAATGGAATGAAATTGTCTTTACTGACGAGCCACGCTTCTGTCTGCAACACCACGATGGTCGGATTCGAGTCTGGAGACACCGTGGAGAGAGGATGCTGAACAGCTGCGTTATGCACCGCCACACTGGTCCTGCACCGGGTATTATGGTATGGGGCGGTATTGGATATCACTCTCGCACTCCTCTAGTACGCATTGCCGGTACTTTAAAAAGCCAGCGCTACATCTCCGAGGTGTTGGAGCCAGTTGTCCTTCCTTACCTTCAGGGCTTGCCCACAGCCATATTTCAACAGGATAATGCGCGACCACACGTGGCACGCATTGTCCAAAGGTTCTTCGTCAATCGCCAGATTGAATTGCTTCCCTGGCCAGCTCGCTCTCCGGATCTTTCGCCGATAGAAAACATGTGGTCCATGGTTGCTCAACGATTGACCCAGATTACATCCCCGGCTGCCACACCAGATCAACTTTGGCAACGCGTGGAAGCTGCTTGGTCTGCTGTACCCCAAGAACACATCCAAAGTCTCTTTGAATCAATGCCGAGGCGTGTGGCAGCGGTGATCTCCAACAATGGCGGCTACTCTGGCTACTGATTTTGGCAGGAACCACACTTCACAGAAGTCTATAAATTTAATCATTTGATGCTTGGTCAACATGTTATCTACAAAATAAATACTGTTGCGATATCTCTTGTCTTTCTTGGTGTTGCAATTTGGGTGGCCAGCAGTGTACATTAAATTAATTCAAATTACCTCAATTCATTCAACTTGGGTCTGATATCTTTATATTAAGGGGATGTGTGAGGGCCCATCAAAATTTGCTTTTTTTTAATAACACATATTTTCTGATCAAATGAACATTTTTGTTTTTGGTGCTTTATCCAGGGCCTCTTTTCAAGTGAATGTCGGAGAGATCTTTTTTCTTTTAACAGTGTCTTTTTCAAAGCAATGTAACAATGAAGATTCGGCAGAATAGAAGGAAATTCACGAGACACCAATTACGCGGTAAACAAGCGTAAGTTTTCTTGCCCACCATCAACTAAACATGCGCCACCATCCAGCAAAAAAAAAAAAATAGAGCACAGTAGCTCTAATGACACACTTCCAGTGAATGTAATCTCTTGACCTCAACACCCTTACCAAACGACCGACAACAACAAATTGAGCCATTAAAATCGTGGCGTCACCCGACACGTGACATTCTGATGATGACGTAGGCGTCCTTCTTAATGAGGAGATGTTCTCTCTAACCATGGACTGGAGGCTATGAATTCGAATTGCAGCCTGTACGCGAGAAGTAATTAATTTTCAGAGGAGGAGAGGTTGGACGGGGGTGAGCTCCTTTAATTATTGCTGTAAGGGAATGAAGAGCAGCGCCCGTAATTTTACGCCTACAGATCTCTCCCCTCGCAGTTTCAGGAAAATCTGGATAAACTGGGAGGAAAAAACATTTAAACCAACGCAGAACGCATTTATATTCAAATGCTCATCTTCACAGAGTGCAAATAAACGCCTCTTCGTTAATTAATTATGTTGATTTATTCTATGCATTTCCTCCGCCAAAAGAAGATGATGCTGACAGGCATTGTTATCTTGGTGCAGGAATTTAACAATGACCGTGCGCGTGTGTGTGTGTGCGTGCGGGCCACGCCACTCAAAATTTACTCTTTGTTCAGTGCCGCACTGCACGTTTTGGATAGCCGTGTATATGCAATAATCTGTCTATATCTAATTATTTTTCTTGAGACCAGACACATCTGTATCACGGACCCACGAACACAGTGATGTTCTGAGGCCCCACTTCTACACCTGGCCCTTTAATTGTTGATAGGTTGCCATTATTATTCCTTCTCCGGGCAAAACAATAAAAAACTGGTTTGAAATCAGTGAATCCCCGGTTTTTACCTAGGTGCGATCGAAAAAATATACATACGCATAGCTGGTTTGTTATTTCCATCCGGGGACAACAGAAAAAATAAATCGAACGTACGCAAAGATCTGGCTTCCCGTGTTTCCTCGGGTGCAACCACAAAAAAAAATTCCATACACAACCAAAGCTAGTTTGCTGCTTTCACCGAGGTGCGACAAAAAAAAGAAATAGGAAAACGGGAAGCTGGTTTCCCGCTTCTACCAAGGTACAACCGAAAAAATCATGCACACGCAAAAATGGTTTCTTGTTTTACCCAGTTGCTACTGAAATAAACCACGCATGCGCAAAGCTGGCTTGTTTTGTCTTCCCAGGTGCAAACGTAAAAATCATACATACATATAGCTGGTTATCTATTTTTACCCAGGTGCAAACGGGGAAAATTTTGCATACAAGTTGGTTTCCTGTTTTTACTCAGGTGCAACAGAAAAAAGAATCATACGTACGCAAAGCTGATTTCTGTTTTTCACCAGGTGCAGCCGGAAAAAACCATACGCAACAAAAGCTGCTTACGCAACAACAACCGAAAAAATACATAAAAATTTGCAGCTGGTTTCCTGTTTTTACCCAGGTGCAAACGAAAAAAGAAAAACACATACGGAAAGCTGGTTTCCTGTTTTTACCCAGGTGCCACCAAAGTGTGAGAAAAGGGGGATGAAAGACATGAAGTGAGACAATTTCGTCCCATATTTGGCGGGACACAAACATCATTTACCAATATGGTAATAATCTCTTCGAGAAGGGTGATCGCTCCCTCCACCAACTTTCTATATGTGGGTGCCTAGGTAAATATCCCGAATTCAGTCAACACCTTCTACAGCAGAAAGCCTCCACACGAAGCTCGTGACGTCACTGAAGTCATTTTTTCCATTTCACCTGTAGTTATTGGATATTGTAGTTATTGATACTGTAGTTATTGACTGCAAAAGAAGGTAAAGATTTCGCATACGTCGGACTGCTATATCCAATGATTGACTACAGGTGAAATGGACGACTTCAGTGACGTCAAAGCTTCGCTCGGAGGGCTTTCTGCTATGGAAGATGTTGATTCAGTTCACTTAGGTGGGCATTACACTATCAAAGTTTGATAACGGTTCGTTTATCAAACTTGAAAAATGCAACCAATAGGCGGATCAATCAAGTTCGCTCGAATGTAACAGATGTGCTTATTAGTTACATTTTTCAAGTTTGATAAAATCCCATTTATAAAACAAAAAATGCAACCAATAAAGCTCATAGGTTACATTCGAGCAAATGCAACCAATAAGCTTATTGGTTGAATTTTTCAAGTTTTATAAAAGTTTTGTAAAAGTGCAAACTGATTGGTTGCATTAGCTCGAATGTAACCGATCAGCTTATTCGTTGTATTTTTCAAGTTTTATACAAGCATTTTTCCAAAACTTTTATAGTGTAATCCCGGTCTTACACTATAAAAGTTTTCTAAACGCTCTTTGATGAAACTTGAAAAATGCAAGCAATAAGCGCATCAGTTACATTCGCTCGAAAGTAACCGACACGCTTACTGGTTGCATTTTTCAAATTTTATAAAATAACATTATAGTGTAATCCCGACCTTATTTAATAAGATAAATATACTCCATAATCGTAGTAATATTATCTCCACATGGTCAATTTCCTCCAATATTATCAAATTTCCAACATTTTCTCCACATAGTCGTTTCCATGATGGACTAAACATTTTCAAAAATCAGGTCAATTATTGCCCCAAGAAACTTTCATGTCACCCAGCCGCCATCACCTCGATTGGTTCCACATAACTTGGGAGAGAATCCAAGTTATTAAATTCTAAAATATGTGGGAAGTTCCAACAAACTTTTTTTTTGTTTGTGTGTGTGTGATTCAAAGCCAGTTTTTCTCGGAAAAGTCTCCAGAATGTCCGGATGTTTCTGGCAACTCACCAAAAGAAAAATCCCAATAAAAACAGAGAGAACGATATTTAAGGATGTTGGAAATGGTTGCGGTCGCATCGATTGTGAACTTGTACATAGCATGTGTCCTCGTACGTGTTATGTCATAGCGAAAGCAGTATCTCCCACTTTCTTCGAAATATCATTGAGGTGGAAACCATTCTTGGAGCATTCGGAGAGATGGTTTTGAGTGCTTGTTTAATGGCCGTAAGGAAGTGTTTTGTTTTTTTTCAGTGACTTTTATTGCTCACACGTATTGTATTGTCTTCAGGAATTTGTTGTACTTTTGGCCCAAGATTTGAAATTAGTCATGTTTGTTCTGCGAATTCTTCTCTGGGGAAAATTTCTTTCGTTTCCTTTAGCAAAAAAACTACGCTTGTAAAGTTCGGATGAACATCAAGCAGGTGTCCGCCAAGTCGCATCTTAGATTCTTGATTAACGCATCAAAACCCAATTTCACTCCATCGAATTCCATTAGGGGTCATTCAAGTATTACGTCATCATCGATGGGGGGGGGGGTTCCGATTTGCTGACTTTTGATGACAGGGGGGGGGGTTTGGATAATGCTTACGTCATCGACCACCCTTTATGAAAATATGAGTTAGGATTCAGAAGGGCAGAGCTGATGACGAAATTTTGCTGACGAGAGGGGGGAGGGGGTCAGCATTTTGCTGACTTTTGCTGACAAGGGGGGGTCAAAACTGGCTAAAAATTTGCTTACGTAATACTTGAACCGACAAACGATTCATCGAACGAAAATTCGCCGAATAAAGATTCGTCGAGGTGAAAATTCACCGATAAACGATTCATCGGAAGAAAATAAAATCGACAGGAAATGTGTCGCCGACAACGTATTAATAATCACTCACAGAGCTGGTGAGTGATTGAACTAGTAAGCAAGTGAGTGACCGACATGTTGAACAAGAGAGTGACAAAGTGAGCGGACAAGTTATTCACTCACTTCACTTTCCCAATCTCCTGTTCGCTGGATCTCAATTGTTGACTTGTTCACTCATTTTTGCTTTTTTTACTCACTCCCACACTTATAAAGACTTATAATCCCAAAATTATAAAGACCCTTCTCTGGCCCACTATTATTCTCGCGCTGGGCCATGCGTCTGGCAGGGATGGTCCTAAAAGCGATAAAATATGCTACTGCATATGCACTCATGCATTTGCATATAATATGCAACTCTACTCATGCTCAAAAAACACTTGACTAGAAAGTCATCACACAACATTTCAAAAAAAGTCAAGTTTTACATAAACATACATCGGAAAATACTAAAATTTCTTTGAACATCATGCAAGAAAAGAACATGATCATGTCAAAGAAAGGAGATGACAGAAACGACAGCTGAAGAGCCCGTATTCGACGCTTTGGCATCGATTTCGATGCTTACGGGATGAGGTATTCCAATGGAAATCCATCGACCAACAACAACACATTTCTTTAAAAAAAACGGGGGAAAATCCTCTTCTCCTGGAATTCAAGCAAACCAAAATAATAATAATAAGGAGGACATGTTTTTCCCGGAAAAAAAAATGCCAAAGGTTATATTTTTTTTCCTTATCTTCAAGCTGTCAGATCCCATTTTGTTACACCGCCAATAGCACTTTCATGGCTATAGAAAAGGAAATGTATTGACAGGAGAAAAAAAGGAAACGCACAACTTTTACATCCATTCCCCAAAAAAAAAGCAAGAAGGAATCAATCGAATACTTTATCGATTGAGATGCTATTTTTTTCCAAGAATAAGAAACTTTTTTGGTGTTTTTTCCCCTATATTTCCCGATTTTGGGCCATATTTTCTGGATGAAACATGTTTTGTGGATAGTGAAAAGTCCCAAGATGCGGTCCTGGCATCTTGGGACCTAAAAATTTAAAAAAACACATTTCTACTCACTTTATACACGCATACAGTGGGAGCTCCCCATTAACGGACACCTCACGATAACGGACACTTTTCTAATCCCCGGTCCCGTGCGATAGGTCTTTAATGTACAGGGTGGGCAAAAAGTCAGTAAAAACTTTAAAAATGAATAAAAACCGGAAAAATAACCGAAATAAAAAAAAGGTTTGCAGAGTTAGAGAGTTTTAGTTTGCAGGGTTTCGATAGAGGTCACGGGGATTTTTTTAAGAAGGAAAAAATAACTAAAAAAACAACTGATAGGTGGTGCTGACGTACACAAGTCGAAGAAAAGATACGCAAATAACGAACAGAATGCCTCCAAATCGTTTATTACAGCAGTATATGTTCCACATGACCACCACCACCACAGGGGATAACACAGTCATTCCCAACGTGGGCGTTAACTGGCCGTGGGTGCCCCCCTGAGGGCGATGGAATGACTCGTGGGGTGATGGAAGCTACGGGTATAACATAGGATCCTATGGATTAGATTGCTTTGGGGAGCGATGGGAGAAAAAAATTTCTGAAGAAGGGGGCGATGTGTGGGACAAAAAAGGTTGGGAAACTATGGGATAACACATTGCAGGCGAGTGAGTCACAAATGCAGCAACGACAGAGTGCAGCAGGTCCAAATACAAGGTTTACAACGGTGAACTGCTTGTGGATAAGGAGCACAAGTTCTTATAACCGTCTCATTTGCATATTTCCACCGAAGTCGCTCGTACCAGCACCACCTATCGGATGTTTTTTTTTAGTTTTTTCTTTCCTGTCTTAAAAAAATTCCCGTGACCTAGCGATGCTATCCCTACAAACCGTTTTTTATGTCGGTTTTTTTCCGGTTTTTATTCATTTTTAAAGTTTCTACGGACTTTTTGCCCACCCTGTATTTCACTCCCCGTTAGCGGACGTAAAATCAGGCGAACTCTAATTCTTTCCCAAACTCTAATTCTTCAGATTTTGGTCGGAAAACCGAAAATTAATCATATCCAACTTAGATTGTGTTTTTATCCCAAGCTCGTGTTGGTAAATATGATAAATCGTCAATTAATTACTTAATTAAGTAGACATAACTATGATCCAGCATGGTCAATTCAAATGGTAATGAAATCAATAGGCTTTCTGGATATTTTATGCCGAGGTGAACAGAAAAAAAGTGGCACTTCTCTCCGCCGGGAATCGAACCAAGCGCACTGACCATCATATGATAGAGAGATGTACGCATCGACATATTTACTATTTTATTCCGCTTGTATGTATTGACATCTCCGAAATGTTAGGGGGAATTGCGGAATGTGCATTGGATGCACAGATGTTCTATTTCATTTTGCATTTCAAACGTACTGAAAATATGTTTCCCGGTGATGGCTTTACGGTTACGAATCCAGGATATATATACCAATCACATGGTTAGTTAGTGGACTACTCATCGCCTCTCGCGATATTCTTGGCGATATCTATATAAAACTTTTCACTTTGTGTTGGCTTCACCTTTATTGGTGGGTGAACTTCAATTCCCTTTTTTTTTTCACAATAATAAAACTTTTCACATAATCAACATCACACGTATCTGCCACTTTGCATGATCTTTATTTGATCACTCAATAACGCAAATGGTCTCCATCATTTTACAAACTACACGCCTCACATTCACGTCTGCACATAGGCAGCTCCCGAGACCCACTGATCGTCCAAGGTCTCTCTTCTGTCCTCCTTTGTCCCTCAAAGGCAGGTGTCCCGATGTTTCGGCGATTCCATTTTAAAGAACAAGGAGGGTTCTCTTCGCTTCAACTTCTGCCATTCGTGTCTTTAGGAAGCACATCTCACACGCCCCCACCAAGAGAGAAACTTGCCTAGCAGAGGCTGGTTTTCTCTTAAAAACACAATAAGCATGAGTTTCTAATAAATCTTTCCCTCTCTTTACAAAAATTCACACATGGAATTCAGACTTACATACATGTTCAAAAAAAAAACAAGAATTAAAATTTAAGCCAAAATACGTTCTGCAATAGAGATGACCATATATGCATAAATATACATATCCATGTATTGCATACATACACAACAATATTCACATATATGAAATATATATATTCTGTTCCCTGTCTGTTTGAATGTTCCGGGTACAATACTATGATTAACTCACGTGTACGAAATGTACATAGCAATATCAAAAAATATATATATAGAATACATCCTTCAGATTTAATATCCGAATACGAGATACGCACATACATTACAAAAAAAAATACTACAATCGTGATAATGCATCTGGTACCTGATTTAACGCACCAGCTTTATGTACAATCTGAAAATTCCATCTTTGCAGTGCCAGAGCCCAGCGCATCAATTTTGGGCTTTTGGGTGTTGTATCTTGCAAATAAGTCAGTGGATTGTGGTCAGTTATTATTTCGATTTTCGTCCCAATTACCCATTTTTCAAATTTCTTCAAAACAAAAAGAATGGCCCACGCTTCCTTTTCTATGGTGGCCCATTTCCTCTGAGTATCATTAAGTTTTTGACTCACGAAAGCGATCGGTTTGTACTGGCCCTCGGCATCCATCTGTGTGAGACATCCTCCTACCGCAACGCATGATGCATCTGCATGTACCTGAAAATTTTTGTTGAACTGTGGTGTAGCTAGATAAGTTACTCGGCATAATGCATCCTTTAACTTCTGGAAAGATTCTTCCTCTATCTTTCCCCAACAAACTTTATTTGGAGATCCCTTCTTGGTGAGGTCAGTCAAAGGCGCTGACAGGGCCGCGTAGTTTGGAATATAAGAACGATAAAACCCCATTAACCCCAACACCGAGCGCACTTGTTTTTTATCAACAGGTGCCTTCAGGTTTTTGATAGCCAACACCTTTTCCTCGTCTGGCCCATGTCTTCCGTTCCCGATTCTATGTCCCAAGTATTTTATCTCTTTCGCTGCGAAGTTACATTTTTGCATACGTATGGAAAAACCGTAGTTATCTAGTTCTCTCAGCACTGCAGATATATGCATAAGGTGTTCCTCCCAGGTTTTAGAAAATATTATTATATCGTCTATGTAAGCCTGAGCATATTCATGATGTTCCCTGAGAACCCGATTCATTTGTTTTTGAAACGTACCACTGGCCCCGACCAACCCGAACGGCATGGTCTTCCATTGGTATACGCCATTGTGAGTCGCGAAAGCCGTAAGATGTCGACAGTTTTCGTCCATTTTGATTTGCCAATATCCTTTCAATAAATCTAAGCTGGTAAGCCAACACGCCCCTCCTGCCACGTACATTAGTTCTTGAATGTCTTTCATCGGAAAGACGGGGACCTTAGTCACTGAATTCAGTGCTCGATAGTCAATACACATACGAATGGAGGAGTCTTTCTTTGCAACACATACTACAGGGAATACAATTTCTGCCTCTGATATCTCAATAAGATTCCAGTCTAACAACTCTTGAATTTGTTTATCGACCTCTGCGCGATATGCCATTGGTATTTTGTAACAATGAGGTTTTTTCCGTGTGGCATTGGGTACCAATTCAATCGTGTGTTCGCCAACCTTAGCTGGTTGAACTGGTCTCGTGAACAAGATCCTATGCTTAAAAATGAGATTTTTTAAATCAGCTGATTGCCGTTTATTAAGTGAATCTATATTAAGATCATTTAGCCCTTTAAAAAAATCAGTGGCCTTTGAAGTTTGGGTGGGGCATGTCTCCACTCTTCCAAAATCTTCATCCCCTTCGAAAATAATACTGGCCGAATTTACACATGAGGAGAATTTCCTGATTTTGTTTTCATGTACATGTTTTACACTGCCATCCCCCATCTCAATTAGAAATGAGTGCTGGCCCTTTTGTTCCTTGATAAAACCCGGACCTTGCCACCTAGCGTAGATTTTGCTGTTAGAGTCTGGTATTAACACTATGACTTTGTCCCCCTGTTTGAATGATCTAACCGAAGACCTCAGATTATAATATTTCGCCATTCTATCTTGTTGTACTTGAGCAGTAAGATTTGCTTGTTCCGCTGCTCTTTCCAACCGACATTTCATATCATGTAGGTACAACGATATCGGTTTCGTGTTCAATTGCAACCCGTCATATTTGCCTGTCCATGTATTTTTCAAAATGCATAATGGGCCTTGTGGAGGTCTGCCATATAGAAGTTGAAATGGTGCGACTCCCGTAGTATTATTAGGAATTTCCCGATACGCCCACAAAGCATATGGCAGTTGCAGATGCCATTTCCTACCTTCGGCGTGTATAATGTGGTTCAACATCCTTTTCAACGTTTGATTGAATCTTTCAACCAATCCATTTGATTGGGGGTATCCAGGAGTTGAAAATCTCGGGCACGCTCCAATTCTTCTCTCGAATTCTTTAGTCAACTCCGCATTGAAGTTGGTACCATTGTCTGATGCTATGACATTAGGTATGCCCGTTCTAGCAAAGATGCTTAATAATGCCTCACAAGTGCTTTTTGCAGAGATGCCAGTGAGTGGCAAAGCCTCCGCCCACCTGGTATGTTGATCGACCAGACATAAAATGTATTTATGCCCCTTAGAACTACTAGGGGTTATTGGACCGATTATGTCAACATTGACCACCTGGAAAGGCAATTCTGGTCTTGTTACGGGAGTTATTGGGGCTCTTTCCCTCGTTAATACTCGTTTAGTCAATTGACATTCTTCACACAGCTCACAGTACCTTTCGGCATCCTTCTTCAGAGTGTCCCAGAAGAAAGAGTACCGTATTCTTTCGATTGTTTTTCTTTTTCCCATGTGTCCTGCAAATACCGAGGAATGCGCTAGTTTCAATACTTCATCTCTTCTGCCCTTGGGCAGAACTAGCTGCATCACAGTTTCTCCCAGAATCTTATCTCGATGCCATAAAAGTTCCCCAGCAACAAAGTAGTTTGCTTTCCCAATTTTCGCGTTATCCCATGCTCCACGTAAATCCGAACACAAATTTTGTTCCCGAAGGAACTGATCTGTCGATGACAGCATTTTATCCTTTTCATCTAAATTGCTTCTTTCTTGATCCATCCCTTCATTATCAATTTCCTCGGAAAACTCGTAACTCTTGCCTTCTTGATCATTCTCGGACATTTTCTTGGGTTCCATCATCCCTGCCTTGGAGTTAATCTCCTCTGTTTCTATTTTTCGAGTGTCGAGCGAATTCCCCTCTTCCACACACAGCATATTTCTTACGTCTGGTGGCAACAAAACGTCTTCCACCAAATTCTTGGCTATCGCACACAATACCTCCTGGTGTATCACGTTTGATCTATCCCCAACCGCCATTCCTAAAGGAATGCTTAAAAGTGGGCATTTTACCGCAGGTCCGAAAATACCTTTTAAAAAAATAGTCGGCCTCCCTTCTGTTTGGATTTCAGGAAGTACATCCTGTCTTACTACGGTAATCTCGCTACCAGAATCTACGAGAGCATAAACTAGTTTCCCGTTTACACTTATTGGAATTCTTTCTAATTTGCTAAGATGTTCTCGAACAGACTTTCCCGAAGTTGTTTCCCCAAAAGATCGGACTTTTGCCACCACCACCCTTTCGTGTTCGTCTGTCTCTTCTCCCAAAGTTCGGGTATGGTTTATGTTAGCTTTTTTTTCACCTTCAAATTCAGTAAATTTTCGCTTCTCCAGAATGGGACAGTTACGTCTGAAATGAAATTTTGAATTACATTCAAAACAAGTGGGTTTTCTCCAACTCTCCCTGTATTGTGCTCCTTTACTGTTCCCATCGAAGAGTTTGTTCTCTGTCCGTCTATCGTGAAACTGCCCATGAACTCTGTCACTCCAACTGCCTCGACGTCTTTCCCTCGGACTCGAAGCCATTTCTCTTCCCCTCGATGCGAAAAAAATATCACATTCTCTCCCAAGGTCCCTAGGTTTAAACCACTCCCCGTTTTGTCGGATTCCAATGTGGTACGCTGTCTCCCGGTCCAGTGTCTGGAATAATTTATCGGCTACAACCAATGAGTTCACACTTTCGAAATCCGTGGCTCCTCTCATCCTGATATATTGTTCCCATTGCGACGTAAGCCTTGTGGCAAACTGCATGAACGTCTCTTCCTCGTTCCGACTCGCTTTTTGGAAGTTTTCGAGACATGTCTGCGGGGAGGGCTGATACTCCCTCAACACAATTAATTTCAACTCCTTATAATCATCATATTTGTCACTGCTCAAACATGTCAATAGATTAGCAGCTCTCTCCCCCAGCATGCAAATCAAAATTTTTGCCCTTGCCGCCTCAGGTACATTTTCACTCTCGAAAGCTTTCTCAAGACTGGTGAAAAAATAGCTCCAACCCTCAGGTTCAGACGGGACTTTGACTGTCAACATCTTTACTACCTTCACGAAATCATCTAAAGTCTTAACCTTACTTCCAGACTCGTTTGAGCCACTTTGATTTTCCATGCCAATACGCATTTTTTCTAGGGCTAAACGCTCCTCGCTTTCTAATCGAAATTGGAGTTCTCTTTCTCTTTGATAAATCTCTCTCTGAATCTCCTCCTTCTCTACTCTTTCGCGCCTTATAGTAATTAATAGTTCTCTAACTATTTCCTCATCGTAGGCCTTATTACCCAAAATGATATCTTTCAATTCCATTACCTTGATATCAGGTGCCACTGCCTCACCAAGCTCAATGGCCAGTATCTTCAGTTCCTCTTTGCGGTATTTCATCAGAAAAGTCATTTTCCTGTCACTCAATGAGCCGAAATTCAAAAACACTATCGGATTCCTACTATCTACCGAATTTGTTGAAAAAATTAAAAAGTTTCATGCAACGAATGATCTCACCCACGCATTTTTCTTCTTTTTTTTTCGAAAGGCAAAGGAAAAAAAAAAACCAAACAAAAAGACAGTAAAAATACAAGAAACACACTGATCACGATTTGCGGTTACACTGGCAACAAACACAAAAAAAATAAAATCTTCAAACCAAAACTGTCTGAACTCCATATATTTACCGCCGAGAGAGAGAAAAAAAAAAAAATTACTCACGCCACCGAACTTATCGTTTGTACCAGGAGACTATCGTTTCCTTTTCGTTGTTTGGGTTCTCTTCTTGCCGGCGTCGCCTCGATGTATACGTTTGTTTCTCTCACTCGCTACCGATGTATCGGGCTCATCACATACACATCACCAGTTTCTTCCGAAAGGCACCGCTGCGACCACTGTTGGCTTCACCTTTATTGGTGGGTGAACTTCAATTCCCTTTTTTTTTTCACAATAATAAAACTTTTCACATAATCAACATCACACGTATCTGCCACTTTGCATGATCTTTATTTGATCACTCAATAACGCAAATGGTCTCCATCATTTTACAAACTACACGCCTCACATTCACGTCTGCACATAGGCAGCTCCCGAGACCCACTGATCGTCCAAGGTCTCTCTTCTGTCCTCCTTTGTCCCTCAAAGGCAGGTGTCCCGATGTTTCGGCGATTCCATTTTAAAGAACAAGGAGGGTTCTCTTCGCTTCAACTTCTGCCATTCGTGTCTTTAGGAAGCACATCTCACACTTTGTTTCCCTTTTTGCAGGATTTCGAATTCATTCTTGGCATCTATTGGCATTCAAAATATTAATATATCTACCTTTTTTTGTGACCTATAGTGATTAAACCGGTTGTTTTTTTTTTACATTTTTGGGCATATTTAAATGAGTAGAATCAGTGGTAATTTTTTGAAAACTTTTTGAAGACGTCACCTTGAGACCCTTTCCTTGTCAGGTCAATTGTATAAAGGAAATACTTTTTTCTGGATGTTATGCCAAGGTAAACTCGCAATGGTCGAGACACGACCATTCCTTCCTTATTTACGCACAGTGGCGCCAAGCACCGAAGTAGAGGCTCAGTACCGTGACGTCTTTCTTTGATGTATTGGGCTGGCAATGAAAGGGTGCCAATGCGAAGTCTTCAAAAAGTTTTGGGGGGAAAAAATGCCCGATTGATTTTACTCATTTGGCCACTTTGCGCTCAAATACTGCGTTTAAACGCGTGTGGAATAAACTCACTCTCTCTCTCTCTCTCTCTCTCTCTCTCTGTCTGTTTTCCTTCCTCTTTCCTCATTACCGCGGGCTTTGTTGCAACCCTATGAAGTTATTCTTGTTAGCCTTCCTTTTATTTCCTTACAATTATTAATGATTCTTTCCCACATATGATGTATTATCCTTCTATTATGTACTATAAGAGCAAAAGAGTAGAGGCAGGGTGAGGGTGAAAAGAGAAATATACTTCACATACCCCCTCTTCTCTCTTATCTCTGTCCCCCCTCTCTCTTTCTTAGGGTCCATTCAAGTATTACGTACACAAATTTTTAGCCATTTTTGACCCCCCCTCTCCCCCCCCCACTTGTCAGCAAAATTTCGTCATCAGCTCTGCCCCTCTGAATCCTAACTCATATTTTCATGAGGGGTGGTTGATGACGTAAGCATTATCCAAACCCCCCCCTCCTCCCTTGTCATCAAAAGTCAGCAAATCGGAAACCCCCTCCCATCGATGATGACGTAATACTTGAACGGCCCTGTATCTGTATTTTTCCGTTATACTGTTTTCCTTTCATTTTATTTTTCTTCCTTTTCTTCAACTATCTCCAACTTCTTTCCTTAACGTGCTGCTAGGTTAAGGCAAGGTTACCGTATTTATCGCCCGTTCGTCAAATGGAGATCATCCGAATTTTTTGCCAATACCTTGCAAGCGAAAGGGTTGAAGACCAATTCAAATTGGAGGATGATTCCTGTTCCCCCCCCCCCTCTCGTTGGGCCACTGGAACAGGTCCTACCGACTTTTTTATTCAAACATTTCTCGGAAGTAGATAAGTCTCCTGCGTATTTCTACCGGACAATTCCGGGGTATTTTTGGGGATATGTAAGCCTCCTCCGCATTTCAAATTGTAAGCTACGTGAGCACCGCACGCATCTCAAAGAGTAGGCTACGCAAGCATTCGCACGCATTTCTAAAGTAAGGAGGCCTCTCCGACGCAAGGAGAGTAAACACAGCTTTTCTTCTATGCATTTTAAGGGATAGAAAAAATACATAGAATAAACAAACCTGAATATACAAACCTGAATAAACAAAATTTGAATATAGATTCAAAGGGGTAGATAATCCTCGTATGCATTTCTAGTGGTCAAGATTAAGGTATTTCTGGGGATACGCATGCCTCCTACGCATTTCAAAGAGTATCCATTTCTATTCTGAAGCCCTACGCATTTTCAAGAATAAAAGGCCTTCTGCGCATTTCGTGGAATAAATGAGATTCCTACGCATTCCCAGGAATGAACAAACCTTCTACTCGTTTCTAGCATTGAATAAGTCACCTGAACATTTCTAGAGGATAAATAAACCTCATGCGCATTTCCAGTGGGAAAATCTGAGTCACTTCTAAGGATACACATTTCTTCTGCACATTTGAAATATTACGTATTTTCAAGAAGTAAGCCTCCTGCACATTTGTATTGAGCAAGTCTAAGGCGTTTCTGGGGCTGGGGATACGCATCGCTCCTACAGATTTCGAGGAGTGCGCAAACATGTTATACATTTCAAGGGGGTACGCTCGTACTTTTACGGTTTTCTAGATGTAATCAATCAAGCCTCCAACGTGTATTTTTCAGTAAAGTACAATCCCTCTTTTGCAAGCTATGGCGAAACAGAAAAGTTATCCGTAAAAGAGGGTTGACCGCTTATCAGGGGTTTTAAATGCATACTTTTGTTATGCAAGAGTTATTACGATTCAGCCAAGGCCGTAGCGTGCCTTCTCGGGGCTCTGGGCCCAGCATTTTTTTTCTTGGGGGCTCCCACTGAAAGGGCTATGATCAGAAAAAAAGGGGGTTTATGGGGGCCCAAAGTTTTGACTTTGGGACCAGAAGCGTGGCCCGGTTGCCCCTGCCTAGTTACAGGCTTGGTATTCAGCTGTAAAAGGAGCGTGACCTTTAAGAGGGGGTTTTATTGTATAGGCCTACTCATGATTTCTACTCAATTTTTGAGGTACACAACGCACGTCTCCCACGCATTTAGACTTGGTGCACAAGCATTTCAAGCATTTTCGACGCTGTTCGTATGTATCGTATCCACTTTTTAAATGTTGAATTTCTATATACTAATTTAATAAAACGGGGGTTTTTGTTTTTCGTTCTTTTTAATTACTAAATTCTACTAGAAGTAAAATTTCCGAACAAAAAAATCTATTATTTACTGCAAATTCGACATTTTCTACGCGGAGAGATTATTCCTGGGGGAGATAATATAATGAAAGAACTTGATACTTGAAAGGAAGATGGGCAAACAAAGCTGTTTTTAAGAAAACTAGTAAAATTCTGCAAGCATCAGCAGAAGAAGGAAGCTGGAAACAAACACTGGATGACATTGTGGAAAGCGTGTTGAGGAAGCCCGAAATCCTAGATAAGTGCCCTGACTAAGGCTCCTTTTCAGAAAAAATAGAATGAAGGGATATTTTTAGACAACATCATCATTAGAGTCTACAGCGTAGGGAAAATAAAGACATCAATAAGCACTTTCCTGTAAAGAGGTCTTCAACAAAAACCATACACAAATACTGTGCTTTTTTTTCTCTAAAACTTAATTAATTATATCGAATAATCATTCTGGTCAGTATTGCATGAAATGTGGGCGCTTAACAATAGATGTTCTTTTTTTGATGAAATTTTGTTTACTTTTGATGCTTGGTGCACAAAGTGAATTCCGAGGACCAAGTATTTCCCACAACTTGTGCAGGTAAAGAAAGTGTTCTAGCTTGAAAATGTTAAAACTTACAGATGTGTAAGAGAATATAGCCTGTGTCTAGAAGTTTGTGAGGCTTGAGTACTTCTAAAAATGCATCTTGAAATGCGTAAAAGGCTTTGCGTTGCTCTAGAAATGCGTAGGAGACTTCCACATCCTTAGAAATGCGTTAGACTCAGCGTGTATCTAGAAGTACTCAGGAGACTTCCTTATCGTTATAAATGCTAAGACCCTAGTTTGCATCTAGAAATGCGTATGCGTAGAAATTTTGTGCACCTCTAGAAATGCGTACAATCCTAGCATGTATCAATGCGTATGCGTATAATGCGTATGAGAATTGCGTATTCCTAGAAATGCGAAAGAAACTAGCGTGCCCCTAAAAATGCATAAAAAACGTGGCATGTACCTAGAAATGAGTAAGACTCTATCATGTACTTAGAAGCACCTAGAGTAAGACCCTGGCGTATACCCAGAAATGAGTAAAATCCTAGCACGTACCTATTTATGCGTAAGACCCTTAACATATGTATCTAGAAATGCGTATGAGAATGGCGTATTCCTAGAAATGCGCAAGAGACTAGCGTGCCCCTAAAAATGCGTGGCACCCTCGCACGTATCTAGAAATACGTAGGTGTCCTTATAGAAATGCGTAGAATGCCTGCGTAATTCTAGAAATCCGTTTTAGACTTGCGTACCTATAGATATCCGTAAGACTATGTACGTAGACTTGTACGTGGAAATGTGCGTCCGAGACTTGCGTATCCTTTGAAATGTGCGTAGGAGACTTGCGTATCCTTAGAAATGTGTAGGATTCTTACGTACCCTTAGAAATGCGTAGGAGGCTTACGTACCTCTCGAAATGTGTAGGATTCTTGCGTATCCTTAAAAATGAGTACGAGACTTGCGTAGCTCTAGAAATGTGTAAGACCCTAGCATGCATCCAGAAATGCGTAGGAGATTTCCGCATCCCTAGACATACGTAAGAGGCTGGCGTGTCCCAATAAATCCGCAGGAAGCTGGTGTGTCCCTATAATTCCGTAAAAGAAGCTGGCGTATCCCCTAAAATGTCTAAGACTACCTCATCTCTGAAGTTGCATGATAAATGTGCGTACGTAGTAATTGTAGTTCCATAGTTCCCCAGCCTTTTCTGGTCTAACCTCCCCCCCCCCCCACACACACACACACACACACACCCTTTCCCCTGAAAATAAAAAAAAAATGCCATCAGCCCTTTTTGCGAGTGGATCCTATGTTGTATCCGTGACTATTACCCATTCCCACAATCATTAGGGAGGGAACTTCTAAACTCCTCCATTACTCCTCCATTAAAATGCGTGGCACCCTCGCACGTATCTAGAAATACGTAGGTGTCCTTATAGAAATGCGTAGAATGCCTGCGTAATTCTAGAAATCCGTTTTAGACTTGCGTACCTATAGATATCCGTAAGACTATGTACGTAGACTTGTACGTGGAAATGTGCGTCCGAGACTTGCGTATCCTTTGAAATGTGCGTAGGAGACTTGCGTATCCTTAGAAATGTGTAGGATTCTTACGTACCCTTAGAAATGCGTAGGAGGCTTACGTACCTCTCGAAATGTGTAGGATTCTTGCGTATCCTTAAAAATGAGTACGAGACTTGCGTAGCTCTAGAAATGTGTAAGACCCTAGCATGCATCCAGAAATGCGTAGGAGATTTCCGCATCCCTAGACATACGTAAGAGGCTGGCGTGTCCCAATAAATCCGCAGGAAGCTGGTGTGTCCCTATAATTCCGTAAAAGAAGCTGGCGTATCCCCTAAAATGTCTAAGACTACCTCATCTCTGAAGTTGCATGATAAATGTGCGTACGTAGTAATTGTAGTTCCATAGTTCCCCAGCCTTTTCTGGTCTAACCTCCCCCCCCCCACACACACACACACACCCTTTCCCCTGAAAATAAAAAAAAAATGCCATCAGCCCTTTTTGCGAGTGGATCCTATGTTGTATCCGTGACTATTACCCATTCCCACAATCATTAGGGAGGGAACTTCTAAACTCCTCCATTACTCCTCCCTGTCAAGTTAAAGTAACGACCTATAATCCTCAGTCACTTTCCAATTGTTTTAAAGATTTAAAATTGAAATCATTTATTAGTTCCGTATTAAAAAATTAATCTACGGTATTGAATCTCATGGAAACATGTAATAGGATTAGGCAAATAATAATACATTAAAGGATTCGAATTTCTTAGAATTGCTTAAGAATTTCTTGGAAGGGGACCGAAATAATTCTAGAGATATTTGACTAGTTCTCCGTGAGTTTAAATTGCTTCTTCTAGAACCCCCCCCCCCCCGTCATCAACTAAGTCGTCGTTGTCACCTACAACTGAGATTTCAGACACCTTCCTCCTTGGCCATCTCAGGTATCCACCGACTAAGATCTCAGGTATCCAGGTAACCATGGCAACCAAATAAATAGGGAGGGACAAACTCGACAGAGAGAACTGTCTTTCGCGAACAATTTTCCCGAAAGACGGAAGCTAAGTATGAGGAAAACAGACAGAAATTGGGAAAAGATTCCCGAAGCATCTATTTTTCCCCCCTCGTTTTAACCATTGTTACTATTTAAAGGATTGTTAGCGGATCTGAGAAATCTCCGAGAAAAGAAGCGGCGGGAAAAAAAAGTCCTTTGTTGAAAAAGAGGAAAATGCTATTTCGGATAATGCGTGGGATCATGACAACTGCGAGGCGCATAAGGACGACATAATGATTATTTTTAATATCTTTTCTTTTGACTCGATTCGCAATTATTTTCGAAATAATCTCTTTTCCTGATGCTTGAAGACGTTGGAAGAATTGCAAGGAGAGAGAGAGAGAGAGAGAGAGAAGAAAGAGAGATAGAGTACACTGCCTGGCCAAAAAAATAATACATACGTAATGAAATGAGTAGGTGTGAACACTTCTAGAGAGAGAAAAATGAGTAGGAGGTGTGAATACTTCTAGAAAAATGAGTAGAATGTGTGAGCACTTCTCGACAAACAAGAAGAATGTGTGAGCACTTCTGAACAAATGAGTGGAAGATGTGAACACCCTTCTGGAAATAAGTAGAATGTGATGTATGTGAGCATTTCTATAGAAAAATGAGTAGAATGAGTGTGAACATTTCTATAGAAAAATGAGTAGAATGAGTGTGAGCACTTCTGGACAAATGAGTAGAATGAGTGTGAGCACTTCTGGACAAATAAGTAGAAGATGTGAACACCCTTCTAGAAATAAGTAGAAGGTGTGATACTTCTGGTAATGAGTAGAATGAGTGTGAGCACTTCTGGACAAATGAGTAGAATGAGTGTGAGCACTTCTGGACAAATGAGTAGAATGAGTGTGAGCACTTTTGGACAAATAAGTAGAAGATGTGAACACCCTTCTAGAAATAAGTAGAAGATGTGAACACCCTTCTAGAAATAAGTAGAAGATGCAGGGGCGTCGGAAGTGTTTCGAACCTGTGGGTGCTCGTCCTGAGTTCCCTGTAGGAAATTTCTGAATCAATTCTGTGGGTGCTTGGACCTGTTTTACAAACTTCCGTGGGTGATCGAGCACCCACAGCACCCCCGACTCCGACGCCACTGAGAAGATATGAACACAGATGTGTAATGAGTAGAAAGGTCGCGTATTTCTCGAAAAGCATAGAAGAATTGTGAACTTATAGAAATCCGTTGAAAGCGTGCGTATTCTTGGAAATGTGTAGAAGATGTGTGAATTTCTCTAATATGCGAAGGAAGCTTGCGCACCCTTAGATATCCTAGATCTGAGTGAGAGACATGCATACATTCAGAAATCCGTAGAGGGCTTACGCATGTTTGAAAGTGCGCACAAACATTGCGCGCTCATCCTGGAAGTGCGTAGAAAATTCGCGCACTCATAAAAATGCATAAAAGGCTTCAAACTAAAAAAAAATGCATGAAAATTGTGAGCACTTCTAGAAATTCGTAGAACCTTTGCGCACTCATTGAATTACGTAAAAAGCTCGCGTGTTCCTGCCAATGTGTTGAAAGCTTACGCACTTCTAGAAATGTGTGAAAGATGTCCGCGTGTCCGCGTGTTTCGCGAAATGCGTGGAGTCAACCAGTGCCCTACCAATCAATAAAGCCTGCGATTTGCCGCCTAGAGAAGTTTTTTTTAGGCGGTAGAGACAAAAAAAAACCCGATTCTGACAAGTTCTAGTTGACAGATAGAGCTACTACGCACGAATTGGCGAATATCGATCCCATGTGAATAGAAATTTTGACAAAAAAACCCAAATCAAAATGCATATATCATCGTTGGATAAGTTTAGGGGGTGGGGGGGGCGTATATTTAGTGGAAAGAGCCCTTCCAAACTTGAAAATGATTCAGCGCAAAAGGTTTCCAAATTATTGGTATTTCACCGAAATCACGTCCAATCACACATCAAGAGGTAGGAGGGGTTATAAAGAGCGATACAGTGTTATTAGGGAAGGCGAGACACAGAAAAACGCTTTCCCACGTTTCATGTCAAATTTGCTCTCGGGCTTGATGGCAACTGGTCACGCAAACGGCGGATTTATATTGACCGGAATTCTACCCTCCTTGACATTTCATTCCTCCAATCATTCTACGCTCACGTTTCCGTGCGTGCCGACGTAGATATATCTACTATTGCTGCTACGCTCCTAATCCGAGTATATTGTCTCGTTGAATCCAATCATCGAGAATAAGATATTGAAGTACCTTTCGTGGTAAGTATAAGATGCAGCGCTTTCATTTTCTTATGCGTGCACTATTAACCCTTTAAGCGTTTGTTCTTTTTAATTTTCCAGACCCCGCATTATAACTACCGCAATGGGAATCACTAAACCTACTAGAAATTGCCACATATTTTCAAGAAGAATATTTTTTTTTTCGATTGCGATAGCTGATGAATGATTCCGCCCACCCACCAGGCACAAAATAATAATAATAATAAAGGGAAGAGAGGAAAAAGGGAACTAGTTTTTCCCCTTATTCACTCAGTATTCCCCTTTAGTTTTTTATTTACTCAGTTATCTATGCTTTAAGTTTAATCGTACAGCCTTAAAAGTCCTTCCTCTCCCCCCCCCCCATCTGTTATCAGACAAGCTGACTTCACCTACTTGCAGCTTTTTTACAGTACGTGTGGGGGAGGGGGGCAGAGTCGGACTTAAGCTGAACACACAATGAGGCAAGCGCAAGGTACGGGAGTGCATAATGGAGACCAGCGACAAAAACCACTGTATTGTTCTAAACCTCACATACTCGAGAGGAAGAGAAAGAGGCACTCAACGAGGTGCGCGATATTCGAACAACCGTGTTTGTTTTCATCTTCGAGGTGCGGATTTTCGATATCTGCTAATTGGTCGGTTTCTCCCTTTTTCGTGGAGCGATCATCATCACACCCTTGCATTTCAGAACCCCCTACGGCCATTTTCACTATCCTCTTCTACTATGCGCGGTCACTTCTTCCACCCCCTATGCTTTTTTTTTCTTCCTAGTTGCAATTCTCGGCCAACGTGTTGGCCTATGTGATTTACGAACTATTAGTTGATTGCTGACGCCGTCCATGTACAGTACCTTTCAACATATATATACGCTACAAGGTTGGAACATTCTATCTGCATCCATAGCTTAGATGATAGAGCACTCGTCCGGCAAGCGAGAGATCGGGGTTCGAGTCCCCGTGGGGACAGCGATGAATTTTCTTCCTTGTAATCTTCATCTCCACAAATAACCAGTCTCTCAATGAATCTAGAATTCTCGTACTGCTTATCTCTTCGCTCCACTGTAGCCGCAGTTAGCGGCCCGGTGAAAGAACAGTTTTACGGCCCTCTTTAATTTTTATATGCACGCCCCCCCCCCTCCCTCCCCGCACACGAGACGTAGGATAGTGATTAGGCTTAGAGGTTAACTCTCTTCATTTTTGCTTACACATTCACTGAAAATCAATTTACGGGAACCCTCTGAAGGACTCGGAACTCGAGTCTGTCAAAGAACATTTCCAAGGAAGTTCCAGAGTGCAGGGTCGTCTTAACACACGGATATCGGTCCATAGCCCCACAAGGGGGGAGTTGACAGGGTCCGGGGGATTATAACTATCATTTTTATTTTCACGCAATAAATTTAGTAGATGGGGGTCGTGAAAATTTTCGTCTGGGGGGGGGGCGCCAAAGATCCCAGCCTGGAGGCGTTGTTGCATAATGGGGGAGAACTATGCATATTCCCACTAGGTACTTCAGGTGGATAGGGACCCCTTCTCCCGTAAACAAGACGCCTGGAAAACAAAAATTATGTCTAATACAACGTTGTACATGAAAAAATATTTAATTTGGGGGTGGCTGTGTCACCTTAAGTCTAAAAGGGAGACCTATACATACGATAACCTCTTTTCCCCGAGGGCTCATGGTGCTGTTAAGACCCCCCTCCCCCTCCCCCATGAGAAAAGTGCTCTGGGGCCTTAGGTATTGGTCTTATATTTTTCCAATATTTAAAACTATAAATTTTCTTGTAAATCAATATATAAGAAGCCAGCTAAAAATCTCAATCTGGGATCTTTTCACAAATTAAGGCCCCCATTCAAGGACGATATGGGGGGGGGGGCACACACACACATTAGAAATTCCGTAGGGCAATGTGTACGAGGTGCATGTGCGTTTAAGTAGTAGTAGTTGTACGGGGGGGGGGGGGGGGGGACCTGTTGTCAGGAGAAGAAAACTTACAACGGTGTCTGGGCTCAGGAATGCAGAAAAGATGGCGTTTTAAGAACCCGAGATATCTCGGGATTTCCGCTGTAAGCGGGGATGTAAAAGCCACAGCAAAAAAAATGAGGCAATCGATTTTGATGGAGTTCGTAGGCTTGGGTGCTCTTTGTTCTTCTTTTATTCCTCAATGCAGCAATGCATGGTTAGTAGAGCCCAGATTATATGCAAATGCATATGAGCATATGCATTTGCATATTTTGGCTCTTTCTTTAGCATCAATGCATCGAAGAATTTTCAGAATATAAGTGAATATTCTTGGATTTATTTAAGCTCTTTTTTTTTTCAAATAAATTTTGCTCATAATATTTTCATAACATAGCCGCCCCCCCCCCCCGGAGGTGGGATTTAAAATTCAGATTTTCTCATTTTTGATGCATAGTTGGGAATTTTTAACTTTAGTGCATATTTATGGTTTTTATGCATAGTTTTTTTTTTTAAATGCCTATTTTGGCATTTTAATTGTATATTTTGGCATTTTTATTGTATATTTTGGCATTTTGAAGTGTATATTTGCATTTGTTTCGAGCATATTTCTTTCTTAGGGCACACAATCCGAGCTTTAGTGATTAGTTTTTTCACGGACGAATCTGGCGACACCGGCATTTTTGACAAAACGTTGGCATAGTCGGATAATATGGGAAAAAAACGGTTCTGCCCCGTAAAATACCCAACGTATATTCACTCTTCACTTCACCATAAGCGAGTGCAGGCTCTTCGAACGGGGATGGAGTGAATCAGTAGTGAACGGCGGGGAGGGGGGGGGATTTTCCATCTGCACGTCAGTGCTACTAACACAAATTTTTTAAGGACAGGGGTGGGACTGTCGCCCTAGCCTCCTCCCCTCCTGTATCCATCCCTGTGCATTTCACAATAAGTCATACTTCAGTCGATCACCATCCATTGTACCACATGCGAACTCAAACATGGTGAAACATTACCTCCCAGAGGTCCTAGGAGATAATGACAGAAAGCACTTGTAATGAATGCAGCCCCCTTCTTAAATGATTTAAACCAGTGGATCTCAAACGTTTGCCACACCGCGGCGCCCCTGCCATGACAACGTTTATCCGCTGCTCCCCACGAAAGCCTGAAATTGAAGCAGTTCTAAACACTGAATCGGCAATCGTCAACGGCAACAGCCAAAGCCTCCTAGAAAGAGAGTAGTATCTAGGAGGCTTTGCAACAGCTCGTCGCGACGCCTTTGAAGAAGGATGGTGACGTTCCCCTGGAAAAAGCAACCCACACCAAGGGTGCAGCACACCTTCCAGCCAGGCTAAATGCGGTCTGCGAAGAGTCTCTATCCCACCCGCGAAATAAGGGAGAATAAAATCCATTCATTTCATTGAATAGATTTTATAACGTAGAGTAACAATACTGTGTTTGAATTAATTGTTTAATTTTTAATTAATTATTTCGAAAAAATTGTTTTTTTTTGTCTTTAATTAGAACTAAAGTGACCTACCAAATAGTTTACATGATAAGTATATATTGTTTTATCATTATATATATACTTTTATTTCAATTGATTATAACTTTCTTCTTATTCTACTCTTCATAATGTCGCATATAAAGAGTTAATCGAATGTTGTGTGCTGGAATCGCTGATATCCGATTAAGCGGGGCCATTTATTCCCACTATTGACTACCACTGGAATATGTATGTTCCAATCCGTGGCTTGAAAACTCTTCGATAAAGCGATTCCAAATTCTAAATTTACCTTATTTATGACCAATTTTTGTTCATAGGTAAATGAAAAGGGATTAAATTTTATTTTAATCCGTCGTCAACGGGTAAGGTTCAGATTTCAATGTGTTGTTTTCCGTAAAAAGTGACACCCCTCCCTCGTTAAAAAATAAATTATTTACCCCCCCCCCCCCGACGTGAGAAAATACAGTAGAATTCTAACTATCCGGCCTAGTTTCTTGGCGCCATGACGTCGCCAAATTATCGGAGCTTTCGCCAAACATCGCTAAGTTTGTTGCCAATTTGGTGATATTTGGCGTTTATTTCCATTTTTACGCAAGATATTGACTATTTACAGGCGAAAAATGGCAGAATAAATGATAAGAACTATTTACATAATTTTTTTCGTAACAATATTTATATTCTCGGACTTCCTTTTTTTCTGTAATAAATTTTTACGAGTACCGTACATAACAGACATTTACATTATGTATACATTTATGTATAAAAAGTACATTGCATTTATGTATAAAGTACTGACCTATAGCAAGAGGTCGCAAAATAAGAAACGGAGCGGTTTTTGGTATTAAAATGCCGTTTTTATGGTATGGTGGGGCTTAGGAAGTGAGCATTTATAGAACTCTGACTTATCCCGCTTTTCTGCTATCCGGCCCAACTTTCCGCCACATTAGGCCGGATAATCCGGATTCTATTAAAATGCGTACGGCTATGTGAGGGCACTGTTACTTTAAAATATCTTTTTTTATCATCAGGAAAAATTTTACCCAAAATACCAAAGAATTTCCTACAGGAAAAAAATCGGAAAGTACATAAAAATGTTAGAAGGAATCATGAAATTTACCAAAGAAAATATTCCATTTCTGCCAAGATGGCAACAGCTGTTTCCTTTCTCGGAGAAATGCCGCCAAGAGCACCGCGATCAACACTAATAACACTTGTAGGAGATCGTCAACCATTAGGGAAAAGATGTTTCGGAAAATCTCATCTTATTATTAAAAACGACACTTTTTTTTGTGGGGTTTGTGCGATTTTTGGTTTTTGTTATCATCATTTTTTTTTATCGTTTCTCTTTCTTATCACGAGTCTGATTTGATTGAGCTCGTAACAGATGTCAATAAGATGATAACACGTGTCGAAGTATGTGTCCGGAATTGTCATTATATGTGTCGAGATGTTTTCATTGCGAAAAATTGTCTAATATCAGTGCAGAGGCGCCCTTAAGGGTGTGCGATAGATGTGGTCGCCCCGGGAACTGCGCTTCGGGGGGGGGGGTCCACACTCGCGGTAAATTATTGGAGGCATTGAAATTATTTTTTGCATTAATTCTGAATTTTCCATCTATGCTGGTAAATTTTGGATTTTTATCCATTCAAGAATTATGACTTCCATTAATTCTGGATTTTCAATATTCTGGAATTATGAGTTCCATTAATTCTGGATTTTCAATATTCTTTAATTATGACTTCCATTAATTCTGTATTTTCAATATTCTGGAATTATGACTTCCATTAATTCTGTATTTTCAATATTCTAGAATTATCTCTTCCGTTAATTCTAAATTTCCATCCATATGTAATGATTTCTTTCGTTAATTCTCATTTATCACCCATTTTGGAAGTATCATTTCAATTAATTCCCAATTCTCATTATAGCATGTCATTTCCGTTGATTCTGAATTTTCATCAATTCTGTAATTTTTTCTGCCGTTAATTCAGAATTTTTATCCATTCTGGAATTATTACTTCCGTTAATTCTGAATTTTCATTATCTGGAATTATTTCTTTTCATTAATTCTGAAAGAATTATTTGTTTTTGGTGTTAAAATCATTTGTGTGTTTAAATTATTTTTCAATCGAGTGTTCTAATATTTTCATTAATTTCGTTAGAATAACGAATGGCGAAGGGGCGAAGGTAGTGTGGTGCGGACAACGCCTCATCGGATATTGCTGTTGGTAAATCCAACTGTGCTAAGCGCCCATTGCCATCTGCTCAACCGTAAATCAGATGCGTATCAGCGTATTCCTCGTTCGTGTAGTCTGCCATCACGATATTGAAACAGACAACTAACTACTACACGCGCTTACTACAGCAACAGCGCTAACTTACGTTGTCCGCAGCGAGTGATCCTACCCCAGCGCATGCGTTTCGCGACGCTGCTTACGTCAGATATGGTGAGCGAACCCGCATTCAGCGATCAACTGGCATCCACCTTTCGTCTCCTCTGGACTCTGAGCCTGCATGCGTTTATCGCAATTTTCACCCTCTCAACGTGGTTTGCAACACCATGCTCCATTGCAATTTCTGTTTCTCTTGATGCAAACTAACAACCATCTGAGTTTGGCGGTCCATTAACAGAACACCCTGTATATATAATCGGGTCAAAGGGGTGGGGTGCCCCGGAAATTTCTGGTGACCCCGAAATTGTTGAGATGCTGCTGGCGCTGCTATGGTTTTCGCACCAGGCCCCGCGTCTTGTAAGGGTGGCCCTGTATTAATGAATGAAGATCCTTGCTGTTTTCTCTCGTCAGGAGCACACAGCTACTAGGGCAAATGTCGCCAGTAGTATTCAAGTGTTCTTGATCAATGTGTTGTGACCGAAACTCGGGTCGCAGGGGCTTCCAATATACATCGTTCAAGTCAGTTTAGCAGCCACGGGTTCTTGACCTATGAGTCACAATCCACACTTCGTTCTCGGGGAGGGGGTGGGGTTCCGAGATGGTTTGGTTCGTACAAATCTAACTACATCTAGGGGTTCTTAACCTTGGTCATTTCGGAAACTTGGAGCTTCCGATATTCGTCGTTGAAAACAACTTACAGCCCAGGGATCTTCATCTACGGGTCGTGACAAAAACCTGGGTCGCTGCGGGCTTCAAAAATGAGCCGTACAATATAATTACAGCCAGTGTGTCTCTTGACCTATAGGTTGCGCCCTTAATTTGAGTCGTGGTGACTTTCGAAGTGGGTCGTGCAAACACACTTACAGCCAGAGATTCTTAACCAATGGGTGGTACAAATCCACATGCAGTCAGGGTTTCTTAGTGTATAGGTTTGCCGTGGCTTTCGGGATGGGACATAAAAATACGCTTACAGCCAGAGGTTCTTAACCTATGGTTGAATCGCAGAGACTCCCAAAATGGGTCATTCGAATCCACTCACACCCAAAGTGTTCTTAACCTATGGGTCATGACACAAACTTTGTTCGGAGGAGCTCTTCCGAGATAAATCATACAAATCCCTTTACGTGGACAGGGGTTCTCAACCAGAAGGGGGAAAGGAAACAAATCCACTTACAGACGGGGGGGCTGGATAATAATATGGTTAGGTCACAATGACTTCAGAAATGGGTCGTACAAATAAACTTATTGTACAGTCAAGGGTTTTTAACGAATGGGTCTTGCAAATAAACTTACAGACCCAACTTATGGGTCACGGGAACTTCCGAGATAGGTCGTAAAAACGCACTTACGTATAAAGTTTACGTCCTGTGAGTCGCATTGACTTCCGATATGGGTCGTACAAATCTACTACTTACAGCCACGGGGTTCTTAAGTAGTGGCTTTGGAGATTGGTCATTCAAGTCGAGGGCAACCTCTGTTCATAGGCACCCCCAGACCAGAGATGGACATACAAATCCACTTACAAACTTCACTTCGCTGACGACCCCCTTCCCCCCCGTTGTATTCTCTCTCTCTCTTCACCTAGTCCTTCTCCTTCTCCAGAACCGTTTTACGAACCATTCCAATGACCATTAGCCACCTCGTTGGGCATTTTGCCTGTTGTGGCGTTGTATTTGTATTTGTATTTGTATAATCCATAAAATTTTTGTCAGTTTCAAACCCTTGGTTACAACCTAACAACACATGTTCCATTGGCCACGTCCATACAGCATGCATATACTCGTACATAATCCGGCTTATTTATTATTTATTTCATGTAAAAATAATGTTCTGGAAGTTAGGTTAGCTCTTTTGAGACAGACCGTAAAGCGAAAATTTCTTTCTAAAACCATGAATGGAGCAAAATTTAATAACACATACAAGGTCTATTCAAAGCCAGGAGCAAAATTTAAAGAAGAAAAGAAAAAAAGACGTCCATTGAATGGATTTTATTCCCGTCTTTTTTATAGGGTTATAAACCTTTTAATGATGGTTGCATGTTTGTTATCGTCTTTCCTAGCTCTATGTAAATCTATCATTCATCCGAAAGAAGGTTTATATTTCGGTATATTTTTTGAATTATTTAGTTTTATGGCTCGGTAAATACTCTGAAATTCTGGGAAAAACAAGCACTTATGGCTGCGGTATGGATCTATACCCCCCCATCCCGAGGTTTAGTTTTTCCCATAATTCCCCTGAATTCAAGGGAAAATATGATGAAGAATATATTCCTACGAGGAATTTCTAATGAATTGGCGCATACCGGAAACTTTTGGGTATGTATTTTATGGGGCACTAACGTACAGGGTGTCCCCGAAATTCATAAACGCTATAAAAATTCATGAAAATTGAAGTAATTGGTATATTTGAAAGAAGTCTACGAAACATTATTCACACGAATGAGTTGTTTTTTTTTTCCTTTGGAGGGCAGTCACCACATGGAACGGGATAAATGCCCCATTGGTTATTCCGTGGTATGGGATCCGTTTTAATAGGCACATCTATCGTTTGTTAGGTTTTGAGTGGCCAGATGTCCCGGTTTTCCGCTATTTTTCCGCCCTGTCCCGAAAACATGCTTTCGAGACGCCTGTTTTATCATCGCCATCGTTTTCCGCTTTCATTCAGATTAACCTTTCCACTATGTGGCATTTTAAATGGCCATCATTTAAATACATTAAAGATATTTGCTTATATGGGGGCCGTTCAGGTATTACGGAAGCATCTTTTTAGCCATTTTTGACCCCCCTCCCCCCCCCCTTGTCAGTAAAATTTCGTCATCAGCTCTACTCCCCCCACCCTCTGAATCCCAACGCATATTGGTAGGATCAGAAACGTACACGGGGGGGGGGGCGTAGGGGAACTCGTATCCCCCCTAAATTTTTTTTTTTTTTTTCAAATTTAAAATCTCGGAAGAGAATACCTTTATATGTTATTATAATCAATTTCTGTTAATTTCAATGTTATTTGAAGGCTATGAACTCAGAATTTATATCTTTAATAAATTCATTGCTATCCACCCTCTAAGCCAGTGTTTCCCAAAGTGGGCGATGGAATGGTCCAAGTGGGCGATAGAACCTACTGATTTAACATAGGATCCTATGGGTTTACTTGAGTTGGGGGCGATGAGAGGAAAAAATTTCTGATGAAGGGGACGATGAAACAAAAAGTTTGGGAGACTGTGCTCTGAGCCATATAATGATAATTGGCCAGCGGACCAAATAATGGCCCTGGGGGTTATCTCATGCGGCCTGCCCTCCTCAAACCTAATTTTGTAAAAACTAACTAAGCGGCACATTTACAGATCGCTTAAGTGTCTCCCGTGGTGCAATTTCAGAACATTTAAGCGGCCCGTGACACATATTCAGATCACTTAAATGACCCGGGACACAGTTCCAGAACACGTAAGCAATCCGTGGCACATTTAGAGATCATTTGAGTAGCATGTGACGTAGTTTTAGAGAACTTAAGTGGCGGTTCTACATCACTCAAGTTACCCGCGGCACATTCTCAGATTATTTAAGTGATCCGCGGCATATAATCACTTGAGTGATGCGTGTCACAGTTCCAGAGCACTTAAGTGGCTCGCGCGTACACATTCCAAAAATAAATAGGAGAAATTATTTTGGCGGACCAGCAAGAAAAAAATAAGTGGGAGAAATAGTTGGAGGACCAGCAAAACACATAAACAAGATAAATAATTTGAGCACAGGCAAAAAAATAAATAGTCTGTGCCGTCTTTTAACGCATGGGCCCGCCCAGGCACGGCCTGGGGGCCTCAAGGGAAGAGGGGCCTCAAAAAAATGAGATTTCGTTGAAATTTTCTAGAATTTACCTGTTAGGGCCTCAGAAAAACCACTTGGGCCGGGGGGCCCCATGATGCTCTTAAGACGGCCATGTAAATAGGAGAAATAATTTGTCGGACCAGAAAAAATTTGATAGGGGGGAATACCAGCACTCAATATGTAACAGACCTCTATACGAAAAAAAAAATGAATTAAAGACACACAGCTTATTGACCAGACATGTCCGACCACACCAACAAGCACTGACCATTCAAAGACACAACCAAATGTGCCCATGGCACTCTCGCAACTGTATTTCAGGTCGTGTCCGGAAAATTCACCGACAACAATTCACCGCCGGAAAATTCACCGCCATGCAATTCCCCTCTAGGAAAATTCACCGCCGGTAAATTCACCGCTAGGAAAATTCAAAGACTAACAATTCACCGACAACAGTTCGATGCGAGTCAGTTAGCGTGGGAGTGAGCGATTTTGAGTTACGGAGTGAGTGACCTAATGAATATGTGAGTGAGTGACCTAATGAATATGTGAGTGAGTGACCTAATGAATATGTGAGTGAGTGACCTAATGAATATGTGAGTGAGTGACCTAATGAATATGTGAGTGAGTGACCTACTGAGTATGTGAGAGTGACCTAGTGAGTGATTAAATGTTTGAGTGAGCGAGTGAGTGATTAAGTGTTTGAGTGAGCGAATGAGTGATTAAGTTTTTGAGTGAGCGAGTGAGTGATTAAGTGAGTGAGCGAGTGGCTAAGTGAGTGAGGAAGTGAGTGAATTAGTTTTAACCTAGTAGTGTCACAAATGATTGATTCACTCCCTCACTCACTCGCTCATGGACTCAGTGTAGTTCGCTCGCTCACTCAATCACGCACTCGCTCAATCCCTCACTCACTGACTCAGTAACTCAATCGCTCACTCCCTCGCTTTCTGACTCGCTTCTAACTGTTGTCGGTGAATTGTTAGTCGTTGAATTTTCCTAGCGGTGAATTGCATGACGGTGAATTTTCCTAGCGGCGAATTTTCCGGCGGTGAATTGTTGTCGGTGAATTATCCGTAAACCATTTCAGCTGATCACCACCACTAGAGGTCACAGCGATGGTTATTGGCTAGCTGTTTTCAGAGCGTTCAAACACACACAACAGGAATCATAACCTTGAAGTTAAAAACAGTAATGGCTACACACAAAGTTTAAAAAAAGAAAAAAAGCGTTATGTGTTAAAAGGATCTATTTCCTTAAAGTGTCAAAAGATAAGTTATTGCTTTCTGAACGGCTCGTGTGTGTTTTTCTTAAAAGGGTTTTTACGCTCTTGTGAAACTTCCATTAGTTTCGAAAGTACGTAAAGTGGGAAAAACACTCTTAAGAGAGGAGAAAAGGCAAAAGAAAACGGGATCACGTGTGGGTTGCATGCATTTGCTTCTAACAACACTTATTTCTCTCGGAAAAAGCCACGGGAATAGAAGAAAAAAAGGGTTAATGTCTGCAGTAACAGCAGACGTTTCTCGTGCCTGCTCTCTATTAGACTCTGGAAATAGTCCTTCTGTTGGATATGTTTATATATATATATGACCGACCTTCTAAATGCATCACCATGGCTCTTATGTAAGAATACACATTCGAGGAAAAACTTTTCTTTGGAGCTATTCTTCATTCTTAAGAATGAGATGTTTTTTCGGAAAAATTCTAGCTTTTTTGAATGTCATACCATGCATGATTCATTCCTCACTTATCAATTTTTTTTTTTTCCAGACTAAAAATTTAGTTTATACTTTTATTATATACTAGCTAATAATACCCGGCGCTGCCCGGGTTTTCCTTCAATGAGGCTTTTTTGGATCACGTGATATCTCCCTCTTTCTTTGAGGGACATGCAAACCGTGTCCAAGTTCACCAATATGGCGACTTCATGAAATAAACAAATCTAGATTTAAAGAAACATAGAAACGAATATATTTTTTTCCTTTTTTAAGGGGCGCTAGATATTTCTATTCCCCCCCCCCCAAACTTCAAGTTAATTATCTGCCTGTTTCTGCTTCCAAAAATGCCTAATTAAAGCTGTGGAATTTGTTCGATGTACTTTTTACGGACCCATAATTAATTTTAAAACAAATAATTGATGCAGTTGAATATCAAAAGACAATAAGGAGACATTAATTTTCATGCTTCAGAAGATATAAATAACAAGTTGAAATCAATGTTATTGCCTGGATATCCAACTCTAAAGAAAAGGTCCGGATAATTACTTCATATTTAATATCTCCTGGGCTTCGTATGCCTAAGCGAACTCAATATATTTCAAAAATCGAGAGTTCAATACGATTTTTAAAATTATTGATGGAAACCACACTAAATTTCCGCATTTCTACAGTAAAATCGGCAATTTTAACACTGATTGCTATGGGGATCATCCTTTGCATTACCCTCGAAGTGATGATCATGGCTCTTGTTACTGAGAGGATTGAAAAAAGTGGCAAATCATTATAAAGGCACGAACTATTATACATACATTTGCAACATTAAAGAAGTGACAAACCATTGTAAAGGCATATACATGTCTGAAACGCATTGCTAGGAAACCACGGTAACTAGAGTAAACGTTCGGAAAGTGATTGTTGAGGCCCAAAAACCATTGTTTCCCTACAGTTTCCCTCCGGGGGGGGGGTCCGATTTGCTGACATTTGATGACATGGGAGGAAGGGGGGGGTTTGGATAATGCTTACGTCAGCAACCACCCTTTATGAAAATATGAGTTAGGACTCAGAGGGGCAGAGCTGATGACGAAATTTTGCTGACAAGATGGGGGGAGGGGGGGTCAGCGTTTTTGGTGACTTTTGCTGATAAGTAGGGGAGGGGATCAAAAATGGCTAAAAATTTGCTTACGTAATACTTGAACGGCCCCTAACATTTTCACGACATGCTTTCGCGCTTAGTAACATGTATATGACGGGCCTAATACTTGGAGGCCAATACCTTCTCTCGGTGCCGTCTTAAGGCATGGGCCCACCCGGGCACGGACCGGTGGCCTCAAATGAGATCTGGTTGAAATTTTCGAAAATTTGTTTAGTACGTCCTCAGAAAAATCAATTGGCCCGGGGGGCCCATGATACTCTTAAGACGGCCCTGCCTGCTCTCGCTACCTGCTACACTTCGCATCTCTAGTACAGAGGTCTTCAACCTTTTTGTCGCCGCCGCGAGCACTGTTTGTACCCATCATCAAAAAAAAGAGCACCCCCCCCCCCCACTCACGGCAAATTTGATACCCGTGTGCCTGAAAAACTCAGTATGATTTTAATCCTCCTCTCAATACAATTTGTGTAAGGTATTTAATTGGAACATTGATCAAGTGCTCTTGAGCACAAAATTGGAAACGAGCGGTGGAAACTAACCTCTAGGTGCTTCAGGGAGCACTGTGCAACAGGTTCAAGTTGTCTGGGCTTGTACATATACTAAAATTGGAACAATACACAGTACCTGCTCTATGTTGTTGTTTTCTTTTTAATCTTAACTTTGTTTTTAACACTCCAAATGCTTTATCCAATAAAAATTTTAGAAAAAATTGCTAAACTTATTCGATTAAGCGGGGATCTTTAACATTGTCTCTATGGAAGAAATTTTGGTTCCAGAGATTTTCATCCATTTATGCGGGCTATGGAAATGAGTTATTTAATTAAATAGAAGCCGACTGTGTAATGTTTTTCCCCAATATAAATTTTTATTCCATATATAATTTTCTATGAAAATAAAATTAAGGGTGCACAAAATATTATCTGAGGTATGACAGAGTTTTCGTGAAACGGTACGTACATTTTTACACAAAAAAAAAAATTCTATTCAAACATTTGTTAAAATATTTCATTCTAAACACATGGCCAAGATCCTAGTTCATTGAACAGCTAATGTTATCTGGGACGCTGTTGAAAAATTTCATGAGAATATCATCAGAAATTTGATTTCACGTGGAATAAAGCAACAAAAAAGAATGAATCTTCACAGAACGCATTTGAAAATTGTTTGTTCTTTTTGAAACCATTGTTCCAGAAAATTTAAATCAGCCCTAACTTCTGTTTTTACTTAGGGGCCGTTCAAGTATTACGTAAGCAAATTTTTAGCCATTTTTGGCCCCCCTCCCCCCTTGTCAGCAAAATTTCGTCAGCACTACACCCTACTTCCTAACACATATTGGTGGGATCCGAAACGTACGCAGGAAGAGGGGCATGGGGGGGCTCGTGCTCCTCCCCCACCCCCAGATGAAAAAAAAAATTTAATGTAAAAACATTTTTAAAAAAATTAAATTTTCGAAAGAAAATACCTTTATATGTAATTATAATAGGTTTCTGGTTAATTTCAATGCAATTTGAAGGTTATGAACTCAAAATGTCTCTTTAAGAAATTCATTGCGACCCACTCTTTAAGCCCTTGACCCGCGGACCAAATGTGGCTTTGAAGGTTATGTGATGTGACTTGCCCCCCCAAACCCAATTTCGTAAAAATGAACTAAGCGGCACATTTTTACAGATCGCTTAAATGACTAGTAGCACAATTCCAGAGCATTTAAGTAATCCGCGACACAGTTCCAGAACACTTCCAGAAACTCCACGGATCGTTGGATCCGTGGCACATTTAGAGATCCCTTGAGGATCTCTTGATGATGCGGCACAGTTTTAGAGTACTTAAGCGATTCCCAGCGTGGTTTCACATCACTCAAGTTACCCGCGGAGTATTCCCAGATTACTTAAGTGATTCGTGGCATAATTACGGATTACTTGAGTGATGCGTAGCGCAGTTTCACAGAACTTAAGCATCCCGGACGCATTTCTTGAGCACCTGAAGGATCCGTGAAGCATTTAGAGACCGCTGAAGTGGCTCTGTAAGGGATTTATCATTAGAGAAAATGTTAGTTCTGGTGCCCACAAAGTAGCGAAAGATTTTTCTCGTTTTTGGCCCACCGAGTGAGATGCCATTAAGAATATTTCTTATTTTCATAAAGGGTGGTTGATGACGTCAGCATCATCCAACCCCCCCCCCCCATTGATGATGACGCAATACTTGAATGACCCCTTATTGCATGTATACGAGTAAACCATTTTTTTAGAGTTTGTGCAAAACATTCTTCCAAATAGATCTATAAAACGATTTTTCGACAATTTTCAAAGAAAATCGTCATGCGAACGTAGTCAGTTGCCTTAAATCAATATATAGCTTTTAAATATTTAAACGCCACGGGAATTCTTTCAGAAATTACTCCAATTATTTATTTTATTTTCGAGAGATTTTTTTTCCCCCACTTTTTTTACCAAATTTTATTTTTATACAATTTTCTTCTACTTTTTATGTATATAATTTTTTTTTATATTGTTTTATATTTTCTTTTTTACACGGAAATCACAAATTTGCATTTTTATTTATATATATTTTAATTCTGATATTTTTCCAATGGACATTTTTTTTGGCTTTTCTTATAATATTATTATTTCATTTCATTTGTATCGAATAAAATTGGATTTTTAAATTATTTTTAATATATTTCATTAATTTTAATGAGCAATTTCTTTTTTAATTGAAAAAGAACGTATTTCCGTGTTTTTGTTTCTTATATTTTGAAAAAAAAAAAAAGGCTCCATTTTTGTGAATAAAGAAAATATTTTTTAATTACACATTCAATTTTCGAAACTGAAAAAAAAAATTATTCTTTCGAAAGAAAAATTTCCAATATGCTGTAATTTAAATTAAAATATATAAATCTTTTATCCTAAATTTGAATAGTCCTCATTCAAATAGCAAACAATGCCACCTAAAATTTTAGTCAATTTCGAAGTCTATGGAAATAGCAAAATTCGAGCAATTAGAAAGATAATTTCTCAAAAAATTTTGTGCATCCTATAATTTGATTAGGCTTCGAATTCCCAGTCTTTCTCCGTATTTAAATTGGTCGTTAATTTTAAATCCAAGAAATCTCTCTGTTGCGGAATAAAGTCCTAACTGGGCCTTAATTCTTCCCCCTTTTCAATCAAACGTTAATTTTCTAAAGGAATTTCATTTTAAAGGTTCCATCAACAAACTCTCGAACGAGAAATGCGATGAGTTTGTGTGTGTTGTTGACGGCGGCAGCATCTTCGCCGAAATTCAATTTAATGCCCAGTGATTTTCCCGAAAAAGCAATTTATTTCAAGACTAGTTCATCTCACGCAAATGACAACAAAAGTTTATTGAGATGGACGTCCGCGCAGTCTTTCAGGCAATTCCGTTGATTACCGTGAATTTACGCACATTCTTCGAATATTCTGTGATATATTTTGATAAGCGTCTATGAAGGTTGTGTTGAATAATAGCTGATTGATTGGATATTTACTGTAATTTGAAAATTTTATTTCTATTTCATTCTGAAAACTATTCATTATTATTACTTAAAACGTTATCTCAAGAAATACGATTTCTGCTGACAATTATTTCTTTTAATATTAATAATAATTATTATTTATAGTGACATCAATATTTCATAGAAAATTCATTTTTACGAAAATGATTTCTGGTAGCAACTTGGACATTTGATTTAACATAACGATTGACTTGAAAAATTATTTCCAGTATGTATAACTGAAAAATATATAATATCTATTTCTAGTAAGAATAACTTTGAAAAATATGTCTGGTAAGAAATTACTTTGAAAATTATTCCTCTCAAGAATGAGTTTGAAAACAATTTCTGGCAAGAAATGTCTTTGTGAAAACTATTTCTGGTGAGAAAAAACCGTTTCGAGTAAAAAATAATAATGACTTTGGGGGACGGGGACCACTTCTGTTATTGTAACAATGACCTCAACAATTGTTTATGGGAACGATTTAAAGAAATATTTCTAGTGAGAATGACTTGAAAAATACTTTCAGTACGAGTGACATGGAAAAACAACTTTCTGTACGAGTGACTTTGAAAACTAATTATGGTACGAAATTGATTTTGGGAACTAATTCTGGTAAGACTGACGTTGAAAAACTATTTCCTGTATAAACGGCTTTGGAAGAAGAAAAACTATTTCTAGTATCGTAAAATTACTTGGAAAATTGTTTATGGTGACTAACGACTTCAAAAAACGATTTCTAATGATATTTTCGAAATGATTTCTGATGTATAGCAATGACCAGTGGCGTCGGTGCAATGGAAGCACCCCCAGTATATTGTAGAACCGGTCTGGGCACCCCCAGAATTGATTCAGAAATCAAAACCTCCTATGTAAAAAGATGAAGTTGAGTGGCGCACACACAGGTCTGAAACACTTCCGATTGCTCTGGCACAATGTCTGAAAACGATTTCTGATAAAAATGACATTTCAGGCATTTAAATATAACGCCTTTGAAAATAATCTTCATTAAATACTTTGAAAACGATTTCCAGTTGAAAATAACGTGGTAAAATATTCTGCAATATTTCAACAACTTTTTTTAATCAATAATAGATTTATAACCAATGTATGACATCGATATATATGAAGACCTAATCCAGGCTATTTTAGATTAAGTGGTAAATTTAGATCATCCTGTATAAGGGCAAATTTTGAATAGAAAAACTTTTTACGAACAATTTTAATGATTGATTAGTAAACCATTACAAGATTACGCGCATTGCCGTAACAAGTGCACCCGCACAGGGTCCACTTGGGGGAGGGGGGGGGTCCCAAAAGGGGACTAAATGCAAATTCTCGCACAGGAATGGCTATTTACGGTAATGATTACACGTACAGATATACCTGCTTTATCGGATAACGGACCCGTAGAGACAATGTTAAACTTCCCCGCTTAATATGATAATTACAACGACTTTTTCCGCTTAATAATACATTTACAAATACAACGCCACAACAGGCAAATTGCCCAACGAGGTGGCTGACTTAAGAACATCATGGATCCCAGAGTCATTTTTTGGAGGCCCTACCTACTACTGCTACACCACAAATGCACCCCCCCCCCCAACGAATCAGTATATGCGGGAATATGCGTGTACATGTAGTGCAACCTGACGTAAAGTTTGTTTCGGTGTAATGTTTGTTATGTGTACTGCTGCCATCTGCCACCAGTTTTTCTAACTATGAGTGAAGTGTTATGATTGAATGATTTATCGTTGTAGGACTGTTGCTCTCTGTGGCGAGACTTTTTAACGGGGAGATCGGCTCGCATTTGCGCCTTGAAGTTGGGAACCACAGAAAACCAACTTCAACCGACCACCACTGTGGGGTTCGAACCCGGATCCTCGCATCGCGAGTCCGTCTCTATAACCACTCGACCACCACAGCGGCACATGTTAACTGTTAATACATATCAACAACTATACACATAATGTTTAGACTGAATGAAACATTTTTAATTAATGCAAAATATGTTACACCAAGTAAACATAAATTCCTTCGATAGTAGGTACTGCCCTACAAGTACACAAAGTGTTTTTAATACGTACATTTCATTATTTTGTTTTTGTTCTCTGTTGAGCCAATAGAGGGCGCTGAATTTTCCTAATGAAAAGTTAAAAGTCATTGGTATTGCGATCATTGTAATTAAATACAATTTCAATTTAATTTTTTTTACTTGGCTCTATTAATATTGATCCTTCATCAGTTTTTAATATACAAACTATACTAACGTTGTAAAATGGCAATTGAAGTGTTCCGCGCATAATCGGATAACCCGCTTAATCGGATATTGTGTGCTGGAATCATTATATCCGATTCAGCGGGAGCCGACTGTATATTAATTGCACAAAAGAAAATTAAAAATTTTCTTGAGACTTTATCCGCGTCCGTAAATTGGAATAAATTTAAAAAAAATCTAAAAATACGAAATAATTGTCAAAAAAATTCAAGAACTTAATAAAATGGAATATCAAGGAACTCTCCCGGAATTTTATCTTGACATAAATCGGATTAAATTCAATAAAACTGACTCTTCTTTTTCTTTAACAGAGTTTCAAGTAACTCATTTCCAAGATTAAAATGAAAAAAACAAAATTTCTGTTCAAAAAAAGTTTTCAGGATTATCTTTTTTTCAAAAAAAAAAAAGGAAATTTTTAAACTTTTTTCCAGTTTTTTTTGTTTTTTTTTCGAATTTCTAAGATACTTGAAGACGCGAAGATAAAGAAACAGGATTAAAAAGGTTTCGTTTTCCCCTGAAAAACATAAATTTTTATTTGATGTTTGATCTTCGTTTTGTTTGAAGAATGAACATTCATTTCGAGAAGGAAAAAATGTTTTAATAAGTTTTTTGGGTGTTTCTAATCCATTTTTTGGTAGACGTTCGTTTTTTAGGATCATGAAAAGTAATAATTTAGTGCATGATGAGATATGAAATACCGATTTTTTTCTAGAAACGAATCACGTTTTGAACTCGCAACGTATCACGTTTTTTGGGAACATATTCTGCCGTAAAGCCGAGTGGAGTAGGCTCTTTTTTGGCAACACGTGAACCGAACCTGGATCATTTCGCGTCGGCAGAAACGTGTTACATAACCACGCTACTATAATAATGCGTTTCATTGTAATAAAACGCATTATTATAGTAGCGTGATTATGAATATTATTATAGTAGCGTGATTATGAGTATTATTATAATAGCGTGATTATGAGTATTAGTATAGTAGCGTGATTATGAGTATTATTATAGTAGCGTTCCTATAGTAGATGATGAAACTCGGCTTTACGGCAGAATATGTTCCCAAAACGTGATACGTTACGAGTTCAAAACGTGATTCGTTTCTAGAAAAAATCGAATTATTGTTTTATTGTAATAAAACGCAGTTTATGTATTATTCTGTATTATAATTATTATTAATAATAATTCTTATTATATTAATAATAATTTTAATTATTTTTATATAGTTATTATATAATGTATTTATTATATAATAAATTAATGTATTTATGAAAATAATAAATACATTAATTTTAATGTATTTATTAAATCAATAATGACGTCTTAATGTAATAACCTCGGGAGCATCAAATTCATGCTCGCGTGATGTTAATGCTGCTGCCCCGAGATATAATGTAAGCTGTAATAGCAGTAGTAATCTTTTGTTCTGTTATTTTAATTGTAATGCAATGTAAATTGTTTTGTAAGGTGAATTGTTAACCTTGGGCCAATAGTGCTCTGGGGATAGAATGTATATATATATTTTAACATATTGTTTTTTAATTAAAAAAATAAATGCTCCCTCCAGGGAACCCCGTATGGCGAACCACATTCGCCGGGTCGGGGTAAGTAACTCATAATCACGCTACGCTTTAGTGTTTTCCTAGCGTGGAGCATCAGCGCGGGTCGTATATATAGTACGTGGCCCTGGCATCAGCTACTCCGTAGTCTGCATGATCCGGTTTGAAGGGAACAGAAAGAAAACACGACCATACAAGATGAATGGAAGATCGGTGAAACGCGCTGCGCACGACGCATTTGACTCATCCAGAAGCAGTCAGCCAATCACGCCCGACGTAAAGCGCTGTCGTGAGCCTTATTGCGATCTGTAGGAGAACAGTCATACTGCTTTTCTTACTGGTGAGTGGACAGCGTGTCGCGCTGGGTGATTCATGTTTCACACACGCGGCGCAGAAGACCCGCTCCTAGGAAAACCCGGCTTTAGTGATTTTGCAAAAGCTTCCAATTTGTAAGGCACATCTCGTATATTAACCGTTTCAAACCTGGGCATTCATTTTTTTGGAATTTAAATGTTTTTGAAGTTTTGATACTGAAAAAATGTATGAAAAACATAAATATCAGTAAATCTTCATTTTTCATTCTTTTTGTGAGGAATCAATTTTTTAAAGTTTTTTTTTTTTGCTAAATTTTATGTAATAAATCGCACTTCTCCCGGAGGCACTTTCCTCCTAGAAGCCATATTAAATACCCTCTGAAAGTTCAACTTCAAGTGCTGCCCTCTTATGAAAGCTCCCAAAGTTCATATTCAACATGTTTCAAACTCAAAATTCACACAATCCTTCAAGTCAGAGTTTAACTCCCCTGAGGTCACAAAATGAAAAACTTCTACAGTAAGAGAAAGCAACCCACACACCTGTGATACCAGGGTCTCAAAGGGTTCAAAGGTTCATTCAAAAGGAATCAAAATCATTTCAATGAGAAATAACTCCAGAAACGGCACCACATATATTTAGTGCAAAATATAGTGATGTTGTTCTTGCCGTGCTATAATGGTACAGGTTCCCCAAACTATGCTAATAAATAGTTAACGGAAAACACGAGAGAGAATTCTTTAGTCATATTTTTACTAAATAACAAGCATATACGCTAGCCCAATGATTCTTAACTTTTTTTTGCCCGTGGCCCCCTTTTAACCATGTTTTTTTCTCGTGGCTCCCTTGCCTCACCCAGAGTCTTCGACCCTCATCTAGAAGCAAGATCCTTTATACGTATTGAATTGATTTTTTCAGTGAATTTATACTGAACGAAAATTTTGCAAATAAGATTGACCTCCAGACCACTGGCCTAGAATTTATTGAGCTCCCCAATAGTCAGAGTTCTATTCAAGGCCGTCTCAACACCATGGGACCCCCTCAGGCAAAGTGATGTTATGATAGTCCCATACTTAGCTGGAAATAAACAGACTGCATATTACCCACTTATTTTCAAAATTATTGTACTATGCAAAATATCATAAGGTGGGGTGGGGTCACTTATGGACATGAGGCCTCCAGGCATGAACCCTCACAAAAGTGGGACTGGCAGAGCTGCAACCCGGGGCCTGATGTGGTTTTCATCAATTGGTTTTTTTCATACTATAAATCTTATATAGAGGAGGGGTCTGTGAAAAATCTAGCCGGGGGGGGGGGGGGTGCTGCGAAAAACCCCATCCTAGGGAACCTACTGCAAAATATAGGCGTGAGGCCCGGCTGGGTCCTTGCCCTAAACGGCCCTGATTTTATGGGTGGGGTTTTGTTGGATTCTGTAATTGTATAGTCACTAATATAAGAGCTTTATTTCTTCACACCTAAAGTTTTCTTCTCAGCTCTCTGCAGCTCTCCAAACCACCTGTCGTGGCCCCTTTCTCCATTTTCTTCCGTGGCTCCCCTTGAAATATCCCAGTACCACTGGGGGGCCATATGGCTCCGGGGTGAGCACCACTGCGCTAGCCCATGTTTTTAAGGTCTTTCGTGTTCATATAAATCAAATCAATTATTCACATTTCGAGCCCAAATCAACCTCAATATTATTTTTTTCTAAAATCAAGAAACTCCAAAATCTTTCTTTCTTCAAATTTTATCGAACTTAGACCAAGAACATGCGATCGATTTGTCATCAATGTCTCCAAAGAGATACATAAATTCAATTGAAGCTCATCCGATATTAAAGTATGTATACAGGACACAAAGTTTTGGAGATTCAATCTCATTTCCATTGCGCAATAGAATCCATCTGGTGATTGGAGTATATGTTACAGCATTTTTCGAATTTTTCTTCCAATCAGATCAGGAGCGTACGCACGATCGACCTTTGGTGAGGGGAGGAAGGGACAATTTCTATCGATGAAATTTTGAGTTGCCACCCATCAAAACGCGTTTAAATGAACAGAAATTTATTAAATTGGCATATGAAAGGTATTTTCTTACGGTATTTTATTTTTTTGCACCCGAAAGTATCTTCTTTTATTTATCTTCATTTGGCTTGAAGGGGAAAGGCACGAGACCCCCTATGCCCCCACTCCCTGACGCTTCTGAATGAGATATATCGTATAACCCCTCCTGAAATTCGCTAATATGAAACTAGCATTCATCTTCGCCAGCCAAATCAGCCAATTAAATTTTCTAATGGAATTTTAATCGCGTTTAGTTTATGGTTCATGTATGGCATTATCCTAACTTCATTGACTATTCATACGGCTCCTCGAACCATACGCCCACATTTTCCACCTTTTCCGTGACTTAATTTCAAATTTATCTAACCCGTTGGCAATAAATTTGGCTGATTCGTGGTTTGAGAGCCAGCAAAAATTCTCCAGAGCTGGAATCTTCGTGAAATGTAATGAGCGAATTTAATTTTACTTCTGTTATTGACAATAATAGTTGTCCGAAACCACTCCTTCCATGCTTTCCATTCGACAAGATGGACGAGATTATCACTGAGCTGGATGAAAATAAGCTTTTCTGTGTTCCAACGTCACTCTAAGGTTACTAAACGGCAAAATTTCATACATAAAATCTTCCAAATCGACTAAGACGAGTTATATCGTTTTTGTCAGCAAATTGGTCAAAAATCACGAAAAAATAATATTCGTTTCCAATATCAATTTTCGTCTACTTTATGTGAAAAATGCATAATTTAGATTATGATCGCAATTTGATTCGCAATAATTCGCAATTTGATTTCCAAAAAATAACTTGTGCCATATCATACTCTCTTATATTATTCTAATTATAAAATTAATTAAATTACTGATATTTCTCAGTGTTTTGTCACGAAAAAAAAAACAGATCAACTTCTATTTACGAGAGTGTTCTTCTACCACTGGTCCGTGGACCTGTGACGGTCATTGGGAATTTTCTACCGGTTCGCGAAACATTTCACCCAATTCATGTAGCCACTACACAATTTTATAGATAAAATTTTAAATATTACACGTATCTATTATCTATATAATTTTTTATTTCTGTCTTAGAATTCAGCATGTCTGTGAGTTATTTTCCACCGGTCCGCAAATTATTTCTACTATTTAATTTTTCCCCCACTTCATTTTTCGCCCGTCCGCAAATTATTTCTGTCATTTATTTATTTTTTTGGTACGCAAATTACTTCTAGTTATTTTTTCTGCTGTTTTTACCGGTCCGCAATTTACTTCTACCGTTTATTTTTTTCCTAACTGTTTATTTTCTTGTCCTTACGAAAATTATTTCTGTCATTTATTAATAATAATTTTTTAGCCTGCAAATTATTTCCCTCATTTATTTACTTTTTTTGGTCCACAAACCACTTCTATTTATTTTTCCTTTTATTTATTTATTTATTGCAGGTACACAAATTCCTTTCTACTCATTACTTTCTCCTATTTATTTGTTTTTTACCTGTCAGCAAATTGCATCTATTCATTTTTTATTTATTTATTTTTTGCCGGTCCGCAAATTACTTCCTTCCACTAATAATTTTCTTTCATTTATTTATTGTTTGCCTGTCAGCACATATTAGTTCTATATTTTTTCTCCTATTTATTTTTTTTTGCCGGTCCGCAATTTATTATTCCCTCCTTTATTAATTATTTTTTCTCCGCAAATTATTTCTCCTATTTACTTATTTTCCACCGGTTAGCAAAAATTATTTCTACAAAAAAATTAAAATTTTCTGATTGAAATTCTAAATTTTCATCTATTATTTTTCTTCTATTTATTTATTTTTGCTATTTTTCTTCCAGTCCGCAAACTACGACTATACTATTCATTTTTCCCCTATTAATTCATGTTTTCTGATCCATAAATTATTTCTACTATCCATGTGTTTTGTCCTACTTATTCATTTTTTGCCGGTACGCAAATTACTGCTACTCTTCTATTTTTTTCTTTTTCTTTTTTATTTAGCCAGTGCGCAATTTAGTTCTCCTACTTAACTTATTTGCGCATCGGTCCACAAATTATTTCTACTATTTGTTATTGTTGTTTTTTTTCAAATTACTAATTACTACTACTGTATTCATTTTTTTATGTTTATATTTCGCCTCTCGATCCGCAAATTATTTCTCCAATTTCTGCCGGTCTGTGAAATTGTTCGACTACTTTCACACCAGCCGTAAAAAAGGTTAAAGAACACTGACAAACAATGGAACTTTCTAGAACTACAGTCGAATCTCATTATAACGAACTCCAAGAGACCGAAAAAATCACTTCGTAAAAGCGAAAAATTCCGTTATAAAGGAATTCCAGGTCTTTGCGTTGTTGCTTCGTAAACTTATCTGAAGAAATAAGAAAAACGCTCGTATGAAAACGAGATTTTCACTATAACGGTATTCGTTAAAACGGGATTCGACCGTGTTTCGAGAAATGTTCAGAATATTACAGCAAACACACTCTCGACGACTGAAAAAAAAGGTGGTGTGTGATATAAAATTCCTCCGAGTAATCATCCGATACACTAAATTTCCATTAACCTAATTATCTTTGATGAATTACTGGGACACAATTGTGAACATGCACTTTACATGAAATCGGATTAATCCCCTTTTCATTTTTGTTTTCGCCCCGGGAATATATCTAGGTAGACTTATATATAGAGTGGGCGGGGAACGAAAGCTATTTAAAGAATGTTTCCAAGGTTGGTTAGCGCAGCAGCCCCTTTCCATCATGCCTGAGCATTGCCTTAGTTACTACCTATTGATTGTTTTAATATCGATCAGTCTCCCCTACGGAATTCTCCGCCTACGGCTATAGGGCTGGAGCACGTGGGCATGTCAAATTATACGGGTTACGCTCCGGATCTCTTGTCCCCCTTTCTCAGAACTTCCACCAATCCTTTAAAACAGCGTTTCTCAACCTATGGTCCGCGGACCAGAGGGTGACTTGATAATTCAATTCAAACTGGATGGAAAATTATTCAATTGTTGTAACTGATATTATAGTAATACACCCATATTTACAACATCCATTTTGTCAACTTGACAATGTGACATGAATATTTGTATTTATCCCCAAAATTATAATAAGTTATAAAAACGTTCTTCTTTAACGATTTTAGTGAATACTATAAATATCAATAACATCATTAAAAAACGGGACAAATGCATAAAAATGAATTCAGAACCAATAAGAATACAGAAAGGTCCCGTAATACTAGACGCAAGTGGTCCGTCGAATTGTTTCAGACATTTTACTGGTCCTTGGGTTCAGAAAGGCTGAGAAACACTGCTTTTTAAAACGTTTAGTGACTGAAAATATGCTCAGGATTTAGAGGTTACTATTAAACTACATAAGTGGTTCCCAACCTGAGTTACACAGAGAGCTGTCCTTTAGGGGGGGGGGGGGGGGGTTCAAGAAAACGTTATACAAATAAGAAAATAATATATTAAAGGTTTATTTTTTACGTAAAACAATGTGTCCGCGCTTCAACAATGGAAATTTCTATGAAAAGGGGTGCTGTGGGATTCAATATATACTTTACCGGGTGCTTATAAAGGTTATAAAATAACTATGCCATTATACCTATATCACGAATTTCATTCGTATCCGTTGATTTTTGTGGCCTCGTGATATAGGTATTCGAAGTATGCGCCCGAGAATGAGAAAAGAATCAAAAACTTTAGCTTTCGTAGTTGTGGTTACAGCCGCAAAATTTCGAAAAATTCAAACGGCAACACTCACTTTTATGCATTGCTGCCAAGTCGATCGGTGCTTTGAAAAACCATGGTGTTGAAACGGTAACTGTAGCACCATAAACGCTGGCGCTAGACACATACAAAGGAGGAAGATCTCACCGAGGGGGGGTTGGCGCGCTAACCTCTCTGTGTGAGACTTCCTGCGGTAGTAATGCCATCTTCATCAGTCGTTACCACATGTTCTTTTGTCTGTATCTAGCGCCGGCCTTTATTATGCACAGGTACCGTTCCATCGCCACTCATGGTTTTTCACTGCATCAATCACTTTTCAATGCATAAAAGTGAGTGCTGCAATTTGAATACCCTTGCGGATACTCTGAGAAACACCTATACCTCAAATTTCATTTACATGCGTTGATTTTTGTAGCCACTACAGACTCGTACATCCGTAAACTTGATTTACCCTCTTATCCTGGGTCAACTTCTTTGCAGTCCAGAAGCCAATGGCAGGCGTTATCTCACAGTTAGCCAGAATAACATTTCTCAGCGAAACTAGAATAGAAATGCTTACGCCATCTATACGTCATTTTAAGAACTTAATGATAAATAACGTCGTTTTTTTAACAACAAAAATCCAGATCATCTCAAGATGATGGGAGCAGTTAAGCAAAAAACGTCTGAACCACCAGGTTTGGTCACGCGGACCAGCATTCCTAAACATCCCGAGTGGTGCTATGGTAAGATGCTGGTCATCTGCAATGAAGGTTGGCGTCAAGGTCCACGGGTTCGAATCCGGCCGTAGAGCGTCAGAAGCAAGTTCTTTACCTGCTGATCCTGGAGACGACCACCGATAGACGGCACCTTCATTTCGCACTCAACTTCACCGGTTGGAACTCGCCGTATGGCGATATCTGAATGGAGTTGGTGCGCGGTAAAGTAGTATTTCTGAACACGTGTCACTCCATCCGGTCGGCTTCTCGTTTGAAAAGTCTGCCGGCAGCTGAAGCGCCTAGAAAGCAGGGCGGACTCATCGCCCTCCATCTTCGAACAAAAAAACTGTTTTCGCCTCTCCAACTGACGTCTAATCGTTGAAAAAAAAAGATCAGGATAGTTATAGTGATAACACTGAGCCGCCGCACTCAAATATGGCGGATGAGCCAGCCATAAAAACGGGAGCCGTAGACCCCCAAAACCCACTTGTCGGAAAATTGGTGGCTGAAATCGCATAAGCCTTTCAGACCCTTGCGCCAAAAATGTGTGGGTTGCTTTTTCTCACTGTAGAATTTTTTTTCTTTTTACCTCAGGAAGTTAAGCTTTGACTTGAAGTGATTGAGTAAGGTTTTATTTAGAAATATGGTGAATATGAACAATGGGGTTTCCACATCAAAGGATAGCACTTAAAGTTGAACTTTCAGGAAGGTTTTCAAGACGGCTTTCGGGAGAAAGTGCCTCCGGGAAAAGTGTGATTTATTACATGAAATTTAGCAATGGAACTCTGGAACAAATTATATGTGAAGATGAATATACTCTCCATCGACTTGGCTGAAAAAATTTGAACGATGTGAATTATTTCTTCACAAAAAAATTGAAAAATTTGGAAAAAATAAAGATTTTCTTGCATAATGCATTTTCAAAATTCCAAAAAAAGTGATTGTTCGGGTTCGTCCATAATGCTGTAGGTGCGGGGGGGGGGAAAGAATATTCTGACACAATTCACCTTTTTCCGGTTGAAACGGTAGTAAACTGCTTTAATGGTGATAGTCCGGGTTATGAGCGATGGAAAGAAAGTCCCATGCAGAGAAACAGGAGAATTTCTGAAATACAGAAGCTTCCCTTATTTAGATAGCGATATCCTTAGGAAACATTCGAAACCTCTCTCGAAGAAGAAGAAGAAGAGCGAAAGCAATTCTTTTCCGCCATTTCGGGAAAAGATCGAAAGTTTCTCATTCGTTTCTTCTGGATCTTGGAATTGGCCACAGTAATTAGCTGACGTGGTACAATGGGGATTAGAAAGCTTACGAGGAGGAATGATGATTGTAATGGTTTTCTCGGCACCATTACCTTTTGCACACACTCGTCTTTTTCGTCCCAGTATCATCTCATATTAGCATCGAAATTGGATCGGGGAGAGAATCACCGAGATAATAAATACTCACTGTGTGAAAATTTTCGATCAAGTATTTGCACTAGAATGGAAGTAAATAAATGTTATTTTAACTTTCATTCACTTGCTACTGAAAGGCAAATGTTTAAAAATATTAATGCTGTGTAGTATGATGTTAAACCACATTTTGTATTTGTATTTGTATTTGTATTTATTTGTATTATATTAGGTGCCCAACTATTATTTCATCGAGCAGGTAAAAAGTTTCTTCAGTGATGGTCAAATAGTTGACACTTATTTAACTCCAAAAATTGGCATTTAACTCCAAAAGTTGTCTCACTCGACTTCAGTAATGGTTTCCCAACTCCAACAGTGGTATCATGACTCAAACAGTTTTCACTCAGCTCCGAAAGATATCACTCGACTCTAACAGTGGTATGAAGAATCAAACATACCCCCTCTTAACTGAAACTAATAATGGTCTGGTAACTCCAACAGTGGTATCTTGACTCAAAGAAGTATCTCCAAACTCCAAAAGTGGTATCTTGATTCGAAGAAATGTGTCTCAAATTCCACAATGATTTCTTGACTCAAAGCAAGAACTCCAGCTCTCTCTTTACTCCAGAAATAGTCTCCCAGATCCAACAGTGGAATTCTTGACTCCAAATTTGTTAGATGACTCAAGCAATGATCTCTTATCCCCAACACAATCCAAAAATCGACTCTTCACTCCAAAATCAGTCACGTCAATCTGCAAATAGTCTCTTAACTTCAAAAAATTCAAAAAATTGTCTCTTGACTCCAACAATATTCCAACGGTATTGTGACTCCAAATATCAACCCTCGACTTCGAAATTGCTAATCTTTTGACAAAACTATTCAACTCCAACAGTGTTAGATTGACTAGAGAAATTATGTTGTCTCTTAACTCCAACCGGTGGTGTATTGATTCCAAAAATCATCTCCTGATAACATAAATCATCTTTTGACTCCACGAACGATGTTATTAATCTAACAACCATTCCTTTTTCCCCAGAAATTTTTTTTTGGTTCAAAAGACTGTTCATGACTCAAAAAAAAACGATCTCTTGACTCCACGTTTCGCTTTTCGACCACTAAAACAATGATTGGACTTTTCAAGACTCCAAAAATGATTTTAATGATTTAGTGCAGCGGTCCTCAACCGGTGTTCCGCGGAGCCCTTGGGACTCCGTGTGCACTTCCCAGGGGCTCCGCCGCAGTAAAATTAAATAAATCAGAAAATATGATAGATAAATAAAAAAAGAGGTATGCAGAGGGTTCCGAAACAAAGGGGGCTCCTCCATAAAAATTATATACTGAAAAGGGCTCCGTGAGTCAAGAAAGGTTGAGAACCGCTGACTTGATATATTAGTTTAGTCAATTGTGTTGTGACCAAAGTTCACTCTAAAGGAATCAAACTATAATTTTCTCTTGTTTCTGCCAGTGAGGTAAGATGAAATAGCGTAGTCTGCGCTAATGCAAATACGGTAGAACTTGGTTAATTCGTATTTTGGATGATTCGAACTTTTTTTAAGAACTCCCCTTGAGTTTCCTAATCTAATTAAATGTTAAAAAATTTCTTGTGCAATTCGAACTTTTTTGTATAATTCGAAGTTTGAGGAAGAAAATCATGATTTTTTGTGTAGGCAAATTCAGTTGGGAAAAATTCTGCAACAAGCTGAACTTTACTTTTCTCGATCAAGATGTTTTAAACAACAAAATTCATTCAAGTCCGAAAATTCATTTTTTCTCTATTTTTTATTTTATTTTATTTCAATGCTCATTTTAACATTGTTCAGATGGAGCGCATCGAGATCTATAGAAACAAGGTTTAACATCCAAAATCTGAATCTTTTTGCCGTCATTAAGAGAATGGAACGTATCGGAAAGTTCAGATAATAATACGTTGATATGAAAGTATATTTTCTTGATAGCACAAAAATATAATAGGCAAAATTTTGGAAACAGTTTCATAACGGATGATCATGAACTGTTTCCGCAAATCGCGCTTTGAGCATGGTCAAGAAATTCTTTAGTGATTCTGATTGCAGAACAGTAGAGTAGCGTAGTAGCTAAGATCAGTTATTATAATTACAAATTATTAAAATTTGGGAAACGGTTTCGTTTCTGATGATGAAATTTTAATAACTGGTAATTATTATCCTATGCGAAAATGCTAATGATTAAGTTACAACTTGTAGTCATTTCACAGATCTAGGATAGGTTAATTGGATAATTCTAACTTTTTTCCAGTGACCTTGAACTTCGAATTTGCCAAGTTCAACTGTACAAACACAAAGGCCACAATAGGCAAATTGCCCAACGAGGTGGTTACTACTTCACCGAATACAAACTCTGGCCATATAGCTATATTGCAATTTACTGCCATTAATGAGTTGGGTTTTAAATGAAGGCGCCATCTATCGGTGGTCATCTCAAGTTCGTTTGGAGAAAACATCTATTTTCTTCCCCGGGTTTCAACATGGGACCGTGACTTCAATGAGGTGGCTGAAAAAAGATCCACATAAAAAAAAAAATATGGATGTCAAATACAACTAAAATACTGCAACCCAAGAGTATATATCTCGAAAATAACTCTGTGGTTAAATGGCGAAATGTCACAAGTCACTTTAAACGTCACAATTGTGTAGACCTCTAGAGTACAATAGATGGTGAATTCCCAACGCCCGAAAAAAAAAATTCGGTGACCTGCGCGGTTGCAGACTCGCGTCGCTTAGAAACAAACACTAACGACTCCGTGACTAAACTAACTAAACAAACACGTGACTCCGAAAAAATTGTCTTCCGACTCCAACAAGGATTTAACTCTTTCAAAAAAGTATTTAGACTCATGATGACTCCGAAAATTGTCTTCTGACTCCAACGAGGATTGAACTCTTTCCAAAAAAGTATTTAGACTCATGATAATTACGAAAATTGTCTTTCGACTCCAACAAGGATTGAACTCTTTCAAAAAAGTATTCAGACTTATGATGACTCCGAAAATTGTCTTCCGACTCCAACAAGGATTGAATTCTTTCCAAAAAGTATTTAGACTCATGATGACTCGAAAACTGTCGTCCGACTCCAACAAGGATTGAACTCTTTCCAATAAAGTATTTAGACTCATGATGACTCGAAAACTGTCTTCCGACTCCAACAAGGATTGAACTCTTTCCAAAAAGTATTTAGACTCATGATGACTCCGAAAATTATGTTCCGACTCCAACAAGGATTGAACTCTTTCAAAAAAAATATTCAGACTCATGATGACTCCGAAAAAACTGTCTTCCGACTCCAACAAGGATTGAACTCTTTCCAATAAAGTATTTAGACTCATGATGACTCGAAAACTGTCTTCCGACTCCAACAAGGATTGAACTCTTTCCAAAAAAAAGTACTCAGACTCACGGTGACTCCGAACATGTTTTCTAGACCTCAAACAATAGGAAGCTCCGTTGACTCTACTACCAATCACTACAAAAATTGTCTTTTGACTCCAACATTGGGTAGACTTCTTTCGGGAAATAAATTCTTGACTTCAAAAATGGTCTGTGGATTTCATTAATGGTTCTTTGACCTCCTAACCAATTGTGTCCCCTCTCAATCCGAGTAACCCTACTTCTTATGAAACACATTTTCAACGTAACAGAAGCGGTTTTAAAACCTTTCTTAACGCTGTGAACAAAAACCTAAAACTAATAAAAATTATCGATACAAAGTATCGAATTATTGATCACCTTTAATACGGAACATACGTTTATGAAATGTTAAGTGATCGATACTCGAGGTTCGCTTAAGAGAAGAAACATACTTTCTCCTCTTCCAGTAAAGCTTTTATGAAATATCCTGTAAATATTTTCTACTTGTGGACTCAACAAATTGACGAAACTATTTGATTACGTAAGCTTGTTTTCTGGGAAATTTTCTAGTATGTATTATTAGGTTTTATGGCTTGATGTAAAGGGGAGGGACCCACAATTATTTCAGTATGTACCGATATAGATAACAATGCGTTATGAAAAAATACCACATCAACGGAAACGATGAATGAAGGCGTATATTGGGGGTTTCGTGCTCTTTTCCGAATATCGTCCTGCTTTTAGGGGCCGTTCAAGTATTACGTCATCATCGATGGGGAGGGGGGATTCCGATTTGCTGACTTTTGATGACAAGGGGGAGGGGGGGTTTGGATAATGCTTACGTCATCAACCACCTTTTATGGAAAATGTGAAATATTTTTACTGGCATCTTACTTCTCGGTGCGCCAAAAACGAGAAAAGACCTTTCGATAGTTTGTGGGCAATTGAAGTGACATCCCTCCTATTGATAAGTGCCCTACAGAGTCACTTTAGTGATCTCTAAATGTTTCGCAGATCCAAGTGCTCTGGAAATGTGTTCGGATCGCTTAAGTGCTCTGGAGCTGTGCCACGCATATGCGTGATATCACTTTAATAATGTGAGAATGTGCCGCGGGTAATTTGAGTGATGTAGAACCGCACCTCCATTTATCCTCATTTCAGGATTCCACATGTCCCTGTCCCTATTCTGAATTTCAAACCCCCCCCCCCCCAAAGAAATTCTCTGAATTTTTGCCTTCCTGCCGTTTTCTGATTTCCCTCCTCGTGTCTTCTGACGTCCCTGCGTTGTGTTATCCCATCTCAATGCACTCACACGTAGCCAATATTATTCAAATGTCATCTATTTGTGTGTGCAATGGGTGTCGGTTGCCATGTACGGAATTACGAATATGAATATTTTGTTTTTTTTACATGGTTTCTCCTTTCCGACCCTATACTTTGCATATCACGTCTAGTAGGTCATCTTTCAAGAAAATATCAATCTAGCTATAGCTGGTTTCCGTGGTTCCCTATTCGCACGACGTAAAACGCTGAACACTATATTACCAAAGAGAGAGCCGACACGCCCGACAACGTTCCGTGTTACGCAACATTCACTCGAAACACGAAGCAAAAATTTAATACGAAAATCGCATGAAAAAGAGTGCATATATAACGTTTCCAGGCAACGAATTTCATTATTATTTGGCACCATTCCAACGAAATGTGGTGCTTGATCTCTATGAATTATTATCAAAGTCCCCTTCACAAGAACAGGCGGAGAGTTCCAGTGTGATGAGCCGTGAACGGGGCTGAACCTCTTCTCCTTCCCCCAAGGGTCATCTTAACAGCACCATCGGCCCCTGGGCAAAGTGATCTTCTGGGAGAAAGGGACAAATCAAATCAGTCGAAAGTACCAGCTTAGAAATTACTATGCTCACTCGCGAAGATCATGGTGGAAAAAATTTCATTGCCACGAGGCCTCCGTTATGGAATTTGAGGACCCCCCTGGTCGTGCCTGGGTGGTGGTCCCAATGTTATAGACCGCACAAAGGATGTGTGGGCTCTGGAATTAAGGTCGTATGTTGACCACATATATATCCCGTTTTCACGGGAACGGAACTATTATTTTTCCTGACATGGAAAAAACATTGAAGGAAGGCTGAAAATCGCCATTCGTCACTTTTTACGGGACTCAATCCCGCACGCAGGAGGCGAAATGGTGCGTTGCATTATATATTAATTAATTATCGGAATAGAGCCTCGGCTTCGTCATAAAGTTTATTAGGAGTGGGGGAGAGGGCTGAAATAGCCTCTAGGTTTCAGCAGCTATGACTGACAGAATTCCATCCGGAGGTCATTTTTACGTCATAAATCTGTCAGAAAATCAATGTCACACTGAAAATCAAAACCTTAGGGGGCCACGCAGGAGGATGTAGGGTCCACCATTTGGAATTCACTAAAAAATTTTATAACATTCCTATTCATGTTTCGAATCTTTGGCCTTCTTTCTCAAGCATAACCCCTTCATTACCGTTAATAGCCCATAATAGTCCCGTTGCTCCGTGTATTGTCATTGTTTCAGGATTGTATATACGCATACTGTCGCCGGTTGTTCGACATGTTGTTCTTCTCTCTCTTACAGGTATTTATTTTATTTTTCCCCAAAACAACTCTTACATACACAGAAAAACAAATAAAAAGCGTCCATTTTTTTTTTGTGTGTTTGTATTTTTCGACGATATTCAGTCTCCCCCAGACATGAAGTTATTGGGAGAATGGAAAGAGACTACATCTGTATAGTAAGGATGATGGCGTCTCTGACATGGCATTTCTTTTCGGTCATGTCTCGAAGAAATCAGCGACTTCTGGCGTAAGGGCAAAGAGATCGTAAATATCCAGCCAAAGTGAATAGGACATAAACTTTCTGGATAAACGTTTACAATTGTTCTGTCCACGTAAAACATATATATTTTTCACTTTTTATTTTCAGTGCGGAGTAAATTGTCTCGAGGAATTCCGTGAAAGGCTGTTCCTGATTCACGAGAATGAGGCTGTTTTTTGGATGAGGTGCGGAGTTGCCTTGAAGAGGGCCTACGGGGCCCTTGCCACCCCCGAAGGCTCTGCAGATGTAATCGGTTCTGAGTTTCCGTTTATTGTGAAGTTATTTCTCTGCAAATTTTTATTAGTTCTGATTTTTCTGTTACCAATGAAAGAAAATGATTTTTTTTTTTCCAGTTTTCTTTCAAAAAAATTTTTTTCACCAATTCTTAAACATTTTCTTTTACCAAAACTAATTTTTTTTTCTTTTACTGAATTATTTAAAATTTGTTTTTTCCCTAAATCTCAATTATTTTCTTAAACTAATTCTGAGTTTTTCTTTCAATAATTCTAAAAAAAATCTTTTAATAATTTAAAAAAAATTATTTTAATAATTTAAAAAAATTATTTTAATAATTTAAAAAATTATTTTAATAATTTAAAAAAATTATTTTAATAATTTAAAAAATTATTTTAATAATTTAAAAAAATTATTTTAATAATTTAAAAAAATTGTTTCAATAGTTGTCTTTTTTTCATCTGAATTTATTCTTTAACTAACTCTAAGTTCTTCTTTTAATAATTCTAAAAAATTTTATTTAATTATTCTAACAAAATTTTCTTTTAATTATTCTAACAAAATTTTCTTTTAATTATTCTAACAAAATTTTCTTTTAATAATTCTAAAAAATATTTTCTTTTAATAATTCTAAAAAATATTTTCTTTTAATAATTCTAAAAAAATTTTCTTTCACTAATTATGATTTTTTTTCTTCCACTAATTTTAAAACTTATTTCAACAATAATAACTTTTCTTTTGCTAACTCTAATTTTTTCCTCAATACCCTGACTTAAATTTTTTCTTTTACTAATTTTAAAACGTTTTTTGCACCAATTCTAAATTTTTTATTTCACTACTTCTGACATTTTCTTTTACTAATTCTGTAGGGAGTCAGGCATCTCCAGCTACGAATTGAGTAGAGACAGCCGTCTTCTTCAGCTGCGAGTGAGAAGAGGAAGATATCTCTTCAGCTGCCAATGACGCCGAGGCAGACATCTTCATTTACAAATGAAGCCGAAGTAGACATTTTCAGCTGGGAATTAGAGCTTAGGCAGGCATCTTCAGCAGCGAATGGAGCTAAGACAGGCAGGGCCGTCTTAAGAGCATCATAGGCCGCAGGGCCAAGTGATTTTTCTGAAGATGATTTTTCTGTGATTTTTAACGACTTGGAAAAATTCTTAAAAATCTCAATCTGCTCTCATTTTTGTTGAGGCCTCTCTTTTCTGGAGGCCCGGGTGGGCCCATGCGTTAAGATAGCACTGGATACAGGTAGATCCGACCGATGTGTCAGAAAAGCGATTTATTGTATAGATGCATCGGATCATCCTGTAGTTTACGGGACAAACAAATTTCTCCCGGCTCTAAACTAGGCTCTAATATAACTCGGCTCTTGAGAGGGACGATCACCTCCATCACATCCCCAATCGATCCACGCCTGCAATTGTTTGAACATTTTGCACATATACTCTAGTATATGTTGTCACCCCTTTTTTTTAGGGAATTTCGCACAAGGTTATATGACAGCATGGCACTAAATATAATCGTAAAGACGGATGTGGATTTTACGCGGAGAATATTACATAGTACAAACACACATTTATTTCCACGGACAGCCCGAGATGAAAAAGGATTGTGAATGTTTCTTCCCTTTATATCGTCCAAAAGTGTCTATTGTTTGCTTTTGCGACTTCATCATGCACGTGCGGAAAGTATACGGGAATTATTAACTGCTGTTTCACGAAAACACAATGGATGCTCAGAAATTGTCGTGGTCATTCACAGCTCTGTGATCATCGTCACCAAGATTTACGCCACTAAAATTAAGACCTACACACGGTAATGGTGAAACGCTGAGAAAAGACAGTTTTCTGCGGTTTTGTCATGGTTACTTTTTGACTTGATTTTCACCCGTGTCCCCCCCGACCCCCAGAATATCCAAGGGGACCATTGTATTCCACGTTGACAACAACTCGTTTACAGAACACTTCGAATAATAACAATGAATAATTCTAGAGAAACTTTGGAATTGTACCAATGTACTAGATCGCTTTTCTAATAATATTCATTCTCAAAGTCAAGCAGAGTGGGTAAGAGGATTGGGTAGGGGGTCCATGCCCCCCAACCCCCGAATACGATCAAAAATAAAAGAATTTAAATGAAACACCTATATATGCTGTATTAATCAATATCTGTTTATTTGAAATCCTATTTCAGTAGTAACTTAAATCTTCTCCAGAACTGATTACGCATACCTCCCACTTTCCTGTTCCCTCCAGTGTCCTCCCTTTCAAAAAATATTCATGGTCAGGTTCAAGGGCCTTTCAAATGATATACACCGTCTATTTGGAAGACCTTTCCAATGACTATGGATGACAATTTGGTGACATTTCAGATGATAGCTGTGGTATATAGGCTATGCATATCCAATCTCTAGTTAGAGGAAAGATTAGCTCGATGTTTGAAGAGCACTCAGAGCATAAACTTCTTCTTACTTGCCCCACAAGTCTTTTCCTTACTTCTTTTGAAATCCCAGGCTGCGGTCTCCGTCCCTTGCGTGCCACTGGGCGCACGTGCAGTTTTTCTCCCTAGTCATTGGGTTCAGCTATCAAGTTTAGTCAAATGGCTTGTACGTTGATTGCAGTCTTCATGGGGAGATGATTCGATACTTGCGAGCACGGGACAAGGGGAGCCACCTCTATAAATCTTTGCTAACTTTTCCGGCACAACTCTGCCTCTTTTGAGGTAACGGAAGTAATATGCTTTGCATCAGTCCGGGGTTGTGAGTGCTTCTAGTAAGAGGATCTTTTAAATAATATCCACATGGTCTTGTAGTTCATAGTTTCCCAAACTTTTTGTTCCATCGTCCCCTTCTTCAAAAATGTTTTGTTCTCGTCGCCCCGAACTCAAGCAAATCCATAGGATCTTGTACTAAACCCGTAGCTTCCACCGCCCCCTGGATCATTCCATCACCCCCAATGGGATGATATTGCCCACTTCGGGAAACACTGGTCTACTTAGATGAATTTTCCAATGATATTCATGGTCTATCTATTGAGAGGACTTTTCAAATGATATAGATGGTTTAGTTAGATCTGGAATTTTCCAACGTAGAATTTCTTGTGGAACCCTTGATGGTTATAAGGCTGTTCAGCGGAACCCTCGATTATAATGAGGCTATTTCTCAACTTAAATTTTTGAATATTTAGCCAAAAAAAGAAACATTTGTCCCTACTGCCGTCTCAACAGCAGCTCCAGGCCAAAATGAAAGAGGGCTTAGGCACCATCTCTTTTTTAATCGAGGCGTAGGCAGGATCGATTTTTGGCTTGGGGAAGGACATAAAAATTGTCTTCCCGAGAAATTTTGAGTTATCACCCTTCAAAAAGCATTTAAATTAACAGAAATTGGTTGAAATATCACATAAAAGGTATATTTTCTTCCGATATTTCATTTTTCTTAACCGAAATATTGACCTTTTTTTTAGTTTTTGGTCGGCTTAGGAGGGGGCGTGGTACCCCTATTCCCGGGTATGCGTAGGGGGGGGGGTATGTTTTTAACATACATATTTATTGTCATAAATCATTGCGCCAGATCTTATTGTGGAACAATATTCAACTGAGGTCCCTGCACCGTCCCTACAAGAGGGTGGGGCTGGCAGAGTTCCAGTCCGGGGCCCAGGATTACTCTCATAATTTTTCGTTTTCCACACTATAAGTTCATATTAGAGAGAGCACCTTAATAGTCTTTCCTGGGAGATCTTGGCTCAGGGATCACAGCCTACTACTGCGGGATGGGAAGGGGACATGGATCTCCGTGCCGTGCCCGATTGAACTCATGGTTGGGACTCAAAGGGTTGGAGCCCCGTCATCAAATTGGACGCATATTCACGAATTAAGAACTTTTATTATTATTACCATCATCAGTGCAAGAACTTTGGCACGTGCTTTAAATAATTATGAAAATGCTTCCATGATGCTAATCATTGAAACGCCTATATTTTGTTAACTTATTGACCATGAAAAATGTCTTTTTCAGTTACTTTTGTCCATAATCAACAAACGGATAAAAATAAAAGTCTATAAGCCACAAAATATGGCTTTCAGAAAACAACTATACAGTACAAGATGTATGACGTATTGGAAACATCATTAAACTGGAACACGTTCTGCCACCTAACAAATAAAAACCACAATTGTTTACAGTCCTTCAAATCAGAGAACATTAACAATACTAATGGAACTTTCTTAGGCCATAATCTCAAAATTTTTTTCTTGTTTGTATTACTAATATTATTTTACTGTATTTAAACGTCAACCGCTAAAATTTTGCTCCAAATTTGTTAATTTAAATTACATTATTATTTAAAAAATATTTTTTGATATTAAATTGTATTTTTTATGCGTGAATAATTAATCACTAATTCTATTTCGAGTTGTAATTTTATTCGATAGATGACAGAGAATGGCTCTCAGTTAAGCGATATTACATACCGTATTTTCGTTGATAAAATTTTCCTTTTTCCCGTTTGTTAGTTATGAACTAAGAAATGTTATATTATGTTGATGTTGTATATGTTATGTTGATGACATAATTTTATCATGTAAAATGCAATAAGTTTACAAAATATAGACAGAGTCTGAGAATGAATAAAAATGGGAGTGCTTCCGTGTACACCCCAAATCAGCCACCCTGGACTATAAGCCTGCTTAGCCGCCTTCTCTCCCCCCCCCCCATACCGTAAATATGTCAGTGTGTTTCTTTGTATGTGTCATGATTTTTCGGTCATTCCCATGCTTTCACGTCCTCTAGGTCACTTTTTTCACCTCTCGCTCTCCGGGTAATCTTTTGGTCACTCCCATATTTGCTCACTGTTTTGGTCAAGCATATGCTTCCATATTCTCTAGGTTAGTCATTCAATGGATTTTTTTTTTTAAACGTGACACTATCTCGTTAAAATTCAAAACGAAGATCTGCTTTGCGAATATATCAGCAACAAGAAAGTTTTCTTCTCCGGGATCCGGGTTATTTAAGGGTTCCGTGGCATTTTGTGGAGCCCCCCAATAAACTGTCACGGAACCCTGGGGTTCCGCGAAAGACCAGCCGGAAACCCATGAGTTAGAGGGTCTTTCAAATAATGTCCATGGTCTGGTAAGAGGACCTTCCAAATAGACCTTTCAAATAATATCCATTGTCTAGTTAGAGGAGGACTTTTTCATCCATGGCATAGTTGGATGAAATTTCAAATAATACCCATAGTATGTGATTAGAAGATCTTTCAAATAATATTAATGCTTTAAGAATCTCTTGGAATGATATCCATATTCTCTACAGCATTACTACAATTATTCAAACTGCTATTCAATATTATCTCTCGTAGGAACACCCATTTTTTCTTGAAGAACCCCCATTTAAGAAACGCATTCCCATAGTACAAACACCGCGATTTCTAATAGAAAACATCACGAAAATATGATAATTGTCAAGGAAAATAGAGAAAATATTTTTCTCTCTCCACTATATACAGTATATAAGTATTTCTTCTTTCCCATCGAATTCCTCAAGAAATAACACGGCCGAGTCCATTCAACAACAGGATGAGAAAATTTTCTCTCGCACCCGCAAAAAATCCAACAATGGAATCTTCGACGTGTTCCCACGTCGTTTTCTTTTTCTCAACTGCGCGTTGCGTTGCCTACCTACCTCTCAAGGGCCCGCGTCGTCTCTTATATAAAAATATATTTATTTTTCCTCTCTCTACTCTCTCTCCTATTGTTAAGTCTCAGCAGAAAAAGAGTTCTTTGTCTTGAGGAAGACTTCAGAATATAAGTGATGAATATAGTATATCTCCGGAGAAAGAGGGAGGGAGAGAGAGAGAGAGCCTTCATTCCATTACTAAAACAAAATAAAAACTCCTACGCGCATAAATCAAATTTCGTTCAGAATGGAGGAGGAAGCCACACCATGGTATAGCATAAGTCTCTCATATACCGTGAATTGCAAATACTTGTGGTGAATAAAAATCAGGGCCCATTTCACTATGAATTACATGGATTCTTGCAGTTGTATAATTTACAATCATTTATTTCTCTTTGCAATTTACATTACCCACTGACATAGGGTAATAAGAAAGGTTTTTTAGAAACTATGATAGTTGTGGAGGGCCTGGATCTTAAAGCCGTTACAGAATCTTGGCCAAACGATGGGGATGAATCTTTCTTACACACCTCAGGATACGACACTTTTTTGAGAAATAGATCTGATAGGAAAGTGGGGTGGAGGGTTGATATACGTGAAATCCATGTTTGAAGGCTAGAGAGTGTAATGTGCAGAGAAGTAATATTGAAACTACACTGCTGGCCACCCAAATTGCAACACCAAGAAAGACAAGAGATATCGCAACAATATTTATTTTGTAGATAACATGTTAACCAAGCATCAAATGATTAAATTTATAGACTTCTGTGAAGTGTGTTCCTGCCAAAATCAGTAGCCAGAGTAGCCGCCATTGTTGGAGATCACCGCTGCCACACGCCTCGGCATTGATTCAAAGAGACTTTGGATGTGTTCTTGGGGTACAGCAGACCAAGCAGCTTCCACGCGTTGCCAAAGTTGATCTGGTGTGCCAGCTGGGGATGTAATCTGGGTCAATCGTTGAGCAACCATGGACCACATGTTTTCTATCGGCGAAAGATCCGGAGAGCGAGCTGGCCAGGGAAGCAATTCAATCTGGCGATTGACGAAGAACCTTTGGACAATGCGTGCCACGTGTGGTCGCGCATTATCCTGTTGAAATATGGCTGTGGGCAAGCCCTGAAGGTAAGGAAGGACAACTGGCTCCAACACCTCGGAGATGTAGCGCTGGCTTTTTAAAGTACCGGCAATGCGTACTAGAGGAGTGCGAGAGTGATATCCAATACCGCCCCATACCATAATACCCGGTGCAGGACCAGTGTGGCGGTGCATAACGCAGCTGTTCAGCATCCTCTCTCCACGGTGTCTCCAGACTCGAATCCGACCATCGTGGTGTTGCAGACAGAAGCGTGGCTCGTCAGTAAAGACAATTTCATTCCATTGTGCCGTCCACATCCTTCTTTCATCGCACCATTGGCGGCGGAGACGTCTGTGGTTCTGCGTCAAGGGTAGACGAAGCAATGGACGTCTTGCGGACAGACCAGTCTGCTGTAAACGGCGTCGAATGGTACGCGCAGACACTGGATGATACGGTACAGACTGAATGTGCTGTGCTATGGTGGTTCGTGATAAGGCTGAGCGATCCGTCACTGCCATACGCACAATCCGCCTGTCATCACGTGAAGTGGTGCACTGAGGTGGATGCGATCGAACACGTCGGTCCGTCGTACCCTCCTGCATCCAACGATCACATATCCGCATTACAGTTGTTTGGTTTCGTCCAACACGACTACCGATTTCCCTGAAAGATAATCCACAATCTCGGTAGGCCACTATCCTTCCTCTGTCGAACTCGGATACTTGATCAAAAGATGATCGCTGTTTTCTACGAGGCATAATTGATCGTGTTTTTGAAAAAAACCACAAGAAAAACACAATTGCCGTACTTCAAATCGTCGAAATCTCCAAGCCTTAAATAGCGCTTTGAAGTGGCGCCACAGGCGCGCGTGATGTGCGTCTGCGCTGAAATTCTAATCATTTGCATATCTCACCTCCGCTAATGCATGTTGTAAATTTCATATTATTTGCATGCTTCCTTCAGGGTGTTGCATTTACGGTGGCCAGCAGTGTGTGTGGGTTGAGCTTGAAAACAAAAGACATCATGAACTTGTTACAATCCACTGAATAGGGATCCAAACTACATCGTCAAATTTCATGATGAAATTTCCTACATGTCTAAGCGTAAGAGGGTTGTCATACTAGGGGAATTTCAATTATCCGGGTATTGATTGGGAGAACCTTTCAGCTAGAGATCAGTATGAAAGAGACTTTCTTAAGTTGGTGCTCGAAAATTTTTTGTATCAGCATGTATCAGAAGCCACTAGGGGTACTGCTATTTTGGATTTAGTTCTTACTAGTTCTGAGGATCTTGTTGAACATGTTTCGGTGAGGAAAGAGTTTTCTTCCAGTGATCATTCGTGCCGTAGGTTTTCTCTGTAAGTTTTCTTCGGGTAAGATTGATAACAAAAGACTGGTTCCTTGTTTTCGGAGAATTAATTTCGATGTTTTGAGAGGAAGGTTAGCGTAAGTTTTCAAAGACCGGTTGGAATCAGTCGGGGTGGTTAAGTCAACGGGAAGAATTTAGTACGAAGCTGGCCTCTGTTTTGCACGATGTCATAGCCTTTGTTCGAAAAAAACGCGTTTGTGTATCGTACCCTCTATGGTTCACGGGTAGCGTGCGTAACCTTTATCTTGAAAAGAAAAGAGCATTCAGTGAGTATAAAAGTGTACGAGGTGACCTATCATTGTTTACTGATACAAGAAGAGCGTTGAAGAAATCGATAAGGGATTGTAAAAAGGAAGTTGAATCTAGGTTGGCAGATAACATTGGCTCTGACCCAAAATCATTTTTAAATACGTCAACAAAATGGATGTAAGGGGACAGTTGCCACCCCCCCCCCCCCGACGATAGGAGGGTCTAGGGTAGAGAACAATGTAGACATTTGTAATGCTTTCAATGACTTTTTCGCGTCGGCTATTAATGAAGATAATGATATTCAATGTACGTGTGTTGCATGGGGTAATAAAATCCTCAACGATATTCAATTGGAAGACGTAGAGGTCCTAAATCTTCTAAAAAATGTATGTGCAAGCAAGGCACCAGGACCAGGTGATATCTATCCCAGGGTCCTCAAGGAATGTGCTAATGAATTGTTGGGGCCAGTCGTATAGATATACAGGAGTAGTGTTGCTGAGGGTACAAAATTAAGGTTTGAGCTCACGGGCCACATCAAATGACTCCATGGGCCATGGGTTGAGCATGCATGGATCCCTCTCCACTGCGGGGATCCCTCAAGTGATCTGGGAACGCTCCGCTTAGTTCGTTTTTACAAAATTAGGTTTGAGGTCATGGGCCACATAAAATGACTCCGCTGGCCATGGGTTGAGCATGCATGACTTGGTACGTCTCCACCACGGGGATCCCTCAAGTGATCTGGGAACGCTCCGCTTAGTTCGTTTTTGCAAAATTAGGTTTGATGTCGCGGGCCACATCAGATGACTCCGCGGGCCATGGGTTGAGCATGCATGACTTATTACGTCTCCCAGTCTTTCAACCAATGCCTTCACCATAACATAAATACAAAACAGCGCCAACGTTTATTTCATTTCAGCGCCAACGTTTATTTCATTTCAGCGCCAACGTTTATTTCATTTCAGCGCCAACGTTTATTTCATTTCGGCACCGTTGGAGCGCGCGTTGGTGAAGGCGAAACGAAATTTCCACTTTTTTACGTTTGAATTGTAATTTCTTTTCTACATATTTATTTCCTGTCTCACTCGTCCGTTATTGATTATTCACTCATTCTCCGAAACAGAAAAAAAAAAGGAGGGGGGGTTATTACGTGTTCACGTTCACAATGGGGTCACGGCGGAAAAACCTCTGCAAAAAAAAAACAAAAAAACCCCACAATACACACACAATCTACATAAAGACCGAGCGCTTCAAACTTTACACAGCTGCTTATCGTACGTTTGTTGTTTCAGTGACAGCAGCTATAGTAGTAGTAAGAGACATTTCCTAGAGCAGTGGTTCCTAACGTTTCATGCTTCAAGTACTTCACGGAAATGCGTAGGAGAAATGCTTACCCCCCCCCGCGCCTTTTTACCAGAGGGGGTTTGCACGGGGAGTTTTCTAAAGCTTAAAAATGAGTAAGAGCTGTTCATACTCCCTAAAAGTCAAAGCAGGCCTATAAATGCGAAGAAGACCTATGTGTTTTCATACGCATGCTCAAATTAGCGTTGTATCCAGCTAGAAATATGGAAGAGGCGTTCGCACCTCCAGATATGCTAGGCGGCTTGCGATTCACTAGGAATGAGAAAACCCCCCTTCCCCACAGAGATGGTAGAAGCCGTGTGCAGCCCTTTTTATGCATAGGGGAGGGGGTTCTTATCCCTAGAAATCCGTAGGAGAAGTCCGTACTCCTACAATTACGAGGTAGATGCGGGTAATCCTAGATAGGAGAAGGAGGCTTGCGTGCCCCATGAAATGCTCCATCCCACTAGAAATGCACAGGAGGTATTCCCACCTCTATATATGATTAGCGGGTTGCGTATCACTGGAAATGTGCAGATGTCCATGATCTTGAAAATGCATGGGATCTGACGGTATGATGGGGATCGTGCTTGCCCCCAGAAATGCTAATAATTACAGTAGTTGGTTTTCCGCACACTCCTAGAAATGCTGAGGAGGCTAGAATGTTGAAGCTTATTGTACATCTTCAAATTTATGGACCTGTGCGTCCTATTAGAAATGCGTTTGAGCTGTGCGCACTCCTAGAAATGCAAGAAATAAGGTGGAGCTGACCGTACTCCTTGAAATGCGTTGGAGCTGTGCGTACTCCTAGAAATAGGTAGAAGGCTTACGTACTCTTATTGTATGCTTAAGAGAATTGCTTATCGCTAAAAATGCGCAGGAATCATTCGTTGTCTACGAAATTGCGTGGGATGTATGCGTATTCGTGGGAATGCCAGAGAGTATGTGCACCTAGAATTGCGTTGAAGGTTTGCATACTAGCTCAGGACCCGGTCTTAGTTTTAGAATTACGTGGGACTCTGTGAGCATTCCGTGAAACGCAGAAAATCCGTGCCTGCCCATTGAAATGCTAAAAATACGTTAGAAAGCTGTGCGTACTCCTAGAAATGCTTGAAATAAGTTAGAACTGCTCATACTCCTAGAAATGCATTGGAGGTATACGTACACCCATGCTTAGGAGGCTTGTGTACCGTTATGAATGCGCAGGAATCGTTCTTAATCTTATGGGGGGGGGGGAAGGGGGTTCTGTTCATATTCCTGAGAATGCGGGTAGTTGTGCGTATTCCTAGAAAATATGTTATAAATGCGCATTAAGCGTTATAAACCGCTATAAATGCGCATTAAGCGTTATAAACCGCTATAAATGAGCATTAAGCGTTATAAACCACTATAAATGCGTATTAAGCGTTCTTAATTTCTGAAATGCGTGAGAGATATTCGTACCCAGATAATATAAGAAGTCAACGTAATCTTCCCGTTCCCCTTTGTATATTGCGTCTAATACAAACGTATTTTCCAAACACCAATTATTTTTCACGCACTCCCTGTATGCACTCCCATCGTGTAACAGGTTGAAAAACTACTGTTCCACAGCATCACATACATGCACCATGACAACTTTTACATAGCCAGCTCCCGTACCGCGTCTGGTGCATTACGGCGCTGTCCCCAAGAGTACAGTACGCATCCAAAAAATATTCACGTATATATGACTCTATAATTTTGTATGTAGTATATATGTATATATTTTTTTTTCACCCGGAAAACCTGACAGATATCTGATCCATTATTTGATCATGTGACAGCTGTTAACATGCGGGAAAATGCGACCGCACGAGTTCGTAGTAAGGCGCTTATATGATAAATCTCTCTGCCAAACTGTTATTGAGTAGTAATGTCAGTACGTGTGTGGGTTACTGCCTTTATTCTTTGTGAGCACCTGGAGAAGATTCGATGACTGTAATAAAATTGAGATTCGAGAATACGGTTTCCGAAATGCATGAATATTAAGCGTATGTTTTGAGGAGAGCATCATTAAAATATTATTTCTGATGTTATCAGTATTGGACCATGTGATATTACTTTTTTTTCGGCATGAAATTATAAATAATTTGGACCTCAGAAAATATCGTTCGTTTGGACGACGATCGATTTGCACGAAAATATCCTTTATTTTGAGCGGGAAAATCTTATTCGATATGAGACATGGGGAATGTCTTCCGTTTGGGCCGCGAAACATGTCGCGTGATATGGAACATGGAACATGTCTCATAATATGGTACACGAAACATGCCACGTGATACGTGAAAAAGTTACACATGATATAAGACACGAAAATATCCTTCATTTGAGGGCAAAAATTTCCATTTGTTATAAGACAAGCTGAATATCTTCCATTTGAACCACGAAGCATGTGCGTGATATACGTATACGGGCCACGAAAAATTTAATTTGTTCCGAACCAAAGAAAAATTATTCATTGAACACCGAAAAAATTTTACGCGATATAGGACATGAAAAAGATATCATCACCTCATCTATCATTATGACATTATGACCGTGAAAAAGGTAGCATGATATGGGGATGCATAAAATATAATTCATTTAGACCCCATTAAGTCGGTGTTAGTTCGATGTGCGTATTGCTGTATATATATATATATATGATCATATATCTGTTATATGATCTCAGATTGACGACCGTTTTTATATATATTTTAGTTTTGTTGCCATATTGTCCGAGGCGACAATGTTTTGTTGTTTGTAATAAAACTTTCCGGATACACCCATCCTTCGGGAACGCTTCGATATCTCTCTGAGATGGGAAGCGGGGTGTGTCCGGTCTTCAAAGGTCAAAGGTGTGCATATTGCACACCGAAAAAGTTTCTCGATACAGGACACGAAAAATTTCACTCTGACATTTGATACTCTGAATATCTTCCGTTGGAACCACGAAACATGTCGCTTGATATGGGACACGAAAAAACATTAATAATCTTGACCGTATAAAATTTCGCATAACATGGGATACGAAAAAAAAAAGGAGAAATTTATTTCAAAAATGTCATTCGAAAACACGCAAAAAGTTGAATAGTATAGGATAAGAAAATATCCTTCATGGTTTGAGCACGAAAAATCTCGTTTGATATGGGATACAAGAGACAATATCTAACCTTTGGATCACGAAACATATCACGTGATATGGGACACGAAAAGTATAATTTATTTCGACCTCTATTAATATCACTCATTCCGGCACCGAAAATTTACATGATAGCGGGACATGAAAAATAACACGTATTTAGACAGTGAGAAATCTTTCCTGTTATAGGACAAGAAAAATATCCGAATGGAACATGAACAATATCCGAATGGAACATGAACAATATCCGAATGGAACATGAACAATATCCGAATGGAACATGAACAATATCCGAATGGAACATGAACAATATCCGAATGGAACATGAACAATATCCGAATGGAACATGAACAATATCCGAATGGAACATGAACAATATCCGAATGAAACATGAACAATATCCATATAGGACACGGAAAATATCCACATGGGACACGAAAAATAGTCATTTCGACCGCGAGAAATGTATGATATAGGACGCGTAAAATTTCATTCATTAACACCAAAAGTGCATCGCTTCGGATGGACATTGGAAAACATCGCAAGCCATTCGGCACAAAAAAGTATTGTACACCCACGCTGAGTTGGCCTCTGGCTACGTCATGAAATGTCACGATGGGCGATTCCATTTATCTTCTTTCGGTAAAAAGGTCGCAGGGAAAAGGAGCAGGTTGGCGTTTTCCGTTGGCGTCGTTTGCGCTATTCTAGCGAGGTTTTTCCCCCTTTGCCCTCCCCCCCCCATTTCCCCTCTTGGAAAATGAACCCTCCCTTGGCCAAGGTCAGAGGCCAACTCTCAGTATGGGCATACAATACTGTATCATCAACTCAGGAGCAAAAAGTGTAACAAACGACATTAAAAATATCGTCAATAGTGACCACACACATAACAACATCGATTCGGACACCGAAAACGTCGACAGTTTCAAATCCACAGAAACATCGTCGTTCATGGGACATTCAGATCGAGAAAATTACCGTCAGCTGTAGGAAACGAAAAACGCGATAAAAACTAACTACGAGTAAAATATATCGCCGATCGAAGACACTAAAATTTTCATTTAAAAAAAAGATTACTTTTTCATGGCGGACACTGAAAAAACCGCGAAAAATATCGCCGCTCTTTATCCAGAGAAAGATCTCATTCGTATAAGAATTCAAAAATGACATTTTTTTTTTTTTCATTTTCCCACGATATATCTCCCGTGCACGTACCAGCGATATATTGATTTTCCTGGGCGTTCTTTTAATGAACGGACGAGATAATTTTACTCGTCTCGCGAGTGGAAAGAAAGGGTCAATGTCAAAAAAATAATAATAATGAGCTCATTATAAAAGCAGTTCTTTAAATAGTTTCGCGCAGATGTTACATTAAAAAGGGACCGCACCTCAAGAAAAACGATCAAATCAGGGTAAAATGTCGCCATTTCAAGGCGACTTTATCATTTCTTTATATCAGTTTGATTTTTTTTGGAAAAAAGATTATAATTTAATCAATCATAGGTACGATATTAAGGTTATTTTTAAATCTACTTTAACGAAAACGATAGGACGATATTTTATCGATTAGAGATATTTTATCGGTCGTTCGATTATTTATAGGAAATGCGTCCGATTTTCTAAATTCGGTGGATTTGTTATCAGGGCTCTCCCCCCCCCCCGCATAGGGGAAAAGGGGTGACAGGGCCCCAGCCCGTAGGGCCGGATAATTTCTTTTTTAGACAGTTTCTACGCTGTAAATTATTATGCGAGACCGACAAACTAATCCGCGATTGTGTCCCAATAAATATTTCGACTATGAGCTTTTGATTCTGGGAGGGCCCCTGGACGTGTCAAGTGGTGCCTAAATATCGTCAATCGAAAAAGTCGAGATAAAAATTAATAATGTAATAACGTAATTTTATTATATAGTAAAATCAATCTTAAAGAGTTTAGAGTTTATTATAGACCAGAGTGTTTTTTCGAAAGTATAATGGTAGAAAGGAATTATCATAACACCTCCCAGGGGCCCTACACACACACGTTCCATTGGTGGAAATGAGAGTGTGGGGCCCACTGGGAACCTCTACAGTAAAAAGTTGACTTACTAACCTTCAACAAGCATTTGAAACGAAAACTTCTTTAAACAGGATGTTATTACGACCATGATGCTAAGTTATTTTAATATCTTATTTTATATTCATTTTCTGATTTCCCCCCCCCCCCTTGAGGGTTGTGGGGTCCCAGTTCCTCCGTTGTCCACGCGTACTCCCCTTATCACCCACATTCGCGGGATCATAGGACATTGAATTCCCCTCTTCTGTTCATGGTTGCCAAAACTGATATTAATTGCACATCAAATATTATCATAGGGAGGGGCCCCAAAAAAAGAAAGGCACCCGATGCCCACGTGACTAAAATTCTTTCTTATTTATTTGATCTATCCTTATTCGCAATGTCATTCACGAAATTATTTTCTTAGTGAAGTTGTGTGAAAAGAGGGAATAGTTAATACAGTCGACGCTCGATATAACGACCCCCCTTCGTCCCATCGAAAACGACGTTATATTGGACGGTTGTTGTATCAAAAGTAAAATATGTATGATAGTTCATATGTGAAAACGTTTGGGACTTACCCTACCGGTCGTTGCAATGGAATGGTCGCTACAACGTGGGGTCGTTATAACGAGCTTCGACTGTAATCGAAAGGAAAGCATATATGATAGTCGTTATATGAAAACGTTTGGGACTTATTCTACCTGTCGTTGTAATGGAATGGTTGCTTTAACGAGCGTCACAACAGTAATTCTGTAACCCTCATCTAACAATATCACACCTGAACAGTTAATGATTATTTTCTTCTTTCTTCCCATGATGCAGGAAGCCCATTAGCGACAGGTGGGATCAGCGAATAATATTCATTACGTCTTTTTCGTTACAGCTGCCATCATCATTATCATGATTATTACATGATCGTAGCATGTTACAACACCAGAAGAGAGAGCTACGCATTATGATATTTCTAATTTCTCCTAAAAAAAAAGGAGTACTACCCAGAAATTGACGGCCAGAATTAATTTACAGTCTGGTTCGGAAAAACAAATTCACGTATGGCCTGAATCCTGCATCAGGATCCCCTAGGCTGCGTGGGGGGGGGCAGTTCAGACTTTTTACGGGCCCTTCTATTGTGAATCTATACTGCGGAAAAGATAAAAAAAATGGTAAGAATTATCCCGTGCCACGAGCTGGAGCACTGTTAGCTCCACCTTTCTGAGGGACATGCACAAGGGTGAAGCTGACGGGGCTCTAACCCTGGGGCCCGGGACGATGAACGATTCTCAACTTTTTTTTTTCCATGCTATAAATTTTTCATAAAGGGGGCCCGTGAAAGTCTGGGGGCTCTGCAAAAGATCTTAGCCTGGGGGTCCTGGATGGGGGTCCATGACTTGGCGACTACTTCGAAAATAATACTGCGGCCCTCTACGATGTATGTATGTGTTACATCAGATTTCTGACTGGACTTTAGCCCGGGATGACTGGGATGTATCGTATTTTATGGTATGTATAGTAAGTTTATAAGTGAACATAAAAAATACTGTCCTTGGAGCTGAAAATTCAAGCTATGGAAGGGGTCCGTTTCCAGAACACGGGGAGGGGGCCCTGTGATTGTGATGAAGCATGTAATAAGATGTAATCCATGATGAAATAATTATGCTAGGCTCTTTCAAGCAATTAAATAAAAGATAAAACTCATAGTTAGTGTACGGTATATTGGTCTTCACAATCAGGTTGGAGGACCTCTATTGGGAGAGTCCAGGAGGGATTATGGACCACCGAAATAGAGGGGGGGGGGAACTGTGTAATTCAGTTTCTCCATTAGAGAGTTTGTTTGATATTACAATGAAAGAAATGTTTTTCCTCAAATGATAACTTTATTTTATGAAAAGACTGAAGCAATCAAAACTATAAATCTCCTAAGAAAGGGGGGGGGCGATATCGCTCATTCTGAGAAACCTGGAACTAAACTGATACCATAGTAAATTCAGTCACGTGACTCCGTAGATCCGTAGATGTCAGTTACTTTCCGAGAGATTCCCTAGCATTCTGGCCCCCTTACTACTGCCTTGAGTTTAATCCCGTTCTACGAGGCCATAATATGTAGCGGCCCGATGCCAGGTGCTTGCGAAGCCCAATTGGGAGCCGGTCAAAAACGTGATAAAATCTTGCTTCAACAGATAACAGATCAACAGCATTAGTCCAACCCATCTAGAGCGGCCTAACTTCGGATGCCCTTCTTCTCCCCAGTTGATATGGGAAGAAATCCCCGAGATTACGCTCAATCCCTGCCCAGAGCCTAGCTATGGGCTCGATTTTAATCCAGTTTTTACAGGCTTTTGTGGCCTGGAGATGAAAATTTTAAAAATTATTTAGTTTTCTCAACAAAATTTTAGGCTAAGTTCGGTACACACCAAAGCCAGGCCGTAAGGGCAAACCACGCTCTAGTCTGGGGCCCGGAGTAAATCCTGTTGTTTTGTTTTTCCCTGTAATTTTTTTAGCCCCCCCCCCCCCCCATGAAAGTTCCTAGTATGGGAGACTACACGGAAGACTTCAGCCTAAGGGGGGGCCTTAAACTCCAGCTTTAGTTGGGCTTCATTTCTGGTTAAGCTAAGTAGATGTAGAAAAAAAACTCCTGGGGATTAATTCTGCCGATATCCAAGACCTCTCGAGGCTTTTGCGGCCCGTTGCCGAAATAAACTCAGTTATTGAATTTTTCCAAATTCTAAGAGCAAATGGAAGCCGACCACACCGAAGAAATCTCCCCTAAAAGAAGAGCAGCTCAACCAGGGCCGTAAATATGTTAAGGGCAATAATCCGTTCTCCAGCCTCCCACACAGAAAGTGGGGGGGGGGGGGGGTCATGCCCATTTCAAGGGTGGGGCTGGCAGCGCTCCAGTCCTGGAACGCAGGACGATTCTCATAACTTCTTTTGTTTTTACACTCTATAAATTCACTGTAGGAGGGGAGGGCTGAAGATCCCGGTTAAGAAGCTCTGCTCCAAGACGCGGGGGGGGGGGGGTTATGATGGGAGGCGACAAGGCTGTAGCCCTGAAATTCGGGATAAATCCTGTTAATTTTGTTGTTTTTTTTTAGAGCATAGTGAAAGATCTTTGCCTAGGTTCATGCAAAAGATCTCAGCCTCAGAACCAGTGCCTGGAAGGTGGGAGGCTATCCAGGGCCGTCTTAATAAGCATCGTGTGTGCCAGTGCAAAATTTTTCTGAGGTCCCTCTACCTGTCCAGAAATGCCTGCCTGCCCAGCAATTTGCATCCTTACTCTCGAAAATTTAAACCACCGTTATCATGAGGGCCCCCTTTCGACACTCGAAATCCTCGGGCCGTGGTACCCGGTTGGGCTATGCGTTAAAACGGCACAGGGCCTATTTATAACATGCTCTTCCCCCCCCCCCCCAGCTGAGTTTTCAGGATATATTCTATTAATTTTGTTTTTTACACCATAATTTTTTTACAGGATCAACCAGTGGGAAAAATTCTAGCCGGCGAAAAATTTGAACTGAGGGGGCCGGCACCAGGACGAAGGGCCCTATCTTCAGATGCCTTCATTGTTCCCACAAGGGGGGGGGGGGGGTTTGACAGGGCTCCAGCCCAGAAGCCCAGGACAATTCTCTACGGGGTTTTTTTTTTTTCACTCTATAAACTTACTACAGACGTGGATCATCAAGCATCCGACTCATGGGGAGCCCCTGAAGCAGGTAGTGGGGGCACCCTGCCCCAGCTGAACTATGTGGAAAGAAAAAAGAAAACTGCCAAAACCAACCACAGAAACTAAAATTAATACGTTTTCAACATGAAAGCACAAAAATAAATAACAAAATAAAATTATATAAAAAAAAATGCATGTTTACATGGGGACTTACTTGGTTTACGGCTGCTCCTCATGTTTCCAAAAAACAATTCTAATTAATCCCGTTTAATTAATCTTTTCTTCTTCCACAAAAACCACTTATTTACAGTCGTTGGCGGCAAGAAAATCCATCGGAAATTGACATGATCCTTTAACGTTGGTGGTGGTGGTGGGAAAATGTCACAAATTTCAACATGAACAAAAAATTAAATTCTTCAACACGGGAAAAGAAATGTTGTTGTTGTTGCGTGTGAAATATATTTATGTAGTATAAGCACCCCCTATATTTTAATGAATGAACGTTCTCATCCGTCCATTCCTCCTCCGAAATCGTGAGCACCCGTGACAGGTCCTCCGAGGGGAAAAATGGATTTCTATCACAGAGAAAAAGGGGAGCGACCGACAATCCACCAGAAACAACATACAAATGTACACGGAGCTTGCGCAGTCGGTTTCGCACCTGAATGATCAGTTTCATTAGACCCATTTTCCCCTACAGATGGCGCTGCTTGTCTGCGGCGGTTTTTCCATTGACTAGGAATTTCCCCCCTCTTTAAAATGTCACGGGTACTTTCCAAAGGTTACGTGTGGAGAAATAAATTTATTGTTTTGCGATACGGGGCCCCGTGTAAATGGACCCTCCTACACCCCCCGGGGAAAGTGATGTTCCTGGGGCCCCTCTACCAGACTGAAAATGCCTTCTTCTATCTCTCTGGCTCCATCGTATATGTATTACGCACAGTGCCGTTTTAACGCATAGGACCCTTCCGGGCCACAAGAGACGATGGGCTTCGGAAAAATAAGAAGTAGTGGGATTTTTCGAGAATTTTTTTGTCAGGCAGGGGCCTCAGAAAAAATCACATTTCACCGTTGGCTCATGATACTCTTAAGACGGTCCTGATTACGCATGGCCCCACAACTTATTGACGTGCCCTAGGCCTGTATTTTCTCACGCCCCCCCCCCCTAAAGTGAATGAGTTGTACTGTAAAAAAAAGTGAGAAGAGGATTTATATCGGGGGCCCCCAACGCCCCGTCAGTGCTACCCTCATCGGCTTTATTTTGAAAAATATCAACATCAGATGTCCGTGCAGAGGCGTCAGAAGCGTTTTACACCCGCCCTTATAGGGGTGTGTGACACGTGCGGTCGCACCGGGACCAAGGTTTGAGGGGCCCTGCACTTAGGTAGTACAAGTGAAAAAATATACACACACACACACATATCAAATGCTTTTTTTTTCTTTGTCGTAAACAAAGTGTCTGAGTTTCAACTGATACGATTCTGAAGATTTTTCTTCCATTAATTCTAAGATATTTCTTTCAATTCTGAAATTTTTCTTCCATTAATTCTAAGATATTTCTTTCAATTCGGAAATTTTTCTTCCATTAATTCTAAGATATTTCTTTCAATTCGGAAATTTTTCTTCCATTAATTCTTAATTGCGATCAATTCTTAGATTTTTCTTCAATTAATTCTGCAATTTTTCATTCATCAATGCTGAGATTTTTCTTTCAGTAATTCTTTTGTTTTAGGTGACTAAGTAATCAGTGGGATCTTGAGGGTATAAATTGGATGATAATTTGATAATCAATCAATGAAATCTTTATTTGTTTGGGGTGCATGGACCCATGGCAATACAGATATGGTGGCAATTACAATAGAATTGCGATATTATTAAAAACAGAATTACGAAGTATGAATTAGTAAAGACAATATATAAAGTAAAAGCAAGATAAGTAAGATAAGTAAAACACAAAATAAGAATTACGAAGTATAAAAACTATTTACATGTGCAAAATAAATAAAAGTCTCAAGCAAATACGTCTGGAAGATATGGGGAAAATCAATCAAACAAAGAACGAAAATTACAAGTAGTACGGAAAAAAAACGGAAGATACTATTATAATTAATTGTGGGATCATTATGGTAGGTTACTATATCATCGGTCGAGACTTGCCCCAAAAAATACACTCTATATGAGTTATAAGCAGGGCAACTTAGCAAAATGTGAGACCAGGGTCTCATTACCCCCCCCCCCCACCCTCATGTTGCAAAATGTGCAATTTGAGTCCACATTTGCACAGATTTTATTTTTACTAAAATAAATGATGTGGAAGCCAAAACGTATTGGATTATCAATCGTTTTATATGAATTCCTGTTGAGAAGAGGAGATACGGCTTGATTTCAAAATTTGTTTTTATGCTTTTGTAAAGTGGGAGGTAAATTACGCCACATATTTTAGCCATATCGGACTGGTAGCTCTGATCTTAAATAATTGGATAATGATTTTGATTGTATGTGAAAGAAGAATGAGGGTACAAATTTTATGATAATTTAATAATGATTATTTGATTATATGTGAATGGAGAATGAGGGTATAAATTGTAGAAGAATTGTAGGGTGTTAAAAATTTCTTCTTAATTTTTGATTCATGTGGGAGCCACAGATAGTGATCCGGCCCTTTTTTTACACTAATTAATTAATACAAGAAGGGCCCCCTAAATTTCCAAGTCCAGTATACATTCAAAAAAATGATGGGGTATAAATGGGGGAGGGGGGGATGAAGAGAAATGTTAGAAATATACATATCCCCCCCCCCCACAATTATTTATAGGGGCCATGACATGGCTGTAGCCTATTTTTCTTATATTTAATTTTCACACGCTTTTTCTTTAATTCTTACATTAATTTTTATGGAAGGCCCCCCCCCCCGGAATATCTCAGTCAAGAATATGTAAAAAGATATTCACAAGAAGAGATTAAGGGGTGAAATTTTGCGCGCCCCCCCCCCTCCAGTCCGGAGCCGCCTGTTTACCCCCCCCCCCCTCCATCACCCCCCAGTTGCGGTCCTGAATGGCATGAAGATCAGTAATATAACAATTTCAGCTTGATTATTGATTTCATGGGGGGCCCGACAGAGCTCTAGCTTCCTTTATTTTCTTTTACACTAATTAATTAATATAAGAGGGAGGGCCTATCCCCTACGAAAGTATACTTTAAAAAGAATGATGTATTAATGGGATGGAGTGTTATAAATATTTCCTTCTTAATTATTGATTTTAAGGGGTGGGCCTCACTTGGCTGGAGCCTACTTATCCTGATTTTCACACCCTTATTCTCATATTAATTTTAAATTAGTTAAAAAAAGTGGGGCCCCAAATTTCTTAGTAAAGAACAAAAAAAGAATGATTGTATAATAAGGGGATCATGAGCAGTATAATGAAAATACTGTCTTAATTATTGATTTCATGGGTACCTGACATGGTTCTAACTTTTTTTTTTGCACCAATTAGTTAATATAAGAGGGGCCTACCCCCATCCTGCAGCAGGGTCCAATAGGCAGGGTCCCCCCCCCCTCCGAAAATTTATAGCGTGCAAATGCAAAAAGTGATGTGAATCGTCACGGACCGTCAGAGCTGAAGCCCGGCCAACCCCATCAGCCATTGAGGGCCCCCCCCCCTTAAATTTCTTAGTCGGGGATGTCTGTAACAAGAATGAGGTCATAAATGGGGTGAAGTATTATTCCTAATACATGTTATAAAAATTACAAAAAAATTATTAAACAAGAAATAAAAGTATTATGAAAATGAAAAAATACTATAATATATATATATATAGCCTATTTTACATTCAGCCTATATACCTGTATTCAGCCTATTTTACATTTTTCTTAATTTTTTGCACCAATTAATATGAGGGGGGGACGCCTGACATGGCCATCTTAAGAACATCCTAGGCCCTCGGGCAAAGTCATTTTTCTGAGCCCCCATACCTGAGAGACATATTTACTTCCGAAAATTTTAATCATACCTCATTCAATGAGAGGACCCGTCCCCTTCGCATTTGAGGACCCCCGGGCAGTGCCAGGGTAGGGCGACGGCCCCCACAAGACCGGGGCTGACATGGCCCGGGACAATTCTCATAATTTTTTTGCTTTTTCACTCGAAGGGCCCGTGGGAAGTCTGACCAGGGGGCCCGCGAAAGATCCCAGCCTAAGGGCCCTACTCCCAGATGTGGGGGCCATGGGTGGGGTCCATGTGATAAGACGGCACTGGACCCTGGATATCTTAGCCAAGGAAAATTCGTCTAAGCATGAATATTTTATGAATTCTATCCCACCTTTCCCTCCCTCAAAACTCCCTCTTTTAGTGCTTCCGTAGTTTTCTCACGGCAACTATCACAAAAAATAACCCCCCCCTCCAGGGTACCCCCACTGGAAGAGTACAGCTCCTATTGTGTAAGTAATCCTCCCCCCTTCAGCAGAGGAAAGAAAAGCACCGGGACCCCCACCTTTGTATATCCGCTGAGGTACTGAGTGGAGGAGCCCCCGCGCTTTTTCGCGTCCGCTCCAAGCGCTGAGAAAGGGATCCGCTCACTCACTACACCCTGCCCGGCTCGGTTGCCTGCCTGCTTGCCCGACGATGAGGCGAGGGCGAGAGAGCGCATGCGCCCTGCTAACAAAGCCGTGACCGACGCTGGCTGTTGACGAGCATGTAAGCAAGCAGGGTTTCTCATCATTAGGCCTAAATCAATTTCCCTGTTGTTTGTGATCAATTACACTTTAAACCTCGTCGATTTCACAAAAAAAAAAATCGGCCCCGACGCGTCGAGATCGACGGAATTGGCTCGCATATGGCCTGCAAGGATGGATCGAGGATGGATATTCAGCAGCTGATCAATCTGGTCCATGAGAGGCCCATTCTGTGGGACAGGACGCAGAAGAATCACCTGAATCGATTCGTGACGGCCAAGAAATGGCAGGAAATCAGTGAAGTTATGGATATTGAAGGTATGGATAATGTTTAGCATGATTTTTTTTTTTAATAATGGAAATAATTACCGATATTTTACACGAAATAATTAACCAACTTTAAAAGTGTCTTTAAAATTATTAGTTCAAGTTAATGAGTTAGAGGACCCTAAGTTTCTTAGCCCCCCCCCCTCCCCCATTGTCCTCACAAGGGTGGGGGCTGGCAGGGCACCAACCCTGGGGCCCGAGGCAATGATCTTTTTTTTAATGCTATAAATTCACTGTAGAAGGACCCGCCAAAGATCCCTGTCAAATGGTAATGCCCTAGCTATGGGGTTTTTAGATCCCCCCCCCCCCCCTTTAGGTGAAAAAATAGACATGCATAATGGACATAAATGTTGAAAAATATCTCCACAAAAATTTGCTCATACTAGAAGATATTTATTGATGCTTACAATAATTTTGGGGGGCTCTGACTCCGGGACAGTGTCATCTTAGTAGCACAATGGGCATTGCCGCCCCCCCCCCCCCGAGGTAAAATGAAATGCTGTGCCCCACGGCCGCAACTAGATGCTTTTTCAGCCGGGACAAGTACGCGTTTTGGTACCCCCTTGTTATGTTGAAGTAAAAGTTAAAGGATGAAATTTTCACCCCCTGTGGTCCGGCTCCCGGGCACCACCGGACTTGCTTTATCCACTCCCAGTTGCTGCTTTGCTGCCCCCCCCCCCTCCAGTTTGAAATACTTGCTTGTGAATTTGTATTCTTACTCTCGATAATGATAGTTCGTGTCAAATTTCATAATCATGTGGTTCCAATGTAATTTGAGGCTAAAAACTGCGCTGCTCATCACACCGGGTTCATTAAAGTGCCACAGGGATGGGGGAGGGAATCTGCAGGGGCGGCGCTTTTGGTCGTCATATTTCTTTAACAAAATTATTTTTTTCAGCCCCCCCTTTTTTTTTGATACCCTTTGTCGGTGCCCCTCCTCTTCTGACAATTATATTTTTCTGTTATGAATTTTTTTTCTGTGACCCCACCCTCATCTTTTTGACAAGAATTATTTTCTGCGCCTTCCCCCCATATTTTTGACGAGAACTATTTCCTGTAGGAACCGACCCCCCCCCCCTTCTTTTTGACACGAATTATTTTCTAGTCCCCCCATCCTTTCAATAACAATTTCTTCAATGACCCCCCCTTTTTTTTCTAATGAAACAGTCACTTATCAAACATCCTTTCTGTCTCGTTTGACAGTTAAAACTCCTCTTAACGGACAGGGCTGTCATTTCAACCTTTTCCGGGGGGGGGCGGGGGCGAAGCACATGTACTCAATGTACGTATATATATATTTGTGTGTATATATATATATATATACATATTTCGTATATATACATATAGGTATATATATACCATTTTTAGTGTATTTTCAAATGCCAGGGGGTCCTTGCTCCTCGACTCCCCCCCCCCCCAAATGACGGGCCTGTTAACGGACACCAGATGTGGTCAACCCCCCCCCCTCTTTAATGGCCTAATTATAATTTTCCCCCATGTATAATAAAAGTATGCATATCAAACCCCCCCCCTGAATAAACGGTCAATCCTCTTTTTTTTTGCGGACGAATATATATATTTTTTTGTCCCACACCGGTGTCCGCAGCAAAAAAGAGGCTTTACTGTAAATAGAAAATCAATCGATATTGATTTGGTGCTGTCAGCTTGAAAATATCAAATTTATCAGTTTCTCCCATCAATTTGAAAGGAATAGTTAAAAATTGCACTCTCGCACAGATGATGCTGTATCATTAGGGTGGCCGTACGTCCGGTATTTATCTGGGACATTCCCATATTTTCACATAATTTTGGCCAGCCGTCGCGACTGTTTGAATTCAGAATGTTCATGTCATATCGCACAAATTTGTCATGTTTCTTTGAAACTTTTTCTACGATCTAAAAATATCATTTTTAAAAGAAATCTTCCAAAATTTTTTAAGGGGTATTTTCTGTAAAAAGAGGGACATTTTTTTATTAGTGAGAAATAACCCAGTGAAAAATAAATTAAATTTGAAGGAGTACTTTCACTCCTCAACGAAATTTGGAGGAGTAAAATTGAAAAATTTTGATGCGTATCTCTCGGCGAACACTGATTTCGATAAATAGTGCTTCATTTCCAGGTATTGGCTGTTTCTCAGTGATTTTAGGCAAATTCGCGTTATTTTGACGTCATTTTTGGCAATAAGTGGCTATGTCCCGTACTTGGAATCCCAATGTCCCGTTTTTTTTAATCGAAGAAATATGATCAGCCAATGAATGTTTCATAGAAACTGCTGTCGCTATTTGTGTCGCATTTTATGGTGCGTCGTGTATTTTTTGTGGTGAACTGCCATCTGTGAGTGAAACTTTGAAATACTTTTTACTTTCTTCAAAGGAAAAAATTACACGATGACAATTATTTTAATGCAAACTTCACTTTTTTTATTGATTTTTTTAAAATTAATCATTTGTTTTTAAAATAGTTCGTGGATTTTTCAAACACCCTGTATGATGCTTAATTTTAATGTAGTATCAAGTTAATTTTAAATATATTATTAATTTTCATTAACACCTATTACTACTCTCACTTTGAAAACCACTGCTATGATGCCACTATATTATGCCACCAGAATAAAATTTGTAGCTCGGGGGCGACTGCCAGCATAAAAACTGTCCATGAAGGCCTGTGGAGAATAAAAGTAGAGACTGTGTGTTAACGTGTTGAGGTTAGTGTTTGTATGAGAGAAGAATGTTTGTGTCAATATCGGTCATGATCTGTCGCACTCAAAGTTAACAAGGTAAATGCTACCACAATTAACAGTTCGCCACCCCATTAGCTGCCAAAGCAACCTCTTCAAAAAAGTGGCAATGGGGGGAAAAGACGTATGTGATGTATTTTCTCCGTGGTGTCGTGACGCAAAAAAAAACCCCCAAGGTGTTATTACATCAAAAGTTTTGTTACATTATCATAATTTAAGTTCTGTTCAAGTACTCAGTGCGTCACTGAGTACTTATAGTTGATATATTATATTAACTATATTTACTAAATCCACAGTCACATTGAAAAACAAAAAATGCTACGTGAGTCTAGCAATATTATTCCAATTCTTGTCACATCGAAGGGGTACGGAATTTTTCTCTTATTTGCATCATAGATAGAACCGCTCACAACCCGGGACTGATGCAAAGCAACTTACTTCCGTTACCTCAAAAGAGGCAGGGTTGTGCGGAAAAATTAGCAAAAATTAATAGTAGCGGTCCCCCTTGCCCCGCTCTCGCAATTATCAAATCACTCGCGTCGTTCTCCCTGTGAAGACAGCTATCAAGTCGATGTGACATACAAGCCATTTGGCTAAAATTGATAGCTGAAACCACAATCATAAAATATATGAAATGCATTTTAAATAGTCCTTTTTTTTCTATTAATATATGATAATGCAGCTAAATACTGAGTAAATATTAGTAACATGGATTCAAATCAATCAATAATGTACATAACGAGGGTATTTGCATACGAGGCGTGTATTGGTTCAGCTGTCCATTTCAGTCAAATGTCTTGTACGTTGCATCGAGTTGGCTGTCTCAATGGGGAGAACGACGCGAGTGATTCGAAACTTTCGAGCAAGGGGAGCCACCACTATAAATGTTTCCCAACTTTTCCGACAACTCTGCCTCTTTTGAGGTAACGGAAGTAAGGTGCTTTGCATCTGTCCGGGGTTGTGAGCGGTTCTATCTATCTATCTATATGAGACGTGTATGTGTTACTACCAAAGCCCGAAGTGCTGTCAATTCACGACGGAAATTCAGATGGTTGGTGTCATTGCTGCCAAGCTGATTGCTTTTGTGTGCATTTGTATTATCGTGTAAAAAAATTTTGGCTAAGCCAAAATCGATTACGTCCGGAGACGCACTGTTTTGAGTTGGTTGGGGGGGGGGAGAGATAACTTGAATAGAGTTATCCAAACAAAATTTTCTCGGAGTTTTACCATTTCTATTAGTAGACTTTGAGGAGAATAAAAAGACGACTTACAGTACCAGTCACCTGCTGCAAGAACAGGGATTCTAATGTTGAAAATTTCTCTTAAATTATCCAAGTTATTGTTAGGTGGTTTACATGTGGCACAAATAAGTCATAGGTAATCTGTTTATATGTATTGTTGCTCTGCAACAGCTTCAAGAGTCGCTGAAGTGTGAGAAAATTGTTTGCTGATATTGTATGATGCTATTATTGATAAAAAACCGTGACACCCCCCCCCCCCCCGTCCCGTGTTGTGGAGCCTGTCCTTAAGTAAGCATTGGTATCCATTAACATTAAATTTTGTACTAGGTAAGAACCAAGTTTTATTTATAAGGGTAATATCAATTTGATAATCCAAAAGAATTTGTTTAAATACTTAATTTTTGGAGCCTCTAAGGCTATTTGCGTTCCAGACCCATGCCCCCCCCCCCCACACAAGTGTGGGATTGACAGAACTCAAGCCCTGGGTCCCGGAGAATAGTCATTATCTTTTTTTTTCATGCTATAAATTCACTATAGAATTTCTCGTGTAAAAGTTCGACTTGGGGCTCACCGAGGATCACAGCCTAGTCTCCCTACTCCAGGATGCGGGGAGCCATAACAATTAGAGGCCTGGGAACTGCGGCAATTTGAAGTAATGTCAGAATATTAATCAGAATTGCGAGAATCTGCTGAACTTTTACAGCATCAACGTTTGCATTTCCTAACTTGTTCCCATAATTCTTAATTAGTGTATGAAAATATCTGGGTGTTTCTGTGTATTGTCGTCAATGCTTTGTTGAGTTTTACTTGGAAGATTTGATTTCACACACCATCAGAAAAGTCCAAATGTTCATTAGAGGAGTGATAATATTATATCAGAAAGAAATTTTCCTGTAATATTTGAAGAAAACAATTCTCCAAGATATCGTTAATTGCAAGTATTCAATTATTTCTCATCACTGAATTTGATGTACAGATAGCAGCACTGTTCCCGTTATAACGAACTCCAAGAGGTACCGGAGAAATCACTTCTTTATAAAAGGAATTCCAGATTTTTGCATTATTCCTATGAAAAACTTATCTGGGGGATTAGAAAAGTGTTCGTTATATAAAACGAGATTTTTTCGCTATAACGGGATTTGGCTGTGATTGGCGATGCCCCGTATTTTTTTTTGAAGAAATACGACCACCCTCCCATGTGTCAAAAATGCTCTCTCTATTCACGTCGCATTTTATGTATGTCGTGTACTTTTGTGAGGCAGCGTCATCTGTGAGTAATATTTTTAAATATTCCTTAATTCATAGAAAAGAAAATTTATCATGATAATTAGGTAAATACAAAACTGCACTTTTTGATCGATTTTTCTTATTCATATTTAAAATGCTTCGTAGATTTTTTACGCACACCCTGTATATTATTTAACTTTAATGTAGTAAAAAGTTAATTTTGTGAAGTCGTTAGACAGCTTCATAGGGCTGACGACGAAATAAATTCTGATTTGGGTTCTTGTTTAATGGTGGTTGCCCTTAAGCAGCCAGCCAAGGCATGTTGTAGAGATGTGTCGAATTTAAAATTTTTCCTGATCCGCATTATAACTGCCACACTGGAATTAGTCATGGCAACCCCCAGAAGTGTCAAATAGTATCATTTTATGATTTTTCATGCTATAAATGCCCGTGAAAACTCCGGTTTTGGGGCCCGCAAGATGTGGGGGGGGGCATGTTGGAAGTAAAAAAGCTGTGAAGAACCCGAGATATTTCGGGGTGTGGCGAAGTAAAGAGCAAATCATGTTTGACGAGATATTTCGGGATTGCCGCTATAAGGGTTAAGTTTCCATACGCGTAACGTAGCTCTCGATCGAGGGTTTCATGCAGTGAAAGATGGAAATTTGCTTTTAACTATCAAAGCTTTTATTTATTTATTTTTTTTAACATTCTCTCGCGACTCCCGGAGAATCGCGACCCACTGTTTGGGAACCACTGCTATACAGGACGCTATATTACACGGGGGAAAGAAATTTTCCGGCAATATTTTTGAAAAATTGACCGAGAGATATCGGTTATAAAAATATTTAATTTATTACACTTTATATGCAGATGGCAGCACTGATTTCATGCACGGTTGTAGATACTCACGCATAGACTCTAGGTGCACGCATATACAACATTTCCGGCTTCACTCGATAATTCTTGAAAGGACTGAAACGGTAATAAACTGCCCACAATGGCGAAAGACCGGGGTTGCGCATGGCCTGGAAAAAGAATATCATTAGAGATGACACACGCCATAGGATGGAACGTCCCAGAACGCAGTTTCTCGACCTATGTTCCGCGACGATGGTGTAGGTGGCCCACAAGCAGACCTGATGGAATCAAATTCTATCAAAACAATTCAAACCGAATGAAAAAAAAATTATGCAACCTTTGCAATTTATTTTAGTAACACAGGGTGTCCTGTAAGTGCTAATGCAGCCTTTATCTCATCAACCGTCCGTCGTAGACAGGGCCGCAACTTGGGGGGGGAGGGGTGCAGGTGGGTCTGGTGCCCCAGGCGCTGGACTGAACGGGTAGCCGAATTCACCCTTTAACTTCTTCTTCCACATTACACGAGCGCGATAAAATACACGCTCGCCCCGAATTTGAACAAATGCTCAAAAGGCGTTCAAAACGCCTGTTTACTGATTGAAAACACAATGTGTGTAACAAAATTTAAAATCTAAATTTTCAGACGGTCCCCTTGTCCTTCAACTTCCAATTAGAAAGTCGTTGCCCTGTCTTTTCTGAGGCCAACAAAAAACAAAAGACCCTCAAAACCGGTACAGGGTAATTTCTGAAGACATTCTGAGCATTTTTTAAATTGGAATCATACCTCTACGACAAACGGTTTGCGAGATAAAGGCCGCATTAGCAAGCACTTACAGGACACCCTGTATACGTACAGGTTCAAATAAAAATTATATTTTCATACTTGGGTTGAACGTAACATCATCGTGGAAAATGTAGAGGATTGTGGTCCTGCGGGATGCGATAAAATGCTGGGTATCACTAAATTTAGTCACAATAAAATACAATTTATTGCCTCAAGTAGAGGAGCGACTGTCTACGGCACTATTTTGGTAATGCACATGCTTGCACGCTCTCTAGGCCACTCTTTTGGTAACTGATGTACTCAGATATTTTCTTTAGGTCACTCTTTTGGCCACATGTTGGCCTGATCCTTGAATTTCTAGGTTACTTTTTTGGTGATCCACATGCTTTCACAGGATCTAGATCACTCTTTTGCTCATTCATATGGTTGCAATCGCTCAATGACCTGAGTCCTCGCTCTCTAGATAACTCTGTCTGTCATTCACATCTTGCACATGGTCTAGGTCATTCTTTTGCTCACTTGCGTGATTGCGAACTCTCTAGGTCACTCACTCACCTGATTCCTTCCTCTCTAGGTCAATCTCTTGGTCACTTCCTTGGTCACACACACTTTTCTTTTGATCAACTCAATGCTCACACACACTTTTCGTTTGGTCATTCCCATGCCTGCACACGCTGATTGACCTGGGTCCTCGCTCTCTAGGTAACTCTGTTTGTCATCCACATGCTTGCAGAAGGTCTAGGTCACTCTTTTGCTCACTGACGTGCGTGCAAACTCTCTAGGTCACTCGCTGATTATTTTCGTCGTTGTTTTCGTCTCTCAAATTTCTCTTCCCCCCCCCCATAACCATGCCACGCATTTCCGACACCAAATTAGCACATTATGGTTTTTATTTTTTTACGCGCGCCTTTTTTTCAAAAAATATAGAACAAATTTTTATACACATTACTCCAAAGTAGGAAGGTTTTACAACTGGCTGATGCGCAGATAAATACGGGAAAGAAAATTCAACTGCTTCTGCCGGGAATCGCACCAACGTCCTCTCACTTGACAGGTGAGCGCTCTAAACCACTACGTTACAAGGGCAACGAATTTTTTTTCCCCTCAGAGCTTGTGTGCGCTGAACGGGATCGTACATGGACATCCATCTTCGCATCAGCCGGTTGTAAAACCATCGCATGAATACTGGAGAGATGCGTCAAACATATCCACATAAGCCGCCATCTGGTGGCAGTGGCAGTAATTGCGAGTTTCCGGCTGAGTTAGGTCTGACTGTCCATGTACGGTTCCTTTCGGAGCATAAAAGCTCTAAGGAAAGAGGTCCGTTGCCTTTGTAGCATAGCGGTGCAGCTCGCTCACCCAGCATGTGGGAAGACGTGGATTCGATTCCCTGCAGAGGCAGCTGAATTTTCATTCCTGAATTCATCTTCACATCAGTCAGTTGTTGAAAACCTTCGTATGAATTGCGGAGAGTGACATCATCTCCAGTAACGTAACGTAAATTCGAGGAAAATTGACAAAAAAAAGGCGCCAAGTAGTATTGTTATAACGGAAGAGTACTAAATTTTTCCCAAAATGATTGGATAGATAGAAGAGATATACAGATAGAATTGCCTGTGATTGGTAGACTGATTGATCGATGACCGCTCACGCCCAGAGCTGTTGTGCATACAATCAGGATAAACTAAGAGAAAAATGAAATAAAATATACAAACCATCGAAAAAGATTGAATACACGCTAATTTGCTATGCAGTATTACATACATTCTGTGGAAACAATCCAAAAAAAAAAACCACGTTGAGCACGATTCAATCAAGATTAACATAAAAGAATAATGAAATATAATTACATACCAAAGAATAAACACCAAAAAGCTTATTTACACAGATTTGCCATGAACTACCATGTACATTCTATGGAAACAATAAATCAGAGAACATTCAGCACGATACAATCAGGATTAACAAAAGAGAAAAATGAAAAAAATAAAATAAAATATATATATACCAAAGAAAAAATATTAAGCACACGCTAATTTACACTGACCGACCATGCACATTCACATCTGAATGCAATAATTGGGATGTAGAGGGCATCTCCGAGGGAGGAAGGACTGCCTGGATTGATCTTTCTTTACTGTGATTGTAGAAATAAATTACCTTGTCGCTCCTCATGATGTTTGCAGGATTGTCATTTCTGGCTACTTCTGAGCCCGTATAATGCACCTATCAACCGAATAGTTAGATTCTATTAGAAATATTGCTTGCCTTGACGTTATCAATCACCCCTCTGATTTTGGCGGCATTGTTCTAGGACACTGTATATTTTTGTTCGAGAGACAGCGAGAATCACACTTTTATTTATTTTATTTTTTTTCCAGAATCGAAGATAAGGAAGAAATGGAAGTATCTGAGAGACCAATTTTCCATAGAACTGGCCAAGGTCAAGTCAGCGAGATCCGACAACGACGATTCCGACGAGACCGAAAGTCCCAAATGGTGCCACTTCAAGCACCTGCTGTTCCTCAAGGACAACGTCAAGCCGCGGCAGCTGACATCGACTGCGGAGGAGTACGAGGAGAAGTACTATCCGAACCTGACGGTCGAATCGCAGGAGACAGCGATGTCGTGCCACGCCAGACTCACCGACAACGACGACGACAACTCGCTGGACATAACGAACCCGACGGTGATCTTCGAGGAGGGCGAAGTGGACATCATAGGGACCGGAAACATGAGCCCCAACAATTCCGAAGACACGGACAGCTACCTGCCGCAGATCCTGAAGGTGGTCTCGCAGGCCAAGCAGCCGCCGAAGAAGAAGAGAAGGAAGAAGAGGGCACGGGAGGTCGACTTGTTGTTACAGGAGAATGGTGCCGCCGACGTCGACGACATACAGGAAGAGGTTCCCGAGGACCTGAAAATAATGAGGACCGACGGCGACGAAGATGAGGACCTGTTGTTCTTCAAGAGTCTCCTACCACACATCAGAAGTATTCCGGCTAACAGAAAACTGCCTTTTCGAAGTAGGATTCTTGAGGTCGTAGGACAGTTTGCCCATTATTCCTCCATTGAATTCTCTGATTGAGAGGAGTGATAGTCCATCACTGTGAAAACACTGGGGGGGGGGGCAATTTTCTGGTCCGGAATTTTTCACTAGTCGTTAATTCACTTCTATAAAGAGGCCCGCTTTCTCAGATTTTGTCCTGGATGTCGAATAGCTGTACCGCGGCATAACCTCAATGTGATAAACAAGAAGGGATGAGTCATCCGCCACGAAAATGATTCCGCCTTCAAGTCAAATGATTGGAGATCTACATTGTTGCGGAGCGAGAAGGGAGAGTTTTTGGAATATTATGTGAAAAAAGATTGTTCGACCATGTCAATGATGAAAACCAAAAAAATCGAAAGTAATTGCTGAAATTTTGCGGTAATTTTGAAAATATTGTTTTCGGTATTATGACGCATAACATACACACACACACCTGCGTGCAGCATAAAAAAAGAACAATATATGATATCATACAACATAATATTTTCATGCTGCACACCGGTTTAAAACCAACAGCCAATATTTATTTGAATAATTTCAACAGATGGTTTTGTTTTTATTCGATAGGTGGCAGAAGGAGTCCCACCGGAACTTTTTTTTTTCCTTCTATGTATATTATTTCGTACAGCATTTTATTGTTATTACTTACTGCCATTAACAATAAAAAAAAATGCTCATCGCCAAAAATATTTATTTATATAATTAAATCACGAAAGGCGACTCATGATGCTGCACTCACATCGCGACACAGATATTCAAGAAATTTTAAGGGTGCATCGCTACCAGCATGCACAGTATTTTACTGCACAACCGTTGATCTTAGAAGCATATTGCTTGTTACAAAAAGTATTAGAAAAGTATAAAATGGGGGACTGAAAATGTCGTTTTATTTACCACCATGTTTTTCTCAACTTATCTCCTTGAATTCAAATATGTTGGTAAATATTGCACTTAGAAACGTGGAATTTTGTTTGCTGGCATCAGGAGAGGAAGGGGCAGCCACTTTCTCATTGGGTTTTGAGCGCAGTGTGTCCGTATAAAAAGTTATTATTTTCCATAACTATACAACCCCTTGCAACACAAATGATATATCTGAGCACGTTATTTGGATATACTTTTTCTAACTGAAAAGTATGCCTCTAGGATCAACAGTTCGCCAGTAAAATGCGGTGCGTGTTAGTAGCTATGCACACTGTATGTTAATTTTTCACTCTGCTCACCGGTTTAAAACCAACAGTCAATTCTACTTGAAGAGCTGTACCAAATGTGTTTGTTTTTAATCGGGATAGGTGGCAGCATGAGTCCGCGTGGCTACGGTTTTTCTTTCAGGTTTATTATACAATACAGAATATTATTTTTTAATACTGGAACCACTCCTGCCATTAACAAGAAGTAAAAAAACGGTTCATTGTCAAATATCGTGTAGCCTGTTAGTTTTGCTGGTACTTAGGTATTATCCGTGCGAGGGAGATCAATTGCCAGTACTTTTCGATGATTTCTTTTATTTATTTGCATATAGCCATTGGCCCCCTTACAACACATTGGCAACATCACCATGATTACACAAGAATGAATCATGATTCAAGAAATCACAATCATAATTGTGTGTCTAAATTTTTTTTAAATACAATAAAATAGAAAGGGGAAAAAAATGAATGTCAATTTTTCAAATAAGAATGAACAGACATTGTTGAAAACAAAATTTTGCATTAACCGCCAGTACTGGTACTAGCGATAATGTAAATTATAGCAACCCCCTTTTGATTTGGAAAAAGTAATAACCACATGGTTCGGGGGAGGTGGCGGGGTCCTCAATCTTCATGCATTGCAGTCCAAAATATTTCATCCATGAAGCTCAAGGGCCGACGAGTCATTTCGCGCATTAAATTATACATATAGATTCACACTGTGGCGTCTTAGGCTGCGCTCATAGTGGGACAAAGAGGTAAGAGTTACAAGAATTGCGACCAGAAAGAAAAAATCGCATGGGGGGATTATACCACAGAGTAAGAATAATATCTTTAGTCTATGGTCCGCACATAGTAAAGAAGGAGGAGGATAGAGACTATCGGAGGGGGTTCTGAAATGTAAGGTTGTGATGATGATGATCCCTCCGCAGAAGCTCTTTTTTTTAAAGGGGGAAAAAAAAGAAAACTCACACCAGTCGGAAGACAGTGAAAATCAGCAAATCGTGGTGAAAACAAACACGTTTGCTCAAGTCGCGCAGCTCGTTGAGAGAGAGATTATCCTCTTTCTTGACTCCGTCTCGCTTCTCGAGTATGCGCGGTGTAAAATGAAAGCCAGATGGCAGCAAACAAACGCAGCTCGACATCATAAATACGTTAGGGGGCCACCATACACTCAGAACACACATTCGGGCATGTGCTGATTCTTTTGAAATTCCGTAGAGGAATGTGTACGAGGTGCATGTACGGTTAAGTAGTAGTAGTATGTGCGGTGTAGAACAAAATAATACAATTGTTTTCGCCATTGCTAGTCTCTATTATGCTATCTCACTGAGTTGAAAAAAAACTCATAGTTTAAAAAAAAAATTGATAGCAGATGGCAGCACTACACATAACAAGCATTACACAGAAACAAACTTCACGGAAGATTTACTATACATACACACACATTCCAACATGTGCCAATTCGTTAGAATTCCCGCAAAGGAATATGGACGAAGTGCATGTCTGGTTTAGTAGTAGTAGTCTCTATTATGCACTCCCGTAACTCTTGGTAGCCCCACTATGTACGCGGCCCTGGTGATTGGGGCTCACGGCGCCCATAGCTCTGGAATAAACATGGGGGCCGAATATTATTATATTTATTGTGAGAATTTTAATAATTGCGAGATTTCTTTTTTCTTCATCAAATGCGTATTTTCATTAATATTAAGAGATCAATTTTTCACCGACTATGAAATTTCATTAATTCAAAAATTACTTTTCCGTTATAAAACTTACATCAATTCACGCATAAAAAAATTACAATGTATGGTTTTATGCCATAAATTGTTCATTTTCACGCCGGTTTTAAACGAACAATAAATTTCTTTTTAAGAGTTATCACAGATAATTTTGTTTTTATTTGATAGATGGCAGCATAATTCACTGATGGACTTTTTTTTTTTTTTATAAAAGTGGAATATAAAATATGTCTCTCTCAGGTTAGGAAATTTTCCTCCTATATTATATTTTTTTTCTCCGCTTCGTAAATTTTTCCTCTCATTAATGCCGTGAATTTTGAAAAATTGATTAAAGTCGTAATTTTTTAAATAATTTAATTCGGCATTTGATTTAATTAACTTAGTTCTGAATATATATTTCGAATAATTCTGAAATTATTTCTTCCGTCGATTTTGAATTTTCAGTAATTCTGAAATTGTTTCTTCCGTTAAATCTGAATTCTCAGTGATTTTAGAATTTTTTCTTCCGTTAAATCTGAATTCTCAGTGATTCTGGAATTGTTTTCTTCCGTTGATTCCGAATTCCCAGTGTGTGTGTGTGATTCGGGAATTATTACTTCCGTTGATTCTGAATTTTCAGTGATTTTAGAATTTTTTCTGCCGTTAAATCCGAATTCTCAGTAATTCTGAAATTGTTTCTTCCGTTAAATCTGAATTCTCAGTGATTTTATAATTTTTTCGTCCGTTAAATCTGAATTCTCAGTGATTTTATAATTTTTTCGTCCGTTAAATCTGAATTCTCAGTGATTCTGGAATTGTTTTCTTCCGTTAAATCTGAATTCTCAGTGATTCTGGAATTGTTTTCTTCCGTTGATTCTGAATTCTCAGTGTGTGTGTGTGTGTGTGATTCGGGAATTATTACTTCCGTTGATTCTGAATTTTCAGTGGTTTTAGAATTTTTTCTTCCGTTAAATCTGAATTCTCAGTGATTCTGGAATTGTTTTCTTCCGTTGATTCTGAATTCTCAGTGTGTGTGTGTGTGTGATTCGGGAATTATTACTTCCTTTGATTCTGAATTTTCAGTGATTTTAGAATTTTTTCTTCCGTTAAATCCGAATTCTCAGTAATTCTGAAATTGTTTCTTCCGTTAAATCTGAATTCTCAGTGATTTTAGAATTTTTTCTTACGTTAAATCTGAATTCTCAGTGATTCGGGAATTATTACTTCCGTTGATTCTGAATTTTCAGTGATTTTAGAATTTTTTCTTCCGTTAAATCTGAATTCTCAGTGATTCTGGAATTATTACTTCCGTTGATTCTGAATTTTCAGTGGTTTTAGAATTTTTTCTTCCGTTAAATCTGAATTCTCAGTGATTCTGGAATTGTTTTCTTCCGTTGATTCTGAATTCTCAGTGTGTGTGTGTGTGTGATTCGGGAATTATTACTTCCGTTGATTCTGAATTTTCAGTGATTTTAGAATTTTTTCTTCCGTTAAATCTAAATTCTCAGTGATTCTGGAATTATTTTTTCCGTTAATTCTGAATTTTCAGCGATTCCGGAAGTATTTCTTCCGTCGATTCTGAATTCTCAGTAACTCTAACTTTCTTTCAATAAAAATTGTAACAATTATAATTGATAATTCTGATCAATAATGATCAATAATTCTGAAATTGTTTCTTTTCTTCATTCTCAATTTATTTCTTTCCTTAATCCTGAATTACGAATAAATTTCCAATTATTTCGTTCATTAGGTTTGAATTTTGAATAATAATTCGTTTTTTTATTTTTGATAAAATTATCTAGTGATTCTGAATATAATTTTGGGGAAAAAAAATTAATTCTTTCACTAATTCTGAAATTAGTTCTTTTGCGATTCTGAAATGTTCTTCTATTATCCTCTTACATTTTGAATATAATTTTGAAATTACCTATTTTATTAATTCTGAAATTATTTCTGCCATTAATTTTGAATTTTCAATAATTCTGAAATTATTTATTTCATTAGTTCCGAATTTTGAATAATTAAGAGATTTTCTTCACACTTGATTCTGAAATTCGAATTTTAAATTATTCTAAAATTTCAAAATTCTGCATTTTCAATCATGTTGAATTTTCCACTAATTCTGAGTTTTCTAAAAATATTTATGTATACTTTGCTTGAATCCAGACATTGCTCAGCTACCTCCTCTCCAAAATTTCTTTTTAATGTGGGGAGGCCACCTCCTGGTCCGAACACGTTAAGGTGGCCCTATTTGTGGGCAATGGTTTTTCCAGACACCCTGTAAAATCAAAACGCAAATATGACTTCGAATTAGGAGATACATCTATCTGCCAGGCTCCAAAAACGTGTTCATTTCTGAACGATACTCATTCCAAATATTGGTCCTCGGGCATCCCTCATATTGCTCGATGGAATTTTATCTACCCATTTCCAGAATTCGGTTTTCCCCTTTTTTCCCGGAGTGTTAATCTACGGTTACGAGCGACAATTTTCGATGTCGCTCTGTAAATAATTACTTTTTAATCACCTGTTTCCGCTTCAAACATTAATTCCAGATGGCATTTAGCTCGTGGGGAAATGAATAATTCAGCGTTGTCGCAATGTTGTACGTTAAATGCAATGTTAATGTTGTTGCAATGTTTAATGTTGCAATGTTAAACTTCGTTTCTTTCAAACCGAACACGGCCCAGCCTCCATAGGTGTTAGCTAATTTTAGTCGCTGTTGTACGAACTGCACTAATTTTCCCCTAGCCGCTGTGCGGTCGTGTGGGTATCGTGCTGGACTCTCGTCCTGGAGATCCAGATTCGAACCTCGTTGACGGCACAGTGGTGGTGATCAGCTGAAGTTGTTTCGGCGGTTTCCCAGCTTCGAGACGTGAATGCGAGCCCGTTTTCCATTTGAAAAAGTCTCTCCGCAGAGAGTAGGCAGACCTGCAACACGACAGGGCCGCAACTAGAGGGGGGGGTGGTGGTTTCGTTTCCCGGGCGCTGGACCCGATGGGGCTCAAATTTCATTCGGAAACCTCTCCTTCAACATTACAAGGGGGCGTCAAAATGAGCGCTTGCCCCGGGTGACCAAGCATCTAGTTGCGGCCCTGCAACACGATACTAACAAAAACATGAAAATTCGATCATTTTCATCTTTACTTCATAAAATGAAAGACATGACAGCACGAAAACATGAAACAAGCGCTACTGGACTATATAAATATGTTAGATACACACATAACACACATTCCGGCATGTGCCGATTCTTTAGAAATTCTGTGAAGGAATGTGTACGAGGAGCATGTATGGTTTAGTAGTATGAGAGTAACTTACCCCGGCCCAGCGAATATGATTGGCCATACGGGGTTCCCTGGAGGGAGCATTGCGGTTTAGTAATAGTAGTAGTAATTTTCCCTAAGGCAAAAATATTAAGTCCGAAAGGAATTGTTCATTTCCTTTCGGAAACACATATATTTACATCGTTTCGATTTATATAATGTAAATTGTGGAATTTCCAATTTGATAAAAAATTTACTTTCATTTTGATACATTACGGTCATTTTGAATGAGATTCTTATTAGGCATAAGCTTGTAGTAAGGTCGCTTGTCCAAATGAATACAATGTATAGTTAGAAAAGAATAGGGAAAGAGAGAATTTGTGTGAGAAAAACAAACTGAACCCTTGCCACATTGCCACACAAAAGAATGGGAGAAGGACTTGCACACAAGCCCCATGTGCACTTTCGCAATGCCATCTTATCGTGCGTATACATCTTGTGCGCCGATCTTGCAAAGTACGACCCCCCCCCTCCCCCCCACGCAGCGGTTCTGATCATCCGTTCATGGGTACACAAACTTACTTTGTGTTCGTTAAAAAAAACTATTCCCAGTGGGTCCAGATCAAACAGCTCAAGAATCATGCACAACACCGTACAAATTAATGAACAACCAATTGCGAATGCTTACCTTTTACATGATCCGCGCTGATATACATACGCGCCTTTAGACATTGCGGAACACTGGATCCCCTAAAATTTGATTGTACTTTCAACGTTACTTTAAAACAAAAATATTATCATGAGGCAAGTCTTCATGATCCAAGGTCACCCGATTAATTGTGACAGTGCCGTTGAGTTAAGACTTCCTTGACAGACGTGTTTTGCTCCCTCATTCGGTAAAATACCTGCTCTACTCGTCCAACCGAGTATGATGCTATGGAGCTAACTCTATACTGTAGAGTTGCAGGCCTGGTCTGCCCTACTCACCCTCAAATATCGTCTAAAGCTTTTCGAAAACAGGTAGTCAGTTGCAGACAAAACTGCATTAAGAGTTAACTAATAACTTAAGCATAACTTTCAAGCGGCTTTAGTTACAGACCTAGTCCGACCTACCCTCAAGTATCGTCTAAACTAAAGCATAATTTCCCAAATTTTCTGTTCCACCGCCCCCTTCTTCAGAGAAACTTTCTGTCTCATCGCCCCTAACTCAAGCGAACCCATAGGATCATAAGTTATACCCATAGCTTTTATCGCCCCCCACCCTCGGAACTTTCCATCGCCCACCAGGAGGCGATATTGCCCACTTTTAGAAACACTGGTCCAAAGCTTTCGGACAACCTTGTATATGTGCGCAGACCACAAACCATTTGCAGGGGGACTAATTTTAAATTTCGCATAAATTTTGCAGTGGAGTTTTCCTCAATCGCTTCTTCGTTCCACGAAATGGTCAACTGCGTACGCAATGGGGCTAAAAACAGCGTATCTTTACGATCGAGCTTTGTCATCAGAAATATCACAAGCATCTTAAGTAATTTTTGAACTATTGCATGACAAATTGCGAAAACGAAATATTCTTCCTCAATAGTTACGGAAACTGAACATGTTGAACGACATCTAAAAAACAAAACTGTTTCTAAAATTAACAGAAATAAGATTTCTAGATGAAAATAGAAACAATTATTCTATATTTCCTGGTTTCTAGCATCATTTTCAGCTTCCATTTATCCTTATACAATGGATATTGCTCTTATAATATACAAGTGCATAAGTGCATATGCAGTTGCATGTTTCAACACTTTTTAATAGTTACTGCAGCATATAGCCTACAACGTTATATACTATTCAATCATTACATTTCATGCATAGTCAGAAAATAGCCATTCAGTCAATTCGCGATAAGTCTAGCCTCAGATACCTCGAATATCTGTTTAAGTCGAAGTTTTCACTCGGCCCCAGAACATTTTCTGTATTTTAGTGTTAACATTTTCTCTTAAATCGAAATTTTCTACCTTTAAGTCGAAGTTTTCGGGTATGAGAGAATTTTTGAGTCAAGAGTCCATTGAACACTTTTTCGACAAACTGCTGTTCATACAAAGGTTTTTAACAGCTGGTTGATGCGGCGATGGATTAAGGAAAGAAAGAAAATCCAATTGCCTTCGCGGAGAATCGAACCCACGTCCTCTCACTTGCCGCCACCACCAGACTAACCGCGACCTCCGCTCTGTTCCTAAGGGGATATAAGCACTACCTCTACCTCCTATATAGGAGGTAGTGATATAAGCTGGTTCGCCCCAGGAGACGTGGGCCACGGTAGAAAAATCCACCAGTCCTCTCACTTGCCGGGTGAGCGCACTAGACTACATAGATAAGAAAATAAGATACAGCATGTGGGGTTATATATGGGGTCGTGTACAGCATATTGAGAGGTACTGTAAGTCCAGACGTGGTCCACACTCTGTCCCAAGAGGGATATTGAGAGGTACTGACACACCCCGTTTATAAACACCTATGAATAGGGTGAAGGATTTAAAAAAAAAGCCACTCTCTTGTTCATTTTACGGACAAGAAATAATAATTCGTAATGAAGGAGAAAAGAAAACATTAATAATAATAATAATACATTTTTATTGATTCAACCAGTTGGTCCTTGAATGAGTGGCAATATGTTGTTGCAGTTATTTACAGCCATATTTACAAAATAAGAAAAGAAAACATGCTTTTTTCGAGAATTTCCGTTGCCGTTACAGCGAATGTGTGTTCTCAGATTTTCATTTATAAATAACTCGCTACAAGTGAATACTTATGTATCTTTAACATTAGCTGTTAACAATCACTTGTGAATTACTTCGACTAATTAATTTGACTAACTTCAAGCACGGGAAATAGCCAATTGTCGCGAAGAAAGGCACTTGAGGTAAGCAAAACTGTCAATTATGACTGAAATCACCGGAAAATTTGCCAAATAGCTGGTGAGATAAAGTGCTACTGTAAATTGCAATGAATGGATTTTTGCCTAAGAGCTTCTTTGTTGTAACATTGTTGCCTCGAGAGCTTTGTTGTAGCATCGTTGCCTCGTGAGCTTCTTTGTTGTAGCATCGTTGCCTCGTGAGCTTCTTTGTTGTAGCATCGTTGCCTCGTGAGCTTCTTTGTTGTAGCATTGATGCCTCAAGAGTTGCTGCAAATAAGTTATCTCAAGGGCTGTTGGAAATAGCATTGTTGTCTAAAGAGCTTCTTTGTTGTTGCAGTTTCTCCATGAGTGGTTGCAAACAACATTGTCGCCTGAAGAGCGTATATGTTGTAGCACTGCTGCCTCAAGAGCGTATATGTTGTAGCACTGCTGCCTCAAGATCGTATATGTTGTAGCATTGCTGCTTCAAGAACTGTTGCATATAACATTGTTGCCACAAAAGCTGTTGAAAATAGCATTGATGCCTTAATAGCTTCTCTTTATTAGCATTTCAGTTTCATGAGCTTCTTGGCGACTAGCATTTTAGTTTCATGAGCTTCTTTGCTACTAGTATTTCAGTTTCATGGGATTCTTTGTTATTAGCATTTCAGTTCAACATTCAACATTGTTGTCTCAAAAACTTCTTTTCTTTATAGCAGCGTTCTAACAAGGCAGTAACATTTTTTCCCTCGTGAGCTTTCTCAAACAACTTTGCTTGTTTTCTCAATAGCGTTTTCATCTCAACAGATAAGAAGCTGTAATCAGGGCGGCTTAAGCACGTGTGCCAGAGTGCCATGTTGCAAGGGGTGGCATCCTAGGCTTTTGTTTACACATATAAATTTTCAAAATTTTAAATAAAAATTCATGTCACCAGCACCGTCATTTTGAGCCATGCCTTGACAACGAAGATGTTGAGAAAACCCGAGGGAACAGAAAAAACCTGAGGCCGTTATTCCAGAAACAAGAAGACTCTATCACAAATGGCAAGTGTGCATTTTGATTCCCCCCCAGGAAGGGTCAAATAGAATCAAAGAAAGAATTCGAGTTCTCTCTTGTCCAGGATCTGAAGCACCAGAAAACTCCCCCCTCCCAGTTTCTGACTAGGGAACCTCTTAGACAGGCAGGGACAGGCTTAAGTAATTTTGCGGCCCAGTACAAAATAAAGCTTTGCAGCCCTCTAAAACGGGGTTTTAGAATCTCCCAGTGTCCATAGACATGGACCAGGTGGATCCCTCATGCACGCCAGGTTTACTTTGGCACCTGAGAATCAGAGTTGCCAGATTGGCGGTTTTCCCGCCAAATTGGGCTGGTTTGAAAGCGGTTCGGCGGGAAATTTTTGGCTTTGGCGGGTGGCGGTTTTTTAGGCGGTTTTTCCAAAATTGTGTTCATGGCGGATTTCTCCCTATTTTTCTTTATTTTTCTTTAGCAAAGAAGTTTTTCTTTTCACTTCAGTCCCCTACTCATGTTGTGTTTTCTTCCTGACAAGGCAGAAGGGGTGGGGGGCATCCTTAGGAGAAATAAAGAATTTATTTCTCCTCGATGGGGGCCATGGCCCCCACATCCTGAAGCAGGGCCCCTAGGCTGGGATCTTTTACGGGCCCCCCCCGACTAGACTTTGATGAGGTTAAAGCGTGAAAAAACAAAAAAATGATTAAAATCCTCCCGGGCCCCAGGGCTGGAGCCTTGTCAGCCCACCCCTTGTGGGGGCCATGATGGGGGCATCTCACCCAACGAAGGAAAGCCAGAACTTCCGACCATACTGCCTTTGCCACCCAATAATTGAAGGGGCCGTAACACAAAAACTTGGGAACTGTCCAAGGCTCTAGATAGGGGTTTTCAACCTTTATGATACCACGGCCGGTCGGTTATCATATATCCAATGTAGTGTAAGGGAGGTAGTATGTTGTATATATCCAATGACTATAAGGGAAATGGGAGCCTTTAGAGACGTCACGAGCTTCGCACGGAGGCCTTCGGCTATAGAAGGTGTTGCTCCGACCCGACGGTTGGGAAACACAGTATCTAGACCACAGAATCCTGTGAAAGAAACCGTAGCCTCCACAAGCGTGGAGCTGGCAGGGCACAAGCCCAGGAACCAGTTCTGTCTTAAAGCATGGGCCCACCAGGGCATGGCCCGGGGGCCTCAAGAGAAGAGGGGCCTCAGAAAAACGAGAGGTAGTTGTATTTTTCGGGGATTTTCGATGTAGGGAATTAGAAAAATCATTTGGCTCTCGGGGCCTATGATGCTCTTAAAACGGCCCTGCCAGGAACCCAGAAGAGTTCTTGAATTTTTTGTTTACTAGACCGTGAAAAATCTGGTCTGGGACCCATACCTAATTTTTTAAATCATTGTACCAAATTTCGTAGGCACCTATGCACAATTTGAGGCAGGGGGGGGGGGGGAGGAATGAGATATGGTTAAGATTTGCGAGATTAAGCATGTGAATTGGTAAGTAGGCATTTGCAGTCTGGATAGAGGGCTGAGCAAAATCAATTTGCCCGGGGGCCCATGATGCTTTTAAGACGGTCTCCACTCCAGGCCATCTCTCGGCCGTTTTTCCAGGACAGAGAATGTGTAGCCCTGACTTTCGCCACTTTTCAAAGAAATCAATTTATTCGGTTAAAAAAAACCCATATTTTTACGGAAAAAAAGGGGACTATAACAAGAAAAGCTATAAACCACACCTTTGCAGACTAGAATATCGTCAAACTGTAACTCGCTTGTTGCTTTATAGATGGCAGCACAAGTTCAAATATTTTGGGCTACTTTTTGGCTACTTTTGAAAAGGATTTTGGCTGGAAATTTTTTAATGACCTGGCAACTCTGCTGAGAATGACCATCATACTGTTATTTTATGGTCGTACAAAAGCCATTCGGCAATAAATTTGGGCAATAATGCTCGCTATTTTTTCGCCCAGCAAAAAAATTGCAAGTGCGCACACAGGCACTTGAAGGTTGGGGGCTGTCAGGGCTAGAGTATGGATTATCTATCTACCCAGGGCCGCAACTATATACTCTTACAGCCGGAACGGAATGCATACATTGTGCATCCTCTCGTGTACTTTTTAACAAAGAAAAAAGTGTTTGAAAGAAAAATTTATTACCCACCCCCAGGTCCAGCAACAGTGAACCAGATACACCTGCCCCAATCTTATTGGCTTGGGGGCGGAGGGGTCGTCAGAACCCTAGGCCAGAGAGTTGTAGAGATTTTCTATCTAGGACAACATTTTTTAAGCTATTGTTTTGTTAAAAAGTTGAAGTAAAAATATAATCAAAGTATTATTTTCTATCCGCTTTTAGCGGCCCTGTGCTGCCACACCCTTCGCGCCTGCCTGATTCCGACCCTGCTGTTAGAGTAGGTATTTTATCGTTTACAAAGCTCAACTCTATGTTGGAGGTTTAAAATTAATTAAATAATTCAACCTCAAAAGAGAGGGGAGGGTGAGTATAATGGCTCATCAGGGAGAGCTATAATGTAGAACAAGTTATCTGGCATGATTGAGAGCGGTGAAGTAACGCTCTGGATGAAAAACGGGACAGCTTGTTCAAGAGCGGGGGTGTATGGTCAATTACATACCCATGGGTGAATAATAGTATGCGGTTTTGGACGGATAGAAACCAAATTAGGCTCATCCCAGAGTCCCACAGGATAAAGCTCCTTTGGCCTCGTACCAGGCCCTCCCTCGCCTTCAGGGATGGGCTCATGAGGCTTTGCACCTGGGCGGAAAGTGAGCTCGAGCCCTCCCGCCCCACTGTAATAAAATATCCATAAAATATAGATTTTAAAGCTTAGCTGTCTCAAGAGCGGTTGCCAACAAACATTGTTGTCTCAAAAATTTCTTTTCCTTGATTGCATTTGTCTCAATATCTCTTTCAAATAGAAACATAACTTTAATTTATTATTGAACTCTTCAGAATATTGTTGGATTTTACTTGCATTTGTTCAAGGAAAAAAACCAGTATAAAGAAATACAGATAAAATTTTACGTATAAGGAAATTTCTATAGTGGAAATTTAAAAAAAAAGAATACATATATTTACAGGAAAAAACTATTTATGGTTTACTAATTTGGAAAATATCGGTAGTTTCTATCAATGAAACTTTTACAAAATCGGAATTTTACATCGGATTCGCATTCCGACAATAGGAGTATTTTTTCAGCGATTTTAACAGGGTATATTACAATGTAATTAATCTTATTTTTTCCCCCCAGGGACGAATAAAATTACAGTTTATAATACCCCTTTTAAATGCTGAAATCAAAATATTTCCTCTCATTAAGATATCAGTCAAAAATCACAACAATTTGAAACTTCACGAAAATAATTCAACTTCCTGTTTTTTTTTTCTCAAGAGTCATAACAACAATAATAACTGTTTCACAATAAGCAATGACAGAAACATTGAACAGAAACTCTACTTCATATACTGATTACTATCGACTCTGCAATAAGTTAAGTTATAACTTAGTTTTTGGTAGTCTTTGTGTTCTGCGTACGAGGAAGAACAATTCTGAAATATTTCGGAGGGAGAGAATAACGTATAATTTCGGATGAAAAAAAAATATTGTTCTCAAGGTCTCACGACCCTAAGATTGTATCGCCGTGACTTGATAAGGCTGTGAATGTCAAAGCTGTATATTGTGAGGTGATTTTCTGTAGCGTCGATCATAATAGTTAAGGCATATTATTTTGCTTTGGAGGATATTTACGAATAATGATGCATCTGCTGGATGGGTTCTGATCTTGGAGGAGCAGCAATGCTTCCACAAAATTACGCGAATGTCACGCGAAATACTGGTCATACGGTCGCCCACCTGTATATTGTTTCGTTGAACTTCAGTTACTAGATTGTCCCGTTCGCGCTCATCTCTCCCGGGCTCTCCGCCGGATACTTGAAGATGGGTAAAAACTTTTCAAACATACGTCTTCCCACATCGAATTCTACTGCCCGAGTCCATAGAATTTGATTCTCCTATTCCAACAATCGCATGCCACGCGTACCTTGTATGCGTTCACCAGCCTTCGTAACAATATATACAAGGTGTTCTATTAATGGACCGACAAACTCAGAGGGTTGTTAGTTCCGCATCAAGCGGAACAACAATTTCAATGGAACAAGGTGTCGCAAACCATGTTGAGAGGGTGAAAATCGCGAAGAACGCATGCAGGCTCTGAGTCTAAAGGAGGCGAAAGGTGGATGTCGGTTGATCGCTGAATGCGTTCGTGGGTTCGCTCACCATATTTGACGTAGGCAGCGTCGCGAAACGCATGTGCTGGGGTAGGATCACGCACTGCGGACGACGTAAATTAGTGCTATTGCGGTAGTAAGCACGTGTAGCGGTTAGTTGTTTGTTTCAATGAGTATTGTCAGCCATCACGATACTCATTGTCTGTTTCAATGAATATCGTGATGGCTGACTACACGAACGAGGAATGCACTGGTGTGCACCTGATTTACGGTCAAACAGATGGCGATGGGCGCTTAGCACAGCGGATGTACCAACAGCAATATCCGATGAGGCGTTGCCCGCACCATACTACCTTCGCCAGGGAAGGCTCATTAGTTTAATAATTCAAATAGATTTGGTACAAACCTAATACCATTGAATTTCTTTTTCTTCAAATGAATTTGTTAAATTAGAAAAATAAATATTTTCGGAAAGCACTGATCGAAAAAAAAGCGTCCCGTAAAGTACGGGTCATATGGTCAAGGTTCGGTGGAGCTTTCCATGGAGAGATGCATGTTCTTCTTTCCTCTTTAGTTACTTTCCGTCCTGCGGCCAAACGAGATACCCTTATCACTGAGAAACGCGAGAGAAGGAAGAAAGGGGATAGTGTTAACACAGGCTATTATGCTCGTGTTTTATTTTTTTACTACATAAAAGTTTTGAATTCAGTGTAATACTTTACTATATAATTGTAAATACTTGACTACATATTTTCACCGGTAGATGGGAGTAAATATTTCGAAATCTGCGTCGTCGTCCCCACACACACAAAATATCCGACCACGAGCCCCAGCACTGAAATCGATCAACTACTACGGGACACGGGGACCTTCCACCAAGCACGGCGTGAGAGATGCAGGGAGACCACTAAAAAATGAGATCTGGTAGAAATTTTCGAGAAGTTGTTTGGTAGGGCCTCAGAAAAATCAATAGGTCCGGGGACCCATGATACTCTTAAGACGGTCCTACCCAGAGTAGCCAATTAAGCTATCCGCGGCATATTAATGGATCACTCGAGCGACGCGCGCTACAGTTCTAGCGCACATACTCGACCCCACACAGATTTCTAGAGCACTTAAGTGGTCCGGACACATTTCTAGATCACCTGCAGGATCCGCGGAACATTTAGAGATCACTGAAGTGGCTCTAGTAGGGGACTTATCAATAGGGGGAATGTTAGGTCATGTACCCAAAACATAGGGAAAGGATTTTCTCGTTTTCGGTACACTCAGTAAAGATGTTATTCAGAATATTTCACATTTTTATAAAAGGGTGGTTGATGGCGTAAGCATCATTCGAATCCCCCCCCCCGTCACAAAATGTCAGCAAATCCGAACCCCTCCTCCCCATCGATGCTGACGTAATACTAGAATGACCACTATAATAGTCTAAATTTATTTATGACATTAAGTTACGAAATAACTATCAGTTATTTTTGTTGGTAAGTTATGAATAACGTGACTTTGAAAACCTTTGAAAACCAAACACACTCCGCTTCCCATCTCATTGAGATATCGAAGCGTTCCCGGAGGATGGGTGGATCTGGAAATTTTATTAAATATCTTCAGAATAATAAATAAAAATATTACATATAGATTGCACATATAAATTCACATATAATCAATGTTCGTCAATGGACGTATCATAATATACGGAGGGAGAAATTAAAAATCAACTATAAAATCTACATCATAATCTTCTGAAAGTTCCATCCGAAGATGAACATTCTAGCGTCCACGCGCTCTAAACAGCGTCCCTTGACACTGTGGTCATAGCTTTGTTGAGGTACATTCGTGAAGAGTCCGTTGGTGATAACGTGACTGCCAAAAATACGTGCAGATAAAGGAGTGTTCAATAAAACACGGTACATACGTACGCTCACTTATTTTTACCATTACAAACACTGAAAGCCTTGAGAAAGTATCACACGTGCCAACGAAAAAACACTGACAAGGTTTTTGAACCGTCAAACAATCTTTTCAATTACAGAGAACTTCACTGTTACGGATCTAATCATCAATCTTTTCGACGTGATAATTGCTATTACGAATGTATAAGAAAAAAATTGCTAGAGAATCGCATGAATTTTGCGTGAAAATCACGGGAAAAAATACAATGAAAAATTTCTCTCTCATACACGATGAAATAAAATCTCGTGGGTTTTATTCAAGGCACGGTTTCTTCTCCTCAATGTGTTTTATGAGATTTGTTTTTCTTAAATCATGGATGAAAATTAGTCAGTATGATTGAAGCACGCAATAATTTCCTTGAACTTGTTATTTCAGTTATCATTGTTTCCTTCACATCTGCGACAAAGGTATCACATTTATTGTCTTCTCTTCTGTTTCTCTCAAGACATTATCTTTTTAAATGATCATACGCGCGTGCGTGCGTGTGTGTGCGTTCGTATTTTAAGTTCTCAAAACGTCCAGGAAGAGAAAGGACAAAAAAAGAAATGGACAATCAGAGAACCCTAATTACTGCAACAGGATTTCAGTATTTAAGACTCTGCACTACTCGATATCGAACCATTCTTTAGAGGGATTACCGGTACATGAAAGCACTCTCTTGCAAGTGATTCGGCATTTCTATGAACATGGTGAAACTCGCGAAGATTGCGCTTCCGACGCTCGCGTTAGCGGCGTTCGTGTCTTTTGTCCATTGTATCGGCCTGGATGATGATGAAGAACTGTATTACGACACTGTATGCGGTAAGTCGTATAAATTCAAAAACATATATATATTTTTCCCATTGCATAGAACAGGTGCCGAATGCAACACGCCAAGGGGTTCCATCCTTCCCGCGAAAGGTTTCCCGATAGTGTAAAGCAGCGGTTCTCCACCGGTGCTCCGCGGAACCCTTGAAGCTCCTTGTGCACTCTCCAGGGACTCCACGGCCGCTTGAAGAAAATAGAAAAAAAAACAGTAGAATTTAAAAAAATAATTATAAATATTTTTAAATAGTAAAAATAAATCGGTAACTTTGATGAATAATTAAAAAATTGGCCTACGGGGGCTCCGCCACAGAACTTTTTTGCTTAAAAGGGCTCCGCGAGTCAAAACACTCAACACCATGTAACTTAGGCTGACCATATTTCCTTGATAAAAATACGAGAAATCTGGATCTATACGGGACAATACCAATTATTGCCAAAACATTTCTCAGAAGCAAGACGGGGTGGATCGACCTTTAGAGAGGCCACAAAAGTTTTCCTCCCGAGAAATTTTGAGTAACCACAATTTAAAAAACATTCAAATTAACAGAAATTAGTTAAAATAACATATAAAAAGATATTTCGGATAAAGGTATTAAATCGATATTTCAATTCTTTTACTGAAATATTAAATTTATTTTCTAATTTTTGGTTGGCTTGGGAGTAAGAGACAATAAACCTCTCCCCACTCATCGGGAAGAAAACGAAGTTAGAGGGCACATTTTAAGTAGGAATAAAATTTTTCATTCCCCCGGGAACGTTAACATCTCTGACTCATGCCACCCCCCTCCAACATCATAGGCCAGGCTACCCCCTCGCAGACTCAGATCTTTAGTGGGTACTCCTCAATATTGAGTTTATAGTGTAAAAAACCGACAAGCCAGAAAAACACCATATGATTCAATGATTAGCATCATGATTATTTAAAGCATTTTCATGATTATTTAAAGCATTTTCATGATTATTTAAAGCATTTTCATGATTATTTAAAGCATTTTCATGATTATTTAAGATTATGCCAAAAAATTGCTAGAGAATCGCATGCCAGAGTTCCCTCACGGGATCTCTGATGATGATTACATATTACACCTCTTTATTCCTGAATATGCGTCCAATAGGGTGACAGGACTCTAAACTCTTGAGTCCCAACCATGAGATCAATTGGGCACGGCACGGAGACCCATGCCCCCTCCCCATCCCGCAATAGTAGGCTGAGATTATTAAGCTGAGATCTTTGGTGGGCTTCCAGGTAAGACTCTTAACGGACCCTCTCTAATATGAACTTATAGTGTGAAAGAACAAAATTATGAGGATAACTCTGGGGCCCGGACTGGAGCTCTGCCAGCCCTACCCTCTTGTAGGGGCAAAGGGGACCTCAGTTGGGCATAGCTCCACGATAAGATCTGGCACAATGATTTATGACAATAAATATGTATATTAAAAGCAGAGACCGCTACGTATAGGGGGACCGTGCCCCCTCCTTTGCCGACCAAAATTTAAAAAATAAAACTTAGTGTTTCGGTTAAAAAATATAAAATATCGGAAGAAAATACATTTTATTTGCTTTTTCAACCAATTTCTGTTAATTGACTGAGGGTGATGACTTAAAATTTCTCAGTGTTCTGTTCGCGTCTGCGAAAGAATGGAATTCCCGGTTTAAACGAAAAAACAAACTTTATTTAATTCCGAATTGATCAGATGCAAAATTTAGCAGTCATGCTTCTCGAACGGCGGTAACAACAACACTTATTCGGACACACTTGGCGCCGAGGACCAAACATCCACATACGAAAATTAAAGAAAAAAAATATATAAAAAAATTTGAACACAACGCCATCTCGTGGCGTATTACCGAACTGTAAACATACTCCTGCCCTAATTAATTACTATTAATTATTATTCATTAGAGTCAAAGGGAAGCTTGATGATCTTGGTGATAGTCCGCTTGTAGAGGCCCTTGCTAGTCTTCACCGTGACTACACGAACGAGTCCATCAGTTCCGGGATGCGTTTCCACAATTTTAGCAATCGGCCAGCTTGATGGTGGAAGGTTGCTCTCCTTAAGTACCACAACATCACCTACGGACAGGTTGGGGCAGGTGCTCTTCCATTTATGCCTTTGTTGCAGAGAATGGAGATATTCAGTGTGCCATCGTTTCCAGAAACTATTCCTCAGATTCCGAACAAGTTGCCATCTCGTTGACGGATGCTTGACATCGTCCACTTCTTCTGGAACTGAGCACAGAATATCGCCAGTCAAAAAATGAGAGGGTGTCAACACTTGCATCGAATCTATGTTTTCTTCGTTGTGAGCCACCAATGGTCTGGAATTGAGTATTCCTTCGATTTGACACACTAGAGTAGATAGCTCTTCAAATGTCAGGCGTGAATCCCCAACGACTCTTTTCAAATGAAACTTGACTGATTTAATTCCGGCCTCCCAAAGCCCTCCAAAATGAGGAGAGGAGGGTGGTATCATGTGCCACTGAATTGAGCGTTGGTTGAGGAAATATGATATTTTTGGATTGTCATTTATCTCCTTCGCGAACAACGTTAGCTCGTCGAGCTTACGCCTTGCACCAACGAAATTCGTTGCATTATCACAGTACATATTCAATGGCGCGCCACGTCGCGCATTTAATCTCTTCAAGGCCGCAATGAAAGAATCCGATGAGAGATCACTCACAATTTCGAGGTGTACAGCCTTAGTTGCCAAGCATATGAAAAGAGCAATGTATCCCTTCGCGAATTTGGATCCACGACCCTTATGAAGCTTTATCTCGATAGGGCCAGCAAAATCTACACCACAGTTCGTGAATGGTCTGCTCATGGTGACTCGAGGACCTGGTAAATCAGCCATCAGCTGAGAAGTTGACTTGCAACGGAACCGGAAACACACAATGCACTTGTGAATAACTCTATGAATTATCCTCTTAGCTCCAATAATCCAATACGATTGCTTCAGGATATTGGATAGAAGCGTCGGACCAGCATGCAGATTCGCAATGTGAGATTCACGAATAATAAGCAGACTAATTGGATGATCTTTCGGCAGAATGATCGGGTGTTTGGCTCCATATGCCAATTTTGCTCGTTGAATCCTGCCTCCTGCCCGTAAAACACCATCTTTATCGATAAATGGATTCAGTGATCCAAGAATGCTTTTACAGTTCAATGGTTTTCCGTTACGAATGCAATTTATCTCATCGTTGAAGGAACAGTCTTGAACCCATCGAATGATCACCTTCTTTACACGTTCTATCTCAGACAACTGCAATGGCTTCACAGTGGGTTTCGCGGTGTTGCTGCCAGTAAGTTTTGTCCCGAAGCATTTTGACAAAAATCTGAAGCAGTAAGCAACGATACGAATGATTTTGGACAGAGATGAATATTTTTCAAATAAATCACTGAGAGTGTCGTTGATCGATGTTGCGTATGAGTATATTGGATCCAGTCTTTCTTCAGGCATAGGTGAGGATTTCAGCAATTCATCATTTGTCTTAGGCCAGGTTGCAGATGGATCACGGAGAAATGGTGGTCCATGCCACCAGAGTTCAAATTCTTGCAGCAGCTCAGGACTGATTCCTCGAGACGCAAGATCAGCTGGGTTGTCCTTTGATGTGACGTGATTCCATACACTTACTGGTAGCGTATCGAGAATCTCTGAAGTCCGGTTGGCGACAAAGGTTTTCCATCTTCGTGGATGTGACGACAACCAGGACAAGACCACTCTAGAATCAGTCCATGCAAAAACTTGAATGTCTGGTATCTTGATAAATTTCAGCACAGATTTGAACAGCTGAGCCAGCAGGAATGCACCACAGAGTTCAAGTTTTGGAATTGACAGCTGTTTCACAGGCGCTACCTTAGTCTTTGACACAAACAGAGTGACCTTAGTATTCCCAGAATTTTCTTGACAGTAATAAATTACAGCCGCATAAGCTTGAGCAGAGGAATCACAAAATCCATGTAATGATATCGGACCCTCTGACGTCGATACACAACGAGGCACCTTTAGCACATTTATTGCATTAAAATGAGCTTGAAACTCAAGCCATTCCTTCGTTAGAACATCGGGTAATGGATCATCCCAATCACATTTCACCACCCACAACTTTTGGTAGAATATTTTGATCCATACTATACATGGGGAAATTAATCCCATTGGATCGAATATCTGAGCAGATCTAGAGAGGACTTTGCGTTTCGTCAAGGGAACATCAATGTTCAAACATGGTGTGAAGAAAAAGGCATCATCCACAGAGTTCCAGTTCAATCCCAATACCTTGGACTGTTCATTGCTGTCAATTGCAATATTGTGGTCATCACAAGCTGCATCCAGCTCCTTTAGAAGTGATTGCGAATTCGATCTCCACTTACGAAGCTCAAAACCTCTGATTCGAAGTAACGAAGACACTTGTGAGCACAACCGCTTGGCATCTTCCGCAGTATCTGCACCGGATAGCAAATCATCTACGTAGAAGTCATTAGAAATTATTCTTGCTGCATCTGGATAATCGCCTTGACTGTCAATGCTTATTTGCTTCAAGCATCTAGTAGCCAGGAACGACGAGGAAGACAAACCGTAGGTGACAGTTTGTAATTTGTACACAGCGACAGGATCAGAGGAATTGTCACGCCATAAAATACGTTGGTATGATTGATCAGAAGGAGACACAAGTATCTGTCTGTACATTTTTGCAATGTCTGCCGAAAATGCAATTTTATGCACGCGAAAGGTCAGCAATATTTCAAATATATCACGTTGTAGTTTAGGACCAACACCAAGAATGGAATTCAATGAGACGGAATTCTTACTAGTACATGATCCGTCGAAAACGACTCTCAACTTTGTGGTTGAACTAGAATGCTTATGTACAGCATGGTGAGGGAGAAAAAATTTCTGATCATCTGGGATCATCGAGCAGTCATCATCAGCCAAGCGCATGTGACCCAAATCCGCGTATTCTTGCATAAACGATCTGTATTCCATTGACAATTCTGGGTCGTGCTTGAATTTTCTTTGCATCGACTGCAGACGCGAGAATGCAGAGTCATAAGAATTTCCCAATTTTACATCAGGTTTGCAGATTGGAAGCTTCACAACAAAACGTCCATTCTCGTTGATCGAGACATTTTCCTTGAAATGCTTTTCACAGAATTCCTCCTCAGGAGTTAGTTCAGGAACCTTTTCACAAGGAATTGATTCGATCTCCCAAAACCGTTTCAGTTCGTCATTCATGCTGAGATTTGTCACTGTCAATCCAACAACCGAAGAGGCATTGTTGATTTTGCCAGTAACGATCCATCCCAATCTCGAATTTTGGGCAATGGGCTCCTTGTTTGCATTCATCACCTGACCAGGAAGAATTATCGAGAAGAAGTGATCAGCTCCTATGATTAAATCAATGTCACTTGGAGTAGAAAATGTTGGATCCGCCAGGTTTAGACCATCAAGCATGTCGCGATCTTTGAACTTGATCACCGAAGATGGTTGAGGAGCAGTCAATCTCTTTAGCACAAAAGCATCCATGTTGAATATTTCGCGTTGGTCGTATTTTGATGTTATGCACAAACTGACAGTTCCTTGAGTAGTAGTCGGCTGAAAAGATGCCAATCCAGCTACTGGGACACGAACACAAGATGATATCTTAAGGCCAAGCCTCTGGGCAGTTGATTGAGAAATGAATGTAGCCTGAGAACCAGAATCAAGTAGGATTCTGACACTTTGATAACTACCCCAGGCATCACGGACCGATGCAACTGCAGTGGGCAACAAGGCAATGTTTCCCTGTGCAGCGTTGAGAGATAGTTCAGGTGGTCTTTCCGAAGAATTTCCAGTGCACTTGACAGCTGGCTCATCACGCGACACCGAAGCACTAGCATAGTTTGAATGCATTTGCTCGTGGAGACTGGAATGATGTCTCGCGTTGCATATTCGACATGAAAACTGAGAGCAGCACTTCTTGCTCAAGTGCTTTTTTGACAAGCAATTAAAACAAAGATTTTTATTCCGCACAAAATCCTTGCGTGCCGCGACACTCAGATTTTTGTAACTAATACAATTCGCGACGGGATGGTTACCGTTACATTTTGGACACTTCACATCAGACAATCTAGATGCAGTGCTAGACGTACCTTTGGGTTTCACTTCAGATGCGGAATCGACTGCCGTATCCTCGATAGCCGATGATCTCTCGTTGAGGAAATCGATGAAGCTCTGGAACGTTGGAAAGTCTTTGTCGACGGTCCTCTCGAACCACATTCGGCGAGTATCGGCGTCAACCTTTTCGAGCAGCAGATGTATCAACCATACGTCTGGGCTGACGGCCCCATCACCAAGAGTTTTCAAGCCCCGGACGACTTGTTCGGAAGTGTCGGCTATACATCGTAAGTTAGATTTCACACTGGTGACCCTGGGCTGATTCAAGAAAGTAGAAACCAGCGAGCTGGCTATTTGCTTTTTCTTGTCGTAACGCTCCACCAGCCTTCCCCAAGCTTCTTGATAGCTAGCCTCCGAGATCGGAATGTGGCGGATGACATCGGCTGGAGCTTTCTCGAGGAGTCCTTTCAAATAATGAAACTTCTGTATTGGGCTGAGAGTTTCGTTATTGTGCACAACTCCTAGATACATGTCCTTGAAGCTGAGCCATTCCATGTATTCTCCGCTGAACGCGGGAATGTTCAGCTTCGGGAGTTTGAACCCACTTGACCCAGTGACCGAGTTTTGCACTTGGGATGCGTAGTTCGAGTCCGGCGCCTCCACCATCTTCTTGGCATTGATGAATCGGTTCAGCTTCGATTTGACGTCGAAATACTGATCTTCGACTTCTCCCATCTCTGATACCTCATCTGGAAGGGCTTGGTCATACTCAATGAACCTTTTGAAGGCATCTTCAATCCGTTCTAGTCTCACCAGGACTGCTTCCGTTGATGTAGAGTCCTCCAGCGACGCTGCGAAACTGGCAATGCGAGTCAGAGCGGCCTTTTCTCGTCCTCGTAGCTTGACGATTTCCGTCTGAGTCGGCATTTTCAGGCAAGATGATCTGATTCAGATTCGGATCCCGGACGAGCCCCCAAAAAATGTTCTGTTCGCGTCTGCGAAAGAATGGAATTCCCGGTTTAAACGAAAAAACAAACTTTATTTAATTCCGAATTGATCAGATGCAAAATTTAGCAGTCATGCTTCTCGAACGGCGGTAACAACAACACTTATTCGGACACACTTGGCGCCGAGGACCAAACATCCACATACGAAAATTAAAGAAAAAAAATATATAAAAAAATTTGAACACAACGCCATCTCGTGGCGTATTACCGAACTGTAAACACTCAGGAAGACGATTTTTGTACCCTCCCCAAGCCAAAGCGTACGCCCCTGATTAAAAAAGAGGTGGTGCCTAAGCTCTCTTTCATTTTGCCCTGGGCCTATGATGCTGTTGAGACGGCAGTAAGGACAAACATTTTTTTTTGGATAAATATTCAAAAATTTGTTTAAGTTCTGTAAAATAGCCTCATTATCAACGAGGGTTCCGTTGGACAGCCTTATAACCATCAAGGGGTCTAAATTAATGTATTTATTTGGCATTTAAAAGACATAATGAGAAAATTTCTTGCTTTGTTGAGGTAGAATATTAAATGCTTCATTCGAAAAAGCATAGTAACCTTCAAAAAACTCATAGTATGAAAAGTTGCTTCGAATGAACTCGTTATTGGATAAACTGTTTTCAATGGCATTGTTAACGTTCGAAAGCTTTTCTAAATACAAATACAACGCCACAACAGGCAAATTGCCCAACGAGGTGGCTGACTTAAGAACATCATGGATCCCCGAGCCATTTTTTGGAGGCCCTACCTACTACTGCTACACCACACATTTTCCGATATAAATGACTCAAATTTTTCAGTGATGATCAGTGTAAATTTTTCATTTGATTTGTCGGCGGGAATGTCAGCTTTAAAACGGTATGAAGATCATTCAAACATTCCAATTAGTTCGAAGTGGATGGTGTGATTACACAAACTCCGGATATAAACTTCAATGGTTTTCAAGCTAAAATATATATTTAAGGACCGCCTGGACATGATAGGGGTGAGTGATTTTTGAAACTTGATAGCAGAGATCATTAATCAGAACATTTGCTATAATTCAACCTGTTTATCGTTGCCATAACTCTTATAATTGGAGAGCAGAAATTTTCGTTAGTACGCTTTCATGAGTGATTAGTACACAACGCTCTCGACAGATGGCGCTTGAAAAGACACATGGATTAGGAACTTTTTTTTTTTTTTTTTTTTTTTTCGCATTGCATATTATTGAATTTAAATTAGAGAAAAGTATATGATGGAGACGCCAAAGCTACCAAAAGGGGAGGCGCACAAAGGAGGGCTGATTCATAAAAAGAAACAAGCAACGGGAAGGATGAAAATCCAGAGATACAGGGAGACAACCAAAACAAGAGTCAAAGACAAGAAGGAAAGAAGGACCAGATCGGGAAAATCAAAAATCCCTAGATGGAATCCAGAGAGCAGTGGGGACACGAGGAATGAGAGCTCATCACACCCTACGTTTAGCCTCTCGACATCAACGAAGTCATTTTTTCCTTCAGACTTTATTCCGAAACAGGCAAGAGGAGACAGAGAGGAAAAAGAGGATAGAAAGGTGAGACCAAAAACGGTGGAGGTGGAATCGTTGGAAAAAGAACAGGTCACGCAGGGGTCAAGGGACTCGCTAAACCTCAAGGTGAGCTGGACGACGGAGTCTGAGGAGAGTCGGCTGAAGGAGTCAGAAGAGGAAGACGAAAAAGAGGAGGAAAGTTATAAATTCCGAAAGGACCTGTTTCAAATTGATCCGGCTAACGAGCTGTGGCACATAATCACAGAGAAGACTGGATATGGACCCAGCGCAAAATACAGGATGCCACAGAGGTGCCATGGGTATGTAAAGGCCCTGATTGAAGAGACAATCATGATGGCTAAGGCACATGGTGTGTCAGGAAAGATGACAAGCACCCCGACAGGAGGAAAAGAGAGTGCCCCCCGTGTAGAGATTGATGTGTCTGAAATATCGAGGGAAACTCCACGAATAGACGCCCAAAAGGATCAAGGTGTAGAGGAGTTGGTGAAGAAAGGGGAAGTAGCTGTTCAGGAGGGTGCGGAGGAGGTTCCAACCCAGGTTGACAAGGAAACACAGACGGAAGAGAGAAACATATTAGAGGAAGGGCTGAATGGAATGGATGTTGCAACCCAAACTGTCGAATTAAGCACCCAATGGAGGGGAGAAAGGTCCCTCGTGAAATTTGGGAAAGAGATAGGCAGGTGAGACTGATGGATATTAAAGAGCCGGAGAAGCCAGAGGTGCAGACCAAGGAAGAGAGAAAAGCAGGCGGAGAGCAGGTGGACAGAACGAATACTAATGATGTAGACAACTGTGATGCCCAACCGGAGGAGAGAGAAGACCCACAGGTTAGGGAAGGAGTTAGGGATCGGCAGACGAAAGAGACGACACTAGACAATGAGCAGTGGATGAGAATGGGAGCGAGGCCCAAATCAAAACCCGGGGAGAGAGGATGTGAGGAAGAGATAGAGGAAGGAGAAATATTGGAAGAAAACCGAGAGGAGCCGTCAGCAAGAACTAAGGTTAAAAGAGTGAGATGGGCGGACTTCCACAGAGAGGATACTAGAAGAGAAAGGAGGGAGCCGCAGTCGGAAGGGATGACGGATATCCAGAGGAGGTTACTAAACATGGCAATGCAGACCCCAGACACACAGAGTGAGTCAGAAGGCCCCTCATATGCCAGAGCGATGAAAGAAGGGGAAAAGATCTACACCGTGTTGATTTTCCCAAGACACGAGGAGGACAAAGGAGAGTTGCCAAAGCGGTTTAGGGCAAGTGCAGAGAGGTTAAACCTGAAAGGAAGGATAGTGAGAATCAGGAGTATACAGAGGGGCTGTGCGGTAGATTTGAGTAGTGAGGAGGATGCCAAGGAACTCCCCAGGAAGGTGGCAGAGATGAGTGATTTAAATGAGATGATGGCGCTTAGGCCCCCAAAACCAAGGAGGGAACATATCATGGTTAAAGACAGGAGAAGTGAGGAGGATATTCAGGAGCTGACGGATGGCATTGCAAGAGTACTAGGACAGGAGGCAGAGGAAGTATTTTACAAATTCCAGTTGAGAGCAAAGGTGGAAGAGAGGAGACATATTGTGGTGGAGGTGAGAGCGAATAGAGCCTTGGCTGAGACACTGCGGAGGGGCGAGATGTGGATTGGGAAAAAAAGAGTGAGGGTGAAGTTGTTCACACCGTCTCCCAGATGCTTCCGGTGTCAGGCAATGACGCATCATCAAAGGAGGTGCACCAGTGTTGATCCAAGATGTGCCAGATGTGCAGAAAAGCATGAGACGATAGCCTGCCATAATGAAAGGATGCGATGTATCAACTGTTTATGGAGTAACCAACAAAAGGGCACCAGGAATGATGTGAGGCACAGCGCATCAGCGATATCGTGCCCGGTGTACCGAAGAGCAACCGGGAGGCCGCAGAGAGGGCCAAGAATGTCGGAAAGAATCCAAAGGAAAGAGGTGGAGAGCAAGAGTCGGACAGAGGATAATAAAGGAGGAAGACCCCGATTGACGAGAGGAGGGGGCAACTTCTCGAATATGAGGGCACCAATGAAATGGAAATGGAGACCGGAAAGGGACATTAGAATCGAAAACGAGGAATCCAGAGGAACAGGAGTAAGTGAGGGAAGAAGAGCCGCAGCTTCGAGACCGGACAGAGAAGTGGAAAGAAGAGTTTCATGGACAAGAAAAAAAGGCGCCCACGGAGGAGAGGTACCCGCACTAACGGTGCAGATCCCAGGAAGAGAAAACAGAGCGGGAGTAACGCAGGAGAGTTTCAGAGCTGACAAAGTGACGGTCGTAACAGAAACCAGACGCCAGGAGTTAAGAGAAAGGGAAAGCCCGGTCAGAACAGTGACATGGAGAGGCAGGAGGTAACAACGATGAGTTGAGAAGAGAGACAACAGGCGCTGTTGAAATTTGTTCGTTTTTTATAATCTTTTTCACAGAACGATGACACAACACGGCACAGAGATGGTGCCACCAGAGGAACCAGAAAAACAAGGGATCAGGTTCCTACAGTTCAATGCTGACAGAGCGAGAGGAGCAATGCTACAAATGGCTCACAATGCTGCAGCCATGGGAGTCGACGTTATATTGGTGCAAGAACCTTGGAAGTATAAAGGAGCGGTCAAAGGAATCCCACAGGAGTGGAAAGTATGGTCCTCAAAGAACCTGAAAGCGGCGGTCATCATAGCCAACAAGAAGATTGAGGGAGCAACCGTAAAAATTGGAGAACACTCGGCCACAGTTAGGGTGCGAGTGAGAGGAAAGGAGATAACATTATCCAGCTGCTACTCATCGCCATACGAGGAACTGGAAGAAGCACTCGACGAAATGAAGGAGACGGTAAGGAGGAGTAAAGGAGTACCAGTGATCATAGGAGCCGACCCCAATGGTCATCACGAGGAGTGGGGGTACAAAAAAAGTGACAACAGGGGAAGAGCAATCCACGACATGACTATGGAGACGGGTCTTGAAGTAGTCAACAGAGGGAATACAACACCGACATACGACCTTGACGGACGAGAGGGATGGCCGGACTTGACGATGAGCAGTAAAGCAGGGGAATTGAGCGGATGGAGCGTAGGAGACGAAATCACTGGAAGTTCACATAAGTATCTGCACTTCTGGTGGGGGAAAGAGAAACCAAGCCCACACAGAAGAACGTATAGTACGTCTATCAGAAGGATCAATAACTTCGCGAAAAAGCTCAAATGCAGGACACAACAGATGATAGACAATATCAAGAAAATCGGAAATGTAGATCAACTGGACAGAATAACTGAACAAATAACGGAGGTGATAAAGCAGACGGCGGATAGGACCCTAGCAACCAGGGAGGCACCGAGAAAAAGGAAGGCACCGTGGTGGACCCAAGAGCTAGAGGTACAGAGGAAGCTGCTGAGAGCCAAACTCCGGAGATGGAAGAGAGCCTCGGAAGAGAAAAAGATAGAATGTAGGGTAGAATTCCGAAAACAGACAGCGATATACAATAAGCTGGTAAGACGAACTAAGACGGAAGAATGGAGGAAGTTATGCGCGAAAGCGGTAGACCCATTCGGGAACGTATATCATGCGACAGTCAAAACAAGGAGGTCTGCGGCCCAGATTCTAATGGGAGAGGAGGCAGAGAACATGGAAGAGGCATTGGAACAACAGCTCCAAAGACTCTACCCGATAGATGAAGAAGAGCAGGAATGGCAGAACAGAGAGAGAGGACAGGAGACAGCAGAACACGGTCAACATCAGGGAAGGACGGAGCCAAGGATAACGGAGAAAGAGATCCAGAGATCGCTGAATAAAACTGGAAACAAAAAAGCGCCAGGCCCAGATGGGATAACAATACCAATGCTCAAAAAGATTCACGAGGAATACCCGGAATTGCTCACTTAGTTATATAACAAGTGCCTGGATCCGGGTAGCATACCGACGATCTTCAAGATTGGAAAGATAGTATTGATACCCAAGCCAGGGAAGGAACAAGAAAAGTTGGAATCGTACCGCCCGGTGACACTACTATCCCATACGGGAAAAATTCTGGAAAGAATACTGGTGACTAGGACTGTCTATCATCTGGACAGGAAAAAATTCTTGCATCCAAACCAGAACGGATTCCGGATGGGGAGGTCGGCGGACGAGGCGTTGTGTGATATAATAGACTAGACCAGTCTACGAGTATAGAGTCTACTATAATAGACCAGTCTACGAGAAAGAAGAGTGAGACAAGAACATACGGTATTAATATCAGCTGACATCAAGGGGGCATTCGATGCTCTTCGTTACAGAAATCTCCGGAAAATAATCCAGCAACTCCCGATACCAACAGAGCTGAAGCTGACACTGAAAGCTCTCTTGAAGGGCCAAAAAGTTCTGATGGAGGTAGAAGGAGAGACAGTGGAGCATGCACAGACAAGAGGATGCCCACAGGGATCATGCTCTGGCCCCCTCATGTATAATATAACGATGGATGCGCTGCTAAAAGAAAGGTGGGGGGAGGGGGTCAGAGTACAAGCGTTCGCAGACGACCTACTGCTGTTAATCTCGGAGCCCAGATGGGATGATGTAGAGGAAACAGTTGGAGAAGCGCTGGAGACAATTGCAACATGGATGGATCGGAACGACCTAGAGCCAGCACTCGACAAAAGTGGTTACATGTGGTTTAGCACACGAGACAAGCGACCTAAAATCAGGATGAGAAACCAAAGACTCACATGGAGAAAAGAAATGAAATACCTTGGGGTGCTTATCGACAGCGACCTGGATTGGATTCCACATCTTCGACAGCAAGGAAAGAAGGCCAACGCAAACCTACAGAAGATGATGGCCATAGCAGGTCCAAGATGGGGAATTAACCAGAGGATGAGGAGAGTGCTCTATGACCAGGTGGCAACCAAGACAGTAACGTATGGAGCAGCCGCGTGGTACGCTAGCCCGACAGAGAAAATGAAAAGACAGCTCGATACCATCCAAAGAGGGTTCCTGTTCTTTATGACAAGGGCGTATCACAAAATATCGACGGCGGCAATGCAGAGCATAGCAGGAGTACCCCCCTGAGTTTGTATACCGACTTCGTATAGAGCTATAGGATGGGGCGACCACCCAGCTAACGAAATCCAGGAGCAACAGGTCGTAACGACGGAGCGAGAAGAAGCCATCTCATACGAGGGAAGGACAATATTTACGGATGGGTCCAAGACGGATAGTGGAACAGGAGCAGCGTACGTGGAGTATCAAGGGGGTGAAAGAGTCAAGTCCTGGAGAGAGAAACTGAGAGAGGGATGCACGGTATTTCAAGCAGAGCTGTGGGCGATCCGAAAAGCAATGGAACAACGGGAGGATAATTTGGAGAAGATGACCATATATTCAGACAGTAAATCAAGCTTGGAAGCTATCAGGGACCCTTTAACAAGACACGAAGATGCTAGAGCCATAAGAAGAATACTGAAAGAGAGGAGGAATGTAGCACTCATGTCGGTGAGAGGACATGTGGGCGAACGTGGAAACGAGGAGGCAGATCAGTTGGCGCGGGAAGCGACGAAACTGGAGACAACGTCCCAGGAGAAGAAGATCGCTGCGGCAACGGTCAAAAGAATAATTAAGGGGCAGACAATAGTGGAATGGCAGAAGCAATGGAATGATCCAAAAACAAACGGACGGCTTATTCATAGAGTCATCCCAAAAGTCCAGTGGAAAGAACGTTACTGGAGTAGGGAAAAGACAATCTTCTTCTCGGGCCATGGACCCTTTCCCACCAACTTCAAGCGTTTCAAAATTTCCGACAACGAGCAATGTATATGCGGAGGAGTGGGAAGTCCAATTCACTTTGCTACGGAATGTGTCCACACCAGTCGTTTCCACTTAGTTAAGCCACGGCCGCAATTGGAGAACGAGTGGTTTAAAAGAATGGCCAAGGATGATGAGGCACTCGGGAAAATCAAGAAACTGGTCGGCTTTCTGGAAGAGAGTATGGAGTGGCTCCATAATAAGCGGACGGGAGCAGCAGATCGAGCGACGAGCCCACCTGCACCCAGGAGAAGGAGTGAGAGAATCAGAAGGCGTCAGGAGACAGAACAGGAGACGGGACGACAGGGAGAAGAAGAATGGACTGAGGAGGAAAACGAAGATCAAGAGGCAGACGATCCAGGCTCCGACTCCGACTTCCAATGAGGACGAGGCGAAGAAGGAGGAAGTCGCGAATTAGTATTTAATTAAATAAGGGTGTCAGGCAGTTGAATGCATACAGTCGCTTTCGTGGCCCGGGGTATTTGGGGGGGGGACACACTCATACTTCCGGCACAACTCAATCGGTAGTAAATTGCCTATGGTGATAGACCGGAGTTGTGCTCGGTTTGAATGAAATGAATGAATGCTACACCACACATGCACCCCGCCCACACCCCCCCCCACCGCGGAACCCCTAACGAATCGGTACATGCGGGAGTGTACGTGTAGTGAAACCTGACGTGAAGTTTTTTGTTTCTCTGTAATGCTTGTTATGTGTAGTGCTGCCATCTGCCACCAGTTTTTCTAACTATGAGTGAAGTGTTATTATTGAATGATTTATCGTTGTAGGACTGTTGCTCTCTGTGGCGAGACTTTTTAACGGGGAGATCGTCTCGCATTTGCGCCTTGAAGTTGGGAACCACAGAAAACCAACTTCAGCCGACCACCAATAACAACGTAATCTCGAGATTTGTTGCAAATGACGTTGTTGTCTCATCAGCTCCTTTGCTATTCGCATTGTTGCTTCAAGGGCTCCTTTGTTATTCACATTGTTGCTTCAAGGGCTTCTTTGTCATTGTTATTGTTGTCTCAAGAGTTCCTTTGTTATAGTCAATTTTGTCTCTTCCGTAGCTGCCATTATTGACGCAAGAGCTTCTTTGTTATTGGCATTGTTGCCTCCTACGTTATTGACATAGATGTTTCGATAGCTTCTCAACTTCGAATGAGTTTTAAATTGTTATTCTTCTACAGCGCTCCCAAACATAAACGTAGAATCAATAACTTGTTGTCTTCTTCGTTATTGACGTTGTCTCAAGAGTTTCTTCGTTATTGACATTGTTGCCTCAAGAGCTTTTTTGACTAGAGAGATTTTTTTTCCCTCAAGAGCCTGGTCTTGCTCGGTATGTTTTGTTATGTTCTATCTCAAGTGCTTCTTTGTTATTGGCATTGTTGGCATCTTCGTTATTGACATTGGTGTCTCAAGAGCTTCAAAACTTCAAAAAAATGACAGTTTGAAGGTTTTTTTCGTCTACAGTGCTCTGAAACACCGATATAGAAAGAATCATGACTTTTCGTCTCAAGAGTTGTTCCAAATAAACATTGTTATCCCAAGAATTTCTTTTTCTGACAATATTTCAATTACTATTCCAAAAAATATTGTAGTTCCTCGGCACCTCTTTCAAACAACAACATCTCAATTTACAAAAGCGTAGTCTTGTTTCCGCGATAGCGTTTTTATCTCAACAGCTGTTATGCTTATTAAACATCGTTGCCTTAAAAGCCGTTTTATTAATAGCATTATTGTCTCGAGATATGCATAAAAAATAACATTGTTGCCTCAAGAAATTCTTTGTTACTGGCACATTATATTGTCTCAAATCAATAAATTTTACCAAAATACAGTAAATAATAATTTCTACAACCCCTGTGAACAAGTGAGTAACGATACGAAGAAGGAAAACTGGGATGATGGAAAATAAATGTTATCACAAACAGCTAAATTATACATGATGCAATTTCGCATCCGTATCTACATATGTATTTGCAACAACCAAGATTGTTAGACCAGCGATAAGAGCATTTTGAAATTAGACAGATGTGCATCTAGTTAGTTTTTGAATAACTATGTTAAAACAAAAGTCTTACGCGTTGGAAGGAAAAAAGAAATTGTCAAAAATTTGCAACAGAGAAGACGTTTGGCCGATGTTTATGGCGTTGATTTTCCCATTATTAGCAAATCGCGTTGTAACGATCATGAAATCTCTTCAAAACATGGCTGAGGGGATATGGTTTTTATTCTAGAGAAAGCATTGTGGTCATGTTGAAAAACGTAAAAATCTGAACGGAGGTGAATTATTCACAAGAAATTACGCTAAATTTGAAATTACAAAACACCGTGTAAATCAAGAAGTTCTAAAAAAATCCTAGATCCGCGGTTACTAAGTAAGGCATGTCACTCATCATACATTTGCATGAGGAAATCCCCTTCTTCAACATATGCGCAACAAATGGTCAAAAGGTATCTGTAATAGTAAGTTCTTTCATGTGGAGCGCTTCAATGCTGCTCACCAGTGTGATGGCCTTACTTTCCCTGGAAAGTTTTTGTGTAAGACCTTCATTGGTCACAATTTAGTGCCGTGACGCGCCACACTGCCCACAGAAATTGGATCATACAAAAGCTATAGCATGAATGTGGCGGCAGTAAGGGGTCATTTAAGTATTACGTCAGCATCGATGGGGGGAGGGGGTTTCCGATTTGCTGACTTTTGATGACAAGGGGGGAGGGAGGTTTGGATGGTGCTTACGTCATCAACCACCCTTTATGAAAATATTAAATATTCTTAATGACATCTTACTCGGTGCGCCAAAAACGGGAAAACTCCTTCGCTAGTTTGTGGGCACCTAAATGAACATTCCCCCTATTGATAAGTCCCCGACAGAGCCACTTTATTCATCTCTAAATGTTTCACGGACCCTTCAAGTGCTCAGGAAATGTGTCCGGGCTGCTTGAGTGCTATGCAAATGTTTCCGGGCCGTTTAAGGGTTCTGGAAAGATGTCCGGGCCGCTTAAGTGCTTTGCAATTGTGCAACGCACCACTCAAGTGATCCGTAATTATGCCACGGATCACTTAAGTAATCTGGGAATGTTCCGTGGGCAACTTGAGTGATGTAGAACCGCACTGGGGGTCCGCTTACAAGGGTAAAAGGCTTATATACCGGGAGGGACAGAGCTTGGGTAGTGACTGGTCTGTCGGGGGTCCGCTTAAGTGCTCTAAAGTTGTGCCACATGTCACTCAAGTGATCTCTAAATGTGCCACGGATCGTTTAAATGTTCTGGAACTGTGTCGCGGGTTAATTAAGTGATCTTCGAATGTGTCACGGGCCTATTTCAGAGATCTGAAAATGTGCCACAGGCCATTTAAATGCTCCGGAATTGTGCCACGGGTGATTTAAACGATCTGTAAATCTGCCGCTTAGTTCATTGTTAAAAAATTGGATTTGAGGGGACAAGCCACATCAGATAACCTTCAGGGCCACATTTGGTCCGAGGTTCAAGTGTTTACCATGTATGGCTTAAAGGGTGGGTCGCAATGAATTTCTTGAAGAGAAATTTTGAGTTCTTATCCTTCAAATAGCATTGAAATTAACAGAAATTGATTATAATAACATATAAAGGCATTTTCTTTCGAAATTTTAATTTTATTTATGTTTTTTTACTTAAAAAAAAAAATTTTCGTCTGTGGGGGGAGGCGCACGAGCCCCCTATGTCCCCCACTCCAGCGTACGTTTCTGATCCCTCCAATATGCGGTAGGAGATGGTGGTGGCAATGATGAAGAAATTTTGCAAAGGAGGGGCGTCAGAGTTTTGCTGACAACGGGAGGGGGTCAAAAATGGCTAAAAATTTGCTGACGTAATACCTGAACGTCCCCTAAGGCTCAACACAGTTGGAATGTTCGAAATTCACGTTGTAAGATCGGACATGAAATCACTTTAACATGGAGTATGGCCCTCTCTCACAGTCGTACAGCCACCACAACACCACATCATACTGAAAAAACGCAATTTGTGAGCCTATTTGATGGTCGGGTTACTGTTTTTTTTAGCTTCGGTTGTGCGACCCGTGCCAACACCACCTATAGAACAAGGCATTCCGCACGAAGCTCGTGACGTCACTGAAGAAGGCCATTTCACCTATTGCCATTGGATATAGCAGGTCGACGCATGAGATATCTTTACTTTTTTTTGCAGTATATCCAATGACAATAGAAGAAATGGCCTTCCTCAGTGACGTCACAAGCTTCGTGCGGAGGCCTTGTTCTATAGGTGGTGTTGCCCGTGCCCACGTGTATATGCTACTGCCAAAGCACAAAATCGGTCAATTCACGAATTGGCCATTTCGTTGTAGATTGAAACGGCCAATGTTTGGCTAGCCAAAGTTCCCTCGGCAAACTCCGGAAAGAAGAGGCACGATTCAGGGCCAATCTTCAGTTTTCTCGCCAAGTTAGCGTATTTTTCGTGATAATCACTTCATGTCCACGTTAGCTATGGCAGCCCATCATATCGCACACACACACATACAGTCACGACGCGATTTTTTTTTTTTTTTTCAAAATTTGACAGAAAAACTGTCTTGTTTTATAAATACTTTCTCTCGCAGATTTCTCTTTTTTTAATATTTTTTCATAATTTTTTTTTTATTGATATCCATTCATATCTTCCGGTTCCCCAAACGCCCCAAAAACAGTTAAAAATTGACATTTACTTATGGCGCGGGGTGGGAAAGTTGTGTCTTGGATATATATATGTTACACAATTTTTTTATTGATATCCACTCGTAACTTCTGGTGGCCAAGTGCCCCAAAACTGGTGAAAAATTGGCATTTTCATGAAAATTTATGAAAAAAATTTTTTTGAAATTAAGGGAAAGTTCTGTCTTGGGCAAATTAGTTTGCATACTTTTTTTTTTAATTGAAGTCCATTCATATCTTCTTCTGGTTGTCCAAGCGCCACAAAAAACAGTTAAAAATTCACACTTTTATGAAAATATATTAAAAATTGTAAATTAATGAAAAATGTTTATAAATTTTGCAGAGTATTCAGATATTAAAGTATAAACTTATAAATAATGATAATTTTATAATATAATACATGAAGTATAAATTTAAAAATCAAAGCAATAAATCATAAAACTTATATAATGGCTTTTTTAATTGTATTAATTTGAAGCGAGATTTACATATTTATTAAAATGTTTGATATAATGGCTTCCTGATTTTATCTCACTCAACATGAAGCCGTGTCTCTTCTCCACACACACTTTCCGACGCCTCAGACGTAGGCAAATGCATTTCCAAATGCTTAGGTATGGCATGAATATATTTTGACCATTCCTTCCAACTTTTACTATACTAAATAATTTTATACATTTAATAATAAATGATTTTTCATTCTCTGCCTGTACAATTTTCCCTGTGAAATCGATTATTTAACTCATTTTTATTTAATTCAAAATTTGCATAAAAATTGATTTTTGGCAAATATTTGAGTGTTTTGGGGAACCGGAAGAAATTAATTATTAATTAATTAAATTAATTAATTAATGCGAAAAAATTTCGCATTTATGCTAGTATGCTTGAAAAACAACTTTTGCAGCCCAAGCCGATTCTTTTTCAATCCACATTTCGATTTTTCGATCCACCTTACTAAACTGAAGAGCCAAAAAAATTGGTACAAACATGCGTATGCAAATAAAGAGATATGGAACCAATCAGAGTACGGCGCTGCGGTCGGCAACGCCTATATAACACAACAAGTGTCTGGCATAGTTGTTAGATCGGTTACTGCTGCTACAATGGCAGGTTATCGAGATTTAAGTGAGTTTGAACGTGGTGTTATAGTCGGCGCACGAGAGATGGGACATAACATCTCCGAGGTAGCGATGAAATTTGGATTTTCACGTACGACCATTTCACGAGTGTACCGTGAATATCGGGAATCCGGTAAAAAATTAAATCTACGACATCGCTGCGGCCGGAAAAAGATCATGCAAGAACGGGACTGACGAGAATCATTAAACGTGACAGACGTGCAACCCTTCCGCAAATTGCTGCAGATTTCAATGCTGGGATATCAACAAGTGTCAGCGTGCGAACCATTCAACGAAACATCATCGATATGGGCTTTCGGAGCCGAAGGCCCACTCGTGTACCCTTTATGACTGCACGACACAAAGCTTTACGCCTCGCCTGGGCCCGACAACACCGACATTGGACTGTTGAGGACTGGAAACACGTTGCCTGGTCTGACGAGTCTCGGTTCCAATTGCTTCGAGCTGATGGACGTGTACGGGTATGGAGACAACCTCATGAATCCATGGACCCTACATGTCAACAGGGGACTGTTCAAGCTGGTGGAGGTTCTGTGATGGTATGGGGCGTGTGCAGTTCGCGTGATATGGGACCCGTGATACGTCTAGATATGACTCTGACAGGTGACAGGTACGTAAGCATCCTGTCTGATCACCTGCACCCATTCATGTTCATTGCGCATTCCGACGGACTTGGACAATTTCAGTTGGCAATGCGACACCCCACACGTCCAGAATTGCTACAAAGTGGCTCCAGGAACACTCTTCTGACTTTAGACACTTCCGCTGGCCACCTAAATCCACAGACATGAACATTATTGAACATATCTGGGATGCCTTGCAACGTGCTGTTCAGAAGAGATCTCCACCCCCTCTTACTCCTACGGATTTATGGACAGCCCTGCAGGATTGATGGTGTCAATTACCTCCAGCACTACTTCAAGAGTTTACCATGTTTGAGCCGAATCGATTCAAGTAGAGATGACCATATTGTGCCCTTCACGGGAAGTGACATTAATCACAAAGTCCCCCAACAATGATTTTTTTCCCATTTTCCCAAGGAAAATAAAACACGCATTTCTATCATTAATCATTGCATATTGATACCATTATTTTTCCTGTTCAGTTGAATTTTAAGCACATTAATTACATATTTATGAGTGAAGATTTCCTCTAAATTAAAAAAAATATAGATTATCTATCTATACGAATACAACATTATAAATATATATAATAATAACATTATATTAACATATAATTGTATTTTTACATCGAAAACAATTTTTCGCTTTGATTCCTTTCCTTTCTTCGTAGGAAACAAAAAATAAATTATTTAATACCATACTTAGATGTAAGACAACCATAGTTTGTCGTGGGAGTTAAATTATATTTTATCATAGCTATTAGTTTCTTTTTTTTCGTGATAATTGCGGGTTATTTTGAGTTGCTGTGTTTTAGATGTATTCGATATCCATATCTAATATGGACATCTTTCTTCAGCCGCCCTCCTTGGGCAGTTTGCCTGTTGTGTGACTTCGTATTTGAAAAACAATATACATTGTTATCTTGACAATATAAATTGCAATAGCTATTATTAAGTGTCGAGATAAGATTTTCTTTCCCCCCCCCCCCTTTATGCATGAAATACTCATGAACTTTGTGAAATTGTTGAGTATAATCGGATAAATTATCAAAATTATCTAAAATTATCAGCAAATAAATTAATATTTATCGATTTAGAGGATGGATTACACTTCGTAACGTGATTTTTGTCCTTGGTTAGCAGACGACATTTCCAAATGACTTGCGATTGAAAAAGACTTTCTTTCTTTCAAAAAACACAACTCAGTTCTATCACCATTTATGGGTGATTTACTACCTAGTGAGTTGTGCCGGAGGTGTAACTGTGTCTGCACCTAACAGTTTGAGTGCATATGTAGTGTTGTGTTTGATTTTTTTTTTTTCAGTGCTTCCATCTATACTTCAGAAGTGAAGTGAGTGATGTGTATGATTGAATTTGTAGGTCTGTTGCTCTCTGTGGCGAGACTTTTTAACGGGAGATCGGCTCGCATTCGCACCTTGAAGTTGGGAACCACAGAAAACCAACTTCAGTCGACCACCACTATGGCGACTTTGTTTTTTTTGTGATGAGGAAATCGATATTTTTGTGAATTGGTCATTTACCGTTGGCTGACTAGAATATTGAAAATGACAAAAAAAATAAAATAATAATAGAGAGCTTTTTGTGCTAATAATGCAGCTCGGCCATGCTTAAACGGATAAAATCCTTCGGCACCTAAATTATTCCCATAGAGACAATGTTAAAGTTCCCTGCTTAATATGATAATTTCAATCACTTTGCACCGCTTAATTGAATTAATCGAATATTAGGCTTCCCCCGTCAACAGTTAATACACATCGACCCCCTATACACACAGTGTTTTTATTGAATGGTACATTTTTGGAATTAATGGGGGACAAATACGCTACTAAGAGATAAATACATTTGAGAATATAGGCCTCCAAGTACTCGAGTTGTCTTTCCATGTGCACATTCAATTATTTTATTTTTGTTGTCTGTTTAATCGAATATTAATCGATACGCTTAATCGAATATTGTGCTCTGGAATCGTTGTTGCGGACCAAAGCCGCTTGGAAGGTACTTTTAATGCAGCTTTGTTGCCGACTCTACAAGGACATTAAAAAAAAAACTCACACTCATCTATGTAATTCACAGACGTCAATAATGATACCATGGAACTGTGGCAGACTTACCGTTTTTTAAAAAGTAATAAATCATCAACCAAAAGACTTTAAATAAGTTTTAATTGACACTAAAAAAATACACATGGAGCCTTTTTTTTTTCTGATAAATAACGAAAAGTTTGAAGTCTTACTCACAAACGACGCTTTTCTCGAGAAAACAAAATTCAATATAACACATAGAATAAGACATGAGAGTTCTAGATGGCGCTACAAATGTGACATTTGCAAATTTTTCGAAATCCCGAAATGAGCAATTTTTCATTTTGGCATATGCCTGTGCTTGTATTTTCAACCAGTTGCTAAGCGTATTGGAATGCAATCCGAAAATATTACCTTACACGTAACCTACGTGGGTGAACTGAAGACAAGAATCACGAGAGTAACTCGAGATTCTTCCGCAATCGATGTTGTTATTAGTGGGGCTAGGATTTCTATATGGCCGCATATATTTTTATGATTTTGCATATTCCGCTATTTTTACGTGATAGAGCATTTTTTTTTCCATGATTTCCAGATTTTAAGGTATTTCTTCATGATTTTTTTAAAATAATTTTGAAGCATTTTTCATGGTTTTCAGAATTTGTGGGGGCCCCTCCGAAGGTTGATCCTATGTACGTCCTTGCCCTGCATAATCGGATATTGTATGTTGAAATCGTTGATATCCGATTAACGGGGCGGAATTTCAAAAACTGTAAATAAGTTTTAGAATATAAGTCTCGTATCTGGACGTTTCACAGAAACTAAAATTAGATTTAAAATAGGAGTTTTAAATTCAAAAAATGGGGGGACTTTTTCCATCTTCATTCCCCCACATACACTTCATTTTCACCGTCTTAGCTCCCAAAAATTTCCCATAATATTTTCTATGTGCTCTCCCATTACATCTGCGTCAGGGGCGGCTCGAGCTTACCCTGCCGCCCGGGTCCGAAGCCTCATATGCCGCCCCTAAAGGTGACCCTGGTGGGACGCTGGCAGTACTTTAGTCAAGAGGACCTCTAGATAAACGTGATTTTTCAGGATGAAAGCTGATTGTTTACCGAGAAAATAGGCGTGACCATACGTCCCGCTTTTGAATCAGATTTTTTTTTTGCTTTCTGATCTAGAATTATTTTACCGGTCTTAATAATGCCAGATAACAGGTAATTTAATCCTTAAAACCACGCTTAATTTGGACAGCCATCATCACTTATCTTGTAAAGATGATATGTGTATAAACGAGGTTATTTTTTATTACGAAATTTATTTCAAATGTGTTTCTGGTGCTCCAGAGACCAGACAGGTGAGAAGCCGAATTTTTCCTTTGCTACCGGACCATTCTGGAAAAAATACTAGGTGACGGAACCAAAACGCATACTTGCCCCTTTTTATAGAGTAGGCCTACAGGGCGGCTCTTGGCGATGTGACCCATTACGGCCGCACGTCTCGCCACTCAAGAAGGTTCATGGTGAATGGGTGAAGAAATTTTCATTGGCCAAAGAAAATTATTTCTGTCCGTTCTGGAGAGGCGCTAAATCCGAGATGAAAGGGCAAAAAAAAATTTTTTTTTTGTTAGGAATTGTTGGGATAATTTATTAGGGATGGGCATGACCCACAAGGGTAAGGCTGACAGTGCTCCAGCCCGGGGGTCCTGGACTCTATCCTTATCTTTTTTTCACGCTATAAATTAACTGTAGAAGGGTCCCCCATTTAAAATCTGGGTTGGGGCCCACGAAAGATTCCAGTCTAGGGCCCCCGACGCAGGATCTGGGGGCTATGGAGGAGGCACAAAAATTCGAGATCCCAAATACATTTTGTCTCTAGCCGCCCCTGATGCCTTACATTCTTGTTTTTGGTATTACGATCTTAGGCCCTTTTGTCTATATATTGATATATTCCCTCAAGTTTTGTCATCTCTGTTGTCGAGGTATGACTCAAAAGCGTGATGGCGTATGGCGTATTTTCACTGTGAAATTTTTAAAAATTTTGGAACTAAAGTCTATACTGCCACCCTTACAACCTGCCACCCGGGTGCACCGCACCCCTTGCACCCCCGCTTAAGCCGCCCCTGATCGGCGTTGCACAAAAACAAACTTCACATCGGACTCACTACAAGCGCATTCCAACATGTACCGATTCGTTAGAAGTTCCACCGATCAATATGGGCCGAGGTTTCATGTGTGGCTTAGTAGTAGTAGTAGTAGCACAAAATGTGTCATTCATGCAATTGTAGTAAATGGAAATGATCCCGCGGACCTCTTACAATGCACTCACGGACTCCGCCCTCCTCCCATTGTTCACAGGTTAGGAAACATTATTCTAGAGCACGGGGTGCCCAACCTTTTGAAGAGTGTGGGCCACTTCATTGGTTTGAAAACGTGTCGCGGACCACTTAAAGTGAGACTGTCACTCGCCACAGGGAGAATGTCGCGGGCCAATTAAGTGATCCGGAACAGCGCCCCAAGCCACTCAAGTGATCTGTGCCGCGGACCACTTAATTAAGTGAGAATGTCACTCGCCACAGAATGTCCCAAAACAATTAAGCGATGATCCGGTAATTTGCCGTTTTAGTTCAATTTTACAAAATAAGGTTTGAGGTCGCGGGCCGCATCAGATGACTCCAAGGGCCACATTTAGCGCGCAGATCATTTGTTGGCTACGTAGTAGAAAGACTTGATTATTCTAAAGCAAACTCAGCCGAGCTCTTCCGAATGAAACCTTGACACCAAACGCAAAAACAACCTTCTTTGTTTCATCTGTATAATTTCATCTGTACTAAGACGCTGACGTCCTTTTTTAGGGACTCTTTTTTTTCCTCCTTTTTCTCGGGCTTGAAGGAAAAATACAGGAAAAAAAATATATAATCCCATCGAAATAATATGTTTTTGTACTATTATATTCTCATAATCACGAATAACAAATATTTACCGCAGCGGGAAATACGGGAAATTTCAAGTCCGTGGTTTTAATGGTATTCGACTGAAATAATGGGCATTCATTTTTGTGTTTCTCACAGATAACAATTCCATTAGATGATCGTAAATTTTTTGAGGGGAATTGATTTCGCAGACGAATAAATTTTTGCTCTCGAAAATTACCGGGAAAATTTCCCTTCCCCCATAATTTGAATTTTTCTCGATTTCTCGTATTTTTTGTTTGTTTGTGTTTGTTTTGATGAATGAGGAAAAATTTGCGTGACAGACGCGATAACGCGGGTTGTCAGTTATTTGTGCGGATAATTATTGCTTTCGTTTTGATATAAAATCCCAAATGGACTTCCCCAATGGTTATTACAGTGTAGTTATTAAGTGTCTGTTTGTTTCCTTGTGTTGTGATAAGATAATTTAACGCTGTCATTATATATCATTCCCTTCCTCGAAGTAGACGGTCGAGTCACGTTATTGTGACCGCCTCCTATATTATAACAGGGTGGGGAAAAAAGACCGTAGATACTTTAAAAATGAATAAAAACCGGAAAAACAACCGAAATAAAAAAAACGGTTTGCAGGGTTAGCATCGCTAGGTCACGGGAATTTCTTTTAAGGAAGGAAAAATACTTCAAAATGCAGTCGGTAGGTGGCACTGACGTCCACAAGTCAAAGAAAGGATACCCAAATAACGAACAGAATACCTCCAAATTGTTTATTACAGCAGTATGTGTTCCACATGACCACCACCACAGGCGATAACACATTGCATGCGAATCACAAATCCAGCAACGGCAGAGTGCAGCAGGTTCACATACACGGTTTACAACGGTGAACAGGGTGTGGATTAGGAACGCAAGTTCTTATAACCGTCTCGTTTGCATATTTTCACCGAAGTCACTCGTACCAGTGCCACCTATCGGCTGTTTTTTGAGTTATGTTTAAATACCCGTGACCTAGCGATGCTAACCCTGCAAACCGTTTTTTTATTTCGGTTATTTTTCCGGTTTTCATTCATTTTTAAAGTTTTTACTGACAACAATCGCAGTAAGAACTCAATTTCTTTTTCGTCAACAATCGATGGTAATATACAACATACAGTGGAACTTCGACTTACGAGCTCAATTCGTCCTGGGAACGTGTTCGTTATATGAAACGCTCGTTATTCGAATATGAGGGAGATTTATGCAAAAAAAAAAATAGTTCCGTTTTTGACCACCAGATGAATGAGTGGTATTTTTTTTTTTATTGAATCTTCCTTTGTTTTCCATGGTAAATATAGCGTATATACCAAGTTTCAATAGAATACGTCCACCAGAACGGGCGCTACATAGCTCTGTACTCTTGACACTGCTCAGACCTATGCAGCGCCCGTTGTGATGGAGGTATTCCATCGAAAATTCAATTAAAAAAACACCATTTATTCACCTGGTGGTCAAAAATATAACTTTTTTTTAATTGCATAAATCTCTCTCCCCATGGTGTCATTAATTTGACGGCATCCGGATGAGTAGTTTTTGAGGAAAAACCAGAGTATATACGGGACCTTTAATTATAATCACCCTGTACATAAAACCAGTGATCACATCAATATGACTCGACTGTGTAAATAACGTGATTCCTTATAACAATTAAAATTTTGATGCAGTGTTTCCATAAGTAATGTATTCATTGGAAATGTGAAGGGATTTTCACTAATCTTTGATCTACTGTGTGAATAAAAATCCCTGTAATAATTCATTTATTTTATTTTTTGAATAAATGTAGGTCACAAGCTATTAGACTGTTTGAGCACGAAGCTGAACTCTACGGTATGTACCTAAGTATACTGCTTATGATGATAAAAATGAATGAGAATAAGAACTAATGTAACTAATTACTAAAAATGTGAGTTTGGAAATACACTCATTGACGGTCCTTATTTCAATCAGGAGAAACCGATTTGTGTGCGATTTCCGTACCAGGACAGCCCTTACCAGACAAGCATGGGTGCCAATTCAGACTTGTAAAATCTGTAGTTTATCCAACACATACATAGAGAGGTGCTGGTTTGTCCCGTAATGGCACATTCCGTATCAAAGAAAACATGTCAAACAAATAAAGGGGGGAAAAACCGGGAACTTTTTTTTTGAAATTGCAACGCGTGACCGTTATAAATCCCGTTTTTCCGGGACGCATTTTTCCCTGTCCTGATTTTTTTTAGCAATAATTACCCACTTTGCTTGCTTTAAACATCATCATATTTGGTGACAATTACCGATTTTTCTTACTTTTGAAATCCTGATTCCACATGTTTTTCCTGAGAAAACGGAGTCAGCCTGAAATCGCAAGGACCTGGAAGAGTATTTTCTTTAGGGATTTTCCATTCAAACAAAGTTCAATTTGAGGGCTTTCAGGGATTTTTCTAAGAGGATAAGAAAAATCGGAAGAATTGGATTTCCGACCGGAAAATTTTAATAAGGCTTCCGGGTAAATCGGAAGCATTGGCATTTATAGACAAAAGAATTCTCCCCCAACCCAAATCTGAGGGATGAATCATATAATCAGGAAAGGGAATTAGCTAGATTAACCGAAACCGCAAGCATTTTGCCGGGAAAAAAAATCAGATTCTTGGGTTATCGCAACAAAAACGGGACATCGTGCTAATCGTCGCCAATCAACTTACACGGTCATTAATTACCACCAAACACAGTTCATCGAATTCCCGAACCAAAATCCCGCCAGCAAAAAAAAAAAATCGCCATCAAAAACCGAAAATGGGATTTGACACCCCATTATCCGCAAACTTTGTGTGAAGTGTGACGTTGATATTATCGCGGAATCCAATCGCGTGCTTAAGCTTATTGAGAACGCTTCTTGGTGACAGCAATTTTGTACTACCAATGCTGCGCAGGGCCGTCTTAAGAGCTTCATGGGCCACCGGGCCAAGTAGTTTTTCTGAGGCCCTACATTGTAAATTCTAGAAAATTTCAACCGGATCTTGTTTTTGTGAAGCCCCTCTTCTCCTGAGGCTCCCCGGGCCGTGCCAGGGTGGGCCCTTGCGTTAAGACGGTACTGATGCTGGGCGCAGAAAGTAAATCTCGTGGGTGACGCATTCATTAAGGAGTTCAAAGAATTTAATTCTGTTGTTGCCAAGACGGAGGCAACGTTTCTGCACTCAAGAAAAAAAAAACGTAAATTGCGTATTTAACCCCTTCGCTTACAAGCTGTTGGTAAGAGATTCTGATTATGACAAGAAATTCTATGTGACGAATCGGCGATAAATATGATAACCTTGTCCTCACCTAACCAAACGTTAGAAAAAGGAAATGAAGGAGAATAAAAAAATAAGAAAAGGAAGGAAAAACAGTAGGCTATATAATAGATAAGAGGGTAGGTACGAAATAGATTTCTCTTTTCACCCTCACCCTACCTGTTCTTTTTCGCTCTTATAAGCATATAGCAGATGGATTACATCATATGTGGAAAAAAATCACTAATAGAAGTATAGAAATAAACGGAGGCAAAAAGAACTTTGTTTCGTAGGATTAACGACAGAGCCGTCTTAAGAACATCATAGGCCCCGGACCAAGGGATTTTTCTGAGGCCCTACCAGACGAATTTTCGAAAATTCAACCACATCTCATTAGTGTTATTCACTTTTCTCTTGAGGTGTCTGGGTGGGCCCGTGCGTTACGACGGCACTGACTTTGACACTTACCAGTAATACGGTAGGGATGGTTTTTTTTTCTTTTTGAAAAAATTCAAAATTTCTTATTTGAAAATGGGTTTTTTTTCCCCACTTTGCGAATAAATGCGAAATTTACGTATCTCCAACGATAAGACCTCACCTTTACCAAAAATCTGTTTTTGCCGTTGCAAGGTGGACGACGATGAGTCCGCCCGGTTATATAAGCGCCTTAAGGCGCGTATACATTAGCGCGCAGATCATGCAATGAAAGCATTCGCAGTTGGTTGTTCAGTAATTTGTACGGTGTTGTGAATGATTCTTTAGCTGTTTTAACTGGACCCACCTGGAATAGATTTTTTCAACGAACACAAAAAGGAAGTTTGTGTACCCACGAGCGGATTAGAAGCGCTTCAGGGGGGAGTCGTGCGTTGCAAGATCGGGTGCTAGTGTATAGGCGCGCCTTTATAGGGTAGACCAGCGGTTCATAACCGGTGCCCTCCCAGGGGCTCCGCGGCGACTCGAGGAAAATAAAATGAATCAGTAAATCTGATAGATAAAGAAATAAGAGAGGCCTACATGTGGTTCTGCCATAAAAATTATGTACAAAAAAGGGCTCCTCTAGTCAAACAGGGCTCCGCCACAGAAATTATATACTGAATATATATACTCCGCGAATCAAAAAGGTTGAGAACCGCTGGGGTAGACTATGGCTGTGAACGACGGTTTACGGAAAATTCATCGCCGTGCAATGTATCGCCAGGAAAATCCACCGATAACAGTTTGATACGAGGTCAGTGAGCGAGGAATGACCGAGTGAGTGAGTCAGTAATTGATACAGTAGTTAGTGAGCGAGTGACAGAGTGTTAAGTGTTGGTGAGTGAGAAAACTAGCGAGTGAACGAATGACACCATTGAATGAGCGACCAATTGATTCAATGCGTGGCAGAGTGAGCAACCCAGTAAGTTGATGATAGAATGAGTGACCTGGTGAGTAAATGACAAAGAGAGCAACCTACTGAGTGTGTGACCGGCCTACTGAGAGTGCGATCGAGTGACATTGTGAGTAAGTGAATGGCCTAGTGAGTGACAGAGAGAGCAAGTCAGTGAGCGAGGGATAGACTGAGCTACTTAGTGATTGACTGAGTGACCTGGTGAGTGAGCAACTAGCTTTAGTGACAGGTTGGTTTCGCTCACTCACTTGGGATACTCATTCATTGACTCACACACACACACCCTCGTTCACTTGCTCACTCGCTTATTCATTCACTCACTCGTTCATTCCCTCATGTCGAACTGAGGCCGGTAAATTGTTCCCAGCGGTGAATTTTCCATTGTGCGAATCTTCCTGGCAAGTGAATTGTGGTCGCTGACACGGTGAAGAACTAGCCTAAAGCGCTCACATAACCGGGTGGACTCATCATCCTCCACCCCGTAGCGGTAAAACCACGTTTTTGGTGAAAGTGGCGTCTAATCATTAAAATTTCCCGAAACTGAATAATTTCCTATATTATTATTTATATTTCACGCCAGACTGTCTCCGAGAAATGGCTGACATGTGCGAAATCGATCCAGAAAGACGTTCCTGATGACATGGAGAAATTTCTGAAATGGTCTTGCGATAATATGGAATCCCCTGAAGTAAGACCATATATATAGTTACAGCTTTCTCTGCGTATGCAATGTACTGTGTATTTTACGAACAAATTTAATGTAAAATTAAAAATTGCGGAACGTACAATTAATTTTTTTTTTTTCTTTCTGTAGATGGAAAAAATCAACGAATGTGTCCGAGTCCATTATCCAGAGAGGATGTACGATACTGCTAACGTTGTAAGTATGGAACTAATCAGTGTTTCGTTCCTTATACAGTCGAATCCCGTTTTAACGAATACCGATGTAGCGAAAATCTCGTTTTAACGAACATTTTTCCAATTCCCCCAAATAAGTTTACACAGGAACAATGCTAGGTAACCTGGAATTCCTTTATAACGAAGTGATTCCTTCGGTCTCTTGGCGTTCGTTATAACGGGATTCGACTGTATTACGCAGGGCGCATAGCTAACACCTGGCACCGCAAGTTAATTGGCGAACCATTGATTCCAGAAGCATACATACTTACGATTAGAAAAAATTATCCAAATAACGCGTTTTGAACTCAGACACGTCATGCATGTTGTAAGGGGTTGTATATAGCTATTGAAATATAAAAATCAAATTTTTATACGGACAACCTGTGCTCAAAAAACCCAATGTGAAGTTGTTGCCCTGTCTCTCCCGAAAAATTCTGCGTTTCCAAGTGCAATATTCCCTGAGATATTTGGATTCGAAAAAATGGAGGGAAATTGAGAAAGAACAGCATAAATAAGAGGAAAGGGTGTTTTTTCCCCCAACTTTTCTCAGTTTTTAAAAGAATATCTCAGTGAATATTGCACTTAGAAACATGAAACCTCTTTTTTTTCCTTGTTTTTGGCCTTAGGAGAGAGAGAGAGAGACAGGGTAACAACTTTCTCCTCGTTGCAGAGTATGAAAGAGACAAAACTAATTCATTTTCATTCGAAATTTATTCCCGATTAAAACAAAACTTTTTCTTATACACACACTATATACATATCACACTTTATATATAAAATTGATTTTGTGTGTGTGTGTGTGTGTGTGTGTGTTTTCTCTATGCAAATCTGAAATTTTAGATCTGTCATCGCCAAATTTTGCATGTGTGCCAAATGGGACCCGACTTGAGAACGATAAGCTACTTTAAAAGTTTGTCAGAGATGGGCAAATGCCAGAAATGGGTGAAAAACTGTCGGGAAACAATGGTTCCTGGGCCTCAACAATCACTTTCAAAACGTTTCCTTTGGTTACCGGGTTCCCTAGCAATGCGTTTCAGACATGTATATGCCTTTACAATGGTTTGCCATTTCTTTAATGCTACCAGTATTATGTATAATAGTTTATATGCCTTTATAATGGTTTGTCACTTTTTCAATCCTCTCAGTAATTGAAGAAAACCTGGGCAGCGCGGGGTATTATAGCTGGTTAAAACATATATTGTGCACGTAAAAATTGCGAAGATGCGGACCGAGCATTCCGCCTTTCTTCTTTTCTTGGGAGTTCGCTGGTGTGGTGTGATTCGCCTCCTCTCAACAAGACAAAACTCCTGTTCAAAGCCCCTCACCCCTCACTCCTTGGTGGAGATTTCTGGCAGTTCTGACAGAAGGTTTTAACAGTTGGCTGATGCGAAGATAAATCCAGCAAAGAAAATTCAATTGGCTTCGAGAGGATTCAAGCCTGCGTCCTCTCACTTGCTCCGTGAGCGCCCTAGACCAGTTTTTCTCAACCGCTGGGCCCAGACTTCAGTCAAACTGGGCCGTGAGTGGTTCATTGTTCCATTTTTACGCATTTATTTCTCATTAATCGTATACATGGCCGGGTCTTTCACTCACGAAAATGAAATCAACCGGGCCGCGGGCTTTCAAAGGTTGAGAACAATTGCCCTAGACCACTAGACTACAAAGCCAACGAATCCAGAGCCCGTGTGCGCTATTCCAACATTACAGCCTATTTATCTGAACAGTCCTTGGCTTCCAAAGCAATAATTACAGATTCATTACCTTCCCAAACAGTTTCATAACATAACAAGTCTGATCCATCTCTTTCAATGATATAACGACTCGTTGAATCAGAATACCATTATTGTTGCGACTGGTGCATCTAAAAAAAAAGCAGCATGTCACTTGTGGGTCATATAATACAAAACAGGGAATAGCCGTGGAAGCTGAAAGCCCTGAATAATCAAATCAAGTCAATCGTAGATTTAGCTTGATCTTGGGTTTTCAATGCAGAGATGTAATTCATACCATTTGTTTTTCAGGCTTGTGTAGCAATGCTGATTCCAGAGTTCCAGTGAAGGAATTTCTCCTAATCTGCAAAAAAAAAACCATCCAGTGGTGCTATAAATGTGAAAACATTGAACAATTTATGACACGAGTGAAGGTTTACAGAATGTAGTATCAGCTGTTGATCATATTTATGGACGGACAATTGTTGTACCTGGAATCGATATTGTAACTAAAAAAATACAAAGAAATTTCGTTTTTCCACAGTCACTGTTATAGTATGAAGGAAAGATTTCAGGCTGTTTGACTGTCATGAGAAGTTAGTGACACTCATGTGGACGGAATGTCAATTTTACTCACTAATTCAAAATAGCTGAACAGCCTGAAATGTTTACATTGTAATGAAATTTTTGTATTAAACTTTATGAGTGTGACAATGTACTCTTATCAGTTATTCAATATTCAACATATCGAGAATTGTCTCAGTTCAATCTCAAAGGATATCAAACATTTTGAAAGACCAACACTCCATTAATTTTATGTTTACAGTGGATCCCGCTTAGAACACTTTCCCGATCTGTACAACTTATTTCTGTGGTCTCTCTCTCTCTCAGCTATTACTAATACTCAAGATTTCCCGTTCAAAACAGTTTTTCACGACGATTTCTTGAAAAAACGTAAGCAGAATTCACTGTATGTCATTATTTGCATCTGTATCCGAGACTGAACCAGTGGTTTTCAGTCCTTGGTCCCCCTCAATGTTCAACCAAGGACTTCTGAGGTAAAGGCTATTTGAAAAACACTGGACCAGGCACACACAGTGATGCCAGGTATAAGCCTGGTTTCACACTGAGCCAGTATCTACAAGTCAATTCAGTGACGTCTAGGTCCTTCAAGTCCTGTCATTTCACACCCAACCCGTCTAGACTAGTGAAGTTGCCTGAAAAAAGGAAGGAGACTGGATACAAGTCATCTGAAGTCGAGATGCAGGCTGAGCTCTTTAAATTTATAGTTTTGGGCAGGATTAAATCCGCCGAGAAAAAATAAAGCAGGAGGTGAGATTGTGAGTTCATTCGATCAGTTTCAAAAGAAATGGTGTATTTATTAATGTTTCCAAACTTGACGAATGATCCATTTAAATTTTACAATTTTTTTCGAATAAAATATAAGTTTTGTGAAACTTTCAACAACTTAGTTGGGGAAGAAATTGTTGAGCAAAACACTGGCTATTGGAAGGTATATTGTAATAAAAAATATATTAAAGAAAAATATCTTAAGAACAAAACAAAAGGGAAAAACGCAAACATAAAAACATGCACAATTCACCACCTGGAAGTGACGTGAATGGGTTGTCTCATCAAAATTAACTTGTACCCCCCCCCCTTCTACTTGACGGGACTTTAAACCAGAATTGACTGAGACGTGGCCTGTGTGAATGCAACATCGGCATGGTCACTTGAAATACAGGAAGGCACGCATGTTGGATTTTTCTGTTGACCCAGATAGAAGCACTGGACATACCTGGTATACAATGCAGAGATCAATTTCTGGAAGGAAAGCTCTACAGCACTCTGCAGAGAAATAAACCACTGTCCCCTTTTGGAAATCCAAGCGAGTGTGTTAGATCACTTATGTGTGTGTGAGGAAAATTCATTGATTCAAATTGTGTCTAAATTATTTTTTTAATTTGTCAAGTCCTGGCATAAGTAGTTTTGTTATTCAAAATTCAACAATGAGGTATTACCAAGTTTGACAAAAGAGAGCGATCACAGAAATGGGGGATAGACAATTAGACTGGTATGACATTTGAGTCATAAGCACTGAAATTCTTAGAAACACTGAGCTATAAGATGTGCTTACCATGTTGTTAGAAAAAAAATAGAATTAATCTAATTACAGTGAAACTTTGATTAACAAGCTTAATTCGTTATGTGAATGTGCTCGTTATCCGAATCGCTCATTATATAGAATCAAACTTCCCGATAGGAAATAATAAAAACTCAGATGTGTTCCACGATTATTCATTCACATAAAAATCTAATTAAAAAGGCATTCAATCAATAATATAATTTTTCACACTGCAGAATAACACCATATATATTATACACAATGATTCAAATTAACCCAAATTACTCTAAAGGACAAGAATGAGGAGGACTATCATTCAGGACGATTTACTGACACACTGTTGTCTGCAAACTTATTCTTTTTGTGTATCTTTGGAAAAGAACCAATCAAATGACACTTGCTTCTGCCTCCATTTTTAAGATTTCTAAGAAATGGGAAATTGCATTGTCATTGCTTGTGCCGCTGCTGCAGTGTGGTTCTTTTCTACAAAATTTTGCACAGACTCCCACATTCCTAGTTTTGCATTGGGTGCAAAACAGTCATGCTCATGCTCATTTTCCATAGCCTTGCAGTAGCCTGAGACTGTAGGGGAAAACACTACCATCAGTATGTGTATGGACGAAAGCGAAAAATCATCAGCTCAATTGTGATGGCGTGATACTAAATGAACAAAGCGCAAAATTTTTGCTCATAATTTGAATCATCGCTCGTTAACTGAGTCAAAATTTAAAAAAAAATTTGTCATACGAATTGCTCATTAAAACCAAAGTTCCACTGTAAATATATTGTTAATTTCTGCAGGGTGACACAGATTATATAACCACAGATCAAGAGCTGTGGGTAAGTTTGAGAAACACTGGTAAAATCAATAAGCCGCTGTGGTGGTCGAGTGGTTACAGTGACGGACTCGTGATGCGAGGATCCGGGTTCGAACCCCACAGTGGTAGTTGGCTGAAGTTGGTTTTCTGTGGTTCCCAACTTCAAGGAGCGAATGCGAGCCAATCTCCCCGTTAAAAAGTCTCACCACAGAGAGCAGCAGGCCTACAACGTTACAAATATTCAATCATTACACTTCACTCAAAATTTGAAGTATAGATGACAGCACTGAAATATCATACACAACACTAGCTACACACTCAGACTGTTAGGTGTACACACTCACTTTGTTCCAGACTCTGCCACGAAACTGGGCTGGAAGAGATCTCGGCAACAGGATAAGTCTGGTGGCAGAGACCCTGGCGTTCATTCATTCATGGTAAAATCAATAAGAAAAAAGGAATGACACAGTGGATATACCCAGAAAAGCAACTTCAAAATATTTTATTATAAAACCCTTCAATAAATAAAACACTGTGGCAGTTAATTCATTCACGTAAATACAATTTGCAATCATATAAATGCAAAAAAAAAAATCAGATCAGAGGTGAATGTCCCCAATATAAATTTTAGGATTTCTCGTTAATGGGAAATTGCATTGTCATTGCTCATGCTGCCACTGCAGCTTTATTTGGATGGTTCATTTCTACAAAATTTTGCACAGATTCCCACATTCCTAGTTTCGCATTGGGTGCAAAACAGTCATGCTTGTGCATGTGTTAATTTTCGGATTTCACCATTTTGTTTATGTGTAAATGTGTTAATCTTTCAATTCATGTAATATTAAAAAAATCATACTCGAGTTATGCATGAAAAACTGATAATTGCACTTCAATACACAGGTACGAGTGAAAAATATAATTATTTCACTTTTATATTATCGAAAGTGTAAGTTCTTTAACAAAACTAAGTAATTTAATAATTAATTGATTGAAATATAATTCATTAACAACAGTCACCAGCAGAATTCATTGGTATGGAATCAAAACATATTTCAAGTATCCAAATCTTTGGATGTCAAATGAATTGTTTCAAGCTTTATTTAAATTAAACTTTTTATTAAATTAATAATTTTTAAGCTTGTAAATTGAGTATTTGTTCACAGGTTGAAATTTTTTTTTTTATTTATAACTATGATCACACATTTTGAAACACTCATAAACAGGGCTTGCTAAGCAAACCTAAGGAGCCAGGTCACCACGGAGACTGAAAAATTGACTTCTTCACCAAACACCAACTCTGGCCATATCGCTGTATTGCAATTTACTGCCATTAATGAGATAGGTTGGAAATGAAAGTGATGTCTATCGGTGATCGCCTCAAGTTCATTAGGGAAAATATCTTTTATCTATATCCTCCCTTGGGTTTGAACACGGGACTGTGACAGCAACCTTCACGGTGGTAGACGAACATCTTAACACCACGCCACTCGGGTGTTAGGTAAAACACCCAGAAGCCAGGTCACCACAGAAACCAAAAAATTGATTGGTACCTGATATTTTTATGTAATGATAACTGTCTAAATGCAGCAAAAGTTTTCAGAAATTACATCAGTGTGCTAGCATTGAAAGGGGTCCTTAAGTGCCAGAAGAGTAGAATACACTGTTAAAAACTCAATTTTCTTTTGCAGGGGGGGGGGGGGGGAGAGGAATAATAGATACATATTTTTTTGTTTGGTAATATTAACATTATGGAATTCTAGAAAAATTGAGATTTGTTAATTTAAATCAAACTTTCTTTTGCTTACGAGTTATATACATGGATATACAAGAGGAGTATACACCACCCTGTATATCAGAAAAATCTGTTTTCACTAATACTTAAAAAAATGCACATAAAAGCACAAAATAATTTTAACAGTAATTATTATTTACTGTTCCATGATGTTCAAAACTGAAGGGAAAAAATTATGATGTTGATTTCAGTCACACAAAAATTCTGAATTTAAAGAAATTTCTAAAGTGATTTTTTTATTCTGATAATCAGATAAATATAGTTGATCTCTTTAGCTGTATAAAAAACTTATTATGCTTTAATTATGGCCATTGATAGTAAAATCAAAGTCTTTGATTGCTAAAACCACAAATCATGGTACGTCACGGGCAAATTCCTTTGCCGTGTCACACACAATGATATTTGTTAAAAATGTCATTAAATCATTTTGTAAACTGACTTTTGTTTTTAAAAATTATTTTAAATGGACGACAATATTGGTCATCTGGTTTACTGTACAGCAGAAATAACAAGAAAAAGAAACACAGTAGCAAAACAAATATGAAAAATGATGGTGATTACACGGGGAATGATGACATGAATGCAAAAATCTAGTCCATCCAAGACACTGTCAAATAAGATCAGCGAAATGACACAAAAAATAAAAAAACCTCCTAGCACTATGCCACAAAGTAAGATAATACTGATATATTGTACATTTTGAGCGCATCATTTCATTAGATTTTCATCTAAATCTTACATGTATGCAGGCAACTGCTGGAAGAGAAGTCATGCCAGCAAAGAGGCAGTTAAGTTTTTGAGAGAAACAGCAAAAAGGTCATGATTAATGTTTATCAGTTATTATTTTTAGTTTTCGATAATATTTCAAAGGAGAAAACCCTCTTTGTAAAAGTAGACGAGACAGAGAATCAATTGTGATGATTCCAAACTTTTCTATTAATTAAGAGAAACCTGGATCCCAGATGATATTAAAACACATGAAACATGGATATCGGATATTAAATTTGTCATTTTACAAAATTATCAAACATTGAATTTAAAGCCTAATGTATCAGTTTCAGTGGTATAAAATTGAAAACAACTTATGTTACCCACTATGACATAAATGGTAGAAAAGGTTATAAATTCTTCAGATTATAAATTTCGCAAGTTAGAATAACATTAACCAGAAAATGGGAAATCAATAGTATTTTAAATAGCACAAAAAATTATATTATGATATATTCTTTGTAGCTGTTCTGCTTCTATGCGCTCAGAAATCTGGAATATAGAGACTTTTTTTCCCAACAAATTTACTGTTCTACATTGTAAGTTCAAAGTGTGCCGGATATGTTCAAACTGTCTCTCAACATATAGTTCCTTAATGCCCACAAAGCATTAACAACAGTGCCATGATTGCCAGAGCCATTTCCAAGCCAATGTGTGGGAAGTAATTGAGGATCTGGTGCACTCGTGTTTTCGGGAGTCGCTTTCAGTTGCGTATCCCAGTTGCTAATGGACCGACTCTCGGCTTGTAAACCTTCAATGTACCTGCATGGAAAAAGTATTCATTGATGACACAATTTTTTTTTAAATTCAAAATTATGAATATTTTACTAGCCAGCATAAAGCAAATTTAATTTCAAATATTCACATTTAAAAGCGAAATAAAGCTAAAAATTTTTAAGTATTTTCATTACAGACAGCACGAAATAATTCAATGGCATGGTATGTAAAACTATAGCATAGTAAGTGGTTAAATGGACAAGATAGCAATTTGCAGGGAAGATTCCCTAAACTGATTTCAATGAGACCTTGGAAATACACAGTAGCACCTTCTTCAACTAGAACCAAAAATTAGCTGGTCTAGAGAAAATCTGTTTAAATGAAAGAGAGATGAAAACCAGAGCAAAATAAATTACTTTGTCTCAACCTTGTTAAGACGAAGTCGAAGAAACACTGAAAATACAATCAAAATTTTGAATCAATGTAAAACCTTTATTTCACATTGTTCTGGTGCTATAACAAGTTTGGTATTATATGAAATCACAGGTGAACCCATGCGATCTTTATAAATGGAAGATTTGTTTCCTGGAAAATCCTAGCACTAGATTGAGGGGCACTGTAGCAGGTTTTGTCTGTATTTTGTATTAACCAACAAAACACTGATTTGATTGTGTAAACCTTGAAAAATATCTGATTTTTATTTATCAAGTTCATCTCAACAAAAAATTTGATTGTACATATTGTCCCCCCCCCCCCTCGTTTTACTGTTTGTGGGGAAAGGGGAAGACAAGTCAATATGGGATGGTTTTACTACAAAGATAAAGTGACAATAAGTACTTCCTTGAAATAACCTTAATGAATAACCAAAAGTATTCTACAAGTTTCCACCACTGAGATGAACAATCACAGTTTTTGAGGGAAAAAAATGTTTTTGATTCTTGTAAGTGGAAATCTGATTCTTATGCCCAATGATTTTTGTATGTTAAAACAGTGTTTTTGTTTCGCTGATTTGATTCTTATAAGCGGTAGCTGCTGTACTAACTGCTAAGGCTGGCACGTGAAGGTATATTGCAGTTGTATTAATAAATTTAATATACTCAGCTTTTTCTATCTAATATTGAATTCCTTCTTAGTATATAAACACATTAGTAAAATCTCTTTTGCCTCGGTTCTCCATTACAATTGTTAAGTTTTTTCTATAAAATTTAGAAAATATATACGCAAAGAATATTTGAAAACATAATCAAACACAACATACTTTATGTATACACTAGAATGAAGGAGTCTCTCTGTTCTTGGAGGTGGAGAAACAAACATCGGTTCATTTGCTTTTGCATGCAGATGGTGACCTGAAATTATGGATCAAAGTTTAAAAACAAAAATTATTTGTTAAAGAAATGGTTAGCATGTCAGTGATTTTCACCTAAAATTTTCTTATGCAGCCAATTACTGAACACATTCGTGTGAGAATAGTGAGCAGTCAAGGCAATACATGAACATTGCAACTCTGTAATTCAGAGGAGAAATCCAAGCCAGGCTGTTAACCAAAATAGCAAAACAATTGGCCAAAATGAAATGGCTCTGGGAAGAGCAAACACACACGCAGACTACTACTACCGTACATGTCCCTTATCACAATTCTACTGCAGAATTTATAATGAATTGGTGTATGCTGGAAAGTGTGGTCCTAATGCATTTATGATGTCAGAATTATGTGTATCTAGTGATGCTGTCATCTGTCTTCCACACTGTGCATAGTTTATGTAAAGTGTTCACAAACGAAATGAAATAATATCATCCATTTAATTATAGAACAGTTGAAAATTGAAATAATTCATTTCCCTCCCTCCTAAACACCTGGAATTGATAGATCACCATGCTATGGCATGGATGCACAGACATTATTAAAAATCATATCAATGACGAATCAATCATCAAAAATAATGAAACAAACCATGCAAATAATAATATCATTCAAACTTCTGAAATAAAAAGTTGAAATCTACAACAATCACAAAGCTGAAACATGGAAATATGAAAGGGAGCATACATATTATAGCAAGGAGAATATTTAAAGGCAAGGGGGGAAAAAGAGAAGAGATAATCCTTACCTAAGAAGGGATATGGAGAAGTTGAAGGCAGGCGGCTGTATGTTTGAGCAGCATTGGGGAAAAACTGGGACTGGTATTGTCCTTGAGGGTTGGGAGAAGCGCACGAAAAAGCAGTAGGGGTGTCTGCAAAATCATGCACAATACAGAGGTAGTAAATTCACAATCATTTTTCATGCGCGTAGAATCATACTCGTGGTTGTCATTAATATCACAGTGTTTCCCAAACTTTCATTAGTTTTATTTTATTTTTCTCCTTTAAATTAACTACTTTTAGTGCTGGTTTGATTAGATACAATTAATGCAGAATGTTATTTAAAAAAATTAAAAATTTTCTGTAATGCTTAACTCATGCAAATAGGATTTTAATGGTCATCTTGCATCACTAAAATGATTTGATGCACAATTAATAACATATATATATAGTAAAGATAATAATGATGTAATAATGAACTGCATAAGGAGGGAAACACCGAAAAAAGACAAACCAGAATTACATGAGTGAAAATAAAATTTTCAGCAGCAATTCATGCATAACAAAGCTTTTGACAATGAGCAAACACATGGGGGAAAATTATTTCATGCTGGGACAAAATATGACATTAAAAAAAATGAAGCTAATGAATGTTAAATATATTTCAAGAAAATATGTCTGGTATTACGCTGATTAATTTTCATATTCTCTTTAAGCATGCATACATGCGCAATAATACACAAAGCATATTAAAGTAGATGCACAAACATTTTAGAATATTAGAAAATACAAGCAAATATTTTAAAAAAATAGATACAATTATTAACAAACTCTGGAATTTCACATTCCAATATATTACCAAGTGTGTTTTTTTTTTGTTACCAATGGATAACTCCTGTAAACTAATTAGGGAGTCCCTTTCTGATTATTTTGTTACAGATTAGAAAGCAGAGAGAGAGAGAGAGAGGAAGAGGAATTTATCTAATTCTTTATTTTAATTTAAATAATTATTCCTTTATGTTAATCATCAGTATAATCATTCAAACAATTACGGTTGACTTTGAACAAACAATACATGGTCAATGAAATATATGGAAAAATTAAGACTAACAACCGGATCACGTTATTAGCCTCAGATTAAAAATATCTCAACAGCATGCAGATTCTGCTTTTCAAATTACACAGCAATATACAAACAAACTTTGATATCTTGAAATGCTTCTAGGAAATGCATAAAAATTAAATTATTAACCTTTAATTTATAGAAAAATATAACACCGAAGATTTAAATTACTTGAAGACAACAGAAATTTGACTGTAGCTGAAGTTTGTAATTAGTTATGTATTTCATGTTATGGAGAGATAAGAAAATTTTGCAATATAACAAATTTTACAAACCTGCATTACAGGAAATAAAAACATAAGAGTTGAAAATTAATTTGAATCCAAGGGATACTAAAATATAGTGAGCTATAAAATAAAAAGGTTTTGATATAAAAAAATTGCAAAAGGATTTTTAGGTGTGGTATGAATAAAGTTGGGTATATGCGCAAACAAAATAAACAAAAGTTCTCACTAGGCATATTTGACATGAGTCCACCAGACCTCTTTGAGGGGAAAAAGTTTCTGAAAAACAAAATATATATATCCAAATAAATATAAAAAAAATTCACATTTTGAAATCCAAATTTAAACAGAAATACATTTATTTTTGGGCATTTCATTTTCGTCAATAGTCCTTACCTTCCTCTGTTTTCAGGCAAGACATTCCTGATAGAGCTCTTTAAATGAACTTCTTTGCAATGTCTGATAAGACGCTGGAGATTAGGGAAAGGGCTAAAAATAAAAAGCAAAAGCACAAGCAATTTTAAAACTACATGATTTAGATTAATTATAATTACCTACAAAAAAAAATTATACAAATAAACAATTTATAAATGCATCCAGAAAAATATTTTACATGATAGCTTGCTCAGCAAAATTATTTCCCAATTTAGTAGATATAGTGGATAAAGCGCTTATATAATTTGTCAACCAATAAAGTTTAATATTTGTTCAAGTTAGCTGGTTGAGCTTAACATGATATACTTGAAAATATCTATATATATATATATATATATATAATTGATTTTCTGTCTGTCTGTGTGTGTGTGTTCTCTATACAAATCTACAATTTTAGATCGATCGTCGCCAAATTTTGCATATATACCAAATGGGACCGAACTTGAACGATAGGCTACTTTAAAATTTCGTCAGAGCAGGGCAAATGCCCCAAATGGGCAAAAAACCATGGGGCAACAATGGTTTTTGGGCCTCAACAATCACTTTTCGAACGTTTACTCTGGTTACGGTGGTTCCCTAGCAATGCGTTTAAGATATGTATATGCCGTTACAACGGTTTGTCACTTCTTCAACGCTGTCAGTATATGTATAATATTTATGCCTTTGTAGTGGTTTGCCACTTTTTCAATCATCCCAGTAATGAGACTTTTTGAATAGCACTTTTTGCATAATCATTATCAGCATCACTTTGAGGGTCAGGCAAAGGATTATCCCCATAGAAATCAGTGTTAAAATTGCCGATTTTAATGTAGAAATGCGGAAATTTGGTGGGGTTTTCTGGCACATCAATAATTTTAAAAATTGTATTGAATTCTCGTTTTTTGAACTATTGAGTTCGCTTAGAGATATACGAAGCCCAGGAGATTAAATATGAAGCAATTATCCGGACCTACTTTTGAGTTGGATATTCGTGCACAATAACATTGATTTCAACTTTTTATTTATATCTTCTCAAGCAATTCTCCGTATTGTCTTCTGATATTCAACTGCATAAATTGATATGGTTTAGGTTGTTTTAAAATCAATTATGGGTCCGTAAAGCACATCGAAGAAATTCCACAGCTTTAATTAAGCATTTTTGGAAGCAGAAACAGGCAGATATAGATTGAAGTCTGGGAGGGGATCAAAATACTTAGTGCCCCTTAAAAAAGAAAAAATATATATTTTTTCTATGTTTCTTCAAATCTAGATTTGTTTATTTCATGAAGTCGCGCAGGAAGTCACAATATTGGTTAACTTAGAAACGGTTCACATGTCCCTCAAAGAAAGAAGGAGATATCACATGATCCAAACAGCCTCATTGAAGAAAACCCGGGCAGCGCAGGGTATTATAACTAGTATATATATAAAATTAATTTTCTGTTTGTATGTTCTTCATATAAATCTACAATTTTAGGCCGATCATCCCCAAATTTTGCATATATAAGGAGCAGAACTCAACTTGAACGATAGGCTACTTTAAAAGTTCATCAGAGCAGGACAAAAAACTGTCGGGCAAAAATGATTTTATGGGCTCCAACAATGAATTTTGGAATGTTTACTTTGGTTACCGTGGTTCCCAACCAATATATTTCAGACATGTATATGCCTTTACAATGCTTTGTCATTTTTTTAATGCTGCCAGTATAGGCCTATGTAAAATAGTTTATTCTTTTATAATGGTTTGTGACTTTTTAATCCTCCAAGTCACCGAAGGAAACCCGGGCAGTGCTAGGTATTATAGTTAGTTATTATATAATATACAAGCTGTAATACACCGTGCTGCTCAGGGTTTTCTTCAATTGCTGGGACTATTGAAAAAATGGCAAACCATTGTCAAGGCATCTACATGTCTGAAGGGAATTGTTAGGGGAACCACGATAACCAAAGTAAATATTCCAAAAATCATTGTTGAGGCTCGAAAACCATTGTTGCCCAACAGTTTTAAACACAAAAAAATTTTAGTTCAAACATAACCATACATGCATCTTGTACACATTCCTCTGAGGAATTTATAACAAATCGGCACATGCCAGGACATACATTCTAAGTTGTGTGTGTGGCCTCCAACATTTATGCTGTCAGAATTGTTCCTTTTTATGTTCTGTTGGTGCTGCCATCTACCTTTCACATTTGGAAGTGAACATGGCAAATTCTTGTGTTTTCATGTCATCTTAAATGTCTGCCTGCTTTCTCTGGAGAGACTTTTCCTAATGGAAGACCGATTCATATTCGTGTCTTGAACTTAGAAAACCAACTTCGGCTGACAACTACTGTGTTACCATCTGAGTTCAAATCTGGATCACTGCGATAAGAGCCCACATGACTCCACAGCAGCTATACTTTCTATACAGTAGAACCCTCAAATAAAATCACCTCATCTAATTCATCAAATCAGGGTCCAACTGTATGTATAGTGATGCATTTCCATATTCTGTTGGCTTTTATATAACAAACTCAACATGTAAATATGACAGTGAAATCACTTTATTTTGATTCGCTTGGGCTCTAACTGAGTAAAAATATATAATTGGACTTGTGGAATATAATTTCTATGCATACTTTCCCAAAGTTTCCGGCATTTCACATGCTGTGAGTGAGTCAGCGATGCCACTGTATGATGCACGCTATATTTATTTGTAGAATAGGAATAAAAAGGTTTAAGCCACAAGGTCAAACACAACAAAAATATTTCTAAATAGAAAATCTCCAACTTACGGAACATTTTTCTTTATCCTTGAACAATTCTGCCATAAGCATTGGAAATCAGCATCTAATTGAAATCAAGAATCATTTGATACAAAATTAAAATCTCATTTTCTGAGTAGAGAAAAAATTTCAAAATTTAATAATTTTCTAATTGTAAACTCCCTAACACATTTAAATACTTTTGCAACAAGTAATAAGAACTGCCTACAGAATCAGTTTGAAGAAATAACTGCATAATGATTAATTTTTTGTGAATTTAAAACATTGCTAATGAAACTCTCATATGACTGCACACTTTTGTATTATCTCGGGAAAAAAATATTGATTTCGAGGAGAAAAATATCTCACCTTTATTATGATAAGACAACTGAACATGACCATTTGGTTCTGTGACAAGGTGTTCAATAAGATCCTGTATGTCTTCAAACTGGAAATCGCAACCTTCCCACATGCATTCATACACAGTATTTTCTGTTCTCTGTGATCCATGTTCTGAAGCAGGTGATTGAGGCATACTCTCATTCAGAGATTCCCGCGCTGCAGTTTCTTCATTTTGTTTCTGTGCACGTTCTTCATACTCAGTCTTTGTACTAGTCGGCAGGTTACGCCACTGGAAAAGCAGTCATACGAAGAATTATATTTAAAATTTATGATTTAATAAGTTTTTAAAGATATTTATAAGATATCTTGAAAGATTAAAAATAGAGGATATCACATAAAAATTACCTTGAATTACAAAAGAACTTGAGCCCTAAAAAAACTGTGTACAATTATTTAAGAGTTAGAACAGAAAGAATTTTTAAGAAATTATTTTGATTTCATACAGTTTTATGGATTATTAAAAAATACGATAAAAAATTGAAAATACTAGAGTATCGGACTTCACATTTTGAATATAAAAAAAATGTTTGCATGCACTAAAATTTGTTTCGCAGAATCAGAAACAAAATTAAAATTTAATTTTTTATGGGAAAAAAATAATAAAAGAGACAGAATCAATTTTTTCTTTACCTCAGTACCAATCATTCGACTGATGTCTCCAAAAGAACGATCTGGATTCGCAGCTATAACTGATCGTCGGACTTCACTCGCAAATAAAATATAACCTGTTACAATTCGTTTACAGTTCTTCTGGAAGAAATGCAAATGTGTAAGACAAATAAAGCAAAAGCAAAATAATAATCCCAAGATAAACAGTGATGAAGTGAATTTTCAATTTTCCTTTTAAAGTGAAAAAAATATCCAGTGAGTATACATCTGGAAGATTGTTCCTCAAAGCATTCATATATATGTGCTATCATTTATTACACTGGTAACTTGAAAATCGTGTGACACCCAAGTATGCATGCCTCTTTCAAAATGGGATTACATGAAAGAGTTTTGTATATTTCAATGCAAAATTACTACATCTTACAATGCATACAACATTAACACTGTAAGCTATTAGAACACAAGAGCAAGGCAAATGTGAAGCATATTTCTGAATAAAATCAAAATTAAACAAAAAAGATAACCTAAGATCAGAGGTGACACTTATTAGGAAAATCCAGGAAGAAAAGGTCTAACCGTAGAACAATCAAAAAAGGAGAAACTGAATTTTCTGGACGTTATGCCAAAACTGATATTTGGAAAGAAAAGTGATTTGTCTCCTCCAGGAATCAAACCTGGGTCCCCTGGCATACTGGGCAAGTGCACTAACCAATACACCAGAGACACAAGTGTTAATAACAGACTAATAAGTGTTACAACACTAAAAACATTTGTGACAATATAAAATTTGCCTCTTGTGTGTGTGATGATAGCAGTGTGAAAAATCTGTAGTGGCGGATCATGCTTTCGGATAGAGCAATCCACAAGATCTGTTTCTAATACATGGAGGAACACAGAGGTTCTTTATAAAATAAATAGGATGCCCGAGATCTATAATCAACATTGAAAAAGGGTTGAGAATCACTGCTCTAGAGCATGACATAACAAACGTCAGTCTGATATATTATGTACGATAGTATGGTCACTCACAGAATTTTAGCTTTTCACACTCACATTGCACATGTATATGCATGGAATAAACATTTTAGTAAATGACTACATATTATAACATAAATTATGACATTAAAAAAAAAAAAAATGAAGGAACTGAAAACTGACCTTTTTTGTGCTAGGTGGAAGGGAAGAATTAGATTCATCTTTTATGGAGAGTGAAGTATTCATATCATTTGATTCTTCAGTATCAGTTTCTGTAGGTCGAGGCATCAGAGGAGAAAGCTCCTAAGTGAAAAGAAGAAAAATGATAATGAATACTTGAAGAATGAGAAACATTTTCTAAAAAAATTCCTGAAGAGAAACACCTTGAGGTGAAAAAGCATTAGCATAAAATTAGCACACATATCATATGATTGACTATGATGAATGATTTTTCAATGATGTCTTTTCTGGACAGAAAATGTAATTAATATGAGTAAAAAATTAATATAAGAAAGGTAATCTGATTTTTTTTGCATTATTCTGCTATCCCTATAAGGTAAATAATATGTCGAGCTCCGTTCAGTAATTGAACAATGGCACACGTAAATGATTCAAAGTATTTTTGGGAAAGAAATGTTTCTACACCATGCTAATTTTTAATTAAAATTACCTTAACATGTGTTATAAATAGATCACAAAAATGTTCATGTTTTTAATTCTAATGATATTTAACTAGCGATAAGATGAACTAATTGGAAAATATACTGTAATAGTTGAACAAATTACTATACTGTAACTGTGCATTTGTATATATGGTCTGGATAAACAAGGTGCTTTACTTTCTTCCAACACTGTGAACTGGTTTATAAGGTTTTCGCGGCCATCATTTGATAAAAATTGTTTTTTCGGGTTCGAACCCGAAAAAACAATTTTTATCACTGTGAACTGGTTTCAAATTCTCAAACCTTGATGGACTTCTAATGGCTGCAAGCTTTTGTTAAGCCATTGGCTGTGCATACCCATCTAATATTATTACAATTATTATGGCTTTAAAATAAAGGATTTCATTTATTTCAGAAAACACTAAAAATTATTTTTTTTCATCTTTAGAAAATCCAATCCTACAAAATAATTGCAAAAATAGTTTTTAAATAAGAGAAACCATTTCAAACATGCAAGTAGCCTACAGTTTCCAAATTATAATACAAAAGAATAGCTTAAAACCCCCAAAGCAGAATGTTTTGCACTGATCTGCAACAAGTCCTTATCTGACTAAAAATATTCCCATAATACTGTTTTCTACACTTTTTTCAAAATTCTTCCCAGGATTGTTCTGCAATGTATGTCACACTTTTCAGAATATTCTGCATTGAGGGCTTAGACCAGGGATGGCCAACCCATGGCATGTCATAGTATCAGGAAAGGCATATGAATGCTTTTCAAAAATTGTAGAAATTCTACTCCTTTTTTCAAAGAAATTCTATCCAATTTTTAAACAATCATTTTTTCATGAACAATGTTTTTGTAGGCTGCCAAAGCATATTTATTATGGTAAGTACTTTTAAAATAATAACTAAAGATGACTTTCTATTTAATGCATTCTGTAATGTTTTCCATCATTGGGCATATAAGAGAGGTACCCAAAAGTAACTGGAATAACCTTACAGTAAGCACAGCATCTGTAGTATGCGATTTTCTCACTAGGTAAGTGTAAATCACTCTTTCCGAGACAATGCACCAAGTGGTGTTGCATGGGAAGATTGTGGTGTTGCATAGGAAGATTGTGTTTGGCATCCATGAAATTTTTCATGGAAGTTGTTTAGTCTGTTCCTTGTTTTTTGATCATGGCAGACACTTCTGTGAACAGTACTGGGCTGTGAAGTTCTGCTTCCTGCTCGGGAAAAAAAGCAGCAGAAACTGTTGGGATGTTAGAAACAGCTTATGGGGATGCTGCTATGGGTAAAACTCACACCCATAACTAAGCAGAGGCAATCAAAGCACTGCCCTTGGCCCCCCACAAAAAATTTACACTCATTCTGCATAATAACCCTTTTCACCCCCTCAAAAAGAGGCACACATTTGTGAGAGACAGGTTTTTGCATCATATGGCAATGCTCCATCTCACGCATCCTTCATACTGTGGCAATTGTTATAAAAAAAAATGCATGACTCATGTGTCCCACACAGACTATTCACTTGATTGCAATAATCAAATTTATGACTCAAAAATAACAACAATTTAGAACTCAAAAGAATGACAAACTGAGCATTTTTATGAAAATAAGCAGACAGCTGAACAATATTTTGTAGGAATGTTAAAATTCTTAAAGTGACACTTGCATCGAAAATAATCTTCATCGCAGCACGGCTTAGGAAATGGTTGGCCACACCTGTGCCTTAGACTATTAACTTTAACAAATTGAAAGCAAAAAAAGAAAAAAAAGAGAGAGAGAAATGTTGTCCACATGCTCAGTTGCAATCAAAAATTAGATTAAAAACTAGTGAATATTTGCCATCATATCATTTGAATCTTCTACATAAGAAAATTTTAAATTTGAAGACCATGAAACAATTGGCTTATAAATCATACAAACAAGCTCTTGTATATGGTCTTTCCGCTGAATTATTATAACATGCATATATAAACCAAAATTTTACATAAATCATAGAAGTTTATATTTTTTAGAAGCAGTAAATCCTTGACCATCAGTATTTTCTATCAAACACTAATCAAACCTTTGGTTTTTGCTCTGAAAAGTTCTGCCCCCCCCCCTCTTTAATTTAATAAAAGACCTTTAAAAAATAATGGCACAAATAAATGATACACAACACAGAAAGCAATAAAGTTTTCTGCAGATGAGCCATTTCCTTTCACAGTAATGTTTTGATACTTAAATGTGCCTGTATGCATGTGATGATCCCACATTTTTCTATGCTGTCACACATATCATGTACTTTCAGTAGATACATTCACCTATAGCAATTTATTTCTAAGGTATAATTTTAAACTCTGAACATACTTTCATACAGTAAACAGATGTCTTATCAACCTGAGCCCCACTGCATCCCAATTTAATGTTTGTTCACTACAGTTCTTTTTTTTTATGGAATGATCACACTGTGTAAAATATCTAGTCAGTACATGAACAAATGTAAATTTCCTCTGCTGTATTAAAAATGTTCGGAAGCACATGGAAATATGATTTGAAGTGTAATTGTACAGTTAAAAAATCCTACTTTGAAATGTTAGCTATTTGGAATTTATAAGAATAGGAGATAACACAACTTATCTTTTTTTTCCATCTCTAATACGCAGTATTTTATCTTAATCCTAGTATATCTTAATCAAAATGGATCAGAAATATATATGTACATAAAGTTTTGATGCACACGGAAAAAAAATGAATCATTTAAAAAAAATCTAAGGCAAGTTTATTTACATACACTGGCAATGATCTACGAAGGTGTTTCTTCTTCTTAGCTCCTGTATAATTTTCTATCACAGATAACAAAAAAAAATCAACACTTCTGAAATTATGTCAGGATTTCTTCTTATCCAAATTTATTATCAGAAGCCAATGGAAAGCAATCACACAACAAAATGAACCTACACCAAAATAAGAAAATCAAGGGATCTATCCAATAAGCTTCAAAGGCTTCTCTTTCCTTCATACAGTGGATTTAACTACAAATGCATTCAGAAGTGTGAAAAAAAACCTAAGATACACAATGGATCCCTAGCAGAATACGGAATAAAAGAACTATTCACTGATGATTTATGCTTTGATTTGGGAAGCTGCAGACAATGAATCCATAAAAGAAATTTTTTTCAACATTTCATAAAAAAAACTCTGGGATATTAGGAAGTGTATAAAGAGAATTCAGAACCACAGACTCATTCCACCAGGAACTGCTGCAAAAATCAACCAAACAATCTGGAATGAAGAATTTGTATATTTTTATCAAATAAAGAATTTGGAAGTGTAATATAAATTTTAAGAGTTCAGAATTATATTGAAATAACTCACATAAAAATATTGTTCACAGAGAAAAAATCCAAACCAAACTTTGCTTGACATTGCCACTCATATCTAAGTCAAAACATTGATTGCATGAACTCAATTTTCAACCACTAAAACGCATCTGGAGAATGACAATTTGCAGAAATGATGATATAAAAAGTATGCAAGCACATAGATAGTGCTAAAGAATCTCCAGATGATAACAGCAGATCCAATTTTCTTCCCAGTTACAAAATACATCACATACCACTACTGGTTTGAGGACTAATTTTTGTACGTAATATCAAATTTTCCTAATTATCTTGCATAAAATAAATTTTTGCTGACATAAACCAATATTAACAAATGAAAAACAAACATAAAAAGAAAACACAAAGAAAGCTGATTAAAAAAACACAAGAAGTGAAAAGAACGAGTGCAACACAGACATGCTCACATGCACATTAAATTTAGATATATAAACATGCATTGTCTAAAAATGGATGGGAGGGAGGAATTCCTAAAGATCAAAGAATATTTATATTTACTTATAAAATACAGAAACCATAGCACTGGAAAACATCTTTGTATGTATTTTTTGTTTGTTTCTCTTATTTTGCTAGATTAGGTCAACCGTATAACTTTTTAAAGTTTTACTCTACATGCAACTAGATGAACTAAGGAACAAAGCAAAATTAAAAATAAGCAAAAAGTAAATAATTTACACTGAATAGTTCTTATTCAAAATAACTTCCTACTTCCAATATTTTCACTCATTTTTCTCCCAGCAATTATTTAAGTTTTTGTTGTGAAAAAAATATGAATAATTTTTGTCTATATCCAACACACATGAAAATCTCAACGTAACTGAAAATTACATCATATAAGAAAAACAATGGGTTTCTTTTCCACCGCAAACAGATATAGAACTTTGAAATAAAAACCAGAAGAGTATTAAAAAATCTTCTCATTATAATTCTCAAATGAAAATTTTAAAAAATGTCTCAGGAAAAGATTCAAAATATCTTTAAAGAAGCATTATGATAAAAATTGATTGTGAACGAAAATGGGAAGAACAATTCAGCATAGACTGTTTGAGAAAAAAAATAGACTGAAAATGGTACATATAGATAGAAATCATAAAATTATAAACAAAAAATAATTATTTAAAAATAAAATGTGTTCTCATTCTTTTTAACAGGATTTGAAGCATCTGAAATCTTTTGCTCAGAAATATTTGCAGGTATTCAAACACTGCTCGAGTGCATTGTCTTTTCTCGCTAATTATGTTTGACAACTATTCCCTTCTTTAAAATGTAAATTAAGGGAAAAAGAAAAGTACATAAAATGTGGAAAAAGAAACAAGACCGGTTTTAGTTTATCTGTGATAAAACCACCCCTGATTTTATATATGCAATTCCATTATTAATTCTCTGAATGAAAAATAAAATAAACAAAATAAAAGCTCCATTTGACAAGACTGCTGTGTTTTAGTTTAAGGAGGATACCTACTTCTCTTCTAACAGGGGAGTCAATGGAGGTGTGTCCAAAACCTTTGTTCTTGGTCAAACGGAGGAACTTTTGCATGTTTTCATTATGCTTTTTGCCCTCGCCATGTTTCGTCAAATCAGATTTTCCGCACTTTAGTGTCTGAGCACAAGCCAGACATCTGGCATAAAAGTCCTCGCCAGGAACTTTCGCCAGCCAGTCCTTAAACAGATCCATCTTCAACCATGCTTCCACGAATTTTTGTTTTCCACCAGGTGTTCTATCTTTAGGTAGCCAGGAAGCATTAGGTGTTAAGGATCCATCCAGATCACTGTCAATATCCATCTGTAGAGTAAGAGAAAAAAATAGACGAGCTCTGTCTTAGATGTTCGCTAGGGGTATCACGAACATAACGTACACAAAAAAAGCTCTACCCAAAAAAATCACCACCCTCTACTGGTGGCACACTACTTAATGTGAAAATCTGTTTCGGGGTATTCCAGTGATAAAATTCATGATAAAAAGTAATTAAATACAATGTTAATCGTCTATAACTACACATACACAACGCAAAACAAAGCAGTCTGATATGAATGATGTAACATCAAATATGCAATAGACATCTTAAAATTAAAAAAATGAATAAAAGAAACCTAATCCATAAGATACATGCAAAAGGATCATGCAATATTTAGCTAATAAGAAAGTAATTAACTTGTGCTGAAACAAAACTGAAGTGAAATCAACAGGAATTCATTTTAAATTAAAAAGAAGAAAATGCAGATAAGTGAAATACCAGCAAAAATTATTTTAGCAAAAATTGAAAAAAAAAATGTTGGTATACAAATGGTTATACTACACCTGAAACCAGAAAGAGTTGCCGAGAAAGAGCTCTACCATTTACTCCATAAGATAGTATACATTAAATTATGCAGTTTCAAAAACCTAAAATCCTCTATATGGGATAGAAATGATACCTACTCACATGCTCAAGCCTTCACTATTTCTTCATTGTCAATGCAGCTTCTTCTTGTGACACTTGCCAATAAATACAAAGGCAGCATAACAAAAGTTTTGTTTTGTTTTTTTCCACAGAGGCAAAATATCTCAACAACACGAAACCATCTCAGGAAAAAACACTTCAAATAAATGAATTTTTGCAACAAAATATTTTCCTTCTTTAACCTTTGTTAAAATATAAGTTCAATTAAAAGAAATAGATCATGAACTTAAGCTTTCAAAAATGAAGCTCTGCCTGCTTATCACAAATGTATTTTTTGCCACTTATGAAGCCGGAACCAAGACAGAATAGGATGATGGAATAGAAGCATCAGCTGAATATATTTGAACATTACTCAGTGTTGCTCAGTTTTATTATAAACTTATCTAGAAAAATATGGTACATTAAAGCAGCAGAGCAATATGTACATACATATATATATATATATAATGTTTAAATACATGATTCTATTGTGTGATCTATTTTGAATGTTTTTTCAATCTATAGGCCTACAATACAAATATGATTGCACTAACATGCATGTCTATTTTCATATAGGGCTGGGGATCTCTGGCGATATCTATCTCGTCATTTTTGTGTACAGATACATTTTAGCAATGTCTTGGTAAGACTATGCACTTTTTTTGGCTGGTGCACTCAGGGAAATAGCTCATCTAAATGAAAACATTGATTTCGCACAATTTATTCTTGATGACATTAAGTGAAAGGATTTTTGACAAACCAATTTATTAGATAAGCTATTTCATTAATCTCAGCATTTGTTATTTTGACTAACTGTAGTCTTAGTTTAAAAAAAAAACCCATAGCCCCATATTTAAACAAGGTCTTTGTTTCACTGGATAGCTATCATGATTTTCATTGCATTAGTCAATTAACAGTTAATAACAAGTAAATAAAAATGAAGACAAAACAAATTTCATACACAAAATTTTTTTACTGGAACTATGTAACTCCATTATATAGAGAGTGGACTACATTATTAAAGAAAATGTTCAAATAAATTCAATTAAAGCTATTAATCAAATAAAGCAGGAAAAAAAAGACAAGAGATATTGATTAATCGCATGCTTTGTTATTTCTCACAGAATGTAAGTTTCTAGTATTCAATGTAGATTTTGAAAAAAAAAAACTGCACTTTAAAATGATAATTGTCAGGATCTAACATCCTTTAAGAAATATAATCATGGAAACATCTTTTTCCTTGCTGTTTTTCTTTAGAGTTTCAATCCAGAAGAGACAGAATTCCAGAAAAATTGAGATATTAGTATAGTTTCAGGACAATAATAAGTTTCATGAAAAATTACTCATTTATATATATAAAAAACCTCATCATTCTAAAAATTTTAATATAGAGATTTAATTGTAGTTGAGAAACATATACACACAATAACAATATAAACATTTAGACACACAGATTCAAGGTCACCTTCACACATTTTTTTCTGATCATTTATTTTATCTGCACTGCTGTCATTTTATGCACATGAAAAGTAATTATGCAGAGAACTGGATTTTAAGGATTCTTAACAGCTCTTACTCTTGCAAAAAAATTGATGAGCTAGCCACTTTATGTATGAACTTCCTGTGGTAGCACATACACACAAATAATAAGCTATATTTTTATCTTGATACCATTTCGTTCTTCTACACGTATAAATGTGTCTCTATGTCAGGGAAGATTCTGACAAGGAAGACTGAGCTAGTGCAGAACTCCTGAAACTTCTGAATATCCTTTATCATAGGAAGTAGAACACTAATCAGACTTACACAGTAACATCTCAATCTAAAGTCTGTCATTTTCAATATCCCCTGTTTATACCATCAGTTTTCAAAAGTTCCTGAGGTATATTTAGTGATGCTGATAATGTAATTTTTTTCTGTCTGCAAGGAAGTGACATTTATACCGAAGCCTGACTGCAACATTCCAGAGATCTCTTTCATTGTGATTTATTATGAAATTATGGGGATTATTATGAAGTTATTTCAATTAAAACTTGAAATTGAAGTAACTGATCTTCAACTCCCTTACTAACAGTTAGATTGAAGGGAAAAATTATTCAGAAAGAAATGTGATACTTGAAAGATGAGAGGCTAATAAACAGGACATGAAGTGTCAGGACTACCACCGAACTGGTCCAATTAAGAATAAGCTCCCATTAGGTTGTGGGAGCCCCCCATGCCACAGAAAAACCTCAGCTACCCATGTAGCTATGCTATGTGAACCAAGTAACCATGAGCTTGCTTTAGTGTTTAAGGTTAAAAAAGTATTCTATTATAACAGCCATTTTCTTCAGACTATTACATACATATTCTAGTGCAGGGGTTCTCAACCGGTGCTCCATGTGCACCTCCCAGGGGCTCCGCGGCGACTCGAGGAAAATAATATAAATCAGTAAATTTGATAGATAAATAAACAAAAGAGGCCTACAGGTTCTCTGTCATAGCAATTATGTACAAAAAAGGGCTCCTGAAATCAAATAGGGCTCTGCCATAAAAATTATATACTGGATAGGGCTCCGCAAGTCAAAAAAGGTTGAAAACCGCTGTTCTAGTGTACTCATTATGTGGCAAGGCCTATTCAATATGTAATGATTCAAGAAATTAATGAAAGATGCAAAATAAGCAACTTGCATCACCAAAAAGGATAATGCCTCTTCAACCAGGGCTATACACAGCACTCAGATTTCCTTCAGAAGTTCAGTTTCACAGCAAATAAAAGAACTTTTTCAGAAATTAGAGCAAAAATAAAAATATATATATATGCATTAATTTGAATTGTCCTATTTTTCAATTCACTGAAAATAATCACTATTTCACTGAAAATAATTACTATTTCACTGAAAATAATCGCTTTTCCTCAATTGCCCGCTATCTTAATTGAAGAGTTATGTCAGCGAAATGGTAAATAAATGTTACAGAATTTTTAGGCAAATAACATTTAACTTATCACATTCATCAAAACCTGCAAACTTTAGAACCCCTTAGCAGGATTATTACCATGCGAGAATTCGAAATTTTAAGCTAAACATTAAATTAATATAGTGTGCTTATTTTTTTAAATATTATTTTTATGCACATAAGCGTTTTGCCCTCGATTTTGAAAAAAAAAAGCTTTCAGAGACAAAAGCACTAAAAGGAAAAGTGGAAAGAAGGCAGAGAGAAAAAAACATGCAAACACAGGTGCATTTAACAACATAGCTCATAAACATTTATATGCTTTACTTATATCAGTATTTAAAAAACAATAATAAAAAATAGAACACAAAAATGTGCACTGAACAAAATGCTAAAAATCAAGACTGTTGGAAAACATGAAACAATTTACTTACAGGCATGTACTGAAGAGGATGAATTTTATAATCAGGATATGAGGCTGCATTTACTTCAATCTGAAACAAATCAAATGAATTTTCATGCAAGAGAGAGAGAAAGGGAAGGAAAAAAAGCATGCCTAAAATCATAATGGAATATCATAGGATAAGATCATCATGCATCTAAAATTCTTTTAAAAAAATGTGGCAAATGGGGAAATACTGATGTGTCATGCCATGCTTTCTTATAATATTGGTGTGTGACAGATGGAAAGATCAGAGGAGAAATAAGCAAATAACAATAATAACTATCCTCAGTAGCAAAGATAAAAATACAAATTCAATAAAGATTTTGAATGGCATACCTTCTGAGGTGTTATGACCTTCCGGAAGAAGTAAAATTCATCTTCTGTCACAACAGGTGATAAACTGAATTTCTAAATCACATAAATTTAAAAATAAATGCATATAATGAGGGAAAAAATGTTAATGGTCAAAAAATAATTCAAAACTAGTAAATAGTAATTAATAGAGCCCAGAAGTTAAGGCAAAATGTCATAAATGGTTTTTTTTTGCCTATTTTTGAACATTTTTGTAAAAATGACTTTTTTTGAATTTTTCCTGCAATAAATGCCTATTTCCACATTGTTTCAAGTTTATGCGTAATTTTCAGATGCCAAATTTCATAAAACTTGGATATTTCAAACATTGAGAACAAAAGAATTGCTCTTTTTTAAAAGTGTCCAACTCTTAGTCTATTAATTATCATTAGAAAGGAGCCTAAGAGATAGGAAAATTGTTTTTGTTGCCATAAATTAACTTTACTTCGACCAGTTGGTGTGGCGGGTGGGGGTGGGGGGTTAGCAGGCTATAGCCCAGGGCGGCAAATTCCGGGAATGAGTGGCCAAGAAAATTAGTGAAATAGAGGAAGGGCAGAAAAATTTACATAACCCTCAATAAGTCTGCTTCTTCCCAGAGCGAGGAATCAGGTCAGTCAGTGATCTAGAGCGTGTGCAAGTATGTGAATGACCAAGAGCGTGTGCAAGTATGTGAATGACCAAGAGCATGAGTAAACATGTAAATGATCGAAAGAGTGGGCCAAGAGCATGTGCAAGTATGTGAGTAATCAAAAACAGATATGAGTGATGACAGAAACTGTATGCATGCACATGAGTGACCAAACCAGTATACAAGTATGTGAATGACTAAAACAGACTTAGAAACACAGGTGCACTTGCAGGAGTGGAGGTGGGAGGCTAGCACAGGGTGGCAAATCCAAGGAAAGAATTGTCAAGAAAATTAGACTAGAATGGGAGAAAGGCGACAAAATTCATGTAGCCCCCCAGGCAGCAAAACTATAAATATGTCTAATGCTGTTAGATGCGAATGTTTTTGTTTCAGATGAACGCAGCCAGTTTGAGAAAATTTAGAAGTTTCTTTCTGCACATGCTTCACATAGCATGTCTTGCTCATGCATTGGACTTTAATTTAGAACCAGACACACACTGCTCCCCATCTGATGGATATAGTGTTTTGAAGGGTGATGTCTACAGATATCAGAGCATTCCTGAAGGGTGAACATGCATGGAGATCCAATCAACATTTGTTTCCCCACACACTGGACTGTATTCTATATGTATAACTGACTGATGACTGTCCCAAGAAATTAGCAGTTATTACCATGGCTCTCACGAGGCTAAATAAGAGCAAACTGAGCCCGGGATTCGAAGCACATTTTGCTTTTTTATGCCCTAAATGCACTGCAAATAACCATGGCAAGCTATTTTACATGCATGTTTAATATTCGATAAATTTGAACACAGTCCCCCCTCCCCAAGGGCATGGTCAGGACCATGCACTTAAAGGAGTCCTGCATAAGTGATAATATATAAAAAAAAGTTTTTTTACAACAATGAAACAAGGTTTTCAATAAAGTGTTTCCAATTGTAAAATGAAAAATTTTAAATACTTTACTTAATACCTTAGCTTTTCGTCATTTTTCCATTCTTCCATAAATTATAAATGCCTATTTAATGTATAGTGCCTATTTCACCCATTTTTAATGCCTAAACTTCCAAGCTCTAGTAATTAATAACTGAGCCTGAAATCTTTTTTTTTTCATTTACAAATTTAAATCCATGTTAAAGAAGCAAAATTATCATGTGCAAACTCCAATATGGATCTATAATTTTTTTTCAACCTCTCAAGAATTGATGTAAACAAAAGTTCTCTATATGGGGAAAAAATGTAATCCCTGATTTAACAGAGGAAATAGCTTACCTCCTAGATTGTGAATTCTAACACAATTGACACATTTAAAAAGAAATATGATGCACATATTGGAATAAATCAAGAAACTATCCATACTTACATGAGACAACCATAATTTTTTATGGGCAGTATATTTATATTTTATCATATTAGTTTTTCATTCCTCTTACTGGGTTGCTGTGTTTTTGATATAGTTTAGATATATATTTTCTATGGGTATCTTCTTTTTCAGCCACCTCGTTGGGAATTTCGTCTGTTGTGGCATTTGTAATAACATTATTGGGATTAAGCTATTAAGACAATTATCTAAAGTTGTAAGAACAAATTGATGTCTTCCTCTCAATACCAAACCATCTTGGAGAACTAATGCCCATTCATATTAAAAAATGATTCATATCTGATATTTGAGGTACATGCCTGATACAAAACAGTTCATACTCTAATTTTGACTATATTACCCCAATTTTAATATTTTAAAAAAGGAATTAAAGCTGCTGTATTTTCCTGCATATAATCTGCAGTACCATATATCCTTGCACTATATCTGGAGAAAAATGCCCTCCTATATTCCTCAAGACTGTATAATCCACTTGGGAATTTTGCTGATTTGATGGATTAAATTCCTCATATTGATATTTAATCCACAAATGAAATGTTGTGACTTAAATGAAATAGTTTATTAGCCTATATAAAATAGATACACTATTGACCTATTCAAATAAATTTATGCAAAACAAGACATCATCAAATCTTGAGGTTAGCATTCTGGTAGTGATCTGCATCGCTACCAGAATAAAGGAAATTTTTGGTGAAAAAAAACACTTATATGGGAATTTCTATCACAGAACATTTTCAGTCAGCTGATGGTTCGTTAGCAAAATATTCTACTTTGGGACCCACTGTTGAAATCCTAAGAAACAGAAGGGGGTTTTGATTCTTTTTTTTTTAGAAAAATATTCTATTCTTTGACATGCCCCAATACATAAGAGTGTCACCTGTTTTTGTTTTGTTTGTTTTTTAAATTATTTTTTTGTGGATTAAGTTCAGAGATATTTGTTTTTATCCCAAAACTATCAGAAAACATTGCAAACAATATCTAGAAGTCCATACAATTCACACCAAGAAATTTAATTTTAAAAAAAGTTATTTTTAAAAAGTCTATTATATATATATTTTTAACAATAACATATTTATATCTATAATTTACCTTCAATCCTTTAGGTAACCTTCTGATTTGTCTTTCTGCTTCCATGTATCGGGACTCACAAATATAAACATCCTGTTCAGGTATTTCAGTGGGCCGTTCTATGAAAAAAAATAAATGCATATTTTTGTAAAATGATTAAAACTATGAAAACCATCTCTGCTAACCTATTTACATTATTAGACAAAATGAAGCTGTGCAATAATTTCTGTCGTATAAATCAAAAGATGAGCTTGCATTGCAATACTTATGCCCTCTAGACTTATGATTGTAGTTGTAATCTCTAGCTCATCTCTATATTTATATGCGTGTTGGTCTAATTTCACCTGAAAGAAAGGGCTGATATGTGTTTTTATGTACGTCTTGTAGCCCGTGTTCACTCATTGCATCTTAATTTGCAAAACACAATGTGGAAATTTTACAATGGCTCCAGTAACTATCATGGGTGAGGACAGATATTATTATGATGGTGAAGAACAATTGAGAAATCTCACGGAAAGTGTCTCAAGCAGTGATAGTGAATGTAATGATTTTTCTCGGGAAAAAAAAGTTGCAAAGAAATGTGCTTCCTATTTCTGGAAGGGTAAAAGAATTGAAAGTGGGCAGTGGGAGAAGATGTGATGCTGTTCTTTATTTATAAGATTGGTTTGGTCCATTACAAACAAACATACATGAACATCTCAATTCTAGTGAGGATACACTTTCACTGATGAGTATGCAAAATTTCAGAAATCAATTTACACTGATATATTTCATGCTTTTTAAAGTAATTGATGCTTTCTGCTGGAAATTTAAATCCAATTTCTTTAACAGCTAACAAGGAATTCAATTGATATTGGTTGAAACAATATGATGCCAACTCTTAAATCTGAAATGGAATCACAAAATTTTAACAGTAAATTAGCCCTATAACATTAAAATCTAAAGAGCAAAACACTTTTTCCATTGTAAAAGTATTGTTTATTTTAACCAGCTGTAACTTAGGAAACTGATCTGATGTATGCTGTTAGGGTTAAGAAGCACAGAATTTTTAAAGAATTATCTATGCACATTCATATTTTTTATTGTAGGGAGAAAAACTTCAAAGCAATTTCATTCATTAAGTTTTGTAACCACATTTCTCAGAAATAAAGTGAAATTATTAAGTGGGGATAAATCCAATACCTTCTAGTATGTTAAAACTTACTTGTAACATAATCCTTGTAGTCTAATACTGTGCAGTGCCCAATGATGCTCAGTAATGGATTGGTGTCCTCGATAGAACTGAGAAAAACTTCTTGCCTGAAAAACAGGCGAGTTGGGGCGTGCTGAACTTCCTGGGGCGTTACAAACCATGGTCCATGGAAAAATGCTCTTCCACTAAAATAGAAATGTAAAAAACAATATTTTTGTTAAGAAAAACAGTTAAAAATACATGTTGAAAAATTTTTTAAAAATTACAAATGACCATTATTTACCGAGATAATGATGATGCTGGTAATTTGATGTAGCCATGTAAAATAATGTACATTTAAATCATTAAACATTATATCTTGATTATGGCCTCTCTTCTCACGAATTATTTTGCAAGCTGGGATATATAGAGTGCTTCTTGCAACCATTGGTCATTTTTTCACCACGAATCCGATAGGAAATGAATAGATATAGATGTGCATTTTTGTTTTCCACTTATTGACTGTTTTTCAATACTGCATTAACAATCTTTCATATTGCTTTAAAATCTGGTTTACATCAAGGAAAGATTAAATTTTTTCAGTTTGTATCACATATGCATGGTGTCTATAAGAAGGATGAAAGTGCCACTCATTTATTTTCTAGCAGCAAACTTTCATTTTTGGAGCAGAAATTTAAAAAAAAATGGAACAAGTCTAAAAATGGACTGCATCTGAGGGGTAATTTCAAGAGTTAATAATAAAAGGGGTAATTTTTCCCTAAAATGCTGAAAATGTTGCCAAAAATATTTAAAACAGATAATTTTTAATAAATTTCCTGTTAAAAGTCAATTTAAATTTTTTTCTGAAGTATCTCTGTTGCTGCTAAAGCATACATTACTGAAATGATAATCAATTATTTGACTTTTATACACATGCATACTGAAAGCAAGAATTTTTTGCTGCTTGAACACAAAAATCTTATTCACTCTCCTATAGCAAAAAATATAGAATACAATGAGGGTTCCAAAGAAAAAAATGTGAATGTGTATCTCTGCTAATGCTGGGGTAACTCATGGACTCACAAAATTTTTGTGTCCTTTTCCTAAATTCACGATATTTGACGTGCTACAGCGCATTAATGACATATCTGCATACCTCAAACCAGAACTGCCGCTAGTGAGCAGGGATTTGGTACCTTGGCGCACCATGTAGCAAGAGAAACACTTTGCCGCAGCTCTTGCATCCCTGCTATAATTATAGCTGCCATATTCTGAGCTATCTACAGCCTAGCCGATTCTAATTCTGAGCTACCTATCAGAAAGCTACAAAACTTTGAAAACTTCTTAATGAAAGGACAGAAAAGAAATAGAGAAGCAAGAGAAAAAAGGCAGTTCTGAAAAATCCCCATATAATGAAATCCCTTAGTCGATGCAAAAATTTGTAATGGAGAAATTACATTTTTGATATACGCGCTTAGTCAGCACAAAAAACCTGGTAAAATATTGTTATGTATAGGCTCTACTGTATTTGAAGCTCTTGGCAAAACTAAATATTTCAATTTAATTACTTTAGTAACTGGTCTTACTTCTGATCTATCCACATCCTGTCAATACGTCCAATGAGTTTCTTATTGTTTTCAGTTCTGACATAACAGCAATCACCTAAAATAAATTGTTTTGAGGGAAAGAAAAATGTTCAAATCATTTTAAAGTTAACCATGTAACGAAAAATAATTACTATTAAGTTTCTCAAACAAAGCATTGCATGTGTTATCAATGTTATTTTGTGAGATTAACACAAGCACTGGGTAAGTGTACATTTTTACATTTTCACAATAAAATTTGATTTTCACGTAATGAGCATGTATTATTTTGTCACTGAATCAAAATGTTTAAGAAAGAATCTTTTGAACTTTTTATTCATCTTGTTCTCACACACAGCATTATTATTTTGCTTTTTTAGTAGTTTAATTTTCTTTTTTCTTTCATTTACTCTTCTTTTTTAAGAGAATCAAGAAAGACCAAAATTCATTTATACATACCAAGCCTGTATGCTCCAGATGGAATAGTATACTGCTCATAATATGTTGCTCCTTCATCTGGACTCGGGTCTTCACAGACTACATTCTGTGAGAAAAACAAATTTGTTTCATCACTTCCACAATATTGTACATTTTTAAAAAATAAATCCTATTAATAAAACACATTAGTCTTTTGCTAGGGTGGAAAAGTTTGAGCTGTCTGGCCATAGTGAACGAAAAATAGCTCACTCTACATTTTGTTTGCATGAATAAAAAACATTTTTTAATCACTTTCCCCCCTTTTTTCCCCACTTTCAGAATGGATGGATGTGTGAGACTAACTCACAATTTTTATGAACCAATCACAGATCTCTTTTGGGCGAACTTTTAAAAAATTTATATTTTTTTTTCTAATTTTATCTTATATTTTCCTTAATGCAATTTTGTTTCTTGATAGCAAAAAAAATGCTTCATAAAATGTCTATATAAAAGCCTTTAGACTCCAATTCAGCAACCACATTTAGAAAATTTTAGGGGTCAGTATCCATTTCCTAGTCGCCATGACGACCTGGCACCTGGGATTTGTCCAGCCTTGGCCTATAGAAGAACAATTAAAAAAAATCTATTTATTTTGAGTCTGCATTTGGGTTTAGTTACCTAAGTACAAAGAATTCTAATGAAAGATGAAATTCGAGCAACTACGTAAACCATCAAAGATAGGTGTATACATCTCAATAATTAATTTTGAGAAGAAAACAAATGGATGAAATTTTGAACGAACAAAAATAAATAAATCCCTTGATGCTTAAACCTAGAGAAAGAATGAGATAACAAACTTAAGGGTGGGTGGTTTTATGAACTATGAGGCACTTTGCCACCAGAAGTATATTACAAAAACCAGTTTTAGTTCTATAGATAACCACTAGTAAAAAAAAATATCAAAGAAATTATTGGAAATTTTCTTTTTTTATACAGAACAAAAGTAGAAATATTATATCTTACAGGCCTGGGCTTGTCAAGAACTCCTAGATCAACTTCATCAGAATCCTCTTCCTTTGGTTTCTCAAACCCATTCTTGAAGACTGATGGTACACGAACAGGATCTACCGCTTCTTCCCGCAACACAATATGAACATGGTCATTGGGAGTGCAATTCCAAATCTAATGGAAGAAAAGAGAAACAAAATCAGCAATCAACCAACAATCCCAAAAAACACTGCAGTTTAAAAAATAATAATAAAGCAATTCACTGGAGAAAAAGAATAAATTTAAAACCTTAATTTGTCAAAATGTTATGCAAACTAAAGATTCATTTCAAATAAAATTAACTAAATTATCCAGCACACAAACTGATCAGAATCTTACCTTAATTTTCTTGAAAGCTTTTGCTTTCGCAGAGTAACGAGATTCACACACATAGACATCTTTGAATTCAAACTCCTTGATGATTATAAAAGAAAAACGTTGCTTCAAATTCAAACAGAAATGAATAAAATAAAAAAACAATATTTTGTGAATAATTAAAATCAACAGAGGGCATAATCTGTATTTTTTCAGCTACAGGAAATTACTTTTTTTAATTTAAAATAAATATTCAGAAAAAGGATGTCAAAGATCAGAAATTATGAGCACAATGGTAGCTGCAGGACAATACATCCCCTTTTTATTATTGCTAGCATTCTTTTTTGTTGTGTTTCACTTAATTTTAAAAAAAAATGAAGTTGGCACTGGAAAGCTATGTTCTAACACATTGTTCAAAAAGGGAGACTTCCAAAAAATAAATTAATCGGGGAAAAAGTATCATAAAAATAATATCTGGATCATCAAATTTTAATAATTAAATCAAAGAAATTTTAAATGATATATTTATTTGCAAAAAAGCAAGCTCCCTTTTAGAAGTTAGAATTTTCAAGTACTAAAAATTATGGTATAAGGGTAGGTGAAACTCAATAAAACTTAATCAAATCTTGACTGCAATCACTATTAGTTGTATAATTGAACTTAATCGGAATTAGTTGTGAATTTCATGAGAATTGAAATACTAATTTATATTAAATATAAAATATGTATCAGCATAGAAGTTTCAAGAAAAGGAAGAAAAGGCACAGAAGCGTAAAGAAATACCTCAGGCCGGAATTTAAAGTAGTCCTTTACAAACATAATGTAGCACTTCCCAATGACTTGATTCAAAGGTGTGCTGTTATAATTGTCACTTTTAAAAACCTCCTGCAAAGATAATTCCATAATAATCAAGATAACTGAAAATTCACAAAATGAATTGCTATACTTTTGCTACACTTTTAATTGAAAATTTAAAATAAAATTCGGAAATTCATTTAAAAATATAATGAATCAAAGCAAGGTTTATGAATAAAGCAAAGCAATGTAAATGCTATTGAATGTAAAATATACTTGCTAGTGTATAATAAGGTTTATCCTTACCTTCTCCAAAAATTTTCTTGTAGCTAGATGAAATGTTTCATTCGGGCGATAGAACCAGCATCCATAAAGCCAATGTTCACCCTGATTATCTCTCCATAGTTTCTCTATATGAATTATGTGAGGATCCATACCTTTCTCCCTGTGAATTTTATAGTATTGATTTAATTATGAAACATTCACAACTCGTGAAGCTCACAAAAATAATAATTAAGCGAGGAGGTTACACATCCTCGAACAAAATTTTCCCTTAAAAAATAAGGCTTATAAAATTAATGAAATTGTCTCTAATTTTAATCAAAAAACAAGTTTTAAATTTATAAAAATACCTTTTGAGCAATTAATAGATGAGAGTACCAACATCTTTGTCACTCAAAATGAAAAAATATATGTAGGGCGATTACTTAATTCCCCCTTGCTACATTTTACTGGCGAATTATTGATCCTAGAGGAACTTCTAAATAGAAAAATTATCCAAGTAATGTGCAGTACTCAGATATTCAGTAGTACACAGATCTGCCATTCATGTTGCAAAGGGTTATATAGTTTTATTAAAATAAAAAACTTAATCACCCGTATAAACTTCTGTATGGGCACCCCTGTCCTCAAAAACACAATTAGAAAGTTGTTGCCCTGTCTCTCTTGAGGACAACAAAAACCTTCCATGTGTCTAAGTACAATATTCGCAGACTTCACAGCAGAATGTTTAGCACTGTTCTGCGACGAGCCCTCGGCTGACTGGAAATGTTCTGCAATAAAAATCCCCATACATGTAATAGTGCTTTTTTGCACTTTTTCTTAAAATTCTTCCGAATTGTTCTGCAGTAGCGCTAATTTTTCTGCGACATACGTCGCAGATTTTGGCACATTCTGCTTTGGGGTTCGCAGAGATATTTGAATTCAAAAAATCTGAGAAAAGTTGGGGAAAAACAGCATAAACTAATGGATAAAGCTTCTTTCCCTGATGATTAATGCTATTTTTCACCCAACTTCCTTTCAATTTTTGAAAATTCAAATATCTTTGTGAATACTGCACTTGGAAAAGTGGAAGTTTTTTTATTGATCTCAGGAGAGACAGGGCAACAACTTTCTAATTGAGTTTTTGAAGACAGAGTTGTACGCATAGAAAGTTAATTTTTTTTATTTCACTAGCTATACAAACTCTTGAGACGTGAATGATGTTTGACATCTAAGTTCTACAGATTTTTTTGGAAGCATGCGTCTAGGTTCAACTCTCGCCAACAGTTCACCAGTAAAATTTAGTAAAGCGAATTAAGTAATTACTCTGTAATAGTTCAATTTTTTCAATTATTTCACTTTGAAACATGGTAGCAATTTTTCATGTATATTTTATGTAATTTTATTCTGGCCTATCAGGACACCAGAAACTAGCTCATGTTCATCAAGAACAAATTTGCATTAAACTATCGTACTGCTTACAATTTGTTTACAGTAATACTGACTAAATGCATATTTATCTGTGAAAAACTGTTCTTTCAAAAGCATTTCTTTTGATTATCCTAATTTAAAATCATTCCCCATAAATAAATGCTAGACAATTTTTTTAATAAAATTCTACAGATATTTAATCATTTTTACTTTTGATGAAAAAAAAGATGTCTTTTACTCACAAACTATAGCTGAAGTGTGAAATGTATTAGTGTGCTTTTATAAAAATCTGATATGAATTTTGTTATATTATGAATAAAGTTATATTATAAAGCAAAATTTAGTATGCCTAAATACAAAAAAAAGGTAAACATATCATATATACATATATAACACACCTTGGCTCAATGTATACAAAATCACCAACATAATATGTCTGCGCTTGAAAAGTTGCACTTTCTGAGCTCGACATTTCATCTTTACTCTTCTCCTCCTAGCATACGAAATTGCCAAATTATTATGCATTACACAAAAGAAATGTGTGAATATTAAAAAAAAATTACCATATAAAATTAGTTTTTGGCAGGATATAAAAACTAACCTTTTCCACTTTCGGTTCTAACTCAGCTTCCTGTTGCTCTTTTGGAAGCTTTTGAGCCTTGAGAGTTTCAACACTGGCTTGTAGATCTGCTTCGGTATATTGCAAGGCTGGAGATTGTAATATCTCTCCATTTTTGCATAACTCATCACGCACTTTAATGAAGAATGACTGCAGCTCAACAGAATCTTCAAAAACTTGGGAATCTGTGCGACTCATGTTGCGAACATGCTCAAATACCTCAAACATATCATCTTGGAAACGATCCAAACGCTTGTATCTTCCCTAAAACAGGTGCATAAAATTATGTTATATATTTAAAACACTGTTTACATCAAAAATAACCAAAATCTGATTATTTTTCATACTCTAGAAATAAATATTTTAAAACTGCAAAATCATTAAATCGGATTACTATGAATGAATATTCAATTCTTCAAGTTTTAAATGTGAACATCATTTTTAAATTGACTCTGGAATTAAAAGAAAAAAAACAGATGTAAATAAATTTCAACCTCTATAAGTGCATGTACATGGACCCATTACATTAAATACTTGTTTTTTGTTTTTGTTTTTTTTCTCCTGGCATCAAGTACATCTTGCTATATGAAACAAAGTATTAGATGAATCTCTCATACAAAAGCAAATTTCAGTTTAGTTCAAATTTCAGTTTCCAATCATAGTTCACTTTCACAACAACATCAATATAAATATGTTGATGAGAAATATAATTATACTAACCCTATCAAGATTCCTTTTTATCAGATCCAGGTTTATAGGCTTCCTATAAATGAATGAATAGAAAGATAAGGTAAATTTTATTCATTTAATCCAAATACAGATCCAAAACATTTTGGGGCTAAGCTGGCTTGTGAGCCCTTATACTTCCAGCACAAGAAAATGGTAAATAAAGAAACATCACATCAAAAAATTACAATGGCTTTAAACTTTGCAGACAAGAACATTTTAATATTGCATATTTTCTTACTAATACAAGAATATAATATGACAGCAGTACACCACTGCCATTGTTGGTGGCATCTCTCACCATTATACCAATTCACTGTGGACAAGTAAAAAATTATTTTATAAAAATTGCCACAATATGAGCTTTTTTTATAAAACCCTTAATCCCCACAAAATATAACTTGCGGCCAACAAGGATACCTCACATCAATCATAGAATACTAGCAAATGAAAATAACAAATTCAAATAAAACCACAGTTATAATGAACAAAGTATGTAACTAATCAGAATATAAAAAAGTTGAAACAATGCATATGAATTTGAAGCACGATAAGACATAGAAAAATTAAAATTTTAATGGGAAAAAAATTATACCACATACTTTTCGGGATCTGTTGGTGGTGTATCTGCTTCATAAAACTCTATCAATGAATCACTAAAACATCTACCTTCCTCATCCTGCATGGACACAAACAAATAATAATTTAGTAGTTTTTACCAGTATAGATATATATAATATGCCACACAGATTAACATCTCACCTAAGACTATTTTATTATTTGACAATTAAAATAAGTGATATCAATGAATGGGGAATTGATTATACCTGGTGATTGTAAGTAGAAATGAACAAATTGGTAAGGAGTTCTTGAATCAATAAACGCACATCAGGTATGCCATCATTAGAATCTTCACTTAATTCCACCTTTGTTTGTAAGGTATATCTTTGAAGAGTTAAAGCATCCTAGAGAGAAATATAAAAAAATTTATAATTTCATTATTGAACTTTATCAAACTTGTTCATCATCTCATAAAAAATTTTCAAAATGTCACGTATGTGTGGAAAATGGACATGAATGGCAAATCACTTTATATATCTGTGAATCAGGCTCATTGTATTTGCAAGCATTATCAAACATCAACACAAAGTCTGTCAGCATGTCTTCCAAACTCTCATACTGTGTGGATTTCAGCTTGTTGCCAATTTTGTCCAGATCTATGGGTCTCTTGATGACTTCATAATAATCCGGATAATCCTATAGACATGAAATACATAATTCATTGGTTGCATAAAGAATTCACACAGCTTCATCATAAGGTTAGTAAAGTTTTTGGTCTGAATTTCAAATGAAACTTATTGTTAAACAACAGGGTTCCTACTCTTTGAAAATATAAAAATTTAAGGACTATTCAAGCACTTTTTCAAGATCCAAGGACATATCATGGTCGATAAAAATTATGATTTCTTGAAAAAAATGTAATTGGTTTTTCTCTATTTATAGTCAACATTTGCTCACTTTTAATTTTGAGTTTGAAATGCCAATTTGCTAAAGATATATAATTTTATAACAATTATGTAGTTCTCAATTCAACTTGTACAGTTATATTTATGTCAAGTTCTAAAGGTCTTGCTTCAAAAAAAAATAACCTGTATAGTTTAGTAAACAAATCACATTTAAGCAGAAATAATTTTATGTTTGAAACATTATTGAAATTCGCCTTTAATAAAAACAGTCATAAAGCATTTAGTCAGATATGTAGGGTGACCATGTGACCCATATTTCCTGGGGTATTTCTGTATTTTCATGTAATTTTGGACATCCCCCTTTTTCATAAAAATGTCCTGTAATTTTCTGTATTTTTAGCACACAAAGCCCATCTGAATTTTTACTCTTTACTAAAATTATAAAAATTATTTCCCCAATCCTATAAATTTTATTATGATAATTATGACTGCAACTCTTACTTTTCGGCATTATTGGTGACAACTAGCAATTTTCTCACATTTTCATCGAGGAAATATGGTCAGACTACATGTTTGTTAATTCAGTAGTTTAACATATTTTGAAGCAATATCTTAGCAGCACAGTGTTTTGCTATCAGATTTTAGGAAATATCTTTTTAATCAAAGAGACATTATTCAAAAGATAGGTGGTGGGGACGAAAATTGATGGAAGAAATTCACACAGTTTTTTCAAGCACTTATAAGCACTTGAAAATTATTACTTTTTCAAAGGCTGCGATGATTTTTTAAGGATTTTTAAAGATTTAAAAAAGAACCTTTTTTTCAAGGACTGGATGAACCCTGAACAATACTCAATAAAATTATCTTCATTTATTTCATCAATAATTCTAGCTGGATAAGTCCTAAATAAATTTAGGTGCCAGCCAAATTTATATAAGAGCTTAGCATAATGAAATAAAATTTAATTTATCTTGCCAATATATTTAATTAATCTCCTGGCCCTCAGCTATGGTACAATAATGCTAACTTATCACCAGACCATAATTAAGTACATAAAAATAAAAAATAGACCTTATGTAAATTGTTTCATTGCTTGACACCTGTCATGTGTTATGCCATAATAATTACAATCAGATCTTGGTACTCTTGAGCATGATGTTAAAACTGACATTATACAAAGGTCTAACTGTAGTAATACACTGATTAAACAAGGGTTAGGGATTCACAAGTTTTATTGAATTGATCAAGTGAAAATTTGTTAAAAAGCTCTCATTTTATTGATTTTTGAAAATAAAAGTACACTAATATGTGGCATGCTGTTTCACTTTTTTCCATAAGCAGAAATGCTCAAATTTAAGGAAAAACATACTGTTTTGGATGGTAGTTTGTTGAATATGAGCGAAAGCTTTCTTCCTTTATTGTCTGTATAGTCTTTGACGGATTCATAAAAGCTGCGTAACTTTTGCTTTATACTGTAGTAAGAGCTGTTGGATTTTTGCCTGAAAAATTAAAAAGTATTTATACCTCAATTAATTACCAAAAATATCAAACTACCATATTTCTTCACACATTATTTGAAACAGATTAAAATCTACTGCTCTAATACAGTTCATTATCTGCCAGATACATAAAGATGTAAATAAAAAATGAAGATGAATCATTAATATAGCTTGTAATCTGATCTAAATAAAACCAAGTCTGATGCTGAACCTGGACTATACAGGATAAATGTAATGTTTAGATATAAAAATGCCAATAGAAAAACTAAAAATTTGAAAATTGACAACAATATTTATCATGCTATTAATGTCTGGTTCTCTATGTACAAAAAAATAAATTTGATTTCACTTATGAAAGCTTCATCATTAGTGCAAGTGTGTGAAATTCCTGTTATTAGCAAAGTCTACATGCAAAGGTAGAATAGATATCTGGAAATTAGTCATAATTCAAGATTGTTTTAAATCAGTAAAGCAACATTTGTAATAAAAGAAAAGCATTACTGGCAACTAATAAAAGAAAATATACAGTGATATTGGGACAGTGCATGGGTAAGTGATTTGATGGAAGAACTATAGCAGAGGCAATAGAAGAAAGGCTCTATATTAAGAATGTTTTTTTGCCATGAGCTACTATTAATTCTCCATGTTAGCCTTTTAAATATAATTTATTATTTCCCCCAAATAATTATCAAATTTCACAATTGAATGTAAATAATTTCCTCAGGCACAGTTACTGCTAATATAAAAGCACGTTTTGAAAAAATGCTGAAAAAATTACCTTTTCCTACAAGGATATTTAATAGTCATCCAAAGCTAGTTTTTCGGGGCCAATCTTGGCAATATGCAAAACCATTTCACACTTTATTTATAAATAGTGAGGATGTATTTAATCTGCAACTTTGGTAAAAAAATTAAAACTGAAAATTTTAAATATAGAGTTATTTCAAACATTTGCTTGTATAGTTTTGTGAATGTTAGTTTTCGTGAATTACATAAATCACATAATCTTCATCATGCATATGCAGACCTGCCAACCTCAGAGAAGAAAAGACATCCTACTCTATCCATAAAAAAAGCTTAAACCGGCCTGTTTTCCAATTTACGGCAAAGAGGGGTACCCATACTTAAAATTAATTAGGTGATTCAAAACTCAATGTAGAAAATTTTAGGAGAGGTAGAAAACACAAAAACAAAACAAAATCACATGGGAATATATGACCGGAAACCCCCAACCTGATCAGATAGAAAATAAACAAAGATGCAGAAATAACAAGCCAATAATGGGTGGAAAAACTCTTCATTTAATGATACTTTACTCAAGGACAGTACATGTAAAGTATCACTAAATGAAGTTTTTCCCTCCATTATTGGCTTGTCATTTCTGCATCTTCGTTTATCCTCCAGGTGATCAGTTTGGGGTTTCCAGTCATGCAATTCTATGAAATTCTGTTTGATGTTTGTGTTTGTACCTCACCTAAAAGTTTTATGTTGAGTTTTGATATGTATAATTATAATCAAGAAAAGGAATTGCTGCATGAGAAAAGATGATATGGTTTACTTTAAAAAAACATTTTCCGGAAGACAACAGATAAGTAAAAGATTTGTTTCCTTTTTTCTACCTTTTGACATTTTTATGCTACTGTTTTATCTAAAAGGATATATGATTTCACTCACTGGGACAGTCCCCCTGATCACGTGAAAACATAAAAAATAATGATAATAATTCATTAGATGGATGCTAAAGTGTTGAAAATTATCTGACATTCATAACTCAAAATTTAATATTCTAGCCACCTGAATGATTAATAATAATAGAACTTTATATAATAGAATAATATTGCACTGGAATCAAGTGCACCATTTTTTGCTGAAAATTTCCGAAAACTCTTGCCCTTGAATAACTCAACAAGAAAAAATAATTTTATGTTTCAGACATAGTAAAATGTCGATGATACTCAAATATTGAGAAAATAATTGCACAATTATTGTAAATCTATCAAAAATGTATGAATTATGAACTCAATTTTTGGCACAAGCTCATTCAGGAAATTTGGCCTCCATTTAAAAAATAAAATACCACATAATTCATGAATCCATAAAGTATTAGGATCGCATGCAAATTTCTGAAACATATCGGTCCATCAAATGGATGCTAAAGGATTGGGCATCCCTCAGTGTACAGGCTAATATAGAAGTGGCTTGAGACATTGTTTCCGCACATAAGCAGTACCAGTAAAACTGCCCCGAAAACTCTCAGGGGTGTTCCACTCTTTCTTACCGCAGGAATTATCGAACAGGTACCGCAGTGATATCGACCAACGGACCATCAATAATGTCTAACGCAGACCAGTTTGCGACATAGGCAAGAAAATTTCAATATTAGCGATTTTGTAAGAAATGAAATTTTTAGAAGCAAAAGCATAATTGTTTTAACTTGCTAAATCATAACAGTTGGCAGGTATGCATAAGGAAAAAATTAATGCCTTAATGTCAGTCAATGTTTTTATTAAATTTAATTGTAGCAAATCATTCACTATTTCTAATTAAAAAATTAGCAAAATTTTTCATTTCTTTGAAATAGTCTTCTAAGCAAAAAATATGGGCTTATCTAATAAAATAGGATATTGAGTTTCAGGTAGTTTCAATCTTGAATATCTATTCAATGTCCCCCACCCACCTCAATGCATTCCCAAACCAGGATTTTAACTCGGATACATTCAAAATCAGCTGAGATGAAAGCTAACTTACCGTGAATCAAATTAAAATTTTAAAAAATTAGAGCCTTTTTTCTGATAAGTCCAACTGCTATGTAGAAAGTTTAGCAGAAATCAATTTTAAATTAAAAACGCTTATGGTGAAAATATATGTGCATATAACACAGACAGTACATACAACTCATCCCTTGGACTGTCCTTTAAAATTCTGAAAAGAAAAATAAAAAATAAATACAACCCAAACTAAAAATTGAATTGAACAAATAATATGTAAAAACCATAACATAAGAGATAATGATGGGTGGAACAGAAAGTAATATATTGCTCACTTTGAAAAAAAAAATAAAATAAAGTGTTTACTTCTTCAAGGGAATTTTGAGTCTCACAGCATCACATATTGCTGTACCAAGTTCTTCAATTTTATTATTTAGAGCTTGTTCAAGAGTCTCTGCATCCTGGTAAATCTGTGATCCTTCTTCATTATACTGTCTACAATTTGCAAACATCAGACGAAAGTCAGAAATCAAATGTTCCTCGGATAAATACTGAAGGGGAAGGAAAAAAGAAGCAAACAATTTAACACGTAAAATAAATAAAAAGAATAAATTTATAAGTAAATAAAAAAAACATAATACATAAAAGATTAATCATGATGGAAATGATAAGTGATAGTTGAGGCATTTCAAAATGCTGCCTACGTCAAGCAAAAAATATTGGAGCCAAATAATAATTTTATTTGATCAGTGATATATTTTTCTATAGTTTTGAGAGAATGGGGAGGGGAAATGGCATTAAGTAATTTCCCAATTACTTAGTGAGAATTTTGAGAGCTGTCAAAATAATTATCTGAATAATAAAGCTCATTTTCATATTTCACTAGAGTTCTCATCCACATGATAATTTACTTACTTTTTCATTTTTGATATTGCTATCTATGGTCTTCATATCAATAGGATTAGCAATAATTTCATAATAATCTGGGTAGTCTTTTTTAGATGGCTTCTCCATGAACATTGAAATAAGAGGTCTTCCTGCATTGTCCTATAATTTTAAAACAGTGTATCAAACAACAAATAACAAGGCACATAAGGGAAAAAACCAAGAAAAAGGAATTCGTTATCATCTAATTAAAGATCACAGAAGAATCTGTACAATCTCCATACTGACAGGATATCTGTAATACCTAAAGACACATTTGTAATCTTTACTGATGCCAAAAGGCACAGATGTTCAATTTTATTGACAAAAATGGTCACTTTATAAATATCCTTTGAATTATATCCTGAAAACTTAGTTGTTCTTGGACACCAAGGGGAAAAAGCAGCGAGTACCAAATTGGCAACATTTAATGTGGATAATTCAAAGCCAATAGCTTTAGATTATAATTTGTTTTGATAGGAAGACAAAGAAACCAAGTCCTACGAAAGAATATGAATATAAATAAATTGCTCTGTTTTTTTCTCATAAACTACAAAAAATACAACTACCAGATGATAGTTCATGTACACAATCATTTGTTTTGATTGATGTATCTGAAATAGCCAACAGCCTTCTGACCATGGGAAGGATTTGGTTCAAAAATAAAAATGAAAAATTTTTTCAACCCTGCGTATTTAGTGTTCAAAGTGCTGCTATCTGCGTTGCTTAGTGGAAGAAAAGTGATAGATGCTTTAAACTATTTGGTTTATAAGTACTAGCAGTCTGCTTTCTGGAAAGTATGGAGATTTAATCAAAATACTGACCATTTTTACTTACACAATAATCGTGCACAGCCTTGTACAATAGCTTGCATTTTTTCTTCAGACTTATCTCGCCATCTGCTTTTTTTGGCTTCTTTGGATCAGGAGTAGAGGTGCTCATAGTCAACTTTTTAGCTTTTCGTTTGAATGCCCTTTCATCATCTTCATCACTTTCCGAGTCCTAAATGAATTAGTTTTATTGACGTAAATTTAATACATATCTAATTTCCAAATCACTGGTATTTCACTTGAATGCACTTAATGAATTAAGAAACTGATTTCATACCTTCATATGTAAATTAATTAATTCTCTTGCTTTTGCTTGCATAATTTTCTGCAGTTTAACAGCATCCTGTTTTCAAAATAATAGAAAAAAGAAATAATTCCAAAATGCTACAGAATCATTCATTGATATAAGTTATTAGTTCAAGAATAAGATTTTACAGTTGAAACCTTGCTTATTTGAAATAAAGGGAGCTGTGTGTGAACCCATTTTTAATATCAGTAAACATCTCCATAAAAATGTAAAAAGGCTAAAATAAAATACTTAGGAGCTAATATAAAGAGCTTTAAACAACATAAAAATCTACTAATTTCATTCATACAATTTTGTACAAATCTAATGAAATTAGCTCACAAATATTATTTGCACTCTGTTTTGATCATCATAGAGTTACAGCAGAGTTTTAAAAATTGGAAAATATTTTAGGTGCCAATACAATTTCTTAGCAGCCAAGAATATATTTTTTAATCAAAATGGTGAGAAAGAATGTTTTCTGCTTTTTTTTTCAGGACTTTTGAACCTTTTCTACATTGCTACACATGCTGAAATAATTAGAAAAAAAAATTATGTTATCCTCAAACTCTGGTTTAATAATTGCACATCTCGTAGTCACCATGGCAACCTGGCACCTAGTCAAGCTCTCAGCTAGAGTAAATCTCAGCATACATATATTTTTGAATGTGCACATATAAAAAAACTAAAAAAATTCGCTTGTTCCATGTATGGTGGGAGGGCAGTACCAAATATTCAGATATATGGGGGGGGGGGAAGTTGCATCAGAATTAAATATATTACCTTGAATAGTTTTGAATCTGGTCTGTTATATTTTTTGGCATTTTCAAACATCAAATTCATGTCATCAACCACATCGACAAGACTGTTATACTGACGAGACTGAAATTTTTTAGAAACAAATATCCACAAATCATAAATAACATGACATACTTTAATTATTCATAATAATTGAGAAAATATTTTCCATATAAATTAAACTACAATTTTATGGTGATAATAGTTGCAAAGGTAAAAAAAAAAGTAAATTGCATTTTTCTATAACATGTTCAACAAAACACTCATCAATAGAAAAATTCAAAAACAAGAGTAGAAACTCGATAAATACTATAAAAAAATTGCAATGAGTGATTAAGTTTATTCTGAAATATTAGCAGCAATATCAAGGTTGTAATTCAAAGAGAAAAATTCCTCTATAAATTTTAATACAACTATTGCAAAAATATGATAGACTTACTTTTATTTTCACTCGTATTTTGAACAAAGACATTGGCTGTTTTATTTCTTTATAATAATCGGGATAAGACCTAATGAACAGGCAAAAGCAAGAAATAAAGTATAAGAAATTTAAAAAAGAAACAACAAAATTCTTAAAACAATATATAGTAATGGTTAACAACATGCTTAGCAAAGTACATGCAATACAACAATCAGACATGCAAGTGCACAAACGAAAGTGGAAACAAAATGAATGATTAGCAAAAGCACAGATGCCAGAGAACTCCATTTGGATTTTGGAATGCATTTCACAATAACTTTATTTTGAAGTCCATTTCCCAGAAGAACAAAAAATGCAGCAAAAAAATATGGTTATATCCAGTCATCTGATAAAAAAAAAAAAGCAGCCATGAGGATTTTTCGAACCTTATATCATTAGAAAAAACCTTTACTGCTATCTAGAAAGCATTTATTTTGCAAGAGGCCAAGATTATTAAAAGCTTATTTGACATATTTGCAAATAAATAATTATGCACCTTGATTGTCCTAAGAACCACAAATCCCCTGAATGCTTGATATTTATTGATTTTTACTTTAGATATTTTTTTTCCAAAGAAAATGGTAATAACATGATCAAATATTAGGGTGAATGTCTCATTAAAGGTTGATATCCACTGATAATTCATGCAACTAATTGATTAATAACTTTCCTCATTGAATGAAAAGAGGCGAGAAAAATCATATAAAGTAAGCTCATTTAACTATATTCTCATATTTCAACTGGATTCACAATGACTATAATGGTACAACAGGGGACGCTGTCTGACTAGAGCCGAAGCCTTAGTCCTTATCACCACCATAATTTAACATTATGGTAAAACCTCGATAAGTTGTCACCTCATGCTGTCGAAAAACTATGACGGCTTAAACGGAGTGACGACTTAATCAAAGCACCATCAGTTGAATGTGCAATACTGTGAAAATCATATAAATTTAAAGTAATATAACATCTTTTTTTAAAATATGAATTAAATTTACAATATTAATAACATTTATGGGTTGCAAAAGAAAAAAAAATGTCATTTTTACCCTTTTTTTGAGCTCATATTACTTAACTGATTATGGTAAAATAAACTGGCACTTTGATTTATACTAGTAATTTTTTAATTTAGACTAATCCCACTTTTCACTTAAGGGGGTCCTAGGGTAGGGAAAAGCATACATTAGGCCTCAACTTTGGAAAAAATGCCTGGTTTTTCAACCAAAGATATTTTGTTTAAATTTGAAGCCCTAAATTAGTAGGGCCCATGCAGAAATCAGGTCTAGCTTGAATAGTCCCCTAATGTATCAAAAACTTGAGTTGGCAAATGGACTTCCCCAGCTAACTTTCGCATTCTTTGAAATATTTCGTTTTGGTATATAAGGCTTTTATGGTGACTTTTAAGCATATGGCAATGCTGTTAACAAGCTTTTTTTTTTAAAAGGAAATCATGAAATTAATCTGTTCCGCTCTCTTAAACTTTCTCATAGTGATGGTTTAACCAAAATTTGAGACAAATAAACGAGGGTTTAATAACATTGTCGTCTATCAAAGTTAGACGTGCCTGCAAAAAAACGACAACTTAACCGGAGTGATGACTTAACGAGGTTTTACTGTATTTCATCATACTCAGTAATCAAGGTTTACATTGGATCAAGTGAAATATTTACCAAATATATAAAATGGAAAATTTGTTCACCGAAAGCAAAAAATTAAATAAGACAATTATAGTGTGGTGCTCAAAAGTAAGATGAATATTGACATAATTCCAAGTGCATTTGTTAATATTTTTGTATGTAACTTGAAGTAGAGTTCATGAAACACTGTCGAAAGACATGAAGAGAACTAATTTGTAGAATAGCAAAAAATGGAATCACAGAAGTTGAAAATATGGTCATGAAGAAAAAAATAGTACTCGATTCCATACACTCTTTGGAAACCTTGCCGAGAAGCAAGTTTCAAATTCTTTTGCATGCAAATGAGATAGGACATGCTATACTTTCATTTTTTGTGTACTCTCAAAGTCGAGAGGGAAACATTGAAGTCCTTTTGGAACTAACCTCAACACCCAATGGACGTTTTCTTCTGCTTTTTCCATTTTTATTATGCAGCTGGGGTTTCTGAAAAGGAAAAAAACTTCCTGATGGGCCTATGCTATAGCTTACTATCCTCTCAATTTTCTAACAGCTTGATAAAATTTACTTTGAAAAACCCTCATAGACTTGCTCTTAGAAATTAATCAAAAAATTTTAACTTTCAAATAAAAAAAATTAATTCACATGCAATAAGGCATTCAAAAATTAAAAAGAAAAATTGAAATTAATGAATGAATCTTAATTCTTGAAACATAAAATGTCAATCATTATGACTAATATTTATCAGGACCCGGTACTATTCATTAAAAGCCTTTTCTAAGTAAAAATTCAATGTTTTATTTTTCTTAATGATGTAACAGCTGATGATAACTTAAGATCCAATGATCATTCTTCATGTGATTACTTTCTAGGTACATTTTTAGTAATTAGGGGTCATTCAAGTATGACATCAGCATCAAGGGGGGGGGGAGGGGGTTTCAGATTTGCAGACTTTTGCTGACAAGGGGGGAGGGGGATTTGAAGGTTGCTAACGTCATCAATCCCCCCCCCTTTTTGAAGATATGAAATATTCTAAGCTGCTGACAAAATTTTGCTGACAGGGGGGGTCAAAAATGGCTGAAAATCTGCTAATGTAATACTTTAATGGCCCCTTACTGAATGATAGGTTTTTTTTTTTAACTCATAAAAACCAAAACAAAGTGAACACATTTTTGGGATTAGGCACATGATTTTTTTTTTCTTTTTGTACCAACAGACACCTTTTTTAAAGCCATCACTACCTTTCTTTCATCTCTCTTTTGTGTTATGAGCACAAACTCATTTTTTTTTTCATTATTTTCAGTTGTAAAGTAGGAAAAAGGTGCCAACACGAATGGGAAAGAAGAAAATTTCTACTAGTTTTTTTATGCATAAACAGCTAAGGATAAGTTGTCACCTCTGTAAGGGACAAAGCATAGGCAGAGATAGTCTGGGGGGCAAGGTCATTAGTTCTGGGGGGGCATGATGATGTAAATTCATATACGTTAAATCTGCCAACTCCACTTTTGGCGCTGCCCCTCCCCCCGTATCTCTGCCCATGGGACAAAGCAATTAATCCACAAAATAGGCAAACTAGATTATCACACACACAAACAGGTAAAAAGAACCTTTTTCACACGAACCATCTTGTATAAATAAAAATGGCAAAAAAATGGTAATTCCAGATTTTCTGAAAAAGATCAGCTAACTAGAAGTGTCCATTATAGAAGGTTTTATTGTATTAACAGCATTCTTTTCAGCTGAGCAGTTGAAATTTCAGAACTAAATTATTTTAGTTTAAAAAAATTGGAAATAATGATTTTTGCAAACAAAAATAAATGTAAAAGAACTGATTAAATAATTTTAAAAAAATTCTAATAAAAGTTCTACGGTAAAACATCAAATGTTCTATTTGATTTTTTTCAAATATAATTTCCATCATTAACCCATTTGCATCTATAATCAGAATGAATATGGCAAGTGCCTCTAATCACAGAGAATGAGATAATCTTCATGTACTTTTAAAACCTGTTTACTTATAAATGAGCAGGGACAGGTGAGAGAACAATGCACATGTGTCAAATTAATAGAAGATGTAAATGGGTTAAATAGAACCTTCTATTGCAGCAAAAAATACAGATTTGGAAAACCAACAGCTTAACATGCAATTTTAGCAGCCCAAGCAGAATTATAATGCACACATGCATAGCACAGATCCTCTGTTATTAGAAATACTGTTATTTTGCCAAAGTAAATAATGTTACCTGCGAGAAGGTAACCTCCAAAATGGTTCAGATAACAGATAGCCCTGTGTGTTGCTATAATTTTTCACTGTCTCATACAGCTGCCAAAGTGGATTATTTTCAGTATCTTCAACATCAGATTCATTTCCATCCTCAACTTCTGCAGAATCATCTACACTTGCCTCGTTAGGTGGTGGGGACATTACAGCTGATGGTCGCACGGTTGGTATTTCTCCATCCGAATCATACTCAAGAACAGCAATCACAGAAGACCATTTCTGACCAGGTACAATTCGTTTTGATCTATAATTATAAAAAAAAGAAATTGATATAAAATAAAATAAGCATAAGTGTCCCCTGCATATAATATACTCTCAAACTCACAATGGATATCTCTTGTGAAATGCCAGGCATTAGAGTAAAAGCAAATATTTTGCCTTTCCTTTTTTTTTCAAACAAAACAATAGAATGCTAGACTCATCTTATGATGAGATCAATGCATGTTTGTACTGTGGTTTGAACTTTTGATGTCAAAATTATCATTATTGCACTTGTAAATCATTGTTTTATTCATACCTGTATGAATAAAATTTTATGGTATATTTATACCTGTGGGTATGAATATACCATATTGTAAATTATAAAATTTCCCTTATAAAACGAAAGTTTCAAGAATACAGTATATATTTTTAAATTATGTACTTGCCTTATACGGTCACTGGTTTTAGATGGAAAACTCTTACGTTGATCAATTTCTGACTTTTTTATATTGATGATTCTTTTCAAAGTTGCAGCATCCTGTAAGACAAGCAATATGATGACTTCACCATAAAAATATCTTTTTACATCACACACATTTATTATGTTTTATTGTCAAAGTGAATAATGATACAAATAACCTTGATACAGTGGACTTCTGACCTCTGAGAGTTCCACTGATTTTTTTTTTAATTTCAAGGTGTCTTAGCACCAGGTTTACAAACTTCTAGGAGGGGATAGAGTATGCCTAGATGACTCAGAATCACATTGAAAAGCATATTTGGAAATGCTTCAATGATACGGTAATTGTAAGGTACACAGAAACCACCAGAAGTGAAAGGCACCACGTAAGTGAACACACATATCAATAAATGTGCATCGAAAAAAAATTAGCAGAGGTCAAAGGTGTTGAAAGTGTCATCCATGAGCTGTAATGTAGGTCTCGCATCTCAGACGCATTGAATTTTGATGATTCTGGAAGATTCCAGGCGCATGTAGGACTACCCTGCAATGCAGGCAACAAGTTCAGCAGGGTGTCATACACCAATGTCTTGATATGCCTTCAGTCTGAGGACTGCAGAAAAAGTAATCAGGCATGGCTTAATCTGGCAATCGAGAAGAGAAATACACCAAACGATCAGAACCACCGCTCCCTTACAGAGCCATCTAATGCACCAGGAAAGCATTTCCAACCCTGCATTACATATATTCAGAGTCATCTGGGAGCATCCCCTACCTTTCCTAGAACTTTGTAAACCTGATGCAGAGACACCCTGTATGCATAGTACAGTTAAACCTGCATAGAAAACCTCTGTCAATAGACTGAAATAATATTCTGTTTAATAAAGGTGCAAAAAAATAAAAGTACATATCATTGAACAGACTATATTTTGATTTCATTTAACCAGTCAATTAGTTACAACGGCGTTTGTCGTCACTGTCATACGTAATGTAGGTGCCTACAATGGCATTTGCCAACGCTCAGACTTTTATCGGTCTTTTTCACCAGTCAAGACAGCATTTACCGTCGCTGATATACGTAATGGTGTTGCTTATGACGGCATTTGCCAACACAAAGACTTTTCTGTCTTTTTCATAGATATGACGAAATAATTTGTCATACATGTGCTGCCATCTCTGTACAGCCATCCTTCTACTTTATTATCTCATCACTAGATGGAGTTGACAATTATATTTCAAGTTCTGAGATTATTATTACTATTATCTTTGTCATGTTTTGCAAAGCTGCATCCCCATCGCTATTTTTTTTCCAATTCCCTTACGAAGATGCATCTGTTTTATTACTCATATATCTTTTAGCAAAGGTTCAACTACTATGGTTCCACATAAATCCATCAACAGCATTTCTTTTAGTCACAGGACATTATGACACCCTCCCCCCTCCACTTTTGGGGTGTCATTATGTCTAGACACATTCGAGCTATAAAAAAAACATGCTATAAAAAATATTTTAATATTTCAAACTTCCAAGAAAAGGAAAAAAAAGGGAAAAAGCACGCGCATCTTAAAAAACAAGTGGGCACTGCGGGTAACGCTCAGAGAAATTAATTGGACAGTTGACTGGTTAAGACAGGTTTTCGTCTCATACAGTGTCCCTCTTAGACCAGTTTCACAGTATAACATGAGAATGGAAATTGTAGGCAGGGCCATAACAAGGATTTTTGCTACCCAAACAACTTTGAAATTTGATAATTTTATAACAGTGTCCTTTGTTCCCACCTAAAACTGCCGCCCCTAAATTTTGTTGCATGGAGCATTCACTACCCCCCTCCCCACCCCTCTAGTTCTGGCCATGCATTTAGATACCCTGACATGATGCTGAAACAGTTTGTCAACATGTCTGCAAAAATGCTACATATGCACTACAACTGGAAAAGAAAACCTCTAATGGTAAATGTCTGAACTGATTTATTTTTTTTTTGCTCTCAATTTATTTTTCATCCTTTATGGAGTTCTTAGCTTCATAGGATTATAATGACATTTAAAGCTGTAGGCAGCTCTAAACATGCTGGAATTGAAGACACTTATATAAATGTGACTACCACTTAACATATTCAACGTGTGCACTGTATTCAAAAACAAAAGTTGAAGAATAAATAAATACTGGCCATTGAAGCCACTTTTATTTTCTTACTGTGTTTTTGAACTAATTAGTAGTGTACCCAGGGATTTTGCTATTCACAGCCCTAGAAGCATTTACTATGGATAACCAGGAGTCTTTTCTGTAATTTTTTAAGATTATGTGGAAGCAATAGTGTTTATTTCTATTCAAATCAAATGCTTACAATTTACATGTTTGCTGTTACAAAAGTAATGGTGAAATAATCTTACCTTGTATATCTGAGATCCTGGTTCATTGAACAACTTTGCATTTTTTATCATTTGGAATAAATCTTTTTCCATTTCTTGAAGGATGTTGTAATCATTGTTTTGAATTCTCTGTGCTACCATTTTTAAGTCAATGGGGTCTTGAATGACTTTATAATATTCTGGATAAAGCTAATGAGCCAAAAAAAATCGATTAGAAAAATTCACAAAAAAAAAAAGAAAAACTAGTAGTAATAAGAAAATATTTTCTGAAAATGGATGCTAAATAGGTTTAAAAAATTCTGATTAGGACTGGGCTGATTTCCAGCTCACAAAATCTTATGTTGGTTTTCAGCACATTAAGCAGTCTTATCAATCAATGCTATCACAACATTCATATGCAATTAAATGAGAGTTTCTGATGCTTGGATCCAGAAATTTGTGTTAAATTTTTCCTAAAATTTCTTTCTCCAATGATTTCAAATGAAAGGAAATACATTAATCGTAGACATTGCCTACTGAATTTTTCAAAAATCTTAGAATTACAGTTGAACATTCTATGATGAGCTTTAACAGACAAAACTTTTGGTTCACTATATCCACCATAAAAAGATAAGAAAATGCACGAAACATTAGCTATCACAAAAGACATTAATATAACTGTGATTCACAAATATAACAGTGTTACGAGTTAATTGTAACTACAATCATGCAAACATTTGGTTCTTTCTCAGTTGCAACGAATAATATAATGCATTCCTACACTCCAACAAAGTTGTATATTTAAGGGGTCCCTCTTCCTTATGAAAAGTCAGACGATGCTATGCTGTAAGTGAAAAAATTCATAATTAAATTTACCATTACCAGCTCATTAGATTTCACTTGTTAGTGCAATCCCAATATAAAAAACTCCATAGGAAGTACCATCCATGAAAAATTTGTGTCATGAAAGTCATCCATGTCTTTGTTTGGAAGACAAAGAAAAAGAGGGACAGAGTTGATAAAATATATTTCAGTAATGCCAAGATATTAATACAATTCAAGTGTAACAAACATACTTTTCAAGTATTTTTATGTCCAAATACCAATGATTTATAGTCAAGAAAGGAGAAATGTTGATGGAAATATAAAACTTTGTCAAAGATGAATTGGTAAAGTTCATATCTTATTTCCATCCCTTTTGAGGTATGAAAATCACCATAGCTGTATAAAATAACATTATATTATGCATAGGAAATTTGAAACAGACAGAAATCAGTTCATTATATCTCAATAATTTGCTATATAGCAGATTTTGAATATCTTCATTAAGCATTAAAAAATTATGCATCTGAAAAAATTTTGATATAACATAAATAACTTCATTTTATTATCGAACAATAAGTTGAACACAAATCTATATTAAAAAGGTCTCTACTTAATGGCTACTTACACTCTTGGAAGGCAAAAGCTGGAACATTGTACTAAGAGATCGACCATCCATATCTGCAGCTGTCATAATAGCAGTGAATAGTTCTTCATATGGGTTTTCTTCATCTCCAAAGTCACTCCCAGAACGAGAACGTTCCTACAGTTTTGGGAAGGAATAACATTTATATCGAAAAATTATAGTTTGTAATATTTTTTTTGTCATAAAATAATATCACACCTGTTGAGAAATCAAAACAATCAAATTGCATTCGAACCTTGCAATGTATATTTTGATTTTCTCCATCTGAATTTTGGTGCGCAAAAATAGAAAAAAACCAAGGTAAATAAAATTCACTTCAGTTGTAGTTACCTCTCCAAATTCACTAGTTTTGTCATCTTCCTTTTTAACATCACCAGAGAATATCTCGGTTTTCGCTTCAACAAATACTTCCCACAGTTCACAGGCATCCTTATATTCCTGATTGTGTTTCTAAAAATGAAAAAGACAGGAATAATTACATCTTCAGAAATACAAGTTTGTTAGTTTACACAGTCAAAACTATCAGACACAAAAAAGGTGGCAGGTATTGGAAAAAAAATTCTCTCCGCAAAATACACTGACAAGCCTAGGGAACGAAATACTTGATTCAGTGTATTTCCTTTTTCAATAATTGTATATATTATTGAGTATATTTGATTATATATATAATTATCACTATATATTCTTATAGTGATAATTATATATATATAATCACTTATTATATTATCACTTATTATATCATCACTATATTCTTATTGAGAAAGAAAATACAGATCATCTCACAAAATAAAGTTAACAATCACACCTATCAAACAATATCAATGTATGCAAGTTGAATTAAAAGCAAAAGAGTTTGCTATAGCAGTATAAAACCTCATCTCACCACAGAGAGCAACCAGCATAAAACAGTAAAATATTCAAACATTACACTTCACTCATAGTTAGGAAAAGCTGATGGCAGGTGGCAGCACTGCACATGATAAGCATTACACAGAAACACAGTTTACGTTAGGTTCACAACAAGGACACACACATTCCAATATGCACCAATTCGTTAGAAGTTTTGCAGAGGAATATGGACGAGGTGCATATGTGGTTTAGTAGTAGTATAAAACCTCAAAATACAGTAGGAGTAGGACTACTCTTCTGTGAATTGTCTGAAGTATAATATAGACAAGTGTCATTCAATGTTTTCACAAGTGCAACAATATGAAATTTTTCATGGACTGGTGAAAAGGGGAGGAATAATTGCAGACCTATTGACAGCTATGATAGAAATAAAAACCCGTAAAGAGATGGTATTTTATTTATTAAATATGAAATTATGTTGCGGCTACAATTGGGTGGAATTTTTCGCGGACTGGCAGTTGAAAAACACTTAACAGATAATACTGCTATTACACATTCTTAATTTTGGGCTAATGTTGCAGGTTTTTAGGCACCAAATTTCAGACAGACCTATTATTCTGTTTAGCATTCTTTTGAACCTATCAAGTATGGTACAGAGGTTTGTGAAAAATGGATGAAAAAAACTGCCAAGCTTTTCTTTTTTAAACATGTTAACTGGACAGGTTTTTGGCCCACTAGTAAAAAGAAAAAAAAAATTCATTCGTGGGAATATAATTGTGACCCATTTTCATTGTGAACTTCCATTTTTCATTTTTTTTCACTTTCTATTTTCCTTGTGACCACTTCATTGTGACCTATATTTACACTGTTTGACGTTCTTACTTCAACGTGGTCCACCACACACAGCTTAAATTTCTTATAAAATTGCCTGTTATGTCAGTAATGTAGCATAACTTAAATTCAAAACAAATAAGAAAATTCTGTGTAGATATAAATTCAATGATAGTTATAGGTCCTATATGTTAGAAAATATGCTTTGTCAAAAAGATTCATAGCAAGCGTATTAAACAAAGGTGAAATTTCACATGAAATTGATTCTGTCAACAAACAAAATAATCTTGAAATCATACCTTGTAATAAGACTTTGCATTGTTTACCAAAAGCTCGATGTCAGCAGAAAAACTGTCCAAATCATTATACTCTTCAGTTTTGATTTTCTGCTGAATTTTTGTAAGATCCACCGGGGATGAAACAATGTCATAATAATCTGCGAGACTTCTACAGATAAAAAGGTGGGAAAAGAATGACTAAATACGATTTTGTACATTAATGATATGTTTGATATCGCAAAAGATTTAAGCAATAAAATAATTCAAAATTCATTGGTAAAATAAATAAAAATTGTGTTACTACAAATTATAGCGAACCACACAATTTTTGTAATCACCTCTGTGATATAAGTGCAAGGAAGTTTAAATTTGACTTCACATTAATTTATCTGAATTTTTCAATTTCAAGCTGTGGAGTAATGAATTTCCTCCTACATTTTTATAATGCAATTATTGATTTCAGTATCAAAGAGTGGCTAGATCTTCGTTAGATCTTGGAGTTGCATTGAAATATCAATTATTACAATGTGTATCGTCACTAATAAATACAAGACATTATTTACTTTGGGTAACATTTATTTCATATGGATTAGGCCTATTTAAAACAGTATGTATTGATTCAAACTTCTCTTTGAAAAAAAAAATTGACAGATAATATGCAGGGGTCTTTGATCTAAATTTAAATTATGAATACCTTCTGTTTGGAGCCCTAATGAATGATTCACATATGGAACGGCCATCTTCTGTTTTATGGTTCCTGATGGTATCGTAAAGTTCTAGACACAATGCACTCTGGGAAAAGAAAAACAAAAGATGATCACTCAATCTTAAAATATAGTATGGACATGTATAAATTATAAGAATTTCTGTGTAGAAAGACTTCACAAATCAATGCCGGAAAAAAGTAGAATAAGCATTCAAGTTGCCTATACTGATTTTTCGTTGTGATAGTCACCTGTGCAAGTGATTTACAAAGTCTTGATACAAGAGGTGGGTTTAAGCTTATGCCACCTGTGGGCCAAACAAATGCTTCTGCCTTTCTTTCCTTCTAGCCTAATTTTTGCAGCCACAATTTTCCACCCTGGGCTGTAACCTACTTGGTCCCTTTTTTGGTCACTTACTGACCCGGTCCCTCGCTCTCTACATTACTCCCTTGCTGACACTTTCTCGAAGTCACCCTTTCGATTGCTCACTGACACAGCCCATTGCTCTCTAAGCCACTTATTTGATTATTCCCATCATCATTAACTTGGTCCTTTTGCTCTTTGCTCTCTAAGTCACTCTCTTGTTTATTCTCTAGGTCACATGGATTCATGGTTTTATCGATTGTGGCGAGAGATTCCACCATTATGGTCCCACTCTAATTTTCTTAACCAATCATTCTTCAAATTTGCTGCCCCCTCTAAACTTGCCAACCATTAGCTCCCCCCCACCTCCAGTAAATACAATTCTGCATACAGTCAGCCAATTTTCATATAAACAAAAAAAAATACTCACTATATCGACATATGTCCTTCGTTTTTTAGAACTATCACTGCTGTCTTTGCTGTCTTCTGATAGTATAGTTGAACGGCGGCGTTTCGGCATGATTTTTTGTTCAGTGCTAATCTCAAACTTTCACTATGTAGGAAAAGAACAAGAACATTAGAATAATACCCCTTAATTCATATTATATTTTCTTATCTTTTATAATTTTTGACGAACAGCTATCATTCAAAACACAGAAAGACAAAAATTAACTAGGACATGTCGGAAATAATTCTTTCACAATGAAGTGGCACAAACCCAGCCAGACGATTACATATAAGCACACATTTCACTCTCAAATATTGTATTATTTGATTACTGCCACATAAAGATGCTTGTTATTTACGTGATGAGCAAAATTTTCGATCGAGTTTTACCGCTCATTCACAATGAATAAACAGTCCGAAATCTTTCCATTAATTTTTTTGTGGTTCAGGCAACAACTCGCCTACAGGGTTTCCTATTAATGGTTTCACTCCATGATCATCAATAAAAACTAGGTTGCAGCATGTTATTCACTACAAGCCAAGGTCAGCTCAACAAATTCAACAAGCGGCACATGTGAAATTACAGGGTCTCCCAACAAAATCTGCTTAATAATTTCCCGGACAAAAACTCAGGAAGAAAGAAATATAATTCAAAATCTTTGAATTTAACATTTGAATAAAATCCGTCATCATTTCTCATTTTCCAAATCACTTAAATTTCGTAGCCATTTCTTTTCTGCCCACTATTATTATTTATGGGGGGGGAATAGAGGGATCATTGTATTATTTAAAATAGAGCCCAGGTTTTTATTATTTTCATTCCATATATGGTCTAGGATATTATACATTTGATATTGATCCCTTATTTATTTCCTGAATGTTTCTTCATTGTTTTTCATCATTCTTTCGTTTTTAACAGAAATTGTATTATCCTCTCTTTTAGGTGATGCATAGGCGATTTTTTCCTTTGGCAAGAAAGACGTCCAAAACCATAATTCTCTTTCACTCTTGGCAACCTCTCGTCATGCTTCCTAGTTTTTTTCTCGCCAAAGAAAAAAAATCACAAAGGGGATTATACTATAACTGTTCCAAATTAGGTTTGAAATCGTGGGCCACATCAGATGACTCCTAAGGCCACGGGTTGAGCGTAGCCATTCCTCACCAACTTCGATTAAGAGTTGTATTTGTATTAAGAGAACTTGTATTTCATTATGCATAATCAGTAACATCTCAGACCCATGAACAGTAAAATTTGTTAATATATAATTTATAACAAATATGCATTTCAATATTTTCATACTTTGCATACTTTTTCAAATGCATTGAGTATATACATTGGATATTTCATATAATGATCATCAAGATATTACTAAATTATAATTATAAATCTTTCGACAATGGTAGTTGCAATTACAATCAGATATAAGTTAGCATTGAAGAGGTAATGAAGCCATAGCCCAGGACCATTTTGCAAATGCACATATCTCTTCTATTGTTACAATAAACAATAGATTCAATCTTTGATTACAACAATTGTAACAATCAATAACATCGAACGAACCTCTTTGTGATGCAAGTGTAGCTTCACGCCGCCATTGTTGCAAGGACGAACTGTTTGATGTTCAATTGGTTGATGAAGCTATTGATTGATTCTGTTTGTATTTATGGCTTAGATATGGGGGGGAGAGCAGAAATAATAATAAAAAAAAATCAATAACGCTCACGGCTGCAGTCAAAACTACGGGTTTCGTAGCGTGAGTGATTTCGAGTGCAGTGATTGGTTCATTCTTGATGGCGTTCAGGGGACAATCAATGGCGAAAAAAAAAAACCCTTGATTTTTTACGGATTTAACGACGGCGTTATTGACCTTTTTTTTCTTTAAATGTTTCAAAAAAAAGTGAGTGAATTGGAATCATTAAAATCATTTGAGTCATCAAAATGTTTGAATTAAAATCTATGGCTGTGATTACTTTCTTTAAATCACTACGAGAGCTCACCACATGAGGTGCAAATATTTTGGGCTTCAGGATGATTTTGGCTGGAAATGTTTTAGGGGATCTGGCAACTCTGGGAATGACTGATTACTGATGGGTTTCATGGAGGAAAGAATAACTTTAACTTTACGTTACAACTTTAACGTTATAACTTTAAGTTATTCTTTCCTCCATGCAGGGGCGTAGCCAGAAATTTCGTTCGGGGGGACCACTTTCATTTTGGGGGGGGACTAAAGTGACAGAACAATGGATTTGGCCATCTTTTTCCCTTTTTTCGGTCATTTTCTCACATTTCGGGGGGGACCAGACCCCCAATCCCCCCCCCCGTACGCCCTTGCCTCCATGGATGGGTTTCCTATGTGTTTGTGTATAAATAAATGTACCGGTCCGCGGACCGGCCACATGGGCGTACGCTGCCCATGCATACGCCAATGAACAAGTATGATGACCGGTATAATTGAAATCAGATTTAAAAAATAGAATAATATATTGTTTTCAGACCGCGTGACTCGATGGTCAAGGTCGACTGTTTTGAGTTTCTCCAGGAATTGAATGACCCAAAATACAAATGTCCTCAGAAATCAGGGCCGCATGCTAGGAGCGGCGAAAAGAGATGCTCGGTACTACCAAAGTCAAGATGGCGCGATCTTGTTGTTTATAGCCTTAACCATGATGAGTCTGGCGTTCGTGATAATGTGCGTAACAATAACAAGCACATTACTGCAATTGAAACAAACGTAGGCGAAATAAAAAGCCTACTTGAACTAATGTTGGATAGGCAAAAAGGAGAGGAAGCGCACGAACCCGATGTGGCCACCTCTGTGATGGCAGAAGGTCCTGTAGGACGTGACGAAGTATTCCGCCAGATATAATATTGAAAAAGTAGCTGACAGAATTGAATGTGACCCAAAATACAAATACAAAGTCTCTTCCGACTTCATAGACATATTATCCCGTCACTTTTATCAGAATCAACCTATCAAAATGTCTCTAGAAAAGTTGACTCCGGTACAGTATGGCCGTTCATTTAGATTTTCCCCCACACGCATAGGACATCGAAACTTTTCACGAGATTTAAATCTTTTTACTCCACCGATCATCTACATCAGTGATTCTCAACCTTTTTTTGTCCATGGACCCCTTTCAACCATTTCTCATTCCTATGGCTCCCTCTTGCGAACATGAATAATTTTCTACCCCCCGCCCGTTTTTCCATTAGAAGATAGTTATTCAAAATTTGTCTGAAGTATATAAATATGTTTGAATTTAATTTGATTAATTTTTAATTCATGAAAATAACAAAAGAGCAAAATAAACGTAATAGAATACAGTAAAAAAATGGAATAAATTATTTTCAATCAATGCAAATTCTGCGCTTGAAGGCGGCACAATGTCATCCAGTTAATGTAATGGATGAAATTTGTATTATTTCAAATTAGTTTATTTTTGTGTAAATTATTATGGTCTCGTTGAGAAAATTTCAGTTGTAGCTTCCAAAATACGCATTCTTGTAGTGATAAAAATCGCTAGATGTGGTAGCAAGCAGTTTTATTAATTTTATTCTGTTCATGCGGATAAAAGTAGTATATAATGAGGGAGTAGCCACACAGAAATGAATCACAATTGAAAAGTTCAACCTTTCACATCGTTTTCAATATTGTATCAAAAATATAGGTTCATGTTGTAGCCATACTATGAACTAAAATACGTGTGAAAAATTTTTAAATATTTGTTTGAAACATTCATTCCAGAGAAATCATGTGCACAGTCACAGGGCCGGATTAATCATTAACAAACTAAGCACGTGCTTAGGGCATCAGTACTAAAGGGGCATCACCAAAAAGATATCATATGGTATTTTTTTTTAATGCACGATTTTTTTTCAACATCCATCATCCGATAGAAGATCCTAAAATTGTAAGAACACTTGACTGTATAGTTGAAGATCATTATCACAAGGATGGCACGAAAGATGAGAATCTAATAATGTTGCAAACTAGACTTCACATTATTGCCATTTTTCGATTAGCTTTTCACAATTTTCATAAAGTACGCCAAGGGCTGTCTTAACATTATCATACGCCCACATACAAAGCGACTTTTCTGAAAGAGGCACTACTACCTTGCTAAAAATTCCTACCTACCTATTTGCATATTTACTCTTGAAAATCGGAACCAGATCTAATTGCCACTTGGTTGCCAGAAATGACCAGATGGGCCCCATGCAGCAAACTTAGTTATACAGAATAAGGACATGATTTTTGTGGGTCATTAGTGGATCAACTGTGTAGTTTGATCCGTAGAAGTAAAAGAAATGCTACCAGGGGTGTAAATTACAAACTTGACAATGTATCTAAAAAGAAAAAATACCCAATACATATAACGGTGAATCGTCAGAAATAAGATACCTATTGGCAGGACCGCAACTGGATACTTGGTTAGCCGGGGCAACTACTGATTTAGGAACCCCCCACCCCGTAATGCTGAAGGATAGGTTGAATTTGCGCCCCCTTTTGTAATGCGCCTGGGGCACCAGACTCACCTGCTCCCCCCCCCCACTAGTTGCGGCCCTGCATATTGGTAATATTATGGCCATTATAAGATTCAATGGTTCCTCCTTGGAGTGTTGGTATAGCCTTTATCCATCGACCGTTCTTCGTAGTGGTATGGTTATAATTTAAAAAATTCTCAAAATATGACCAAAAATCACCCTGTACGAGTCTTGAGGATCAAAATACAGTGTACACAAAATAGAAAATGTAAATTTTTGTACGATCCCCCCCCCCCCTCTAACTTCCAATGAGACAGTTGTTGCTCTTTCTCTTCTGAGCCCAACAAACAGATCACATGTCTTTAACTGCATTATTCCATGAGATATTTAAATTCACAATCGGAAATTGGTCCGGGCGTGGAAGAATTTCGCGGCCCAATGCAAAAAAAAATTTTTGCGGCTCCCTATAAAAACATTTTATGTAGTTGTTCCCGAATTAAAAACTTTTCGAGTTGCGAACATAAATCTTGGAGGGGAATTTTTTTTCAGAGAGAACGCATTTTATTACACTAATTTTTTTCATTATTTCAGGAACGCGTTGATGGTCTGGATCGTAATCAAACAGAATCCATTGAAAGAGAATGACATTTAAATTAATTTTACAAAATTCATAGATTATTAATAATAATTAGCGCGTGGTCCAGCTGCTGACATCGTGGCTCGAATTATACAAATACAAATACAAATACAACGCCACAACAGGCAAATTGCCCAACGAGGTGGTTGACTTAAGAACATCATGGATCACGGAGCCATTTTTTGGAGGCCCTACCTACTACTGCTACACCACAAATGCACCCCCCCCCGCGGAACCCCCCAACGAACCCTCCAACGAATCAGTACATGCGGGAATGTGCGTGTACGTGTAGTGCAACCTGACGTAAAGCTTGTTTCTGTGTAATGTTTGTTATGTGTAGTGCTGCCATCTGCCACCAGTTTTTCTAACTATGAGTGAAGTGTTATGATTGAATGATTTATCGTTGTAGGACTGTTGCTCTCTGTGGCGAGACTTTTTAACGGGGAGATCGGCTCGCATTTGCGCCTTGAAGTTGGGAACCACAGAAAACCAACTTCAGCCGACCACAGTCGGCTGAAGCTGCCACTTCGAACAGTCATAAAATTTTGTCATACTTTTAAAGCGCTTCATCATCTCTTTATCAAATATACGTTGCAATTCGATAACTGATCATTTTTCGAATTTTTTATTGCTATTTTTGTGTAATTAATGTAAATTAATAGAAGTAAAGGAATCAAGTACTCGAATTCCATGACTTCTACAAGAGTAGGGCTGACAGGCAGGATCGTCGTAATAGCACCATAGCCCCCCCCCCCCCCCCGAGCCAATGGATTTTTTGGAGGCCCTACCTGGAAAATTCTCGAAAAATTCAACTACGTCTCGTTTTTCTGATTCACCTCTTCTCTTGATGACCTTCGGGCACGGCCGGGGTGGAAGCATGCGTTAAGACGGCACTGCCTAAGGCTCGCACCATGCGTCCTCCTTTTTCAAACTGGTAACCCTATCTGAAGACCACATAATCTGTGTTTTCACTTATTTGTTCGATCATCCATATTGTCCGTATGTTTTTGTGGAAAGAAATAATTATTTTTTCTACATAAAATCGATTGTTGCAAATGTACGAATTTTGTTTACGAAATTTTCGTCTCATAAAAAAATCCCAAGCCAAAAACTGACAAAGAATCTCTCTTTCATCATCGCATGAGTTGCCTGAAATTTCGAGATTAAATGGCAGCACCAACAGAATATAAATCAAGCCTCTGGAGAGAGTAGGACGTCAGCGGTCTCCGCCTTGGCAGTGCTGAGAACTGTCCCCCAATATCTTTCGTCGGAACATCACGTGACTCGGTGAAAACAAACACGACCCCTCCCCCCCCCCCCCACTGTTATTTTCTTATGTCATAAATAGGAGTTTAAAACAATAAATGAAAAAATAATTTCAGCTTGGACGAGATAATTCCAAAATTAATGAAAGTTATAATTTCAGCATTAAAGAAAGATAATTTCAGCATTAATGGAAGAAAATATTCTAGAAATAATGTAAGAGATAATTACAGCATTGATAAAAGTGATAATTCCAAAATTAGTGAAAGAATTATTTAAAGAGATAATAATAAAATTAATGAAAGATAATTCCAGAATCAACGACAGAAATAATTCCAGAATCAACGACAGAAATAATTCCAGAATCAACGACAGAAATAATTCCAGCATTAATAAAAGAAATAATTTCAGCATTAATAAAAGAAATAATTTCAGCATTAATAAAAGAAATAATTTCAGCATTAATAAAAGAAATAATTTCAGCATTAATAAAAGAAATAATTTCAGCATTAATAAAAGAAATAATTTCAGCATTAATAAAAGAAATAATTTCAGCATTAATAAAAGAAATAATTTCAGCATTAATAAAAGAAATAATTTCAGCATTAATGAAAGAAACAAATCCAGAATTGATGAAAGCAATTATTTCAGAAGTAATGAAAGAAATAATAATTAATAAAGGAAATAATTCCAGAATTAATGAAGGAAAATTTCAGAATTAATGAAGGAAAATTCAAGAATTAATGAAAGAAATGATTCCAGTATTAATGAAATAAATAATTTAATCTTTTTTCACCTTTAGATGAGTTCTCTATCCTTTTTTAAATCTTTGAGACCCAATATTCAGAGACCGAACTAAACATTTCTATGGAAAAATTGCCAGGCGGGAACTTTGTTTTGACCAAGTGACGTAATTTCCTTGCATTTCATGTCGCTGCAGTCGCGGTGGCTGGATGCTCCCTCCTGTAATATATAATCTCTGTCGTCTGCTTCTCTCCAGGTTACTTGTTTTGGACGTCTCCTTGTGCCCTGAAAAATTAACTGAACTGGCAGTTCAAACTTCCAGTTGTGTTTGTGAGCTTAGCTTGTAGGGAACCGAACAAACCATCTGTCGTCTGCTCATTAAGAGGTTTTTCGTTTTGGACGCCTCCTTATGCTCGAATAAAATAGCCGAACTTATAGTTCGAATTTCCAGTTCAGTTCACAAGCTTTGTTTATAAGGAACTGAGCGGAATAAAGAATATAGTTTTTTTACTTATACTTCATCATCACCACATAATCGCTTTTAAATTTGACATTAGATGGCAGCACATTACTATAAAGTGGAGTGTCGAAAAATTTACTTTTTAGGATCTTACCTGTCGCCCGCTTGTGTGGAGGTATGTACTTTGTTTTGGATGTGCCCTTGGGTCTTGAAAAAATTACTAAACTGGAATTTTGATCTTTCAGGTCAGTTTTTAAGCTTTGTTTATAAGGAGCGTAGCTGAATGAAGAATTTAGTTTCTTATACCTGAGCTTCTCGTCATCACCACATAAGGCACTTCTGATTTTGAAAGTAAATAGCAGCACTAACAATATTTTTAAAAATGAATTTCTTAAAGTCTTCTAGAGTACTAAATTTTAGTTTTAATTCCCTTTTAAAATTGTTAGTGCCGTTGTGAATTCGCTGCAAATGCTACAAGGCAAAAAAAAAAAAAACAAAAAAAAACTGCTATTGGCGGACGGCGTAACATTTCGAGTCACCCAGTATATACGGGATTTGTCATTGCGTAACGCAGTGACAAAACTGTTCATGTGAACATAATAATGATTCATTATCAGGATTTCAAGCCCATCGGAAAATATAAATAAGGGGCTATTCAAGTATTACGTAAGCAGATTTTCAGTAATTTTTGACCCCCCCTCCCTCCTCTGTCAGCAAAATTTCGTCAGCAGCTTAGAATATTACATATCTTCAAAAAGGGATGGTTGATGACGTAAGCAACCTTCAAACACCCCCCCCCCCCTTGTCATCAAAAGTCAGCAAATCCGAAACCCCCTCTGAGTCGTTCGTTGACTTCAATTTCGATACGGTGAAAATCTGATATTTCGTTGGTTGATAACTAGGGGCTAAAAATCCGACATTCCCTGGTGAACTTGATCAATCACAGAGGAGCGGGAGTGAGTTACTCTCGAACCGGTCGTTACTTCGTGTGGAAGACTTCGGAAACTGTTCGGAACGTACAATGCGCGTTCTTGTAATGTTATAATATTCTGCGCTCTTTTCTCATCATTTTTTTTCTGGCTCATCTTTATTTTTTTTAATCAATATTTTCTATGTAGTTCTCTTTTCTTCATCAATATCCTGTTGGTTTTATGTATTGAGGTGTTTATGTATTTGAGGTTAATTGATTTTCTTTTATAATTATTTTTCCTACATTGTGTATTATTCTGTTTTTATTTTTCCTGCATTAAATACATTTTCCTGTAATTTTTCCTACATCGTGTATTACCCTGTAATTACTTTTCTTACATTACATATACTTTTCTGTTTTTATTTTTCCTGCATATTAAGTACATTTTCTTGTAATTATATTTTCTACAGTAAGTATACTTTCCTGCAAAGGATAAAAAATCTGAAACCCCCACCTCGAGAAACTTCTACGTACGCCTATGCTTTCCCGTAATCAACTATTTGTTTAATTTGTCAACCCCTTTTAAATATGAATCAATAGAATTAAAGAAATCTTTGGGATGAAATAAAATAGAATTTACAATGTCTAAGTCTCTTCGCTCATGCCGTTTCCATGATTTATTCAATGTGGGAAGGAACCAAAAAAAATAAAGCTGTCTAAATTCATTAACATTTGCACTTTTAAAGTGCTTTACTACAATTCCTGCTTGTATCACTGAACTTTTGTGACAAGCTTATCACTTTTGAATTTAGAAAACTAATCATTTCCACAACCCTTAAGGTTTTTCTTGACTTGATGCTATGGATACAACACATCCTCAGACCGATATTTTGGGATTAGCTCATGATTAATGGTAAGCTATTAAAAGTTATTTTAGCCCCACTGTTTGGGATGGTCAGCTCAAGTTGGTTTTTCAATTTTAAGGTGCAAATATAAGCCAAACTCCCATTTAACCCTTTAAGTGGTTTTTCCTGATCAGCATTATAATTACCACATTTGAAATTGCCAAACCTGGCCATTACGTGTTTGGCTTTCCATGAAGAGAAACCTTTTTGTATTATTTATACTGAGCATATATTTATTTTTTTTCTTGCTTCTTCTTATCTTAACCTAGAACAATAGCTAACCCCCCCCCCCCCCCCACACACTGACAGTTCATTGGTTGGAGGGGAGTGGAAAACATGTTTTATTGTAAAAACAGTTTCACTGCATGAAGACAAAATATTTCGGGGTGACAGAAATAAAGCAGATCAGGTTTGACAAGATATCTCAGGATTGCCGCTGAAAGGGTAAAAAAAAGGTCTCTTTGGACAGAGCAACATGGTCTGAATGTATAATATTAAAAATTTAATGCATGATCATGTTTATTTTTAATATTGTAGAATCGTGCCCTAATGTTTTATTGATGGCCTTATCCTCTCGGCTTTTAGAATAATTGTTTATTCTAGTTTATATCTGCTTATCTACTGCATATATATGTTTATCTTCAATGTTATAGAACGTCTGTGATCTCATTATGATTTCGATGATCCTCTCTGCTATATCAAGAAATTGCTTATTCTATAAAGTATAAAAAGTCAAAACACCATGTACATCTGCACAGTATTACAGAATACTATGAAAAATAGCATTTTCAACCTATGGAAATACAAGTAGCAATTAAAAAAAAATTTCAATTTCAAAATATATACAATCATGTTTATTTCAAATTGCCTTTGGGACTATGACATAGTGTGTGCAACTTTATTTATGTTAAACGTCATTCAATAATATGACTTAGTAAAAAATTTTGTGTTCAAAAATTTTTTCCCTTTCACTGTGTATAATTATTTGTACATTTCTATTCTCGCAACGGTTCAAATATTACGTAAGCACCAATAGGGAAAAATAGGGTTTTGTATTTGCTTTTAATACCAAGGAAGGGAGGGATTGGAATGATTATCTAAGCATTTGGATGAGAACATATTGGCATGGCTTTATTCAAATCGGGTTTGAAGAAAAAAATCGATTATATCATCAGTTTATTGAGGGAGGACATATAACTACAGTACCTTGGCTAACAAATGCCTCCGCTAGTGAATTTTTTTGCGAACAATTTTTTTTCTCATCGTTTTTCTGCCTTGGCTAACGGATGCGGTTAATGAACATTTTCTTTGATACAAATACAAGCAATGACATGAATCAGCTGCATCATGAGCTGAATTTAAGTTAATCATTGTCAGAATGTCACTCGAGCATTGATTTACACACATCCCCTTTTTGTAATCTTTTCTCCAGATGGACCAAAACACAAATGGATGGGGGACACCTACACACTCGATTGTGTTAACACTGGCTTAAGCAGAATAAAGCTGGTGTTTATTGTGTGCATAGTTTAAAATAAAAAGATCTTATGTATCTCATACTCCTATAAATTCTCATTCATTCCAATTTCAAAGCTATTCATTTTAGCGTTTGGTCAGTTTTTATCGTCTTTATAACATTCCTTGGTATTTTAAAACACTTATCTTTAAATTTTGAGCCATACCTGGAATAAATTAAACAATATTCCATAGAAATTTATGGGAAATTGTGTTTCAACAAACAAAAGTGATTCTGAAACGAATATACGAACGAATTATGAACATACAGTACTGTATCCTCAATCAGAGCCGCAACTAGATACTTTGTCACCCAGGGCAAGCCGGAATTTTGGCACCCCATGCATAAAGAGGAAGCAGTTAAGGCTGAATTTGGTGCCCCTTGTGGTTCAACGACCGGGGCACCAGACCCACCTGCAGTCCTGTCCTCATTTCCAACCAAATCGAATACAGTATCTCATACAACTAAAAACATAATTATCAAAAATTTCCTGTTAATTGAGCATTCATCGCACTGATGTAGATTTTTAATAGAATCATTCTCCACCCTTTTAATCAAAGCATTGATATGTTATTTGGAAAATTATGCATCAGTACTTGGACCAGATCAAGGTGATAGCCACATTTGACATTTTAATGAAACTCACAGGGCACTAAGATATGCTATACATATTAGTAAACAGCTCAGCAAACCATGCGTTGAAAATTGTTGTTTAGATGAAAGGGGTTTTGAAACCAACTTGATCGATGCTCTTCTGGGCATTCAAAATGTACATGTACTATTAAGGAATCAAAAAGAGATATTTTTAGTTTTGCTGGCAAGATGTTAGTAAAATATTATAAAGCACAATGTCAATTGATGGTTGTTTCGTTGATTCGTAGAGGTGCTCACCTCAGCAATGCAATGTCCTGGAATCCCGATCTATTCTCCTAGGTTGCTTCAGATCAACAAGAGAAGTAAAGAGGAGGCGGGGACTTACACAGGACCTACACTGCCTTTAAATGGGGACAGGGTAAAATATTTCCTCTCCTGACAAGCTTTCAAAAAAGATTTTAAATTTACAGAAATTAATCAAAACAGTACACAGATACAAGATTCATCGAAAGACTGGTTATTTATGGAGATGAAGATTACAAGGAAGAAAATTCATCACTGCCCCCACGGGGACTCGAACCCCGGTCTCTTGCTTGACGGACGAGTGCTCTACCATCTAAGCTATGGACGCAGATAGAATATTTCAACCTTGGAGCGCATATATATGTTGAAAGGCACCGTACATGGATGGCGTCAACAATCAACTAATAGCTCGTGAATGACAAAGGCCAACCAGATGACCATATGAATATAGAAACGTCCTCTCCACTTGTCAATACAAGATTCATCGAAAGACTGGTTGTTTGTGGAGATGAAGATTACAAGGAAGAAAATTCATCACTGCCCCCACGGGGATCCGAATCCCGGTCTCTCGCTTGCTGGACGAGTGCTCTACCATCTAAGCTATGGAAGCAGATAGAATATTTCAACCTTGGAGCGTATATATATGTTGAAAGGCACCGTACATGGACGGCGTCAACAGAACGGAGCACTCGTCCGGCAAGCGAGAGACCGGGGTTCGAGTCCCCGTGGGGGCAGTGATGAATTTTCTTCCTTGTAATCTTCATCTCCACAAATAACCAGTCTTTCGATGAATCTTGTATTGACAAGTGGAGAGGACGTTTCTATTTAGTACACAGATATTTTTCTACGATATTTCATTTTAAAAAAATTATTTGAATTTAAATTTTTAAATTCAATTTTTATCTCTTAGAGGTCACTGGGGGGGGAGGGTGTACATTATACAATATATTATTATATCCCCCACCCGCGTATCTCTCGAGAATGGGGAGGGCAGCCGAAGCCCCCCTCTGGTTAATAACGGTACTAATCTAGAAGGTTTTGGTCCAGTTTACTTGATTTTGCTGACAAGTGGGGTGTTGGGTAAAAAAAATCGAATATAATTTTGCTTAAGTAATACTTGAACGGTCTATAGTTACGGCCCAACCACTTCCTTTTTGGAACAATTTTAACTTTTCTCCAGCTCCGAAGGTTTCAATCTGTTGTTTACACCTCTCTAAACAGTGTTTACGCCGCTAAATTCACGGTTCGAGAGTAACTGATTCCCGCTCCTCTGTGATTGGTCGAGTTCACTAGGGAATGTCGGATTTTTAGCCGCTAATGTTTGATGTCGCTGCAGTCGCGGTGGCTGGATGCTCCCTCCAGTAGTCCCACAAGTTGATAGCCCTGCTTAATTCAACTGTAACTGTAACTGTAAGTCCCACAAGTAATGTCGTCTGCTGTCACCAACCAGGTTACTTGTTTTGGGCGTCTCCTTGTGTCCTGAAAAAATTACTGAACTGGCAGTTCGAACTTCCAGTTCTGTTTGTGAGCTCAGCTTGTAGGGAACCGAACAAACAGTCTGTCGTCTGCTCATTAAGAGGCTCTTTGTTTTGGATGCCTCCTTTTGCTCAAGTAAAATAGCCGAACTTATAGTTTGAATTTCCAGTTCAGTTCACGAGCTTTGTTTATAAGGAACTGAGCGGAATAAAGAATATAGTTTTTTTACTTTATACTTCATCATCACCACATGAGTCACTTTTAAATTTAACATTAGATGGCAGCATATTACTATAAAGTGATTTGTGAAAAAGTTCACTTTTTACGATCTTACCTGTCGTTTGCTTGTGTGGAGGACGGAGGACCTTTATTTTGGATGTCTCTTTGGGTCTTGAAAAAATTACTGAAACGGAATTTTGATCTTTCAGGTCGGTTTATAAGCTTTGTTTATAAAGAGCAAAGCTGAATGAAGAAATTAAGTTTTTTTATACCTGAGCTTCTCGTCATCACCACATAAGGCACTTCTGATTTTGAAAGTAGGTAGCAGCACCAACAATATTTTTAAAAATGAATTTCTTAAATTATTCTAGAGTATTAAATTTTAATTCCCTTTTAAAATTGTTAGTGCCGTTGTGAATTCGCGGCAAATGCTACAAGGCAAAAAAAAAAAAAAAAAAAAAGCTGCTTTGGTGGCGTAACATTTCGAGTCACCCAGTATATACGGGTTTTGTAATTGCGTAACGCAGTGACAAAACTGTTCCTGTGAACATAACGATTCATTATCAGGATTTCAAGCCCATCGGAAAATATAAATAAGGGGCTATTCAAGTATTACGTAAGCAGATTTTCAGCAATTTTTGACCCCACCCCCCGTCTGCTTGCTTTGTGGTCACGTCATTTACCCACATTTATATCCCGGGAGGGACAGAGCATGGGTGGTGTTTGGTCTGTCGGATGGATATTGGGATCATCTTTCTGAAAATGTAATTCTTGCTTTGATTTTGGGGAAATATGGTCAGCCAAATGATACTATTTATCTTTGACAACACAAATCAAACTTCACTGATTGCGCTATCCATTAAGAAAAAAAAAACTCAATTACATCCAGGGTGCACCGATTTAAATCACTTTTTTCTTTACATATAACTTCAATGTGATATTGAAGTAACTTGGTATGGTGTGCATGTTGCTCATGTGTGGTAAAGTTCATGATTGAAAGAAGTGCAGATGATCTTTGGAGTAATAATTTAATCCCTAGATACAATACTGAAAGATAGCTGCTCTCTCTAGATTTTGTGCACAAAAAAAATTGCAGAAAAATAGAGGGTGTTGAATTTAGCACTTAACTAAACTGCACTAAGTTTTTCAATGCATTACAATGTGACACTAGGGCTTCCCCGATTGAAAAACAGGAATAATTTTTTGTATAAAGCCTATTAGGGCATAGAATTCACTAGGCCCCTAATTGTCGATTCAAAATAATAAATGTTGCACCAACACAAATATCATTGGGCTTTTCACATTAAAATATTTAGTTTGCTTAATCTTTTACCAAAACTCTTTGAATCTGTGAAATTAAATGTGTAAACAATTAAGCAACATCATGCAAGTCTGAAACACATCACAAATTGTGCAAGAAACAATCTTATCAATAGAATTTGTTTTATTCAGTTGATACTGAATGGTTCTTTGTGTGTACATAGAGTGAATTGAAATACTGAGTTGCCACCACGCATTCCCTTCAATGGGAGGGGAGCCTTCATGAATAAAATCATGTTCTACAAGGAAAATGTTACTCCATGAAGTTAATTGGGACTCAACGACCTTTCATGTTACATAAACAGATTTTTTGCTTCTAGTTTATTCATTAATGCGGAATAAAATTTGAGCAATTAAGAGAAAAAAGCAGGTGAAAATATGCATTCTTAATGATTAACAATATTTGTTTTAATTAATAAGCATTTAGTTAATGTTAATTAAAAAAATCAGATTTAAATAAAATTGATTTTTTTTCCATACCCTGATTCAGGGCCGTCATTTCAACTTTTTCCAGGGGGAGGGGGGCAAAGAGCATGTACTAAAGGTACGCATACACATATATATATATAAATACATACATACCATTTGTAGTGTATTTTCAAAAGTGCCCCCTCCTAAATGACGGGCCTGCCCTTATTACACCTAAATAGTTCACACACACAGGGGTGGCAGAAATATTTAAAGACTTGTGGTCGCTCACCTCGAGCTTTGTGAAGATTTTGATTTCTTAATGTTGAGTGGTAATTACAAAACACATAGGTTGAGAAACACTTCTGAGAAAAAACTGATATAGAATTCATAAATATATACTTAGGTTTATTTCAATGTCATAGTATATTACAAGTTCACTGTCAAAGAGAATAAACACGTTTGAGTCATATGGAAGATACAAATTAGCTCAGAAAACCTAGCATAACTATGAGATATTAAACTATCATGATAATTCAATAACATGAGAGAAACAACTATAGCCCCGTTTACATTTGCTAAATATTGCGGTAGCATTGGGAGTTCTAGCACCCACTTGACTTTTTTCCTTCGTAAGGAAAGTCATTGGTGAAAATTCTTGAAATAGGTTTTAAACCCGCCTTTTCTATTACCCATGTAAACAGGACTTATGATTACCTCCTGGCACATTTGCTAGCCATTGTTAAAAAAAAAGTAGGCTGGTTTGCAGCCCATCTTGCCTCTGGTTTTTGTATCTCAATGCCAGGAAATCCAGACAAGACCAAATCAGGTATTTGATTTGTCACATCTCTGACTCAACAACCTTTGGAATATTCAGTGAGAGTGTCTTATCCACCCAGCTTGAAAAGAACAACATTCCTTTTTTTTCTTCTTTCAGTACAGGCAAAAACATTTAATAACAGCAGAATTAAACATTTCAGGCCACTACTACGAATTAGAAAAATAATTTTAATGACCCAACACTGCCACCGTTGGTAAGACATCCCTGAATTTAGTCATAGTTCTAAATTTCTCTAACCACTGGTTGATTACAATATTCTATTTCAATATAAGAAACTGATAAGTATCAAATTTATAAGTCTATAGAAACTTTTGTCAATTATGCATATGACTCGGATTTTTATGACCTAAAGATGAAAAGTCATTGCTGATAGGTAAAAAAAACTTGAAATTCAGGTTTTTTAACTGATCAGCCATGTTTTATTTTTAGGTCAAAAAAAATTTGAGCTCTAATTATGAAGCTTTGACATGCACACAAATCCTGTAATCACAATATTCCTTCGAAGCTTCATGCGCGCACACAGACACAAAATTACACTACAAAGCAGTAGCTCCCAACCTGGGACATGCGACGGGCCGCTCTGGTAGGGCCGCAACTGGGGGGATCTGGTGTTCAGGTGCCAGACCATAGGGGACACATATTTTACAATCCAATGTTACAAGGGGATGCAAAAAATTCTGTGTTTGCCCTGGCTGACCAAGCATCTAGTTGCGGCACTACACTCAGGGATGGGGGGGGGGGGGAAAGAGAATAAGCAGCACTGATGGGAAAAATAAGTTCATTTATGGCACCATACACAAGGAAGTACAAAAGCTTTCTGAGCGTTTCCAGGAGTGTAACACCACCTGCCACTCATTTTTAGAGGTATGTAAGCTACCCACCCATCTCTAGGAGTATGAAATAGCTGCCGAGCTTGGAGAAGATTTTAAATTCAAAATTTTCCTTAAACTGGATTTGAACCTGCTGCGCCAAGCTGCTCAAAAACCGGTTCTTGTGCCACGTTTGCAAAAACGGCTTTACAAAAAACTAATATACGATGAGATAAGACAAATATAAAATGGATTTATGAAAAATCAAATGGAAATTTTTCATAAATACAAATGAAGTTAATTTTTCCCACTTTGGAAAAATGTGACATTGCGCTAGCTATAAAAAAAAGCGTAAAGTGGGAAATCATCCTCCCAACAGCAGATTGAATTACTACCCGTCATTACTACACCCTGGGAGATGGAATATAAATTCAGGGGACTTAGCAGCTATGGTACGAGCATCAACAATGTGGCATGCCTAAAAATATACAAGCCTTTTATGCTTTTCCAGAGATCACCCGAAACAAACAGTTGGGAACCACTGCTATAAGACATTAATGCTTATAACAAATCATGTATCATTTTACCATGCAGATATAAAAAAAAGAGAACGCTGCTCATTGAATGACATCTGAACAACCGTGTAACAAACAATATGAAAATAACTGACAGACGTTCACATGTAAAACAAAAAAAAAAGAAAAAGAAAAAAAAAAAAACAAAGTTACGAACCATGAAAATCAAATACATACCAGATTTTCTACATAGGCGATTTCTTCCCCCACACCAAATAAAACAAAAAAGCAAAACCTAATATATTGGAAAATTTTCGATCATTTCCATGAATGTTACAAATCTCACGAATTGGACTAGACAACCTTGATGTAATACACAGTGCTTAATAACTAGAAATTCATGTAAAAAAAAACTATTTTATACTACTAATTAACCCCTTAGTTACCATAGGTGTACATATATATATGCCCTAGGGAGTTTACACATTAACTGCCACAGGCATATGGCATATTTATATGTCCTTACTCTTTGTGATAAAAAAAAGGCACTGGGGAGTGGATAAGATTTTGTTGTCAGTTAAGGGGTTACGAAACTTGAATGCAAGAATTTTTTTTTTTATAGATTTAATATTTCTATCGTGAACATCCTGAAATACAATACTCAGTATACTCTTGATAATCCAGCATTTTCAGGAACGTTTTCTTCAATTAACTTCCAGTAATAAGCCTAATCTGATATATGCTGCATTAGTGAGTTACAAAGTTTTCACAACCATCCGTCCACCATAGTATTGCAAAAGTTATGTGGGTTGTTATGTGAAGGCAATTACACAAGATCATAGTACGGCAGCTGTAAAGCAGAACGGTCATGTGCAATGTTGGCCCTCCTCCTTTTGTAATGGTCTCCTGTCAGCACGAAATCTTTACGTCCAGAATAGCTTTTTTTTGAATCAGAATAGGAACATTTTGGAGCCGAAAAGCATGGTGTTTCCAGCAAGAATATTGAGAAGTAATGGTGAAATAGAGTAACACTGAAAGGGAACATACACAGCAACAAAAGTAATCAGTGGCACCACTAGAGACCAAGATATTCGATACGTTGGTCTGGCAATTTCAAAAAGCCATAGGCCCCAGTATGCTTAAGACATTTAGCCAATTTGATTGTCAGCTGCTTGTTGTCCCATCATGAAGGTTATCATTGGAGCCCATGGGTTTGAATCGGAGAACATAGAAAACAAGTTCTTTACCTACCGATCCTGGGGTGACCACAGATTGGCACCTCAATTTCTCACCCAACTCCAATACTAGTAAATTGCCATATGACTATGACCAGAGTAAATGTGCGGTAAAGTAGTGGCCTGGGACAATGACCATAATTTTTTCCAGTGTTATAAATTCACTATACTTGTGAGAAGTTTGGCTTGAACCCCCCCCCCCCCCCCAAAATCTCAGCCAAGGGATCATGCCCACAGCTATTCGAATACCTTTTGCCAGGTGAAACATTTCATGATTTGGTGCAAGATAATAGGCAATTGAAACACTGGTTGTCATGATGCTAGAACGAAAATTACACAACCAACGTTTTTCACGTGACTTCATTTTTTTAGGGGGTGGGGGACAGACTTTATCACAGAAATTAGAGAATTTTTCCCTGAAAGTTTTTTTTTAGGATCATGGAAAAAAAATTCTGGAAACGAATTAACTTTTTGGGAATCCAAGAGAGTTGGCAGCTATGCCAATACAATAGTTTTTCCCTCTGAAATGGCGGCATCTTCAAGCTTCTGTAGAAACTTGTATTAATTCTTATGAGGTAATAACAGGCACCCTCAGACCTTGCACTGCTCTTGAAGATGCAGCAATGGAAATTGCTGAAACTTATGAAGGGGGGGGGGGAAGATCATATACAAGTAAATATAAGTTAAACCTGTATGAAACGGAATGCCAAGACTGAAATATTGTTTTAGACAGATTACTGCTTCTATTTTGTGAAACTGAAATCATTGAACAGACTATATTTTGACGCTGTTTAAGGCTGAGATTACACTATAAAATTCTTAGGTAACTTTGAGATTACTTCTATAAAACATGAAAACTGCAACCAATAAACACATTGGTACATCTGAGTAAATGTAATCAATAGGGTGTTTTTTCAAGTTTGTAAATGATTCTTTATCAAATTTTTATAGCGTGATCCCGGCCTAAGACAGATTTCCATCCCCGACAGGTTTCGCTGTATTTTTAAGGTGAGCAATCCCAACAACTTTTAATTTTTTGTCCATACTGTTTCAATTTAGCAATGAAACAAGAAAACGACACATATTAGATGCTATCTCATAAAGTAACGTCCGAGTGGCATCATGGGAAGATGCTCGTCTACCACAGTGAAGGTTTCAGACAGGTCCCAACCTCAAGAGGAAACCTATAGTTTGTGCATGCGAGAATGACCAAAATATTTATCTAGAGAGCAATGGACCATACCATATCAGTGAGCAACATTGTTTAGAAGTTTCATCCTCTGATTGTTAGAACTGTCCTGGGAGAGAATTATTTTGATAATCTTTACTTTGGGAGATAACTTCATCACACACCAACTCCAACCATATCGCTATACTGCAATTTACTGCCGTTAAAGAGTTGGGTTGAAATGAAGGCACCATTCATCGGTGGTCACCTCAAGCTCATTAGGGGAAATATCTATATTCTGCCCAGGATCGAACCTTCACTGTGGTAGACTAGCATCTTGCCACAATGCCACTCTGGGCATTAAAACAATCACCAAGAATTTTAGGTTTTTTCCTTCCCTAAGAACTTCTATAATAGAAATGAACTCATTAAAAAACATATGAATAACCCTGAAAATTGAAAATAAACAGCTCTATTTACCCAAGTCTGAAATCAAGGAAACTAGCTCCACTCACATTTTATATAACTAAACTATCAAATAAGTAAAAAAAAACCCCATGGAGTAAATTAAAAAAAAAAACCAGCATCTAGTACTTATCGGTTATGAAACCCAGAGAATTTTGGTGACTTTTTTTTGCGAAAGTAAAAAAAAAAAATTCAGTTGGCAAGTTCTCCCATGTGGCCAAATTTATATGTTCATGGGTAGATGCCGTCACTAGATTGTTCAACCTGTGACAATGGTCACAAGGTGAGAGTTTAGTATGTGACTGACTGACATAACAGCCTAAAAGAGATGATTTAGTGACGATTCGCAAAGGATATTTTTAAGCAGAATACAAATTCATTAATTCTACGAAGTCCTCCCTCCTTGCCACCTGGCAATGGAGTGATCAGTGTGCAGTTCTGGGTTTGAATCTTGGTTCAGGCATGGATGTCTACTAACACTAACAAATTTCCTGGTCAGATCTTACGGACCTCTTGGGAGTATGTAAAATTTAATAACAGTGATCTTCACAAAGTCATGTATAACAGGGATTTTTCACCACTATATTAAGAGGAATAATAACCAAATTCCTTGGGCTGAGATACAGGGGAGGGCAGTGGTAAAGGGTAATGAAGAATGATCTAAATGTATTTCCGTAATATATATATATATATATATATGAATGAATTGACATTGTTTCCTCCCCACCCCAAACTTTCAAGTCTATCTTCGTCTATGCCAAATTCTGATGTAAAAAATTAGTGTTGAACAAGAGGAAAAAATAAGCTAAACCTTCCAAAATCCCTATTGAATGGCCAAAAAAAACTTTTGAGATACAGTCAGGCCCACGATAACAAACACAGATACTACAAATTCTCACATGTAGCCAAGTTTTTCATTTTCCCGTGAAGTTTCATTGTACATCTATGCTTATTTGGCAGGGGGTATGGATATAACCTATTTCACTTTTAACAAATATTTTTGCTGTTTTTTCTAGACTTTGTTTAAAAAAAAAAGCCCACACACAACTGTATTAAAAAACATCCAATAGGCTTATTCAAAATTATATGCGTGATCATCCATTACACAAACCATCCTGCCAATTACACTATCAAGAGATAGAATCGGCACTTGCTTCTAGGCAAATTTCATGTTTTTCTCAACAAAACTGAATATTTCATCAAGATTTGACAGCAATAAAGACACGTAACTTGTTTTCAGAGGGGGAAAAACAGTTTGAAGAGAATTTCATGAGGTAAAATCTCTAGAAACACCCCCCCCCCCACAAAATAGATATTTTTTGATTCAGTAAATATTTGACAAGTTTTTTGAGTCTTGGAGATATGTTAGAAATTTGGGAGATCCGCAGCTAAAGACATGCTATAGCATAGCGATTTAACTATTCATATATTAAAAATATCAACATTATTGAATGTAAAAAGAACAAACACAGAATTTCACGTGAAAAAAAAAATCTGCCAAAAGCACAGCACTGCAAGTGATCACCAAAATTCTCAGATCCCATAGCTGGTAAGTACCCAGAATGGAAGTATTAAATCAAGCTTTCATGATTTAAAATTCTCAACATGATCAGTGTTCAGTACAGATTACAATAACCACCAACACCAAAAATCAGACATGCAAAATAGACCCATATATGTACTCATTTCTATTCAATCTGTCAGACCAGACAAGGCACGGTATATTAGTCCTTTACCAATGTTGGTTGGGCCATGCTGGAGAATATTCAATAATCTGGCATAATATTACGTATCTGCCAAGTTTTAACCAAGGAAATGAGCTATCGTAATTGCAATATACACTATTCGATGTATGCTATTTTAAGAAATTCAAATTCACTCTCATTGACACATTGTTTCCTTACAAGAGCAGAATTTCACATTACCAAATGCTACCACTGAACACAAAACAAACATTTAACCGAGGATAATAAAAGAATAAACATAATCACGCAACAAAAACCTTTCTTCGCTTTTCAATCTTTTCTTGAAAGTAGAAGGAAAAAAATATCATATAGTCAACAGTTTTACAATAAATATATGTATATACAAGAGTCTTAATTAAAAAAAAACTATTTACACACAAATATTATGGGCAAAGGATTATCTGCCCGCGTTCCGGACTTTGAAAGATTCGATCCACTGGCATATCTGCTCAAGATTTGATTCCATATCGTCTGGAGTGTTACTTGGCAACTTGTGTACTATGTTCGAGTCGTAAGCTTCCTTGGCCTCGTCGAGTATGGTTTGGAATATTTCACACTGCATATTATTTTCAAGCTTCTTACCTTTGTAACCTCTGTGAAGAGAAAAATTACGCCTTAAATCATAGAGTATAACAAAACACATATCAAATGAAATGCTAATGATTTGATCAAATGGTGCTCTTTCTAGACAAAAAAATCTCAAGAATGTCTATATTTTGTGAATCGTTGACATGCTTTTCTTAGGATGGAGGAGGATACACTACAAATTACTTTTTGTACCAAGGACCAGACCATGTAGGAGGTGATAGGGGCCCCTTAAGATTATCCAATCAACCCCTTAAGCAAGTATGGTCCAATGAAGAGCAATAGGGATGATTGTCCCTCCCAAGAATTAAATAAGAAAAAATTTCCGTCCCAAATATGAGACGATCCAATGAACATACACAAGTCACCCTCTCCCAACACACTGTCCTGGATCCAAGCTTGTTCTGAAGCGGGTAAGAGGCAACTTTCTCTAACAAAGACACGAACACTGCACAAAACATTGGGCTGCTATATTTTGAGACATTTCTGATACTAGTAAATTACAGTGAAGTCTCAAAAGTTCGTTTTGGATGAACATACGCGATTGAATTTTTTGAAATTCTTTAAAATGACATTAACCCAAAAGCAATTCATATATCTGGCTCCATTATATTTTAATAACCTGCCAAATGAAATAAAATATGAAAATGAATTAAGAGCTTTCAAAAAAATAATTATCAATTATATTAATATTTTACTACAATAGGAAGGTACTTCTTGGCCCCCAGTATACAGTGTTGTGTCACCTAGGCCTTTGAAATATTTGTCTATCTGTATACTTGTGTTTTGTTTAGTACTTGCTAATATATGAAAGTGTTTGCCACCACAGAAAAATTGATGTTTGTATACTCTGGACGGATCAAGCGATCCCTTGAGTAGAATACTGTATTTATATATATATTGAGTTTATTAAGAAAGGAGAAAAAAAAATTCTAATTTTAAATGTCTGTTTTTTGCCCAAGAATAAGTTTTGATTAATTTTCCCCACAAATGTAAGTACAGTGGCACTTCAACGTACATAAGCAATTCCTTCCAAGACTGACCACGTAAGATGAAAAAGACCCAAGCTGAGGCAAAATTTTCCATTGGAAATAACTCTCTACTCAGAAGGATTGTTAATATACCAATTTTCTTTATTTTTTCCTGTCTTTTCATATTCCTTTGATGCAGCTATCTCGGGGAAACATTTCTGTACAATGAAACGGCACATGAAAAGCGTTAGTGTATTTAGAAATGTATCCGAGAGGAAAAATAATTTTAGGATGACAACATGTAAATGCAAGGCAGCGCGAGTCGATATAGGGAATTACTGTAATTTCAACTAAAGGGGGTATTGATCTCTAGTACAGGGACCTGCCTCTGTGGTGGTCAAGTGGGTATAATGACCGACTCACATTGTGGGGGTCTGGGTTCAAACCCAACCGCCGCCACAGTAGTGGTCGGCTGAAATGTTTTCTGCGGTTTTAGACTTTAAGGTGCGAATGTGAGCCAATCTCCCAATTAAAAAAGTATCACCACAGAGAGCGACATGCTTACAACAGTAAACTCTTTCATCATTACACTCCTCACTCACAGTTGGAAAAATAGATGCAGGTGACAGCACTTAACAAGCATTACACACAGGCCCGTCGTTTAGGAGAGCAGGGGGATCGTTGCCTCCCCCCCCCGGCTTTTGCACACAGCTTCTTGGCAGTTCATAATAAAAAGAATGACATCTTTAATACTAATCTGCAATGAATTAAGAACAAAAACAAGTAAGAGTAAGTACAGATATTAAGTTCAAAGGAAAAAAATTAAAATAATTGAATTGGAGTGCTAATGTCGCTATATAAATAACGGCTACTACAGTAAGTGGAAGGTTGAGGGGGGGGGGGGGGGGAATGCCGACTCCATATTCCTCAATATTATACTTATCATAAAATCAAAATAAAGAGCTCTCACTTTGTGAAAGTAGTTTTCTCTATTATTTTTGGATAATTCAGGATGAACAGGACCGAATCTACCTAGTATGCACTACTGTAGACAAAACATTACCAGCAAAATTATCACAGATATATAAGAGTTTTTAAATTTTCTCCATAAAAACATATTTAAAGTATTAGCGTTCACTGCTTACCTTCTCACGAGACGGTCATACAACAATGTGTTATCTGTAGACAGGACGAAAACAATGTCGAACCAATTTTCAGGGAAAAAATCACATCCATGGTAGTCAACAACTTTTCCACCTTCTATTATTTTGTCCTCGATTTCGGAAACAACCTATAACATGAACACAAAAAATTAACATGTCACAATAACCGGGGGGGGGGGGGGGGGGGGGAGAATGAATGGTTTGATCACAACTATTTCTTCACTTTTAAATATAATTACATTCATCTGTAAGCCTATCTCCTTCAGTTAAATTTAAAGGCACTTTCTTACTACAGCAGCCTTGGTAAGAAAAAAAAAGAAACTGCTACAACATTTGATAATTGAAGCCTATAATGAAGGGGGGGGGGGGAAAGGCAAATTCCAACAATACGAATGTGTGTTTTGGAAACTTTTTTTAAATTGCCTAACTCCCTGGGCCTTGGGGACTGACAAAGATAACTACTTACCTTTTCTTTTTCTCAAGCAACCTCTTGTTGTACCTAAAAAAAGCAGTGATCTTACATCGCGGGAGCAGGGTTTAAGCTAGGGTCGCATTTTGCGTAAATAGTAGCCACTTTCGTAAAAATGTGTACAGGAAGTATGAAATGAGTAGACATCCAACCATCAATCATTAGATTAGCACTGTAGCATTTTGCTAAAGCGTTCCCCATTTTAGTTGTTTTGCGAAAGGAATTTTTATCCAGTTTAAAACCTATGTCGAAGACCTCATGAGACAATAACAGTAAAAAGGATAAGAAAAAACAAAACTACCAAAAAATGAAAAATAAAGCCTAAAATTTATGAGAAAAATTACAGTAAAACCTGTCTTCAAGGGAATCGCAAAGGACAGATTTATTTCTGGTGAACAGAGGTTCAATTGACATGTGTAAAATTATGTAACTATCGTATGTAATTGAAAATAATTTAACCAGTCACGGTGCCTATGACGGCATTTGCAGACGTGCAGACTTTTCTGTCTTTTTCACATAGATATGACGAAATAATTTGTCATACATGTGCTGCCATCTCTGTACAGCCATCCTTCTACTTTATTATCTCATCACTAGATGGAGTTAACAATTATATTTCAAGGTCTGAGATTATTATTACTATTATCTTTGTCATGCTTTGCAAAGCTGCATCCCCATCGTTTTTGTTTCAATTTCCGACTGCCTTGCGAAGATGTATCTGTTTTATTACTCATATATCTTTTAGCAAAGGTTCAACTACTATGGTTCCACATAAATCCATCAACAGTATTTCTTTTAGTCACAGGACATTATGACTGCCCCTCCCCACTTTTGGGGTGTCATATTATGTCTCGACACATTCGAGCTATAAAAAAATATTTTAATGTTTCAAACTTCCAAAAAAAGGGGAAAAAAGGGGAAAGCATGCGCATCTTCAAAAAAAAAAAATGGGCACTGCGGGTAACGCTCGGAGAAATTAATTGGACAGTTGACTGGTTAAATATACATAAAATAATGTACATTATTTACACTACAATTACTAAATATTTAGGTTTTCACAACATCTGCATTAAGCTTAACCCCACACTTTTCATCTGAATCGACATTTATGTTCTCTTAGACATTGTGAAATTTTCAATGAGGGTGTCAATATCTCTCGTGGCGGGTTATGCACCAGGGAAGCAATTAGGATTTTGTGGGGGACAACATGACTTCGCTGCCCCAAACCACTGTCTGTAAAATTTGATGATTTGCCCACCTAAAATTTGCCAGCACCCTACACATTTTGCTGAACGAGCAACTGCCTCCCACCTGTCTAATTTCGGCCCTGCTTAACACTGCGATCACAGAAAGCAGCTTACATGCAATTTGCTAAGCCTTGGATATCATTTGGAAATCCAACCCTTACTGATTTCTCCTGTAGAAAAGCTTGCGTTTCTGAAAAATTTTGTCACAGTTTTAGAAAGCAACTGCTCCACTAACTACATATGGCTTTTGAAGGCAGAGCATCAAGTACGGAAACAGGTTTTGGTAATTTAAGGGTAAGTGAAGTAGAACTCACATTGAAAAGTGGAGATTGCTTAAAAATTTTGATTGAGTACTTTAACATTTTATATGATCCCTTGGTTGCGAAACAGTTGAAGTGTGAGTGAAGTTTCCTGTTAAGAGGGTACAGCTTTCTTCTCAGTTTCCGCATTAGACAGGTTCTATTTAATCTAGTTTTTACGATGTATATTTTGGCATTGAGAAATCACAGAACCAAAGATTTTTCTCCATTAAAGACAGGTTTTACTGTATTAATAAAATAAAAGACAAATTTTTTTCTTCTCAGAACAGATGAGGAGTCTTTAAGTACTGATGTGTAGACACTCTGATAATAGTTTTCAAAAAGCATTGATGAACAGCAAACGGGTATCATCCTTATGCGGATGGCATCACATAAACTCGGCCAAACAAGAATCAATTGGCTACCACATGTCAGACCAGACAAACATTGCTGCCAGAACCTAGGGGCCAAGGCAATTTGAGCCCCCAATGAGTTTTGTAAGGTCTGAGCCCCTCCAATAATTTCTGAAAAACAATGCAAAGCACCCTCCCTTATCTGCGTATGCGCACAAGTACTATATATACAGGATGACCAACAACTTTCAGCCCTCCCAATGTTTTGTTCAGGTCTGTGCCACTGCATGCAAATTTCTCTCAATACAGTGTCACATTCTCTCGACGGTATTTGTATGAGCACTGCTCTCTGGGTCCTTGGAAGTCACCAAATGATTCACACGGAAGTGCTGAAAACTTTCTCAAGGCAATCGTACGATTTCCAGCAATCAGAAATAATAACGGTTTCTGCAAGAACATATTTCTTCACCACCTGCAGCAGGATGACCTTGTCTAAGTTTGGAACCACTTCTACAAAACATCTTTTGGTGTCTCGGTTGTCAAACACTCAATCACCCTTAAAACGTTTATAGTTTTGTTTAGAAGTCTATCTGGATGACCATGTGCAGACTCAGATTTTCATACTGCTGGCTACAATTTCTTTTACACAAACTTCCAGACAGAAGATCATCCAGTCCGTCAATGTTTCTAGAGAGACTCTGTTCATAAATAATCCAGTAATATGTTGGTTTTCTTCACCCACAGATACAAGTTTCAAGATTTCTATCATGGGTAACCAGCTCTCACTGAACCTAGCAGCACCAAGAAAAGCCTTTGTTAATATTATGGGCAGGGCCAGATTTTAAATAATGTAAACTGCACGTCCACAGAAGGTGCCAACTGAAAGTGGCAGATTCTTTTGGGCGCCAACTGAAACGAGGCAATTTTTTAGGGTGCCTACTGATGAGGGGTATTTTTTTAAATGACCAAAATATCATTTGCTTACACTTGAAAAATGACCAGAACTGCCCCAGAAAAAGGGAGGAACAAGATAACTTCCTTTTGGAGCATTGCAGGTTGGGCAATCATAACTTGATACTTGATGCTATTAGACCCTACTGAATGTGAAAAACCACAATGGATTTCGGCTCAGTCAGGTGCAACCAATGAAAAAAACAAAAAAACAAATCAACTCTGTCATAGTAATAAAAGGAAAAAACCCCCACAAAAATGGACGAGAGGCAAAATAATGCTATAGCAGAAACAAAAGAGATGGCAAAGCAAAAGAATGTTATAGCTGGGAATAACAGTAAGTCACCAACAGTTGACAAATTTTTTGGCGACATCATGAACAATTTGGCAACTTGATGAGAAAGGGTAATCCGTATATTGGGGCAAACTACCTAACCAACTTTAGTTTTTAATTTCACGCTATTCATACATACAAGGAGCCAGAAGTTTACTTGTACAGCGGGACAAGGATTTATGGATTATTACAGAGTTATTTTTCTTTGTTTTTCACATTGCATTCAAAGCTGCTTCTTTCTTTCAAACTGAGGTCAAATCAGGTCTGTCGCCATTGGCAATTTACTACCCAGTGAGTTATGCTGGAAGTGTGTGTGTACATAACAGTCTAAGTGCGTATCTAGTGTTGTCTGATTTTTTAGTGCCGTCATCTATATTTCTGAAGTAAAGTGAGTGAAGCGTAATGATTGAATACTTGTACTGTTTGTAGGCCTGTTGCTCTCTGTAGTGAGACTTTAACAGGGAGATTGGCTCGTATTTCTGTGTCAAAGTTAGGAACCACAGAAATCCAACTTCAGCCAACCACGACTGTGGGGCTCGAACTCAGGTCCCAGCGGTGCGAATCCATCACTATGACCACTCGACGACCACCACAGCGACAATTCAAAGCTGCTATTAAGTTTCCGGTCATCCTCAGAGGGTTGCCTCTGTACGATCCTTCATGACAATTGGTTCACTTTTAATTACTTATGTTTGCTGTTGAAGAGTAACAATGTGCTTGCTGCGTGGGGTGATGAATCAGCAAATGAAGCATGCCCCCTGTAGCTCTGGACATGCCCTCACAACAAAATAAAAGGAAATTGCATTGTAATAATTATTTCTCTTATTATTTTCAAAAGATACAGCAAGCCGGTGACGTGACAATCAAATCTGTTGTACATAATACCAAATACCATATACCAAATAAACATTAGTTCTGTATACATATCCCATGATCTAATTTTAGATCAAGTGTGAACGCCTTCACAATTAAAAATATAGCCGTGACAACTTGATATATCAGTGTCTGTCGAGAGAGAGAGAGAGACCACTCTCACAAATATCTTCATCAGAAATTTTAAATGAGGAACCCAGAAATCCTCTCTGAAAGAACTATAAAAGGAAATTTTAAAAATACTTTACCCTGTCTTCATCCAACACATGGCATTCGAAATTGGGATCATATTCTTCATACAGTTCATTCGCCTTTGCGATATCGCCTATGTTCAGCCATTCTAAATTGGCTCTCTCGCACAACTCTGCGCAAAGAGTTGATTTCCCAGTACCTGGGGTACCTGAAACAATATATTAATGCAATGAAATTTTGCAAGTAAACTGAAGTTTTACAAAACTTCTAGAATTCACACAAATAAAAGGAACAGTTCAAAAAAACATTTACTAAAGTATAAATAACTCCACGCCACTCACAGTTGATAAGCCTTCATAACAGGGATTGACAAATCAAAAGATGTAGGATTTAGGCACCAGGGCTGTAACTGGGGGGGGGGGGGGGGGGGGAGACAACTGCCCTGGGCAGCAGAATTAAAAGGGCGGCAGTTTTAATTGGGAATAAAGAACCATTACAAAATTATTTAATTTTAAAGTCGTGGGACAGCAAAAATCCTGGTTATGGCTCTGCACTGAGCTATAAATAAACTGGAGTGAAGACTCCCTATTCAATAACACAGACGTTCGCGAGCCGATGCGGAGGAACACAAAAGTGGGCGTGATGAAGCGAGACGGGCAAAACATTGCCATTTCAGCACGAAATTTTATAAAAAAAATAGTTCCTCTTAAGTTTTGGAAAAGGAAGGGTATTTCGTGTACGAAAGTAAGTATTCATTTTTATAAATTTTTTTGAAGATAAAGAATACATAATTATTGGCCGAGAAGTGAAAAAAAGTGGAACGTACATGTCTCGTATTTGGAATTGCCCCATTGCATTAACATGGTCAGGAAATGTTTTGCCCGGTTCGCTCCAAAAGGGTGATGCGGTCGCGTAGGACGACGCCTTGCACAGTCCTCACTCCACTTTACTTATAGCTCAGTGTGGCTCTGTTAGGCACAAAGCATTTTTTTTAACCATTTAACCATCCAGCAGGCTTGTGCATGTAAGACAGGGCTTGACAAATTGCAATAAAAAGATCTAGGTGCTAGGACAATTTTTAGGCACCAAACATTAAAAAACAAAACAAAGTCAAAAATAGTGTTTCCTTTGATTTTTCAAGGGCATAGTTACAGTCTCCGCTACATTGATAGATACAGCCATATAAATTTCAAAAATTTTGAATTATATTTGACTGAAAGTAACCAATAAGCTAATTAGTCGTTTTTTCCAAGCTCTGCAAAAAATCTTTCAGCGTATCCAACTTTCATAGCGTAATCCAGGCATTAAATGAACCGGAAAAAAAAAAACAACAGGGATTTTACACTTTTTAGAAAAACAACACTAATCTGTTTTGCACACATGCCAACCCAATATAGAACAGAGCCAATAAACCGTTTCATAACATACAAGTGAAAAGGAATTGTTTACTCAGCTTCCAACTGGGAACAGGCCCATGATGACTCACACACAAACCAAGGTCGATCGTTAACTACTTCCTTGTAACATTTGTAAATATCGTTCAAAATACAAGATCATGCGAATCCTCATCCAAAATCACACCAGCAAATGCTGGTAAATTAAAATGAAATGATAATTCAACATAGCTATTTGGCAAAATTACCAACTGGGCCTTTAACACGTAGTGCTTTAATAGAGTCGAGAGAGAGGGAAAGAAAGAGCGAACACTTTTCTAAGTTTACATAACAGAATGCAAAACCTGGAATTCCTTTATAACAAAATTTCGTTATAATGCATTGATTTCTCCGGTGTCTCGGAGTTCGCTATAACGGGATTCGACTTCCCATTCTAATTTTTTAATCAATTTGACCGCTTAATTAGTTGTGCAGCCCCCCCACACACACACACACAGGGAGATGCTGACAAAGCTCCAGTCCCTGGGGTCGCGGGACAATTATAATTTTCTTTTTCCTTTTCATGCTATAAATTCACCACATAAGGGCCCGTGAAAAGTCTGGTACGGAGGAGGCCTGCACCAGGGTGTGGGGGGGGGGGGAGGCCTACCGAAAATGCCTATTAGCCTAGCTGAATGAGGTGGGAGCCCCGTAATTAATTCCACATGCTTTACGGTTAATTAACATGTAATTAGTCACCGCCTAATAGATGATGCAATAACATGAATGGATTTCCAAGACATAGTTTACTGCCTAGTGCTTCTAGGCTGCAACATCAATGTACAAAGCATGTCGACAAATGGCATTTTACATGACCAATAAGGCATGGCAACTACGTTAATTAGAATAAAACATGCCACGCACTTATATGAGCCAACCACGTGGCGTATTTACACTTTCTCCCTCACCATATTAATTTAAATACGTTCCTTTTAATATAAGTTTTATAAATTATTGTATAAAATAAATTGGTATAGAAAGTATAGACTGACCGGTGACCAAAATATTTGGTAAAATGCGGCCGCTGCTGTTCATCATCGCCTCGGAGCCACGTGCAAACATTTCATGGATATCCCAATTAAAAATAATAAAAACATGGTTTACTTTTTCCACTCGTTGCCAATTTTATAACGATAAAATATTTACCCAGGCAAGCGCGCGCAGACGACACAGGAAAAGAAAAAGAAAGAAATTACTTTCAGTCAAGTGCTGCTATCTGGAAGAGAGTACTTGAAACATTTTTGAAATGTTTGAAGTTCGATGTTTTTTTTTTTTCCGTGCCTTGCATATACATTCGAATCCTGTTTATAACGAACTCCAAGAGACCGGAGAAATCATTTCGTTATAAAGGAATTCCATGTTTATGCATTGTTTCTAGGTAAGCTTATCTGGAAGATTAGAAAAATGTTCGTTAAAACGAGAATTTCGCTATAACGGTATTCGTTAAAACAAGAGTTTCGCTATAACGGTATTCGTTGAAACGGGATTTGAATGTATAAATGATAACGTGAGTACATTCGAGAATCCCGTTATAACGAATATCTTTATAGCGAAAATATCGTTTCAACGAGTACCTTTATAGCGAAAATATCGTTTTAACGAGAACCTTTATAGCGAAAATATCGTTTTAACGAGAACCTTTATAGCGAAAATATCGTTTTAACGAGTGCGTTTATAGCGAAAATATCGTTTTAACCAACACTTTTCTAATCTCCCAGATAAGTTTACATAGGAGCAATGCAAAAACCCGGAAATCCTTTATAACGAAATTTCGTTATAACGAATTGATTTCTCCGGCCTCTTAAATTTCGTTATAACGAGATTCGAATGTAGGCCTATATGAATAACTATAGGAATGGGACAAACAAAGATCTGGCCAAATGTCAATTTTTTTCTAAAATTCATCAATTATGAATAAAATTGGTGTTTTTAATTCAAAAATAAATTATTGGTAATTTTAAATGGAATAAAATATTGAATTTTAATTATGGAATATATTATTTGAATAAATATCAAAAAGGGGCTAATTAAAAAATTTTTATTGCCATGGTACGTGACCAGAGCCGGACTGAAACAGGTGCGAAGGGCGCGGCCTAGGGCCGAATTAAAACGTTTGAAGGCCCTGAGCACTTGAATGGTTTTATTAAAAAGCACGTGCTTAGGGCATCAGTTAAAAAGGGGCACCACAAAAAGATATCATATGGTATTTTTTTTTAAATGTACAATTTTTTTTCAACATCCATCATCCGATAGAAGATCCAAAAATTTTAAGAACACTTGATTGTATAGTTGAAGGTCATTATCACAAGGGATGGCACAAAAGATGAGAAACTAATAAAACTAGACCACATTATTTTGTTGAGTTTTTTGATTAGCTTTTCACAGTTTTCATAAAGTACGCCCAGGGCTGTCTCTTAACATTATCATACGCCCACATACAAAGTGATTTTTCTGAGAGAGGCACTACTACATAGCTAAAAAATTCCTACCTACCTATTTGCATATTTACTCTTGAAAATCGGAACCGGATCTAATTGTCACTTGACACTCCGGTGCCAGAAGTGCCCAGATGGGCCCACGCAGTAAACCAAGTTCTACAGAAAAAGGACATGATTTTTGTGGGTCATTAGTGGATCAACTGTGTAGTTTGATCTATAAAAGTAAGAGAAATGCTACCAGGTGTAAATTACAAACTTGAGAATGTAGCTAAAAGAAAAAATACGCAATATAACGGTGATTGATCAGAAATAAGACACCTAGTGGCAGGTCCGCAACTAGATGCTTGGTTAGCCTGGGCAATTACTCATTTCGCCACCCCCTCCCCGTAATGCTGAAGGATTGGTTAAATGGATAAATTTGCGGCTCCTTTTGTGATGTGCCCGGGGCACCGGACCTGCTTGCTCCCCCTCCCCCCACTAGTTGCGGTCCTGCCTATTGGTAATATCATGGTCATTCTAAGATTCAATGGTTTCTTCTTGGAGCGTTGTTACAGCCTTTATCTCATCAACCGTTCGTCGTAGTGGTATGGTTCTAATTTCAAAAATTCTCAAAATGTGACTAGAAATCACCCTGTATGAATTTTGAAGATGAAAATACAGTGTACACAAAATAAAAAAATTAATTTTTTGTACGATTCCCCTCCTCCCCCCTTCCCCCCCGTCCTCCAACTTCCAACTAGACAGTTGTTGCTCTTTCTCTTCTGAGTCCAACAAACAAATTACATGTTTTGAACTGCATTATTCCCCAAGATATTTAAATTCAAAAATCGGAGACAGGTCCGGGCTTAGGAGAATTTCGAGGACCAATACAAAAAAAATTTTGCGGCCCCTCTAAAACAATTTTATGTAGTTGCTCCCCGACTTACAAACTTTCCGAGTTACGAACATAAATCTTGAAGGGGCAATTTTTTTTTCAGAAAGAACGCATTTTATTACACTCATTTTTTTCATTATTTCAGAAACGCGTTGATAATCCGGATCGTAATCAAACACGGTCCATTGGGAAGGAATGACATTTAAATAAATTAAAAAAAATTCATTAATTATTAATAACAATTGGCGTGGTCCACCCCCTGACACTCCATCGTGGCTCGAATCATATTCAACAGTTGTAAATTTTTTGTCGTAATTTTAAAGCGCTTCGTCATCTCTTTATGAAATAGAGTAGGCCTATACTTTGCAATTCAACAACTGATCATTTTTCGAATTTTTTATTTGCTGTTTTGTTTAATTAATGTAAATTCGTCTTAAGAACATCATGGGCCCCCCCGTGCCAAGGGATTGTTTGGAGGCCCTACCTGAAAAATTCAACCACGTCTCATTTTTCTGAGGTACCTCTTCCTTCGGGCACGGCCGGGGAGGGGGAGGCATGCGTTAAGACGGCACTGCTTGAGATTCGCACCAGGCGTCCTTCTTTTTTAGTTTTGAATCTGGTTACCCTAGACGGCCATATTTCATCGAGAGAAATACGGGAAATTGGGATTCCAAATACGGGAAAATACGGGACATTGCCAATTATCGCCAAAAATGAGGCTAAAACTAAACAAAGTTGCCAAATGTTGGTGAAATTGCGGAAAAATCACAATGGTGGGAAATGAAGCATTACCGCAAATTACAGTGGACTAAAATGAATTCCACGAAAAAAAAAGTTCACCAAGACAAATGTGGGATTAGACAACCATTCTTTATGGGCATTGTATAATATATATATTTCATCATGTATATCTATTGTTTGTAATTGCATTTTTAATTGGGTTGCTGTATTTTCGAAATATATGACATCCATATTTGCATGGGCATCTTTTTCTCAGCCACCTCGTTGGGCCTGTTGTGGCCTTGTATTTGTATTTAATGCTCGCATTTATAGTTGTAATTATCGTAATATAATTTATAAGTTGAAAAATAATGTCAATCTTCGACTTCAATAAAGAATAATAATTCAAGTAGGCTTCGAGTAAAAAACGGAAAAAAACGGGACACTTTCTCCAAAAAGTCGGGACGACGACTGTCTCGGGAAATACGGGACGTATGGTCACAATAGATAATCCTATCTGAAGACTACATAGCCCGTATTTTCACTTATTTGTTCGATCATCTATATTGTTCGAATTTTTTTGTGGAAAAGAAATAATTATTTTTTCTACATAAAAAAAATCGACTATTGCAAACTTACGAATTTCATTACTGAAATTTTCGTCTCATAAAAATTTTGTATGCTAAAAATTAACAAAGAACTCTCTGTCTCTCTTTTTTTCATCATCGCATGAGTTGCCTGAAATTTCGGGATTAGATGACAGCACCAACAGTATATAAATCAAGTCTCAGAATCTCTGTCGTCTGCTTCTCGTTGTTTTGGACGTCTCCTTATGTCCTGAAAAAATTACTGAACTGGAAGTTCAAACTGCTAGTTCTGTTCGAGAGCTTAGCTTGGAGGGAACCGAACAAACCGTCTGTCGTCTGCTCATCAAGAGGGTCCTTGTTTTGGACGTCTCCTTATGCTCAAATAAAATAACCGAACTGTCAGTTCGAATTTCCAGTTCAGTTTATGAGCTTCGTTTATAAGGAGCTAATCGGAATAAAGAATATAGTTTTTTTACTTTTAATTTCATCATCACCACATGAGTCACTTTAAAATTTGACATTAGATGGCAGCATATTACTATAAAGTGCATTGTGGAAAAATTCACTTTTTACGATCTTACCTGTCGCCTGCTTGTGTGGAGGTATGTACTTTGTTTTGGATGTGTCCTTGGGTCTTGAAAAAATTACTGAACTGGAAGTTTGATCTTTCAGGTCAGTTTATAAGTTTTGTTTATAAGGAGCGTAGCTGAATGAAGAATTTAGTTTTTTATACCCGAGCTTCTCGTCATCACCACATAAGGCACTTCTGATTTTGAAAGTAGTTAGCAGCACCAACAATATTTTTAAAAATGAATTTCTTAAAGTATTCTGGAGTATTAAATTTTTAATTTTAATTGGCCATTTTCCTTGCATTTTGGGTAGGGGAAATTATTGCCCGAAACGCCCGGGGAATGTAAAAATTTTGACGAGGCGTGTATTTTTTTCACACAATCACCACATGACCTATTCTTGCATAAAAAAGTATTTATTCGTGAATGTAAATTTTTGTGGATTTGTGCAGCCCTTTTTATTATCTATCCACATATTCAGGAAAGAAACCATAATCGGTGCTCTTAACCAGGGACGGTTCCTTGGCCGTGCGACTTGCATGGGGCACCGCCAGGTGCGGATCCAGGTCGATGTTCCGGTAGAAGCGAATTGTGTAAGTTCGTTGGATCGTCCAGTATTTTACGGGACAGGAAAATTTTCCGATATTATTCGGTTCTTACCTATCGTCTTCACTCCTGGACCCGTTCCTGAGCAAAGGCAGACATCTTCAGCTGCTGCGAATGGAGCAGAGGTGAATATCTTCAGCTGGGAATGGAACGAAGGCGGGTATCTTCAGCTGCTAATGAAGCCGAGACAGATATCTTCAGCTGCGAATAATTCTGTGGCAGACATCTTCAGCTTCGAATAGAGCGAAGGCAGGCGGAACCAGGGCGATGTGTCGGAGAAGCGACTTCCTGTGTAGGTACATTGGATCATTCGTATTTCACGGGGACAGACAAATTTATCCCATATTATTCGGCTCTTGGGAGGGGCGATCGCTCCCGACTGTATTCGCACCCTTGGGCATTGCTCTAAGAGGAGTGCGAAATTCGAGTTGCAAAAGTGAGAAGCTTTGTCGAAAATAAACAACAACAACGTGGGCAGGGGCACCAAAAATAGGTTCCGCACAAGTACAGATTTATTCTCGAGTCACCCCTGTCCTTAACGCATATTTGTGCATCAGGCCCACCCACCCTCGAGAAGCAGGGCCGCTGTGGCACATTTTTTTACCGGATATTCATTACTCTATAATGAATTTATGAAAACCATGGCTGGCTGGGATCTCTGGTACGCCTCTAGGTCAAACTTTTCATGCCCTCCCCCCCCGAGTAAGTTTATAATGTGGGAAAATACACAAAAAATGATAATTATCGTCCTGTGTCTGCTCCCATGTAGTTTCGGCCCTCGGGAGCCGGTGGGTCTTGTGACCCGGGTGTCGGATCAGAGGGGGTGGGCACCAAAATGTGTGCTTGCCCCGGATGACTAAGCATCTAGTTGAGGTCAATGCAGTACTGCCTGTTCTTGTGGGAAGGGCCGCAACTAGTGGGGGGAGGTGGGGGGGGGCAAGCGTGTCCAGTGCCCCTGACGCCGGACCACAGACGGCACCTATTTAAACTTTTGAAAATTGTTGTAATAACCCTAGTATCGCGATTCAGACTATGTTTTACGGAAACGGAGTCGACCGGAGAAGACAGGTGAACTTCGAAGAGAGCGGATGTGCGTGGGCAGTGCTGTCAACTTAAGTGCTGAGTTGTATACATCGCAAGAAGCAGAGGTCAAGCTTGCGTGGGGACGGCAGTGACGCCCGTGTGTGTGGCGGGGTGACTAAGAGATTGTAACGGTGAAAAGTGTTTGCGCGGGAAGGTCTTAACGAGACCAACGTATTTCTGCAAATTTTGATACTTTGGATTCCACGTCCGAGACATTTAGTGCCTATTGGATATATATCGGCTAGATGAATGGATAGCGGCGACAAAATGGTAAGTGCTGCTTCTGTTGTCATTTTCTTTTTGGCCGAGTTTCATCTGTGAATAGTAGTGCAAATGTCGCGGACCATGGTTGGTAAAAATAAGATGATGGTATGCTTTGCGCATAGTGTATTGCTAAATAATGATAAGTTAAATGTTAGTAACATAATTGATAAGATCAAAGAAACTGTAGATGATGAAAAGCTACCTCTTCAGGACACTTTAGAGTTTATTTTTTATGAACTGGATCCAATTATTCAAGAGTTCATAAATCATAATAAGTTCAGTGAATGGCTATGTGAAATTGATAGTGAATGTGAAACTAATGGTATCTTACGTACCATTATAAAATTAGTTGGAGACTACGAAAATTCAAAAGATGCTGCGTCTGATAAAATAATTAGTACCGAAATTCTCTGTAGTATGAAAAAATTATACAATTGTGATTTCCAGAAATGTGGATTGTATTTAAGTAAGGATAGGGATGACAAAAAATATCCGATAGGGACGCGAAGTAAAAAGAAAACTAAAGTAACTCATGGCATTATTGTCAACGATAAGGTAATTGTTGAAAAGGAAACTCGGACTGCGGATGAATCCCAGGCTTCCCAAAACAATCAACAAGAAAAAACAAAAATCATAGCAGATGATCAGGTGGCTGGCCCATCTAAACAACCTGATAATTGTTTGCCCAATAGGGCTAATGGAAAGTCAATAAGTAAAAATGTTGAAAAAGAAAATACAAATGATCCAGATCCCACTAACACAAATGAGTGGCAGTTGGTTGAAAAAAAGAAGAAAAAAGTCAGAATACCCCCATTAAATCTGACAAAATACAAGAACTGGAAAGAACTCTCAGTTAAAATTAGGGGTGTTTGCGAATCAAATTTTGATGCCAAAAAAACTGGCACAACATTGCAATTACACGTAACAACAGAAAATGATCATAGAGCTGTGACTAAAATGCTTGAAAAAGAGGGAGTAAATTTTAGCACATTCACACTAAAGTCAGACAAAAACATAAGAGTGGTTATTAGGGATTTGGATACAACAACATCTTGCGATGAGATCAAAGAATCTCTCGAGGAGTTGGGTTACACAATTATTAGTGTGGTACAGCTAAAGAGCCCCCGTCATAAAGATGGTGAAAAGATTATGGTCCCAATACCATTATGGCTCATTGATTTGCCAAGAACAGATAAAAGCAAGGAAATATATCAAATATCTTCATTAAATTACTTAAAGATAAGGGTTGAAACATACAAAAGAAGGAAGGGGTACACGCAGTGCTACAACTGTCAAGCGTGGAATGGGCACACAGCCCGAAATTGTTATAACGAAGCCCGCTGTGTCAAATGTCCAGAAAAACATCACACATCACAGTGTGATAAGGTAAAGGGTAAGGACTTACCAGTGTGTATAAACTGTTCCTTAAATCATCCGGCGAGTTTCCGAGGATGTAAAAGGTACCCGGGGAACCTTAAAAAATCTGGTCCTAAAGCAATTACTGGGTCACAAAAACTTAGACCACCAAAGCCCAGGCTTTTTTCCGTCACAAGTTCAAGTGACGATGAAATTGAGAAAATAGACATTGAAGCTGAGAAATTACCTCAACAGCAAAAACCAACAGAAGTAAATAATAGACCTACAAGAAGGCATAAGACATATGCAAAAGCTGCAAATATCCACGAAGAGGTGGAAAATAACAAAATAGAAACTAACAAAAACACAATGACATCAAAAGATGTTAACATGACTGAAACAAACAATAATGTATACTCTGTACCAGAAATTATACCCACATCAACTATTGCAGTTGAACGTAGGGAAAGTGTAAATAATGAGGTAACCGCAAAGATCCCTCCCAACAGGATAGATGGGGAGGTGTCCCAGATTGTGAATACCGGTAATAATGAGATATCATTCCCCTTACAGGAGTTAATGGGTCTAATGAGAAAATGTTTTAATAACATATTACAAGCTAAGACATATCAAGAAAAATACTCAGTATTTATTGATAGCTTTACTGAAATATCTATGAAACTATTATCGGTAAACTTCACCAATGTTCAATAATAGTTCACAACAAATAAAATATCTCAAGATCATGGCGTGGAACGCCAGAGGTATTATTCGTGATCTCCAAGAATTTAGAGAAATTGTTGCAGATGAAGATTTTGATCTGATGTTAATTTGCGAAACATTTTTAAAACCATGTTATACAGCTAAGATAGCAAATTATGATTGTATAAGGAAAGATAGAACGCACGAAAGAGGAGGGGGAGTAGCCTTATATATCAAAAGGCATTTAAATTATGACATTGTTGACCTCCCACATTCCCGAGATTGCGAAGCGTTGGCAGTGGATTTGCACCTCACTAGCACTAGAAAAATCCGAATTTGTGTTTTATACAAACCACCAAATAATCAATTTGATATCTCTCTGTTAAATCATATATTTGACTGCAATTATGCAACAATTCTTAGCGGTGATTTAAATTCTAAATCACCAATTTGGAATTCAAATAATTACAATGCAGCAGGACGTATATTAGAGCAGTATTGCAGAAATAAAAATATTATTACATACGGGCCAAGTGCTGCGACACACTATCCGGATGACAGCAACCGAACACCAGACGTCCTAGATATTACACTGGTCAAAAACCTCAGTGTTCCTTTAGCAGTAGAGGTAATATCAGCACTTACATCAGATCACATTCCAACAATTATTGATGTTGATTTCGAAATTCCCATACAACAAAAAATCAAAAAAGTTACAAACTGGCCACTATATAGGCAAGTGCTTACAGGAATTGAAACACCAGATAATGCTAGTGAGTGTACCATAGATATAGAAAATGAAATAAACTCATTAACACAAAAATTGCAGGACACTGTTAATAATTCCACTCGGGAAAGGTCAAACGAAAACAACCCATTAGCACTCCCCAGATATCTGAGGGAAATGATAAGAGAAAAGAATAGAGCTAGAAGAAGGTGGCAAAGAACCAGAGATGCTACACATAGGCTCAGATATACAACATTACGAAACAATACACGTCGAGAAATCAGGGAATTTACAAGTGAACGATTTCTAAGGTTCCTAGAAGATGCTAATTGTGAGGATGGGTCGTTCTATAAAATTTATAGAGCACAAAAACCCCGTAGCCAAAGACTTACATCTATACATGGCCCGCATGGACTGGTATATACAGATGAAGATAAGGTAGAAGTATTTGCAGATACCTTTGAACTGCAATTCTCACCAAACACTAATACTTCAAATGTTCAGGTCGAGAGAGTGCTTAGAACTATTAATGAATATTTTGATAATCCTCCACCTGAAACACAAACAGCTCTCACTCCAACAGATATCAATGAATTAAAAACAATAATAAAACATTTGAAAATTCGGAAAGCATCTGGGCATGACCTAATTTCAAATATGGCACTGAAGAATTTGCCCAATAATATTTTAGAATATATTGTCAAAATTTTTAATAGATTGCTGGAGCTCAAATATTTCCCATCTAACTGGAAAACAGCAATTGTTAAAATTATACCAAAAGCTGGCCAAGATTTGCACTTTCCAAGCAATTGGAGACCCATCTCATTGCTTAGTAATTTTGGAAAGTTATTCGAGAGAGTTGTGGTAACACGTATCAACACTTACGAAAAGTCTCATCCAACAATTGGGCCCGAACAACATGGATTTAGAGACGGTCATTCTACAACCACACAATTATTAAGAGTTATAGAAACACTCCAAGAAGCTAGAATTTATCATGATACAGCTGCAGTTGCACTGTTGGATTTAAGTAAGTCATTTGACAAAGTGTGGCATGAGGGGTTGCTCTATAAAATGATTAGAATGGCCCTACCCTTTAGCATAATTAAAATTGTACGTCATTATCTTGCAGCAAGAACTTTTTATGTTAAAATCAATGACACAATATCTACAACTAGACGAATTAGATCATCTATAGTGCAAGGCAGTGTTATAGGACCTTGCCTCCACAATTATCACATGAATGATTTTCCAGTGGCAATTAAGGGTATTACTGCGCTGTACGCAGACGATTCAATGATAATTTGTACAGATAGAAAACCACAGAAGGCATTAAGTAATTTACAAGAATTAATTGATCAAGTCGAAACATGGTGCGAAAACAGCAGAGTTAAACTTAATGCAGACAAGACAGTATTTATGTGGATCACAGGAAAACTAGATCTACCCCCAGATGCCGGAATAGTGGTTGGGGGGAAATTCATTGAACCTGTTATAAGTACTAAATACCTGGGAATAATAATTGACAAACGATTGACATTTGTGCAACAACGCAATTATGTAATACGAAGAGCAGACGTAGCAAAACACACTTTAAAACGCATACTTGCAAGCAGATCAACATTGACAATCAAGAACAAATTAAATGTATACAAAATGGCTATCAGATCCATACTTTTATATGCTGCACCAGTGTGGCTCTACTCGAGCAATCAACACATGGTTAAATTAGAACAATATCAAAACAAAACAATAAGAGCTATGCTGGGAGCCAATTGGTTCATCAGGAATAGAAGTATAAGAAACGATATAGGAATGCCAACCATACACGCCTTTGCTCAAAAGCTGGCTAATAATCTCTTCCAAACTCTTGAAGAGTCAGAATACCAACATCTTAGGGAAATATCCACTTACCCAAAAGATCAGATATCAGCTTTTTCCAGACCCAAAAACTTTCTGGTTATGAAAAGACCGGAGGTACCGGGATTGTGAAAAGTGTATATAAGCACCTATATATAGTGTAAATAATTAGACCAACTGCAAAATATCAAATTTGTAGATAATATATATTTAATCAAATAATCATAATTAACTGCATTTAATAACATATAATCGCATTTATTAATATGATCTATAGTTGACGCTGAACATAAAAATGAGAGTAGGTAATATATGCATTATGATGAATGATTAATGTTAAAAGAATAGCATTAATTATAACTTAATGACGTCCTAACAGGCTGATGAAGTGACATTCTGTCACTGCCCTGTTGAGTGACACTTTCTGCTTTCTATTTCTCCTCCAGCCTACTTAAGCTTTCTTTTCCCCCTAGATAATAACCCAATATGGGTAATATTAAACTCTAAGTAGTTTAAAAATAAAACATATACAACCATGGCGAAAATAGCACTACTAGTCCAGGATGGCTAAGAAATGACTCAGGGGTATGCACTGATTGCCAATTTCAGTCGGAACCCACAGGCCACTATGTCATATTTAGGATTTAGGATTAGGTAATAACCCTTTAAAGAGGGTTTACCTCTTTTAACACTACAAAGGGCGCCAAAATGTGATTTTGCCCGGCTGACCAAGCATCGACTGTGTTGCGACCCTGCTTGTGGAAAGGAGCCTATGGCGGTCCACGCAGTGACGTAGGGTGCCTTCTTGGGTTCTCTTGAAAAGATTTATTATCATGCAAAATAAGTGTATATTTTTTGTAAGCCCCCTCATTTGTTCGAGGCAGTACTCTGGTTGCCCCAGCCCTTTTACGTGGCAGGGTCCACCGAGGGGGGGGGGGGGCTCAGAATAATAGGATTTAGTGAACTTTTTTTTCGCAGCATTTTTCATGCCAATTATTAGGTGAGCATTTCCAGTCAGAAGGGGATGGGGGCTCAGATATATCACTTTGTTTGGGTGCCAGGGCCGTCTTAAGAGCAACATGGGCCCCCGGACCAAGTGATTTTTCTGAGGCCCTACAAGGCAAATTTACATGTATACTCCTTGAAAATTTCAAATATATCTCATTTTTGTGAGGCCCCTTTTCTCTTGAGGCCCCACGGGCCGTGCCCGGGTGGGTCCATGCGTTAAGACGGCACTGCTGACAGGGCTCCAGCTTTGGGATCCGAGACAATATAGCCATCATTTTTTTTTTACGCAATAAATTCATTACGGAAGGGCCCGTGAAAAGTTTGACTTGGGCCCGCTAACGATCTTAGCCTAGGGGCCCAGCTCCAGGATGTAAGGGGAGAGATGTGGAATTCACAAAAATAAAGAAAAACATTCTGAAAATGTAGGTTTAATTTAAAATTACTACAGCACATTCCGCTTAATATAGTCCCATTTAAAAAGTTTTCTCGCTTAGTACGACTTATTTTCGTGATCTCCTAACTTTTACAAACTTTAATTAACACTTATTGAAATTTCCCGTTTAAAACGTTTTCCCACCAACAACGTTTTTCACGAGTTTTTGGAAAACGCTATAAGTGGGATTCGCTGTATATGAGCTCTTCAATGTTATTACTAGAGCTCGGTAATCATGCACTAAAAAAGTGGCAAAATATGCTCTAAAAATATGCACTTTAAAATGCAAAAATATGCGCTTAAAATACAAAGTGCATATAATCCGGGCTCTAGTTATTACTTTTTTAAAAACCAAGAGTTTCTTGCCACAAACAAAATCCAAGATTGCAATCTCAATATTTGAATATTCAAATTCGAAATTCAAAGAGACGCTCTGGAATGTGTCGAATATTAACAACACTAGCTGCAATATCAGCCTCAACCTGAGATATAAGTTATATTTAATAGTAGGCAAAATGAACTACCGGGGCTGTAAGCAACGTAGCCTACTTCCTAAATAATCGGAAATTTGTGCTCTTAAAGGTTTTCATGCATGAACTCCCTATTCATGAACAGGGGTCGGTTCTGGACATTTTTCAAGCGAATGATGTTTTGGTGATAAAAAAATGGCCCTTTTCAGTTGGCGCCATTTGCGGCCGCGTAGTTCACAGGATTCAAGATCTGGCTCCGTTCATAAAACAAAATATCTCTAATGTTGGTACTGTACTAGGTGAATAATTAGATTGAGAAAAAAAAAAAAAATCAGAGAGAAACGTCTTAGGGGTCATTCAAGTATTCCGTCAGCATCGATGGGGGAGGGGGTTTCCGATTTTCTCACTTTTGATGACAATGAGGGAGGGAGGGTTTGGATGATGCTTACGTCATCAACCACCCTTTATGAAGATATGAAATATTCTTAATGACATCTTATTCGGTGCACCAAAAAGGAAAAAAAAACAAATTTTCGATAGTTATTGGGCACCCGAACTAACATTATCCCTATTGATAAGTCCCCTACAGAGCCGCTTTATTGATCTTCAAATGTTTCACGGATCCTTCAAGTGCTCTGGAAACGTTTCCGGGCCGATGATTAAGTGCTCTGGAACTGTGCAACGCATCACTCAAGTGACCCGTAATTATGCCGGGGATCACTTAAGTAATCTGGGAATGTTCCGCGGGTAACTTGAGTGATATAGAACCGCACTGGAGGTCACTTAAGTGCTCTAAAACTGTGCCACGTGTCACTCAAGGGAACTCTAAATGTGCCACGGATCGTTTAAGTGTTCTGAAACTGTGTCGCGGGTTACTTAACTGATCTATGAATGCGCCACGGGCCTACTTCAGTGATCTAAAAATGTGCCACGGGCCATTTAAATGCTCTGGAATTGTGCCACGGGTCATTTAAGCGATATGTAAATGTGCCGCTTATTTCATTTTTACGAAATTGGGTTTGGGGGGGGGGGTAGGCAAGCCACATCACATAACTTTCAGGGCCACATTTGGTCCGTGGGTCAAGGGTTTACCATATATGGCTTAAAGGGTGGGTCGCGAGGTTATACAAATAAAATAACGAGGTTATTTTTGATTAATAATTTTTCAAAGGTGTTTCTGGTGGTATTCGAGGGACCGGACAAATGAGAATAAAATTTTTTCCTTTGCTTTCAGTTGACTATTGTGGAACAGATTCTGGGTGAGAGCAAGGCCAGCAAGGCCTAGGCCTTGCTCTCACCCATCTTTTACGTCTCCCCCCCCCCCCACAATCAGACTTCTCACAGGCTCTTCCATAGTTTACTTATAGCGTGAAAAAAAAGCCTAAAAATTATGAGAATTGTCCCGGGCCATGTCAGCCCCACTCTTGCGGGGAGGCCATGGGTGAGAGAACCAAAATGCACACTTTCCCCTTGTTATAGAGCACAGGGCTTGGCCATGCTACCCATTGTGGCTGCATGGAGGCACCGCTCAAGGTGGGGGGGGGGTGCCAAATCTGAGGTGAATGGGTTTAAAAAAGTTCCATTGGCCGAAAAAAAAAAGCTTTCTGTTCGCTCTGGTGGGGCGCCAAATCCGAGATGAACGAGAATGCCATATCTGAGTGCTACAAGCAAATTTGGAAACTTTCTTCTAATTGGAAGTATGTCTCTAGGATCAACGGTTCACAAGGAAAATGCCATACCCTCTGTTTGTTATGAATCCTGTAGGTTCTATAGGTTGTAGGTAGGTTCTGTAGGTTCCTATATACATGATAAAATATAATACAATGCCCATAAAAATATTTATGGTTGTCTTATTCTAAGTATGGGTAGCTTCTTGATTTACCCCAACGCGTTTGTCGTATTGTTTTATAAACGTGCCAATTGCGTTAGAATTTACAACCCACGGGGTTAAGCTATTAACAACCATTTATTAGCAACCTTATTAGAAAAAAATTCCCTGCAAGACCACAACCTGGAATTGTCCCTTACCAATAGATACCGGTGTCCCACTTGTCAAAGCTGTCTATTGGCTGCGTGTTAATAATTGATGATCTATCCTATCCATCCCTTTGAAAATTTTTAACACTTCGATCGTATCACCCAAGGGCGTAGCGAGGGGGGGGGGGACTTGGGGGTCTGGTCCCCCCCCCGAAATGTGAGAAAATGACCGAAAAAAGGGAAAAAGATGGCCAAATCCATTGTTCTGTCCCTTTGGTCCCCCCCGGAAATGAAAGTGGTCCCCCCCCGAACGAAATTTCTGGCTACGCCCCTGGTATCACCCCTCCAACACCTGCGTTCTTCCAATGTAAACATATTCAAAAAAAATGAAGTTCCTCTTCATAACTCAAGCCCCGTGTGCCAACAAGGACACGCGTAGCTCTTCTTTGCGGCCCCCCTTCAACCAAATCCCAGTCCCACTGTATGTATGTATGGTCTCCAAAACCTTACACAGCCATACTCCAAAACAGGACAAACTTAAGCCTGCTTCTCCTAGGAGCAGGTTTATACACCGCGTGCAGCGTGAAAACTCTGATTGGTAAAAAAAAAGACCCCGAATTTCAAGTTTTTAACCAATCAGCGTTTTCACGCTGCACACGGCGCAAAAATTCCACTCCTAGGTAAGCCCGGGCTTAAAGTCAGGTTTTCCTAAGCCCCGTTCACATGTGCAAGATTGGGGGATTGCTTTGGTGATAATTACCGGCATGACAACTTTTTTCCCCTCGTAGGGAAGAAAAAGGTGGGAGAGAGAAGCTCATCACAAAAAAAACCCCATCTTTCTTGGGGTGGATTGGAGGTCGACACCGACCTTCTCTCCCATAATCCTTTGCGCCGCGAAAACTGAACTCCTTCGTCAACCATCTTGATCAATCACTTTCGTTCAACCTACGTAACCAGCGACGACTTCCGGAAAGAAGAGGGGGGGGGGATTACCGGCATAAACTTAACGTCATGTGAACGGTTTGTAGCGAAAATCCCCAGTTACCAGGAACTTCCCGGGATGTTTTATTGTACATGTGAACGGGGCTCTAGAAGCAGGTTTCTACAGTGCATGCAGCGTGGAAACTCCGATTGGTCAAAAAAAAAAAAAAAAAACACCCCGAATTTAAAGTTTTCAAACCAATCAGCGTTTTCACGCTGCACACGGCGCAAAAACTCTACTCCTAGGAAAGCCCGGCTTAAGCCTCGGAGAAATGGAAGAATGACTTCAGGAGAACGCGAAGATGATTATTTTTTTGCATCGAACCCCGCGTCTGGTGAGGGCCGGGTCCTGATTCCTTCTCGCGGTGTTGCGTTTTCTCTACCAAGTAATAATTGTACAACGCCTCCCGAGCTGTGTGTGTGAACTTCCCTTTCCTCCACGTACATTCCCCCTATCCTACAAGGATAGATACTGTATTGTGTGTTTACCATTTTCTTCTTCCGACTGCGGTCACATGCGTTATTTTGTTTTCGTATTCTGCAGGTAGATCATAATCGAATTGATAAATCAAAAAAAGACAAAGGACAGTAGAATTTTTTAAGTTTAATAATAGGTTTTCTCCCCTCTTTCTTTTTTCACTTCCCAGTGCAAGACCGTGATCGGGGCGCACGTCGTCGTTATCAATTTATTAGATCTATCAGATGCAATTTCTCGAACACAATACTATCGGCATTTCATGTTAACGAATAATTGCAGATAACAGAGTTCTTTTAAAACTGGATACAGTACGTTAGCCGGTCCTTTTTACATCTTTTTGTACACCTTGCTTAGACGTGCAAAAGAGAAACAAACACAATCAATAAAATGGGCGTCTTTCATCCACTTATTTGCTTCATAATGCCTTGGCTACTGTCTTGTAAGACAGGTGAGTTTATATAATTTGCATATTATTCGTTTTACGAGGATATTTTGAAAAAAAAAAAATGGACCGGAAGTTTAGAATCGGCCATTGAAGTCCCGAAATGTGTATCGCGGTGCCCAGGGAAGCCGAGGCAAGCTACTGGTCCCTGCGACGAAATTAAAACATATACAGTACTGTGTATTTCCCACATTACACATAAATTTAAAACATAAAAATGAAAGAATGATTCCCCATGAAACAACGGCAATAGATAACTTACATCCTGGATTAGCACCTAGATCAGTGTTTTCCAAACTTCTTGATGGCGCGGACTCATTGTATCAATGCACCGCGGACCCCCCCCCTCCTCCTAGCGCAGGTCAATGTTCCGCGAGGCCCCTGTAGTGTCAGAAGGCTAATTTCGACGCCACCTTCTCATAAAATCCAAAATGCACAGATATTTAATATAAATTTTCATATAAAAAAAAAGGATAAATTACAATTTCACTGTGCAAAAATGTGTCATTCACGCCACGGTAGTAAATTTGAATGATTCCACTGAACCCTTACACCGTAGTCGCGGACCACAGGTTGGAAAAAACTGTCTTAGATCATCGCGATCAATCAATTTGATCAATCTGTGTTGGATTACAGCCGTCCACCTCGATCAGCGTTCATGCCTGTATACAGGCGCGGTCCTACAAATTTTGCCGCCTGAGGCGAATAATATTTTGTGCTGCCCCCTTAAGACACGACTACCTCTGAAAAGAATTTTCTTCTCTTCTATTACCTTGATACAGTGGTTCCCAAACAAAGGGGGAGATTGATGAGATAAGATATTGCCAGAGAATTTCCTAAATAAAAACGTCCAGATGAGTGTAAATACATCAAACCAATATAATAACTCTTCTTTGAGGGGGAAAGGTGGTACCATAATGTGTGGTTTATATTTTCTCCTATGGATTTTGGAAAATGTCTGCCCTTCAAAGGATTAATTGAGCTATTTTACACATATATATAGATCATATAACGCATTAAAATTCTACATAAAATTTACTGAACGTAATTCGAAGAAAAATCTTATTCACAATCAAATATCACATATGTGAAGTGACATCCTCGAGTTCATACGTTTGTGATAAGAGGTGTACGCAGGAGAGAGATCACGGGGGGGGGGGCCCTTTTTCTCCCCAAGACGATCAAAAATTAAAGATATTTTCAAATACAGTCGAATCCCGTTTCAACGAATACCGTTATAGCGAAAATGTCGTTTTAACGAACACTTTTCCGATCCCCCCAAATAAGTTTGATGTAATCTGGAATTCCTTTATATCGAAATTTCGTTTTAAAGAAGTGATTCATTCGGTCTCTTGGCGTTCGTTATAATGGGATTCGACTGAAAATATTAAAATATCGAAAGAAAATACCTTGGAACTGTATGTTGTATTTATCAAAATCGGTTAATTTAGAATGCTTTTTTGAAGATTAGTAGCTCAAAATTTCTCTGGGAGATTCCTTGTGCTCCCCCGAACCCAATCTGCCCCCTCCCCTAAAGGTCGATCTTGCGTACGCCAATGCTCGTGACCAGGGCGCAGGTTATTATAATGTGGTAGGTCCTCTCATTATGAAAGCTGGGAACGCAAAATCTACCATAAGTCATTATACCGCTTGTTCATTGTTTGGGAAGCATAAATCTTGATGGTCCTTGCAGCTATAAAAACAAATTTCAATCCAATCCAGCAAATCCGTCGGAAAAAAATCAGCAAATCGTTCTCCAAAAACCACCCTCTACAGCCTTTGCTAGTGTGATTGGACAGAATATGCTGTGATCAAAAATGCTTGTTTAGGTGTCTTGTGTATTACCTCTTAAAGTTCGTCCCATGAATTTAGAATCACCCTGTATTTTACATGTGAGAAAGACATCAACGAACTAGAACTACTTACGCCACCTATCAAATAAAACTGTTACAATTCTTCGATTGAAATTAGTAAGTGAATTTTGATTAACGTACCGTATGAAAAAAGCAATATCACACACATATGATATTAGTTAGTATTTTATAAGAAATAATATTAATTAAATTGTAAAGTTTGCTTCGAAATTTTAACAAGTGTTATTTGTACGTGGTAAAATGTTATTAGTAAAACAAACAAAGCATAGTTACTGCAAAATAAACATTAAGGGTAGGTATAATTTGCGGGTTTCATTAATGTTATTTTACCGCTGACAAATAGCAACTGTTAAAATTTCTAGGCAAACTTGATAATTCAACTAATATTATTTACAAATATTACCTAATATCATATCATATTTTTTTTTACGCGACATATTAATCAAAATCCGGTTATTAATTTCAATCAAATAATTGTAACAATTTTATTTGATAGGTGGCGGAAGGGGTTCTAGTTCATTGATGCATTTCTCACATGTAAATACTTTAATACTGTACTGTATAACTGTTTTCAATATTTTCTAGAATGCATATTTTCACTGATGAAATTTTATTTTTACCCGTTTTATTGGTAATGGACAAAGGTGTCTAAGACAGGCGCAATTTTTTCATGGTAATTTCATCAATAAGTTTACAAAATATGGCCGTTTAGAGTCTGAGAATGCCTCCATGTACACAGAGTTTTTCGCTGCGCAGAAAAAAATTCTCTATATTATATTTATATAAGACAGCATGTTATTTTATCATTCCGCACAGATATACAAATTCTGTGAGCAAAGAAACAGGTCTGTGTAGATGAAATAAAAGGCAATGTGCCCCCACCTATTTGGGGGGAAAAAATTAAAGAGCTCATTTCATGTAATAACATTTTTCCTTTTTATTGCGAGCATCTCGGCGCTCATCATTCATTCCCCCCACCATCCTGGAGCTGAGCCACCCCCCAAGACTGAGATCTTTGGTGGGACCTCCTGTATAGTGAATTTATAGTGTAAAATAAACAACAATGAGTTTTGCCCCAGGGCCCCGCGCCAGAGCCCTGTCAGCCCTACCCTTGTTGGGATCATAGTGCTCACTTAAACCATTGAGGATAGATACTTGATTTCACACTCAGGAGATATTTACCGACATTTCAAATGAACACCCTATGAAATGATTAGTATCATGATTATTTCAGTTAAAGCCATATATGTCAGAGTTCTTGTTCGACTGCTTTTCTTCTGGTGAAGTTATAATCAAAGCTTTCGACCCGCGGATATGCCTCCCAGTAGGCTGACAGGGCTGCAACCTCGTGAATCCCAAACATGAGTTCAACCGGGCACGGCACGGAGACTCATAGCTCCACAACCCGCAGTGGGGGGGCTAGGCTGAGATCTTTGGTGGGACCCCAGTTCAGACTCTTGTGTCGGGCAAGAGCCCTGCCCGATACACTCTTTTAGTGGGGGGCATGCAAGGACCTCAGTCCTGCATAGAATAGGAGCGAACTTCCACGATAAGATCAGGCAGAATGATTTATGACAATAAATATGTAAATTAAGAGGTGCTGCCTAGGCCCTCTTTTATTTTGCCCTGGGGGCTATGATTTTGTTGGGGGGGGGGGAAACAGTAGGGAATTTTTTTTTTTGATTAAGTATACAAAAAATTGAGTTCTGTAGAACAGCCTCATTATCATCAAGGGTTTCACTGACTATCCTTGTAACTATCAAGGGTTCCCGAGATACTTTACCCTGATATAGAGAACATATATAGATAACTGAACATAATGGCAGTTTAGAACATTCCGGAACCAAACAGCACGACACTAGAGATTTTTCTATTATGGTGTTGGTGAGAGAGGCATTTGTTGGGAGATGAACAAGGAATCCAAATTTGTGCTGGAGAAATTGACTAAAGAAAGTAAAGTCATTCGGAAAAATGTTGACAGTGGCGTCGGAGCCGGCGTCTCTGTCTATAATAAAAATCTCCTATATAGATTTCTGATTTTTTTTTCCCGAAAATATCGAACACGAAAAAAAGAGAAAGAAATTAAAGGAAAAACTGCCTGTTTATTCTCTCTATACGGCTTGAATCTTTCTGGAGTTTTCGTTGCCATCGCAGTTGATAGAGCCTTTAGGGGCCGACACAGCAAACATTCTACTGTAGTGCACCGCTTCAGTCGAATAAATATTCATTTATTCAACTGAAACGCGTGTATGGATCACCCCATCAATGCAGAATTTCATTTCACTCAAGATCGCCTGCGTGAATCAGAAAAAAAAAGCCGGTATGGGCTCCAAAAATACCCATCGTAGGTACCTGAAGCGGTGCACTACAGTAGAATGTTTGCTGTGTCGGCCCCTAAAGGCTCTATCAACTGCGATGGCAACGAAAACTCCAGAAAGATTCAAGCCGTATAGAGAGAATAAACAGGCAGTTTTTCCTTTAATTTCTTAATTTATTTTAAGCCTGCAAAAATTTTTTAAGCAAAATTTGTCTCCTTGTTTATGACTGATACCGGCAGACATTGGCGTGCGCAAAAGGGGTGGTGTTGGGGTTCTAACCCCCCCCCCCGCCCCCTTGAGCCAAGATTATAGTGTTATTTGGCAGAAAAAAACGTAAAAACCCCCTTAGAAGGAAAAAAAACTGAAAATCCCCCCCTCGTGAAAATTCTACGTGCGCCTATGCCAGCAGATATGGGATAATTTGCTTATAAGGTCTCGACAGTGGTGCAATTGTGCACGCATTTATTTTTTTAGACCAGCGGTTCTCAACCGGTGCTCCGCGAAGTTCTTGGGACTCCCGAAAGGACTCCACAGTCGAAGAAAATAAAATAAATCAGTAAATTTGATAAATAAATAAAAGACGAATCTACGGAGCTCCGCCATAGAAATTATATACTAAAAAAGGCTCAGCGAGTAGATAAAGGTTAAGATCCGCTGCTTTTTAGACCGCTTTTCAAGGCAAGTCCTCTGAGTGTTTGGACATTTTATTTGAAGCAACTAGTAAGCAATATATTTCCACTTATACAATATCAAGTGGGTCTCGAGTGTTTGCCAGCCACGGCTCCCCTCGTGCATGGCCCCTCCAGGATGTGGAGGCCATGAGATTGTGAGAGCGCAAAAGATGCCAGCCCCTAGAATGGTATCTTCTGCGGGGGTCCTAGACTTGACTTTCACGGGCCCCTTTATAATGAATTTATATAGCGAAAAAAAAAAAAAAAGTGACGAGAATCGTCCTGGGCCCCAGCACTGAAACCCAGTCAGCCACACTCTTGTGGGGGAGGGGGGGGGGCATGCCCTCATGGTCCTAGCCATCGTTTCTCTTCCGCATTCTAGAAGTGCTGAAAGAAATCAATTTAATTCCACCATATATAGTAAATTTTCCGGCGTGAAAAGGGTTTCCGTGGGCTGCGTTAATTTACATGCCGCGTGGAATGCATTCCAATAGATGGTTCACCTTTGGTCTAAGATAATCACAAAATAAATCACATATCTACTACGCAATAAGATATGCTGTCATAAAAAAAAAACGATTGTTTTTTACGTTATTTTATCTCTACATTCTATTCTCATATAAAAAAAAATAATTTCGGACTCTGTCCAAAAAAAAAACAGGAGAATCCAATCAAATACAGTACCTAATCTTGCAAAGAAAAGATAAGGATAAGGACTACCAATTGTCTTACTGATAATGGGTAGTGTCACCTTCCTTAGCCTTCAATTACTTGCTGATTCCAGACTGAAAAAAAAAAACCATTCCCATTATTTTCTTTCTGTAATTTAAAGCATAATTTTAATTCAATATATTTAAGGGGCCGTTCAAGTATTACGTAAGCAAATTTTTAGCTATTTTTGACTCCCTCCCTCCCTTGTCAGCAAAATTTCGTCATCAGCTATGTCCCTCTGAATCCTAACGCATATTGGCGGGATCAGAGACGTAGACGGGGGTGGGGGTGGGGGGCTCGTGCCCCTCCCCCTCCCATGATCAAAAATTTATTTTTTCAATGCAAAAAATAATTTTTTTTAAAATTGAAATTTCGGAAGAAAATACCTTTACATGTTATTACAATCAATTTTCGTTCACTTCAATGCTATTTGAAGGCTGTGAACTCAAAATTTATCTTTAATAAATTCATTGTGACTCTAAGGCATATAATGATAAATCACATAAAAGCCCTTTGCCCTCGGACCAAATATGGCCCTGGGGGTTATCTGATGCGGCCTGCCCTCTTCAAACCTAATTTTGTAAAAATGAACTAAGCGGCACATTTACAGATCGCTTAAGTGCCCCGTGGTACAATTCTAGAACATTTAAGCGGCCCGTGGCATATTTTCAGATTACTTAAATGACCCGGGACACAGTTCCAGAACATTTAAGCGATCCGTGACACATTTAGAGATCGCTTGAGTGACATGTGACGTAGTTTTAGAGCACGTAAGTGGCCCCCAGTGCGGTTCTACATCACTCAAGTTACACGCGGCACACTCTCAGATTATTTAAGTGATGCATGGCACAGTGCCGGAGCACTTAAGCGGCCCGGGCACATTTCCAGAGCACTTAAGCGGCCCGGACACATTTCCAGATCACTTGGATCCGCGAAACATTTAGAGTTCACTAAAAAGGCTCTGTAGGGCACTTATCAATAGAGGGGAGGGAAGTTACTTCAAGTGCCCACAAACTATCCGAAGGCTTTTCTCATTTATGGCGCACCGAGTAAGATGCCATTAAAAAATATTTCATATTTTCATAAAGGGGGGTTGATGACGTAAGCATTATCAAAAATTCCCTCACCCCCTTGTCATCAAAAGTCAGCAAATCGGAAACCCTCCCCCCCATCGATGATGACGTAATACTTGAACGGTCCCTAATACGAATGAAAAATACAAAATATTATTTTAATTAATTTAGTTATGATTAGCTCCCCGATCACAAGGTAATGGTAACTATACGGTCTTTGTACACAGGGGTATCATTCAGGGCCGGAACTAGAGGCGGCAAGAAGGACAACTGCCACGGGCAGAAAATTTTCGTTAGAACAGGAAACACCGCTATAAAAATATCGAATTTTACAGTGTGGAGGATAATTTACTGATCACTTTAGTTAACTACAGTGCTGTCCCAGATCACTTGATATAAGTGGCCCACGACAAGTTTTAAAATCAATGAAGTGGCCCCGCACTCTCTTAAAGGTTTCCTTATGGTCTCTCTGATTCAGGGGCTTAATGGGTTCCTATCCAAATGGACACAAACTAGGAAATCCGTCTTTCAAAAAAGGTCTGACTATATGCGCGTATACGCGCATTCTGACAGGGTTGCTGGTTCGAATTAGTAGACGAAGTACGTGCTACCCTGTATGTTTAGGAATAAACGGTATCGCGTACTTACCATTGGCTTTTCTTTTAATATAAAAAATAATATAAGCTGTTTGATTTGACAAACGATAATCTTTAAACTTTATTGAGCATTTTTATATCAATCGATTTGTTTCTTTTCCTGCAAAGCTCTGATAAGTTTGTTTTCTTAATACAGATATTCCGTCGACCATGGTGATGTCAAGCACAGTTCCCATTGACATTACGACTGCCAACGTTTCAAAATTACCAGACACAACTATCTCTGAAATAATAACATCGTTTCAGACTAATCAGGAGTTCAATGTGACTACCGATGACCCCTACACTCTACTACCAGACAATTCGACTTCGGGAACATGGGACAACAACTCGACTAGCGATGCACCTTCCCCAGCAACAGGTAATTCTACCGATACACCTGGCAACTCGACTAGCGATGCAACTTCAGAAACATGGGACAACTCGACTAGCGATACATTTTCCCCAACAACAGGTAATACTACCGATACACCTGGCAACTCGACTGGCGATACATCTTCCCCAACAACAGGTAATACTACCGATACACCTGGCAACTCGACTAGCGATGCATCTTCCCCAACATCGGGTCATTCGTCCAGCAAATCACCTTCATCACCAACACCTGGCCATTCGACCAGCTCAGGGACGACTGGAACAACACCTGGCCATTCGACCAGTCCAGGGACTGGAACAACACCTGGCCATTCGACCAGTCCAGGGACTGGAACAACACCCGCAACAACTCCACAGCCAGATGAAAAGAAAGGACTCAGCGCAGGAGCAGTCGCAGGCATCGTAATAGGTTCAATAATCGCTATCGGAGCTCTCGGTGCGGGAGCCGTTTACATAATCAAGGCAAGAAACAGCCCCAAGTCGCATGAAAGGCAAAGATTAAACGTTTAAGCGTTGAAGAATGTCAACGAAGCGTAATTTGGTGAGAGAAACAACGAGTATGGTGAAAACTCGATAAAGTTACCACGGGTTTATCCAGCTGGACTCGATTTACCGTATGCGCATACGCTTTGTGATAAATTTGTTGCAACTTTTAATGTTTTACGTAATAAATGCGTTTTTTTTTAAATTAAACGAATTTATTCATGATTTGTAACGTTTATTTGGCTGCTGTATGGATAATACGAATTCTGATTATTATCTGAGCATTGAGAAATAGGATCACTCGTAGACCCCTTGAGAAAACACAACCTTTCAAGTTGTTTTTCGGTAGTGAACTTTGCCTTCTAGTTGGTTCGTGAGATGTTATACGAATAGAAAATCTGATGCCAGAATAGGAAATTCGCCCATTTTTCGTTGGAAACCCTGAAAATCCATGATAAGTGGAGGAGGGTTCCACTGAGTAGTGATAACTGACCTGACGTACGTACGCACACAACCCTCTTCCTCATTACTCTGCGTAGGCAGTGATGGTAACCTCTTCCAGCAAAATTTACCTTTTGACTAAATTTTTCCCACGAATTCAGAAAAATGTGTTGCCATCTAGCGGGGGATATACGTAATCAAGAATTTTAAAATAGAAATGCATTGAACTGCATTAATTTTTTTTTATTTTTTGCAAAAATTCTTTTGTTTGATGAACTCTCAAAATCTCCCACTAGGGTGAATTTTGTCCAATTTTTCCCACGAATATGGGAAATTTCCCACGAGTTACCATCACTGTGCGTAGGAGAGAAGCGTAGTAATCTCTAGTGGGCTCATCACTGGCAGCTTGCACCCTATGTACTCAATAATGGCGCTGATGAGTCGGCCCGTTTGTACAGGGGCTATAATTCTGCCTAAAGCAGTAGTGTGATATGCCATGATTGAGTAATAAGTAGGAGGACTGACCGAGGACTGACTTCATCGAGAAAAACACGAAAAATTTGGTTTGCAAATACGGGAAAATACAGGACATCCCCCCACAAACAGATCATATGAATGATCAAGTGAGTGACTGTGTGAGTGAGTGACCGTAGGAGTGACTGTGTGAGTGAGTGACCGTAGGAGTGACCGCATGAATGATCAAGTAAGTGGCCGTATGACTGGACAATTCAACGGCCGTATGAGTGACCAAGTGAGTGACCATATTGGTGTGTGAGTGACCATGTGGCCGCGGACTTGGCCACTCATTTTGTCACTAACTTGATCACTAACATGGTCTTTTGTGACTCATAAGGGCCACTCACCCACTCATTTCTTCACTCACTCATTCACTTGTTCACTCACCCACTCACTTGTTCACTCACCCACTCACTTGTTCACTCACCCACTCACTTGTTCACTCACTCACTCACTTGTTCACTCATATGGCCACTCACGCAATCCTCTGGTCACTCACACGGTCATTGATATGGTCACACACTTGATCACTCATAAGGTCACTCACCCACTAACTTCTTCATTCAGAAGGTCATGGCATTATTGCTGGGGGAGAGGGGGACAATGATGATGATGATGATGTCAATTCATATATATACATTAGATCAGTTGACTCCACCTTTGGCACTAGCCCCCCCCCTCCCCCCCCCCCCCTATCTCCTCCCATGAGGTAACTTCTACTGAGAATATTTTTCTCGAATATATTCCAGTTGCATCACGTACGTTCCTTAACTTTTATAGGGTTGATTGAAAGCCAACTCAAGACAGATAATTTCAATGGTCTTCTGAACTTTCTGATAATTTTTAACTACCTTTTTGTTTTCATTTGAATTAAATCTAGCTTTTAAAAGCCTTCTTTATTATTATTATTTTGAATGATAATATCACAAGAGATATTATTATTTACCAACTATTTCTTGGATTTAATCCACTTCTTAAAAATTATAAAAATACCACACACACATACCCGCGACACTAAAAAAACACCATAAGCTACTAAAACTTTGAATAATCCTCTTCAATACAGTACGTCTTGTAAGCCGATGTCATCTGCGAAAAAAAGGGAGAGATCATGTCATCGCAAAGGAGCTCCAAGACCACGCCAACTCAGCCAAGGCGGCAATCGTAACATCAAAGAGATGAAACAGTCCTTATCACATACAGCTCTTGCTTAGATTTGGTACTGCCGTGAGCATTACTCTGGAAGAACGTCAAAAAAAGTTCAGCCAAACAAGCATTTATATATTATTGTTCCGGCTGGAGCCAAAATTTCAAGTGCGAAATTCGAATTCCTTGAAACTTTTCTTTCCGAATTTCAAAAAATGCTGGAAAATAGTAATTTTTTTCAAAAGTTGAGTTTTCGAATTAATTAAAAAAAATGGAAGCCATAGATATATAAAGGGGGAATTTAATAAATAAAAGGGTATATAGATATTAATTAACCCCCTCAAGCCACAGCCCTGAGGAGAGTTAAATGGAATCGCTGGTTTTCACAGACGTTCAGTAAAAAAAACAAATTTGTCTAGTAACTTATAAACTAATCATTCAATTTATTTGAAATTTTTTATGTTTATAAAATAACGTATTGTCTATAACGTAGTTTCCCAACCTTTTTTGCCTCATCGCCCCCCTTCTTCAGAAATTTTTTTCCCCCAACGCAATCTATCCCATAAGATCCTATGTTATACCCTTAGCTTCTACCGCCCCTGGAACATTCCATCGTCGTCGGGTGTTAACGCCCACGTTGGGAATCACTGGTCTATAGTATTGTACAGTATCACTTGTATTACTTAAAAATTTATGTGATATTTTCTTTGGGCGTGGTACCACAGGTCGATAAGATACTCGCCTAAAGTACCAAAGGGTGTTTAAGAGGTGTCGCGAGTTCGATACCCGGTTCGTCCTTGCAAGAAAACTTTCCTGACACAGGGGTACAGCAGAAACTGCGACATGACCGCAGAAAAACATTGCTACCGCAGAGAGTCCCCCCCCCCCATCGAGGGGTTAGCGCACCAACCTCTCGATGATTATAAAAAAAAAACAAGCTTGCCGTTCGGAATCGGCAATAAATTGTATGTCCCAGTCTCTCTAATTAGCCCTCGTGTGCCGAAAATGACTGTGGCGCGACAAAAATGATCAAATATTTTCTTTGGTAAAATAGTATTTTTTTTCACTTGTACGGCTGCCAAAATTCGAATTCATAACATAGCCTCCTGGCTGTAATAAAGAACCACTAACTCAATTATACAAGGCATTTTAGCTCGGAGGGACTTAAACAGGCTTTTTACAATAATAATTATACCGGGCGTTTCGATCTTTACAGTAATATCTCGGATCCCACGTGTGAAGCATACATTGATCATACCCATAATAAAACATGATAAATGACAATAATAAAAATAGTCAAGAACCACTTGGTTAAAAACTTGATAAGGGTAGAGTATTTCGGTTTCGTATTTGTTTTCTGCACGACTCGTATGACATTCAACTGCCATTACTACGTATTTACAAGTGCAGATGATCTGCATTGGTTTGATTTCCGATTGCACCAGCTATTGGCATTCAAACACTTGTGCATATGCAGACACACACACACACACACATACACACACACAAAAAGATAATGTAAATAAATAAAAAAAATATATCGCCAAAATAACATCTGGATATTATGGATTCATTTTTATTTCGCAATGTTAACAAAAAAAGCACATTCGAGTGAGAAGATAGCGTTATCATTACCTTTTTTCGCTTCCTCTCCCCCCCCCTCTCTCGTCCTAGATCGAAAAATGCATTAAATTTAGTAGAATCCGAAAAAATAGAAACTGTTATCAGTGAGTGTTTTAACGAATGGTAACACTTTTATAGTGAACGGAGATGATTTTCGCACTCGACTATTGAGTGGAAAGTATTCCTTTTTCGTCTGATACATAATTTAAAGCCTTTGTGTGTGTGCTTACCTTCATAAGAGATGGGCATAATTATACATATTATATGCTTCCTCTTCCCTCTTCTACCTATGTGCCATAAACGTAAGTTGATAATTTTTTTAAAACTATCGGATTTCACCTACAGTCGAGTTTACTTATACATATCCCCTTTGGTGATTCGAGAGTTGTGTAATTATTAAAATTAAAAAAAAAAAAGAAACCTTTTATACGGACACCCTGTCCTCAAAAAACCCAATTATAAAGTTGATTGTTTATCTTGAGGACAATAGAAAAATTGCACGTTTCTAAGTGCGATATTCACTGAGGTATTTGAATTCAAAAAACGAAGTTTGCAACCACTACATAGTGACTTTTGATTTCACATTATATGGTAATTGAAATGTTATTGAATTAACTTCATTGTAACAACCAGTAATGGGACCTTGGTGTCTCCTTGGCGGTTTTCATTAACCTAATGTATTGTTATTATTCACCTAACATATTAAGAAATTGAAATTGAAGTTGGATAAAAACAGGATAAATAAGGTACCGTATATAAAAGCGCTGTCTGTGCTTATGCTGTTCTTTCCCAAGTTTTGTCCGATTTTGAATTTAAATATTTCAGTTAATATTGCACTTGGAAACGTTGAATTTCTTTTTTGCTGGTATATATCAGGAGAGACAAGGCAACATTTTTCTTATTGGGTTTTTGAGCACAGGTTGTCCGTATATTACGTTAATTTTTTTTAATTTTAATAACTGATATATGAATGCAATATGAATGATCCATCTGAGTTCTACATTTAATTTGGATAAATTTTCTAACCGGAAGTATGTTTCTAGGATCAACTGTTCGCCAGTAAAATTGCAGTGCGTGCTGGTAGCTATGCGCCCTGTATAGCAGTTGTATGTATGCATAAAGTGTCATACTCAGACTGTTCGGACAAAATAAGCTCAAGCAAGCACGTATTTAAATTTTATATAGAAGGAACATAATTTGTTTTATATCATCTGAGTAGTTTGGAAAATTTATTGGAGTACGTATTGTACGTACAGGATATATAAAAATTGTATAGACTTTCTCTTAATTCAAATTGATTCCATTAGTATTATTTGAGTTTATGCCAATAGTTTTCATTCAAAGTTGTTAGAATTTGTGCAGTCAAAAATAATAATAAATAAATAAATAAAAAGTTCATGAATGGTTGCTTGTCATTCATCAGCATAGTTTTTGCATAGTCTTCTAATAGGTAGATATTTGATGCTGACAACAGTGCGTCAACAAGCCAGAGAGGCCCTTAGAGAAATTTGCAGGCATAATACAGCCCTTTCTATCAACAACACTCATTTTGTTTAAATTGATCATGCATCCTACATTACTTTACGCAGCTCCTGCCTGGGGATGTACGCTAGAAATCGTAATATTATTGCGCTTGCACGTTTCCAAAACGTGACACTCCGAAGTTTTACCAGGTCCCCCCCCTGGTTCATCAGAAATAGGCATATACGCAGAGATACCAAAATTGAATCATGGATTATGCCAAAAGTCTCCCCAGAAACTGCGTTGATTCTTTCACACACAACTGCATTGATTCTTTCACACAGCTGCATTGATTCTTTCACACACAACTGCATTGATTCTTTCACACACACAACTGCATTGATTCTTTCACACACACAACTGCATTGATTCTTTCACACACACAACTGCATTGATTCTTTCACACACACAACTGCATTGATTCTTTCACACTCACAACTGCATTGATTCTTTCACACACACAACTGCATTGATTCTTTCACACGATCATCTTCGTGAAATCTCCAATTTTCTAATAGCACTGATACTTTCAGACTCAAAAAGCCTAAAAATTTTCTCGAGATGTCTAAACCCAATGTTCCGGGTCTTTGACATGTATTATATTGCTAGTTTTTCCCCTCCTGGTACTGTCAGAATCGATACACTGCATTATATCATTGTAAATACTTAATGAGTTAAACATATTATATGCCCTATTTAACCCGAACGTTTCCAAAACGTAACACTCCGAAGTTTTACCCCACAGGTCTCTCTGGTTCATCATAAATAGGCATATACGCAGAGATACCAAGATTGAAATAATCATGGATTATGCCAAAAGGCTCTCCAGAAACTGCTATTACTCTCTTCTCAACTCTGACTATAAACATCTTCGTGAAATTGATAATTATAATAGAATTGATAATTTTAGACTTACAAAGCCTAAAAATTTTTTCGAGATGTCCAAACCCAATGTTCCGGCTCTCTGACATGCACTTGTATTATAAGGCTGCTAATTTCTCCCTTCTGGTGGTGCTGTCAGAATTGACACACTACATATGTCATTGTAAATACTTCATGACTTACACATATATATTCTTGTATTATATACGACTTGTATTATATAACCTCAAGTTAAATATTGTACATCATTATTATTATTTTTTCTATATTATCATATTCATATAGCAACAACCACATCACTATTAACATATTGCACCTCCAGCATCTTCGCATGGCGACTTTATTACCATTTATTCATTATTACATCATATTATCATGATAATTAATTAGCATCAATTATCATCAACATATGATATCTATTAGTTTCTGCGGAGGTGGCTGGTAGCTCGCTGGGTAAAGATGCACTTTCATCCACATTTCTAAATTTTTCGTCATCTTGACATGGTGTGAGATGACTTAAATTGTCCTATCATCATAACCATCCCTATTCCTTTTTACCAGTGATTCCCAACGCGGGCATTGACGCCCCCGGGGGGGGGGGGGTGATGGAATGTTCTAGGGGGGTGGTAGAAGCTATGGGTATAAACACAGAATCCTATGGGTTACATTGCGTTGGAGGGGCATGGGAGAAATAAAAAATTCTGAACAAGGGGCGATGGGACAAAAAAGGTTGGTAAACTATGCTTTATACCAATCATGGCTTCAATGAACAACTGCATGTAGTTGACAGAGTGATGATGAAGGGGGTATGAACTGTTAAAGTCTCATCGACGCCACTCCGATGTACGAATGAAAGTTCAAGAACAGTGCGGATATCTGCTTTTACCGATCACAACAATCGTTCATCACTGCCATCTACCAAGTGATCAGAAAAAGTAAACATTCAATAATTTTAAGAACATATTCCATGCAGTTTTCACAGAAAGTCATAGACACACGGAAATGTTCTCTTTTAAATAACACCCAATTTTTTTTTTACTGTTAAAATAGTTATATTTGTTACTAACAGGTAGCGCTGTTCATTTCGTTTCCCAAAATTATTTTGATCATATCCCCCTGTTCAGAATCTTTTTTTCCCGTCATCGCCCCCTTTCTGAGCGATCACACAGGACCCTATGTTGTATTCCGTAATTATTACAGCCCCTCCCCGTGGTGAAACATTGCCCTCTTTAGGAAACACTGTTTGGACCATTACAGTGCTAATGCACTTATTTACAGCTGAATGTAATTATACGAAGGTTTTAACAACTGGATAATGCGAAGATATATTTTGGAAAGAGAGAAAATTCAACTGCCCCTGCGGGGAATCGTAGTCTAGTGCAGTGGTTCTCAACCAGGGGCCATATGGCCCCCTTGTGGTACTGGGATACTTCAAGGGGGCCACGGAAGAAAATGGAGAAGGGGCCATGACAGGTGGTTTGGAGAGCTGAGAAGAAAAATTAAGGTGTGAAGAAATAAAGTTTTTATATTAGTGACTAACACTTTCAGAGAGAGAGAGAGAGAATCCAACAAAACCACCCATAAAACCAGGGCCTTCTTTAGGGAATGGACCCACCCATTTGGACTCACCGCCTACATTTTGCAACAAGTTCCCTAGGATGGGGTTTTTCTCAAGTCCCCGGCTAAATTTTTCAGACCCCCTTCCCTATATGAAATTTATTGTATGAAAAAAAAAAGAAAAGAAAAAAGATGAAAACCATATTAGGCCCCGGGCTGTAGCTCTGTCAGCCCCACTCTTGTGAGGGGCCTCATGCCCATAAGTGACCCTACCTTATGATATTTTGTATAGTACAATTAATTTTGAAAATAAATAGGAAATATGTAGGCAGTTTATTTCCAGCTAAAGTATGGGACTACTATAACATCACTTTGCCTGGGGGGGGGGGCATGATATTGAGACGGTCCTGATAGAACTCGGACTAGCGGGGAGATAAATAAATTCTAGGCTACTGGTCTGGAGGCCAAAATTTTCGTTCAGTATAAATTCACTGAAAAAAATCATTTCAATACGTATAAAGTGTCTTGCTTCTAGATGAGAGTTGAAAACTCTGGGTAAGACAGGGGAGCCACGAGAAAAAAATATGGCCTAAAGGGGGCCACGGGCAAAAAAAGGTTAAGAAACACTGGTCTAGTGCGCCTCTGTAGTCTAGTGCGTTCACCCGGAAAGTGAAAGGACGTGGGTTCGATTCTCCGCAGGGGCAGTTGAATTTTCTCTCTTTCCAAACTATATCTTTGCAACATCCAGTTGTTAAAACTTTCATATGATAGCGGAGAGTGACGTCATCCTTGTATGAATGTAATTATTTCGGCAATTAGTTTTTCGTTATTGTAAAAACACTTACAGCTTTCTTTTCAGACCCCTTTTCCATCCCAATTGTAAAAACTATTCGTTGCACCTACTTTTTTTTTATTGGTTTGATGACACGTGTGCTCATTTTAAAGTGTATGGGAAAAATCATGCGCACGCGAAACGGAAATGAAATATTTTCGCCCAATATGATAAGGAAACACATCACGGTGAAGCTAATTTTTTCCCTGAATAATATCAACCGTCCGTATCTAAGGCAATGAAATATGGACTCTGCTCGATATAATATATAATAACAATAAAAAAAAAGTTATGATAACGCACCACAGGCAATAAATCTATAAAGATTTTGGTTTTTTTTTGAGAATCTACATGAATAATATAGATACATGCGATACTTCCCAAATGCGTGAAAAGTGTCTTTCTTCTTTGCATACTCTCCAATATAGGGTTTCTTTTCTCACCGGCATCGACGAGATACCTCGCCATCTAACAATCCATGTATCTTAATAATGACAAAACCACGTATTTTATGAAATGTTGATTTTATTTTTTCTATGTTAATGGATCCCGTTTACCGATTCCTCCTTATTTTGCACTTGCTGGAGATCGGTAGAAAGTCTAATTTTAAAACGATATGGCATTTTACAGCGGGTTCAGTGATTTCTGCCACGCTGGTAAAAAGGGGTTAACTGCTCATCGAATTGTGCTGTTCTGTAACAAAAGAGGGAAATTTCATGTCTTCTGTGTTCTTCAGTGTGATGCTTGAACAGAAAAATTCTTTTGAAAATTGTAAAATATTGTGTATCCCTGGATATATTGTAGGAAGGCTATTTTTGTTATTATCGGGCTATTTTTATTGTTTTATCTTTTATAATTTTCAAATGAGCTGACATGAATTTTGTTCTCCCATATACAGATCATTCGACCACGACGGTAGTGCCCATTACCATTCCTTCGGACACAACTGCTGTATCTAATATAACGCAAACCATAACAATAACACCATCGCCACCTACTGAGTATCCGACCAATACAACTCATGGCTCGACTTCTACAATACCGAGCAATTCGAGTAGCCAATCATCTTCCTCAACACCTGCCGGTTCTACCGGTGGATCCGCAACAACCGGCAGTCTGACCAGCGAATCGTCTTCCACAACTACTGGCAATTCGACCGGTGGTTCGTCTTCCCCACCAACGAGCAGTCCGACTAGCGAATCGTCTTCCACAACTACTGGCAATTCGACCGGTGGTTCGTCTTCCCCACCAACGAGCAGTCCGACCAGCGAATCGTCTTCCACAACTACTGGCAGTCCGACCGGTGGATCGTCTTCCCCACCAACCGGCAGTCCGACCAGCAAAGGAACGACTGGTACACCGCCCACATCGACTCCGGAGCCTGCTCCCGTAAAAAAGGGACTCAGTGCAGGAGCAACAGCCGCAATCGTAATAGGATCTATAATCGCTGTCGGAGCTCTAGCTGGAGGTGCCGTTTATTGTGTTAAAGCAAGGGTATATCCTTTCTATCGGGGTGGAGGAGTTGAAAGGGAGAGGCTACAGTGATGTGCACACGTGCATTTGAATAGCCATGATCAGACGATGACAATTTACTAGGAAGTTTCAGAAAACGTCAATTCCTAGAGAAAGACCGTTTGGACAATTAGAAGACTGTCTTTGATGATGCGAGTCTTTTTCGCTTGGTGGTAATCCGTGATATTTAACCTCATAAATATGCAAACACTTAGAAAAAATACCAAGCCTAAAGCCTAAAAGTGTTTACAAGCACATAAACATATACCAAGTCTCTCTCTTCAACCTTTTAGACATTGTGGGCCCAAAAAAAAAAAAAATTCCATGAAACTCGAGAGCCACTAAGTCATACTGCGGCATCTCAATTCACGCAGTGGAGCCTTATTGAATGAGCCTAACGAGGCCCGTGGCTCCAGAAGGGGGGTGCTTATAACTATCTGAAATTATTTTTTCGATGAATGTCAAAAGCTTCATTAATTCTGGAAATATTTCTTATAATTACGCTGGGAATATTTTTCATTAATTATGAATTGTCCTGAATTTTTCGAAATATTTTGTTCAAACCAATTCTGAAATGTATTTATGTGAAATGTATTACTATGTATTTCTTTCACGAGTTCTCGAATTATGAATTTCTTTCATTAATTCTTGAATTATGAATTTCTTTCATTAATTCTTGAATTATGTATTTCTTTCATTAATTTCAAATTTCCATTAATTTTTTGGTGTGTTCATGCATTTGGAGGTATTTTTCCTCTGCATTCTATAATGATGTTATGTCTTTTTGGGTGCCAACTGCTCCTAAAAAAATATTGTGTATAAAATCATGATTTACAATTGCATGTATCATGGCTCACAAGAGGGCTCCAAAAATATCTTGGACCTAGCGCAGGCTACCGAAACCGTTAGGATGCCCTGAAAGCAACGCAACAAACAGATATAATCCGATTGTAAAGTGGATTTGTATGCCTCTGATATTTTGTGCGATCCATTTCAAGAACCCTAATATGTTAAGAACCCCTGGTATATAAAATAATGTTATCCTAAGAAAAGGGAAAAATTGAATACTTTTAGGAAAATGACAAAAAATTGGAAAACAGAATATGTATGTATGATACTATGATATCGCGACTCAATTTCTCAACACTGATAAAAGATTTAATGTTTGAAATGAACTGATAGCATGTCACAAACCCATTTGAAGTGATGGGGGAAAAAAAAATAATAAAAAAACGGAACAAAAACGAAAAGCCTGTCATCTCTTTGGATTTCACAGGAGCATCCGGAGCGGAAATAGCAGGAAAACAGAGCATCCAGTAAGTAAAAGAGATGCTTTTTGGTGAGCATTGGATTCGACAGTTTCTTGCCCTAAAGTCACGTTTTGTTTGGAGCGCTGGAGGAATCTTCGTAACACAACGCGGACACGCGTCGCTGTTTAAAAATAAATAACAAAAAGAAAGAAAGAAAAAAAACTGCAAAAACAACACAGTTTTGAATACGAGAGGACAGTTTTGGCACAAAAAGGAAAGTTCTCTGGATTCACTTCAAACTCTTCCGAATAGGAAATAAAAATATAATAGCAGCAGTTGAAATCGCGTCCACTCACTTTGGCACCGTATCGGAAAAAAACAAAATTGATATGACTAGGGCTGGGACTTTTATATGAGCTAAAAGACCGACAGAAAACTTTTCTACTCCATTAAAAAGGCATTAATGCCCTAAAAATCTTAAAATATGCCGTAAAAACCTAAAAATATGTCTTTACTACCTGTTAAATGCGGCTTCTCCCAGGAAAATTTCCCCCAGGGGTCAATTATTCCCCTTTAGAAGATTTTTCTGGTTATCAAAAATCATTTATTTATTTATTTTGTTTTCATTATGAAAAATTTATCCCTACATCTAAATATTTAAATGGATTTTCTGTCTGTGTGTGCGTATGTTCTCTATACAAATCTACAATTTTAGACCGATCGTTGCCGAATTTTGAAATATGTATATACCAAACAGGTCCCGGATTGAACGACAGGCTACTTTAAAAGTTTGTCAGAGCAGGGCAAATGCCCAAAATAGGCAAAATAATCTGTCGGGCAACAATGGTTACTGAGCTTCAACAATCACGTTCCGAATGTTTAAGGTTTGCTTAGGTTACCACGGTTCCCTAGCAATGTGTTTCAGATATGCGTTTATGGCTTTACAATGGTTTGTCCCTTTTTCAATCCTCCCAGCAATTGAAGAAAACCCGGGCAGTACCGGGTTATTATATAGATAGTCTTCTATGTGTATAAAATTAATTGTCTGTTTGTCTGTGTGGGTGTATGTTCTCTATACAAATCTACAATTTTAGACCGATCGTCACCAAAGTTTTCATATATACGAAACAGGACCCGAATTGAACGATAGGCTACTTTAAAAGTTCGTCAGAGCAAGGTAAATGATCGAAATGGGCAAAAAATAACTGTCGGGTTACAATGGTTCCTGGGTCTCAACAATCCGTTCCGGAATGCTTACTTTGGACGGTTCCCTAGCAATGCGTTTCAGACATACATTTTATGCCTTTACGATGGTTTGTTACTTCTCTAATGCTGCCAGTATTATGTATAATAGTTTTGTTCCTTTATAATGGTTTGTCACTTTTTCAATCCTCCCAGCAATTGAAGAAAACCCTGGCGGAAGCGCCGGGTGTTATAGCTAGTACTCAATATAATTTAGAAAAAAATTTTTTTTGGACGTCTAAATTATATATGACATGAATGTCGCTCTCCACTTGTTAATACAAGGTATAATGTATCTGTATCTTGTATTAACAAGTGGAGAGCGACATTCATGTCATATATATAGCCATCTGGTGGCTCGTCGTCCATGAGCTATTAGCTGATCGGTTCACCGTCCATTGCACGGTTCCGTTCGGCACATATTACGCTCTAGCGAAGGAAAATCTCTATCTCCTCTGTAGCTTAGTGGTCAGAGCACTCGTCCGGCAATCGAGGGACCCGGGTTCGACTCCCGGTAGGGGCAGCGATGAGTTTTTTTCCTTCCTTCCTTAAAAAATTAACATCTCAAATAATAAATATCTTCACAACATCCAGTCTTCCGTATGTCTTGTCTAAATTATAGCCAGAATAATTTCATCTTTCAGATCACACACACACACAAGACAGTGCTAGAAAAGAAGGATTTGTAAAAGGAATTTCCATTTTCTAAAAATCTAAAACTTCTGTTCTTTCATTGATACGCCTACCTTCAAAATCATAAAAAAAACATTAAAAAAATGTATATATATACATTTTTTCTCTTATCCAAACTTATTCAATTGAGTTTAATTGTATTTTCCCCCCTCATTCAAACACTATTTTCAAGACCGAAAGGATAAACAATAAATTCGTACAGAATGCAATCAATGAGTGTAAATGTGGTTTTAATTAAACTTTCACTTCAGGGATTCTTCAAAGTTTCTATTTAATAAGTTTTCTTATTCTTTTCTTTTTGTCATGTTAAAGTTTGATGAGGAAATTGAAAAAAACGAAAATAATGTTTGTATTTGTGGCATATAAAAACATTATTTTCTTTTTCCTTCTCGGATTCAATCGCAAAAAAATTTTAATTTACTTTGCTATAATCATAATGAAAAGAGAAAAAAAAACCAAGAGTTTCTTTCCCCCAAAATAATTTTTCGTTGCCGGTTTTATTAGTGGAAATTCGAATTGTAGGAAAGAATTGAGAGTAATTATAAAGTTTCAAACAGGGTAATTTATCAACTGGAGAGGAAAACTTAATTCCGGGAAGAAAGTTTCCCAGGGTTTTGTGTCGAAGGCCCACACCCCCGCCCGTAAACCGATGGTACGCAATAGAGAGGCGTATCACCAAGAGTTTTCTGTAAATTAAATTTATGCTACTCCTTAATCAGATGGGTGAAAACTTCACATAATCAAATACGAATGGATTTCTTGCGGAATTTGAGAGGAATTTTCAAAGTCGTGTGCGCGAGGGTAATGCCTTTTATTCCAGTGGTTTTCTCTCAATTCATCTCGAGACGCAAGTGGAGGAATCACTGAAAATTCTGGGTTGCTGCAGTATGTGTGTTGTGAAGCGGGGGGGGGGATTTTTAAACGCTTCTCAACAAAGTATTCCAAAATACAGTCGAATCCCGTTATAACGAACTCCATAAAGAAACTCATGGATAACGAACTAACTCGTTATAAAGGAATTCCAAGTTTTTGCATTGTTTCTATGTAAACTTATCTAGAATGATTAGAAAAGTGTTCGTTAAAACGAGATTTTCACTATAACGGTATTCGTTAAAACGAGATTTTCACTATAACGGTATTCGTTAAAACGAGATTTTCCCTATAACGGTATTCGTTAAAACGGGATTCGACTGTAGTTCAGTGCATCGGCGACATATCAGTGTATTTCTCTGTAACCTTTTTATTGTATATTTCTCTGGAACATTTCAGTATAATTCTGTACAGCATTCCAGGATACCTCTCTGTAGAGCGCACGAGTGGTAAGATGCTCGTCTTCCACTACGAGGTTGTCGTCGAGGTCCATGGGTTCGAATCCAGCCAAGAGAACATCAGAAAAAAGTTCTTTACCTATCAAGCCTAGGACGACAACTGATAGATGGCTGATTTATTCCCTACCTAACTCCACTAGTTAGACATTGCAAAAAAACTAGAGTTGGTGTGTAGTAAAGTGGAATATCTCTGTATAACATGACGCAATATCTCTCTATAAGAGTGGTTTCCACATTTTTTCAGGTCATGCGCCCCCCCCCTTCCTCCACCAAAGTATTTCTGAAATACTGACGCCCGTGAAACTCCATAGATCTTTCACTAAATTTGGTTTTCACATTAAAAAAAATAGTTTTTGCTTTGCATTCTTTTAAATTTTGCAAACCGGGAACTCCCCCACCCGTCTTCCTCGTTCCCCGTTACTTGATTTTTCTTCATTTTATTGGCACGGAGTGGGGGGGGGGCGTCCATGGACTCAGTGAAACCCAAAACGTTTAAAATCCCTGACCAAACCCTTTTCAAAGAAAACGCTGAAAGAGGAAAAATACAAGAAAAAAGTCACACATCAAAAAGAAATTATTAAAAAAAATGAAACTGATATGAAAATTCTGAAAAGTTCTATGTAAGCCTAAATAGAAAAACTGTCCCCTCCACGTCCATTGTTGGCTCCAAGTTCGGAAATCACCGCTCTACAATATTTAATAAAATGTGCCGACAATATTTGAGAACAATATTTCCACAGAATTTCACCAACATTTTTTACAAAATAATTTCACAACATTTTTTACAAAATAATTTTACGTTTCAGAATATTTTTCTACAAAATTCTACAGTATTTCAGAATATTTTTCTACAACAAATTCCACAATATTTAACAATATTTTCTACAAAATTCCACAATATTCAGAATGTTTTTCTACAAAATTCACTAGTATTTCAGAATATTTTTCTACGAAATTCTAAAGTATTTCAGAATATGCTTCTACAAAAAAATTCCACAATATTTCAGAATAGTTTTCTACAACAAATTCCACAATACTTCACAATATTTTTCTACAAAATTCCGAAAATACCAAAATTGCGAAATTTCAGAACGTTTTTTTACAAAATTCACTAGTATTTCAGAATATTTTTCTACGAAATTTTACAGTATTTCAAAGTATTTTTCTACAAAAAAAAGTCCACACTATTTCGCAATATTTTCTACAAAAAAATCCTCAAAATTTCAGAATATTTTTCTACAAAATTTCATAATACTTCCGAGTATTTCTTTACAAAACCTCACCAATATATTTGGCTACAAAATAATTCCACAATACATCACCACGGAGCTTCAGAACACTTTCTACAAGATCTCACCAATATCTCTAGACAACACCTCCGAATATTTCTCAACAAACTTTCAAGACAAATTTCAAAACAATTATATCAGAATATTCCTCAGTATATCATATATTTCAGAAACATTTTCAAAACATATAAAGACTCGATACGTATGTGGAACGACCCGGATTCTCTCAAATGGAAATATTCAAAAACTTAAGAAACTGGAAAATCTCTAAAAAAATTCTAAAATAATCTTCCTCCCCCCGTCCTTGATAATCCAATTTTTCGTGCTAATTATGACCTATCACAGAAGTAATTCTTAATTGCATTTTAAATAAAACTCACGTTTTAAAATATATGTATTTTTAAAAGTCCATTATTTTTCTCTTCTTTGCATTTAATTAATTCATCGCTTTAATTCCCTCGGGTAGAAACACCAAATCGGTTTTCCAGCTGAATAAACTAGATAATTTTTTGTAAAACAGTTTAAATGCGAATTTGAAGAAAAAAAAATATTACTTTTTTGATATTTTCTGTAACTGGATGATGTATTTTTGATCGGATGATCATATTTATAATACTGAAAAAAAAGTATTTTCTTTTAAAATTAATTTTTGTGTTTTATTATCTGAATTAACTCAATTAATGTCAAATAAATGTATATTTATGGGTTTAAAAAAATATTTACATAAGGAATAATCCTATTTAGTTATTAATGTTTGTGGATTTTTTTACCATTGTTGAATTTTTAAAATAGTTATTTAAAGATCTAAAAAAAAAAAAAAACGAAAAAAAATTCAGGAAATCACTTAAAATATAATGAATATCTCGTGGCATACTATGTGGAACACAGGAGTTGTTTCTGTAGGACCCAATTTAAAAAATATATACAATGAATACAAGGAATTTATGTACAGGGTGATTCAGGAAAGGTGGGGAAAAAACTTTAAGAGGTGGTAGTACACACAAAAACAAACAATTCTGTGGTGTTTGGTCAGAACATGATCACTCCAAAATCACATTTTTGAGATATAGAAATTTTCATTGCCATTTAAAAATCAAAAATAAAGCATACACACAAATACAAATGAAATATCATACATCAGCATGTTGTTTAGCCGCACGCACGTATTTGTGAGTTTGTCCCACTTCTAATTAGTTTTAATTAGTAAGACTTACTTTTAGATCAAAAAGCCACTTTTTGGAGATGCAGTCGAATCCCGTCATAACGAACTCCAAGAGACCGGGAAAAATCACTTTAAAACGAATTTTCGTTATAAAGGAATTCCAGGTTTTTGCAGTGTTCCTATGTGAAATTGTCTGGGGGGGGGGGAAAGATTAGAAATGTCTTCGTTAAAACGAGATTTTCGCTATAACGGTATTCGTTAAAACGGTCTGACCAAATACAACAGAATTTTCATCAAAGAATGCATGGTGTCTTAATGAAATGCAAACGTGCTACAGATTGCAATATAGTAAAACAAAGGATACGAGGAGAAAACACAAGAATAATGTATACGTTATGAAAGCAATTTTAGTGAATTACAAGGTCATTTTAAGCAATTTTAGTGAATTACAAGGTCATTTTAAGCAATTTTAGTGAATTACAAATCGCAATGCCTGTGGGGGGGGGGGGGGGAAAGCTCACTTTTCATTCGTGCTGCCTCTGTGGTACTTCCGTTTGCAGCTCCGTATTTGAAATGCATGTCTGCTTCTTCAGTATTACTAAAGTGTGCCATTAACCCATACGTTACAATTGTTAGAACGCGCGCGCTGGATTAACTTCACAGGACTGGTGCCCGCGCTTTTTATTTACCGTGACGCTGCGGGCAACGTTTTATTTAAGTTGCATACGGGTTTTCTTCTTCCCCAGGTTACATTTGCATGCATGGTATTACATTCTAAATGGTAGTACATGGTAGAGTATATTCTTTTCTTTCCGATAAATTTCAACAGGAATGCCGTTTTAACGTTGGCGGAGCGGCCGTTTCGAAACGCGCTAGCGCGTTTGCGTTCCATGTTAGACCATGCATTCACTGATGACAATTGTTTGTATTGGTGTACTATCACCTGTCAAAGCTTTTCCCCATCTTTTCTGAATCACCTTCTGAAACATTCCGAAAGTGATTGTTTAGGCCCAGGAATCATTGTTGTCCGACAATTTTTTTGCCCATTTTGGGGAATTCGCTCAACTCTGACAAACTTTTGAAGTAGCCCATCGTTCAATCCGGGTCCCGTTTGGTATACAAGCAAAATTTTGACGCCGATAGATCTAAAACTGTAGATTTGTATAGAGAACACACACGCTCGCGCGCGCGTCATGTAACACATAATTTTTATTTCTATTGCTCCTGAGAGCATTTTTATTGCATAGCATCATTTTTGCAACATGTTACATGCGCTACATTCACGATTGAATTATATACCGTGTGAAAACAAATAAAATATTTCATGACCGTAAAAGGGAACAGAACAAAACATTGGTTAAAAAGCAGAAATACTATTTTGTTTATATTTTGAAGAAAAACAAAATGAAATAGTTGAAATTTATGATGCATCTTTATTCTATTGCATTTGAATAAACTCTCGAGAATTTTATCTCTGCTGCGCCATAGCTCAATAAAACAATGCTAACATAAGTTTTTGTTTCATTTTGGATTTATTTCTTGATTTGAATCGTTTCATATAAAATAAGTTTTTATATTTTCTGTCTTTTCACATGATTATTTTACCTTATACGGAATTTTATCCTTCTAAAATATTGTACGTATTTATGTTTATTGCATGATTATTTTTCTGAATAAATATATGCATTGTAATATGTATGATGTTTATTGAAACCGTATCTATTAGCGTTTAATATTCAACTGATGGAAATTACAGAGGTTTTATTATATGAACCGAATGATTCAATTAGGGGTCGAAACTGGCTACTCGTGGGGTGGATACGACCTGTAATGAAATTGAACTTATTTTGATCATATTTTTTGGATTATGAATATAAGTTGGAAATTTAAGTCGTGTTTACTAAATTTTTTAAAATAAATAATAACTATTGATAATATATAATGCACTACCCATAAAAAAGATTAGAGAGCTTTTGGATTTAATCCAACATGTTTATCATACTTCTTTTTAAACGTGCAAATTGTGTTACAATTCACGACCCCCCCCCCCGGAGGTAAGCTATTCCATTTATCAAAAATCCTATTAGAGGAAAACTCCCTGCGACACCACTACCTGGAATTGTCGCTTACTGAACTATATTGGTGCACCCTCGTCGAAAAAGTTCATTGATGAAGTATTGATAACTCATGGTCCATTTTATGCATCGGTGATCCATCAACGGCAGAGTGCAGCAGATCCATATGCAAGGTTTACAAACGGTGAACTGCTTGTGGATTTGGAGCGCAAGTTCTTACAACCGTCTCATTTGTATATTTCCATCGGCGTCGCTCGCACCAGCGCCAGCTATCGGCTGTTTGTCCACTGTCTTAAAAGAATCCCCGTGTCCTTAGCGATTCTAACCCTGCAAACCGTTTTTTATTTCGGTTATTTTTATTAATTTTCAAATTTCTTCCACGGACTTTTTGCCCACCCTGTATCATTCACACATATATCGAACATATAATATCCAATTCTTAGAATCTTTCCCCCTTTTGAAACTATGAGAAGTTTTCAGAGAAAATCCCTATTTTTTTTTTTATTATTATTATTATTTTAGAACTTTCCGTATTTATCTGTATGCATAAAAACAGTTTTGAAACACTGAAAGGAATAAAAGAAACTTTTCTACTTTTTTTTTAGTTTCATTCTTCCCAACTTGGTAAGTGTCAGTCGTATTCGCGCAGAAGTTTCCGACTTTATCCCAGACATTCATGTTGTGTTTGGATTTGAAATTCCAGAGGTGGGAAGAAAAGAAAAAAAACCAAAAAAAAAAAAAACTAGAACATGAAATCACTGCCAAAACGAATTTTAGTACATGTCTACAGAAACGATTTATGCATTTTTTTCCCCCTTCTCTTAAAAAATTTATTTCTTATGCATTTTTAGAATCGAATTGTGCCGGAAAGAAAAACATTCTTGTTCCTTATTTTTCGCGCATAAATTGCATTTTGTATTGTTTTTCCTCTTTTTGCTGTTTGGAATTTGAAATATATGAAGGTACAGAAACGTATATATATAAAAAAAAAATTCACCTCTTTCTGACCTTTTCTTAAAAAAAAAAAAATTGTTTTTCACTTCCCGACGTGTTTTAAAATACGTTGAAAAATTTCCGGTAATCTTTTCGAAGAAATACTAAACAGTTTAAAATATTGATTTATATACGAACACAGAAGAATAAATTTTTCGTTGTATTTTTCGTGTGATATTATGCATGTGATACTGTTATTTATTTTTCCCCTTTTTTTGTTTTTAGCATTGAAAAGATTTTCGCAATCGGGAAAAGGAGAAATCCCTAAGCCCAAGAAATGAATACGATGAATATCAATCCGAGAATAGGTGAAAGAATTTGTGTAGCCTGAGAGGAATCATATGCCAGACATTCATTTATTTTGATATTGCTGCAATATGTAATGTTTCAGGGCGGGAGGCGCGGAAGCTAATGTTAGCGGTTAGATTCGGCGTTGATATGCTTTATAGTATTGCGCGTGGTTCCCAAACTATGGTACGTGACTGTTCGCGTAAAGTAAGCCAGTGTCCTATGAATTTCTAGGCATCAGCCAGCAACGTTGAACAAGCCCCCATGCACTCCTATGGGTGGAAAAAGCCTCTTTCTAGGGAGGTGTACAATACTTTTACGTTTTTCCAGCAGTGTTCAAGCCTTATACGCATTTCAACGGATAAGCAAGCCTCTTCCGCATTTCTAAGGGGAGAGCGGACAAGCTTTCAACTCATTTCAACGGGTATGCAAGCCTCCTGCGCATTTCTGGAAGTGGGTGAACAAGCCTTCTACACATTTTTAAGACAGAGCAGCCTCATACGATACCCATATTCTAATATGAGCATGCCTCCTACAAATTTATAGGGTGTAATAAGCGTTTTATACGCATTTCCAGGGTTCGACAAGCGCCCTCTACGTATTTTTAGAGTTGGGCGAACTCCTTCAACCTATTTCTAGGGATAAGTGAGTGATCTACGCATTTATAGGATTAATCAATCGTCTTACGCATGTCTAGGGTTAAGCAATCGTCTTACGCATTTCTAGGGATAAAGTTACCGTCTCAAGAATTTCAGGGAGGGTGGGGAGGGGGGGGGATTAACAAGCATTTGTAGGATATAGACAAGCCTTCAACGCATTTCTAAGAATAAGCAAGACTTAGACCCTAGACATGTGATCGTCTTACGCATGTCTAGGTTTAAGCGATCGTCTTACGCATTTCTAGGATTAAGCAATCGTCTTACGCATTTCTAGGGTTAAGCTACCATCTCACGAATTTCGGGGGGGGTGTTAACAAGCATTTGTAGGATATAAACAAGCCTTCAACGCATTTCCAAGAATAAGCAAGACTTTTACGCATCTCTAGACATGCTTTTTGAACATTTCTAGAGATAAAAAAGACTCCTAGTATTTTTAGGGATAACAAGACTATTACCCATTTCTGGGGTTAACAAGACTTATGCATCTCTAGAGTTAAACAAGATTTCTACGCATCTGTAGAGATAAACAAGCTTCCTGCGCATTTCTAGCTAAGGAATATACTTCTACGCATTTGTAGGACGGAAATAACCTCACACATATTTCTAGTATAAGCGAGCACCATACGCATTTCTAGAGATAAAAAAAAAAGCCTTCTACGCGTATTTCTAGGGTTGAACGAGCACCTTCTATGGATTTCTAGGATTGAACGAGCCCCGTACATGCATTTCTAGGGATGAATAAGGCCCTTCTACGCATTTCTAGAGACAAAAAAAAAGCTACTTCTTTTCTACAAAAAAAAGAGAAACGACTTCTACGCTTCTTTAGAGGATAAACAAGCCTTTTACGTATTTCTACAAATGCATAAAAGGCTTCTTCAGGAACAAAGCTATGGGAGGTAATGAAGGGAAATGAAATGAATTTATTAGATTAACGTATTAGCTTCATCACATACGTGTTACGCAATGGGAATTAAAATTTTAACATTTTCGAATCGGCATAGTCCATGTGTAAGAGGTGACCATCCTGTCCAATTTCAAATGGGACTATTTGCTACTCTTAATGGAGATTTTCTTTGAACTGAGGATTTATGATACTATTGGCCGATAACAGGCACCAGCTGGCCGGTTTTTTCATCTTACTGAAATGCAGTCAGCTCTCATATGTTGTAACTTTTCTCTGCAAATTGAATTCGATTTTTGTAAGAGAGTTTAGCAATTTTTTTCCATATTTTCGAAAAACAATTTTATTTTTCATACATTTTCCGAATCACAACCAGTGCATTCTTATCATGGGCCTACCCATCCTCAAAGGAACGGGTGGGGGGGGGGGGTGAGTGAGCTCAGAAAGACGAGATCTGGTTGAAATTTTCGAGCGTAAGCATGCAAATTTGATTGGTAGGGCCTCAAAAAAAAAAAAAAAATTAAATGACCTGGAGGCCCCATGAGGCTCTTAATCACAACGAAAACCATGTTTCACAGTCTTTCAAAATTTTCCGTATGGCGTCATACTAGTTGGAGAAAGTACAGGCCACACACACACACACACACAAAAAGCTTTTCAACCATATCGTAACAAAACCTAAAGTTGAAATTTTGTCCCGTATGTTTGAAAAAAAAAATTCAGCAATATTTAAATAAATTCATTGCATCTGCAATAAATCTGTAGGATAGTTCTGAGAATCTGGAGAAAAACGAGACCCAACTTGCCTTCAATCTTATTCTATGAATAAAAGCTTAGGCGTAATCAGATTTCATACAGAAAGCACAAAATTTCATCAGATCATGAGAAACTCTTGATTTCGAAATAAGAAACCCCCATATATTGTAGCACAAACACGTAAATCCAATAAAATTGCCTCATTTCTCAGTAAAGCATTTTTTTTTATCTTCGATTCAACTTTGCCATACGCGGAAATGGAATTTTCTCAACATTTGCAATGATCCAAATTAATGGGCCCATATTGACAGGATAACTGTCACGTCTATTGCCAATTTCTGTCACTTCTTTGGAAATTTATAATACCCTTATTTCTGAAAATATCATTTAGCTGACTGTATAATTAATTTCAATGCTTATGGATTATATATATGCTTAATATATTTCAAATAGTCACTAGGAATTATCGATATATACAGGAATACCATTAAGCCAGTCAAAATGCGGTAAATTTTCACAAAATCGTGAAATTATTTTTTGGATGCAAACTTACAGGGTGATTATCAGTGATTATAATTAAAATTATAATTAATTATAACTAAAAATCCCGTATACAGTCAAATTTTTAAGATATCTTAATGAAAATATGGAAGAAAGGTTTGTGCACTAAAAATAATTCAATTTTTGATCACCAGGTGAATAAGCGGCGCTTTTTTTATTAAATTTTTTTTTCCCGTGGTCCATACAGCGTGTATACCAAGTTTCAATGGAATACGTCCACCAGAAAGGGCGCTATATAGGTCTGAGTAGTTTCAGTATACTCACACTGCTCAGACCTGTGCAGCGCTCGTCATTATACTAACATTACTACTACTTCTACTTAACCATAAACGCACCTCGTACGCATTCCTCTACGGAATTTTTAACGCATTGGTGCATGCCGGAATGTGCGTGTACATATTGTGAACCTAACGTGAAGTGTATACGTTGTACTAAACGTACACTGCACAATACGTACTGTATGAAGTATAGTGTACTGATGCTGGACCATACTTACAGTATGCTGACACTATTCTCAGACTTATAAAACGCCCGTTCTGATGAAAATTGGTATATACGCTATATGGACCATGGGAAAAAGAAAAATTCAATAAAAAAGCGCCACTTATTCACCTAGTGGTCAAAAATTGAATTATTTTTATTTCAGAAACCTCTCCCTCATATAGTCTCATTAAGATATCTTAAAAAATTTGGCTTTATTCGGACGAGTAGTTTTTGAGGAAAAACCAGGCCAGGGGATTACACTCTGTAAAAGTTTGATAAAAGTTCTTTTACAAAAAAACTTGAAAAAAATCAACCAATAAGTGAATGTAACCGACAAGCTCATTGGTTGTTTTTTTTCTTCTCAAGTTTTGTAAAAAGGTCTTCTATATCGTAATCGCAGCATTAGAGGCATTTTTTGAATAACTAAAAAAATTCCTGTAATGTTTTTGTATTTTGACAGTCCCGATTTTTTTTTCTCCCGTGTAAAAATGTCCCGTTTTTTTCAATGATCGGCTGTTCAATGACAGCTTTCTCCGAGGTCTCTTAAATTCGTTACTTTCTTGAGACTAAGGGTATAAATAATTGTGTAGCCCAGAGGGATTCTCAAACTTTCTCCACCCGATGCGTCTCTTACTCAAATTAACGCTTATCCGCGGTTCCCGTTTGTTGGGTAGTAGCTCCATGACACCCGCATAGAGTATAATAATAGTAGTATCTTTATCTTTAGTCTAGTAGTATATATCTTTAGTGTCTATGGACACCCGTGACAAAGTTTGGTGGCTCAAAGTTTGAGCTGTAAAGCCCAACTGTAGGGTAGCTTTTTATTTCCCACAGATTGGTGATTTCTTTGATGAATATGGTATTTTCGGGAACCATTCGGAAGAATTTTTGGCAACATTTGGCAATGTTTCATATATTTTACTTTTTTATTTGATAAAAATTTCGTATTTGTAACAATAAGATATCGTCACGCTTCGTGCATGTCACTTGATAGTACCGAACTACCGAAAGAGTGCGTACTACTTGAAACTGCCAAAGTACCACAAAAAGTGCGTACCACTTGAAATTTCCAAAGCACCACAAAAAGTGCGTACCACTTGAAATTCACAAAGTACCACGGAAAGTGCGTACCACTTGAAATTGAAAAAGTACCGAAATGTGCGTACCACTTGCAATTGCCAAAGCACCACAAAAAGTGCGTACCACTTGAAATTTCCAAAGCACCGCAAAAAGTGCGTACCACCTGGAATTGCCAAAGCGAAACAAAAGTGCATACCACTTGGAATTGCCAAAGCGAAACAAAAGTGCATACCACTGGAATTTCCCAAAGTACCACAAAAAGTGCGTACCTCTTGAAATTGCCAAAGTACCACAAAGAGTGCGTACCACTTGAATGCGCAAAGATGGTTGTGTACCATTAGAAATACGTAAAGACACTTTTGTACTCTCGGAGAAATGAGTGAACCCTTGAGATACGTGAAGACTTGCGTAATCGTACGAATGTGCAAAAAACATGCGCACATTTCAAAATCATGAGGACACTTTCGTATGGTACTTGGAAGAAAAATCGAAGTAGGAAAAAGTTCAAAGAAATTAAGAAACTTACAGTTCATTTTACTTGGAAAATTATTAAAAAAAATTCAAGAAAATTTGTGTAAATGTTCTTAAATTTTAAATATATATATTTTAGAGATTGATTTTTTTCTCGAATTTTTTTAAATCTTGATTTAGAACGGTTTTTTTTTAAAATACGTAAATTTTTAATCTCGAAAGTTTGCGTAATTTTTTTTGAATTTTTGATGGGACAAATACGAAATTTAAAAAGTAAATTTTAAAAGTAAACTATTAATTTTTAAACTACCAAAAAAAATCTTGAAGAAGATAATTAATACTTAATTGTTAAATAAACACTTTATCAGAAATGTGTATTTGATGGAATTATTATCTTCTATTAAAAAATGTTTTGAAATTACTTCTTTAATTCTTTTAAATTAAATCAAATTTATTTAAGTAATCTTTTTTTATTGGGAAAAGGTTAAAATATAGCAATTGGGGGTGGGAGGAAACCATTAAGAATTTAATTGCTTTTATTAGAATCAAATTGTTTCGATTGTTGATAAGAATCAACATCCTGGAGCCTTTGTGGCCAAACGGTGTGACACCACTTAACGGTGCTGCGAGATCAGTCGTGGTGTGCTGTGCTCGGATGGATGTTAATGGATCTGCTTGGCGTGATTTGAAGCCCAGCCCGATCATGTTTCGGTTGCGATTGTTGCCCTTATGAACAATTACTTTCGTCAACAACAATCGCATAAGAAGTTATTTCTTTTTTTAGGCAACAATGACATCCCAAACAATTATTCCCCGCTATAATGGCACCAATGACATCTTAAATAATCATTTCTCCTATAATACACCAATGACACATCTTGGAAACAACCATTTCTCTAGCTAGTCAAAAATGACATCTTGAACAATTGTTTCAGTCTGTATGCAACATTGCTATATTAAACAAACTCCTCTTTTTTTTTCCGGCAGACATCAATGACATCTTCAACAGTTATCTCTCTCTAACTTTAGACACAACAGTGACATCTTGAACAATTATATATGTCTAGGCGTCACTGACATTTCAAACAACTACCTCTCTCTTTCTCTCGGCAACAGTGACATCTTACACAGTTATGCCTTTCTATCTTTAGGCAGCAATAGCATCTTAAACGGTCATCTCTATCTCTCTGAGCAACAATGAAATCTTAAAAAAAAATAATTTTTCCTATAGGCAACAATGACATCTTTAACAATTATTCCTCTCAATAGGCAACAATGCCATCTCGATCAAATATTTCTTTTATTCAGTAGTCAACAACGGAATCTTTATTGTTCTTTAGGCAAACAATGACATATAATTATTTCTCTCCCATTGTCCAAAACCATATCTCTTATTGTTTCTCTCTCAAGGCAACAGTGACATCTTAGAGAATAACAAGAACAGTAATGACCAATTCATTCAGGTTGGGAATTCGTGACCTGTTTTGTTGTTATTTCGGTCTAATTTAAAAAATATACAACCATCATTATACATAATATTTCTTTTCTGCATGTGTGTGTTACACAGCAATGGCTGTGTTGTATTATCAGTGAAAGCAGTCCAGACAGCATTATTGCCACCTTGTCCGTCATTCAATAATGCCCCGCACTATTCCCTATCTACAGTAAATAACATTTCTCCATTGTGTAAATGAAGTGTTTTATTGGTTATCATTTCGTTGGTTATCTAGAGATTTTTCCAGTGCAGACGGTTTTGTCACACTCAGATTCTTGAACTTTACAGAGCAACCTACGGAATACGATAGAAAATTTCTAGTATCTCCCCCGTGGCATCCTGGCCCTAGTCTGATGGTAACTTGGGGTGTCACGGTGCAAAATTTCTAAATCGATGCTGGATAGTAGTTGCAGCATTTGAATTACTACACTTCAGGGGCGGAGATACGGGGGCATTCCACCCCCGTCCCAGCGTCAAAGGCGAAGGCTGACTGATGTAATGTATATGCGTACATATGAATTGACATCATCATCATCATCGTCGTCGTCATCACCATCATCGTCGTCGTCCTCGTCATCATCATCATCATCATCCTCGTCGTCATCACCGCCACCACCACCACCACCATCATCATCATCATGCCCCCCCCCCGACTTTCAGGTGTATCTCGGACGCTGCTACACTTACTCAGAAGCGATAGCTATTAAAAGGACGAGAAAGCATTGGAGAGATGCACTGAACCTCCTTGAAATACGTAGGAGACTTGCGTAATCTTACAAATGCGCGTAAAGTTGGGTTTTCCTAGAAGTAGAATTTCAGTGCCGGGTGCAGCGCGAAAACGCCGATTGGTTAAACCTGAAATTTAAACCAAAAAACAATCAGCGTTTTTTCGCTGCGCGCACCATAGAAAACCTGCTCCTAGGAAAACCCGGCTTAAAGTATGCACCGCTCAAATGCGCAAGAATACTCTTGCACTTTGAAGCAGGGTTGACATTGGCGCGATACGGCAAACGATACAGCGACGACAATATACAACTCGATGACGCGGATTGGTTAAAAACCTGAATTTCAGAGACTGCCAATGGAGGCTCTGTTTGATCATTCCCGTCGCAGTGGAGGCTATATGTGTTTTCTGTGTGTTCATATTGTATATTCCGTAAAAGGGAAGGGCAACAAAACTGCCCAGCACTGTGGACGGAGGCTTTATTTCCTCGTTTCCCGTCACAGTGGACGCGCTGTATATATATTTCGTATGTATTGTGTATTTAGACCATTCTCAAATCTCTCCCACTTCAACATACCAACTTCTTCTTCTAACTTGCCCCACAAGACTTTTCCACACTTTTTTTTTCTGAAATCCCAGGCTGTGGTCTCCGGCCCTTATGTGCCACTAGGAGCACGTGCAATTTTTCTCCCTAGTCATATGGATCAGCTGTCCATTTTAATCAAATGGCTTGTCCGTTGCATCGAGTTGATGGCTGTCTTCATGGGGAGAACGACGAGTGGTTCGATACTTGCGAGCACGGCGCAAGGGTACAGCCACCATTATAAATCCTTGCTAACTTTTCCAACATAACTCTGCCTCTTTTGAGGTAACGGAAGTAAGGTGCTTTGCTTCAGTCCGGGGTTGTGAGCGGTTCTATCTATATACTGAATATAGCTACGTCTGAGTAGTGTCAGTTTATTAATAACCACCCTGTACTAAAACTCACTAGGAGCCTTCCAAACTCCATGTCATAGGCGGAGATTGACTTGGAAGTCTGGGGGGGGGGGGGCAACGTCATTATTGCCGAGGGGGGCACGATGATGATGATGTCAATTCATATATACATATATACATTAGATCAGTCGAATCCACCTTTAACACTGGGGGAGGGGGCAATGCCTCCCCGTATCTCCGCCCATGCTCCATGTAGATTATGTGGGAAAGGAGGGCATCGGGTTAATGAAGTAGATTTGAAGGGGGATCGAAAACATTTCAACCGACACTCCATAATTTCTGTGCAGAAAAGAAAGTGGTCGAATCGAAAACCCTGATTTTGTCCCTGAAATTTTGCAAATGTCTCGATAGGGAAGAGCATAAGAATTCATTGATGGGAAGGGAGTATGCCTGGTCAATATGAAGGACCCGTTCTGGTGAAAATTAATCCGAAATATTTGTATTGGTCAATCAGTTCTATTTCGTTACCCAGAGAAAACCATCTAAAAGTGTCGGGGAGTTTGAAACCCATTCTAAAAATTTCCTGACGTTTTTGCAAAAATGTCCCGGTTTTTCACGTATTTTCAACGAAGCCAACTTGACTTTTATTCCTCAAAAATCAACTATTAAAATTATTTTCCCAACTCAGAAATTACGTTACAACGATTATGAGGAAGAATATTTATTTCACATAATATTTGTCGTGCTTTCTTTTTCAGTTCACTGCAATTTGAAGTGTTGCTTAATTTTCCTCGATTAGCGACTTTTCTGTGATTTCGCCATGAGTGGACGACCTTGCTTACTTTTGGCACCATTTTTTAACGATTATCGGCAATGTCCCGTATTTTCCCGCATTTCGAAGCCCAATTTCACGTACTTTTTCTCGAGCAAATATGTTCAGCCTATCTATGAACAAACGTCTCAAGTTTGTTGATCAGGCTCTGAGTCCATCCCCGGAGTCCGCCAGCATCACAATATCATCGGCAAAAACCAGGACATTCACCGTTTCGTTGAAAATTGAGACACCAGAATCTTCCCAGTGAAAGGTCTGGTCAACAGGAAAAATCGTTGACAGAGGTATTAAAAAAACAGAGGGCTGAGGCCCACATCCCTGTTGAAAATATAAATTGAAAATAAATTCGTGTAAAACTGTTTAGGTCCGAGTTATGTAATTCCATCCATAGATGGCAGCACTTATGGTCAAATGATGGGGAAAATTCGGGAAAAATTATTGAAATTTTCTTAAAAATCGTACGAATTGGTCAAACATTCATTCGGACAGTATGACAGGCCAATTTGTTTGTCATCCGAACTTTCAGAATACGAGGGAGTACATAATCTCATCATTGAACGACACATAATAATGATAATGTTTCCCCGAAATTCCAGATTTCAGTTTGGAAACGGAGTTTTAGTGTAGATCCAGGTTAATTAGGTACTTAACAGGGATTAACACTAACGTGTGCGTGTGTGTGTACTTTGAAGTGCATCATTAGCAACATCATGGCATCTCTTCTGAGCACCAGCAGTTGAAAGGAATGAGGTGATTGCGCTTCGTGTTTCAGTGCTCAGTGATTAGTTTCATTAATTATAAATGCTCGTAAATCACTACGGGGAGGGGGGGGGAACTATAAGGCCAAGTGAAAAATGGCAAATTAACAGTCTAAATTTTTCAATTTTTTTCTTTTTTTTCCCAGAGATTATTAATACAATGAGATAAAAGCACAAATAAGGTGGTTTTTTGAAAAATTTAGTCAAAAATCTCAATACTTTTTCAGAAAATACTTATGGCACTGCCAAAACCTGAAATCAGCCAGTTCACGAATTGGCCGATTTCATTGCGAATTGACTTGGCCATGGTCCAAAAGTCGTCGGTAAATTTGAGGGTAGGTTCGCGAAGTGGCTGGAGATTCTTGGCCAAAGTTCGGAAAGAAAAGGCATGATTCCGGGTCATCGCCAAGTCGGAGCGATGCAGCTACTATATATAGCCATGTATCACACGTTGGCGATAAAACAAAAATGGATTTAGCGCCTACCAGACCGTCTTACATCAGCACATCGAACTGCATCGTCCATGGATCTCCACCCTTTTCACCGGCCAAACACCCGAATCATTTCTGCAAACCGGTCTTTAAAAAAAAACTCTTGGTCAATTCGCAAATTGGCCGCAGTTCGGGCTTTGGCAGCAACAAATACAGTCGAATCCCGTTGTAACCAACGCTAATGAAATTTCGTTATAAAATAATTCCAGGTTATCTAGCATTGTTCCTGTGTAAACTTATTTGGGGGATTAGAAAAGTGTTCGTTAAAACAATATTTTCGTTATAACGGTATTCGTTGAAACGGGATTTCACTGTATATATATTTTTCGATTATCATTGTCATGCAAAATTGCGTCACCTATTTATTTGCTTATCCTTACTGCTATACATCATTTGTAGGAGCTTCTTGAATGATTTCGACGTGTTTGTTTTCCGTGAAGCTCGATTCGTGAAGATGAGACGAAGCAAAAATTGCCATCTTCTATAAAGCAGGGTAAGTTCATCGCTTTAAAAAAGTGTAGATGAATTTCTTGAGAAATTGGATAGAATATTAATATTTAATTGATTAACTTTTAGTGAACTGCAATCTCATCACATTGTATGTGTTTACAAGGGGAGGTCAGGGCAGCCTTTAATTTTGAACACACGGTATGCGCCCCTCCTAATCCTCTATTGTGGATATTTCTACCTGTACTCTAAAAACATCTAAATCGTTCGTAATTTTCTTTGACGAAATGTTTTTCGTTCACATCTCGAATATTATTGCTAATCTGTTGAAAAAGACGGCCTAATAGTTAGGCTGGCCATATTTACTCGAGTAAAATACGGGATATTGAGCTTGGAAATACGGGATATTGCCAATTGCCGAAAATGATGCTAAAAGTTGTCAACCCGTGCTAAAATCCGAGAAAAGTCGCCAATCGCGGGAAATAAAGTGCCACTACAAATTGCAGCGAATGAAAAAAAAATTACACAAACATGTGAGATGAATATTTGTAATTGTGATTATAGTAATGTAATTTCTGAGTTTTGAATAATTGTAATTTTTCAATCGTTGGTTTGAAGAATAAAGTGAAAAAAAAAGTTAAGTAGGCTTCGTTCAAAATACGGGAAAAACCGTGACATTTTTGCAAAAAACGTCGGGACAGTCCCGAGGAATTACGGAACGTATGGTTACCTTAGCCTAAACTGTACTTTCATACTCGGAATAACATTCACTGTTCTTCAAGAAATTATTAACCAGTGACTTAGACATATTATTGTTCTATCCAACGAGCACTTAATCGACATTCTCAGCAACGCAGGTCAGTGAGTGAGCAATACAGCAAAAGAGTGACATAGAGAACGAGAGACTAGGTCTCTGTGAGTGATCGAATGAGTTTCCCCAGAGAGCGTGTAAGACTGGCAGTGGATCAGTAAAGTGACGTAGAGAGTGAAGGACAAGGTCTCAGGGTGCACCTCAAAACTATTGTCTTACAGCAGTGATTCCCAACGTGGGCGTTAACGTCCTCTGGGAGCGATGGAATGTTCCGGACGGGGCGGTAGAAGCTACGGGTATAACATAGGATTCTATGAGTTAGATTGCGTTGGGGGGCGATGGGATAAAAAAATTTCCGAAGGGTCGATGAGACAAAAAAAGGGTGGAAAACTATGTCCTAGAGAGACACCAGGTAGGTGAATGACCAAAAGACTGACCTACAAAGTGTGTGAGCATTGAAGTGAACGAAAGAGTGACCTAGAGAGTGTACAAGGAAGTGAGTGACTTATACAATGTATCCGCTGACTTTCAGCTCAGTAAACTTCATTTACAAATGATAACATAGCTTGCAGAACTGGATCAAGACTAGAATACAATATGCATCCATAAAAAAAAAACAAAATTATTGGTGATAAGTCGCCAAATTCAAGAGCAAACAAGAGGACGCATCGGGAGCTAATTTCAATTAAAATACAGAAAAAAAATCTCTTGAACGAATATATAGAAATTTAATAAAAGTCATTGTAAAAGGGAATTGTTGATGATTATGAACAGATCGGACGGAAAAAAATATTGCCAAATGAATTCCGTCTGCTCCAAGTCCCTTTCAAAAAACAATTTAAATAGAAATTTCTGATTCACATAAATTTTCTGATCGAATTACGAGGAAGCAAAATAGAGATTCAATATTTTTTCCCCGTTTTTCTTCTCCTTTGAATTAAATTTACATCTGAATGAAATTGAGAGAGAGTTTGTTTCCGTTATTTTGATGTTACCGAGATTTCGTATGTATATATATAAGCATGTTCAATGAATTTATTCGAAAAAAATAGAATATCATTAAAGTTATCGACCAATAGACGTAAAGTTATCATTAAAGTTATCCTAAAAATTTGCATAAAGAGTTAGAAATTCAATTGGCCGTTCAGAGAGGTGGTTTTTTTTGAAAAGGTATGGCCTTTCTCTAGGAGGTTTTTTTTATTGAGATGATATACACAAGTCAATGTACAGCAGACACAGAAAAATTTAGATAACTTCTATTTTTTTCCCCAGTAATACGCGGATTATTATATCGAAAAAAACCCCCATCAAATTTTCATTAATTAAATTTTAAATAACTAATCACATTTTTTTTAATGTGGATTACATAAACTGAAGAGCCAAAAAAACTGGTACAGGCATGCGTATGCAAATAAAGAGATATGGAACCAATCAGAGTACGGCGCTGCCGTCGGCAACGCTTATATAACACAACTAGTGTCTGGCATAGTTGTTAGATCGGTTACTGCTGCTACAATGGCAGGTTATCGAGATTCAAGTGAGTTTGAACGTGGTGTTATAGTCGGCGCACGGGAGATGGGACATAGCATCTCCGAGGTAGCGATGAAATTTGGATTTTCACGTAAGACCATTTCACGAGTGTACCGTGAATATCGGGAATCCGGTAAAAAATTAAATCTATGACATCGCTGCGGCCGGAAAAAGATCATGCAAGAACGGGACCAACGACGACTGACGAGAATCATTAAACGTGACAGACGTGCAACCCTTCCGCAAATTGCTGCAGATTTCAATGCTGGGCCATCAACAAGTGTCAGCGTGCGAACCATTCAACGAAACATCATCGATATGGGCTTTCGGAGCCGAAGGCCCACTCGTGTACCCTTGATGACTACACGACACAAAGCTTTACGCCTCGCCTGGGCTCGACAACACCGACATTGGACTGTTGAGGACTGGAAACACGTTGCCTGGTCTGACGAGTCTCGGTTCCAATTGCTTCGAGCTGATGGACGTGTACGGGTATGGAGACAACCTCATGAATCCATGGACCCTACATGTCAACAGGGGACTGTTCAAGCTGGTGGAGGCTCTGCGATGGTATGGGGCGTGTGCAGTTGGCGTGATATGGGACCCCTGATACGTCTAGATATGACTCTGACAGGTACGTAAGCATCCTGTCTGATCACCTGCACCCATTCATGTCCATTGTGCATTCCGACGGACTTGGGCAATTTTAGCAGGACAATGCGACACCCCACACGTCCAGAATTGCTACAATGTGGCTCCAGGAACACTCTTCTGACTTAAGACACGAACATTATTGAACATATCTGGGATGCCTTGCAACGTGTTGTTCAGAAGAGATCTTCACCCCCCTCTTACTCCTACGGATTTATGGACAGCCCTGCAGGATTCATGGTGTCAATTACCTCCAGCACTACTTCAGACATTAGTTGAGTCCATGCCACGTCGTGTTGCGGCACTTCTGCGGGCTCGCGGGGGACCTACACGATATTAGGCAGGTGTACCAGTTTTTTTGGCTCTTCAGTGTATAAACAGCTGTGCATTATCTACAGCGTTCACCATGTGCGGTTGGAATAAAAAATGAATTTTTTATTAAATTTTTCTCAGAAATGAATATTTCATAATTAGCAGGCAGCGTATAGATGCGAGGATGTACAAGGATCGAATTTTTCCTCTCTAGCTTCACAGACCATTCACGTGTAGCAGCATCCTTCCCCCAGTCCATTCACTCGTATAGCACAGCATCACTCCACTGACCATCACGCGTAGCAGCATCACTCTGCAGATAGATAGATAGATAGATAGAACCGTTCACAACCCCGGACCTTAAAGCACCTTACTTCCGTTACCTCAAAAGAGGCAGAGTTGTGTCGGAAAAGTTAGCAAAGATTTATAGTGGTGGCTCCCCTTGCCCCGTGCTCGCAAGTTTCTAATTACTCGCGTCGTTCTCCCCATGAAGACAGTCATCAACTCAATGCAACATACAAGCCATTTGACAAAAATGGGTGACTGAATCCAATGACTAGGGAGAAAAATTGCACGTGCGCCCAGTGTCTCATAAGGGCCGGAGACCGCAGCCTGGGAATTCAAAAGAAGTGTGGAAAAGACTTGTGGGCAAGAAAGAAGCTGCATGTTGAAGTGGGAGAGCTTTGAGAATGGTAAAAAAACACAATGTATACAAATTACATATATACAGCGCCTCGACTGTGACGGGAAACGAAGAAACAAAGCCTCCGTCCACAGTGCTGAGCAGTTTTGTTTGCCTTTCCTATTACAGAATATGCAATACACACACACACAGAATACACACAGAGCCTGCACTGCGACGGGAATAATCAAACAGAGCCTCCGTTGACAGTGCTGGGCATTCACATTTGAATTACATGCATATATTATTTACTTTACAAAAATTTCCCTTTTTTATACTATTGGGAATGCACAAAAACATTACTCTATGAAGGTAGTATTGGGTACAAATATCACCATGAGCTCATACAAATATTCAAGGTTACAAAACTACTATCATACTATAAAAGTGCGGCGGGAACAATCAAACACAGCCCCCCCCCCGTTCACAGTGCTGGGTGGCAGCGATCACATTTGAATTACCCCCACATATTTACATAATATATTTATATAATATACGCTATTTACATAATATAACTTTCCTTTTTATAATAATTGATGATACACATAAACATTACCATGTACGTCACATATATTCTAAACAAATGCCATAATGAGCTCATACTAATATTCAAGGTTTCAAACCACCACCATACTATTAAAAAGTGTATATACTAAGCATTCATAAATTATACAGTGTGTATTACTGAAATCACTCTGCAGACTATTTCCGTGCAACATCCCTCCATTCATGTGAAACATCGCTCTATAGACCATTGAGGAGCAGAATCCCTCCGTGAAGCATCTCCCCTCCACAGACCGTTAAAGTGAAGCAGCACTCGATGAATAATAACGTGAATCCAGACCATTTACGTGCATTATTCTGTTAACCATTCGCGCGAAGGAAGCCTCGCTACACAGAACATCCACGTGCAGCCATCACTCTAAAGACCGTTGACGTGAAGCATCATTTCCACAGACGACTAAAACGTGGAGTGCCCAAAGACGCTCCACGTGCAGCTTCAATCCACAGACCATTCGAAGGAGGCACCATTCTCCTCACACTCACGTCGTTACTCGCGTGAAGCATCGTTCCACAGACCGTTCCAGTAAGCTTTCCACGTTCTGAAATATCGACAGAACTCGTTCTACAATTACGACTTCGGATTGCAGCTGGTGGTAGAAATTTCCAGAATATTGTAAGACTATTAGAATTTATTGTTGCTATTTGTGCGTCGTCATCTGTCGGTGATATTTTGTACTAGTAACGATAGCTTTTCAAAATGAATTTTTGGTCCGTTTCACAAATTTATTGAGAAAAAGTGAAAATTATTATTTTTTTATTATAAAGTGGTTTCATTGATATTATATTTTAAAACTATGAATTTACTTTAAAGTAGTAAAATGAATAATATTTTTTTCCATAAAACTCTTAAGAACACGAACGTGTTGTAAGACAAAAATCACTGCATCGTTGTTCTTTAACCCTTACAACGGCAATCCCGAGGTATTTGTCGAACTTGATCTGATTTATTCCGGACACCCTGAAACATCTCGTGTTCTCAACACACTCTTATTTCCAATGTGACAGTTATAATGCGGATCGGGAGAATTTTAAAAACCACTTAAAGGGTCAAGATTGTTCATCCTGTGTAAAGATTACAATCATTACCATTTTAATTGGTTTTCGAAAAATTATTACTTACATAAAAATCATATATATACTACATGAAAACCAAACCCTTTCTCTCTCTCTTTCTGATCAATGAATTTCATGAAAATAGTGTTCCACTGGTTCTCTGAAACTATAACTTGATATTCAGAATCACCAGGACCCTGTTATTCTTCATTAACTCTCCGTCTGATCAAAATATAATGCCTGGAACATTCATTATTTAATTTATGATTCTATTTAAACTATTTTCGATGAAGCGGGCCGTTCCAGAAACTTGTTAATCATCTGATTTAACCAAATCAAATACGCTCTGTCGTGACTCTTCCGGTGGACGAGTGTACTGTGTGGGACTTTGTAATATTTCCGGGAACTACTTTTCGTGACTAAATCCCATGAGACCTTTTGTGCACTTCAATCATATCGATTTTGATCGTAACCAACATTGATTTATTGAATTTCCTCCAGAACTCGAATTAACACCCGCTGCCGTTAATTGCGTTAGATGTTGTATTCGCGAAGCATTAGGAAATATCTCAATGTCTATTCATACGAATGTGCGTCGGGTATTTTCTGAAATATTACGTCATGTACCCTATACTCACGTGCGTTTGGTCCGCGTGGAATTCGGATTATTTCGGTTAGATATAAAATAGTCGATGTTAGAAGTAGAAAATTACTCCGATGGAAAGATTTATATGATACGTTCAAATATGTGTTAAAATTAATGATGACTATATGCGAATAATGTGTGAAATATTTTTGGACAAATGGTCCGATGGAAAATAATTGAACTGATAAAATATGTATGTATATGAATACATCTCCGGAGCTATTATTTGCCACTATGCGCGGTTCAAATCGTAATTAATCTCTAGTCTAGGAGATCCGTCAGAGCAGAAAAAGAGCAACCGGAACGGACGGTAATATATTTTATGCTAGCATGATAGTCATTATATCATCAGCATTGGGGAATAATTTACGAAGGGTTAATAACGAATATTTATGTATTGGATGAGTAAGTATTAATCGGAATCGATTTCCATCGGAAATGCGATAAGTTGGAAATTAACAGTGAAATATACAGGGTGAGAATCCGCCCTATTCTGCCAAAAGAAAGGGGGGGGGGGGTAATAGGCGAGACCAAGTGGATCATGGACCCCCCCCTCCCCCTCCAAGTCTGTCCTGTCTCGACGCGCAAACCATCCCAAGATGGTCTCTGTGGGCGGTCATGTCATGTCATGTCTCGAATTGTTTGAGTTATGGTTAATAATCAATTATGGAAAAAAAAATGCTCGAAGTCTTGAAAAAAATAATTCCGAAGTTTATGAGAGAGAGAAGGACTTGCGCGCGCAAACTAAGCACATATTTCGAAAGAGCAGAAAAACGTTTTTGTGACGTGTCAGTTTTTTGGCGATCAGTTACGCGCCGAACACCCAACGAAAGTAAGTTTCCTCACCCAGCAGAGGGTTGCCGCTGTTTGAAAATGCACTGAAATATTCAAATCCCGATAGAAGCGTCGCCTTTCTTTCACGATTTAGCGCTCTTTCCTCTTCGTGGTAGAAAGATGTTATAACCTTGTTATTACCTGTTGATTTCGTCCGCTATATTGGCAAATTCATCACCAGATTTGTAAAGTGTAAGGCAAACGAGATTTGTTTATAAATTTGTTTGCTCAAAATCAGCAGTTTTTTTCTTGCCAAAATGAGGTAATTTTCTTGTCTAGTCAATTTTTTTGTGGGAAGGTGCGTGCAATGCATAGTGTTTAGTACAAGGTAGAGTTTTTTTTAACCTGTCGTTTTTTAATTAAGCTACGTGTTGATCAATAAAACAGGGCAATATCTTTTGAGCGATTTCGAAATTTCATCGAATCTGTTCAACACCACCTATAGCACAAGGCCTCCGCCAACACATCCTAGAGATAGAAGGCCTGCGCACGCTGCTTGTGACGTCAGTAAGTAGTCCATTTTTCCTCAGCATATCCAGGGGAAAAAATTCCCTGCTCGTGCTAGTATCATCGTTGTGCGGAAAAGAAATGATCAGGCTCAGAATTAGCGATTTCTATGCCCCCACATCCAATCACTATGCGGTATTTGTGAGCCGATCAGGAAGATTCTACGCCAAAATAAGAAGAAACGAAGTAGGATGTATATATAGTGTTTCAAAATGTGGCAAACTTGCTAGGTAGTCTGAATGACGTTTATGTCAACCCGTGAGGAGGCCTTCTATCTCTAGGATGTGCTGAAGCTTGTGACGTCAATGAAGAAAGCCATTTCTCTTATTGCGTCGGCCTGCTATATCCAATAGTAATATCTTCTTCTATAAAATTATCTTCCCAACTCAGAAATTATATTACGACAATTACGACTACAACATATAAGAATATTCATCTCAAATATTGTCTTGTTTTTTATTTTTTCAATTTGAAGTGCCTCTTCTTTTCCTGGGATTGGTGACTTTTCTGTAGTTTTGGCCTGAGTTGGCGACTTCTCTTCGTTGTGGCATCGTTTTTGGCGATGATTGACAATGTCCCGCATTTCGAAACCAAATTTCTCGTATTTTTCTCCAGCAAATTCGGTCACCCTCGTTATGAACATTGTTTCATACACACTAACATAAACGAGAAGCCGTAAAATTTTTTTTTAACAAGGTAATTGTGTTAAGTTAATTGAGTTGCAAAATTACAATCAAAAAGCCGTGACGAAACATGTTAATTTTCGGAAACTTCTGAATTGTAACTGGGAAAAAAGAAATCTCATACTTCGAAATTGTTAGTGAAAATTTATTAATTTAAACGAGACGAAAATCTCAAATGAACACAGACGTTGTTCATAATTTGATCAAAGCAAAAACATTTTTATTTTTGTGAAAAACAACCGCGTAAAAATCTAAAGAGTGCAAGGGACAGAAAAAACTGTTTTTCCACATCTTCCGCTTTCTGTGAAGGTTATAGCATTGTTATCAAATTCAAAACACCAAGTTGTACGTTCGGTGAATTTGGCAGGATTTGGAAGTGACGTAATCAATTTTTAAAGCGTTATAACTCCATAAATATTTGTCAAATAAAAAAAAAAAACGGAGAACCCTTTTACATATTAGCTTTACAAGGAATCACGTGTATAGTTATTGGGAGGTCGATAGTATCCACCCTGTGCCAATACGGGGTCCTCACGGCTCGAGTGGTCATAGTGACAGACTCACATCGCGGGAAACCAGGTTCGATCCCCACGGTCGCAACACCATCTACAGCAGAAGCCGTCCGCGCGAAGCTCGTGTCGTCACTTAAGAAGGTCATCTCACCTACAGCTAGCTATTGGATATGCTACAAAAAAGGGGTGAAGATGGCGCGTGCGTCGGCCAGCTATATCCAATGGCACTAGGTGATGTGACCTTCAGTGACGTCACGCGCTTCACGCGGAGGCTTTTTCCTACAAATGGTGTTGACCGTCGCCGCAGTGGTAGTCGGCTGAAGTTGGTTTTCTGTTGTTCCCAACTTCGAGGTGCAAATTCGGGCCGATCTCCCCCTTAAAAACTCTCGCCACAGAGAGAAACAGGTCTACAACGGTACAATTATTCAATCATTTCATTTCGCTCATAGAGAAATTGATGGCAGATGGCAGCACTACACATAAAAAGCATTACACAGAAACAACCTTCACGTTAGGTTCACAATGCGTACATGCACATTCCGGCATGTATCAATTCGTTAGAAATGCCTTAGAGGAATGTGTGCGAGTTGCATGTACGGTTAAGTACGGTATGCAGTACAGTAGTATCCACCGTGTATATATATAAATATATTTGGATAGTTAACTAGTTAGTTTGGATAGTTTGGATGTTGTTAACAACGGAAGTTGGTCAGAGGTTCAAAATTACTAACCCATAGACTCCCCAGCGAACCCATAGGACCCTATGTCACTCCCGTAGAGTCAGTTAAGCGCTCCTATTACCTCGCCCCCGGACCATTACATCGTCCCCTCAGGGAAGTGATATTGCCCGATTTGGGAAACAGAAACACTCGTTTAGGTTGAGACAATAAGAAGGGTGATTATCGGTTATCATCTACCGAGAGAGTTGATCAGTTATCGAGATTAGTTGATCGGAGGTTACTAGATACCAATATAAGTTGATCAAAAGTTGTTATATACCAACACAAGTTGATCGGAGATAATCAGCAAAGTGAAATTAATCGGAGGTAACAGAGATTATTTCATCGTAAGGTATCAGGTTTCTGATATAGTTTAGATCAGTGATAGTTAGATCCCAAATGGGAGTGTCTGGACCCCAAGGAGTCCACGGCCCAGTTGTGGAATTATAAAATCCATTAATATTGAAGTTGGAAAAAAATAATATAAATTACTTAAAAAGAGAAGCTTTAGTTAAACTTATTAGCTAAAGTCCAGCTGTATCGTTGGTAGACTGCAGTAGTAATAATGTTACGATTTGACAAAAATTGCGCATGTGGCGACAGCTCTCGGCAGGGGTATGAAACGCTGTTTTAGTTCATTTGCAATCCAGTAGACTGTATTCCTATCGCATCACATTTACTAGTACTGAATAAAATACCCTCCATTGTTTGAATACTCCTTCATTCTCGCTGTTAGAGATGACTGTAGTTTCTGCTGCTATAAATGGGGGTCCATGACAGACACCAAGATTTTCTGGGGGTCCACGACTAGAAGTGTTTGGTAACCGCTGAGATTTAGACATATCACTTATGGGCATCTTTTTTTTTTCAGTCACCTCGTTGGACATTTTGGCTGTTGTGGCCTTTGTATTTTTATCGTTAAGATACCAAAGATACGAATTAGTTGATCAAAAGTTATCAGATACCAATGTTAGATAATCGGAGGTTATGAGCAAAAAAATTTCCATTGATCTTAGGTAATCAGCACAAAAATATAATTGATCGGATGATAGAAATGCATAATAAATAGTCGATTGAGGATCAAATATGAAGGAAGGATTAAGTTCAGGATAAATGAAAAAGAGTAATATATAAAGATGCACAGAAAACTTTCTACACGTAGAGATGCTGAATGTTTTTTTTGGAAAGAAAAACTCATCTTAGACTGTACGGAGACTCCAACCCACATTCTCTGGTATGCTGGATGAGTGCGCTACCAATACGCCATAAAAGGAGATAGAATATTTCCTCTCTGGAGCGTATTATATGCTGAACGGCACCGTGCCATAGACCGCGACAGCAGTCATCCAATGGCTCGTAAATGACATCAAGGACACCAGATGGAGACGTATATGCAAAGAAAGATTTCTCCACTTGTTGATAAGATATACAGAAAAGTGGCTATCTGTAGAGATATAACGCTGTTTTGGAAAGAAAAAAAAATCAGCAAGTCTACATATATAGCCAGTTTTCTGTATAGCTTGTACAGTCGAATCCCGTTTTAACGAATACCGTTACAGCGAAAATCTCGTTTTAACGAACACTTTTCTAATCCTCCAAATAAGTTTACATAGGAACAATGCTAGGTAATCTGGAATTCCTTTATAACGAATTTTCGTTATAACGAAGTGATTCTTCAGATCTGTTGGCGTTCGTTATAACAGGATTCGACTGTATTAACAAGTGAGAGGATATCTTTATCTACATAATCTATTTTAACACGTCAATAACAACAAATCAATCCATCGATGGTCTGCACTAGAAAAGGATAGTCGATTACAGATCAAGAAAATGCAAAACAGAACGCTTGTTTGTATTTCAAACAGGTAGGTCAAAGGAAACATTTCGACTATAGTGTAAAATAAGTACTGCTACTACTACTTAACCGAACATGCACCTCGTACTCATTCCTCTACGGAATTTCTGAAAAAATAAGTACTAAGGATCATGCAAGGGTCTCAAAAAAAAAAGAAAAAAAGTAATAATAATAGCGGCATGTAGTAACAATTTTGCCGATTCAAACATTTTCTCTAGCTTCCATCGATAGTTTTACTGTTATTCACTTCCCTTCAAGTTAAAATAGACAAAGAAAGAGAGTAAAAGAGAGAGAGAGAAAGCAACAGGCTTCGCGAAAGTGTCGAGTGATGGTAACGGGAATTACGACACTTTTTACGCCCACGAAGAGAGAGAGAGAGAGACATGAGGACATAAAAAAGAAAAGAAAAGAAAGAAGAGAAGATGTGTGATGAAGCAAAAAATAAGAAAATGATTACGCGAAAGGGTTTTCCAAGACGCAGATTTTTACGACGGCCGTGTCACTTCCAGCGCCATCCACTGACGATAACATCGTGTGCCTAGGAATAAGCGGAACAGATTTTGCTGTATGTGGATGGGGGAAAAAAAATAATACTTTACTATGTAGCACATCACCCTCAATACTTCAAGAAAATGGGACAGTCATTATCCTTAGTTTTGAGAAAATGCATTCCTTTTTCACAGTAAACACTCAAATTGATAATACACTCGGTTATAACGATGTCGATGGTTGAGCGAAAATTTGTCATTATAGCCTAGGTGTCGTTAAAACCGAGGTTGAAGTTTTCAAGGACATTTTCTACGAAAGAAATAATCAAATGTTGCGCAAATACAGTCGGCTCCGCTTAATCAGATATCAACGATTCCAACTCACAATACCCGAATACGCAGGGAACAATTCAATTGCTATATCACAACGTTAGCATACAGGGCAGTCGGAAGTGTTTTAAGCCTGTGGGTGCTCGATTGGATCTATTATATTGGAGATTTTCATTTCTGAATTAGTTCCGGGGTGCTCGATCTCTCACCCACTACATTTCCTCTGTTTTGACGCAACTGTTAGTATAGTAGTTTGTACATCGAAAACGAATGAATGATCAATATTAATAAAGCTTCCCGAATGAGATATCAAGAAAGAAATGAAGATTACATTTAATTAGAATGATCATAATAACCAACTTTCGATTAAGGAAGTTAGCGCCCTCTATTGGCTCAAAAAAGAACAAAAATAAAATAATTAAATGTACGTAATGAAAGACAACTTGAATACTTTTGGAGCACAGTATGTACTCGCAAATGTTTTTTGCTTTTTTATCTTAACTCGCGAAATGTTTTATTCAATAGAAACATTATGTCTACAGTGGTTGATGTGTAGTAACAGTTGGCGTGTGAAGCGTAGTGTTCGATTAAGCGAGGCAAAGGAGCACCTCCGCGCAATGCTCATGACATCAACAAGTAGTTCATTTTCACTCAGAATATTCCGGGAAAATAATTCTCTGAATAGGCAGTATCATTGTTGTGCGGAAAGGAAATTATAGGGCTCAGAATTGGCGATTTCTATCCCCCACATTAAATCACCATGCGGTATTTGTTAGCCAATCAGGCAGATTCTACGCCAAAATAAGAAGAAACGAAATATGATGCTAAGATTCAAAATGTGCCAAACTTGCTAGGTATCTTAATTACGTTACAGATGAATCTGGCAAACCCGTGCGGACACCTTCTATCTCTAGGAGGTGCTGAGCAAAGTCGTTGGAATTATCATATTAAGCGGGAAACTTTAACATTGTCTCTATAGGAGAAATTTTGGTGCCGGAGGATTTTATCCGTTTAAGCGGGATATCCGTTTATCTGTTATTCCATTAAGCGGGAATGTTGACCTATTAAGCTGTGGACTGTACTATGAATGAAGTTATTTTTTCATTATGATCAAGGAAGAATAAATTTGATCGATGAAAAAAAACGTGAAATTGGGGTCATAAATGCAGAGCATCACCGATTCTCGTCAAAAAATAATGCCAACTGTCGGTGACATCGCCAGATATTTCTTATGAGTAACCCTTGGCGAGAAATACAGCATTACAGCGTTCTGCAGTGATTTAAAATATAGTTCATGGAAAAATAATTGATCATAACAAATATAGCAGTTGAATATTTATAATCATATTCATTACAACACAATTTAGAAATTATGCAAATTACCCTCATTCCCGAATCTAGTAAAGATTATGAAATGAAGACGGGCTTCATTCAAAATACGGGACATTTGAAAAGAAAGAAAAATCGGAAAGGGCAAAATTTACTAGGAAAATACGAGAATGTTCTGACCAATAAACAAATGGGGGCGTCAAGTATGTGATAAATCACTTTTTTTTCAACATTAGGCATTAACAGAGCAACAGACAAGCATTGCCTCAATGTGATCAAATCTAATTTCTAGGAATTTCTTGGGAAAACGATATAAAAAACGAGGAAAAATATGTCGTTATTTATGAAGTGATTGCGTTTTTATCGACTTTATAAGCAAGGTTCATTAACAATATGGAGAAACGGCTAGCACCAGTGGTTATGGACGTTATAACCGTGGTGTCACTCGAGGTCGTCATAACCGAGTTCGACTGTACTTAAATTTAGATTTACCATCAGGATCTGTTTTCTGGCACCGTAATTTTTTCTCGTGTATCAAGTCATTTGAAGGTATGGCTGGATATACGCGTATCATAAATTCGAAGAGCTATCTATCATGATTTTTTTGGAGATATCTAAATTCATTTCTCTCAAAAGTTATTAAAAGGAAAAACTTAGAAAATTCCAGAAATTTCTCCTTCTTCAGCAATTTTAAAAATAATGCCAGTAATTGTTGAAATAAGCAGTTTCAACCTTCACTCACTCATGTGATCCAGATCCTTCTAGAGATAGAAGGCCTCCTCACGCTGCTTGTGACGTCAGCAAGTAGTCCATTTTCCCTCAGAATATTCGGGGGAAAACAATTCCCTGCTCGTTTCAGAGTCATCGTTGCGCGGAAAAGAAATGATCGGGCTCAGAATTGGTGATTTATATGCCCACGTCCAATCACTATGCGGTATTTGTGAGCCAATCATTAAGATTCTATGCCAAAGTAAGAAGAAACGAAATAGGATGCTGTGTTTCAAAATGTGGCAAACTTGCTAGGTAGGTTGAATGACGTTTATGGCAACCCGTGCGGAGGCCTTCTGCCTCTAGGAGGTGCTTGTTTCCTGGAGCGCCAATGTGCGTTCGATGCCTGTTCTTAAATTTTTACTCGCGTGGTATGGATTGACACAACCATTAAACACGATATTTAAGTAGTAGCATTTAGCGAATTTGAGTTTAGATGCGTGTCTCAGAATTCACCGTGAAGTCTATTTTTGTTCCGATGAAGATGATGATTAAGATGACCATACAATGTCGTTCGTGATTCGAAAAGGTATGACTGCTCCTTGAAATCTCAAGCTGATTTATCCGCCATCTTTGAGCAAAGTATGACGTAAGCATTATCTCTATAGCCAATCGCTGATCCCTATAGCCAATCGCTGATCCCTATAGCGAATCGCTGATCCCTAAAGCCAATCGCTGATCCCTATAGCCAATCGCTGATCCCTATCATGTATTTTTTTTTAATTGTTAGTTGCCAGTTTGAACAATAAACTGGTTTTGTACTCCAAGATGGAGGACGATGAGTCCGCCCACCTCTCTAACTGCCTTAGCAAAAGGTTGAACACACCCCCTGTTTGTCTGTATGCATTTTTTGTGCAAATCTACAATCTTTGATCGATCTACCCTAAATTCTTCATCATTTACCGAACACATTTCGTGGATGATAAGCTCCTTCAAAACATTTGTCAGAGCTCGACAAATGTCCGAAATCGCAACATTTATAGAAGATCTATATTAGCGGTAAAAACTCAAGTTCAAAGTAAAAACTCATTGTTCGCATGTTAGAGATAGAAGGGGGACAAAAAACTAGTGCAGAATATATATATGTTTCACTTTCTCCCTCACCTTTTCTTTCTCTCTCTTTCTATAGATACATAGTGGAAAGAGACATTATATGGGGAAGAAGGGATTATATGAAACAGGATAACAGGAAGAACGCGGAGGGGAAAAACACCATCCGTTCATAGGGTTACATCGAAGCTTCGCGTTGATGACAAAAGAGGTAAAAAATACTAGGAGGGTTCGGATGAATGTCTTCCATTTGCATTTGGACGAGATATCTCGTCTCTGATTGTTAAGTATTGAGCATTATTTTTCTCACTTATAAATTACATTTATTATGACTAGAAATGTAAATATTCTTCTCACACATCAATCGTGCTCAACCTTTTTTTCATTACGAATAACATTTCAATCCACGGCGATTAACATTTCTAGTAAAAGCGCATCATTTCTCGCCATTTGGCAGTTTTTCAGTTATTTCATTCATACAGTAATTGGTATTTGCAAACCTTTTGGCTACCATAGGGGATTAATCCCTTCGTTTACAAGCGAATTGCCAAGAAATTCGAATGCCCTATACTTGACGAATCGGCAATATATATAGTAACACAAATAAAAGAGTAAGGCAGTATAAAAGATAAAGTGATAAGAATACAGTCAAACCTCGTTAGTACATCACCCGGTTAACACGTCACTCCACATAACGAGTCACTTTTTGGAAGTCTCAATTGTCCTAAGGCAGGAATTGGTATAGCTACAGCTTACTCCGTTTAACGAGTCACTCCGCTTACTAAGTCATATTTTTCCTCTCCCAAGAGTGACTCATTAACGAGGTTTGACTGTATAAGTGCAAAGTTAGATGTCTTTCACCCCACCCTACCTGTTTTCTCTCACTCTTACAAGAAAGATACATCATATGTGAGGAAAAAAATTACTACCAGCCTATATAAAAAACAAAAATAAAAAAAAAATTGCAGGGTTTCAACAAAGCTTCGGGATGATCAGGAGAGAGGAAAGAAAACAGAATAAACTTGTTTGAATTCATTCCACTGGCATTTGGACGCAATATTACGTCCTTTGATCGTAAAGTGGTTAAACTTATTTCCCTTTCATTTTGGATCCCAAAGTCCCATATTTTTGTCGAGAAAAATAAGGTCAGTTTAGTAAACATGCAAAATTTAGCGAAGATCCATCAAAGATTGTAGATTTTTTTGAGAATAAATACACAGCCGAAAAAATAAATTTCATACACAACACGAAATTTGCAAACATAACATCAAAATATACACAAAATTATCTAGTAAAAAAGAAACAAAGAAGACTTTCGGAAACAGACAAATTCCTGATTTTATCGTACTTTCTGATTAGAAACATTATAATCACGAAATATTCATATCTTGTTCAAGAAATAGCATCAACTTCGGTGCATAAATATGAAGTAAATATTAGACTTTATATATATGCCTCGCTTAATATCAATAAAAGATAATTATAAAAATAAAAAAATCTCTGATTTAAATTTATAGCTTATAATATAAGAACGTAATAGCATCAGATATGAAAACTAACGGTTATTACCTCTGATGTTAAGGCACAAACACATATATCATGGGAAATATACAACCAAAAAAAAAAAAAAAAATCGACTGTATTGATAGGAGGCATACAAATAAAGATCGAACTAAATTCAAAGATATGGAGTCTTATATTTTAAAAATACGAAAATATTCTACTAAGAACATATAATATATAAATAAAATGAAAAAATATATATGTATTCTTTTCTTTTCCGAAATTTTTCACTTCCGTAATAGAATTACCGCGAAAAACCGGGAACTCTCAAATTAAATTTCTTAAAAGCTTATCTAATCGAATTTACTCTATACACACACATCTGCTTTCCTCTCTCCTTCTCTCATTCATTATACTATATATATTTTCTTCTTAAGGCTCAGAAAACTTCATTTGCACACTGAACTGAAACACTCTTATTCCTTACCTACTATTTTATTATCTTGTGTTTTTCTCAACTTTTGAGGAATGTTTTTTCTAGGATATGAAAAATGAGTATTAATTTTAGATGAAATAAAATCACGTAGGATTAACTTGTTATTTTTTGGTTCCTTGTGCGATGTTCGTTATTACAAATAGCAGACAGTTTTGAAGTTTGAAATCTGTATTGATGTTTTTAGTTTTTTTTCGATGTGTGGGATAATTTTCCTGTTAGTTTACATTTATTTGGGTTTTTGGCAACAGATACGTAGTAGGCGATGGCTTTCATCGGGATATCCTATTTCTTTGTTCGAAGGTCCTTTTTGAAAAGTCGCCAATGTTCCGAGAGTTACCATGTTTCTCTGTTCAAAGTGTTGCTGTTGTTTATTTCAACGTGGGGCTACCCTATATATTCCTTTGTTCATAAAACTATCTTGGTTTTTTATTTATAGAGCTAGCTTCTTTTTTTATTGACAGAGTTATCTTGGTTTTTATTCACAGGGTTTCCTTGTTTCTTTGTTCAAGAGGTTATTCTATTTTTTTGTTCTAAAGGCTTTGTTCATGGAATTGGCAATAGAACTATTTTAGTTTTTATTGTAGTTATTTTGATTTTTATTCAGAGTCATTTTGATTTTTATTCAGAGTCATTTTGATTTTTATTCAGAGTCATTTTGATTTTTATTCAGAGTCATTTTGATTTTTATTCAGAGTCATTTTGATTTTTATTCAGAGTCATTTTGATTTTTAATTGCTTTTTATTCATAGAGTTGAATTGTTTTTTATTCATAGAGTTGAATTGCTTTTTATTCATAGAGTTGAATTGCTTTTTATTCATAGAGTTGAATTGTTTTTTATTCATAGAGTTGAATTGCTTTTTATTCATAGAGTGGAATTGCTTTTTATGAATTGAGTTATCTTGACTTTTATTCATAGAGTGGAATTGCTTTTTATGAATTGAGTTATCTTGACTTTTATTCATAGAGTAACCTTGTTTCTTTGTATATAGGGCTACTTTATTTCTTCGTCCATGTGATTACCTGTGTTTTTGTTCATATGGTATAACTTCGCCAATAATCTCGCTTCTTTATCATTTGGGTTATTTCGTTTCTTTGTTCATAGGGTTACTTCGGTTTTTATTCAAAGGGTTACTTTGATTTTTATTCAAAGGGTTACTTTGATTTTTATTCAAAGGGTTACTTTGGTTTTTATTCAAAGGGTTACTTTGGTTTTTATTCAAAGGGTTACTTTGGTTTTTATTCAAAGGGTTACTTTGGTTTTTATTCAAAGGGTTACTTTGGTTTTTATTCAAAGGGTTACTTTGGTTTTTATTCAAAGGGTTACTTTGTTTCTTTGTTTATAGGACTACCATTTCTTTGTGCATAGAAAGAATAGAAACCAAACCGGGTTTCTTTATTCACATGGTTATGTAGCTATTTTCTTATTAAGATTACCTTGCTTCATTGTTCACATGGCTTTGATTTTTTCCTATTCATAGGGTAATCTTGTTTATTTCCCTGTAAGGCTACCCTATTTCCTTGTTCATTTGACTGCCTTCGTTTTTATTCATAGGATCACCTTGTTTCCTTTGTTTTTAGGGCTAACCCACTGCTTTCTTCATGGTAATTACCAGGGATTCCTTGGTTCATATGGCTATATTGCTTCTCTATTCATAGGACTACTAGAGTTCTTTAGTCACAGGATTAACAGAATTTTTTAGTCAGAGTTACCTTATTTCTTTATTCATAAGATTACCAGGGTTTTTATTCACAGGTGCTTGTTTTTTGTTCAAATGATTACATCGTTTGTTTCTAATTACGGTTACCTTATTTCTTTGTTCGTAGAGAAGTTTTTTCTTGTATGATTATCTTGTTTCTCAGTTCATAATGTTATCATATACAATTATCATTATAAATCTATTTTTTCATGGGACTACCTTATTTCTTTTACCTAACTACACTAGTACGGAATCATCCTCCGTAAGAAAATTAAGGTTAAAGACGTCCCGTGAAGTGTATAGTCGCCCTGTAATAATAAAAAGGTAATATATAGTCATCATCATCTGACACTAAAAAACCGGTGAGAAAACTACATGTTTTTAATTGCTCTTGAAAGAGTTCAACAAACTCTTTAAATAGAACTTTCCTACATCCTCTTTTTCGTATTTTGCCTAGAAAATTGAGTAAAACTAATATGTAAAAAAATATTTGGCCTATAAGGGAGTGGACTTTTTGCAGAGGTTATCCTGGAGATAGATTCAACTGCATATAATTTGAATGAATTCTACACTTTGTTCTCATGAAAATATAATTCTAAGAAACGTATTTCTTGGGGTCATTTAAGTTAATCTTTCTCGGATTCAAGAGCCGGTGATCGCACCTCGCTGCTAGGAATCCGATTAGTATGATTTACTGCGGAAGAGACAAGAAAACAAGGTTTTACACGTGCGTACAGAGGTGTAAAATGCTTTCGAAAGGAGAAAGCTGTTTCGTGTCGCCATTAACATTGTTACCAGCGAAAGAGGGACAGAGAGAGAGACCGAGAGAAGATGGAATCAATTTCTGGAAATCACGCTCCCTCTCATCTCATGTGTTGGATATATAGAGGCCCAGCATATACTTTTATATCAATAATATCCTCTTATGCCGCCTTCTCACTGGAACGTAAGTGCTATTATTCAAGAAAGTACCCTAGAATTATATGCCCACGGATTTACGATTATTGTATATCCTGAGATATTTCTCGCCATCGTAAAACTCATAAGTGAAGTGGAATAAAAGTTATACGAGCGAATAAACCTCCAAGCGACGCCGGTACTTTGGCTGGTACGACGAAGTTTATCACTTTTCTGTGTAACCCGTTATATCAATTCTTTCAATAAATTACTTGAAACTAGGATTTTAATGGTGAGTCTCGAAATTTTGGTTAAAATTGAAAGATATTCTGTAGAGATTTTTTTAAACATTTTTTTTTTGCTGTATGAATCGAAAGATTCAGGAAACTTGAAGGAATCTTTTCGAGTATTCGGGAATGGCGGAATCGACTGTCGTGCAATAGAAAAAAGATACTACTACTAAACCACACATGAAACTCGTACATATTCCCTTATGGAACCTCTAACGAATCGGCTGTGTTCGTGTTGAGAACCTAACGGGAAATTCATTTCTGTGTAATGCTTGTGTTTTTCGAGCTATGAGTGGAGTGTAATGTGGAATGATTGGATTTTTGTACAGAAAAAGATTTGGTGACTTAGTTGTGTCTATCTTTACGGATGATAACGGATGATGAGATACTCATTAATACCTGTAATTACTGAGTAAACTTCGTGGTATAATTTTCAGTGACTCGAGCACAAGAATCCTGAAGCAAACTACGCATCCTACCACAAAATTGCCGCTTATCGGGAAACGATAACTGCTGAGAACTTACGCTTATTCAAGACGGGTGTCAAAGTACGAAAATTATTCCGGGCTAATGAGCCGAGGTACAGAGAAAATTCGTATTACAATTATTTGGCCCATATCTGTTTTACACGTCTTCAGTGGGTGATCAGAAATAACTGGAACTATAATAGAAATAATGTTCAGAAATAATACTGGAAAAATAACTTTACTTATTTATGTAACGTCAGTCAGTTACGCAGCCAGAAGATCATATTCAAGCCGATAACTTAGGCAGTTGCAGCCAGTAGATTATATCATTTTCAATTAGATAAATAAGTCAGTTACGGCAAGAAGATCATATTCCAGCAGATAGCTTAGTCAGTTACTACTGCTACTACTACTGAATCACACATGCACCTCGTCCACATTCCTCTGCGCAATTTCTAACGAATTAGTACATGCTGGAATGTGCGTGCACGTGTAGTGACCCTTACGTGAAGTTTGTTTCTGTGTAATTCTTTTTTTTATGTGTAGTGTCACCATCTGCCATCAGTTTTTCTAACTATGAGTGAAAAGTAATGATTGAACAATTGTATCGTTGTAGGCCTGTTGCTCTCTTAGCCAGTTACAGCAAGAAGACCATATTCCAGCAGATAACAGGGCCAATTACAGCCAGTAGATCATACTCAAGTAGTTAACTGAGTGAGTTATAGCAAGAAGACCATATTCCAGCAGATAACTGGGTGTAAGTAGTAAGTTAGTTAGTGATAACTGAGCCAGTAGATCATATTCAAGTAGTTAACTGAGTGAGTTATAGCAAGAAGATCAAGTTCAAGCAGATAACTTTACCAGCTATCTATTGATTGTCACGAGGATATAACTCATAGTTTCCCAAACTTATTGTTCCATCTCCCCCTTCTTCAAAAAATTTCTCTTCTCATCGCCTCCACTAAACTTAAACCAACCCATAGGATCCCACGCTAAACTCAAAGCTTCTACCGCGCCCCCTGGACCATTCTATCTCCCCCAGTGGGCGATATTGCCCACTTTGGGAAACACCGATACAACTTATAGTTATCTCTTCACAATCAAAGAGATAAGCGAGTCAATCACAGGCAGGAGAGAAGATAAAATCGATTCCTCCCCACTGAAGATGATGCCTATCAAGAAAGTGGACGAAAGGTTTAAAATTTGAATTTTCGAAACATATTATTATTATTATATCAATGCATTATATGCAAAAACTACTGGGAAAGAAAAAATAATAGATAAATTATATGCTGAAAAAAAAAATTAAGTATAAATTTTCTTTCTCATTTTTTTTTCTCTATCGCTGCATGTATAGAGAAAACTAAGTTTCCATCGCAGTTATAAGCATAAAAATTTTGTAGGAAAATCGCTAGAAGGGAAAAGACGAGAAGATACGTGACAGATAGTAGGAGAGTAAACACTGGAAAATAAACACGGAGAGAAAACACTGGCAAGAAGCAGTCATGGTGACTTTAAAAATAATAATAATAAAAAAAATGTCGCCGTCCCTGAATGTATGTACCCTTGCTCAAGGCGATACGGACAACCGATTTTTCTTCAAATGTTAAAAAAATACTGCATTTTTTTTGCATTTTACTTACAAAGAAAAATTCTCTACATTTCGCACTAACAAAAGCGTAGAGAAAGAGAACAAAATCAAGAAAAATTCGTTCCTTAAAGAATGGTTTTAATACCTAGAAATCCTGTCTTTCTCATATTGTACCATATAAAAGTTCTGTTAGTAATGAATAAAATATGAAATTATATATTATATAAAGATTAAAATTATATATATTTTGACCTTCTCAAAACATTTTTGATTATAATCATATAGATAATTATATAATTATCATTAGATAATTATTAGATGATTATCTAATCTTTTTATGAATTTTCTTAATTAATCTGGATCTATGCACGTTGTTTCTACACCGTAATTTGCGGAAACTTGAAGAAAAATTAAAATTAAGAAAAAGGAATTGGATGAATTTATACAGAGAACTACAGAAACAAAATACGGAATTAAAAAAATACAGAAACTTAAGTAAGAAATTAAAAAGCACAAAAATTTAAATGAATTAAGAAAGTGAAAAAGGTTAGAAATACAAATATTGAAAATTTCAAAATAAGAAAAAGAAATCCATACAATCATCAAATAAGAAATTAAAAAATACAAAAAGAAAATAAGAAATTAAAAAATACAAAAAGAAAATAAGAAATTAAAAAATACAAAAAGAAAATAAGAAATTAAAAAAAACAAAAATTGAATGAATCAAAAAATTTTAAATTTAAAAAATTGAAAAAGTTAGAATTAAGAAACACAAAACAAAATAAAAAAAATATGAAAAGAAAATAAGAAATTAAAAGAAAATAAGAAATTAAAAGAAAATAAGAAATTAAAAGAAAATAAGAAATTAAAAGAAAATAAAAAATAAAATAAGAAATAAAAAAATACAAAAATTAAATGAATTAAAAAATACAAAAATTAAATGAATTAAAAAATACAAAAATTAAACGAATTAAAAATACAAAAATTAAATGAATTAAAAAATACAAAAGTTAAATGAATTAAAAAATACTAAAATTAAATGAATTAAAAAATACAAAAATTAAATGAATTAAAAAATACAAAAATTAAATGAATTAAAAAATACAAAAATTAAATGAATTAAAAAATTTTAAAGCTAGAAAATTAAAATAAGTTAGAATTAAAAAAAGTTAGAATTAATAAAAACACAAAACAGAATAAGAAATTAAAAAATATAAAAGAAAATAAGAAATTAAAGATAAATAAAAGAAAATAAGAAGTTAAAAAATATAAAAATTAAATGAATTAAAAAATATAAAAATTAAATGAATTAAAAAATTCAAAAAGTTAGAAATAGAAATTGAAAAAACTAAAAAATATAAAAACAAATAAGAAATTGAAAAAACAAAATATAAATTTACAAAAAATTAAATGAATTAAGAAATTTAAAAGACTAAATATAAAAATAGAAACATACATATTTCTATAATATATTCATAGAAACATATAAAATTTTCAAATGGAAAAACAGTCGAAAATTGAAAAATCGAATGAATAAAAAGGATTTATAAAAAATGTAGAAACACAGAATTAAGTCCAATCATATACATTAAGGAGTAAATAAAAAAAAAATTGTTGCATTACACTTACCAGTATCATCTTTTACAATTCAAATAATAAAGCTCCAACGTGGGAATTGATTAATTTTTGAAGACGATCGATCAATGCCGAGTGAAATTGGACAATCATTAGAAACTATTCGTAAAAAAAATAACTCTGTACAATTAATCACTCACGAAAGGAAACAAAACAACATATCGATTGAATGGATAAAAGAGGGTGATGCTAAAAATCATACAAACTCTAATTACGAGTATTAATATTGACATTCAACTAGTAATTTAAAATTTCTTCCCGGAGCTGTGCTCCTTGTTATTTTCGTTACAATTCTATAATTTATTCCTTTCAAAAATAAATCTGTATTTAAGGATAGAAGTTTTTATTTTGAAAATATCAGTAGTGAACATTTAATAATGTTTTAAGAGATAATGATTTCTTGAGAATATCCGGCGCTTCGTTTGATCTTCTAATTTTTATGCTGATTCATTACTTATAAATTTTAATTAATAATTTTTCAGGCATAGGAAAGTATATAACTAATTTTTTTTTAAAAAACAAGTTCATACATTATTTGGATGATTAAAATTTTTTGATCACTGAGATAGTAATTTAACATTTCTCCTTTTAACGTGTCAGATTTAATTGCTTCACAAATACCGGCTGAAATGATTATTGGTTAGGAATACACAATATATGATCAAAAGCGTTCGGACATCTGTTAGTGAGTTCATTACCGCCAGAGGGGGTACAAATTTTGCTAAAATGGCAGCCGCCAACATCGCTTTATCAAGAAGACTTCGCACATATATTTTTTAGCTCGGACTCGCTGGAGTTGTTCGTCATTCTTGCGAAAGAGCCGTGGTCAGTTCTGCGACTGATTCAGAATGATTTGGCCAAGTTCCGAATCTGACGATGCATTTCATGTTACATCATCAAGGTGTTCTATAGATGCGTGGAAATATACGCAAAGGGACGAGGGTCAAAAAACTGATACGAGTATGTTTGTGCAGTTTAGAAACATTGGCAAAATATAGTTTGACGAAATACAGAGATGTTCGTAAAATCGGGGATGTTTGAGGAAGTACAAATATGTTTGACGAAATACAAATATGTTTGACGAAATACAAATATGTTTGACGAAATACAAATATGTTTGACGAAATACAAATATGTTTGACGAAATACAAATATGTTTGAAAAATATAGGGATGCTTGAGGATATACAGAGATGTTTTTGAAAAACATAGAAATGCTCGACGAGATACAGAGATGTTTGCAAAACCGGGGATGCTTGACAAAATACAAAGATCTTTGAAAAATACAGAAATGTTTGCAAAATGTAGGGGATGCTTGACTAAAATGAGATGTTTGAAGGATATGCTAATGCTTCATATAATACAGAGATCTTTGACGAATATGAGGATGCTTGATGAAGTACAGAAATGCTTGCAAAATATGGGGTGGTGTTTGATGAAATAAAGAAATGTTTGCAAAATATGCGGCGTGCTTGATGAAGTACAGAAATGATTGCAAAATATGGGGGATGCTTGACTAAAATGAGACGTTTGAAAGATATGCGAATGCTTCAACAGAGATCTGTGACAAATATGGGGATGCATGATGAAGTACAGAAATGTTTGCAAAATCGGGGATACGTGATGAAATACAAATATGATTGAAAAATATAGGGATGCTTGACAAAATACAAAGATGTTTGAAAAATACAGAAAACATTTTGCAAAATAAGAGATGCTTGATGAAATACATAGGCGTTTGCAAAATATGGGAATTTTCGACGAAATACAGATATGTTTGAAAAATATGCGAATGCTTGACAAAATACAGAGATGCTAGAAAAAAAAATATTCTCGTCAAATTTATATTAAAGTTCGCAAAATACGCGAAAGCTTGACGTAAATAAATGTTGGAAAATATAGAGAAGCTCGGCAAATATCGACACATAGATGTTTACGAAATAATAAAATGCTTGATAAAGTAAAGAGATATATGTATCATGCCAAATATATAAAAATTCTCAGCAAATTAACAGAGATGTTTATGCAGTACAGACATGTCACTTTCCTGACACAGGGGTACAACAAAAAAACGGCGACTTGACCGCAGCAAAAAATTGCTACCGCAGGGAGTCCCCCATCGAGAGGCTAGCGCACCAACCTCTCGATGAGTATAAAAAAACAAGCCTGCCGTTCGGAATCGGCGATAAATTGTAGGTCCCGGTCTAATTAGCCCTCGTGTGCAGAAAATGACCATGGTGCGACAAAAATGATCAAATGATCAAATGACATGTCAACAAAATTTGACAAAAACTGATATATATATACGGGGTGAATATAAAAAAACTATCCCGACATATGGGCCCCTAACTATCATACCATTCACAGAAACTGAATGAAATTTTGGCATAAGGTATTTTGAGGTATGCGGTCAAGAATGATATGGGAAACAACAGTGTCACTCTAACAGTTACGGTTACAGTGAGAAAATTTCGAAAATATCAAATGGCAACACCAAGTTTTTTGTATTGGAATGCGATCTCCATACTGAAAAACACGAAATAGCGTTGCAATGGCACCTGTAGCACGAAAATCCCCGGAGCTAGGCAAGGAAAAAGGACTTTGCCGTGCACCAGAGCATTAATGTTCGTTTCATTCGTCACACCGTTTCTTCGGCTGAGATCCCAGTCTGATTAGTCCTCGCTCCACAAGGTCATGTGGAAAATTTGTGAAACACAATAAAACGCTTTATTTTATGCTGCTTCTCTGTCCTCACTTTTAGCCTATCTACCGCCGGTGATTTTCATGCTACAGGTGCCATTCCAACGCTATTTAGTGTTTTTCAGTATGGAGATCGCATTCCAATACAAAAAACTTTGTGTTGCCATTTGATATTTTCGAAATTTTCTCACTGTAACCGTAACTGTTAGAGTGACACTGTTGTTTTCCATATCATTCTTGAGCGCATACCTCAAAATACCTTATGCCAAAATTTCATTCAGTTTCTGTGAATGGTATGATAGTTAGGGGCCCATATGTCGGGTTAGTTTTTTTATAATCACCCTGTATATACAGGGCGTCTATAATTAAAAGACCCTATTTTAAAGTAGCCTACAGGCGAAACCAGTCATTAGAAAATTGCAAAAGTTCCTGGAGGACTCCATGAAGTGATGGGAATTTGTTTCAGGAAAAAAAAATAGTTGCACATGTCACCACCAGAGGGCGTTTTATTACGAAATGACATACTTAGGAAAATGTTTACAATTTCACAATTGTTGCTGCAGCAAAACATATTCCACACGATGGCCATCGTTTTCAGATACCATGTGAAATCGCAAGATCTCATATTCCACAACTGGCCGAAGTGAGTGCGGGGAAATGTTGTGCACGCGGCGTGAAATGCTTGCTGCCTTTAAGTTCAGGTAAAGTTCTTGGATTGTCGCGACTTACCAGACGTTTCAAATGCCCCCTAAAACCAAAAATCGCATGGATTAAGGTCCGGGGATCGGGGAGGCAATAGACTGGGGGAAGTGCCGGCTGATGACACGTTCTTCTGTAAAATGTGTTTTAAGAACATTCTGAACACACACTGCAATGTGTGGAGGAGCTCAGTCTTGCATAAAGATCGTGTCTGCAAGGCAGTGACGTGCTTGCAGAGCCGGGACAATTTCGTTCTGTAACAGCAATGCATATCGCTTCCCGGTGATCGAACATGTCACTGGACCTGCAGAACGTAACTCCTCGTAGAAGTAGAGACCGAAAATTAATTGTTGCAGTAAATCCACACCATACCGTCACTTTTGGTGGATGCAACGGAACCTCTAAGATAGCGTGAGGATTTTCTGGTTCCCAAATTCGGCAGTTGTGAGCATTGACTCCACCATCCTAGTGAAAATGCGTTTCGTCTGTCCAGAGAATATTCCAAGGCCGTTATGAATCGACCTCAACGCGAGCTAGAAACTGCAATGAGAACCGGAGTCGAGCGTCATAATCACGTGGAAGCAACCGCTGCACAAGTGAAAGTTTGTACGGATAATATCGGAGGATATTCCGCATGATATTTTTATAACGTGGCCTATCCAACGCCTGTGCTACACGCCAGAGACTAGTGCTATCACGAGAATCTGAAGCTCTGTCCTCTCCACCTGAAGAGAAACCTCCTGTATTGCGTCTATAGAAACGGGTTTCTACCTCTTCCAGGACGAACAGCCAACGATCCCGTGGTTTCCAATTTCCAGATCATACCTCGAAGGTTTTAACATTCATTGGACCTTTTCGAATCCTCTTCCAAGTCCGATATTTCCGTAGAGCAGTTACTGCGGAATTGCTCTTCTGGTATAGCAATTTGACCAAGAAAGAGCGATCTCTTAAACTTATCGTCATTGTGAGCAGCAAACACATTGATAAACAAGATCTCCACGAATGTTTCTAGGTTCTATAACAGCTGCTGCGTGACATCACATAAATTTACATGTTTACTACCGGTAATCAAAGTGAAACGCCCTCTGGTGGCGACATGTGCAACTAACCCCCCCCCAAAAAAAAACAAATTCCCATCACTTCGCGAAGTCCAATTTTATTTGGGAATTATGCATAATCGCCCATGGAGGAAAGAATAACAGGAGGTGACGCGACCAGCGCGTCCGTTGAGAAAGCATGGGGGAATCTGGGTTGCCAGATGCAGCCAGTGATCGCTCTATTAAAGAGACCAAGTAAGCCCAAACAAACCGTGGCTTCCCATGCTTTCCTATGAGAAACATCCCCGTTTTTAAAGATCATTTAAAAATTTACTATTCACTTTAGGAACTCGATTTTTTTCCCTCAAATTCTGTGGATATATTTATACAATTGAACGAGAGCTTTTATGATTTTAGTTGTTATTTGTTTTCGAATATCAACTTCAACAACATGGAACCTTTTGCAAAAATAACCAAAATTTACCCATATCTTGTGCCCCAAAATTCCTTCTCGGCATTTTAATTAAAAAAAAATTATGCCAAAGCATGCAATACCTCAGTGCTGAGAGAGACACAATGTTTAAAGACACTTGAACAAGCGGTGTTTGAAAAAATCTGACTTTTTTTTTGCGAAAAACGTTATATATGCAAAACATTAGCATATATAATGCCTTTCAGCTGTTTATATTAAAATATTGTAGAAATACTTGCAGTCCATGTAGAACAACACAAACTCGAGCACAGACAATTTTAGATTTAAAATTCAATTTGACACTATTTTTTGTCAAATTTTCGTACACATATCACTTTAAAAGCAAAGTAATAGGTGCAAAATGAAGAGGGAAAAAAATCCAGCCCAAGTGATTATTTTCTTAAATACTATAGGCCAGAAAGATGACATCGCGGCTCGTAAAAAAAAAGTTTTTATTTTTAATATTTTTTTCTTAATACTACATCTACATAGCGGAAGGTTCGGATGGGCGGCATATATTTCTATCATACGTATTCAAGAATATGAGAGTGGAACGGAAGGAGAGGGTGGCGAAATTTGTACAGCCTACAGGCAGCAAAACCATAAATACACAGTGGCGGAGGACGCTTGAGCACTTCCAGTACTTTGAGGCACGGGGGCGGCAAAAAGCTGTTTGCCCCGGATGGCAAAAATCCTAGCTACGGACCTGTCAGAAGGTGCTCGAGCACCTCAGGATTGATTCAGAAATTAAAATTCCTCATGTAAAGCTTAATACGAGCGCCCACGGGCTTCAAACACTTTCGAAATGTCCCGGATCTATGATAATGATGAACGAAACAAAAAGGCAAAATAAACAGTTAAAAGGAAAAAATTATGAAAATTGCATTTTATTGGAGCTTCATATTATTTTAATTAATCATATTTCCATAGACATTAATGTGATACATCGAATTTTCGAAATAAATTGAAGGTACTGAACTAAAAACGTATGACGAGTTGAGAGTGTAAAATGATCTTTGCCTTTCAAAAATAAATTAAAAATATAAAAACCCCTTATACAAGGATAAACTTTTATCTTTCCCCTTTACTGGATCATGTAGATTACCTGAAGATGCATTAAACAGTCATGGTGCATGAATTTATTTAGTTAGAATTCGATCCAGCAAAACACATGTTAAGTATAGGGAAAAGAGCGGTTTGTTTGAGCTTACTTGTCAACCCATAGGGTTGCCACAACGGCTTCAATTTTCATGCCTGATGTCACCTCCTGTTATTCTTTCCTCCATGATAATCGCCGGTAAAAGCGTTAAATATAACAAATTTTATCAATTTTTTTTTATCGAGACGATTGGTGATTATACGTAACCACCGGTGGTATCACTTTTACAGAATGTCGGACAAACGAGAGACTACACTGCTCAAAACAATTAGGGGAGCAAGCAAAAAAGTGAAGAAAACCGTGCGAGACAGCCACGTATTGGCATACAATGGATAGTACACGCATGTCAATGCACAATACAGAAAAAAGACGTAAAAAAATTTGGAATTAAGCTTTAATTCTTTGAAAATATGGAAAAAACATGAAAAGATGATTTAGGGGAACAATTTGTTACATGTAAACGATAAAAAAAAGTACTGTTTAGACATGATGCATGAGTTTTAATAGGGCGTGTGGTCTCCTCGAACAGCTAAGACTGCTGCACACCTGTTTGCCATGGATGCGATGAGGTTATCGATCAGACTTTGGGGAATACTGTTCCACTCCTCAAGAAGTGAAATCTGCAAGTCTCGGACAGTAACAGGCGGCCTTGGTCGCGCAGCAATGCGTCGTCCGAGCATGTCCCAAACATGCTCGATTGGATTCAGGTCAGGAGAGCACGCTGGCCATTCCATACGCTGTATTGTTTCAGCTTCAAGCATGTTCTCCACCAGACGAGCTGGACACCCTTCGTCCTGTTGCCAAGAGCAACCGTCTTTGCAGCTGCGTAGAATTCTCTGTTCTATTTCGATGAGCTGTTAACCGTACATACCGGTCATCAGTTGCTGTAGTGGCGCGTGGCCGACCTTGCCCTGGTCAACGTGTAACATTTCCTGTTTCTTGGAATCGATTCCACAGCCTTGCAACAACACTGCTGGTGACTCCAACAGCGTCCGCGACACTACGTTGTGTTTGCCCGGATTCCAGTCTGCCTATAACACGCCATGCCATGGATACCGGTAAATCACGTTGTTGAGACATCCTCAAGTCACCTTGTCTCAAAAAAAAAATACTGCGCAATCGAATTTCACAGTTACGGCAGTGAAACAGACGTTTCTGCACCATCCCGATTTCTGCCCTTATCTCCTTTTTCTGGTTTTTGACGTCATGAACTTTGATTTGCGTATGAAGTTTTCTTCTTCCATTTCCTGCTAGGCTTTAAATTATGGATGATTCATTTTATGTTACTTATCGGTATACATCTTTGCGTAATTTTGTTAAAACCATCTGCTCCCCTAATTGTTTTGAGCAGTGTATATATAACCTAACATAGGTGCTCAATTTTTTCTCACCATTGATGATTAAAACAGTTTAAATTATGGATTAAAATGCCGTATAAATTTTCTCTACACATTTGCGAGTCTGATTCTTCTAAACACTTAACTTTTGTAAAATAAAACTCGTCTATATAATCTCTCATTTTCTAAAATGAAATCCAAGAGTTTTATAAACTTCGTCTGTTCAGAACGGAAATTTCTCCTCGCGCGCACGTGAGATAATTATCACTAAACTATAACCAGGTTTGACGTATATCGGGAGGGGGGGGGGGGACGTTCAGTAGGAAAACGCCACGAATCAATGCGAGGTCTCCTAATACGCCTTGTGTCGGGAAGTGTTTCCATATTCATGACTTGTCAGTGCTGATTATATATGTTAGAATATTTCGCAGACACACGCGGGCACAGTCTTTTCAAATAAAGCAAAAGTTTCGATAGTGACAACTGAAATGCTGTCGGCTGATTCGAGTGGAAAAGTTTCTCATTCACACGTTCACGACTTTACTTCGATGGGCAAAACCCACTGTCTTGAGATTTGGCGATATTGTTCTAAAGAAATCACTCGCTCGTATTGAATTATCGCGATTTCACTTTGCGCGGACGGAATCGCGGAAAACCGGAGATAGAGTGCGAATCTAGTGGAACTTACAAACTCGTATATAACCAATGTTTTCAAATATATAACGCTTTTCTTTCCTATCGTCATTTGGTGCATGTAAATATGATCATGCACCTCTTTGACTGTATTGTCGGCGAATTCAGGCAAATTGTACGAAAAAATAAGTCGGTGTTTTCGATTTAGATTTCATTTGGATAGAGTTCTTAAAATTATAATTTGCTTTGTCTCTCTCTATTGGGTGAAAAATGCTATTATTATTGGATTTACAGTTTTTGGGGCCGTTCAAGTATTACGTAAGCAAATTTTTAGCCATTTTTGACCCCCTCCTCCCTTGTCAGCAAAATTTCGTCATCACTGCCCCCCCCCCCCACAAATCGCTTAAATGACCCGTGGCATAATTCCAGAGCATTTAAGTGGCCCGTGGCACATTTTCAGATCACTGAAGTAGGCCTCAAAGATCACTTTGACATTCAAAGGTCATCTAAGTAACCCGCGACACTTTTAGAGATCACATTTAGAAATCCCTTGAGTGACATAGTTTAAGCACTTAAGTGTCCCCCAGTGCGGTTCTACATCATTCAAGTTACCCGCGCCGCGAAACATTTCCAGATTACTTAAGTGATACGTGGCACAATTCCAGCGCTCTTAAGCGGCTCGGAAACATTTCCAGAGCACTTGAAGGATCCGTGAAACATTTAGAGATCATTAAAGTGGCCCTGTAGCGGACTTATCAATAGGGAGAATATTAGTTCAAGGTGCCCAATAACTATCGAAAGGTTTTTTTCCGTTTTTTGGCGCACCGAATACGATGCCATTAAGAATATTTCCTATCTTCATAAAGGGTGGTTGATGACGTAAGCATCATGCAAACTCCCCCTCCTCCCTTGCCATCAAAAGTCAGCAAATCGGAAACCCCCCCTTTCCCCCCATTTGATGCTGACGTTATACTTGAATGACCCCTTACGACATACATCCAATACAACAAATTTGCTGCCAAAAGTTTTTGACTCCCCCCCCCCCCTTGTCATCAAAATTTCGTCATTACCTCTGGCCCCTATTTCCTAACGCAAATTGGTGGGATCAGAGATGTACGCGGGGGTGGGTGTGGGGTTAAAACATTTTACAAAATTAAAATTTCGAAAGAAAATACCTTTATATGTTATTATAATCGATTTCTGTTAATTTCAATGCTATTTGAAGGGTAATAACCCAAAATTTCTCTTTAAGAAATTCATTGCGACCCACCCTTTAAGAATTTGAATCGACTGAAATCGGACACGAAGAGGAAGGGGGGGACTTTATTATTTACTTAATACTTACTGTGAAGGAATATTTTATATTTTCCATCATAAACGAAGTGAAAACCAATTATTAAAATTGATAATACAGGAAAAAATACTGTAGCTGAAACATTATCAGCGACAGAAAGCAAATATGCATTTCTTTTGAAAATTTGCAATTAAGAATTAATGCTTGGTGATAAATAACGAAATTAATTAACTATGATTTGCAGCAAAAACTTTCGAAAAAAGGAAAAAATATATATATTTATTTGTTAAATTTTCTTAATTTTACTCGTTATATATTGTATTTATGGGTTGTATTCTATTTTGAATGATAATTTTTGTCAGTTTTTCTTTCGTTCAGAGGAATTTCTGAAATCGAAGAGAAATAGGAGGAGGCGCAGGAATATACATATAAATTAGAAGCTCCGGTTCATTCAAGTATTACGTCATCATGGATGGTGGGAAGGGGTTTCCGATTTGCTGACTTTTGATGACGGGGGGGGGGGGGAGTTTGGATGATGCTTACGTCATCAACCACCCTTTATGAAGATATGGAATATCCTTAACGGCATCGTATTTGGTGCACCAAAAAACGGAAAAAAAACCTTTCGATAGTTATTGGGCCCCCCTGAACTAACATTCTCCCTATTGATAAGTCCCCTACAGAGCCTATTTAGTAATCTCTCAATGTTTCACGGATCCTTCAGGTGCTCTGGAAACGTTTCCGGGCCGCTTAAGTGCTCTTAAACTGAGCCATATATCACTCAAGGGATCTCTAAATGTGCCAAGGATTGTTTAAGTGTTCTGAAACTGCGTCGCGGGTTACTTAAGGGATCTTTGAATGAGAAAGTGATATTTGATTCCTACTTCAGTGATCTGAAAATGTGCCACGGGTCACTTAAATGCTTTGGAATTGTGCCACGGGTCATTTTAAGCGATTTGTAAATGTGCCGTTTAGTTCATTTTTACAAAATTAGGTTTGAGGGGGCAAGCAACATCAGATAACCTTCAGGGTCACATTTGGTACGCGGGGCAAGGGTTTAGCATATATGGTTTAAAGGGTGGGTCGCAATGAATTTCTTGAAATTTCTTAATTCAATACTTAATAGTATTGAAATTAGCAGAAATTTATTATAATAACATATGAAAGTATTCAATTTAGAAAAAAAAAATTTTTCGTCTGGGGAGGAAGCACGAGCCCCCTATGCCTCGCCCCTCCCACGTACATTTCTGATCCCACCAATATGCGTTAGGAGGTGGGGGGGGGGGGTCAAAAATGGCTAAAAATTTGCTTACGTAATACTTGAACGGCCCCCTATGAAGTCGTCTATTCTTTGACTTCAAGGGAGAAAGGACAGAAACAAAAAGGGCTGAAGGAAAGAGAGCACCAGGACGAGAAAATTGCCATAAAACTGATTATGAAACGTCACTATTTCAACTTGAGGATAGCTCGGGACAGGGTGAAATGGCACCTTGCCGAATGAACGTACAGCACAGAAAAAGAAAGACTTATTTATAGAACGATGGAGGAGAGGAAAGAAAGAAAAAGAAAGTGAAAAGAAGTTTTTTTCTGTTTACATCGCCAAGAAGTGCAAGAGGTGATGAGTAGCCAACTTTTATCATCTTAATAATTTTTTGTTGTTTTAAGAAATACATTCCACCACCGATTTTTTCTTCCTTGTGTGTTTCTGGAATAGATGAATTTACTTAAATTTTTTCATAAATTTCCATTACGTATCTGATCCCAATATGCGTCAGGAGGTGGAGGGATGCTGATGAAAGTTTTCTTCCAAGGGGGTCCGAGTTTTGCTGACTTTTTCCTGAGAAGGGATGGGGGGGTCAAAACATGGGTGGAGATACGGGGGGGAACAATGCCCCCCCCCCGCGTCCAAGGTGGAGTCGACTGATTTAATGTATATATAAGTATATAAGAATTGACATCATCATCATCGTGCCCCCCCCAGCAATAATGGCCTACCCCCCCCCCCCAGACGTCCAAGTCTATCCCCGCCTATGGGTCGAAAATGGCTAAAAATCTGCTGACGTAATACTTGAACGGCCCCCTTAAGTAGATAAAGGTTGAAGAACACAACTGCTTTGGAATCCACTCACACAAGCATTGATTAGAAACCACAACGAGTTCTCACGCAATAATGCTTGTTCTGATCCATCCCTGGGCGTTTTAAACATAATACAAATAATTTCCAAAGATTATCTCTGATTATATATTTCGGAAATATTGTTCGCCGACACAGTGCTCGTTCTTACGTATTAGTTGGAAATACCGTTCGGTTTTATAAGAGTGCTTCCAATCTATATCGTAGATCCTCCCCCCCCCTCCCCGCTCTCGTAATCGTCAGATCAAGCAGGAGCCCTCGCGTTAATTGAAGCGAGCTGTGATTTTCAGCAAGAAATTTGCCGTAAACAGCCCATCGTACCCTCCTCGTTCCACACTTTTTAGCTTATATAAAGTAGGAAAGGCCATACGCTCACTTAATGAGGATAGTTAAGGATGTGGTGGGTGGGGAGCTCACTCTTCTCTGAGAACCATTTTTACCTGACTCCATTAACATTCTGATTACCTTGGAATGTAACGGGACTTAATTTGCCGTGTCGTAAAAGAGACGTTTTATGATTCCCGTGGAATTTATTATTATGATGCATATCCTATTTTTTTTTTCTTCTTAGCCTTGGGGGTGATACACTTTATTTGCGAAGCTGTGATGAGCTGATTCGGTGATGCTCCTTGATCAACAAGAATCGAAATGCTGCAATCACCTCCACAATTTGCTCGCTTGATAACACGTATTTGATAATGCGATCAATGCTTTATTGCATAAATTTCGATTTTATAATACAACAATACAAATACAACGCCACAACAGGCAAATTGCCCAACGAGGTGGCTGACTTAAGAACATCATGTATCCCCGAGCCCTTTTTTACCCTACCTACGAGCCCTACCTACTACTGCTACACCACACATGCACCCCGCCCACAACCCCCCGCGGAACCCCCAACGAATCGGTACATGCGGGAATGTGCGTGTACGTGTAGTGAAACCTGACGTGAAGTTTTTTTTGTTTCTCTGTAATGCTTGTTATGTGTAGTGTGTAATGCTTGTGAGAGTAGCTCAGCTGATCAATTACATTGATTTCATAAATGCTGCCATCTGCCAGAATGAGCACAAAACTATATGCGATAATTCTTTAGGTAAAATAGGTAGCTGGCTCTGAACCTGTGTCCAGCATCAAGATAAATAACGTATGCGATATTATATTCTCAGGGCCGTTATTTCAACTTTTTCCGGGGGGGGGGGGCATGGCACATGTACTCAATGTATGTACAGGGTGATTATAAAAAAACTATCCCGACATATGGGCCCCTAACTATCATACCATTCACAGAAACTGAATGAAATTTTGGCATAAGGTATTTTGATGTATGCGCTCAAGAATGATATGGAAAACAACAGTGTCACTCTAACAGTTACGGTTACAGTGAGAAAATTTCGAAAGTATCAAATGGCAACACCAAGTTTTTTGTATTGGAATGTGATCTCCATTGGGGAAAACTCTAAATAGCGTTCGAACGGCAACTGTAGCATGAAAATCACCCCTAAATGACGGGCCTGATTATATTTATTTATTTCAGTGCTGCACACCGGTGATAATTATATATGCGCCATATATAATATCGGTTACTATATTTTTTTAAGTTTGCAGCAGAACTTCATCAATTACTTTTTTAGTGTGCGGAATATGAATCGGCATAATTAACATCGTGAGAAAGAGCAGGGTGACGCAGAGGTAGAAGGGAATGTAAAAGAGGGTGCAGCGATTGTTGGCGATGTTTTCTAAAGAACATTGTGATTTCTGTGTGCCGTTTCTTCTTCATATCATCAAGTATGTTGATAAGGCTTTCTCTAACAACTCTAACAATTTTTTTACAGTGGAGAACGTAAAATAGAGGGATCTCTGTCATGTGAAAATAATCTATTCGTGATTTGAGCATGATTTTGCGAAGCCCTTCCGCTATGTTAATTGCGGTGAACTTTGTCTTCTACTTCTTTATCTCGATCTTCATCCGGTACCGCCTTCAGTTTCAGGACCAGTCAGCTGCATTAATTCCAACTCGGTCAATCTAGTATCAAAAGAACTTTGAATAGCATGTATTCACTCTCAAAGTGAGTGTACCTACCTCCTGACTTCTGGAACGAAACGCCGTTTTAAACCAAGTAGTTTTTTTTCGGCCGTACGTGTTGATTTTTCCGCTTATCTGTGAAAATACAGTCGAATTCCGTTATAACGAACTCCAAGAGACCGGAGAAAGCACTTCGTTCTAACGAAATTCCGTCATAAAGGAATTCCAGGTATTTGCATTGTTCCTGTGAAAACATATCTGGGGGATTAGAAAAGTGTTCGCTGAAACGAGATTTTAGCTGTAACGGTATTCGTTAAAACGGGATTCGACCGCAGTCTGTACCAGATTTTCAGAATCGCTCAGACAGACTAACCGCAGACAATGCCAGACCCCCCCCCCCCACTAAATATTCATACTACTGAAATAATGCTTATAGATCCATTATATCGAAATCCCCTTACATTGAATAATTATTCATTTCCACGATTAGTCTCCACCGATACACCGTATAACTGATGGCTTCCCACGTCTCTTAATTGAATACCTATAAGTGTCATATAAAAACAAAAGTATGATAAATACGAGATAGTAATGAAGGAAAATATTCAGGATGCCATCCGGATACAACATAAAAAACAACACAAAGGGGGAAAAGTACAAAACAGCAAAGCTGTGAGAAAAATATTTTCGTCTGGCATTCCTGACACCTTGACAACATTTAAAAACATTGCGAACGAACGGCATAATAACAAAGAACATCCCGGGGAGGGGAAAAAGAATATCCCTTAAGACACGTATTAAAATATTTTCTTTTCAAAGACTTTCTTTATTCGTCTGGGATCGATAATTTTAAATTTTTGGATAAAAAGGACAGGGAAAAATCTTCAAATTTTTCCCTGTGATGTAAATTCTCATTCTCCTTAGTCCTTATAATAAGGTTCTGTCTTTCGGAAATTCTCATTCCGCTGATTGTATTTCCGTGTATTCTCTCTCCTCAGCGAAAGAAGAATGAAAACTTTTCACATCGGAAGGGAAACGTAATTCATTTTCATTGAAGCGGAGGAAAATTTTCCTGGCAAAAATATCAATTTGAGATTATCTTATGAGGAAAAAATAAGTTGTGAGAGATAATAAGGGCTGATACTCTTGGCATTTCCGCTGAAGATAGTGTTATATAGTCAACAATATTTCACGCCAGTGTTGGAATTATTTATTGTGAATGATTGTTAAATATGCAGTTTTGCGAAGACCGAACTGGGACATCCAGTCATTTCACAGTGATCGAGTGGTCATAGACTCGCATCGGGAGGACCCGAAACCGACCATGAACCCCCGATCTGTCCCCATATATATATATATGGATGTAGAATATAATAATAGCATAGGATAATAACATATACAAGGTGATTCAGAAAAAATGAAAATTCTTAAAAAATTTAAGACGTGATAGTAAACATCAATACAAACAATTGCCATCAAAGAATGCATGGTCTAACATGAAACGCAAACGCACCAGCGCGTTTGGAAACGGCCACTCCGCTAACGTTAAAACGGCGTTCCTGTTAAATTTATCGGGAGGAAAAAGAACACACCATGCATGCAAAGGTAACCTGGGGAAGAAGACGAAACGGTATGTAAATCTCTTTCATGGTGAGTAAAAGGCGCGGACGCCATCCCCGTGAAGTTATTTCAGCGTGCAACCGCTGAAAAAGTTGAAACGTACGGGTTAATGACGCTCTTTAGTATTACTGCAAAAAGCAGACATGCATTCATTTACGGAGCTGCAAACTACAAACCCCAGAGAAGTACCACAGAGGCAGCACGAATGCACGGTGAGCGTTTTTTCCCCCACAGGCGGTTGCCCAATGCGAAAACATCTGCGCGCTTGCATCAGCAGCCATACGAAACGGGATTCGTTCTTGCTTTTTCGTTAGATGCAGGTCATACAAGGACTGCCAGAACAGCCAGTGTCGAAGACGAAATTTTGGAGATGGTGACGGATCAGCCAATTGTCTGGAATCGATAATTTCAGATCGTAATGGGTAATTTTAGATGGTAATTGATAATTTTAGATGTTAATCGATAATTTTAGATGTTAATCGATAATTTTAGATGTTAATCGATAATTTTAGATGTTAATCGATAATTTTAGATGTTAATCGATAATTTTTCCTTGCGATGCTAATTCATTCTCCTTAGTTCTTATAACAAGTTCTGTCTTTCGAAAACTCATTCCACGCTGATGAAAGACATGGAAAAGCATTCATTTACAGTTTGAATCCCTTTACAACGAACGCCAAGAGACTGGAGGAATCACTTCGTTATAAAGGAATTTCAGGTTACCTAGCATTGGTCCTATGTAAACTTATTTGGGGGATTAGAAAAGTGTTTGTTAAAACTAGATATTCGCTCTAACGGTATTCGTTAAAACGGGATTGGACTGTATTAGTGAGACACGAAAAATAAATTCCGTATATTACAGGAGCTGTGGGCCGTAGCCTTGGTGTGTCACAATCCACGACATGTTGCGCCCTGTAGCACGTTTGCATTTCATTTTAGACCATGCATTCTTTGATGAAAATTCTTTGTTTCTGTGTATACTTCCACCTCCTAAAGTTTTCCCCATCTTTTCTGAATCACTCTGCGTGTCAGTCGAATCTCGTTATAACGAACTCCAAGAGACCGGAGAAATCACTTCGTTAAAACGAAATTTCGTTATAAATATCAGTCAGACCAATGTTACACAACAGACAGATAACTGAGGAGTCGTAATAACGTTCTGCCACGATCCTTACACAATCTGGTACATTATTAGATAAGAGTAAACTTGCTATTTTCCCCTCCTTCCAAGGACACAGCTGATAATAATGGAGAGCTCTCGAGTTTTCTAATGGGAACCCCCCCCCCACCCCCCAGCGTAGTAATTTACACTGCCGTTTATAATTAGTTAGGAAGCGGTTTGCGGTCTAGATATTTTCTAGAGGAGGCCAAAAGTGTGTCAATAGTTAAAGAACTTTCCTAAATTCTCTGGGAAGAGGATTTCGGCTGGATTTAGTTTGGAGGTGTATCAACCGCTTTGGGTGGCTCGGGGCGCTGTTGTAGTGCTGTGCTGTTAATCTTTGTTTTGGGTAGATCGCTCCTCACGACTAGAAATCCTTGAATATCTCCCAGAAACTCCTCATTGCTCCACAGACTAAGTATCATGAGCATTCGTTAATGCACTGCTGAAAAATGCAAATATGTTCTGAAACTCTGTGTTTTCGTGCCCGGAAAGTTTGCCTGCAAATATAGCGACAAATTTGGAATTTTGTTGGGACTGTAAGGGGACGTACAAGTATTACGTCAGAAAATTTTTAGCCGTTTTTGACCCCGCCCATATCAGCAAAAGTCAGCAAACTTCTGAATCCCCCCACCCCGTCAGCAAAATGTCGTCAGCTCTGCCCTCCTAACGCATATGGGCGGTTTCAGAGACGTACGCGGGGGAGGGGGCATAGGGGGACTCTTGCCTCCCTCGCCAGAGATAAAAAATTTATTTTTGATGCAAAAATTATTTAAAAAATATTAAAATTTCAATTAAAATTTAATCAATTTCTGTTAATTTCAATGCTATTTGAAGGCTAAAAACTCGAAAATTTAATTTTTAAGAAATTAATTGCGACTCACTCCCTAAGCCATATATGGAAAACCCTTGACCCGCGGAACAAATGTGGCCCTTGGCGTTATCTGATGAGTGCGCTCTGCCCCCCTAAATCTAATTTTATAAAAATGAACTGAAAAGCACATTTACGGATCGCTGAAGTGACCCATGGTACAAATTCCGGAGCATTTAAGTGTCCTGTGAGACAAACTTTCAGATTACTCAAGTAGGCCCGTGGCACAGTTTCCACGGATCCTCGTTTAGCGATCCTTGCACGTTGAGAGATCCCTTGAGTGGCATGTGGCGCAGTTTTTGAGCACTTAATCGCCCCCCCCCCCAGTGCACTTCAAGTTAAGGAAACTCGCGGCACACTCCCACATTACTTAAGTGATCCGCGGCATAATTACGGAACACTTGAATGATGCTTGGCATGGTTTCAGAGTACTTAAGCGGCCCGGACACATTCCCAGATCACTTGGATCCGCGGAACATTTCGAGATCACTAAAGGGGATCTGTAGGGTATGAATGTTGGTTGAGGTGCCCACAATTTAACGAAAGGTTTTTCTCGTTTTTGGAGCAGCGAGTAAGATGCCATTAATAATATTTCATATTTTTATAAAGGGTGGTTGATGACGTAAGCATCATCCACCCCCCTCCCCCCCCCACTTTCACAAGTCAGCAAATCTCCGCCATCGGTGCTGACGTAATACTTGAATGACCCCCCTAAGCCAAAGCTTCGTAACACGCAATTGAGATTAGATATAATCCAACTCTAGTTTGAGTTAGAGATGGGTAATGATTGTTAAGCGTGTTGACAGTCATACAGAATTGCGATGACCGATGACTATGAGAATAAATCCTTCATACACGTGCACTCAACTTGACTATGCTTCAATTTGCGCACTGTTGAATCTCTTTCGTATGGATGGCGATGCCCGCTATCGTAACTAACGACCAAACTGCACTTATATGATGATGTGTGTGTGTGTGTGATGCCACTCTCCGCTATTCATGCAAAGATTCTAATAGCTGGCTGATGCGAAGATGAATTATTCGGGAAATTCAACTGCCTCTACGGGGAATGGAACCTACATCCTCTCGAATGCCGGGCGAGCGTGTTAGACCAGAACCTCCTAGAGATAGAAGGTCTCCGCACTCAGCTTGTGACTTCAGTAAGCAGTCCATTTTCCCCCAGAATATTCAGGGGGAAAAAAAATTCCCTGCTCATGCCAGCATCATCGTTGTGAGAAAAAGAAATGATCGGGTTCAGAATTGGCGATTTCTATGCCCCACATCCAATCACTGCGCGGAATTTGTGAGCCAATCAGGAAGATTCTACGCCAAAATAAGAAGAAACGAAATGGATGCTGTGTTTCAAAATGTGGCAAACTTGCTAGGTAGTCTGAATGATATTTATGGCAAACAGTGCAGAGGCCTTCTATCTCTAGGAGGTGATGGTTAGATCCCCCAACGCTATGGAAGCAACGAACTTCTTTCTTTCCAGCTTATTTCCGCTGAACGGGTCCGTACATGGACAGTCAGACCTAAGGGTGCGCACACACACAGTGTACGCTGGTTTCCAATTCTGCACTGTTGCGGATTGGTTAAAAAAACCCCCCTGAAATTCAAGTTTTTAACCCGCGCTGACTTGCAGAATCGGAAACCAGTTCTGCAAAACGTAGAAAATATATCTTAAAATTGACCCTACAATGAAGTTTATCCTATAATCGGCGTATTAGCTCCGATGAGTGTCTGAATCCATCCAACCCTTCCGGTGCGAACATAGTGCATGCTGCATTCCGATTCTGCAAATCCGCGCCGTTAAGGATTGGTTAAAAACTTGAATTTCAGGTTTTTTAACCAATCCGTAACAGTGCAGAATCGGAAACCAGCGTGCACTATGTTCGCACCATTAGGGTGAATTCAGCCACACACCGGCGTTTATACGCCGATTACAGGATAAACTATTGTGTATGGTCAATCGTATTAATTCAACATTTGAACAAAACTTCAAAGAAATTCCTTCAGTGTTCAGTTCTATTCTTTAGTTCCAGTGAGAAACATACAGAGTGTCCCATAAGTACATGAACAGTTTAAAAAATTGAAATTAATTGGTGTATTTTAGCGAAAAGTTATTGTCATGAAGGGTGATATTTTTAGGCACAGAAAAAATTAGTTCAATTTGTTGTCGATAGAGGACGCGGCAAGAAAAGAAATCACAGGAACACAGGTCGAGAATCAGGAAACAAATATCGCACCATTGTGACACCTTGGATGAAGATGGTTGGCCAGAATACTCACATAAACCGATGCTTTAACCCGCCCATCCAGGACAATAAGTGGGCCGAGACTACGGTGAGACATCGCATTCCACAACATCACTGATCCCCCCCCCCCCCTCGTGCTTAACAGTAGGAAGGAGACAATCAACGTCATAGGCTTGTGTTGGCGTTCTCCAAACGTAAACACTTCTGTTAATCTGGAATGATGTGAACGACGATTCGTCTGACCAGATGGCATTCTCCCATTGTTGCTGTGTCCAATTCTTATGTTCGTGACACCATGTTCGTCGTTTCAAGGCATTGCATGGTGTCACCAATGGTTTTGGAATAGCCGCTATACCGTGTATGTTTGATGCATGCAGTTCACGGTGGACAGTTTTTGTCGATACACCTTCCTGTAGATGTGTGTTCATCTCAGATGTTATCTGGGATGTTGTTGTCTTGTTTTTTCTGGACACAACCCGCTTCAAAACCCTTCTGTCTCTATCAGTCATCTTCGACTTTCGGCCATTGTTATGCTTGGCAGATAATTTCTTTCCCTGTTTGCTATAGGCTACTTTACCGCACACCAACTCCGGTCATATATCGCTATACGACAATTTTCAACCATAGGAGTTAGGTGGGAACTGAAGGCTCCATCCATCGGTGGTAGGTAAAGAACTTGCTTCTAACGTTATATGCCCGGACCCATGGACCTTGATGGTAACCTTCGTAGTGGCAAACGAGCATCTTACCACGGCGCCACTCGGGCTTGTTTGCTATAGGCTGTTATTACCACGGTACTTCTCCCGACACCAACAAGGGTGGCCGTTTTCTTTACGGTGGTCCCGGCAAGACGGACTCCAACAATCATGCCTCTTTCGAAATCTGTGAGGTCAGCCATAAAGAAGTTTTAACGCCCATACTATTTCGCATCCGAACGCTATCACTGCTACGGCTAGCCTGATGTGTACATGTTCTCGCCCGCTAGGTGGCACTCTTCCAAACTAGAAGGCGGGAGTATACGAAAGGTTCCCTGAGTGTTGTTTTTCACAGGTGTCCATATTATTTTGTCCAACCCCTGTAAACATTCGAACTGATGCGAATAAACGTAGTCTTCCATGGAATTCTGCGATTTTCTCTTGTGTGTGCAACGCTCTCTATCACAAATATGATTAGTTATTCCTTCGTAAGAATAACTTTATTGCAAAAAACCACATTATATGTAATACGCCAATTTCTTCATAAGTTTTAAGAAAGGCATTTTCACAAAAAAAAGGTTTGGAAATAGGCAAAAAAAGGCATTTTGTCTAAAAACTTCCGGGCTCCAAAAATTACTTTTCAAAATGATTTTTTCGTATGACACTGCGCGTCACGATGGTTTTGACAGCTGGCCGATGCGAAGATAAAATAGACACTGCGTGTGCATGAAGTATAGGAAAACGAAAGATTATGAAAACTTAAAAAAAGAATATAGATGCAAAAAATGTTTAAGAGTGCTTAATACATATTATGTAAACATGAGAAAAAGATCTCACCTAAATATATTCTAAAAATTTCCATTCGTCCATCCATAACGATGATAATCTTGGTCAGCGGTTGTCAACCGGTACTCCGTGTGTACTCCGCATGGGGCTCCACGGTCGCTCGAGGAAAATTAATAAAAACTGAATTTGAAAAAAAAAAAATATAAATATTTTAAATAGAAGTAACTATAGTAACTTTTGGCGAATAAATGAAAAATAGGCCTGTGCGGGGCTCCGCCATAGAAATTATATACTAAAAAGTGCTACGAGTTAGAAAACGTTGAGAACCGCTGGTCTAGCTTATCGCGCCAAATATTCAAAACATAGATGAAAATATATAGGAAATACCTTCCGAAAAGTACTAAAGAGAAAAGTAAGCTATAGGAAAGTATAATCGCAATGTCATAAACGCCTTTTGAACCAGCTTTCGGAACAAAATTGGCTTCATTTCCAAACGCTTCCACTTATATTTTCACACTTTTCATGTACATAAATACACATATATCGCATATGCATATTTTGGGACATGTCCATGTGTATGCGATCTCCGGATTTCCTAGTTCCAGAGTTTTTGCTTCGACGATCGATGGAACATTTGCGAATCACTTTGAAAACACTCCAGAAGACGCCGGAAATATAATGGACTTTTACACGAATTTTCTTATACATCCATCTTAGAAACGTTGCCAGAGAATAAAATCTCAATTCTGCAAATTATCAGTTTATACGTTTCCACTGTAGAAAAATAGATTCGGAAATCCCTAGTCTAACATCTGTTATAGACTTTCTATGGAATATTTTCGTAAATCTATTCAATATGCCTGTGAAATCCTCTTTCACGCTGATTTTTTCGGGAATCATAATTTCAAAATGTATTTGGATAAGAAATTTTCGAGTTTTACGTCACATAAGAACATAGAAATAACTATGTAAGGCAGACTTGGCCACGTTTCTTATGTATAGACACGTGTGTATAAACTAAGAATTATTTAGGATTATGAAAACGCAAAAAAGGGAAATATAGATGCAAAAAATGTAAAAGAGAACTTACGTCTTATAAACACGAGAAATTATCTAAATATATTTGAAAAATTTACACCCATCCAGAACGATGATAAACTAGGTTATCGGGTCAAATATTCAAAACATAGATGAAAATATATCTAAAATATCTTCCGAAATGTACAAGACGAATATAAGGAAATAAAATATAATCACAGAGTGAAAACGCAAAAAAAGAGAGAAATATACATGCAAAAAATGTAAAGGAGTACTTACATATGCAAACATGAGACAAGGAGATCATCTAAATATATTTGAAACATGTCCATCCATCCACCCAGAACGATGATAATCTAGGTTATCGGGTCAAATATTCGAAACATAGGTAGAAAATATTCCTGGAATATCTTCCGAAATGTACAAGAGGAAAAAAGGATAAGGAAATAAAATATAATCGCAGCATCAAAAACGTGTTTTAAACAAAATTTCGAAACAAAATTGGCCCCATTTCCAAACGCTTTCACTCTATCCTTTCACTTTCCGGAATATATAGATACATATATATATATATCACGTATATGCGAGTGAGTTTCGGGACACGTCGACGTGGTCTCCGGAGTTCCCAGTCCCACAGTTTTCGCTCCGACGATCGACAAAATATTTGCGAATCACTCGAAACTCACTCCAGAAAACACCAAGTTATAATGCATTTTAACTCGTATTTTCTTATATATTTATCTTACAGAAACGTTCCCAGTGAAATAAAATTCAGTCCCACCGACTTGCATTTTTTTTCTTCATATTTTATGTTTTCAAAAATTCCATATTTATTTTAGAAAAATTCTCTTCCTCATATTGACAAAAAAAAAACAACTCAATTCAGGAAAAATGGCTTTCACCGTTGACGCATCTGAGGGAGAAAAAATCCGGATGTAACTTCTCCAGTCACTTCCCTTGTAGGAATTGGAATACATAGAATACATAAAATATGAAAAAAAAGACTACCGAATAAAAGACTTGATAATAAATATAAAACGAAAACGCGGCAGTCATTGAAATGCAGCAGGTTGTGGCAAAAAAGACACCCCTGAGACTGGAAAATGCAAACAATCTTCTCCCCCCTTTTCCGAGTTGTAGTATCCCGGATAAGAAAATACGTTATTTCGTATTCCGACACTTCCAATGAATTTATATGAAGTGCCGAAAGTGTAATGATATTATATGTATTTCGGTTTTGTTCACCTCAAAGGGGAAAACTTCGAGTGAAGAGTGAGAAATATTTCCATAAAACGAAGCGGCTCTGATTCGTGGTGTGTTATTCGATCGCATTTGCTGTACATCGACCACGGATTCAACGCATTGGAATCTGTTAAAAATATAGCAGCTGCCAAAAATGTTCAATATAAATATATATATATAACTGTTGCTTCGGTGAAAATCGTGTTGCCGGTAAAAAGAGATAATTTGCGGTTGCGCACAAGAATTTTGGATTGATTGGAGATGATTTGTATTGATTGGAGATGATTTGTATTGATTGGAGATGATTTGTATTGATTGGAGATGATTTGTATTGATTGGAGATGATTTGTATTGATACCAACGCTCTGTGTTGATATGAAACATTTCTTTTATTAGTTCCAAACATTTCTTTTCGGGTTCCAAACATTTCTTTTCGGGTTCCAAACATTTCTTTTATTAGTTCCAAACATTTCTTTTATTAGTTCCAAACATTTCTTTTCGGGTTCCAAACATTTCTTTTATTAGTTCCAAATATTTCTTTTATTAGTTCCAAATATTTCTTTTATTAGTTCCAAACATTTCTTTTCGGGTTCCAAACATTTTTTATTAGTTCCAAACATTTCTTTTATTAGTTCCAAACATTTTTTTTATTAGTTCCAAACATTTCTTTTATTAGTTCCAAACATTTCTTTTATTAGTTCCAAACATTTTTTTTATTAGTTCCAAACATTTCTTTTATTAGTTCCAAACATTTCTTTTATTAGTTACAAATATTTCATTTATTAGTTTCAAACATTTCTTTTCAGGTTCCAAACATTTCTTTTCGGGTTCCAAACATTTCTTTTCGGGTTCCAAACATTTTTTTTATTAGTTCCAAACATTTCTTTTATTAGTTCCAAACATTTCTTTTATTAGTTCCAAACATATCTTTTTAGTAGTTCTAAACATATTTTATTGATTTCAAAGAATGCGTGCATACTGGTATTTATTCCAAACACTTTACCATATAACATGATGCTTCGAATAGACAAAATGTGCAAATTCTCTTAATTTTGCACACGAGTGTAGTTTTCAGATTAGTAGCGATAACTTATAGGGAAAAATGAGTCTGGTTCAACCTTAACTTCAAAATATGCAAAAAAAAAAAAAAAACTACTCGAAAAGAATTTGATGACATAAACTGTAGTCCTGATAACCTATAACTCCAAAAGAATAAGAACGAATGAACAAAAGAAAGAATGATAAACAACGAGTTTCTTCCCATATTATGATATCGGTTTGTCTCGTTCTTTGCAAAAAGTGATGACCCGAATGATAATATTATTCGTGACTCTAATAAACGGCGTCAACTGTGATTATGAATGTATTGAGATTGATCACGCGAGGAAGTTTCCCACCATAGATAATATATTATCAAGAAGAGATGATACAACGGAGAAAATATTCCGCATTTCATCCGGATAAAAAATTCAAATTAAACAGCAAATCGCAGGAAAAAAAAATTAATTTCTTCGTCATTTCTTGAAAACATATAAAAAACAGAAGTGCTACAAACGAATGTCATAGCATCAAGAAACAGCTGAGGAAAAAAAAAAATATCCCTTGAAAACACACATTAAATTTTCTTTATAAAAGATATTTTCTTAGCTTTCGTTTATTCGATTAGAATCGATTATTTATATATTTTTTTCGATTAAAGGAGAAAAAAATTTGTGTTTTTTTCAATTTTTCCCTCTTATGATGTATATTCAGTTTCCAGTTCTCTTCTTAGCCTTATAACAAGTTCTGGCTTTTTCGGAAATTCATTCGGCTGATGAAAAACACGGAAACACTCATTTATTAGCGAGAGAGAGAGGCAAAAAAATAAATAAATTTAGTATATGCTGGAACCCCCGTATTCTTCCCTACACGAGGAGAAAAATTCAAAACAACGCGGCTAACTTTTCATCGCGAGGAAACATAATTCATTTTATTGAAGCGGAAGAAAATTTCCCTGGGAAATATCAATTTGATTGCTATCTTATAAGGAAAAAATAAGTCGAAAGATAATAAGAGGTGATACTCTTGGCATATATTTCCGATTTTAATGTTAGTCAGCATGTTTCGGATTATTAAATGGGAATAGTTCTTCAACTCTGTATGTTGATCTTTGAAGACCAAATTAGCCAGTCCCATAAAGCTTCACCAAGTCTCTCCAAGTGCGGCTTATATTCTCGCCAGATATTGCAAATTATCACCAAGTATAGTAAACCATCGCCAGACATTGCAGACAATTGTCAAACATTGAATAATCGAACTAAATATCGTGAATCATCGACAAATATGTTACAACGAAATCTTGATATAACTCTAATCTGCGGGGACCAAGGAAATTTTAGTATTAAGGAAACAGTACATGCATATTTTAGCCATTACAGTGGCAACGACGAGATATCTCGCCTAACTTGACGTCCTTTATTTATAACTCACTTGTCGAGCCCAAATACAGTTGAAAGGTTTATTTTTTCCTACAGAGCAGTACGCAAGAGCAAGTGGGTGGTGGCACACAGGTGCCCATGGCCCCCCCTCCAAAATCCACTAAAAATCTGAATAAGTTTAATGTTTCGGTTAAAAAATATATGAATCGAAAGAAAATACATTTTCTCTGCTATTTTAACCAATATTTGTTGATTTAAATAGTTTTTGAAGGGTAGCAACTCGAAATGTCTCGGGAAGAAAAATTTTTGTGCCACCCCCCCCCCCTCCAAACGTCGATCCTGCGTGCGCACCGGTCTCCTTATAACATGTTTTTCCATCCCCCCTCAACCTGTCAGATCAACTGTCAGTGGGCGGAGCCAGCTTTTGTTCAAAGTTTGATAATGGAAGGAGAGAGAAAGAGATGGTATATATTTTTCTTTTCCTTCGGGATAGTATAAGAATATACGTACAGTATAACTAATACAATGGTAGATAGAGCCGACGGTGCTCGACGAGCCGACGATAGGACGGTGCACGGTATGGAAATGAAATGAGCATAACTAATAGAAAAAGATAGACTAGCTCTTTTTTCCTTGTTATTTTACTATTATTATTCTCAGTGTTCAGGGGTGGGAGCACTTATCAGTTTGTACAAAATCGGGAAAAAATATTTTTTCCTGGAAAAAGCAGGCTGCATTTTATAGAGAGTTAAGTGATTTCCACTGTGGTAGTTATAGTTCAGATCAGTTAAACTTTAAAAACCGCCCAAAGGGTTAAAAACATGATTTGATGCACTCTCTTCCAATAAAATTTTCACAAATGTGACATCTAAGTGTTGAACGTTAACAGCCTGTAAGGTATGAATCACACTGGCACGGCAATATCCCTATGCAAATTCATTCGAAAGTCATCATTTGTTGATCACGATAGTGCGTATAGCATTGTTATAGAGATGGATTATAGTTATTATCACCCAATTTATGCTGTTGGAAACAACTCTTCCAAATAGGCGTTGTTAGTACAGTAGAACCTCTCGATAACCGACACCCATTGTTCCAAACATTTTGTTCGCTAATGGGAGGTACGATTGTACAGTGGAACCTTTTTTATACGAGATTTACATTTATACGACGTTTTTCTCCGGTCAATTGTTAATGTTAAAATGTATATGTTACTGTGTGTGTATGTGTGTAAAAGTGAACACCGGTGCGGTGGCTATGCATAATCACCAATTGTCTCAATAAAGAAAGTTAGATTTGAAATTTCACTGCATTTATCATTTTCACCAGCGATTATGCATAATTCCTTATTTAAAAACGGAAAAAAATTATAACCTTTCTTTCTTTCATTAAACCAATTAATTATTTTTACCTGTACACAAAAAAATGATACGTGTTCTACACATATTTTGCAATAAAAATTCAATCAGATCAAAATAAGTGAGAAGAAACTACACTGCTCAAAACAATTAGGGGAGCAAGCAAAAAAGTGAAGAGAACCGTTCGAGACAGCCACGTATTGGCATACAATGGATAGTACACGCGTATCAATGCGCAATACAGAAAAAAGACGTAAAAAAATTTGGAATTATGGTTTGCCATGGATGCGATGAGGTTATCGATCAGACTTTGGGGAATACTGTTCCACTCCTCAAGAAGTGCAATCTGCAAGTCTCGGACAGTAACAGGCGGTTGTACTAGGCGGACAGTAACTTGGTCGCGCAGCAATGCGTCGTCCGAGCATGTCCCAAACATGCTCGATTGGATTCAGGTCAGGAGAGCACGCTGGCCATTCCATACGCTGTATTGTTTCAGCTTCAAGCATGTTCTCCACCAGACGAGCTCTATGCGGTCGGGCATTATCATCCTGGAAAACAAAGGAATCTCCAATGGCTCCAGCGTAAGGGATGACACGAGGTCGCAGTATCTCGTCTGCATACCTTCGGGCCGTCAAAGTGCCATTCCGAATGATATGCAGGTCCGTACGTCCGCCTATTCTGATTCCACCCCATACCATCCAACCAGCTCGTCTGTATTGTGACCTTTCACGAACAAATGCGGGGTTATTTCGAGTGCCCCTGTCCCTCCATACCAGAACACGTCGGGTGGCACACTCCAGACTGAATCGGGACTCGTCTGTAAACAGCACTCGGCTCCAATCATGTTGCTCCCAATCTCGATGTTCAGCAGCCCATCTTCTTCGGGCCGCACGGTGGCGTGGGGTCAACGGAATGCAGACGATTGGCCTACGTGCATAGAGCCCTCCCTCATGAAGCCGATTACGTACTGTTTGGCTGGACACCCTTCCTTCTGTTGCCAAGAGCAACCGTCTTTGCAGCTGCGTAGCATTCTTTGTTCTGTTTCGACGGGCTGTTAAACGTACATACCGGTCATCAGTTGCTGTAGTGGCGCGTGGCCGACCTTGCCCTGGTCGACGTCTAACATTTCCTGTTTCTTGGAATCGATTCCACAGCCTTGCAACAACACGTCTGGCGACTCCAACAGCGTCCGCGACACTACGTTGTGTTTGCCCGGATTCCAGTCTGCCAATAACGCGCAAAGCCATGGATTCCGGTAAATCACGTTCTTGAGACATCCTCAAGTCACCTTGTCTCAAAAAAAAATACTGCGCAATCGAATTTCACAGTTACGGCAGTAAAACAGACGTTTCTGCAACATCCCGATTTCTGCCCTTATCCCCTTTTTCTGGTTTTTGACGTCATGAACTTTGATTTGCATATGAAGTTTTCTTCTTCCGTTTCCTGCTATGCTTTAAATTATGGATGATTCATTTTATGTTGCTTATCGGTAGACATCTTTGCGTAATTTTGTTAAAACCATGTGCTCCCCTAATTGTTTTGAGCAGTGTATATAACATCATTCATAACATTATCAATCTTGTAATGTTGGCTTTCTTCACACGTATCAACATGTGCAAACAAAACTAACATTGCCATTCAGAATCACCGTAGTTATGAAGAAATTGTATTTTTTCGGCCTGAAATATACTAAAAAATTGAATTTTCTGGATGTTAATGCCGAAACTGATATGAACGGGGTGAAAATTGCTGTAGTTAAGGGAGGCTGCTATGACTCCAATCAGCGCTTCACGCTACTAATGCGTGTGATGAGGAATTGAAAAGTGTGTCTCTGGTGTATTGGTTAGCGCACTTGCCCGGTATGCAATGGGGACCCGAGTTCGATTCTCGGAGGAGGCAAATCACTTTTCTTTCCAAATATCAGTTTCGGCATTAACATCCAGAAAATTCCATATTTCTCACCGTAGTTATGTTCCGTTATTCAAGCAATAGATTGCCGGATTGTCATACTTAACAATATGAGAACTTGGGGTTCGGGATTATATCATAATCGCCATTGAATATGATAAATTCTCGATTAATGGACAAAAATTTACAAATTAGTTTTGAAAAAAAAATTACTGTTTGTCTGGTTTCACTGTCCGCTATCGAGAGTATCCGCTAACGGGGATGAAAATACTGTAGTGACCAGGTGGTAAGGCAGCACTCGACAACAGAGTATGCAGGAAAACACATCGGAGGTTTAATTCATTAATGTGAACTTATTAATACATTAGAAACTAATCACAGTGCAGTTAAAACGTACAGCACGCGAACACACATAAGCATCACCGCGGAAGACACAATGAAGAAAAAGCAAAACAGTGTGAAGCCCCGCAACACAGGATATATATACATAAAAAAATTCCAGTGGCGCCACCTAAGGCTTTAAACACAAATATGCAACAAATACATAGAAGCTTTATCCATCAGGACCGGTTATCAGAAAAGTGTCCGCTAACGGGAGGTGTCCAATAGAGAGAGAGAGACCACCAAAAACGGAAAGGCACTGAAGCACCACAAAGAATTAGAATGAATTAGTTGATTAATAAAATTCACTTGAATGTTTTGCCCCTGCAAATGGGTTCACTCGCGTGTTACACAGAGATTGCCAACAAATTCGGTGATCAGGTGGTACGAAATGCCAAAATTATTAGACATCCGCGGTAAAATGAAAAACCATGTGACGCGTTTGAGCGTACGCTGTAAATGATTTTCGGCAACATGTAATAAACATCGCAATATTTTTTGGAACAAATTTCAAGACACCAAAACGATATTTTTGATTCTATGTAGATTAATGATTATACGTATGTTCATGTAAAAAAAACCCCATGTTTTCTACTTAATTTTATTTATGGAACTTGAATGTTACAAAGACTAAGTTGATGTTTTTGTTTTTCTCTCTACCTTATAATTAGGTGAAGAATATTTGCTTTGATGTAGGCGTAAACTCGTTATTTTTTGTCATATTACTGAAAAGACGAACTTGGAACTCTGCGGAAACTATGAGTTAAATTTAGTAATTTTTTTTCCTTCAAATCAATGTCCATGAGGTCGTGAATAGTTTAAAAATTCATAAAAATCGAAGGAATGGGTAAATTTGAATGCGGTTTTGTGGGAGTGGGTATTCTCACGAAAGGGAATTTCATTTGGTACAGAAAAAAAAGGTACAAATTTTTGTCCATACTGGGCACTACGCGAAAGCAAACCTACCTTTTCAACACCTGCACCTTCCACCAATCTCTTTTATGTCCCAAACTGGCTTCAGCCAGTGATTCATGGCTGAGGTCAGACAAATTCACCAATTTGTCCGCTTCACGCACTAATATCAACATCGTAATGGAAACGTTTCTGAAAGCGCCACTAACGGGAAAATTCAGAGAGGCGTTTCTAAACGGCTGTGAGGGAAGCAACAACGGCAAAGAATAAGATGTCTCTTCAAAATGAAACCAGCTTCGTTGCCTTTCCACGAAATCCGTCACCATTTCCGTCTCTGCGATGTAATCGGCGCAAAATTTCAGTCCCGGTAGAAAATAAACACTGAATCTGCAATCCGCATAATAAATATGACTGAAATCTCTCTCTCTCTCTCTCTGAACGGTTCATATTTTAGCCAACAGAGAGCGCTACACAAAACTAAACCCGCTCTTTTCAGACCTGAACCTTTCTCAAATGACTTCTGTGTCCGAAACGTCCGTAAAGCTTCGACCAGCAATTCAAGGCTGAGGTAGAATAACTGCATCAACAGTGCTTTTTCCCACCAATGTCAACACGTAAACGCCAGTGACAGAAAAAAAATCTGTGAAATGAGCTGTTAATCATACAACCTGACATTTAACATTCCGATTTTCGTATTTCCAATGATCTTTTGCGCAGCGCTCTCTATCGGCAAAAAATCATACAAATTATTTTCTATATGGAAAAAAAAAATCCCTCTGTAAGAATAACTTTTCTTATCAAATACAATCAAGTATAACAGTTTCTCAATTTTTTATAATTTTTTTACTTATTGATGAATTTGTGGCAAACTTTGCATTTTCATAAAAGTGCTATATTATCAATATTTACTTTATTTAAATTTTCAGTGCTGCAAAGTATACCTAAAAATTGTTTGTAAGTCGTCAGACAGCCTCATTGGTCTGGGAAACGACGAAGTAAATTGAAATCTGTTCTGTTGTTTCTTCCATATCGGCGGAGCAACCGTGGTACCAGTAAGAAAAGTATAACACAGTACCTAGGCTGTATTCTGGACCGGCCAATGACTTTTGGACGGCAAATTGACTATGTCAGGAACAAGGCCACCTAAGCCTTAATCATGCTCTCCAAAATGACATTTCCTCAAGCTCGTTTCTCCTTAAAGAATTAAGTCATACTATATAAATCTATACTTCGACCAATTATGACATATGCAGCCCCGGTCTGGGCCTACGCAAGTCATAGCAACATGCAAAAACTACAATCTCAGCAAAACAAGATCCTAAGGTCTCTTGTGAGGGCACCTAAATTTATACGTGCAGCTGACGACTTCATCAAGGAGCTATCTACAGCCCACTGTGACAAACTAGAGAACTCTAAATATGACCATCTCCATGAGATAGTGGATTACGACCCATTACATTTGTACTGTAGACATGACGTTGGACTGGATTTTTGTTTTCACAAACACACACTCATGCTTTGCACATACATGTATAAACTTGCCTTTCTCCTTTACAACGCCTCAGAAAAGTCGTCAGATAGCCTCATTGGGCTGGGAAACGACGAAATAAATTACATTCTGATTATTATTACTTAAGTTGTTCGTTGGCAACAATTAAACAGAAAAAGCCATAGAGAAGGGGCTTTATGCACACGATGCCGTATTAAGCGTTAAATGTCGCTAAATATTAGTTGTCTAAAAAGTAAGTAACGATGGCAAAGAGTAAGAAGTCTCCTCGTAATAAAACCAACCTCGTTGCTTTTCACGGAATCCTCTCAGCATTTCGATCTCGGCAATATACAGAAAATATACACTATTTTTGCATAATAAATATGACTAAAATCTCTCGCTCTCTATCTTTTCAAACTCCTGCTTAATATCTATCTGATGCAGAATATGCATGAATACTCTCAAGTGCGTATCCCATGCTTTCATCTGAATTTTCCAGCGCCAACTTCATACGAAATCCCTAATGGCGATTACTTAAGATTCGTTTAGACACCGACGACTTCTTTTTTGCTCTCTGGAATACCTTTTCATTCAAAAGCCAAACGAGACTTATTTCAAGGATGATGACGTCGGATAGAGTATAGAAATTGACTTTGCCCTCTTCGAATATTTTAATGGCTTCAAATAGCAGAAACTATTAACTACTTTTTGGGGGGAGAGTGAGGAATCCGCAAAATTAAATCACCTCACCACAGCGAAAGCAGTTTAGCGGATTTGATGGCCGTTCGGTTAAGTGCTTGCTCTCTCTCTCTCTAGCTATTTCGTGTATACTTGATGAGAGGGGGGGGGGGCAGAGAAAGCACTAAATGACTGCCCTCTCGGTCAGATGTAATTAAATGGATGTTTAATGATCGTGATGCAAACGATGATGTTCTAAATTACGACTTCGGAATAACCCGGACTCTGTAAAAGCTCGTGGTCGTAAACGTTGGAAAAAGAAGATTATTGAAAAACTGAAGTAATTTTTTTGCTTTTCATATGAAAAAGTATAAAACATGTTTTTTCTACTGAATTATTTTATTTATGGTACTTGAATGTTTACAGATTCGGTTGGTGGTGTTGTTGTTTTTGTACTTTACAACTAGGCGAAGAGGATTTGCTTTGATGTAGGCGTAAATTTGTTTTATTCGTGATACTACTGAAAGATTGAACTTTTCCCTTTGGAATTTTAGGAACCCTGAGGAAACTACAAAGAGTTGAACTGCGTAATTTTTTTAACGTAAATGTACAGGGTGTCTGATGAAGTAGTAAATAGTTTAAAAATCCATAAAAATTAAAGGAATTAGTATATGGAATGCGATTTGCGAAAAGGCATTCTCCCGAAAGGGAATTGCTTTTTGGTATAGAAAATTAGTCCAAACTTTTGTCCGAATCGTTGTAAAGCTTCACCCAGCGTTTCGTGACTGAGGTGAAACAACTTCACTTCACTAATAGATAACGTCGGATAGATAACTGTGCGATTGGTGATTGATTGAACTTCACTTCACCAATAGTCATCACTTCACCTTTACTCACCACAACATTACAATGGGAAAACCCTATGTAAGCGCCCGTAATGTGTACGACCTACTACTACTAAACCACAGATGCACCTCGTCCATGTTCCTCTGCGGAATTTCTAACGAATTGGTACATGTTGGGATCTACGTGTCCGTGTTGTAAACCTAACTTGAAGCTTGTTTCTGTGTAATGCTTGTATAGTGCTGCCATCTGCCACGTATTTTTCAAACTATGAGTGACGTGTAATGTTTGAAGATTTTATCGTTGGGGGCCTGTTGCTCTCTGTGGCGAGATTTTTTAATGGGGAGATCGGCCTGCATTCGTATCTCGAAGTTGGGAACCACAGAAAAACAACTTCAGCCGACCACCACTGTGGCAACGGTAAGGTTCGAATGTGTACGCCCTGCATTTTATCGGATTTCCACATTCCCAGTGGTATGTTCGTGACGCGCTCTCTTTTGGCAAATATTTGAACTGAACTTGTTTTCTGTATCAGCAATAAATCCCTCTTGGTGAGAATAACTTTTTTAGCAAAACCCCAATCAATTATACCAGTTCCTTCAATTTTTATGAATTTTTTACTTATTCACAAATTTATGAGACACCCTGCACATTCTAGTGAAAGTGCCACAATATTCCCTGCAAGGGCTTTCTGTACACGCCGCATAATGCACGCCGCAATACTACTTAAATTATACTGTATTTTCATCTATTTTAATAATTCGGGAATTGAGCCGTTCCGAAACCACTGTGAGGCAAGTAAGCAAGGCAAAGAATAAGACGGTCTCCTCAAAATTAAAACCCAACTTCGTTTCCTTTCAAGAAATCCTTCGCCATTTCCGTCTCGGCAATGTAATCGGCGCGAAATTCCAGTTCCGACAGAAAACATACACCAGTTCTGCATAATAAATATGACTGAAATCTCTCTTTTCAAACACCTGCTTAATATCTGATGCAGAATATGCATGAATAATCTCAAGCGAAAATATCCCGTGCTTTTCACTTGAAATTTTCCAACGCCATCTTCATACGAAATCCCTAATGGCGATAACTTAAGATTCGTTCAGACACCGACGACTTCTTTTTTTTCTGCCCTCGAATATCTTTTCATTCAAAGGCCAAACGAGACTTATTTCAAGGATGATGACGTCGGATAGAGAGTAGGAAATTGACTTTGCCCTCTTCGAATATTTTAATGGCTTCAAATAGCAGAAACTATTAACTACTTTTTGGTGAGAGAGAGAGGAATCCGCAAAATTAAATCACCTCACCTCAGAGCGAAAGCAGTTTAGCGGATTTGATGGCCGTTCGGTTAAGTGCTTGCTCTCTCTCTCTCTAGCTATTTCGTATATACTTGATAAGAGAGGGGGCAGAGAAAGCACTAAATGACTGTCCTCTCGGTCAGATGTAATTAAATGGATGTTTAATGATCGTGATGCAAACGATGATGTTCTAAATTACGACTTCGGAATACCCCGGATTCTGTAAAAGCTCGTGTCGTAAACTTTGGAAAAGAAGATTATTGAAAAACTGAAGTAATTTTCTTGGTTTTCATATGAAAAAGTATAAAACATAATGTTTTTTCTGCTCAATTATTTTATTTACGTGGAACTTGAATGTTTCGAGATCCGGTTGGTGTTGTTGTACTTTATAATTAAGCGAAGAAAATTTGCTTTGATGTAGGCGTTGGTGGGAGAAGTTAATTGGGCAAATACAACGCCACACAACAGGCGAAATGCCCAACGAGGTGGCTGAGAAAAAAAGAAGCCCATAACAAATACTTATGTCATATACAACCGAATCCCGTTATAACGAACGCCAAGAGATCGGAAGAATCGCTTCGTTATAACGAAAATTCGTTATAAAGGAATTCCAGATTACCTGGCATTGTTCCTATGTAAACTTATTTGGGGGATTAGAAAAGTGTTCGTTAAAACGAGATTTTCGCTATAACGGTATTCGACTGTATTTAAAAATTACAGCAACCCAATTAAAAAAGCAATTGCAAAAACTAGAAACAACATACATACATGATAAAATATTATACAATGTGCCCCATCAATGATTAAATTAATGTCGAGAAGAATGATATATCAAGTGGTTGACACCACTTTTCCAACTCTTGAAACGTTTGGGATTATTTTTAAGACTGGGAATATCAATTGATCAATTAATCAATCAATCAACTTTTGTGGTGAATCGGAAAATTTTAATCGATTATTTTGAATTGCTAACCATTTATATCAAACGCAGTGAACTATTTATAACTATACAGGGCGATTCCATAATTCTTTTAACGCATTTTACTGACGGGCAGTTCATCATAGAGTAGTAATTTCAATTAGGAAAAAGTATGCAAATAACGCGTAATACTCACATACGTTATCCATGTTGCAAGGGGTTTCGTAGTTATTAAAATATGAAAATTAACTTTTTCAGACGAACAAACACCATGTCCTCAAAAACCCAATTAGACCCAACCAGCTGCTATCGTCTCTAAAATAGCGACGATGGGAATCGGGGTTAGGTCCAATTATGGGCGGAGATACGGGGGGGCCGTGGGGACCATTGCCACTCCCCCCCCCCCAGCGTCAAAAGCGTAGTGGACAGATGCAATGTATATATGTATATATGAATTGACATCATCATCATCGTGCCCCCCCCCAGCAATAATGACCGTGTCCCCCCCCCCAGACTTCCAAATCTATCACCGCCTATGGGTGCGGCCGGTCCATATCTGTGCTGCAGTTTTATCAATTCTATATGCTGATGTATAAAATGCATGGTGAAGGCCAAAGATGGACACAGTACAATGCATTCGTATGATATCAGCAAGCGTTTCTCATACTGTCTTATCAAATACATACGTAATTTTGCGTTTGCAGGAATGTCCGCTTTGTGCCCCAATGTGCCCGAAGATTGAACGATTCTGGATTTACGTACATAACGGGGAAAGACGTAAAACATGATTTGGATCAAACTGATGTAAATTTGCATGAAAATATTCAAGTAACAATCCATGTCAAGTCAGATGTTGTAAATTTTGAAACAACTTTCGGGGTGCTTTAATTTCTTGAAGCAAAAATTAAAACATAATTTAGCACATTAAGAAACATTAAATCTACTTTTTTGCAATTTTTTGCCGTCGATATGCTCGAGAAAAACCCCTTAGAAGATGAAAATACAAATTACAACCATGGCCCCTTAATTTGGGCTCACCAAATTAAGATTTTCATGAGAACTGCTCTGATAAATTTCCGGGATGTTCTAATTTTCTGTGAAAAGGACGTACGTGTACATTGAGACATGGTAAAAGTGCATCAATGCAAACTGTTTCACACACGTTATGCGCACCCAAATATTTGTCACTGTTAATATTTCTGTTTCGACTTTTTTTTGAAAAATAGTTTTATTTACCAAAAAAAAAACCATTTTTTTTTCAGATCGAATATTTTTCGCAACTGTATAATATTTTCAACAAAGTGCAACGTGTTGAATCCGTGGTCGATATACAGCGAATGCGATCGAATAACACCATGAATCGGAGCCGTTCCGTTTTATGCAAATACATTTCTCTCACTTTTGACTCGAAGCCTTTGAGATGTGAGCACAAAAACCGAAATACATATAATATCATTACATTTCTGGCGTTTCATATAAATTCATTGGAAGTGTCGGAATATATGAAATAACGTATTCCGGTACAGAACTCGGGAAAAAAAAGAGGAGAAGATTGTTTGCATTTTCCGTCTCAAGGGTATGTTTTACTTTTTGCCGCAACCTGCTGCATTTCAATGACTGCCATTTTCGTTTTCTTTTTTCATTTATTATTAGGGCTTTTATTTATTCGATAGTTTTTTTTTTTCCCTTCATATTTTATGTATTCTATGTATTGCAATTCTTACAAGGGAAGTGACTGGAGAAGTTATATCCGGCTTTTTTTTTCCCTCCTCAGATGCGTCAACCGGGAAAAGCCATTTTTCCTGTTTTGAATTTACTTATTTTCATCAATGGGAGGAAGAGAATTTTTCTGAAATAAATATGGAATTTTTAAAAAATGAAGAATGAAAGTAAAAGCAAGTCGGTGGGACTGAATTTTATTTCACTGGGAACGTTTCTCTAAGATAAATATATAAGAAAATACGAGTTAAAATGCATTATAACCTGGTGTTTTCTGGAGTGAGTTTCGAGTGATTCGCAAATATTTTGTCGATCGTCGGAGCGAAAACTGTGGGACTGGGAACTCCGGAGACCACGTCGACGTGTCCCGAAACTCACTCGCATATACGCGATATATATATACGTATCTATATATTCCGGAAAGTGAAAGCGTTTGGAAATGGGGCCAATTTTGTTTAAAACACGTTTTTGATGCTGCGATTATATTTTATTCCCTTATCCTTTTTTCCTCTTGTACTTTTCGGAAGATATTCCAGGTATATTTTCTATCTATGTTTTGAATATTTGACCCGATAACCTAGATTATCATCGTTCTGGATGGATGGATGGATGGATGGGCACGTTTCAAATATATTTAGATGATCTTCTTGTCTCATGTTTGCATATGTAAGTACTCCTTTACATTTTTCGCATCTATACTTCTCTCTTTTTTTTCGCGCTCTTGTAATCCTGTGTTTTTCTTATTTTTTGCGCACGTGTCTTTATGATATAAGAAACGTGTCCAAGCATGACTTTTATAGTTATTTCCCCGGTCTTATGTAGATGAAAAACTTCTGATGGCAGTTCGGATTTCTTATTCAAATGGATTTTTTAGCATGATTCTCGAAAAAATCAGTATTTACGCGAGAGAATCTTTTACATATATTGGATGGACTTACGAAAATGAAAATTGAAATTTAGCCGTAAATAACACATATTAGCCTAGGGATTTTTTAAAACATTTTCTTATGGCCAAAACTGATAATCTTTACGAATCAGAATTTCTTGCGGCCTAGACCTGCACTTAAGGGGGTGTACTCTAAAGACGTCACATGTGGTGTAAACAGTACTAACTGGCAATCCTAGTAGGGAAACAGGCAGGGAAGCCGTCGGTAAATGATCATTAGAGCGAAGGTGAAATGAGTCCAAGTAATGAGTTTTGTTTTTCTTCCACTGACATGAACACAGAAACAAATAAAGAAAATACAATGAAGCAATATAACAAAAGTTACAAAGAAAAAGAGAGTTGGTGGGGGGGGGGGGCGCAGTTCGGGTACGCGCCGTGGATTTTTTTGTCAAAACGCCGCGATGAAATCATAATAACCAGTGTTTGGTATTGATGCGTAATTTAATCAGCAATCTCTTTACCACAATAGTTACGCAGCGGAGTGTAATGGTTACAGGGGGTAGATACAACACTACAAGTCTATTGTATGCAGCAAGGGACTGTGGTAGTAGAAGTAGCACATGCTGGTAGATACCTTGGATGGTACACCACTGTCCCATCCCGAAGGATATGCAGGTATTGTTGAACAGACGTCGCCATCCCGCTCAGCACTCATTTAGACAGACGGGCGAGACGAGAAATAATTCCCCGGATCGAGAGTAGATACATGCGATACGTACTTATACGATACATACTCTAGCGATGCTGCCACGCTGTCGTCCATCTTCATAATATCACTGTCTCCTGTATCGCCTTCCAACGACGTCTGCACACGATCCGTAGGCGATTGGGCTGTCGAATACACACAGAGCCTGCACTGCGACTGGAATAATCAAACAGGGCCTCCGTTGACATTTCATCCACATTTGAATTACATGCATACATTATTTACTTTACAAAAATTTCTTTTTTTTTATACTATTGATAATGCATATAAACATTACTATGAAGGTAGTATTGGGTACAAATATCACCATGAGCTCATACAAATATTTTATTATGTATATATATAGTTTTTAGTTTATATAATTGCACTTTTAATAGGGTTTCTACATTTTAGAAATATGTGACTTCTGTATTTGCTCTCTGTGGACATCTTTTTTTCAGGCGCCTACCTCATTGGGTATTTTGCCTTTTGTGGCCTTGTATTTCTATTTGTATATTTGTATTAAAAGTTACTGCAATTTTCTAACAAAGTTACTGCCTTTATCAGGAAAAGCTTTCAAGAAACATTCCTTCATTTCCCGCTAGATAGATAGATAGAACTGCTCACAACCACGGACTGATGCAAGGCACCTTACTTCCATTACCCCAAAAGAGGCAGAGTTGTGTTGGCAAAGGCAAAGATTTATTGCGGTGCCCCGTTCCCTTGCCCCGTGCTCGAAAGTATCGAATCCTTCGCTTCCGCATGAAGACAGCCATCATTAAAAAAAATGTTCCTTCCGCCAAATGTACAAATAAAATGATTCACATCAATTATCTATGAAGAATTCAAAACAGTAACACGGTGTCGTGAGATAAAATGGATAGCGAAAATTATTCACTTCGCTAAGCGTTGAACTAGAGCCCGCAGACCCATGGGGTCAGGGCCGTAACTAAGACTTTTTTGAGGGGGGAGGATTCTCCCCCCCCACTGTAAATTCAATGATTTTATAACGGTATTTTTTTGTTCTTTCCTAAAATCTGCCATCCCTAAAAATTGGGGTAGTTGCCCCCCCCCCCCTCCTGCCCACCTGAAGTTCCTTGGTAAGCCTTCACGGGGCCCGTGTTTTTGACAGAAATCAATTCACTCATTATTTTCGATAATCTATCCTGAATATTCCTCTGAAAATGGTCCGCGGCCTTCATTTTTATCGATGCAAAGGGTCTTTGGCTTTCTTTTTTATCCGTGCAAGGGATCCGTGGCATTTCTCTTATCAGTGCAAGGAATCCGTGCCTATCATGTCTATCGGGGCACAGGGTCCATGGCCTTCCTTTTATCGGTATAAGGGGCCGGTGGCCCTCATTTTATCGATGCAAAGAGTCTTTGGAGTTCTCTTATCAATGCGAGGAGTCCGTATTATCATGTCTATCGGTGTAAGGGATCCGTGGCCTTCGTTTTATCAGTGCAAGGAGTCAGTGCCTATCATCTCCATCGGTGCAAAGAGTCTGTGCCTATCATCTCTATCGGTGCCTTTCTTTAAAGCAACCATAAGTATTCTTTATGCGCACATTGTATAATATTTTATCTTGTATCAGTCCGTATTATCATGTCTATCGGTGTAAGGGATCCGTGGCCTCCGTTTTATCAGTGCAAGGAGTCAGTGCCTATCATCTCCATCGGTGCAAAGAGTCTGTGCCTATCATCTCTATCGGTGCCTTCCTTTAAAGCAACCATAAGTATTCTTTATGCGCACATTGTATAATATTTTATCTTGTATATATACTGTTTCTAGTTTTTGTAATTGCCTTTTTATTAGGGTTGCTGTAATTTTGGGAAGTCTATGACATCCATATTTGTTATGGACAACTTTTTCCTCAGCCGCCTCGTTGGGCATTTTTCCTGTTGTGGTGTTATATTCATTTATCGATATAAGGGGTCGGTTGCCTTCATTTTATCAGTGCAAAGGGTCCCTGGCTTCCTTTTTATCGGTACAAGGGTCAGTAAAGCACAAGAAATTAAGAACCTATGCATTAAAGGGTTACACAATAATTTCTGCTTCTGGCCCAGAAAAGCATACTGGCGGGGGAAGGGGGGGATTCATTAACATCGACGATAAGAATCAAAAATATTTTAAAAACATCAGAATATCGATAGAAAATACATTTATATCCTTAACTCTCTCAATTACTGTTAATTTAAATTGCTTTTGAAAGTCAGTAACTCGAAATTTCTCTGAAAGACGTTCCTTGTGCTCCCCACCCAAAACTCAATGACCCTCTCTCTCCTTCCAGAATCGATTCTGCGTACGTCCGTGTTTCTACTGCATGTCTGTAAAGGCGGGCCTGCTCACAACTTCCCCGGGAGACTTTGGCACCCCTCAGGGAGGCTTGCCTTACAGTTCGACAAACGTTGCGTCAGTTCACTGAATCATCCGTTCAACCGGGCTCGAGGATTATACGCCATGATATTATGCCAGCGGGCGTTGTCGACCGCATAGAAGAATACTGAAACTGAATAAAATCAACATGAATGAAGGATCTCTTCAAGATATCCATACACCACCAATACGAGATAACTTTTCAACATAAGCTGCGCTATCACCAACCATCAAATCAAAGATGAGATTACGGCAAAGCCGTCGGCCGAGTCTTGCAAAGCTTCGGCTTAAAGTCCAAAACCGATAACGCGTCCGTCACACAAACATCGACGTTAACTTTTTGGGCAGTGAAACACCGAGTTTCAAAACTGTTCGTATACACATTACTTCTTCAGTAATGTATTTACGAATGCTTATGGAGCATAGTTTTGGTGTTCTGAGAGACATTACTCACGGAAGTGGTAGTACGTACCTAAACCAAGATTAACATGGCTCATCTCTACCACAACGCATCGATCGATCCATCCAAAGCGGCTGATACACCTCTATAACTGAAGCCATCCGCCATCCTCTTCCCAAAACTGGGGCAAAACCCTTCAGATATTGTGACACCTTGCCACTCCTCCTGACCGCAAAACGCTTCCTAACTAATTATATACTGCGCTGGGACGGTTGGGCGGGGGGGGGGGGTGTTTCCATTAGAAACTCGAGAGCTCTCCATTATTAACAGCGATGCAGCTGTCCCTAAGCATTTACGGTGAGTAAAACTGTTGTACGTATAATCTCTCTGTTCTTGCGACGGAGGTGCGAAGAAAATTAGCGTTTCCTCTCATCTGATAATACATCCGATTATTATGGGAGGACCGTAGTAGTGCATTATTACCGGTCATCTCTATGTTCTACATTTGTACGCTGCTAACCTGACGATTTTATAATTTTACGATTCACTTACTATTCGATTGCTTCAAAATCGAGATTTTTTTTTCATCTTCCTCTCGATTATGGCAATTAGCACATTGTAGTTAAGAATATGTTAAAACGAGTCTATATAACTATAGTCTGGAGCAGCGTTTGGCAGCTGGAATTTTTCGGAATATTGCTAATGGATGTATGGTTGGTACATATTTTGGGGTCTGCCAGTATTTCAGTATGACTTGGATTTTTCTCTGTTAAGATTTTGGTGTATCAGGGTTCCGGTAGGGTCCGACGGGATTTCGGTGTGTCCAGAATTTTATAATTTTTGGTCTGTCGGGATATTGGTATGACTTGTATTTGTGTTTGGCGGGATTTCGGTACAGTTGGAATTTCGGTCGGTTGAGATTTTGGTCTGTCACGATTTTTGTAGGCTATGGATTTTGGTCGGTAGATATTTAGGTATTGTCGGATACAAAAGCGGATACAGAACCGGAAGGGGGTTTGGTGAATTACCGAGGGCATGTTAGTGAAGGAGCGGCAAATGTCCACCTCCATCCTCCCGCCTTTGGCAATAATATACTTTAATAATATAATAATTTAATAATAATATGGTTTTCTCACTGAACGGGGGGGGGGGGGGGATCGCTCCCTTTGCCCAACTCTGCGTCCACCTATGATCGGATGTTTTTCTGTGGGAATTTCGGTGTGGTCGAGATTTTGATCCTTCGTGATTTTAGTTTTTGGCCTGTAAAGTTATTACTACGGTCAAATGGATTTCGATATGGCTGACACTTCCGTATGGTCCGAAGTTCGGTCGGTCGGGATTTTCTGTTGTAGTGATTTCGCTATGACCGAGATTTTGGTTCGTCATGATTTTTGTATGGTAATGATTTCGGTTTGTTTTTAGGGATGTGTTGGTATATCGATACGCCATTTTCCGTATTATATATTACTTGACAATTATGAACAGGTATTTGCGGAAAAATGATAATATTTTCAATTAGAGAATTACTATTTAATTTTATTCATTCATTGAAAATACTTCGACACGGTGAATTACACTAAACTCGATACAATTTATATTCAACAAGGACACTCTCACTCCACCAAATTAAACACACAATAATTATATATAGTTTGAATCACTCACCGTCATCTCAGGGCAAGGTTTCTTGCGTCCCCTACATTGAGGGATCTCGACCCGGGGTTAGGAAGAGAGAGAAAGAGTAAATAAATTAACGACTCTTCAAGCGCGACATGTTGATCGTCCAACCTCCAGCAATACTCTCTAGCAAAAAGCCTCGTGTGTTCCCAAACCAAGTTGGTGAAGACCTCTGCTATTGGTCAAAGGCAATCGCCTGATTTCTGTAAGGGGTTTTTCATTGGCCCAGAGGCACAATGTGTGTGTCTGTAGAGTTGTGATTGTGTTATGTAATACGTACTTATTCGGTGCTCAAGTGCGTCTTAGAAATACCTGGTGAGGGAAAGGAGAGCACACGTGTTGCATCCCATGTATTGATGTTTGTATGATGTGTGGTTTGTGGTTTCTCTATGAGAAGGCGACAGGGGGGGGGGTGAGAGAGAGTGTGTGTAAGGTGCAATCGTGACAGATGCCTCTCCCGCTATGGTGGATATTTCAGCGTGTCGGAATTATAGCAGGAACAGATACCTCAATAAAGATTCAACTTTGCTTAGAACGAATATTTAAGACAAGATCCATTCATTTCTTAATCGAGATTTTGAACTAATTTTTTTTCCGATTTGAGGAGAATATAGGTACCTACATACTATAAAAAAATGCGGATTATAATTGCAAAAAAGTGCATATATGTATTTTTCGAAAGCTGGTTCAGTGACCTGTGCATTAATTCTGCATAAAAGAATAAAAAAAAAGAAAGAAAAACATTCTGTTGTAATATTATCCTTAAAAGCATTTCGTGGTAGGAGGTAACGTTAAACTTTGGAGACTGAATGAAATACCCTGAACCCCAAGCGCAGAAAAGCATTAGCTGCTGGCTGATGTAATGTTTCGCGCTTACGTTCCCTTCAAACTTGTTCTAAAGTGAATGGGAAATGAATGTTAGTTCTTCTTAGACATTTAAAGGTCGTTGGTTCGAGTCCTGGCTCCAAAAAATAAAATAAATGAAAATAAGAACATAAAAGTTTTTCGCTTGCATAAAATTTGAATGGAATGGAAAAGAGTAATATCATTCAATTCTACTTGCCATGTCCGACAAGAGAGTCAATAGTGTTCCATATTTCCGACCATATTTTTATGGGCATCTTTTTATCAGCCACCTCGTTGGGCATTTTGTCTGTTGTGGCGTTGTATTTGTATTTGTATTTGTAATAACTCTCTTTACTTGGGTCGCAATATATAACTCATACTTTATTTTTTATGGTAGACCCAGATATAGCATCATATTTCACATTGTATTTTTAAAAATGATATATTTTCTCTTCTAAATTGCTGTGTGAGGTTTGTATGTACACTGTAGGGTGCACATTTGCCCTTCCTTCACTAACATGCCTTCGGTGATTCGCCAAACCCCCGCTCCGGTTCTGTATCCGACAATACCTAAATATCTACCGACCAAAACCGTGACAGACCAAACTCTCAACCGACCGAAATCTCAACTGTACCGAAATTCTGCCAAACACAAATCCAAGTCCTACCAAAATCCCGTCAGATCAAAAAATTATGAAATTCTTACCACACCGAAATCCCGTCGGACCCTACTGGAACCCCGATACACCAAAATTCCAACAGACAAAAATCCAAGTCATACTGAAATACTGGCAGACCAAAATATGTACCAACCATACCGAGATCCATTAGCAATATTCCGAAACATTTCAGCTGACAAACGCTGCTCCAGACTATAGTTAACATATTCTTAACTACAGCCTTTCAATGTAGTAATTGCCACAATCGAGGAAGATAAAAAATCTCAATGTAGAAGTATATCAAAAGTAATTTTCTGTTATAAATTCAACATGAAGTCACGCAATTCAGAAGCAATCGGATAGTAAGCAAATCCCGTACACTCATAGTCATAGTAAGTTAAACTAAGTAATTGTATAATATTTAGTAATACTAAGTAATAATATTGATATAATATCCCCATATAAGTGCAGTAAAAAAAATCCTTTGAAAAAAATGCGTTTGAACATCAAAATACCAAGAGCCTTCATTTGTTCTCAGCATATTTAAAAGTTGAATAAATTCTCAAGTCATGTTGCTTTTTGAATTGTTATGTGAAAAGCATGTAGGAAAGACTGGCCCTCTGATTTGTGACATAGGACGCAATGAAATTCAGACTATCCTTCCATAGACACTGAGCTGTCGAAGTTCGGCTGGAACTCACACGCACGCACTGACATCTTAGAACGTCGGTTTCCGTCACAAGAAATTCTAGCCAATAAGCTACATGTCCCGTTTCTGTTTTAGAAACAGTATCCGAAATAATTAATTAATTAATCCGTAATCTGCGAACTAAAAATCTAGAATAATTTCCTAGTACTAGGATAACCATATTTCCTCGAAAAAAAATATAGCAAATAGGGATCCGGTAGTTATGGAAATAATGAAAAATGTAGGACATCGAAAATTGACGCCAAAAAAAGTTACCACAAGTAAGCAAAGTCACCGATCATCGCTAAAATCGCCGAACTATCGCTACTGGAGCGCTACTGAAAATCTCTCACAGTGGATTGAAATGTATTGAAGCAATAAAACGTGAAACTACACAGGCTAACCATATTTCCTCGAGAGAAACACGAGAAATTTGGATCCCAAATACGTAAGATACGGAAAACCACAAGTTGCCACCAAAGGTTTGAAAAGTTTCCAAGTATTGTTGAAATTACTAAAAATAACTAACGGTGGAATGTAAATCGCAGTAGAGTCAAATGAATTCTATGGAAAGAAAAAAGAAAAGATAAATGACAAATATGGGAAACAAGCTTTTGCCCGCGACTTCGCTTCCGTTGATTTGGTAACCTGAATATTACTTGTAATGATTCCCCCCCCCCTCCGCCCACCCATATACAATTTGAATGCCTCATGACCCGCTTACGGGTTGAATGAATTGTCAGAAATCCCATCTTAGTGTTTGCTTATCTACATTATAAAATATAATACTAGCCGAAATTTATATTCATAGCTTCAATGGTTTCGGTTCTTGTCCCATATAACCTTTGAACCACCACCACTTGTGAACTTTTAGGTCATTGAATGCCTCATGACCCGCTTACGGGTTGCATGAATTGTCAGACATCCCATCTTAGTGTTTGCATATGTACATTTAAGATATAATGCTAGCCGAAATTTATATTCATAGCTTCAGTGGATTCGGTTCTTGCCCCATATAACCTTTGAACCACCACCTTAGTGAACTTTTAGGTCATAAAATAAAACTACTGACTAAATATGATATTTATAGCTTCAGAGCGATTTCAGCTCAACGATGATTGCTGCATATAACCTTTGACCTCATACCCTTAGGGAATTGAACTTTGAAAAATCCCTACTTAGTGAGTTTCTACATTACAAAATAAAAATACTGACCAAATTTCGTATTTATAGCTTCAGTGGTTTCTGCTTGGCGTGATTGTCTCTCTGGAACTTTTAGATCCTTGTAAGGGGGCCCCTTTAGGAGATGAATTTCGAAACACCCCTTCTTAAGACCCGTTTACATGGGGAAATGAAATATACCGGGATGTTACCGGTAACAGGGATTTTCGCTACAACTCGTTTACATGGCGTTTAGTTTATGCCGGTAACGTCGGAAGTCGTCCGGAAGTCGTCACTGGTCACGTGGGCTGAATGGAAGTGGTTGGCTCAAGATGGTTGAATATGGAGCTAACAGTGATTTTCGCGGCACAAAGGATTATGGGAGAGGAGGTCGGAGTCCGCCACCATTATTCCGCAACAAAGATGGGACTATTTTTGAAAAAAAGGGAGGTGGGGGGAGTTGTCATGCAGGTATAATCACCAAATCAACCCCCCAATCTCAAGCCCAGTTTACATGTGCAAGATTGAAGGGTAGCTTTGGTGATTATTATCTGCACGTCAACTTTCTTCCTCAATGGGGGAAAGAAAGGTAGGACGGAGATGCGTCAAAAGTGTCCCATCTTTGTGGCGGAATAATGGTGGGTTACTTCTACCTCCTCTAACTATAATCCTTTGTGCCGCGAAAATTGTGTTTGCTCCTTCGTCGGCCATCTTGAGCCAACCACCCGTTCAAATCACGTGACCAGTGACGACTTCCGAAAAGAAAGGGGGAATACCGGCATAAATGGCACATAAACGGGTTGTAGTGAAAATCTTCTTTACCGGGAACTTTTGGGCTATTTTATTACACTTGGGGCTATTCAAGTATTACGTAAGCAGATTTTCAGCCATTTTTGACCCCCCCCCCTTGTCAGCAAAAGTCAGCAAATCCGAACCCCCCCCCCCTCGATGCTGACGCAATACTTGAATGACCCCTTATAAACGGGGCTTTCTTACACATGTAAATGGGGCATTAGTGGGTCTTTACGTCATGAAATAGCACTAGCGACCGAATTTCATATTTGTAGGCTCCAGCGGTTTCGGCTCGGTGTCTTTCTCTACGCCACCTATGAATCCCCTTATGACCCCCTTAGGTGTCGAATTTCGGAAAACACTTCATAGTCAGTCTTTACATCATGAAATAAAACCGCTGACCAAATTTAACGTTCATAACTTCAGAAGTTTTGGTTCGGCGATGCTGAATCAGTGAATCAGCAGTCAGGACATGTCATTATAAAGGGTGTGAAGTTGTCTTTAGGGTGTTTGGTTTTGAGTTTTTCCGCGTTAAATACGGAAAAACCCAAAATTTTTCTTCCCAAATCTTTTTTCTTTTTCGAATTCGAATATCTCAGTGAATATTGCACTTAGAAACGTGGAATTTTTTTCGTTTGACAAACGCAGGTGAAGTTGCAAATTCAGTCCAAAAATTAGCCAAAGGCAATAATTTACGTCCTGAAAATAATCTTGATTCTGGATCCCAAAAGTCAAGTAAGACTCGTTGTAAATAAGGGAGAAACGGGACGTTTTATGGAAAAAGTTAGGACGGAGGGGAAATTTCCAGAAATGTCCCGTAAAATACGGGTCATCCAACTTAAAATATTTTCTGACCCACGAGGGGCAGAAGTTATGACCTGTGGACTGCAAAGATTGTGCACCCCTTGTCTGGATGATAAAAGTTACGGACAGTGATTAATCACCCCTTCCAGCGACTTGTCCTTTTTAAAAACCCCGAGTGGCGTGGTGGCAAAATGCTCGTCTACCACAGTGAATGTTATCGTCAGGTCCCAGGCTCGAACCGGGGGGGGGGAAGAATATATATAACAAGATATTTTCCCTAACGAGCTTTAAGGGACCACCGATAGCTGGAGCCTTCATTTTCAACCCAACTCGTTAACGACTGTAAATTGCAATATAGCGATATGGCCGGGGTTGGTGAAGTAGTCCTTAGAAAAGACATTCTCCCATCTTTCACGTTGCCAAGTCGAAAAAAATATATCCGAAATTGATATTTTTTTCCAAGTATGTACGTGTCTTTTTGTTGCACATTCACTGTACGGAATAGTTAAAATACAGTCAACGAGATGGCAAAGATATTTTTGTTTGGCCTCATTCGGAGGCAAAAATATTCAATTCACGAAGCCAAAGAACAGAAACTAAGATCGATCGGGAAGGTAAATTTCACTCCAACATCTGGGGCCCCCACTGAAAAATATGCAATATTTTCCAACGTCGCCCCCCTCCCCCGCGCGCACACACACACGCATATCTAAAAAAGAAATAAAGTCAATACAAAAATCCAACATTATCTCGCGAAATCGTTTCTGTCTCTCAACCCCTTCAGGGCGCATGACGTATTTAATCGAAACTCACTCGGAAGGTACCTCGCACAGTCCCGACTTTCACCCCAGATATAAGATAATAACAATAGGAAAAAAAAAACCACTTTAGTTTGCTCGAGGGCAACTGGTGGAAGAAAATGTAGTTACGAAACAACTCAATGTTGAAATAATAATAATAATAATAAAAAGGGAAAGAAACCACATCAATTTAAATTCATAAATAAATAAGTGCTCGATTTGTATAAAGAATATAAAATTGTTTTTCTCCTTTGGCCTATTTCTTACCAATTTTTCTAGTTGGAGACACTTGTTATATGAACAAAGTAAATCTGGAAATCAAATTTTTGAAATTTTTTTCAAATGTTTAAATGCCATGTCGCGGCTCTCCCTCCCACGTTTCCGATTTTAGATGGAGGAATGAGTCAGAAAATATACACGCGAGATGTGGTAGACAATATTGTTTTACGGAAAAGTTTAAAATCAGAGATTCACCTTACTATTGCTTTGATGTCTAAAGAAATCTGAGGTTAAAAGGGTGGAGTCGCATCGGCAGATACTCACCGAGTCGTGCTACTCATATAATGTTGACGGGTAGTTTCACTCCCGCCCAAAATTTTAAGGGGTATTTCTGTAAAAAGAGGGGTATTTTTAACCGCTGAGAAACAACTCTATTGAAAAAAAAATAAATTACCAGAAATTTTTGAAGTATTTTCACTTCTTAACGAAATTTGGAGGAGTAAAACTGAATTGTGATGCGTGAATCACGTATCTATTAAAAACAATAATACTATATGATAAATCTAATAAATTATATGATCTAATAAATTTTAGATGCATATTGGTGAACGCTAGAAATAATGGTTTTTTTCCTCCCAGATAGGGCACATTTTCCTTTGTTTCACCTGCACAGACTTGTTGTTTCCTCTGCTCACAGAATTTCGATATCTGTGAGGAATGGAAAATAACGCGCTTTTGACAAATAACGTACTTTATTCGATATCCAAAGAATTTGAAATTCCTCAATATCAATAGTGAATCATAAAACTGTATTGAGACTCCATCTTAAGACGCTTGTCTCGGGGTTTCCCTTTCTGAAACGTCGAACCTTCCACCGAATTGGCGAGTGGATCGTCTTCGTTCAGGGAGTCTTTTTAGAGGTTAATATCTTATTGAAGAATTTGAGCCGGGAATGGGCTTGCGATAGTGACGACGAGCTCGCTATATGGACTTTTCTTAGCTATTGCCGTGTCATCTAAACAAGGGTATTGCGACGTTTAAGCAGCAGTGTATAAGAGAATTTTTTCTTCTCTCTTGTTCGTTTTCGCTTGGAGGCACTCGTAACAAACGTCAGAGACTTGCGATGTGGATGTAATTTCTTGCCTCGTGTCTCTCTTATTAGGTCTAGTTCGTTCCTAGAATTCTTTTCCTCGTTTTTCAATTGTTTCGTGATTTCAATATTTATGCTGTGAACAATGATCGAGTGAAATTCCATCGCCCTTGCAATTTTTCCGCTCCTCTCTCTCTCTCTATATATGGTATCCATGTTCAGAAATATAAAGTGAACAATATTGGATGTTGGATGGTAAAAATTCTTTTGAAAATTTTATCTCACTTTTATTTTTGCTTTTTCTGAAAATATATTTTATAATTTCATTTCATTTTTCTCTGTGTAGGAGTTCTACATCTTTTTCCTTATTTCTATATTTGACGTAACTTCTTTTTTTCTTCGTCTTCTTTCTTATTTTTGATTTATCTATTTATCTATCTCCCCCCCCCCTCCCCCGATATTTCGCCTACCCTGACCGTAAGGGTGACAGAGTGAGTAAGCAAATTACTGTGTGAGTACGAAGTACGAAAGCCTGGATAACCAAGCGGAGATCGATACGTGTAGTTCGGAAAGAAAATTCACATTCCTCTGTGGGGAATCGAACCACCAATATCGGATCTCATTGTCCGGGCGAGTGTTCTAAACATTGAACTACAGAGGACAGACATTTTCATTCAGACAGCAGCGGTTCTCAACCTTTTTTTGACTCGCGGAGCCCTATGCGGTATATAATTTCTATGGCGGAGCCCTGCTTGACTCGAGGAGCCCTTTTTTGTTTATAATTTTTATGGCAGAGAAGCTTTAGGCCTCTTTTATTCATTTATCTCTCAAATTTACTGATTTATATTATTTTCCTCGAGTCGCCGCGGAGCCCCTGGAGGTGCGGAGAACCCCCTTCCTTAGAGCATATGTATGAATGTTGAACGGGACTGCGCATGGACAGCGTCCTAGCTCAGCTAATAGCTCTTACGACGTTAGCCCCCAGATGGCGACATATAGAAAGAAACGATGTCACTCTCCGCTGTTCATGCAAAGTACGAAAGCCTGAATGACTAAGCGGAGATCGAGATGTAGTTCGGAAAGAAAATTCACATTCCTTTGTGGGGAATCGAACCACCAATCTCTCATTGTCCGGGCGAGCGTTCTAAATATTTCTCTTTGTACTGTTATATTTATACCAACCAATTATATTACCAAGTGAGTGGCTAAGTGACCGCATGAGTATCCAAGTGAATATGTGAGGCAATAAATGAGTGTGAGTGGCTGTATGGGTAAGCGAGGGACCGTATGTGTAACCAAGTGAGTGTGTGAGTAACTGTATCAGCAGCCAAGTAAGCAGGAGAGCAGGAGAGTGAATGACCACACGGACCAAGTGAGTGACCATGTGAGAAAGTGTGAATGACTGCATGGAAGAGGGAATGACCTTTGACGACCGGAAACAGGGAATGAACAAGTCAGTGATCAAATGAGTGATTGAGTGACCGTATGAGTGACTATTTTACTGATCAAGTTAGTGACTGTATGAGTGAGAGCAAGTACATGGCCGTATGAGTGACTATTTAAGTGATCAAGTTAGTGACCGTGTGAGTGAGAGCAAGTGCATGGCCGTATGAGTGACCAAGTGAGTAACCGTTTCGTAATTTAGTTAGTGACCAAGGGAGTGAGCGTATGAGTGATCAAGGGAGTGACCACACTCACTTGGTCTCTCATACGGTCAGGGCAGGCGAAATGTACCACCGACGAAGCAGGACAGGGGAGAAATGTCAGAGGCGAAATTTCCTTGTACCCCTTATATTACGGCTTTCTACTGAAACATCCATTTCTTTCTAGTTGCCTCATCCTCTCTTTGGCATTATTATCGATATTTTTTTTATTTTGTCCATCTTCTTTTGAAGTATTTGTTCCCATATCTTATCTTTCCTTCTACACTTTCAAAATATTTTTGATTTTTCAATTTTCTATGTTGAAAAAATTAAAACCATCATCTTATTTCATCTTCCTTCACGTTACTTCATTTTCTTTGATAGTTTTTCCTATATAATTTTATTAACTTAATCTCTTTAGATTCTTTTTACTTACGTTATCTCATTGTTAATCGATTTGTTCATCCTATCTTTTTTTCCTATTTTATGTATCCCTCTTTCGAATTTTTTGTTTCCTTATTTTATCTTTCATTCCATACTTTCTATATTCAGTATGTTTGATCTTTCTAGAGTTCCATTATCTCTGTTTTATCATTTTTTTTAAAAATTATTTTCTATTTCTGCTTCTTTTATTTAGTTTTTCTACAACTCCTTCGATTGCTTCTCTCTTAATCTTATCTATTCCCATTTTTTTTACGTATTATATCTCGTTATTGATGTAATTGTGTATCTCTTATCTCATCGTTTTTCTATTCTTTGCACGACTCTTTTTTTATTCCCCTTATCATTTTTTTTTATCTACCACCTTCATCTGTTTCTGATTGATATTTTTCTTTTATCTTATTTTTTATCATTCTTTCTACTTCCTCGTTCTTATATTTAATTATTTTATTCTCCTATCTTTTTTTATCTACTACTTTCATTTGTTTTTGGTTGGTATTTTTCCTTTATCATATTTTTCATCATTCTTCTATTTTTTTTTATCTACTACCTTCGTCTGTTTATGATTGATATTTTTCTTTTATCATATTTTTTTATCATTCTTTTCTACTTCCTCCATCTTATATTTAACTCATATGTTTTTAACAGTACCTTTGTATCCTGTTCTTTTTACTTTCTCCTTTTGAAAAGGATGGGAAAAAAAATCAATTTTTATTTCTGTATTTCATTTTCCTTCATTCACTTATTTCTTTATCTTATGTCTTTTTTCTGCTTTATTTTCATTTCCTATCCCTTATGTTTATTTTCGCGTTTCCCTTATCTTCATTTTTGCTTGTTTCACTTCATTTTTTTTAAAATTTGCTTTACTGATCTTATTGGTTCATTCATTCTGTTTTTTTCTTACTGATCCATTCAAACAATTTTCTTCTTTTTTTTTATTCCTTCATTTCCTTATCTTCTTTTTGATTCCTTCATTTCCTTATCTTCTTTTTGATTCATTTATTTCTTTATCTTTTCCTAGGTTTTTACATCTTAGATGATTACTTTCATATTTTTCTCACTTTTTCAATGTCAGATTTTATATCCTTCCCATTTGTTTTCTTATAAAGAGCTTGGTTTTTTTTTCTTGTTTCTTTTCTATTTTCACATATTCGTTTTTTGTATTGACATTTCTACTCGATTTTCTTTCTCCACTTTCTTATTCTTTGTTTATTTACAATCCTCTTTCTTCTATTTCTTCTTTTCTTTTTTTTCCTTTCACCCTTATTTATCCTCTTTCTCAAAGATGCTGCTTGGAAAAGGAGAAAGATAGAGATCTATCTCATCTTTCTTTATCTGTGAATTGGAAGGTTAGCCACTGTAAATTAATGTCAGAGGTGACTTAATATGTTTTTTGGAGTCTCCCCTCCAATGATTACTACTAAACCACACATGCACCTCGTCCGTATTCCTCTGCGGAACTTTTAACGTATTGGCCTTTAAATGATCACTGTAATCCAATGTCTTGTAGTCTTCTGGAAGAAACATCATAGCCTCTAGTGCTGAATTTTGCTACTTTTTTGCTAAAATTACTCTTTCTCTCCCTCCCTTTCATTCATTCATTAAGACGTTCCCAAAGGTTTTGATGAGTCGTTTCAGTTGCAGACAATTAAAAACAAGGGAACTCTTTAATCGACATTCTGAGTATAATCAACTCAGCACAAAAACTATAAATTTTTTAGATTTATACGCTTTTCTATTTTAGATATAACAGACCTTTCCACGTTTTCCCTCGCTCGTCGTTCGATACGCTACCATGTTTCAACACAATATACGAAACTATAACTTCCCGTTGATGATTAAAGTCAAAATATATTAATATCAGTTCACGCATTTGTTCATGCATAAAAAAAAAATACACACATAGAGATACTTTCGTATATTCTTTGTAATTTAGCCTCCGATTGCGAAAGAAATTCCCCGAGCCAAAAGTTCGAATTTCTGTTAATGTTTACAAATTTACACAAGAGACTTTCGTTAGAAATTCATAGGGAACTTCCCACCGGAAATTAAAAGACCAAAAGTTTTGTTTTAGTTCGGGAAATTTAACACCTTTTCTTGAATATTCAAATCGGTCGGTGGCTTTCGATGAATCAACAGTTCGAGAAAATGATCGGGTTTCGAATTTGCATCTAAGAGAATAACATCCACTAAGAGAGAAAGATCTCGAAACAAGGAAGGCTTAATTGGACCTTGTGTATAATGTATACGATGAAATAAAATATTACTTGCGAATTTAAAATATTTTATTTAGCCATATTTTCATGGATATTGAGTTTAAATTCTGATGGATTTATACGTTGCGAGGGGGAATAAAAGAAGGTATTTCTTCAATGTGAGGGATAAATTCTATTTTTTCCCCTATCGTTGAAAAGGTTGTACGCCACCATCCCCAGCATGAAATGGTGATGGAATTATTATCGTTAGTAATTTATTTGATTTACTGCTTTCTTGAACCGTAGATAAAACAACCTTTGTCGATGGCTCGAACCCTGCGCGCGCTTGTAAATGCTATAGCAACTCTTCTCTACATCCCATCCCGTCAACCCAACTGAGTGTACAAACATACTGCATTATCTCTAAAACATCGTGATGAATTCCAGAAGAACCTCAACATTTCAAAGATTAACAGCCACTTAATTCTTAAATGTGCGGCTACAACGAAATAATGATTCTCAATTTCTAAGCTTTTACGTTAAATGGGGCAATTTATGTTTTCGACCTTTAAACTGCGAACAAAACTGCAGCGATGAGCAACCATCCTTGGATGATTTGAATTGCTTTGTTGTTTTGAGAAGAAATTCTTGAAATATCGTATATAGATGGCGTACGAAAATAATTTTTGTTTAATTATTTTCTGTTCTCTGGCAAGTATGCTTGTACAGTGGAACTTCAGTTAACGAGCTTGATTCGTTCCACGAATCGCTCGTTATTCGAATCAAACTTCCCCCATAGGAAATGATGGAAACAAGGATAATTCGTTCCACAATTATTCATTCACATAAAAATGACTAATGAGAACGGCATTTAATCAATATAATACAATGCAATAATATAATTATAATAATATATATAATACAATAAAATACGTATGTTGGACGAGCCAATGAATTTTCAGAGATATTGACATTGGCCGGCGCCTATCCTGTGCAAGAAATCAGTGAACGTGCTTCTTGCGGGGAGAGTGTCTCAACATCGTGGGTCCTCAGGAAAAGTGCAGGGTCGTTTTAAGAGCCCCATCGGCTTCCCCCTTGGATACAGTAATTTTCTTAAGGCCCCCGTACTTGGATAGAAATGCCTGTCCAGTATGCTATTCACATATTGAAGCTCTCGAAAATGTTGACCAAATATCGTTATCATGAGCACCCCTTTCAAACTTGAGGCCCCGGGGTCGTTCCAGGGTGGGCCCACGTATTAAGACGGCACTGACAAAGTGTTCTGGGGTCACCCGTTCTTGGCTGGAGAGAAGTAATTTAGCTTATATATTAATTACAGCCAGAAATTGTAGTAGCAGATCTCATCATTTGCCCTCCCCCCCCCCTCCCTATGGATATGAGTACCCGGGTCCTGGCCATATGTGCCCGCGGATTTAGATGGCTCTGGTTCCATGCTGTGCTGGATTCAGAAAGTATTAACATTTTCTCTGAGGTGCGGATAAAAAAATATCGCTGTCTTGATCCTTTCTTCTTTAATTTATATTTTTCTTTGATTCAAAATTGGAATCCATTCACCCAGGTTCGAATAAATATTACCGGATCAAGACAAGGGGTTAAGCAATTCATTAGATGAAGGAAAACAACACAACACTTTCATGAGCAAGTAAATCAGAGTCAAATTTTAAGGAAAAGAAGATATTTAATTGTTAACAATAGAAAATAATGGTGTAGGTAGCTACCTTTTAACAATTAAAAAGGTTATACAGATAAATACAAACATCTACCAAATGAAGGTTAGATTTTCCGAGACAAAAAAAAAAAAAAAAAAGCAACATCGCTTTACAATGATTTAAATAAAAAAAACTTACATATTATCGTTCTGTCCATTTATGCAAACTACGGTAGAAGCTGGAAAAGGTGAGCATGGAGGTTTGTCCATAATGAAGACGGAATTTATTTTCCCGCAAATTCTGCAGGTCACTGGCGGCTAGGAATCCTTCCTGTTGTTAGGAACACCTTTCAGGAGCAGGTTCGTAGGAGCACTCCTGTTGTTAAGAGCACCTCTCAGGAACAGGTTGGTAGGGGCACTCACCGACTGGCTACTATCGCTAGCTGGCTACTATCGGCCTTTTGGAAGGCGAAGCCGTTCTTTTTCCTCTATCATAGTAATTGCTGGAATGACCATTGATCCAGACCCTCCATCCATATGATTTCTGCTCTTTCGTGCCATCGTTATTTATCACATAGTGGTAGACGCACGCGATTTACTCGAGAACACAGGAGCGTGAATGCTACATTTCGGGTAGCGTAATTATTTTCAACGAGGCACATAGTAAATTCAAATCACCAGCGAACGAACATATATAACTCGCGCAAGCTTCAATTACAAGCGAGAGCAAAAACTCTCTTCCAACAGTAGCGTTGAAAAATTATCTCCTCAGACTGCCAGCGAATTTTCCCAGAGGGTATGTTAAAAAGGCCCCTTGGCGATCCAAAACTATATGAATTTGTACTGAGTACAGGTCCTGAAGGGAACTATTCGGCGTTTTAATTTACCGTTGGCGAAGAAGGGGGAGAGAGGGGGAATCGAGGTACAACAGAAAAAAGGGGAAAACTTAAGGGGACCGTTAAGACTTTCGGAGAAATTCTTCTCGCCAAGGACCCTTACTCACACCCCCTGAAAAACAAACATTACCTTATATGGCTCGATGACCATCTCCTTCACTCTCTTACAACCCTTTGTAATTCGACCCGTGTTTCTCATCTGGGGCCCCAAGGCAGCAGTACCGTGTACAACTGTATCTTAAGGCCTAAACTTTCTATAGAATAGATTTTGCTTTAAACTATTATTATTATTATATGTGCCATAATATATACAATTAAATATCGGTATAATCAAATGATTAATTATGCCACTGTACAAATAAAACATAAGACAAAAATCTATTCAATATAATAATCTTTTCTTTTCTCTACCATTAAAACTATTTTAAGATTAAGTTAATGTAATGTTATGATGAATTTTGCCAATTCAACATAACATACTCCCTTCGGTTTCCCCAGAATTTTCAGAATGAAAATTCCACGCGAAGAACGGCAAAAGCTAGCCTTAAATTATGAGATCCCTAACATGTTAAATCTTACAATCGAGGGCGAAAAGATTACGTTAAAGCCAATGTGAGAAACACGAATCTAATTAATATGCATATTACACAATGATCTGTATGGCTCATCAGGCAAATGTGAAAATGATAGGGAGTGAAATATATATACTAAAATACAAAAAAAATATATATATACAACACCAGAAAATACGTGAACACAAACCAAAACTACGTGCATATACATATTCATAATATAAATGTGAGAATATACGTGAAGTTCTTCAGTAGGGACACAATCGCTACACACTATTAAACATAAAAACGATGTGCGAGAGTTTCAAAACACATGTGTACAGTTCAATGCTTACAATTTTCCAATCTGATTTTGATTCAATACGTTAGTATCATTCTCGTCGATAAGGATGCAGCTACGGAAAATGAAGAAGTGAAGCCTGGATACTGTGCTGGTTGGATATGGAGGACAACACAATGCAACACAGAATTTATTGAATTTGGTCTATTGTAGATCCAATCAACGCAACATCACTGATTGACTGCCCCCGATCGCAAGAAGCATTCTCATCAAGGAAGTGTTCAATGGCCAATTGAAACACTACTTAGGAATAATGCCAACAATAATATCAGATATGAACGGTGTATATGTAAGCACAACTCATATTATGTAATCTACGGTACATCGATCTATCTGTTACTAGCTCACAATCTAGTTAACACTCAACTTGAAATACAATTGCATAAGGGAAAAAAATTATAAACACATCATCTTAATTCTTCCTAATAACAATCAATCATAGCTTGATAAGGGGTTTCTCTATAACCCTTATCCTACACAGTCCACATCTTCGTTTTCATGAAATATTTATCATTGTTTCATGACATAACTAACATAGTATGTAAATCATCGCACATATTCATAAAAATGTAGACAGTTTTCATTGGATCCTACTAAAACAAAATATAATTTGTCGTGTGACACATGGATCCACGTTCAGAAATTTACAAAATAACGAAACTTTCCCAAACAACTGAATATATACAAATTTAGGGACATAACTTTCGAATACTAATAATAATATATAAAAGAATTCTGTGCCAATGAGTATAAACATCATATTAAGGTACAAGAATATACAACTCAAGCTGTCTGTACAAAACCAGCAGCATCACGTGGTCTCAGATTATATGGTACATCCCTTTGACTTGAACTTGTGTTCCTAATCCCTTCACTGTCAGGAGGTTGACCATTTAACTGAGCAGTGTCCATAGATGTGTTAGGAATTCGTATTATTCGGTCAACATGAACTCTAAGCTTCTTTGTGGAATCACCTACAAGTGCAATTTCGTAGTTGACCGGACCAAATTTACGAAGAATGACGTAGGGACCCTTATTTGGCTTATTGAATTTCCGAGAGGCATTAGGGTCAATATGAGGAGTATTCAACAAAATCAGGTCACCAATATTGAGATTTTTGACTTTTGCTACCTTTAATCTGGTATTTTCCTGAAGTTCTGCAGATTTTACTAAATTTTCTTTTACCAGTTTAAATGATGTTGATAGCCTATGATGTAAGTCCTGCACAAATTCCTGTGTGTCTGAGTATGAACGAGAAGGAGGCTGAGTTAGCAATTGATGGGGAATATTCAGGTCTCTTCCGTACGTTAAGAAAGCAGGTGTTTCACCTGTGGATGAATGTATTGAAACACGGTGGGCCAACAGGGCAAAATGTAAATGACGATCCCAGTCGGAATGAGTTTGGTTGACCAAATGACTTAACGAATTTATGAGTTTGGCATTCATACGTTCACAAACAGCATTACTTTGAGGTCGATAAGCGGTGGTGGTTAATTTATGAATTCCCAATTTCTCGTATACCTTTTGCATTGCCTCACAAATGAAATTTGCGCCACGGTCAGTGACAATAGACTCGGGTACACCGTGAGTGCAAATATATTTTTCTAAAATCTCAACCACAGTGGCCGAATCAATAGACTTCACCGCATACGCCTCTGGATATTTGGTGAAAGCATCACAGAAGCATAAAATGTACTTGTTACCATTTGGTGTCACTGGGAGTGGACCGATTGCATCGAACCCAACCCTTTGATTAGGCCGCTCACAAACTTCTAGGCGTTGAAGTGGTGCGATGGGGTTGGTCACATGTCCTCGTCGACTCAAACAGGACTGGCATTTAGAAACAAAAGATTTAATTTGAAAATACATTCCCGGCCAAAAGTATAATGATTTTATCCTAGATAATGTTTTGGTTAAACCCAAATGAGTTGCATCTGGCGAAGAATGATTCATATCCAAAATATGTTTGGTCAGTTCTGAAGGAACGACAATTTTTGTTAATCGGTCCAACCTATTTTTAGGTTTCCTAGCAGTACAATATAAACAATTGTCTTGGATGAAAAACAACATCTTGTTTGGTTTCGGTGTTTTACCAGACTTCAAATCGTCCGTAATTCTGGAACATTTGGCATCGGAAGATTGTAAGTTAATAATTCTTTGTCGCAAAATAGGTTCGACTTCAATCTGAGTGATATTTATATTATTAACTTCTCTTGACAAGTAATCAGCCGCAGCATTCAGCTTACCGGGACGGTGAACTATTTCGCAGTCAAATTGCGCCAAAGCCATGATCCAACGAGCAATTCTACTTGTGGGATCTCGCAAATGTAAGGTTTTACTGAGGGATGCTTGATCCGAAATAACAGTGAATTTTCGTGCCATCAAATAGTATTTGAAGTGAGAACAAGCCCAAACCACAGCGAGCATCTCTTTCTCAAAGGTGGAATAATTGAGTTCGGCGCCTTTTAACTTCCTACTAGCATACGCTATAGGGTGTAAATGACCCAATGCATCTGGTTGTGACAGAATCGCGCCTAAGGTGTGTTGAGAGGCATCGGTTGTTAGTGTGAAATTTTTTGTGAAGTCTGGTAACATAAGTACTGGTTCTTTCAAGAGTGCTTCTTTCAAGGTTTCGAATGCGTTTTGAGCTTCTTCGTTCCAATTGAAGGAAGTCGTTTGTTTTGTTAAGTTGGTCAAGGGCAAGGCTTTCTCGGCATAGTTTACTATAAATTTTCGATAAAAATTGGTGAGACCGAGGAATTGTCTTACTTGTTTCTTAGTTTCGGGGCATTTAAAAGCTTGTACAACTTTCAGGTTGGCCTTATCTGGGGACACCTCACCCTTAGAAATATGGAACCCCAAAAATGTTATATTTTGTTTCGCAAGGATGCACTTGGAAGGTTTCAATTTTAGCTTGTGTAGTGTAAGTCTGTCGAATAAGATCTTGAGCTTTTCGAGATGGGATGAAAAATCAGATGATGAGACGACGATATCATCTAAATAGCAAGCAATTTTGAATGGGGACAAATTTGCTAAAACAATTTGCATCAAACGAGAAAATGTGGCTGGAGCAGACTTCAGTCCAAAAGGCATTTTTAACCACATATAATGACCATCAGGTGTGCTAAAACCACACTTGTACACATCATCAGGATGTATCGCACATTGAAAATACCCTGATGTCAAGTCTAATGTGGAAAAATAGTGTGCCCCATGTAGAGAATCCACAAGCTCCGTAATATTTGGAAGTGGAAACGAATCGTCTAACGTTTTCTCGTTTAATTTCCTGAAATCAGTGACCAGCCGGAAAGAGTTATCTTTTTTCCTTACCAAACAGACTGGTGCACTATATGGGCTTGTAGATTCGGTAATGATACCTGCTTCTAGGAGGTCTTTTATTTGTTGGTCTAGTTCTTGTTTTAAATGAAACGGTACTCTATATGGCTTCTGTCGAACAGGGATAGAGTCCTTCAACGGAATGGTATGATACAATGTGTCGCAGCCTTCAAGATCTTTTACAGATTTCGCAAACAATTTTGGATACTGATTCAACAACTTCGTGAGTTCTTCCTTTTGAAAATCATCTAAATGGGAAAGGTCTAGCTGCTCGCTTCTCCACACATCGAAGGAGTCTGAGATAATTCCTTCAGTATCGTGAACAGTATCTACGGACGCAACGGTTTCGCTTGATTCAAAATGAGTTTCATCTAGAAGAGAAACTAGCTTCATCGACTTATTTAGGGTCACAGGTTGGTCAGTGAAATTCGCCACTTTTACAAAAATTTCATGATTTGGCAAAACCATGTTCACTGAACGGGACACAAATATACTTGAAAGATGACGAATATTGCTTTCCAGCAGAACACAGGAGTTGACAGGGAAATCAGTATCCGATATTTTAACTTTAACCATATTTTCTGAAAAAGGTGGAAGAGTGACCTTTTTAGGCAAGACACCAAATACAGAAGGAATGGAATCAGTTTTCGAAAGGTCCGAAGATGGTTTCGATTCAGAAAAATTTATGCAATGCGAAGATGAAATAAGTGCATTCTTACGAACAGAGACGTCGAAATTATTTTCTGTCAGAAAAGGAAAACCAAGAATGCCGATATAGTGGGAAGAAAGAGCATTATGGGAAACATAAAAAGGTGTAATCACCTGTTGTTTTCCAAAAGGCAAGTTTACCCATACTTGTTCTTGTAGAACAACTTGCTCAGTAGCAATTCCTTTGATAGTGACACGACACTGTTTTTTGTCTAACACATCGAAATTTTCCAGTACGTCTCCTTGTAAAATATTGATGGATGCTCCCGTATCAACCAGAAATGGAAATATCTTATTTTCGATGGCAATGTTTATGATGGGAAGATTCATTTTTTCCTCTGGATTTGTCATCGAATACAATGGCACCACCTCAGGGCCAGAAGAAGTGAGCTCTGGGTGCTCAAGAGCCCCTTCGGCCTGATCTAGTTTTTTGGAATCGTATTCGAGAAATTACTCATCTCCCCTATTGTATTAGAGTGGGATCCCAAATTGGGTCTATGCGATTGGCCCCGACCCCTAGAACTATACGAGAAGCATCGTCTCTGGGTATGACCTGGTTTCTTGCAAAACCAACAGACCACGGGACCTCTCGAATTCGTATTCATTGTTATCTGTGACAATTTATTTTGAATTTCTAACATACCCTCCGTTAACTGAGTAATGGCCTGTTGTTGTGAATGTACTAGCGCCATGAGGGGACTCGCAGTTGGCTCTAGTTGAGGAGCCGTTACTGCCTGAACTTCTTCAACTTCTCCAGGGTTAGAAAATGTCTGGGAGAGCCTCTCTTCCATTTTGGCTTGTTCCATTGCCCCTTCAAACGTTCTGTGGTTCATAGGCAGAACCAAGCGTTTCAGGTGCGGTCTTAGCCCTTCCACAAAAACGTTTCTTAATAATTCCCTGCGGGCCTGATCGGCAGCATCAGTGCCCTGCACCTGTTCGGGAATAGACTTATAAGAGAGTGCCTCCACTCTGGCTGCATACTCCCTGATGCTTTCATTGGGTTTTTGCCATGTCAAAAATAATTGGCGAGCATGTTCATGGGGGGACACCTTTTTGGAAAAATGGTCCAATATGGCCTTTTTGTATTGGTTGTATGTACTGAAGCCACGTTTTTGCAAATTTTCTCGAAGGAAAGTTGCAGCTTCCCCCCTCATTTTGACCTCTATTATGAACACAAGGTCTTGATCTGTCAACTGACCATGACGAGATACTGCTTCCAGTTCAAAAAAAAACTGATTTGGGTCTTCACCCGAGAAGAAGGGGATTACGCTTAGATAAGACGTGAGATGGGGAGTGCCTTCTGCACGTCTTCTTCCCCTGCCCCTTGCCGGATGAGCCATAGTAACACCAAAAAACAATGAGAAAAATTTTAACTGATCATCAATTGAAACACATATATATACTTTATAGGTCACCCCTACGACAGAAAAATAAATTTCAATAAAAGTTTTTTTGAGAATACTCAACTTTACAAAAATACTTTGACTCCGATTAAATCATTATGGCAAATCAGGAAATAGCACAAAAGATGCCGTGTTGTTTCAGTGGTCAGGGCACCATTCTGTCTTGATCCTTTCTTCTTTAATTTATATTTTCCTTTGATTCAAAATTGGAATCCATTCACCCAGGTTCGAATAAATATTACCGGATCAAGACAAGGGGTTAAGCAATTCATTAGATGAAGGAAAACAACACAACACTTTCATGAGCAAGTAAATCAGAGTCAAATTTTAAGGAAAAGAAGATATTTAATTGTTAACAATAGAAAATAATGGTGTAGGTAGCTACCTTTTAACAATTAAAAAGGTTATACAGATAAACACAAACATCTACCAAATGAAGGTTAGATTTTCCGAGACAAAAAAAAAAAAAAAAACAACATCGCTTTACAATGATTTAAATAAAAAAAACTTACATATTATCGTTCTGTCCATTTATGCAAACTACGGTAGAAGCTGGAAAAGGTGAGCATGGAGGTTTGTCCATAATGAAGACGGAATTTATTTTCCCGCAAATTCTGCAGGTCACTGGCGGCTAGGAATCCTTCCTGTTGTTAGGAACACCTTTCAGGAGCAGGTTCGTAGGAGCACTCCTGTTGTTAAGAGCACCTCTCAGGAACAGGTTGGTAGGGGCACTCACCGACTGGCTACTATCGCTAGCTGGCTACTATCGGCCTTTTGGAAGGCGAAGCCGTTCTTTTTCCTCTATCATAGTAATTGCTGGAATGACCATTGATCCAGACCCTCCATCCATATGATTTCTGCTCTTTCGTGCCATCGTTATTTATCACATAGTGGTAGACGCACGCGATTTACTCGAGAACACAGGAGCGTGAATGCTACATTTCGGGTAGCGTAATTATTTTCAACGAGGCACATAGTAAATTCAAATCACCAGCGAACGAACATATATAACTCGAGCAAGCTTCAATTACAAGCGAGAGCAAAAACTCTCCTCCAACAGTAGCGTTGAAAAATTATCTCCTCAGACTGCCAGCGAATTTTCCCAGAGGGTATGTTAAAAAGGCCCCTTGGCGATCCAAAACTATATGAATTTGTACTGAGTACAGGTCCTGAAGGGAACTATTCGGCGTTTTAATTTACCGTTGGCGAAGAAGGGGGAGAGAGGGGGAATCGAGGTACAACAGAAAAAAGGGGAAAACTTAAGGGGACCGTTAAGACTTTCGGAGAAATTCTTCTCGCCAAGGACCCTTACTCACACCCCCTGAAAAACAAACATTACCTTATATGGCTCGATGACCATCTCCTTCACTCTCTTACAACCCTTTGTAATTCGACCCGTGTTTCTCATCTGGGGCCCCAAGGCAGCAGTACCGTGTACAACTGTATCTTAAGGCCTAAACTTTCTATAGAATAGATTTTGCTTTAAACTATTATTATTATTATATGTGCCATAATATATACAATTAAATATCGGTATAATCAAATGATTAATTATGCCACTGTACAAATAAAACATAAGACAAAAATCTATTCAATATAATAATCTTTTCTTTTCTCTACCATTAAAACTATTTTAAGATTAAGTTAATGTAATGTTATGATGAATTTTGCCAATTCAACATAACATCGCCATTCTTTGTTGGACCAATCTTTGTATAATGGGAAGTTCTAATCATAATACCCACTGTCTCGGAGGTACTTCACCTTGTTCCAAACTAACAATTTGCTATGTTTTTGTAATGTGAATTAACAGTTTTATACAGTTAATTTCGACATTTGGTGCTCACTATACCTGCCAGAAACTGATCATGTGCCATTTGGCGAATAAGGGTTTTGCCAGGCACATGATGAGATGTAATGTAGATGTCAATTGCGTCATCAATGACTTCATTTAAGAGTCTGTTAGAGGAATATACGCGTTATCAGGTTTTAGGCTGGTTTAACGTAAATCGTTTTTAGGGTGGGTTGTGTAGGAAATCATATACCATATAAACTTCTCAGATGGTGGTTGGCCATGTTTTGGGACATCATCATGTTCTGGAGCCACGCGTGGAAAAATGTCTACTCTTGAGGGGGACTTATTTTTCACGCCCCCAACCACATTGTTTTGGTCGACAAAGCTTTATTTCCGCCCATTCAACTCCGATTTGGCACTACTTCTGGAGCGGCGCCCGGTGCCTCTCGACTCGCGCAGCCTAGGAAGCACTCCTGAATATCACCCGCTTTGAGGAAATACTATTCCATAATCCGATTACCTCATCGAAATAAAACAAGTAAGCAGATGTACTAATTAGTGACAACATGATCTTACAGATGTAACTCTTCTCAAAAGGATGAAAGGGGTCAACGAACGCAAACAAAGCGCTATTCACATATCGTCACACACACCTAAAATGCAATCGATTAAAATATGAATTGCGGAATCTTCCTAAAATCAGTAGAAGCACATCGCCCATTCAATATTCGCCGATGCCAAATGATCGCGAATTGTATATCCAGGAGAATCCCAAAACTTATTATAGATGGATAGCATTCATTGTTCAGAGAAATACTTCGTCGATTTATCGGCAAATTCCAGCTCGTTATTTTCAGATCTGTCACGCATTATTACTCGGGAACCTTTCCGAAACAAGTATAGTTAGGATTCCACGTGGGATTTATTATCCCATCACTTGGCATTAACGCGCTCTAGTGGAGATAACCAGCAATACTTCGATACTAATCCATAATTTCACAATAACTTCCATGATAAGTCTATGATCATTATTATCGTTACGACAATTAATATTTGCCTCGACAATCAATAATTACTGTAATCTGGGGTGACTTCGGTACAGAGTTTTGGACATTTTTCGTATTACTTTCTTTATGAATATTATATTTTTTATAACATTTTTCACTAAAAGTTGCGCCACTAGTAAGAAGTTTTTAGTTATGTTTTTGTATGCAAGAATAATTGTTTTGTAGCTTATCAGTAATGGAGAAAAACGAATGAAACATTGTCCCAAAGTAATAGATTAGTGTGCCCGAGGCCGCTGTAGTGGTCGAGTAGTCATAATGACGGACTCGCATCACGAAGTCCCGGTTTCGAACCCCACCGGGACATAGTGGTGTTCGGCTGAATTTGGTTTTCTGCGGTTCCCAACTTCGAGGTGCGAGTGCGAGCCGATCTCCCCGTTAAAAAGTCTCCCCACAGAAAGCAACAGACCGACAAACGGTACAAATATCCAACTCATTCTGAGTTGAATCGGAAGACTAGATAAATTGAACCAGAACACCCTCTAGCATTCATCAGAAACTAACAAAGCACAGCGCGTTATAACATAGCACGAGAAGATTAAGTAAATTAGTTTAATTCTGTTCAAGAAGATTAAGCAAAAAGAATACATTAGAATCTAGACTATCAGGCATAGTCTCTTGGCACCATGGCGTCGCCAAATAATCGGAAATGTCGCCAAACTTCGCCAAGTTTGTTGCCGATTCGGAGAGATTTACAGAGGGATGCATTAATTTCCATTTTTACTTAAGATAATGACTATTTACAGGCAAAAAAGACATAATAAACGATAAACAAGAACTATTTAGATATTTTTCGCAACAATATTTATATTTTTGGACTCTACTTTCTTCTGTAATAAATTTTTAAAACGTACGTACAATGCATATAACAGACATTTACATTACGCAGGTCAGTACTTTATACACAAATTTATACATAATGTAGATGTCTGGTATGTACTGTACTGCGCGTTATAAAAATTTATTGGTACACAGGTTAGTACTTTATACACAAATGTATGTGTACCAAGACGTCACAAAATACGAATAGGATCGGTTGTTGGTAATAAAATGGCGGTTTTTTGATGGCATGGTACGAATAGGAAGTGAGCATTTATTCGAACTCCTGCCTATCTAGTTTTTCTGTTATCCGGCCCGCCCTTCCACCACATTACGCCGGAAAGACTCGATTTTACTGTACTAAGAAAAGCGACGATCGAAAATTTCTTTAAATTTATATAAAATATAAATTTCTTAAATTTATATAAAATACAAAATGAGAATTTTTTTCGATTCTATTCATAGTTTTCCCGACCACTTTTATTCTTCTGCATCCATACACGGGATTTCCATTTATCTGTTAAGGACAGTGAGATGATATATATATATATTTTTTTTTTTGGGACCCATAAACGGTTCTGATGACGTTGAAGAAAAAAACTTGCGTTATTTCTCTCTTCCATCTCATACAAAAGCATGGAAACCATTTCAGGTATGCATCCGATTCGCTGGTGAATAGTCCTATTTTTAGCAAATTTCTCGCATTCGTCATCTTTCCTGGAATCTGTTATTTTGTTTTCCTCTTGGTAACTGTCTTTCCTATTTTGTGTGCGCGTGTCTACACGGTTTAGTTTATTCCTATATTCGTTCGTATTTTTTTTTACCCAGGGACGAAAATAATGGCTGTCTAACTGCGTTTATGACGGTTTCTATGAAAAAGTTTCTTCTCCGGATTTCTTCTCTGTGTTAACAGTTGGGGGACAAGAAAGAAAATAATTTTGATACTTGGAAAAATATTTAAGGAATTTTTTTTTTCATTTCACTTTTTTTTTAAAGAATGAACAATACGGAGTTAATATATCAGCAAAAAATATATATACAGGGTGTCCTGTAAGCGATAATACGGTCTTTATCTCATCAACCGTTTGTCGTAGAGCTATGATTCCAGTTTAAGGAATGCTCAACAGGCGTTTTATGGACATTGTGTAATACTTTCTCATGCATATATAGTTTTTGTAATTACATTTTTAATTAGGAGTTGGTTGCTGTATTTTAGAAACATATGATATCCATATTTGTTATGGGCGTTTTTTTTCTAAGTCACTTCGTTGGGCATTTTGCCTGTTGTGGCTTTGTATTAGAATTTGTATAAAAATTACCCTGTATCAGTTTTAGCAGTGAAAATACAGTGTGTCACAAAATAAAAAAAAACGAAATTTTCTTACGGTCCCTGTCCTCCAACTTCCAGTTGTCCTTGTTTGTTGGCCTCAGGATACACAGGGCAACAGAAAAAATGTCGTTTCCAAGTAGGTATGAAATATTCACTGAGATATTTGAATTCAAAATCGAAGAAAAGCCGGGAAAAGACACCGTAAAAAAAAAGGAGATAAAGGAGCGTTAGTTTTTGATGTTATTCCTCAACTTTTTTCCGGTTTTTGAATTAAAACATCTCAGTTAAAACGGGATATTTCTTTTTTTTTTGTTGGGATCAAAAAAAGACTGCGCAACAACTTTCTAATTGGAAGTTGAAGGCAAAGTATAATAATTTAGATATTTTATTTTGTGACACACTGTATTCTCACTCTCAAAACTGGCACAGCGTAATTTTTGAAAGCCTTTTGAGCATATTTAAATCGAAATCATATCTCTACGACAGGCAGTTTATGAGTAAAGGCCACATTAGCACTTACATGACACCCTGTATACATTGGAATAATTTGTTAATTTAAAGAAAAAAATACTCATAATTGTGTAATAAACATGAAGGATAAATGTTAGAAAATACGTAAAATTTCTCAATTTTGATAAACGGAAGAGAATAATTTATTCAAGAATTTTCGTACTCTTTCGTTGAATATCAGCAATAATTTGAAGACACCTAATGATCTCTAACCCACCAGTGTACGGGTGAGAGAATGTTCCGTAAGTGCACGGAATACTGGTCCCTTACACCCATACTGAACTATATGCTACATAAAACTTTTATACGGTTTCTATCTATAATATTTTGATACATTTATTATTACATCATTTTAGTTACAATATCAACATAGAATGAGTGTAAGTACCCATTGTTGTACGTTTTTATAGTAAACTTTCTCTAATACTCAGCGCTGAATTAGTTTTCTTGAATTACTGGAACTATTGGAAAAAACGAGAGACCATTATAAAGGAATGAACTATTATGCATAATACTGGCAGCATAAGAAAGTGACAAACCATAGTAAAGGCATATGCATGTCTGAAACGCATTGCTAGGGAACGATCCACAGTAACCACAGTAGACATTCTGGAAGTGATTGTTGAGGCCCAGGAACCATTGTTTCCCCGGTAGTTTTTTTGCATAGCTCTGACAAAGTTTTAAAGTAGCATATCGTTCAAGACGAACCCATTTTGGTATACATGCAAAATTTGGCGAAAATCGGCCTAAAATTGGAGATTTGTATAGAAACACACACACACACACACACACACACACACACAAGAGAGGGAGGAGAGAGAGATACAATCGATTTTATATATGTATAGATTTCAATTAACAAATTTGTATTAAATACTCATTATACTCTAAAAGATAAAAACAATAAAATTATTTTACTGTATGTGAAATAAACCTTATAATATGAAAATATATACATTCATATCTGATTTATAGGCCGGCATTACACTCTAAATTTTGATAAAACTTGAAAAATTCAACCAATAAGCGTATCGGTTATATTCGAGCGAATGCAAGAAATTGAAGACCTCGACGTTTCAAGATGAACAGACGTACATTTTCCCGCTGAGCAACCGAGAGCTAAGATTTGGTATCCAACCCAAGTGGGATCCTCTGTCAGCGTTATTAGCGGTTAAATATATTTTTTAATCTGAGGATGACACCCATTATGTGTCGAAATGCATTAGGAGTTTTTGTATTTTTTTCGTGTACCTTGCCTTTTATCCGTTGGCGACTCCTTAATGTAAGAAGTGTTTTCAAGAATGCAAGTTTGCACAATACAAAGTATTGTGTGTTCTTTTTTTTAATCACCCTGTATCTTAACAATACATACGGTTATAATGATGATTCCAGTCTCAAAAACCAGCCGATAGGTGGCGCTGACTTACACAAGTGAAAAAAAGAACAGATACGCAAATAACTAACTGAATGCCTTAAAATCGCTTATTACAGCAGTACGTGTCCCACATGACCACCACCACAGGAGATAACGCAACGCATTGCAGGCGAGTCACAAATCCAACAAAGCTTTATCCATCGCACTCAGCATCTTTGCTCACATACACGATTTAGAACGGCGAACTGGTTGTAGATTAGCGCAAGTTCTTATAACCGTCTCATTTGCATATTTCCACCGAAGTCGCTCGTACCAACGGCCGTATTTTGAGTTTTTTTTCCTGTTTAAAAAAATTCCCGTGACCTAGCGATGCTAACGCTGCAGCAAACCGTTTTTTTAATTCCGGTTACTTTTCCGGTGTTTATTCATTTTTAAAGTTTCTACGGACTTTTCGCCCACCCTGTATATTGCATTTCATTGATACATCAAACCTCGCGATAGAAACGCCAATAATGATTCACCGGGTTTCGTTCGTTGCTCTTGCTTAAATATCAGAACACATCACAAAAAGGTATTTGAACACTTTCCGGGGTTGGTCAGATTTCATCGAGAAGGTCTTTTTCTCTTATTTGAGAAAGAAAACGATGCTCAGACGTGGTTCTAAGGATGTGTATGATTTTTTGTTTTTCATGTGTGACGGGATATCGATTTTTATTTCCTCCAGCTTATGCGCAACAGCTTTTCCTCCTTACATTTTTCTTCCCGCTACTGAGTCAAACATAAGTACGAAAAATACCAGAGCTTCTCTCCGTCTCAAACTTGGCCGATCAGAGGAAAAGCAAACAAAACTGCAAGATGAGAGCAGATTACAGTGTTCGACTATGGCAAGACTATTAATTTTTAATAATAATTTTGATCTTTAATAATGGTTTTTAATTACAAAAATCTCAACAATGATTTAATTACTGGTGATTTTTTTTAATAATGCAAAGCTCTCAACAATGATTCAATTCCTAGTGATTTTTAATAATGCAAATCTCAACAATGATTCAATTGCTAGTGATTTTTGATCATCATTTGATCATTTTTGTCGCACCACGGTCATTTTCTGCACACGAGGGCTAATTAGACCGGGACCTACAATTAATTGCCGATTCCGAACGGCAGGCTTGTTTTTTTATACTCATCGAGAGGTTGGTGCGCTAATGCCTCGATGGGGGAACACCCTTCGGTAGCAATTTTTTGCTGTGGTCAAGTCACCGATTTTGTTGTACCCCTGCGTCAGGAAAGTTTTCTGACAAGGACGAACCGGGTATCGAACTCGCGACACCACTAAACATCCTTTGGTACTTCAGGCGAGCATCTTATCGACCTGGTTACCGCACCCAGTGATTTTTAATAATGCAAATCTCAAAAATGATTAAATTACTAGTGATTTTTTAATAATGCAAATCTCAACAGTTATTCGGTGTTAAATAATGACTTTCATGAATGCAAATTTCAACAGTGATTTGATGTTTTTAAGAAATCAGAATTTCTCTCTCTCTCTCTGAGGATGCAAAATTTAAAGAAAATCACTGCTTTCTCCTCTCCATTATGGTGTCACCGTTTTCTCTTTTCCATTATGGAATCACAGTTTTCTCTTCTAAATTATGGGATCACTCTTTTGTCTTCTCCATTATGGAATCACACTTATCTCTCCCTCATTATGGAATCACACTTATCTCTCCTTCATTATCGAATCACACTTATCTCTCCTTCATTATGGAATCGCCATTTTCTCTTCTCCATTATCGAATCACCGTCTCCCCTCTTTCATTATTCTTTTATAGAATCACCGTTTTCACTTCTTCATTATGTAATCGCCTTTTTCTCTTCTCCATTATGGAATCACCGTTTTTTCTTCTCCAATAAGGAATCACCGTTTTCTCTTCTTCATTATGGAATCCTCGTTTTCTCTTCTCTATTATGGAATCACTGTTTCTCTTCTCCATTATGGAATCACACTTATCTCTCCTTCATTATGGAATCACCGTTCTCTCTTCTCGATCAAGGAATCACACTTATCTCTCCTTAAGTATGGAATCACACTTATCTCTCCTTAAGTATGGAATCACACTTATCTCTCCTTAAGTATGGAATCACACTTATCTCTCCTTAAGTATGAAATCACACTTATCTCTCCTTAAGTATGGAATCACACTTATCTCTCCTTAAGTATGGAATCACACTTATCTCTCCTTAAGTATGGAATCACACTTATCTCTCCTTAAGTATGGAATCACACTTATCTCTCCTGCATTATGGAACCACCGTATTCCCTTCTCCATTATGGAATCACCGTTTTCTCTTTTCCATTATGGAATCCCTGCTTTCTCTTCTCCATTATGGAATCCCTGCTTTCTCTTCTCCATTATGGAATCACACTTATGTCTCTTTCATTGTGGAATCACCTTGTTCTCTTCTCCTTTATGGAATCACCGTGTTCTCTCCTTCATTAAGGAATCACCGTGTTTTCTCCTTCATTAAGGAATCACACTTATCTCTCCTTCATTATGGAATCACACTTATCTCTCCCTGATTATGGAATCACACTTATCTCTCCCTGATTATGGAATCAACGTTTTCTCTCATTCATTATGGAATCACAGTTATCTCTGCTTCATTATGGAATCACCGTAATCACTTCTCCACTATGGAATCAACGTTTTCTGTCCTTCATTATGGAATCACAGTTTTTTCTTCTAAATTATGGAATCACCATTTTCTCTTTTTCATTATGGAATCATCGTGTTCTCTTCTCCATTATAGAATCACACTTATCTCTCCTACATTATAAAATCACCGATTTCTCTTCTCCATTATGGAATCACCGTTTTACTCTTCTGCATTTTGGAATCACTGTTTTCTCTTCTGCATTATGCACTCATCTCTCCTTAAGTATGGAATCACACTTATCTCTCTTTAAGAAGGGAATCACAATTATTTTTCCTTAAGTATGGAACCACGCTTATCTCTCCTTCATTATGGAATCACCGTTTTCTCTTCTCCATTTTGGAATATACACTTTTCTCTACTTCATTATGGAATCACCCTATTCTCTTCTCCATTGTGGAATGAACGTTTTCTCTCCTTCATTATGGAATGAACGTTTTCCCTTCTTCATTATGGAATCAGACTTGTCTCTAATTCATTATAGAATCATCGTTTTATCTCCTCCATTATGGAATCACCGTATTCTCTTCTCCATTATGGAATCACCGTTTTCTCTTCTCTATTCTATAATCACACTTATGTCTCCTTTATTATGGAATCACACTTATGTATCCTTTATTATGGAATCACACTTATCTCTCCTTCATTATGGAATCACCGTTTTCTCTTCTCCATTTTGGAATCACACTTTTCTCTACTTCATTATAGAATCACCATTTTCTCCTCTTTATTATAGAATCACCGTTCTCTCTTCTCCATTATGGAATCACTGTTTTCTCTTCTCCATTATGAAATCACACTTATCTCTCCTTTATTATGGAATCACAGTTATCTCTGCTTCATTATGGAATCACCGTATTCTCTTCTCCATTAGGGAATCAACGTTTTCTCTCCTTCATTATGGAATCAACCTTTTTATCTCCTTCATTATGGAATCAGACTTATCTCTCCTTCATTATGGAAATCACTGTATTCTCTTCTCCATTATGGAATCACAATTTTCTCTTCTCCATTATGGAATCACACTTATGTCTCCTTCATTATGGAATCTCCGTGTTCTCTTCTCCTTTATGGAATCACCGTGATCTCTCCTCCTTTATGGAATCACACTTATCTTTCCTTCATTATGGAATTACACTTATCTCTCTCTGAATATGAAATCACCGTTTTCTCTCCTTCATTATGGAATCACAGTTATATCTGCTTCATTATGGAATCACCGTAATCTCTTCTCCATTATGGAATCAACGTTTTCTGTCCTTCATTATGGAATCATCGTTTTCTCTTCTCCATTATGGAATCACACTAATCTCTTCTACATTATAAAATCACCGATTTCTCTTCTCCATTGTGAAATCACCGTGTTACTCTTCTGCATTTTGGAATCACTGTTTTCTCTTCTGCATTAAGGAATCACACTTATCTCTCCTTCATTATGGAATCACTGTTTTCTCTTCTCCATTATAGAATCACCGTTTTCTCTTCTTTATTATGGAATTGCCGTTTTCCCTTCTCCATTATGGAATCACTGTTTTCTCTTCTCCATGATGGAATGAACGTTTTCTCTACTTCATTATGGAATCACCGTATTCTCTTCTCCATGATGGAATGAACGTTTTCTCTACTTCATTATGGAATCACCGTATTCTCTTCTCCATGATGGAATGAACGTTTTCTCTACTTCATTATGGAATCACCGTGTTCTCTCCTTCATTATGGAATCACAGTTATCTCTGCTTCATTATGGAATCACCGTAATCTCTTCTACATTATAGAATCAACGTTTTCTGTCCTTCATTATGGGATCACAGTTTTATCTTCTCCATTATGGAATCACCATTTTCTCTTCTTCATTTTGGAATCACTGTTTTCTCTTCTGCATTATGGAATCACACTCATCTCTCCTTAAGTATGGAATCACACTTATCTCTCTTTAAGAATGGAATCACAATTATTTTTCCTTAAGTATGGAATAACACTTATCTCTCCTTCATTATGGAATCACCGTAATCTCTTCTCCATTATGGAATGAACGTTTTCTGCCCTTCATTATGGAATCACAGGTTTATCTTCTCCATTATGGAATCACCATTTTCTCTTCTTCATTATGGAATCATCGTTTTCTCTTCTCCATTATGGAATCACACTTATCTCTCCTACATTATAGAATCACCGATTTCTCTTCTCCATTATGGAATCACCGTTTTACTCTACTGCATTTTGGAATCACTGTTTTCTCTTCTGCATTATGGAATCACACTCATCTCTCCTTAAGTATGGAATCACACTTATCTCTCTTTAAGAATGGAATCATAATTATTTTTCCTTAAGTATGGAATCACACTTTACTCTTCTCCATTATGGAATGAACGTTTTCTCTCCTTCATTATGGAATCAGACTTATCTCTCCTTCATTATGGAATTACCGTATTCCCTTCTCCATTATGGAACCAGCGTATTCTCTTCTCCATTATGGAATCACCGTTTTTCTTCTCCATTATGGAATCACTGTTTTCGCTTCTCCATTATGGAATCACTGTTTTCTCTTCTCCATTATGGAATCACACTTATCTCTCCTACATTATAGAATCACCGATTTCTCTTCTCCATTATGGAATCACCGTTTTACTCTACTGCATTTTGGAATCACTGTTTTCTCTTCTGCATTATGGAATCACACTCATCTCTCCTTAAGTATGGAATCACACTTTACTCTCCTTCATTATGGAATCACCGTATTCTCTTCTCCATTATGGAATGAACGTTTTCTCTCCTTCATTATGGAATCAGACTTATCTCTCCTTCATTATGGAATTACCGTATTCCCTTCTCCATTATGGAACCAGCGTATTCTCTTCTCCATTATGGAATCACCGTTTTATCTTCTCCATTATGGAATCACTGTTTTCGCTTCTCCATTATGGAATTACTGTTTTCTCTTCTCCATTATGGAATCACACTTATGTCTCCTTTATTATGGAATGACCTTGTTCTCTTCTCCTTTATGGAATCACCGTGTTCTCTACTTCATTATGGAATCACAGTTATCTCTGCTTCATTATGGAATCACCGTAATCTCTTCTCCATTATGGAATCAACGTTTTCTGTCCTTCATTATGGAATCATCGTTTTCTCTTCTCCATTATGGAATCACACTAATCTCTTCTACATTATAAAATCACCGATTTCTCTTCTCCATTGTGAAATCACCGTGTTACTCTTCTGCATTTTGGAATCACTGTTTTCTCTTCTGCATTAAGGAATCACACTTATCTCTCCTTCATTATGGAATCACTGTTTTCTCTTCTCCATTATAGAATCACCGTTTTCTCTTCTTTATTATGGAATTGCCGTTTTCCCTTCTCCATTATGGAATCACTGTTTTCTCTTCTCCATGATGGAATGAACGTTTTCTCTACTTCATTATGGAATCACCGTATTCTCTTCTCCATGATGGAATGAACGTTTTCTCTACTTCATTATGGAATCACCGTATTCTCTTCTCCATGATGGAATGAACGTTTTCTCTACTTCATTATGGAATCACCGTGTTCTCTCCTTCATTATGGAATCACAGTTATCTCTGCTTCATTATGGAATCACCGTAATCTCTTCTACATTATAGAATCAACGTTTTCTGTCCTTCATTATGGGATCACAGTTTTATCTTCTCCATTATGGAATCACCATTTTCTCTTCTTCATTTTGGAATCACTGTTTTCTCTTCTGCATTATGGAATCACACTCATCTCTCCTTAAGTATGGAATCACACTTATCTCTCTTTAAGAATGGAATCACAATTATTTTTCCTTAAGTATGGAATAACACTTATCTCTCCTTCATTATGGAATCACCGTAATCTCTTCTCCATTATGGAATGAACGTTTTCTGCCCTTCATTATGGAATCACAGGTTTATCTTCTCCATTATGGAATCACCATTTTCTCTTCTTCATTATGGAATCATCGTTTTCTCTTCTCCATTATGGAATCACACTTATCTCTCCTACATTATAGAATCACCGATTTCTCTTCTCCATTATGGAATCACCGTTTTACTCTACTGCATTTTGGAATCACTGTTTTCTCTTCTGCATTATGGAATCACACTCATCTCTCCTTAAGTATGGAATCACACTTATCTCTCTTTAAGAATGGAATCATAATTATTTTTCCTTAAGTATGGAATCACACTTTACTCTTCTCCATTATGGAATGAACGTTTTCTCTCCTTCATTATGGAATCAGACTTATCTCTCCTTCATTATGGAATTACCGTATTCCCTTCTCCATTATGGAACCAGCGTATTCTCTTCTCCATTATGGAATCACCGTTTTTCTTCTCCATTATGGAATCACTGTTTTCGCTTCTCCATTATGGAATCACTGTTTTCTCTTCTCCATTATGGAATCACACTTATCTCTCCTACATTATAGAATCACCGATTTCTCTTCTCCATTATGGAATCACCGTTTTACTCTACTGCATTTTGGAATCACTGTTTTCTCTTCTGCATTATGGAATCACACTCATCTCTCCTTAAGTATGGAATCACACTTTACTCTCCTTCATTATGGAATCACCGTATTCTCTTCTCCATTATGGAATGAACGTTTTCTCTCCTTCATTATGGAATCAGACTTATCTCTCCTTCATTATGGAATTACCGTATTCCCTTCTCCATTATGGAACCAGCGTATTCTCTTCTCCATTATGGAATCACCGTTTTATCTTCTCCATTATGGAATCACTGTTTTCGCTTCTCCATTATGGAATTACTGTTTTCTCTTCTCCATTATGGAATCACACTTATGTCTCCTTTATTATGGAATGACCTTGTTCTCTTCTCCTTTATGGAATCACCGTGTTCTCTACTTCATTATGGAATCACAGTTATCTCTGCTTCATTATGGAACCACCGTAATCTCTTCTCCATTGTGGAATGAACGTTTTCTCTCCTTCATTATGGAATGAACGTTTTCCCTTCTTCATTATGGAATCAGACTTGTCTCTAATTCATTATAGAATCATCGTTTTATCTCCTCCATTATGGAATCACCGTATTCTCTTCTCCATTATGGAATCACCGTTTTCTCTTCTCTATTCTATAATCACACTTATGTCTCCTTTATTATGGAATCACACTTATGTATCCTTTATTATGGAATCACACTTATCTCTCCTTCATTATGGAATCACCGTTTTCTCTTCTCCATTTTGGAATCACACTTTTCTCTACTTCATTATGGAATCACCCTATTCTCTTCTCCATTATGGAATGAACGTTTTCTCTCCTTCATTATGGAATGAACGTTTTCCCTATATTATGGCATCACAGTTTTCTTTTCTCCATTATAGAATCACCATTTTCTCCTCTTTATTATAGAATCACCGTTCTCTCTTCTCCATTATGGAATCACCGTATTCTCTTCTCCATTAGGGAATCAACGTTTTCTCTCCTTCATTATGGAATCAACCTTTTTATCTCCTTCATTATGGAATCAGACTTATCTCTCCTTCATTATGGAAATCACTGTATTCTCTTCTCCATTATGGAATCACAATTTTCTCTTCTCCATTATGGAATCACACTTATGTCTCCTTCATTATGGAATCTCCGTGTTCTCTTCTCCTTTATGGAATCACCGTGATCTCTCCTCCTTTATGGAATCACACTTATCTTTCCTTCATTATGGAATTACACTTATCTCTCTCTGAATATGAAATCACCGTTTTCTCTCCTTCATTATGGAATCACAGTTATATCTGCTTCATTATGGAATCACCGTAATCTCTTCTCCATTATGGAATCAACGTTTTCTGTCCTTCATTATGGAATCATCGTTTTCTCTTCTCCATTATGGAATCACACTAATCTCTTCTACATTATAAAATCACCGATTTCTCTTCTACATTATAAAATCACCGATTTCTCTTCTCCATTGTGAAATCACCGTGTTACTCTTCTGCATTTTGGAATCACTGTTTTCTCTTCTGCATTAAGGAATCACACTTATCTCTCCTTCATTATGGAATCACTGTTTTCTCTTCTCCATTATAGAATCACCGTTTTCTCTTCTTTATTATGGAATTGCCGTTTTCCCTTCTCCATTATGGAATCACTGTTTTCTCTTCTCCATGATGGAATGAACGTTTTCTCTACTTCATTATGGAATCACCGTATTCTCTTCTCCATGATGGAATGAACGTTTTCTCTACTTCATTATGGAATCACCGTATTCTCTTCTCCATGATGGAATGAACGTTTTCTCTACTTCATTATGGAATCACCGTGTTCTCTCCTTCATTATGGAATCACAGTTATCTCTGCTTCATTATGGAATCACCGTAATCTCTTCTACATTATAGAATCAACGTTTTCTGTCCTTCATTATGGGATCACAGTTTTATCTTCTCCATTATGGAATCACCATTTTCTCTTCTTCATTTTGGAATCACTGTTTTCTCTTCTGCATTATGGAATCACACTCATCTCTCCTTAAGTATGGAATCACACTTATCTCTCTTTAAGAATGGAATCACAATTATTTTTCCTTAAGTATGGAATCACACTTATCTCTCCTTCATTATGGAATCACCGTAATCTCTTCTCCATTATGGAATGAACGTTTTCTGCCCTTCATTATGGAATCACAGGTTTATCTTCTCCATTATGGAATCACCATTTTCTCTTCTTCATTATGGAATCATCGTTTTCTCTTCTCCATTATGGAATCACACTTATCTCTCCTACATTATAGAATCACCGATTTCTCTTCTCCATTAAGGAATCACCGTTTTCTCCTCTTTATTATAGAATCACCGTTCTCTCTTCTCCATTATGGAATCACTGTTTTCTCTTCTCCATTATGAAATCACACTTATCTCTCCTTTATTGTGGAATCACAGTTATCTCTGCTTCATTATGGAATCACCGTATTCTCTTCTCCATTAGGGAATCAACGTTTTCTCTCCTTCATTATGGAATCAACCTTTTTATCTCCTTCATTATGGAATCAGACTTATCTCTCCCTCATTATGGAAATCACTGTATTCTCTTCTCCATTATGGAATCACAGTTTTCTCTTCTCCATTATGGAATCACAGTTTTCTCTTCTCCATGATGGAATCACACTTATGTCTAATTCATTATGGAATCTCCGTGTTCTCTTCTCCTTTATGGAATCACACATATCTTTCCTTCATTATGGAATTACACTTATCTCTCCCTGAATAAGAAATCACCGTTTTCTCTCCTTCATTATGGAATCACAGTTATATCTGCTTCATTATGGAATCACCGTAATCTCTTCTCCATTATGGAATCAACGTTTTCTGTCCTTCATTATGGAATCATCGTTTTCTCTTCTCCATTATGGAATCACACTAATCTCTTCTACATTATAAAATCACCGATTTCTCTTCTCCATTGTGAAATCACCGTGTTACTCTTCTGCATTTTGGAATCACTGTTTTCTCTTCTGCATTAAGGAATCACACTTATCTCTCCTTCATTATGGAATCACTGTTTTCTCTTCTCCATTATAGAATCACCGTTTTCTCTTCTTTATTATGGAATTGCCGTTTTCCCTTCTCCATTATGGAATCACTGTTTTCTCTTCTCCATGATGGAATGAACGTTTTCTCTACTTCATTATGGAATCACCGTATTCTCTTCTCCATGATGGAATGAACGTTTTCTCTACTTCATTATGGAATCACCGTATTCTCTTCTCCATGATGGAATGAACGTTTTCTCTACTTCATTATGGAATCACCGTGTTCTCTCCTTCATTATGGAATCACAGTTATCTCTGCTTCATTATGGAATCACCGTAATCTCTTCTACATTATAGAATCAACGTTTTCTGTCCTTCATTATGGGATCACAGTTTTATCTTCTCCATTATGGAATCACCATTTTCTCTTCTTCATTTTGGAATCACTGTTTTCTCTTCTGCATTATGGAATCACACTCATCTCTCCTTAAGTATGGAATCACACTTATCTCTCTTTAAGAATGGAATCACAATTATTTTTCCTTAAGTATGGAATCACACTTATCTCTCCTTCATTATGGAATCACCGTAATCTCTTCTCCATTATGGAATGAACGTTTTCTGCCCTTCATTATGGAATCACAGGTTTATCTTCTCCATTATGGAATCACCATTTTCTCTTCTTCATTATGGAATCATCGTTTTCTCTTCTCCATTATGGAATCACACTTATCTCTCCTACATTATAGAATCACCGATTTCTCTTCTCCATTATGGAATCACCGTTTTACTCTACTGCATTTTGGAATCACTGTTTTCTCTTCTGCATTATGGAATCACACTCATCTCTCCTTAAGTATGGAATCACACTTATCTCTCTTTAAGAATGGAATCATAATTATTTTTCCTTAAGTATGGAATCACACTTTACTCTTCTCCATTATGGAATGAACGTTTTCTCTCCTTCATTATGGAATCAGACTTATCTCTCCTTCATTATGGAATTACCGTATTCCCTTCTCCATTATGGAACCAGCGTATTCTCTTCTCCATTATGGAATCACCGTTTTTGTTCTCCATTATGGAATCACTGTTTTCGCTTCTCCATTATGGAATCACTGTTTTCTCTTCTCCATTATGGAATCACACTTATCTCTCCTACATTATAGAATCACCGATTTCTCTTCTCCATTATGGAATCACCGTTTTACTCTACTGCATTTTGGAATCACTGTTTTCTCTTCTGCATTATGGAATCACACTCATCTCTCCTTAAGTATGGAATCACACTTTACTCTCCTTCATTATGGAATCACCGTATTCTCTTCTCCATTATGGAATGAACGTTTTCTCTCCTTCATTATGGAATCAGACTTATCTCTCCTTCATTATGGAATTACCGTATTCCCTTCTCCATTATGGAACCAGCGTATTCTCTTCTCCATTATGGAATCACCGTTTTATCTTCTCCATTATGGAATCACTGTTTTCGCTTCTCCATTATGGAATTACTGTTTTCTCTTCTCCATTATGGAATCACACTTATGTCTCCTTTATTATGGAATGACCTTGTTCTCTTCTCCTTTATGGAATCACCGTGTTCTCTACTTCATTATGGAATCACAGTTATCTCTGCTTCATTATGGAACCACCGTAATCTCTTCTCCATTATAGAATCACCGTAATCTCTTCTCCATTACGGAATCATCGTTTTTTCTTCTCCATTATGGAATCACAATTTTCTCTTCTTCATTATGGAATCATCGTTTTCTCTTCTCCATTATGGACTCACACTTATCTCTCCTACATTATAAGATAACCGATTTCTCTTCTCCATTATGGAATCACCGTTTTACACTTCTGCATTTTGGAATCACTGTTTTCTCTTCTGCATTATGGAATCACACTCATCACTCCTTAAGTATGGAATCACACTTATCTCTCTTTAAGAATGGAATCACAATTATTTTTTCTCAAGTATGGAATCACACTTATCTCTCCTTCATTATGGAATCACACTTATCTCTCCTTCATTATGGAATCACCGTATTCTCTTCTCCATTATGGAATGAACGTTTTCTCTCCTTCATCATGGAATCAGACTTATCTCTCCTTCATTATGGAATTATCGTTTTATCTCCTCCATTACGGAATCACCGTATTCCCTTCTCTATTATGGAACCAGCGTATTCTCTTCTCCATTATGGAATCACCGTTTCCTCTTCTCCATTAAAGAATCACTATTTTCTCTTCTCCATTATGGAATCTTTGTTTTCTTTTCTCCCTTATCGAATCACACTTATGTCTCCTTCATTATGCAATCACACTTATCTCTCCCTGATTATGGAATCACCGTTTTCTCTCTTTAATTATCGAATCACAGTTATCTCTGCTTCATTATGGAATCACCGTAATCTCTTCTCCATTATGGAATTAACGTTTTCTATCCTTCATTATGGAATCACACTTATGTCTCCTTCATTATGAAATCACCGTGTTCTCTCCTCCTTTATGGAATAACAATTATCTTTCCTTCATTATGGAATCACACTTTTCTCTCCTTCTTTATGGAATCACAGTTATCTCTGCCTCATCATGGAATCACCGTATTCTCTTCTTCATTATGGAATCACAGTTTTCTTTTCTCCATTATAGAATCACCGTTTTCTCTTCTTTATTATACAATCACCGTTTTCTCTTCTCCGTTATGGAATCACTGCTTTCTGTTGTCAATTCTGGAATTACACCTATCTCTAATATATTTTGGAATCACAGTTATCTCTGCTTCATTATGGAATCACCGTATTCTCTTCTCCATTAGGGAATCACTGTTTTCTTTTCTCCCTCATGGAATCACACTTATGTCTCCTTCATTATGGAATCCTCGTGTTCTCTTCTCCTTTATGGAATCACTGTTTTCTTTTCTCCCTTATGGAATCACACTTATGTCTCCTTCATTATGGAATCACCGTGTTCTCTTCTCCTTTATGGAATCACCGTGTTCTCTCCTGCTTTATGGAATCACACTTATCGCTCCTTCATTATGGAATCACACTTATCTGTCCCTGATTATGGAATCACCGTTTTCTCTCTTTAATTATCGAATCACAGTTATCTCTGCTTCATTATGGAATCACCGTAATCTCTTCTCCATTACGGAATTAACGTTTTCTCTCCTTCATTATGGAATCAGACTTATGCTTTCTTCATTATGGAATCACCGTTTACTCTCCTCCATTATGGAATCACCGTATTCTCTTCTCCATTATGGAATCACAGTTTTCTCTTCTTCATTAAGGAATTACACTTATGTCTCCTTCATTATGAAATCACCGTGTTCTCTTCTCCTTCATGGAATCACCGTGTTCTCTCCTCCTTTATGGAATCACACTTATCTTTCCTTCATTATGGAATCACACTTATCTTTCCTTCATTATGGAATCACACTTATCTTTCCTTCATTATGGAATCACACTTATCTTTCCTTCATTATGGAATCACCGTTTTCTCTCGTTCATTATGGAATCACAGTTATCTCTGCTTCATTATGGAATCACCGTAATCTCTTCTCCATTATGGAATCAATGTTTTCTCTTCTCCATTACGGAATGACCATTTTCTCTTCTTCATTATGGAATCATCGTTTTTTCTTCTCCATTATGGAATTACACTTATCTCTTCTACATTATAAAGTCACCGATTTCTCTTCTCCATTATGGAATCAGCGTTTAACACTTCTGCATTTTGGAATCACTGTTTTCTCTTCTCCATTATGGAATCACACTTATGTCTCCGTCATTATGGAATCGCCTTGTTCTGTTCTCCTTTATGGAATCACCGTGTTCTCTCCTTCATTATGGAATCACAGTTATCTCTGTTTCATTATGGAATCACCGTTTTCTCTCCTTCACTATGGAATCACAGTTTTCTCTGCTTCATTATGGAATCACCGTAATCTCTTCCCCATTAAGGAATCACCGTAATCTCTTCTCCATTATAGAATCATCGTAATCTCTTCTCCATTACGGAATCAACGTTTTCTGTACTTCATTATGGAATCACAGTTTTTTCTTCTCCATTATGGAATCACCATTTTCTCTTCTCCATCATGGAATCACACTTATCTCTCCTACATTATAAAATCACCGACTTCTCTTCTCTATTATGGAATCACCGTTTTACTCTTCTGCATTTTGGAATCACCGTTTTCTCTTCTGCATTATGGAATCACACTCATCTCTGCTTAAGTATGGAATCACACTTATCTCTCTTCAAGAATGGAATCACAATTATTTTTCTTCAAGTATGGAATCACGCTTATCTCTCCTTCATTATGGAATCACCTTATTCTCTTCTCCATTATGGAATGAACGTTTTCTCTCCTTTATTATGGAATGAACGTTTTCTCTCCTTCATTATGGAATCAGACTTATCTCTCCTTCATTATGGAATTACCGTATTCCCTTCTCCATTATGGAACCAGCGTATTCTCTTCTCCATTATGGAATCACCGTTTTCTCTTCTCCATTATGGAATCACTGTTTTCGCTTCTCCATTATGGAATTACTGTTTTCTCTTCTCCATTATGGAATCACACTTATGTCTCCTTTATTATTTAATGACCTTGTTCTCTTCTCCTTTATGGAATCACCGTGTTCTCTCCTTCATTATGGAATCACAGTTATCTCTGCTTCATTATGGAATCACCGTAATCTCTTCCCCATTATGGAATCACCGTAATCTCTTCTCCATTGCGGAATCACCGTTTTATCTCCTCCATTATGGAATCACCGTATTTTCTTCTCCATTACGGAATCACCGTTTTTTCTTCTCCATTATGGAATCACAATTTTCTCTTCTTCATTATGGAATCATCGTTTTCTCTTCTCCATTATGGACTCACACTTATCTCTCCTACATTATAAGATAACCGATTTCTCTTCTCCATTATGGAATCACCGTTTTACTCTTCTGCATTTTGGAATCACCGTTTTTTCTTCTTTGTTATGGAATTTTTGTTTTCTCTTCTCCATTATGGAATAACTGTTTTCTCTTCTCTATTATGGAATCACACTTATCTCTCCTTCATTATGGAATCACCGTATTCTCTTCTCCATGATAGAATGAAAGTTTTCTCTACTTCATTATGGAATCACCGTTTTCTCTCCTTCATTATGGAATCACAGTTAGCTCTGCTTCATAATGGAATCACCGTAATCTCTTCTCCGTTAGCGAATCAACGTTTTCTGTCCTCCATTATGGAATCACAGTTTTTTCTTCTCCATTATGGAATCTTCGTTTTCTCTTCTCCAATATCGAATCACACATATCTCTCCTACATTATAAAATGACCGATTTCTCTTCTTCATTATGGGATCACCGTTTTACTCTTCTGCATTTTGTAATCACTGTTTCCTCTTCTCCATTGTAGAATCACTGTTTTCTCTTCTATATTATGGAATCACACTTATCTCTCCTTCATTATGGAATCACCGTAATCTCTTCTCCATTATGGAATCAATGTTTTCTCTTCTCCATTACGGAATCACCGTTTTCTCTCCTTCATTATGGAATCATCGTTTTTTCTTCTCCATTATGGAATTACACTTATCTCTTCTACATTATAAAGTCACCGATTTCTCTTCTCCATTATGGAATCAGCGTTTAACACTTCTGCATTTTGGAATCACTGTTTTCACTTCTGCATTATGGAATCACACTCATCTCTCCTTAAGTATGGAATCACACTTATCTCTCCTTCATTATGGAATCGCAGTTTCCTCTTCTCCATTATATAATCCCGTTTTCTATTCTCTATTATGGAATCACACTTATCTCTCCTTCATTATGGAATCACCGTATTGTCTTCTTCATTATGGAATGAACGTTTTCTTTACTTCATTATGGAATCACCGTTTTATCTCCTCCAATATGGAATCACCGTATTCTCTTCTCCATTGTGGAATCACCGTTTTCTCTTCTTTATTATGGAATCACCGTTTTCCCTTCTCCATTATGGAATCACTGTTTTCTTTTCTCCATTATGGAATCACACTTATCTCTCCTGCATTATGGAACCACCGTGTTCTCTTCTCCATTATGGAATCTCCGTTTTCTCTTTTCCATTATGGAATCACTGTTTTCTCTTCTCCATTATGGAATCACACTTATGTCTCCGTCATTATGGAATCGCCTTGTTCTGTTCTCCTTTATGGAATCACCGTGTTCTCTCCTTCATTATGGAATCACAGTTATCTCTGTTTCATTATGGAATCACCGTTTTCTCTCCTTCACTATGGAATCACAGTTTTCTCTGCTTCATTATGGAATCACCGTAATCTCTTCCCCATTAAGGAATCACCGTAATCTCTTCTCCATTATAGAATCATCGTAATCTCTTCTCCATTACGGAATCAACGTTTTCTGTACTTCATTATGGAATCACAGTTTTTTCTTCTCCATTATGGAATCACCATTTTCTCTTCTCCATCATGGAATCACACTTATCTCTCCTACATTATAAAATCACCGACTTCTCTTCTCTATTATGGAATCACCGTTTTACTCTTCTGCATTTTGGAATCACCGTTTTCTCTTCTGCATTATGGAATCACACTCATCTCTGCTTAAGTATGGAATCACACTTATCTCTCTTCAAGAATGGAATCACAATTATTTTTCTTCAAGTATGGAATCACGCTTATCTCTCCTTCATTATGGAATCACCTTATTCTCTTCTCCATTATGGAATGAACGTTTTCTCTCCTTTATTATGGAATGAACGTTTTCTCTCCTTCATTATGGAATCAGACTTATCTCTCCTTCATTATGGAATTACCGTATTCCCTTCTCCATTATGGAACCAGCGTATTCTCTTCTCCATTATGGAATCACCGTTTTCTCTTCTCCATTATGGAATCACTGTTTTCGCTTCTCCATTATGGAATTACTGTTTTCTCTTCTCCATTATGGAATCACACTTATGTCTCCTTTATTATTTAATGACCTTGTTCTCTTCTCCTTTATGGAATCACCGTGTTCTCTCCTTCATTATGGAATCACAGTTATCTCTGCTTCATTATGGAATCACCGTAATCTCTTCCCCATTATGGAATCACCGTAATCTCTTCTCCATTGCGGAATCATCGTTTTATCTCCTCCATTATGGAATCACCGTATTTTCTTCTCCATTACGGAATCACCGTTTTTTCTTCTCCATTATGGAATCACAATTTTCTCTTCTTCATTATGGAATCATCGTTTTCTCTTCTCCATTATGGACTCACACTTATCTCTCCTACATTATAAGATAACCGATTTCTCTTCTCCATTATGGAATCACCGTTTTACTCTTCTGCATTTTGGAATCACCGTTTTCTCTTCTTTGTTATGGAATTTTTGTTTTCTCTTCTCCATTATGGAATAACTGTTTTCTCTTCTCTATTATGGAATCACACTTATCTCTCCTTCATTATGGAATCACCGTATTCTCTTCTCCATGATAGAATGAAAGTTTTCTCTACTTCATTATGGAATCACCGTTTTCTCTCCTTCATTATGGAATCACAGTTAGCTCTGCTTCATAATGGAATCACCGTAATCTCTTCTCCGTTAGCGAATCAACGTTTTCTGTCCTCCATTATGGAATCACAGTTTTTTCTTCTCCATTATGGAATCTTCGTTTTCTCTTCTCCAATATCGAATCACACATATCTCTCCTACATTATAAAATGACCGATTTCTCTTCTTCATTATGGGATCACCGTTTTACTCTTCTGCATTTTGTAATCACTGTTTCCTCTTCTCCATTGTAGAATCACTGTTTTCTCTTCTATATTATGGAATCACACTTATCTCTCCTTCATTATGGAATCACCGTATTCTCTTCTCCATGATGGAATGAACGTTTTCTCTACTTCATTATGGAATCACCGTTTTCTCTCCTTCATTATGGAATCACAGTTATCTCTGCTTGATTATGGAATCACAGTAAACTCTTCCCCATTATGGAATCAACGTTTTCTGTCCTTCATTATGGAATCACAGTTTTTTCTTCTCCATTATGGAATCACCATTTTCTCTTCTTCATTATGGAATCATCGTTTTCTCTTCTCTATTATGGAATCACTGTTTCTCTTCTCCATTATGGAATCACACTTATCTCTCCTTCATTATGGAATCACCGTTCTCTCTTCTCGATCAAGGAATCACACTTATCTCTCCTTAAGTATGGAATCACACTTATCTCTCCTTAAGTATGGAATCACACTTATCTCTCCTTAAGTATGGAATCACACTTATCTCTCCTTAAGTATGGAATCACACTTGTATGGAATCACACTTATCTCTCCTTAAGTATGGAATCACACTTATCTCTCCTGCATTACGGAACCACCGTATTCCCTTCTCCATTATGGAATCACCGTATTCCCTTCTCCATTATGGAATCACACTTATGTCTCTTTCATTGTGGAATCACCTTGTTCTCTTCTCCTTTATGGAATCACCTTGTTCTCTTCTCCTTTATGGAATCACCGTGTTCTCTCCTTCATTAAGGAATCACCGTGTTCTCTCCTTCATTAAGGAATCACCGTGTTCTCTCCTTCATTAAGGAATCACACTTATCTCTCCTTCATTATGGAATCACACTTATCTCTCCCTGATTATGGAATCACACTTATCTCTCCCTGATTATGGAATCAACGTTTTCTCTCATTCATTATGGAATCACAGTTATCTCTGCTTCATTATGGAATCACCGTAATCACTTCTCCACTATGGAATCAACGTTTTCTGTCCTTCATTATGGAATCACAGTTTTTTCTTCTAAATTATGGAATCACCATTTTCTCTTTTTCATTATGGAATCCCTGCTTTTTCTTCTCCATTATGGAATCCCTGCTTTCTCTTCTCCATTATGGAATCACACTTATGTCTCTTTCATTGTGGAATCACCTTGTTCTCTTCTCCTTTATGGAATCACCTTGTTCTCTTCTCCTTTATGGAATCACCGTGTTCTCTCCTTCATTAAGGAATCACCGTGTTCTCTCCTTCATTAAGGAATCACACTTATCTCTCCTTCATTATGGAATCACACTTATCTCTCCCTGATTATGGAATCACACTCATCTCTCCTTCATTATGGAATCACCGTTCTCTCTTCTCGATCAAGGAATCACACTTATCTCTCCTTAAGTATGGAATCACACTGATCTCTCCTTAAGTATGGAATCACACTTATCTCTCCTTAAGTATGGAATCACACTTATCTCTCCTTAAGTATGGAATCACACTTATCTCTCCTGCATTATGGAACCACCGTATTCCCTTCTCCATTATGGAATCACCGTTTTCTATTCTCCATTATGGAATCCCTGCTTTCTCTTCTCCATTATGGAATCACACTTATGTCTCTTTCATTGTGGAATCACCTTGTTCTCTTCTCCTTTATGAAATCACCTTGTTCTCTTCTCCTTTATGGAATCACCGTGTTCTCTCCTTCATTAAGGAATCACCGTGTTCTCTCCTTCATTAAGGAATCACCGTGTTCTCTCCTTCATTAAGGAATCACACTTTTCTCTCCTTCATTATGGAATCACACTTATCTCTCCCTGATTATGGAATCACACTTATCTCTCCCTGATTATGGAATCAACGTTTTCTCTCATTCATTATGGAATCACAGTTATCTCTGCTTCATTATGGAATCACCGTAATCACTTCTCCACTATGGAATCAACGTTTTCTGTCCTTCATTATGGAATCACAGTTTTTTCTTCTAAATTATGGAATCACCATTTTCTCTTTTTCATTATGGAATCATCGTGTTCTCTTCTCCATTATAGAATCACACTTATCTCTCCTACATTATAAAATCACCGATTTCTCTTCTCCATTATGGAATCACCATTTTACTCTTCTGCATTTTGGAATCACTGTTTTCTCTTCTGCATTATGCACTCATCTCTCCTTAAGTATGGAATCACACTTATCTCTCTTTAAGAAGGGAATCACAATTATTTTTCCTTAAGTATGGAACCACGCTTATCTCTCCTTCATTATGGAATCACCGTTTTCTCTTCTCCATTTTGGAATATACACTTTTCTCTACTTCATTATGTAATCACCCCGTTCTCTTCTCCATTGTGGAATGAACGTTTTCTCTCCTTCATTATGGAATGAACGTTTTCCCTTCTTCATTATGGAATCAGACTTGTCTCTAATTCATTATAGAATCATCGTTTTATCTCCTCCATTATGGAATCACCGTATTCTCTTCTCCATTATGGAATCACCGTTTTCTCTTCTCTATTCTATAATCACACTTATGTCTCCTTTATTATGGAATCACACTTATCTCTCCTTCATTTGGAATCACCGTTCTCTCTTCTCGATCAAGGAATCACACTTATCTCTCCTTAAGTATGGAATCACACTTATCTCTCCTTAAGTATGGAATCACACTTATCTCTCCTTAAGTATGGAATCACACTTATCTCTCCTGCATTATGGAACCACCGTATTCCCTTCTCCATTATGGAATCACCGTTTTCTCTTCTCCATTATGGAATCCCTGCTTTCTCTTCTCCATTATGGAATCCCTGCTTTCTCTTCTCCATTATGGAATCACACTTATGTCTCTTTCATTGTGGAATCACCTTGTTCTCTTCTCCTTTATGGAATCACCGTGTTCTCTCCTTCATTAAGGAATCACCGTGTTCTCTCCTTCATTAAGGAATCACACTTATCTCTCCTTCATTATGGAATCATACTTATCTCTCCCTGATTATGGAATCACACTTATCTCTCCCTGATTATGGAATCAACGTTTTCTCTCATTCATTATGGAATCACAGTTATCTCTGCTTCATTATGAAATCACCGTTATCACTTCTCCACTATGGAATCTACGTTTTCTGTCCTTCATTATGGAATCACAGTTTTTTCTTCTAAATTATGGAATCACCATTTTCTCTTTTTCATTATGGAATCATCGTGTTCTCTTCTCCATTATGGAATCATCGTGTTCTCTTCTCCATTATAGAATCACACTTATCTCTCCTACATTATAAAATCACCGATTTCTCTTCTCCATTATGGAATCACCGTTTTACTCTTCTGCATTTTGGAATCACTGTTTTCTCTTCTGCATTATGCACTCATCTCTCCTTAAGTATGGAATCACACTTATCTCTCTTTAAGAAGGGAATCACAATTATTTTTCCTTAAGTATGGAACCACACTTATCTCTCTTTCATTATGGAATCACCGTTTTCTCTTCTCCATTTTGGAATCACACTTTTCTCTACTTCATTATGGAATCACCCTATTCTCTTCTCCATTGTGGAATGAACGTTTTCTCTCCTTCATTATGGAATGAACGTTTTCCCTTCTTCATTATGGAATCAGACTTGTCTCTAATTCATTATAGAATCATCTTTTTATCTCCTCCATTATGGAATCACCGTATTCTCTTCTCCATTATGGAATCACCGTTTTCTCTTCTCTATTCTATAATCACACTTATGTCTCCTTTATTATGGAATCACACTTATCTCTCCTTCATTATGGAATCACCGTTTTCTCTTCTCCATTTTGGAATCACACTTTTCTCTACTTCATTATGGAATCACCCTATTCTCTTCTCCATTATGGAATGAACGTTTTCTCTCCTTCATTATGGAATGAACGTTTTCCCTATATTATGGCATCACAGTTTTCTTTTCTCCATTATAGAATCACCATTTTCTCTTCTTTATTATGGAATCACTGTTTTCTCTTCTCCATTATGAAATCACACTTATCTCTCCTTTATTATGGAATCACAGTTATCTCTGCTTCATTATGGAATCACCGTATTCTCTTCTCCATTAGGGAATCAACGTTTTCTCTCCTTCATTATGGAATCAACCTTTTTATCTCCTTCATTATGGAATCAGACTTATCTCTCCTTCATTATGGAAATCACTGTATTCTCTTCTCCATTATGGAATCACAGTTTTCTCTTCTCCTTTATGGAATCACCGTGATCTCTCCTCCTTTATGGAATCACACTTATCTTTCCTTCATTATGGAATTACACTTATCTCTCCCTGAATATGAAATCACCGTTTTCTCTCCTTCATTATGGAATCACAGTTATATCTGCTTCATTATGGAACCACCGTAATCTCTTCTCCATTATGGAATCAACGTTTTCTGTCCTTCATTATGGAATCATCGTTTTCTCTTCTCCATTATGGAATCACACTAATCTCTTCTACATTATAAAATCACCGATTTCTCTTCTACATTATAAAATCACCGATTTCTCTTCTCCATTGTGAAATCACCGTGTTACTCTTCTGCATTTTGGAATCACTGTTTTCTCTTCTGCATTAAGGAATCACACTTATCTCTCCTTCATTATGGAATTATCGTTTTATCTCCTCCATTATGGAATCACCGTATTCCCTTCTCTATTATGGAACCAGCGTATTCTCTTCTCCATTATGGAATCACCGTTTTCTCTTCTCCATTATGGAATCCCTGCTTTCTCTTCTCCATTATGGAATCCCTGCTTTCTCTTCTCCATTATGGAATCACACTTATGTCTCTTTCATTGTGGAATCACCTTGTTCTCTTCTTTTTTATGGAATCACCGTGTTCTCTCCTTCATTAAGGAATCACAGTGTTCTCTCCTTCATTAAGGAATCACCGTGTTCTCTCCTTCATTAAGGAATCACTCTTATCTCTCCTTCATTATGGAATCACACTTATCTCTCCCTGATTATGGAATCACACTTATCTCTCCCTGATTATGGAATCAACGTTTTCTCTCATTCATTATGGAATCACAGTTATCTCTGCTTCATTATGGAATCACCGTAATCACTTCTCCACTATGGAATCAACGTTTTCTGTCCTTCATTATGGAATCACAGTTTTTTCTTCTAAATTATGGAATCACCATTTTCTCTTTTTCATTATGGAATCATCGTGTTCTCTTCTCCATTATAGAATCACACTTATCTCTCCTACATTATAAAATCACCGATTTCTCTTCTCCATTATGGAATCACCGTTTTACTCTTCTGCATTTTGGAATCACTGTTTTCTCTTCTGCATTATGCACTCATCTCTCCTTAAGTATGGAATCACACTTATCTCTCTTTAAGAAGGGAATCACAATTATTTTTCCTTAAGTATGGAACCACACTTATCTCTCTTTCATTATGGAATCACCGTTTTCTCTTCTCCATTTTGGAATATACACTTTTCTCTACTTCATTATGGAATCACCCTATTCTCTTCTCCATTGTGGAATGAACGTTTTCTCTCCTTCATTATGGAATGAACGTTTTCCCTTCTTCATTATGGAATCAGACTTGTCTCTAATTCATTATAGAATCATCGTTTTATCTCCTCCATTATGGAATCACCGTATTCTCTTCTCCATTATGGAATCACCGTTTTCTCTTCTCTATTCTATAATCACACTTATGTCTCCTTTATTATGGAATCACACTTATCTCTCCTTCATTATGGAATCACCGTTTTCTCTTCTCCATTTTGGAATCACACTTTTCTCTACTTCATTATGGAATCACCCTATTCTCTTCTCCATTATGGAATGAACGTTTTCTCTCCTTCATTATGGAATGAACGTTTTCCCTATATTATGGCATCACAGTTTTCTTTTCTCCATTATAGAATCACCATTTTCTCTTCTTTATTATGGAATCACTGTTTTCTCTTCTCCATTATGAAATCACACTTATCTCTCCTTTATTATGGAATCACAGTTATCTCTGCTTCATTATGGAATCACCGTATTCTCTTCTCCATTAGGGAATCAACGTTTTCTCTCCTTCATTATGGAATCAACCTTTTTATCTCCTTCATTATGGAATCAGACTTATCTCTCCTTCATTATGGAAATCACTGTATTCTCTTCTCCATTATGGAATCACAGTTTTCTCTTCTCCTTTATGGAATCACCGTGATCTCTCCTCCTTTATGGAATCACACTTATCTTTCCTTCATTATGGAATTACACTTATCTCTCCCTGAATATGAAATCACCGTTTTCTCTCCTTCATTATGGAATCACAGTTATATCTGCTTCATTATGGAACCACCGTAATCTCTTCTCCATTATGGAATCAACGTTTTCTGTCCTTCATTATGGAATCATCGTTTTCTCTTCTCCATTATGGAATCACACTAATCTCTTCTACATTATAAAATCACCGATTTCTCTTCTACATTATAAAATCACCGATTTCTCTTCTCCATTGTGAAATCACCGTGTTACTCTTCTGCATTTTGGAATCACTGTTTTCTCTTCTGCATTAAGGAATCACACTTATCTCTCCTTCATTATGGAATCTCCGTGTTCTCTTCTCCATTATAGAATCACCGTTTTCTCTTCTTTATTATGGAATTGCCGTTTTCCCTTCTCCATTATGGAATCACTGTTTTCTCTTCTCCATTATGGAATCACACTTATGTCTCCTTTATTATAGAATCACACTTATCTCTCCTTCATTATGGAATCACCGTATTCTCTTCTCCATGTTGGAATGAACGTTTTCTCTACTTCATTATGGAATCACCGTATTCTCTTCTCCATGATGGAATGAACGTTTTCTCTACTTCATTATGGAATCACCGTGTTCTCTCCTTCATTATGGAATCACAGTTATCTCTGCTTCATTATGGAATCACCGTAATCTCTTCTACATTATAGAATCAACGTTTTCTGTCCTTCATTATGGGATCACAGTTTTATCTTCTCCATTATGGAATCACCATTTTCTCTTCTTCATTATGGAATCATCGTTTTCTCTTCTCCATTATGGAATTACACTTATCTCTCCTACATTATAGAATCACCGATTTCTCTTCTCCATTATGGAATCACCATTTTACTCTTCTGCATTTTGGAATCACATTTTTCTCTTCTGCATTATGGAATCACACTCATCTCTCCTTAAGTATGGAATCACACTTATCTCTCTTTAAGAATGGAATCACAATTATTTTTCCTTAAGTATGGAATCACACTTATCTCTCTTTAAGAATGGAATCACAATTATTTTTCCTTAAGTATGGAATCACACTTATCTCTCCTTCATTATGGAATCACCGTAATCTCTTCTCCATTATGGAATGAACGTTTTCTGCCCTTTATTATGGAATCACAGGTTTATCTTCTCCATTATGGAATCACCATTTTCTCTTCTTCATTATCGAATCATCGTTTTCTCTTCTCCATTATGGAATCACTCTTATCTCTCCTACATTATAGAATCACCGATTTCTCTTCTCCATTATGGAATCACCGTTTTAATCTACTGCATTTTGGAATCACTGTTTTCTCTTCTGCATTATGGAATCACACTCATCTCTCCTTAAGTATGGAATCACACTTATCTCTCTTTAAGAATGGAATCATAATTATTTTTCCTTAAGTATGGAATCACACTTTACTCTCCTTCATTATGGAATCACCGTATTCTCTTCTCCATTATGGAATGAACGTTTTCTCTCCTTCATTATGGAATCAGACTTATCTCTCCTTCATTATGGAATTACCGTATTCCCTTCTCCATTATGAAACCAGCGTATTCTCTTCTCCATTATGGAATCACCGTTTTCTCTTCTCCATTATGGAATCACTGTTTTCGCTTCTCCATTATGGAATCACTGTTTCCTCTTCTCCATTATGGAATCACCCTTATCTCTCCTACATTATAGAATCACCGATTTCTCTTCTCCATTATGGAATCACCGTTTTACTCTACCTCATTTTGGAATCACTGTTTTCTCTTCTGCATTATGGAATCACACTCATCTCTCCTTAAGTATGGAAACACACTTTACTCTCCTTCATTATGGAATCACCGTATTCTCTTCTCCATTATGGAATGAACGTTTTCTCTCCTTCATTATGGAATCAGTCTTATCTCTCCTTCATTATGGAATTACCGTATTCCCTTCTCCATTATGGAACCAGCGTATTCTCTTCTCCATTATGGAATCACCGTTTTCTCTTCTCCATTATGGAATCACTGTTTTCGCTTCTCCATTATGGAATTACTGTTTTGTCTTCTCCATTATGGAATCACACTTATGTCTCCTTTATTATGGAATGACCTTGTTCTATTCTCCTTTATGGAATCACCGTGTCCTCTACTTCATTATGGAATCACAGTTATCTCTGCTTCATTATGGAATCACCGTAATCTCTTCTCCATTATAGAATCACCGTAATCTCTTCTCCATTACGGAATCATCGTTTTTTCTTCTCCATTATGGAATCACAATTTTCTCTTCTTCATTATGGAATCATCGTTTTCTCTTCTCCATTATGGACTCACACTTATCTCTCCTACATTATAAGATAACCGATTTCTCTTCTCCATTATGGAATCACCGTTTTACTCTTCTGCATTTTGGAATCACTGTTTTCTCTTCTGCATTATGGAATCACACTCATCACTCCTTAAGTATGGAATCACACTTATCTCTCTTTAAGAATGGAATCACAATTATTTTTCCTCAAGTATGGAATCACACTTATCTCTCCTTCATTATGGAATCACCGTATTCTCTTCTCCATTATGGAATGAACGTTTTCTCTCCTTTATTATGCAATGAACGTTTTCTCTCCTTTATTATGCAATGAACGTTTTCTCTCCTTCATTATGGAATTATCGTTTTATCTCCTCCATTATGGAATCACCGTATTCCCTTCTCTATTATGGAACCAGCGTATTCTGTTCTCCATTATGGAATCACCGTTTCCTCTTGTCCGTTAAAGAATCACTATTTTCTCTTCTCCATTATGGAATCTTTGTTTTCTTTTCTCCCTTATCGAATCACACTTATGTCTCCTTCATTATGGAATCACACTTATCTCTCCCTGATTATGGAATCACCGTTTTCTCTCTTTACTTATCGAATCACAGTTATCTCTGCTTCATTATGGAATCACCGTAATCTCTTCTCCATTATGGAATTAACGTTTTCTCTCCTCCATTATGGAATCACCGTATTCTCTTCTCCATTATGGAATCACACTTATGTCTCCTTCATTATGAAATCACCGTGTTCTCTCCTCCTTTATGGAATAACACTTATCTTTCCTTCATTATGGAATCACACTTTTCTCTCCTTCTTTATGGAATCACAGTTATCTCTGCCTCATCATGGAATCACCGTATTCTCTTCTCCATTATGGAATCACAGTTTCCTTTTCTCCATTATAGAATCACCGTTTTCTCTTCTTTATTATACAATCACCGTTTTCTCTTCTCTGTTATGGAATAACTGCTTTCTGTTCTCAATTCTGGAATTACACCTATCTCTAATTTATTTTGGAATCACAGTTATCTCTGCTTCATTATGGAATCACCGTATTCTCTTCTCCATTAGGGAATCACTGTTTTCTTTTCTCCCTCATGGAATCACACTTATGTCTCCTTCATTATGGAATCCTCGTGTTCTCTTCTCCTTTATGGAATCACTGTTTTCTTTTCTCGCTTATGGAATCACACTTATGTCTCCTTCATTATGGAATCACCGTGTTCTCTTCTCCTTTATAGAATCACCGTGTTCTCTCCTGCTTTATGGAATCACACTTATCGCTCCTTCATTATGGAATCACACTTACCTGTCCCTGATTATGGAATCACCGTTTTCTCTCTTTAATTATCGAATCACAGTTATCTCTTCTTCATTATGGAATCACCGTAATCTCTTCTCCATTACGGAATTAACGTTTTCTCTCCTTCATTATGGAATCAGACTTATGCTTTCTTCATTATGGAATCACCGTTTACTCTCCTCCATTATATAATCCCGTTTTCTCTTCTTTATTATGGAATTATCGTTTCCTCTTCTCCATTATGGAATTACTGATTTCTCTTCTCTATTATGGAGTCACACTTATCTCTCCTTCATTATGGAATCACCGTATTGTCTTCTTCATTATGGAATGTACGTTTTCTTTACTTCATTATGGAATCACCGTTTTACTCCTCCAATATGGAATCACCGTATTCTCTTCTCCATTATGGAATCACCGTTTTCTCTTCTTTATTATGGAATCACCGTTTTCCCTTCTCCATTATGGAATCACTGTTTTCTTTTCTCCATTATGGAATCACACTTATCTCTCCTGCATTATGGAACCACCGTGTTCTCTTCTCCATTATGGAATCTCCGTTTTCTCTTTTCCATTATGGAATCACCGTGTTCTCTCCTTCATTATGGAATCACAGTTATCTCTGCTTCATTATGGAATCAGACTTATGCTTTCTTCATTATGGAATCACCGTTTACTCTCCTCCATTATATAATCCCGTTTTCTCTTCTTTATTATGGAATTACCGTTTCCTCTTCTCCATTATGGAATTACTGATTTCTCTTCTCTATTATGGAGTCACACTTTTCTCTCCTTCATTATGGAATCACCGTATTGTCTTCTTCATTATGGAATGTACGTTTTCTTTACTTCATTATGGAATCACCGTTTTATCTCCTCCAATATGGAATCACCGTATTCTCTTCTCCATTATGGAATCACCGTTTTCTCTTCTTTATTATGGAATCACCGTTTTCCCTTCTCCATTATGGAATCACTGTTTTCTTTTCTCCATTATGGAATCACACTTATCTCTCGTGCATTATGGAACCACCGTGTTCTCTTCTCCATTATGGAATCTCCGTTTTCTCTTTTCCATTATGGAATCACTGTTTTCTCTTCTCCATTATGGAATCACACTTATGTCTCCGTCATTATGGAATCGCCTTGTTCTGTTCTCCTTTATGGAATCACCGTGTTCTCTCCTTCATTATGGAATCACAGTTATCTCTGTTTCATTATGGAATCACCGTAATCTCTTCCCCATTATGGAATCACCGTATTCTCTTCTTCATTTAGGAATGAACGTTTTCTCTCATTTATTATGGAATGAAAGTTTTCTCTCCTTTATTTTGGAATCAGACTTATCTCTCCTTCATTATGGAATTATCGTTTTATCTCCTCCATTATGGAATCACCGTATTCCCTTCTCTATTATGGAACCAGCGTATTCTCTTCTCCATTATGGAATCACCGTTTTCTCTTCTCCATTATGGAATCACTGTTTTCGCTTCTCCATTATGGAATCACCTTGTTCTCTTCTCCTTTATGGAATCACCGTGTTCTCTGCTTCATTATGAAATCACACTTATCTCTCCTTGATTATGGAATCACCGTTTTCTCTCCTTCACTATGGAATCACAGTTTTCTCTGCTTCATTATGGAATCACCGTAATCTCTTCCCCATTATGGAATCACCGTAATCTCTTCTCCATTATAGAATCATCGTAATCTCTTCTCCATTACGGAATCAACGTTTTCTGTACTTCATTATGGAATCACAGTTTCTTCTTCTCCATTATGGAATCACCATTTTCTCTTCTCCATCATGGAATCACACTTATCTCTCTTACATTATAAAATCACCGACTTCTCTTCTCTATTATGGAATCACCGTTTTACTCTTCTGCATTTTGGAATCACCGTTTTCTCTTCTGCATTATGGAATCACACTCATCTCTCCTTAAGTATGGAATCACAATTATTTTTCTTTAAGTATGGAATCACGCTTATCTCTCCTTCATTATGGAATCACCTTATTCTCTTCTCCATTATGGAATGAACGTTTTCTCTCCTTTATTATGGAATGAACGTTTTCTCTCCTTCATTATGGAATCAGACTTATCTCTCCTTCATTATGGAATTACCGTATTCCCTTCTCCATTATGGAACCAGCGTATTCTCTTCTCCATTATGGAATCACCGTTTTCTCTTCTCCATTATGGAATCACTGTTTTCGCTTCTCCATTATGGAATTACTGTTTTCTCTTCTCCATTATGGAATCACACTTATGTCTCCTTTATTATGGAATGACCTTGTTCTCTTCTCCTTTGTGGAATCACCGTGTTCTCTCCTTGATTATGGAATCACAGTTATCTCTGCTTCATTATGGAATCACCGTAATCTCTTCCCCATTATGGAATCACCGTAATCTCTTCTCCATTACGGAATCATCGTTTTATCTCCTCCATTATGGAATCACCGTATTCTCTTCTCCATTATGGAAACACCGTTTTTTCTTCTCCATTATGGAATCACAATTTTCTCTACTTCATTATGGAATCACCGTTTTCTCTCCTTCATTATGGAATCACAGTTAGCTCTGCTTCATAATGGAATCACCGTAATCTCTTCTCCGTTAGGGAATCAACGTTTTCTGTCCTCCATTATGGAATCAGACTTATCTCTCCTTCATTATGGAATTACCGTATTCCCTTCTCCATTATGGAACCAGCGTATTCTCTTCTCCATTATGGAATCACCGTTTTCTCTTCTCCATTATGGAATCACTGTTTTCGCTTCTGCATTATGGAATTACTGTTTTCTCTTCTCCATTATGGAATCACACTTATGTCTCCTTTATTATGGAATGACCTTGTTCTCTTCTCCTTTATGGAATCACCGTGTTCTCTCCTTCATTATGGAATCACAGTTATCTCTGCTTCATTATGGAATCACAGTTAGCTCTGCTTCATAATGGAATCACCGTAATCTCTTCTCCGTTAGGGAATCAACGTTTTCTGTCCTCCATTATAGAATCAGACTTATCTCTCCTTCATTATGGAATTACCGTATTCCCTTCTCCATTATGGAACCAGCGTATTCTCTTCTCGATTATGGAATCACCGTTTTCTCTTCTCCATTATGGAATCACTGTTTTCGCTTCTCCATTATGGAATTACTGTTTTCTCTTCTCCATTATGGAATCACACTTATGTCTCCTTTATTATGGAATGACCTTGTTCTCTTCTCCTTTATGGAATCACCGTGTTCTCTCCTTCATTATGGAATCACAGTTATATCTCTCCTTCATTATGGAATCACAGTTAGCTCTGCTTCATAATGGAATCACCGTAATCTCTTCTCCGTTAGGGAATGAACGTTTTCTCTCCTTCATTATGGAATCAGACTTATCTCTCCTTCATTATGGAATTACCGTATTCCCTTCTCCATTATGGAACCAGCGTATTCTCTTCTCCATTATGGAATCACCGTTTTCTCTTCTCCATTATGGAATCACTGTTTTCGCTTCTCCATTATGGAATTACTGTTTTCTCTTCTCCATTATGGAATCACACTTATGTCTCCTTTATTATGGAATGACCTTGTTCTCTTCTCCTTTATGGAATCACCGTGTTCTCTCCTTCATTATGGAATCACAGTTATCTCTGCTTCATTATGGAATCACCGTAATCTCTTCTCCATTATGGAATCACCGTAATCTCTTCTCCATTACAGAATCACCGTAATCTCTTCTCCATTACGGAATCATCGTTTTATCTCCTCCATTATGGAATCACCGTATTCTCTTCTCCATTATGGAAACACCGTTTTTTCTTCTCCATTATGGAATCACAATTTTCTCTTCTCCATTATGGACTCACACTTATCTCTCCTACATTATAATATAACAGATTTCTCTTCTCCATTATGGAATCACCGTTTTACTCTTCTGCATTTTGTAATCACTGTTTCCTCTTCTCCATTGTAGAATCACCATTTTATCTTCTCTATTATGGAATTACCGTTTTCTCTTCTCCATTATGGAATCACTGTTTTCTCTTCTATATTATGGAATCACACTTATCTCTCCTTCATTATGGAATCACCGTATTCTCTTCTCCATGATGGAATGAACGTTTTCTCTACTTCATTATGGAATCACCGTTTTCTCTCCTTCATTATGGAATCACAGTTATCTCTGCTTGATTATGGAATCACAGTAAACTCTTCCCCATTATGGAATCAACGTTTTCTGTCCTTCATTATGGAATCACAGTTTTTTCTTCTCCATTAAGGAATCACCATTTTCTCTTCTTCATTATGGAATCATCGTTTACTCTTCTCCATTATGGAATCACATTTATCTCTCCTACATTATAAAATCACCGATTTCTCTTCTCCATTATGGCATCACCGTTTTACATTCTGCATTTTGGAATCACTGTTTTCTCTTCTGCATTTTGGAATCACTGTTTTCTCTTCTGCATTATGGAATCACACTCATCTCTCCTTATGTATGGAATCACACTTATCTCTCTTTAAGAAGGGAATCACAATTATTTTTCCTTAAGTATGGAATCACACTTATCTCTCCTTCATTATGGAATCACCGTATTCTCTTCTCCATTTTGGAATCACACTTTTCTCTACTTCATTATGCAATCATCATATTCTCTTCTCCGTTATGGAATGAACGTTTTCTCTCCTTCATTATGGAATCAGACTTATCTCTGGGGGCGCGGTAGCCCGGTCCATAAGATGCTCGCCTAAGGTACCAAAGGATGTTTAGAGGTGTCGCGAGTTCGATACCCGGTTCATCTTTGTCAGAAAACTTTCCTGACACAGGGGTACAATAAAAAACGGTGACTTGACCGCAGCAAAAAATTGCTACCGCAGGGAGTCCCCCATCGAGGGGTTAGCGCGCCAACCTCTCGATGAGTATAAAAACAAGCCTGCCGTTCGGAATCGGCAATAAATTGTAGGTCCCGTTCTAATTAGCCCTCGTGTGCAGAAAATGACCGTGGTGCGACAAAAATGATCAAATGATCAAATGAAGACTTATCTCTAATTCATTATGGAATCATCGTTTTATCTCCTCCATTATGAAATCACCGTTTTCTCTTCTCTATTATATAATCAAACTTATGTCTCCTTTATTACGGAATCACACTTATGTCTAATTTATTACGGAATCACAGTTATCTCTGCTTTAATGTGGAATCACCGTATTCTCTTCTCCATTATGGAATAGCAGTTTTCTTTTCTCCATTATGGAATCACACTTTTCTTTTCTCCATTATGGAATCACACTTATCTCTCCTTTATTATGGAATCACAGTTACCTCTGCTTCATTATGGAATCACCGTATTCTCTTCTCCATTTGGGAATCAACGTTTTCTCCCCTTCATTATGGAATCAACCTTTTTACCTCCTTCATTATGGAATCAGACATATCTCTCCTCCATTATGGAATCACCGTTTTCTCTTCTCCATTATGGAATCACTGTTTTTTTTTCTCCATTATGGAATCACACTTATGTCTCCTTCATTATGGAATCACCGTGTTCTCTTCTCCTTTATGGAATCACCGTGTTCTTTCCTGCTTTATGGAATCACACTTATCTCTCCTTCATTATGGAATCACACTTATCTCTCCTTTATTATGGAATCACCGTTTTCTCTTCTCCATTTTGGAATCACATATTTCTCTACTTCATTATGGAATCACCGTAGCCTCTTCTCCATTATGGAATGAACGTTTTCTCTCCTTCATTATTGAATGAACGTTTTCTCTCCTTCATTATGGAATCACCGTATTCTCTTCTCCATTATGGAATGACTGTTTTCTCTTCTCTATTATATAATCACACTTATGTCTCCTTTACTACGGAATCACACTTATGTCTCCTTTATTATGGAATCACAGTTATCTCTGCTTCATCATGGAATCACCGCATTCTCTTCTCCATTAGGGAATCAACGTTTTCTCTCCTTGATTATGGAATCAACCTTTTTATCTCCTTCATTATAGAATCAGACCTAACTCTCCTCCATTATGGAATCACCGTTTTTTCTTCTCCATTATGGAATCACTGTTTTCTCTTCTCCATTAAAGAATCACTTTTTTCTTTTCTCCATTATGGAATCACTAATTTCTTTTCTCCATTATGGAATCGCACTTATGTCTCCTTCATTATGGAATCACCGTGTTCTCTTCTCTTTTATGGAATCACCGTGTTCTCTACTGCTTTATGGAATCACACTTATCACTCCTTCATTATGGAATCACACTTATCTTTCCCTGATTCCTTGGAATCACCGTTTTCTCTCTTTAATTATCGAATCACAGTTATCTCTGCTTCACTATGGAATGACCGTAATCTCTTCTCCATTATGAAATTAACGTTTTCTCTTCTTCATTATGGAATTAACGTTTTCTCTCCTTCATTATGGAATTAACGTTTTCTCTCCTTCATTATGGAATCAGACTTATGACTTTTTCATTACGGAATCACCGTTTTGTCTCTTCCATTATGGAATCACCGTATTATCTTCTCCATTATGGAATCACAGTTTTCTCTTATCCGTTATGGAATCACACTTATGTCGCCTTCGTTATAGAATCTCCGTGTTCTCTTCTCCTTTATGGAATCTCCGTGTTCTCTCCTCCTTCATGGAATCACACTTATCTCTCCCTGAATATGGAATCACCGTTTTCTCTCCTGCATTATGGAATCACAGTTATCTCTGCTTCATTATGGAATCAACCGATAATTTCTTCTCCATTATGGAATCAACGTTTTCGGTTATTCATTATGGAATCACAGTTTTTTCTTCTTCATTATGGAATCATTGTTTTCTGTTCTCCATTATGGAATCACACTTATCTCTTCTACATTATAAAATCACTGATTTCTCTTCTCCGTTATGGAATCACCGTTTTACTGCATTTTGGAATCACTGTTTTCTCTTCTGCATTATGGAATCACACTCATCTCTCCTTAAGTATGAAATCACACTTATCACTCTTTAAGAATGGAATCACCGTTTTCTCTTCTTCATTATGGAATCACTGTTTTGTCTTCTCTATTATGGAATCACAATTATGTCTTCTTTATAATGGAATCACACTTATCTCTTCCTCATTATGGAATCACACTTATCTCTTCCTCATTATGGAATCACCGTATTGTCTTCTCCATTATGGAATATTGTTTTCTCTACTTCATTATGGAATCAGCGTTTTATCTCCTCCAATATGGAATAACCGTATTCTCTTCTCCTTTAAGGAATCACTCTTTTCTCTTCTCCAATATAGAATCACCGTTTTCTCTTCTTTATTATGGAATCACCGTTTTGTCTTCTTTATTATGGAATCACCGTTTTGTCTTCTCCATTAAGGAATCACCGTTTCCTCTTCTCCATTATGGAATCAATGTTTTCTCTTCTCCATTATGGAATCACACTTATCTCTCCTTCATTATTGAATTACACTTATCTCTCCTTCATTATGGAATAACACTTATCTCTCCTTCAGCATGGAATTACCGTATTCTCTTCTCCATTACGTAATCGCCTTTTTTTCTTCTCCATTATGAAATGGCCGTTTTGTCTTCTCCATTATGGAATCACACTTATCTCTCCTTCATTATGGAATCACACTTATCTCTCCTTCCTTATGGAATCACTGTTTTCTCCCCTCGATTTCTGAATCACACTTATCTCTCCTTCATTATGGAATCACCGTTTTCTGTCCTCTATTATGGAATCACTGTTTTCCTCTCCTCCATTATGGAATCACCGTATTCTCTTCTCCATTATGGAAACACCGTTTTTTCTTCTCCATTATGGAATCACAATTTTCTCTTCTTCATTATGGAATCATCGTTTTCTCTTCTCCATTATGGACTCACACTTATCTCTCCTACATTATAAGATAACCGATTTCTCTTCTCCATTATGGAATCACCGTTTTACTCTTCTGCATTTTGGAATCACCGTTTTCTCTTCTTTATTATGGAATTTTTGTTTTCTCTTCTCCATTATGGAATAACTGTTTTCTCTTCTCTATTATGGAATCACACTTATCTCTCCTTCATTATGGAATCACCGTATTCTCTTCTCTATGATAGAATGAAAGTTTTCTCTACTTCATTATGGAATCACCGTTTTCTCTCCTTCATTATGGAATCACAGTTAGCTCTGCTTCATAATGGAATCACCGTAATCTCTTCTCCGTTAGGGAATCAACGTTTTCTGTCCTCCATTATGGAATCAGACTTATCTCTCCTTCATTATGGAATTACCGTATTCCCTTCTCCATTATGGAACCAGCGTATTCTCTTCTCCATTATGGAATCACCGTTTTCTCTTCTCCATTATGGAATCACTGTTTTCGCTTCTGCATTATGGAATTACTGTTTTCTCTTCTCCATTATGGAATCACACTTATGTCTCCTTTATTATGGAATGACCTTGTTCTCTTCTCCTTTATGGAATCACCGTGTTCTCTCCTTCATTATGGAATCACAGTTATCTCTGCTTCATTATGGAATCACAGTTAGCTCTGCTTCATAATGGAATCACCGTAATCTCTTCTCCGTTAGGGAATCAACGTTTTCTGTCCTCCATTATAGAATCAGACTTATCTCTCCTTCATTATGGAATTACCGTATTCCCTTCTCCATTATGGAACCAGCGTATTCTCTTCTCCATTATGGAATCACCGTTTTCTCTTCTCCATTATGGAATCACTGTTTTCGCTTCTCCATTATGGAATTACTGTTTTCTCTTCTCCATTATGGAATCACACTTATGTCTCCTTTATTATGGAATGACCTTGTTCTCTTCTCCTTTATCTAATCACCGTGTTCTCTCCTTCATTATGGAATCACAGTTATATCTCTCCTTCATTATGGAATCACAGTTAGCTCTGCTTCATAATGGAATCACCGTAATCTCTTCTCCGTTAGGGAATGAACGTTTTCTCTCCTTCATTATGGAATCAGACTTATCTCTCCTTCATTATGGAATTACCGTATTCCCTTCTCCATTATGGAACCAGCGTATTCTCTTCTCCATTATGGAATCACCGTTTTCTCTTCTCCATTATGGAATCACTGTTTTCGCTTCTCCATTATGGAATTACTGTTTTCTCTTCTCCATTATGGAATCACACTTATGTCTCCTTTATTATGGAATGACCTTGTTCTCTTCTCCTTTATGGAATCACCGTGTTCTCTCCTTCATTATGGAATCACAGTTATCTCTGCTTCATTATGGAATCACCGTAATCTCTTCTCCATTATGGAATCACCGTAATCTCTTCTCCATTACAGAATCACCGTAATCTCTTCTCCATTACGGAATCATCGTTTTATCTCCTCCATTATGGAATCACCGTATTCTCTTCTCCATTATGGAAACACCGTTTTTTCTTCTCCATTATGGAATCACAATTTTCTCTTCTCCATTATGGACTCACACTTATCTCTCCTACATTATAATATAACAGATTTCTCTTCTCCATTATGGAATCAACGTTTTACTCTTCTGCATTTTGTAATCACTGTTTCCTCTTCTCCATTGTAGAATCACCATTTTCTCTTCTCTATTATGGAATTACCGTTTTCTCTTCTCCATTATGGAATCACTGTTTTCTCTTCTATATTATGGAATCACACTTATCTCTCCTTCATTATGGAATCACCGTATTCTCTTCTCCATGATGGAATGAACGTTTTCTCTACTTCATTATGGAATCACCGTTTTCTCTCCTTCATTATGGAATCACAGTTATCTCTGCTTGATTATGGAATCACAGTAAACTCTTCCCCATTATGGAATCAACGTTTTCTGTCCTTCATTATGGAATCACAGTTCTTTCTTCTCCATTAAGGAATCACCATTTTCTCTTCTTCATTATGGAATCATCGTTTACTCTTCTCCATTATGGAATCACACTTATCTCTCCTACATTATAAAATCACCGATTTCTCTTCTCCATTATGGCATCACCGTTTTACATTCTGCATTTTGGAATCACTGTTTTCTCTTCTGCATTTTGGAATCACTGTTTTCTCTTCTGCATTATGAAATCACACTCATCTCTCCTTATGTATGGAATCACACTTATCTCTCTTTAAGAAGGGAATCACAATTATTTTTCCTTAAGTATGGAATCACACTTATCTCTCCTTCATTATGGAATCACCGTATTCTCTTCTCCATTTTGGAATCACACTTTTCTCTACTTCATTATGCAATCATCATATTCTCTTCTCCGTTATGGAATGAACGTTTTCTCTCCTTCATTATGGAATCAGACTTATCTCTGGGGGCGCGGTAGCCCGGTCCATAAGATTCTCGCCTAAGGTACCAAAGGATGTTTAGAGGTGTCGCGAGTTCGATACCCGGTTCATCTTTGTCAGAAAACTTTCCTGACACAGGGGTACAATAAAAAACGGTGACTTGACCGCAGCAAAAAATTGCTACCGCAGGGAGTCCCCCATCGAGGGGTTAGCGCGCCAACCTCTCGATGAGTATAAAAACAAGCCTGCCGTTCGGAATCGGCAATAAATTGTAGGTCCCGGTCTAATTAGCCCTCGTGTGCAGAAAATGACCGTGGTGCGACAAAAATGATCAAATGATCAAATGAAGACTTATCTCTAATTCATTATGGAATCATCGTTTTATCTCCTCCATTATGAAATCACCGTTTTCTCTTCTCTATTATATAATCAAACTTATGTCTCCTTTATTACGGAATCACACTTATGTCTAATTTATTACGGAATCACAGTTATCTCTGCTTTAATGTGGAATCACCGTATTCTCTTCTCCATTATGGAATAGCAGTTTTCTTTTCTCCATTATGGAATCACACTTTTCTTTTCTCCATTATGGAATCACACTTATCTCTCCTTTATTATGGAATCACAGTTACCTCTGCTTCATTATGGAATCACCGTATTCTCTTCTCCATTTGGGAATCAACGTTTTCTCCCCTTCATTATGGAATCAACCTTTTTACCTCCTTCATTATGGAATCAGACATATCTCTCCTCCATTATGGAATCACCGTTTTCTCTTCTCCATTATGGAATCACTGTTTTTTTTTCTCCATTATGGAATCACACTTATGTCTCCTTCATTATGGAATCACCGTGTTCTCTTCTCCTTTATGGAATCACCGTGTTCTTTCCTGCTTTATGGAATCACACTTATCTCTCCTTCATTATGGAATCACACTTATCTCTCCTTTATTATGGAATCACCGTTTTCTCTTCTCCATTTTGGAATCACATATTTCTCTACTTCATTATGGAATCACCGTAGCCTCTTCTCCATTATGGAATGAACGTTTTCTCTCCTTCATTATGGAATCACCGTATTCTCTTCTCCATTATGGAATGACTGTTTTCTCTTCTCTATTATATAATCACACTTATGTCTCCTTTACTACGGAATCACACTTATGTCTCCTTTATTATGGAATCACAGTTATCTCTGCTTCATCATGGAATCACCGCATTCTCTTCTCCATTAGGGAATCAACGTTTTCTCTCCTTGATTATGGAATCAACCTTTTTATCTCCTTCATTATAGAATCAGACCTAACTCTCCCCCATTATGGAATCACCGTTTTTTCTTCTCCATTATGGAATCACTGTTTTCTCTTCTCCATTAAAGAATCACTTTTTTCTTTTCTCCATTATGGAATCACTAATTTCTTTTCTCCATTATGGAATCGCACTTATGTCTCCTTCATTATGGAATCACCGTGTTCTCTTCTCTTTTATGGAATCACCGTGTTCTCTACTGCTTTATGGAATCACACTTATCACTCCTTCATTATGGAATCACACTTATCTTTCCCTGATTCCTTGGAATCACCGTTTTCTCTCTTTAATTATCGAATCACAGTTATCTCTGCTTCACTATGGAATGACCGTAATCTCTTCTCCATTATGAAATTAACGTTTTCTCTTCTTCATTATGGAATTAACGTTTTCTCTCCTTCATTATGGAATTAACGTTTTCTCTCCTTCATTATGGAATCAGACTTATGACTTTTTCATTACGGAATCACCGTTTTGTCTCTTCCATTATGGAATCACCGTATTATCTTCTCCATTATGGAATCACAGTTTTCTCTTATCCGTTATGGAATCACACTTATGTCGCCTTCGTTATAGAATCTCCGTGTTCTCTTCTCCTTTATGGAATCTCCGTGTTCTCTCCTCCTTCATGGAATCACACTTATCTCTCCCTGAATATGGAATCACCGTTTTCTCTCCTGCATTATGGAATCACAGTTATCTCTGCTTCATTATGGAATCAACCGATAATTTCTTCTCCATTATGGAATCAACGTTTTCGGTTATTCATTATGGAATCACAGTTTTTTCTTCTTCATTATGGAATCATTGTTTTCTGTTCTCCATTATGGAATCACACTTATCTCTTCTACATTATAAAATCACTGATTTCTCTTCTCCGTTATGGAATCACCGTTTTACTGCATTTTGGAATCACTGTTTTCTCTTCTGCATTATGGAATCACACTCATCTCTCCTTAAGTATGAAATCACACTTATCACTCTTTAAGAATGGAATCACCGTTTTCTCTTCTTCATTATGGAATCACTGTTTTGTCTTCTCTATTATGGAATCACAATTATGTCTTCTTTATAATGGAATCACACTTATCTCTTCCTCATTATGGAATCACACTTATCTCTTCCTCATTATGGAATCACCGTATTGTCTTCTCCATTATGGAATATTGTTTTCTCTACTTCATTATGGAATCAGCGTTTTATCTCCTCCAATATGGAATAACCGTATTCTCTTCTCCTTTAAGGAATCACTCTTTTCTCTTCTCCAATATAGAATCACCGTTTTCTCTTCTTTATTATGGAATCACCGTTTTGTCTTCTTTATTATGGAATCACCGTTTTGTCTTCTCCATTAAGGAATCACCGTTTCCTCTTCTCCATTATGGAATCAATGTTTTCTCTTCTCCATTATGGAATCACACTTATCTCTCCTTCATTATTGAATTACACTTATCTCTCCTTCATTATGGAATAACACTTATCTCTCCTTCAGCATGGAATTACCGTATTCTCTTCTCCATTACGTAATCGCCTTTTTTTCTCCTCCATTATGAAATGGCCGTTTTGTCTTCTCCATTATGGAATCACACTTATCTCTCCTTCATTATGGAATCACACTTATCTCTCCTTCCTTATGGAATCACTGTTTTCTCCCCTCGATTTCTGAATCACACTTATCTCTCCTTCATTATGGAATCACCGTTTTCTGTCCTCTATTATGGAATCACTGTTTTCCTCTCCTGCATTATGGAATCACCGTATTCTGTCCTCCATTATGGAATCACTGTTTTCTGCCCTCCATTATGGAATCACCGTTTTCTCTTCTCCATTATAGAATCACCGTTTTCTCTTCTTTAATATGGAATCACCGTTTTTCTCTTCTGCATTATGGAATCAATGTTTTCTCTTCTTCATTATGGAATCACCGTATTCTCTTCTCCATTATAGAATCACCGTTTTCTCTTCTTTTATATGGAATCACCGTTTTCCTCTTCTTTTATATGGAATCACCGTTTTCCTCTTCTGCATTATGGAATCACAGTTATCTCTGCTTCAATATGGAATCACCGTATTCTCTTCTCCATTATGGAATTACCGTTTTCTGTCCTCCATTACGGAATCACAGTTTTCTGTCCTCCATTATGGAATCTCCGTTTTCTCTTCTCCATTATGGAATCACTGTTTTATTTTCTCCATTATAGAATCACCGTTTTCTCTTCTTTATTATGGAATCACTGTTTTCTCTTCGCCATTATGGAATCACACTTATGTGTCCTTTATTATGGAATCTTAGTTATCTCTGCTTCAGTATGGAATCACACTTATGTGTCCTTTATTATGGAATCTTAGTTATCTCTGCTTCAGTATGGAATCACCGTATTCTCTTCTCGTTCATGGAATCACACTTATCTCTCCTTGATTATAGAATCACACTTATAACTCCTTCATTATGGAATAACACTTTTCTAGCCTTGATTATAGAATCACACTTATAACTCCTTCATTATGGTATAACACTTATCTCTCCTTCATTATGGAATCACCGTATTCTCTTCTCCATTACGTAATCGCCTTTTTCTCTTCTCTATAATGAAATCGCCGTATTGTCTTCTCCGTTATAGAATCACCGATTTCTTTTCTTAATTATGGAATCACCGTTTTCTTTTCTCCGTTATGGAATCATACTTATCTCTCCTACGTTGCGGAATCATTGATTTCTCTTCTCCATTATGGAATCATACTTATCTCTCCTACGTTACGGAATCATTCATTTCTCTTCTCCATTATGGAATCATACTAATCTTTCCTTCATTATGGAATCACACTTATCTTTCCTTCATTATGAATACAAACACTGTCTTCTCCCTTCGATTTCTAAATCACACTTATCTCTCCTACATTATGGAATCAACGATTTCTCTTCTCCATTATGGAATCACCGATTTCTCTTCTCCATTATGGAATCACCGATTTCTCTTCTCCATTATGGAATCACCGATTTCTCTTCCCCATTATTAAATCGCCGTTTGGTCTTCTCCATTATAGAATCACCGTTTGCTTTTCTTTATTATGGAATCACCGTTTTCTCTCCTCCATTATGGAATCTCCGTTTTCTCTTCTCCATTATAGAATCACCGTTTTCTTTTCTTTATTATGGAATCACTGTTTTCTCTTGTCCATTATGGAATCACTGTTTTCTCTTCGCCATTATGGAATCACACTTATGTGTCCTTTATTATGGAATCTTAGTTATCTCTGCTTCAGTATGGAATCACCGTATTCTCTTCTCCTTCATTGAATCACACTTATCTCTCCTTGATTATAGAATCACACTTATAACTCCTTCATTATGAAATAACACTTATCTCTCCTTGATTATAGAATCACACTTATAACTCCTTCATTATGGAATAACACTTATCTCTCCTTCGTTATGGAATCACAGTATTCTCTTCTCCATTACGTAATCACCTTTTTCTCTTCTCCATTATGAAATCGCCGTTTTGTCTTCTCCGTTATAGAATCACCGATTTCTTTTCTTCATTATGGAATCACCGTTTTCTCTTCTCCATTATGGAATCACTGTTTTCTCTTCTCCATTATGGAATCATACTTATCTCTCCCACGTTACGGAGTGATTGATTTCTCTTCTCCATTATGGAATCATACTAATCTTTACTTCATTATGGATACAAACACTGTCTTCTCCCTTCGATTTCTAAATCACACTTATCTCTCCTACATTATGGAATCACCGATTTCTCTTCTCCTTTATGGAATCACCGATTTCTCTTCTCCATTATGGAATCACCGATTTCTCTTCTCCATTATGGAATCACCGATTTCTCTTCTCCATTATGGAATCACCGTTTTACTGTTCTTCATTTTGGAGACTCTGTTTTCTCTTCTCCATTATGGAATCTTACTTATCTCTCCTTAGGTATGGAATCACAGTTATCTCTGCTTCATCATGGAATCACCGTATTCTCTTCCCAATTATGGAATCACCGTTTCCTTTTCTCCATTATGGAATCACTGTTTTCTTTTCTCCATTATGGAATCATACTTATGTCTTCTTCATTATGGAATCACAGTTATCTCTGCTTCAATATGGAATCACCGTTTTCTTTCCTTCATTACGGAATCACCGTATTACCGTATTTTCTCCCCCATTATGTAATCACCTTTTTCTCTTCCCCATTATTAAATCACCGTTTGGTCTTCTCCATTATAGAATCACCGTTTGCTTTTCTTTATTATGGAATCACCGTTTTCTTTCCTCCATTATGGAATCACACGTATCTCTCCTACATTATGGAGTCATCGATTTCTCTTCTCCATTATGGAATCATACTAATCTCTCCTTCATCATGGAATAACATTTATCTCTCCTTCATTATGGAATCACCGTTTTCTGTCCTGCATTATGGAATCACCGTTTTCTGTCCTCCATTATGGAATCACCGTTTTCTGTTCTCTATTATGGAGTCACACTTATCTTTACTTCATTATGGAATCACAGTTATCTCTGTTTCATTATGGAATGACAGTTATCTCTGTTTCATTATGGAACCACCGTTTTCTCTTATCATACTTATACTCTATTATGGAATCATACTTATCTCTCCCACGTTACGGAGTCATTGATTTCTCTTCTCCATTATGGAATCATACTAATCTTTCCTTCATTATGGATACAAACACTGTCTTCTCCCTTCGATTTCTAAATCACACTTATCTCTCCTACATTATGGAATCACCGATTTCTCTTCTCCATTATGGAATCTCCGATTTCTCTTCTCCATTATGGAATCACCGATTTCTCTTCTCCATTATGGAATCTCCGATTTCTCTTCTCCATTATGGAATCACCGATTTCTCTTCTCCATTATGGAATCACCGATTTCTCTTCTCCATTATGGAATCACCGTTTTACTCTTCTTCATTTTGGAGACTCTGTTTTCTCTTCTCCATTATGGAATCTTACTTATCTCTCCTTAGGTATGGAATCACAGTTATCTCTGCTTCATCATGGAATCACCGTATTCTCTTCCCAATTATGGAATCACCGTTTTCTTTTCTCCATTATGGAATCACTGTTTTCTTTCCTTCATTACGGAATCACCGTATTTTCTCCCCCATTATGTAATCACCTTTTTCTCTTCCCCATTATTAAATCACCGTTTGGTCTTCTCCATTATAGAATCACCGTTTGCTTTTCTTTATTATGGAATCACCTTTTTCTTTCCTCCATTATGGAATCACACTTATCTTTCCTACATTATGGAGTCATCGATTTCTCTTCTCCATTATGGAATCATACTAATCTCTCCTTCATCATGGAATATAATTTATCTCTCCTTCATTATGGAATCACCGTTTTCTGTTCTCTATTATGGAATCACACTTATCTTTCCTTCATTATGGAATCACAGTTATCTCTGTTTCATTATGGAACCACCGTTTTCTCTTCTCCATTACGGAATCACCGTTTTCTCTTCTGTATTATGGAATCGCTGTTTTCTCATCTTCTTCATGGAATCACCGTTTTCTCTTCTCCATTATGGAATCACCGTTTTCTCTTCTTCATTAAGGAATCCTCGTTTTCTCTTCTCTATTATGGAATCACTGTTTTGTCTTCTCCATTATGGAATCACACTTATCTCTCCTACATTATGGAATCACGCTTATCTCTCCTACATTATGGAATCACACTTATCTCTCTTACATTATGGAATCACCGATTTCTCATCTGCATTGTGGAATCACAGTTTTCTCTCCTTCATTATAGAAGGAGAGATAATATCAAAGTTTTCTTTTCTCTATTATGGAATCACACTTATCTCTCCTCGATTATGGAATCACACTTATCTCTCCTTCATACTGGAATCACCGATTTCTGTCCTCCATTATTTAATCAGCGTTTTCTGTCCTCCATTATGGAATCATCGTTTTCTGTCCTCCATTATGGAATCACCGTTTTCTCTTCTCCATTATAGAATCACACTTATCTCTCCTACATTATGAAGTCATCGATTTCTCTTCTCCATTATGGAATCATACTAATCTCTCCTTCATCATGGAATCATACTAATCTCTCCTTCATCATGGAATAACATTTGTCTCTCCTTCATTATGGAATCACTGTTTTCTCCCCTTGATTTCTGAATCACACTTATCTCTCCTTCATTATGGAATCACCGTTTTCTGTCCTCCATTATGGAATCACCGTTTTCTGTTCTATATTATGGAATCACACTTATCTTTCCTTCATTATGGAATCACAGTTATCTCTGTTTCATTATGGAATCACAGTTATCTCTGTTTCATTATGGAACCCACCATTTTCTCTTCTCCATTCCGGAATCACCGTTTTCTCTTCTCTATTATGGAATCGCTGTTTTCTCTTCTTCTTCATGGAATCACCGTTTTCACTTCTGCATTATGGAATCACCTTTCTCTCTTCTCCATTATGTATTCGCCTTTTCCTCTTCTCCATTATGGAATCACCGTTTTCTTTTCTTCATTATGGAATCCTCGTTTTCTCTTCTGTATTATGGAATCACTGTTTTGTCTTCTCCATTATGGAATCACACTTATCTCTCTTACATTATGGAATCACACTTATCTCTCTTACATTATGGAATCACCGATTTTTCATCTGCATTATGGAATCACACTTTTCTCTCCTTCATTATGGAATCACACTTTTCTCTCCTTCATTATGGAAACACCGTTTTCTCTCCTTCATTATGGAAACACCGTTTTCTCCCCTCGACTTCTGAATCACACTTATCTCTCCTACATTATGGAGTCATCGATTTCTCTTCTCCATTATGGAATCATACTAATCTCTCCTTCATCATGGAATAACATTTATCTCTTCTTCATTATGGAATCACCGTTTTCTGTCCTGCATTATGGAATCACCGTTTTCTGTCCTCCATTATGGAATCACCGTTTTCTGTTCTCTATTATGGAATCACCGTTTTCTGTCCTCCATTATGGAATCACCGTTTTCTGTTCTCTATTATGGAATCACACTTATCTTTCCTTCATTATGGAATCACAGTTATCTCTGTTTCATTATGGAATGACAGTTATCTCTGTTTCATTATGGAACCACCGTTTTCTCTTCTCCATTACGGAATCACCGTTTTCTCTTCTGTATTATGGAATCGCTGTTTTCTCTTCTTCTTCATGGAATCACCGTTTTCACTTCTGCATTATGGAATCACCTTTCTCTCTTCTCCATTATGTATTCGCCTTTTTCTCTTCTCCATTATGGAATCACCGTTTTCTCTTCTCCATTATGGAATCACACTTATCTCTCCTACATTATGGAGTCATCGATTTCTCTTCTCCATTATGGAATCATACTAATCTCTCCTTCATCATGGAATAACATTTATCTCTTCTTCATTATGGAATCACCGTTTTCTGTCCTGCATTATGGAATCACCGTTTTCTGTCCTCCATTATGGAATCACCGTTTTCTGTTCTCTATTATGGAATCACACTTATCTTTCCTTCATTATGGAATCACAGTTATCTCTGTTTCATTATGGAATGACAGTTATCTCTCTTACATTATGGAATCACCGATTTCTCATCTGCATTATGGAATCACAGTTTTCTCTCCTTCATTATGGAAGGAGAGATAATATCACCGTTTTCTTTTCTCTATTATGGAATCACACTTATCTCTCCTCGATTATGGAATCACACTTATCTCTCCTTCATTATGGAATCACACTTATCTCTCATTCATACTGGAATCACCGTTTTCTGTCCTCCATTATTTAATCACCGTTTTCTGTCCTCCATTATGAAATCACCGTTTTCTGTCCTCCATTATGGAATCACCGTTTTCTCTTCTCCATTATGGAATCACACTTATCTCTCCTACATTATGGAGTCATCGATTTCTCTTCTCCATTATGGAATCATACTAATCTCTCCTTCATCATGGAATAACATTTATCTCTCCTTCATTATGGAATCACTGTTTTCTCCCCTCGATTTCTGAATCACACATATCTCTCCTTCAGTATGGAATCACCGTTTTCTGTCCTCCATTATGGAATCACCGTTTTCTGTCCTCCATTATGGAATCACCGTTTTCTGTTCTCTATTATGGAATCACCGTTTTCTGTTCTCTATTATGGAATCACACTTATCTTTCCTTCATTATGGAATCACAGTTATCTCTGTTTCATTATGGAATGACAGATATCTCTGTTTCATTATGGAACCACCGTTTTCTCTTCTCCATTACGGAATCACCGTTTTCTCTTCTGTATTATGGAATCGCTGTTTTCTCTTCTTCTTCATGGAATCACCGTTTTCACTTCTGCATTATGGAATCACCTTTCTCTCTTCTCCATTATGTATTCGCCTTTTTCTCTTCTGCATTATGGAATCACCTTTCTCTCTTCTCCATTATGTATTCGCCTTTTTCTCTTCTCTATTATGGAATCACCGTTTTCTCTTCTTCATTATGGAATCCTCGTTTTCTCTTCTCTATTATGGAATCACTGTTTTGTCTTCTCCATTATGGAATCACACTTATCTCTCCTACATTATGGAATCACGCTTATCTCTCCTACATTATGGAATCACAGTTTTCTCTCTTACATTATGGAATCGCCGATTTCTCATCTGCATTGTGGAATCACAGTTTTCTCTCCTTCATTATGGAAGGAGAGATAATATCACCGTTTTCTTTTCTCTATTATGGAATCACACTTATCTCTCCTCGATTATGGAATCACACTTATCTCTCCTTCATACTGGAATCACCGTTTTCTGTCCTCCTTTATTTAATCAGCGTTTTCTGTCCTCCATTATGGAATCACCGTTTTCTGTCCTCCATTATGGAATCACCGTTTTCTCTTCTCCATTATGGAATCACACTTATCTCTCCTACATTATGGAGTCATCGATTTCTCTTCTCCATTATGGAATCATACTAATCTCTCCTTCATCATGGAATCATACTAATCTCTCCTTCATCATGGAATAACATTTATCTCTCCTTCATTATGGAATCACTGTTTTCTCCTCTCGATTTCTGAATCACACTTATCTCTCCTTCATTATGGAATCACCGTTTTCTGTCCTCCATTATGGAATCACCGTTTTCTGTCCTCCATTATGGAATCACCGTTTTCTGTTCTCTATTATGGAATCACACTTATCTTTCCCTCATTATGGAATCACAGTTATCTCTGTTTCATTATGGAATCACAGTTATCTCTGTTTCATTATGCAACCACCGTTTTCTCTTCTCCATTCCGGAATCACCGTTTTCTCTTCTCTATTATGGAATCGCTGTTTTCTCTTCTTCTTCATGGAATCACCGTTTTCACTTCTGCATTATGGAATCACCTTTCTCTCTTCTCCATTATGTATTCGCCTTTTCCTCTTCTCCATTATGGAATCACCGTTTTCTTTTCTTCATTATGGAATCCTCGTTTTCTCTTCTGTATTATGGAATCACTGTTTTGTCTTCTCCATTATGGAATCACACTTATCTCTCTTACATTATGGAATCACCGATTTTTCATCTGCATTATGGAATCACACTTTTCTCTCCTTCATTATGGAATCACACTTTTCTCTCCTTGATTATGGAAACACCGTTTTCTCTCCTTCATTATGGAAACACCGTTTTCTCCCCTCGACTTCTGAATCACACTTATCTCTCCTACATTATGGAGTCATCGATTTCTCTTCTCCATTATGGAATCATACTAATCTCTCCTTCATCATGGAATAACATTTATCTCTTCTTCATTATGGAATCACCGTTTTCTGTCCTCCATTATGGAATCACCGTTTTCTGTTCTCTATTATGGAATCACCGTTTTCTGTCCTCCATTATGGAATCACCGTTTTCTGTTCTCTATTATGGAATCACACTTATCTTTCCTTCATTATGGAATCACAGTTATCTCTGTTTCATTATGGAATGACAGTTATCTCTGTTTCAATATGGAACCACCGTTTTCTCTTCTCCATTACGGAATCACCGTTTTCTCTTCTCCATTACGGAATCACCGTTTTCTCTTCTGTATTATGGAATCGCTGTTTTCCCTTCTTCTTCATGGAATCACCGTTTTCACTTCTGCATTATGGAATCACCTTTCTCTCTTCTCCATTATGTATTCGCCTTTTTCTCTTCTCCATTATGGAATCACCGTTTTCTCTTCTTCATTATGGAATCCTCGTTTTCTCTTCTCTATTATGGAATCACTGTTTGGTCTTCTCCATTATAGAATCACCGTTTGCTTTTCTTTATTATGGAATCACCGTTTTCTCTCCTCCATTATGGAATCTCCGTTTTCTCTTCTCCATTATAGAATCACCGTTTTCTCTTCTTTATTATGGAATCACTGTTTTCTCTTGTCCATTATGGAATCACTGTTTTCTCTTCGCCATTATGGAATCACAATTATGTGTCCTTTATTATGGAACCTTAGTTATCTCTGCTTCAGTATGGAATCACCGTATTCTCTTCTCCTTCATGGAATCACACTTATCTCTCCTTGATTATAGAATCACACTTATAACTCCTTCATTATGAAATAACACTTATCCCTCCTTGATTATAGAATCACACTTATAACTCCTTCATTATGGAATAACACTTATCTCTCCTTCGTTATGGAATCACAGTACTCTCTTCTCCATTACGTAATCACCTTTTTCTCTTCTCCATTATGAAATCGCCGTTTTGTCTTCTCCGTTATAGAATCACCGATTTCTTTTCTTCATTATGGAATCACCGTTTTCTCTTCTCCATTATGGAATCACTGTTTTCTCTTCTCCATTATGGAATCATACTAATCTTTCCTTCATTATGGATACAAACACTGTCTTCTCCCTTCGATTTCTAAATCACACTTATCTCTCCTACATTATGGAATCACCGATTTCTCTTCTTCATTATGGAATCACCGATTTCTCTTCTCCATTATGGAATCACCGATTTCTCTTCTCCATTATGGAATCACCGATTTCTCTTCTCCATTATGGAATCACCGTTTTACTCTTCTTCATTTTGGAGACTCTGTTTTCTCTTCTCCATTATGGAATCTTACTTATCTCTCCTTAGGTATGGAATCACAGTTATCTCTGCTTCATCATGGAATCACCGTATTCTCTTCCCAATTATGGAATCACCGTTTTCTTTTCTCCATTATGGAATCATACTTATGTCTTCTTCATTATGGAATCACAGTTATCTCTGCTTCAATATGGAATCACCGTTTTCTTTCCTTCATTACGGAATCACCGTATTTTCTCCCCCATTATGTAATCACCTTTTTCTCTTCCCCATTATTAAATCACCGTTTGGTCTTCTCCATTATAGAATCACCGTTTGCTTTTCTTTATTATGGAATCACCGTTTTCTGTTCTCTATTATGGAATCACACTTATCTTTCCTTCATTATGGAATCACAGTTATCTCTGTTTCATTATGGAACCACCGTTTTCTCTTCTCCATTACGGAATCACCGTTTTCTCTTCTGTATTATGGAATCGCTGTTTTCTCTTCTTCTTCATGGAATCACCGTTTTCACTTCTGCATTATGGAATCACCGTTTTCTGTTCTCTATTATGGAATCACACTTATCTTTCCTACATTATGGAATCACAGTTATCTCTGTTTCATTATGGAATCACAGTTATCTCTGTTTCATTATGGAACCACCGTTTTCTCTTCTCCATTCCGGAATCACCGTTTTCTCTTCTCTATTATGGAATCGCTGTTTTCTCTTCTTCTTCATGGAATCACCGTTTTCACTTCTGCATTATGGAATCACCTTTCTCTCTTCTCCATTATGTATTCGCCTTTTCCTCTTCTCCATTATGGAATCACCGTTTTCTTTTCTTCATTATGGAATCCTCGTTTTCTCTTCTGTATTATGGAATCACTGTTTTGTCTTCTCCATTATGGAATCACACTTATCTCTCTTACATTATGGAATCACCGATTTTTCCATCTGCATTATGGAATCACACTTTTCTCTCCTTGATTATGGAAACACCGTTTTCTCTCCTTCATTATGGAAACACCGTTTTCTCCCCTCGACTTCTGAATCACACTTATCTCTCCTACATTATGGAGTCATACTAATCTCTCCTTCATCATGGAATAACATTTATCTCGTCTTCATTATGGAATCACCGTTTTCTGTCCTGCATTATGGAATCACCGTTTTCTGTCCTCCATTATGGAATCACCGTTTTCTGTTCTCTATTATGGAATCACCGTTTTCTGTCCTCCATTATGGAATCACCGTTTTCTGTTCTCTATTATGGAATCACACTTATCTTTCCTTCATTATGGAATCACAGTTATCTCTGTTTCATTATGGAATGACAGTTATCTCTGTTTCATTATGAAACCACCGTTTTCTCTTCTCCATTACGGAATCACCGTTTTCTCTTCTGTATTATGGAATCGCTGTTTTCTCTTCTTCTTCATGGAATCACCGTTTTCACTTCGGCATTATGGAACCACCTTTCTCTCTTCTCCATTATGTATTCGCCTTTTTCTCTTCTCCATTATGGAATCACCGTTTTCTCGTCTTCATTATGGAATCCTCGTTTTCTCTTCTCTATTATGGAATCACTGTTTTGTCTTCTCCATTATGGAAAAACACTTATCTCTCCTACATTATGGAATCACACTTATCTCTCCTACATTATGGAATCACACTTATCTCTCTTACATTATGGAATCACCGATTTCTCATCTGCATTATGGAATCACAGTTTTCTCTCCTTCATTATGGAAGGAGAGATAATATCACCGTTTTCTTTTCTCTATTATGGAATCACACTTATGTCTCCTCGATTATGGAATCACACTTATCTCTCCTTCATTATGGAATCACACTTATCTCTCCTTCATTATGGAATCACACTTATCTCTCCTTCATTATGGAATCACCGTTTTCTGTCCTCCATTATTTAATCACCGTTTTCTGTCCTCCATTATGAAATCACCGTTTTCTGTCCTCCATTATGGAATAACCGTTTTCTCTTCTCCATTATGGAATCACACTTATCTCTCCTACATTATGGAGTCATCGATTTCTCTTCTCCATTATGGAATCATACTAATCTCTCCTTCATCATGGAATAACATTTATCTCTCCTTCATTATGGAATCACTGTTTTCTCCCCTCGATTTCTGAATCACACATATCTCTCCTTCCGTATGGAATCACCGTTTTCTGTCCTCCATTATGGAATCACCGTTTTCTGTCCTCCATTATGGAATCACCGTTTTCTGTCCTCCAATATGGAATCACCGTTTTCTGTTCTCTATTATGGAATCACACTTATCTTTCCTTCATTATGGAATCACAGTTATCTCTGTTTCATTATGGAATGACAGTTATCTCTGTTTCATTATGGAACCACCGTTTTCTCTTCTCCATTACGGAATCACCGTTTTCACTTCTGCATTATGGAATCACCTTTCTCTCTTCTCCATTATGTATTCGCCTTTTTCTCTTCTCTATTATGGAATCACCGTTTTCTCTTCTTCATTATGGAATCCTCGTTTTCTCTTCTCTATTATGGAATCACTGTTTTGTCTTCTCCATTATGGAATCACAATTATCTCACCTACATTATGGAATCACGCTTATCTCTCCTACATTATGGAATCACATTTTTCTCTCTTACATTATGGAATCACCGATTTCTCATCTGCATTGTGGAATCACAGTTTTCTCTCCTTCATTATGGAAGGAGAGATAATATCACCGTTTTCTTTTCTCTATTATGGAATCACACTTATCTCTCCTCGATTATGGAATCACACTTATCTCTCCTTCATACTGGAATCACCGTTTTCTGTCCTCCTTTATTTAATCAGCGTTTTCTGTCCTCCATTATGGAATCACCGTTTTCTGTCCTCCATTATGGAATCACTGTTTTCTGTCCTCCATTATGGAATCACCGTTTTCTCTTCTCCATTATGGAATCACACTTATCTCTCCTACATTATGGAGTCATCGATTTCTCTTCTCCATTATGGAATCATACTAATCTCTCCTTCATCATGGAATAACATTTATCTCTCCTTCGTTATGGAATCACTGTTTTCTCCCCTCGACTTCTGAATCACACTTATCTCTCCTACATTATGCAGTCATCGATTTCTCTTCTCCATTATGGAATCATACTAATCTCTCCTTCATCATGGAATAACATTTATCTCTTCTTCATTATGGAATCACCGTTTTCTGTTCTCTATTATGGAATCACCGTTTTCTGTCCTCCATTATGGAATCACCGTTTTCTGTTCTCTATTATGGAATCACACTTATCTTTCCTTCATTATGGAATCACAGTTATCTCTGTTTCATTATGGAATGACAGTTATCTCTGTTTCATTATGGAACCACCGTTTTCTCTTCTCCATTACGGAATCACCGTTTTCTCTTCTGTATTATGGAATCGCTGTTTTCTCTTCTTCTTCATGGAATCACCGTTTTCACTTCGGCATTATGGAATCACCTTTCTCTCTTCTCCATTATGTATTCGCCTTTTTCTCTTCTCCATTATGGAATCACCGTTTTCTCGTCTTCATTATGGAATCCTCGTTTTCTCTTCTCTATTATGGAATCACTGTTTTGTCTTCTCCATTATGGAAAAACACTTATCTCTCCTACATTATGGAATCACACTTATCTCTCCTACATTATGGAATCACACTTATCTCTCTTACATTATGGAATCACCGATTTCTCATCTGCATTATGGAATCACAGTTTTCTCTCCTTCATTATGGAAGGAGAGATAATATCACCGTTTTCTTTTCTCTATTATGGAATCACACTTATGTCTCCTCGATTATGGAATCACACTTATCTCTCCTTCATTATGGAATCACACTTATCTCTCCTTCATACTGGAATCACCGTTTTCTGTCCTCCATTATTTAATCACCGTTTTCTGTCCTCCATTATGAAATCACCGTTTTCTGTCCTCCATTATGGAATAACCGTTTTCTCTTCTCCATTATGGAATCACACTTATCTCTCCTACATTATGGAGTCATCGATTTCTCTTCTCCATTATGGAATCATACTAATCTCTCCTTCATCATGGAATAACATTTATCTCTCCTTCATTATGGAATCACTGTTTTCTCCCCTCGATTTCTGAATCACACATATCTCTCCTTCAGTATGGAATCACCGTTTTCTGTCCTCCATTATGGAATCACCGTTTTCTGTCCTCCATTATGGAATCACCGTTTTCTGTCCTCCAATATGGAATCACCGTTTTCTGTCCTCCAATATGGAATCACCGTTTTCTGTTCTCTATTATGGAATCACACTTATCTTTCCTTCATTATGGAATCACAGTTATCTCTGTTTCATTATGGAATGACAGTTATCTCTGTTTCATTATGGAACCACCGTTTTCTCTTCTCCATTACGGAATCACCGTTTTCACTTCTGCATTATGGAATCACCTTTCTCTCTTCTCCATTATGTATTCGCCTTTTTCTCTTCTCTATTATGGAATCACCGTTTTCTCTTCTTCATTATGGAATCCTCGTTTTCTCTTCTCTATTATGGAATCACTGTTTTGTCTTCTCCATTATGGAATCACAATTATCTCACCTACATTATGGAATCACGCTTATCTCTCCTACATTATGGAATCACATTTTTCTCTCTTACATTATGGAATCACCGATTTCTCATCTGCATTGTGGAATCACAGTTTTCTCTCCTTCATTATGGAAGGAGAGATAATATCACCGTTTTCTTTTCTCTATTATGGAATCACACTTATCTCTCCTCGATTATGGAATCACACTTATCTCTCCTTCATACTGGAATCACCGTTTTCTGTCCTCCTTTATTTAATCAGCGTTTTCTGTCCTCCATTATGGAATCACCGTTTTCTGTCCTCCATTATGGAATCACTGTTTTCTGTCCTCCATTATGGAATCACCGTTTTCTCTTCTCCATTATGAAATCACACTTATCTCTCCTACATTATGGAGTCATCGATTTCTCTTCTCCATTATGGAATCATACTAATCTCTCCTTCATCATGGAATAACATTTATCTCTCCTTCGTTATGGAATCACTGTTTTCTCCCCTCGACTTCTGAATCACACTTATCTCTCCTACATTATGCAGTCATCGATTTCTCTTCTCCATTATGGAATCATACTAATCTCTCCTTCATCATGGAATAACATTTATCTCTTCTTCATTATGGAATCACCGTTTTCTGTCCTGCATTATGGAATCACCGTTTTCTGTCCTCCATTATGGAATCACCGTTTTCTGTTCTCTATTATGGAATCACACTTATCTTTCCTTCATTATGGAATCACAGTTATCTCTGTTTCATTATGGAATGACAGTTATCTCTCTTACATTATGGAATCACCGATTTCTCATCTGCATTATGGAATCACCGTTTTCTCTTCTCCATTATGGAATCACACTTATCTCTCCTACATTATGGAGTCATCGATTTCTCTTCTCCATTATGGAATCATACTAATCTCTCCTTCATCATGGAATAACATTTATCTCTCCTTCATTATGGAATCACTGTTTTCTCCCCTCGATTTCTGAATCACACATATCTCTCCTTCAGTATGGAATCACCGTTTTCTGTCCTCCATTATGGAATCACCGTTTTCTTTCCTCCATTATGGAATCACCGTTTTCTGTTCTCTATTATGGAATCACCGTTTTCTGTCCTCCATTATGGAATCACCGTTTTCTGTTCTCTATTATGGAATCACACTTATCTTTCCTTCATTATGGAATCACAGTTATCTCTGTTTCATTATGGAATGACAGTTATCTCTGTTTCATTATGGAACCACCGTTTTCTCTTCTCCATTACGGAATCACCGTTTTCTCTTCTGTATTATGGAATCGCTGTTTTCTCTTCTTCTTCATGGAATCACCGTTTTCACTTCTGCATTTTGGAATCACCTTTCTCTCTTCTCAATTATGTATTCGCCTTTTCCTCTTCTCCATTATGGAATCACCGTTTTCTTTTCTTCATTATGGAATCCTCGTTTTCTCTTCTGTATTATGGAATCACTGTTTTGTCTTCTCCATTATGGAATCACACTTATCTCTCTTACATTATGGAATCACCGATTTTTCATCTGCATTATGGAATCACACTTTTCTCTCCTTCATTATGGAATCACACTTTTCTCTCCTTGATTATGGAAACACCGTTTTCTCTCCTTCATTATGGAAACACCGTTTTCTCCCCTCGACTTCTGAATCACACTTATCTCTCCTACATTATGGAGTCATCGATTTCTGTTCTCCATTATGGAATCATACTAATCTCTCCTTCATCATGGAATAACATTTATCTCGTCTTCATTATGGAATCACCGTTTTCTGTCCTGCATTATGGAATCACCGTTTTCTGTCCTCCATTATGGAATCACCGTTTTCTGTTCTCTATTATGGAATCACCGTTTTCTGTCCTCCATTATGGAATCACCGTTTTCTGTTCTCTATTATGGAATCACACTTATCTTTCCTTCATTATGGAATCACAGTTATCTCTGTTTCATTATGGAATGACAGTTATCTCTGTTTCACTATGGAACCACCGTTTTCTCTTCTCCATTACGGAATCACCGTTTTCTCTTCTGTATTATGGAATCGCTGTTTTCTCTTCTTCTTCATGGAATCACCGTTTTCACTTCTGCATTATGGAATCACTTTTCTCTCTTCTCCATTATGTATTCGCTTTTTTCTCTTCTCCATTATGGAATCACCGTTTTCTCTTCTTCATTATGGAATCCTCGTTTTCTCTTCTCTATTATGGAATCACTGTTTTGTCTTCTGCATTATGGAATCACTGTTTTGTCTTCTGCATTATGGAATCACACTTATCTCTCCTACATTTTGGAATCACACTTATCTCTCCTACATTATGGAATCACACTTATCTCTCTTACATTATGGAATCACCGATTTCTCATCTGCATTATGGAATCACAGTTTTCTCTCCTTCATTATGGAAGGAGAGATAATATCACCGTTTTCTTTTCTCTATTATGGAATCACACTTATCTCTCCTTCATTATGGAATCACACTTATCTCTCCTTCATACTGGAATCACCGTTTTCTGTCCTCCATTATTTAATCACCGTTTTCTGTCCTCCATTATGAAATCACCGTTTTCTGTCCTCCATTATGGAATCACCGTTTTCTCTTCTCCATTATGGAATCACACTTATCTCTCCTACATTATGGAGTCATCGATTTCTCTTCTCCATTATGGAATCATACTAATCTCTCCTTCATCATGGAATAACATTTATCTCTCCTTCATTATGGAATCACTGTTTTCTCCCCTCGATTTCTGAATCACACATATCTCTCCTTCAGTATGGAATCACCGTTTTCTGTCCTCCATTATGGAATCACCGTTTTCTGTCCTCCATTATGGAATCACCGTTTTCTGTCCTCCATTATGGAATCACCGTTTTCTGTTCTCTATTATGGAATCACACTTATCTTTCCTTCATTATGGAATCACAGTTATCTCTGTTTCATTATGGAATCACAGTTATCTCTGTTTCATTATGGAATCACCGATTTTTCATCTGCATTATGGAATCACACTTTTCTCTCCTTTATTATGGAATCACACTTTTCTCTCCTTCATTATGGAAACACCGTTTTCTCTCCTTCATTATGGAAACACCGTTTTCTCCCCTCGACTTCTGAATCACACATATCTCTCCTACATTATGGAGTCATCGATTTCTCTTCTCCATTATGGAATCATACTAATCTGTCCTTCATCATGGAATAACATTTATCTCTTCTTCATTGTGGAATCTCCGTTTTCTGTCCTGCATTATGAAATCACCGTTTTCTGTCCTCCATTATGGAATCAACGTTTTCTGTTCTCTATTATGGAATCACCGTTTTCTGTCCTCCATTATGGAATCACCGTTTTCTGTTCTCTATTATGGAATCACACTTATCTTTCCTTCATTATGGAATCACAGTTATCTCTGTTTCATTATGGAATGACAGTTATCTCTGTTTCATTATGGAACCACCGTTTTCTCTTCTCCATTACGGAATCACCGTTTTCTCTTCTCCATTACGGAATCACCGTTTTCTCTTCTGTATTATGGAATCGCTGTTTTCTCTTCTTCTTCATGGAATCACCGTTTTCACTTCTGCATTATGGAATCACCTTTCTCTCTTCTCCATTATGTATTCGCCTTTTTCTCTTCTCCATTATGGAATCACCGTTTTCTCTTCTTCATTATGGAATCCTCGTTTTCTCTTCTCTATTATGGAATCACTGTTTTGTCTTCTGCATTATGGAATCACACTTATCTCTCCTACATTTTGGAATCACAGTTATCTCTCCTACATTATGGAATCACACTTATCTCTCTTACATTATGGAATCACCGATTTCTCATCTGCATTATGGAATCACAGTTTTCTCTCCTTCATTATGGAAGGAGAGATAATATCACCGTTTTCTTTTCTCTATTATGGAATCACACTTATCTCTCCTCGATTATGGAATCACACTTATCTCTCCTTCATTATGGAATCACACTTATCTCTCCTTCATACTGGAATCACCGTTTTCTGTCCTCCATTATTTAATCACCGTTTTCTGTCCTCCATTATGGAATCACCGTTTTCTCTTCTCCATTATGGAATCACACTTATCTCTCCTACATTATGGAGTCATCGATTTCTCTTCTCCATTATGGAATCATACTAATCTCTCCTTCATCATGGAATAACATTTATCTCTCCTTCATTATGGAATCACTGTTTTCTCCCCTCGATTTCTGAATCACACATATCTCTCCTTCAGTATGGAATCACCGTTTTCTGTCCTCCATTATGGAATCACCGTTTTCTGTCCTCCATTATGGAATCACCGTTTTCTGTCCTCCATTATGGAATCACCGTTTTCTGTCCTCCATTATGGAATCACCGTTTTCTGTCCTCCATTATGGAATCACCGTTTTCTGTCCTCCATTATGGAATCACCGTTTTCTGTTCTCTAGTATGGAATCACACTTATCTTTCCTTCATTATGGAATCACAGTTATCTCTGTTTCATTATGGAATCACCGTTTTCTCTTCTCCATTCCGGAATCACCGTTTTCTCTTCTCTATTATGGAAGCGCTGTTTTCTCTTCTTCTTCATGCAATCACCGTTTTCACTTCTGCATTATGGAATCACCTTTCTCTCTTCTCCATTATGTATTCGCCTTTTCCTCTTCTCCATTATGGAATCACCGTTTTCTCTTCTTCATTATGGAATCCTGGTTTTCTCTTCTGTATTATGGAATCACTGTTTTGTCTTCTCCATTATGGAATCACCAATTTTTCATCTGCATTATGGAATCACCAATTTTTCATCTGCATTATGGAATCACACTTTTCTCTCCTTCATTATGGAATCACACTTTTCTCTCCTTCATTATGGAAACACCGTTTTCTCTCCTTCATTATGGAAACACCGTTTTCTCCCCTCGACTTCTGAATCACACTTATCTCTCCTTCATTATGGAAACACCGTTTTCTCCCCTCGACTTCTGAATCACACTTATCTCTCCTTCATTATGGAAGGAGAGATAATATCACCGTTTTCTGTCCTGCATTATGGAATCACCGTTTTCTCTTCTCTATTATGGAATCAAACTTATCTCGCCTCGATTATGGAATCACACTTATCTCTCCTTCATTATGGAATGATACTTATCTCTCGTTTCTTATGGAATCACCGTTTTCTCTCCACCGTTTTGTAATCACCGTATAAAATAAGGAGTTTTAAGAATGCAAATACTCAGTGGTTCGGTGTTTTTCGAGAATGCATATTTTAATAATTATTTACAAGAATTCAGATTTCAACGAGGATTTTCAATAATGCTATTCTTTAGAACTGCGTCTTTCAAAATGCAAATTGCAAGTATTATTTTTCATTGGTTAAAGTTTTGGTATTATTTTATAATTTCGCAGTATCAGTATACTACACCATATACGGTATAATAACGATTCGTACTCCCATATACAGTAAATATACCGCAGTTCTTCGATACATGATCGCGATAAAAACGACAATCATCATGCGCCGGGCCTCATTCCCGCCTGTTGCTTAAATATCAATATACTTGTACATCCGAGAAAGGTACTTGAAGACTTTACCGGGGATGGTCAAATTTCATCCAGAACGTATTTTTCATTTGAGCAAGAAAACGATTCAGACTTGGTTCTAAGGATGTGTATAAAGTTTTTTTTTCATGCTACGTGAAATCGATTTTTCTTCGCTTCAGCTTATGCGCACAACAGCTTTTCCTCCTTACATTTTTCTTCCCGCTACTGAGTCAACCTTACGGACGAAAAGAAAAGTCAGAGCTTCTCTCCGTCGTCAAACTTGGCCGATCAGAGGAAAAGCAAACAAAACTGCAAGATGAGAGCAGACACACATAAGGAAAAGTGCGAGATTCTTTCTTCCTCTACTAGGAAAAAAAATATTTCCTATTAGATAGAATAAAAAATAGTCACAAAAATTCCCAGTTTATTTTCACTGGTGGAAAATAAGACGGAAAAAGGAGACTGGAAATACAAATATTCACAGGTCAAATAAAAGGAGAAGGGAATCGCTCTCTCTCGGAGATAATTCTTAAGATAAAGTTATTTTTTCACGTTTTTTTTCACCCTAAAAACCAAATTTTTTTTAAAACAAATTCACTGTTTTTTTTTTATCGCTTTACAGTGTTTTACTATGGCAAGACTATTAATGTTTAATAATAATTTTGATCTTTAATAATGGTTTTTAATTACAAAAATCTCAATAATGATTCCATTGCTAGTGATTTTTAATAATGCAAATCTCAACAATGATTCAATTGCTAGTGATTTTTAATAATGCCAATCTCAACAATGATTCAATTACTAGTGATTTTTAATAATGCAAATCTCAACAATGATTCAATTACTAGTGATTTTTAATAATTCAAATCTCAACAGTTATTCGGTGTTCAATAATGACTTTTATGAATGCAAATTTCAACAGTGATTTGATGTTTTTAAGAAAGCAAAATTTGATAATGATCTCTGAGGATGCAAAATTTAAATAATGACTTCTAAGAATGTGCAAAATTTAATAATGATTTTAAAGAATATAAAGTTTAATAAGGAGTTTTAAGAATGCAAATACACACTGGTTCGGTGTTTTTCAAGAATGCATATTTTAATAATTATTTTCAAGAATTCAGATTTCAACGAGAATTCTCAATAATGCTGCTGTTTAGAACTGCGTCTTTCAAAATGCAAATTCTATTATTTTGGATTGGTTAAAGTTTTTGTATTATTTTAAAATTACCCAGTATCAATATACTACACCATATACGGTACAAGCACGATTCGTACTCCAATATACTATAAATATATCGCATTTCTTCGATACATGATCGCGATTAAAACGACAATAATCAAGCACCGGGCCTCATTCCCGCCTGATGCTTAAATATCAATACACATCCGAGAAAGTACTTGAAGACTTCAACGGGGATGGTCAGATTTCATCGAGAACGTATTTTTCATTTCAGAAAGAAAACGATTCAGACGTGGTTCTGAGGATTTGTATAATATTTTTTTTATGCGACGGGAAATCGATATTTATTTCCTTCAGTTTATGCGCAACAGCTTTTCCTCTTTACATTTTTCTTTTCGCTACTGAGTCAACCTTACGGACGAAAAAAACCAGAGCTTCTCTCCGTCTTCAAACTTGGCCGATCAGAGGAAAAGCAAACAAAACTGCAAGACGAGAGCAGACACACATAAGAAAAAGTGCGAGATTCTTTCTTCCTCTACTAGGAAAAAAATATTTCCTCCTAGACAGAATAAAAAATAGTCACAAAAATTCCCAGTTTACTTTGACTGGTGGAAAATAAGACGGAAAAAGGAGGCTGGAAATAAAAATATTCACAGGTGAAATAAAAGGAGAAGGGAATCGCTCGGAGATAATTCTTAAGATAAAGTTATTTTTTCACGACTTTTTTCACCCTAATTTTTTTTTAAACAAATTCACTATTTTTTTTTATCGCTTTACAGTGTTTGACTATGGTAAGACTATTAATGTTTAATAATAATTTTGATCTTAAATAATGGTTTTTAATTACAAAAATCTCAACAATGATTCTATTACTAGTAATTTTTAATACTGCTAATCTCAGAAGTTATTCAGTGTTTAATAATGACTTTCATGAATGCAAATTTCAAGTGATTTGATGTTTTTAAGAAAGCAAAATTTAATAATGATGATGGAAAAGGATGCAAAATTTAATATAATGATTTTAAAGAATATAAAGTTTAATAAGGAGTTTTAAGAACATAAAGTTTAATAAGGAGTTTTAAGAACATAAAGTTTAATAAGGAGTTTTAAGAACATAAAGTTTAATAAGGAGTTTTAAGAATGCAAATACCCACTGGTTCGGTGTTTTTCGGGAATGCATATTTAAATAATTATTTTCAAGAATTCAGATTTCAACGAGGATTTTCAATAATTCTTCTGTTTACAACTGCGTCTTTCAAAATGCAAATTGTATTATTTTGGATTGGTTAAAGTTTTTGTATTATTTTAAAATTACCCAGTATCAATATACTACACCATATACGGTATAAGCACGATTCGTATTCCCATATACAGTAAATGTATCGCATTTCTTCGATACTTGATCGCGATAAAAACGACAATAATCAAGCACCGGGCCTCATTCCCGCCTGTTGCTTAAATATCAATGCATATCCGAGAAAGGTACTTGAAGACTTCACCAGGGATGGTCAGATTTCATCGAGAACGTATTTTTCATTTGAGCAAGAAAACGATTCAGACGTGGTTCTAAGGATGTGTATAAAGTTTTTTCCATGCGACGGGAAATCGATATTTATTTCCTCCAGCTTATGCGCAACAGCTTTTCCTCCTTACGGTTTTCTTTTCGCTACTGAGTCAACCTCACGGACGAAAAAAATGCCAGAGCTTCTCTCCGTCCTCAAACTTGGCCGATCAGAGGAAAAGCAAACAAAACTGCAAGACGAGAGCAGGCACACATAAGAAAAAGTGCGAGATTCTCACTTCCTCTACTAAGAATAAAAAATAGTCACAATAATTCCCAGTTTACTTTCACCAATGAGAAATAAGGTGAAAAGAGGAAGCTGGAAATAATATTCACAGGTCAAGTAAAAGGAGAAAAGAATCGTTCGGAGATAATTCTTAAGATAAAGTTATTCTTTTACTATTTTCACCCATTTTAAAGATTTTTTTCCGTAAAAAAGAAAAATTATACTCTTTTTTTTTTATTGCCTTATTGTAGCCAAGTGTTCACACAGCCATGCCAGTACCATTAATATGAATTTAAGTTTTGAAATATAATGATTTTTTTAATGGGGTTTCTCTGAAATCATATGATGAACGAGTATGAGCCCAATAAATTACGCGAATAAATACTTATAGAAGTCGTTTGCATTCAAAATTTTAACACAACCGTTATCGTTATTGGAATTGTGAATTGCCAAATTGAAGTCGAACATAACATCCAACACTGTGTTTGATCACCTTTGCCGAAATTGAATACATATTCGTCGTGAGATCATACGATAGCTGAAAACTTATTTTTTGCTAGATTATCATCAATGTTTCATCAAGAAACTTGACGGGTCGAAGAGAGTTGAATAAATCCTGAGACACAAAAACTTTTACAGACTTCCGATTGAATATAAGGGGGTGGGGGGGGGGAGATTATACAGTAGTAGCAAAATATGTGTGAGTATGATGATTTTTTCTTTGGGTATGCGGTGTATTTTTTCTACATATATGCTCATTGACAACTACTCTCGTGATGCTTTTTTTCTGTGGGAAAAAATTTGAAATAAAAATGAAATAAAAATTTTACAAAAGTAAAATTGGCACAATGGGAATCGTGTAAGGGAACATCCCTCAAGAACGGCTCTAACAAACACGTATCCTTATATTCTTCCCGTAAAACTTGTATCTATTGCATTTCCAACAACGTAAACCATATTAATTTTAGCATCAAGGAACTCGCATGCTCATAAATGTCCATTTAAGGATATTAAGCGTCACGCGATGAGTTGTTATGAGCAATAAAAGACTCATTCGGAGACAGAGTAAAAACACACAGAAATAAATAAATAAAATAAAATCCTTTCTGGGACCACAAAAACGATGATGGTTAATGAATTAATATTTTGTGGTAAATTCTCATTATTTTCTCTCGAATGAATAACTGAGGTTACGTATTTCATTGCTTTAGTCGCGATGTATCCCATAACGATATAATGCTAACAAAATGCGCACCGCTAGGGGACCAAGCTGAGAGAAATAGAGAAGCTACGGAGTAAGTATAGCGCGTGGGGTGTAGTTGGTGGCGGTGGTGTTTGTAGCCAAGGATTCCATTCATCTTGATTTGATGTGAGGCAACGTAAAAGCGCGCGCACACACACACACAGACACACACATATCAAATGGACAAAAGTAAACATCCATTGGTTGATTAGTATATCATGCTGAGGTCGTAATGAAGTAAAAGCGGAGTTTTGTGGCTGTTGCTGCTGTTGCCTGTGCGATGTTTTCCTGTCGCGATAGGCGAAACGGCCATCCACCAAATTCGGATGAGTTACCATCGAAACAAAGGGAATTCCGCAGCTTAGTGATTAATGAAAAGTAATTACTTCCCTAAGTGTACGTCGTCAAAGAAAGTCCGATCACAATAACCGTAGGGTCCGATCAGAATATTAAAAAAAATTATTAGTTGGTTGTATTAGCATTATATTATTAAAACCAAAAATGGCGTTACATTCGTCTTCAGAGGGAGCTACTTTCGATTATTACCGATTGTGTTCGATTAATGTTCCGATTATTCACTGTCACTTAGGATTTTGGAAAGTTATTTCTCCGTAGGAAATTGCATGAAAATTATTTTTAGGTGAAAAGTACGAAATCAGAGGAACGATTGCAGCTTAAAATGTGCATGGATCTGTCCTGGAAGACAGATGGACTTGGTTCTCTTCGAACCATATTTTGGTTGTTTAGATGTTATTGTACTGATTATTTATACAGATTATTTATATTGACACCTGACTGATACACTGATTGCCATATTGATACACTGATTATTTATGTTTTAATGTGCGTGGTTTTTATGGGTTTTTTCGCTTATTTAGTAAATGTTTTTGATCATTTAAACAGAAATTTGAAATATATAAAAGAAATGAAATATACTCAACTTCATGAAATTATATTCATACTCCATGCGATTTTCTTGAGTATATAAAATATGGGATCCGGAACTTTCGCCCCCGACATTTCGTCCCCGACATCTCGCCCCTGGAACGTTTCGTCCCCGTTACATTTGGCCCCCGAAAATTTCGTCCCCGACATCTCGCCCTGGAACGTTTCGTCCCCGTTACATTTGGCCGACGGAAATTTCGCCCCGGTACATTTTGCCCCTGGTGCGTTTGGCCCCCGAAAAATTCACACCTGACATTTCACCTGCCCTGAACGTATGAGTGATTGACTGTATGAGTGACCGTATGAGTGATTGACTGTATGAGTGACCGTATGAGTGATTGACTGTATGAGTGACCGTATGAGTGATTGACTGTATGAGTGACCGTATGAGTGATTGACTGTATGAGTGACCGACTGTATGAGTGACCGACTGTATGAGTGACCGTGTGAATGATCGAGTGACCGTATGAGTGACCAAGTGAGTGTGAAATGAACTGTAGGAGTGCGTTAGTGACCGTACAAATGACTGAGCGAGTGGCAGAATGACTTACAACTTGAGTGACCGTATCAACTAGTGTGCAATTGACTTTATGAGTGACCACGTGACTGACCGAATGACCGTATGAGTGAGCAAATGAATGACCGCATGAGCGACCAAGTGATTAACTGTATGAGTGATCAAGTGAGTGATAGTGGGATTGACCGTGCCAGTGACAAAGGGAGGAATTGAGCGATGGAACGTTTGAGTGAATAAGTGACTGACCGAATGAGTGACCAAGTGAGTGGCTAATTAAATACTGGTGTAAGTTTCCTAGTGAATGATTGAGCGTATGAGTGACCGAGTGGCTGACGGAATGAAAGACAGAGTGAATGCTTGAATAAATTTGCGAGTGACTGAGTGATTGAGCATATGAGTGATCAAGGGAGAGACCGAGTGATTAACCGTATGAATGACCGAGTGACTGACCACATGAGTGACCGAGTGGTTAACTGCATGAGTGACCAAGTGAGTGACTGTATATGTGACCAGGTGAGTGACGGTACGAGTGTTCAAGTGAGTGATCAAGGGACTGATCGTGTGAGTGACCAAGGGAGTTACTGAGTGATGGAACGCATAAGTGAATGTGTGACCAAGTGAGTGACTGCATGAGTGACCGAAAGATTGACAAAGTGAATGACTGCATGAGTGACCGAAAGATTGATAAAGTGAATGACCGTATGATTGACCCAGTGAGCGACTGAGTGATTGATAAAGTGAGCGATTGAGTGATTGACAGAGTGAGCGATTGAGTGATTGGCAAAGTGCGAGGGTGGAGTGTCTGCAAAGATGAACCTCCTCATCCCCTCCCTTTTTATAGGTGGTTACGTAGCACTGAGTGACCAATTGACTCACACTTTAATGGATTCTAAGAATTTGGAATTTTCAGTTTAAGCATAAAATATATATTTTTCCCAAATTTACGACTCACACCGGTGGGGTCACTCACACTATCATTCATATATTCACTCATACGGTCACGCGTACGGTCAAGGTAGGCAAAATGACAGGGGGTCAATTTCCGATTCACTTGATTACTCACTGAGTAACTCATATGATCACTCACTGGGTCACTCATATGGTCAGGGCAGGTGAAATGTCCGGGGATAAATTTTCAATTCACTCGATCACTCATGTATTCATTCACTTGGTCACTCATGCGATCAGGGGAAGCAAAATGTCACGAGTAAATGTCCAACTCACTTGATCACTCATGTGGTCACTCACTTGGTCACTTGTACCATCATTCATATGTTCACTCATACAGTCACGCGTACGATAAGGGCTGGCGAAATATCAGAGATAAATTTCCGATTTACTTGATTACTTACTGAGTCACTCATATGGTCACTCATTGAGTCACTCATATGGTCACTCACTGGGTCACTGATATGGTCAGGGCAGGCGAAAGGTCAGGGCGAAATTTCCGGTGTGAAATATCCGGGGCGAAATTTCCGGGGGCCAAATGTACTGGGGACGAAACGTGACAGGGGCGAGATGTCGGGGACGAAAGGGATCTTGGTAGATAAAACTTTTTATATGGACACCCTGTACTCAAAAACTCAATTAAGAAGTTGTAACCTTATTGCTTCCGAGGGGAGGCCACCAATAAAGATACACGTATTCAAAGTACAATATTCGATGAGATATTTGAATTCAAAAATCGGGGAAAAGTTTCGAACGAGCAGAATAAATGAGAAAAAAGAAACGCTCTCCGTCAGGTTACGCCGTTATTTCTCACCTTTTCTGCGATTTTGAATTAAAATATCTCTGCGAATATTGCACTTAGAAACGTTGAATATTTTTGGGGGGTCTCAAGAGAGACAGAGCAACAACTTTCTAATTGGGTTTTTGAGGATGTCTGTACAAAAAGATAATTTTTATTTATTTTTTATAACTATACAGTCCAATCCCGTTATAACGAACTCCAAGAGACCAGAGAAATCACTTCGTCACCAAGGAATTCCATATTTTTATTTTTTTCCCTATGTAATCGTATCTGCGGGATTAGAAAAATGTTCGTTAAAACGAGATTTTCGCTATAACGGTATTCGTTAAAACGGGATTCGACAACCGACAACCCCTCGTAACACGGATAATATATCCAAGTACTACACGTTACTAGCATACTTTTTCTAATCGAAAGTATGTCTCTAGGATCGACAGTTCGCCAGTGATTCGCGGCGAAGAGAGACTTGAGTAATCACCCTGTAGAATCAATCACCTTGAATGGTGGACGGAGGAGCCCTCGCTGAGTGTAGGGCCAGTTGATAGCCTCCTCATTATATTCATGCCGATCCGAAAATATTAATGTGCTGAGCAAGTGACTTTAACGATTATATAATAGAAAACATACCTTAATTTTTTAAATTTTCTTGCGCCCTCCTTGGGCTAGAAAAATCTGTATAATCAGTAAGTCTATACATATAAAATTCATTTTCTGTCTGTGTGTCTGTGTGTATGTATGTTCTCTATAAAAATCTACAATTTTAGATCGATCGTCACCAAATTTTGCATATATACCAAATGGGACCCGACTTAAACGATAGGCTACTTTAAAATTTCGTCAAAGCAGGGAAAATGCCCCAAATGGGCAAGAAACCGTAGGGCAACAATGGTTTTTGGACCTCAACAATCACTTTCCGAACGTTTACTTTGGTTACCGTGGTTCCCTAGCAATGCTTTTCCGACGTGTTTTATGCCTTTATAATGGTTTGCCACATTTTCAATACTCCCAGTAATGAGGCGTTTTGAATAGACGCCATAATAATCATCAGCATCGCTTTGAGGGTCAGGAAAAGGGTGATCCCCATAGAAATCAGTGTTAAAATTTCCGATTTTACTGTAGAAATGCGAAAATTTGGTTGGGTTTTCTGTCACATCAATGATTTTAAAAATTGTATTGAATTCTCGATTTTTGAAACATTGAGTTCGCTTAGAGATATACGAAGCCCAGGAGATTAAATATGAAGTAATTAGCCGGACCTACTTTAGAGTTGGATATTCGTGCACAATAACATTGATTCCAACTTTTTATTTATATCTTCTCAAGCATGAAAATGAAGTTCTCCGTATTGTCTTTTGTTATTCAACTGCATAAATTGATATAGTTTAGGTTGTTTTAAAATTAATTATGGATCCGTAAAGTACATCGGAGAAATTCCACAGCTTTAATTAAGCATTTTTTGAAGCAGAAACAGGCAGAAATAAGTAACTTGAAGTTCGGGAGGAAGATCGAAATACCTAGCGCCCATTAAAAAAGGAAAAAAAAATATATTCATTTCTATGTTTCTTCAAATCTAAATTTGTTTATTTCATGAAGTCGCGCAGGAAGTCGCCATATTGGTTGACTTGAACACGGTTTGCATGTCCCTCAAAGAAAGAGGGAGATATCACGTGATCCAAAAAGCCTCATTAAAGAAAACCCTGGCAGCGCCGGGTATTATAGCTAGTATCTTATAAATATTGACGTAAACTTAAGATTGGGAAATGTTAACCGATCACTTCTTTCAATCCGATGCCGAGCAGATGTAAAGCTGAAATTAATGATTTTCACGAGAAATGATTTTCGTATAGAAAATTACTTCCCCTCACGTGGAAATGCTAAATATTAATACCGGAGATCCCCAAAGAATTTCCACGCTTTTTGGATGGTCTCATGCCTTTTTCGCTCATTGAATCATGATTTATCCATCTAGGAACACACACATCGGTTCTATAAACTAAGTCTTTTCCTTCTCGAAAGCAGAAACAACAACAAAAAAAAAAAAACTAAAGAAAACCTCATTGCGCAAAGAAATTCTGCCGCTTGTCGGTCGTAATTAATTACTATGTTAATTAGGTCGCTAATTGTAGTTAGTGTGTTAATTACAAGTTTATTTCGCAGGAGTAGCAGCAGCAGCGGTATCGCGAAATTGCTAGCGATGCTATTCTTTCCTATTTTTCTTAATGTTTTTTATACTTTTTTTTGCATCTAATTGATCCCAAAAGAACAAATTTCAAAATGAAGGGGGAAGAAGAAAAGGCCAATGATAATAAACAATAGCGTACCTTGGATGGTACAAGACGATTAAAAACGAATTCTTTGTTTACGAGGGTAAATTAAATTAATGGGTTAGTGTATATATCCCCCTGAATAATACAAAGGTTTAGATTTAATAATTGATGTTAAATAACTAAATTTACGTTAGAGATCGCAGACTTTTTATTCGGAGTTTCTTTCACTCACGAGAAGTCACTTAGCCCAGTGACTCTCAAACTTCCGAAGACCGCGGCCCAGTAAATCTCTTTTGTGTAAGTGAAAGGCCCGGTCATACACGCAACTAACGAGAAATTAATGGGAAAATGAAACTGAGAATCACTCATGGCCCGGTGTGACTAGTATTAGAGCCCGGTATTGGGCCGCGGTTGAGAAACAATGAATTAGCCCAACACCACCTATAGGACAAGGCCTCCGCGCGAAGCTTGTGACGTCAACGAAGAAGGCCATTTCTCCTATTGCCATTGGATATACTGCAAAAAAAGGTAAAGATATCCCATGCGTCGGTCTGCTATATCCAATGGCAATAGGTGAAATGACATTCTTCAGTGCGTCACAAGCTTCGTGTGGAGGCCTTGTTCTATAGGTGGTGTGCAAGCATTACCATTGCCGATCGCCATCTATTCTGCAAAATCACGATGGAATGTCATATTTGGTGATTAACCCAAAACCTAATTTTGTAAAAATGAACTGAGCGGCACATTTACAGAACGCTTAAGTGACCCGTGGCGCAATTGCAGAGAATTCAAGCACCCAGTGGCACATTTTCAGATCACACAATTAGGCCAGTGACACATTGACAAATCACTTAAGTGACCCGCGGCACAGTTCCAGAACACTTAAGCGATCCGTGGCGCATTTAGAGATCCATTGAGTGACACGTGGCACAGTTTCGGAGCAGCAGCCCCCCTCCCCCAGTGCGGTTCTACATCGCTCAAGTTACCCGCGGCACATTCCCAGGTTACTAAAGTGATCCGCGGCATAATTACGGATCAATTGAGTAAGATGCGTGACACAGTTCCAGAGCACTTGAGCGGCCCAGACACATAGGGGGATGTTAGTTCAGGTGCCCACAAACTATCGGAAGGTTTTTCTGGTTTTTGGTGCACCGAGTTAGATGTCATTAAGAATATTTAATATTTTCATAAAGGGTGGTTGATGACGTAAGCATCATCCAACCGTCCCCCTCCCCCCTTTGTCATCAAAAGTCAGCAAATCGGGAACCCCCCTCTTCCCCCATCGGTGCTGACGTAATAACTGAATGACCCCTAATGGGTTCGAATAATGATTTTCTATTTCTTTCACCCATTTTTTCGATTGTACTGAATTTGCCCCATCTCACAGACCCATTTCACTAGAATTTCTTTTGTGCATGATTAACTAAATCATTATCATTAGCGGTTATCCTTTCAGTATAACTCAGTGTTCAGCCGATTGTTGTTTGGCTGTCTTTTATTTGGCTACTTAAGTCTATTCTGCCACCTTTTTTTCGATTGAAGAGAGGAGGAAACTAAAAAAAATGACAGAGTAGAATGAGTAACAGTGATTTCAGAATCGCAGCGGTTTTGGTCCACGGACACCTTGGAGATCCTTGATGAGGTTTTAGGGCGTCCGTGAGCTTCGACGTGAAAACAAGTAACTTGTTGTTTTAACATTATTATATTCTGAAAATTATTTTGTTGATTTTTTCCGTGGCGTTAATCTTATTGGCAGAAGGGTTCCTCTCCTTCGTTGTATTGATACAATGGGTCTGTGGTACAAAAAGTTTAAAGAACCCTGCTCTAGAGCCTCCTGTAAGACCGTGAGAGAGTTCTGAATCACATAAGGAGATACATTTTCTGACTTTGATACAGCATTACTCATCAACTCTTTCATTTCAATGGGCAATGGAGGCAAGGTGATCATCGCGGTTTTTACCTCAGATGCTTCATGGAGTCTAACCCTTACGTTGCTAATGCTTTGATTTGACAAGAATCATTATTAGTGCTGAAAACTGGAATCACAAATAATCGATTATCTGTACGCTGTTTTAATGTATCATTTAAAACACGATTCTTTTCCACATGCAGCTTAGAGGCAGAACCCTATCATACCTTTATTTTTCTTGTCAGTAATACTTGAATTTTTTGAATTTATTAGTATCTATCTGCTTTTGTGTTGAAGTCATACCTGAAATATAGCTTGTATAGATTCATGTCTACATACCATTCATACAAAAAAGCTCATCACTGAACTTAGTCTAAGCTGATCGAAGGTAGAGGAATCACATTAATAGAACTGGTTTTGTACTGGTACTGTACATACAGAGGTTCTTTTAACCTAGTAAATTTCGACATTGAGAAATGCAGACACGAGTACTTCCAATTCCACTTCGATTCAAGTTACCGTGTATTAGTATTGAAAATAAATATCCTCTATATTCGTTTCTTTTTAAAATTTTATATTCACTGATGTATACAGCATTCGAAAGGAAAAAAAATAGTTTTCTTGAGAAACTAGATAGACAAATTCAATTTTAAGTCTTGATAGAGTAGTGGATAGATTCGGATACATTTGCGACAATAATATGGAAGAAAACCGACTTAAATTTCCATGAGAGAGATGATGGGGGGAAAAAACACTTTCTGTATGTGCGGTTAACCAAAGACAAAAGGTCACGTTAATATTCTAAAAGTTAGAATATTGAAGAGGATGTACAGGGTTTTTGTGCACGATATTAAATATTTATATTTCCATAATCTGTGATATGTGAAAATAAAATTCTTTAAAATATCGCCCAATGGATGGCAGCGCTTTCGTAAAACTCAGTGATTTGAATTAATTGACAGAACCATTTTTTTTTCTCAGTTCCGAAGTTCAAAATGCGCGCTGCACAGAAGTAACATAAGCAACCCTTGCATATTCTCTCTAATAGACAAAAAAGTTTTTTCTCTCATTGTCACCACATAGAAATACTTAATAAATAAATAAAAACACTCCATTAAATGGAGTGATTATGGCGGAGTAGATTAGAGCACAATGTGCTCGGTACTCCCATTAGCGCATAACGGTAATAAACAAAGGGTGGGCAAAAAATCCGTAGAAACTTTAAAAATTCATAGAAACCGGAAAAATAACCGAAATAAAAAATGGTTTGCAGGGTTAGCATCGCTAGGTCACGGGAATTTTTTTAAGACTGGAAAAAAAAACTAAAAATCAGCCGATAGGTGGTGCTGACGTACACAAGTCAAAGAAAAGATACGCAAATAACGAACAGAATGCCACCAAATCGTTCATTACAGCAGTATGTGCTCCACATGACCATCACCACAGGGGATAACACATTGCAGGCGGGTCACAAATCCAGCAGGTCCACATACACGGTTTACAACGGTGAACTGGTTGTGGATTAGGAGCGCAAGTTCTTATAACCGTCTCATTTGCATATTTCCACAGTAGTCGTTCGTACCAGCTCCACCTATTGGCTGGTTTTTGAGTTTTTTTCTGTCTTAAAGAAATTCAGTTACCTAGCGATGCTAACCCTGGAAACAGTTTTTAATTCGGTTATTTTCCCGGTTTTTATTCATTTTTAAAAACTTTCTACGGACTTTTTGCCCACCCGGTGATCGACAATGCAGCAGGTGGAGGTATTCATTTGATCTTATCGTCACACAGTTCGCCTAACGCAGGAGACACTTCAAAAATTTGGTTGGAAACTTCAACTTAAACCTTACAGCCCCGACTTAGCCCGAAGCAATTTCCATCTGTTTGGTCTACTGAAAAACCATCTCGGAGGAAACGCTTTGCAGATGATGAAGAGGTTCAAGATTAAGTCCTAACTGTGGCTGAGACAGTAACTGATGACTAAGATGTGAAATAATATCATGAAAACGCATTGAAAAAGTTTTCAATTCTGTTTCGGTATTTTTTTTTTCCGATTATCACCACAATGCAAATGTAAATTTTTTTAAGGCTACTCCCCACTCGCTTCATTTGCATATCCTTATGGCTAGGCATCATTTCTTGGAGCTACTTTAATAATTCGACGTGGTTGTTTTCCGCGAAGATCGATTCATAAAGACCGGATGAGGCAAAAGGTTATCTCTAATAGAAAAAAAAGTAAAAGATCCTCGTTTTTTTCTTTATATGTGTATTTTAATTCCTCGAGAAATTTGGTAGAATATTAATAAGCCTAAGACACTGGTAAAAAACTTCTTGAAGAATAGGGAATTTTATTCTGAGTATATAGGTAAGGCCAGGCCGTCTTCTTCAACGGATTGGCAGGGCAGAATAGCAATAATTTAAGATGTGAACAAGAAAAATTTTGTTCTCTCTTCAAAAACTCTCTTGGACCCGTAGAAATGCCCACAATAGAAGATTAGGATGTTCGCATACCGTGTGTTCGAGAAAAATGGCTGCTCTGACAAACCTGATGGTCGATCATATGTAAAGTGATGAGATTGGAGCTCGCTAAAAAAGCATTTAATTTCAAGAGGAGACGTTTGAAATTTCAAATAGTATTTATATCAGTTATTGTATAAAAACAAATGATATTTTTTATCGTTAATTCGTCTAAAAACTTGCCCACCATAACATAAAAAGAATAGATCGAATAAAATTGGAAATTCTTTAAGGAATTAAGGAAAATTCAATAATCGAATTCAACAAGTTAGATTGAAAACACATTGATGCGTAAAATATGATGACTAACAAATTCAATGACACATCAAAAAGAAAGTTCAGATTACACTCTTTATTTCACTTTAAAAGGGAAAATCATATTAAATAAATAAATATGTAGTTCTCAAAACTAAATGATAAATTTAAAAAAAAATTCGCCTTTACCGTATTTTTTAAAAAAAATTGATTCACACTAAAGTCATAAATTTTTTAACGAATTAGAACAAAGGATATAAAATTACATAGAAAAGAGATATTTAAAAAACAATTCATCTATTCAGCTCCCAAAATTTACAATACCTTGCCATTCGAATTAACAAATATAGCTTCATATTCTAAATTTAAAAAGGAATTATTTAGTTATTAACATGTACAATTAGATATGACTGTGAAAATTGTTTTGACTATGATAATTAATTTCGTTGATTGGCTGTCAGTACGGGCATAATTACCCCTTGACAACTCATATATATCGATACACTTACATATGTTTAGATATATCGCATTATACATTATATTGTATTGTGTTTTTTTTAATGAATTCGATTGAATAAAGTTTGTGACTGTGAAAGAAAAAATCCCAACATTGACTTCCAAAAATAAATTTCAATCCTAAATAAACTAATTATAGAAAAAAAATATACTCTAAATTCCAGATACTTCTTCAAAACAATCAAACATTAGTAAAAGTTAATTAAAGAAACAGAAAAACAAGCAAACTATATTAAATTTAAAAAAAAAAAAAGTTCGGAAATACGGATTGAATAATACAATTTCCTTCATAAAATTGAATCAATAAATTAACGTAAGTAAATCTATTATATTAATAATTGTTAAGAAAAGAAGAGAGAGGAAAAAAAATTGAGAAATAACGTTGTTTTTTTAAGGTTTTAAAAAGCTTTTCCTTATTTTATAATGTAGAGGGGGGGAAAAAAAATTTAATTTCAATCAGAGAGGGGGAAAAAAAACTGTTGCACACGAGAAGATTACGGAAATAAATTCAGTGTTTTTGTTTTAATTTTTCTATTCCGTCCCAATTATTGAGGTATTTCTTACCCCTAACTAGCGAGCACTTTATAAGCCATTAGCTTTTCTAATTAAATCACGCTTGATTACTTCGATTTTTAAAGGTTTTCTCTCCCTCTCTTTTCCACTTTGCAACATTACTTAATGGACTTTTTTTTTTAAATTTTATCATCATTATTATTATTATTAATTTTTTTTTTTTGTAGAATCCGAAACATGCACTTAAAGTGGCGAGGAATTTTATTTTAATTTTTTATATATTTCACGATTAAAAAATTTATTTCTCTCACCCACGTAATTTTGATCCTAATGAAACGCTTCACGAGACCGCAATTTGGAAGTTCATATCTTCTTCTTTTCGAACGGAAAAGCCCGTAAAATATTTCGATGTTTACCCATCATCGAGCGTTTTAAACTCTTAAGCCTTGTTTTAGGAATTTTTTTTGTTTTTGTTTTCGAATTCTAAAAATATTTGTTAGCTTTTCTTCTGCGTATAAAATCCTTCAGAATGAGGGGGGGGGAAATAAATAATTGAGGATCGTGATTGATGGACATTATCTACAGGGTACAGGTGAATTTTATACCCATCATTTCTCAGTCGGGGTGGGGGGGGGATCTTAATATCGTTAACGGCATCAATTTCATTTTTGGAAATTTAATTATGCAGGTATGGAATTGAGTTTTTTTTACTAATTCGAAAGAAATGCATTAGGTTACGCCTGTGAGTTATAAAATGCAATTTTAAGGGCGGGAACTGACTTTTGAGTATACTTTCGTGAAACTCATTACTTTTACTCAATACATCTATATAATCATACCACATATGGTTTTTTTGTTAAATTTAAAATTGAATGAATTATTTTTTGAGCACAAGGTGATTGAAATTTTTCTCGAAACTATTTCGATTAGTTATTCTATTTTATTTTTGGTTCATATGAATTTAATAATTTTGTGCTTTTGAAGAAGTTAAGATGATATGTGATGCTACTATGTATGCTTAAGATGATTACGCTATGATGCTATGCGCAAGATGATTACGCTATGAGATGCTATGCGCAAGATGATTACGCTATGAGATGCTATGCGCAAGATGATTACGCTATGATGCTATGTTTCAGATGATCACGGTATGATGCTATGCGTAAGATGATTTCGCTGTGATGTTATGCGTAAGATGATTTCGCTGTGATGCTATGTTTGAGATGATTACGCTATGATGCTATGCGTAAGATGATTACGTTATGAGATGCTATGCGCAAGATGATTACGCTATGAGATGCTATGCGTAAGATGATTACGCTATGATGCTACGTTTAAGATGATCACGCTATGATGCTATGCGTAAGATGATTACGCTAGGATGTTATGCGTAAGATGATTTCGCTGTGATGCTATGTTTGAGATGATTACGCTATGATGCTATGCGTAAGATGATTACGCTATGATGCTATGCGTAAGATGATTACGCTATGATATATGATACTATGCGTAAGATGATTACGCTATGATATATGATACTATGCGTAAGATGATTACGCTATGATATATGATACTATGCGTAAGATGATTCATGTTTCGATGCTATGCTTTTTAACTATTTTTTACGAAGAGTTACTTCCGAACCAGCCGATATGATTTTAACTTATCATTGCATTGTTTTACGTGTTTTTTTAGTTTTATACACTTCTTTTCAACAGTTTTAAAAGACATGTTTTTATTACTATCTGATTTTACTTGTGCATTTTTATTAAACATACATACGCATTCACTTATTTTGTTTTTGCTTGTTTATTTTCATTTATTTTTGTTTTTCAGACTGCATTTTCATGGTGATGTAAGCGCTTCACTTACTATTCACAAATATGTATATAAAATAAATAGATTAATTAATAATATTGAAAAGAGTAAAGAGAAGAATTGTGATTCACAGTTAGGTTGATGATTTTCGATGGCATTTATGAACTTATAGGTAATATGTCAGGATATATTTTTGCGTATAACAGCAGCTGTTCCGGAAAAATTTGTTGGAAAATGACCAATATTTGAATATAGTCTTTTTATATGGAAAAATATCTATCATATTCTTGGGAGACGCAGCTGAACCATGAGCCGCGGTTGATTAAAGTTTGAGAGAACCACTGCTCTACGCATTTAAATTCTACGAGTATACAGTCACTTTTTGAAATTTTTACTGGCAATCTGTTTTAGTAGAACTCGTTGATAATCAGTGTTCTAATTCATTATTTTCGAAATAATTTATCAAAATTACGTACCAAAATTTTCAGAAGAGCCGTACTATGGAACAATGATAAGCTCCTTTAAAAGAAGTGAATCAAAATCGGTGTATCATTTGCTGAAACGGACTATTATTTTTCTTTTATTTGCTCACTTGAAAATTTATGCATGGAATTTTAGGTTATTGTGTACACGTTTTGTGATACTCCTTCAATGGTCTGTGATAATTCAAAAAATATATATATAGAAATCTTTTCAAAAAAGGTATTGATTCTTCTTTTCTTCATCCCCAAGTAATTTCGAATATTTTATTTTAATTTAAATAAATATTATATTTAAGAAATTTTTAAAAAAATGTTTTCAAATTGGATGGATTTATTCGCAGTTACTGATGTGAATTTAATACTTATTAATATGCAGGATGAAAAATTTAGTTCGTTCCAGCTCAAATAACTCGTGAACCGTTGGTTATAGAGGAATACTTACGACTAGAAAAGTTTTGAAATAATATGATCGTATCATATAAGCCACTTATTGCACTAGGGGCCGTATATGTATCGAAACAGAAAATATAATTAGAAGTAAGTCGGTTTCTGCGACAAGTGAAGCCATTCTCACTCGTCGCAGGAACCTACGTCCGTTTAACCTCAGAAGATGCCTACCGCAGATGTGGAGAAAACGTCAGGTAGAAAATGTTTTAGACCATAGCCTAGCCAAATAGCCCGGAAACCGAATTCTGTCACAGAAAATATGTTTTCTTCACAGTTCCCCTGTCTTCTAGCTTTCAATCATAAAGTTGTTGCTCCGTCTCTTCTGAGGCCAATAAAAAAAGTTCCCATGTGTCTCGACGTCCGGGGTTCGATTCCCAGTGGAAACATCGAAGCTTTTTTTCTCAAGTTCACCTCAGCACAATATCCAGAAAGCGTATTGATTTGGAACTACTGTAACTGATAATTACAGTTATCAAAAGCTCATCAATAGATAAGCGTTTCGAATAAATTCATTCTGAATAATTTCTGTGGCACTGCTATATAATAATAATATTAATAATAGCAAATTCCGTCATTCTACTCTTTCTCTACTCCATTTTGTGCCCATAGCATTTCATAAAATTTTCATATTTAACTTCTGTTATGCTCGCGAATTAATTACATAGTACCTGTACTCTCAGATAAATTTTTCATAAAAGTGTTTTCCAGGTTTTCATAAAATATCTCAATGTATCATAATTCCCCCCTCTTTAACTTCCATTTCAATATCCTCTCCACTTCTTCAAAAGCATAGAAATTTGAAATTAATTCAAATATATAACCAGAAATAAAACGGAATAACTCACGCGAAAGTCTAAACATCGAACGGAATCCTGCAGGTAACTCGTAAAATATGCATTAACGCGTAATCAAAGTTTAATAAGTTCAAAAATTATCTCTCCCCAGCAAATGAATAAATAAATGAACTTTAGCTGAAGAATTCGAAATATTAAAAAAAAAAAAAGATGGTGGAACCAAACCATGGTAACGGATAGAAATAGAAAACGCGCGGCACACACTCACTACTCGATATTGCAAATTCACGAACGGAGAAAAAACCGTAATGGCGATCCATGAGAAACAAATTACATGCCAGAAAAAAAAAACACATGGTAATATTTTTTTTTCTCTCTCCGGAACATTCCAGAAGTAAAAGGGGGAAAAAATATATATATAACTGTAACAATGTTATGATAACGTAAGAAAAATTCGAGAACATTTTTTTTTCCGGTATTTGGAGAATCATTTCCTGAATTTTTTTTTTTTGGTTTTTTTTTACTGTTCTCGTAATTTCTCACGAAAATGCGGAATGCAATTTTTTTCTTTTGCTCTCATGTTGAGATCAGCATTCCCCCCTGCCTCCCTATGCTGGAAACAGACTGGTTATTCGTGAAATTTACAGAGGAAAAATGTAAAGAGATGAAAAATAATAATGTGAGAGAGAGAGAGAGAGAGAGATACTGGGGTAGAGGAGCAACTGCAGTTTTACTTGGGCCTTGTTTTCATTTCATATTTGCGTCTTGGAACTGTGTGTTTACCTTATCCTTATTCCACCTCCCACAACCACTATTTTTTTCCCTCAAGATCTATATGTTCTCTCCTCAAGGAAACTCACTAGTTATTTGATCTCTAATGTACGCGTACTTTTTGCGTGGAGGAGAGGGGAAAATGTTCTTTTTGAATCATAAAAAAAAAGATGTCATGAATATATGAAGCGGCTGCTGACACGTATATATTTTTTTCGTGCCATTTACGGGAAGGAAATGATGTTCTCTTATGAACCGGAACAACAAAAAAAATTAAGTGTCTTTTTAAAATAATAAGGATAAATCGTATGAGATCTCTCTTAAGAAATCATTTTTAATGGAATATACCAGGCGATTGTAATTAAAATTCCCGTACTCTGATCGTTTGTTTCAAAAACTGCTCATCTGAATACGGCCGAATTTTTAGGGTATCATGGGAGAGAGATTTATGAAACGAAATAAAAATAGTTCAGTTTCCGACCACCAGGTGAAAAAGCGGCGTCATTTTGTTGAATTTTCATTTTTCGCATGGGCCATATAGCGTATATATGTAATACGTATTATGTATTAAGTTTCAATGGAATACGTCCTCCAGAACGGTCGGAGTAGCGCCAGTATTCTGACGGATGCTGCATTGGTTTGAGCAGTGTCAATATACTGAAACTACTCAGACCTATATAGCGCCATTCCATTGAAACTTGGTATACACGCTATATGGGCCTTGGAAAAATGTAACGTGCAATAAAAAAAAGTTCCACTTTCCACCTGGTGATCGAAAATTGAACTTATTTTCATAAATCTCTCTTCCTATAAATTTGGCTGTATTCGGATGAGCAGTTTTTGAGGAAAGAATTACTACGATGGCATAAGTGGTCGGCAGGCAGACTTGATAACTGGATTCTAAATGAAACATTATTAAATTGTTGTTATGGATATTGGTAAGTAATATGCATAAGTGTTCAAATAAAAATTGCACGTTCATACTCGTACTTAGATTCATCATACCGCATCGACGAAATTACCATCCTAAATACGGTATATCAATGATTGTACAAAAAAAAGTAATTTTCGACAAATTTTTCAAGTATATTTTTCACAATATAATGAATAAGTTATGGCAATCATCCTTTTGTTCACAATTTTATTAAATATTACGAATTCAAATAAGCATCGTGGAGAAAACGGGACAAATGAATAAAAAAAAATCGGAACCAAAAATACAGGAATGTACCGAAATACGGGATATAATTTGTCCGTCAAATTTTTTAACACATTTTTCTAGCCTTTGGATTCAGTAAGGTTGAGAAAGGCTGATCATATTGTTTGAGCTGTAGGTTCTCGTGAAATCTGGTGTAGACAAATTTAGGCAGGTGTTGTTAACCTACGAGTATAACGGATCCCATATCCATTCACGATTCGGTTATACAGTATATCTGCTACTGTCAAAGCTCGGAAGTGGCCCATTTCGTTGTAAATTGACCTGGCCCATGTTCGTGAAGTGGCCGGAGATCCCTGGCCCAATTCCGGGAACATTGCCAAGTTGGCGCATTTTTTCGTGATAATTATTATGTTCACGTTAGCTATGACAACTCATCAAACTGCAGTGATGATGCGGTAATCATTTTTTCTCTACCAAAACTGATAGGAAAAAAATAGTGCGTCTATATCATTAATTTTATAGTTTTTTTTCTCGAAATTTCTCTTTTTCTTTCCCTCGTCACCCGGAGCTAGTTCAATACAGCTATATATACAGGATGTTCTGTTAATGGACCGACAAACTCAGAAGGTTGTTCGTAAGCATCAAGAGGAACAAAAATTGGTGTCGTTGAGGGGGTGAAAATCGAGAGAAACGCATGCAGGTTTCGACGTCACAAGTACACCGCTCGTGTACTTGTCGACGTGCGGGGAATCGGCAAACCGTTGCAGCACGGTTTCTTCCATTTCAGGAGTGAGTACATTCCGCGGTCTCCCTGTGCATCTCTCTCTTTCTCTCTCACGCAGTGGTGGAAGGTCTCCGTCTCCCGTACTAGTCGATCTATCGCGGCGAAGATAGTATGGTGCGGACAACGCCTCATAGGATATTGCTGTTGGTACATCATCCGCTGTGCGAAGCGGCCATTGCAATCTGCTCGACCGTAAATCAGATGCATATTAGCCGATTCTTCGTTCGTGTAGTCAGCCATCACGTTATTCATTGAAACAGACAACTAACTGCTACACGTGCTCTCACTATCTCAATAGCGCTAATTTACGTCGTCCGAAGCGCGTGATCCTACCCGAGCGCATGCATTTCGCGATGCTGCTCATGTCAGATATGGTGAGCGAATCCACGAACGCATTCAGCGATCAACTGACACCCACCTTTCGTCTCCTCTGGACTCAGAGCCTGCATGCGTTCTTCGCGATTTTCACCTTCTCAACATGGTTTGCGACACCATGTTTCATTGCAATTTTTGTCCCCCTTGATGCATACGAACGACCCTCTGAGTTTGTCAGTCCATTAACAGAACACCCTGCATAGTCACTATTACAGGATGCACAAGAGAGCCCAAGTGGCGTAATGCTACGATGCTCGTCTACCACCGTGAAGGTGGCCTTCACGGTCCCAGGTTCAAACCCGAGGTAGGGTATAGATAAGATGCTTTCCCCCTAACGGCTTGAGGCGACCACCGATAGACAGCACTTTCATTTCCAACCCATCTCATTAATGGCAGTAAATTGCAATATATAGCGATATGGCGTCAGAGTTGGAGTTTTGTGAAGGAGGATGCACAAGAATGCTGAAAAATATTTATGCAAAAATTAGGACACTGAAAAAAAACAGAATGTTAATTGATGAAGATTTGAAATTATTGAAAGGAATTCTAGAATTTTAATGAAAACATTTACAGAAGTGATGACAAATAACTGAAAACTAATAAAAGAAAATTAATGAAAAAATTAGTGAAAATTAATGAAAAATTAGTGAAGGACTTGTACTAGGAGGGTCATGACGCCATGTACAAAACTAGTTTTAATCTTAAAAAAAAATGCGTCCCACGGACCCCACAAGTAATTTAGGCCCCGCAGTGAACGTGTTAAAGAAACTTTGAAATTATTTCTTGATGGTAACAAGCTGCGGTTTATGTTACATCCTCGTACGTATTATTACATACTGTACATGCATAATATATTCCAGAGACAAGCTACACCCCGAGGGGGAAATAACAAGGCGGAACTAATTTCTTGCAACATTGTTAGTTAGCTAAGCTAAATGCACATCTGTTTACATTAAAATATTACGTAAGAATTGATAACACCTGCACAGAAACGCAGTCGCTCTAATGATATTTACTACCAAAGTGACGGTGATGATCATTATGAACTGCTATTTAAATTACGATTATTGTTATTATTGCGTACGCGTATTATGTAGAGGGTGCTACTCTCACGGCTAGAAGAGGCGGAATCCACTAAAAGATCAGGCCTTTTCCATTATAATAGAGAGAGAGAAGTGGGTTTTGAACAATTCCCAGAAATGATTAGAGCATTGGCTGTTCGTTCAGCTCGTAGTAAATATTTCACTCGCTCTAAGCTCGGTATTAAAAGAGCGAGAGGATGAAGATGGTGATCTTGTGAGATTCCAGGCGGAACTCTTTCCATATCGCGCACTTTCGAATCAGTTTCTGAATACAGACGAACATACACCCAATCCTCTGCATCTAGTCCTCTCCGCCACTTCAATTTATCGCCCGATCTGTACAAAAGTCTTGTGTTTTGTTTCGCAAAATCTCTGTGATTTGATTTGTAACAATGGGGAGGTCCACCCTATTTAACACAGGTTCTTCCCACACACACACCTCCCGTCTACCTCCTTTAAGTAAGACCGACCCTTATAACAATTCCCACGGTGACAGCAGCCGTCGGAAAAGCGTGAATTGAAGTAGTTCTTGGACACAACGGGCGGAAAACGCGCGGGCGAGACAGACTCGAGTATTTGCGATGGGAAAGGGACGAAATTAAGCAACAAACTCCATTTTAATCAAGACCCTGGCCCCGAAGATATAACAACAAGACCCTTAGAGGGTCTTAAATCTTATGTAAGTAAGTCAAGAGGAAATAAGCCGCAGTTTTCCTCCTGATGAAGAAGCTACCAGCAAGAGCTAATCCGTCTAATTGCTTTTTCCAGTCGTTTTGACAGAAACGTCGTCCGACTTTTCAAACTCAACAATTGCGATTCTCTTGATGCTTTCCCTGGAATCTATGAGAGAATCTTTCGTAACACTTTTGAAGGTCTACAATAATTCGGATAAAACAATTTTTTTGGCGTATAATTCTCTCAGGAAGAATATGATTCCAATAAAATCATGCTATCTATAAAATTCTACAAACTGAAAAATACGGACCTATAATTAGATATCACTAACCTCTCATATTTAGATATGAAATAAGTTTTTATTTGAAACCATCTTTAGGTATTTATTGTTCGTTCGAGATTTGTACTGGGTGATTACAAATAAACTGACACTACTCAGAGATATGAAGCGCCCATTTTGATGAAATTGGGTCTATACGATATATGGACCAGGGGGGGGGGGAAGAAAGATTCAATATAATGAAGAAAATAGTTCAATTTTTTACCACCAGGTGAGAAAGGGGCACTTTTATTGTCTCACTTAGGGTCCAAATAGCGTATATACCAAGTTCAATGAAATACGTTTAGGGGCCTTTCAAGTCAGCAATTACGTCAGCAATTTTTCATCCATTTTTAACCCCCCCCCCGTCAGCAAAATTTCGTCATCAACACTGCCCCCCCCCCCTGAATCCTAACGCACATTGGTGGGATCAGAGACTGTGAGCGGGGAGGGGGTCATAGGGGAAGGGCTCCTATCCTCCCCAAACGAGCAAAAAATATTTAAAAAAAAATCAAAATTTCGATAAAAAGAAAATATCTTTATATGTTATTTTAATAAATTTCTGTTAAGTTCAATGCTATTCGAAGGCTAAGAAATCAAAATGTCTTTTCAAGATATTCATTGTGACCCACCCTCTAAGCCATATAATGGTAAATCCTTGGCCCGTGGAACAAATGTGTCCTGCCCCCTTAAATCTAATTTCGTAAAAATGAACTAAGCGGCACATTTTTACACATTTCGCTTAGGTGACCCATGGCACAATTCTAGAGTATTTAGGCTGCCCGTGGCACATTTTTCAGATCACATAAGTAGGCCTGTGGCATATTCACAGATAACTTAAGTGACCCGCGACGCAGTTCCAGAACACTTAAGCGATTCGTGGCACATTTAGAGATCCCATTGAGGGACAGTTTTAGAGCACCTAAGCACCACAGTTCCAGAGTACTTAAGAGTCCCAAACACATTTCTAGATCACTTGAAGGGTCCACGAAATATTTAGAGATCACTAAAGTGGCTCTTTAAGAGGTTTATCAATAGGGATATTGTTAGCTCAGGTGCTCAGAAACCACAGTTCAGGATGCCATAAAGAATATTAAATATTTTTCACGTAAGCATAATCCAAACCCACCTCCTTCCTTGTCATCAAAAGTCAGCAAATCGGACCCCCCTCCCCCCTCGATGCTAACGTGATACTTGAATGGCCCCTTACTAACAACGGGCGCTACACAGGTCGGAGTAGTGTCAGTTTATTTGTAACTATCCTGCACTTCTAATCTCCAAGAAGATTGAGAGTTAAGTTGATTTACAAGAAAGGGTCCCAAGGTGTCGTCCTCAAAAAAATTATGAAAAGAGTTCAAGTACATGCATCCCACTCTCGGCAGAATGCAGTTATTAAAGACGCGAAAAAATATTAAAAATGACAACACTTGGCTACTCTCCGCCTCTCGCACATTTTGGCGATTATCTATAAAAAATATATTTTTTCACTATTTTTACACATAATTTTGTATCTGTCCTTTTTTTTTTTCTCATTCTTTTTCTTTGTTGTGCCTGACCTTGTGTTATTTGAATGACGTCACTTTAAAGTTGCGAGATTTTCGAATTCATTCCGGCTCTATTCGCGTACAAAATACAGTCGAATCCCATTTTAACGAACTCCAAGAAACCGGAGAAATCACTTTCGTCGCAAAGGAATTCCATTACAAAGTCATCTCCGCCTTCCATCACTTACCATCCAAAGCATTGCTCATATGTAAACTTATCTGAGGGGTTAGAAAAGTTTTCGTTAAAACGGGAGTTTCCGCTATAATGTTATTCGTTAAAACGGGATTCAACTGTATTAATATTTAGAAAACATTTTTCAGTGTCCCATAATATTTCCGCTTCCTATTTTTTTTATATTTGCGCGCTCATTTAAATGAATAGGAATCAGTTGTAATTTTTTCAAAACTTTTTCGAAGATGTCACCTTGGGAGCCCTTCCTTGTTAGATTTTTATAAGAATCACGTGAACAACTGAGAGATCTAGGAGATTTTTTAAATATTTTGATTTTCAGACTAATATCTTGAATCGTTTGAGTGAAATATATAAGATTTTGGAAACAATGCTTCAAAATTAACTATTCAGTGGTTATTCCAGCCGCTGAAAATTCGTATTCAGTGGTAGGATGGTAAAATTTTCTCTGGTGAAACCGGGTTTTCCTAGGAATAGAACTTTTGCTCCGTGTGCAGCGTGAAAATGCTGATTGGTTACACAACCTGAAATTCAGGGTTTTTTTTTTTTTTGACCAATCAGCGTTTTTCACGCTGCACGCGCTGTAGAAATCTGCTCCTAGGAAAACCCGGCTTTAAGTGGACGTTATTTATAGGAATTAATCGGAGAAATGCGTGTGTGTGGTTGGACCGCAGGGCTCTATTTCCATTGCTATCTTGACCAATGGCGAACGCAGGATCAACCTTTGGTGCGTTTATGATGTGCGTGAATTAGTACTACTACTTATAACCGAACATGCACCTCGTACACATTCCTCCACGGAATTTCTAACGAATCCGCTCGGCTCATGCCGAATGTGTGTTCTGAGTGCATGCTTGGTCCCTAACGTATTTATGTTGTTGAATTGTGCTTGCTTCGTGTTCATGCTGCCATCTGGCTTTCAATTTGTTATGGAAATGCTTGAATTTTCGGTATGAATGTGTCAGTATCGTGTTGCAGGCTCTCTGCGGAAAGACTTGAATTAGTACTGTCACCTGCATTTCAGTTTGTGAGTGAAGTGTAATGATCCAACCTTTGTAGCGTTGCAGGTCTGTTGCTTTCTGTGACGTGACTTTTTAACTGAGAGATTGGCTCACATTCGCACCTCGAAGGTGGGAACCGCAGAAAATCCAACTTCAGCCGACTACCACTATGGCGACGGGGGGAGTTTTCGAACCCAGGTTCTCACTATGCGAGTCCGTCACTATGCCCACTCGACCATCTCAACGACAAAAGTGATGCCAACAGCACGCGGTGCTCACCTTCACCCCTCCCATAGATGGTCACCATCGCAAGTACTAACCGCGCCCGATGCTGCTTAATTTCGGTGATTGGACGGTAACCGGTGTTTTCAGCATGTTACGGCTGTTGACATCCTTGGTTTATGCTGTTCTTCAACCAACTCTCCTCCGATTTTGAATTCAAATATCTCCACCGATTATGCACTTGAATACGCGGAGTTTTTGTTTTGTTTGCCTCAGAAGTGACAGGACAACAGTTTCCTAAATGTATTTTTGAGGACATTGCGTCCGAATAAAGACTTAGTTTTTGTTTTTTAATAACTATACAACCTCACTCACAACATGAATAGCACATCTAAGTTCTACACGTTATTTGGATACTTTTCCTAATTGGAGGTATGCCTTTCTAGGATCAACGAACCACCAGAAAATGCGGCGAGGAGCAATTACATAATAACCTTGCATTTTTGCCACTTATCAACCTTTTTGATCACTTTTTATTCGATTCACAAAATATCTTGATGTATGTTTTTATATTGGAGAAAAAGAATTTTCCACATTTCTCCTTTCTCTCTCTGAACTGTATGTTTAGGATATGCTATTCATTTATATAGCAAGTTATAGTGATCTAAATCATAGTGTTTCTCTCAATCTTTTTTACCCCATGGCCTTCCTTTGTGAACCGTATTTTCTCTTCGTGGCCCACCTCTTCTTAACTAAGGGCCTTGTCTCCCCTCAACCTAAAGGTGTCCGAAACCTAAGGGTGTCTTACCTTACTTAAGGGTGGGAAAAATCGTATCTATATCCTCCCTTGGGTTTGAACCCGGGACCCTGACAACAACCTTCACGATGGTAGACTAGCATCTTACCACCATGCCACTCGGGCCCTCTGCTGGATACTGACACATAAGTACAGACACACTTTTCTCCCAACATATTTCGCTTGAAAACTTTATTTCTTTACATCTCTCTGTGCCCCCCTTCACCACTTACCGCGGCTCCCCTTTCATGTGATTTCCACCCATGCCCCACCCTAGAATATCCCAGAACTTCATAGCCATATGGCCCCGATTTGAGAACCACTAATCTAAATTTATGAGGCATTTTGTTTTTTGTTCATATATTTATACAAAAAGAGTTTAAGAAGAGTTACAAGAGTTTAAAAGAGTTTAAGAATGAAAGTTTTTCCAAAAAAAGAATAAAACGGACTAAATTAAATTATCACATGGTTTTAACAAATTAAATTTAATATCGGTCTTTTTTTCCGAATAATTCTGTTATGTGGGAACTAAGCTTTTAAATTTTACTCTGACAACGTTACAAATATCTACTAAGAACACTCTCCCTATAAAATTCTCAATTTTTTTTTTCCAGTAAAAGAAAAATTTTACTGGATTACATGCACTATTTTAAAATGCTTCTTATTCAACACGTTTTAGCTATCAAATAGTTTATGGAATTTTTGTATTTTTTATTTTGAAGAATTTCAAATTTATTTTTGATGGTGACGATAGGAAGCTCACAAAAAAAATCTTTTCTTGTATTTAATATAAGAAGTTGTTATAAATGCGGGAAATAGTTATCACTTATTTAATACGATTTTGCAATTTTTTTCTTGTTTTTATATATACTTCAATTTTTTTTTTTGATACTTCCTAAATTTTGTGTATTAAGGTATTTCTCGATTACTTAATTTAAACGTTTTTTTCTTTCACACCCATCGCAATGAATTTCAAATAATCCTATTTATTTTTTAGGAGCGAATCGATTATTTTTTTTGCATTTTATTGAATACCGTATTTTGACTTTTTTTTTTTACAAAAAGTTGAAATCATTTTTTTTAATCCTAAAGTGTTTTCAAAATTTTTGAGTTTTACGTACATTTTTATGAAATATTTTTTAAAGTTTCAAAATTCCATATTGGAAGTTTTTTTTAAAATATTTGTATAGTTTCTTCTATGATGTATAGCAAGTCTATTACATTATTTTTTCAGAATTAAGGATATTTATTTCGCCATTCTATATGGCAGCGTTTGTTAAGGGGGTCTGGTGCACTCAAATTTGCTAAAAAAAAAATACATTTTTTGATTTTTATATACTTCTAGCTATAATACCCGAGGTTGCCCGTGTTTCCTTCAATTACTGAGAGGACTGGAAAGTGACAAACCATTGTAAAGACATACATCATCAAAACTTATTACTAGGGAACCACGGTAAACAAAGTAAACCTTCCGAAAGTGATTGTTGAGTCCCAGGAACCATTATCATCCAACTGTTTTTCACCCATTTCGGAAATTTTCCCAGCTCTGACGAACTTTTAAAGTATCCTATCGTTCAGATCGGGTCCCATTTGGTATATATGTAAAATTTGACGACAATCGATCTAAAATTGCTGATTTGCATAGAGAATAAACAGACAGAAGGACAGAAAAAAAAAAATATATATAGAGAAACACTTTTCTGAGTCTAACTGCGCTCGAATTTTTGTTTTACCTGCACTAGAAGTATTTTTAAAGTGTTTAAATATAAACCGCTGGCAGGCATTATATGAATGCAAATGTTTTCTATAAAAAATTCTGTTTTCTCAAAACTATTTTCTTATTTTCAGATAAGAGACATTTTTTTTAGAAACCACTTTTTCAAAGGTATTTAAATTTTGTGTGTCTCTCAGCACTCAGGTATTACTCACTTTGACGAGAGAATTTCTCATTAAGGGGATTGCGCACGATCTTGGCTTCCCATGCTTTCCTATGAGAAAAATCTCCTTCCTTTAAGGAACACATTTAAATTTTTTAAAATTAATTTTAAGCACTTAATTTTTTCCCTCAAATACTACGGACATTTTTATACAATTTAACAAGAGCATTTAGAGGATTTTAATTGTTGGTATTTTTTTTTTCGAATTATAACTTCAACAACACGAAACTTTTTTCAGAAACCAGCAAAATTTACACATATTTTATACTATAAATTTTTTAACAATAACTTTAATAAAAAATCCTCGGCTAAAGTACAGGTTGGGCAAAAAGCCGTAGAAACTTTTAAAAATGAGTAAAAACCGGAAAAATAACCAAAATAAAAAACGGTTTGCAAGGTTAGCATCGCTAGGTCACGCGAATATTTTTAAGACAGGGGAAAAACCCCCTCAAAACAGCCGATAGGGGGCGCTGACGTGCACGAGTCGAAGAAGAGATACGCAAAAAACGAACAGAATTCCTCCAAATCGTTTATTGCAGCAGTATGAGTTCTCCACCACAGAAGATAACACATTGCAGGTGAGTCACCAATCCAGCAACGGCAGAGTGCAGCAGGTGCACATACACGGTTTACAACGGTGAAGTAGTTGTGGATTAGGAGCGTGCTCAAGTTCTTATAACCGTCTCATAAGCATATTTCCACCGAAGTCGCTCGTACCAGCGTCACCTATCGGCTGTTTTTTTAGTTATTTTATTTATTTATTTATTTTGCCTGTCAAAAAAATTCCAGTCACCTATTGATGTTAACCCTGCAAACCGTTTTTTATTTCGGTTATTTTTCCGGTTTTCATGAATTTTACAAGCTTCTATGGACTTTTTCCCCCACCCTGCATATAAAACCATAGTGTTGAGACACACACAAAGTTTCAAGACATTTCAATGAGTGGTGCTCGAAATAATGTTCCTTATCTAACTAAAAACGTAGTTTTGAGAAAATAGCATTTTAGTGGGAAACAGTATATATAATGCAAGTTTAATATTCAAATTTTTTAGAAATGTTTCTGGTACAGGTAGAACAAAAAATTGAACGTAAACGCAGAAAACTTCACAGTACTAGAAAATTGAAAAATTGGTTTTTTTTTTGTTTGTGTGTGGAAAATTTGCGTACACCAGCCCCCCCCCCTCCTAAAATGATTTTTTTGTTTTTGAAGTTATGGTGCAAAATATACGTAAATTTTAGCGATTCTTGAGAAAAATGTATGTTGTGTATTGAAGTTAAAATTCGAAAGAGAAAATCAACCAGCAACTAAAATAAGAAATAGTGTAAAGATTTCCTCAGAATTCGACAAAAACATTGTGGGCCTAAAGTGAGAGAATATAGAAAATGTGTTACTTAAAGGCAGGGATTTTTCCCCCATAGGAAAACATGGAAAATAAAGATCACCAATCTTCTTAACCTTTCATTTTCGCTGATGGCCGCCTCTTTGGTCCATAACAGTTTCTTGTGCCTTTCTGTCGCAACTTACGTCCCCACCATCCAAGAGTTTGACATTTTTACTTCTTCCGAATTTTTTACTTCTCATCCATCCCTAACCGAGTATTTGATGAAAATCTTTCCATTTCCTCAAACAAATTAACAGTAGAAAATAGTATCAATTCATTATCGAAACTAACTGGGTTCTAAAAATATTTTCAGAAAGTTTCCAGGAACTCCACATAGGCATGAATTTTTCCCTTTTTTTAATACTCAGTACAAATTTCAAAATCAATGACATGGGCGATAAGTTCAAACTGCATCAAGGCTTTTATTCTACGTCTTCGCTGTTTCAAGATGAAAACTTAACTTAAGAAATCCCATTATAAGGCATTCCAGCGTGAAATAATTTTCCTTTGGTAATCCTGGGTTGAAAATTTTTGAGCATAAAAAAGGTCTTTTTAGGTTCGGTCTGAAATAGAAAACGATACGCAATTCCAATGCTTTACAAATCCAAAGCGTGTAACGGCGAGAGAAGAAAAGAGGAGAAAAAAACAACAAAAATTTTTATGAGAAGATTTTGAGGGTTAGGAAATGCCTGTTTTTGCCTTCGGGTTGATCTCTTTGAAAGGTTATTACCGATTTCCTATTTGTTACTTGAATTTTAGGGGAAATTTTGCTCTGAGTCCTCTTTAAAGGATTGTAGAAGAGGATCGGATTGAATGATTGGGAGAAGAGGAGGATGAAAATCGAAAAATAACATTGCTTTTCCGAACAAGACAGATGTAATTTAATTTGGTGCATCGTCCTTATCCAAAGGGCTGATCGAGTGTTAATCGCAATCTCAATGGCACATTTCGTGAACATGTACTTTTTTCGAAATGCCATTTTATTTACACAGCAATTCAAAATTTTCGAAATTTTTTATATCAAGTCTCGAAAAAAAGCCTCTTATTTGGACTGGGTTATGATGGAAATTAGTTCAAACTTTTAAGGAATAGAGGCATTATAGAAATACATATTATTATTGTAACAGACAGGACTTTTAAGATGCAGGAGGATTTTCATGAGTTATATTTGGTGGGTAACAGGAGGCATATGGTATTAAAATTCTAATAATTCCCTATTTAGTCACTAAAATTGCAATAGAGTGAAGAGGTTTAAGTAGACCATGTGGAAAATTGATCCTGAATAACTAAATTACAAATTTTTAAAAGTTCACCGGTTAGTCCTTGTAACTCTAGTCCTTACAAAGTCCTCGTTTGCTAATTTTCATGTTGTAGATTTCTCACCTGAATATTACATCTTGTAATAAGACATGAACGAAGCTGACATTAACTTGAATGTTTTTTGGGGTGGCCACGATGTGGTAGAACTGCATGGTTGTGTATTTCGAGCAACAGCTTAGAACAATAACGTGGTCAGTCTGAGAAGGGGCCACAAATGGAACTTTTGAGGGGGGAGGGAAGGGAGTCGTGTATACTCATGCAAACATGATTTTGTCGTCTCCACCACTGCAAAATTCGATTATTTTATCACCGTATTTTTGTCCTTTCCTAGAGTTTACCAACCCCCCCTCCACCCCCGCCATCAAGTTTTCCTCCCTGGGCGCTTGCTGTATATGCTCTCCTCTGGTTCCGACCCTGGTCTGAGTAGAAGAGAACGTTTGAACGATATTGGTGTGTGATGGATGCATCGAAGTGACATGCGAGTACAATCAGTTTACACGCAAAGAAGAGCTTCAAGAAATTAAATACTTTTTTGCATGAAAGTAAGCTTTGAAGGATATTCGTTTTCATGATGAAAGCTGCGCCGATCCAGCCAGAATCCAACTTATGAACTTTCGGGTTACGAGCATAAATATTTGGCACCGTCGCCTTGAAATTGATGTTGCGTCATCTATTGCATTTTATTGCTATAGCTGTGAATCATTTCCTGATTGGAAATAAATTTGAGAATAAATACACATAATTCTACGTATCTGAAGAATAATGAATTAAATAAAATAAAAAATGATAAAAAAAAATTAAAAAAGTAATTTATGAGTTAGACAATTTTGTTTAATTTATGTTTAAAGTAAATTTTAATAAGAAAAATAATTATCAGTAATATCGTTTTTTCATATAGTATTAAAAAAGTTTCTCTTAGTGCCGATGTCGAATCTTGGCATGTTACAGGATTTGTAAGACACTGCCGTGTATGAAGGTGTAATGTGTTTTATCGCCATTAGGGATGACAGAAACCCGTAAAATCCCTCTTTTGTGGATACAAGAAAAAGATCGACTGTAAAATGAGGGAAAGACCACGCCTGAGGGGTGTCATTGAAGTGATTTGAAAGAAAAAGTGTGCCATTTTTGACAGTAAAAGAGGGGGTGACCACATCAGAGTGACATAATTGAAAATTTCTAGATGCGAGAACTGCGTATCGTGAGAATAACATACGATTGTGTGCACATAGAAGGGTGTAGGTTTGGCTTGCGTATCTTCAGTCATGCGTACACGGGCCTCCGGATTCTTTGAAATGCAAGGAGTCTTCTGTACCCTTTCATTATACAAGTCTGAGAGACTTCAATCAGTGAAACACTGAACTTTTAACTTACAATTAAAGTAAATTTTTTTATATAAAGAAGCGTGAAATGAAATATATAGCATTGTCCTTCTAATGTGGGGTTTTCCCACCTTTTCTCCATTTTTGAATTCGAATATCTCCGTGGATATTGCGGTTAGAAATACGGGAGTTTTTTTTTTTTTTCAGTTGGGCCCAGAAAAAGCAGGGCAACAACTTTCCAACTGGAAATTGCATAAACGGAGGACCGTAAAAATTTTAGATTTTTTTATATTTTGTGACACTATATTTCCACTGTCAAAACTGCTGCAGGGTGATTTTTGAACGAATTTTTAAAATTGAAATCATACCTGTATGACTAACGATTTGATGAGATAATGACCGTATTAGCATGTATATGACACCCTTAGTGATATTTGTACCCAATACTACCTTCATAGTAATGTTTATGTGCATTCCCAATAGCATAAAAAAGGGAATTTTTTTTAATGTAAATAATGTATGCGTGTAATTCAAATGTCAATGTCCAACACTGTCAACGTAGGCTCTGTTTGATTATTCCCGTCACAGTGCAGGATCTGTGTGTTTTCTGTGTGTGTATATTACATATTCCGTAAAAGGGAAGGGCAACAAAACTGCCCAGCACTCTGGACAGAGGCTTTGTTTCCTCGTTTCTCGTCACGGTCGAAGCACTGTATACATATTTTTTGTATACATTGTGTATTTACACCATTTTCAAATCTCTCCCACTTCAACATGCCAGCTTCTTCTTTTTCTTTCTTGCCCACAAGTATTTTCCACACTTCTTTTCGAAATCCCAGGCTGCGGTCTCCGGCCCTTTATGTGCCACTGGGCGCACGTGTAATTTTTCACCATAGTCATTGGATTCAGTCACCCATTTTTGTCAAATGGCTTGTACGTTGCATTGAGTTGATGGCTGTCTTCATGGGGAGAACGACGCGAGTGATTCGAAACTGGCGAGCACGGGGCAAGGGGGAGCCACCACTATAAATCTTCGCTAACTTTTCCGACACAACTCTGCCTCTTTTGAGGTAACGCATGTAAGGTGCTTTGCATCAGTCCGGGGTTGTGAGCGGTTCTATATATCTATCTATACGACACACATTTTTCTTTAAATAATATAGAAAAAGGAATTAAAGGGGAAAACCAAAGAACCAACCCGCAAAGAACGACATAGTAATTAAACAAGCAAGCGTAGGTTAAATATAACGGGAATTTCTCTAATAAATCCTAGCAAGAAGATTTATTTTTTCCCGGGAATTTTCAGGATGAAAGAGAAAGTCTTTTAATATAACTCACTGGAGAGATTCCGCCTTCCCTTTCCGATAAATACTCAAAGATTTCCATTCGAGAAAGTTCTTAGGAGATCAAGAAGGAGGAAAAATAAGTGTTATATTATTATTTTCTTCCATGTGTGTTATTTAGAACGATTTCGCCTCGAAAATAGCCAAGTAGTTAGTAGCAAATATGAAGGGCTTTTCTAGCTTCGAGAACAAAATATTACAAGCTTCGGAAATTTTTGAAAAGATCGAAGCTTTATAGAATTTTTTTTTTTTTAAACATAAAACCTCTTGTGTGTTTATACCCATTGGCGCACCATGTTTGTAATGTAATATTACAGTCGAATCCCGTTATAACGAACTCCAAGAGACCGGAGAAATCCCTTCGTAATAACGAAATTTCGTTACGAAGGTATTTCAGAAGGTATTTAGGTATTTCCTAAGTAAAATTAGCTGGGGGATAAGAAAAGTTTTCATTAGAACGAGGTTTTCTTTACAATGGTATTCGTTAAAACCGGAATCAACTGTGTTGAATTTTCTTTCGAAGGTTTTGCTTTAAAAATTCGGAATTTTCTAAGAAATATATTGGAATAAGGATTTCGCATGGGGGATAAAGGAAATGCCCTTTTTAATAAAAACATACAGGGGTGTTCTGTTAATGGACCGACAAACTCAGAGGGTTGTTAGTGGGCATCAAGAGGAACAAAAATTGCAAAGGAACATGGTGCCACAAACCACGTTGAGAGGGTGGAAATCGCGAAAAACGCACGTATCCATTTCGACGTCACGCTGGAACGACAAAATGTACAATATATAATAACCACAAAAAGGTTTATTTGATTAATTATCACAAGAGTTGTTAGAAATGGCAGCCGCTGACGTCATTGCACAGTCTACAACGACGTAAAAACTATTCCCGGACGCGCTCGAAGAAACCAGGTATGCTTTTGATGTCTGTTGCAGCGACGGCAATCCGTTTTATGAGATCCTCCGGTGTGTCCGCAGGCGTCGCATAAAGGAGTGATTCAAGGTGACCCCCAAAGGCAAAAGTCAAAAGGATTGATTACCGGCGAACGTGGAGGACAAGCAACGCGCCCCGCGCGTCCAATCCACCTCCTTGGGTATGTGACATCGATTTGCGTTTTTCGCGATTCTCGCCCTGTCAACGTGGTTTGCGACATCATGTTCCATTGCAATTTTTGTTCCTCTTGATTCCTACTAACGACCCTCTGAGTGTGTCATTCCATTAACAGATCACTATGTATTTGAACTTGTGTTGTTATAAACTTGAATTTAAATATTTTCATATGTAAAATGTATCTAAATTTGAAGTCTTGTATGAGATTTTCTCCTTCAAATTGGCATTAAAGAAATATGGCTAAAGGTTAGGGGCCGTTCAAGTATTACGTCATCATCGATAGGGGAGGGGGGTTTCCGATTTGCTGACTTTTGATGACAAGGGGGGGGGTTTGGATAATGCTTACGTCATCAACCACCCTTTATGAAAATATAAGTTAGGATTCAGAGGGGCAGAGCTGATGACGAAATTTTGCTGACAAGGGGGGGGGGGGAAGGGGGTCAAAAATGGCTAAAAATTTGCTTACGTAATACTTGAACGGCCCCTTATTGACGAATGAAGACATTCTTTCTGTGTTTTGCTGTCTGACGTTTCTTATTTTAGTAGGCTTCTATAAGATTCAGTGTACCATTGCGGGGGTGGGGGGGTTCAGGTCCGGTTTTAATTCCACTAAAAACACTCGGGAGCAGCAGCAAACAGTAAACAATCCACTGTTTTTACGTTTCGAGATGAGATCTCTGTTTCTAAACGTTTACTACTCTTATGTCAGAATCTCAGGATCTCTCCCGTCTCTTTGCAAACACGTTATGCCTAAGAGATGTTGATCAATTTTCCGCCAATGCAAATTATTTTGGGTGGTTTCTGCCATATAAAGAAAATAGGTCATTTAGAATTTATAGTTTTCTATGGGTCATTTCATAGTTTCCATGGGCCCCGACGAGAAAGCTTGTAAGAGATCATCCATACGAGAACGAACATCAAAGTAGTTATATGGTTACATATATATATTTTTTTGCTTCACCCTGTACGTCCTAAGAAAAATAGCTCCCATACAAGTCTAATGTTTCAAATAATATACAGTGTTTTGCATAAATTCGTGAATTGTTTAGAAGCTCATAAAAACGTAAGATATTGGTGTGTTTGAATGCGGTTGGCGGAGAAGTTATTTTCTCACGATGGGAGACTATTTTTGGTACAGAAAAAAAAAAAAAATGAAATTAAATGGAATTAGAAATGATATAATCATTCATTTCATTAGAAGTGAAATTAAATTTAATCGATAGAGGGAGCTGCACGAAAGAAAATCACGGAATTTTTGTACCAGAATCTTTCTTCAATTTCTTCTGGGTGCGAAACAATCGTAAAACTTTTGCCAGGTATTAGTTGCCGAGGAAAAACCACATCACCAGTGGTTCTTTATACTCCAATGAATAGGCACTGGGACCTAAGGGCTGAGGCTTTTGAACTCACCCCTTCCAGTAAATTTTGTAGCGGGGCTGAGTCCTCCCAATAATTTCCGAAGGAAACAATGCAATGAACCTTCCTCCTCCTGCGTACACGCTTGAGTCCCGTATATACGGGACGGACAGCAACTTTCAGCTCTCCAAAGTTTTCTTCATGTCGGCGCCTCTGCTCCAATGCCATTTATCACAATAAAAACCTTACGTTTGAGTCAGTAACAGGGAAATTCCGAAATGAGCTGTTTCAGGGCGGTATTCACCGACATGGTTTAAACTGTAGTCACAATTTTTTGATGAGAGATCGACACGGATTGGTTAAATTCAGGTGATCTATGATGAATAAAATCTATGATGATCTCTTATCCAAAAATTGTGACTACAGTTAAAACCATAGTTTCCCAACCTTTTTTGTCCCATCGCCCCCTTCTTCAGAAATTTTTTTCTCCCATCGCCCCCCAACGCAATCTCACCCATAGGATCCTATGTTAGATCCTATGGGTGAGATTGTATTATATCCGATTGTGATTTATATCCGTAGCTTCTACCACCCCCTGGAACTTTGCATCGTCCCCAATGAGGCGTTAGCGCTCACGTTGGTAATCACTGGTTTTAACCATGTCGGTGAATACGGCCCTTAATCGCCTACCCTGCATTTTATACCTTGGACATTGATTTGAATATTCCCATTGATTTGCTTTCTTTCAGCGCCCTGTATCAAAAAAAAAATTTGAACCAAGTATTTTCTGTACAAAAAAAAGTGTAGCGGGGGAAATCCCGCTCGGGGCGAGAAGAAATTTTTTGCAAACCGCATTCAAAAATCCCACAATTCCTTCAATTTTAATGAATTTTTAATGAATCAAAAACAAAAAAAAGGAAGAAATTCACTCCAAAATTTTCAACACAATGCAATAAACCGATTTTTATTCATAACATTCATATTTGTATACATATTCCACGTATCTTTTTTTTAATATATATATATATATAATTTCATTTATATAACGGATATCGTTTTTATGTATATATTTATGATATATCACCATGAATATCATACCACTGACATACACTATAGAACCGGCATTTGAACCTGGTTCCTACGATTCGAAAAAAAAAGCCATAAATGTTTGCACACAATGTTTTCATACAAACACTCACACACGCATAATAAATGTATGTATAGGTATGCAACTGTACAAGCGAAAATTTTGTATACATATATGTTTGTATATATTTTTTTTTTCTTTCGAAATGCCACTTTTTATATATGCAATGTTGTATTTCTCTCTCGTCCAAATGTGTAATAAAAAGTACTCCATATATGGTCGATATGGAGGAATGAGAATGATATGACATTGAATGGGAACACATATAATAACAACACTTTTCCTTGGATAAAAATGAATTCCGCGTATATAGCCCTCCAACAACGAGAACGGACTTGGATACGCCACTTGGATATCAAACTATTCTATCTCTGTTTTTTAGGAGAAGAGATGTGTTTAAATAGTGGCCAGGAGAATGAAATATAGGAATTAGCGAAAGAGATTTGGCGACAAAATTTCGCCAAGATCACGCACTATTAATCAACTTTTCTCTCAAGGTTGACGAGGGACTCTCGCCAAAATGAGAGGGGTAATAGCAAACGTCAAAGACAAATAATATTCGTAATTGAACCCAGGTCAGAAACACACTATTCCGATTGTGCATCTACGTACTTCAGAAGTCAACGAAATTTATAACAACCTTGATCTCTATAACGATGGGAAAACTCCCTTTCCCCTTCTTTAATGGTATTATGTACGGATAGCCGGAAATAGTTTCCCCCCTGTAATTCCCAGTATTACTTTAAGACCTGTTTTGGCCACGTTGGCGTGAGTTCCACTTTAATATGCGCTGAAAATGAAAATCATTAGCGACCCTAGGTTTCATGACAAAAAATTGTTTGTCTTGACGTGTGCTACCGTTTTGGCAGTAGGAGTTCTGGGACACCCTGTAAACCCTCCTCCCAACGGGCGTTCCGAAGTCCAATCTGGTTGGTGGAGAATCATACTTTCGCTCTTTCCGGGCCGATTGGCATATGCTCATTCTGCCTCTTCTGTGATTTCTATCTAAATTTTGTATACATTGAAAGTCATTTTTTTTCTCTCTCTTTCCATGCGTCGCCAGTTCAGCATGCGTGGTCTCTCATGTTGCTAATTAGAAACACGAAATGGCTTTGAACTAAGGTTATCCGAACTTTAAATTGTATGTTTTAAACTTTTCAAGGTGTTCGATTGAATCGATTCATCAGAAAATTGTTCATGATGGCAATTATAATTTACATGTTTATTTCCCCCTTTGGTAGGCAATGCAAGTATAGTATGTAGTTTCCACCGTGACAATACACGTTTAAAACGGACTAAGTTTCATTTAGTCTTGGGTATCGTGAAGAACAGCTGTCGTTCTCATAGACACATTCATGCCTTTATTTAAATGGGCCTCCCCATTCTGAATTAAGTTTCAGCGTAAACGAAAGTATAATTTAAATAAATATAAGCGGGACTACACACAAGCTGGAGTCAATTTTCTGAAATGTTTACTACTTTGTCTCACAAAAACAATTACATCCCAAAACATTAGCAGAATTCAAATGGAGTGTTTAAATAAATATATTTTATACACATGATTTGTTGCGGTTTACATATTGGTTATTGAAAAAAAAAGAAAGAAATTTGGAATTTAGAAAAATAAGTTGATTTCAAGAAATTTAAATAACATGAAAAGAAATATCAATAAAATATTTGAAAAATTGAAGTGAAGCATAATAAAAGAGAAATAAATTAACTAAAAAATTTACATAAAATAGAATACAAAAAACAAAAAAAAAACTAAACAATTGAAACAAATTACATTAGGACTAAATAAAAAAAAGGAGAAAAATTTGAAATATTTTAATTTTTATTTAATAGTTTCATTTTTAATATTTTAAGTATCTTGATCTTTTTAATTTCTTAATTTTTGGTTTTGTAATTAATTCATTCGGTTCTCTTTTATTCTATCCAATTTTTTGAACATATTTCATTTTATTTTATTAAATATATTATTTAAATTTTTCAAATCAACATATTTTACCAAACTCATAACTGTATTACTTTTATTCTGTTTTAATAAACTTTTTAGATCTTTAATATTTTTCTTCTAATAAACATTCATAAATATTTCATCTTATTGAATTAAAAATTTGAATTTTTTTTACTTCTAATCAATCTCCAACCGAGTTATTCAATGAAAAACTTTCAATTTTCTCCAAACTCACTGTGGAAAATAGAATCTATCCATTATCGAAACTAACTGAGTTCTAAAAATAGTCTAATATATTTTAATGTAATTAAAAAATATATATTTTCGGGAAGTTTCCCAGGAACTCAGCATGGATATAAATTTTCCCCACATTTTTGATATTCAATCTAAATTTCAAAATTACTCTTCAAGAGAAATACAATCACATTGAACGATAAGTTAGAACTGCATCAAGGATTTTATTCTACGTCTTCGCGGTTTCGTGATGAAAACTTTAAAAAAAAAAAATCCCATTATAAGGCATTCCAGCGTGAAATAATTTTCTCTTGGTATTGAGTTAATCCTGAGTTGAAGATTTTTGAGTATAAAAAAGGTCTTTGAGGTACAGTTTGGAATAGAAAACGATATAATTCCAATGCCCTGTAAATCCAAAGCGTATCCAAATCGATACTTTTTCCTAACGTCGTGGGAAGAGAAGAGGAGAGGAAAAAAGCAATTTATGAGAAGATTTTGAGGGTTAGGAAATGCCTGTTTTTGCCTCCAGGTTGATCTCTTTGAAAGGTTATTACCGATTTCCTATTTGTTACTCGAATTTTAGGGGGGAATTTCGTTCTGAGTCCTCTTTAAAGGATTGGGACAAGAGGAGGAAAATCGAAAAACAACATCGCTTTTCCGAACAAGTCAGATGTAATTACATTGGTGCGTCGTCCTTATCCAAAAGTCCTGATCGAGTTAGTCGCAATCAATGGTACATCTCGCGTATGTGTACTTTTCCCCGAAATACCATTTTGTTTGCACTGCAATTCAAAATTTTAGAAATTTTTCCCTCAAGTCTCGACAAAAGCCTCTGATTTGGACTGGGTTTTAACGCTCATGATGTGAATTACTTCAATGTTTTAGGGAATGGAGGATTGGAATACTTCAAGAAATGATTATTATTATTACATAGAGGAAATTTATCTGTTTAGGATGCAAGAGGATTTTCACAGGAGTTGTATTTAGTATGTAGCAGAGGGGGGGGGGGCATATGGTAATAAAATTCGAATACAGTAGACTCTCGCTAAGCCGGCACGTATCAGACTAGAGCGTGCCGGATTATCGAAATCGTCGGATTACTGGAAAAGTCAGTTGAAAAAAACCCCATTTAAATAATGTAAAATTCTGCGTACAGACATACAGTGACACGTTTTTCTCTTCTACGATCGAAGAAAACCCGCCTAAAGAACGTCGGATTACTGAATGAGGCAGATTAAAGAATGACAGAATGAGAGTCTACTGTAGTTCCCTATTTAAAAGCTAAAGTTTAAATAGGGTGTGAGATTCAAGACAATATAGGAATTTTATTCTGAATAATTAAATAATATATTTTTTAAAACTTTACCGATTAGTCCTTGAAAAACACTTGTCCTTTTAAAAAACTCCTTGGCGAATTTCCGTGTTGTAGATTTATTACCCGAATATCACAAGTTCTAATGAAATATGAACAAATCTGACTAACTCAAATGTTTGATGTGGGTTGCCAAGATGCGTCAGAACTGCATCGGTTTTGTATTTGGAGCAACAGCATGAAGAAAGAACGTGGTTAGTCTGAGTAGAAGAGAACGTTCAAGCGACAGTGGTGTATTCTGGATGCATGGATGTGAGTACATTCAGTTTCTACACAAAGAAGAGCTTCAAGAAATTAAATATTCCTTGCAATCAAGTAGCGTACGAGGATATTCATTCCGATGATACAATCTGTACCAATACAGCCAACTCCTCAACTTATGAACTTACCAAGTAACGAACATAAATATTTGGCGCTCTTGCTGAATCCCAGATCAATCTTGGCGACATTCGACGAAAGTGTTTTAACAATCGATGTTCATTTCCGGAATTAGAGATATATACGATATACAATTATATCGATACATATTATACGATATACAATTTCACTTATGCACCATGGATCTCAACATCTGCCCCCCCCCCCCGACGTATTCAAAGGTGGGGGGGGCATGGCAAAACGTACATTTCTGTGAAAAATTCTTAAGAGGTATTTGCTACTTGGATGAGAGTCCATGGGTAGTAAATAAAAATTACATATACACTAATTTTAGCTGCCCTTGAGTTTGAGCATGCTATTTATTGATACACGCTGTTAATGTAACCCGAACATTAAAATCACATGGATTGTATTCATATAGTAAAATACTCAAAAAACATATTAACGATTTAAAAAACCGTGCGAAAGATAACTATTAAATTCCGCACTCAAGTCGACTAATTAGGAAGCTAGATTCTGACTGTGCAGGTGTGGGTTCGAATCCCGGTTCGGGCATGGATGTCTACTAACACTAACAAATTCCCTGGATGGATCATGCTGATCATTTGGGAATACGTGAGGATCACGTTACTATTCCAGCGTAGATAGCGCAGTGTCAAATGCTCGTCCTACTCTATTAAATTATCGTCAGACATTCAAAGTTGATTCCGGAGTACCAAACTTGAGGCGTTTACTGATAGATGGCGTTTTCTTAATGTGTCTAGGGTCTTTTCTCAATGTGCTTAGCTGTCTTTTCCCATGCTCAAGTCATGACTCATGACTGTCTAGAGCAGTAGTTTTAACTAAGGGTGCGAAATAGGGGGGAAATGTTGCATGTTGATTGATTATTCAGGGAAATTCAAACAATGCGAAAAATTTAATTTTTTCAATTCAAAAATGTTTGAATCCAGCCTACATTATTTTGACATCTCGTTTTTTAACTTTCACTCGCAGGCATGTGTTGCGTGAAATTTTAATGCTTCCAGCTTGAAGGAATTTTCAAGGCACACTAACGTATGGAATTTTCAGATGCTTTTACAATGTTTATTTTCTGCTCAAGATACTTAATTCATTAGTTTTTCATCCTAATTCTATGAATAATGGTAATTTGGGAAAGTTGATGGAAAAAAAGAAATGTTCTAGGGATAAAAGTATCCGACCTGACTCAATCGGTAGTAAATTGTCATTTGGCGATATGACCGGAGTTGGTGTGCAAAGTATAGTAGTAGCAGCCGATTTGTTGTTCGTGAGATCGATGAATTCTCGCCGTATTGGTACGATTGCAACTCACGAACGCTTCGATTTCGAGATCGATGCTCGGAACGGAAGTTGTTCCTAAGTCGGTGAATATGGCTGTATTTCTAAACGACGACGAACGAAGTTTGTGTCGTTACTACAGATACCAAACCATACAGTGTTGCCACAACCGCAATCAATTATTATAGTTTTCGTAAGTACAGATATGAGTTTCTTTCCTCTTATACTACCCAAGAAGATATGGGATATGGGAGTAAACAAGTAGTCATTATTCATGTCGACACTGCGCTTCAGCCCACACATAGGAATCCGGGATGATTCTAATCATTGCTTTTTTTTCTCCGGTTTGAATTCCCTATAGAAGACCCGGAAAAAATGACTTTGAGACCCGAACAATTATTTCTCCAGCCCAGGGTCCTTGCTACTTGATGTGAGGTAATAAGCACATAAATTTCCAATATTTTTAAATGCTTCGATATTTCTCACGTGAACGTCCAGATTTCAAGAGCTATTTATAATCAAATTATATTTCTAATAGTTGTGACATCCTATCAAAAAGCTATTTCTACAAATCTTAATTATTAATACTGAATTAAAATGAATTTTTTCTCTCATAACGTAATCTATTTGATCTCCATAAAATAGAATCCATAACATATAGCCCTTAACCGAAAAAAAATCTAATGGATGATGACCACGTCATGCTGACCTGACACCGTTCGAAAATGGACAATAATGGACAATAAAGTTCACGTAGACATTCATATATAAGCTCAGATATTTTTCATAGGAAAGAAAAAAAAAACTCAAATAAATACATATCATATTTGCCAAGTTACAAACACATCCAATAGTAATAGCATCAGTTATATATAGACAGCGAAATTTTTTGTGAATACCCTGAATTTTTATCAATATATCTCAATGACAAATTTCCATGTTAGTTACATACGCATTTCCGTAATCCAATCTAAAAACAAGTGCATAGGGAATACCTATAATCAACTGAATTTAATACCAATTGAACAACATAACGACGGAAAAAATACATTTTAGCTCTTTCATGACTGTTTACGCTATGTTTGGTGAGTATTGATGAGGATTGATAGGGTAAAGGTGGAAAGAAATTATTTTGTACATATAATTTCGATTCTATATAAACGTTTTGTTCATATCTATGGAATAAACTCAAACTGCATCTATGGCGATAAAGCCTGGATTACACTAAGAATTTTGTAAAAGTGCTGGTATGAAACTTGAATAATACAACGAATATAAGCTGATCGGTTACATTCGAGCCAATGCAACCGATCAGTTTATTGGTTGTATTTTTCAAGTTTTATAAAAACACTTTTACAAAACTTTTGCGCTGTAATCCCGGCTTAAATCGAGGTTGTGTACGGTTATCAAAGTCTAGATATGGATTAAACGTTTGGGCTTCACTATGGGAGTCTGGAATCATCGTAAAGCAGTGAAAACCTGAATTCCGCTAAAAATTTGACATTTTGACTAGGATAAAGCAAATTTCAATGAAGAAATAGACACATCACATAAACTATAGATCCAATTTATATAATTAGAGAATTTCTCTAAAATGTAACGAAATAATAAAATCTGATTATTTTTTGCGAACTACTATAATTTCTATGAACCATATATACAAAGGATGTTCATCAATGATCGTTGTCCAGCATCTAACTCCTAAATTTTAGTCTTAGAGGAAACTTTAAGTGTTGTCATCAATCAACAGTCGTAGAAACTGTTCAAGTCTAATAAAAGTTATTTCTGTAAAAAAACGTGTGAAAAAAAATTTAATTTTTTAAACGTTTCCTGGGTTATTCTGTGTGTCGTAAGAGTAGGAAAAAAATTAATGTTGTCTGAAATGACTTGGTGAATCTCTCTCCAAAATATAAGTAATTTTTCTGCGGCCAAAATTTACCGAATAGTAGGTTATTAAACTACTTTTTCTTTGTGAAATGGATGCCGTGCGCAAAATTATTCCCAACCAACGTAAATAATCAACTTGAGTAATTTAATCAGTAAAATCCAAAGAAAACTACAAATTTTATGAAACAAATGGTTAAGTGTATCATGCTGGTTGTTTTTCATTTGGATGTGAGAGTTTTGAACGACTTCTTAAATCTTGACATGAATTATGCGTTTTCTGAGAAAGATTGAAAAAAATTGGAAGATGAGAAAAAGTGAAAAAAAAAAATCTTTTCACATAACTTTGTCAATTTCGCTCGCAATAGATTGTTTTTTTTTACTTCTTCAACGTGAAGAAGGAAACATTATTACATTTGATCGTGAAACCAAGAAATCCTAAAAAACAAGTTTTCAAAAGTAATTTTTGCGACTCAAACGGCTTTTTGAATGATATATGAACTAATGATATATAAATGAAACATTTTTGAAAAATATTTCTGATCGGAATTTTCCTCTAAATATAACATCCAGGAATTAGCTAGCTATTGGACAACGATAAGAGTTGACACATTGCATAATCATAATGAAATGATAAAGAAATTAGTTACCTATAGAACTTGAAAAAAAAATATTATAAATGCATTTTCATGGAAATAAAAATAAAGTTTTTAATGCTAAATGAATAATTCGAATATAACTTCGATATGGAAAAACGTACGCTATAGCAAACGATGTGATTCAGCGCCTCCAAGAGATAAAAGACCTCTGCATGGGTTTGTCATAAACGTCATTCAGATTACCTACCAAGTTTTCCACATTTTGAAGCACAGCATCCTATTTCGTTTCTTCTTATTTTGGCGTAGAATCTTCCTGATTGGCTCACAAATACCGCATGTTGATTGGATATGGGGCATAGAAATCGTTAATTCTGAGCCTGATCATTTCTTTTCCCTACGTCGAAGATACCGGCACGAGCAGGGAATTTTTTTCCCTGAATATTCTTATAGGGAAAATTGACTACTTACTGACGTCACAAGCAGACTGCGGAGGCCTTCTATCTCTAGAAGGTGCTGTGTGATTCCGTTGATATGAATTGAGTATTTTTATTATGTTTGGGTGTTTAGTTCAGAGATTTCATAAACAGTACGAATATATTTCCCCACTAGAACTCCTCTCTCTCTCATTTCCAACCCATCTCATAAATGGCAGTAAATTGCGACCAGAGAATTGGTGTTTGGTGAAGTAGTAGCTATTGTCCAACGGTAGCAGTGGGCACATTACATACTCGTAATGAAATGATACAGAAATCAGCTATAGAACTTGGAAAATATAATAATTTAAATTTTTATGGGAAAAAAATAAAGTTTTCATACTAAATATTCAGATAAGTTCGATATGGAGAAACGTACGCTTTAGAAAACGATGTGGCTCCATTGATATGAATTTACTATTTATATTAAACTTTTGGATGTTTAGTTCAGAGATACACACGGAATATGACTAACATTTTACACTAAACTTCCATTTGAGATTTTATTTAAAAATTTCATCGTGATCTGTTTGTGATGGGTGTGTGTTTCTATTAAAGAAAACCATTAATATATTAGCGTCGACAATCTGAATTTAGAATCAGTTTCAATACCCACAATAGAAAATCCCGAATTCTTCTATTTCATTATACACTTCCAATTCCGATAAATTTACAAAGATATTGATCGATGATATTAAACGTTTCATTATATATAAATGACGTAATAGATGAATTACGTTTACGATCAATTTATTGGTCCCTATAAATATTGTATTGAAAGATATGAAAAAAAGAAGTGGGACAGAAATAAAATTTGTATCGAGTCAAATTATTGGCTATGTGTATTGGGCTGAGTATATGTGGATGAGACCGAAATGTGCTTCAGTACATGGCGATTGTGATTATATTCCACGTGTGAAACATGATTTTTATGTGCCATGCACATTTAATCATATCCACCAGTGCAATCCGTATAAATTACCCCTCCCGGCAAGAAAATCAATTGCTCTACAGGTCCCTATGGGCAGAGTTTCACTTTCACAGAATTAATCACACAACACGCATCATTTAAATTTAGAACTAATTATAACTCTAATCCAGTCCGAAGGTATATATACACCCTTGAATTGTTAAAAGCACGTATCGCAGCGAATCCGTTGGAGAAATACATTTGTTTTTGACGAAGTAATGTTGCCTGTGCTATCTTCAAAACCACTCTCTATCACCTTTGCTATAGCGATTCGACTGCGCATTCTATTTTCAAAAACGCTTGTATAGAGGTGACTCATATCATATCTAAGTTTTTCCCATGAATTTAGAATCATCCTGTATAGGATATTTGGTGAAACATTATGAACACAGATGTTCAGATTGCTTATCCTCAGACATGTGTAGAAGGGGTGAACGTACCCTTAGAAACACTATAATTTTTTATAGCAGGATTCTGAGACGTTCGAACTTGTTATCATGATGTTGCAGAAGAACATGGCGAGACTCAATTTGAATATATATTATCCTTCACCCTCCCAAAAATAAACAGTTATGTTCGAGGGTAAACTAATGAGACCCGGTCTGTTATTTTCGTAGAAATATCATAAAGCATTATTGTTTTTTACAGACATACGCAGTTTTCAACATCTTTCAAATTGATGCTGTCCCTTCTTTTTCATTTTACCGCTATAAATGTGGATTATTTTCGATTCAAATTAAATTTAATTTGAGAGACCCTTTTGCGTTATTTTCGGAGCATAAATTAATGAGACCCTAACAGCTCTCTTATTTTCATAGAAATTCCATAAATTGCCCTCCGCTGCGATACCAATTTCCTATCTTGAAATTAATGTTGCGCCATCTGTTGTACTTTACCGCTGTAACTATGTGAATCAGTTCTTGATTTGAGTAAGTTTGAGAATGTAAGTTCACATATTTTGAAGTTATAGATCAGTTAAAATACATATTTATTAGAAAAGATTTGCGAAACAAAAACTGATGAATGAGTGAAACATTTTTAGTTTTAATTTTAAGTAAAATTTTATATAATAAATAATAAATTTTATTTATACAACAGCATCGCAGTTTTCATAATCTTAAAACTGAAGCTGCGTTAATCCAACGTATTTTACCACTATGTTTGTAAATCCAGAGTTTTTAAAGCAGAGAGGTACCTCTAGAAATTCGTTAGAAGTGAGCACTGCATATCCCGAAAAATGAATACGAGGTTTGCTTATCCTGAGACCATGCGTACGAAACTTGTATATCTCTAGCCATTCTTTAGAGGGGCATACGTATTCTTTGAAATCCGAGGAGTCTTCTGTACCCTTTCGAGACAAAATAATTGTTTTAGTGGAAGATTTCGCATTTGAGATGCTCCAGCTCGTTATCATGATGTTCCATAAGAATATGGCGAGACTGTATTCAAATAAATGGAGCTTTTTCTATATGTGAAAATGCGGTAATTTCAGAGCATAAACTAATACGAGACCTAATCTCTTATTTTTCAGAAAATATAAATAATTTTTTTTCTCTCAAAGCAATACATCAATTTTCTACGATTTGATATTGATATAAGTGAACCACAAATCTTGATTCAAGTAAATTTGAGAATAAATTTCCATATTTTGAATCTGGGGTATAGAAAGTAAGCCAGTTAAAGTACAAATAATGAAAATAATTTGGATAAAAATGATAGAGTAGTAGTAGTAGTAGTGTGTGTGTGTGTGTGTGTGTGTGTGTGAATGAGTAAAAGAAATGAATGAGATTGAAAGAGCTTTTAAGTCTTAATTAAAGTAAATTTTTATGAAAGAAGTAAACATCTTGAACGTTTCCAAAACTTACTCCGAAGTTTTACCCGGTCCCGCTAGTTCATCAGAAATAGGTATAAACGCAGAGATACCAAGACTTAAACAATTTTGGGTTATGCCCAAAATGTTTTCCAGAAACTGCTATGAATCTCTTCTCAATTCTATGAACATCTTCGTGAAATCTGCTATTATAATAGCACTGATACTTTTAGCCTCAAAAAAGCCAAGTAATTTTCTCAGGATGTCCAGACCCCAATGTGTTCCGGGTCTCTGACATGTATTATATGGCCAATTTCTCCCTTCTGGTACTTTCAGAATTGACACACACTGAATATGTCATTGTAAATTTTTTCATGACTTACTCATATTATATTCTCTAATTAACCTGAGAAGTTGAGTATTATTAACCATTATTATTTTTATTTAAATTTTATCATATTCGTATAGCATTAATCCATTAATCTCATTAACATATTGCTCATTTGATCATTTTTGTCGCATCACGGTCATTTTCTGCACACGAGGGCTAATTAGACCGGGACCTACAATTTATTGCCGATTCATGTCACCGTTTCTGTTGGACCCCTATGCCAGGAAAGTTTTCTGACAAGGACGAACCGGGTATCGAACATGCGACACCTCCAAACATCCTTTGGTACTTTAGGCGAGTATCTTATCGACATGGGCTACCGCACCCCCTTGTTGCTCACCGTATGGTGACCTTATTACATCATTTATTTATATTTTATCATCACAATTAGTTAGCATCGATTATCATCAATATATGATATCCATTGGTTCCTTTGTAGGTGGCTGTTAATTCCCGGGATAAAGATGCACTTCCAGCCACATTTCTAAATCTTTCTAAATTGATGGTGTGAGATGGCTCTTAAATTATCATCATCCCTATTCTCTTATACCAATCATGGCTTCAATGTACTACTGCATTTTATTGGAAGAGCGATGGCGGACGGGGTATGAGCTGTTGAAGTCTCATCAGCAGCGTAAAAATGAGTGAAGGAAATTTTGTCCTTTAGTTTACACGCTTTTTCCCACACCTTTTCTCCGATTTTTGAATTAAAATTATCTCATTGAATATCGCAGTTAAAATCATGGGATTTTTTAGTTGGGCTCAGAAAAGACAGGGCAACAACGTCCCAATCAGAAATTAGAGAAAAGGAGGGCCGCATAAAATTTTAGATTTCTTATTCTGTTTTACACGCTGTATTTTCACTCTCAAAACTGGTACAAGGTAATTTTTTTGAACGAATTTCGAAAATTCCTAAAATTGAAGTCGTACCTCTATGACGAACGATTAAAGAGATAAAGATTGCATTAGCACTTACATGACACACTGTACAGCATTTAAACTGATTAAACATAAATAAAACAACACACAGGGGTAAGTAAAAACGTGTGTCATGACATGTTGTAAAAAATTACAATTTCTCCAATGAAAAAATATTTCCAATTAAAAGGCAAAAAATTCCAAAAAAATCTATTTTTTTCTTTAAATAATATAGAAAAAGAATTAACGGGAAAAACCAAAAAATCCCCGCAAAGAACGACATAGTAATTAAACAAGCAAGCGTAGGTTAAATATAACGGGAATTTCTCTGATAAATCCTAGCAACAAGATTTATTTTTTCCCGGGAATTTTCAGGATGAAAGAGAGTCTTTTAATATAACTCACTGGAGAGATTCCGCTTTCCCTTTCCGATAAATACTCAAAAGATTTCCATTCGAGAAAGTTCTTAGGAGATCAAGAAGGAGGAAAAATAAATGTTATATTATTATTTTCTTCCATTGATGTTATTTAGGACGATTTCGCCTCGAAAATAGCCAAGTAGTTAGTAGCAAATATGAAGGGCTTTTCTAGCTTCAGAGAACAAAATATTACAAGTTCCGAAATATTGTGAACAAGACCTTTTTGAAAAGATCGAAGTTTTATAAGAATTATTTTTTTAAACCATAAAACTGCTGGATTATAGCCATTGGCAGCCGTGTTTGTGATGTAACGTTATCGATTTTTTTGGAAGGTAAGAATTTGGAATAGGGGAATTTTTTAAGAAATATGACAGAATAAGGATTTCCATGTTAAGTAAATGAAATGTTCTTTTCAATAAAAACATATTTGATCTTGAATTGTTATAAACATGAAGTTAAATATGTAAAGATTTATCTAAATTTCAAATCTGGTTAAGGATTTTCTCTTTCAAAAATAGTATCAGTGTTAATCTTTCTTTGATATCTTAGGCTTCTATATATCATCTTCAATGCACTATTGCGGGGGTTGTTTAGTAAGGTTTTAATTCCACTATCTGATGAGACAGATGGGGTTATTATCTTATTTTTTACTAGACCCGTGTGGTCGTATGGATAAATGATTATTCGCTAGAAAGGGCAACTCCCTACTCACTCTCAGGCATACTGATATTGAAATATCACGCTTAGCGCAACAACAGCTATTGCAATACTTAGACGAGGATATTGGAGCATTGACGACTGGAATATCTACGCGACAGGTTGACTGGTGACGTGGCGTGATAGTCTTCTCGATACTTCAGTATTACGTTTCCGAACTATTTCTATGTATTTTTAGTGCGCCCTTTCACACTTCTTCATGTACTTGAGTGTACGTTTTTAGTTTCCTTGATAGTTCACCGCTCTTGTGTCATAATCTTAGGATATCTCCTCGTGTCTTTGTAAACACGTTATGCCTGAAGGAGTTGTTGATAATTTTTCTGCAAATAAAGATTATTTTCCACGGTTTCTGCCATTTATACAAAATAGATTTACACAATTTTGTTTTGTTTTATGCAGCTCATTTTATAGTTTTCATGGGCCCCTGACGAGCTAGTTTGTAAGAAGTGGCCTAAGACAATAATTGGAAAAGGAGTGAATGAAAATAAACTGGAATCGAAACTGATTCTCCATTCAGTGTGATTACCGATGGAAATTACGTTGTTAGAAAATGCAGGCATGATTTTAAAAAATTGAATGTAACTGTTACATAAATATAGGCCATATATTTCGAAGAATTACATGTATTCAAAGTACCACGTAACAGCTAATTCATGAACAATGATTTTCCGATTTCCCATCGATAAGTGGTGGTGTTAAATCATGCAAAATCTTGATAGAATTATTGCAACCGTTGGAGTCCTGCCAGCTATCTAGCCGTCATACGCACATCTTCGACAATGTGCATGATTTCCCAAAGAATGCGCCGACTCTTTACTCTGCTGCAGTTCGGTTATATGACACACTTCACCGGTTTATCTGCAATTAACGATACGTTGGCCTTCCTTAAGCCGAAGTGGTACGTAGTATAATCCAAATATAGGGCTTTTTGTTTTCGCTAGTGGAAGGGGGGTACGTTATTTCCATTTGTTCAAACTCAGTGCGTGGACTTGACTATTCTCTGTATCATTTGGTTCAGCAGTGTCTGTTGGAAAGGTGTTTAACGCTAGAACACCAATTTCATGATGAGCTCTCAGCATCGTCGTTTTTTCCCATTGTAGAATTAACTTTTGCTGTTCGGAGGTATTTCGGCACTTTTTGGCGCAGTTCGTACTTTATATAGCAGCTCCCCCCACAATGAGGAAAATCCCTGTAACAATGATATACCATTGTTTCCTGATGCGTACCTACCTCGACAAGGACCTCTAAAAAGGTTAAAAGAACGATTTTGTATCAAAGTTTTTCTGGGGAAAAAAGCAGCAGAAACTGTAATAATGCTTTAGCAGAAGAAGCTTTGGGTTAGGGAGAAGTTTTAGGAATGATCTCGTTGATCCAAACATGACGTGTTGGATCAACGAAAGACACTCGAAGTCTAATCACGATCTGAAAAATATTCAAAAATAAGAAGGAATCAAACTATTCACACAAAAAGTCCTGATCTGATAATTTTTGATCGGTATCGGTTGATCAGATAACTAAATACGTCGACTCGTGTTATTCGAAGCTCCAATCAACGATTCCTGACACCTATCCGCAGGATTTTTCTATTGTTTCAAGAGGTAACGGCAACTGATGTAAACCCGTAATTTCAAGTCTGCAACGAGAAAAAACGACGACGCTCATCAAAAATGATTCTCACTGACTTTACGGACGGTTTCTTCAAAAATTTTGCTTCTGAAACTTGATGCTGAGGATAGTCACATACACTCACAAAGTGAGAAAGAAACTGAATTAACACCCCCTCTATTCACTTTTACTTAACAAATTGTTACTTCCGACTCTCCCCTCGGTCATATTCACTGACTAATACTAAAAAAGGACTTATCAGGTACTAAACTGCATTTACGGATCGGGTATATCTCAGCTGAAGCATCCCTACAAAACAAAATTCTGAACGATAAATGTACTGACATAATTGTATAAATTAAGAACTATAACACAGAAAATTTACCTCCCTTCCAAATTTCTACCAAATCCTTCTACATTATTCAGGAAATTTCATAATTATAGCATTATTTATACGTAGAAGGGGAAAAAAATAATCATCATTATGTGCGTGGTATATATATAATTCCCGTGCATTTGTATATAAATGTATTGAGGGGGGGGGGAAATGCGACGATGATGATATTCTCTCATTCTTAATTAAAATTTCATATACGCACACTATACGCCGCAACGAGTATGGAAATTCGAACGGAAAAAATTGGAAAAGAAAAATGAAAAAATCGTATATCGCATTCATATCAAAATAATATTAAAAAAATAAATTTATTTCTCTCTTAAATTTTTGTTTTTTTTTTTTCTTCAGGAAGGATATGCCCCCAAATCCTTTTGGTTCTTCATCAAAAAATGACCTGAAACCTGCTAAATGGCTTACAGGTTAGATCGAAATGGAATGCACATATTTTTTTCCCATATATATATATATATATAATATATTTTATAATATGTATATTTTCTGCACATATAATTTTTATACATATTTTCTTCTCTTCTATATATATATATATATACGTACTTATTTTTCATCATCTAATGACTACTTGGAATCATGAAAGACATTTATTTATATGACATCGACTTACGGCATAGGGGGCGCCACCCATCACATTCAAGCGTTCAAAAAAAGCGATAAGAATTTTGCGAGAGAAATTCACAAGCCACACATGCAGATCCGACGATGCACATATTTGTTTCTGTTCCAATATGTCGAAATTGAAACAAGCCACACACACACATATTCTCAGCAGAATTCTTCCCGGCATTTATTGGCGTTAAGGGGGGAATTCTCGAACGATGACACACACACTTACACACACAAGTAGAGACACACATAAAGCGGCACGCACGACGATAGTGGACTGCTATTTATTATCTACGGATGATATCGCCAACATATCTGTTATTTTTTGCGTAATGGAAGTCTTTTCCCCCCTCCATCATGTTTGTCCATGTTCTCTCTTGCCGAATCTTTCTTAACATGATGGGTAACTTGGAATGATATATCCCCACCGTTTGATTTACCTTGGGAAGTTCCGGATGGTCGATATCGGTCGTGGGACTATCAGAACTTGAAAGGACTTTCTGATGTCGATTTTATGGGGAACTTGTCAAAGTCTTCGATTTCACTCGCGTTAGGCAAATCGAAAGGCGATTGGGCAGATCCTATGGAGTTGTCCTCGTGGGTTTGTGCATCGTTGTTGGTGTTGCTGCCGCTGCTGTTACTGCCGTCGTTTGTGAGTAACTTGTACGGGACTTGTTCCCCTCTCATCTCGCAGATAACGTTCGTGAGCGCCATGATGTAGTTCTTGGCGAGCGTCAGAGTCTCGATCTTGGAAAGCTTACGTTCCATGGACACGTGAGGTATGACTTCTCTGAGGGCTTGGAAAGCGTCGTTCAGGCTGTGCATCCGCATCCTCTCCCTCTCGTTGCTTTCTAGCCTCCTGAGGTTCCTTTCCCGGGCGCTGAGGGTGGTTCTTTTCCGCCGCCCGTTCGCCATGGCGTTGTTGGCGTTGCTGCTGTTCGCTATGGAGCAGCCGCCGCCGCTGCCACCGCCGCTTCCGGCGTTGGTGCTGCTGCTCGAGGTGGACGAAGCTTTCTTCGGGTGGTGGTGCTGTTTCCTCTTGTGCGAGTGCGAAGAGCTTCCGGCCTCGTCACTGACGGAACTAGAGTCCGAGGATTCAGTTGCCGGCGAGTGGTCGAGCATCGTCGTCGTCGTCGTCGTCGTCGTTGTCGCCGCTGTCGTCGTCGTTGGTGCCGACCTTTCGAGCGCGGGTCGTTTGTGGCGCGGTCTGTGGTGCTGCTGCTGCTGTTCGTCGCTGGTGGTGCTGGTCATTGTGTTTCGTCTCCTTGTCAGGGCGGCTTCTTCCTTTGGGCTTTCGGGAGAGTAAAGCTGCTGGTCGATGGTGGCGGTTTCTTCTGGAGACAACCAGGAATAGTCTTCGCTGGATATAGGTGGTGCTGGGGTGTCCATCACTGTATAATCCTCGCGGTTACGTGACTTTACCATCCCCTGAAAGAGTGATCAATAATTTCATTATAAAGAAAAGCAATTAAGAATATAGTTTTTTTCCCCTGACTTTTAAATAATTCAAGACCAGAAATGGTGAACGCAGTAAGCCCCGCATCAAAACATAGTAAATACCAAAGTTGTCAACCTCGGAACTGATGTGAGTGTCCAACTCACTCTAAATACGCGAAAAACGCGTCAGTAGGTTCCATTTAACACGTTGGTCTATGATGTCTGAAACTGGTTTTTCGCTCTTCTGTAAAATTTGCGATTTGACACTTACTATGTTTACCCATTACTGGTCTTCAATTTCTATTAGCAATCATTGATGAGTGAATTGCATACACTTAGAACCTGTAGAGTCCTTTCGGCCTCTGTATTAGTTTCAGAAACTAAGCTTTTCTGAAATCTCCCCGCATAATACTGCGCATACAGAAATCCAATTGGTATTCGTTCCCCGAATTCCACTTGCCAAAAATATTTCCCAATACGTTATAGAATTAATTCCACGACAGGAAAAAAAAAAGTTGCATTCGCACGTTGAAGTTTCACGTCCGTCGGAAAATTTCTTCATTTAATATGCCAGTAATATCCGACATTCATAATTAAAACAACCTAATGAAAGACGATAAATTGGTCATAATTAGGTTAATCCTGTTAAATAAAGCTCTTCTAACGAAGTTAACTGTTTCATTCCCCTGGGTTCACCCGGTGTTATTAGATATCTCACGAAGATAATGAAATAATGGCTCTCTGCTTGTGTATGTGTGCTCGTAGGTCTCACGTGCATTGCACTCTGCTGTGTAATGTCATAGATGGGGGGACAGTATTTTTGTTAATTAGGGAGAGAGGGGCAAAAAAAAAACGGTAATACGTGCCAGACATACGATAATAAAGACGTTTATCAATAAACCCTTTATTGATATTAAAGGGAGGATGCGTTTCGGATACACAATGCTTGTTATAGGTTAATTAAAATTGATTTTGATCTAATCGTGTCATGGGAGAAAGTCTTACCTGAAAGTCTTTTAATTATTATTAATTTTTTTTTTTTTTTTTTTAGAGTTTATTGCATATCATGGAGATAAGTTGGAGTTGACGGTCTTAGATATTCGTGTTCCATACAAGATACAATAGATACGAGTATCAAGTATCACATGAAATGGAAGTCTTATAGATATACCTTTTTAACGACATCGAAAAAGTTTCAAAACCTGCTCTCTAAAACCGTAAAACATTGGTTTCGAAGATTTGCGTGTTTTATGAAATGCAAATCTTCGAAACATCTTATCATGAGATAAGCGTCTCAAAAAGTTCTGTGTACAATCTGTGATTTATGAGTTTCAAAGATCTGCGTTCCAACAACCACAGAAAACAGTTTCCAAACTATGTAGCCTAAAAACATAAGGTATGAGTTTCGAATATCAGCGTTCCTATCACATGGGATTCAAAGATCTGTATTCCAAAAACATAAAATAACAGTCTCAAAGTACTGCGTTCCAACAACCTGAGAATGATTTTCACAGATTTGCGTCTCAACCACGTAGGATATGATTAATCATATCCTACGTGGATATCTGTGTTCCCCAAAATATGAAATACGAGATTCAAAGTTGGGGGGAAAAACTAACGGGCAAGCGTTAGTTTTTTCTGTTCCCCCATTTATGCCGTTCTTTCCCAACTTTTCTTCGATTTTTGAATTTGAATGTCTCAGTGAATATTGCACTTATAAACGCAGGGTTCTTTTTTCTTGTTCGTTTCACAAAAAACAGGGGAAACTTCTTTTGAAGTTACAGGTCGGGGGGTCTATTACGCTGATGTCGTTATGCCCGCGTTTGAAACGCGTTTAGGGTTTGCGGTGCGTTGTGGGATAGATTTACGTCATCATCGCTAAAGGTTGATTTTTCTCACATCGTTACTAGCGATTTTCGTTATCATCATCGCTACGTGAAACGTTAGCCACCGAGAACCGGAGACCACTCGTTAAGCTCGCGTTACGGAAATAAACATGGCCGCTCGCGGGTACATTTTTCGATGAAGGTGAGAGCAACGGAGACAAATTAGTTAGAATTGGAAATTATTCATTCAATGTTAGTTTATCAAGTTGTTCATTATAATGAATAATAATTCTTTGAATTATTACTTAATTTAGTAACATGATTCAGAGACAGCATTATCGTTTAAAATGTTATCTGTACACATACTGATTGGAAAAAATTATTCATAGTAATAAATCATTATAAATTATTATACTCGGTACAAAGATAAATCACTCTACACAACGTAATTATTTTTTTTAATCTTGCATGGAAATGCCTTTATTCTAATCTTAAACTCATCTCAATATCAGAATATTATTTAACTGGTAAATCTCTATCGCGATGTTTTCAAGACATTTTGAAATTCACTACAATATTTCTTTTGTCTCGTTCAAAATCGACGTCTATGTTTTTAAACGTCTCCAGATTTCCCCCTTCTTAATTCGTTTAATAACATCGATATTTTGCAATATCACTGATAGTGTAAAAATAATTGTATTTCTACTTTCTGTGCACTACATAGAAGTGTAATGCAGTAAACACCCTTTTACACACACACACACACTCTCTACTCTGCGCACTAAGTACACTATAAAAAAAAAATCGAAGTAAATTTTATTAATCATCAAATAAATTTTTTCTAATCCTTGAGTGCATTTTCTGATCGGAGTATAAGAGATGGTAACAACAGTGTAAATTTGGTGGCACTTTATTTTCATGTGTGAAACAAGGAAACCAATTGTCTAATTAATGATGTAAATAAAAGGTTACTTGTTCTTGATTTTGTCTTAATATGAACACGATTGACAAATATGTAAAATCATGGGAATATATGATGGTGATATTTTTGCTAGTCGTTTTCAAAATTTATAACATCATTGAACTTCAATAGAACATTTTTTAAAAGTAATAATTTAGAAAATTTTCCCCGCGCCAGTTTCATGTGCGTGCACAGCCTACCTCTTTCTCAAATATTTGACGAAAATAAAAAGAATTCGGATGTGGGAATTAGAAAAAATGTAGATTACGAAAATTAGAGAACAATAAACACACACGCACAAATAAATAAAAATACAATAATAATAACGCACGTGTGTTTCCACACTCGTTGATAGTGATGATGATTATCAGCAGCGGAGAAAATTATCCGATTGGTCCATCCCTTTCGGAACTAACGCAACTCTCGGACCAGGGAGTTTTTCATAAAATCGATAACGATGTACCGCCAGCTGCTGAGAAAAATCAAGTTTTTAACAATGATCGTTAGGATTTGCGTTATTGGGCTCGTTGAGAATTTGCGTTAAGGGCGTGACGTCACTAACGACCTCGTTGTATAACGACGTGAGCGTAATAGACCCCCTGGAGAACCGTCTATAAATTTAGATGTTTATATTTTATAAAAACACTGCAATTTCACTCTTGAAACTGATACAGACAGTGGCGTCGGAGCCGGGAGTGCTGTTCTTTACTAAAAGGCCGGAGTTTTCGTCGGAGCCGGAGTTCTTTACTAAAAGGCTTATATCCCGGGAGGGACAGAGCCTGGGTCGTGACTGGTCTGTCGGGAGTGCTGTGGGTGCTCAAGCACCCACGGTAATTGTGGCATGGATCCGAGCAACCCCGGAATTGATTCAGAAATTAAAATTTCCGATACAGAACTGAAGGCGAGCACCCACAGTTTCGAAACACTTCCGACGCCCCCGGGGACAGAGAGATTTCTGAATACATTTGGAGAATTTCTTGAATCGGAACCATACCTCTACAGCGATAGGTGCGTGATGAAAAAGCGGCATTAGGAATTACAGGACACCCTGTATATGATTTTTAGAAAACTGCATGTACTGAAAAATTTGTCCTTCGAACGGTTCATGATGAGAAAGCGACATTAGGACTTACAGGACACCCTGTATATGATTTTTAGAAAACTGAATGTACTGAAAAATTTGTCCTTCGAACGGTTCATGATGAGAAAGCGACATTAGGACTTACAGGACACCCCGTATATGATTTTTAGAAAACTGCATGTACTGAAAAATTTGTCCTTCGAACGGTTCATGAGGAGAAAGCGGCATTAGGGCTTACAGGACACCCTGTATATGATTTTTAGAAAACTGCATGTACTGAAAAATTTGTCCTTCGAACGGTTCATGATGAGAAAGCGGCATTAGGACTTACAGGACACCCCGTATATGATTTTTAGAAAACTGCATGTACTGAAAAATTTGTCCTTCGAACGGTTCATGAGGAGAAAGCGGCATTAGGACTTACAGGACACCCCACCCCGTATATGATTTTTAGAAAACTGAATGTACTGAAAAATTTGTCCTTCGAACGGTTCATGAGGAGAAAGCGGCATTAGGACTTACAGGAGACCCTGTATATGATTTTTAGAAAACTTCATGTACTGAAAAATTTCTGTCTATTGAAACATCAGTCAATATTTTTGGCTCTGCGTATAGGAAGAGAAAGCGAGAAAAATATGACGTGGAAACCTGAAGGAGACAAACATCGATATTTTCCCCCTACAAGAAAAATGAAAAAAAAAGGGAAAAAAATGAAAAAAAGAAGAGATAGTTTGAGAGAGTCGCGAAGAAAATACAACGTACACCAACGTCCCATAAAATAGCAGAATATTCCTCAGCTGTTCGCTCTCACGGAATTCTTCAGAGACATGCACTGAAGTTAACCGACTAATCCTTTGGTTCCTTTCATCGAACGAATCTGTACAATTTGGTGATGTCTGTCACCTTTTCTCTGAGGATCGCTTCAAATTGCTATTTTCCACTTCTGATCATGTATAGGGTGATTACGATTTAAGTTCCCGTAATCTGAGTAGTTTTTTCCCGAAAAACTGCTCATCCGAATACAGCGAAACTTTTAGAGTATTTTAATGAGACCGTGGGGGAGAGATTTATGAAATAAAAAAAATAGTTCAAAATTCGACCACCAGGGGAAATATTGGAAAACCACCGTCAGCCAAACACCTATCCCGTCATCGGGGTTCGAAGCTGGATCCTTGAAATACGAGCTCATACGACCACATTGCCCCCTCTATGGGGGACACAAAAAAAATGCGTTAATCTCCATTTTTATTGCAAGTAAGAGTCAAAGTTGAACTTTAATAACAAAGTTGAACGAGTAATTAGCCAATTTTTCATTAGTGAAAATGCTGAAGCAGTAGTGTGGAGATCTACCGCTGGCTGTGGTGGTCGAGTGGTCATAGTGACGGACTCGCGTCGCGAGGTCCCGGGTTTGAACCCCACCGTCTCCACAGTGGTGGTCGGATGAAGTTGGTTTTCTGTGGTTCCCACCTTCGATCTCCCCTTTAAAAAGTCTCGCCACCGAGAGCAACAAACCTACAAACAATACAAATTTAATTCAATCATAACACTTCACTTCTGAAATATAGATGGCGACACTGAAAAATCAAAACACAACACTACACACGCACTCAGACTGTTAGACAGACACACAGTTACACTTCCGGTACAACTCACTAGGTTGTAAATCACCCATAGATGGTGATAGACCTGGGTTGTGCTCGTTTTGAAAGAAAGAAAAGAAAAGTGAGGGGATATATCTTAAAAAAAAAGGTTAATCAATTTCCAGTGGCACGAGACACTGATGACACTGAAACATTGAACACTTTATCGGCACCGACGTGCAGTGAACTACAGTATTACTCCTAATATCACTCTGTAAATTATTAATTATTTTCCAAATGATAATTATTGGGGCGATTTGTCTCACAATTACAATAGGCGAAGTACCAAAATGATTTCTTTCCTTTTTCACGATACAATTCATTTATAGCACTGGGGTTGGGGAGTGTCAGCTTACAGGGAAAAAGTCCCAAAGTGACGTCTTCAAAGAGTTTAAAGGGAAATTACCACTTACTATACTCATCACAAAATATATTACAATCCGGCGGAATCATTATGGGTCTCATTAAAAAAGTAATAAATTGATATTAATATTTTTGAAGGCCAATAGAGGCCATGAATGAATTTAAAAATCCTGCTACCCTAGAGTGTTAGTCATTTAAACAACACACGATCAAGTACAGCGTAGACAAAAAAAAAAAAATAAAGGAAAAAAAAAGAGAAATAGTATGTCTGGAACCACACAGATCAGCTGGAGGAAAAAAAGGAAAAGGAAAGTGAAAAAAACTTTTTTTTTTTATTGATATCGCCAAGAAGCGCAAGAGGCGATGTGTAGCCAACTGTTATCATTTTTAATAATTCTTTTGCGTCTTTAACAATAGCATTCCTCAGCTAATTTTTTTTGTTTTTATATGTTTCTAGGTGAGATGAATGTAGTAGTTTTGTACATAATTTTTTTTTAGGACGACAGCTCGGGACCTTGTTAGTGTACTATTGGCGCCAAGGAATTAGACTGAACTTCATTTTCACCGCTATTATTAAAGAAAAAAAGCTAACAGTTAAAGGATAAATCGGGTAACAATCAGCATTCCTGGTGAAACAATACTAGCAATAACTAAAAAAAAATACTATCACCAATTTCCAATGCAAACACTACATAAAAATGATCATGAATGCTACGTTTGGGTACTATTATTATTATTATTATTTGAGAGCGAGTGTGTACTCCTACATATATATATATATCTAGAATTTAAGGGACTTCAATTTTACGTACTGGAAGTAAAAATAAATATGATGCTAAGAAAGTGAAGTGAGATATTGAATATCAATACCGCATAGGAGAAATTGATGTGTACATTTCCAGAATTTCAAGAAATGTACAATATAACCAGGGATAAGAAAAAATATCAATATATATCGAGCAGGAGGAGGGAAGAGGGGGTACAACAAATTTATACTTGTTTGAAATTCCGTGCGATGAGGCAGTAAAAGGAACCGTTTCTCTCGGAAGTATCGAAAAAAAATATATATATTTTTTTTCACTACCTTATTCTATACGAATCCTCCCCAGATGGACCAAAAAATTGGTGTAGGTTGGTTGAAGAAGCACGCACTTGCACACAAATGTTATCCAAAGAGAAAGAGAGGAAAATGTGTCCTTAAATTACTTTATTTCTCCAAACGAAAAGTTTATAATGTGTAGTGCCGAGTGTGGAGTATTTCGCGGGGATCGGTCCTGAACAAAAAATGCACTTTAGTAAAATGTACTTTAGTAAAATCTACAAAGAAACTACCAAAAAATGTCTTCGAAAAGGCCCCGTGATGTAATATCCTGGGAGAAGTATCTGGAGATGATTTTCTTTTTCTCTCTCTGCTCAGGGATCGTGGGAATCAAGTAAGAGGGTATTGGAGAATTTCCTGTCTGTCATTACGGAAAGGTGGATTCGGGATGTTTTCACCTTATGAAAGAAAATGATTTGCCGGAAAATCATCAGTGAAAAGCATTTGTTTGTTTTTTTGCTCAAACTACATATATAGAGGGAGCAGCCGCATAGATTGGACGACATATTTGGTATGCTTGCAAGTGTTTTGTTTTCGCGAGAAATCTACCCTCCGAATCCGAATTTCGCTGCGAAGTACCGGAAAAACCGCTCTACAGTCCGCATCTGTAACCAATTTTCCATCTAAACTTTCAGCTACAGCTGAATATGCTTCCCCCGCACACACATCAAGCAAAATAAATTCACTGCATGTATTGTACATGACAGGGGTAGAGGGCAAGTTGCCCGTGATTATGCGACTTTCGCTTGTGCTTACAACCCCTCCTTTGAAATCGTCTATAAGGCTATCCTCGGGAATTATTTTGTCATTGAGATTGAGATAATTTCTTTTTAAATATCCTGTGCTCACTGAAATTAAAGATCTCTCCCAAGATTAAGATAATTGCATTATTAATAGCTTCTGTTTATTGAGATTTATGATAGTTTCCTTTTCGATAGGGGTAGAGGGCACGTTGCCCGTGATTAGAGAAAGAGAGGGCTCCCCTCCGTTTCACAGAGTTTTAGATAATTTCTTTTTCAATAGAATTGAGAATTGTTCATTGAGATTAAGATAATTGTTTTTTAATAGCCTCTCTGTTCTTTGAGATTGAGATAATTTTCTGTTCAATACATTCTGCTCACTGAGACAAAGGTGATTTCCATTTTCAATAGCCTCTGGTCACTTAGATCAGGAGTTCTTAGTCTTTTCAGCCGCGACCCAAAATCAACTTCGTGACCCATGGGTCTGTTTCTCTTTTGAAATTAGTGAAACTAGTGACACATTTATAATAGGATTTATTATAGTAGGCGGATTTGTACGGCTCATCAAGAAAGCTCCCGAGAATCAAGTTTTAGTCACGACTAGGGTGCCCATACGTCCCGTATTTCCCGGGACAGTCCCGGTTTTCTCTCTTTTTCTGGCCGTTTCGACTTTTTTGCAAAAGTGTCCCGATTTTTCCCGTTTTTTTAAATGACGCCTACTTGGATTTTTATTCTTTATTAAAGTCAACGATTGAAATTATTTTTCATCTCATAAATTATATTATGATAGTTACAGCTATAAATAAGACATTAATCTCCCGCATTTGTCTATTGAACGTTTTATTTCGTGGAATTCATTTTAATACACTGCAATTTGCAGTAACGCTTCGTTTCCCATTTCGATTTGCTGTAATTTCAACTATATTTGGCAACTTTGTGCACTTTTGGCGTTGTTCTTGGTGATAATTGGCGATGTCCAATTCCAATTTCTCGTATTTCTCTCGAGGAAATATGGTCAGCCTAGTTATGACCCATAGCTAAAGATGCCGTGGCTGTTAGTGGATTTGAATGACTCATTAGGGAATCCTCTGCGACTCATAGGTTAGAATCCACTGACTTAGATTTAAGTTAGTGTTCCTTAACCATTAGACCGGGTTTTAAAAAAATTAAGAATTTAGCATTTTTCGCTTAATTTCAAGAAATGAACGGTGCCTTTATTATACTATATATTACATATAGATATATACAGTCGAATCCTGTTTTAACGAATACCGTTATAGCGAAATTCTTAAATTTGTCACTTCATGATTGGAGAGCAGCATTATCCCGGGGTGAAAAGAATACTCTTGAAATTTATATTTATGAGAAAAAAAAATATTGTACAGCCATGACAATAATGAAAACCCAAGAGGGCGAATTGAATAGAAAAGGTAATTTAGTGCTTTATATATCACAGAAACGTCGCAGAAGCCACGTATTTAAAAAAAAACTGTTACAAAGAATTAGCAGATATCTAACTACAAAAAAATGGAAATGAAACTGTGAAACTCAGTTTATACATCGGGATGCTCTATATGATACTGTAACATCTCACACATACCATGTATGACAGTAATACATGAGGGTAGGTGGGAGGATCACTCTGTAAATAATTAGTTTGTTATTGATCGTCATAGTCGAGATTATCATCGACATAGTCTGCTAGATAAAGGGACCCAGGACTATCTTGGATTTGCTTGGCTTTCTGGTAACTTCAGAGCAATGATGTGTGAATGAAAGACGTTTGTCAAGATTACTCCAAAAAGATTTGACTGAGTCACTACTATTTAACCGCACATGCACCTCGTACACATTCCTCTACGGAATTTCAAATGAATTGGCACATGCCGGCATGTACGCTTAAGTGTTGTGAAGGTGAAGTTTGTTTCTGTGGTTGTGTGTTATGTGTATATTGCCGCCATTTGCCGTCAATTTTTCCAGCGATGAGTGAAGTGTAATGATTAAATAACAGATCGTTGTAGGCCTATTGCTCTCTGTGGAGAGGCTTTTTGGCAGGCCCGCATTCGCGCGTCGAAGTTGAGAACCACAGGAAACTGGCTTCAGCCGATAACCATTATGGCGATGGTGGGGTTGAACTCGGGGCCTGAATGAATGAACGCCAGGGTCTCTGCCACCGGACTTATCCCGTTGCCTAGATCTCTTCCAGCCCAGCTTCGTGGCAGAGTCTGGAACAAAGTGAGTGTGTACACCTAACAGTCTGAGTGTGTAGCTAGTGTTGTGTATGATATTTCAGTGCTGCCATCTATACTTCAAATTGTGAGTGAAGTGTAATGATTGAATATTTGTAACGTTGGAGGTCTGTTGCTCTCTGTGGCGAGACTTTTTAACGGGGAGATCGGCTCGCATTCGCACCTTGAAGTTGGGAACCACAGAAAACCAACTTCAGCCGACCACCACTGTGGGGTTCGAACTCGGATCCTCGCATCGCGAGTCCGTCACTATAAAAAAGCCTCTATAATTCACTGAGATTAAGAAAATTTTAATATTTTCTATAGCCTCTGTTCACGGAGATTAAGATCATTTTATTTTCAAACCCTCTATTCACTGAGATTAGGGCTTCCTTTCAATTGAATCTGTTTCTTATGAATTCAATATGCTAATGTCATATCTTAAATTATATAACTTCTATTCATTAAATTCAATATTACACCCCCATGAATAACTTGAGTTATTTTTCAATGACCAAGTTATTAAAACTTAAACAGTCATAAACTTCGTCTGCACATCAGTAAATAAAATCATCACTGCGATGTTTGCATGATAAAATATGGAATGAAGCTCAAACTTCAAACATTAACGAGGAAAGCGTAATTTAATCCGATCCGATATAATTACGACATATTGGTAAATATTTCCGTAATTGACTGCAATTATTCCATTAAATAATGAAACACGGAGAATAAAGAAACGTGAGCTCGGTGCTGTCACAAGCGTAGAATTTTCTGCGAGGAATTTGATATTAGAAAATGTGAAATTGCGGGACTAAAAATCCACAACGTTATTTTAAATGTATAACATTTATATGTTGTTTTGTTATGTTGCGCCGGAATATATTCTTTATTTACTCCCCTCACTTGGATCTAGTCATAGTAATGGACTTATTCCTAGAAACGCGACTTCTATCATAATGAAGCTGAGGAAGTCATGCTTTTCCAGGGCCTTTGTGTCTCTCTGCCTTAATTAAGGTATATGTGTGTCTGTATATAAGTTTTAGAAAGTAATGCTTTGAAAAGCAAGATAAAAGCAAAAAAAGAAAAAAAAAATACCCACAAGAGATAGATACTTCAAGACTTATTACAAAAGCAGGAAATAAAAACTTCGACAGTGAAAGACCACCAGGACTCTATGGAGATGTGGGGTTCGGGAGACCTTAACATTAGTGTTCGTTACTCGAAACTTATTAAGAACTTTTATGAACATCGCTCGGTACCGAAAAAAAACAACAACAACAACTCGAAAACGTCGCTGTAGTCCCAAATATATGCGTATGCAATTAGAGGAATCCTTAAACTCTGCGGGGAAAAAATAATTTTAGGATTCCCGCGGAATAGATTCCTCATGTCAACATGAATCCAGTCGTTTTAGGTGGAAAATTGATAATTAGTTAAATTTGTGTATGTAATAAAAGAGTTATTTTACATTCTTAAAAAAAATTAAGTTATCATATGATGGTAATTTTTTAAAAAGTATAAATTATGATTTAGTTATCAGATGTCCAGGAAATTTGGACTTCCATAAACTGGGCTTTCATTGTCTTAAGGGGTATTTTATTTTTTTTTAAATGGTCAGAAAGCTTCAAAAGCTACGCTGTAGTAGAAAATATATAAAATTTTAAGTAGCCGTTGGTTTATTTCAAATTTGTTACACATATAATTGAGTGTATGTGCTATGTTAAGTCAGCAAAATATTTTATTTAATATATTATGTTAATTACTGTTTTGTGAATTTTTTGTATTAAGGGGTTACATACCTTTTAACATGATGAAAAACTAGGCTCTCTAGTAGAATTATCATTAAAAATACTGCTTTTAAGCATTGACTTAATTCAATGTTTTTTACATATGTATTTTATTGTTTACGCTATCCCATTTTGCCAGTGTAAAGTTTAACGTATATCTCTAATACTTAATTCTTTACAAATTTTCAAAATAATTCGTTAAAAACAGCTTGGGTGCATGATAAAATAGCATTGATGGAATTTTTGATTCGAAATACAGTCGAATCCCATTATAACGAATACCGTTATAGCGAAAATCTTGTTTTAAGGAACACTTTTCTAAACCCCAAGATACGTTTACATAGGAACAATGCATATACCTTGAATTCCTTTATAACGAAATTTCGTAATAACGAAGCAATTTCTTCGGTCTCTTGGAGTACGTTATAGCGGGATTCGACTGTATATATAAAGGAAAAGTTCGGCTCGCGAAATGAAGCAAAATATTGAGATTTCATTGACTCAATCTTATTTAAAATTAAATTTCAAATTTTAAATTTTGAAATTAAAAAAAAATTAAATTAAATTTAAAATAAGATTAAGTCAATGATCTTTCGCTTAATTTCAAGAAATGAACGGTGCCTTTATTATACTATATATTACATATAGATATATACAGTCGAATCCTGTTTTAACGAATACCGTTGTAGCGAAAATCTCGTTTTAACGAACACTTTTCTAATCCCCCAAATAAGTTTACATAGGAACAATGCTAGGTGATATTGAATTCCTTTATAACGAAATTTCGTTTTAACGGAGTGATTCCTTAGCTCTCTTGGCGTTCGTTATAACGGGATTCGTCTGTATATATATTATATTTATACATTATGTTATATATATATATATATATATACAGGGTGGTAACCATCGACCGCCCAATAATTACACCTCTATTCCTTGGGAAAAACTACTCAGGAAAAGTGTTTTGATTTGACCCATAATTAATGAGTTATTACGCTTTAAAAATTGATGACGCGACTTCATAATCCTGATAAATTCACCGAACGTGCACCAAACGTATAACTTGGTGCTTTTTTGGAACTGATAAGCAATGGTATAATAACCCTAAAGAAAAACCGGGAAAGCGAAACCAGTTTTTGTTCTCGTGTGAGTTGCAGTTTTCAAATTTTTATGCCATTTTGCTATTACGATTTTCTCAGATTGCAGTTTTCGAATTTATCCGTGAGATTAAAAGAAAAAAAAAGAAATTTAAATATCTGAAATTTTGCAGAAATGTTTACTCGTCACATGTGTTACTAAATTGAACCCCAGATTAGAAAATAGCAATTAACCATGGGAAGTATTTTTTGAAAGATGTTGAATATTCTCTCTCTCTCTCAGATTTTTGAAATTTATTCACATTTTTTAAAATATAAAAATTCATGAAATTCAAATGAATGATCATATATCGAAGTTTATTTTAGTAACACATCTAGTATAAATATTCCTACAAAGTTTTTTTCCTAACCTTAACTGATGCGTTCAAAAACTGGTCAATTTCAGAAAATTGCGTTCAAAGTGTTTTTATTTTATGCATGTTTACACTATAATTCATTATTGTTTTTAATTATCTTCGCGAATCGGCCGCACTTCGGGCTATGGCAGTAACATGTGTAATCAAAAATATGCGTAAAGAAATTTGAATAAATCATCGGTTAATTAGTATTTTCAATATTTCCACTAGAGCATAGTTTTAAAAGGTATAAGCACTGTCTTAAAAGGTTTCAGGCCCCTTAAATTCACGTAATTGTTATTCAGGCGTGTTATCTACTCTGTTAAGATTCTTTCAAGGAATATCTTCCGCCAAATCCATTTTTACGACATTTTCTTAAAATATCATATTCATAAAATATTTTAGGAAATGAAAAGAATTAAATTAATGATATTTTGAATATTATATGGCATGAAAATGTGAATTCATTTACATTTAAAAAATATTTGGAAAATACGGCATGAAAAAAATCATCATTTCCGTATTGTTTTCATCCAAGATTTAATACAAAAAAAAATGATCAGGATTTTCAGTTCGCGTCTGAAAACTTTCACATTCCGGCTAAGATAATCTCTGATAAAGGGTCAATCAAGTATTACGTCAGCATCGATGGAGGGGGAGAGGGGTTTACGATTTGCTGACTTTTGATGACAAAGGAGGGGGGGGGGGGTTTGATGATGCTTACGTCATCAACCACCCTTTATGAAAATATGAAATATTTTTAATGGCATCTTACTTGGTGCGCCCAAAACGAGAAAAATCTTTCGCTAGTTTGTGGACACCTGAACTAGCATTCTCCTTAATGATAAATCCCTTATAGATCCACTTCTGCGATCTCTAAATGTTTCACGGATCCTTCAAGTGCTGAAGAAATGTGTCCGGGCCGCTTAAGTGCACTGGAACTGTGCCATCTCTCAAGTGATTCGTAATTATGCAGCGGAACACTTAAATAATCTGAGAATGATGTAGAACCACACTGGGAGCCGCTTAAGTGCTCTAAAACTATGCCACCTGTCACTCAAGGGATCTCTAAATGTGTCACGGATCGCTTAATTGTTCTGGAACGGTGTCACGGGTCATTTCAGTGATCTGAAAATGTGCCACGGGCCGCTAAAATTCTCTGAATTGTACCACGGGTTACTTAAGATCTGTCATTTTTACAAAATTCGGTTTAAGGTCAGATAACCCTCACCTCCATATTTTGTCCACGGGCCAAGGGCCTTTATGCGATTTATTATTATATTGCTTAGAGGGTGGGTCGCAATGAATTTATTAAAGGTAAATTTTGAGTTCACAGCCTTCGAATAGCATTGAAATTAACAGAAATTGATTATAATAACATATAAAAAGGTGTTTTCTTCGAAATTTCAATTAAAAAAAATATTTTTTTGCTTTAAAAAAAACCAAATTTCTGATCATCGGATGTGGGGGGGGGGAGCACGAGCCCCATGTGCCCCCTCCTCCCGTGTGCGTCTCTGATCCCAACCATATGCGTTAGGATTCAGAGGGGCCACAGAGTCAGAATAATATGAAATAATATGAATAATACATAATGAAGAGCTGATGACGGAATTTTGCTGACAAGGGGGATCGGGGTCAGAGGTTTGCTGATTTTCGCTGACAAAGGGGGTCGAAAATGGCTAAAACTTTGCTCACGTAATACTTGAACGGCCCCCTATAACTTCAATATATATAAAAAACATTCACTTCAAACACTATTTTCCTCGGGAAAAAAATTCCGGAATCACTCTTTTGATTTGGATTCTCCTCACCTCTGGTCACTAAAAAGACGTATAGTCAAGGACTTTTCAACAAACCAAAAAAGCCATAAGTATCTTCCTATTGTAGTTTTTTTTTTTTTAAAGAAAGGAAACCTACAAAATGAGTGAGAGAGAGAGAGAGGGGGAGAAATAATAATTTTAGCAATAAGATTTCATTTCGCCCCTCCCTTCTTTTCTCAAGATCCGGAGAAAGAATTCCATTTTAGATTGAATTGGCGAGTGTCCTTTCACTTAACGTTCCTTCTTCTTTCTTGTATTTCGGTCTTTTCCCGAAGCCTTTTTGTGTTATTTGATTTATAATGTGGAAGACTATAAAGGGTTATCTTGGGGGGGAAAAAAGATGGTGTGTTCTCTCGTCGAAAACTATTTACCGTGTCCCCATTTTTTTTTTTTTATATATATTTTTACTCCTTTTCGTGGAAATTAGAAATAAAATAAGAAGACATGATTTAGGAAAGAATGTAGCAAGTGCATTATCGAAGGGGGGCTTTCGTTTTTTACGGGAATAAAAGCAAAGTACGTGTTGCTTCTGTAAGGGAGGAAGAAGGAAAAAATAAGAATGCAATTACGTTACAGGTACAAAAAAAAAAAAAGTAAGAATTTACTATTAAATAAAATTACTAGGATGCCCTGTTTTTTGGTGTAATTTCGAAATACCGCATACAACTGGCTTATAAATCGAAAAATCATTGGGAATGTTTGACGCTTCCCCCGTGTGTTTGTTTCCTCCGCTAGACATATTTTTTTCTATAAAACACTATGGAAGGATCAGAAAAATGTGAAATTTATTTGCGAATTTTTTTTTGGTTTTTTTTGTTTATGGTTTGATGAATTTTGTTTCGATTGGGAACTGGAAAATAGTCCCGGGGATTTTGTTTTTTGGTGCATCCAATATTACAGACTCGGCAACAATGGTTTTAGTTGATATCGATTTTTCTGGATAATCGACCTATTGGTTTTTTTTCCCCTCCATAAATATATGGTTGTTCTGAATCGCGAGTTTTTCGGAATATCAGATTTTTTTTCCTCCGACAATGATCTCGATGAAGATAACCGGCCTAACAATGATCTCGATGAAGATAACCGGCCTAACAATGATCTCGATGAAGATAACCGGCCAAACAATGATCTCGATGGAAATAACCGGCATAACAGTAATCTTAATGGACAGTGTTCTCGAAAAGAATGAATTTACTATAATAACGTTCTCGATAAGAATGAATTTACAAACGACTTTCAAAGAAGAATGATATTTTATGCTATGTTCTTGATAATAATGAAGTTTCTTAATATGTTATCGATACGAATGAATTTTCTAACAATTTTTACGATAACAATGAATTTTCTAACAATTTTTACGATAAAAATGGATTTCCAACAATGCTTATAACTTGAATGAATTTTCTAAAAATATTCTAGATAATCGGCCTAACAATGAGCTCGAAAATAACTGGTCTAACAATTATCTCGAACATAGGCGGTCTAACAATGACTTCCAAGCTAACCGACCTAACGATGATCTCTACGAAGATAAATTTTCCAACATTGTTTTCGCTGTGAATGGATTTTCGAACAGTGCTTTTAATTAGAATGAATTTCCTAAGTATGTTCTACATAACCGGCCTAACAATGATCTCATAATAACCGGACTAACAATGATCTCTAAGTTTACCGACCTGACAATAATCTTGATGGAGATAACCGGCATAACAGTGGTCCTAATTACAATGTTCTCGATAAGAATTAATTTTCAAACAATGTTTTTATTCAGGAGGCATATATATTTTATTTCCTGAAAATTTTCAAGGTGAGAATGGATTTCCTAGGAATTAATTTTCTAACAATACTCTTCATGGAAATTACCTTCCTAACAATACTGTCCATTGGAATTCAAAGATCTCGACAAGAATATATTTGTTAACGATCATCTAAGGATTCCCTCTTAACGATTCCTAACACTGCTTTTAATAACAATGAATTTCATAAAAAGGCTCTCGATGAAAACGAATTTCTTAACAATGCTCTCAAGCAAACAAATTCTTGTCCATATAAAAACCATTCTATAATTGGTTGTCCATAACAACCCGTACCTTATTCAAAAATGGCACTAAATTCCAGCGAAAATGGAACTAATGACTTTTTTGTCCATGATTTATAAACTAATTAACTAAACGTCATATCATGTCATTAGATTGTTTTGCAAACTGTCATCACTAATTTACTCATACACATAAAAACCATATTTTTTTGGAAATACTAATAGCGTAGATACAAAAATTGTAAATTTGTTTTTTTTTTTGGCAATTATAACTATTATTCTTGAAATTTTTATAAATATACATACACATATAACTTACTATTGAGCGAATATTTAAAAATACTCTCTCTAATGATTCTTTTCAAATAATTAGAGTATAATAATCAGATACATACAATAATTAGGGTTAAAATTAATTTAAGATAATTAGCTTCAGAGATATTCGTTTCATACATAAAATGCTTTTATCATTGTTCTGATTATTATTATGATTTATTTATTTTAGGAAAATGATTTTTAATGAACTTGATACGAAATAAATTGGGTAATTATTTACTGGAAGTTATTATTTTTTTTCGTACAGGATGTATGCCCGAAACATGACTGCAAATTAACTGAATCACCCGTTCTTTGTCGTGATGGAATCGCGGTTCGATCTTTGCAAAAACACTTGCCGCAGTGAATAACAAACCCTTAAGCCTCGATTACATTAGGCGAGTTTTACTATAGCTATTTATTTACTTATAGCTATTTTGACTATAGATATTTACTATAGCGAGTTTACTCATAGCTATTTTCCGGCGAGTAAAAGTAGCTGGCGAGCGAACCGGTTACAACTAGCGCAGCGAATTTCAATTACATCGGACTATATAGTAAAATCGCTCACTAGATGAGTGAGCAACTCGTTCCCCCCCCCCCTTCTTTTTTTGCGTATTGTCGTATTTCTGTTTTGGGGAAATTTAAGTATTACGGAAGCAGATTTTTAGCCATTTTTTACCCCCCCCCCGGTCAGCAAAAAACTGACCCCCCCTCCCCCCCTTATCAGCAAAAATTTCGTCAGCAGCTTAGAATAATTCATATCTTCAAAAAGGGTGGTTGATGGTGTAAGCAACCTTCAAACCCTCCCCCCCACCTTGTCATCAAAAGTCAGCAAATCCGATACCCCACCCCAACCCCTCGATGCTGACGTAATACTTGAATGACCCCTTTGTTGTGAGCCGAAGCGAAAGGGGGAAAAATAGTAACCACACCGATATTGCACCCGAGAGATAACCAAAACACCGGCGAGTAGCGAGAAAAGTAGCCAACCAGCACCTCCTACAGATATTTTAAATTGCACTCATAAGAATTCTCATCAATTGTTGCCAGTTTCGTCTATAAGTGCGAGGGGGGGGGGGGGTAAGAAGTTCGTCTGCCACCGTGAAGGTTGCTGTCACGGTCCCAGGTTCGAACCCAGGGGCGAATACAGATAAAATACTTCCTTACGAGCTTGCGGCGACCACCGAAAGATGGGTGCCTCCGTTTCCAACCCGCGACACTTTTTCAGATCAAGTAGGTCCTTGGTGCGTTCACACATGACTTTGTCGAGGCTATTTCAACAGGGCTGAATCATCAGAATATCAGCTCATAGGAGACATCTCGCCTTTATCCTGCGGGAGAGATGTTGAGGTTTCCTCTACCTATGAACATACTGGCCTGATGTGGTTCAGAGAATTTGTTTGGTTGTGTAAAAAGTGTGTAGATAGTTTTAATTTTCACTTCATTGATTTTAAATTATCGTGTTGTATATACACTGAACACTACTACCCGTATTTTTCGTATTTATCGCATTTAATCTCACGTAGCTATTAAAATGCCCGCATTTCATTGAAATGAATATACATATAGTCTGTTGTAAGCATCAGGTGGAGAATTTCGCACATATTTGTCAATTAATAGCTCAGATAATTGACAGATTCTGTAATTACATACGAAAATCATTGGCCTAGCCAATAACATGCAGTGAGTTTACTCAGTGTCTCGAAGTTGATACTCCAGTAGTGAATATGATAATCACATACCGGGTTTTTTCTTAGATAACACCATCAGTCTAAGGGATTTTATCCTGAAGAATCCAAAAGCATCGGGTTTCCAAGTTCCTACGCGGGCAATAACATTGTCCACAGAGTAAGAATAATATTATCTTTAATATTATATCTTTAGTCTATGACATTATGCAACCCACTGCAGATTATAATATCTAGTAGAGATTTCTTGACCTCCTTCGGACTTAGCCTCCAACTTCCAATTTTTTTCTACAAGCCACAACTTATCGGATTCATATTTTCTTAATTGATTTCAATTTATTTAATTTATACTGACTCTCTGAGTATAACTCGGGCTGTTTATTTTATTAATATATTTTAGTGCTCATTTTATACAGGGACATCCACACACCCAACTATCACATACAATGTCTAAACTTCTTCATCCAGCTCGTACGGAGCCGCATCGAAAAGGGAAGCTTATGAGAGTCAATAGACTCGGTTCGCCCTGAGTAAAATGCATCTATCTCAGTCAGTCTACAGAGGACTTATATATCAATAGGGAGAATGCTAGTTCTGGTGCCCACAAACTAGGGAAATGCTTTTTCTTCGTTTTTGGCCCACCTAGTAAGATGCAAAAAAGTGTTACTGATGAAGTAACCAACATCCAATGAACCAACATTCAACCGCCCCTCCCCCACCTTGTCATCAAAAGTCAGCACACCCGAATTCCCCTCCCCCTGATCGATGCTGACGTAATACTTGAATGACAACATAATACATCTGTAATCAATCTGCAAGGTGTCCCATAAATTGACAAAAATTTAAAGAATTGGCATTAAAATGCTATTGAAATTGATTGGTGTTAAAATGCAAAAAAAAAAGGAAAATTACTTTTCCACTTTTTGAATTTGAATAGTCATTTCCTGGAAACTCAGCACAATTTTTTTTCTAAACTTTATCCGAAAGTAGAAAAGAAGCCGATGAAATCTCAACCGTCCCAACTCTCGGCTGGAATGTTTATTCCATTATCTGATGCGTCGATCGCATTTCTCGGAATATTTCGCCAATATATGTAGCCAATATCTAAGATTATAAATACTTTCCTCGTACCTGAAGCCTTTAACAACGGGAAATTTTCAACTTATTTCCGAAGTCTATTCAGTCGAATTTTTGTCAGAAATTCCGGAGCAACAACGTCTTAACTCTCGAAGCGTTAACATTATCTGACACTGACATCCTAATCGCATCTCAAGGTTATTGACATCGTTATACCCAAGCTCTTCCTTCCGATCGATTTATGTTATACTGTACAAACTTTGGTGGCTCTGCAAGCTGAACAAATACTCCTGTCTATTCTTTTCCTCTGGTTTGACTATTTTTGGCCATGTTAGGCCCATTTTCGAAGCCACTACTTCTGCTTCATCCATACGAGAAATTTATTGAGATTAAAATGGAAGGTGACTCCCGAGTTTAAAAAAAAATAAAGAAGAATAGAGTAATTTCCCCCCCCCCCCCCCAGCAACTGTTGTGGCCAGGGCCATCTTGCAAAGAAGCCCCAGAGACGGCATCAGCCGAAAGGGTGAGCAGAAATCCAGAGATGCGAAGTGGAGGTGGAAGCAGTGTTGCCAATATCCAAAAAGGTTTTCCCAAACGCAACTGGAAACCGGGCTTGAAACAGCCACGATTAATTTACGTCATCATTTGGATGACCATGCATCCCGTATTTTCACGTAATTTCATAATAGATAAGTGCCGTCTTAACGCACGGGTCCAAAATACGCAATCAAGTATTTTACAATAGAAAAGTATTGAACTGCATTAAGATTGATTTTTCACTTTGATTCTTCAAAAAAAAATTCTTTTGTTTGATGAACGCTGACAATTTCCCACAAATGCTAAGAAATGTCTCCCTGTCGTTGCTCTCCTGTCCTCCCTGTTCCTTCAGGATTTCTGCACTCATGTCTTTTCTTGGATTTCCGCTTTTACGTCCCTTTTCTGAATGCTTCCTTCTGAATTGCTACGCTCCCCCGTTTTCAGAATTTACGATCCCCCTCCTTTGTCTTCGGGAGTTCTGCCTCCCCTTTTGTTTTCCTCTCCCTAGATTTCTGTCCTCCTTGTCCTTTCTGAATTCCTTTAATACAAATACAACGCCACAACAGGAAAATTGCCCAACGAGGTGGCTGACTTAAGAACATCATGGAACCCCGAGCCATTCTTTGGAGGCCCTACCTACTACTGCTACACCACACATGCAGCCCGCGGAACCCCCAACGAATCGGTACATGCGGGAATGTGCGTGTACGTGTAGTGAAACCTGACGTGAAGTTTTTTTGTTTCTCTGTAATGCTTGTTGTGTGTAGTGCTGCCACCTGCCACCAGTTTTTCTAACTATGAGTGAAGTGTTATGATTGAATGATTTATCGTTGTAGGACTGTTGCGAGACTTTTTAACGGGGAGATCGGCTCGCATTTGCGCCTTGAAGTTGGGAACCACAGAAAACCAATTTCAGCCGACCACCGCTGTGGGGTTCGAACCCGGATCTTCGCATCGCGAGTCCGTCACTATAACCACTCGACCACCACAGCGGCTCTGGTGCCTAGAGTCGATTCAAGGAACCCCTAGATGCACTAAATTACGACAGCTATGGTCCAATTATATTAACGATAATCAGTATAATTTCCCCAACCCCAGAATTATTATTCCCTCCCTGAACGAAACAAGTAAAATAGCATTTAAATTTCCCCTCTCGGGCCATGTCCAATTTCATCAACATTGAATCAATGCACATTGAGGAAACCGATCATAATTTAATGTAAGGTGGCGCATAAAATAACGGTTTCCGTTAATAGTGACGTGGCCCGGCGCCACGCACACCTTTTTTTCCCCCTTTTCTTCCCTTCAGCTGATCCACCGAATGAGCGTCCTTTCTCCAGAGGGGCCGTAAAAAAATTAGCCACAAAATCTATTACTTCATTTTAAATCTCGGTAATGATGGACTTACCAGGATTGGTAATAAATACCGCAACTTGAAAACTAAGGGCGAAAAATAGAAGAAACCTTGCGCTGAGCATTCTGTGGACTATTATTTTGGTGTGAAGATGGCTCTTTTCTCAGATTATCAAAGATTGGATTTTGGAAGGGGGAAAAAAAACCAAAACTCATTCCTCCTCCACCGTGGAGTTGTTGTTGTGGTGGTGCCTTGCTGGAAAGAAGAGGAATTCTTCCATGAATTTCAACCCTAAATGCCCCTTTCCTGGAAGTCTGTCCCCAAATTATTTGCTGGTTAGTCTATCCCAAGCCATTTTGAAAATTGTCTTACCCCCATTTTGAATTTATGCTTCCCTAATTGGCCGTCCTGTCCATCCTGAAGTACTTTCCCTCCCCTCTTTTTTTGGATTTCTGTCCTCCCTCTTCTTTCTGGATTTTTGTCTTCCCTCTTCTTTCTGGATTTCTGTCCTCTCTCTTCTTTCTGGATTTCTTTACCCATGTTCTTTATTGAACTGCAACCCTAATTCCTCTTTTCTGGAAGTTTGTCTTTCCCATCCCCCCACAAGTCCTTCACTGGCTACCTGCTTCATGCTCTCTTTCGGAATTGATACCATCTTTTCTCTTCTGAAAATACGCTTCCCTGATATATTGCATTGCTGATGAAATTCTTCCTCTCTTATGCTTTTTTCCCTGATTTCTGCTCCACACTCCACTTCTTGACTTCCGTCTCTCGTCCTTTATGGATTTCTGTTCTCTCTGTCATTTCGGAATTTCTGTTCTCTCTGTCATTTCGGAATTTCTGTTCTCTCTGTCATTTCGGAATTTCTGTTCTCTCTGTCATTTCGGAATTTCTGTTCTCTCTGTCATTTCGGAATTTCTGTTCTCTCTGTCATTTCGGAATTTCTGTTCTCTCTGTCATTTCGGAATTTCTGTTCTCTCTGTCATTTCGGAATTTCTGTTCTCTCTGTCATTTCGGAATTTCTGTTCTCTCTGTCATTTCGGAATTTCTGTTCTCTCTGTCATTTCGGAATTTCTGCCTTCAAGTCCTTTGCTGGTTAGCGAAGGAAGCCCCCACCCCTCCCCCATGGAAAGGGGGGAGGGGTGTTTTTACGAATTTTTACGAATTTTTACACCTTCCCTTCTTTTTCTGAATTTAGAATTCCCTCCTTGCTTTTTTCGAAGCTCCCTTCCCCCTTCATTGCCCTTTTCTGTATCTTCCTACCTGTCATGTAGGCCTACCAAAGTCGGATACGGAAGTGGGTGTGGGGTAGCGATTGCGTCCTTTGTTCACCAAAAGAAATTGTAATATTAGTTTAGGTGAGAAGATAGAGATGATCAATCTCCTTTCAATAAACAACCTCGGCGAACTTCGATAGTTAATAGATAACTTTAGCCTTCCTGCTTAAAGAGCCTGAATCCGCTTATGTCACGTACTTTCTGAAATTCTGCCCCCCCCCCCTCCATTCATGTTCAGTCTTTAGTCATAAGGGCATATCGTTCTGACTTTCACCTACGTATGAACTCAAGTCCAGAATACAATTGCATCCTACACATTATAGGATAGTTAACAATATGTAAAGTGTACCATGTGCTATTTTTTGATGCATTTCGCGCACGTCAGAACTGAAAAACAAATATGATCCATCGTTTATCGATTCCTGACACTGTGCAATGCTGCAATAGATTCCATTTACGTATATATACTCAGCATGTAAGTAATCAATATGAGTCTCACACACCATCCACAGCAGCTATAAGAACAGAATAAAATGGAAGCAAGCTCATGTTGTATCCGGAGAAAGCTGCACCCAACGCTCTTCGACATGCCAGACACGTCACTACTTTTCTGCCGCTAAGCAAAAAAAAAAAATACCCGTCGCCTATTGTAAATATTCGGTCGACACGTGCATAGAGTGGATAATATGTCTCCGACCAGCATGTGTGTCTCTCTTTCTTTCATTTATTTTATTTATTTTGAGAAAGAGACGTTTGTTGCTTTAAATGGATTCCGTTTTATACGTTCAGTCTCTATGAGAGAGTCTATCTATATGTGGTGGGCTCAAAAAATCATAAAATTTCGAAACTGATTTCCATCTCCCTTTTTTTTCCCCTGTTACGAGACATTCTGGGATGTCTCTTGTTTCGTCTCAGTAAGACATATTGATTCACCACAAATACACCAATCGTATATTTTGTTTCTTTAATCCAGGAAATTGTTTCTAGCAAATATATATTTTTTCCCGAATAATGTTATCATGTTTCATTCGAGTAGACTTCGGTCTGCGTTGGGTTCGTCTACTTATAGATGATTGAAATTCTGACTCACAATGGGGGTAGTCCAAAATTGCCACACTATTTAGGGATTGGCCAGCACCTCCTAGAGATAGAGTCCCTCCTCACGCTGCTTGTGACGTCAGTAAGTAGTCCATTTCCCCTCAGAATATTCAGGGAGAAAAATTCGCTGCTCATGTCAGTAACATCGTTGTGCGGAAAAGAAATGATCGGACAAAGAATTGGTGATTTCTACGCCCCACATCCAATGACTATGCGATATTTGTGAGTAAATCAGGAAGAGTTAACGTCAAAATAAGAAGAAACTAAATAGAATGCTGTGTTTCAAAATGTGGCAAACTTGCTAGGTAGTCTGAATGACGCTTATGGCAGTCCGTGCGGAGGCTTTCTATCTCTAGGAGGTGCTGGATTGGCCCAGTTTCTTTGACGTGGATACGTGTCTTTAATCATCTGACTACTTTACCACACACCGACTCTGGTCATATATCGCCATACTGCAATTGCCAACCAGTGGAATTGGGTGGGAAATGAAGGTGCCGCCTATCGGTGGTCACCTCTGACTCGGTAGGTAAAGAATTTGTTTCGGACGTGCTTCGGCTGGATTCGAACCCTTGGACCTTAACGGTAACCTTCATAGTGCAAGACGAGCATCTTACCACTGCGCCACTCGGGCAAACCACCTGACAGCGTGCATTTGCAAAAAGTTGCATAACGAAATAATTTAAACGCTTATATCTCGGGAAGTATTCAGAATCTATCGAAGATGTTATGTCTGTGTATGGATCTCGTTAAAACAAATCTAATGGCATCACACCGGTTTTAAGACCTCTTCCAGTCTGGGAATCAAGCCATCACCTCTTAGAGATAGAAGGCCTTCGCACTCAGCTTGTGACGTCAGTAAGCAGTCCATTTTCCCTCAGAATATTTAGGGGAAAAAAATTCCCTGCTCGTGCCAGTATCATCGTTGTGAGGAAAAGAAATGATCGGGTTCAGAATTGGCGATTCCTATGCCCCACATCCAATCACTACGCAGTATTTGTGAGCCAATCAGGAAGATTCTACGCCAAAATAAGAAGAAACGAAATAGGATGCTGTGTTTCAAAATGTGGCAAACTTGCTAGGTAGTGTGAATGACGTTTATGGCAAACGGTGCAGAGGGCTTCTATCTCTAGGAGGTGGGTTCCAATCCGGGGCAAGGACATAAAAAATAAGTTCTTTATATATCTACCGAGCCTGGGGCGAACATCGATAGATGGCGCCTTCATTTCCCACTCAACACCACTGGCTGTAAATTGCATATAGCGATTCATGACCGGAGTTTGTGTGCGGCAAAGTAGGAAACCCTTTATGGCAAATTATATTTTGCCAGACCGAGGGGGTTAGTATTTCGTAAACTAGGCATGCGGTCCGCTTCCGAAACGAAATTGTTTCACGCTATATTTCGAGAAGATTGCAACGCAAATAGGTGACATCGATATCGTCTGTTAGCTATAGTCAATACAAGTCCGATGATACCAACTTCAGTGTGTTAGTACCGTTTACGTCAAAACTTGCGGCCGTATCTATGACACAGTCTACCCTCCCCCAACTATTATTATTATTATTAATTTCCACGATGAGAAAGCATTTTGATATTTAGCAGACTTCACAGCGGCAGAGACATAGTATTAATGGATCGCAACATATGGCACTCGTACTCAGTGGTTTAGCGTGGTTAAGAGTGGTAATTTGTTAGTGGTTAAGAGTGATGAGCCACTCACAACTAGGCCAAAAAGCAATAGAGAATGGAGAAGAACCAGTAAAGAATAGAAATACTCAGATATGATACGCAATACAAAAGAGAGTACGGGAGTCCAGGAGTCACACAAGAACTTCCAGGAGATGTGCAAGTGAGATAAAAATTTACAAAAGTGAGTCTATGCACCAAAAGACTCGTAAGAACTCCCAGGTGGATACGCAAGTCACTCAACTCTAAGATACGCAAGTCACTCAACTCTAAGATACGCAAGTCACTCAACTCTAAGATACGCAAGACTCCCAGCGGATACTTAAGAAACTAGAATAAATTCTTGGGATACAAACCTCACAGGAACTTCCAGGAAATTCTCAAGACAGGAAAGAAATTCCAGATGCTACGTGTGCCCCACAAGAAAATCCTAGGATAGGCAAATCTAAGGACGAGATTACACTATAAAAGCTTGACAAAATGATCTTTTACAAAACTTGGAAAGAAAAGAACAACAGCCAATTAGCTTATTGGTTGCATTTCTATAGTGTAATGCCGGTACGTTGATCATACAAGGAATTTCAGTGAATACTTAAGAAACCAAAGTCATTCTAGTGGCTACATAAGCCATTCAAGAAGTTACAGACGGTATGTAAGCCATGCATAAACATCCAGGGGGGCTCCACCAAGTCTTAGGGTAAACGTAAATCACACCAAAGCTTCAAGTCACGTAAGAACAGGTCAACTGGTGCAATGTGGATGTAGAGCGCCAATCAAAAGATAGACAAGCTACTTGATGAGCATAAATTCCTAGTAATATGGATCCCAACCTCATGTATTTTCAACACTTCGCAAGTGTAGAATCAAACACATATTCACTAATGACAATCTTATCATCAGGATGTCCTTACCACAATTTGTGACCGACCCCCCGTTCATCCCTTTTCATCCCGGATCCATTTCCATCCGCATGAGCAGTCGAAATCTTGAGTGTGATTGACATGTTGAGCATAGGGGGAATGCATGAAGTAGGAACAACAAGGGGTGTACACACATATATACGTATGTTATGCAATCCGTTCGACCGTGATCCATCGGCAAACAATATGGCGTTGCATTTTCCAACCCCCCAATCGTCGGATAATCCTTAGGGCCATAATAACGTGCAATTCATGGGAGATAGTGCTATTATGTCCACCGCTTCCATCATTCGGCAGACAAATGACCTTCATGCAATCGTTTCCGAAACTATTTATTCACCGTTGTTTGGTTGAGCTTTCATTAGAATCGCCGAGCGGAAATGATCAAGCATGCGTGAATGTGAACATGAATCGGATTGATTGCATGCTCGAATTTTTTGCGCTTTCAAAGACATTATTTTTTGCGTGAATGTACAGCAGTGGTTTCTTAACCAGTGGTACGCGTACTCATGTGACGCGGGGTGTGGGGGGGGGGGGGTGGGGAAGCATTTCTAAGGATGATCAATAGAAGCAGTTTTGGAATGGATATCTTTTTTCATTGAAGACATTGTTAAGAAAGTTATCTTGATTGATAGTATTATATAGGTAAGTTATCTTCATCGGGAGCATTCACAAGGATGGTCATTCAGAGCATTTTTGGGAGGTTTATATTCATTGAAAGAATTGATTGAAAGGTTGCCCACATTGAGAGCTTTGTTAAACCGGTTATTCTCATTGCCAGTGTTTTTGGAATAACATTAACGACTAGGCCAATTTATGCATTTGTAACAAGTAAAGCTGCACAGGGAAGCAAAGTCTGAAATGGATGGAAAATTTCCAAATTTAAAAAAAAAATAAATAAATAAAATAAAACCATACCTAACATATTTATGCAATATTGTTGGCTTCTTCAAAGGGGCCTATACAAGAGGACGCGGTAGATTTACACACATAAAGAGTATTTAGTAAAATTTGGCAAGAAATCAGAGATCGTGGGGGGGGGGGGGAGTTCACAGTAGTGGAGGGGAGTTTATTCCATTATTCCATTTAACTATAGTATTAGGAAAAGAAACTGTATTTATATATAAAACAGTCCGTAGAGGCAAAAATAGGTTTTAATTTTTTGGGGTGGTCGTCTATTGGAAGCATGGGAAAGCTTAGTCAGAATACCGGGCGTATCGGAATTTAGATGACCAATCTTATAAAGCGTAGCTAAGCGAGAGATAAGTCGATGAGTAGTAAGTGGGTGGAGATTACGTTCGAGTTTAAGATCGGACACGAAACTAATAGAGAACCAGCAGTCGTGAATAAAGCGGGTGGATTAATTTTGGATAGATTCGAGTTTGTCGATATTACTAGAAGTGTGGGGGTCCCAGACCTCAGCTGCGTAAGAAAGAACGGGGGAAATATAAGTTTGGTAGCAGAGAAGTCGGATGTCTCTCACGAGTAGAATTTTTGAGTTTGCGGCGAAGAAAAAAAGTTTATTGAGATATTTCTGGTAGACATAATCGATATGATTATTCCAACGTATAGATGTCAGCCGAGATTATGACACCCAGATATTTAAATTGAGAAACTTGGGATATGGTTACGTTATTGATCGAGAATGAGAATTTGAGGGAGAGAGTTTTGCGAGAAGCTCCCATGTAAACTGTTTCAGATAAGTTGATAGGCATATGCCAAAATGAGCACCAGTCTGAGATGGAAACAAGATTACGAAGCAGAATTTCTTGATCGGATTAATTATGCGGTAAATAACACAGTCATCAGCAAAAAACTTAATGATGAAGCTGAGGGTTTCAAAGAGCGATCGTTTATAGTTATAGTAAAAACAGTAAAGTCGGGAGGACCGCTCCCTAAGGAGTACCTGAATTTACAGTGGCAAATGGTGAGTCACGATCTCTAAATTGTACAAACTCTTTACGAGTTTTTAGGAAAGCTTCAAACCATTTGAGCAATTGTACATTCAGACCAAGATTTGAAAGTTTAAGGAGAAGTTTATCGTGAAGAACTTTTTATCAAAGGCTTTAGTAAAATCCAAGAAGATGATATCGGTTCGCGACTTCTTATAAATGGCTTTAGAAAGGTCATAGATGAAAAGGAACTGTTGGGATGTAGTAGAAAGGGATCGTCTGAAGTCGTGTTGGTTGGGAAAGAAAAAGTTAATGTAGTCTAAATTGGTGCGGCTTTCCTTTGCTATAATATTTTCGAATATCTTACAACAGGATGAAGGATATTATTACTAAGCCCGCTATACTTGAACCTTTTTCTAGTTTGGTTCGACATGGATAAGAGCTTGAAAAATTTTACTGCTCTCAGAGGATTATAAAGGGAGCAAGTGATTCTAAACACTGTCCTGCTCAAGACATCGCAACGAATTCGAGTTCATTCCCATCCAGTCAGTACCATCATCCCCACTATTGCGTTAAACACATAAATGGGTTTCATCTTCATCACGTGGTTCCAACCCAATGAAATTAAAGACTTCACACCATTACCGTAGAAAAAAAACTGAGGCTCTTCTCTTATTTTCCTCTTCCGATGACGTATTGCCGAAATTGCATAACAACATTGGGACAAAACAATGAGTAAAAAGTAAGAAAAGAAGGAAACTAATTTTATTTCTCACTTTCCCTTCTGGTTGACCCTGGGGTTATATTCCATCAAAAGATCAGAACCGAAAGAAAGAAGCGTGGAATTAGACCATGATAAAGAGTTGTGACGGACAGTGCCAAGGAGGAGCCGAAGGAAACCTTAAACTATCAGAAAGAGACTTTCCTCATAATAGAATTGCTTTTGCTCCGGAAATTACAAGCGAAACGGGAACTAAGTAATCCGTTTCCCAAATCTAATCGGAGAACCCCCTCTTTTTTTTTTTTTTGTCTTTTTTACTATTCCGTTCATCCCTACATCAGATAGAGAAAGATACTCTATATGGTATGGTATCTTTTTTTTGTTTTTGGAGTTTCAGAAGTCATGGCGTATCTTGTTACTCGCTGGAAAAGATTGGGACCATCAACAAAAGTAACTGAAACATACAACTTACGTGTATCTGTCCTGTGATGTTGTTTCTATTTTCGAAAAAGGGAACAACAAACTATTCCCACCGAAAGTTACGTGAGACATGGGAAAGCTCAAACAAAATTATGATAATGCTGTTTTGGCTCTGCAGTGGTCAACACATAAATTTGTTGTTGTTTTTTTTGCAGTATTATTATGATATGGTCAAGCCCTCTCGAACCGGGACAAATTCAGTATTTCCCCGACTGAGTGTGCAATTTACGACGGAATATATTCTGATACTTCCTAGCGCATTCAAATATTTCACGACAGATAAATTATAGATGAACCTGTTTTCCATTTAACAACTGTTCCGCGGAAAAAGAGTACAGTACTATAAAACTTTACAGAAACCATGCGAAAATTCCTCCGCTTGTTGGCGGATAAATAATGATGATAATTCATATGGTTGCACATTCAAAATCCCTGGGCAGAATCTTAATTTCGATCCGTGAACTGTGTTCTGTCCGAATAACTCGACTGGGGTGAGATTTACGACACCGAAGGGAAATGGGATGGATGGCCGTTGTCGGCTTTTAGTTCATATTCAACCCATTGATGATGTGTAGAGTGTGTCCCCGAACTTTGCCACCGAAATGAGTGGGATGATGGAACACATCATGTGACAAACAATTTTTTAAATGGAATCCAGGGTCACAACTCACTTATTCGGCAGATATGTGCATTACCCGACTTCACAAGTCACAGAAATATGGTAACCCTGCTCAAATCACAAGGAGCGATAGTGAAATTTCTTCCTTCTAAGCAAATACGAAGGAAAAAAAATCATTGCCCTCCCCCCCCCCCCAGTTCACTATAACAATGCGTATAAGGTGGGGGGGGGGGTATTTTTTCTCTCTATCTCCCAGGACAACTTTTCGACATTTTTTTTTATCCCTTTATAGGGTGGTCAATTCAATCCAGTCTTAGCACCAGTGGAGTGATTTTACCAAGAATACGCAAGCCTCTGACGCATTTACAGGAGGTACCAGGGCCGCAAACTAGATGCTTGGTCACCCGGGGCAAGTGTGCATTTTGGCGCCCCCTTGTAATGTTGAAGGAGAGGTTTGAGAATAAAATTTGCGCCCTCTCCGGTCCAGCGCCCGGGGCACGAGACCAGCCTGCTTCCCCCCCCCCCCCAGTTGCGGCCCTCTGTGCATTCCTAAAGACCTACGCGCTTCAGACTTCCTATGCTTTTATAGGAGAACGCACATCTCTCGTGCATATTAAGGGGGGGTATGAGTATCTCTTGAAAAATCCACGAGCGTCCACCCATTTTATTGACGGCCTGATTTGCGCAGATCTGTTTCGAGTATTGCATCACAGTGCCACCTATCGGTGCATCCTATAAATGATACATTTTTTTTCTTGTTATTACTAAAACAAATAAAAGATTAATAAAATTCTGTGATTTCTCTCACTGATCCAATTCATGCCAATTGCAGTTTTTACAGTTTTAATTAACTTTCTGGAATATCCTTGAGCGTATATTGTCTGCGTTTCCTGCGCCGCGCACAACGTGAATCGCCCAGGCGCGGCACGCCATCCACTCGCCAATAGGAAAAGTGGCACGACTGTTTTCCTGCAGAGCGCAACACGCCTCAAGACAGCGCTTTACGTCGGGCGTGATTGGCCGAATGAGTCAAATGTGTCACACAGGCGCCGCGCACATTTCGCGGATCTTCTCTTCACTTTTGTTGAGAGTGATTTCTTTTTTTCCTTATCCTCTCTGTCTCCGTCTTTTATTGTGCAAAATCACGTGGATGCACAATATGCACACAGACGCCAGAATGGATGATGCGCCACGCTAGGAAAACACAAACGCGTAGCGTGATAAAGTTACACGTTTCCGCCCACGCGGAAATTGTTCTATTCCGTTCATGCTGCCTCATCAAAAAAAACATGCTCCTACGAAAAAGCCGGATCAACAGTAGGTGGAATTTATCAAACATACCAAAATGATAGTCGATTATATGTTGTTGATTATATGCTTAATAACCACATGTATCACATTTACCGTAACAGTCATATAATATACATTTTAAGGTACCCGACTACGTTCGAGAGCTGGTGGTATTGGTAAAACGGTATGAAATGGTACTGGAGTGAACTTTATAGTAGAATTTTTTGATAGAAAGTGTCTCAAAATGGTGAAAACAGTAAGATATTTTGGTCTACCTATGCCATTTTCTAGGAAAAAGTCCTTTTTATGTGGAACTTCCAACACGACCTAAGGGGTACACAAGTCTTTCTAAATATACAGGGTGACGAGAAAAGTCCTTTGTGTATAGTCCATACTCACCTGTACATTAGAAGCACCGAAATGAAAAAAAAAAAAATATCGAGGGGGCGTAAAATAGCCATAAGTCCCGTATATACGGCATTCAAGCCCGTAAGCAGGAGGGTGAATGGTGCTTTCCATTGTATATTCATGAATTTTGTGGAGGGGGACGGCTGAGAAATAACCTCAGCTCCCAGGTTCTGGCGCTTGTGCTCGCAGGTGGAGATGGACGTGAAAGTCTGGCGGGGGGGGGGGGTGTCATGATGATGATGATGTCAATTGATATATACGCATATACATTAGATCAGTAGGATCCACCTTTGATACTGGGAGGCCAATGCATCAACCCACCAGAGGTATATGATGGAATGTGCGTGTATATGTAGTGAACCTAACGCGGGGACTATGTTTCTGTATAATGCTTGTTATGTGCAGTGTTGCCATCTGCCCTCAATTTTTCTAAATATGAGTGAAGTGTAATGATTGAATAATTGTACCGTTGCAGGTCTATTGCTGACTGTGGTGAGACTTCTTACAGGGGAGATTGGCTCCCCCTTGCATTCATATCTTGACACTACATGGAGGATATTTCTTGTACATTTTGAACTGTACGCACATCATTAAGAGTACGTAAGTCTCTCCGAGACGTATTCAAAGTTAAGCACACCTTCGATGCATTTCTAAAGATTCCTACATGCTACTTTAACATTCAACGTAGTGAATTCAGATTCATGTTAATTCTGTGATTGATGTACGTCACGTCAGCGTGGTGTGTAGCCGCCTTAAGGGTATGCCAGACACTTGCGCATTTGTTTGGATGCACATCTCCCATACATATATTGGGGTACGAACGTCTCTGCACTTTCCAAAATGTACGCACTTTTCTACGTAATTTCAAAATCGCGCAAAATAAAATCTTGTGTGAAACCGTCAAAATCATTCTTAGAAAAACCCCGTACGTTGGAAGTTTCAAATACACATTTGTGATTCATACTTAAACAAATGTTTATGCTCCATTATCCGCGTATAGAAAGTTTAATAACCGGTTGTGTTTTCCTGTTTATAACGATCACCTCAAACTGTTTTTTTGATATGCGTCGTTTGGACCATAATAAGTTATTCTAAGAGGTAATCCGTCCCGGTACGCAGGCTCGTGATTAGAGAACCAGCCTAGCCTAAATCCCGATGAGAAAACGGAATGGGAATTTCTAAGAAGATCTCTAGGTCTAGTCGGAGTTTAATCCAGAGGGAATTCTGACTTGATTTTATAGGAGATTATCCTCCTCCTCCTCCTGCGTCTTCTCTTTCGAATTTCGTCCGTTTCTGGAGGAATAGCGAAGAGCCTATATCGAGGAAACTAAATATTTGCGCCTGTTTCACACAGAGTTGTGACGTCATTCATCACATGTAGAGAGACGGAGTATTTATATGTGTGTGCGTATATATATACAGTGTATTCGTTTTCCACAATGTGCTTGACCAGGTGGCTGTGTAAGGCAGATAAAGGGTTGCGCCGTCTCTCTCTCTCGCAGTCTTAACACTTTATTTGCTTAGTTGATCAACTCGCTTACAGGTAAACACACTCGATGTGCGGAACACATCCACAAGAAGTAGTAGTAGTAGTGGTAGCTATAGAGGTAGTTTTAAGCATACAACAAAAAGCCTCTTTCATCCGCCTACAGTTTTATGCGGTGATTGCGACCATCTGCGCTTTTCCGATTCGGTTCCGATCGCATCGCGGAAGCCATTTAAGTGACGTTTCTGCCTTAAATTAGCCGTTTCATGCCCACTATTGATTCGCAGTTGAATATATAATGAACGTATGGACTGTATTATATATATTCATAAAAAATGTCTCAATGTAGACCTGACTTCAGGTAGGTAGATATCTAAACGAATTTCTCCAAACAGAATCGTTTACGGGTGCTCTGTCGCGACGACCTTACAACTTTGCAAACAGTTAGCATTGTCATGACACTATCGGGTGTCTACTGTGGTAGTTGTCGGGAAGTTCCTCACCCCATCGGAACGTTGCCAGGTGGCTAGAAGAGTGGTGTGGATCTTACGAACGTCATTATGCAAGGCTATCATTCGCTAGAGATCTTCATCATCACCGATCGGGGGTCATTCAAGCATTACGTCATCATCGACGGGAAGAGGGGGTTTCCGATTTGCTGACTTTTGATGACAAAGGGGTGGAGGGGGGTTTGGATGATGCTTACGTCATCAACCACCCTTTGTGAAGACGTGAAATATTCTTAATGGCATCTTAATCGGTGGGCCAAAGACCAGAAAAATCTTTCGCTATTTTGTGGGCACCTTGAATTAACATTTTCCCTAATGATAAATCCCTTACAGAGCCACTTCAGCGGTCTCTAAATGTTGCACGGATCCTTCAAGTGCTCAGGAAATGTCTCCGGGCCGTTGAACTGCTGTGGAACTGCGCTACGCATCGCTCAAGTAATCCGCCGTACATATGCCGAATCAGTTAAGTAATCTGGGATTGTTTCGCGGGTAAGTTGAGCGATATGTAGATCCCCACACTTAAGCATCCCCCACACAGGGGGACGCTTAAGTGTTCTAAGACTGTGCCACATGTCACTCAAGGAATCTCTAAATGAGCCACGGATCGTTTAAGTGTTCTGTAACTGTGTCGAGGGTTACATAGGTGATCTTTTTATGTGAAAGTGATCTGTGAGGCCTACCTCAGCGATCTGAAAATGTGCCACGGGCCACTTAAATGCTCTGGAATTGTGCCACGGGTCATTTAACCGATTTGCAAATGTGCCGCTTAGTTCATTTTTGCAAAATTAGGTTTGAGGGGAAGAAGCCACATCAGATTTTTGTTAATTGTATTTTTAATTGGGTTGCTGTATTTTGGAAATACAGCAACCATATTTTTAATGGCATCTTTTTCTCAGCCACCTCGTTGGGCGTTGCATTTGTATTTGTATTTGTATTAGATAATCTCCAGGGCCACATTTGGTCCGCGGGTCAGGGGTTTACCATATATGGCTTGAAGGGTGGGTCGCAATGAATTTTTTAAAGAGACATTTTTAGTTCTTACCCTCCAAATAGCATTGACGATTAACAGAAGCAATTAACAGAAATCGGTTATAATAAGATATAAAGGTATTTTCTTTCGAGAGAGGGAGAGAGAGAAATTGTAATTTTTTTTTCGTCTGGGGGGGGGGAGGGAGGCGCACGAGCCCCCTGTGCCCCCTCCCGCGTACGTTTCTGATCCCACCAATATGCGTTAGGAGGTAGGGGGCAGTGATGACGAAATTTTTCTGACAAAAGGGGAAGGGGGGTTAGAGTTTTGCAGACTTTTGCTGACGGGGGGGGGGAGGGGGTCAAAAACGGCTAAAAATTTAATTGCGTAATACTTGAACTGCCCCTAAGAAGGAGGGGGAATGGTGCTTTCCATTGTATATTCATGAATCATGTGGAGGGGGATGGCTGAAATAACCTCAGCTCCCTGGTTCTGGCGCTTGTGCTCACAGGTGGAGATAGACATGAAAGTCTGGGGGGGGGGGAGCATGATGATGGTGATGTCAATTGATATATATGCATATACATTAGATCAGTAGGATCCACCTTTGATGCTAGGAGGGCAATGCTGGAATGTGCGTGTATATGTTGTGAGCCTAACGGGGACTATGTTTCTGCAAAAACTCTCACCACAGTCTCAAAACTCTCACCACCAAAACTTACTGGATCAAAAGTGAAGAGGCGTCGGGAATTCAATGGAGTCATAAGCAAGCGCTAATGAGGAAGATTTGGCGATAAGTCGCCATTAGAAGAGATTGCCTGACCCTTACGGAATCGCATTTCTAGGAATTCAATGTTATCGTTGGAACCTCGTCTTTGATTCGACTCTGATACCAGCTTGCAACAGTGCGGGACGTAGATGAAACTTTCGAAAACCCTACGACCCTGTTGTGTTGCTATTCCCTCTGTGGCACAATTTCGAATTGTATAGGTAGTGCTTAGCCCAGGTTCCTTAACTTTTTGTGTTGATGGGCAGGACACCCTCCACTTGACTCACATCCCCCCCCCCCCAATAACATGATGACCACGGACCTCTTTACAGAATAATATTCAGCAAATAACAATGTAAAAGCAATAAAAGTTAATTGGTTTCTCATTCAAGCTCACAGACCCCGCGCCTCCCGTCCCTAAAACCGAGTACACCCAAGGTATCAGTGTAAAACCAATAATAAAGGGCCCACGAGCTCTAAGGAAAGATTTAAAATCGTTGCCTTTGTGGTCTAGGGAGCTAATCCGGCATGAGAAGACGTGGGTTTGATTCTCCGCAAAGGGCACACACAGTTTAATTTTCTCTCTTTCCTAAATTAATATCCGCATCAGCCAGCCTTGAAAGTTGTTGAAAACCTTGGTATCAATAATGAAGAACCATCGGCACACAGGCGGTGTTAATAACTTCCTCTCAAAGTTTCTGTTGTTAGATCCTACACATGTAGGATGTAGCAAAACATCACCTTGGACTATCGTCAGAAAGACGGTGAATTATTTCAACTAATTGAAAACCATTGTGTGAAATACCTATCAGAACACCATCCGCTAACCCAGTGGTCGGCAAACCGCGGCTCTTTAGCCCCTAAAGTGTGTCTCTTCGACAAAATACCACGTGCGGGCGAACAAAAACTCCAGATTTTTGAAAAATCATGTTTAGACCAGGGCCGTCTTAAGAGCATGATGGGGCCCCGGCCCAAGTGATTTTTCTGAGGCCCTACCTGACAAATTTTCGAAAATTTCAACCGGTTCTAATTTTTTTGAGGCCCCTCTTTCCTTGAGGGCCCCCGGGCCGTGCCCGGGTGGGCCCCATGCGTTTAGACGGCACTGGTTTAGACACATTTTGGTCATTTTGTTCTCGCTCCTTTCTCTTCCCTAGTGAGTCATCTTTTTCATGGGCTTTTGCCGAAAGCCTGACGCTGCTGTCATGTGACACTTCTGCGACCAATCAGGTGGGTCGAAACTAGGAAGTTGGGAAAAAGTTGTCGAAAACGAGGTTTTTTCTCAAGTTACGGGGGGGGGGGGGGCAGATAGACGCAAAAGACGACTCTTCTCGGAACATGAGGGGGACATGCAATGTTTTCCATAGCAAAGGAACGTCAACCTCTACCCGACCACATCATAGAGGACGACGCTCCTGGGCCACCACTTCTCATGACTACTCTCCCTTGGTCACCTCTCTCCATCCGCATCCAACAAGACGAGTGTGGATGGGAGAGTCTGAAGGGGTCTACCTCAGCGAACGTACCTCAATCAGATCGAGGACGTTTTTAGCAAAGGCCAGCTTAGGAGTACCCTAATTAAGTTAATAACAATGTACCTACCTATATAGTTTAAGTTAAAAAAAAAATTTGGCTCTCGAAAGAAATTTCAATCGTTGTACCGTTGATATTTGGCTCTGTTGACTAATGAGTTTGCAGACCATTGCGCTAACCTAATAAATCATTGCCACAGCAGATAACCCCAGCCATTGTATTCTTATACACCTGTTGATACCCGTTATTAGATGAACACCATATACAGTTTAGTGGCAAACAGTTGTTCCGCAAACCATCAAATTTTGAAAAATTCTCACGAAAAATCACCATCATTTGACGGCTGTAATCGTTATACCATATTTGAAATGCAATATTTTAGTGTAATAAAGCAATCAATCGCTTATATTTGGAATCCCTTGAACCTGAACATATTGCTAGAGTAAACTTTTTTGCTGCCCGGATCGTTCATTTCGTAATTCTGTGGAATCAGGAGCATTGAAGCCTTGTGGAGCTGAGAGTTTCATTAGGTGCTGAAGTGGTTTATTTGTAACGGGTGAGTTCATGTAACACAACATGATGCTCGAAAAGCTCGCATTTCACTGAAACCCTTCTGAACACGCGCCGGTGTTGTGAGAAGCCCCGTTAAAATGTATCTACTAGAATGTATCAATCGGCATTTCATTTATCTTTCCGTTGTATACACGTTACATAATGTATAACAAACATTCCTCTTCTCATCTTCAGAAAGGTATCATGTTCACATTTATTACCATGATATTTTTCAATGGCCCTGACTGGGGAAAGCTGTTGTGATACGCAGTGGAGCCCGGAATCAACGCCACTGCCCGCTTCGCTACTTTCTGGAGCTATAACGATTTTGGGCCCGACGGCCAGCCGTTTTAGAGAAAACCGGATCAACGGGGGGAAAAAGTGAGAAATCAATTAATTACGTATGCGTTGTGTTTCGGAAATGTTATGTACTCTGGGAGTGTTTCTCGACCGACAGGCCGAAGCCCAATCCCAAGCCCTGAAGTTGGTGATAAGTTCGAGTAAATCATGAGAAATTTCTAATTTGCGCACGGGTTCGTTTTTTTTTTCTCCTTTATTTCTCATTTGATTCATATTTCCCGAATATTTTCAGGGCCAGACTTCTGCATGTGCAAAGAATACAGCCACAAAGGGCCCTGAGAAAGGGGATAAACATATTTTCGATTAAACATCTTTACTCTACCCGTAAGAATTCTTCAGAAATCTACCGCCATTACAAGGAAAGTGATGGTACACGTTAAGACAAACTATATTTAGGATGGAATCTGGGTAGCAAATGCATTTTTCATTTTGCACATGTTAACAGGTAATTTATGCAATTATGTATTTATATAGAATGTTTGTAACGTGAGCAGCTGCCATCTGTCATAATAACTCTGATCGAAGTGTAATGATTGAAACCGCTGTAGGTCTGTTGCTGTCTGTGGTGAGACTTTTTCAGGAGGAGATTGGTTTGAATTCGCGTCTCGATGTTGGGAAACCACATGATATTATGTCTTAGTTGTGCACGCTTCGTGTTCGAGAAGCGCCGCCATCAGGGCCGTATTAAGAGCACCATAGGTTCCCCCGGATAAAAGTATTTTTTTTTTCGAGGCCCTACCAGGCAAATTGACATACATACTCCTCAAAAATTTCAACTATACCACATTTTTGTGAGGCCCATATTCGCTTGAGGCCGGGGGCTGTGCCCCATGCGTTAAGACGGCACTGGATGCTTTCTCTGCCTTTCATATTAGAAAGCGGAAGATGACTGAGTTTAAACAGAGCAAATATATTATGGAATACTTGGGAAATTCAACAAAAGAACTGGATCTCTTTTAACATTCAGGAACAACAATCATTTTGGTTCGATTTCATGAAGCCTAGCTACGGAAAAATGACCGATTGTAGATATTCTAAGGTTATAGATAACTAACCGTAGAACTCTTTCTCATTCATAACACACGCAAACACAGACGAAAATGTGACGCCTTCCAATCAATAATTTGCCTTCCACTCAGCCCAAAACCCGAGAGAAATCAACACATCTTATCCAAGAATGATTAGGCAACCTCGACTTCTTGCTTATAAGTATAATTCCCTTTTAGGCTTTTAGAAGAGCGTCACCTACGCAAGCATAGACCTAGTGAAAGAGCACAAGTAACAACATCCCGTTGTTTAAACCACGATTCTGGCGAAACGGATCTGAATCAGTACAAAGAAGACTGTGAGAGTTTTTGAGGAAAGACATTAATCTGCTTAAAGTTTTGGGGGTGTTTAGAGGGGCGAACAATCCCTGGCCTCAGAAAACTCGATTTGAATAAAATTGATTTCCTATAATTAGTGTTAGGTTGGAGGAAATTCACACGAGTTGATACAAAAGTTTTCTTCTGCAGCGTGTACTCATCCAGAACACACACAGGGATCTTAATTAGAGTATGTGTACGGTGAGATCCGACAATTACTTGTTCTTATCTTTCATTTATTTATTTTTTTCTCCCGCCATTCACTTTTCAGTGGCGTAATTACACGAAAGATCGACGCCTCCGTAAACTCAAACGAGCCGAAATAGTGGCGAAAGGTACGGATAAAGAGTTTTCAACTCGAAGAGAGGCGTTGGTTGCTTAGTTTGTTGTGCACGGGGGCTGATGTGCCGGCGATGATGAAAAGATCTATTTTCCTCCCTCTCTACTAATCTCTTTCATCCTGTAGTTAGTGAGTATGGCGGATAAATATTGGGGGGGGGGGGGAACCCCATTCATGGACTGAATAGCCTGTTCATGTGCAAACAAGCTAAAACTGGCATCGCAATTGTGAACATCAAAGCCACGGCACTTCCGCAAAACACGTATAATTCCTTATATTGAGGCAATTTTATATTTTGTCGTCGTCCCGTTCCCACCCCAAAGGATAATCTTTACACGTTCTCTTTGCATATCATGAAGCTATTTTCCTAAATACAGGACGGGTGCCTAATACACAGAATGTCCCAGAACTCAACCACCGAAATGACTTGTCACGTCAAGATAAATATTTTTTTTTTCCCTGCGCATACTAGGGTTGCAACCCACTTATCCAGAAGATGCATGTATCCCTATTTGAGAAAACGCCAAAAATATGGCAACCTCGCGCACATTATGGTAAGCAACAAGGGAATTTCCTGTCACAGGCAATTACGAATACAGAAATAAAAATATCGTCCATTTCTCTTCTCTCTAAGAATATTATCGGTATGGGGGATTTCCTTTGACTCCGAGGGGTTTCTTTAGGATCCTTTAATTACTCCTTTTGTTGGGTATTAGTGGTTCAAGTGCAAGTTGATATGCGCAGACGAAAGAATTACATCGACCCCAGGTTGCATTAAAAGAATTGTTCCTCTTAACCTATGCGCTATATCACTCTATAAATTTCGTAGTAGAATTCTGGGACACCATGTACCTTAGTGTCCTGGGTACGCGACGGGCTACTATGGGTGAAAAGTGATTGTATACGTCAAGAAAGATATTTTTTCCAGTGGATATTCCACTGTCACATGTCTCTTATCCGGTGATTTGTGAACGCCAAAAATAAAAGTCATTTGCTATACTTAGTTCCATTGGCAAAATTTTTTTGTCTTCATGTCTCTGTTTATCTTTTGTCTATCCCCCCTCTTGTTACACCGAAAACAAGAGGGGAGATAGTACAGGGCCGTCTTAAGAGCATCATGGCCCCCCCCCCCCGGTCCAAGTGATTTTTCTGAAGCGCTACGTGGAAATTCTCGAAAATTTCAATGAGTTCTCATTTTTGTGAGGCTCCTCTTCTCTTGAGGCCCCCGGGCCGTGCCCGGGTTTGGGCCCATGCGTTAAGACGGCACTGTTCGGTGTAGGGTTCTGGGGCAATCTGTGCAATAATGTGACTTATATAGAACGTTCCACATCTACATCCAGTTGTCGGACTGATAGAGAAATTATTACACAATCCATTAAAATGATGAGTAAAATGAGTCTGGAATTAAAAAAAAACCTCAAGTATATAAAGAATCTTGTATCCCGCATAGAATGCAGATCAAGAACCGCTTCCTTTTTCCCACAAGAATTTGTTTTTAATTATTTCTAAAAATTTCCCGTGCCTGCGTGAGGTAAATTAGAGGCGCCTTAAAGCCTCAGTTGGTAATAATCACTGAGCTCAATTCCCTACCTGAGCGATTCAGTGGTTCAACAATCTAAAGTTCAAGATTCGAAATAATGGTAACGGAAACAGTAGTGCAAACTGTAAGTTTTCATCATGCTCATACGTGTCCTGCAACGGTCTTCGCAAAGCGTGTGTAATAAGAGTAATGCCCGTCGATCAACCTCATAGTCTGTCTAAATGCTGGTCTCCGCGGAAGAAAAAACAGGAGGGGGGGGGCAGATGCTCCCTTGTTGTTTGACGCCATCTCACCGACTTTAGACCAACCACCGCCTCCCAGCGACATGAGCAAAATATCAAAATAAAAAGAAACCACGCAATCATTTGTAGACCCCCCCCCCCCCCGTACTCTCAAAAACGACAGTTCTTTACAGTTAGACTAAAATTTTCCACGAGGCCCGTAGAAAACCAGAACTATTTACACTGCCTTTAACTAAGAAAACACAGTATTTGGTATTCCCCAATGTCCTTCCCAAGTGAGTTTTCTCCAGCTATTGCAGTAATTTTTGCCGGTTCTGTGGGATAACCTCCGGGTAACTTTTATATTTAATTACTCAATTTCGCTCTTCCTGGATATATACGAAACATACAACTTAGAGTGTATTTCATTTGAGGTTATACAAGCTGGTCGAAGACAGAGCATCGGGGTGGGGGGGGGGTTGAAGGAGCACATATCCTTCTCCTGTAATTAGGTATCTGATATTCTGGAAAAGGATATCCGTAACGCGTTCTCTCTCTCTCTCTCTCTTGGCAAACCTTTGCGCCTCGTCCCTGAAGGCTATAACGGTCGATGATACACGAGGATGATGTGCCATGGAATACATCAAAACCTCCTCCTCAACCTCTTTTCCTCTTTCCATTTTCTATCTTACAGACTCTAAACATAGTACGCACCTACATACGTCACAATTCGAATTGAGCGGTTGACAGAGATGATGAATTATTTGAACACCGGATCGGTATATTTATTTATAGCCATAGTGGTAAAAGAATGTCCAGAGGTAGCAGATATTTGGTTTTTACTATCAACATCACAGGGTTCACCAGCTAAATCTGCTTGATCATTTCCGTGACTTTCCCTGACAGAAAACTTCCCAGGTCGCTGGGAACTCTGAATTATGATGCAGAGCAGTGTTTCTCAACCCTTTTTTATGGGGGGTAGGGGGAAAAGGAATACCTAGTAGTAGCAGATGTTTGGTTTTTACTATCAACATAACAGGGTTCCTAGCAAAATCTGCTTGATGATTTGCGTGACTTTCCCTGACCAAAACATTGAAATAAAGGAATATAATCCAAACTCTTACCTTTCAAATTTCGAATTTTAGTTTTTCGTGTTATTTTCTCCCCCTCCTTCACAGAATTATTCCCTGACTTTTATCAAATATTTGAAGATTTTCCTGACCTTTGCCATGTTTTATATTTTTACTGACTTTCGCAGTCCATTTTTCTTACTTTCCCCGACTTTCCAGGTCGACAGAAACCCTGGATTTTGGAAGTCACTACTACAAAGTAAGTGATGACGTATTTATCAGCAACCATAACACTGGAAAGCAATTTAGAAAGTGACGGAGAAGCTGAAGAGAGTGCAAAATACAATTATTAAAACGAAGTAAACTTAAAAAAGATACTCTCTCAAGTAAGTATTTTTTCGGTAGTAAACGCGAAACAAATTCATTATTATGTACTTTAATAGCATCGCTGAAAAGAAAAAATTATGTTCTGGTAGCCCACACCCAGTGCACTATTATTATTGCGAGCCCGGTTATTATTGATTGCTGAATGAATCTGAACGGACCGTATTTACGAAGCACGCTATCATAACTATGGTACACACACCCTAGCCATTTAAAAACCTTCAAAGAAACTAATTGGAAACTTGAGATCAGGGAAGGGCTCCAAACATTTTACGATCAAGTATGAAAAACAGTTCAGCCTCCCTCTGCAATTTGTTCGTTAATAAGCCGTGAAACGACCCTAGATGACTAACAAAAAGTGAACAGTCAGGCGAATCGCGTTACATGTTCCTTTGTATTTGACGGTCAGCAAAGATTTTTTTGCTCCAGCCGCATAAGGGGCGGTACTCATCTTGTTTGAGATTCCGATAGGGGGATAACATATCTCGACACCACTACTAAACCGCACATGAACCTCGTCCACATTCTTTCTAACGGATTGGTACAGGTTGGAATGTGCGTGTATGTGTTGTGAAACTTGTTACTGTGTAGTGCTGCCATCTGGAATAAACGTTTCTAACTATGAGTGAAGTGCAATGATTGAAAAATTGCACCGTTGTATAGCTATGTTGCTGTCCATGGCGAGACTTTTTTAAAGGAGAGATAGGCTTTCCCCTCCTTGCATCCATATCTTGACACTAGAAACCGTTCTTAAAAGATGCCAGGATAGCGCTGAAGACGTGGTGTCTTAACGGGTGAGGAAAACTAGATCCACGCTGAGGGCCGTAAGTGAAACATGCCCTCCTCAAATTATTGAAGACTGATTTATTCTGAAATTATTTATGCCATCTGCTCTGAAATTCTGATTTTCCATTAATTCGGAAGTTCTGAATTTTCATCAACTCTGATATTATTTGTGTCATTAATTTTGTAAATTATTTCTCATTAATTTATAAAATATTTCTGTCATTAATTTTAATTCTGTCATTTATTTCTATCATAAATTATTTGCCTCATTAATTTTCAAACTATTTCCCTATTTAATTTTCAAATTACTTTTTTCTTTGATTTTGACGTTGTTTCTGTCATCAGTTCTGAAATTATTTCTCTCATTAATTTTGAAAATGTTTCTTAAAATTTCTGAAAATATTTCTTTTAAAATTTCTGGAAATATTTCTTTTAAAATTTCTGAAAATATTTCTTTTATAATTTCTGAAAATATTTATTTTATAATTTCTGAAATAATTATTTTTTTAAAAATTAATTAATTTTCATTAATTCCGAAATAAATCTTTTTATTCTGAATTTTCTGAATTTTTATGAACTCCGAAACTATTTCTCGCATCAATGCTAAAATTATTTATCAAAAATGTTTGATTTCTCTCATTAATCATGGATTTTCCATAGGTATAGAATACTTCTCTCATTAGCTAAAAATTTTCATTAATCCGGAATTTCCATAAAATCATATACGTAACAATACTTTGTTAGATGCCGACTTCCAAGACGACCTACACTGTTTCGGAAATTGCTATACATATGATACTTCCCGCATAATCCACGATAATCTACAAGTATTTGCCACCATAAACATGACAAAATCCTACTCGGCAATAATAAAAATAAATTAAGCAAATTCAGATAAACCCGACACCAAAATAATAAAACAACCATTTCATCACACAGTAATCCTTCCATTTCCTTCCCGACACATCATGTGAAATTCCCGCAATCACAACTCTTTCAATTGCAGTAATGAATGACAGAGGGCACCCATACAAATGAAACCGATATGGAAGTAGAAGCGCACAACGGGCGTGGGGGGGGGGGGTGCATGCACCTGTATCACAGTCGTAACACACACACAATCTTTAAAAATGTATTTGCGAATGACACTGCGTGTAAGACATTTCTCAATTACCACCTCGAGTAATGACTGACAGAAACGATATCCGACACCTATACATTGAACATTGAAGGACCGGATACACCGCGCTTCCCATCTCAGAGAGATATCGAAGCTTTCCCGTGGGATGGGTGTATCCGGAAATTTATTAATTTATGTGAAAGTAACAAACAACGATATACATATATACAATAAAGAATCTGGAGTAAAAATTGTGATTATGGCATCATCCACAGATAATCAGTCCATAATCGTAATAGTCTTTATATAAATAATCAGAGAATAATTTTTGTGTTGCATGTGATAGAATATCGACACCCATACAAAAAAGACCGATATAGAAAGCTTCTATAGTTTAGAATATCAAAATATTGACGAAATTTAAAATCAAGCAATTAATGGAATTTCAGAATTCCACAACTGGTTTATTTTTGGCATTCAAGAATAGATGAAATTTTAGCATTTCAGAATTGATGAAAATTCAGACATACTGAAAAACAAAATTCCAGACTTGTGGAAGTTCGTAATTATTTAAAGAAGAAAATTACACAAGTGATGAAATTTTGCATTCCAGAATTGCCGAAATTCCGAATTTCCCGACTTGATAAAAGTTTAGAATTCCATAATTGATACAACTTCAGAATTCCAGAATTGATGGAAATTCAGAATTTGTGAAAGAAATAAATCCAGAATAGCATATTTGAAGCTCAGTGATCTTGTTTGCCGAAAAAAAGGGTTTAATACATATTTTTTTAGTATGTGCGGGGGGGGGGGGCCCGCATAACGGGCAAGGGGGGATGGTGTGCCCCCACCTGCCGCACAGTCGTAAGTATCGTAACATGCTCTTTAAAATTTTATTTTTGGATAACATAGCATAAGACATTTCTCAATTACCACTCTCTGAAATCAAATAATGACTGACAGAATCTATATCGGTCACCCATACAAAAAAAAAACCGATATGAAAATCCTATAAATACTCTCTCCTAAAATAAAACGAAAATAAATAAAACCTCACCTGACACAAACACGTGGTGTTTATCTCAAAGCTCAATATCGAAATCGGTCCGGGGAATTTCTAGTTTGATTTAATACTAAATACCCCCGACATCTCGTAGATATTTTATTTCTTTCCTATACAGCCGAGCCACCCATTAGCTCGGTTGGAATAACTTTCGTTACAGCTTTAGCGAAATAATAAAAAGATGGTAGTTATATGTACCGAATATTTTGATGAAAGTTCCAGAATTGATGGAAGTTCAGCATTCAGAACTGACGAAATTTTGAACTAAGCAATTGATGAAGTCTCAAAATTCCAGAACTGATGATTTATAGAATTCCAGAACTGATGATTTATAGAATTCCAGAACTGATGATTTATAGAATTCCAGAACTGATGATTTATAGAATTATAGAACTGATGATTTATAGAATTCCAGAACTGATGAAATATATATACTTATCTCTATCCCTTTCTATCTCTCTAAAATCATCAGTTGTGGAATTCTGAGACTTCATCAATTGCTTAGTTCAAAATTTCATCAGTTCTGAATGCTGAACTTCCATCAATTCTAGAATTCTCTCTCTCTCTCCTCTCATAGAGAGAAAAAGAAATTCCAAAACTGATGAAATTTCAGAGAGAAAGAGGAGAGAGAATTTTAGAATTGATCAAAGAGTAAAATTGTAGAATTGATCAAAGAGTAAAATTGTAGAATTGATCAAAGAGTAAAATTGTAGAATTGATCAAAGTGGAAAATTGTAGAATTGATCAAAGTGGAAAATTGTAGAATTGATCAAAGTGGAAAATTGTAGAATTGATCAAAGTGGAAAATTGTAAAATTGTAGAATTGATCAACTTGTGAAATTGTAGAATTGATCGAATTGTAAAATTGTAGAATTGATCGAATTGTAAAATTGTAGAATTCATTGAATTGTAAAATTGTAGAATTGATCGAATTGTGGAATTGATCGAATTGTAGAATTGATCGAATTGTAGAATTGATCGAATTGTAGAATTGATCGAATTGTAAAATTGTAGAATTGATTGAATTTTAAAATTGTTGAATTGATCGAATTGTAAAATTGTAGAATTGATCGAATTTTAAAATTGTTGAATTGATCAAAAAGTGTAAAATTCTAGAAACAATGAAAGTGTAAAATTCTAGAAACAATGAAAGTGTAAAATTCTAGAAACAATGAAAGTGTAAAATTCTAGAAACAATGAAAGTGTAAAATTCTAGAATTGATGAAAGAGTAAAATTCTAGAATTGATGAAAGAGTAAAATTCCAGAATTAATGAAAATTCAGAATTACAGAATTGTAAAAGTTCGAAATTAATGAATGAAAATAAATTACAGGATTGATGCTATTTCAGAATTCCAAAATCGACACAAATTCAGAATGCATGAAAGACAGAATACACATTTCTTACACAATCACCCCCCCCCCCCACTCTTTTAAATCCAATAATGATTAAGAGAATCTATATCGGACACTCATACAAAAAAAAAAATTCCCGATTTAGAGAAATCCTATAAATACTTCCCGTCCCTTTAAAAAACAAAAACGAAAAATAAATAAAACCTCACCTGACACAAACACGTGGTGTTTATCTCAAAGCTCAATATCGAAATCGGTCCGGAAAATTTCTAGTGGGATTTAATACTAAATCCCTCCCGACCTCGTAGATATTTTATTTCTTTCCTATACAGCCGAGCCATCCATAAGCTCGGTTGGAATAACTTTCGTTACAGCTTTAGCGAAATAATAAAAATATGATAGATATAGCAAAACAAAAATAATAAAATAATAATAACTAAAACACGAAATAGATAAAAGATGGAATGAGAAACGGCATTAAATGAAATCGCCCTATGATATCTTTTCTTGTCGGGAACAATGGCCTTTTCTCTCTTCATGTTTTTCTCATCAACTTTTACCGCCCTCCTAAGACGCCGCCCCTCCCCCCGTACTTGTGTTCTCCATCTTATAACAATCTATGGGTTGTAAACGAGAATTGAATTAATCGATTTTCTCGTTTTTTATTATTATTATTATTATTATTATATAGAAAAAAAAAAGAACAATTGAATTGTTTCACGTTGCAGATGTAATTTCCAGAGTGAAAACGAAACTCAATTTTTTTTTCTATATGTATATGAATTTGTAGAATTGAACAAATTGAGTCGGGATACAATTTTATTTTCTAGTTTTTTCTGCGTGTTCTATTTGTTTTTGGATGGAATAGATCTATGTGTGGAAAATTTTATTTTTATTTGTTAAGATTCTCTAGAGAAATAACAAGATAAAAGGTTTCGCGGAATAGATATTGAATTTTTTCTTTTAAATTTTAAAATTGTGTAAAAAAAAATTAAAATTGTTGTTTTTTTTTATGTATTTTTAGCTGTTTAATAGAGAGGGGTTTTCATTTTGTAGGAAATTCAATTTGAATTCACTGGTGATGTTAAAGATGGATTTTGTTTTTGTTTTTTTCAAATTGGAGTCCATTAGTGTTCAGTAATGAGACCAATTTTATATTTCTATAATCTGCAATATATATTTTTTTATTGAGTATAAGAGAAACAAATGAATCTACAGTTTATTGTATATAAAATTTAGATGCAATTTGCTGCTAATTTTCTACATAACTATCATTTTTTATTAAGTCAGTGGCTCGAGCTTTCAACCCATTTTGCACTGACGTTGTATTTGCGCAATGCTTTGCTAATTTTCTTTCAATTAATTTTCGTACAAATTTTTGTATTAAACGAATGTATTCGAAAATTAGAAGTTTTAATTACACTATATTTGTTCAATTCTACAAATTCATGTACATATTTAAAAAAAATTCAGTTTCGTTTTAATGAGTGTCATAGTATTTTTAAAATTTGTTTGAAAATGAATTTGATTTTTTACGGTTTTTCAAAAGTGAAAATCTCGGAAATTCTACCTTAATTTTCAGTCTGGATTTATTTTCCCATTAACAGAAATAAATTTCTCAAAAATAGGAAAGCCTCATACAGCAAGTGATAGAGAAATTTAAGAAAGTATTTTTCTTAAATTTCTCTATCACTTGCTGTATGAGGCTTTTGAAAATCACATCACGCACAGCAACTTATTTCATCTACATTAAAGTATTTAATTTATATTAATTAAAAAATTAATTAATTGGAAATTCGCATTAATTATAAAGAAAAACGTGCTTAAATTAATGACCAATTTTTTTTAAACTTCTCAAATATTATTGTTATTTGAAATATCTGCTACATATTTTTATATACCCTGATATTTGGTCATAAATTGGAAGAATGCAATTTGGTCAAAAATGGATTACGTCTTCTTCATATTGACTTATCCTAAGGTTAAATTTGGTACACAGAGGATTATCTTCAAAAATATGTACTGTAAATCTTTGAAATGTTTAATATTGCAAAAAATAGCACATCACGTTACTTCATGTAATTTTTACACTGCGTTGTGCAGAGATTTAAAATAACGCTTTGGGAAAACGTAATTTGAACTTAATTAATAGCGTCTTTATTTCTTTTATTTAATCTTGATATGTACAGTAAAATTCCGTTATAACGTGTACGGCTTATAACGTTAATCTCGATGTAAGGAATGATTTGCGGATCATTGTCAAGGAGCTAATGTTACATAAAACATTCGCTTATAACGGGGATAAAGTCCGTTGTAACGGCAATTTCACTCGTGATTGTGAGTTGTCGTTATGGCGGACTTCTACTGTAATTAGGATCGGATTATACCGTTTCATGGTTACTTGAGGTAGGTCCGGTCCATATTAGCTCCGATACATAATCGGGGCCCTACTGTATCTATATCTTTTGGATCCCTTTCAGTCCCTGGTACCACAAATGTGTGGGTTGCCTTTTTCTCACCGTAGTTTTTTTTTCTTCTTTCCATATAAGGGAGTTAAGCCCCGACATTTTGAATTAGAAATATGATGAGTACGGACGTTGGGGGCTTTCGTCAGAGGGCAGCACTTAAAGTTGAGTTATCAGGGTTTTTTTAAAGATGGCTTCCAGGAAAAAGTTCTTACGTTTATTACGTAAAATTTAGCACTAAAATTCTGGAAAAACTTGCACGTGAAGATGAATACTTCCAGCATCATCTTGGCTGAAAAAAAATTTCAACGAACGAAGTAAATTATTTCCTCATAAAAAATGAATATTTGAAAAAAATTGAAAATATGCTGACAATGTTTTTAATGCATTTTTTGAGAATCAAAAATGCTGAAACATTTTGAAAATTCCAAAAAAATTGATGCTCGGATCTGAAAGGAGTATAGTAGGGTCCGTACTACATCAAGTTTTATTTATCAATCCTTTCAAAAAAAAACGTTTTGTAGCTGTTTTTTTTAAATTGAAATTTCCTGGCCGCTCAACACCAGCTTGTACTGTTAATTACGATTGGTTACCGTGCTCATGGGAAACACCAGGCTGTGTTATCTATTAAATCATCGTGTTCTCTGGGCCATTAAAAGAGCGCCTCATATAACAGCAATGTCCCATAACAGCCACGTGAGTTAGCGATCGAGTGATTACGTGATCAAATTATATGTGAAGGATGTGGTTGGACTGAGGGGTCACATCACCGACTGGAATTCCTTCCGAATCAATACACAGCTGCATGCATTCATTCACCAACGTCCACCCATATTTGTGGGGCTAATTTGTGTTGCATTGACCAGCATTGACGAACTTTTGATTGATAATTTTATTAGAGGGATCACATCTCTTGAGAATAATCCCGACTTCGCAGACTTTATAGAAAATCTGCATCCATTACACAGAAAGCGGTGGAAATGAAATGCGAAGCATTCATGCTCGGTTTTCATGCGGAATGCAATCAGGTTGGTCCGACTATCCAGGGTAAGCCATGGTCAATGTATGTCCACACTCTCCTGCCGGCAAACAATTCAGAGAGGCGTAATTTGAATCATCCATAAAAAAGTGTATATGATACTCGTGTCAAGTAAGATATCGCTGTCGAGTATGGTCCGGGATTACACTATAAAACTTTGATAAAAATACTTTTATAAAACTTGAAAAATCCAGCTCATAGGTTACATTCGAGCAAATGCAACCCATAATCTTACTGGTTGAATTTTTCAAATTTTATAAAAGAACTTTTAGAAAACGTTTATATAATGTAATCCCGACCTTATAGACAAACAGCAAGACAAATACTGAATAATATACAGCCAATCCAATCACACGCACAGAGCCATCTATTATGCAGAAATATCGCCGCAGTAATTTTAATAGTTGCATTATTGATGATTTTGAGGTATATCTTAGAGGATATATTGATGTTGCATTTGCTCCATTGGTGAATAATTTACGCCAACTGATTTCATGCGTTTGTTTATGAATCTCATTTATTTCATTCCACAGCAAATTAATCGATTTAGAACCGGGATTCCTTAACCTATGGGTCACGAAGCAAAAACTTTGGTCACCGGAGCTTACGAGATGGGTCATTTACATCAATTAACTTTATTATTACTTTTTCCACAGTGTATGTGCATTCCATGCCTGCTCGGGTTATAATGAATATAATATAAATTATTATTAATATAAATAAATGAATAATCATTTATTTATTAATATAAATAAATGAATAATCATTTATTTATTAATATAAATAAATGAATAATCATTTATTTATTAATATAAATAAATGAATAACAGCCAAGAGGGTTCTTAAGTTATGGGTCCGGATTCAAACTTGATCCTCATGGCTTCCGAAATGTACCGTACAAAAACATTTTCAGTAAGCGACTTTTGAGCTATGGGTCACGAACAAACTCTTGATTCAAAGGGGCTTCCGAGAGAGGTCATACAAATCGACTTACATCCAGGGACTCTTGAGACTTTGGTCACGACCCAAACTTGGGTCACCGGGGCTTCCGAGATCAGGCCTGTCATTTAGGGGGGGGGGAGGCGTTGCCTCCCTGGCTTTTGAAAATACACAAAATATGGTATATGTATATATACAAATATATACTTATATACGAGGTGATTATAAAAAAAAACTATCCCGACATATGGGCCCCTAACTATCATACCATTCACAGAAACTGAATGAAATTTTGGCATAAGGTATTTTGAGGTATGCGCTCAAGAATGATATGGAAAACAACAGTGTCACTCTAACAGTTACAGTGAGAAAATTTCGAAAATATCAAATGGCAACATCAAGTTTTTTGTATTGGAATGTGATCTCCATTGTGAAAAACCCTAAATAGCGTTCGAACGGCAACTGTAGCATGAAAATCACCGGCGGTACTACATAGGCTAAAAGTGAGGACAGAGAAGCAGCATAAAATAAAGCGTTTTATTGTGTTTCACAAATTTTCCACATGACCTTGTGGAGTGAGGACTAATCAGGCTGGGATCTCAGCCGAAGAAACGGTGTGACGAATGAAACGAACATTAATGCTCTGGTGCACGGCAAAGTCCTTTTTACTTTTTCCTTGCCTAGCTCCGGGGATTTTCGTGCTACAGGTGCCATTCCAACGCTATATAGTGTTTTTCAGTATGGAGATCGCATTCCAATACAAAAAACTTGGTGTTGCCATTTGATACTTACGAAATTTTCTCACTGTAACCGTAACTGTTAGAGTGACACTGTTGTTTTCCATATCATTCTTGAGCGCATACCTCAAAATACCTTATGCCGAAATTTCATTCAGTTTCTGTGAATGGTATGATAGTTAGGGGCCCATATGTCGGGATAGTTTTTTTATAATTACCCCGTGTATATATATACATACATTGAGTACATGTGCTTCGCACCCTCTCTCCCCGGAAAAAGTTGAAATGACGGCCTTGTCCGAGATGGATCGTGTCACAACGATTGTATGTATACTGCCATAACGATTGTATGTATACTGTCACAACGATTGTATGTATATTGTCACAACGATTGTATGTGTATTGTCACAACGATTGTATGTGTATTGTCACAACGATTGTATATATGCATGTGTGTTGTCACAACGATTGTATATATGCATGTGTGTTGTCACAACGATTGTATATATGCATGTGTGTTGTCACAACGATTGTATATATGCATGTGTGTTGTCACAACGATTGTATATATGCATGTGTGTTGTCACAACGCTTGCATGTATATGTATGTGTGTTGTCACAACGATTGTATGTATGTGTGTGTGCTGCAACAACGATTGTATGTATGTGTGTGTGTGTGTGTGTGTGTGTGCTGCAACAACGATTGCATGTATGTGTGTGTGTGTGCTGCAACAACGATTGCATGTATGTGTGTGTGTGTGCTGCAACAACGATTCCATATATATTGCCACAACGGTTGTATGTTTATTGCGAAAACGATTGTATGTGTATTGTCACAACGATTATATGTATATTGTCACAACGATTAACGATTTGACATTGTACCCTACGAAAAAGGGCGCCATTCATTCGACCGTTGTCATGATATTCGGTGCATCAGAAATACAAAATCTCGAAATACGGATGATGTGAACAGTCTTTTATGTGAAAAAAAGAGGGGGGGGGGGGCTTAAAATTATTGCCAAAAAACATCAAAAAAAAGGAGAGATTATAATTTCCTACCTCTCCAAATCGGATTCGATCCTCGTCGTCGACTTTGCCTTCTTCCGTGGTCCGGCTTTCAAACGAAAGATGAACCCTTCGTCAATGCCTGTGCTTAGAATCCGTCGGAAACACTTATATCCAAGTATCTCTTGAAATCTTGGTGGCTAAGATGTCGTCGGGGACGGCATCCGCCAAACTGACATCTTCAGGGGAAAAAAAAATATAATGAATTAAGTCAAAAATACTTGAAAAATTCTGTAACCACATAGCATTAAAAAAAATTGTCATTCGGTCTTGTAAAAGACCAAGATAATGTCCTGAGATGAACATGAAGAATAACATTTACCGGTAAAAATAATAAACGTAAAAATCTTTTTTTGGTGAAATAAAATCCGAAAGGAGACGGTTGTATATTTCCTTCTGAGACGCTCAATGTAAACATGTGCGGGGATTTCTGTGCATGATACCGTTTATCTTTTGAGCAGCTGGCGATTCCCCCAAAAAAAGAATTTGATAATACGCGTTCAAGAAAAGGAGCTGCTGTGTACGTCAATCAAGTTTGTCCTCGTGTGATTATTTGATAGGAAAAAAATCATAGAGAAGTTACGTTATATACATGCAAACATGGCGGTATGGAATATTAATATTTATATGGAACTTCCACAAGTGGAATGGAAACCAACTTCTTGGAATTTATTATTGTCAGTGTAGTAGAACCTCTCGATAACGGACACTCATGGGGGACCAAAAAGTTTTGTCTTCTAACGGGAGTTTCCGTTAATCGGGAGGTTCGATGTGAAACCTATAAATTTGCTACCATGCTACCATGCTTTGTAAGTGAGAAGTAAGAACTATATATACGCAATGTAGGATGGGGAAATAATGTTTACTTCTATGGCAGATATTATTGCAAAACATATTTAAAACATCATCTTCAAACTCTGAAATGACCTGCTGATCTCTGGGCTGAATGAGAGGAGTAGTATTTGGTAGGGGGAATTCTTTTTACTTTGATGTAATATTATTACAATCAATTTCTGTCTGAAAGTTTTTTTCCTAGTAATTTTAGACTTCTTAAATATGCTTCCTTCGGGATATAGATGTTTCGCGTGCTCATAAACAAAGATTGATTCGTAAATCGAATTATTCGCAAACCGAGAAGTCCGTAAACCAAATGTTGGCCGTAATTCTTTCTCACCAAACCAGTACACTCGAGACCCTGAGCCATGATGAATATCCCAGCACACAAACACGAGAAACCGACAGGAAGACGACAGAAGAATTACTAAAAGTCGATTGCAAAGGGGATCAGTTTCCTAGATTAATAAATAAACACCAGAATGAAGGAAATCAATAAGTATACCCATTTCCAGACGTACTGCTATAAATTTCTCTTACTAGATTAAAAGAGACATCAAATAAAAAGACTGCACAATCAAGTACAATAAAAGCAGAACTGTGATAGCAAAACATTTCGAAAATATCTCTCTCCTTATGGAAAGAAACAATAGCATAAAAGCTTGAGAAAACAATTTGAATGAGAAGTGAAAAATATAAACTCTCTCCCATTCTAAAAAGGTTCTTTTGATTGCCTCCCATGTCAACCTCGCTCGAAAAGCACTTCTTCCACCATCAACACAACAACCAACAACCGTCCATTCCTTGCCTGGAAGTGTTCTCGAGTATTCGACCGAGACATAAAGAGTGTTTCGGAGATGTGTATATATTGAGAAAAGGATTTCTAATTTCAAAAATGAATTCCTCGCCCCCTTCTTCTTTCAGATAAGATAAGCGGAAAATAGAAAGTTGGATTCCGAAGCTGTTTTTAATCAGTTTCCGTTTTTGAAGAGAGAGAGACACGCGTGCTGTGCACTATATATTTTCAATAGATCTTGGAATTCAATCGAGTTGTATCTTCAGTGAGAGAGAGAATGGTCTCTTTCTGAAGAGAGGAAACAAATCAATATGTAGCACTCGAGGGAGCTAATCCAAACCTGTGCGTGCGATGGTGATCATCATCATCATTATTGTTATCATGGTCATTGTTATGCAGCCTTTTTAGAATTTAGGTCTCTAGTTTCACTATTATGAAAGATTTTTGTGTTGCTCACTTTTAAATCGAACTCCCGTCGTATTTACATGGAAATGAAGCTTTACAATAATTTATTCTCTATAAAATTGGTTTTTTTTTCTCTAGTGAATGAATCATCGAAACGAGAAATATTTCGGTATTATCATCATTATTGCATTGTGAGTTGTTGAATTTTTATATAAATTAATAGGAGTCTTTCTTTTATAATTATTTTTTTTCAGATTCAAAATAGAAATTAATGACTTCGAAGCAATCGGATGCATTATGGTGATATTTCTTATAAAAGTAGCTTTTAAAAACTGTTCACATAGCAAATTAGACTTCGATAAAATGTTATTTGTAGCTTGAAAATTTACCCAAAAAAGCTCTATAATAATAACAAAAAAAATAATCCGAAAACTGTTGATTGGTGACAAATATCCATAATATGATTAATGAATATTAAATACCTTCAAATTCTGCTCCGTTTCATTTTATATAAGCTCTATCATCTGAAACCGTGCATTAATAACCACTTTCTCATAACATTCTGTTATTCAATGTTTCATTCATATTTAATGTATGGTCTCTCAGTTTGGGGAGGAGATTATGTAACTAATACTAAGCCTATTGTTTCTCTCCGAAATAAAACTATCATATGCATCACTAGTGATTATGTTACCCCTCTATTAGATCAATTTCGTCGATTAAAAATTCTCCCAGTGCGTTACATCTATTTTTATAAATCCTTATTAATAATTGAAAAACACCAATACTCTTTCCCTCTTAACGTATCACGTACTACTGCTCGTCTGGAGAAACTGGAGAAACCGCGAGACACCCAGGCTCTGTCGCAAGAAGCAACGCAAGCACTTTGCCCCCCCCCCCCGAGGGGGGGAACAGGGCATCTCCGGTAAAACCAAAATTTATTGATTCGTCAAAGATTACATATAGTGCAAGGAAATCAAAAATTATGTAAATCGAAGAATCAAATTAATCAAGTTAAAGTAAAGTGCAACGGGCACGGATAATAAATAGTCATGGAAAGTTGTATAAAAATCGTATCGCAAAAGGCGCAATCATAAATTTGAGTGATCAAGGATTGAATCAAATGACAAGAAGGGCAGAGCATCTCATTGCACTCCGGCAGTTCAATACAGTCAGTCTAATTTCTCCGAGACGTCATTAATTAGGTTTGGGATTCATCCTGCTCCTCGCTCGCAAACAGTGCCACCAGCGCACTGTCAGGGTGAAGACGCGGCGATCTCCTTACCGGCGCTGGTACCGGAGTTGCAGGAGCTGGAGGAGACGGATCCCTTATCTTCTCGGGATGTTCCTCAAGGAATTTCACCATTTTTCTTATCTTTTCCTTTGATTCTTCTCGACGTAGTATGCCAAGCATCCATGGTCTGTGTAAATGGGCAGCCGGTGAACAGAGGTGAAAGGGCATCGTTTCTGGACAGCATGTGGCGTAGTGCAGGGGCGTGCCAGGCTCAAGACAAGAGCATTTATCGCTGGCAATCACTTTAAAGCGATGTAAGGTTGCTGGGAAAGGCCCATGACCGGTGACAAATAAGATGAGCTCTCGTGACCAGCCCCTGCTCCTAGTATCTACTTTCTTTATAACTTCGTGAGTTGATCTTCCTGACGCCTCCGGCATATCCCAATGCAATTGCCAATTTGCTATCATGTCCCTCCAGAGGAGTGATTTTGCGTGAGAAGCTGGGTATAAGAGTTCGTCGTAAAAGACTCCGGTATTGGTCGCTTCTTTGGCCGCTGCATCCGCAAGCTCGTTTCCCCACTGGCCGTTGTGGGCTTTTACCCAGGAGATGCGTATTGATGGGTGAGATACAAGTATACTCCTTATCTTTCTCGCCATTGCGTTTTCAGAGAGCGGGTTTAGAATGGCCTGGAGACTTGAACGGCTATCCGATCTTATTACAGTCTGCCTCCTGTTTGTAGCTGCATCCAGAGCTGCTGTAAATATAGCGAGCATCTCAGCTTGATATACTGAATTATTTTCTTTTAGTTTAGCAGCCCATTTACGCACGATCTCCGTTCCCACGGTTTTTATACAGGCAGCTCCTGTACCTGATTCCAGTTTAGAGCCATCCGTGTAATATACGACGGATTTCTCCTCAGGTGTATCATCCTCCGAAGATTCTAGGAATACTTGATTGGCCTGCAGAGATTCTGCAGGATGCGAGGTCCAGCCTATAGTTTTTTGCTCGAAGGCCTCCGGGACTAATGTTTCCTCTAACAATGGACATGGCTTGTGAAGCTTTAGAAGACGTGTGACTCGTGCCAGGAATTCTATCTTGAGAGATAATGGCGGGAGCCCCAAGATCACCTGAAGAGCATTCGTAGGTGTAGTTCTATACGCACCAGAGATATATAGAAGGAAGGGTCTTTGTATAGAATCGAGCCGTCTGAACATCTGGACCTTGGGAGAATGCCATATTGAAGCTCCATAAGCTATCATAGGCTCAACCACTGTCAAGTAGAGGGATCTCCTCAGAGCCCGTGTCAGTCCCCACTGTGGTCCAGCCATCAGGCGCATCTTCTGAAGAACACGTGACGCCTTTCTCTTCTGTTCTTTGATGTGATCGTCCCAGCTAAGTTGCTTATCGATAAAAACGCCTAAATAACATAGCACGTCCGTTTTCTTGATGGTTTTCCCTTGGAACCAGATGGTGGGAGGTCTTTTCTTTGATATCCACAAGAATTTTGTCTTAGCGATAGAGAGAGTGAGCTTATGCATGTGCAGCCAATTTGACACTGTTCTAAGGGCTTCTTCTGCTAGATCACCTGATCCCTTGACAGTAGGGGCAGATGCAATTACCAAAAGGTCATCAGCATAAGCCTGAACTTTGACGTTTGAGGGCCAATTAATTTTCAACAACTCATCCAGAACAAGATTCCATAACAAGGGGCCGGAACATGAGCCCTGAGGTGCACCCTTTTGAAGCTCTTTCACAGCTTTTCCCGCATCCGTGACCAACACCGCTCGACGGTGGTACAAAAGATCCGATAAAATTACCCTGAGCTGTTGTGGTATGGGCGCTATTGCTAGACGGCGGCGTATAGACGAGTATCTGAGGTTATCGAACGCCCCTTCTATATCCAGGGATATGATGGCTACGTCATTACCTCGATTTCTTTGCGTCTTAACCTCTTCCATCATGTCTGCAAGCGCCATTTCTGCTGAACGACCTTGTCGGAATCCGTACTGGTTGGCATGCCAGAATCCTTGCCTCTCCGTGTAAAACATGACTCGTTGTACCAAAATTTTCTCCAGTACCTTCCCGAAGCCAGAGAGTAAAGAGATAGGGCGGTAAGCTTTTGGGTCTCCTGGACGTCTTCCTTTCTTCAATAAAAGGAGTAGCTTACCTTCTTTGAAATGATTTGGAAAACATCCCAGTTGCAGGCACTTATTGTATAGGGAATGTAAAAGATCTGGAAATGCGTTATTTATCGCCTTGACCATCCTGTTGTTCACCCGGTCTAGACCCGGGGCTTTCCGCATATTAAGCTGGTCAACGATTCTTTTTATCTCTTGCTTAGATATTGCTGTCATATTCAAATCCGGCTCGAAGTACATACTAGAGCTCATATAAGGAGGACCATAGTCATCGGAGTCAACATCGGGGTAAATGTCATTAAGGTGTCTTTCCCCCGCCTGCAAAATTGTTTCGTCACCAAATTGGCTCATAGTCAGCTGCGGCTTCGTTTTGCGGGACATAGAAGCACGATATACGGTACCAAATTCAGAGGCTGTTTTTTCACATAGTGCACGCCAGGCAGATAATTTTGTTTTACGAATCTCTTTACGGTACTGAGCCTGATATTTATTAAATGTCATGCGCAGGCGAATTTTGTCCTCCTGATCTTTTGCTCGTATATATCGTCTTTTCAGAGCTCTGAGCTTCTTGCGTGACACTTCCAGTTCAGTTGTCCACCATGTGCTTTTGGATTTAACTGGCATCTGCGATCCGTTGCTCCCAGGAAGCAACGACCTATTACCTGCCTCTTCTATTACTTGATGCACAGTGTTTGTAATATGCTGAAGTTGATCATACGTTCGGCACTCACGAATCTGCCTTATCAGGACTGGTGTTGTACTTCTGAGGATACGAATAAAATTGAAGAGCTTACGCTGCGTTGTTTTGAAACAAGGGGTTCTAGTTGATGGAGATGAGTCACATATCACCATGTGAATATAGGAGTGACTACTTGCCGAATATTCCTCTCCCACAGACCATTGTATGGCATTTGCTAGAGACACGTGATTGCATATAGATAGATCCGGCCAGCCGAAGGATCCAGTGTGTCCATAGGTCGGTGTGCTGTTGTCGCCATTCAAAAGGAAGAGGTCTTTGGACATAAGGAAGTCTAGGATGTCTTCACCTCTTTCATTATTATCGGAATAACCCCATAGAGAGTTGTGTCCATTCCAGTCTACGGCAATAATGATCCCGTGCCTTCCATTCTTTACCACGATCTCCTCAATCTCCTGGATGGCTTCTTTTATGTCCTTGTATGGAGAGGAATATGAGCTAGCCACGATCAGCTCCCTTCCGTCTACATGCAGTTGCACCGCCACCGAGTTATTCATAACCGACAGCACAGCTCCATGAAGTGCTCTGTTGCGGATCATGATCGCAGCCTTCCCATTATTTGATGTCCAGCGTGACCAAGTCAAGGGGAGACCCTTGAGTTCCGGACCTTGCGCTGTGGACCAGACCCAGGGCTCTTGGGCCAGTACTATGTCCACGTTCATTTCGTTGGCAGTTTTTTCCAATTGATAAGTAGCCGCTTTAGAGTGATCTAAGTTAATCTGAAGTAATCTAATTCCCTGCTCTTTACTCAGTAAACTATTATTGGCCATTACACAATCTATTTCATGATATTTCGTCTACCCTTGATAAGAAGAAAACTGGTGCACATACGATCATTGGCACGGTGATAGACATCGAGATTTGTGCCATGTGCTAGGTTTTGGAAACAGCACTCCACACATCGGTCCTTTCCTTCTCTCCTGAAATCGAGGATCGACGGGAAGTTATATTGATAGAGTTGAGCACCGAATCGGAAACGATCAGCTTCTTGGCAAGATCTGCCATTATCATAATTTGCCTGCCGTCTATAGTTTTTGCCACTACTATAGCTATTTCCATTAAGATGCTTCATATTTCCCGTGCGTCGCTGACGATCTGAGTCAAAGTGATGTCGCCATCTACCACAATCTTGCTGCTTCATAAATAAGCCGCCGGTGCTACCGGATTTGTGATTTGTCAATAGAAATGTTGGGTGAAGCGGGTTGGCCGACATAAATTTCGAGCATCGGGATTCACTTTTTATCTTTCGCAATCGTTGAGGCCTCGGAGAGTCAATGAACTTTTGGTGCGAGTTTCCCCTCGACTCACACGTATCATTCGAAGGTGACCAAGTGTCAAGGACTGTGTATCTCGAGATAGTGTTTTCATTAGGTATCTCTTCGATACCCTTCAGCGGTTCAGGATTAGCTTGCCACTGGCGTTCTTCCAAAGGCGTTCTCCACTGCACTTTTTTAGTATTTCGGAGGCAGCTCTTATATGTGGTGTTTGCAATTGGCTCACCGTTGTTGTCCCTTCCAATGTCCTGAAGATGAACCGGCCATTCAGAATTACATTGCCGTGGAATTTTATTTCCACTTTTCTGGGCTCTAATCTGCTGTTGTGTTATCTGGGGTGGCCACGAGTCCAAGGTACGTACCTCTAGCTCCTCCTCTTTGGTAGATCTTTCATACCAGTCGGATATGGGTGTACTGTGCTTCGATACTTCTGTTACATGGTCGAACTTACCATATGGACTATTCAAGAGCTGATCACTATGTTGGTCTTTGATAGAGTTCGTGTTGCTCTTCTTTGTACAAGTGTCAATTATTAGAAAGGATGGGCGTGGAGATGCGAGCTTCCTTTGGCGTTGCTGAACTGGCTGGATTTCCTCATTCAGCTCCTCCTCAAATTTCCCTCCAGTGTCTGGAAGCTGTAAAGACACCTTTGCTCCCATCAGGACAACCGGATTTATCTTTTCTGAGAACCTTAGCTTTTTTCGTGCAATTTTCCTAATATCATTACATTTTGGACTGTTGTCTTGACTTTTGACGCTTTTTGAGGCACAGTTAAATGCGTCACAGGATGGTGGGGCATTCTTTCCAGAGTTCCCTGTAGAAAAGATATCAGCTGGAGGCCCATAATGTTCAATCGAATGACAATTTCTTGGTGTTATTTTCGTCGATGATCTTTTCTTGTTCCTGTCATGCACTGCCTTTACTTCGTCAGTTGTGGCGGAGGGTTGATCGGTGTTTTTCTGAGCCAGCGCTGAATCCTCAGAAGAAAACTCTGCTGTTTCGACCACCTCTAACATTTGTATCCCAGAAGTACCACTTTGTGATCCTAAGGGCGGCTTTGGGTTCTCCAACGAAAGGAACACATGTGTATTCTTCAGAGAATCAGCACCAGTGATTGCCACACCATTTTCCTGAATCGATGTTGCAGATGCCTCTTCCATTTTTAATTTGTGATCAACCTGGTTTATCTCCTCAGCAACTATTCCAAGATCCATCGTTGCAAGTCCTTCCGGGGTCTTCTTAGAAGCCACAGGTGATACCACAGTATGCTCTTCCCTCGGTAAGACGATGTTCATATGCTGTTCCTGGCAGTTGAGTGATTGTTCCAATTGGTGAAATTGTATACGCAATTCTTCCTGGGCGTGTAAAGGCACAAATCGCTTGTGCTTTCCTACCGAGTTTCTGCGGGGAGCAGTTAGCCATTCCCATATTCTTCGCACATGCTCATTAGAGAAGACGCCTTCGTAATCTGTCTTGGACAGTGTCAAAGCTCCTATATCCATCTGCTCCGTTTGATCTGCAGTACCGCTATAGTCCTCTACTAACGACATCATGGAAGATTGTAAGGTGCGCAGCTGATTAGCACCGTCTGCTACTACACTTCTCTTCAGTGCTCTAAAAGTCTTCATTCCTATGTATAAAACAGTGCTCAGATACCTATTTTAAATGGTCTTATCCCGCATACCAGTCATTATAGAGGTACGTCGTCGTTCTTTCCGATTGCCAAGAGCGTTAGTAATGAAAAAGTCACACGTCTTATAAAAGGCAGCAATGTCTCGAGTCCGACAGTGAGACGCAAAGGAACACACTGATGGCCTTTAGAAAACAAAGAATAAGCATTGCCTTGGTAGCAATGTTGAAGCGGCCATAGAAAGTGGGACAGATTCTATACTAAGCCTAATTCGGTCAGAAAAATTGCAAAACCCTTGAGAGTTTCACATGAATCAGCACAATTTAGCGCATAGATGATTCGGAATATGAAATCAGAAATCGACACACACATGATTATATTTAAATTAATATATAAATCACTTGCGATCGCGCAAAGTTCACTCGAAGTCGTTTCGCCGATTCACACTATGGCCGCTGTCGGAGTCCAGCTTCCATCGGCGGGATGATGGCAATATTTTAGGAACTGCTCCTGCTAGAATCTTGAGACTAGTCTCATCGGAGACCTCACGATGTAGGCGAAAACGGGAACTAGTGAGCGCTGCTAAAACAAACAGGAAAATGCCTCCTTTTGGAAGTTGAAGAGGAGCTCCGTAAAAAAGCGTCTGAACAGTTCTGCAGCCATTGTTGGTTTTTTTTTTTTTTTTTTTTTTTTTTTTTTTTTTTTTTTTTTTTTTTTTTTTTTTTTTTTTTTTTTTACTGCTCGTCTGAATATCATCTACTCACTGCCATTAGTTCATAAAAATATTCTTAAAAAGCGCTTCAGCTTTCTGATTCCGAAATTATATCATAATCTACCCAGAGAAATCACCGACATTACTGCATTTACTCCCTTCACAAAAAAACGCCTCAAACTATATCTGCTCGAACTCAGTAACATTGAGTCCCATTTCTGATTTCATCCTCTAACATTATGCTTAATTAAATCGTATCTTTAAATTATCTTCCATAATGCTGTACAAACTCATGTGGTTCCATATTTATCATGTGTATCATTAACACGTTTTTACTGTTATCATTTTTTTCTTTTGTATATTTGGGATAAATATTAAGTCTATATTAAGAATTCTTGTTGATATTATCCATATGTAATTTTTATAGCACCTCAACGGTTGCATGAGAATATCCTTTATTATTTATATTGCGACTTTTTACATATTTTATTTATTTTTTGTAAATTAAAATATTTTTATTTGTAACAACTATCTTTTTTGCATTTTTTTTTTCACCATATATCTGAAAATAATAACAATGTACTGTGTTTTATAAACCTATTCATTGTAACAACCAGTATGGAGACATCCGTCTCCTAGGTTGAAAATAATTTCATATAACCTGTATTCACACAAATTGTAAAATAAATTTGAAATTGAAAATTGTTCACTTGAAAAGTAAAATTCCCAGAAAACGAAATTCCCCTCACCAAGAAAAAAAATTCCATTCAATTTCCACTGCCAATAAATATCCTAAAGTGTATTTTATTGCTTGATATAATAACCTGGAAAACTGTTTATGGATATCAAAAAATAGTGAAAATTGTGCACCGATAACACGAAATAACAAAAATACTGTTCATTGGTAACAAAATATCATTAAAATATTGTACTAGCTTTAGAAAATATTTGAAAAACGTTTTTTTTTTATTAAAAAGTTACCAATAAAACTGTTCATAGGTTAATAACATTTCCATAAAATATTCTTTATTGCTTTAGAAAAATGTTCTGAGGAACTGTTTATTGTTAACAAATATTACCAAAAAATTGTTAATCGCTAAAATAAAATTTCTCAAATGTTCTAGAAAATACCTTCCAAAGCCATTTGCTGATAACGAAAGTCATCCGAAAAACTGTTTATTGATAACAAAAAATTACTCAAAAAAAAAACTGTTTATTGAAAAAATTTATATATATATATATATATATTTATTTATTTACAGTACTTATCTAAAAAATACCCTAAAAAAGCTGTTTATTGATTACGAAAAATATCCGAAAAACTGTTCGTAGTGAATGAAATTTCCCTAAAATATTGTTTGTTTTTTCCTAAAAATGTTTATTGCTTAAGAAAAACACCCTGAAAATGTTTTTTTTGTTTTTAAAAACTAACGTACTAGATATTCCTGAAATACAGGTTATTCCTAAAAAAAATACATTGGAAAGCTATTCGTTGTAGTTATTGGTGACGAAAAATACCCAAAAAAAACTGTTTCTGCTAAATAGTTGGAAGAATTTGTTGTTTGAAAGAAATACCCAGAAAAACTATTTTATATGCTAAGAAAAAGTTTCCTAGAAAGCTATGTCTTGACGATGAAATTCCCCGGAAAGAAACTGTTCATGTAAATATCCATTAATAATAAACACATCTTTTATTCTTTATCGATGAAATTTTTTTCGAAAAGTCACTGTTAATAAAAAATTCCCGAAGAAACCAATTATTAATTAGAATCATCCTGAAAAAGACATCGTTAGGAGGAATTCTCTAAGTAAGACAACCCATTACAGAAATGAATACCCATTTGGAAAGTCCAGGTTAGTAAATTAACATCTGAAGAAATTATCAGAGTAAATTACAGTCCATGAAATGCAAACAATAATTTACTGGCAGTGACTTATCAAATAAGAGAAACACCAAAAAATATTGGAAAAACCCATTTATACGAATATTTTCTACATCCTTCGTAAAAAGCACTCAATAAATAATACAATAACCGTATCGCATGAATTTTGATTATTTGAATTCAGATGCATGGATACGATAATTGTATTATTCATTGAGTGCTTTTAACGAAAGATGTAGAAAATATTCGTATAAATGGGTTTTTCCAATATTTTTTTGGTGTTTATCAAAAAGTATTTCTATTTTATAATTTCTCATTTGATAAGTCACTACCAGTAAATTATTGTTTGCATTTCATTGTTTGCATTTCATTTCGAAAATAAAATAAAATTTAAAGAAAAAAAAGTGTTCTCCGAGTTTATAAAAAAGAAATACTGAATTTATTTTCAAGGTATTCCACTAATTTCCATATCTCAAGCGATATGCAAAAAACAAAAAGATACTCAGCATGGCTAAAAATGCTCCTTAAAAACCGCGATAAACATTCAAAGATAGTAGAAAAATGGAAAAAAGAGTAGAGGAACAGGTAGAAAGGTAGAGGAGGATTTATTCTTGAAGAAAAGAGTCCAATAAATCAGCAAGAAAAAAGAAATTCCGGGCAATTCCGGGAACATACAGTTTTGCGCCCACCATCTCTACATGGATCGCAGTTTCTGTATACTCGTATACACTTCTCGTTGCGGATAATGAAAATATACTGTCCATTTTTTTTTTTTCTTCTATGTTCTTTTTTTTTACCTCGTACCTTTATCGTCATAGGAACGAGCAAAATATTGCCGTCACAAAATAGGAAATCATGGAGAGGCCAGAAATACCTCCAGTACCGGCTACTACAGTCCAGAATATAAGGAAAGAAATGTTATTTCTATCCTTTTTTTTTTCATTCCCCCCTGGTTTTACATTAAAAATACTTGACTTGAATGGGATTTTTTTTTCATAATTAATTTATTTCGTTAATTAAACGCAGCTTGTTTTATGTGCGATGATGATGATGACGGTTATGATGCATTTTAGTTAGCGAAAACGCGGCTAGAGTTTGCTGTGACGTCAAGAAATGGTTGATATTCGAACCTAATACTGTGGAATTCATTACCTGAAATATTACATCAAGTCTTGTCTCCTTAAACGAATCTGGCCCATTCGAGATAAATATCCAATCCGTGAAGAACTTTGAAATACAATTTTTATATATAAATTGAATATACGTTTTTAACAACACTTTTTTACAATTACATTGATTTTATTAGTGATTTTTATTGTTTTCATTTCTATTTCGATGCAGAAGAAACTATTGGTATTTAATACGAGCCTAGAAGAAGTTACTAAACTTTTGTACGGCCCAGAATAGTAATTCGGCATGAGTTACAGCCAGTAACGCAAAAAATTTGTGCCACCCCCCCCCCCTCCATACTCAGAAGGAATTTATATCCAGTCCAACTTTTTACAGGAGATAGCCTTATTTCTCTTTGTCTTCGAGTTGCGATATGCTCTTCTTACACGGGATACTCAAATCGATCCCCTGTAGCCTGGATACCAGAAGAATGGACGACTCGAGTTGCCTTGTTGTCTCTCTCACACACTATGAACTTCACGGCGCAACTGAGAAAAATTTCAGAACCCACAAAGCTGACTAAGAATGGAACAGTTTTTAGTTCATGACCCCCATACAATCACGGTCATTGCAAGCAGCTCGGAATTTTTATATATATTTACTAAATGATACCAGTATCTTTATATAATTATAAATAAATTAAATGCTATCACTATCACTCTCTGTGCCAATTTTCTCGTTGTAGCAACGACTGTTCGTATAATATTTAAAGCGATCACGTGAAAAATTCGTTTTCTATTCGTAAGTTTGTAAATTTCATTTGTTTTCTTTTAGATGCTCTTAAACATTGTACAAAATCTTGAAGGTAAAGAATAAAGCATGCGAATTTCACAACAGGCACATTGTCCAGCGAGGTTTCTGAAAAAAGATGTCCATAAAAAATATGGATGTCAAATACAACCAAAATAGTATAATAAGAGTATAATAAGGAACTTAAAGAATTGTTTCCTTACCAATCCATACTAGTATCCCCTTGCTGAAGCAATTGATTTGAAATTGTGAACACTTCGATCATATACCGCCGTCCCCCTACACCCGTGTGTGTGTTTGTTGTTTTTCCAATTTACATATATTCAAGAAAACAAGTCTTTCTTCATAGCTCAAGCCTCGTGTGCTCCCCAATCACACAATCTCTTCGACAAGTTCCTGTTCATGAGCTAGTCCTTCAAAGTCACGTTTAATAATTCAAATCAGCCCACAGTTTTCTCCAAGCAGAATTTGAAAAAAAAAAACCCTTCAAGCGCACGTACGTATATGGCTACAATGCTACGTCTAGTTTCGTATCGTAAATATTCACACTCCCACGTGTGTTAATTTTCTGAGTGAGGCACGCTTACCGGAGACTTTAGGGGAGAATATTATCCGAATTCCATAACACATGTGTGGACGGAAGCAAAAAATCGTCAGCTCAGTTGTGATAACGTGAAAATTAATGAACAAAGCGCCAAAACTTTTGCTCGTAATGCGAATAATCGCTCGTTAACCAAGTCCAAATTCGTTTAAAATTTTTTGCTCATTATGCGAATTTCTCGTTCCACTTTGCATCAGTCCGGGGTCGTGAGCGGTTCTATCTATCTATCTATCTACTGTACAGGGTGATTATAAATTCATGGGACAAACTTTAAGAGGTGATATGACTCCCAAACAAGCATTTTTGGGCATAGAATGCGTGGTCGAATCGCAATAGCAAAGGCAGTGGAGGGTGATTTTTCTGACTGATTTACTGCAATAAGTGCAGTCAACCATTCGAGGGTGCAGGGTATTATAATGTGGGCCTTCGCATGGCGCAACTTGGAAGCACAAGTCATTGAACCGCTTGGTTTTTTTTGTTTGGTCATAACCTTGATGGGCGTTGCACCAATAAAAAAACAAAACAAATCCCAATCCAATCTGAAGATACATATGCACCCTCGAATGGTTAAAAGCACATATCGCAGCAAGTCCGTCAGGAAAATATCATACACTCGTTTTTGGTGAACTGCTGTTGAGCACTCTCTAAAAACACCCTCTACCGCCTTTGCTACTGCGATTCGACTGCGCATTCTATTAACAAAAATGCTTGTTTGTGTGTCTTATATCATCTCTTAAAGTTTGTCCCTTGAGTTTAGAATGACCTTGTAGAAAACTCAAGATGGATTCCTGAAATTCGAATTAACAAAGTTCGAATCAGCCGAGTGCTCCTGTATTTATAAGCGAGTATTTTTTCCTATACCCCATATTTATTGTCTGAAAGAGTACGAAAGCTTCCCAACAAGTCCTCCGAAGTTCAGTTCATCACTTGAGCATACAATTAGCTACGCCCCGAGTTTTATGCGATTAACCGTTCCAGGATGGCAAGGCTCTTTACATCACCGGGAAGACGGAGAGCACTTGTTACACACATACGTAAGTATTACGCAGCGAATATGTATATAAATCGTCTATCTAATGCGTTTAGCGGCCGAGCCATAAGTGGATTAAGGGACGAGGAGACACGCAGCTTATGATATGAATGGTCTAGACGCGCCGACGCAACTGCGTACCGGAGCAACTCCTTTCCACGCTATAGCGATATTCAAAAATCCTAGATCCTTTGTATCCATTATCGGGGGTTTTCGTCCTGGTGGCAGTTAGAAAGGGAACTTGGTTCTACCGCAGACAATAGTTGGATAATGTTATTGAAAGCGTGTCTTGGATTTATTTGGCAGTAAATCTGATGATGTATTTATTAAGAGAATTTTTTGTAATTATCGAAACACATATTACAAACGTTTGGATCGAGAATGAAATGTTTTTCTCGTGCCTGATGCAGTCGAATCCCGTTATAACAACTGCAGAGACCGGAGAAATAACTTCGTTAAAACGAAATTTCGTTATAAAGGAATTCCAGTTTTTTGTTCAGCATTGTTCCTATGTAAACTCATCTGGGGAAGGGATTCGGAAAGTGTTCGTTAAAACGGAATTTTCGCTATAACGGTATTCGTCAAAACGGGATTCGACTGTACTACCATTATTTAAGTTAGAGGTGGCCAGTGCCCGGCCCGCGAGAAAAGTATTAGTTGTGTTAATGATGTATAATAAAATATACAGAAAAATCGAGATCCATACGAGCGATCGCCAATTATCGCTAAAAAATTGTCAAAGCTAATGTAGCCAATTAAAGCCAAAAAAAAGAAAAGAAAGGAAATTGTCAAAGATAAGTATAATTGCCAACTATCACTAAAATTGCTGGAAAATTTCAAGAACGGTTTTTTTAAGGATTTTTTTTTTCAAAAATGTTTTTTTTAAAGAAATATTTTCAACAATAGTTTTTTAAAGAAATTTTTTCAACAATGACATTTTTAGAATTTTTTTCAAAAATGTTTTTTTTCAAGAAATATTTTCAACAATGCTTTTGAAAGACATTTTTGCCAACAATGCTTTTGAAAGACATTTTTGCCAACAATGCTTTTGAAAGACATTTTTGTCAACAATAGTTTTTTAAAGAAATTTTTTCAACAATGACATTTTTAGAATTTTTTTCAAAAATGTTTTTTTTCAAGAAATATTTTCAACAATACTTTTGAAAGACATTTTTTGTCAACAATAGCTTATTGAAGAATTTTTTTCAACAATGAAATTTTTAGAATTATTTTCAACAATGTTTTAAAGAAATTTTATTAACAATGATTTTTAGCAAATTTTAATCATCAACAGCTTTAAGGAACTTTTGGCAAACAATGGTTTTTTTTTCAGAAATTGCTTTCCAACTAAGGTTTCTAAGGAAATTTTATTAACAATGATTTTTTTAGCAAGTTTTTAATCAACAATGGCTTCTTCCAGGGAGTTCTATCTCTCTGTATACAAGTTTTATTAAATCAATATTTTAATCATTTACCTGATTATCAATATCAATCAAATCATTATCCTTTTTTTGCCCCTATGATGATGATGATGAATCCATGTTGATAAAAAAAGTCGCTAGAAAGTTATTTTTATTTAATTTTTCCGTTAAAAGCTGTTTTTTTCTAATGCAATTCCTTTGAAAATCTGCTGCCAACACAATTCCCTGAAAATACAGGGCGTCCATAATTAAAAGACCCTATTTTAAAGTAGCCTACAGGCGAAACCAGTCATCAGAAAATTGTGAAATTTTGTGGACGACTTCGTGAAGTGATGGCCATTTGCTTCAGGGGGCAAATTTAGTTGCACATGTCTCCACCAGAGGACATTTTATTAAGAAATGACACATTTAGGCAAACGTTTGCAACTTTTTAATAATTGTTAAACACTTTTACACTGTTGTTGCTGCAACAACACGTGTTCCACATGATGGCCATCATTTTCAGATACCATGTGAAATCGCAAGATGGCATGTTCCAGAACTGACCGAAGTGTGTGCGGGGAAATGTTCAGCACGTGGCGTGAAATGTTGCCTTTAAGGTCAGGTAAAGTTCTTGGATCGCCACGACTTACCATACGTTTCAAATGCCCCCAACTCCAAAAATCGCATGGATTAAGGCCCGGGGATCGGGGAGGTCATAGATTAGGGGAATTGCCGGCTGATGAAACGTTCTTATGAAAAATGTGTTTCGAGAACATTCTTAACACACACTGCATTGTGTGGAGAGAGGAGCTCTCCGTCTCCTCCTCATCTAAATATATTTTCCCATCTGTCTGGATGCGATTTTTTTCGAAACAGAGAAAAATGATACAATATTTTGTCGATGTTAGATGGCACTAAACGAAAGCAAATTACATAATTCTGTATATCTTGAGCCTTTCTTCAATATTTTCTGTGTCTCCGAAACGTTCGCGATGCTTCAGCTGGCTATTCGTTTGCAATTCGTCTAACAATTTCACCAACCAATGCCGACATCATAATGAAAACCTTATGTGAACATTAGCAACAAAGAAATACAGAAATGAGTTGTTGATCTGACACCCCTATACTTTATAGGGCTCTAATTTGCATATTTCCAGGGATTTTCTTTCATGCAGCACCCTCAATCGACAAAAATTTGAACTATTTGTTGCTTTTTTTACTGCACCGAAAAAAATCCCCCATGTTAAAAATAACTTTCCACAATAGCATTCGAATATACTAATTCCTATAATTTTTATGAATTTTTGAACTATTTACGAATTTATTACACACCACACCAATGCGTTATGTGTAAATGTCAAGAAAGAGTATCTAAGAATATGTCTTTTTTCCTCAGTATTTTCCTTGGTATTCACTGGCTGTAAAAATTTATCCAACTTGAAAATTTATTTCAAATATTTTTTCCCACGATAATTGGTAATAAAAGATAGTCAAACAAAAAATTTATTACTTAATTGTCATTTGAATATATATTTCCCACATCTCTGGCCACATTTAGAGAATGGAAATTAGGCTCCGGCAATATCTCGAATCGTTATTCGTAGCATTTATAAATGCGAGATTTCACGAACGAAATATGTGCGTAATATTCGTGTTCTGGGAAATGTCTCTCATGTGTGATACCACTTCCAATTTATAATTTCCGTAAAGAACTTGAGGGAGAAACAGCTCTTGTGAAAAATTGCCCTTGGTATTCCTTGCGAGGAGTACCAATTCATTCACGATTAGTACCCTTCGGTGCCTGATGTTTTTCCCTTCGAGTAACATTTGTCACTACAAACGAATTCTGCGCGGTTTCAACTTAAGAATTAGAATTTTATTTAGTGTTATTTGAAGAAATTTTCGCTGTAGTGTCGTTACAAGCGCCGAGATAAAGCGTTTCTCCCCGACTGTAAAGCCGTTTTATAGTCGGTATTGTGAGTTATCGAATGATGGGATAGAGTCGCGTGGTAACTGACTGAATGATACAATTTTTGATCTATTTAAGGAATGTCGGAAAAACAATAGATACTTTATCCAGGGTAAGTATATTCAATACATGTTGTAACTCCAGGATAGGCATTCGGTCCGCGAAAATCACTTATTTTATCACAAAGATAAGAGATTTCATCAAAAAGATTGGATATTTTGTCAAATGAAACCATATGTTTGGCCGACTCCAGATGCGCATTTATTGTTTTTTGCCACTTTTCTTCCATTCTAGTCAAATTTTCTTGACAACTCTTTCCTTGAATTCGCCACCCTGCGCTAAAACCCGCTTGGCCTCCTCCCAATTGCGCTTCAGCACTCATTTGGTCATTAACCGCTCCTTCAAGAAAACCCGCCCCTCCTGAACTAAGTTCCTCTTTTGGTCGCCCTATGCTCACACAGTTTTTGAGTCACTCTTTTAGTCCTTCACATACTTGCACATTGTTTTTGTCACTCACATTCATGCATACGCTCCAAGTACCTATTTTGGTCACTCACATTCATGCACACGCTCTAGGTCCCTCTTTTTGTCGCTCACTGACTCGGTTCCTTATTTTATGGGGGCACCCTTTTGATCATTTACACGTTTACACACGCTCTAGGAAAGAGGCTCTCAAATATCTCCCACCCACGGTCCCCTTTCCCTTAATCAACGCTTATCCGTATCTCCCCCATAGCAGTTTAACAAAGAATCTCTTCAAAACATGTCTGCCAGGATCACCATTTCTCGGCACCCCTGACGAAGGTTGGTTACAGGGCGTACAGATTTAGAACTGCTATAGGTCATTCACGTGCTTGCAAACTCTCCTGATCAATCACTGAACAAGTCTATTGTTGTCTGGGCAGAGGCGCATTTATTAAGTTTTATACAAGTTTCGCTGTCCTCTTCCCATTCCACTGACTCAGACTTCAAATGTGCCACCCTTCTCAATTCGCTGCCCTGGCTATAGCCTGCTAAGTTCCCCTGTAAATACGCTACTGGTCTACTCATTTGGATACTTGGTCAAGAAAATTATAGCAGCACCATCAAGAACACGAAACAAGCACAACTATGGCAACATAAATCCGTTCCTACAGGTAATTTATTCGTGAGGAATTTCGCAAAGGCATGCATACGCGATGCATGTTCGGTTGAGTAATAAAGTGAATCAGATGTTTGGCTAAGTAAATAAAATATTCGGTCAAGTCATTTAGATATTTTGTCAAAAAGAACAAATATTTAGTCGTCATTTAGGTATTTTGTCAAAAGGATCAAATAATATGTCAAAGCGGTCGAATTATTTCTAAAAATGATCAAATATTTTGTCATCATATTTTGACGGATATTCAGTCAACTCATTTATATGACTTATTTAAAATTACACAATTTGCAGGGCATATCGGGATGGATATAAAATTACACAATTTGCAGGGCATATCGGGATGGATATAAAATTACACAATTTGCAGGGCATATCGGGATGGATATAAAACTACACAATTTGCAGGGCATATCGGGATGGATATAAAATTACACAATTTGCAGGGCATATCGGGATGGATATAAAATTACACAATTTGCAGGGCATATCGGGATGGATATAAAACTACACAATTTGCAGGGCATATCGGGATGGATATAAAATTACACAATTTGCAGGGCATATCGGGATGGATATAAAACTACACAATTTGCAGGGCATATCGGGATGGATATAAAATTACACAATTTGCAGGGCATATCGGGATGGATATAAAACTACACAATTTGTAGGGCATATCGGGATGGATATAAAATTACACAATTTGCAGGGCATATCGGGATGGATATAAAATTACACAATTTGCAGGGCATATCGGGATGGATATAAAATTACACAATTTGCAGGGCATATCGGGATGGATATAAAACTACACAATTTGCAGGGCATATCGGGATGGATATAAAATTATACAATTTGCAGGGCATATCGGGATGGATATAAAACTACACAATTTGCAGGGCATATCGGGATGGATATAAAACTACACAATTTGCAGGGCATATCGGGATGGATATAAAATTACACAATTTGCAGGGCATATCGGGATGGATATAAAATTATACAATTTGCAGGGCATATCGGGATGGATATAAAATTACACAATTTGCAGGGCATATCCGGTTCGTCCTCCGTATATTATGATACGTCCATTGACGAACATGAACATTGATTATAAGTGAATTTATATGTGCAATCTATATGTAATATTTTGTTTATTATTCTGAAGATATTTAATAAAATTTCCAGACACACCCATCCTCCAGGAACGCTTCGATATCTCAATGAGATGGGAAGCGGGGTGTGTTTGGTTTTCAAAGGTCAAAGGGCATATCCGGATGGATATAAAATTACACAAATTGGTTATTCAGACATACAAATGTTAAAGAAAATAAATGCTTGAAAATGATGTTTTCTCTGAAAGGGAGAAAACATGCATTTACATCTAAAATACTGTACACGAATTTTGAATGTAACGTATTTAACGTTCTAAATATGATTAAAAATTCCAAACAATGAGTTTAACTGTACGAGGAAAGGAAACATAATATTATATAAGTTTTGAACTTGATTGAATTGTGTTTTAAATTTTCGATGAAATTCTCACGTGATTAATTTAATTTAGTTATTTTAAGAAATTTCTCTTGAAGATTCATTTCAATATTTGTATCCAATTAACATACTCAAGATATCTTGTTTTCTTTGAGGGATTTTTTTTCTCTCAATTTGCCTAATTTGTTACTGAAAAAAAAGGAAAAATAATGAAAACTTTTTTAAGGAAATTTTTAACAGGATTCTAGTAATTTTGCCTGACGTTTTTTTGTGAAAAATGACTCGTTTCTTCAAGGAAAGTTTTTAAATTATCAATCAACCTTCACTAAATGGGGGGATGGGGGAAGTTAATTAGCATAATTTCCAAATTTTGTCACGATGGATTATGACTGTAAATACAGTAAAACCTCCAAACGACGGCCACTGACGGGACTGGAAATGTGGCCGCTATTGGGAATGCCTGTTTCATTTCTGAAAGAAAATAAAATAAAAATTTGTGCGATCTCTCTCTTTTTCATCTATCATAATCAAATTATGTAATTATCGGAACCAATTTCAGAACGGATTATCATTTTACAATATTATAGAGATTAATTCGCCAATCTGCAGCCCTATTTTGGCATCCTAAAATTTAGTCTCACACAACAGAAACGACTTGGCGAGAAAGACTGATGGACCAAGAGATGGTGTAACAGCAACCTCAAATACGTTCTTTGTTCCCACCCACGATTAACTAGACCATACGTACTCAACCCATGACGCGCGAGCCAAATATGGCCCCGTAGTTTCGACCCGGTATTTTGTGAGAATGAACTAAGCGGTGCATTCTTAGATCAATTCAGTGTCCCGCAGCACATTCAGATCACTCAAGAGACCCGCGACACATTCCCACTCCAATTAAGTGGTCCGCAACACATTTTCATATCACTTAAATGACCTGTGGCACGCACATTTAAAGATAACTTAAGTGGCCCGCAACACAACTATAGATCACATAAGAGAGAGAAGAGAGTGGCCTTTTTTCCCCCTCTCCACTCTCTACAAAGTAACCATCTAGTATTTACACCCGGGAAAATAAAAATTTATAATAATGAAATAAATAGGTATATTTGAATGCGGTTGGCGAAAAAGTTGTTCTCACGAAGGGTGATTTTTTTTTTCGGTGCAGAATAAGATGGTACAAAATTTTGTCGATGCTAGAGGGCGCTGATTGGAAGCAAAATTTTCACAAAAAACCGCATTCAAATATACAAATTCCTGCAATTTTCATGAATTTTTAAACTGTTTACGATATTCTGCACAAATAGATGATCCTGATTTCTCGTGTTTTCTCGCTGAAATATGGTCACATTAATCAAACGGTATGTATAGTATTTGATTGCGTCCAATCAAATTTTGCATATCTTGAAAACCTCAACATATCGGTTATATTAGCAAAAATTTCATGGAATCTAGATAATTAGGTGTCAATCAAATGGATAGCGAAGAGTGACGTCATCCTCGGATAAGTCGCCATTTGTTGGCAATTGTGAGCTTTTAACTGAGTAGGTCAGACGGACCGTCTCTCGTTCAGCGCACACGCCCTCTAAGGAAAAAGTGGGATATTTGTAGTCTAGTGATCTAATGCGCGCTCACCCGGAAAGTGAGAGGATGTGGGTTCGGTTCCCCGCAAGGGCAGTCGAATTTTCTCTCTTTCCTGAACTCATCTTCGCATCAGACAGCTGTTGAAAACCTTCGTAAATCAAATGTAATTTCACTGAGTTATGAATATATATAGTCATACACAGTTTTTTCTGTTAAATTTCGAAAAAAAAGAAAGAATCATTACCATATCGTCACTGCTGTTTGAAGGGTTACCATAGTTAACGTTGATAGAAATATCACGAAATAAAACGCCAACTTGGCGAAGACCCAGAATCGCGCCTTTTGTCGTTGGACTTAAGCGATGGATCTCCGGCCACTTCGCGAACTGGGCAATTCCGGTCTTTGGCTGTAACATGTATAAACTCCAACTGGACACGAAAATGCAATGGGTGAATCAAATTTATTAATAGAGCCTAGAAGTTTAGGCACTACAAATGGTCAAAATAGGCACTAAGAAAAAGACATAATTTACGGAAGACAGGAAAAGTCCGAAAACTGGCTCTAAAAATTGGTTGCATTTACTCCGTTTTCATTTTAACTGCATTATTTCCAACATTAAATGCTATTCATGCGATTCATTCGATTCATTACATCATTGCCATTCAGCCATTCATTACATCGATTCCAGAGCCAGCATTACCAGACGTAGAGTACGAAGAGAAAATGATTATGTCCAATTCAACCGAATACTAAATCTTAAAATAACTTGTCACATTTGTGATGTAAAAACATAATGAAATGGGTTCCAATACAGCATGGGCTCCAGGGCCAGAGCCCTCTGAACTCCTGCACGGCTTGGGTGAGCCAAGACGTCAACTGATGACCTCTCGGGACAGTAATAGGTCAGCTACTATACATTTTCAATTTATTTCAATGCATAAGCAAGATATGTTACAAGGAAGGGGGAAAAATCAAATTTGTCAGCTTCTCTCACACATAGAACTGAGTTTGTCTGAAATAAAAGCATTCATGTCTAACACCACGTGGCTAAAGCAAAGTTAATATACCAGCGTAGCATCAAGTTTTCTATCTTCTCAGGCATTTGCACATATTCTCTTTAAATGGGGCTGCAAGGTTGTAATAATTAATGCAAAGGTACATAACAACTGGCTGGTGATATGAGAAGATATTATATATATTTTTTTCCATACAAAGGTTACGGAGAGTGACATCATCTTCGGATACTAGGATAAGTCGCCATCTGGTGGCATTGTCAGCAACTGTGAGCTCTGGCCTTAGGTCCGACCGTCCATGTACGGTCCCCTTCAGTGCCCACGAGCTCGAAGAACAAATTGTGATATTCGGTTTTCTATGTAGTCTAGTGCGTTCACCCGCAAAGTGAAGTACATTATGAAAATTTAATTTTTTTCGAAACTCACCAATACCAGCGCCATAGGCAGCTGCAATATGCAGCGTAGTGAAAAAACATTGTGGAAGTTCCATGTTATCAAATGTGAAAAAAATCAATTGTGTGAACTGGAAGGAGAAAGCAAAAAAAATGTGAGCATTGAAAATTTCAAAAAGTAATTAATCGAAGAATTCGAAAATTCAAAATTCAATAGGGCTCTCGTCAGTGGGGGGGGGGGGGGGACACCATGACATTGGCTTCACACAGAACGTTTCTGATGAGAGCATTTCTTGGCCTCCACAGCTTAAATAGATGCTCGATCCCCGACGTTCTGCTGTAGTACCATTCAAAAATCCAAATGAAAAGTCAAAACAAATGTTTTTTTGTCAAGTTGAAGAAAATAGCAAAGTTTCAGTCAATATAAAATATATATATATATATTTAAAAAAAAAAAATATATATATATATATTTTTTGATTTTTGAATTAAATGATATACTACAGCAGAACGTCGGGGGATCGACCATCTACTTATGCTATGGAGGCTAAGAAATGCTCTCAGAAACGTTCTATGTTAAGCCAATGTCAAAGTGTTCCCCCGCCGATGAGAGCCCTAGACATTGGCTATGATTTTTCTCAATTTTGAATTCCTATTTGAATTTTTCATTTTTGAATTCTACGATTAATTTCTTTTTGAATAATGTTCATATTTTTTTTGACAGTTCGCATAATTATTTTTTTTCACATTTTAAATGTGAACTTTATATATATATATATATCTTCGCATCAGCCACTAGCTATTAAAATCTTTGTATGGATAGTGGACATCATCCTCGGATAATAATTAAGAGCAAGAGTTGGAGATTCAAAAAAACAACAACAACAACAAATCAGATCTTTTGAAGTTCTCCTTGCTCAAAATATCCAAGTTCTACTCCAAGGCCTCTGAAATCCACGAACGAACTTGAAACAATGTTAAAATAGGCCGTTAGGACAGGAAAAATTTAAACAAGGCGTTTGTACGGAGAAAAAAGTTCGAAAATGGGCAAAAAAAGGCATTTTGTGGCATGAACTTCCGGGCTGTATTTATATATAAAATTGGTTTAGGTTGTGTCCCGGGGATCGCGGCGTCTTTCACCAACCGATCACTTTTATAGCCGATTTGCTTCATTTATCCCTCGTAAATCTAGAGAAGGCAGGTTCGCTCTCTCACTCTCTCTGTCTCACATAACTGAAAAGACGAATTGGCCTAATCCCTCTACTGGGGGTAATTTGAGGAGACGCGGTCAATTTATTTCTGTCCTCCGCTTACTGCCCGTGTCTCACTTAAACGGGCGAAGGGTCATCGTCGTCGCCGACTGTCGGTCAATCTTACTCATGCGCGGAATGGCCGCAACATACGATGACTGCCTGAATTTGCGTATGTGTGGTTGATGGTGCCATCGCAATAAAGAAATAAGAGGACGACGAGACGAGAGAGATAAATAAAAAAATATATAGTTCGCGTACACACTATATAATGCTTGGGATTGCGCGGAGAATATATCCATTAATATTAGTATCTGCCCGCATGTGGGTAATTTATCTCTGCATAGGGGCTATTTCCCCTTCAACGATCATGGAGCATTTGTTCATTGCCCCCTAACCCTTAAACATCATTACTTTCATTCCTCTCCTTCCTTGTCGTTTTCATCGACTTTTATTTCGGTGATGACCAACAAGATCCAAGGCTGTGGCATCGTATAGTTATATAGCGGTCGATAAATTAGCAATGGCATTGCAAGAAACATTCATTGGAGTAAAAAGCATCTATGGTATTTCACTAATTGCCTGGCTTCCCTTTCTCATTATTCGCAGATGCAAATACAGTCGAATCCCGTTTTTACGAATAGTGAAAATCTCGTTTTAACGAACACTTTTCTAGTCTCCCAGATATTGATTTATATAGGAACAATGCAAAAACCTGGAATTCCTTTATAACGAAATGATTCCTCCGGTCTCTTGGTGTACGTTCTAACGGGATCCGACTGTATTGTGTGCTAATTTTAAAGAAAAACATGTCGTGCCCGCAGTGGCGTATGATTCCCACATGCGAATTTAATTCATCAGCAATAAAATCTTGAGGGTTAGACACTGTTATGTGTCATGTTTCTGTGGAAATATTGTTTCTTATTCATACATATGTTACGGTAAAAATGTTGAATCAATGATTATTCATAATCGCCAGTTATTATGCGTAGTCACAAATCATCTCAGTATGATTGATAAATTTTCCAACATTTATCAGTTTTACCGGTGATTATGCATAGATAAAGTTGTATGATAAATATAGAAAAAAAAATCCTGCGTGAAATAAATATAGCTTAAATTCAATCACTTATCAGTATCTCCCGTACGCATGGGTGCACTACACATATCTTAACATAGAAGTTAAATTAAATGAAAGTATTTGTTACAAGCATGTTATAGATTATTATCATCCTTGTAATGTTAACTTTCTGTGCGTTTAGAAACATTTCTTGAAAGTAATCGACATCACTAATAGAATCCATCATCCTAGACTGAAGTTTGAGCAAAACTTCCGGCAAATACAGTGTGTAACAATGAAAAAAATATAAATTTTTATACGGTCCCCCCGTGCTCTAACTCTCAATTACAAAGTTGTTGTCCGGTCTCTCCGTAGTTTCCTGTATTCTTGGTCGTTCTCACTTTCCATATTTTTTTTTTATAAATTACGATATTCTTTTGTGTATTACATAATTATTCCTTCAATTTTTATGAATTTTTTTGACTAGGAATTTATGTATACACGATGCCCTGTACTTCAGATGGTCTATCCAAAACAAAAAAACCTGAGTGTTGCAATCCATTAGCATTCTCGTGAAAACAATGATACTCACACACTCGCTCTAATAAAACACCAATTCCATCTCAGATTTTAGCAAATATTTCACTTCAGGAACATGTTAGGAGAGATAGTTATTGACGCAGGAGGTTGAGATGTAAATATTGAGCAGCGAGAACATTTTCAGAAGCTCATTAAATACTAAAGAACCCCATGCAACTCTGACTTGCGCTTGCTGCTCAGTCTGGCTGAGATGTTGTGTATCGGAGACTTAAGTGCATTAGGGTGAAAACATAGGGCGTCCGTATTTCTGATTCTGGAACCCGCGTCGTCTCTAATTTAAGAGATCCTAAAATTTTGATTCAATTATCTTTTATTGAAATTTAGAAAAAATTGAAAAGCTCTTATTTGAATTTTTTTTTGTCATGGAATATAAATAATATATTTTTGAGATGGATTATATATGTCACTGCGAGAACTAGATTATATGTATCTATGTAAATACTAGATTACAAAAAAGATTGTGCTCATTGCTGTTGCATGAAGCCATATCGTTTGCGCGGATTCAGTTAAATGTTTAATTTTCGTTAGTGCCCTCTATAGGGGACAAAGATTATGATGCCCGCGCTAGGCACCGTCAAGTCAATTTCGGGAAGAAGGGAGTGCCAGTGTCTGACATGCGCAAGGCAGGCAAGTGGCTAATAGTAGAGCTCGCGCCTGGAAAATGCGAGGTTGTAGGTTCGATTCCCCGCAGAGGAATGTGATAGAAATTCACCCTTCGTAATATTTAAAAAAAAAGAAATTCGTCCAGCTAATCAATAGTAAAAAAATCTGGATTTTTGCCACCTTCTACGATTTTTTAGGGTTGGGCAAGTCTCTTAGAAATTTTGACCTAAAGCCTGTTGGGAATTTATTTAGATTTTTCAAGTCTCTTATTCATTTCGAAGGGGCATTCCACTTTTTTTGGGGGCCATTTCTAGGGGCACGCAAGCCTCCTACTCGTTTTTAGATGGTCCTTGAAGCATTGAGATTTGCGAACCGCTGATGTAGACCGAAATTTCGGATTTATATAAAACTTTGCATGCTCTTATATTCAGAATCAACTCCATACATTCCTAGAATATTTCTAGAAGTTGGAATCGTTGAACATCAAGTGTGATGCACCCATTACTATCAAAATGGATCAAATTACTATCAAAATCAAATCGAAATGGATATCTCTCAGTAAACATAAAACAGTGGTTTTCAAGCTTTCAGAAACGGTGGGCCAAATTGAAACGTCCCACGAAGCCCGTGGGCCACCAATCAAGTAATTCAGTGACATCTTAATAGAAGGGGCTAATTAAAAGTTTTAATTAGCCTTCTAAAACAAAAATTTAATCAATATACAAATAACATATACAAAAAATAAAGTATTATACTGATGCAAATAACTGAGAAATAACTATTAGATAATAGTCCTATCTCACGAGAAATAATTTACTAAAATTTAGGAAAACTCACATTCTCGGCGTTATAACTTTACTTTCCCTCCAATAGAGTCACTCGTCATTAAATACTTTTAATTATTTGGAATTTACTACATTTAATATAAATTCAAAGTCATAATAACACGCCGACATATACTCGAAGACTATTTCTACAGTAGTAGTAGTTGCCGAAGGATATGGCATTATATTGAACAAGCACCCATTACTATTACACTAAACATATAGCGTCTCCATGTTGTCCAAAATGGGACTAACATCCCATGAAACATAATGAACGCAATTTTCCTATAATCTAAAAACTTTCTAACCAATCGAAGTAAAAAATTTCAATCAATATACAAACATGGAAAAAACATGGAGTATTATACCAACGCAAATAATTGAGAAATGACTATTATTTAATAATTATTTCTCACCAGAAATAATTCCCTAAAATTCTCAAATGTATACAAACAACATGGAAAAAAATGGAGTATTATACCAATAATTCACTAAAATTCTCCATGTATGCAAACAACATGGAAAAAAAATTATTATACCAACGAAAATAATTGAGAAATGACTATTATTTAATAATTCTTTCTCACCAGAAATAATTCTCTAAAATTCTCAAATTCAAATTCTCAGTGTTGTAATTTGATAAATTCATTTTTTTTCTAGATAAATTTCATTTCCCATAAAATGATATTGATTAACTGGAATATACTACATATAGTCGATCATCAACTATTTTTTTTTTTCAAACATAAATTCAAAATCAAACTTCAATTACAAACGACGAAAATCATCACATTACTCCGAAGGTATTGTGATGACCGACCACATCATAATTCATTTCTAATTCAGTAATTTCTTGCCTGAAAATTCTTGGAAAGAAAATGAAATTATGATGGAATTTTTTTTTACTCTATCTGGAATTATATAACAATTTCCTTTGGTCAAGAAAATTGAAAAAAAAAAAAATTACATAATTGAGGAAAATTTTCTTTCAGGAGGAAAATCTCAGAGGAGTGGGCAGTTTCTAGACGATGAAGGAAGATAATTAGTTTAATTAATTGATTTTCCCCTAAGCAAACTAAAATCCATAATCTTTTTTTTTTTTTTCAACTGAGAATAATATATCAAATTATTATTGTTTTTATATTATTTATATTTAAGGCATGTTTTTAATTATTTTTTTGCCCGGAAATTAACTATATTTTCAATAAAGAAATCTTTATTTTGTTTTGTGTGTGGGTATCTTTCTTTCCAGATGGCGCATGAAATTATGCCAAAAGAATTCAATTTATCAACGGAATATTTAAAAAAAAATCGTAAAATTTAGGTGAATTAATCAAGTGTGGATTCGGAATGAGAGAAATTAAATTAACGCGTCTTAATACGAAAATATGGAAATTAATTGTAATGATAATTATTTCTACTGTTTTAGCATTGAATAAGTCGGCTTGGGCAGAGCATTGTACAGACTTGACGGGTTCTTAAGAAAACTTGTACTTGTGATTTGAAAGACTTGCATTTCTACACAATTCTAGACAGTTCTACAGTTATTGTAGAATTCTACTATTGTAGAATTGTTGAATCATTGTAAATTATTGAAAGTTGTCAATTATTGGAAGCTGTTAATTTCTGTCAATTATTGTAATTTGTCAATTCTTGTCAATTATTGTAATTTGTCAATTCTTGTCAATTATTGTAATTTGTCAATTCTTGTCAATTATTGTAATTTGTCAATTCTTGTCAATTATTGAAAATTGTCAATTCTTGTCAATTATTGAAAATTGTCAATTCTTGTCAATTATTGAAAATGGTCAATTCTTGTCAGTTATTAAAAATGGTCAATTCTTGTCAATTATTGAAAATAGTAAATTCTTGTCACTTATTAAAAATTGTCAATTATTATAGAATTATTGAAAATTGCCAATTATTATAGAATTATTGAAAATGGTAAATTCTTGTCAATTATTGAAAATAGTAAATTCTTGTCAATTACTGAAAATAGTAAATTCTTGTCAATTATTGAAAATGGTAAATTCTTGTCAATTATTGAAAATAGTAAATTCTTGTCAATTATTGAAAATAGTAAATTCTTGTCAATTATTGAAAATAGTAAATTCTTGTCAATTATTGAAAATAGTAAATTCTTGTCAATTATTGAAAATGGTCAATTCTTGTCAATTATTATAGAAATATTGAAAATGGTCAATTCTTGTCAATTATTGAAAATGGTCAATTCTTGTCAATTATTGAAAATTGTCAATTATTATAGAATTATTGAAAATGGTCAATTCATGTCAATTATTATAGAAATATTGAAAATGGTCAATTCTTGTCAATTATTGAAAATTGTCAATTATAGAAAACTAATGGTCTTATCAGTTATTATAGAATTATTGAAAAATGTTTATTACTGAAAATTAATGGTCTCGTCCACTATTCTAGAATTATTGAAAGCTGTCAATTATTGAAAATTAATGGTCTTGTCAATTATTCTCAAGACTTGACATGTGAAAAAAAAAACCTATATGAAAATCAATTGAAAAAAAAATTGAACAAACCGTTGCGCAAATGCAACGTCAGTCAAAAATGGGTTGATAGATCATCATTTATATTATAGTCATTTGCATCACGGCTCACAATCAATTAATCGGATGCGTTCAACTAACTCATGACCGTTTCAACGCTCACGGTAACGAAACTAGTTTTTACGTACCAATACAGAATTGATTTTAGTGGAATTTAGCAAAGGGAAAGGCCGAACTCCATCAGTGGAACCTCGTGAAATTTCTTCCTCATTTACCTCCATAAACAATCGCAGATATTTCACATTTGAGGCAAAATGGTGATTGGCGAGAGCAGTTTATTCCACTTTCAGTGATAAGGGTACGAACATAGCGCATAATTGTTTCCGATTCAACAAGTTGGCTCTGTTGCCGATTGGTTGAAAACCTGAATTTCAAGTTTTTTAACCAATCGGTTTCGGCGCCGATTTTCAGAATCGGAAACCAGCGTGACTATGTTCGTACCTTAAGGAATGATCACAAATTTTGCAGGTTATACCGCTTTTGGTGAAAAGTGATTTTCAATGGAATTAATGTAGCTACCGCTTATAAGAACAACGGGCTATAAGAATCGACCGATTTCCTACCAAACGTGATTCCTACAACTCTCCAACCGAAGGTACGATGGAATGACGTCAGCTATTTTTCCCCCCAATCTAAATTTTTTCCCACATCCAATATCTATCCCGCACAGATTTCTAACACATGATGGAGAGAGATTCTCATAAAAACAATTTCCAATTAATTTACCACTCCATCGGGATCTTAAACTCGATGTCCATGGTACGCACAAAGCAGTATAGATCGTACTAAAAATGCGCGTAAATTTATCCAAATTTATTTTCCGCCTGTAAATAAGTAACACATCAAAGTGCAGCTTGGATTATCTTTGATATTTTCGTCACAAAGGATCAAAGAGAGACGCACATACCTATGGAATTTATGAGAGCCTAATTCATTATTCATTCCTTTCTCCAACGTCTTCCGTAAATTGTGTATTTGTTCTAAAATTCTTGTCGTAAAATAGTCGGCGCTTACACAAGCGCCAAAAGACCTCGATGATGTTGAAAGCGGCGCTGCCGTTGATGATCCGATCCTAAGCCGGGGGTATTTGCGAACGTTATACGGATATACATACATGGATCCTCATATAAGCGAATGCTCATCTAGAAATCTAAAGGCGGCTGAAGGCCATAAGAAGGCTCAAAATCCACCCCGCGCTCAAAAAATATTGCTAGTCTCGGAGGGCACGTAATGCCCCCAGCGTTCAGACTGAACCATGGGCTTGATCTCCTGGCAGCGCTTGGATGCGATATTGTTAGTAATTTCCTCTTTGGTGAATTTATTGTCTGCCGAGATCATTTCCTTCTATCTTAATTTTATGATGCTAGTCTTCTAACATTAAGCAAGAAAGCGCCATCTAGGTTATCCGGTGCTGTTTGGGAGTACGGGCGGTAGATTGAATGGAATTGGATTTTTGAGTAAATTGCGGACCATTGGGGGTGAAAAAATAGAATTGGCTTCAAAGTTTTGATATTCCGCTTGTTGAATAGACTTCCGTAAATACCGAGAGATATGCGGTTACACTCGTCACTCCGTGTTCCATTTACGACCCTGTTTACAATGCACCCATCAGATATCGGATATATTGCATCGCTTAATTGGCTGATGCTTTCTCAACACTTTAACTTTGACTTAATTCGGATGAATGCAGTATTCATACTGTCAAAAACTGCTAACTGTACAAAGAAAAAAAAGTAAAATTTATGTTTTAAAAGATTTATAACATTTATTAACCATTAGACTTTGTGAAGGCAGACATGAATTTTACTTTCTTAAACATCAATATCTCTTCATTTAGCCCATAGTTTTCCAACTTTTTTGGTCCCAACGCCCCCTTCTTCAGAAATTTTTTTTCTCCCATCGCCCCCCAACGCAATCTGACCCATAGGATCCTATGTTATACCCGTAACATCTACCGCCCCCCAGGGGGCGTTAGCGGCCACGTTGGGAATCACTGATTTAGCCAGTTCTCCGTACGTAATGTGCCAGAAGCCTTTGAATCATTTGATTTGGATTCGTTTTTGCTTTTTGTCCAGAGAACTAGAATTCGGTATGACTTCAACCCGGGTAATCGAATAAAATGACTTTAGAAGAGACTTATCTACGCAACAATATCCTAACAACGCGGTGTATCGAAGCGATATCTCGACAAAAATATCTCAAAACCGTAACCAAGTGATATGTGTATAACAATATCTTAACAGCGATGTATTCAAACCACACAACAACATCTCAACAGTCATTATATCCAAGCAATATCTACACAACAATATTTCAAAAAAGTATTCAAGCAATATCTACACAACAATATTTCAAAAAAGTATTCAAGCCATATCTACACAACAATATTTCAAAAAAGTATTCAAGCCATATCTACACAACAATATTTCAAAAAAGTATTCAAGCCATATCTACACAACAATATTTCAAAAAAGTATTCAAGCCATATCTACACAACAATATTTCAAAAAAGTATTCAAGCCATATCTACACAACAATATTTCAAAAAAGTATTCAAGCCATATCTACACAACAATATTTCAAAAAAGTATTCAAGCCATATCCACACAACAATATTTCAAAAAAGCATTCAAGCCATATCTACACAACAATATCTCGACGATGGTGTTTTCAAGCGACATCTACACAACAGTATCTGGTCGATGACGTATCTAAAGCCGGGTTTTCCTAGGAGCAGGTTTCTACAGCGCGCCGAGTAAAAACGCTGATTGGTCAAATAAACCTGATTTTCAAGTTTGTAACCAATCAGCGTTTTCACGCTGCACACGGCGCAAAAGTTCTATTCCTAGGAAAACCCGGCTTAAGCGCTATATGCACAACAATGCCTTAAAAACGACGTAGTCAAATAGCATCTACACAACACTATCTGGATGATGATTCAAGCATATCAATCGATATCTACACACAACAATATCCGTACGATGATGTTGCCAAGCAAGCTTAAGCAATCACAACAATATGAATCGACAATGATGAATTTGAATAATTATTCCGTTCAATAATATATTTCAATTATGTCCAATATAAGCAGTATCTCGAGAACGATACGTTCGAACAATGTCTACACACAATAATATTTTCTAACCATGCCAGAAAATCAGTTTTCAGCATATCTGTTTTAAAAATATATATATATGTATATATATTCATACCCATTTTTGGCTTCCTCCTCCACTGACAACAGTCACGTACAGTCTTCCGATACTCATGCTTTCCAAAGAACAACTGATAATTCAATTATTCTACTTATAGATAAAATTCATGCTTGTTATGAGTCCATTGCATTTAATTATGTGAACGCACCTCTTTGTAATTGTAAGAATTCTCTCTTCAGTTTCTATATATATATATATGGCAAAAAGTACCACTATCATTTTTCAATATTGTTCCACCACGTGTGGGAATTTTACAACACAATGAACAACACGCAACTACTCTCCAAGAACGTCTTTTACATTGACCGCAACACATGCACATTAGAATTAGTCTTCATCAGACATACCAAATGCGCCGCGATTCCCTTTGTTTCGTTAATTCAATATATCATGAGGAAATTCTCGAGAAAACTTCATTTTAAATCATTATTTTCCCCTCACAATAAAACAAAAAAAAAAAACATGCCCTCTCATTAAAGACGGTAGAAAGCGGCATGTCAACTTGGATTGATAACATCGCCGTATTTATCGGGGAAAAGTCTTTTAATTTCTTTATAGCCTTCGGATGATCTTATTGTTCTTATTATGGGCAAAAGGGAGGACTCGAATCCGAAAGAAGTTCTTGGAAGAATTCCTGGACATAATTGGATAAAACAATGGAGTAATCTTGAGAGATTCTAATGTTTCATAAGATTCCGAAATCGAATTATATTTTTCGAACTATTGAATTCACAAACACAGAACTCACATTAGTCTTTATTTTCTGGCTTTCTGCTGCTTTTTGATTCTGATATTTTTGCTGCATTTCATCGGCTTATCTATTTTTTCGAAATTTTTGCGAGTAAATTTCGTCCACATTGAAGGTGAATGTCTTATAACGTCAAGTGCTGTGAATCATGACGTACTTTGCCATAATTTGTTTCATTATTTAACGAGATGATGTATCAAAACAGCAGAAAAAAAAGATAACTTATCAAATAGCATGGAAACGAATGAGAATCCTTCTTTCTTTTACTTGCCGTATCATGTATTTTGGCAACATTAGCCAGTAAGAATTCACACACATCCTACTCTTACATCACTCGGCTAATGCAAATGCTATACTACTAAACCGCGCATGCACCGCGTAAATATTCCTGTGTGAGAAACTTATAATGAATTCTGCGACATCTGAATTGTGTACCTTACGCGAAGTTTCTGTCTGAGGATGGCTGTTAATTGTCTGAGAAGTGTAGCCATCTGTCTTATTGAATATGGAAGCGAACTACACTGCAGGTTATTTGAATTTTTCAATTATGGGTGAAATTTAAATGCTTTAAGCCTGATTGCTCCAGTGGAGAGACATTTTTTAAATTGAGATCGGCTCTCATTGGCAAATACTGTCTAATAATGCTACATTTCGCTGATACTGGCTAATGCTGTCAATATTTGACTGGTACTGCTAACCAACGGATTGATACATACCTAATCCAAATCCAGCCGCCAGAGTGAGCTTCCACCATTAAAAATGGTGCTCAAACCACTCATATTTATCCTGCTTTATATATATTCAAAAAGTTCAATTTTAAATGAAATACTGCAAACAAATTAATTTTGTGAACTGGAAAGAGATAGCAAAAATATGAAAAATTCAAATAGGAATTCAAAAATGAAAAAAGTTATAGCCAATGTCTATGACTCTAGACATCGACTATAACTTTTTGGCTATTAGAGGGGAACATCCCCTACATTGGCTTAACACCGAGCGTTTCTGATAGCATTTCTTGGACTCCATAGCCTAAATAGATGCTCGATCGCTTCCCCGACGTTCTGCTGTAGTACCACTGAATTCAAAAATCAAAATAGAAACCAAAACGAATTCTTTTGTCAAGTTGAAGAAAAAAGCAATCAATAAAAAATATAAAATTATATAAAATAGCTGCAGAAGGTGCAAGTACGTAACATGTGCTAGTCCTAGGTATAACGGGTTGTGTTCAAAGTGAACAGTTACAGTTTGAGGAGGAAGTAAGTCCAAATTGTAAGGAGGAAACCTGTTGCATATTAAGATTTTTTTGAGAATTTTTTTGAGAAATTTTAATGCATTTTGAGAAAATCGTTGGCATTATTACAGATATGTTTGATGCGAGAAATTTGAGAAATTACAATATTTTTGAAAACCTTTTTACTGATATTTGAATTGTGATTAGTAAGAAAATTGACTTTGGAATTAAAGTTTCTTCTTTCGTCGTGGATACCAGTTAAGACCATATTGTTAGCAATGTTTGTTTTTAATTCAAGGAAATCAGCTTGATTATTGTTGTGATTAGTTTTTTTAAAGATTAAATGTGCTAGGGTAAACTTGCTGGCTGATTTCGTGAAAGTTGTTGTAATTGAAGATTATTAAATCATCGATGTGTATCTGAAACCAGTAATATATTAAGAGAAATCAAATTTTTCTTTTCAAAGTAATGCAAGAAAATATTTGCAAAAGCACTTGAAAAACAAGTCCCCAGAGGGAACATTTATACAAAATTTTGCAGTATTCAACCAGTCGTGTTTTTCCATTTTTATACATTGTTCATAGATGTTGTAGAGAAATTCACAGATGTTAAGAATCTGATTATGTGGAATGCTAGTGAAAAGATTTTCAAAATCAAATGTCTCAATGGATTCAAATTTTATCTGTTTTGAGAAGTTCCAAAACTTTGGCATTATTGTTTATGACAATGGCGGATTTGCTGTTGTCAATTTCTTTGAGAATATTATGAATAAATTCGAAGAATGTAAAGCTAATTTTAAGATTGTAGTCATTTGTGTTGCATGTCACAAATATGAATTCAATTGGATTTTTGTGAAATTTTTTCATATATTTGCTATATCTTTCCAATTTACATAATTAATTTGTTTGTGCAGTATTTCATTTAAAAATTGAATTTTTACAATTTTTTTTCACTACACTGCATAGGCCTATATATACATTATACATTATATTACAGCCGCCTATGGCGCTGATATTGGTGAGTTTTGACAAAAAATTTAATTTTCATATAATGTACATTTTTCTATATATATATACACACAAAACCTGTATTATAAGGTTTCACGAGAAGACATTACAAGACTTTCTTTACAGTGCTTAGCGTGGTTACGTCTTACAATCTTTGATAAGTATACTTATTGTTATAATTTTGGAAGGTAATTAATATAATTATATTAGTTTGTAAAATACAAGTTACGTTTTTAGTGAAATGTTGCGTGGTGACTCTTGTGTGTGACTACAATATTTTATATTCCCTATAGGCACACACACATGCACAAATGCCACGAACATATAACAAAATGTTAGGCCCCCCAGGCCTTATAGAGATTACGCAGGAGATAATCAGATTAACTTTATAATCAATTTAAAGATTAACACCAAAACAGGCATTTTCGATTAGAGAGATGTACACGTTTCAGACATTAAAAAAAAATAACTGCTTGCGTTTATTTTTGTAATAGAAACAGTTTTTTGGGTGAGATGGAAACATACGCTTCGTAAAGCGAAATATCAAGGCAATAGATAACCAGGTTTTCTATAAGTGTAGACCTAACTCAGGCCAAAGCTCATTATTGCTGACAATGCCAGCAGATGGCGACTTATCCGAAGATGATGTCACTCCGCTATCCATAACCTGCTATGTATAGCGGAGCACCGTTCAGTGCACACGAGCTCCGACGAAAGATTGGGTTATTCGTTGCCTTTGTAGTCTAGTGCGTTCACCAAGACAGTTAAAGGACGTGGGTTCGATTCCCCGCACATGGCAGTTGAATTTTACCTCTTCCCTAAATATATCTTCGCATGATGCGAAGATATATTCATACAAAACCTTTGTATGAATAGCGGAGAGTGACATCATCTTCGGATTCTCTCTCTCTAGTGTTGCATTTTTTTTGTAAAAAATGTTAACGCATAGTACAAAAAATGCCAAAACTTTGCACCCAAGTCACCCCAGTATACAGTATCACAGAAAATAGACACATCTTCAGAGTGATACTTCTAGACACTGTGCGCTGCTACTACTACTACTACTAAACCATACATGCACCTGGTTCACATTCCACTGCGGAATTCGTAACGAATTGGTACATGCTGGAATTTACGTGTGCGTGTTGTGAACCTGGCATGAAGTTTGTTTCTGTGTAATGCATTTTATGCGTAGTGTGCCATCTGAAATCAATTTTTCTAACCATTGGTTATTTCAACCATTTTTCTAACACTGGTTTCTTTTTTGGTTCCCAACTTCGAGGTGCGAATGCACACACACACACAAGCCGATCTCCCGTTTAAAAAGGTATCGCCAAAGAGGCAGGCCTACCACGTACAATTATTCAATCACTGATCTTCACTCATGGTTAGAAAAATTGATGTTAGATCAAAAAAGTGATTGAACGTGGTAGGCCTGCCTCTTTGGCGAGACTTTTTTAAACGGGAGATCGGCTTGTGTGTGCGTTCGCCCCTCGAAGTTGGGAACCAAAAAAAAAACCAATTTCAACCGACCACCCCGACTGTGGCGACGTTGGGTCTCGATGCGAGTCCGTCACTATGACCATTCGACCACCACAGCGGCTGCTGCTTCTAGACACTGGTAAACCAGAGCAGAGAATTCTTCAACTGAGTCGCATGCACCATCTTCGATCATCAACAGAAGAGAACAGCACCGATATAGTCGCTCTGGGAAGTGCTCAAACTGAAAATAATAATTAACTTAACTAATTAAACTAATTAACAATACTAGTCAACCGTCAAAAAAAACCACCGAGATTTAAATTGGACATCATCGGACATTTTGATCGCTTCCATTAAAACTTCTAGAGCCACCTCCCATTTGAAAAAGGTGCTCTCAGGCAGCAGTTTTGAAGTTTTCAGAGAAGTCACGGCGTCTGTAGAATAAATTGCCAACTTCGAGCTAGTTTATGACTTAGTATCATCGTACCCGAGGCAACTGGAAACCAGACTTTGCATTTATGCAGAAAATATAAGCACGGAAATACATGGAGGAGAAAAAAGTGGCCATACCTTGTTCATAACTTGAAAAATGACTGGCAGGATCGAAGAAGAGAGCCTTCAATCTTAATCATAGACAGGGAATCTAAAAATGATCATTAGGGGGGAAGAAATCATGGCGTTCAAACGAGCAGGGAAAAACAATGCATGTACGTGCTAACGAACCGTGGAGATAAAGAACTGATGGATACCATTAGTAATGCGATCGTTAGTAGCTTTTAATAGCCAAGGGTAGGCTACCTGGTGATTGGGATGATTTAGAGATCCCGGAGAGTTTGGTGGACTCGTACGAGAAGGTCCTGGATAACAAGAGACGCATTTATCTCGAATTCTTCTTCCATCAACAGGAGATCGGACAAAGGATTAAAAGATCCATCTCCTTGTCCTTATCTGCTAACCCTAAATGATCTACTACAATAAATGATCGTGGTCATGCTATTTCCAGAGAAACATGGATTCCAGTAGAATTATATTACGATCGATGAGAGAAGACACTTATTCATTCATTGCATCAGTTTATGCCGAATTAAATTGAGCATGGCATTCCTTAATTTTGGTGTTCATTGTGGACAGTTCTACAAAAACAATTACTAAAGTCCAAAAAGTGCAATTATCATCAAGTATTCATAGTTTTACATCGTTCCCCTTTATGCGAGAATCATGATTATGCAGATTTCCAAAACGTGGGAAATGACGTTTCAATGTTACTCTATCAGTGTCATTTCCCTAAAATGATTTATTACATGCGTTTCAATAGGAGTTAAACATTCGAGTTTCTAGCAGAACTTGGATAGGAGAATGAGGTGATACAGCCAGCTGAAAAACCAAAAAAAGTTAAAATTTGTACATTCATGCTTCTGGCATCGGATGGGGGGGGGGGGAGCACACATAACTTCGAACTTCTCCTATGGAAAGACTTTTGATCATCCTACATCAATTGGAAAACAGGCTTAGGAAACCCTTGAGTTGCGCATTCAAAAACACGTCCCTCATATTTCAACCCCTTAACGATCAGGGACGACCGTTCTCCCGATCAGAGACGAGATATCTCGTCCAAACGCAAATAAAAGAAATTCCTTCCAGCTTTTTCTGTTTCTTTTTACCTCTTTCCCCAATCATCGCGAAGCTCCATTGTTACTCTAGGAACGGAAGTTGTTTTTTGCCTTCCCTACGTTCTTTCTATACTCCTGTTTAGTGATTTCCCCCTCCCCCAATATATAATATAATGTATCTTCCTAGTTTTCTATATATAAGAGAGAGAAAGAGAAAGAATAGGGATGGTGAGAAAAAGAAGGTGAGAACGGAAGTGAAGTACTTTAAGATACACATTAATCTTTCTTCCTCCCCCCCCCATCTAATTCGAACATACGAATAAGGTAACCAGTTTTATCGCCGATATCTCAAACACAGAACATGTCTTGATTGTGGCATTGTGTGTGTGTGTGTGTAAACTCGAGATTTCAGGACAGAAATGTAGAAACAAAATTCTAAAGCAAATATAGGACAAGGAGACATGGCAAAAGTTTAAACCACACTTAAAAACTTTCTTCTAAAAACAATCAATGCTTTATTGACTTCATTTCCCTTGTGAGAGCGAGATATTTCGTCTTAGAGTAGATGGGAAAAATATATCTCAGCGCCCTCTCGTTTCTTTTCCTCTCATCCCTTTCAGACCCGAGCATCTTTTTTTTTTTTTTGTAATTTTCAAGTTTTTTTTTTTGCATTTTTGATATTCGGAAAATGCATTAAAAACATAAATGTCATGAAATCTTTATTTTTTTCAATTTTTGTTTGTGAATAAAAATAATTCACTTCCTTCAAATTTTTTTCAGCCAAGATATGGCAGAGTATATTCTTCATCTTTACATACAATTTCTTCCAGAATATTATTGCTAAATTTTACGCAATAAATCACACTTTTCCCGGAGACAGTTTCTCCTGGAAACGACATCTTGAAAAAACCCCTGAAAGTTCAACGTTAAGAGCTGCCCTCTGGCGGAAAGCCTACCGAAGTTAATATTCATCATATTCTCAACTCAATACTTTTCGATCCTTTAAACCAGGGCGTAACTCCCTGGAGGACAAAAGAAAAAGAAAAATGACAGTGGCAATAAACAACACACATTTGTGCATGCAAGGTTTGAAACGGTTATAAGGACGATTCATTGGCAACCCTATGAATGGAAGTTTGAAGTTTGTTTTTTTTATGTGTCTAGTACCCTTTTTCCTCTCGTTCTCTCATCTAGCTTTAGCCTTGTGTAAATCATTATTGTGAAATGATACTCGTATCAGAACGAAAAGGTTATAGTTTAATGAGTAAACTATATGTAAGACGTATGCAGATAATGAAGCGAAAATCGACTCATTTTTCCCCCCAAATGTACAAAGATGTAAGTTTGAGATTTATCGCTTATATTCCAACTATATATCAAAATTTGTTACCAACAACTCGTAAGTACAGTCGAATCTCGTTATAACGAGCTCAAAGAGACCAGAGGAATGACTTCGCTGTAACGAAATTTCGTTACAAAGGAATCCCAGGTTTATACATTGTTCGTATGTTAAATTACCTGTTGGATTTGAAAAGTTTTCGCTAAAACGAGATTTTCGCTATATCGACATTCGTTAAAACGCGATTCGACTGTATTTTACGCTGTCATTCCTAGGGCTACTTTTGCGTAACTACCAAATTTGGGGAATGAGAATCCGCGCGGATCCAAATTCCGTACAAAAATAAATGTAAAAGATATCTTTTAAAACATTTTAGGGATTTTTCATTAGTGAAAGGGAAATTTTAGGGATATTTTTCTGTTGCAAAAACCGTGGCACCGTCCAAGCCATCACCAACCATGGCCAACACAAGTAGGTTAAAGTCCTTAGGTTAAATTTTCCTCTCATAAATCAAATCTCGCAAACCAAAAAATCTCCTTCCGGCCCGAAACAGGACATATGGATAAAGCAGATACAACGCGATCGTGCCAATTTAAGATTTCGAAAGGCCAAATTGACGCTTGTTGATTGGCGAATTTTATGTTCTCTCCCCGAAAATGAAATATTCTTTGTGATTTGACGAAATGGCGACAATTTACACAACGCTTATGAAATAACAGTTTTTTACAATCACAGGGAAAATTCGGGAGATAAAATAATTTTTCGGGAGGCAGTGAGATAGAGTAGAAATTCCGGAACCTCCCGGAAAATCCGGGGGACTTGGCAGCTATGTTTTAAGACCTCCTCTTCCCCTTCACTTTTTTTTAGCGCCATTGCCTGAAATACCAGCTGGCAATGAACATGAAAATCATTTGCTACCTAAAGTAAAATTTCGAGAGTAGTTTTATGACGCGTGTGTTACGTCTTTTTCACCCTTTTCCTTCTGGCGACAGATGTTTAGGACACCCTAGTGCCTCATCCTAAAATAAGGTGGGAAGTACCAATCATATGAAAGAAATCGCACACGGCTTTCCCTGATATAGTCGCGGATATAAACATGATTTTCTTATCTACACCAACCAAAACTCCACAGAATTGCTTAGCTTCCATGGTATAAAATATAGGTTTTTCACACATGCGCACATTCCTTCCAATAGGATTGCCAATCCATATATTGGTAGATAAAGTATGTGCACTCACATTCATAAATACATTTAAACTTTTGTTGATGGATTTTTTTCGCTTGACATTCATCCCCAAAATGATCAATCATTCATTTGAAGTAATATCCGATAAATAATTATAGCCTAATTTTAGTGAATGAGTACAAACACAGAAGAGCGTGAAAAAAAAAATATTTTCCTACGGTACACTACACTAATTACCATACTCATTCATGGAATTTTTCCCTGCTCGGTATAGGGATCCATTGTGAGAATCGGAATACGCAAACGCTTTAAAGATAATACTACGAGTTATATGGATGTATTAATACGCTGACTCACAATACCGATGATATTAATGACGGTAAAAAAAAAGAAGAAAATGAAATATTTCTTTTGTTCGAGAATACGTCCTCGTACTAACGCGTGTTAATCAATTTTTCCTCATTAAGCTTTCATTCGAATTATAACGTGAAACGAGAAAAAAATATAAGAAGCGTTTGTTTCTCCCATAAGCAGCTCATTAAATGGAAAGCATTCTCTCTTTCTCTCTGACTTTTAATTAAAATTCCTCACTTTGTCTTTTCCAAAAAGCATAAGATTATGGCCCTTTTTTCTTGCATTTTATTTTTAATATTAAATCTGTTTTACGTACTTATGTGAAAAAAAGAAATATTTAATCATTTAAATTTTTTTTCTAATATTTTTGATCTATTCATATCCTTGATTACATGCCGATCCCTAAAAAAAAATTATGCTCCAACTATTATATAATTTAATATTTATCTTCTGTATTTTTAGAAGGGTGATCTTCAAAATCCTTATTAATCATGGTTAATATTTTTGAAAATATTAACCGTCATTGATATGACGTATATCCTTAGTCGTAGGGATTTTGGTGAGTGTTATAGTTTTGTGTAAGGAAGTTTGTCTTCGCAAAAAAGCAGCGTTGAATGGGTCACTTAATATCAACATGCAGCCATATATTTTTCATATTTGGAGTGAGTGTGTAACGGCCCCATCCCCATGCCGAGAGAGAGTTCGAAAACGCGACTACCCGACGAACCCTGATGATCACTCTCTCTCTCTGCCGAAAAACCCTCGTGTGTTTTCACACCAAGTCGATGGAAACTCCTTCTATCGGTTAAAAGCAATCGCCTGATATCTATCAAGGCTCAGAGGCACATGCATGAAAACGTGACTTCTATTCTGAGAGAAATATGCTCATGTTGCGCAATCTTGTACGTATCTCAGTACAAGAAAAATGCGTTGTAGAATTATTGGCGGGGGGAAAAACTGAAAAGTGTTGCTTTAATGAATCTGTGTGTAACGGTACGGTTTTGCTATGGGGGAAGAGAGAGAGAGAGAGAGAAAGCGATCGTATGACAAGTGTTTTGTGTGATGGGATTTGGTTGAGTGAATCACTAACGAGAAACATCTAATCACCAAACTTTCATGCATTTGTGATCTTCAGAGGAGACATTAAGAAAACGTTAGTTTTTTTTAATTTTACTTCTTGTTCCTCAAAAAATATGAATACAGTAAAACCTCGATAAGTCGCCACTTCATGTTATTGAAAAATTATGACGGCTTAAGCGGAGCGACGACTTATACGAAGTGTAATCAGTTTCAATGCGCACTATTGTGAAAATCGCATAAATTCAAAGTAATATAACATTTATTGAAATATGAATTAAAACTACAATATTAATAAAATTTATAGATTGCAAAAGAAAAAATATTGAAATTTTTATGTTTTTAGAGCTCATATTACTTAACGTATTGTGCAAAACTTATACTCTGGTACATTTTGATTTATAATAGTAGTTTTTAATTTTTAGACTAATCACAGAGCAACTGTTATAGAAAAGTTAACTTTTCTTTACAACACAAAACGACTTTCTTTTTCCTTCTTTCAAACCGAGCACAACTCAGGTCTATCACCATCTAGGGGCGATGTACTACCTAGTGACTTGTGCCGGAAGTGTAACTGTGTGTGTACCTAACAGTCTGAGTGTGTATGCAGTGTTGTGTTTGATTTTTGAATGATGTCATCTATATTTCAGAAGTGAAGTGAGTGATGTGTTATGATTGAATCACATTTGAACTGTTTGTAGGTCTGTTGCTCGCTGTCGCGAGACTTTTTAAAGGGAAGATCGGCTCGCATTTGCTTCTTGAAGTTGGGAACCACAGACAACCAACTTCAGCCGACCACCACTGTGGCGACGGTGGGTGTTCGAACCCTGGACCTCGCGACGCGAGTCCGTCACTATGACCACTCGACCACCACGGCGGCACAACAAAACTACTGCACATTAATTTTACATATACATGGAATTTAATTTTTGTGTTTCAATTCTTTATCAGTAGTTCAAAATACAACTACAGTCGAATCCCGTTATAGCGAACTGCAAGAGACAGGAGGAATCAGTTTGTAATAACGAAATTTCGTTATAACGGAATTCCAGGTTTCTGCATTTTTTTCTATGTAAACTTATCTGGAGGATTAGGAAAGTGTTCGTTATATATATATATCTATATATTTATATATATATACTACACTGCTGGCCACCGTAAATGCAACACCCTGAAGGAAGCATGCAAATAATATGAAATTTACAACATGCATTAGCGGAGGTGAGATATGCAAATGATTAGAATTTCAGCGCAGACGCACATCACGCGCGCCTGTGGCGCCACTTCAAAGCGCTATTTAAGGCTTGGAGATTTCGACGATTTGAAGTACGGCAATTGTGTTTTTCTTGTGGTTTTTTCAAAAAAACGATCAATTATGCCTCGTAGAAAACAGCGATCATCTTTTGATCAAGTATCCGAGTTCGACAGAGGAAGGATAGTGGCCTACCGAGATTGTGGATTATCTTTCAGGGAAATCGGTAGTCGTGTTGGACGAAACCAAACAACTGTAATGCGGATATGTGATCGTTGGATGCAGGAGGGTACGACGGACCGACGTGTTCGATCGCATCCACCTCAGTGCACCACTTCACGTGATGACAGGCGTATTGTGCGTATGGCAGTGACGGATCGCTCAGCCACATCACGAACCATAGCACAGCACATTCAGTCTGTACCGCATCATCCAGTGTCTGCGCGTACCATTCGACGCCGTTTACAGCAGAGTGGTCTGTCCGCAAGACGTCCATTGCTTCGTCTACCCTTGACGCAGAACCACAGACGTCTCCGCCGCCAATGGTGCGATGAAAGAAGGATGTGGACGGCACAATGGAATGAAATTGTCTTTACTGACGAGTCACGCTTCTGTCTGCAACACCACGATGGTCGGATTCGAGTCTGTAGACACCGTGGAGAGAGGATGCTGAACAGCTGCGTTATGCACCGCCACACTGGTCCTGCACCGGGTATTATGGTATGGGGCGGTATTGGATATCACTCTCGCACTCCTCTAGTACGCATTGCCGGTACTTTAAAAAGCCAGCGCTACATCTCCGAGGTGTTGGAGCCAGTGGTCCTTCCTTACCTTCAGGGCTTGCCCACAGCCATATTTCAACAGGATAATGCGCGACCACACGTGGCACGCATTGTCCAAAGTTTCTTCGTCAATCGCCAGATTGAATTGCTTCCCTGGCCAGCTCGCTCTCCGGATCTTTCGCCGATAGAAAACATGTGGTCCATGGTTGCTCAACGATTGACCCAGATTACATCCCCAGCTGCCACACCAGATCAACTTTGGCAACGCGTGGAAGCTGCTTGGTCTGCTGTACCCCAAGAACACATCCAAAGTTTCTTTGAATCAATGCCGAGGCGTGTGGCAGCGGTGATCTCCAACAATGGCGGCTACTCTGGCTACTGATTTTGGCAGGAACCACACTTCACAGAAGTCTATAAATTTAATCATTTGATGCTTGGTCAACATGTTATCTACAAAATAAATATTGTTGCGATATCTCTTGTCTTTCTTGGTGTTGCAATTTGGGTGGCCAGCAGTGTATATAGCTATAACGGTATTCGTTGAAACGGGACTCAACTGTACAAGGTAACCTCGAACACAGGGTCCACTTTCAGAGCCTGGGGTAGGGAAAATCACACATTAGAACATCTAAACTTTAGAAAAAATATCTGATTTTTCAACAAAGATAATGTGTTTAAATTAGAAGTCCTTAACTATTGGGAAACTTTCAGAAATCAGGTCTAGCTCGAATAGTCCCTAACGTTTCAAAAACTTTGGTCGGTAAATGAACTTCCCCATAACTCTCGTTACTTGAACTGTTCCTTTTTGGTACATACTTTTATGGTGATTTCTAAACATAATGGCTGTTAACAAGCTATATTTTTTAAAGGAAGCCACTGTTCCTCTCTCTCTCAAACTTTTTCATCGTGGCGAGTTAAAAGAAATTAGTGATGAGTAAACGGGGATTTAATGACCACGGAGGAGGGCTCACCTGAGCCAACAAGCCAACGAGGGAAGACGCGTGGTCCAGAACCTGGCCTGGTCACGGCGGAGGCTCACTCGAGCCAACACGCCAATGAGGGAAAACGTGGTTCAGGACCTGGCGCTTGGCCACAGAGAGCAACAAAGGGCTCAAGCTTAATAGAGCTACAAAGACACCAGAAGAGCTCATCGAAATAAATTGTATAACAAATATTTAAACCTGTATATACTTTTTTTTAAATAATGTGTTTTAATATTCATGTATTATATGTGCATAATAAAACACCCGACATCGCCCAGCCCCCTCATCCGGGGCAATGGATAAAATTGACAATGGTCGATAGAGCTTGGGCGGTGCACGGTATGAAATGAAAATGAAATGTCTATGAAAGCTGGAGAGACCTGAAGAAAACCCGTGACTTGACCGGAGTGACGATTTATTAGGGTGGCGACTTAACGAGGTTTTATTGTAGTTACTTTTTATAATTTATTCTAAGAGGGATGAAAGGAATGTGACGCAGTTACGAAAAACATTTATTGTGTACCCACGCTGAGTTGGCCTCTGGCTACATCATGAAACGTCACGCGCGGCGAGCGATCCCGTTTATCTTCTTTCGGTGAAAAGGATCAGGTTGGCATTTTCCGTCGGCGTCTTTGGCGCTATTTTAGTGAGTTTTTTCCCCCCGTTTCCTCTCCTTGGAAAATGAATCCTCCCTTCGCGCTTCCAGGTCAAAGGCCAACTCAGTATAGGCATACAATACCTTCAAAATACACAGTAAAGGAATCGAAGTCAAATAACCAATGTGGTAAATCATTTCATTTGATTGACTTCCAGGCGCAGCCCCCCCCCCCAAAATGGAAATTTTCAAGCGAATACAAATTTGTCAACACAGCAAATTATAGAGGAAAAATACACATCGTTTGTTTTCTTTCTTTTTTTAATGTTATCATGTGCGTGTGTAAAATATTTTTCGCTCTCATCTCATCTTTTAAGAAAGCTTTTCCATCCCAGACCTGTGTGATCCAACAAAGATTTTATCTATAAGAAATCGATTTCAAGCTTCATTCGTGTTCAGACACTTTTGAATACACGTATCTATAAGGTTAAAGGTGGTGTCTACTGTCGAATTTTCCGTATATTCACGTGAAAACGATGACAAAGTTACGGTATGAATTCGTGTCTTTTTTTGTTTCCTTTTTTCTAACCTCGAACCGGATTGTTGGTTTCCATGGTTGGAGGGAGAAAAAAAATAACCACATATATGTAATGGTCTCTAACACCGTGCTTGATATTATGGTTCTTCGCAGTGCTGCCTGGAATATATATATATATAAAAAAAACAGTCAGGCCCGGGAGTTTGTCACTTAGTAGAAAGGCTGACAACGTCGTTCTCTGCGGGAAATGCATCAACTACCCACATGTTTTTGCGGGGGATATGTGGAGCTTGGGCTCTTACTTATACTCTTTATTCTCTTCCACCATCTGACTTCACTTTGTGGTGTTGTTGTCGTTGTAGTAGTACAGTAAAGGCCTTTTCCTACTTTTTTTTTTTTTGCTTTATATATACAGAGACTATCTCGGTAGGTATTTTGGTAGCTAGGGATAAAATAACGACATTTCCTAGTGTCCCTGCTGTGAAGGAGTCCATTTCGCTATGTTGCTGGAAAATCCTCAGAGTTAGTGACTTGTTACACGATTCGCGTGTAAGGCGGGGGCTTGAAATATTCCCCACGAGCCCTTTGCCGCTGATCCAGAGAAGTCAGCGTTACTCATGTTTATATATATATATATATAGATATAAGCTTTCATATATGTCGCGTGTTGTAGTTATTATTTCCCACGCCCATCCGGAGTTCATATAACCGTTGCCGATAGTTAGTTTCGGAATCGGAATAAGCCGTAGCTTTTATTAGACGCGGTGCAACCTCGGAACAACGGCCACTAACGGCGGGACCGAGCAAATGTTGCCGTTGTTAAGAGGTTCGGTATTTCTGAGACATATATTAAATTTTACTGATTGCTTGTAGGGAGATTTGTAACAAAACCGTACTGTAATGAATCAGAATATGCTGTTTTGTAGCACGTGCCATCTATTTTGCACTGGCGATGCGTAATTTTTTTCATGAAGGACTTTACTCTTGATTATTTATTGTTAAATATGATTCAAAATTTTCAAAAGGAAAGTGCGTACAGATACTCAGTAATCCTTGTGTATGTCCTGGGACATGCATTCATCAAATCAGATTCATCCTCCGATGAAATCAGCGATTTTTGTTTTTCACTAAAAAGGCAGTATTTTCAATCAGTGCTTTCTCCGGGTGCTTATAAACAAACGCTACATTCCAAGCTACATTATAGAAATTTAGCGCATCGTGATTGGCCGAAATGAGTGATGAACCATTTCGTCACTCAGTGAAATCTTTTCTGGTGACGTTTAAAAATAGCTACACTTTATTGTGCTTGAACCCGACATCCCCAGTTGCAGTAATGCTTCGAGCACAGGGCACACGTACCGAAAGTTATGCGTTGGATTCCCTCTCAACCTATAAGCGGTTTTTTCCCCTCATCATTGCGATCATTGAATTGATTCACTAAAAAATTCTTTCATTTTTTTTTTCTAATTTAATCAAATGCTGTTCAGGGGAATGAAGATGATCACGAGACGTCATTATTGTCAAGCTGGGCACTGCTATCATTTATTGTTTCACTAAAAAAATGCTTTCATTTTTCGTCAATGAACTTCGAAATTCAGTTTCACCAAAATGTCCGCCCTCGTGACGTTTTGTTATCTTTCTTTGCTCGTAATAACCAATCCCCGGCGTTCTAATGCCTCTTGTGTTACTAAGAATATAAGGACTGTAATTACGCTACCGGGCGCTCTTGGTCAAACGGCGTGGAAAACAGCCCCCCCCCCCCACTATGACATAGCACTCACCCTAATTTCTGATTTGTTCTTTCTAAAACGCGTATATATGTATATAGTGCACCCGTTAGCATCTACTAGAGGGGGAGGGAGTCTCAGCTCTGCGGACCAGTGCCGTCCTAATGCATGTGCCCGGAGGGGGCCTCAAGAGAACAGGGGCCTTCACAAAAATGAGTTGAAATTTTCGAGTATACATGTAAATTTGCCTGGTGGGGCCGCAGATAAAATCGCTTAGCCCGGGGGGGGGGAGCCTATGGTGCTCTTTAGACGGCCCTGATGCAGACCACATTTTGGAAACCATTGGCGTAGGAATAGATAGATAGATAGATAGATAGATATAGATAGATAGATAGATAGATAGATAGATATAGATAGATAGATAGACCCATAGATATTTTTATGTTCGAAGGCCTCAAGGAAGGAATAACTCCTTCATGGGAAACTAAAAAAAAAATGCTTCGTTTTTCTTTCATTTTAATTTTCAGAAGTGGCCGTTATTTGGAAATCGTTGTTAGGAGGTAAACCTTAATGTTAATCCAATGGGGTACGTTCTGTTCCAAGAAAATGTGACCGTTGTGTAGAGGTTACCTTTTTTTCCAGAGGTGACCGTTATGGGAGGTTTCACTGCATAATAGACGACTTGTGATTTGGCGGTGTTTGGTGAACATTAAAAGCTAAAAGCACCAGCAATACAGTTCGTCTGATGAATTCTTAAATAGTTTTAAAATGAATATATATCATCAAATTTGAACGCGGTTTGCGAAAAAGTTATTCTCATGAAGAGCGATTATTTTCCAATACAGAAAATATTAGTTCAAATAAACGCCGACAGATGATGCTGCAAGAAAGCAAACCACTGGAAATATGAAAAAATCCGAGTCCTATAAAATGCAAGTTGTACGATTAACATATAATTTTTGAATTCGCCCGTTAATGGTTGCTTCTGTAAAGTTTTCATCGGTGATGTTGACATTGGTGGATGAAGCACTATATGTGAAGTTATATTTTACCTCAACCACGGATCCCCAGTGGAAGTTTTACGAGCGTTTCGAAAACAGAAGAGATTGAAGAAAGGCTCAGGTCCAGTCACAACTGGCGGACATATGTGCAGTGCCTTCTCCGACAAATATTTGAACTTTTTTTCTATACCAAAAAAAAAATCTCTTCTTCCTGAGAATAACTATTTCTCAGAACCTACTTTTGCATTGCTAGAACAGATGTACGTCAATCAAAGTGTCCTTAAATCATTTTTTGTAGACATGACGCTATTGTTAAACACATAACATTCCACTGTACCAATCAATTGTGGATAATAAAAAAGCTCCAGCCGAGTTTGTGGGACTCGAACGGGCAACGGCATATAACATTAATGCATTAAATGTTCTGGTTGCAATTGAAATGTGTGGCAACATGTTATGTTAGGTTGCGATTCCCTAATATGCATTTGTTAGGGATTAGGGATTATTATATCAGAAATTAGGGTGAGTTCCTATGTCATAGTCTGGGGGGGGGGTGTGTTTTCCACGCCGTTTGACCAAGGGTGCCCGGGTAGGGTAATTACAGTCCCTATATTCTTAGTAACACAACAGGCATTAACACTCCGGGGATTGGTTATTACGAGCAAGAACGATAACAAAACGTCACGAGGGCGGACATTTTGGCGAAACTGAATTTCGAAGTTCATTGACAAAAAATGAAAGCATTTTTAGTGAAACAATAAATGATAGCAGTGTCCAGCTTGACAGCTCTTTGTTGCACAGATAAGGACCCTAGAAAGGCCCTTTCAAATTTACAAGAAACTGGTCGAGCGCTGGTGTGTGCGAAACCAGTTGAACTGAATGCAGATAAGACTAAGTTCATGTGGTTCACGAACAAAACATTACTACCACAACAGGCATTTATAGAGGTGCAAGGAATTATTGTCAACCCTGTCACTCACAATAATAGACACAAGAAATCCGCTATAACACGGAAGTTAAAATTCCATCCTAGAAACGTACGACACCTAATTTAAATTACAAGAAAATTTCAACTTGCAGCGCCTTATAACCAACAAATACACTAATTCTAAATTCGAATCATCAAAAAATAAATTTTTCTCAATTAATAATTCAAAAAATTCCAATCATTTACTAACAGTTTTTTTTTTAAATAAGAAAAATCTCGGAACCAGAACAGATTTTGTCCGAACAAAAATCTGTTCCCATAGAAATAAACCATTACTTTTATAACCGGCGATAAAATTTAAGTGGGAATAAAACCAAAAAGACTGAATTTATCGAGCCAAAAACAAAAAGAGGAAAAACAACAGAAAACAGCCAGACTAAGCAAGGATTAAAAGGCCAAAGAAAGAGCCAAATCGATTGCAGATTCAGATTCCGCCTTCTGTCCAATGTCCATCTCTTGGCTATCTTTACTCTTTTTTTTGGTATCTAAAGCTCTACAGTTTCCGCCGCCTCCACGCTTTTGTGCAAACAGTATACACTGAAAACCCGCAACACATATATAGGCCTATAGATATAAATGGTGTGCCATTCCCTATTTCTTTCTTGGTTTTTTCTCCCTCGGCCCTTTTAATATTTGAAACTCTTCTCGACGAAATCCTGTTCCTATCGCTTTAAGGATTTAAGTTGTGAGTCCCCCTTAACGTTGATATCTATCTTTGATATCGTCCGTTTTTTCTTTCCTTTTCCTGATATTTATTTTATTTCGTCTCTTATCCGAAACCCATTTTTACTGTTTCTTTTTCGAGAGCGTATGCAGTAGTAGTAGTAGCACCAGCGGAAAATTTTCGCTTCTTGGACAGTTGTTCGGTTTTTTTTGTTTCGATTCGCTTTAATGGATCCCGTATCAAGCTCTCGGGTAGAAGAATCAAAGCGTCAAGACCAGGAAGAAAGACTATGGAGAGTGTGAATGAAACAATATAAAAATTGTAGCTGTCAAATATACATGGTGCGTAGCTAACTCCCCCCTTACCGCGAATTACTAGTAAACCGTTGATCCTAGAGCTCAACCCATGGGCCAGCGCGGGGGGCGCAAATGTGGTCCTCGGAGTGGTCTGATGTGATAGGCGACCTCGAATCAGATTTTATGAAAATGAATTTATGTGGGCACATTACGAGATCCCTTAATATACCCGCGTCGTTGTTCCACATCAATTGAGAGGAGTCCGGCATATATTCCGATATCCCTTCACTGACCCGCAGCGCATTTACAGACCACTCAAGCGACTTGGCCACATTTACAAACCCCTAAAGTAACCTGGGCACATCTAAGAATCTTTAAAGTGGCATGGGAAGCTGTTCCAGATCCATAAAGTGCCCGTGGCACATTTCCTGATCGCTTAAGCAGTTGTCGACACGTTTACAGATCACTTAACATGTAGCATAGTTCCACATCTCTTACACAACCCGTGGCCCATTTATAGATCACGTAAATGGCCCACGACACGTTTTCAAACCAATGAAGTAGCCCGCACTCTCCACAAGGTTAAGCATCCTTGTCCCATAGGCATTCTTACAAGTATAAAAAAAATTTCAAGTACCATGTAGACCTGAGATACGTCATTCATTTTACAAGGGGTTGTATAGTTATTAAAATAAAATAATTTTGTATACAGACACCCTGTGCTCAAAAACCCAGTTAAAAAAGTTGTTTTCCGGTCTCTCCTTTGGCCAAGAATTGGAAGTATGCCTCTAGAATCAACGGTTCGGCAGTAAAATGCGTCTACTAGGGGAATTATGGAATAACCCTTTATATATTTTGTTCAAGCTGCAATAAATGGGTAGGTCTCCTGGAGGAACGCGTGTCCCCTAAGACAATGTACGTTTCTCAGCGTTTCTCAACCTATAGTCCGCGACGATAGCATAGGTGGGTCCGCAAACAGACTTGAAAAATCTATTCACCCGTTGCAATTGATATTAGTATTATCCATATGATTCAAATAAAATTATGCCTTTATACTCATGTTCACCATACATCATCGAGGGGAATGCAGAAAATTGCGATCTGAAATACGAGGGTATATCATTGGATTTTGCCAAATAACTGCAACTTATTGCTTTAGATGCGATTTGTTAATTACTGCTGAAATTGCAGAAGGGTGTGGAAAGACAGGGCTGCTAAATATCGCAGTTATCTACAAATCTTATCATCAACAAAAATTTATACCTCACGGGAAAAAAAAAAATTCAAATGATCTGATGACCATATTTCATCGAGAAAAATAAGGTAAACTGAGACCTTAAATAATTATCCGTAAAATACGGGACATCACAAATTATAATCAAAAAACATTGCCAAAAGTAGGCACAATCGCCGATCATAATTAAAATTGCTGAAAAATTGCGAGACAAAACGCTAAATCTGAGAAATATTAGAGATGAATAATATATTTGTAATTTTTGCCATATTTATCATAATATAATTTTATTATGAAAACGCTGCATGTGTGCGTGTATGTATTACGACTTTAATAAGAATTACAAATACAAATAAGTATCGTTGAATAAACGGGACAAATGCTTAACTAAGCTAACGGAAATTACAGTCATGTCCCGTAATACGGGACACAATTGGTCCGTCAAATTGCTTCAGACATTATACTACTCCTTATTTTCAGAGAGGTTGAGAAACACTGACCTAATATGGCAAAGCATGGGTGTCTCTCGGTTCCCACCACTATTATTAGTTTGACCATATTTCATTGAGAAAACTACTGTAGATTGGCATCATAAACTAACACGGTACATCAACAACTCTCTCAGAAAAATGTTGCCAATTATTGCTAATAAATAACTCTCGGTTGGAAATCTTATGCTGCAGCAGGTGATGCAGAAACAGTAAACTCAGGGGATTGTGAAGGGCGTTATACCAACACCTTCTATAGATAGAAGGCCTCCGCAGTCTGCTTGTGCCGTCAGTAAGTAGTCCATTTTCCCTCAGAATATTCAGGGGAAAAAGATTCCCTGCTCATGCCAGTATCATCGTTGTGAAGAAAAGAAATGATCGGGCTCAGAATTGGCGATTTCTATGCCCCCACATCCAATCACTATTCGGTATTTGTGAGCCAATGAGGAAGGTTCACCGCCAAAATGAGAAGAAACGAAATAGGATGTTGTGTTCCAAAATGTGGCAAACTTGCTAAGTATGACGTTCATGGCAAACAGTGCAGAGGCCTTCTATCTCCAGGAGGTGCTGGTTATACCCGTTCAAATACCACCAATTTCAGACATTACATATGCTCACCGTTTATCGAATAAAAAAATATATAAAAATTCACTGATAGGTGATGCTGCCACTCTTTATTCCGTAAAACACTACCCATCACTAAAATCACACTGGGAAAAAAAAAATCTCGATTTCAACAAATTGAAAAAAAATGATAAATTTAAAACCAATTATAAAATGTTAACATGAAAAATACTCTTTTTAGAAAGATCTTCAAAATATCCACGGACTATATATATATACTCTCGTAACAACACCGAACACACACACGCAACGCGATGAAGAAACAACCATCAAACAATTTGTGAAGTTGTTATCTCTTAACCCTGATACTTTTTTATCCTCATAGGGCATATACGTTAGAGTTGTCTGAAGATATTTTACTTGATAATTTTTTTCTTCTTCTTATACATCAGACTTTTTAGTTCCAATTTGTAAAGATAACAAGTAATAATAATAAAAAAAAAACTTTTAAAAAAATCAATTTTTTTTTTCTGAGAATTGACGGGATTCTCTGAAAGAAGAAGGAAAAAAAAAAACTAAACTCTTTTATCTCTCAGTAGGAACCATTTTTATTTTGTCAGAAGTTTCTCGTAGCCTCAGAGCGAGCTGCTGTCTCTCTCGTCTCAAGAACGTATCTGACAGCTTCAGTTTCAAGCAGAGATTGGAAGTATTTCTGCTGTTGTGTTGTTATATATATTGTTGTTTTTTTTTTTTATTGTTATTCAACAAAATGAAGAATTCTCAATGTTTCTCGATTCTGAGAAAGGTAGGGGGGGGGGGGAAATTAATCATTTTCTCTGTGTGTTAAAGAATTCATTGCCTCCAGTTCGAACAAATCGACAGCGAAAAATAATCGGGAAGACCATTTTCAGTGAAATTCCATACTTTCAAGATCAATGCCGATGTGAACGAATTAATTATCGAAATTTCTAGATTGCTCAATTATCCTCCTAGCAGGGACACCGGAACGTATATGCTTACGTTGCTAAAGCAACGCCAATTATCATTCAAATATAGCTCATCCTCCCTCCCCCCAGTTCGGGCGATGGGAGATTTACCAAAAACGGGACATTTCTGTTGAATGCGTGTCGTATGGTCTTCATACATATCCAAGTGAACATTGTTTATTACTCGAGCACTACCAAACATTTTTGACTTCCGGCGTCCCTGCCTCCTAGTTAGCAAGAAGTATTTGCGACAATGATGAAACTACAGGGTGTACATAAATGAATATCCAAACTTTGCGCAGGACTATTGAAAGAAAACTAAACAACGTGACATCGGACAACATTCGACGCGAAGTGACTTACCTAAACCTATTTTCGTAGTTACAGGATTATAAGACCCATTTGAAGATCCACATACTTATAAATGGTGTTCTGTTAATGGACTGAAAAACTCAGAGGGTTATTAGTAGGCATCAAGAGGAACAAACATTGCAACGGAACGTGGATAGTGTCGCAAACCACGTTGAGAGGGTGAGAATCGCGAAAAACGCATGCAGGCTGTGAGTCCAGAGGAGACGAAAGGTGGATGTCAGTTAATCGCTGAATGCGTTCGTCGGTTCGCTCACCATATCCGACGTAAGCAGCGTCGCAAAACGCATGCGCTGGGGTAGGATCACGCGCTGCAGACGACGAAACGGACATCAAAAGCATACCTGGTATCTTCGAGCTCGTCCGGGAATCGTTTCTACGTCGCTGTAGACCGCGCAATCACGTCAGCGATCGCCCCTTCCGACAACTCTTGTAATAATTTATCAAATAAATCATTTTGTGGTTATTATTGTAATTTTTGTCGTACCAGCGTGACGTCGAAACCTGCACGCGTTTTTCGCGATCTTCACACTCTCAACGTGGTTTGCGACCCCATCCATGTTCCATCGCAATTTTTGTTCCTCTTGATACCTACTAACAACCATCCGAGTTTGTCGGTCCATTAACAGAACACACTCTGTATATATAAAATCATTTTTTTTCTATCTGTTAGTTTTCTATTATCAGGTTTTGTTCCCCTTTTACAGATTCCGTGAGGTCCAGTTCATTTTAAAATATGTCAGTAACAAAAAATCAGTAAGTGGGTGCTTCTAAAAGACGCAATACATCATTCCATTAACTGCTACGAAGTATTTATGTTGTTATCTCTCTATATATAAGAAGATCTGATACCAGGAAAAAAGAAAAGTTCTCCAAACTCTGTCCAAGATACACCTCAAGGGCTTACAGCGTGTGCGATTCATTGAGAATCTGCAATATATACTTCTTAATTGAGTTCGAAATTGAGTTTTCTATCCACTTGCCTCGGATAATGTTTATTATTATTATTATTTTTTTTTTGGGTGTTTCCTCTCCTAAATTTTTGGTTTTTTCCACCTCCCCATAAAAACCCACGTGAGGTAACTGCGACTTTATTGTTTGCAGGTAATTAAATGTCGAAAAAAAAAATCCGGACGTAAATGCGGTCGGTCATTAACTCATGTTGAAATTAATAGGCTTCACCAAATTATTCCCCCGATAATAATTACATTCAGGTGAAGGAGAATTAAGGAATTTTCTTCAGGAGGATGAAAAGAGCTCTTCTTTACACTTTATCGACAATTTTACACTTTTTTTTTATGAAATAAAATATTTTTTGATATTCGGATATCCGTAGAAAATGTCTTCTTTCCTCAAAAAAAAACTGTATATAAGTATTTTTTTGTTTTCATATAAATGTAATCATAATAATCTTCTTGAAAGCTAATAGTTCTTAGTTTTCTAAGTGCCTAGCACCATGTTGAATTTTTTTTTCCACATTTGGAATTATCTTGAAAGTAAAACCCTCGATATTATATAGCTTTTTAACCCCCTTCTCTGTTAGACGGGAAAAAAAAGCAAACTCTTATCAACACTCTTTCGGCCGTCAACTCGAGGTAGCCCTACGAACAGATTGAAAGGGGAAATTTCTTTTTCCATTGACTTTAGTGAAAGTTTATATCAGGGATTCTTAGTCGCGACCCAAACTTGGATCACCGGAACTCCCGAGATGGGTCGTTATTTAAGTCTACTAACAACCAGGGACTCTGAGCTATGGGGTCCCGACTCAAAAGTGATTCGCATTGGCTTCCGAGAAGGGCCGTACAAATCCACTTGCAGCCAGGGACTCTGAGCTATGGGACCCCGACTCAAAAGTGATTCGCATTGGCTTCCGAGAAGGGCCGTACAAATCCACTTGCAGCCAGGGACTTTGAGCTATGGGACCCCTACTCAAACGTGATTCGCATTGGCTTCCGAGAAGGGCCGTACAAATCCACTTGCAGCCAGGGACTCTGAGCTATGGGACCCCGACTCAAAAGTGATTCGCATTGGCTTCCGAGAAGGGCCGTACAAATCCACTTGCAGCCAGGGACTCTGAGCTATGGGACCCCGACTCAAAAGTGATTCGCATTGGCTTCCGAGAAGGGCCGTGCAAATCCACTTGCAGCCAGGGTTTCTTGAGCTATGGATCATGACCCCAACCTTCATTCGTTGGGGGATTCCGAGTTGTGTCGTAAAAATCCATTAAGCCAAGGACTCGAGCTATGGGTCAGACTTGATTGGCAGGGGCTTCCGAGACGGAGTGATAGAAATCCGGGTATCTTGAGCTACGAATCACTAACCGGACTTGCTTGGCAGGAGCATCCGAGATGGGTCATACAAATTCAATTACAGTCAGAGGCTCTTGAGATTATAGATCACGGCTCAAACGTGATTCGCAGGAGCTTCCGAGATGAGTCACGAAAAAATCCAGTTACAGTCCTGTTATAAATACACCCACTGCGTCACTGGTTTCATTAATTTCGAGAAACAAAGTAAAACAAATGTGTCGCAAAACCGATGTTGTTGCTCGCGGCTGAAAAGTGTTAAGAAGAACCCTTCGTTTATATGAATGAAAACAAGGCACATGACAGGGAACAGGGAATGGCCCTAGCGCTAATACTAACAATCAAAGTTTTGCTCAAAGATGGTGGGTCAGTCAGCCTGGTATTTCAAGGAGCTATAGAGTAAACCACCGATTGATAATTGATGCGTGCAATGGATGTCGCGAACGGAGACTGACACTTTTCGGTTTCTTTCAAAATGCGAAATTTAGGACGCGTTTAAATAATCCTAATCTTCAGAATTCGAAGTACATAGTGCACATATCATGTACGGGTAAAAATAATTAATTGGTTTAATGGAGAGGAGAAGGTTATAAATTTTCCCACATATTTATCACTTTCCAACTTTATTTGAGAATTATGCATAATCGCCGATAAAACTTATAAATATAGTGAAATTTAACCAAACTCTGTTTATCGAGACGATTGATGACTATGCATAACCACCGCCGGTGTAGCGCTTTTACACACAGTGACATATTGCGACCGAAGGCAAACGTCGTACAAATGGGAAAATCGTATAAACGAGGTTCCACTCTATATCGTACCTCCCCAATAGCGGACATTTCCCGTTAGCGGACAAAAGTTTTGGTTCCCATGGGTGTCCGCTATCGAGAGGATCTAGTGTACTATTTCGATATATTCTCAAAACATTATTTCGTATTTAAAACTACGGGTTGCGTATCAGGGGAAAAAATATATATTATATCGGAGAATGGATTCCCTAAAAACTCTTGATTCAAAATTTTGTTTATTTATAACGGATATATCTTTGGTGAAAAAAAAGACGTCCGAGCAATACTGACGCTTTTTATTGGATATAATATCAATGATGATACCAAATACCTTAACAAAATGACCCAATGAGATTTTATTTTATGTCCACAATGGTCAATCACGAAGGTCATTCGATACGATGACGAGAGTACCGTTCACACAAATCATCAAAGAACGTATTGTGTGCTATTCTATTTACACGGTAAACAACATTTATTGATCAGATTTCCACGATGAGTATAGCTCTTATTTCAGGTACGGGAGACGTACTGTGTGTTGCTTATATCGTTACAGAGGGGGCAAGAGCTAAAATCGGCGATGGTGTCTTTCTCTATATGTAGTCTAAGGTCACTTTAATGCCATTCCGCCTATAACGTCAGTTTTTTTTTTACTCCCTGTATAATAGCAAAAGAAAACTCGTTATTAAGTTAGCCAATTTATTCGTTCTTATTTGGGCCAAAGCGGTGAATTTATTACGAGGTTCTGACTGTGTGTAGTGCAGTTTATGTCGTGACCTACAGTCATGCCCCCCACATCCTGGAGCAGGGCCCCTAGGCTGGGACCTTTTGCGCACCCCCGACCACACTTTCACGGGCTTTTATATGGTGAATTTATAGCTTGAAAAATAAAAAATAAATAGTGAAATCGTCCCGGGCCCCGGGGCTGGAGCGTTGTCAGCCCTCTCCTTCAGGAGGCCATGCTCACAGTGATTGCAGAATAAAATGAAAAGATATTTCATTTTTGTGCAGCTTTGCATTTTATATAGTCAGGCGTCCGTAATAACACCATCCCTTTGGACCGAATAAAAATGACTCCATTAGCCGGTTGACTTAATAACGAGTAATCCCGATTCAGTAACTATGCTGCGAGAGATTCATATAAGAGATACTAACCCCGGCGCAGCAAACATAGTTCGCCATACGGGGTTCCCCGAAGGGAAGAGATCTATATAAAGTGGTGCTATTGGCCGGACGAAAAGTGATGACGTTATAAAAGTCTATACATTTTTCTTCTTTGTCTGTCGTGTGATTTTCATTTGCGTCTGTTGTTCAGCAGCATGCAGCTAAATTACGTGAAATAAACTTTAAAAGTTTCAGTGCGTATGCAAGGTGTCCCAGAAGTCTGCCATCAAAATGAAACGAGTGATAATACACGTCACATTTTTGCAATGGAACTTGGGGTCACAAATGATTTTGTTTTTTTTCGTTTAATGCAGTTCTTTTGTGTTTCGCGGAACCCTTTTTACTCTATAATTTGAATGGCGAAGCCCTTGATAGCCTCATTTTTAAACTTATCGATCAAATTCACTGATAGGTCCTTAGAGCGTACACAGAGCTCCTGGGAAGTGCACGAGCTGTCCCAAGGGCTACGCGAAGCACAGGTTGACAACGCCTGGTTTAGTGCATGTTGATACCAGAACGACGGAATCTGTCATTTTGAGAGCAACAAGAGGAAAAAAAATCAACACAAATTATTTTTCTTCACTAAGTTTTCTTGAAACAGTATCTGTGTTTAGTCTGAGTCTCTTTGACTCGTTTTTGCAATAAACAAATTTTCGCCTACCGTTTCGTTTATTTATTTGGAATTTTGGCTCGTTATGACGGAGACTAATCGCGCTGTTTTGTTATTTTGAAAAAAGGTTTGGCTCTTGTTTTTTTGAGCTATTGTATAATTCGTGGCTTCATTTTCACTTGGTAGTCCACTGACAAGGTTTGAAATGTAATACGCTTGAGAAATTTTGCGAAGAGATTTCATTTGCGGAATGAAACGACCGTGAAAAAAAGCCGCCAAATCCTGAGAAACGTAAAACGCATTCGTAAGACCGATGCCGATCGCATTGTGTACTGAATGAGTTGATTTTGTCGAAAATATCAACGAGACTCGTTAGTAGAGCCATAAAATTTCATAATTTCTCCCAGACATTACCTTTGTCAGTGATTTCAATTTTTTTGTGTGCGCACGGTACTCACAAGACCGAAATTTTCTCTGCTTACCAAGTGTAGAATTATTTTTTGCTCCGTAAAATTGTGTGTGTGTGTGTGTGTGTGTGTGTGTGTGTGTGTGTGTGTGAGATGTGAGAGTGAGAGAGAGAGAGAAAGAATAGTTTTTCTCAATAACTACTCATGTGAGCACAGCTAGATTTTCAGGATATCTTAATGAGACCATGGAAGAGTGATATATTCCATTAGAAAAGTGGTTCAATTTTCCACCACCAGGTGGTGCTTTTTATTGCATTTTCTTTTTTTCCATGGTCCATATAGCGTATATACCAAGTTTCAATGGAATACGTCCACCAAAACGGGTGCTACATAGGTCTAAGTAATGTCAGTATACTGAAACTTTTCAGACCTCTGTTGCGTCCGTTCTAGTGCGACGCATTCCATTGAAACTTGGTATATATGCTTTATGGACCTGAGGAAAAAAAAAAAGAAAAGTGGAATAAAAAAGCGCCACTTTTTCACCTGGTAGTTGAAAATTGAACTATTTTTAATTGCATAAATCTCTCTCTCACGGTCTCATTAAGATATCTTGAAAATTTTGTGGTGTTCGGATGCGTAGCTTTCGGGGAAACTATTCAGAGTACGGGAACATTAATTATGATCACCCTGTATGTCCCTCTAAATCAAATGACGCTTTCCTGAGAAACATTCAAAATCACCCTGGACCTACTGAGAGATCATTATCACTTCCGACTTACGATCAGATATTTCGACCCCGTTCGTAAGTCATTTAGGTTGCTGTATATGAAATGAGACATCCGTCGCTCTTCATTAATATGATCTGGTATTTTATATCCCAGGTAAAAACACCTGTTGCTTGTTTGATGTCTTTATGCTGGTGGCTGCTAAGACGCATTTATTATAAAATACGCCCGATGCCAACAGTTCCCGTCAGACATAAGAGGCTAGACCGATACGGGTACATGACCCCGATTTCATTAAAGTTATAACACGTGTATGTCTAACCCTGGGTACCTACAGCTAGGAAAGATTCTTAATCTCGATACGATTCCATGGACTGGTGAATGCAAGGCCGTCCTTACTCGAAATCGGAGTTAGGTACGAAAATTATTGCGGAGACTAAGTCTGGACATTTTTGGGGTTCCTTCAGCCTGATTTTATATTGTTAGGGGATAAGAATCGACAACGGATTATCCATACAAAAATATAAAATGTACGGGAATGCTGAAATATATATTCGTACAAAAAGAAATCGTGAACAGAATTGACATAAAAATTAACGAAAATTCAAAAATTGAAGAAAATTTTGAAATTATAAAAAAAAATTCCTTATGAAATTAAGACCAAATGAAAGAAATAATTTGAGAACTAATGAAAATGTATAATTGATGGATTAAAAGCAAAAGAAGAACAATGGAAGATATACTTCCAGCACATATGAAAATTCAAAAAATACATATATAGGAAATGGTTTCAGAATTAATGAAAATTGAGAAAAGAACGAAAGAAATACACTGTGATATTCCAGTGGTTCCAGAATGTATGAAAATTTAGTTTAATGAAAAATACGGAACTAAGGAAAATTTTAAATTAATGGAAAAATCGCAAAAAATGAAAGTCATAATTTCAGAATTGGTGAAAGAAATAATTTCAGAATTTATAGAAGAGAAGTAATTTCAGAATTTATAGAAGAGAAGTAATTTCAGAATTCATGAAAAAAATAATATCAGAATTCATGAGAGAAAAGAAATAATTTCAAAATTTATGAGAGAAAATAAATAATTCAGAATTAAAAAAACAAATAGTTTCAGAATTTATGAAAGAAATAATTTCAGAATTTATGAAAGAAATAATTTCAGAATTTATGAAAGAAATAATTTCAGAATTTATGAAAAAAAATAGTTTTTCAGAATTTATGAAAAAAAATAGTTTTTCAGAATTTATGAAAAAAAATAGTTTTTCAGAATTTATGAAAAAAAATAGTTTTTCAGAATTTATGAGGGAAATAATTTCAGAATTTTTGTGAAAGAAATAATTTCTGAGTTTATGAAAGAAATCATTTCAGAATTCATGAGAGAAAAAAAATCTTTCAGAATTCATGAAAGAAATCATTTCAGAATTGGCGGAAATCCTTCAATAATTTCGGGGTCCTTTGTCGGGGCAAATTGTCCATTTGGCGACAACTAGAAACCAAAATGTATTTATTCACTAAGGGCAAAAATTTTCATTTTCATGCCTCCACCTTTATGATTTTGGGTGAATTTGGTTTTCACGGGCATTGAATACTAGAATGGATAGAAAAATATAGGGAAAAAAATATATTTTTTGAAATTTTTTTTTTGGCGTGGGGTGGGAAAGTTGTCTTGGATGTATTAGTTTGCATAACTTTTTTAATTGAAATCCATTCACATCTTCTGGTGGCCCAAGCACCCCAAAAATAGTTAAAAATTCACTTTTATGAAAATGTATTAAAAATTGTAAATTAATAAAAAATGTTTATAAATTTTGCAGAGTATTCAGGTATTAAAGTATAAACTTATTTAGCTACTAATAATAGTGGTTTATTATATCGGCTGGCAAAAATCTAATACCTTACGAAGGTAATTATATGAAAATGATTGAATAATATCAATCAATATCACCGCTGAGTTGTCCAACTATAAATGCTCGAGGAAAAAAAACGAGGAAGTAGAATCCTATACATGGAGTTTCGCCAACCATCGCTAAAAAATTACCAAATATAAGAAAAATCGCCAATTATTTTCAACTGGTGTTCCGGGGGGTTCATTTTCATTTACTACCATTATGTGAATGACTCATTAAGTGCTATGAAATTGTAATTATTACTTCAGTTTTCACGTTATGGCTAAGTTATATAAGACAATACACTGTGGATTTTATGCGAGATGGGCATGTCCCCACGAGGAGTAGGGCTGACAAGGGTTCCAGCATGGGGGAAAAGGGATATGATTCTTTTAATTATTTTTAATTATCTTTTTTTCACACAATAAATTCACTACAGAAGGGCCCGTGAAAAACCTGCTCTCCAGATCTCCAGTCCCATCAGATATGACAGCCTATGGGCCCTTCTGTAGGATGTGGAGCCATGGGAGAGAAGATGGCTCGAAAATTACCTTCGCTACAGAGGGTCCATTGAGCAGTGACCTTCGCTACAATGGGCCCGAGACATGAAAAAGGTTGGGGGAAACACTGCTCCAACATCTTCGAAAGCATGAAATAGTAGTAAATTGCCTTCGTGACGATAGACCAGGGCTGTGTACAATTAGTAAGGTGAAATAAAGTAGTGAAGAACAACGGAAACTAGGGAGAGAAAAAATTGCCACTGTTTTCCACAATTCATAATGCAACAAATTATGCCAGCGGGAGATAGGTCATCCCATTCTAGGCAACATAAGCGATCGTTAATATCTGAATTAATAATGACCGACGGGCATGACCAGAAGGAAGGATTAGATCATCAATAAATTACCGCCTATCATCAAGGATTCTGTAGGCGTTGTCGAATGTTCTGGAATTCCTCCCGGTGACAGACATGCCACACACACACACGAGGGTATATATCTTCCTTATTCCTCAACCTTTCTTTACCCCCCTTGAGAGCATCCGAACGAGATATCTGGGATCAGATAGTTGCCTCTCCGGGACTTCTTAAAGGAGCAAAAAGAAAAAAGGAGGATATTCTGAGATATCCAGAATAACTATTCCTTCTTCACCACTTTCTCTATTTTCCCTCGTCCTTCTCCTGAAGGCATAAAAAGAAAGAAACCCTGCCCCTGGACGTTCTTGCATCCAACGGAGAAAGAAAAACTGTGTAAAACAGGGTGCAACAAGGCTTATGGGATTAATGCGGATTACCAGCAACTAGAAGAAGGTAGATAAAGTTAATCTTCTAGTAGTTGGTCGGTGTGGGATTAAGGAGCTATTTCCGGATCACACAAAAAGAAGTACTATATATATATATTCTGGAACAAAGTATAGAGTGTATCAAGTGTTACGCATTGCGTGAATAGTCATAAGTAGGAGATTCTCCCCGTTGTTAAATCCCGTATGGAAAATTTTAACTGTTTCTTCATCGGAAGTCAATACCTTGTTAGCATTATAAGCGTGGCATCCCGAAAATAAATGCAGTCGGCCACGCTTAATCGGGTAACGGATAGATACCCCGCTGGAACGGATAAAATTCGTCTGGTGCCAAAATTTTCCCGTATATAAACAATATTTTCCGTTTAATACCATATCCCAAGCCACACGGCAACTATAAATATACAGGGCTTGCACAAATATATATGACACGATTTTAAAACTTTATATTTCCAAAAATGGAATCATGTAATCTGTGATACATAAAAATGAAAAGAAACATTCAACGTTTTTTTTTTCAACATCGCTCAATAGATGGCAGCACTTCCGTTAAACGCAGTGACTTTAATTTATTGAACCATTTTGTTCGTTTTTTTTCCCCCCTTCACTTACAAATTTCTTAAATGCTGCACTCTGCACAGAAGTAGCGGAAACAACCCTTGCATATTTCTAAGACACAAAAACTTTTTACTCTCATTTTCATCAGTATTAATTTCAGACACTTCGTACTCCGGAAGTGCTGCCATCTAATGAGCGATGTTGGATAAATAAAATAACTATTAATGTTTTTCTTTACTTTTATGTATCGCAAATTACGTGCAATAGCTTTGCAAATCTTGAATCATACTCATATATCGGGGTGCCGTAGATGAGACTTTCAACAGCTCATACCCTCTCCATCATTGATCTACTAATTAAATGCAGTAGTGCGATGGTTCTGAAACTTTTTCCAACCGCGCGGTGAAACTTCCCCTAATAAACGCTTATCAGCGGCTCAGCAGAGCAGTTCAACAAAGAGAACCGCTTCGAAAAACCTTTGTCAGGGACTTGGCACCCCTGATGAAGGTTGGAGGTGCACAGTTTCAGAAACACTGCATTGAAGCTATGCTTGGTATAAAAGAATAGGGATGGGATGAGCATTCAAGAGTCACCTCACACCAAGCAGCGAAAAATTAAGAAATGTAGGTGGAAATACATATTTACCCTGGGAGTTACCAGGGTAAAGATACTAATTATATGTAATAATACGTCGATGCTCGTTATAACTGCTCCCCTTCATAGCGACCAATCCTTTACAACGACAGATTTCGTAAATCGAGACCGAAAGCTTTGTATTGTTCCTACTGTCAAAAGTATATTTTGTTAATTTATTTTTGTTCTTGTGACCGAACACCTTGGTATACCAGCAGCGGTTTGATCTAGCGCGTGACCTCTGCTGATGCAGTGGTGATGTTCGTGCAGCCCATAACAATGACATTTCAGACTATCATGTCATTTCCACGTTGCGGCAATTTTGCGGAACCCCGGATATTGCTGTGACCAGTTCTGAGTAATGCCCTCAACAGAATTGAGATGTAGGACGAAAGAAAACAAGAATTGAGGTACTTGAAGGAAAACGACAACCCTTCAGAGTTGTTAAATTCTTTCTGCATTACTCTCGTAAAGCTGATGCGATTCAGCTGGTGAATTCGGTTGTTTGAAAAGTTGAGGGGTGGGGGTGATATGTAACCCATCTAAAATTTCAGGGGTGACTTGAAGCCCCATCTAGGAGTTGAGGTGTGACCTGCAACCATCTAAGAGTTGAGGGGATGAACTTAAATCCATCTGGGAGTTGAGGGGTGAACTGAAACCTATCTAGGAGTTGAGGGGTGAACTTTAATCCATCTAGGAATTTTCGGATGAATTGTAACCCATCTAAGAATTGGGAGGGGGTGAATGATAACCCTATGTAAATGCTCAGGAGATGAATTTTAATGCCACCAAGGAGTTGAGAAGTTGAGGAGTGAATGAAAACGCCATGGGTTGTGGGGGGGGGGGTAAATGAAAACGCTATAAATTAAGGGGTGAATGAAAACGACATGAGATGATGGGGTAATGATTATGGTATGAGTTGAGGGGTGAATGACGAGTTGAGGGGGTGAATGAAGAGTTTAGGTGTGAATGAAAACGTCATGAGTTGGATGAATCATAGCCCCATTAAGAATTATGATATATATTACAAATGTCTTGGAAGTCCTTTTAAAACAAGTAATTACTGCATAGCTTTTGGTGCGGAAAGAAAGGCAAGTTCTTATTAAGTCAAACATTATCATATTCAGCAACCAAATGAAAATGAAAATGATTCTGCTTTGAAGATGCTTAGAACCATGGAGCTTCACCAGTTTGGTCACATTCACGGAAAATCCTCAGGAACGCTACCATTTGAAGTAGAAACCCCCCCCCCCTCCTCTAGTGGTGAATACCAGTGCTTTTGTCCTCAATCTGTTTTCCATCCAATTACAATTACTAAAAAGGTATTACAGTGTTTTACAGCTCCCAGCTATTTAAGACTTCAGGCAGATGAGGACAAGCTAATATCAGTTACAGACATATACAGTATATTGACTGCCTGTATTTCATAGATACCTGAAACATTTTGTGACTTTTTATGCAAATTACCACACGTTATGAAAACTATTATCCACAGGAAGCATGAATGTTTTGTGAGAGGGTGTTTCAGGGTTGTTTTCGCTCTGATATAATTTTCTGAAATTCATGAAATAATAATCAAAAGACAGGTGGAATGATGCTCATCTGTTACGTGAGGGTCAATCAGGCTGCCCGTATATGAGTTAAAATTTCCAATGAGGTCATCGGCCTAAACCATCAACGAATACCCATTCTGATCACACAAACAACTTTGATTCAATCAATCGATTGTCTCTCTCTCTCTGTAAGAATAATTCCACTAAGATAATTTCCACCTCTTATTTTCAACACCATGGGGCTAATTAATCATGACGAGCTGGAAAATATTATCAGCGCATTCGATCGGCTTCCTCTCGAAAACAACCCTGACATTTACGCTCGACCGAAAAATGTTAGGATCCAAGACATAATTATGAGAATGATAATTTTCGCAACACGTCTCCATTGTGACGTTCATTTCGAGAGTTTGGTGAACCGATGAGGAGAAAACAAGACACACACTCGAGGCCGCGGCCTCAACACCTCGGCCCATCCCGTTCTCGATTCATGCTCGAAACTCCAAACATGTTGACAATTTCTTGAGGAAAAATGATGGGAGCAGATGAAATTAAACATTGAAACGGCTCATTTAAAATAATGACGCGTGAAAGCAAGTTCTCAATATTTTTATTCCCTTAAAACCGGGAGAAAAGGGAGAGGTAAGTGGGGGGGGGGGGGCTTGGTTAAAATTCGAAATGGCATCTTCCCCGGCACCCATCCCTGGCAGCTCGAGATGGCTAGGAACTAATTACTCGCAAAAATTATTATTTCGGACCTTAATTACTGTTGCGTCTCACGTTGGGTGGGTAAAATTTGACGGAAGCAGACAAGTGGATGATCTCTTGAAGCGTGTGTGTGTATATGTGCGCAACGGCAAAGATATTTTCAGACTTGGTGCTGCTCGTCGGTGCTAATGGAAGATTGTAGTGGCAGTGCTGATATCAGCTCGAAAGTAGCGATCGCCTTTTCAGTAATTATTAATTAGTATGATTAGTTTATTGTGCAGCATCAGAGGCCCCCGATCTTTTTGAGGACTGCTGGAAAGTACAGCATTGAAACTGCAGTGTGACTGAAGAACTGATCGGGTTACCTTCGCTCACGAAGTTGAATTTACGGACCAAGAGTTTTAGGAATGTTTTTTACTGCACAACCATGAAATTATAAAAATGAAGGTGAAAGCTCTGAAGACATATTATAGCGTCGAAAAGTAACGGGAAAAATAAAATCGAATAATTCTGAAGTAGAGTATTGGTTCCGGAGAACTGCTGCCTGTCTTATTCAACCATGGGCTGCTGGGAGAAATGATTCTCTCAAAGGGCAGAGTAATAAAAATTCCCTTTTTTTTCAGTTTCCTTCCGTGAAAAATAGATGGCTCTCAACTCATACGTTGTAAATACAGTGAAGCCTACCTAAGAAGGACACTGAAAGCACTGTCAGCGACGAATCAAAAAATAGTCCCTTCATTGATTAATGCTTTTAAGTGCACCTTTGTAAAACAGAAACTTGTCTATAATGGGATATCATTCCAGTCTCTTGACGTTCCGTTTCGTACAGGTTTCACTGCATAACGCAATAAAAAAAAAAGTGATACAAACAGGTGCTCGAATCTGGGTTCGAGCCCACAATCACCAACAAAATAGTGGAGGATAGGAAGGCAGAAACGCTACCACTACACGACCATGTACACATTTCTCACAAAATACAAACAAAGCTGTTAAAAATTAGAGAAATAATTTAAAAAGTGGAATACATTATGCAAACGCCATCTATAATTCGTTTTAAGAACTTCATGTTAAAATGGAAAAATTCATATCATCACAGGATGATTGAGCAGGCCCTTACACTAATTATACCCTATTGTTATGAGTGAAATTGTTTAAATACGTTGTTATTAGTGCAAAATTGTTTCTGTTTCTCATTGTTATCAGAGAAATTGTTTGAATGCACACAATTGTTATCAGAGAAATTGTTTGAATGCACACAATTGTTATCAGAGAAATTGTTTGAATGCACACAATTGTTATCAGAGAAATTGTTTGAATGCACACAATTGTTATCAGAGTTAGCTTCTGTTGTCAGTGAATTGTTTCCATACATTCCGTCGTCATCAGTACAATTGTGTCTGCTTGTTGATATATTAGAGAAATTGTTTCAACACACAATTATTATCAGGGAAATTGTTTTGATACAGTATTGCTATCAGGGAAATTGTTTTGATACAGTATTGCTATCAGGAATATTGAAAATGCCTTTGTTATCAGTGAAATTGTTTTAAAACGACCGTTGTTGTTAGTACAGTCACTTCTGTTAGTCATTGTTGATAGAGAAATTGTCTGTCGCACAAAATTGGCATTATTCTCATTTCGCTATTCTTAATAAAGAATATGTTTTGATTCACAATTCTTACTATAAAAATGGCATAGTCTACGCTTTTGTTTTTCGGCGAAATTTTTTGACTACACTAGTAAAGTTTGTATTTTTGAGTAAACATGAGTAGACACATACGTATTTTTGAGGAAAACGCAGTTAGCTGGGGGATTTTTGCAAAAGTCATTGTGGTTTTTTGGGGCTATCGATTACATATCGTCCCCACCTCCCTCATGCTAGAAAGGTAGTTACGGAAGTTACTTACCTAAAATATCTTGTAACATGTGTTTCAACAGCGGTACACATTTGCGTTTCAGGCACAACTTAAATAGCAAAGTAAGGTATTCAATCGGCTGATAAAAAGATAAAAAATTAAAAATCTGCACATTCGTGCATTTGGCATGAAGGGAACGATATAGAAGCCGTTTTGTTGATATCAATCCAGAAATCTGAGAATGACGACCTTTCTTTTCCCTCTTTCAATCAATTTTTCACAATTCATTTTGCCATCATCATTCTGAACAATTCCATTGCCTTCAGAATATCTCCATTAATGGGTGAACACAGTAACTATTTACATGCTAAAATACTCAACAAACTACTGACCCCCCCCCCCCCCAATCAAAAGCAATCTGAAATCACACTGCCCTATTTTTGATGCTTACACAGTAGGTGCAGTAAAATATGTTATTGGTTAGACAGTGCACTTGCTGACTTATTACAGCTAATACCATTCAATCCTTCGTTCAGAAATGTAATGAAGATAGAAATTTATTATTATTTTCCTGTGGGGGGGGGGGGAGGGGAACACTTCCTCTTGAGCACATACAGTTTGAAAATTCAAATCTTTTCGAAATACCTTCCCAAAGAGAAAAGCTTCAGAATTTAGATATTTCTGCTTGCTGAAAGATTTAGGAAAAAAAAAAAATTACAAAAATTAGGAGCGATTTATACAGCATTTTGAAAATGAAAAAAAAGAGAAATATTTTTTTCACATTTTATGTAAAAAAGAAATTGATTTCGTAATATTTATTTGCTTGACTTTTCTACAAAAAAAAAATAAGAATCTGACGGCATTTACACAGACTTCAGTGAGATGCAAAACAAAATAGAAAATAAATTCCCAAGAATCGAATTGAATCGTCAGTTTTGTTTCTTTTTTGAAGAAAAAAAAGGAAAAAACAGGAATAGAATAATTTGGAATAAATAAAAGATGCTTCGGCAGAAATAAGATTTATTTGAGACGGAAGAATAATCGGTTTACACTTATTTCCCAGATAAGAAAAATTCGACGGAATAAAAATAATAAACAATACAAATGGAAACAAAAATCAAGAGCAAATTGAATTCGTGTGGCAGTGGAATTCTTGTTCGTTTTGTTTGTCATCCGGGTCTGTGTATAACTGTTTATTTATTTCCATACGCTCTGCGGAGGATTTCGTAAGTTTCGAAAACTGATCTAGTGAGTGAGTTGCGAAAACTTCATCTCGCGGTGTTTTTGGATAAGTACTTACTTGAGCCCCTCCTTTTCTATCGAAAAAGCCGTTTAGATGTGCAATATTGCGGTAGCATTGGGAGTTCTAACACCCGCTTGACGACTTTTTTTCCTCCGTAAGGAAAGAAATGGAGAGCAGTCATTTGTTAAAATTCTTGAAGTAAACGGAGCTAAAGAGGGTATAAAATATACCCTGTAAAATATCGATTAGTCGCTTTACAAACGTGTATAAACACAAATACAAGGCCGCAACAGGCAAAATGCCCTGTATAGAGATATGTGAATTTTTCACAATTTTCCATTCAATTTTCCTTTGATCTCAAACCCATCCCTTCTTTCAAACCGAGCACAACTCAGGTCTCTATCTTCTCATGAGCACTTTACTACCTAGTGAGTTGCGCGGAAGTGTAAATACCTAACAGTCTGAATGCGTATCTAGCGTTGTGTCTGATTTTTCAGTGGTGCCATCTGTATTTCAGAAGTGAAGTGAGTGAAGGGTAATTAATGGCGTACGCAACAGAGGGTCTTGAGCCAAGATTATAGTGTTATTTCGCAGGAAAAAAAGGAAAAACCCCCCCTCAGAAGGAAAAAAATCTCAAACCCCCTCGAGAAAATTCGATATAATATCTATTCCTCGCTATATTATATAGCATAAATGTCAGTGATCTATGAATACAACTGGTGGATGAGAAGACAAATAACAGTGAGACTCGCTAAATCAGAAAGCATGCATGTCGGTGATCTATGTTTATATTTCGATGGTTGAGAAAACATGTCGAATGAGCAATGTCGGTGATACATGAGTAATCCTTGCTAAATGAAGAAACATTTGCCAAGTGTGGATATCAATGAAAGTAACTCGCTGGAAGAGAAAAAAAATCCATAAAATGTTGGTGATCTACGCGAATGTAACTCGCTAGATGGTAAGAAATAAATGTCGGTAATCTACATGCATGAAACTCGCTATATGATAACAAATAATAAATATACAAGATTCAAGAATATAACTAGATAAATGAAAAATTTGAATGTCTGCCGTCTGTGGCTATAACTCGCTAGATTACATAGTACAGACGTCGGAAGATCAATGAACATTCCACAACAAATGAGGAAACAGAATTGGCAGTCATCTATGAAGATAAATCCCTAATGTGAGGAAACATAAATGTCACTGGTTTATGAATATAACTCGCTGGATGCGGGAAAAAGTTATCTGCGAGTATTCCTCGCTAAATGATATAACTGAAATGTCTATATTCTACAAATAAAACTCGCTAGATGAGAAAAAACGTACAAATTGGCGGCGAAATTATTTCACTGGGTGTTACTTTATGAAAATGTCGAGATCTCTGAATATTCCTCGCTAGATAAGGAAACGTGATGACAGTCATCTATGAATACAACTTGTTGGATGAGGAAACATGATTGTGGCAGTCATTTATGGATACAGCTCGCTGAATGAGGAAACATAATTGGCAGTCATCTATGAATAAAACTCAATAGGATGAGGAAACATGATTGTGGCAGTCATCTATGGATACAGCACGCTGAATGAGGAAACATAATTGGCAGTCATCTATGAATAAAACTCATTGGATGAGGAAACATGATTGTGGCGGTCATCTGTGGATACAGCTCGCTGAATGAGGAAACGAGATTGACAGTGATTTATGGATATACAACGTGCTGGATGAGGAAAAAAGATTGGCAGTCATCTATGAATACAACTCGTCGGATGAGGAAACATGAATGTCTTTGAGCAGGGAAAATATAACTCACTAGATGATATAACAAGAATGTCGCTGTATAACTGCTGAAGAGTGCAGCACCAAAAAATGTTGGTAATCCTGGGATATATTCGGTGTTTATTATGTAATTATATACGTCGGTAAATTATATTGTCAACTAAAATGCCTGATTACACGAATTTTTCAACTGTCTGGTACTTCAGATCTTAATTCAAATACAGTGATGCTAATATAAACTCATTACAAATGTGTGGTTTCCCCTCCTCATACAAAAGAGTCATTCTAAGCTGATCGTGCGGCCAGGAGTTTTTCCTACGTGAAGTTTGGAATTACTCCGTTTTTAATTACTTTCAAATAACATTATTCATCAAAGAAAAACAAATTTCCAAAAATTATGAAATAATAAAATGTAATTATAAGGGGGAAAAATATTTACATTGGGATTAGATGAATGACAACGAATCTCTCAAAAAACGAATGAATTGAAATTATTCTAAAGGGGAAAAATAAATATTGAAGCAATTTATATAATTGGTAGAGCGGAATAAAATAATGAAGCATAATAATTTATTAATTGTTTGTTTATTTGCAAAACGTAATTGAGAAAAAAAATATATTCTCCGTGTTTTTGCGATTAGTATAAAAAGAAAAAGTGAAAAAGCCTGGAGATAGAACAATGTTAGACATGTTGGAAAAAATACTGATCAATAGTTATGAATAATAAAAATATTTCTTGAATTATTTTCATGTTTAAATATTTTTTCTATAATGTTTACTCTATCCAACTAGTTATATTTTTCCAATTTGTTCTGCATCTTATATAAATTGTAATTTATATATTATTTTATTGCACGGTAAATTATTATTTTAATATAATTTGATCTCTTTTAAAAAAGTTTATATAATTTATTATGATTGATAATTCAATTAAAGCAACCATGAGTTTTACCCTAACATATTCGTATATGTAACAATTCGGATATATAATAAATAATATCGGCTTTTTTCTGTGTAAAACTAACGAATACATTTTAATAAACTTATAATTTAAGACCTAAATAAGGTTATCATAATTTTTTTTCAAAGCACACCAAAATGTTACCACATGGCTAAGAGAGTTTTAGAGCAATGCCAACATTTTTTTAAAATAAATTTATACATAAAAATGTTGTGTAGTAAATATAATATTCAATATTATTCACAGTCAATTGTATTCAGATTCGCGACCTACGAGCACGTTTGCAACCACTAGAAATATGGTTCCATAAATTATTTTATCTGAAAACATCGCTTTTTTTTGCCGAATTATTTTACTAAAAGCATTGCTTACGTTGAAAATGTCGAAACATTAATGTAATGTTTCGATTCGTAAGGTAAAATGTTACTTGTCGAAACATTTTACTCAAAACATCGCCTGTCAAAATATCACTTATCGAAACATCGCTTGTCATATTAACACCAAATGAACAATTTATTAATAATAACGTAGATTACAAATAATTAAAATAGATGACAAAACTTCTGTTATGACGCGAAACGTTCATAAATATTCCATATGAAAATATACATATAATATGCATATGCATAAATGATTCCTCCACGTTACAACATCTTCCGTCAAAGCATCGTTTGCCAAAAACCACACTCAAAACATCGAGCTCAAGACATTGTTTATCAAAACATCGCTTGTCAAGATATGGCCAAATGAAAAATTTTAAAACTGTGAGATGATTACAAATAACTAAAATATATGACAAAGCATCTGTTTTGACGTGATATCTTCATAAATATTCCATATGAAAATATATATTAATAATTGGTTCTACCACGTAACATCACTCGTCAAAACATCGCATATCAGAACATCACTGGTCAAAACATTGGAAAATAAGAAAAATTCTAAAATACGCTTAAAGTAAAATAGGTAACCATTTTTTAAACTAGGTGTTGTGTGATACCTTCATAAATGTGCCTCAAATAGTGTGCAATTTTTGTAAACAGTGTGTCCTAAAAGTAAAGCAAGACTGAATCTCAAAATCGAATTAATTTGTAATCAATTTATTCCAATAAGCAGCGATCCTATATAATTACAAGACTGTGAAATCGTTTCAATGCATTTGAAGGTTATACCTCCAATAAAAAATTACAAAGGAATTTCGAAGGAAATTTTCACTCCAATACTTCATTTTACCATTCGGTGTTTCTTTTTTGTCACTTCAACGTCAAGAAAAAATTTCATTAAAAACTAAGGTTAAGGCTCTCAACAATTTCCTATTTTTTACATGTTTATTATTATTATTATTATTTCGGGAACAAAAAAAGATATTGGGAATTCGTTTGAGAGATTTAGACAATGCTATTGTGAAGGACCTTAGTATAGAAATAAGATGTTTCTTTCTCACTATAATTACCCCTAGTGATTTCGGAAATTTTCTGTCCTTTTCCTTTTATCTTATTTATTCCTCAACAACGCTTTTGTGAAAACAAGAGTTTTTCTTTAGTTTCCGGTTTTTTTTTTGTTCCTTTAATTTATTTTTTCTTTTCCCAAAGTTTCCTTTTTCTGTACAAACACATAAAAAGTTCTTGAAACAATTTTCTCTTTTACTTTTTTCCCATGTTTATTGAGAACAAATTTAGATCATATTTACCTTGTATGTAGAAGTTGAATTCCATGCGGAGTTTCTTTTGTGGAGTTTTATACAAACTAAAAACTAATTGCTAAACTATTTGTGATAAAGACAGCTTCTTTCTTCCTTTTTTCCCCCCTCTTTTTTTTTCTTTTATCTTTCCTCTTCTTTGAATGAACAAATAAATAAATAAAGCTTTGTTATTTGTTCAAGTTCTATTGGTGTTAGTATGTTATTTGGCTTCATAAGCAAGAATCTTAGAGGCTTAAGTTCACATTTCTAGAATAGCGGAGTGAAATTCAATACTAGAGAAATGAAAGAAAATTTTTTGGGTTCAAATCTTTCGATTTCATTAACGGAATTAACAAATTACTGGCAATCCCCCCCCCCCCCCCCCCCTGTTATACGGAAAGTTTTCTTTCGTTCTGAACATAGTTCGGAAGTGGAAATCGTGCCAACTTGGAGTGAATTCACCGATTTCACAAGGTTTTTTTTTTAACGACGTCTTAAAAGTGTTATCTTCCTCAAAGTACAGTCGAATCTCGTTTTAACGAATGCTATTATAGCGAAAATCTCGTTTTAACGAATGCTATTATAGCGAAAATCTCGTTTTAACGAATACTATTATAGCGAAAATCTCGTTTTAACGAACACTTTTCTAATCCTCTCAGATAAGTTTACATAGGAACAATGCAAAAACCTGGAATTCCTTTATAACGAAATTTCGTTTAAACGAAGTGATTTCTCCGGTCTCTTGGAGTTCGTTATAACGAGATTTGACTGTATTTACATTTTTTTCTCGGATTTTATTAATACTTTTCATGCATTTCGATCCTATCAAACATTCTTGGTTAGACCTGAATCTGGTGCAGAAAGATGGACAGGGATCTTGTGGTGATTGTGTGATGATATATTTATGCTGTTCTTTCGTAACTTTCGTTAAATTCCACAATATCTAAGGGAATACTGCACTTGGAAACGTGGAAGATTTTTTTTCGTTGTTGGCCTCAGGACAGACAGGGTTTTGTAGTTTGGTTTTAGAAGACAGGGCGGTCGTATAGGAAGGTTTTTTTTTCTTTTTAGGTAACCGATTATGTTCAAAATGTCATTTCAAGTTTTTTTATTTACATTTTTAAGAAATTCCCATTTCTTGTCATTCTAAAACAATCCTTGCTTCGTTTATGTGACAATTAGAACTGTAGTTACGCCAATTTGAAGTTGCGTTTTTACATTAAATAATTAGTGAATACTTAATGCAGACGTGTTTTACGAAGAATACTATTCTTGACATTCTACTTGAGTTTGGAATATGATTTCTAAAAACTGATTAATTGAATTATAACGAAATTTCGATATGATATCCCGCCATGTATTGTTAAAGTTATAAGAACCAAAATTTAAGGTCTATCATATGCACCGTATTTATCTAATTGCAGTGTTTTATACATGATATCTTGAAGGAAATTTTTAAAAAAGCACATATTCATAAACATATTTGGGTACATTGGCGTACGCAAGGGAGATTATAGTGTTACAAGCCGAGATTATAGTGTTACAAGCCGAGATTATAGTGTTATTTTCCAGGAAAAAACGTAAGCCCCCCCCCCCCGCTTGAGAAGAAAAAAAATTGAACCCCCCTTGAGAAAATTATGCGTACGCCTATGTACGTTATTTATTATGATTTGGGTGTAACTTATAAGTATACCATACAAGCTTTAAAATTTTGGTTCACAAACTGCTTCATCACCAGCTAAACGTACTGTTAAAATAACAAAGAAATTTCATTCATAGCATTCTTCGCGATCGGGTTTTGAATATATTACATGAACTTTGCTTATAAAATTGACGTATACATTATTTTTTTCATATACACTTACATAGGTAGTCCAAAATTTATTATTGATTTTATCATTTTGAGACACTTTCTATCAAAAACTAGTTTAGAGATCACTCCAGTACCGTTTTATAGAAAAAGTTATAAAAAAAAGGTACCCGGATACCTTAAAAACTATAAAACCCCTTGCAACATGAATGACGTATCTGAGTTCTACACGTTATTTATTATGATTAATTTTTCTAATTGGGAGTACGATCCTAAGACCAACGGTTTGCTAGTCAAATGCGGCAAGAAGAATTAAGTAATCACCTTGTATACAACTCATCTTAAGACCATACAACATCAGTCAACAGCTGTACGTCTTACACATACATAATGAGACGGTTCACATTTCCATTAATAAAATGCAACTCAAATTGAAGTTCTGTGAATGCATATTTTTGCATTTCCCCTCAGATGCTGTAGAATTTAATTATAAATGGGACTTTCATGTGCGCCTACAAAGCGCATTTCGGGCACTTGCTGTTTACAAAAATGTCTGTACAATTAACAGTTGGAGATAAGTAAAAACTTGATGTATAATTGGCATCAAATATTCAGTCGGAGCTTCAACTGAATTACGTGCAAAGAACATGTTTTACCAGCTTAAGTTTACTTTAGAGAGTAAACCTCCTCCTCCTCCTCCTTTCATGTAATTACTTTCCTTCGACTGTCGTCGTTATAACGACGACATTATAAGAGTATTTTTTTTGTCAACATTTCCCGACATTAAATCATCGTGTGTTAAATAGTTTTACGCTATTCTCATTGAGATAAATTAAAACTTCATCCAATATAACTGATTTTAAAAAATATATATATTTTTAGATTTTTGGTAATATTTTTAAATGTATATAAGATAAAATGTAATTTTAAATATACTCAAACTCAGTTATAACGATGTCGAAGAATCCGCGAAATTCTGTCGGTATAACCGAAGTGTCGTTACATTTGAGGTTAAGGTTTTCAAGATCATTCTAAATCAGAAGTATAATCAGATGATGGCGAAATATTCTCTATAGGAAGTTGTTTCATCATGATTAGGCTGATCAAATTCGATTGATAAAAATACGGTGAAACTGGGATCATAAATACGGAGCATCACCGATTCTCGCCAAAAATGCTGCCAACTTTCGGTAAAATTGCCAAATATTTCTCATAACATCGCCAGCACTTCAGAAGCACGAATATGTGCAAATTTTTCACTTTCTTTTTTATCAGCTGGTTGGATACGTTTTTGCTATATACATTTTGCCTGAAACGCGAATGCGTATCCCTATTGAAAGACGTTGCAAAATATTTTAGGAAAATACCTTCCATAGAGTAACATGGAGTAACCATTCAAAAGACATTTCCCACGTTCTTTCTTATCGATGTTATACGCAAGGTACGTTAATAATATTCCTCTGTGGGAATCGATTCGGACAACCACCGGTTATTGACATTATAGCCGAGTAGTCGTTACAACCATATTTGACTGCATATGTAATTGTTATATAAGAATTTTTTTTAATAAAAAATATTAATTATACAATTATTACAAAATAACACACACAAAAATCATTTTCATACTTCAATAATACATAATTTTTGAGAAGCTTCAATAAATTACATAATATCATTCACAGAATAACTTTCTTTAATCAACGTTTTCCTTTAATAAATTTGCGTATTGTATTACTAAGATGAAATTTATAAACGCATGTATAGGCCTAAATTCATTATGAAAACTTCCTTCCCGGGTAAAATAATTCTCAAGTAATTAAGTATCATGTAACACATTTATATTTAAGTAATTTGAGTTACGTTTTAAAGGATATGAATTATTATTAATATTATAAAATCAATATATATATTATAAAACTGATATTAATAAATTACTTTCTTTTCGACTGTAGTCGTTATAACGATGTTTTGATTTTTTTTTTCTTTTTTTTTTGGTTTACATTTCTGAAATTAGCACCATCATGCATCAAATGTATAATTCTGATTGAGATAAATTATATATTTATCGAATCATTTAGATTTAAAAATATATTTTCAATATATTTTTGTTATAAAATAAAGTTTGAATAATATTTATTCATTATGAAACGTATAAATATGATTCAAAATATTTATAAATTTCATAATATATGTTTTTATGTACCGTAAATGTTATAATTACAATATTACTTTTATAGTATGATAATATATTTAATTCATAATATATCGTTTCATTATAATTAATCTAAATCAACTTAGTTTCATACGGGAAAAAATGCATCTAAAGTCAAATCAATGCTTGTACACACGATAAAAAAAGGATATACACAGTATATTATTTAATTTTTATATAATTTTCCGAAAAACTTGAATAAATTACAGATATTTTGATACTATTCACAAAATAACTTTCTTTAATTAACTTTTTTATTCCGTCAATAAATTTGCATGTACTAATTATGTTAGTTATATTAGAAGATAAAATTCATGCACGCATATTACAGGCCTATATTAGTCATGAAAATCGATTCTTTTAATGAAAGTAATGATTTTTGAGTAAAATAATACAAATGTTTGAGTAATTTACACATTCGATTAATAAGCTTCTATTTTATGAGGAAACGTTAAAGCCATGATTGTTGAATAATAATTATGTTTATTTATAAACAAATTTGCATGCTGATAACATTTTGCTTCATTACGCATGCATTTTTAATAAGATTATGTATTTCCCCATTTTATGAAAATTTGAATCGGCCTTTTAACGTCCGTAAATGTTTGAAATTTATTCTTTAGATTATTTTAGTCATATATACCGATATTTTTTGACAAAATTGAAATATATCAGATTTATTGTTTTAAAAAGCTTTAAATAACAATTTCTCATGATTGGTCTCTGATTATAAACTCTGTCAAATTTAATCGAAGAAGTTATCAAATTTTTATATCAAATAATTAATACTGCTGAATAATGATTTTTATTTTTATTTAGATTTTGACATCGTAGTAAATAACTAGAAATAGATTCCAGTTACTATTTTTTTCAATAATTAAATGATAGACTAATTTGGCACTGCAACTAAAATTACTTAAATTGTAATCACACAATGCTGTTCCATTTTTAGTAATTAGTTTTCACCTTGTGTTGACAACTTTTCTTATTTTTATATTAATAACTCGTATTCAGTTATGCAAATGTCGCTTGCTATGTCTTGAAGAACAAAATTAAATTAAACTTGAAGGTTTTTAATTTAATCTTCAGTGATTAATAATGAAATTTCAATCCAATAACATTTTCAACACTTTCATTGCATCACATCTAGCAAAGGAAATTTCAATTTTCCTTCACGTTATAAATTTTCCGTGAAAATTCTCCAAAATCAATTTTGAGTTCTCGAAACATCAGAAAATATTCATTAATTTTGTAATATACGAATTTCTATTAGTTATTGATATCGTGACATTTTTGTTATTCGATATCTGAAACAAAAATATAGTCGAGTATTTTAAAATGTTTTGAATTGAGTTGAATACGAGTACAAGTTAATTATAGAACTGCCATCCAAACAGTAAATAAACATTCTTCTATCTATTTAATTATATTATTATCAATTGATGTGCTTATCAATTTAAAGCATAGAAGTTGTACTATTTCTGCCTGCGAATTTTCATTCATAAATCTATATTAAGTTCAAAGATAACAATTATTTTATTCCCACGATTGATTTATTGATTTCTACCACCGAAAGACAATGGGATGAATGAAAATGGATTCAAGCGAAAATATATTCAAGAATTATTTCCTTTCTATTTCCTTATTTACGAAATTCCACATTTACCCCAAAATAAATTGAATAATATTTTAAAGTCTTTTCTCTTGGATTGTGCTTTCAATCGGGGGAAAAAAATGAATAAAAGCCAGAGGTACATTCACAGATTGATTTCCTTTTTCCGTCATTCTCTTAAAATTTGAAGCGAGAAGAAATATTTGTAAATGGAAATTTAAATTGGACCTTGAGATGAATCAATTGTTTTGAATTCGAAATAAATTAAATCTAATTCAGTGAATAAATAAGACTATCAAATGCGTTGGCGGGGGGAAAAATCGTATTTTTCAAAGTGAATGGGAAAAAATGGAAAGTTATAAAAAAATGTTTTTTTTTATAAAAATTTATTGATTTACAAATCGGCACGTTGAGTTATTGCGTATTTGAAGTTTAAAATAAATATGAATAATGATATGCCAAAAAAAAATGGTCTTGGCTATGTAATAAACTTCCCACAATTCAAACTATAATGGGTTTTTAATAGTAAGCGCTGTGTATAAGTCTGTCAAAATAGTGGATGTATCTGATAATAAGTTAATATTTCAGTCATTCTTCCCTCAACAATGGATTGTTATATTTTATACTTCACTTGTATTTTTGGAGAAAAAAATAATAATATTTCTATTAAAAAATTGTTATTTTGACAAAAGAAAATCCACCACCTCCCTATCGCGAAATGATTAGACGGGAAATAACAATTGGTAACAATAGTTTATTAAATTATTCTTCACTTGACAATAGTTTCTTGAAAGTTCTTCACCTAAGATTTGTTCCCGGACATTTTTTCATTTACGATAATATTTCGGAAAGTTCTTCACCTAACAATAGTTTTTTTTGAGAGCTCTTCACCTAAGAACAATATATTTTCTTGAGAGTTCTTCACCTAAAATTAGAGTTCCCGGAAATTTCTTCATCCAAGATTGTTTCAGGAAGTTTTTGACCTAACAATAGTTTCCTGAAAGTGCTTCACCTAACAATAGTTTCCTGAAAGTGCTTCAACTAACAATAGTTTCATAAAGAGTGCTTCAACTAACAATAGTTTCCTAAAGGTACTTCAACTAACAATAGTTTCTCAAAATAACCTCACGTAACACCAGAACAAAATGTTGAACGTCTAGACCAGTGATTCCCAACGTGGGCACTAACGCTTCCTGGGAAGATATGGAATGTTCCAGGGGGCGGTACAAGCTACGGGTACAACATAAGATCCTATGGGTTAGATTGCGTTGGGGGGGGGGGGGGAATAGGAGAAAAAAATTTCTGAAGAAGGAGGTGATGGGACAAAAATGGTTGGGAAACTATGGTCTAGACCAGTGATTCCCAACGTGGATGTTAACGCCCCGGGGGGGGGGGCGATGGAATGTTCCAGGAGACGGTAGAAGCTACGGGTAGACCACAGTTTCCCAATCTTTTTTCCTGAAGAAGGGGGCGATGGGACCATCTCCCCCTTCTTCAGGAATTTTTTTTTCCCACCGCTCCCAACGCAATCTAACCCATACGATCCTATGTTATACCCGTAGCTTCTCTTGCCCCCTGGAACATTCCAGTGGGAGAGCGTTAACGCCCTCGTTGGGAATCACTGGTATAGACTTTTCAAAACTTCTTCATACAAAATGTATTCACATAAGCTATCCACCTAACTATTGTTACTATAATGCACGGTATTATCAGCAGTAGTTTCTGCTGATTCTTCACCCACAATGCATTTTTAAATATTATTCCACAGTGATTCGAAAAAAGTCCTTATCACAGCAAAAAATTGCCTAATTTAACTAAACTTGAATAGACTATTCAACTTCAACTTAACAGTTGTTTTCGGTTAACTTATATGATCATTAGATGGATGACCAACAATGTATTTGCTTCTTTTCTACTCAAAAGTAGATTTGGAGCTTTAAGGATTTATTAGATTTTTAAAAAAAATAATCAATTTATGAATAATTCTAGAATTCATGAGTTCCTAAAGCCGGGTTTTCCTAGGAGTAGAACTTTTGCGCCGTGTGCAGCGTGAAAATGCTGATTGGTTAAAAACCGGAAATTCAGGTTTTATTTTACCAATCAGCGATTTCACGCTGCTCGCGATGTAGAAATCTGCTCCTAGGAAAACCCGGCTTTAGAACCGCCACTGATTAATCCAAGTTTCTTCACGCGGCAATAGATTCTCAAACCATGCAATATTGCTTTTGTTAGGTGGTGAAGACTATGACTATCGGTTTCACTCACCGATGTTCAAAAAATCTCTCTACTTAATAATAATTTCTAGGAAGCGCTCGCCCTTAAAAAATCTAATCTATAATTGTTCTTTATGGCGATAGACCAGAATTGTTCTCGGTTTGAATGAATGAATGTATCAAGAAGTCACAAAATATGAACAGGAATGGTTTTTGGTATTAAAATGATATTTTTTTCATGATATGGGATGGGGTAGAAAGTGAGCATTTTATAGAGCTCCGGCTTGTCCGGCTTTTCTGTTATCCGGCCCGCTCTTTCGTCACATTAGGCCGGACAGTCCCGATTCTACTGTATTTATAAAATCGCACCAAATTGAGGAAATGAAATTCAAGGTAAAAAACTATTCAACTTTGCTAAGCAAAATTTTACCGGTTTATATATGACAGTAAAATCAAAGCGAACTGCATATTTTGCTATGAATTAGTTTAGATGATTGAAAATCTGATTTCAGCTAATTAAAAATCCACTCTAACTAATTAAATTGTTGTGTTGATATATTGTTTCAATTAAAAATATGCTAACAGCACCAATTTACATCCGTATTTGTAAAAGAAAAAATTCAGTACGTTATCATGGGGATGAACCAGAAAGGATTAACAATAATTCCTAGAATACGTTTCTTCCTTAAAAAATTCACTGTATAATGATTCTTCATTTAACAATGATTTCTTAAATGAAAATGTCCCCTCATATTATTCTGAGATATTTCGTTTCCTTAAAATGATATCTTCCTATCTCTTTCAGACCCGAACGTTCATTCTTTGGAATTTTCAATATGTTTTCTGGATTTTTGACACTCAAAATGTACATAAAAAACAAATTTGAACAAATTTATTTTTCAAATTTTTACTTTTTTTTGAATTAATTATTGTTTTTGCTCAAATTATTTTCTGCCAAGATGATTCAGCTTCATATAAATTTTATTCCTAAATTTTATGTAATAAATCGCGTTTTCCCGGAGATTTTCCCCCCTATCTTCAACTGAAAGTTCAACTTTTTAAGTGCTGCCCTCTGATGAAAAGTCACAAATTTCATATTTACCATATTTCTATCTCAAAAATTGCATAATCCTTAATTGCATAAGCCAGGGCTTAGCTCCCTGAGGATAAAAAAAAAATTACTTTGAGAAAAAGCAACCATTACATTTGTGCATGCAAGGTGTGAAAGGGTTATTATAGATCAACTAAATCAGAGATCTTCACCCTTTTTCGACTCGCGAGCACTGTTTGTACCCATCATGAAAAGAAGACCACCATGACGGCAGGTTTGGAATACGAATGCATGAAATCAGTCTTTGAATGCAATTTGTACAAGGTGTTTAAGTATAAAGTTTATCAAGTGCCCGCGAGCACGAAATCGAACACGACCATCGAGCATTCTGGGAGCTTCAGGGAGCACCGTGGTGCTCGCGAGCAACGGGTTGAAGATGCCTGAACTAAATTTGGAATTCACAACCATGAATGGCAAAACAATCTCACTTGGTTTACTTTGCAGATAAGTAGCCATAATACCCGGCGCAGCCCGTCTTCTTCAATTACTGGGACGATTGAAAAAAGCGACAAACCATTATAAAGGAATAAATTGTTATTTACTGTCAGCATTAACTCCTTCGCTTATAAGCGAATTGGCAAGAAATTCGGATGCTGTCTATTTGACGAATCGGCAATAAATATAGGAACCTTGTGTCCTAACCAAAACGGACATTAGAAACAAAGGGTGGAATAAAAACACCAATAAAAAAAATAAGTAGAAAAGATAAGGGTGATAAGAATGTAGGTACAAAGATTTCTTTTCACCCTCACCTTACCTGTTCTTTCTTACGCTTATAAGAAAGATACATCATATGTGAGTAAAAACAATCACTCTTAGGGTATATAAAACCAAAAGGGTGAAAAATTGTGAGGTTGCAACAAAACTTCGGGATGATCATGAGAGAGGAAAGAAAACAGAGTGAACTCTCTTGTTTGAATTCATTCCACTGGCGTTTGGACGCAATATTGCGTGCTTTGATCGTAAAGTGGTTAAAGAAGTGACAAACCGTTGCATGTCTGAAACACATTGCTAGGGAGCCTACGGTAACGAAACATCCCAAAACTGATTGTTGAAGCCTAGGGACCATTGTTGCCCGATGGTTCTTCCACCAATTTCGGGAATTCGCCCGGCTCTAACAAACTTTTAGAGCAGCCTATCGTTTAATGCGGGTCCTGTTTGGCGTTTATATGCATAATTTGGCGACGATCGGTTTAAAATTGTAGATTTGTATAGAGAACATACACACACACACTGACAGAAAATCAATTTTATATATACAGATTACTATACCTTAGGTATATGAACCATTTTTAATTGTCCTGCCATTAAGCGTTAATGAAAAAAGCATAACAGAAAATCACAAAATAAAGGGGGTTTTTGGGAAATCTCAGAATTCTCTCACTCACGATCAAAGCCAAACCGGCTCGCCATTTCCAGCGCCGAGTTAATTTCGAACGCGTTCACACAAAGCCCACTGTCCAGGAAAATCATCTGCTTGAGAAATGGAGATGGGCGGAGGGGGGGGGGCGCTGAAACGCGTGCCATCATTCCGCCCTCTCATGTCCCAAAGCAGTCCGGGCATAAACTCTCAAACACCTTTTAGCGCTGTACCGAGCGATCGGATTGTCGCGGCACCGGTGCACCGGCACGAACAAATAACGTCCCCTCTCGGGTACAGACAGAGAACGCTCTAATATAGGTTATATACGTTCAAGAGCGAGATTTCACTTTGTGTATGTGAGCATTTCCATTAGTTTAAATCAGTTATGTCTCTGCGCATACACGTTTCGGTGGTTATTTGGACTGCGGAGCGTACATATTACGAACGGATTCGCATATATACGAGCATATACACGCGTATATGCCCGCCGTTGCCTCGCATATATATATACTACGAACTGGGCTTCGGCAATCTCCGAGATGTTTAGTGCTTTCGATGTCTTGCGAATTCTCCTAAGGCAAAGACATTCTTGTTGACTCAATCGCTCAGCTCCATAACGAGCCAATTTATCGCTAGAGAGCATTCCGATACCGATCTATATGACTGTGTAATATTAATACTGTGATACCTTTGAATTTGATTAAATTTCTAGCACTCATTCAATTTGAAGTTGAATATATCATTCCTAAATATTTCAATTTACTTCCAAAATTTGGATTGGGTTTCTTTCCAATTTCGAACGGATGGATAAAAATATATAATTGTGAATTAGTTGACCATATGACCCGCTTATGATTAAATATCCTTACGTTTTTACGTAGTAAAGATGTCCGGTTATTCATTTTCTTCTTTCCTTTTAAGAAATGTGACTTGAATTTGTAATCTCAACTGAAATCATTGATGAAGATAACTTTCCAACGAATCGGTACATGCGGGAATGTGTGTGTAGTGAAACCTGACGTGAAGTTTTTTTTTGTTTCTCTGTAATGCTTGATATGTGTAGTGCTGCCATCTTCCACCAGTTTTTCTAACTATGAGTGAAGTGTTATGATTGAATGATTTATCGTTGTAGGACTGTTGCTCTCTGTGGCGAGACTTTTTAACGGGGAGATCGGCTCACATTTGCGCCTTGAAGTTGGGAACCACAGAAAACCAACTTCAGCCGACCACCACTGTGGGGTTCGAAGAGTCCGTCACTATAACCACTCGACCACCACAGCACTCACATTCAACTCATACTGTACTCATTAATAGCCTTTTATTTCCCGCCACTATATTACAAAGTTTGGCGATGATTAACAACTTTGCTGATATTTGCCAGCAGTTTTTGCGACAATTTCCAGTAGGATATTTTCCTTGATGAGATTTATGGATAAAATATCGATAGCATGCTTTGGAACGGCATACTAGGTGTTCCCCCAATTATGTCGGAAAAGTGAAAATTATATGGTGGATTTTAGACTTCAATTAAATGTGAAAAATTATCCGCAAAAATTGTACTTTGAAAGTTGAACTACACACAAAAATAAATAAAAACAATAATTGAAAATCATGCGGCGTTCAGTAAAAAAAAATGACAAATTTGTGAATTCTGGACTTCAAAAGGCACGAAAAGTGGCAAAATTAAATTTTATCCACCGATATCTTGACAAATTTTCATTTAATTTTCGAGAGGGAAATTTGTTATAGGCAGGGTGATTCAGAACTCAACGTACAAACTCTTAGAGGAGGTAGAAAACACACAGAAACAAGACAGAATGATCGGGAAATCTCAACCTGATCAGCTGGAGGATAAACGAAGATGCAGAAATGACTCTCCAATAATGGGGTGGAAAAAACTCTTTATTTAGCTATACTTTAAACGAAGACTACGTTTACATGTTTAAGTGCTCAAAGTCCTGAACATCCAAAGTTATGCACGTTTTACAACGGATTGGTTGTCGAACCCTTTCAAAAATACCCGGCATTTCGCGGACGTTTGCGACGAGGTCGGTGTCAAAGTCTCGTAGACCATGGCTTTCAGGGCCCTCGCACACGAAAAAATCCAAACTAGATAAATTAGGCGATCGTGGTGGCCATGGGTACGGGTCCACCACACCCAATCCATCGAAGCGTAAACGTACTGCGCAAGTAATTACGTGCGACCCGAGAGAAAAAAAAAGAGCTGGAATCACATTGCACGCCGAACAGACACAGGAACAATATCGAATAATAGATAGCGAGTTTTTCCACCCTTTATTGCCTTGTCATTTCTGCATCTTCATTTACCCGCAAGCTGATCAGGTTGGGGTTTCCGGTCATACATCCCTATGTGATTCCGTTTTGTTTTTGTGTTTTCTACCTTCCCTAAAAGTTTGTACTTTGAGTTTTGAATCACCCAGTACATATAAAAAATTTTATTCTGACTACTTTTGTGGAACCGAATAAAAATTTCATCTTTTTACTCTCGAAGTTATCGTTTTCCTCAAGGTTTAATCATCACAGAACAAACTGTTTCTCTTCTCACTAATAATTTTAATATTTTATTTGAATTTTAAAAATGTGAATGTCTCTATCTCTCTCCCTCCCTCTCTCTTTCTCTTTCTCCCTCTTTCTCTCTCTCCCTCCCTCTTTCTCTTTCTCTCTCTCCCTCCCTCTATCTTTCTCTTTCTCCCTCTTTCTCTCTCTCCCTCCCTCTCTCTTTCTCTTTCTCCCTCTTTCTCTCTCTCCCTCTCTCTCCCTCCCTCTTTCTCTTTCTCTTTCTCCCTCCCTCTTTCTCTTTCTCCCTCCCTCTTTCTCTTTCTCTCTCTCCACCTTTCTCTCTTCCTCTCTCTCCCCCTTTCTCTCTTTCTCTCTCTCCACCTTTCTCTCTTCCTCTCTCTCCCCCTTTCTCTCTTTCTCTCTCTCTCTCTCTCTCCCCTTTCTCTCTTTCTCCCTCTCTCTCTCACACACACACACTTCATTCAAGTTTTATTCTTTCACACTTTTTCATGGCAAAACACACACTGGAAAACCACACGCGGCTAAATTTACTGAAATAATAAAACACGTGTAGTAAATGATCGAAATTACTAAAAATAACAGAATATCATCTCTTTTATTTTGTGTCTTCTTCAAGGTTAAAATATATATGTTAGGAAATCACGAAAGAATTAAAAAATAACACGGATGGCTGCCGATGGTTCCTAAAAATGGCTTAATCGCTTCTTCATCAAGAAATAAATAACACAGTGTAAATACGTATCAACAAATAGAAAGGCAAGAAAATGAAAAGAGCTGTCTTCTACAAGAAAGTAATAGCGTCTCCGAGAAAGAATCCCCAGAAATGCTCGCCGTCGTCATCATCCAACTGAAATTTCTCAGAAAAAAATCTCTAAAAATAGATTTTTCGTGGAAAATGTCACACACACATATATATATATTTTTAGTTCGTTTGATCCAACAGTAAATCAACACTATTTACGAAAATACTTTTTTTTTCCTCACCTATCACACGCACAAAAACGACAGTATTTTCTACGAAAAAAAATAGAAAGACGTGTCTGTTATACTTATCTGCAATATTCGGTTACTACGAAATCGAAGGCGTTATAAAGAACTATATCGATATTGTATTTAGCTCGAAGAGAAATTGCATTTTTATGTTATTCTGGGATCCTTATTACTTTTAGGAACTGGAGTTATTGATGAAAGAATATCATAGGCTTTAGAATTTAAGTGATGTAAACCGTTCGCTATCGGTGGTTGACTTTGGAAGTAAAAGTGAGAAGCATTCTTTTCTTGAATCTATTGATGCCGACAATGGTTTCCTCGAAATAACTTTATTGGTACAAAAAATTTAAAACCTAGCAATGTTTTTCTCGAAAGTTGAAAGGTTTTTTTTTTCAATTTTCGAAAGTTTTTGGCACAACAATTTATTCGTACAAGTCGAAAAACGATTATAAAGGAAATTTTTAACTTCTAACAATAGTTTTTGGAAATTGATAATGAAAAACTGGTTGTAAGTTTTTCTTTTAACAACAGTTTCTTGAAAGTGACTAAGAATAGTTTGTTGAATCTTTCTCACCTAACTATGGTTCTCAAAGTTTTTCACCTAGTTCTCAAAAGTTTTTCACCTAGTTCTCAAAAGTTCTTCACCTAGTTCTCAAAAGTTCTTCACCTAGTTCTCAAAAGTTCTTCACCTAGTTCTCAAAAGTTCTTCACCTAGTTCTTAAAAGTTCTTCTCCCAACTATAGTTCTCGAACGTTCTTCACCTTAGTTCTCGAAAGTTCCTTACCTAATTATAGTTCTTGAAAGTTCTTCATCTAGCAATGGCATCTCGGAATCTTTTCATGCTGTTTTTTCAGTGGTTTTTGAAAGTTCTATTCTACGGCTGGCATTACACTATAAAAGCTTTAGAAAAGTTATTTTATAAAACTTGAAAATTCAACCAATAAGCTCATCTGTTACAATCGAACGAATGTAAGCAATAGGCTTATTGGTTATCTTTTTTTCAAGATTTATCAAACAGATTTTAAAAAAACTTTCATAGTGTAATCACGGACTACCTAACGCGCGATAACTTCTTGAAAATTCTGCGATTAGCAATAATTTTTCGAGCTTTTTCCGCCTAACCGTAGTTCTCAAAAATTCTTCATCTAACAGTGGTGTCTAGAAACCTTTTCCTGTTTTTCAATATGGTTTTTTTCAAAGTTCTAACAATAACTTCTTGAAAGTCCTTCACCAAACAGCAGTTTATAGAATTTACTCAACTAGGATGAAAAGTTCAAAATTTATCAATGTTATTTTTTCAAAAGTTTTGAATACTCAACAATTTATTCTCGACAATTAAAAAACGATTAGAAAGGAAAGTTCCACCTTATCTTATTGGTTTTTAGGAAGTTCTTTATTGAACAATGGCCTTTCGACATCTCTTTATTTTTTCAATGGTTTTTGAAAGTTTTTCACCTGACTGTTCCTTGAAAGATTTTCGCCTAACAATAACAGCTTGGAAAATTTTCCCTTAACAATAGTTTATTTTAATTTTTCCACCTAACAGTTTTCTAAATTTTTTAATCTAACACAGGCTTCGCGGAGGTTTTCATGTTTTTTCAGTGGTTCTGTGAAAGAAATTCACCTAACAATAACTTATCCAAAAGTTTTGCACTTAACAATGATTCCTCGAACTTTTTCCACCCAACACTAATTCTCAAAAGTTCTTCATCTGAAAGTGTCCTCTCAGAATCTTTTCATGTTATTCAGTGACTATTTCAAAATTCTTCCCCCTAACAATAGCTTTTTGAAAGTTCTGCACCTAACAGTAGTTCTTCTCTTGAGCTTTTTGTGTTATCTAGTGATTTTCTGAAAGTTCTTCACTTAACAATAGCTTTTTGGTTATAACGGTTCTTCACCGTCAAACTCTTCCTTAGCAATAGCTTCTGGGATGTTCTTCACCCTTCACCTAACAATAGATTCTTGAAAAAATTCTTCTCTCAACAATAGTTTCCGAAATTGCGATAAAGAAACGATATTCGTCAAAAGTTTTTCATTCAAGATTATCGTATTTTCGAGCTTATCTACCCAATAAAAATAGTTTTCTCGAAATCGATCACTTAACACTCCATTGAAACGTATTAGCAACCCCCACAATGGTCTATTAGAAGGTTTTCACGTTGACAATATATTATTCACTAAACACCATCAATTATTTGTATAATTTTTTTCACACACAACAATAGATTCTCTAATTTATTCACATAACTGGTTATCATTTTGTGATGAACAATGTAGTTGCTTTTTTTACTCTCAACACGAGATTTTCAAAATTTATCCAACAAAGCAATGATTTCGTGAAATTTTTCTATTCAATAATAGATTGTGGGATAAGGAATTTTATTAGACTCTAAAACAATATCCTTTTATGAGTAATTTCGGAATTGTTTCAATCCTGGAATCCTCCACTGTGGTTCATCGTATTTTCTTCACACAACAAACTTCTCAAACTTTCCTCCAACGATTAGCTTTTATTAGTTGATGAAGACTTTATTATTGTTTTCACTAATCAGTAGACTCTGAAAAAACAGCTATTGTACAACCATGAATATTATAATATACATGAACATTTTTCCTCGATTAAATTTTAGAAGGGGCAGTTCAATAGTCTTTACAAAAAAATTGTTAAACCAGTGTGTGCTACCTGCACTGACTTAGGGTGGTATTCGCCGACATGGTTAAAACCGGTGATTCCCAAAGTGGGCGTTAACGCCCCCTTGGGGGCGATGGAATGTTCCGGGTGGCGGTAGAAACTACGAGCATAACATAGGATCCTATGGGTTAGATTGTGTTGGGGGTGATGGGCGATAAAATTTTTTGAAGAAGTGGATGATGGGACACAAAAGGTTGGGAAACTATAGTTTAAACTAGTCACAATTTTTTGATAAAAGATCAACAAGGATTGGTTAAATTCAGGTTTTTAACCAATCTATATTGATCTCCTATCGAAAAATTGTGACTACAGTTTGAACCATGTCGGTGAATACGGCCCTTATGAAGCTGAAACATGGACACCATGAGCAAGACGATACAAAGGCTACAGACAACACAAAGGAACATAGGCGTCACAAGGAAAGACCGAAAACGAATCACTTGGATAAGAATCCACACAAAAGTATATGATATCATGGACAGAATTAAACGTTTAAAATGGAAATGGGCTGGACATATATTGCAAGAATACAGGACAACAGATGGACCACAAGTATTTGGATTGGTACCTACCCCGTGGTGCTAAACGTCTGAATAGTCATCCCCCAAACAAGACGGATCGACGAGAAAAATTAGTAGAGGGGGGGGGGGACCTTCACATCCCACAGTGGATTGAAAATGGTTGATCATGATGAAATTTTAGAAATTTCAACACACAGATGATAACATTTGTGATCCTTTATTTATATTCAGGGCTTGGTTCAAAATTACAGAAAATACTGAAAGTGAAAACTGTTTCCACAAAATTAGTTATTTATTTATTTTAAGACCACAAGTAAAATTTGGTAGGAAAAGATAGTAGGAGAGAGAATGATAAATAAATGAAATAATAATAACAAAAACAATGTCTTTCACAATCGCGGGAGAGGGAATTACTATCTCGTGGGGTGTTTTAAAGTTTCACAAGAGCAACTGAAGCAAAGTTAATTCGTCTGCGGCACTTAACCTCAATTGGCACACACTGTATCCAAGCAACCAGATTGCTCTAAAGGTGAACGCGGAGAGGTGTTTCGTTCGCAGTTTTATCGACCCGGTTCGCCGCCAACCGAGGCCGATGCGCTGTTGCTCAAACGAGCAAATAAAAAAGAAACACATTCAGAAGCTTAACCAGACTTTTCCAATTCAACGACGCGACATCTCTCAGTGAAAGCGAAATCTTCACGAATAAAGTATAACTAGAAATTAAACGTGAGTGAAATTGATCCCTGAGACAAAATTACATTCGAAAGCAACCACTGTGTGATCGGAATTTATTTACTATTTGACCGAGGGTTGCGCAACGTCCTGCCCGCGGGCCACATCTGGGCCCACAAAGGGATTTCATCCGGCCCTCGAAACTTTTTCCCTGTGAAATAGTATCAATACACACAACACGATAAATACTTGAGCTGACCATATATGATTCATAAAAATTGCGGGATATCGCCAAAAAACTTGTCGAGGCATGTAAAGTTACTAGTTGCAGTCGAGGACAAATAAAGTTGCCAATTATGTCCAATATATATGTATACCGAAGGAAAGGGATGTTGTCAATTACAGCCAAAAAATTGTTAAACGCAAGAAAAATTGACACTTATTGCTAAAATTTCTGAAAAATCGCCGATCGTGGAAAATGACGGGCACTGCAAATTTTCGAGTACAATTCATCAAAAAACTGTGGACAAAAGCTGACTCCACTTATTGGTAGTTGATCCGACAGGTTGGAAAATATAATATGGGGAAAGATAACTTTTTTACAACGGTATCTATATCTCGGCTCAGCATTGCTGAAATAAGAGGGTTTTAAGGAAACGAAATATCTCTTAATTGTCGAAATAAAAGACACAAAGTTAGGCGTGACATCTCGTCATGGCTGCTGTGAGAGTCAACCAATCTTTCAATTGCTGGGTGCCTTCTATTACCATTGTCCAATAGCAACTTATTCACAAAAACATTTGCAAGTGTTGTCAGACATCATTCAAGAAGCCGTTCAAGGCAGAAAACCTATTTCTAATAAAAACGTTAGGCCATTTAATTGTCTTGTGCACTACCCTGATCATAATCACTGAAATATTTTTCACACACTGGCATGCTGAGCAAAAAATTTCATCTTTTTGTGACCGAAATTCACCGAGATATGAAACGTTGAATTTTGCTAATTTCAAGGCATATTCCTCCTCTGGAAATTCATCATTTCAGCCAAGATTCTCCACGGTTGTTTAAAAACTATGATTTTCTTAAGGTCATCCTCAATAACGTAGCAGTGGTTGTTATCAGGGTGCTCCTGATGGAAACATTAAATTTTAGTTGTTTTTTTTTTTAATATTCCAGCGCTTGGAAAAAGTTTCATTGCACATGGTTTATAGGACCCCAGATGTATACAAAATTGAATTTTGTAATTTTTTAAGAAGTTATTTTTGTGACTTGTATGGCTTCTGGCTTGATGCGACATTATTTTGACACGACTTCAGTTTCTTATTAAACTTTCCGTTCGTTCGGGGATTTATCCATTAAAGAACTCGGAAAAAGGACACCCTGTATATTTCATGAACATAGCATAGCATCAAGTGATGCCAAAAGAATTTTCCGGGGATGTCAATAGATGGCAGGATTTTCACAAAGAAAGCTTAACGAAGCCGATGATAAAAATCTATTAAATATATTTACCAACTGGTAAAAGTATAGACATCATGACATGGAACTTAAGAGAGAAATAACATTAATTTAATGACTATACGATTAATTAATTGAAACAGGATAAACGAAATGAATTGAAATGTCAAATGTTTACGATATATTTCCAATTATTACTTATTAGATAACCAATGTTTTCGTCTCGAACGAAACTTCGTAGTTTCCTCGTCGTCATAATTTTACTCAATCAATTATCTGAGAAATAAGAAAAAAATATTTTTTTAATAGTTTTTAATAATTTTTGTTTTCCTTTGAGGTATTTAAACGTGACAAATGCAAGTTAAAGCTAATTATCGGAAACATAATTTTAAATTTCTATCGTTAAGTAGAAGAGGATCAGAGAGAAAAAAAAATGGCTCACACATAATTCGCCAATAAACTCATGTGCACGGTTTTTTTCCCCCATGTTTAATTCATCGAGGAAATAATTGTTGGATCACGTATAAAAATTGGTGGTTTTTTTTTGTACCTCGATCTTTTTGCAATGATGCCAATTTGTATTACAGGCACGAGCATGGTATTTTTTACCCGTTGTCATGACATAATAATTACGTAAGTTTAGATTGTATGTGTGCAACAATACAATTACATTGTATTATATTGTATTGTTGCATAAATCACATTTTGATCAATCAAAACAAAATGCAGGGCGTACCATAGTCTCACGAAGGGGGAATTTTTTTTTTTGGTACATAAATAAGACTAAGTTTTGAATTTTTTGTCGATACAGGGCGATGCACGCAAACTAAATCACATAGTTTTATGGAGAAACCCTTTCTTCAATCACTTCCGCGTCCGAAACGTTCGTAAAGATTCACTACTGAAGTAAAACAACTTCACCAATAACGCTTTATCCCCCAACGTCGATATCACGATGGGAACCTCATGTAAGCGCCAGTAACAGGGAAATTCAGAAATGAACTGTTAATCGTATACACCCTGCATTTTATAGGACCTGCGTATTTCGTTATTTGCGTCTGTGCAGCGCGATCTGTCGACGAAAATTTGTACTCAATTTTTTCTGCACCAAACAAGAAAAAGTTTACTTCATGAGAAAAACTAATACCTTTAATTGCATACTTCTAATGGGCTACTTCCCTAATGTCTAGAAACTGTCAATCGTTAAACCTATCCACAAGCCCTGTTACTGATCCTATTTTCTCTCAAAATTCTAGACCTATCAGCTTGCTTAGTAACATCTCAAATTTTCGAACGCTTCTACTTCTCTCGTCTTGAAATCTTTCTGTCCTCGCACAACATTCTTCGGGTCGAGCAGCACGGGTTCATTTCAGGGTGCCTAGAAAACCCTTCGATAATGTGTATTCAAATGCTAGATTCAAGGAAGTGTACAGTACAACATAGGCGGAGATTGACTTGGAAGTCTGGGAACGCAAGGTCATTATTGCTGGGAGGGCACGATGATGATGATGTCAATTCATATATACATTAGATCAGTCGACTCGACCTTTGACTCCCCCGTATCTCCGACCATGGCGTACAAGAATATACATATATGAACAAATGTGCTGTACAATAAAATCTGGGGGGAGCCCTGGTGTGGGACCTAAACGACCCAGAGACACATATTCATTCATATACAATGTCAAAAACCACGTCAGGCATAACGGAAATAATCATGTTATACAAGGAGCTCGGGGACCCCCTCCCCTTTTACAATAAGCATTAAAAGAGCGAAATATGCATTATGAAGAGAGACTTCATTTTTTGAATATGTTTACATTGGATGAACGCAGATGTCGAGGAGATATGATCGAAGTGTTCAAAATTTTCAATGGGATGGATAGGATGGACCATGAACTTTTAGTACACCGCCAATCGACTGCTTTTACAAGGGGACACCAGTATCGATTGGTGAGGGACAATGCAAGGTTATGGTGTCGCAGGGAATTTTTCACTAATAGTGTTGTTAATAAATGGAATAGCTTACCCTCGGAGGCAGTAAATTGCAACACAATTGAGACGTTTAAAAAGAAATACGATAAACATGTTGGGGTAAATCGAGAAGCTATCCATTCTTAGAATAAGACAACCGTAAGTATTCTTTATGGGCATTGTATAGTATTTTATCACGTGTATATATTGCTTATAATTTTTATTAATTGCATTTTTAATTGGGTTGCTGTATTCTTGAAATATATGACATCCATATTTTTATGGGCATTTTTTTCTCAGCCACCTCGTTGGGCATTTTTAATGTTGTGGCGTTGTATTTGTATTTGTATAAAATATCAGATTCATATAATTGTAAATACAAACTACACAAAAATAAATAAATAAATCGAGAATCTAGCGTGTGACCTAAAGGACCACGATACCTGTTCATTCGTTTTATTTGTGATAAAGCGTCAAATTCGGGTGAAATTTTGAAATATACATGCATTTATAAATTTGTCAAAATAAAAACTCTAAGCCATGATAAGTATTCTAGTGCAAAATCTCACCTTTTCATGTCAAATGTTTTGTTTTGTCAATTTTTTTTACAAATATAATTAGAGCACACTGTATATTACCCTCTAATAAGAATGATTATTAAAAGACAAACCTAAACATTACCTAATTCAAGCCTAACGATATTCACACCCTTCCAAGATCCATAGGTTTTATTCGCCGTAAATTCACCAATAATAATTATTATTATTATTCTAGTTTCAAAATGTCAAAATGAATAAAAAGCATTTCACAACATCGCGGCCATTTCTCTCTAGCGCATTTTTTTTTTTACTCAGCCATTCATCCTGTCATAACACGACAGAGATATATAGCGATAAAATATGATAATCCTCCAGAAAACTGACGTTTCCATTTTTCGCACCCCCTCAGGTGAAAAAAAAATATATTTTATTTTATTTTTTTTCAAAAAAAACGAAAAAAACGAAAAAAATGAAAAAAAAATAAATAAAGGGGCAACGAAATCGTTCCACAGACGCTCATCGATAAAATAAAATACCAAAAAGGGAACAAGTTACGAGAAGATCGATTTTTCAAAGCTAACCTCGTTATTTTAGTTCATTTATGTATTTTTTTGGTGGTGGGGGGGTCGGATGGAATTCCCTTTTTTTTCCCCCGCCCTATGGATAACTACATTAACGGGAAAAATTAAGAGAAGATTCTTTATATTTTCTGGGAAATCTTCTCTTTCTGAAGAAAGAAGGAAAAAATTCCAAGATTTTTAAGATGTAGAAGAGAAATAAAAATTTTCATGTCTTGGGAATTTCTCTTTGCCCTCTACTTTTCTTTTTCCCCATTTTAGGGGAAAAAAAATTGGGGAAATTTAGTTCTTTTCCGTGACTTTAACAGAAATAAAGAAAATAAATTTCTCTTACAAGAAAGACAGTGATTTATCCAATTTTAATGGGCTCACAAAAATTGCTCTCTCTCTCTCTCTCTCTCTTTCTTTCTCTCGATCTCATAATAGGGTTGAAAGTCGAGATTCTCACAGATTGCGGTGATATGTGTATACGAAAATAAAAGAGAAAGAAAATAAATTTAAACACATATATATATGCATAAATATGTGTATATCCTTACATTCCACGGGGACGTGTTATGTAAATTCAAAAAGCCAGTTATCAGAAAACCCCCTCGAGTCTATTTCACGGTGGAAAATATCTTACATTGGCATTTTCTCGTATTTTTCGAAAGAAATACGGAGATGTGAGATGTAATATAATTTTTTAATGTATCATAATATTTCAGTTTAACTCAATTCATATCTGTGATAATTACTCGGAATTATAAAGGTAATGTTCCTTAATTATTGAATTAATTGAGCGTGTGAATTCAAAAGGAATTTTTTTTTAGACGGGGAAAATATTCCGAATGGAGTTCTTAGAAATGTTGTTTACTAGTTATTTTGGTAGATTTTGAATTGAATTTTCCGTTTTGTCGTTTAGTTTGATTCGTATTTAACTAAATTAATTGAAAATTTTTAACTCCGTTTCTCCATATCATGTCTGTTTATGGAAATGATTATATGATTTTTTTTTGTTGTAATTTGAGAAAGCGAGATAAGGTTACATTTTAGTATGAAAAATGTAAATGGGGGTAAAAATCAATGGCGTGTCTGTTACTAAGAATATGATGAGCGTTTCATCTTATAAACTCCACACCATATTTATTCATGAATAAAACGGGACAATTCGGTCAATCTTCACCTACCAACAATAGGCCAATGCCGAAAACTTGACGTATCAATCAGATCTATATCGGCCTCTGCTATAGGATGCTAATTTTTCAGCCAAAATACTGGCCGCATCGATAAGAACAAAATCGTTACAGCTAAAGGTAACGTGCGAGTGGCGTGGTGGCTCGGTGCTACATGCTAGTCGGCTGGCTGGCGAGCTAGTCTACCACTGTGAAGACTGCCGTCACAGTCCCAGGTTCAGACCCGAGGAGAGGATATATTCAAGATATTTTACCCTGACGAGCTTGAGGAGACCAACGACAGATAGCGCCTTCATCGCCAACCATACATCAATGGCAGTATATTGCAATACAGCGACATGGCCTTGGATCGGCTGAAGTTGGTGTGGTCGGCTGAAGTTGGTTTTCTGTGGTTCCCAACTTCAAGGCGAAAATGCGAGCCGATCTCCCCGTTAAAAAGTCTCGCCACAGAGAGCAACAGTCCTACAACGATAAATCATTCAATCATAACACGTCACTCATAGTTAGAAAAACTGGTGGCAGATGGCAGCACTACACATAACAAGCATTACAGAGAAACAAAAAAACTTCACGTCAGGTTTCACTACACGCACATTCCCGCATGTACCGGTTCGTTGGGGGTTCCGCGGGGGGTGGGGGGTGTGTGGGCGGGGTGTAGCAGTAGTAGGTAGGGCCTCCAAAAAATGGCTCGGGGATCCATGATGTTCTTAAGTCAGCCACCTCGTTGGGCAATTTGCCTGTTGTAGCGTTGTATTTGTATTTGTATTTGTGAAACTGATGGTGTTTGGTGAACTTGTTAAAAGTCACTACATTTTGGCCAAATCTGAACATATCAAGTCAAGATGAAATCGCTCCAAGCTGATGTTTATTAATTCTGGTGAAAAAGCTGAACGTATCTATTGTTAGAATGAAATTTGTTCAACCTAAGGGTCAATAATTTCGGGCTAAAAACTGCATTTATCCGTCAAGATGGAATCGTTCCAATAACTCATTTTGGGTCAAAAACTGGATGCTTCAATCAGAACGAAATCGTTCAGGCTAAGGTCACTGATTTTGGGCCAAAAAAAACTAATTGTATCTATCAACGATTGGAGTTCACCCTAAAGCTTGCTTACTTCGGCCCAAAAGCTAAACGTATCCTTTCTAACAAGAATTTCCCACGCTAAAGGTAGCTAACATTCTGGACCGAAAACCAGCGACACTATCAGAATGAAACCGCTCTAATCTAAACGTTGCTAAATTTGGGCCAAATATTGAACGTATACACGCTACAAGCAGCAGGTCGATAATTTCAGTCCAAAACTTGACGTACCAACCGAAACGAAATCGCTACAATGTCTGTAATCTTGAACGCATCAACGAAAGCGCATCAACCAGAAAGAAATCGCTCCAGAGTCGCTGATTTCGGGCCAAAAACTCAACGCATGACAAAATCAGGTGGTTGTATATATAACTCAGTGCCGTCTTAACTCATGGGCCCGACCGACATATCCTGGTCGGGCCTCAAGTGCGTAAGAGAGGCCTCGTAAAAACTAGATTTGGTGCACGATTTTTGAAAGAAAGAATAAAAATTTTTAATCAGCTGCTGTCATCTAATTGGTGCCTGAGTGGCGTGCGGGTAAGATCAGCACTTACTACAGATAGAAGTCCTCCGCAGTCTGCTTGTGACGTCAGTTAATAGTCTATTTTGCCTCAGAATATTCAGGGGGGAAAAATTCCCTTCTCGTGCCAGTTTCTACGCCAAAATAAGAAGAAACGAAATAGGATGCTGTGTTTCAAAATGTGGCAAAGTCACCAGGTAGTCTGAATGACGTTTATGGCTAACAGTGCAGAGGCCTTCTATCTCTGGGAGGTGCTGGTAAGATGCTCGTATAGCACCGTGAAGGTTACTCTCGCAGGTAAAAACCCAACGGAGGGTATAGATAAGATATAACGAATATAATTCAATATCTCCCTAACGAACTTGAGGCGACCACCGATAAACAGCGAATTCATTTCCATCCCATCTCATTAATGGCAGTAAATTTTTAATATAGCGATACGGCCATAGTTGGTGTTTGGAGAAGTAGTATCATCTACTTAGAGGCCTATGATGCTGTTAAGACGTCTATGTCTCATTCCTCTCCATGTTTCTTCTCTGCCATACAAATATTGCACAGCAATTCGAATTAAAATTACAAGCTCTATTTTAGTTTGAACTCGATGTGTCAATATTTTGGACATATGTGGACGCATTTCGAATATTTTGGAAAAGTACGGTGCGGGTAAGACTTTCAAACAAAAATCCGGACATCTCTACCATATACTATAAATCCATTAAAATCATAGTTAAAAGCTATCGGTGTTCAGAATATTGTGAAATAAATTTTTTTTAAATAATCGCCAAAAAATTATAAAAAAACAAAACCTAATACATATTTCGAATCTTATTTGAAAGCCGAGAGAGACTCAATGAAAAATTATTATCATCATCCAAGTTGTCATTTATTGGACCAAATCCATGTCGTATCTAATCCATGGAAATAAGAGATATCGAAAAAGCGCATGTAAAAATAAACCAAACATTTCCATCGACAATCCGAACACACGAAAAGCTAATTTTATCGATTTCACTCCCCAAAAAACAATATGTTTCACCCTCTCTCTCTTGGCAGTTTGGCTCATTCCCCTTCTTTTGTTTCCCCGTCACAGAAATTGCGCAAAAGTTCATTTGGGCGAAAATATCGAAATGCATGTACGTACACCGCGCGCGCACACAAATATCACCGCGGAACATACTTATTACACTTTGCCGATAAATAACCACCTATCAATATTTTGATGGACATTCCGCTTTAATGAGTGTTTGCGGCTTGTCAGATCTTAGAGTGGGGCGCCGTCACGGTGCTCTCGTTCTCTTAAACGTAATTTCCTATCAATAACGTTAGTGAAGGCAACACACAAGCTGCGCCCATGTTAGGATCCGGATCCAAACACCTCTCTTTCCTCTCTTTTCCTCCGTTTTCTCCAATCCCAAATTTCATTTCTCCTTTTCGAGGAGACATGGAGAGAGACAACGTATGTCTCTCTTTCTCTCCCGCGAGGCATAAATCTGTCGCTGATTTTGTCGCGTTTTATTGATTTTATTGCCTGGTATTCTCTCTCTCTCTCTCTCTCTCTCAGTCATCATTGTAGGAAAAGACGCGTCAAGATTTGCACACAAAAATAATAATAACAATCATTGTTGTCGTTGTTTTTTTTCATCATTGGCTGAAAGAAATGCCTAGCACTAAGAGGGTTTTTTGATGCAAATGTTAAGGTTATTTCAATTTCGTCATCCTCTACAATTTTAAGAGAAATACGGATATATATCCACTTACCTTCACAAATAAATTTATTTCCACTTGTGTTTGAATCAATTCCGAATCACAAACCTAAATTGGAAAAAAACAAATAAAAATGGGTTTACATATATAAGAATTGATTTAACACAGACAGAGAACTTGTCTACAAGGATGGGATTACACTATAAAAGTTTTGTTAAAGTTATTTTATAAAACTTGAAAAACGACAACGATAAGCGTATCAGTTACATTAATGTAAGCAATAGCTTGGTTTTTCTTTCACATTTTGTAAAAGATCTTTAATCAAAATTTTAAAGTGTAATCCCGCTCTATTCATCGAAGCTACCGTATTTTAACGTGTATAAGGCCGGGATTACACTATAAAAGTTTGAATAAAGACCTTTTGCAAAACTTTAAAAAAAATAGCCTATTGGATATATTATTTGCTTGATTCTAACCGACAGGCTTATTGGTTACACTTTTCAAGTTTTGTAAAAGACCATTTATAAAACTCTTATGTTGTTATCCCAGCTTAAGCAATCCCTTTTTGTCAAAAAACGGGTCCCAAACAATAGGGGGGGGGGAGGGTTCTTATGTATGGATAGTAAGCAATAACATGCGTGGCACTGAGAATGAAAGAATGATGCAATTTTGCGAAGAGAATAGCTCTTATGATGATGATGAACTAGTTGGTGTAGCTCAGGCATCTTCAACCCGTTGCTCACGAGTACCGTGGTGCTCCTAGAAACACCAGAGTGATTGATGCTTGTGTCCGTTTTCGTGCTCGCGAGCACTTGCTCAAAGTTCCAATTGGAAAAATACCTTATACAAATTGCATTCTAGGATTGAAATAACCCTGATTTCATGCATTAGTGAGGGTGCACTTCATTTGATGATGGATACATGGAGTGTTCGCGACTCAGGGAGAAAAAGGTTGAAGAGATCTCTGGTGTAGCTGATTGTGATGAATTAGATGAGAGTGAGGAGGAATTTAATAGGGATTTTGTAATGAGATTATAATAAATATCTTAAAAGAAATATCTTTTTTATGAAATTTTTTTTATAAATTTTAAGCCTAAAAAATTATGGGGGGGGGGGTCCCTTTATACGCATTAAAATACAGTGATTAAAATTAAAATTACATTTATTATACAGCAGCACAGATAGAGCCCCGATTTACCAGAGTGGCCTGGAGTCAGTCCAGTTAATAAAGACGATGACTCATTGGGCTGATTGATTAACGTCACATTCGTAAGCCTATTTTTCAGGGCTCCACTCCTTTAAAAAGGTCTTTGTAGGCCTCTTTCATCGGACAATCTCTTGCAACCCACTATTGAGACCCATATTACATCGTCAACAAAATGAATGTTGTCGATATTTGTCTTAGGCTGGGATTACACTATAAAAGTTTTGTAAAAGTGTTTTTATAGAACTTGAAAAATACAACCAATAAACTGATCGTTGCATTTGCTCGAATGTAACCGATCAGCTTATTCGTTGTATTTTTCAAGTTTTGTAGAAGCACTTTTATAAAACTTTTTATTGTGTAATGCCGGCCTAATTACAATGTCCCACCCCCCTCAACACTTCACACACATCCGATCATACATCCCGTAACGAAAGAAGCTTGTTTGAGAGTGAACCTATCACTATGCAGGAGTCTCAGAACGCTGCCGCCTAAATGAGAGGGTTGATAGTACACGTCAGGCCAAAAAAAAATGCAGTAGAGCCTAGGGTCTACATGAGTTTCATGTTCCGCGCACATTTAACATAGAATTCGGGTCACACACTGACATCAATATATAGTACTGAAGTATTGCCCTGGGAGTAATGGGGCGGGGAGAAATAATATTTTCGTCCCACAAACATAATACAGTAAGAGTGTTTATAATTTTTATTAATTGCATTTTTAATTGGGTTGCTATATTTTTGAAATATATGACATCCATATTTTTATGGGCATCTTTTTCTCAGCCACCTCGATGGGCATTTTGCCTGTTCTGTTGTGGCGTTGTATTTGTATTTGTATAAGAGGAAAAAGGGACGATATTTCTCATTTCCACCTTAATCAACTGTGACTGTAAGTAGGAATTTTCCCTGTCACGTCTCATGATGTAAGCAAGGTTGCCATAATTTGGCGACATTTGCTCGTATTCCCTGCATAAGATGGATATTGCAACCCTGTGTTACATTGGAAATTTTTTTTTTTATCTTCACTTGTACTATCAACCCCACTATCATTATGGTGATAAAATGCGGGAAACCCCGTGTGTTTTAATATATATTTTTTTTATGTTTAAAGGAATTTAATTTTACAATAAATTAATTAACTGCTTTGAATGCAAACAAATTATCCAACGAATAAAAAAAAAAACTTTTCTGCGGCGAAATAAACCGAAACTACAAAATGTTTTACTATGGAAAGTCACGATAGCAGAACAAATGGAACCCATCGTGTCCTAACGACATCAAAAAAACACAAAAAACGCACACTTCTTTTGCGTTTTTCTTTCCCCCCCCCCCCCCATCAAAAAAGTTAAATACACTTTACCGTGCTAATATTCTCATCTGGGAATTCAATCCGTTTATACCTAACGATATATTCCACCCCTACAAGCAACATAAATTCAAGTTATTTCCTTTAATTTTCTTCCTGGGAGATCTCCAGCATTTACTTTATTACCTTTTTTTAGTGCTTCTCCAAAGGATAAGTTATTCGTTACTTCCATTAACTAAATGTATGTAAGCGTAATAACGATAATAATAGGAGTCCCGATGCATTTATCCATTCTAATATACGGTATAGTGAAAGCGAAAACGAAATTTTAACGGTAAATCTTTGATGAAGCGAATTCTTCGAAATCTTTTTGATGTTGAATTTCTCATAAAGTCGGAAATCATAAATTATATGAAATATATATATAAATATATTTATATATATATATCACAGTGTTTCTCAAACATTTTGCCAAACACATAGCTGCCATCTTTGGAGATTGAGAATGACGGAGGTTTTTGCGTTGATCCAAATTTTGTGCGAAAATAAATATCAAAAGAGTTTTTGAAAAAAACGTTCTCTTTCTCTTTCTCTCTAGGGACTTCTCATTGGTCAAAGTAAAATTGTAGGGATTTTTCCCCTTTCATAGTAATGACATAGTGCAAACCATCACCAATGAGCACAAAGTCGCCAAGCAGTATGTTAAATTACTTTTCGTAACTACTCTCGAATCAAATGCCGCCATCGGGCCTGAAAGAAGACATACAGACTGAATGGAACATTTGGTCAGGGCCGCAACTAAGGAGGAGCAGGCGAGTCTGGTCAGCACCTCCTACAGGTAGAAGGCCTCCGCACCGGTTTCCATAAACGTCAGTCTGACTACCTACAAAGGGCCGAATAGATGCTCTCTGTTTGGTAAATTTTTTTATTCTCGCCCCCGAAACAATATTTTTTTTTGTAATTTGACTCAATGGCGACAGTTTAAGTTACGTTTGTGACGCCATTTTGGGGATTAAAAAGGAAACCGCAACGGTCTTTTTTTTCCTGGTAAATTCTTTGGGAATAACCTTTTCCCCGAAAGTAGGGATTTTTTTACAATTACGGGTGAAATTCGGGAGATATAAGAATTTTTCGGGAGTCCGAGAGATGAAGCATAAATTCGGGAGCCTCCCACAAAATCCGGGAGACTTAGAAAAATACTCTGGACCGTAAAAGGGTTAACAGTTTTGGATGTAATGAAAAACAAAAAGAAAACTGGAATTGTCAAAGATCGATCTCTTAATCTCAGATGCCAAACGTCAACAAAAATTCTGATGAAATTGAAGAAGATCGGCGGGCGGAAGAACGGAAGTTTGATGGGAAAATGCAAGGGAAAATCTGATTTCTACGTTGTTGATTAAACTGTATTGCTATGGTTTCATGCTGTGAAAGCACTAATGACACACTAACGATAGCACTAACGACAAAAACCAACGAGGTCATGGTTAGGCGGAAAGAAGAGAAAATTTACAAATGTTTTCAAAACTATGAAGATTTTTACTCTTCGAAAGAATGGTTACACAAATGGCAGCAAAGGAACAATTTGATATTTTAAGCCATTGCAAAATAGGACCGGGCAATCGAATATCCCCGCTTAATCGGATGTTATGCTTAATCGGAACTGTTGATATCCATTCAAGGAGAGGGGAGGGGGGTGTGCGCTGAATTTTCCTTTTTTCATTTTCATTCAAAATATCATTATTTTTTGCGAAAAAGGTGATTTCCATCATTAAATAGATCAAAAAATTTGCTTTTCTGTTCATCACCCGCTGGTTCCCCTCTCGAAATAGCGTTGAATAAGAATACTAAAATTCAATTGAACTAATAGTTTCACAAATGCGTAAAAATGCCAGAACATTAAATTATTCCCACACTCGTGTAGGAGTAAGTACTTCATTCTTTAGAACAATTGAAATGAATTTGCATAGTGTTAAAAAGACGTGACTTGACTAGAGACTTCTCATCACAAGACATGATAACAATCCTATTCGTGATTTTCAGGTAAACAATCCTAAGAGTCAGCATCATACCAATATGCAGTGCCGTAACTAAGCAGGTGCACCCGCAAAGGGCCCACTTGGAAATGGGGGGGGGAGAAAATGGGCCATTCTAGGCCAAAAAATGGGCATAAATGCAAATTCTGTCGTGCAGGAATGGCTAGTTACAAGCACTGCCAGTGTGTATGCATATTATACTCAAATCTGTACTATGTTCTTTTACCGGTCCGCAAATCGTTTCTCTCGTTTGTGTCATTTCTTTGGGCCCTCAACTTATTTCTTCTATTAATTTAATTTACCGGTCTGCAATATATTTTTCCCATTTCCACATGTCTACAGTTTTAAAAAAAGTTGAAGAACATTGGTTCAGAAAATCAGCTTTACAAAAAAAAAAATCATCAAACGAAATATCGATATATAATGGAATAGAAATGTTACATCACATACGAAATAAGTATTTCTTCATAACGCTTGTTTAGTTTCGTTTTCTCATAAGCAACATGCGTTTCGAATTACTTTCTTATGTACAATAAGACAGAGTTTTCCGAGCAAGGAAAAGCGTAAAACATAAAGTAAAAAGAAAGAAAAAAAAATAGCCTTTATATCAACGTTATTGCGAAGAAAGGGTTTCAATCAAATTTTTCAAATAGAAACACTTTCCGTAGAAGTGAATAAATTTTACTGCAGTCTTTCAAGACACACACACACACACGCATGAATTGAACACGGTTTCAAATCCAAACAATAAAACAAATGCAAACCAAGCACATAATCCAACAAACTATTTATTTTAGGATCTGGAAGACAACTTCATTTTTGTGCGGTTTTTAGCGTGGGTTTAAATAAGAAGTAGGAGGACGAGGAGGAGGAGGAGGAGAAGTTGAAACATTTTCAGTAAATGGAATTCTGGCCAAGAGAAGCGTGAAAAAGAATCGCGCAGTGAATAAAAGCTTTTCCATTCCTACTACATTCTCTTTTCTTTTCTTTTTTATTACTCCAATCCCATATCTTCCATACATTCACCACAGCAAAAAAAAAGGAAAAGAAAATGCAATAAAAGGTTAAGCGAAACAAAAATAATAGTAGATACAGATGTATAAGTACAATCTATCATCTGGTAGAAAGAGAAAAAGGATGAGATAGATATAGATGCCTGTATATACTAATCTAAAGGCAAAGCTGACTAACTTACATCAAAAGAGACTTAGACCTTTCGCTGCGTCATGATAATCTCTTTACCTTGTACGACATGGATTCCGTTTCGGACCTATTTGCCTTACAATTCTTGTTTTATGCATTATTTCTCCGCTCCCGCCCCCTCCCCCCTCCCTTGAACATTCAATCACTAATGAATGCCTTCATCGAACAGTATGTATGTATGTAATTATGTCTAAAGATATATATCGCCCCCGATATAATATTTGCTCGTATGTAACGTCTAAATTCCCATGATATTTACCGGGGAAGATAATGGAATTATTATTAGATGACACTGGATTTAGTGTAGTACATTTTTTCACATAATTACTGCTGATTATGTAATTAGGGAAAGTATTGATTTTTTTTAATCACGTCATACAGATTGAATATATTCACAAACATACCGTCGCCGTATATTACCGGTGCAGTTGGGTGCGTTAGTTTGAGCCAGGTAAGTAACTTCATGGATGTGATTTTACTATTCATTTGAAATAACTAGACATGGTTATACAAAGGCAAAATTCAATTGATCTTCATCTACCGCTTGGAAATTATCATTTTGTCTTTTAGAAGGATGTCAGCAGGAGAAACGCGCATTTCATAGGGAGTGAATGTCATGCGTAAAACGTGCAAGTATGGGTGTAGTTCCCCAAGCACGAGATAATACTCTGATATGTTCCGTCTTGTCACGTTACGTTATACACAGGAGTAAAAGCGCTGAGAAAGCTGCTGCCACCTATCGCATAAATCAAAACTATTTTATTTTATTCTTCAAGTAAAATTGCTTGTTGGTTTGAATCTGATGTGCATCAGGAAAAGAAACAAAGGTTAGGATAACATTCATATATCATTTTAATGATGCACTCCGGTGTAAATTTCATACCCCTATATTAGCGATTAATATGTTTTTGTGTTTTCTTCTGAATTTTGGCAATTACTTTTTGGTGCACCGAATGTGAGTGCAGTTGAGCTTAGAAAAAAACTGGGACATGAAAAAAAAAAACCCCTTTATTTCATAGAATTACAATGAAGCTTAGCGATGATGAGAAAAGATGTAAAAGAACCAGGTCGAATGCTGGAATGAATTTCTTCGATTCGTGTTTGGACGAGATATCTCGTGCCTAACTGCTACAGGGTTAACTCTGCAGACTATAATGTGTGGAAGCCAGATGGCAACATGGACACGAAACAAGCTCAACTCGACAACATATATACGTCAACACCAAGCATACACTCAGAACACACATTCTCCGGAATGTGCCGATTCGGTAGAAATTACGTAGAGGGATGTGTACGAGATGCATATTCGGTTAAGTACTAGTAGTAGTAGTAGTTGTAGACCATAAAGTCAAAACAGTTGGCGAATTTTTTCATGGACCTGAACTCTACTCTGAATCGCAAAAAAATACGTCCCAGAAAATTTTTAAGTATCATTCGCCCAGTATAAAATTGCATTAAAATACTTAAAATATAATATATATAGGCCTATATAATAATATAAATCCGATTTAAATATATTTTAGAAATTTTTTAAGTTTGTGGAAATTAATTAATAGCCACAAAAAATTTAAAAATAAGTTTTCTCATCAAAAAAAGAATTAATAAAACTTCAATAATTATAAAACGCTTCACACACTAAAAATCTAGATTAAAATTTAATTCCTATCCAAAAAAATTCACAATAGTGGTCTCTTTATTATTAAAATTATAAATTAAATGATTAAAAAAAACGCACAAATTGAAAGCACATTCATTCCAAAACAACGACAACAACAAAAATCATTCCAAAGCTTGAAGATCATAGTTTTTCGCTCCAAAACTGCTTAGCAAATACCTCTGGAATATATAGATAACCGAAGCATTGTTTTAGCAATTAATTTTCTGTGCGTATGCTAAAAAATCATGAGCTTTGTTAGTGTGAAATTTATTTAATTTAAAAACTTTTGAATTATGGAAGTGAAAAGATAGCCATGGAATCAGGAGAAGGATTAGGTGAATCTTAACACGACAAAAATAAAATAAAACCGTTTTTGAAGCTTATTATCAAGGGTAAAGCTGCCCCAAATGCGGAGAGATAATTAGCTTTGGTTATTATTTGAAGGATTTTATATTCATTTTTTTTCCCCACATCTTTTTCCTCGTCTCGCCTATCTTAATTGCTCTTGTCCTTTCATAACAAAGAGATTGTCCAATTGAAATTGATTGATTCTTCCCCTAACATATACAACAACAACAACAAAAAAACAAGCTCCAGTGTTGGTGACATATTTTTAGAATGATTTAACTACATAATTTAAAATTTTTTCATTCGTTTTACGTGCATGATCAATTTTTCAAGAGAGAGAAATATTGATTTTTTTAAGTATTTTATTATTCAGTCGGTATTTTACTGGATATAAAATACTAAGGGGGGTTGATGCACGCAAATTGTCCAAAAAAAACACATTTTTCAATTTTTAAATACTATGAAATTTTTTGCGTCTATATAACTGCGATCAAGTTTTTCTTCTACCTGTACTAAAAATTTTTTTTAAATATTTTAATATACACTGCTGGCAGGCATTATAATGTTTATACGCATGCTAATGTTTTCCAATATAATGCTTTTTTTTTTCCTCAAAATTAAGTTTTTCGTTAGATTAGGAACATTTTTTTTTAACACCACTCGTTCAAATGTCTTGAAACCGTGTCTTTCAACACTATGATGTTACATACTTTAACGCGAGCTTTTAGGATTTTAATAGCTGGTTATATTTTTCACTTGAATTTTAACTTTAACAACGTGCAACTTTTTTCGAAAATCACTAAAATTTACTCATATTTCCTGCCATAAGTTTTGATACAAAATCATCGTGTTAAAGTACCGGGTGTTTCACGGACTCCAAACTTTGAAAATAAATAACTCGTGAACGTGATAGATTAGAAGCATGAATCCAGTGATATAATGTTTATTAAAAAAAACCGTAAGAATCCGATGCAAAAACCTCAAAGTTTTAGTTGCACATTGCGCTGATAGATGGCGCTGCCGGTGACAATACCATAAGTAGGCTGTGCAGTGGGTGATGCAAGTAGCCCTCGTTGCATTCACATCAAAAGCGATTGAAAATGTGCACCTTTCACATACCACAACACATATGTCGCGAACGCAGAATGAAATTGTCAGTGACTCTTTGTAGTGGTCACCGGAAATCGACACTTAAGCTTGACAAATAGCCTCCAGAGATACAAGGACACCGCAGTCTGCTTGTGACATCAGTGAGTAGTCCATTTTCTCTCAAAATATTAAGGTGGAAAAATTCCCTGCTCGTACAAGTATCGTCGTTGTGAGGAAAAATATGATCGGGCTCAGAATTTTCGATTTCTATGCCCCACATCCAATCACCGTGTGGTATTTGTGAGCCAATCAGGAAGATTCTACGCCAAAATAAGAAAAAACGGAATAGGATGCTGTGTTTCAATATGTGGCAAACTGGCTAGGTAGTCAGAATGACGTTTATGGCAAACACGCTATAACATAATAATAACATAAACATGCCGTTTATGTTATTATTCATGAAATCAACGACTGTAAGAAATAAAATATTATTCATATGAATGGAAAGATGTGTGTATTCTATAGAATATTTTTCAATGCTTATGTTGGGAGTAGAAAGTCAAAATTTATTTATGCGTATTTTTCAACTTATCGTAAGTAATACATTTTAGCTGTAAAACACCGAAGGGCCAATAAGAAAATATAATGTGGTATTGAATTGAAAATAAGACAAAAATAGACATTTAGAAAGGAAATGCTAAAATCTTTTATGATTTGCAAGCTTTTACCAAGTTTATGCTAAGTATCAGTGGAAAAGAACCGATATCTAAGAATCTTCTCCATTTCTTGGTCCGAGATTATTGACGAAACAACGATGAGTCAAAACCCTTACGACCGCCCATTCATAAATCTCGCGTATTACACACATTATACAGGGTGTCCTGTAAATGTTAATGCGACCTTTATCTCATCAAACGTTCTTCGTAGAGGTATGGTTCCAATTTAAAAAAATGCTCAAAATGTATTCAAAAGTAATCAGTTTTCAGATTGAAAATACAGTGTGTCACAACAAAAAAATCTAAATTTCTATACGGTCCCTCCCTTCCTCGTCTTCTAACTTCCAATTAGAAAGTTGTTGCCCTGTATCTCCTGAGGCCAACAAGAAAATTGCAAGTTTAAAGTTAGAGCAAGAGAAAAGTTATGGAAGAACAGCAAAAAAACTAAAGGACAACGCTTCCTTCTCCTCCTTTATGCTGTCCTTTCCCGAATTTTATGGACTCCGCTATTGGAATTCGAATTTTTCAGCGAATATTGCACTTAGAAACTTGGAATTTTTTTTATTGGCCTCAAGAGATGCAGGGCAACAACTTTATAATTGGAAGTTAAGAGAACAAAGGGAACGCATAAAAATTTAGATTTTTTTTAAATTTTGTTACATATTGCATCTTCACATCTTCACTCTCAAAACTGGTACAGGGTAATTTTTTAACGCCTTCTGAGTATTCTCTCTCTCTCTCACCCTACGACGGACGGTTGATGAGATAAATACCCCAGGAACACTTACAGGACACCCTGTATACAGATACAAATAAATTACAGTAATATACAAGAATTTGCACAAAACGCGTACATACTTCGACGCTACTAAATACATAGACCAGTAACACAGTTTACAAAAATCAATTCGCCAAATAAGTTTATGAATCTTTCAACAAAATAACTTATATGATAATTATATAATTCTGCTATGTATCCCTAAGCTCAGACCAGCTCAAACTCAGTTCTAGAAAGAAGCTTAATTTTGATAGTTTAATTGTGGTATCGATCAAGAGCACGGAATCTAACACAAGCATCGACCATGCTTGGGGGTGCTTCAGTGAACACCACAGTGCTCGAGGGTAACTGTTCGACGATGCCTGCTGGATTATGTCATGTGTTTGACATTTGAGTGTCTAGAGGGGAAAATATTATGAATAATCAGTAAAATAAGGAGAAATCAATGTTTTAGCTTCACCCCCATAGAAAAATGATTGAAGAAAGAACAGAACGCATAATTTTTTTAAGAAGCGACCGATTGAACCCGTCAAGAAGTGAAATTTTCATCGTTTATTCATTATATCGAAAGAAATTTAGTCATAGCATAACAAAGAGAAATTATCATTACATCAAATACAGGGTGCATAGCAAACAGGGGCCATGGACATTTTACTGGCGAACCGTTGATCCTAGAGGTATAGTTTCAGTTAGAAAAAAGTTTTCAAATAACGTACAAAACTCAGATATATCATTCATATTTCAAGGGGTTGTATAGTTGTCAAAATAAAACAATTAACATTTTAAACAGTCCCCCCGTGTACCCTAAACCCCAATTAGAAAAATTGTTGCCCTGTTTCTTCTGATGCCAACAAAAACAATTCCATGCTTCTGAGTGCTGTATTCACCGAGATATTTGAATTCAAAATTCGGAGGAAAGTTGGGGGGGGGGGAGCTCTAAATGCGGAAAAACCGTTTTACCCTGATTTAACGCTGGTTTTTTTTTTTTCAAACCCTTCCTCGGTTTTTAGAATTATAATATCTCAGGGAATATTGATTGCAGTTTGAGACATGATTTTTTTTTTGTTGACATCAGGACAACAGAATTCTGATTGGGTTTTGGGGCACACGGAACTGTATTGAAAGTTATTTTCTATATTTTATACAGCCCTTAAATCTTCCTCAAAATGTTGACATATAGGCTTGAATCCACATTGGAAGAAGGCCAATCAAAAGAACAAGCAGGGCGCGGTAGCCCAGGTCGATAAAATACTCGATAATTAAAGTACCAAAGGATGTTTAGAGGTGTCGCAAGTTCGATACCCGGTTCTCCCTTGTCAGAAAACTTTCCTGACACAGGGGTATGACAGAAACGGCGACGTGACCACAGAAAAAATTGCTACTACGGAGAGTCGTCCCCCAGCGAGGGGTTAGCGAACCAACCTCTCGATGAGTATAAAAAAACAAGCCTGCCGTTCAGAATCGGCAATGAATTATAGGTCCCGGTCTAATTAGCCCTCGTGTGCAGAAAATGACCGTGGTGCGAAAAAATGATCAACGATAAAAAAAAACAAGCAGGCTATCGAAGTGGATTTTTAGTACAATGGATCACATCCAAATAATCAGAGAACTCATACAGAGACACAAGGAATGCGAATTACCATTGTGCATGACCTTCATTGATTTTAAGAAAGCGTTTGACTCTGTCGTCACATTTGCTGTTGTTAAGGCTCTAGAAGTAATTGAGATAGAGAAGACATACATCAGTGATTCCCAACGTGGGCGTTAACGCCCCCTGAGAGGCGTTGGAATGTTCCAGGGGGGCGGCAGAAGCTACGTGTATATTTCTGAAGAAGGGGGCGATGGGACAAAAAAGGTTGGGAAACTATGCCATAACTCAACATCGTCAAGAAAATATATGAAAAACAAATACAACCATTCGTTTGGATAAAGTAAAAGCAAAGCGTAAACTCGGGAAAGGTGTCCGACAGGGTGATATTATCTCACCAAAACTCTTTGCCGCTGTTTCAGAAGAAGTATTAAGAAAACTGGATTGGAATGAGAATGGAATTGAAATAAATGCAGTATTTCTCAACCGTTTGTGTTTTGCCAACGACATTGTTGCTATCAACAGTAATCCAGACGAACTAGAAGAAATGATACAAGAACTGGCGAAGGCAAGTTTTCAGGTGGGCTTGAAAATGAATCTGCAAAAACAAAAGTTATGTTCAGCTCTTTTGCATTGAAGAAGACGAGATCTTGCTCAACAACACAGAGGTAGATGTAGTAGAAAGCTGTGTATACCTGGGACAAGTATTAACCATGGACAACGGAGTCATTAATGAAATAAACAGAAGGGAAAGAATTGGATGGAGCACTTTTGGCAAAAACTGTGTAATTTTAAAGAGCCACATGCCATTATGCCTGAAAAGAAAAGTGTTTAACCAGTGTGTCCTACCAGCACTGACTTATAGAGCTGAAACATGGACGCTCACAAGCAAGACGATACAAAGGCTGATACAAAAGAAATATGCTAGGCATCACAAGGAGAGACAGAAAACGAATCACTTGGATAAGAAGCCACACAAAAAGGTATATGATATCATGGAAAGAATTAAACGTTTAAAATAGAAATGGGCTGGGCATACATTGCAAGAAGACAGGGCAACACATGGACCACAAGTATTCTGGATTGGTACCACCGCGGTGTTAAACGTCCGAGAAGGCGTCCCTCACACAAGATGGATCGACGACGTCAGAAAAATGGCTTGGAGTCAACTGGAGGGCAAAAGCATCAGACAAAGTAAAATGAAACGATTTAGAAGAGACCTTCATCCAGCAGTGGATTAAAAATGGTTGTTGATGGTGATGATGATGATGATGATACAGAATACAGAATGAACTGAGCACGTCCAGGCTCTATCTATCACTATTGCAATTTAAGCACAGTGGTCATAAGTACCGGGAAAACCTACTGGTGTATCAGCCAAGCCAACCCAACGTCCCCCCTCCAACTCTCTCGTCACCCTGCCTCCATCGCCCAGCATCACCGCCTGGCCCCACCAGGCGTTCGCGCCCCCCAACCGAAACTAAATATCCTCAGCCAAGTCCCACAACAACCGCCACTCGACCACCCAAAAACCCACATCACTCCCCACGACCGAATTCCCCCGCCCCCAGAACCATCCCGCCCCTTCCGGAGCTTCATTGAAAGTCAAAACAATAAATATGTAGTTGCACACAAAACATATCTGCAGACATCTGGATGCTTCACGGCGCATCCGTTTTCGTTGTAATGCCAATTCTCAACAGTTCCTCAGATATTCATTGCATCGCGTGTAGGGCCCTCATGGCCTGGCTACACGGCTACACAGTTATCCGTCTTCTTCACGCACAGGGCCCTTGTGGCCAGTCCACACGGGACTATTTCTCCTTCACGTGCAGGGCCCCATTGGCCTGACTACACGGGTATCCAACTTCTTCACTTGTAGGGCCATCATCCTAACAAAATCCTCGAATGGAAACAGGTGGGCTTAAGGGTGATGAGATGATACAACCCCCTTGGATCATGAATGTCATATCTGAGTTATACTACACGTTATTTGAAGTCTTATTGCTAATTGCACGGATGCCTGTAGAATCAACGGTTCGCCAGTAAAATGGCAACCCCCCCCCCCTTCTGTTTGCTATGCGCACTGTATTCAAGTCCACTTTCCAAGAACACCCCAACGCAAAGTTTTCAGTTCAAATAAACTTCAAGTAGTAAGACGAGATGCAGGTCAATTAGAGCAATTATCGCATCGCGTTATTCCTCTGTACTTTTTTTGTTTTTTTAACGTTAGCGAGATATTAAGTTTTCCCGTGAAAACGTCACAGATATCTAATTAACATGAAACACGAGGCGCTAAAATCGACAAACTTTCCTCATAATGTCGGGAGGAGTATATATATAATCTTTTATTTCTTTTATTATTTATTATTATTATTTTATTCTGTGTTTTCTCTCTCTCTCTCTCTCTGTCGCTCCTATTTCCTCTGTTAATAATAAACAAAGGGGGGAGGGGCAGGAAAGGAAAAGTTTGTTTTCCAATTATAACTTGGGATCTCTGATGTTTAGTTTATGAAAGAGGTGGGTGTTTACCCAGAGAAAGTGAATTTATCTTTCGTGGAAAGTATTGGTCCGAAAAACTTATTTTGCTGTTGCCATCAATCTATCCATTTATACTTTATTTTATTTGGGATTTTATGGGGGGTTTTTTGCGGAAAATAATGTTAAATAATAATTATTATTATGATTATGATAATTATTATTGATGTTGTTGATGTTTCTGTTGTTAATATTATTATTATTGCTTATGAATCCATTATTACTTGTTTGCTCAGACTTTGAACTCGGTCAATCTCGTTTATAAAATCCTCGGTTGTAATACTAACTCGGCTATAACGTCAATTATTGGTACGCTTGCGGATTTTCTCGGAGAAAGTACGGTAATGGGCGTTGTGTCGGAAACATTCACCGTTAATAACTCCCCGATAAGAAAATTCACCTGCAGCATTTAGTGACGCGGTGAGTAAGAGTGAGGGAGTGTGCAAGTGAGTAAGAAAGAGTGAGAGAGTGTGCAAGTGAGTAAGCGTGAGAGAGTGTGCAAGTGAGTAAGAGTGAGAGAGTGTGCAAGTGAGTAAGAGTGAGAGAGTGTGCAAGTGAGTAAGAGGCCACTACACACTACTCTGACGTGACGTGTCAGACCGCGTCGTGTCAGTTGCATGGTGAATTCTGATTAGTGGTAATTCTGTTACGTTGTAATGACATTCCCACGAAGCATCTCGTTGACGTGGCGTGGGCCCACGTCATGTCAGAGTAGGGTGTAGCAGCAGCCTTGAGCGAGAGATGAATGAGATAAGGATTATTTAGTCAAACAAAATTCAGGTGCGATTATTTTTGTCGCACCACGGTCATTTTCTTCACACGAGGACTAATCAGACCAGGACGTACAATTTTTCACCGATTCCGAAGGGGCAGCCTTTTTTTATACTCATCGAGATGTTGGTGTGCTAACCCTTCGGTGCGGGACACCCTGCGGTAGCTATCTCCGTTTCTGTTGTACCCCTGTGTCCGGAAAGTTTCTGACAAGGTTGAACCGGGTATCGAACTTGCGACACCTCTGAACACATCCTTTGGTACTTTAGGCGAGTATCTTATCAACCTGGGCTTCCGCGCCCGTAATTTAGATTAGTATTATATAGTCGAGATTAATTGGAACACTATTTTTTTATGATTACTGAGGCAATGAGTATTATCAAGATAATTATTTTTTAGTCTGGGATGGTTCAGACAGTTACTACAGTAAAACCCCGCATAACAGACCCCCCCCCCCACCTCCTCAGATGCGGTCGTCCCTCTTTTACGGGCAAATGACAATTTCCCCTTGTATAATAAATGTATGTATTTCAAACTCATGATTAACGGTAACTCCCCCCCCTCCCCGCCCCCCACTTCTCGGAAGAATTTTTTTGTGCCGTCGGTGTCCGCAAAAGAGAGGTTTTACTGTATTTAGTGGGGAGATGATTGAGATAAGGATTATTTAGTCGAGGGTAATTGAGATAAGGATTATTTAGTCGAGGGTAATTGAGATAAGGATTATTTAGTCGAGGGTAATTGAGATAAGGATTATTCAAGATTTTGGATAAAAAGTTACTGAAGCAATCGCTATTTATTTTGCGATCATTGTATCATAAAATCATAAAATAAACAGTGATTACTGAGGCAACGAGTATATAAGTCACTGTTACTAGGATAAAGTCATAATTTAGTCCGGGATAATTGAGACAAGGGACTTTTAGTATTGGATAACTCAGGCAAAGATTATCCAACCTGGGATAATTCAGATAACAATTATTTAGTCGTCGGTTCTTGACACAATGGTTATTTATTTTATTTTACCAAGGCACCATTTATTCAAGATAAGGATTATTTAGTCTGGGATAACTGAGGCAAAAGATACTCAGTGTGGTAATAATAATTCATAGAACGATTATGAAGTCCGTGAAAATTAGGAATAAAGATTATTAAGACAAGGGTTACTGAGCCAACGAGTATCTATTCTATGATTATTGAAGCAACCAGTACTTATTCTAGTGTTATTAAGAAAGGATTATTTAGTCTGGGCAAAGTTCTTCCAGTGTTGAATAATTGGTAAGATGTCTGGTCTACCACCGCGAAGGTTGCCGTCAGGTCATCAGTTTCGAACCGGGGGGGGGGGAAAGAATATAGAACAAGATATTTTCCCCTAACGAGCTTGACGTGACCACCGATAGATGGCGCCTTCAGTTCCAACCCAACGCGTTAATGGCGGTAAATTGCGGTATAGCGATACGGTCGGGGTCGATGCGTGGTGAAGTAGTGTTGAGTAACTCAGGCAAATATTTCGTACTTAATTCAGGCAAATATTTCGTACTTAACTCAGGCAAATATTTCGTACTTTACTCAGGCAAATATTTCGTAGTATGGGATGACTGAGATAAGGATTGTTTAGACGAGGATTATTAAGGCGACGATTATTTATTTTATGAGAACTGAGGCAAGTAATAGTTATTGTAGTGTAAATGGGATAATTGAGACACGGATTACGATATGATACGTATCTCAATTATCCCGGACTAAATTATGACTTTATCCTAGTAACAGTGACTTATATACTCGTTGCCTCAGTAATCACTGTTTATTTTATGATTTTATGATACAATGATCACAAAATAAAAATAGCGATTGTTTCAATAACTTTTTATCCAAAATCTTGAATAATCCTTATCTCAATTACCCTCAACTTAATAATCCTTATCTCAATCATCTCCCCACTAAATACAGTAAAACCTGTCTTTTGCGGACACCGACGGCACAAAAAAATTCTTCCGAGAAGTGGGGGGCGAGGGGGAGTTACCGTTAATCATGAGTTTGAAATACATACATTTATTATACAAGGGGAAATTGTCATTTCCCCGTAAAAGAGGGACGGCCGCATCTGGGGGGGGGGGTGTCTGTTATGCGGGGTTTTACTGTAGTAACTGTCTGAACCATCCCAGACTAAAAAATAAACACGGATAGTTCGAAGTAATTGCTCAAAAAATAGGCGGTAGAAACTAGAATTACGATGTTAACTGCTTATTAAGATGATAATTATGAAGTTCCTGATTATTTAGAAAAAAAAACCCCCATTCAATTCACTAAAACTAGGATCATTGAGATTTCTGACACCCTTTGAAGTCTGATTATTTATAAAAATTCCAAACACAATATAATTCTATATTGACACAAGGGTAACTCAAACAAGAATTATTGAAAATAGACCAATGAATAACTGCGTGTGCGCGCCAACGTTATTACAAATGGTGTTAAGAATTAATAATGTTTCGTATTTGAATCCGAAATTCCACGATGGCGATGGGTCTACTCCAAAAACACGGACTTACCAGCTGTAACAAATGATAGTCTTTCTATTCCCAGCTTCTATAAAGAGGAAAAAAACAACCACACCTGAGCTCTATACAAAAACGATTTATCTCCGTTCTAAATCCCTCACATACAATTTCCATAGTTCGAGGCATATTTAGGATATACATTGAAATTATATTAATGATGTTCCTGTAGAAAAGCTGACGATATATCATGTAAATGAACTGAATAGGCTACTATTCAGGAAATAGGAGAAAAATGTGAATTTTGTTTTTTTTTTGAGTGGCCATACATCGAAATTTTCCGAAATTTCATATGAAAATATTGTTCCAGACTCTAGATTGTGCTGAATGTTCTAGATCCTAGAATACTCAGTACACTTGGAGCCAGTTATTTTCATTCAGTATGAAATATTGATGAATTCCCTTTAATTAACCAGCAGCTGAATGTACAGAGGCCTGCCTACCTCTTAAATGCATAGAGAGCTTGTACATCCTGATAAATGCGTTAGATGAGAGAGTTACGAACCCGTAGAAATTCGCAGAAACCCCCCTAGAAATCCGTAGAAGGTGGAAGCGCCTCTCAAAATCTATAGTGCATTAGCGTATCCGGCTTGCAATGCGTGGGATACTTGTTTAAGCCCTGAAATGCACACGAATCTTGTCTCCCCTACAGAGATGCGTGTGAGGCTTGCTTACCCGGGTATTTTGAAAGCCGATTTCTCAATGGCAGACATTTTCCTGTCGGTGCTGAAAACCATAAAACGGTACTCCATTTCACATGGCGGTTTGGTGATTTCTGCTATGCCGGTTGAGGGATTAATCTGATTTTTGCTGATTATTTTTCGCATACCCCCCCCCCCGTCACAACAAAGAACTAAGAAGAAATGAGCAAATGTGATATTACCTACACCGTTGTAAAGTCAATAACTTTATTAAAATTTTCTGACGCCCTCCTACAAGATTACCATCCAAAGTAATGGATCCCTTCCTCACAATTCGGCCCTGGAGTACGCGACGGGCTATTGAAGGGTACGCACACGCTCTCCTAGGAACCATTGAATTTGGTTTTCATTTGAAATATAATTGTTGCATTTCATTATTAATTTTGAAATATAAATATCAAATTGAAATATGAATATCAAATTGAAATATAAATATCAAATTGAAATACAAATATACATTGAACTATGTTAGCTGAAAAAAACCTACGATATACAGGGCGACGCTCTAAGTCATTTGGCCGCAAATTACTGGCGAGCCGTTGATTCTAGAGACATACTGCTAAGTAGAAAAAGTATCCAAATAACGCATAGACCTCAGATACGTCGTTCATGTTGCAAGGAATTATACAGTTATCAAAATAAAAGTAAAAAAATTCTTAAACGAACACCCTGTCCTAAAAAACCCATTTTTGGATACTTTTTCTGACTGGAAGTATGCCTCCACGATCAACGGGTCACCAGTAATTCAAAACCAAGAGAGTACTGTAAGGCAGTGTTTCTCAACCGCCGGGCCGCGACCCGGTACCGGTTCCCGACATGAGTCAAACCGGGCCGTGAATCGTCACCGGTTCATTTTTTTACCCATCTATTTCCTATTAGGAGTGCGTATGACCAGGCCTCTTGCTCACGTAAAAGAAATCAGCCGGACCTCGGGCTTCCAAAGGATCAGAACCACTGCCGTAAGAGACTTGCGGCATTCCCTTGGTTTGTATGATGATGATGTACAGTAAATAAGCAAAATTTTGTACATCTGATCTTAATTGAGAATACATTTACAATTCTAAAAATTCCAATCCAAAGAACAAACACAATAAAAATGCACCAAAAAAAAACAGGCAAATGGAAGAAAATAGCAACGCACGTGGACTTCCGAAATCGAACGATTAGAAACGGAAATAGACTTTTTGCTGCAATTTTTCTAATCCTTTACTTCAACAACAAAAACAAATAAAAAATTACAAGAAATAAATAAAACTTATTACTAAAGCTTTTACAGTCCTTAAATATCGTATATCTTTTACTTACTAAATTTCGAAGACGTCAACGCTTCATTAAATAGTATTGATTAATTCAAAATCCCTTCACACAAAGAACAAACACGAGTTCAGGTACGTGTTTCATGTGTATACATGTATTAGGTGATCTGTTCTGGTAGATGAAAAGGGAATATAATGCATAAAAGAAAGCAAAAAAAACAAAATTAAATATCCTTCCTAATTGGGACGTTCCCCGGAATATCTCCCAATTAGTTCATGCATAATTGGGATAGAAAAGGACGATAAAGGGAGGGAAAAAAAGAGGGAAAAATTCTCTCTGTTCAACACTTTCGAGGTTCCCTTTTATTTTGCAATTTTTGTCTGGTTTGTCACAATTGTGTTTTGTTCGTGAGAGAATGGGAAAAAGCGGAAAAGTTTCCGTCAAGTGACATTTTGATCAGTTTTTTTTGTGTGTGTGTTTCCCTCAAGGAACAAAATAAATGTTAATTCGAAGAATAACATTAAGACAGAAAGAAAATCCTGTCTTTTATTCATCAATTATTCTAGAAATTCGTACTTTTGTATTGAATACTCTGGCGACCTCCTTCTCGCGCTTGAATTCGTGATGGTATTTCTCTGTGAGTTACATCTCGGGGATTATATATGATCGAATAGACCGAACAAAAATAATATTAAATTGTATAAGAATATTATACTGTTGTTAGCAATTATATCTTTATATTTTAAATAAATTAATGACTACATGGTAATGTTAAAAGTCACCTCGACTTACTGAGGGGGCGCGGTAGCCCAGGTCGATAAGATGCTCGCCTAAAGTGCCAGAGGATGTTTAGAGGTGTCGCGAGTTCCGGTTCATCTTTGTCAGAAAAACTTCCTGACACAGGCGTGCAACAGAAACGGCGACATGACCGCAATGAATGAATGAACGCCAGGGTCTCTGCCACCGGACTTATCTCGTTGCCGAGATCTCTTCCAGCCCAGCTTCGTGGCGGAGTTTGGAAGAAAGTGAGTGCACCTAACAGTCTAAGTGTGTAGCTAGTGTTGTGTCTGATATTTCAGTGCAGCCATCTATACTTCAAATTATGAGTGAAGTGTAATGATTGAATATTTGTAACGTTTTAGGCCTGTTGCTCTCTGTGGCGAGACTTTTTAACGGGGGAGATCGGCTCGCATTCGCGCCTTGAAGTTGTGGAACCTCAGAAAACCAACTTCAACCGACCACCACTGTGGTGGCGGTGGGGTTCGAACCCGGATCCCCGCGATGCGAGTCCGTCACTATGACCACTCGACCACCACAGCGGCGGCGACATGACCGCAATAAAAATTGCTACCGCAGAGAGTCCCCCATCGAAGGGTCAGCGCACCAGTCTCTCGATGAGTATAAAAACTAGCCTGCCGTTCGGAATCGGCAATAAATTGTAGGTCCCGGTCTAATTAGCCCTCGTATGCAGAAAATGACCGTGGCGCGACAAAAATGATCAAATTACTTACTGAGACGAATTGTCTTAAAAAAGCAGTGTGTGTGTGGTTCCCAACCTTTTTACCTTCCCGCACTCCCTTGCATAATACGTTTTTTATCAGTTAGAAATTTTGGGGTTTTTTTTTCTGTAATGTATTATATTAAGTATTCAATAATTAATTTCTATTAAATATTTCCCTTGTTGTTTAATGTATTTTCGGTTATGGCTAATATTTAATTTTGGTTTATTTTTTTGAAGATTATTTCAAAAACGAAACTAAAAAAAACTATTTTTCAACATTTATTTATTTTTATTTTTTGTGAGATTTGTAAGAAAATATTCATTGAAGAGTTCTTCACTCATTAATTCCAGCCGCAACAACTATAATATTAAGGCTGAGAAAGAAGCCATCTATATCTCTCTATACCGTCCCACCCGGGGGCCATTTCCTGAAGTTAAGAGAGGCTACTAATGCCTCTACTTCAGCGCCTCACGACACAGTGCGTGAAATTAGGAAGGCAGAGTCATGTGTCTCCAGTAGTGTAGATGGTAGCATGCTTGCCCGGTATGCAGGAGGGCCTGGGTTCGAGTCCCGGCGGAGACGTGATGACTTTTCTTTCCGAGCTTACCTCAGCATAATATCCGGAAAATAATTGTTTCCTTGATATAAAATTAATGTTTCTTTCACACTTGACTGAGTGTTTTGACGTTTTTTCTGAGTCATATGTGTCCACGACAGTATCAAATCTAAGCACAACATAACCCAAGGTACCAATGTAAACAAACCACGAAATAGTTTAGGTGAATAATGGTATTTTTTTTCTCTACCGAAATGGATCGCTAATCGAAAAATAAACTTTTACAACGTAAAATTCGTACAACACATTTCTGTATAAAGAGAAATCAGAAAATAAGGCGTCAAATTATTGGTATGATTCATATTCTTTTAGGAAATTCAATTTATTATTTTACTTTTCCTTAATATAATCAGTCAACATATAATTTTTTTTGCATCTCGCACCCTCCGAAAATGCTCTCCCGCATCCCTAGGGTGGGGAGCGGGAAATAATTAGTGCAGTAATTAGTCAATTGTTAAAATAAATAATGGGTAATACTTGGTTGATTATTAATTGAATAATTAGAAATATTTTTTCATAATTAATAGCAGGGAATAATTAGTGGTTTGAAATCACTTCTCAGAAAATTTGATGTATATAATTTATTTTTCAATTCATATAATTTTAATACTTTATTGTAATAAATGGACCAGTTTCCAAACCAAGTCAGACTACGGTCTTAGTTTCCACCACAACCTGCTTTTGTCACACCCAGTTTCAATCAGTACATGGTTTAAGCGCCCGAGTGTCGTGGTGATATGATGCCCGTCTACCACCGTGAAGGTTGTCTTCAAGTCCCAGGTTCGAACCGGGGAATGAATATGGAAAACAAGATATTTTCCCTTAACGAGCTTGATGCCACCAACGATAGATAGCACCTTCATTTCCAACCTGACTCGTTGATGGCAGTACATTGCAATATATCGATATGGCCGGAGTTGTTGTTTTATGAGGTACTACCTGGTCCACGCGGAACGCGTTTCTTTCAGAACATGCTTTTGTGAGAACAAGTTCCATCAGAACTCGTTTTCCTGATCTTTTCGCTTTTGTTAGAACCAATTTTCTACAGAACTCGTTTCCTTCAGAATCTGGTTTAATCAGGACCATTTTCTATCAAAACCTGCTTTTTTGTCAGAACGAGTTTCCATCAGCATTGACTTTATAATTCCGAACCATTTCCCACCACAGAACCACCTTTACTTACTCCTTACCCTTTCATCATCAGAATTTGTATCCCTCAAAGATGCTCTCGTCAGAACCAGTTTCCACCAGACCCTGCTTTTGTCAGATCCATTTCCTACCAGAACTTCTTTTCTCTGAAGCATTTTCCATCGTAACCAGATTTTATCGAAACCATATTATCAGAGTTCAGTACAGAAACGAAAAAATCAACTATGTTTGTAATTCAACTAACACAATGATGATGCTGCGCCAATGGTGGATTCCAACAACTATAAAGCTGAAGTAACAAATTTCTAGTTAACAATGCGTAACACAGATGCAAAATTTTCTGATATTTGGTGCTAAATAGTGTAGAAAATTCATCTTGAGATTGGTATAACGAGCAATTTGAATCCGAAGCAACTTGTTATTTCGCAATGATGCGTTTCTCAACAACTGCACATGAGAAATCATTTCAAAAAACAAGGACGTTTTTTCTTCCACCGCTACACCGATATAAGACTGCTAACACTCAGCTATTTCAGCTGCAGCAACAGCAAACGGAACAAAACATTCATGGATATCATTGAGTAGCGTATAATACACAGGGCAGAAAAGACTAAAATAGAGATATAAACTGTTAGGAAGAAGAAGAAAATAAAAACATGCGCATGAACGATGGTTGATAGGAAACATTATTCAAATGCATATTCGTGTACGATTCGTATTAAAACATCATAGTGATGAGATGTTTTGACCATTATTCCTCAGCGGATATGAAACCGTTTACATGGCGGATAATGGAGTGCTTATGATTCAGCGGTCACTTGTGTCTAGAGCATCATTAGCGTTGTACATGTGTCTCTGAGAAAGACCAAAACGCCATGTCAGCAGCTGACTGGACAAACCGCTTTACCCTCGATTCGTTGTTTACAGTTTAACTGCTGTACATACAGTATAAACGAGTGGAAACGACGAGCCAGTCATCCATGCCTCGTTGCTGGTGTTTCGCTCTCGGCGCTCGTCTTCAAAAGCTTTCGATACGACGTATGAATAGTGCTTCGTGCATATTATGCTTCGGTATGTGTAGGTTGCACTTTACGAAAATGTAACATCAACCCACAGTATCTTTTTTTTCTGGAATTTTCTCCCCCCCCCCCCCATATCCAAGTGGACATTCCCTCAACCAATGACCGTTATTTTAACTTAGGCCCTTTAATCGAATGCTCGTTTTGGTCACAATACACGCTCTCAGTCTAAACGTTTTCGCTATTTTTATATCTATTCCTGGACTTCCATGTACATTTTTCGGCACTAACAAATGCTTTAACTGCTTATAGTCAGGACATTAACAGATAGCTTATTGCTTTACCGAAGCAATTTGCTCTTCACAATTGTTGGCCGTTTATTCCTCCATTCAAACCGTACACAAGTACATACAGAGTGCGATGCCCTCCCACCCCCGTTCATTAAAAACATTGTATTATTGACATAAGGGAAGGGTTGGAGGAGGAAACTCCTTCTTCCCTATCCGAGACTGTATACGATTGTGTCTGAACTATCGCAACAACATCAGCGTTTCTTAACGTTTTCAACCTTAAAAAAGCATCTCTATATTATGAGGAACCCTTACAATGTGTACATTGCCCTCTCAGATTACTAAAGTATTCACCACTGCTACCCATTACGATTTCTTGCGGAACCTCTAATTGGTGTCTCAAGGAGCAGCTCATACCAAATTAACGTAAAATCTCGAAGGTCGCAAAATGACTTTTTTTGCCAACAAATATTAACATGGAATTCCAGTCACTGACGCCGAAAAGAGAAGAAGAAAAAACAAGGTTCTAAAGTAACCCTAGAAATGAGGAAAAAATACCCCTATACCTGTATACACATAACAGTTGGGAAAGATATTTTTCTGGATTTTATGCCCATACGAATCTTTAAAAAGAAAAGTTAGTTGTTCTTCCCTCAATTGAAAACCGGTCCTCTGGCAAATTCACCAAACGATACAACATAAAAAAATTTTACTTTCCTTATACTTAAGCTGACCATATTTCCTCGAGAGAAATACGAGAAAATAGAATTCCAAATACGGTAAAATACGGGACATCGCCAATTATCGCCAAGAATGACGCCAAAAGGGCAGAAAGTCGCCAAATATTGGTGAAATTACGGAAATAGCGCAATGGCGAGAAAGGAAGCATTACAGCAAATTGCAGTGGATTAAAATGAATTCCACGAAATAAAACGTTCACAAAGGCAAAGACAAATGATTAATGTTCTTATTTATAGTTGAAATTATCATAAAATATAATTTTTGAGTTGAAAAATAATTTCAATCTTTGACTTCAAATAAACAATAAAAATCCAAGTAGGCGTCTTGTAAAAAACGGGGAAAACCGGGACACTTTTGCCGAAAGTCAGGACGGCCAGAAAAATAAAAAACCAGGACTGTCCCGGGAAATACGGGACGTGTGATCACCCTACTTATACTGTATACTAATCTCACGTGCTTAAACGGTGCTAATACATGCCGGAATGTGTTTTCTGAGTTGGATGTGTGGCGTCTAACGTATTTATGTTTTCATTGTTGTGCCTGTTTTATGTTCTTGATGATGCTGCCATCTTTCTCCTATATTTCGGAGTAAAGATGGTAAACACTAGAATTTTCATTTTTATGTAAGGATCGTGTTGAAGGTCTGCCTGCACTCTGCGATGAGGCAACTAACTTTTGTATGGGAAGGTTCGTATCAACATAACATCCAGAATAATCTGTTATCTGATATATTGTAGACCGAGAAAACACCATCTATATGTACGGAAAAAAACGAGGAGATGTATGCATATATTTTTTATTCCATAACTTCCTGTGACTACAGGAAAGAAATTTCTCTATCACTTCTCATAATGTAAACGAGGTTGTCATGTTTTGGTGGTGACTTGGGGAAATTGGGGTAGTGCTCGTATCCCCCCCACCCTAAATAAATTGGTTGGCATATTTTGGGTTCTATTGAAAAAAATGTTTGTGTTGATTTGAAAAATCACCACTCTTATTTTCTGGGACACGCTGTATAATTTCAGTATTCTCCAGTGGAAAATTTCCAGTAGCAGAAGGATCAAAGGAAAACACGGATTCAATCCTCAGACCACTTAGTTAGGTGAATGCCCCTCTCAGATAACTAAAATATGCGAACATTTTGTTTTAGGGCTGACTTCGAAGAGCTCTTTGAAATATCCAATTAGAAATCATCCCCTGAACTTTCACATTCCATTTCAAACAAAACAAAAATTTGCATAAGAATAAAAGTACACACAAGAATCAAGGGAAAAGCAACCACACATATATATATACAACACAAAAGTACCTCATAAAAGTATTCAAATATTAAGACCTCTCTTTTCAACTGGCATAGCGTAATCCCCCTTATTGCGGAAAGCAAAGCGCGTATCAAAAACATAAAAAAAAAAACAAATAAAATACCAGGTTATTTTTCACACGAAAATCCTACCATTTTAGAACTTCATAATCACCTCCTGCATTACGTAAATTAAACAAACGCGTAACAATTTGTTGCATTGTTGGTGAGCGAGAGGTTAAAACAAAACAATGCTTTTTCCATTCTTGGGGAAAAAGAAACGCGGAAAATCATTTCTCTCTACCGTCAAAATTGGTTTTAAACCGATGGAGGAAGGAGGCATTAGAGTGAGAGGAAAGGGAGTGAAAAGCATTTCTCCTAAGAATCATGAAGGAGTAAAAATGAATCCAAAATAATACATACGCTTCGAATTAAATGCTTTTGAAGGAGACGTATAATGCATTCCGTTCCGTGTTGAAATGATCCAAGTTCTCCCCTTTTATATCTGAATAGAAATCGTTTCTAATGCAAGTTTTTATTATTCAGATTCTTCAATAGGGAATTAAATAGATTTTGGAAGGTCAACGGGTATTTCTTCCGAGTTTAATAATCGGAAAACCAATGCATAAATGTTTTATAATCAGTTTCTAACAAAAAATCCTGGCTATTGATATTGATTACTCTTAGTTGGTTCGAGACAGAAAACATTTTATTCTTTTTAAGCCATCATTTTATTTAAAGAGCTAATTTATAAGTTGAGGTTTACAGTTTATAGCCAGTTCCTAACCATGTTTACTTTAAACAAATTTATAGTTTAATGTCACAAAAACTTAGTAATAGTTTGATTGTGACTGTTCTAGGTGGGATTTAACTCATGGAACTCGATAGAAATGGTGTTAGAAGAAAGGCTTGGCTTATCATTGGTCAACTGAACTCTTAAAAAGCAAAGCATGTTCGAAGTATAAGTAGAGTAACTGTAGGCTGCACCCTGTGTTTTATGTGGCATTTCTGTATTCGATCCGTCCAAACTTTTATTCTTAAAAATTTCCTATTTTTTTTCTTAAATTCGTATATTTTACTAGGGTCGTGGATGAAGATAATTTGCATTACTTGGAATTCGTATTATTATTATTATGACTATCAATATTCATCGCACGTATTTGTGAGGCTTTCAAAGCCTTTAGTTGGTGAAATGCATTTCGATTTACTGAAGAGATGCATTAGTATTCATTTCCCGCCCACTGGCGAAATTTTTAAGCAATTTAAGCAGTGATTCGCAATTTTGTCGATATGTGGTGACAATTGGTTATGTTATGTATTTCTTTCGTATTTGCGATCATTACTCATAATTTCTGATTAACCCTTAAACTGCTGCAATCGTCATGGATTGATCGCGAACGAAGTAACCTGCTCAATTATCCTTTGATGATTCGGAATGCGTTTCATTTCCAGATGAAATTCCTAAAATGACGTACAGATGGCGTACGAATATATTTTCCAGTTTTTATTCATTTATTTCATCTTTCCCTATTCTCTAAAAAAATTGTTTGTACTGTATTCTCTCCCTTTTTCCCGATCTGTGCAACGTCTGAAGTTTGATTGGCATCTATTTTTGGCAAAATAAAACCGATTTGTTTTTTCGCTAATTCAGAAGCAAAAACGTATCTCCGAGTATTCATGCAGGCTGAGTTAAATTCGGTCAACGTTGATTGTTATGAAGTAGGTAGACGCTGCACTCACAGTATGTAAAATAACAGTTTTTAATTTTTTTGTAAATGTGATGTATAATTTGCACATGGGTTGAAACAATTTGATTGAACACGTAGCATCGAGCCGTTCCCATCAGATACTTGCTCAATTGTGCTGAACCCTTTAAGCGATTTTTAAATTTTTCCTGATCCGCATTACAACTGCCCCATTGGAAATAAAAACGACTTAAGAACGCGAGTTATTTCAGGATGACCAAAATAAAGCTGTTCAAGTTTGACGAGATATCTCGGGATTGCCGCTGTAATGGTCTTTAATACATTTTTTCTACGGACGATGCAGTGATGGATTTCTTGGAACTCCCCTCCCCCCCCCCCCCCCCCCAGCGCATTATTCGAGTCTGATGCTCATATCGAATGCAAATTTTATCAATGCTTAATCATTCAGAACTAAATTCTGTTTAAAAAAATGTTTCAAATCTTACTTATTCGAATTCTTAAGTTTCTTACGTTGAGCTAACTAAAGTTATAAATACGTGTAGTAGTATATACCAGAAGAACTAACAAATGAAAGACATCCCATGTGTACAATAACAAGGTTCTCAAGCCTGCCACTCTGTTGGAGGTGACAGTAACACGTGCTCGCGATTGTCTTCTCGGACAATGAAAACGGCAGATGGCGAGCTGACGGTAAGTTGATGAGAATAGGACTGGAATTGTGCTCCAGAGCTCACGTCTGTTTGCGCAGAAGTGTTTGAACTGTAAGGAACTTACACGTATTGGTTTATGAGTTGAGAGTAGGGGAACATTGTTATATGTTGATACAGCTACCCAGGCCAGAAAAGTTTTTGAGCAGAGATATACAGAGAATTTCACCAAGAAAGCCGGAAAGAAATAAAAATCCGATGGTTAATTTAAAATTTGAACTAAAACATAAGAATAATATTTATATGAGAATATCAAAAGAAAGGGAAAAGATAATATTTTCATACCTAAAAATTAAAATTTTTGTGCTGAACCCAATCACAGAAAGGTACTAATCAGTAGCATTATACAGGGTGGACAAAGAGTCCGTAGAAAATTTAAAATGAATAAAAACCAGAAAAATAACCAAACGGTTTGCAGGGTTAGCATCGCTGGGTCACGGGAATTTCTTTTTAAGACAGGAAAAAGAATAACTCAAAAAACATCCTATAGGTGACACTGATACGAGCGACTTATGTGGAAATATGCAAATGAGACGGTTATAAGAACTTGCACTCCTAACCCACAACCAGTTCACCGTTGCAAACCGTGTATGTGGACCCGCTGCACTCTGCCGTTGCTAGATTTGTGACTCGCCTGCTATGTGTTATCCCTGAAGTGATGGTCATGTGGAACACATACTGCTGTAATAAACGATTCAGAGGCATTCTGTTCGTTATTTGCGTATATTTTCTTTGACGTGTACGTCAGCGCCATCTATCGGCTGTTTTTGTTATTTTTTCTTGTCTTAAAAAAATCCCGTGATCTAGCGTTGCTAACCCCGCAAACCGTTCTGTATTTTGGTTATTTTTCCGGTTTTTATGAATTTTTAAAGTTTTTACGGAAAGACAGACTTTCAGAGAACTGGCACCTTGTGGAACTTCGGAAAGAAAAATTTGTTTGCTTCCTCCAGGAAAATCGAACCCGGGTTCGTTCACAATCAAGAATGTGTTGGATAGGGCACGTGCGATATAACCAACACATCGGACTGAGACAATTTTTCTTCCCTTGGAATACGCATAATAGTGTGATTCACTGTGTAGAGACATTGCAACTTCCCTTAATTCCGGTAAATACGCATCAGATGGCGACACGTTATTTCTTCTGTTATTGTTATTCTTGTTATTTGCGCCTACAAAGTATCAAGGAAAGAGATTTTCCAGGGAGGCTGCAACGTCTTCGCTATGTGCATCACGCTACCATGCGTGTTAAAAGAATAGAGGAGCTTCTTAAAAGAATAGAGGACCCTCTTAAAAGAATAGAGAAACGTCTCTTTGATGTATCTAATGAGTATGATTATCTTTGATGTATCTAATGAGTATGATTATATTTGATGTATCTAATGAGTATGAGTATCTTTGATGTATTTAATGAGTATGATTATCTTTGATGTATCTAATGAGTATGATTATATTTGATGTATCTAATGAGTATGATTATATTTGATGTATCTAATGAGTATGATTATATTTGATGTATCTAATGAGTATGATTATATTTGATGTATCTTTGATGTATCTAATGAGTATGATTATATTTGATGTATCTTTGATGTATTTAATGAGTATGATTATCTTTGATGTATCTAATGAGTATGATTATCTTTGATGTATCTAATGAGTATGATTATATTTGATGTATCTAATGAGTATGAGTATCTTTGATGTATTTAATGAGTATGATTATCTTTGATGTATTTAATGAGTATGATTATCTTTGATGTATCTAGACATTGCAGTCTCCCTGAAAGTCTAAGATAATACAACACATCTAGAAAAGAGACTTTCGAAGGTAGTGTCTTCACTTAGTGCATGATCCGATAGAGACAAACGATTTTTTTCCCGAAGTTCGTCCAGGCAGTTCAATTACCAGAAAACCAGTCCCCCGTTCTTTAAAATTTTATATAAAGTGGCAAAATTTAATTTAATCTTTCTCTTTTAGTTTATGAGGAAACAACGGAGGCGAATTGTAATAAGTTAAAAACTCCACAGTATCGCATGTTGGCAAAATATTATTTGCAAATTCACCATCGCGAAATTAAAAAAAAAAAGTGATTTATAACATTTTGTCATCTGAGCACACAAATGTTCCTTCATATTCCACTTTAATTTCAGAATCAGCCGTAAAAATTCCGACACTATCCGTCAAACACAAAAAAATGTATATTGTTTAAAAACAAATATGAACTATCTCCCCGTAAATATGAAATCACTCTAAGAATGGAAAAAATACTATCGTTCACGAATCATACAGAAAGTACATACACGTGGGGACATTCAATTTTTAAAGGATTAGAATCTCCTGTACCATCATTTAGATAGATAGGCATTGAAACTGGCAATGTTCAGAGAGCGAGCCACACACAACGCGTCCACATGAATACGGTGAAACGTTTTATGAATAAGTTCGGACATGATGAACGGTTTTGTTTGAATGATCGTTTATCGTAGAGGTGTCCTCTGTTAGTACCTGTACCATCCTCCACAAACGTACTATTACTCTGTCAGTTTCATCAAAATATAAGAGAACCCCAATGACAACGAACAAGTGGTGGCATATACGACGAATACACACACACATATATATATATATATATATACACGCGTTTCCAGAAGCTCCTCGTACTTAAAAGGACAGAGTGAAAGCTTTCTTATATATATATTTTTTGTGGTTCATATTTATTCTTTTTTATCATTACTTGTGTAGCTTGTGACAGGTATAGATGGAGAGTGAAAGTAGAGATTTCTTCTTCACTCTTCTCAGTGTGAGCCTGGTACAAGTGGCGCCCTCTTCTCGCCCCGCCCTCTCTTATACTTCCGTTTCTCCCTACTCCTTTGGCCTGTTGAATAGTAGTTGAGCAGAAAAGAAAAGCAATCTCATCTGGATGCCATGAAAAGGAATAATGGTCCTCCTCGTGACAGCTACGATGTTAGATGATGTTAGCAGGTAAGGAAGATAAAGAGAGAAGAAGAAAAGAAAGAGCTTCTCTGTATGGTGTATAAGAGAATATCGCACAGAGAAAGAGAAACTTGACGGGAAAATGCTCCCAATTTCAGATCCAGGTTTCCGTGTAATTTTTTTTTTCAGTGGTTTTCTGCAACCGGAAATACCCGAAAACCCCCCTGGGCATTTGAAGGTTTTCCTTGTGGTATCAAGCATTTGAGAATGATTTTCTCATGTTAATAAACATCAATGTATAGAAATAGAAGTTCATCTCCTAATCCAAAAATTTTACAATGTATTCAGGTTAGGAATCAAGCGTCGAGAGTAAAGTTTTCCAAAGTTTTTTCCTTGCAGGAGAACTTGCAACAGGCGCTTCCAACATTTCACACAGTCGAGTCACATTATTGTCACCACTTCTTATTTTCTACATCAACTGCGTGTGACTAATGAAATAGCAAAGGAATCTCGAGCCGATTTAGTGCGAATATTAGAGGAAATATACGCATTTTGAAGATATGTCAGTCGTTGATGTCACAGATTAACCCTCTAAGCGGCATTGACGAGATATCTCGGCTTCCTAAAAGCATTTAATTTTAGCAATGACAATCCCAGATATTTTGTAGAGCTGATTTCTCGATGGAACTCCCCATCCTGTAATTCTCACTTTGCGCCTGCTGAAAATCCAAAAAAGCCTTCTCCAGAAAGATAATGACATTGTACAGATAATGACATGGTTTATCGAAGTCGGCTCTGCCGGTTGGAGGTTAAAAATCAGCTTTTAACCACTTTGGGATCATATTAACACCCGTGGAATGAATTCAAACAAGCTCTCTCTGTTTTCTTTCCTCTCTCTCCTTATCATCGGGAGGCTTTGTTGTCACCCTTTTTCGAAGTTGTTAGTTTTTATCTTCCTTTTATTTCTATAAAATAATTAGGGATTTTTCTTACACATATGATGTATCTTTCTATTACAGTTGAATCCCGTTTTAACGAATACCGTTATAGCGAAAATCTTGCTTTAACGAAACTTTTTCTAATTTCCCCAAATAAGTTTACATAGGAACAATGGCAGGTAACCTGGAATTCCTGTATAACGAAATTTCATTTTAACGAAGTGATTCTTCCGGTCTCTTGGCGTTCGTTATAACGGAATTCGACTGTATACACATAGAAGAGCGAAACAGAAAGGGTAGGAGGAGGATGACAAGAGAAATCTACTTCGCATTCCTACTGTTTTATTTTTATCTTCTATCTTATCTGTACTTATCTATTATACTGTTTTTCTTTCACATTTGTCTTTTTTTTCTTCCTTTTCTTCTACTTTTTTTTCCTTCGCGCCTTCTTTTCCTTTTTCTAACTTGTGGTTAGGTTCGGACACGATTGCCATATTTATCGCCCATTCGTCAAATACAGGTCAACCGAATTTCTTTGCTAATACCTTATAAGCGAAGGGGGTTGAAAAGGGATGATTGTCGGTTTTCTCCAGCCAAGCATCACTGAACATTTTTTTTCTGTAACATTCGCGTGCTCTTCTGTGTGTTCATTTCAGTAAACTTCTCACTGGTGCAATCAGGCTAGTTACGGTACACTTAAACTAGCTTAATGTCACCAGTGAGAACTTCACTGAAATGAACACAGAAGAACACCAATTGTTGCTGATGCGAGTGGTGGATGTTGCGCGAAAGCCGATCGACGTTCTAAAATTGAGCATTTTTCACTGTTGAAAAGAACTAGGGAGCTAAGAGAGTATTGTCGAAAATACTAACGCACCAAAATTTTCGTGTACGATGCTCGAAAGCAGATAGATAGGTGCTGCAACAAGCATGGCAATGTGATTGCTTTGTCACAAGAAACTAAAATGTAGAAAACAATATCGAAATCGGGACATCTTACTGAGAGTCGCCTCCTATATACGATGGATCACATTCTAAGCTGCATCTCGAATATACGGCTACTGTCGCATCCGGATGAAAATCTCCAGGAACAATAGCGATATTATTGTCGGAGAGAATATTATTAAGGCATTTTCCATGTCAGTGTGAAGCGTTATCAAAAAAAAAATTCACTTGCAAAACCATGTTCATATTTAAATCAGTGTTGAGCTGCTCCACAGCGCTGGGTAATTTTAAATGGGCGACAAATTTTCTGCCGGAAAAAAATTCAAGTCTTCTAGTTGAACCACAATGAAGTTGGGCTGAAACATGATAATGGAATATCAAGTTCAACGAGCCCGCTTAAATGGAGAAATACAAACGGTAATATCCGATCAAGCTGGTAGTATTCGATTATACGGACAACAATTCAATTGCTGTTAAACACCGTTTGTATATTTTATATATTGAAAACTAATGAAATATCAACATTAGTAAAAGTTCTGGAATAAATCATAAATCTAAATAAAATAAAAAAAATACATGGAATTTTATATACAACGATATCCACACGCAATACCTAATTTTTTCTCTCTTCAATGAGGAAGTGAGCGCCATCTATGTCATCTATGAGCTCAACACAAGGTAAAAATAAAATAATTAAATGTGTGTACTTTAAGCTATCCTCAAGTTAATTTAGCAACATAATTCTCATTAATTTCAAATGTTTTATCTAATAAAGAATATTGTATACGTACATAGTGGTTGATATGTATTAACAGTTATATAGCTGATAGTAATATAACTAGTAATTTTATCGAGCTTCTGGGAAAAAAAAAATCCGTTCCTGAAGGTTATACTCTGTGGGTGACTGCATCAGAACAGTGGTCTTCAACGCATGGCACTCGGGCCGATTTCGGGAAGTGGCTAAAAATATTGGAAGACGGTTTAGCTAAAAGTAAATTGATTATATATACCCGCTGGCCAGTGAGAGACGGAGCATGAGGCTCTCTGATTTCTGCGTCTAAAAGGGTACCTACCTGTTTACAGAATTCATAGAAATGCTGAAAAATACCTCCGACTAACTAGAACATGGCCCGCCGCTCTGTCTCAACGAAGAGATGTAAGCAGTCGAAAAATACCTCCACGAATTAACGAAAATTTCGAATCCAATTTCAGCATTATTGAAATTATTTCGCAATCGATGGAACTTTCTAATTAATGGGGAAAATACGTCGAGAACTACTGAAAAAAGAATTAAAAAAATACTTTCAGACTTGAGTAAGTAATAATAATGCCATACCCTCGTTTGCTATGCACCCTGTATAATATATTCGAACTGCAGTATAACCTGTCACTTTGGACACCTCTATATCCTGCACACCTCCCTATATTGGACAATTTTTCATGGAACCAACTATAAGCCTACATTGCAGAATGTCCACAATACTCTATATCTTGGACATTGGACACCCTCTTGGTTCTCACCCTTTATTATTGAGGGGAAATACCCATTCCCTCTCTTTATTTATCTATTTTTATCTCTCTCTGCATTTCAAACTTTTATTCAGTCCTTAATAGTGTTGTTTTATTATTTTACTGCAGGTGTGAAAGGAAATTTTAACTTTGCATTATGGGTAAACGAAAGTCATTGGAGTTGATCATTGAAAAGAAAAAAGAAGTTATTGATTAATTTCATAGACATATTTAATTACTGCATTTAAATTTCTTAATTGTAAGATATCGTTATTAATTAAAGATATATTTTGTACACAATTTTACTTTCTAACACCTAATTCAAAAGGTTAATTTATTGATACGCATACAAAACAGGGGAGGGAGGGGGTAAAACATGACTAGGGAAAAACAAATACAATGGGGTGGGGAGAGGGGATAAAATCAATGTAAATATCCACAATAGACCCAAGAGATCTACATGTGATCTGTCCAGGGTCGAACTACAAATAATTCCAACGTTGGCAAACACATGCTATTAAAATACAATACTTAGCATGATACAAGTTGATCAAACAATAGGTATATATCAAGCAAGGTATGGTTATTATTTTTATCCAATTGGTGTTTCTTTCTCTTTTTTTTTTTTACATAGAAGTGAAGCATAAGGCCGGCATTACACTGTAAAAGTTTGGTAAAAGTGCTTTCATAGAACTTGAAAACTACAACCAATGAACTGATCGGTTATATTCGAGCAAATGCAACCGATCAGCTTATTGGTAGCAAAGTTTTATAAAAGCTCTTTTACAACACTTTTATTATGTAATCCCGGCCTAAGAGAGACAAAACAAACTTGGTAAAATACCTGCCATATATTGGTGTTTGTTTAGAATTTGGAGTTTTAAGAGAGAGAGAGAGAGAGTCAAAATTTTAGCAATTCTACTAACTGAAGACTTATAGTGTAAACATCTACAAAATTACTAAAGTAAAACATTTCTTTGTGACTCTATATCTCGGACACCTCTCTATCTAACTTAAACAGATTATAATGGAACCGTATATGTCCAACTTATGCAGGTTTTAATATATTTTACAGACATGGTCCTGGATTTTACAGTTATAGTTTTATAAGATTTTACAGACATAATATTTGAAAAATTTTAAGCTCTGTGACATCATCTAAAAGTACAGGGTACATGCAACAAAAAAATATTTACATGACTTTTTTCTGATGTTCTTACTCGACATCGTTTCTCCTCGAGAAGCAGCGTCACAAAATATGTGTTTCGTACTCTAGTATTTGACACCGCGTAGAAATTTATGATACAGAAAGTCTGTGTGTACTGCCATTTCGTTGGACAAATTGGTTTTTAAGGGTAAAAAAAAACAGTATGTATGGTGGAGGGGTTTTGCTATTCTTTTCTCTTTTTTATCGATGAACTTCTCTTCTGTGTGTAAAAGGGAAGATTCATCATCTTTATATTTCTTTCAGTTTTTTTCACTGCTTTCACCGCCATATAATGACTTCCCTTTAAAAATACTGTCGGCTTTTTTAGTATAATTGCCTAGTATTTCATTACTGTACGGACCTTTGGAGCTCGAGCTAATCAAGCGGCGGTTCGCGATGTCCATGGAAAATTCTCGCCATTTTTCATAACCCGTGCTTCCTAAATTAGAGTTCCTTGGAAATTATTCTCGTCTTGCCATTTTTTTTTTTAAGTGAGCATTTTTTTGGTGTATTTTTGCACGCTGTTGCTGTTTTTTGGAGATTTTTTTTAATATAAATTTTGTTATTCTCCTTATGTAAAATTATATTTGTATTTTCCAAAAATTAAATCCTCGGATTCATTCTTTGTAAGTACTTTCTTTAGTATTATGTCTTCGTCGTTGATTATTATGGTTAATGAAGACTTTAATAGCAATTTTCTGCTGTTGAGTTGTTGTTTTTTTTTTCAAACTTCCTGCAATGTTTCAATTTTTTCCAATTTGAGCTGGCGCTGCCCAGGTTTTCTTTAATGAGGCTTTTTGGATCACTTGATATCTCCCTCTTCCTTTGAGGGACATACAAACCGTGTTCAAGTTAACCAATATGGCGACTTCCTTTGCGACTCATGAAATAAACAAATCTAGATTTAAAGAAACGTGGAAATGAATATTTTTTCCCCTTTTTTAAGTGGTGCTAGGTATTTCGATCCCCTCCCCCCTGGACTTCAAGTTATACGTCTGCCTGTTTCTGCTTCAAAAAATGCTTAATTAAAGCTGTGGAATTTCTTTGATGTACTTTACGGCCCAAAATTAATTTTAAAACAATCTCAACTATATGAATTTATGCAGTTGAATATTAAAAGACAATACGGAGACATTAGTTTTCATGCTTGAGAAGATATAAATAAAAAAGTACGTCCGACTAATTAGTTCATATTTAAGTTTCTGGGCTTCGTATATACCGTATATACTCGTGTATAAGCCGAGTTTTTTTGTGGAAAAATTCGTTCCTCAAGTGGGGTGATCGGCTGATACTCGGGTCAGTTTTCGATGGGAAAATATCGACCCCACAATCAGTAGTAATTTTTGTAGCAGTGTTCGAGAAAATTTCATTATTGGTATGGGATGTGTTCAAACCGCACAAAACCGATAATGTCAAAACCGACGCAAAGAAATCGAAACATCATTGGCTTTGATACCAGGTGGACTAACGTCGATTGTATAGCCTTTAGATGTGAGCCTTAACAAGCCTTTCAAAGACTATTTGAGGAATTTGTGGATCGAATGGATTAGTTTAAGATGATAAAGAAACCATAAAAAGTGGTGCCTTGAAGAAACCTGACATTGACATAGTGTGCCAATGGGAACATGAGGCGTGGAATTCTATTTCAACCGAAATTATCATCCGATCTTTCAAAAAGTGATATCCTCTTTGAAAGTGACAATGACGATGAGACAGTCCAGATGAAGATAAAAACGAAGGTGCCGCACCCCCTATGATGATCTGATGGATTACGATTAGCTTGAAGGCCTACAATTATTTCTTTCATTTATTTTAGAATTATTTCTTTCATTTACTCTAGAATTTCTTTCATTTACTCTAGAATTTCTTTCATTTACTCTAGAATTTCTTTCATTTACTCTAGAATTTCTTTCATTTACTCTAGAATTTCTTTCATTTACTCTAGAATTTCTTTCATTTACTCTAGAATTTCTTTCATTTACTCTAGAATTTCGTTTATTCTAGAATTACTTTTTCATTTATTCTAGAATTACTTTTTCATTTATTCCAGAACTATTTCTTTCATTAATTATAGAATTGTTTTTTCATTCATTCTAGAATTGATCGTTTTTATGTTTTCGACCATTTTCTGAAAATTATCGACGCTCCATTGCAAAAAGTCCTGTATGCTAAACGTCTCCCACTTGGCCATGTGTAGAACACTCCCTGCCTTAGAGCAGCATTGTTTGTCCATTCGAACATTCAAAAGCAATAAAGCTTCGTTTTGCCAACCTTTGTCATTGCAGCTCTTTGTTCGCCTATGCTTGGTTAGTTAAATTAGTTTAGCCTTTGCGTGCATTTAAACTTCTTTGGCTATGCCAATCTTTGCGGTCATTGAAACCTCGTTTGGCTATGGCAACCTTTATGATCATTAAAGCCACGGTAACACCCGTTAAGAGCATTGAAACATAGTCTCATTACCAGCTAGAAAGACGTAATTTGGCTATACTAACCTATGAATACGTCGAACCGTAGTTTGATTACACCAGCATTGGAGAGCATTCAGATATTTTTAACGTCTTCGCCAGAATTTAGCAGCATTAAAAGCCATTGTTTATAATAGAACTAACAAAAACATTGTGTGTTTTCCCATCTTTTTCTTTTTTTTAATTCAATCAGCAATAAGGATTTCAACCACATTCCCTGACAGAGGAAAATCACATGACTGAGAAGAAAACCACTATAATAATCTATCTATAAAGACAATATGTCTTCCCAAACATTAAGACCCTGACACCAGCATCTAATCACGATGATATAATATTCGAGCGATGTGTATGTCCGCCATGTTCTAGTGGCATTCGCGTGATTAGCAAATCAATCTTCGATTCAACAGGCCTAGATTCCAATCCCACCTCGCGAACATATGGTTGTCTCTCCATACTCTTTTCAGAATCGGTTTTTAGCTGTAGATTCAATTAGAAATTTTGCAATTTAGAGTAAAATTATCTTAATAATATTACGGGTGGTCAAGAAAAAAAAATCATTGAATTAATAGAAAATAAACAGGTATCGAAAATAATCAAGAAATCATTTCAGTAGCCTATATACACCCACGAATTAGCCATGGCGTACTCGTTTGATTTTTTTTTTCATTCTCCACCGGGAATTCTGTTGGAACAACTTTTTTTTTGTCAGTCGCCCCCATAAGGAAATGAACATAAAAAGAGAAGTATAAGGAGAGAAAGAAGAAGCCAACGACGACTATAGATATCGAAGTACACCCACAAGGGAAATGACTCGACGAAGCCCTAGATGAGCACTTTCGGTTCTCCCATTTAATTACGTGCTTTTGTAGCTCGCGAGTACTTAAACAACTTCTCGTGGGGTCTCGCGGCGAAATCAGGCACACATTCAACCAGACAAAAAGAAAAACGCCCGAGAATACGAACTTCATGTGTATGGTACTGGGGGAAATACACATCGACACCTAATGAAAATAATCCACGTAAAATGACACGTCTTACTTCCACACTATTTAGGGCTCTCAAACGCAGTTGTTAAAAGTCAAGGGAAAGAGTCTTTCTGGATATTAATGCGAAGACACAAATTCGGAAAGGAAAGCATGCTTGACTCTGTCAGGAATCAAAACCCCGGTCCACCACTTGCAATCCGGGTAAATTTTCTAACCCAGGGGTTCTCAAACTGTGCGCCGCCACTCTTTGTCAGGGGCGCCGAGGAGAGAATGCCCGACAAAGGTTTTTTCGAATAGATCCTTTGTTAAATTGCTCTGGGGGCATGGATAAGCATTGATTAGGGTAAGGGGGCACCGAGGGTGGAAACATTTTGAGAACCCCTGTCTAACCAATATACACAGAGGCACAGACATCTCTTTCGTTATGAGATGCAGAGCATCGTGATACACGAAGAGAGATATTCTGAAAAAGATCAGCAAAGACCTCAAACTAACTCCACTTGAACAAACTGGAGATTTACTAGATTTTGTCAAGCAGAAAACTAACTTCACCTAGACAAAAGGAAAACTAACTAGACTCGGACGTACTGAAAACTAACCAGATTTGGAAAACTGGAAAATAACTAGTCCTGAAAAAACGAAAACGATTGAGGCTTGGAAAAAGTAACTACATTTTAGCAAACTAGAAATTCGATTTTGGCAAACAGAAAACTAACTAGACAGGAAAAATATTGAAAACTAACTAGACCAATGTTTTTCACCTTTCTTATCTCGCGGTACACTGGAAGCTGCGGTTGAACATTTGAGGCACTACATCTTGAATTGAGATTTTCAAAAAGTATAGTTTTAAGCCCCGTTCACATGCTCAAATATTGCGGTAGCATTGAGAGTTCTAGCACCCGATTGACGACTTTTTTCCTTCGTAAGGAAAGTAATGGAGAGCAGTCATTGGTGAAGATTCTTGAAGATTCTCCTATTTCCCATGTCAACGGGGCTTTAATGATTTAATTAATAACCCAGAAAATACAATTTATTGCTAAATTGTAACAAAAAGAAAACATTCCTGAAACAGAATCATAAATATTATTAAATGATGCTTGTACTGATAATTTAGTCAATTTATTTTCAAAAATTGTCACGGCGCAGCGGTTGAGAAACCCTGAACTAGACAAAGATAGACTGGAAACTTGGAGAAAAGGGAAAAGTCTCTAGACGATAACAAACTGAAAACTAACTTGGACAAAAGGGAAAATGAACTAGACGAGAGCAAACTAGAAACTAACTTGGACAAAAGTAACCGGAGACATTGAATTAACTGGACGAAAACCAACTGCACTAGAGAAAACTGAAAATTAACTAGATTTTGATTCTTAGACTGCGGGAATAGTCACAAAAATGCCACTCTCAAAATGGCTGAGTAAAAAAAAAAAAATCCCTTTTTTCAGTTGTCTTTCTGTGAAAGATAGATGGTACTCAAACTCATACGTTGCAAATACAGTGACACCTTTGCTAACGAAGACGATTCGTCCCCGAAACACGTTCGTTAGCCGAAAACTTCGTGAACTGAGGTATCACTGAGCCAAAGAACCCTATCTAAGGCGGAAACCTGTCTTCGACGGAATCGTGTAAAATGGAATATTATTTCAGTCCCTTGACTTTCCGTTTCGTGCAGGTTTCATTGCATCATATAATCGGAAAGAAAAGGTGTGATACAAAGACTGTTGGGTCTGGGTTCGAGAACCCACAATCACCAACAAAACAGTGATCGGGGGCAGGAAATTTACCATCACTCAACAATACACAAGTACCCCACATAGTATAAGCAAATCTATTAGGAAATGGAGAAATGATTAAAATAAACAGAACATATATATGCATATATACGCCTTCTATACGTCATTTTAAGAACTTCATGCTAAAAAATTTCTTTGAAAAAAATCCAGATCATTCTGAGATGATGGATCACGCTGAAGGTTAACAAACAGGAAAAATAACTAGACCTGGACAAAATGAAAGCACATTAGACCTGGATGAACTTACCAAACCTAAGCAAACTGCAAATTAACTAGGCCCGAACTATAACTGGACGCAAGCTCCTAACTTTGAACTTTTGAAACTTCCATTATATAAACTCCGAATAAAAGAAAAAATCCATTCTGCAGGCTGTTACGCAATAACACTTTCTTTTTTTTAACCCATTTCATTTCCCACAAACAACATACACGCGGTATTCAACTTCAATGCCATCTCCGGGAAATGGGCCAGGACGATAATCCCAGAAACGGAAACAAGAAATTAGAAGTTGTATCACGAGAGTAAAAGACGGATAGGAAATTGCATATTATACCCGAGCGATCGTTCTCCTAATTTTCATTCCGGAACGTAAACTTGGAACAAGACCTGCAACAGAGACAGGGGGGAAAAAGCGATCGAAGATGGGAGATGCATTAAATTTCGAAATTTCTCTAGGCTCTATACTAGTTCCCGTCCTCCCTTTTTGCACCCCCACCCGCCCCATGGATTCCTTTTAAAGCATTGGAACTTAGATGGAGGACGGCATCATATTTCGCCACCTACTGAGGCAATCGCTTTTCCCTGCACAGAAGAAACGGAATAGTTTCCGAAATACTGTACACATACACAAGCACGAAGGAGAAGAGAGTCAGTATTTGTCTTTATTCTGTATTCAGCCATCAAATATCCGGTCCATGATTTAACCCATTCGGGGGTTAAAAGGGGGGGGGGGGGAGGAAAAAGATCTTTCACGAATAATTCGATCTTTCGGATACTTATTCTGTAATCTATATTCACATCCGACCGTGTTCTTAAAAGTTTATTGGAATTCCTGAGCGGGAAATTCCCGAGGGAGTGAATGTTTTCGATGTAGGTACACACTCGGATTAAGCGTCAGACATTCTAGACGTTGGGATATTATCAAGTGCGAAGGTCGCTAATGGATTAATTACCTAATATGTGTTTAGTTATGCATGATTGAAATCATTGGACTGTGATTATAATTACCAAAAGTAGACGTCTCAGAGTTAGGGGCCGTTAAAGTATTACGTAAGCAAATGTTTAGCCATTTTTGACCTCCCCTTTGTCAGCAAAAGTCAGTAAAACACTGACCCCACCCCCCCCCCCCTTGTCAGAAAAATTTCGTCATCACCTCTGCCCCTCTGAATCCTAACTCATATTTTCATCTTGTCATCAAAAGTCAGCAAATCGGAAACCCCCTTCCCCCCCCTATCGATGATGACGTAATACTTGAACGGCCCCGGATGCTCACATTCAAGGTCATACATTGATTTTTGCACCGTGGTGTGTCTCTCACATTTTGTATTTCAAAAGCCAGTTAGTTTTTAGTTTGTTCGAGTGTAGTTAGTTTTTCCCCGTGTCTAGTTAGTTTGCATTTTGTGTTTGTTTAGGGGCCGTTCAAGTATTACGTCAGCAAAATTTTAGCTATTTTTAACCCCCCCCCCCTCCCTCCTTGTTAGCAAAATTTCGTCAGCACTGCCCACTACCTCCTAACACATATTGGTGGGATCAAAAACGTACGCGGGAGGGGGGCATAGGAGGCTCGTACATCCCCCCCCCCCAAGACGAGAAAAAATATTTTTTTAATGCAAAAAGTTAAAAAAAAATTAAAATTTCGAAAGAAAATACCTTTATGTGTTATTTCAATTTCTGTTAATTTCAATGCTATTGGAAGGGTAAGAACTCAAAATTTCTCCAAGAAATTCATTGCGACCCACACCCTTTAAGCCATACATGGTAAACCCTTGACCCACGGACCAGATGTAGCCCTGAAGGTTATCTGATGTGACCTGCCCCCTCAAACCTAATTTTGTAAAATGAACAAAGCGGCACATTTAAATATCCCTTAAATGACTCGTTGTACAATTCTAGAGCATTTAAGTGGCCCGTGGCACATTTTAAGATCACTGAACTAAGCCTCAAAGATCACATTCATATTCAAAGATCACATTCATATTCAAAGATCACATTCATATTCAAAGATCACATTCATATTCAAAGATCACATTCATATTCAAAGATCACATTCATATTCAAAGATCACATTCATATTCAAAGATCACTTAAGTAACCCGCGACACAGTTCCAGAACACTTAAACGATCAATGGTACATTTAGAGATCCCTTGAGTGACATGTGGCACAGTTCTAGAGCACTCTTAAGTGGCCCCCCGCTGCGGTTCTACATCACTCAAGTTTCCCGCGGAACATTCCCCGATTACTTAAGTTATCCGTGGCATAATTGCGGGTCACTTGAGTGATGCGTTGCACAGTTCCATAGCACTTCAGCGGCCCGGAAACGTTTCCAGAGCACTTTTAAAGGATCCGTGAAACATTCAGACATCACTAAAGTGGCTCTGTGGGGGACTTATCAATACGTGGAATGTTAGTTCAGGAGCCCAATAACTATCGAAAGGGGTTTTTTTCCCCCGTTTTTGGCGCAGCAAATCGGAAATCCCCTCCCCTATCGATGCTGACGTAGTACTTGAATGACCCCTATATATGGTGGGCAAAAATTCCGTAGAAAATTTGAAAATGAATAAAAACTGAAAAAATAACTGAAATTTAAAACGGTTTGCACGGTTAGCATCGCTTGGTCACGGGAAATTTTTTTAAGACAGGGAAAAAAATAACTAAACAAACAGTCGATAGGTGGTGCTGGTGGAAATATGCAAACGAGACGGTTATAAGAACTTGCTCCCCTAATCCACAAGCAGTTCACCGTTGTAATCCGTGTATGTGGACCTGCTGCACTCTGCCATTGCTGGATTTTTGACTCACCTGCAATGTGTTATCCCCTATGGTGGTGGTCACGTGGACAAACATATTGCTACAATAAACAATTTGGAGGCGTTTTGTTCGTTATTTGCGTATCTTTTCTTTGACATGTGAACGTCAGTGCCACCAATCGTCTGTTTTTTGAGTTGTTTTTTTCCTGTCTTAAAAAAAATTCTCGTGACCTTGCGATGCTAACCCAGCAAACCGCTTTTTATTTCGGTTATTTTTCCGGTTTTCATGAATTTTTAAAGTTTCCACGGGCTTTTTGCCCACCCTGTATAATCGCAAATGCACATAATATGGTCCATCTCCACCATTTACAACTGTGAAAATAAAAAAAACCTATTCTAATAATTTTATGTATAGATATATGTTTCATATATAACATACGTTACTATTATGCATGTGCAAAATGGTTAGACACCCACTGAGAAAAACTTTTTAAAACACTGAAATTGGAAATTTGTACATTATTATTTTGATATCTGCACGGTGGGCCGGATAGAACCTGTAAGCGGGCTGTAGTTTGGCCATCACTAACTTACTAGTCTAGTTAATCTTCAAGTTTCTTCAAGCGCAGGTAGTTTGCTAAGGTCTGGTCAGTTTCTTACTCATCCAGGCCTAATCGATTTGCACACTATGGCTAACTGATGGAGTTTCTACGACGCACTGCATAGATCTAGTGATCAATCTGAAAGCTAATTGTGGCACTTCATTCTTCACTGTCAGGAATCGATTAACGGACCTGATTCCAGAGAACGACGGGGCACTTGATTTTCTTGCTCATCTCCATCATGGGCCCCTACCTCCCATCGAGCACACGCACCGCTAACGCGATTCAAAATGGCATCTATTTTGTGCGTAGGGCATTCGGAAGACACGGGCAAAATTACAAATGAGCGTGTTTTGTAAATAATATTGTCGAAAAATGTTCTTTATAAAAATATACGCACAGGGTGCATAGATAACAGCGCGTATGGTACAGTCGAATCCCGTTTTAACGAATACCATTATAGTGAATATCTCGTTTCGACGAACACTTTTCTAATTCCCCAAATAAATTTACATAGGAACAATGCTAGGTAACCTGGAATTCCTTTATAACGAGATTTCATTATAACGAAGTGGTTACTCCGGTCATTTGGCGTTCGTTATAACGGGATTCGACTGTATTTTACTGGTGGACCGTTTATCTTACAGGCATACTCCCAATTCAATAAAGTATCCAAATAACGTGCAGTACTCAGATATGTCGTTCATGTTGCAAGAGGTTGTTTAGTTATTAAATAAGAACATTAACTTTTCTCACCTGTGTGCCCAAACACCCAGTTAGAATGTTGTTGCACTGTCTCTTCTGATGCCAACCAAAAAAAAATCCCATGTGTAATACAGTCGAATCCCGTTTTAACGAATACCGTTACAGCGAAAATCTCGTTTCAACGAACACTTTTCTAATTCCCTCAAATACGTTTACACTGGAACAATGCAAAGTAACCTGGAATTCCTTTATAACGAAATTTCGTTACAACGAAGTGATTTCTCCGGTCTCTTGCAGTTCGTCATAACGAGATTCGACTGTATTCACTGAGATATTAGAATTACAAAAAAAAAACAGCATTAAATGCTAGTAAAACGGTTTACAGTGAGAAAAAGCAACACGCACATCTGTTGCACCAGGGTTTGAAAGGGATGAAACAGCAAAACCGGATTTACCTCTTATATCCGAGTAAGTCACCAAGAGCTGAGCATCACCGAAAAAGTGCGCAGAATTTTCACAGAAACCCATAATAACCAATTTATAGCATTTCGTTCCGTCAATTGTAAGCGTTTCTATTCACTTTAGATATTTCGGATACGAATTTTCCTGTTCGAGGAAAAATTCATCAATTCGCTTTGATTGGAGCAAGGTGATGACTCGACTCCACAATCAAGTTGTTTTAAGGGGGCTCATAATTTGAAGATTGAATTTCCTGTACACCCGTGATGCGTATTTGAGACATTATGTATATCCAGTTCAAACAGTTTCCGTGTTCGATCTTCAATTATTGTCTGACTTCCGCCCTAAAGGGAAAACGTGACCAACCATTTGGAATTCTGGGGGTATTCGATACATGAAAATTTTGGCCACACAACAGTCAACATTTCTGTCCCCGAGAATTTAAGACTGGGGGTAATCGATGTGCGTGAGGTGCACAACACATCCGTGCATTTTGTTGCGGGAAATATCCCGTTAACGGAGAACGCTCGGTTTAAAATTGTAGGAAAAGCATCGTGAGAGCGATTATATCAAGGTAGGAAAATACACTAAAGCCGCAAAAGTCATGGGATACCTCTTAATATTGATGCACTTCACCGAGTAAAAAGAGCGCCCACACGATATTAAGAGGTATCCCATGACTTTTGGCACTTCAGCACTGAAGTCATGGGATACCTCTTAATAACGTGTGGGACCTATTTTTACAAGGAGAAGTGCAGCAATATTAAGAGGTATCCCATGATTTCTGGCACCTCAGCACTGAAGTCATGGGATACCTCTTGATATCGTGTGGGACCTATTTTCACAAGGAGAAGTGCAGCAATATGAAGACGTATCCCATGACTTCTGGCAGTTCAGTGTACATTCCTCGGCTACATGAAGTGTCGGAAATCATGTCGCTACGTTTCAATGCCGACATGGTGACATGGACCTCGTAACCACATATACCTAACTCTGTACCTATTGTTCCCAACTTGATTACCTTTTGAAATGCAGTACGTAGGAGCCTTCTGTTCCTTAAAGAAATCGTAGAAGTTGTGAAACCAATGTGTAGGGAGCTTTTTAGCTCTAGAAATGCATTGAAGTATATGGGTACATTCTTGAGATGCATATAGCAATGGTTAAGCAGGAGTCTTTGCACAGGGATATCAGGGCGTTGAAGAGATATGAATATGTGTGTGTGTGTGTGTGTGTGTGTGTGTGTGCGCGCGCGCGAATTCAACTCTCATTGGTTTTTATCATTATTTACATGCTAAATATTATTCAGTAAAGAAGTCCTTGGACTAGATTTTATTGACAACGGGATTCCGTTACCTTCGTTTTATTGGCATAAAGGATTCTTGGAACACAAAATATTGAGAATCTTTGTCGCAGGCAGTCTATTTCCTATAAGAAATTCATGTAAGTCATGCGTACCCCTTCGAAATGCGTAGGAGGCTATTGAAACCACGCATAATCCTCGTCTATCGCCGCAGATGCTATTTGGCCTGGTAATAAGTGACGGCATTGATTATGGAATGTAACTGTGTGTATATATATGTTGGTTTAGCCACTTATCTTTGAAACATGAAACTGGCAATGAATTGATTTCTGTGAGTGGAGTTCAAATTTTGTAAGATCTCACTGTTTTGCTGTTAAAATATACTCACAAAGAAAATGAGATTCAAGACAGGGGAGCAATGGCATCAGAGCACCTTAAATTTTCAAGTGAATTTCCAAACCCTAAGCAAAAAATATGCAGAAAAATTATCACTGTCTTGGTTTTCCCGTTCTCATTCAATCCCGCATTTAATGTCTGCATAATTCTAGAAAAATCATCATTTGATCATTTCTGTCACACAACACGGTCATTTTCTGCACACGAGAGCTAATTAGCCCGGGGCCTATAATATATTGCCGATTCCGAACGGCAGCCTTTTTTTTTATACTGACCGAGAGGTCGGTGCTCTAAACCCTCGGCGTGCGACTCCCTTCGGTAGTAATCTTTTTTTCCTGTGGCCACGTCGCCGTTTCTGTTGTAACCCCCTGTATCAGGGAAAGTTTCTGACAAGAACGAACTGGTTATCGAATTCGCGACACCTCTAAACACATCCTTTGCTAATTTAGGCGAGTACCTTTATCGACCTGGGCTACCGCGCGCCCTATTTTAGAAAATAAATAAATATTTTTAAACAAATATATTATTCAAATATCTTGGGAAATCCTCCCATTGTAGTTTTAAGAAATTTTATTTAAGCCCCCCCCCCCCCCATCCTTAAGTTCAGAAAATATTTCAGATATAACAGCTGAAATTTAAAAATATGTGTATGTATCGACAGATATAGAAGGACGGGGGGGGGGCTTATTTGATGTTGAACCACTTCAAGACCATTCTATTAAGATAGAGATGGAGAGTTTCGAGCTAATTGCAATGACAACGTCTAGACTGCGTTCAAGAGCGTCTGACATTCGAGATTAAGTTAAGTAACAAGAGAATATTATTGAACTTTGACACTGGCTTGACATGATCTGCGTTCCTTTATTCTTTCTACTGACGGGGAGTTGAAGAGTCAGGATTTCGGTGAATATCTTTCGGATATTCAATATAAGCAGTGAAATAATTTCCAAAGGCGTATTGCATTGAACGATGTCTTTTGACAAAAGAACGAGAACATCGCATCTGAGTTATTTTTCCCAAAGAATTTCTTGTGATATGCACGGCTCCTACTATTCCTACATTTTGGTAAAATGTCCTACTTTCTCCGTTTTGTCTTACTCTTTCTAGTTTTTATCCTAATTTTTCCTACTTTTTCATCAAGTCTTATCTACAAACTCTGTGTGATGTTTTGATTCGTTTTGATTTTAAGTCAGGAGGGAATCATTGATATATTGCCAAATACTACAAATGTTGCAGATTACAATTAATGATTCTGTAAAAGCAGAAATTATATCGTTTCTAAGATTATCTAGAGAGGGTGTGTGTAGACCCATTTTGTTTTTTAATTTTTCATTTGCTTAGTTCAACAAGTAGTCATTGAAAACGTCTGTCTGTATGGAAAAAATAATTTTGCATTTACTACTTCAGGATCAATAGCTAACGTTCATCTTTCAAAATTATGGTGCGCATTTTGTGTATAGGTGAAACAGCAGTTTGCATAACAAAGCAGTTAGATATATGGGCCTATTATAGGTTTTGCGATTCTTTTGTCTTCTGTATTTTTAAAGCATGCAGAGCCATAAATAATATTTACAATGCTTGGCAAACAGCTAGAAATGGAAGTGCTTCATTTGTCAAAGATGGTCACACGCGCATTGAACAGTAAAATGTAAACAAATAACTTTAAAAAACGGATTGACAACGCAGTAAAACCATCCGTTAACTTACTTACATTGGACCTAGTAATTTACACATTTTGCACTGTGCTTTTGGAAGTGGTCTTGAAAGAGCGTCGTTCTTAAAAAGAAACTTGCATGTCTTCATAATTTGCTGTGCACTGTCGAAGAGAGTGGACAGACTGGACTGTGGAGGACTCCAAAAAAGAATGCAATTTAGTCCTAAAAATCTCGATTAGTTTGAGAAATGAAAGCGAATACCAACGGGCAACGACTTGTTTCCCGCATTTATGCTGTTTATTCCCAACATTTCTCCAATTTTGAATTCTAATATCTCAACGATTATTACTGGGAGAAGGGGGTTATAGCTTTTGTTCACTTTTACTGAAAAGGAGCTCAGAGTTTTGCTTACTTTTGCTGACAAGGGGAGGGGCCAAAATCGGTCGAAATTCTGCTTAAGTAATACAATAGAACTTGGTTAATTCGAACTTTTACAAACTCTCCTTAATTTTTCCATCCAAGTTGATGTTAAAATTTATTGTGTAATTCGAAATTTTTTCGAATTTGTTTTTTGATAATTCGAAGTTTTGGAAAAAATTTTATTTTGGAAAAATTCTACAAGAAGCCAGATTTCACTTCCACCGATGAAGTTGCTAAACACTAAGTTTTTAAAGTCAAATAAGTGTTTGAAAATTCTGCTCTTCTTTTTCATAATTTAATGCCCATTTTTTTAACATTGTTCTTCCGGAGTGTACCGAGATTGTGTATGAAAAAATTTATACCTCCTTATACCGATTACCCTTTTTAACCTATAGATCAAGGTGTAACACTCAAAATCTGGATCTTTTTGTCGTCATAAAGAATATGGAAACTATAGGGAAGTTCAGATTGTAATACGGTAATGAATGTACATTTCCGTGATAGCATACGAATGAAAGTAAAATTTGGGAAACAGTTTCGCAACGCATGATAATGAACGGTTTCCGTAAATCATGCTTTGAACACGGTCGAGAAATCCTACAGTGATTCTAATTCCAAAACAGTGGAATAATATAGCAGCTGACATACATCAGTTATATTTAATTAGTACTTATCAAAATTTGGGAAACAGTTTCGTAACTGATGATAAAATTTTAATAATTGATATAACACACACACAAATTATGTTCTTAAGGGAATTTTAATGGTTTTAGGGTATAACGGGGCTGCTGACTATAAAACTCGTTTTTCCGAATCAGCTCTAGATTTTGAGATAATGCATAACCCCAATAATGTGATTAGTATGCTGCTTATGTATTACCATTGAAGTTACTTTTCACTTTATCTTAAAAGCAGAGTCAATCAAAAAAAAAAATCAATCCCAGATTCGGAATCAGCGGCCCATAATCCTCCTAAAATCGCCGAAATATCTTTGAGGTAAAAAATTAGTGTTCAGTAGTGTGATTATTATTTTATATGAAAGTTAATTAAATTGCAATTTCCAGCCATTTGGCATATCCAGGGTAGATGAATTTGATTATTCGAATTTTTCCCGAGCACCTTCGGACATCGAATTAACCAAGTTCAGCTGTACCTGAACGTTCCCTGGACATAGAAAGCTTTTTCACGGAGCCTGGAATTCACGATTATACATATAACCTTGCAAAAAAATTCCCCAGAACTCTAAATTATTTGAATAAAAAAAATCCGAATACATTTCCAGCAGGAAAAAAGCACCTCAAAAACATTTTTAGCTGTATGTCTCCCTGAAGAATTCACCTATTCCGGAATTCAAATATACGAAAATATCACACAGAAAAAAGAAACCATCAATGTACCAGATCAATACATATAAAAAGAGGCATATATCAGAGACATCGGAACCTGAAACAGACAAGCACCAGACAATTTACACATCAGATTTTAAATGTATTCCTTTTTTTTTCCTTTATCGCCATCTTTAGACCCTGGAAAATTCAAAGTTCACTGGCACGATACCATTCGAGAGGTAAAAGAAAGAATAATAAATTCTTGAAATTCTCCGGATACAAGCTTGATGTCTTTAGTTCAAAGAGGGAAGCATAGCAAAAACGGAAGGGGAAACAGGAATAAATGCTGTACCAGCATAGCAGCAGTAGTATCAGTCCCAGCAGTATCGTTACCTTGACGCAGCAGTAAATTCAGCTCTCGCGATAATACAACACACAAAAGAAAACGTTATTTTTTTTTTGTTATCGTGTATATATTCCTCTTTGCTCTCCCGGTTATCCTTTTTTTCCCCTTTATGTATACTCCTATCATGTGAATCTTTCAGTGGTTTTTTACGTTTTCTTTTCCTTAAAGCTTTGAATCGAATAATAAAATAGGAAAAATATATATATTCTTAGGGAAAGGCTTTTCAGATGTTCTCGGGGAGCAGAAATGACCGATTTTCAGTTCGAATTTTCTTCGGGAAATGTTCCTATTGCCCTCGTAAGAAACAATTTAAACGTCTTATTCACATCACAAAATTTTTTACTTATATATATATATATATATATTTATGGTGCTATTGCTTATTTTCAGCAGTAGAAATATCTTTCCAGTGTTATCTTTTTTTTTTTATTCGTATACTTTTGTAGTAGGATGAAGTTACTAATTATGTTTGGTTGGAAAGTCACGTTCCGAAATTTACAATCTGAATGATTTTGAATTAAATCATCAATTTTTTTCCCATGGAATTTCGATCGTCAATTTTAAAAATGATTGAAAAATTAATGATGGAGATGCCCTGCGGCAAGTATGAAAATTCTAGATACAAGCACCCTCCTACGCATTTCTAAGAAGTGAGCAAACATTCTACGAATTTTCGAGAACAATGAATCTCTTTTTCGCATTTCCAAAAAAAATCAAATTTTTCTCTCATTTCTAGAGACAAGCAATCCTTCTACGCATTTCTAAGAACAAGCAAATATTTTTGCATTTCTAGAGAGAAGAACTTTCTTTCACCAATTCCGGAATCATTTCTTTTATTTTTTCTAGAATTATTTCTTTTATTTAATCTAGAATTATTTATTTTATTTATCTAGAATTATTTCTTGAATTAAATCCGAAACTATTTCTTTAGCAAATACTACAATTAATCATTTTTCAACCATTGTTTTCAACTAATTTTCTGAAAATGATTGGTTGGCCTGAACAAATCGCTCCGAGGGCCAAATGTGGCCTATGTGGCCATACGTTGGAGACCTCTGCTGTACAAGAAAACTTTCTTACGAAACATGGAATTTAGGATTAAAATAGCGAAAACATACCGAAAATTCCAAGTTATTTGAATAAAAAAATCGAAATGTATTTTCCAGCAGGAAAAAAACACACCTCCAGAAACATTTTTAGCTGTATATCTCCCTCAAAATTTCAGCTTTCCCAAATTCAACTACCCACTAGAGAAAAAAAATGTGAAAGCACCAGATCAATACACATAAAAAGAGGCATATATCAGAGGCATCGGAACCTGAAACAGACAAGCACCAGACAATTTACACATCAGATTTTAAATGTATTTCTTTTTCTTTTTTTTTCCTTTATCGCCATCTTTAGACCCTGGAAAATTCAAAGTTCACTGGCGCGATACTATTCGAGAGGGAAAAGAAAGAATAATAAATTCTTGAAATTCTCCGGATACACAAGCTTGATGTCTTTAGCTCAAAGAGGGAAGCATCGCAAAAACGGAAGGGGAAACAAGAATAAATGCTGTACCAGCATAGCAGCAGTAGTATCAGTCCCAACAGTATCGTTACCTTGACGCAGCAGTAAATTCAGCTCTCGCGATAACACAACGCACAAAAGAAAACGTTATTTTTTTGTTATCCTGTATATATTCATTCCTCTTTACTCTCCCGGTTATCCTTTCCCCCCCCCCCCCATATATACTCCTATCATGTGAATCTTTCAGTGGTTTTTTACGTTTCCTTTTCTTTAGAACTTTGAATCGAATAAGAAAATAAGAAAAAAAAATGTTCTTTGAAAAGCTTTTCGGATGTTCTTGGGAGCAGAAATGACCGATTTTCAGTTCGAATTTTCTCTTCGTGATATATTCCTATTGCCCTCGTAAGATCGTAAGAAACAATTTAAACGTCTTATTCACATCACAAATTTTCTTTTCACGTATATATTTTTATAGATTTTGCTATATCGCTGCTTTTCAATATTAGAAATATTTTTCGAGTGTTACATTCTTTCTTACTCTTATACGTTTGCATTAGGATGATGTTGAATTATGTTTGGCTGGAAAATCCCATTACGATATTTAGAGACTGAATGATTTTGCATTATTATTTTGCAAAATTATCAATTTTTTTGTTTATTGAACTTAATCGCCAATTTTAAAAATGATTGAAAAAATATCGATATGGATGTCTTGAGAAAAATTTAAAACTCAGTGCAATTCTTGAAGTGATGCCTAAGTTCTAAGAAACCCTTGAAGCGATGTCTAAGTTCTAAGAAATCCTATGATAATGTCGAAATTCTAAGAAATCCTATGATAATGTCGAAATTCTAAGAAATCCTATGATAATGTCGAAATTCTAAGAAATCCTATGATAATGTCGAAATTCTAAGAAATCCTATGATAATGTCGAAATTCTAAGAAATCCTATGATAATGTCGAAATTCTAAGAAATCCTATGATAATGTCGAAATTCTAAGAAATCCTATGATAATGTCGAAATTCTTAGAAATTCTAGGATAGTGTCGAATTCTAAGAAATCCTTGCAGTGATGTCTAAATTCATAGAAACCTTTGATGTAATGTCTAAATTCTTAGAAACCTTTGATGTAATGTCTAAATTCTTAGAAACACTTGATGTAAAGTCTAAGTTCTAAGAAACTATTGAAATAATGTCTAAGTTCTAAGAAACTATTGAAATAATGTCTAAGTTCTAAGAACCTATTGAAATAATGTCTAAGTTCTAAGAAACTATTGAAATAATGTCTAAGTTCTAAGAAACTATTGAAATAATGTCTAAGTTCTAAGAAACTATTGAATTAATGTCTAAGTCCTAAGAAACTCTTGAAGATACACACATTTTCATGGGGAATCGCCTGGAAATAGCCAGTGTAGAGCAGTAGTTCTCAACCAGGGCTATATAGTTCCCATTTGGTTGTAGGATATTTTGAGGGGAGGTCACGAAAAATAAACTGTAGCATGACACACACATGTCGGGCCACGGGGCATTGTGAAAACAAGTGTGAAGAAATAAAGCTAAAGCAGAAACGTGTGTTAGGGACTTTATGTGACTTTCAGAATCCAGCAGAACAGGCCATAGAACCAGGGATCATCATAGTATGATCTGGTGGGGGAACTTCGTATCCATGGGGGAGTTACATGATGAGATCTAGTTCTACGATTTTCGACAGTAATTGTATAAATGTTATGCCAGTTGTTACTTCAAGCTGTACGGGACTCGCCGAACATTACTTTGCCGTGGGGGGCCCATAATTTTGAGACGGCCTAGTCTGGAGCAGGTTTTCGACCCGGGGACCACATCTGATCCTGGAATATTTTAAATCGACCCGGATATGAACGAAATGAAGTAGAAGGTAGAGCCATAATAGGTGGTTGAGGGAGCAACAGAACGCAGTGGAAACAAATGTGAAGAAATAAAATTGAAGAAGAATTGAGTCCGTTTTTGAAGAGAGAGATTAGAGAACCTTACGTGACTTTCAAAACCGAGTAAAACGGGCCACGAATCAGGACTCAGGATTGGCATGGTGTGGACGATACGTCCATGGGGTGTGGCTTACGCGACAAGATCTGGTTCAATTTTCTAGCGAAAACGCAATGAATATTCAATAAATATTACTTCTAGATAACAACTGCTGTCCCAGAACATCATTTTGCCCGAGGGCCCATGATTTTGAGACGGCTTTGCATAAAACCAGGTTAACAAAGAAGCCTAGCCGAACTGTAGCCGAAAGATCCAGAGACCGACGGTATTTATAAAACTTGTTACTGAAAAAAATGCAATTCACAAAATGAGTATAATGACTCTCGCTCCTGGATTCAGACTGACTGCCTAGGTTATAGAATCGTCCCGTATTTCTCGGGGGTCCACATCGGCCGCGCTACGTGATTCTGAGTTGCGAAAAACCGGTTTTGGAGGGGTTGGTCCCGCAAATCGACCATTAAAATAGCCCGCGCTTTGCTTGCCTCACGTAAAAACCGGTTTATCCGGGTTGAAGCTGCGTAGCACTGTGGTTGTGGATCCAGCTTGATATATATTATGCGAATCTTCCCTCTGTATCCCCACCTGCCTAGATGGAAAGAACAAGAGGGGTCACGAGAAGAAAATATGGTTCAAAGCAAGGCCGTAACTAAGCGGAAGCAACAGGTGCACCCGCACAGGGCCCACTTAGAGGGGGGGGGGCAGAATGTGCCTAAATGCTGCCAGAAGGGTGGCCTAACTTCAAATTCTTGCACAGGGCACAGGAATTGCTAGCTACGGCCCTGCTTCAAAGGCCATTGGTGAAAATAAGGGGTGAAGGAACACTGGTCTAGAGAACTCTTAAAATAATTTCTGCATTTTCTATCGCATTGCAATAATTATCTCGATGCGATATCCATATATCTTATGACTGTGATATCCTACAACTATTTGCATTGTTATCCATTACTATTGCAAGAGAATCCCCAGCGATGTCTCAGGGAACCTCTTTTCAGAACGCCGGGTTACACTTGTCAACTGCTATGTATGAAGCTTAGAAACCAATTAATTATATCGATTTCGGGTGCTCAGTCAATGGTACCAAGTAGATACGGTGTCCTGTCATGTTTGAAGGAGCCTGACAGGTCTACTATTAGACAACAACATGGGGGGTGGGGGCAACTTGAATTATCGTTGATTACATAAGGCATAGTTTCCCAGAGTATGCAATAATGGAATGGTCTAGAGTGCGGTAGAAGTTATGGGTATAACATGGGAAACCAATACAGGTTGGCTTTGGTTGGGTGGGCGATGGGAAGAATAATTTCAGAAGAAGGGGGCGGGGCGATGGAGAAAAAAGTTTGAGAAACTCTGACATAAGAGGAAAATCGTGTTACACCAGTACAGATGGCCCCTACGATGGCGACGCGGCCATTTTCTTTTCAATAAACTTTGTCCAAAGCAGTCCTGGTCTTATACAATTGAAAACACTACAGTGGAACCTCTCGATGACGGATACGATGGGATCGAAGTTTTGTCCACTAACGGGGAATGTACGTTAACACAACAGACGTCGCTTAGTGGAATCACGGAATGGGCCTATATTATTAAGCACCTTAATAATTTCGTTTATAGGCATCAGGACTGTTGTTTATATTATTAGTTTTTCTTTTTGCGAATTCGAAGCTAAAGTTCAACCATACTTGTTTCTTACCCCCCAATATGCCATCGTTACCCTCCATTGTTCGAGAACATTCTCGCTTTAGATGGCTGTGGTTTCTGCTGTTATAAATGGGGATCGATGGCAGCCACAAAGATTTTCGGAGGTTCACAATAAAAATGGGAGACCATGAAAGACACCAAGATTTTTGGGAGTCCCACTACTTAAAGCATTTCGGAACCACTGCACTGTAATATTACTGATGGTGTGATTTAGGCCCGACTGCTCTCAATTGCTTTAGTAATCTCCACCATGTCCAAGTTCACAGTAGGAGCTGAGGTATGCCGGAATGCGCGTAAACCACACAGGCCACATGGTTTGCATTTTATGCTTTTCATGTGAATACCTGAGCTTTTCTGAAGTTTTTCTGGCAAATATGCGTGAAATACGGAACTAGATTCTAAGACGGTAAAAGCGGGTTATAATAAAGACATAAGCATCAAAATCAAGATGAAGTAGCAACAGAGTCTGATACGGATGTCTGTTTGCGAATTCATGACGTATCATGAATATAAGATGAAGGAACATTCATTTTTTTTTCCTGGTTCGAGTGCAGCCAAACTTACTGTAACATTTCTGTGAATATTAAAGTATAATGGTTCTTCATTTTCTCCTGTGGGGGACACTATCGAGCTAATATTTTGTCAAATATTATGCATGTTTGTTCCACATTGATATGGATACAACAATAAAGGCTAGGAAGAGCAAGTTGATATGCATTCACTGGAATTGCATGCTGGAAAATAAGCCTTCTACGCATTTCTAAGAACAAGCAATCCTTCTACCCGTTTCTAGAGATGAAAAAACCTTCTACGAATATCTAAGAACAAGCAAATCTTTTTCCTCATTTCCAAGATTTCCAAGAACAAGCAAATCTATTTTGAATTTCTAGAGGCAAAAGAGCCTTCTACGCATTTGTAGAGATAGGCAAGCTACACACTACAGTTATAGTCATCATCTGCAAGTGTTTAGCTCTGTGGTTTTTTTTTTTGTTTTTGTTTTTTTTAAATTTCTATATTATAGACACTTCAAACCCTTGGAGAAGGAGGTACATGACAGGCTATTCGGGGGTACAAGGAAAATAGAAAGAAAAGTTATTCTGCTCTTTTATAAAAGAGGCACTATAATAACGCACTAAAGAGGCAATAATAACCCCTAGCTTCGTTTACTTAGTAAGTTTCACTACATTTATACTAGAGGGTGCGCTAACTTTTTCTAGGAACTGTATGTGGACGTGCGCGCGCGCCTCTTGTCACATATCTCTAGGGGTAGGTAAGCTTTCTAATAGTAAAGTTCCTTACGCGTTTCAATGGAACAAGTCCAATACACATCTACGGACCCCTAGCAAGCTTAGCATGCTTCGTTTACTTTGGAAATGATAAACACGAATTTCTATACGTCTATGGGTAAAAAAAGCTGCTTACACATTTCCAGGGGGTACGACGTCCACAGCGCATGTCTAGGGGAAGCAAACCTCCTAAACGCGTTTCTAGAGACAAGCAATCCTTCTACGCATTTCTAAGAACAAGCAAATCTTTTTCCTCATTTCCAAGAACAAGCAAATCTATTTTGCATTTCTAGAAGCAAAAGAGCTTTCTACGCATTTGTAGACATTGGCAAGCTACCTTTGATTTGTAAAAGGGTACTCATGAATACTTCACATTTTGATTTGGGGGGGGGGGGGTAGCAAGCTATCTATGGACAAGACACGCATTTAACTTCTTACATATTATGACATTTAACTTCTTATACATACATGAGTACGCTCAATACTCATTTTTACAGACACGCAAACTTCTTTTATATTCCAAAAAAGAATAAACACGCCCACTACGCATTTCTGGGCATAAGCATAACCAGGGGAAAGCAAGCTTTCACTGCATTTCCATTGACAAGCAAGTCTCCTTAAAATTTCAAAGTGGAGCAAGCATAGCCGAAATTTACAGAGACAAACAAACTTCCTTTGCTTTATGAAGTGTACGCACGCATGCTATGCATTTCTAGGGAGTAAGCAATCCTTTTACGCTTTTTCTTTGGCTTACTTGAAGCGCGACACGGGAAACAACCGGTGTGGTTACAGTAAACGCAACGCTCTCTCAAATCGTTCGTTTAACTGCTGAATAAGTGCGATTAAGCAATGGTTGTTGAGCCCATACAGAAGAGCTCATATCTGATTAACACAGACGGAAATAATAATCCATTCGTAAAATAACGTGACTTTTTTGAAGTTCGAGGAATTAATGACGGCGAATAACACATGAGATAGATCTCTATAAGGGGATTTTTGTAATTAATCCGAATGCGGCTAAATACTGTATAATTAATGTCTTCAAGGCAGGATATATATACATGATAAAAAATTACATTTAAAATACTGTGAATTCGTTTTAAAGCCTACTGCCTACCTTCAAATGACAAAAATGACTAAATTTTTGAAAGCGTTTTTTTTGTGTTCATTTGAAAGTGCAGTTATTCTGGAATCCAAAGCTGTTTCATTTCCATCCACGCACCATAACTAGAAGCACATTATTGCCAATTAATTGAAGCGTATTTATTGTTTTTATTCTGAAAATGAAATCTTTGAATGCGTTTTCTGAAGATCTGTTTTTTGCTTTTTCACCTCACGAAAAATTTGATACCTCAATCATTTTTGAAAATATCTCTAAGAGACCTTCCCCCACTATATTTTAAACAGACCTGGTTGCGCAATGGACTAAAATCTGAGCGATATGATTGAAACTTCTTGATTTACATGATTTTTGAACTTGGAATATCGAGTACTTTTTAACGAAAACTGTGCATTTTTTTCCACGTAAACAATCATATATGAAAATTTTTTCATACGTATTCTAAAACTTTGCACAGAAAAATGTCATAGCAATGACACTGCTTAATGATTTAGGGTATATTCGAGCTGCTGCTTTAAAAACTGGTTCAGCCGAATTGGATCTAGTTTTTGAGATAATGCATACACTCAACAATGTAATTTGTATGCTGCTTATGGATCACCATTGAAATTAAATTTTCACTTCATCTCAGAACCTGTAGTCAATCTGACAAAAACCAATGCCAGATTTTGGAATCAGTGACCCAATATCCTCTGAAAATCACTTAAATATCTTTGAGAATAAAATCAGTGTTGGGCAGTGTAATCTGTGAAGAACATGTTGATACAAGCAGTGGTTTCCAGTGCACAATGTCCAGTAGAAGCACTATAAATACGTGTCCGGAAAATTAACCTCCAGCAATTCACCGACAACTATTCACCGCCGGAAAATTCATCGCCGGAAAATTCATCGCTAGGAAAATTCACCGACAACAGTTCGATGCGAATCAGTTAGCATGGGAGTAAGCGATTGAGTTACTGAGTCAGCGAGAGAGGAGTGAGGGAGTGACCTACTGAGTATGTGAGTGAGGGAGTGAGTGAATTAGTTAGTTTTAACCTAGTAGTGTCACAAATGATTGATTCATTTGTGACTCAGTAGCTCACTCAATCACTCAATCGCTCACTCCCTCGCTTTCTGACTCGCATCCAACTGTTGTCGGTGAATTTTCCTAGCGGTGAATTGCATGGCGGTGAATTTTCCGTAAACCCTAAAAATATGCTAATTTTACATATAAAATTGGCAATAATTTTTTTTTGCCAAAATATTCATGAAAGGCCTTAAAATCTTTAATTCTGACTTTGGAGAAACAAATATCTAGGACTAATACAAATGTACTGAATAAAGTTTTTTAAGTGTTGTTTTTAAGAAATTTTGATCGCAATGAGTATTTTTTTGCCACAGAATAATAGGATTTTAATGATTAATAGAAATCTGCACATTACGGAGAAAAGAAAGTGGAAAGAATATTTCCCTTTCTCTATTCTAAATTCTTTATCTTTTCAATGACCACAAAAATGCATTCATTCCTGCAAATTTTGATGAACCATCATTTGAATCTATTATTTTTTTTTTTACATTCAGTATTAATCTTCACGCATTTTCTCATTCATTCACGTCAGCTTTTCTGGAAATGGGCGGTATCGCCCCTAGCGTTTTGTGGGGGAGGAGGATGTTGGTTGAGACTGATTGCAGCTACAGGCACTACATGAGATTCTATGGATTTAAATGCTAAGGAATATGTCTTCCTGATGAGGTTGTGATGGGACAAATAAGATTGAAAAATTGTAATATAACCCAGTCTCTTACATAATTTCTTGAATCTTCCAAAAGTGGTGGCAATCTTAAAATTTTAATTACCGATAACTCGGCAAATTTCCATTTGATCGTTTTGGAATAAAACATTTTCGGTTAATTATAGGCAGAGGCCTAAATTTCTATTAATCGTAATAGGCTGTAGGAAAATTATTTATTTTCCGAAATTTCTCTGATAATTATTTTTTGCAGGTTCAGCCATGAAAGAAAAGAAGAGTTATTCACTTTTTGCTGAATTTTAATTCAAAGTTTAACTTGAAATTTAAAATAAAACCCTAGAATTTTCATTCCTCTCACACACTTTCGGTGATATACTCCGAATGTCTTGCCAAAGCATCTCATTAGACACATCGTATGCCCATACATTCGAGTGCAGGGTGTTCCAAAAATTGTAAATAGTTGACAAATTCGTAAAAATTGGCGTATTTGAATGGGTTGGAGTGGAAGTTATTCTCACAAAACGGGGCATTTTCTTTTGGTACAGAAAATCATTTGTTAAAGTTTTCGTCGGCAGTGGGTGCTGCACGAACGTATATCACTACTACTACTAAACCACACATGCATATTCCTCTGCGGAACCTCTAACGAATTGGTACATGCGGGAATGTGTGTGTACGTGTAGTGAAACCTGACGTGAAATTTGTTTCTGTGTAATGCTTGTTATGTGTCGTGCTGCCATCTGCCACCAGTTTTATTAACTGTTAGTGAAGTGTAATGATTGAATAATTTATCGTTGTAGGCGCGTTGCTCTCTTTGGCGAGACTTTTTAATGGGGAGATCGGCTCGCATTTGCGCCTCGAAGTTGGGAACCACAGGAAACCAACTTCAGCCGACCACCACTGCGGTGACGGTTTGGTTCGAAACCGGATCCCCGCGATGCGAGTCCGTCATTATGACCACTCGACCACCACAGCGGCAACGTAAATCACTGGAAATATGCAAATCTAAGTCCTAGAGGAAAACTTAAGTTCAGGGCATACGATCAACAGCTAATTTATGAATTTTTCCTTTTACTGGCGCTTGCTTAAGTAAGGTTTTCATTGTGATGCTATTATTGAAGGATAAAGGTTCACTATTGATGAAGTCGTTTTACTTCAGTCATATGTAAATCGCCGGATAAAGCATTATGAACGTTTCGGATACATAATAGACTAAAAAAAGGTTCGTAAAAGAATTATGTAATTTTTTTTCGCGAGCGCCGTCTATCGACCAAAATATGTACTCTTTTTTTTCTGTACCTGAAAAAATCCCTCTTTGAGAGAATAACTTTTTTTGCTAATCGCAATAAAAAATACATAGATTCCTTCAATTTTTTTATAAATTTTTATACTATTTACGAACTCGTAAGACATCCTGTATTTTTGAGTGAGCCGAAAATTCGTGCATCTAGGCCTACGCTCATAGTGGAGCGAAGAGCTACGAGTTACAAGAATTAATTATGCACTGCCGTACCTCTTAATCGCACTATGTACATGACCTTCATTCTATTTGTCGAATAACTACCATGATATTCCATGCACCCTTCAAAAATTTCTCTATAAAATATTTCGGCACCATCATTAATTTCCCATCTATTTAAAACCAAATTATGCGCATAATACTTAAATCACAACAGAAGCTAGAAACTCAAATTAAAATTCAATCCATGAATGTCTCCAAAAACTCGTTTTCGTTCGTCGTAACCTGAAAAACTCCACCCGCCATGTCCGTCACCTGTGCTACCTGACATATATCCTCCCTGCTCTCTCCTATTCCTGTGAGGCCTAGGACCTCCCCCCCCCCCCCCATACCCAAACCAACATAGACAAATTAGAATCTACCCAAAATAAGTCCACTCGCTTCATTTTTAACTTTTGGTCTTCGTCTGTCCTCCATATCGGAGCTCAAACACCAACTCAATATCCTCTCTTCTCTTATTTCTCGTTTAACTTTCAAAATCCTCTACGGGTTTTTCTTAATATCGACACTTCCAACATTCTAATTGAACCCTTAAATTTCTCTGCTAGAGTCAACCATTCCCAGAAATTACAGCCCATCATCACTTCTTCTGATTGTCACAAATTTAGCTTCTTCCCAAGAACTGTTATCGACTTGAACAGCCTAATATCCTAGATTGTACTACGATTTCCGAATTTTCCTGTATCATCAATCGTCATTTTCGCGTCATACGTAACTTCCTTCCGCATCCTCTTGTATAGGCCTCGGCCAAACAATATTGAATAAATAAATAAATTGAATATTATTGCAATTTGAATAATAACTGTACGGTATCTAAAAATAACTTTTTATGTAGGCGAGAGAGGGAGAAAGTGGACGTCTTCCTCACCCTATGAACTGTCTCCCCACAACTTTGGAACCAATTCAAAAAAAAGCCTAATGTATTCCCCTCCTCCGTGTCAAGCAATGATAATCGCATAAAAAGGTACAGATTTAACCCAAAAATAACATGCACATGGCATGTTAGATAGATTGGTGTACGGAAAGAAGAACCCTTTGCGTGTATTGTGTGTGGGAGTTTGCAAATCGTGTGATATGCGTTTTGAAGGAACGAGTTTCGATTTGTCGGAAATCGATGCACGCATCGTTAAACGATCGATTTTTGCTTGGTCTGTTTATCTTATCTGACGTGTGATAAGAGGCTCGATGCCCAATTTGGAGTGTTTATGATCTTTTGTTCACTTTCTGTCGAACGTGCTGCAAATGAACGATGTGAGGGGTTATTTAGCCACCTGGCGCAGTCGAGTAGTTAGCGCACTAGTCATCGGTTTTACTGGCCTAGGCTGGATATGTTACCGTAAACGTGATAAATCGGTTATCATGCATAATAAGGGGTTTCCATGCATACTTACCAATCGTCTTTTTAGGTTTGATATATTTATCAGTTTTACCGGCGAATATGCATGCTACCGAAGACAAATTTGTCAACGACAAATTTGATAAATATTAAAAAAAATTTCGTTTTACCGGAGATTATGCATAATAACTAAAGTGCTATTGGTAAATTTAATAAATACATGAAATTTATCGTGGTTATCTGTGATAAGGAATGATACTCTAGTGTAATTGGTGAATTTCATAAATGTGAAAAAAAATCCAAATGAGTCAAGCGTGCGAGATTAATGTAGTGGAACCCCGATATAGTGGTAACAAATTATACGATGTAATGATGAAATACATATACGAATGATTATGCATAGCATATCATATAGTACGATTCATTACGTTTACCAAAGACGCTTGGACATTATGAATAAAAATGTTTAATTTAGGTGAATTGATCAAATTCGCCAACGACGGTTGGGTACTATGCATAATCGCTGGTGGAAGTGGGAAATTTATCATACTTACCAAGACACTCGGCGATTATGCCGAAAAATGTAACCGGTTAGAGTAAATGGATTTATCACACTTGCTGCAACAGATACAAGTAATCCTTTATAGTCCGGTGTATGCTCGAATATACGTGACAAATGCATGGTCAAAAAACCGAGTATACCAATTTCTATTTTCAATTCTTTTGGTATTTTAGAAAGTACATCTTTTTAAGGTACAAAATATATTATTGCTATATGAGTACAACACGGTTTTTTTTGTGTGTGTGTCTCTTTTTTGAGAGCTGCTAAAACTTTACGTGTTCGGATATTTATAAAAACGCACCAAATTCAGGAAATCTATAATATATAAAATTGATTTTCTGTCTGCCGGAGTGTATGTTCTCCATACAAATCTACAATTTTAGAGCGATCGTCGCCAAATTTTGTATGTATATATACCAAACAGGACCCTGCTTGAATGATAGGCTTTTTTAAAAGTTCGTCGGAGCTGGGAAAATGCCCAAAATGGGCGGAAAAACTGTCGGCAACAATGGTTTCTCGACCTCAACAATGCTTTTTGGAATGTTTACGTTAGTTGCCATGACTCTCAAACAATGCGTTAAAGACATGTTTATCCTCTAACAATGGTTTGTAACTTCTTCAATGCTTTCAGTTATACGGAGAAAACCCTGCCACTGTGCCGGGTATTTTCGCTCTAGTTTAAAATAAAATTCAAAATAAAGACTATTCAAAACAAACAGTAACATAAAGGAAAATTTTTACCCTTAATTGGTCATTGTAAGTAATTAAAAATCCTCCCTAATTAATAAAATTGCTGTGTTTTACTCGAAACACAAAAAATATCCTTCACATACATTTGTATTCGTAGAAGAAAAAGATGCAATACGTTTTAAGAAGGACGAAAAATGTAGAGAATTAAACATAGGCTTTCCCTTTTACCTTTTGAACCGAATAAGGCCCAGGCTCTATCGTCGATCGGCAGGATATTTAGCATAGGCTGTAATTTATCATCGGATTTCCATTTTTGATAAGCATTTCATAAAATGACTGTCAAATGAGACTTGTATAACGAGAAAATACAAAAACTAATACATTTTTCTTTGTGTTTTCTTCCATTCGTATGTATTAAATTATTCCATAACTTGGCCTAAGAAATTTACAAGTCAAGGTGTTCACTTTTGTGAACTGTAGGATTGGATATTATACATAAAAGTGATTAATTTAGAGAAATTGGTCAAATTTGCCAACGACTGGTTGGCTACTATGCATAATCGCTGGTGTAAGTAAGAAAAGTTAAGGAAAATTATCAATCACATCAAATTATCATCAAACTCACCGAAACACTCGGCGATTTTGCCGAAAAATATAACCGGTTATTATGTATAATAACCGTATTTATATCACATTTACTATGTAAGTGATATAATTAATCCTTACTATTCTATTTTTATGGAATTCCAAAATTTAATCTAATGTAGATACAAACAATTACGTAAGCTGAACATAATTTTTAAAAAATAACGAAATTTTATTTTGTTTATATGGTCTATGAGTTCAATAAATCGTGGAATTCTAAAGAAAACAGAATTCTGTTCACGAATAACAATAGTTGGCTGAATCGTCAAACATTGGCGTTCCTGAATTTTGGGGTATATTCCTCATTTGGAAACGTATAATTTCAGCCAAGATCTACGGAGACGATCGTAAAAACTGTAGTTTTTTTAGATTTCGCTTCCATAATATACGAGGAATTTTGGGGATGTCCCTTGATGAGTAAATAAAATTTGTCAAAAGTAATTGTCTCTGGAATAAATCATGTGTATCATGCCCGGAGAAAAACAAAAGTTAGATGAGAGAAATTTCGATCGTAAAAGTTTTTCATTCGAATTTTTCATGTCAGTGCTTAGATATTATATGTGGCCGGTTTACTTCACCAGAGTTCGACAAAACTCCTAACTCCTTAACCCCAATAAAAAATCTATGGCAACAATGTTTTTTCGACCTCAATAATGACTATCTGGATGTTTACTTTAGTTAACAATGCATTTCAAAACAATGCGAAGACGTGCTTATCCTTTAAATTTTGCTTTGTTACTACTTCGGCACTTCAATTTTATTTTTATTTATTTACTGTTATTTCATATTTTTGGGTAGTTTTGTCTTATACATAACTTCAAATTACCTTCAAATAATCGTATGCACCTCGATTTATCATCCGGAAAACGTTAATCTTTTTATTTATTGCTTAGTACTACAACGAAGAATTCAAAAGGCGGAATGTAGTGGGAATTTTCAAAAGAAGAATGTAGTGGGAATTTTCAAAAGAAGAATGTAGTAGAATTCAAATTTTAAAATCTTTCACTAAAAATCTCACACATCCATTATAATATTAACATTCAATTCCCATAACACCCTCAGACGGCTCAGGTTAGCTTTTTCCATCCATAAAAGAATACCGTCTTGGTTTAAATCAGGACAGGCCGCATGTAGTCTTGAATAGATATTATAATGCAACCGAACAAAGAATTTTTTAAATTAACATAAATAAATATTTTACTACGATTAAATACTGATTCAGCTGGATTTTAAATGTCTTTTTCGGCTTATGTAAAATAGTGAGTTTGACTTCAAAGCATTGCTTCCAAACATTTTGGGAATCGGAAGAATGGGAAACAGTTTCGGTCCACACAATCGAAATGTGAACGATAACTTACAGAATAGTTTCCCAAAGTGGGCAATGGGAAGATCCAGGGGGGCGGTAGAAGCGTTGGGTTTAGTATAGGATCCTATGGGGGGGTGTAGGTTGGGGGTGAAGAGAAGAAAACATTTTTGATGGGGGCGAGATGGACCAAAAAGTTTGGGAACGAATGACTTAGAGCAATTTGAAGCCAAATTAACCAGTCCGAATGAAAATTAACATTTAAAAGACATTTTAATTTTAATAAATATTTATTTTTTAATACAGGAAACCGACAAAGAAAATTAAATTTCACCATGGAAAAGTCTTCGTTACGTTTTGATTTTTTTATTATAAAATGAAACCTGTGTCCAAGTTGCACAGCTAGGTTCCATCAAAATTTGGCCAAGTTATAGAGGTGCCCAAGCTATAGAGGAACAGTATTATGAACATTCTGTGTTATAAGATTATGGTTGGTTCCATCTAAAACCGTCCAATGTAGGGAAGTGTTCCGAATCTATCAGGTTTTACTGTAATTAACTTTAAAGAAGCATATTTCATGGGTTTTCTTTTTAACTCGTAGATAAGATAAAATTTATAAGGTATTAGATTTACGAAACGCATTGAATGGAAACGTAATTTTCATGCAATATTTCCTAAAAAATAACCCAAAAGCTTGGACACCCATAATTTGAATAGAAAATTTATCATAAAGAACATTACTATATGATTGATTTCCCCGCACCATGAAAACCTCACTATAGCTAAGATGCTGAGAATATAATAGTGATTTTTATGGGTAAAAGTTTCAAAACTTTCATTGAAATTCTTCTCTCAGCTGAATTTTAGCACATCTCTCATTGAAATTTAGTCGAAAAGTGATCAAATCAAATTAAATCATGATTAATTCAAAAAGAAGCAATTTCCGAGTTCTCTTGAAATCCTCATTTTGAAATTTTCTGATATAAAGGTCTATATTAGCTCCATTGCTCAGGTCTCTATAAACACAATTTTAGACTCTCTTAAGGTACTTATATTAATTATTGTTCCACAGATGCAAAATTTTGGAGAAATTGACAATGCATACTATATCGTATATTATTCAAATATCGACAAATTCACAAGTCCGTAACTAGGCTGGGGCAACGGGGGCAATGCCGCACGTTGATGAGAGCCTCATAAAAAGACGTACTTTTGTTTTACATATAATAACCTTTATAAGATGCCCAAGAGAAATTCTACCCTGGGGCCTCCGAGAAGACACGCTGCGGCCCTGCTAATTCAATTATATTTCAAAAATTCAGGATTAATTCTGAACATTCAGCTGAGCATTTCATTCTATAATGAAAATTATTTTTTCAATACAAGAAAACGGCAATTAAAATTAATTTTATTACTGGAAAGCACGCGGTAAAGGCAATATATTTCACTTTAGATAAGCATCATTCATGTTTTTCTGACAACATGAGGAAAAATATATTATTTATAATGTGCATAGACATCAGGAGTTTACTATATTATACAATAATATCCGGAAAAATGCATTTTCTAATTAAATTATATAAATTTCGATTTTTTTCCCCCAGCCGCGAAAGTTTGTAAATAAACACGTGCAACTATCACCCGAGCAACATTATAAACACACATATGAGTCTTACTCAAATTTATAGAAAATCTTACCTCTACCACGTTATTTTTGTTATACGTATACATGCGACGTATAATGTTAGAGTCTTAGATATCAATCTCTGCACTGAATTGACATCTCAGATGTAATTACGGTCAGTTTTGTTTCTTCCAGGCCAAGATAACGACGGACGGGCAGAAAAAGTGTCTTGGAAAAGTGACACTTGCATTCGACTGATCCTTTTACAGCGAGACAAAGCGAATGAATGTGTGATTTCTCTTGAAGAACGGTCATTTTGGATTTTCTAATATTTCTGGGGGTCCATCTCAGGCTATTGGCTACGTGCTTAGGGGTCCTGAAATCACAATTTGAGATATTTTCTGTGCTTGCATTAATTAAGGTCCTGAAGAACAAAATCTCTCGAAGAAATTGACAAAGAATATTTTATCGTATATAATTTCAAATATCAACAAATTCAACAACACATAAAACTTCAGAATTTCTTCTGAACATTCGGGGAAAGCATTCTCCAATAAATACAATTTTTTTCAATACAAGAAAACGGCAATGAAAATAAAAATTTTATAACGTAAAATTTCACGCAGACATATCAGAGAAATTATTTAGAGAAGCACCGTTTTTATAATTTCACGGTAACATAAGAAAAAATAAATTATTTATAATTTCGATAAATTTGTAATTTTTATTTCTTATATATACAATATGATTCAGAAATATATTTTTTTTTTTCAAATAAATTATAAATTTCTATTTTGTTTCCCATCCGCGAAAGTTTGTAAACAAACGCATGCAGATATCACCCGAGCGAGATTATAAACACACACATATAAGTCTAATTTACACAAATTTATAGAAAATCTTACCTTTGCCACGTTATTCTTGTTATACGTATACATAAGATGTAATATCAGGGGGGGTCTCAGATATCAACGCACTGAATGGACATCTCAGATGTAATTATGGTCAGTTTTGTTTTTCCAACGCCGAGATACGGACGAGAAAAAAAAAAAGTGTCTCGAAATCACTCTCACTTGCGTTCGACTGATCCTTTCTCAGCGAGAGAAAGCGGATGAATGTCTGTTTCACCCACGTGCATTTACCTCCCGATCCCGAGAATCCCATACCATACACATACACATTGCACGCATGCACACGCACATACACACACGCACGCTCGCAAGATGCTCTATCCCTCCTCTATGTATCCATCTCTCTCTCTCCTCTGAAATAGCTTGTTGCTCGCTCGCTCGCGCGCAACACGGCGCGCCACGGTGCGGGGTGGGGTGGAGGTGGGGGGAAGGTCTCTCATCGCCGTCTCGTCCAATCGGGAGGTGAGAAAGGAGCCGTGACGTCACACACCTGTGGCGCACTTGTTGATGGGCGCAGCGCGTGGGAAGATTGGTGTGCGGGTAGAGGGAGAGAGAGAGAGAGAGGAGCGAACGCGGACAGGACACGGGATGGCGAATTTGTCCATCAAGTTTGAAATGGGGGGGGGGGGAATCTCCTATGAGACTTTAGGTTAAAGGGGGAGGGGGCTTACGAATTTTTTTTATATGTTTATATATAGGGCTTCGATATTGCGGAAAAGCTAAATCCAGAAATAGACATCAATTGGATAATAAAAATGCATAGGGGAGAATGGAAAAAAAATGCTCTTTTCTCCTTTAGGTTTTTCCTATCTTTAGATATCAGAATGTGGTTTTTTTTTCAGGCAATAAACACAGTTGGGTAATGTCCGATGTTGGTACATATGGAGTTGCGGTTCCTCGGTGGCGTGAAATCGATTGAATTGGTGTACATGGCGTTAATGTTGTTTCTTTGCATAGCTATGGATATCAAGGAAAAAACAACCACGAGAGGTAATGATTGGTTGTTTTTTCGGATGGTGGTCCGAGGATCTGTTTGGGATATGTGTATGGGGTTGCCGATGAGACCACGACGTTTTTTTTTTCCTGACTGAGGTAGAAACTGAAATGTAGGGAGAGTGGCTACGGAAGTAGTTGCGAACTTTTCCCGATTGTTTAATTCCGGCTTATGTTGCCGATTGCTTAATTACGAATCCTTCACCATGCTGATTGTTTGCTTTTGGCTCTTTTAGGCTACGATTATCTAATTACGGCTCCTTTAAACTACCGATTTTTAATTTAAAAATCTGAATTTAACCAATCCGTGTCGATCTCTTATCCAAAAATTGTGTGACCACAGTTTAAACCACGTCGGTGAATACGGCCCTTACCGTAACACATATCTAACGAAAAATGTATTCTGAACGTAAAAGCGGAATCATCATTTATAAATCCAATAACATAATTTATATGCAACTTAAAACGATAAAATTCAGCAATGATCAGAAACCGAGATAACGATTCTCTTCTTATAACTGATATCTCTATATCTAATGGGATCTGCCTATATGTATCGACATCTGTATCGACAAGACCGAAGCAAATGTTAGACCAGCTGGCTCGTACGCCTTCTACGCACAGGCTAACCATGAACGGCATGTCAAACACATGCATGGTAAAAATAAAAATAAAAACAGGCTCTGCTTGCGTACATTCGTATATTCGAAAGAAAACGCAGGAAAATAGCACGTGTTGTGACGCAATCGGAATAACTCATCCGAAGACATCAAGTACCCTTGCCGAGAAGGAGAAAATCCTCTCCCATGGGTTATATGGACACTTTAGGACATTGAATTATAAAATTTAGGACCATAAATATATGGCCTTACATATTTGGATTTACGAGCTAGAAAAGAATCGGGACACAAACAGCAAAAATTCCAAAAAAAAGAGAAATATTTCACTTTTTAAAGAAAATGAAGAAATGAGGACACTTTTCGAAATACAGCCATTTTTTATTTTTCTTAAAGAAAAGAATACAGTAGCGGCAATAAAATAAATGTGGCCGTTTTTGTGGATTTTGACGTTCCTTATACGCTAAAAAAATCAAATAAACAACGATAGTTTAGTTTTCGTTTTCTTTTAGCGCAGTGGTTCCATTTTTTTTTTTACTCTCGGAGCCTGATTTGTTTTATTGTCCTAGAGTTACCTTGGAAAAGCACGCGGACCACGAATTGAGAACTCCTGACCTAGTGGGTTTTCAAGCATGTGAGTGACGGATACAATCCATAAGCATGTGGATCACTGAACGAGTGCTCCATAGAGCAAGGGACTAGTTTGGTGAGTGATCAAGAAAGTGTACAAGCATGTGACTGACCAAAAGCGTGTGTGTGAGCAGAGCAGTGGTCAAGATATTGATTTAAATACTGTCAATATTTTAATCACATGGGAATATACTACCTAATGAGTAAAGACTCGGTGGGCGAGCGACCAAGAAAGTGTGCAAGCATGTGACTGGCCAAAAAAGTGTGACGTAGAGACCAGGGGAACAAATCAGTGACCGACCAAAAGAGTGACTAAGAAAGTGAGTGAGCATGTGACTGACCAAAAGAGTGATCTATAAAATGTGTGAACACGAGAGTCACCTAAAGGGCGATTGACTGGGTGAATTGGTCATCCAAAGGAGTGCCGAAGAAACTGCTCAAACATGTGAATAACCGAAACAGCAGTGGCTTTCAACCTTTATTGACTCACGGAATACCTTTCTACTCAATAATTTCTATGGCAGAGCCCCGTAGCTTTTTTTTTTATTATTTATTTATGAGAAGGACTATGATTTATTTCATAGTCCTGGAGTTGCCGCGAATCTCCTAGAAAAAGCATGCGGACCCCGAATTGAGAACTTCTGAACTAAAGAGGTTGTAAGCATGTGAGTGACGGAAACAATGTGCAAAGATGACTAAAGGACTGTTCCAGAGAGAGAGAGAGGGACTAGTTTGGTGAGTGAAGCAAGAAAGTGTGCAAGCACGTGACTGACCAAAAGAGTGTGTGGGGAGCGGAGTGATTGAAATATTGACTTAGATAGTGTTAATATTTTAATCCCGTGGGAGTATACTAGCATGGGAGTGACCTAATGAGCGAAGACTCGGTGGGTAAGCGACCGAAAAAGTGACCGAGATAAGTTCAACCATGGTGATCTATAAAATGTGGGAGCATGGGAGTCACCCAAAGAGCGAAGGACTGGGTCAGTTGGTCAGCCAAAGGAGTGATCAAGAAAATGCGCAAGCATGTGAGTAACCGAAACAGCAGTGGTTTTTAACCTTTATTGACTCGTGGAGCCCTTTTTTACTCAATAAGGAGTCGCCACGGATCTCCTTGGAAAAGCAAGTGGGACACCGAATTGAGAACTTCTGACCTAGAGAGTTTGTAAACATGTGAGTGACGAAAACAATGTGCAAGCATGACTAAAGGAGTGTTCCAGAGCTAGAGAGAGAGAGGGACTAGTTCGGTGAGTGACCAAGAAAGTGTGCAAGCATGTGACTGACCAAAAGAGTGTGTGAGCAGTGAATTGATTGAAATATTAACTTAGATAGTGTCAATAGTTTAATCACATGGGAGTGACCTAAAGAGCGAAGACTCCATGGGTGAGCGACCAGAAAAGTGACCAAAAAAGTAACTGTGCGCTCTTTTTGGTATATAATTTCTATGGTAGAGCTCCGCAGGTCTTTTTTTTTCAAATTCACTAATTTATTTCATTTTCTTTGAGCAGGGGCTCCGCGGAGCACAAATTGAGAACCACTGTTCTAGAGTATCTTGATGATAACAAAACTATTTTGTGAAAAGTGACGTTTCTCATTAATTTTTGATATTTTTAGTATATTTATCTGAAATAAATTCATTATTGTTCATAGAATTGTTTTGTATACTAAAATGACGCTATGTAACAAGAAATCGCAAAAAATTGAAAAAAAAACCTAATAATTTTCGCCAATATACTTGCTAGAAAGAAATATGTAGAAAAACTGTAAATATCGAAACTTCTGCAGGCAGATTAATCAGAAAATGTAAATATCGAAACTTCTGCAGGCAGATTAATCATAAACAATATATATAAATTGACTTCTGCGACTGGAACAATCGTAACTTTTGTAGCCTAGAAAGAATTTGACGTAAACAATCAGAGATTATAATTGAGGTTTAACAACCACAATGACCTCAACTTCCATACCTAAAATAAAAACTTTTGGTAAAAAGAACATTTATAAAATCTTATGAACAGTTCGTAAGTATAAATCTCGTATCCTGTACGATCATAATGATAGCTACATTTACAGAAAGTAAAACATTGATTTTCAAACTGAAAAAAAAAACCAACATGATTTTAAATGTTTATGAATTCAAACAGCACACACACATACGTAAAGGCACGCAATCTCAAGATTAAAACTTCTAGAACCATTTATATTGAATCAAAAGCTAAAAATATCAGTTTTATTCTTTTTTCCAGACTTCTTTATGTTTTGAAAATACTAATCAACCTGAAATTTGAGTAAATAAAGTTTTATTTTCACCGTAAAACTGTCAATTCCAACCAATTCCCTTTATGAAAAGCGCAAGACATGCATATCTTAAATGTATATCGTAACATTTTATAGAGATAGAAATTCTATATGTACAATATCATTCGATTTGAAAGTTATATATGAAATTATTTTATAGAAAAATAGAAAATGAATTTTCTTTTTACCCCTGGTATCTTACAAAGAAAAAATATATATATTTTTTGTATTTTATCACATATTCTGGCTCCAACAAGTCGTTTTCCTACGCACTGAGAGCTATTTTGTGGGATACGAATCGGGACGGCTGCCATGTTATCATGTTTTTCTCTATCCAAAAATAAGAAATATATGTATAATATATATATAAAAGCGAAAATGTTATATGTATATGTTAGCGGGAGATCTTTGAATTGCGTTATTGGGAATCATGCTTTGAGAGAGAACGGGATGAAATCCTCGTGTCTATATTTGCTGGTATATTGGTAGCGAAATGAAATCCATGAATAGATGGACGTATTGCTTACCGGTTCCTTTACATTTTTCTGTTCATATCCTTTCGTATCGAGAGATATTATACGTGATGAAAAACATACATTTTTGAATCACGGCTATTGAAAATATATGAACAAGAATTTCTTGTGAATAAATACGAAATTATACTGTCCTTATGGAATATTTTCGCGTGGGAATCTGTGTGTTTAAATGGTAGTAATCTTAAAGTTTTTCTCTTATAACGCCTAAAACAATCAAAAACCGGTATTTTAATGATTTATTTATGGCAATCAATAGTATTTCGAGCTTTTACGTACGACGTTCAGGATATTTTGTGAATTTTTTGACGAAAATCAGTGATGTTTTGGCAATAGACAAATAGATAATCAATATTTTCATAATTCCCTGACAACAATGGATAGCGCTTCAATAATTTACTTATGACTGTCGATGCTATTTGGATACGTTATTATATATACCATTAATACGTACCACGTTAATGAATGATATTTTGATAATTTACTTACGACAAATAAATGATATCTGGTAATTTACTTACGACAAATAAATGATATCTGGTAATTTACTTTCTATAATCGATGATGTTTTGATAATTTTTCCGATCAATATTATTTTGATAGTTTATTTACTACAATCGATCATATTTTGATCATTTACTTACGAAAATGAATGATACCTTTTGAAAATTCACTAACAATAATCAGATAATTTGCTTTCGGTAATCAAAGATGTTTCGATCGTTTACTAACGAATGTCAGTGATATTTTGATCATTTGCAAGTGACAATCGATGATTTCTTGATAACACACTTATAGCACTCTATGATATCTTGATGATTGGCATACGACAATCGTTGGTGGTATATTGATAATTAACGTACGGAAATCGATGATATTCTGATAAATGACTAATGAAAATCGATTGTGTTTGATGATTGATTTTAAACAGTCAATGATATTCCGCTTAAGACAGTCAAAGATGTTTCGTAATTTATTCACGAAAGTCAATGGTATTTTCGTAATTTACTTACAGCAAGTCGAATAATTTACTATCGGCAATTAATTATGTTTTGACATTTCTCATAAAATCTATGGTATCTTCATCACTGGCTTTCAACAATCAATGATATTTTGATGATTCGCTTGCAACTATGAATAATATTTTTATGATTCGCTTGCAACTATGAATGGTATTTCGATCATTAAGTTAGGACAATTCGATATATTTTATTAATTTCATGATGACAATTCATTCCATTTCAATAATTTAATCATGGCAATCCATGCCATTTTGATCATCAGCTAACGACAATTACAATCGATGGTATTTTGATCATTAACTTACGATAATGGATATCATTTTAATCATTCAATGATGACAATCTATGTCATTTTGATTATTAGTCTTCCACAATCGATGATATTTTGATTTTTGAGATCATTTCTTCCATATTTCTCCAGAAATAATTTTGTCAATTGTTCTGAAGTTATTTTTTTTTATCAATTACGAATTTCCATCAATTCTGAAAATATTTCTCTCAGTAATTCTTTTCATCACTGGGATTTCGACCATTTCTGTAAATTCTGCAGTTATCTATGGTTTTTTGGATGCTGACTTTTCCCTTTAGAGATAATGACATTAGGACCCCAAAAAAGCGTGCTTGCCCGTCCCCCTCCCCTTCAACTTATTAATTATCTCTTGGAAATGTGTCAAAATTTATGTATTTATTTAACCGTCTTTAAAGATTTTTTGTCATTTCTTGAAAAAGGTCGGCGGATTAAGGCAAAAAGATCCACGGGGCTATACGTTGAAGATTCATATTTAGTATTCGATAACATCTGAATTATCGCATCGATATCTGGCGGTACATGAAGGATTTTATTACATGCGTTACTTTACTGAAAAAAAATCTTGATCATTATACAAACTTTGTTATGCAATGGAAACAAACATCCATTGCGCAAAATTGCTCTTTTAAGTAATTTATATTTTTAATACCCGTTTTCCTATTAATTTTCATAAGTGTCTTTTTACCCACCCTGTACTTTTTTCAATAATTAAAAATTAAGGCAGGAAAATAATAATAATAATAAACCTCATGATGCACCAAGTATGTAATGGTTAAATAACGAAATTTCTAAGAATTTTTGACATGGAAAAGCTCCCTAAATTTCAATCGATTTTCTTTTCATCATAATGGAAAGTAAAAATGGAGTTTTGAACAGCAAGTGACTGACCGACGTGTTTGTATCGAAATATCTTAGGAGTCATGCTGTGCAGCATGAAAATTGTTTTTTCTGTTGTTTTCTGTGGAAAAACAAAATGTTCAGAGGAAAGTATCCGGACGGGGGGTGGTTGCAACTGAGATTGACTTCTCATCGTGGAAACATATCGTCGTCCCCTGCAAACCGATTCTTATATCACCATGACCATCACATCCACGCGAGAGTTGAATAACAATGGACCGAGATTTGTGTGATTATGCATTGCTGCTCTTCCAACGTGAGCTTAACCATTGGTCTCCTGATGACTGAGTGACGAACTCTTGAACGAATAGTTTCTGATAAACAGGTTGATCATAAATGATTCATCAATGAACGTCCTAGGCACATTAAGAAGGTCTTTCCATTATCAAAACGCCCCACGCGTGTGAAAAACCATGGATGGGAAATTAACAAGGCCATAATAATCGTAAGTAATTCCGTACGAGTGTATATCATTAAAACCATCCACCACTAGTTGCAATACAATTGCGATTGATAACTGAATCTCCTCTTCATTGAGTACATCAGAAATTCCATGGACGTTGGCTGTGTGTGTATGTGTGTGTACGAGGTGCTCCTCGGAGCGGTAGCAGTATCTTTGGAGCACTCTTGGGGAAAGCCGATGGACAGAAAGAAGGATTAAAAGGTATAGTGGTGGCGGTCAGTGGGCAGTGGTGTAGTCTGGACACTGGGAAAGAAAGAGGAAACTAAATGTATAGGGAGTGAGTAGTGCGAGAGTGGCCGGCTGGGAGCTTGTTGTGGTGTTGCACTCGGGGGAATTCCGGCCACTCTCTGCGACTGATTGCTTTTGCCACATGACCAGGTTCTTTTTATTTGTCCTTATATCTATCACCATCAGAGCAGATTCCCAACGAGCCAAAAAGAGAAGAAGAAAAAGTGGAAATAAGAAGGAGGAATCGGCGCTGAATTTCTCGCAACTTGATGATGATTCCCGAAAATGTCGAAGAACTAAGAGGAAGGAGGTCACTCGTCATAAATAGAAAGCTTTTCGGCGAGACACGTTCTCTTCGCGCGTGAAATTGTTCCTTTTTTTTTTTCCTTTTTTTTGGGGCCAATTTAGATGGACACTGATGTCTATGACTTTCGTGATGTGATCAGAGGTTTAATGAAGGTTCCTTCCCCCTTCGCCTTCAATTGAGTCTTAAATTTGTGGTAACTTTTGGTTTCGTCTTGGTTAAACCGTTGATGGTCTGTAACTATTGAATAACTAATTCAGCTGTTATCAAGAATAAATATGAATTATAAAAAGAAAGTAATGGTGAATTATAATAAATTTGAATGAATTATTTATTTACAACCTCAGAAGGCATCCAATGCACTTACAATCGAAAAGAATAATAAATGAAAATAATGATGGTATTGATAATAATAAAAAATAGTCAGTAGGGAAAGCGCTTCGCGTACGAAACCAGGTCGAAATCTTCAAAGCAAATCTTGCGTTGGAGGCACACACACAAGTACTGGTGGCAGAATTTCATATGTCTCACTGTACGGCATCTGTACTAGTGGAAGAAGCAATCTATTCTGGTCGTTGGTATTCTTATTTGGAAGTGATGTCTACGTAGATTGGCTCGTCTGTCCATGGTCTTGAAAGAAAGATTCTCCGGGTGGTAGATATACCATTTGGAGGACTATTTTGAAGCACATCTTCGGATCTGCAGTGATTGCGCGCCATTCCAAGGATATCCGAAACAATTTTCGATTCGCACCCTCATCTTCATCATAACATTCCACGTTGAGCATAATCATTAGGCCTGTTTCACTCATTTTGGACTGACTATGTATTACTCACTTTCACATTAAAAAAAAAAATATTGCTTAAAAACGTAATATCGGAAATTTCAACAGGTCCCCTTCCCCCGTCATCTGATTAGTTTGGATTAGCAAGGTTCTGCTGTAACATTGAATGTTACTCACGCAGTCAAAGGTCAAGGACTCTTGACTTCTAGTGTTCCACGTAATCTTTGTGCTAATGAAATGAAGGGCGCGGATTAAAAAACAAAATTCAGTGCATGGAATTGTAAAACCGATGAATCATCGTTTTCTCATTCGAGACCGTGAACTTCATGAGATCTTTTCAGGGGCCGCAAGAGTCCGTGAATCCCAGTTTAAGAACTAGGTTTTAGGTTTTTTTCTGGTTGCAAGTGTTGAAAACAACATTCAAGGGCAATACACGCTATATTCATGCATTTCAGGACGGTTTCGGTGGGGAGGGGGCGGTATTTGCCTACTGTTTCCCACTTTTCACAATGACATCCAAAGGTTACCGAATCTCGTCCGAAACAATATTTTATTGTGACATATAAAGAGTTTTATTTTCACTAAACTTATTAAAAAATTTCTAACGCGATCCATCATTTCCAAGATGAAATGGTAGTAAGATGGTTACTATGGCAATGATTATCAATCTGTGAGTCACATCTAACTTGATAGGCATTGAAATCGCCTGGAAAAAGCGTGAAAAAATGTTCCCGAATATCTTAATATTAACATTTTTTAAGATAACCGAATACCTTTCTCGCCCCTGATCTATAAAATAGCACTGGAGTGAACTTTGAAAGTATTTTTCGATAGAAAAGCTCTCAGAATAGTGAAAACGATTTTAAAAAAATTGGACTACAAATGATATTTCCCATGAAAAAGTTCTCGAGCTGTTGGTCACGACCTAAAAGTTTTCGCAGGGGGATTCCAAAATGGGTCGTATATATCCACTTAGAGACGAATTCTCGAGTGATCGGACACGATCCAAACTTGATTCTCAAGGATTTCCGAAATGGCTAGTTACAAACAGGGATTCTTGAGCTGTGGGTCACGACCCAAACTTGATCCACCGTTGCATCCTATAGATGTGAGTCGTACAAATCCACTTATATTCCGGTTACCAATGCATTTATTTTGTCACTCGTTCCAATAATTCAGGGAGGAAAAACAGTCCCATGGCAGGGCCGTCTTAAGAGCATCATGGGTCCCTGGACCAAGTGGTTTTTCTGAGGCCCTACTCGGTAAATTCTAGAAAATTTCAACCGGATCTAATTTTTGTGGGGGCCCCTCTCCTCTTGAGGCCCCCGGGCCGTGCCCGGGTGGGCTCATGCATTAAGACGGCACTATCCCATGGGTCGCGAAGCTGATTTTGTTGTTGATTTTGGATCGCAACTGAAAACAAAAAAGTTTAATAACCACTGCCTCAAGTAATATTCCGAAAAACGCAGAAGGATTTAACGTAAAGATTTGAGAACCCAAGTAGATACAGCAGTAAACATTCAAAACCCCCTCATGGAGATAGACTAGAGATAAGTGAGATTTAAAACACATTCTTAAGCTACAAAGGTCAAGGTTCATGCAAATATAATATATATATAAAAAAAAACCAATTCATTCGATCGTAATATAGAGATTTCGACGATAAAAAAAGTCCTTAGCACTTAGAGACATGAGAGCTTAAAGTCAAGTTCAAAATAATAATAATAAGATGGGCGCTAAACTCACGTTAAAAACTTTCCTCCAAATTGCAGGCGATAAATTTAAAGAGTTCAAGGAATTTGTTTGAAGAATCAAGAAGACTTCTCCAACTATTAAAATGAAATAAAAAAACACGAAGAAAGAGACTCAAACAAGGTGCAAACTTTTGGGCGAAAGGAAGGATCTAGAAAAATGGAGCGTAAAATGAGATTATGTCTGCTCTGTTCCTTTTCGCACCGTTCCCTTTCCCTTTTCTTCAGATGAAAGCTGATTTCCTTATCGACTTAGTGCAAAAAAACATTGATTTAAATTTATCGCGAGATGAATAAAAATGGCAGGCATAAGAAAAGTAAGAAGTAGAAGAGAAGCTTTATCTGTGCACGGAATTCTAAACTATATTTAGAAAGATATTGGTTGTTTGTCCATAGGAGAAAAAAAAAGAAAAAGAAATTCCTCTTCCGAATTCACCAATTGGAAACGGGGTGACATACTTGTAACCAGGTGCCGATAACTAGTAGAGAAATCCGATTCGTTCCCAATATTTTCCTTTACCCTTTGGAATCTGCAGAAATCTGGAAAGGAGGAATATTTTTCGGATGCTGATGTTTCTGGCGTGATAAAAATATAAAGGTGGCGGAGATTTCGGGGGGAAAATGCGCAGTGCATTTTGGTAATGTGTTCTGCATATGATATGTGGCCAGCAGTGTAACTCAAATAATGGCATACAATGCACAACGGAAGTAAAACATATCATTATCGCACCACGTAATGTAACGCAATTGGAGGAAGAGTGATCAACAACCTTAGATATGCTGATGACACAACAATGATGGCAGAATCTGAAGAAAACCTGACGAACATTATACAGTATAACAAGAGTAAAAACAGAAAGTGAGAAGCTTGGACTCTATCTAAATACCAAAAAAAAAAGATCATGACTACAGCACATATTTACAGTTTTCAACTAGATGGCGTAAGTTTTGAGATTGTGGACAGATTTGATTTCCTAGGATCCAGAATTGTAAAAGAGGGAACATGCACAGAAGAAATAAAAAGACGAGTAGTTCTGGGTAAAACAGCTATGAGAAAGCTTAATATAATAATGAAAGACAAAGATGTATCAATGAAAGCAAAAATTAGGATTATAAATGCGTTGGTCTTTTCTGTCTTAATGTATGGATGTGAGATTGATTGATTGATTGATGAGCGCTCACGCCCAGAGCTTGTGGCGTATGCAAATTGCCATGCTGTGACGTGTACATCTGGCGCTGCAGTCCATACACATATAAACCGGAATAGCTGCTCTTTACCACTCCGTCACTAGCCGTCACATCCACGCGGGTCGTGCTGATGATCTAAATTCCTAAATTTTTATGTCAATTATTTCCTAATACTTAATTGTTTAATTGTTGAATGTTTAATTATTAATAGTTTAATAAATAGTTAGTTATTAACCCTTTCAAGTTCGTATATTCAAAATTGGGGTCATTCACCGCACCACTAGAGGTGGTGACCCGGGCGTGATTCGAACACGCAACCTTCTGATGGTGACCCGGGAAAAATTTTAATTCTGATAGGTTGGTGCACGTCTTCATCGCCGTTGCTTTGCTGCATTAGTTTTCCGATGCGTTCGCTCGTTCTTGTGAATCGCCAAAGTTTATTCGCGCCAAAAATTGGTTGTGTTCTGTCACATTAATCGTGTCGTCAATAACCGTGTGCTTCCGCCCCGCCGTGCTATAGTCGATTGAGACGATTGTAAGTGCACGTGTGCATTTTCATTTTGTTACCATTACTGCATAGTTATACCCTCTAAAATATTTTTCGTTAATGCATTATAATTATACACGACTTTATTTGAATTTTTAGACTGTGTACATATAACATATTTGAATATATTAGCGTTTTAATTTATGCATAGCATAAATATTTGTTTCATGCATTGTGATGGCAAAAGGAAATGACGAGACTTCCGAATTGGCAAAACTGGCTTTTAGACCACCGCCCTTTTGGCGTGCGAATCCAAGCCTGTATTTTTACCGGTTGGAATCTCCGTTCGAAGTTTCTGGTATAACCAAAGACTCGACTAAATTTCATTGTCTTGTCTCCACTCTTGAGCCAGAACTTCTTGACGTGGTTAGCGATTTGTTGCAAAACCCACCTGTCGAACACATGTACGACAGTCTAAAGAATAGAATCATCGCCCAGTTTACCGATTCTGAAACTCGTCGATTACGTAAATTGCTTCAAGAATTAGATCTTTGGTGATAAAAAACCTTCTATATTATTAATCGAAATGCAAAATCTTGCTGGAAAAAACTTAACCGACGAAGTTTTAAAAAATTTGTGGTTGCAAAGATTACCCCACCATACGCAACAGGTTTTGTCTATAAGTGATCAAGATTTATCTAAATTAGCTATTATGGGTGATAGAATAGATGATCACGCTCTCGATCACGATCTTGTTCAGGAGAGCGTTATAGAAATCGGTCATTTTCAGGAAAACGATTGTGTTGGTATCATTTGAATTTTGGCGCAAAAGCTAAAAAATGTACTGGCTTGTGCCAGTTTAACGATCTCCAAAATTCGGATAAACAAAACTAGGAAAACTGAGTGGCTCATCGTTAGCGGCGACGCACCGATGTTAGCCCCGAACAAAATCGCCGTTTTGTTCGTGATTGCATTACAGGGACTAGTTTTCTGGGTGATACTGGTGCTGTAATATCAGTTTTGCCCTATATGCACTTTCATACTCTCTGAATGCTCTTTTCTTTTCAAGATAAAGGTTACGCACGCTATCCGTGAACCATAGAGGGTGCGATGTACAAATACGCGTTTTTCGAACAAAGGGTATGACGTCGTGCAAAACAGAGGACAGCTTCGTACTAAATTCTTCCCATTGACTTACCACCCCTACTGATTCCAACCGGTCTTTGAAAACTTCCTCTCAAAACATCAAAGTTAGTTCTTCGAAAACAAGCAACCAGTCTTTTGTTATCAACCTTACCCAAGGAAAAGTTAGTGAAATCTGACTATACGATGATCACTGGAAGAAAACTCTTCCCCCACCGAAACATGTTCAACAAGATCCTCAGAACTAGTAAGAACTAAATCCAAAATAGCGGTACCCCTAGTGGCTTCTGATACATGCTGATACAAAAAATTTTCGAGCACCAACTTAAGAAAGTCTCTTTCATACTGATCTACAGATGAAACGGGCATCCAATCTGTACCTGGTTAATTGAAATCCCCTAGTATGAGAACCCTCTTACGCTTACACATACATGAAAACTCATCATGGATGAAATTTGTATTATTTCAAATTAGTTTATTTTTGTGTAAATGATTATGGTTTCGTTGAGAAAATGTTAGTTGTAGCTTCCAAAATACGCATTCTTGTAGTGATAAAAATCGCAAAAAGTGATAGCAAGCAGTTTTATTAATTTTATTCTCTTCATGCGGATAAAATTAGTATATAATGAGGGAGTAGCCACACAGAAATGAATCACAATTGAAAAGTTCAACCTTTCACATCGTTTTCAATAATGTATCAAGGATATAGGTTCATGTTGTAGCCCTACTATAAATTTAAAAACATGAACTAAAATACGTGTGAAAATTTTTTAAATATTTGTTTGAAACATTCATTCCAGAGAAATCATGTGCGCAGTCACAGGGCCGGATTAAACATTAAGCAAAATGAGCAAGTGCTTAGGGCATCAGTACAAAAAGATATCATATGGTATTTTTTTTAATGCGCGATTTTTTTTTCAAAAACATCGATCATCCGATGAAGATCCTAAAATTGTAAGAACACTTGATTGTAATGGTTGAAGATCATTATCACAAGGATGGCACGAAAGATGAGAAACTAATAAAACTAGACCACATTATTTTGCTGAGTTTTTCTCAATTAGCTTTTCACAATTTTCATAAAGTACGCCCAGGGCTGTCTCTTAACATTATCACACGCCCACATACAAAGCGATTTTTCTGAGAGAGGCACTACTGCCTAGCTAAAAATTCCTACCTACCTATTTGCATATTTACTCTTGAAAATCGGAACCAGATCTAATTGCCACTTGGTTGCCAGAAGTTGCTCAGGTGGGCCCACGCAGTAAACCAAGTTCTACAGAATAAGGACATGATTTTTGTGGGTCATTAGTAGATCAACTGTGTAGTTTGATCTATAGAAGTAAAACAAATGCTACCAGGTGGGAGTAAATTACGAACTTGAGAATGTATCTAAAAATAAAAAATACCCAATATATATATATAACGGTGATTCGTCAGAAATAAGATGCCTACCGGCAGGGCCGCAACTGGATACTTGGTTAGCCGGGGAAACCACTCATTTAGGCACCCCCCCCCCACGTAATGCTGAAGGATAGGTTGAATGGTTAAATCTGCGTCCCCTTTTTAATGCGCCCGGGGCACCAGACTCGCTTCTTCCCTCCCCCCCCCCGCAACTACTTGCGGCCCTGCCTATTAGTAATATTATGGCCATTCTAAGATTCAATGGTTTCTTCTTGGAGCGTTGTTACAGCCTTTATCTCATCAACCGTTCGTCGTAGTGGTATGGTTCTAATTTTGAAAATTCTCAAAATGTGACCAGAAGTTTCCCTGTACGAGTTTTGAGGATGAAAATACAGTGTACACAAAATGAAAAATGAAGATTTTTATACGATATCCACACCCTCCTCCCCGTCCTCTAACTTCCAATTAGACAGTTGTTGCTCTTTCTCTTCTGAGCTTTAACAAACAAATTACATGTTTTTAACTGCTTTATACCCTGAGATTTTTTGAATATAAATTAACGTAAGCATTATCCAAACCCCCCAATCCGCCCTTGTCAGCAAATCGGAAACCCCCCCCCATCGATGATGACGTAATACCCCTAAATTAAATTTATAAAATTCGTAAATTATTAATAATTATTAGCACGTGGTCCACCTGCTGACACTTCATCGTGGCTCGATCCATATTGAACAGACAAAAAGTTTTGTCATACTTTTAAATCGTTTCATCGTCATCTCTTTATCAAATATACGTTGCAATTCGATAACTGATCATTTTTCGAACTTTTTATTGATGTTTTTGTTTAATTAATGTAAATTAATAGAAGTAAAGGAATCAAGCACTGGGATTCCATGACCCCCACAAGAGTGGGGCTGACAGGCAGGATCATCTTAATAGCATCATGGACCCCCGAGCCAAAGGATTTTTTGGAGGCCCTACCTGAAAAATTCTCGAAAAATTCGTAAATTGAATCTGGTAACCCTATCTGAAGACCACATAATCCGTATTTTCACTTATTTGTTCGATCATCCATATTGTCCGAATGTTTTTGTGGAAAGAAATAATTATTTTTTGTACATAAAAAAAATCGATTGTTGCAAATGTACGAATTTTGTTACCGAAATTTTCGTCTCATAAAAAAATTTCATGCCAAAAAATGACAAAGAACTCTCTATCTCTCTTTCATCATCGCGTGAGTTGCCTGAAATTTCGAGATTAAATGGCAGCACCAACAGTAGCCTTATATAAATCAAGCCTCCGGAGAGAGTATGACGTCAGCGGTCTCCGCCTTGGCATAAGACGACTTCATATACGTATTAAGGAGTTCTGTACCTTGGCAGTCCTGAGAACTGTGTCCACCATACATCTTTCGTCGGAACATCACGTGACTCGGCGAAAACAAACACGACCCTTCCCCCCCCCCCACTGTTATTTTCTTATGGCATAAATAGGAGTTTAAAACAATAAATGAAAAAATAACTTCAGCTTGGACGAGATAATTCCAAAATTAATGAAAGTTATAATTCCAGCATTAAAGATAATTTCAGCATTAATGGAAGAAAATATTCTAGAAATAATGTAAGAGATAATTACAGCATTGATAAAAGTGATAATTCCAAAATTAATGAAATAATTAATGAAAGAGATAATAATGAAATTAATCAAAGATGATTTCAGAATAAGGGAAAGAGAATTCCAAAATTAATGAAAAGAGAATTCCAAATTAATGAAAAAGAGATAATTCCAAAATTTATGAAAGAGGCAATTCCAGAATTAATGAGATATAATTTCAGAATCAATGACAGAAATAATTCCAGCATTAATAAAATGAATAATTTCAGCATTAATGAAAGAAACAAATCCAGAATTGATGAAAGCAATTATTTCAGAAGTAATGAAAGAAAGAAAATAATTAATAAAGGAAATAATTCCAGAATTAATGAAAGAATATTCAAGAAATAATGAAGGAAAATTCCAGAATTAATGAAGGAAAATTCCAGAATTAATGAAGGAAAATTCCAGAATTAATGAAAGAGACAATTCCAGAATTAATGAGATATAATTTCAAAATCAATGACAGAAATAATTCCAGCATTAATAAAATAAATAATTCCAGCATTAATAAAATAAATAATTTCAGCATTAATGAAAGAAACAAATCCAGAATTGATGAAAGCAATTATTTCAGAAGTAATGAAAGAAAGAAAATAATTAATAAAGGAAATAATTCCAGAATTAATGAAAGAATATTCAAGAAATAATGAAGGAAAATTCCAGAATTAATGAAGGAAAATTCCAGAATTAATGAAAGAGACAATTCCAGAATTAATGAGATATAATTTCAAAATCAATGACAGAAATAATTCCAGCATTAATAAAATAAATAATTTCAGCATTAATGAAAGAAACAAATCCAGAATTGATGAAAGCAATTATTTCAGAAGTAATGAAAGAAAGAAAATAATTAATGAAGGAAAATTCCAGAATTTATGAGATATAATTTCAGCATTAATAAAGAAATAATTTCAGCATTAATGAATGAAACAAATCCAGAATTGATGAAAGCAATTATTTCAGAAGTAATGAAAGAAAGAAAATAATTAATGAAGGAAATTGTTCCAGAATTAATGAAAGAATATTCAAGAAATAATGAAGGAAAATTCAAGAAATTATGAAATAAATTATTCCGGTATTAAATGAAAATAATTTAATTTAATAATTCTTTTTTTTAATCTTTAAAACCTAATATTTAGAGACCGAACTGTATATTTCTTTGGAAAAATTGCCAGGCGGAAAGTTTGTTTACGCCGAGTCACGCCTCACATTTGATGTCGCTGCCGTCGCGCCGGCTGGATGCTCCCTCCTGGAATATATAATCTCTGTCGTCTGCTTCTCTTCTGGTTACTTGTTTTGGACGTCTCCTTGTGCCCTAAAAAATTAACTGAACTGGCAGTTCAAACTTCCAGTTCTGTTTGTGAGCTTAGCTTGGAGGGAACCGAACAAATCGTCTGTCGTCTGCTCATTAAGAGGCTTTTCGTTTTGGACGCCTCCTTATGCTCGAATAAAATATCCGAACTTATAGTTTAAATTTCCAGTTCAGTTCACGAGCTTTGTTTATAAGGAACTGAGCGGAATAAAGAATATAGTTTTTTTACTTCATACTTCATCATCACCACATGAGTCGCTTTTAAATTTCACATTAGATGGCAGCACATTACTATAAAGTGGAGCGTCGAAAAATTTACTTTTCACGATCTTACCTGTGGTCTGCTTGTGTGGAGGTATGTACTTTGTTTTGGATGTGTCCTTGGGTCTTCAAAAAATTACTAAACTGGAATTTTGATCTTTAAGGTCAGTTTATAAGCTTTGTTTATAAGGAGCGTAGCTGAATGAAGAATTTTTATACCTGAGTTTTTTATACCTGAGCTTCGTCGTCACCACTTAAGGCACTTCTGATTTTGAAAGTAGGTAGCAGCACCAACAATATTTTTAAAAATGAATTTCTTAAAGTATTCTTGAGTATTAAATTAATTTCAATTCCCTTTTAAAATTGTTAGTGCCATTGTGAATTCACGGCAAATGCTACAAGGCAGCATTTCGAGTCACCCAGTATATACGGGTTTTGTAATTGCATAACGCAGTGACAAAACTGTTCATGTGATGTGAACATAATAATGATTCATTATCAGGATTTCAAGCCCATCGGAAAATATAAATAAGGGGCCATTCAAGTATTACGTAAGCAGATTTTCAGACATTTTTGACCCCCTCCTTCTGTCAGCAAAACACTGATCCCCCCCCTCCCTCCCCTGTCAGCAAAATTTCGTCAGCAGCTTAAAATATTTCATATCTTCAAAAAGGGGTGGTTGATGACGTAAGCAACCTTTTAATCCCCCCCCCCCCATCATCAAAAGTCAGCAAATCCGAAACCCCCTCTTAGCAGTTTGTTGACTTCAATTTCGATACGGTGAAAATCTGTTATTTCGTTGGATGACAAGCTGCATTCAAGCGGCTTTTTGGTTCGTAATATGGCCGCTCTCTCGCAGGAGAACGAAGCAACGTGCGAGTTGGCTTTTAAACACAACACAATATTTCACATAATATTCTGTTCATATACAGGGCGCATAGGTAACGGGGCATATGGTATTTTACTGGCGAACCATTGGTCCTAGAGGCATACTTCCAGTTGGAAAAAGTACTCGAATAATGTGTAGTACTCAGATATTTGATTCATGTTGCCAGGGGTTACATAGTTATTCAAATAAAAATGTGAACTTTTTTATGTGGACACCCTGTGCCCCAAAACCCGATTGGAAAGTTGTTTCCCGGTCTCCAACAAAGAAATTCATCGTTTCCAAGTGCAATATTCACTGAGATATTCGAGGAAGGTTGGAAAAAAAACATCATTAAATGAGAGGAAACCATTCTACCCGCATTTAAGTTGCTGTTTTTTTTCCCAAAATTTCCTCAATTTTGCGAATTCGCATATCTCGGTGAATATTGCTCTTAGAAACGTGAAATTATTTTAGTTGTCATCGGAAAAGACAGAGCAACAACTTCTTAATTGGGTTCTTTGGCACACGGGGAAGGTAATAAAAGTTGTTTTTTAATTTTATAACTAGACGACCCCTTACAACATGAATGACATATCTGAGTTGGACACGTGATTTGGATACTTTTCCTAGTTGGGTATGTCTCCAAGACTAACGGCTCGCCAGTAAAGTGCCATACGCCCTGTTACCCATTCAGTCTGCATATGCACGTAAAAAAATAGTTTGAGACGAAGTACAGTCGACTCTTGTTTTAACGAATACCGTTATAACGGAAAAAAAATATTGTACAAAGATACGCATTGAGCCAATTATGGACACTTCAAAGTGAAGACTTACATGAGAATTTAGTACACGTTTCTGAGAAATCAGCAGATGCAGTGAGTCTCAAATAAACGGATTTAAATTGCTTTAAATGTGGTCATACGCCATTTTAGAATTTTTTTTTTCTAATGTCCACAACATTGTTCTTGCAGGATAGGAAAATTGCAGTGAAATTATTTGGGATGTTGCAGGCCAGCAGCAGGCTTACGTAGTAGGGCAGTTAATAGGAAGCATTACAGTATAGATTAAAAAAACTTGAAAGATGTGGTGTCAATCTTAGTCCTACCAAGTCCCCATTCATTATCTGCTTGGATTGCATATAGAAACCAATCAGCACAAACCAAATGACGTTAAGATCGTCTTAAATATGTTTAAAATCACGTTTTTCCTGTTAAATTGAAAGGAATGACATATGAACACTTGCGATTGAGACACAACAGCAAATTTATGCAATGACATAGGAGGGTACAACTAAAAATGGCGACTTGACCTCAGCGAAAAATTGCTACCGCAGGGAGTCTCCCATCGAGGGGGTTAGCGCACCAACCTCTCGATGAGTATAAGAAACAAGCCTGCCGTTCGGAATCGGCAATTAATTGTAGGTCCTGGTCTAATTAGCCCTCGTGTGCAGAAAATGACCGTGGTGCGAAAAAAATGATCAATGATCAGACCACTCAGTGCCGGTTGAAGATAGCTTTGTGTTTAGCTAGATGGCTATCCGTCTGTAATTGCATGAAAACGATGGGTTTTTTTAAAAGCTTTCATTCTTCACCCATCTACTTCTTGGATTGCATTTACTACCAGCACTCAAAAGAATGTCAATGAATGGTCAACAAATCTTTGTCTGCTTTCTCCATGGCAGCCCTCTTTGAATGAACACACACAACTTTCTGTCTTTACAGTTAGTCCATTTTGCTTTAAACCTCTTCTATAGTTTGTGTCAGGGCTTACTGCCACCTCCAAGTCGTAAATCCACTAAAAAAAGCGTTTCCTTCCTCATGTTAATGTTACTTGAATAGCGGAAAAATTGTGAAAAATATATTCTATGAATTGTTTGTTTGAAATTAATTTTTTTTTAGTCAGAGTGACTAAAAAAATTTAATTCCACAAACTTCTTCGTGGCACCAGGTATCAGTAGCCGTGGCTCTCCTTTTGCCAAATTTTCATCCGTGCCCCCCCCCCCTGGAATATCCTAGGGGTCCCCCAGAGACCATATGGCCCCCGGTTGAGAACCACTGGTCTACAGTATCGCTGGACCAGCCGAAGCCTGCATATTTGGAGCACTCGTCCGAAGATCCAGAACTATCTAAATCAAATGTTCAGCACGAACCGTCCGGAATGACTTTACGTTCTGGCAAAAAGGTGACATTCAAAGTCTAGGACTACAGTTCCTCGTCCAACGGTGGGGGTATCCTGTGGCGTATGCAAATTACCGTGCTGTGACGTGTACATCTGGCGCTGCAGTCTATACACATATAAACCGGAATCAACCTGGAAATAGCTGCTCTTTACCACTCCGTCACTAGCCGTCACATCCACACGGGTCGTGCTGATGATCTAAATTCCTAAATTTTTATGTTAATTATTTCCTAATACTTAATTGTTTAATCCTTGAATGTTTAATTATTAATAGTTTAATAAATAGTTAGTTATTAACCCTTTCAAGTTCGTATATTCAAAATTGGAGTCATTCACCGTACCGCTAGTGGTGGTGACCCGGGCGTGATTCGAACACGCAACCTTCTGATGGGACCCAGGAAAAATTTTAATTCTGATAGGTTGGTGCACGTCTTCATCGCCGTTGCTTTGCGGCATTAGTTTTCCGATGCGTTCGCTCGTTCTTGTGAATCGCCAAAGTTTAATCGCGCCGAAAATTGGTTGTGTTCTGTCACATTAATCGTGTGGATGTGGATAAGGATGCCTAGAATTCCAAGGACAGATAAAAGGACAAGCAAATCGGTTATCAAAGAAATCAAGGCTTACTTTGGTCATATAATGCGTATAAAAGGCTCACTAGAAAAAATGGTAATGCTTGGGAGAACGGAGGGAAAGAGAGGAAGAGGCAGACCAAGCACCAGATGGATAGAGGAGCTGTTGCAAAGCACCAGATGGATAGAGGAGCTGTTGCAAAGCACCAGATGGATAGAGGAGCTGTTGCAAAGCACCAGATGGATAGAGGAGCTGTTGCAAAGCACCAGATGGATAGAGGAGCTGTTGCAAAGCACCAGATGGATAGAGGAGCTGTTGCAAAGCACCAGGTGGATAGAGGAGCTGTTGCAAAGCACCAGATGGATAGAGGAGCTGTTGCAAAGCACCAGATGGATAGAGGAGCTGTTGCAAAGCACCAGAATGAAGGTAGCACAATTGAGACATGCCGTGGATGGCAGACCAACTTGGAGAGCCATGATTTATAGAATCACCAGGAGTCGGAATCGACTCGATGGTTCCTGACAACAACAAATGTAACGCAAGTGTTGAATTTTACTTCTCCTTGTGCCAGGAAATGTGGAACTCGAAGCAATGGGAGGTGGCATGCACTGTAACGCCCGTGATAACACGCAATGTATCGCAAATGGTAACACGCAACGTAACGCAAGTGACGACGCGCATTGTAACGCATGTAAAAATGAAAACATTTCCATCTTTACTTCACAAAATGGAAGACAGATAGCAGCATGAACACGAAACAAGCGCAACTCGATGACAGAAGTACGTTAAGCCCTAGTATACGCTCAGAACACACATTTCGGCATGTTTCGATTCGTTAGAAATTCCGTAAAGGAATGTGTACGAGGTGCATGTTCGGTTAAGTAATAGTAGTGTAACGCAAGTGGTGACACATCGGATGCAATGCAAATCCAGAAAAACCACGCAGCATATTCAGGAAATGTGGTGTTTCGCACCACGCAATGTAACGCTAGTGTAGAATTATACTTCTTTTGCATCATACAATGTAACACAAAATCACGGAACAGAATCATTCAACTGCAGAATTATTCCACAGCACATTGTGAAAATATGTATTATCTTACAAACCCTAATGTTACGCAAGTATTCAATGAAACATAATTGCAAAAGAACTAGGAAGCATGTTTTGGAAACATGATATCTCGCACCACGCAATGAGGCACGCAATGTAACGCAACTGCGGAAAAATGTCTTAGCATATTTTAGATTAGCACATTTCATACGCTAATCTAAAATATGCTATCTTGCAACACGCAATATGCGCAAGTGGTGAATTGCACCAAAAGGCGTGTGCTCCCCCTAAATGCGCATTACGGTTTCATATCCCAAGAATATGTGTTGTACACGGTATGGCATCGGTGTTTGTAGGTGGATACGTACAGTCAAATAAGCGTAAGAGGCTTGCTTATCCCTAAAAATGCATGTGTGCGTTCAAGCTTAAAAGGTATAAATTATGCTTAACCCTACAAATATGCACAGGAGATGTTTAATACACTCAGAAATTCCCGAGAAGGGTGCGGTGTGCGTATTCCTAGAAATGCTTGAGAAGTATGCGTACTCCTAGAAATGCGTAGAAGCTATATTCACCCTCGAAAAGCATAGGAAGCTTGCGTACGTCTAGAAATGCGTAGAAGCTATATTCACCCTCGAAAAGCATAGGAAGCTTGCGTACGTCTAGAAATGCGTAGAAGCTATATTCACCCTCGAAAAGCATAGGAAGCTTGCGTACGTCTAGAAATGCATAAGATAATTCCTTATTCCCTAGAAAGGCAAAAAAAAAGTTTCTTCACTCGGAAAATGCACTAGGCCGGTATTACATTATAAAAGTTTCAGAAAACTCTTTTATAAAACTTGAAAAATGCAACCAATAAGCGTAATGGTTACATTCGTTTTTCCTTTCGATGAATTTTAATTACGGTGAATTTTTCCTCCCATGAACTTTGCTTTAGGGTAATTTTCTCAAGGTCAAACGATGAATTTGCTTCAATAGCAATGGTTCTCTTCTATGAATTTTAATTACGGTGAAATATTCCTTCGATGAATTTTATTTTCGGTGAATTTTCCCGTAATGCGTAACGGTGAATTTGCTTCAATGGCGACGGACCAGGTTATCTTTGATGAATTTTACTTTCTGTTCAATTTTTGTGAGAAACAGAGGAGAAACAATGAATTTGTTTCGATAGCGATGGACCTCGTTATTTCCGATGAATTTTACATACGGTGCATTTTTCCTTCGATGAATTTTATTTGTAGTGAATTTTCACGTGGAACGGAAACTGAAATTACTGAAACAGTAAATTTTCCTTGAATTGCAATGGACCAGGTTCAAGGGGAGAAAAAAACGTCTCCGGCATGCAATGTGTTAAAATAATAATTTTTCTCTATCATCATCAACGTCGGGGATAGGAACACAAATTTTCACATAAATCATGTCGTGGAACGTTTCAGCTTATACTTTCTGGCGTAGAGTCCTTTAATATTCATCACGCGTCTAATTAGTAACTGAAAGTGACGATCAAAGAAATACATGAAAAAAAAAATTCTTAAGGAATTAGAATAATTCCTAGTTTTATCTTTACTTCAAAAGGAAGGTCTTATTAATGACTTTATCTGTATTTAAAATAAACAAGAGCAACCTAATTTTAAGACCAGTATTACATGCGCACATATAATCACGTAACTAAAATTAATAGCTTTCTGAAATGGATTCACGGCTTGAATTTTAGTTTAATCTATGGTAGAGTAGTTTCGTTTTTTCTCACCTGGTTTTCATTCGGTGTAATTTGTGAGTCAGTTCCGTAATGAAGTCCAAGTCAACATTCAAGTAATTTCTAGAGTTGGTTGAACAAGGTTCGATTAATACGTCTGTCAGCGAAAGAAGTCAAGAATAATAAAAATAAGTGTTACGTGGAGCTTTGAACCGCTGTATAATAGTATCATTATTTTATTATCAGTTTTCACCAATAATCGCGCCTAAAAAAACACACAATACGTTATTTTTGATTTTTCCTGGTGGAACTTTTCACCCGATTAAGGTATTGCGTTGAAAACGTCGTCTTTTGGAAGAAAATATCGATTTTAATTTTTGTAATGAAAGCCCTTGTTCTTGTAATTCCAAAACAGACTATATTTTGTTTATATCATGATTAGAATCAAAAGTACGTCTAATTCAATGTTGCGTTTTTACATACAAGTAATCTATGAATAAAAACTTCAAACGCTTTTCGCGAGCGAAGAATACAATTTTTTAAATTTTACTTCAGTTTGAAACATGATTTCTAATAAAAATCTATTCATTAGAAAAAATTTATATGATATTCTGCCATATATAATTCTGAAGATTAAGAACAACATCTAACATCACATTTATCTGCCTGATTTGCAGTGTTTCATACACGATATGTAGAATGAAAAATTTCAAAACATTCACACGTACATCAACAAATTTGGGTGTATTTTATGAGCATACCATACAATCTTTTAAAATTTCATTCATGACCTGCGTCACCACTGAATAATGTACAGTAAAAATGACAAAATATTTCATTCATAATTTTTTTTTCAATTGTGTTAGGAATATTACAAAAGTTTTGTCTCAAAGTTTGACATAAAAATGTCTTTTTCCTAGAAAATGAAATAGGTAGTCCAAAGAGTATTATTATTTCCACCGTTTCTATATATAGACACTTTATATTGAACAATTTTATCAAAGCTCACTCCGGTACGGTTGTAGAAAAAAGTGAAAAGAAATGTAGTCGGATATCTTAATTTAGGTTCCGTTTTGTAATAAAACATTCAACTAGGTGTTTTTGGTTGCATTGTGTAACTTTATAACTAACTGGTTAGTTAGTTAGAATTTCCATTTGTGACTAAACCATTCACCTAATTGATGCTAGATTCATTTTTTAACCAAAATATTTGCTTGGTTAATTTTTTACCATTTAGCGTTAAAACTATTGAATCAGTTGGTTTAGGTTTCGTTTAGGGGACCAAATTATATAACTAGTTATTTAAAAAATTGTTTTTGATTTCATTCTGTACAAAAATATTTGGCCCTTCAGCTTTTCTTTTCTTTTTTCTTGAGCAAAAACATTTGCCTTATTGATTTTGTTTTCGTCTTCTGACAAAAACTATTTGCTTTGATCATTATTTTTTTCTGTTTGTGTCAAAACTATCTGACAAATTCGTCTTTTTTGTGGTCGTTTTAAGACTACACTATTCACTGGTTATGTTGTGTTTCATTTCGTGACCAAACTTATTTGTCCAGATAGGGTTTGTTCCGTTTTTTGAACGAACATATATATGCCCACTAGAGTTTGTATGTTTTTTTAACGAAATAAACTGTTTAACTGTCGATTTCAATTTTTTTTTTTGACTGAACTGGTTCACTAGTAGGTTTTAGTTTCGTTTTGAGACTAAACTATTTCATTGTTGGTTTTAGTTTCGTTTTAAACCAAATTTATTCACTAACAAGTTTCAGTTCCGTTTTTCACTAAACGGGTTCACTGTTCACTAGTAGGTCTTATGACTAAAGTTTTTCACATTGTTGATTTTAGTTTCGTTTTTTTAAATCTAGTTCAATGTTGTCGTTAATTTAGTTTTCAACTAAAACTGAGCTGGTTCATTTGTTGATTTTGGTTCTCTTTTAGAAAAAAAAACTGTTTCACGCTGATTTTAACTTCGTCTTTTTACAGAGCTACTTCACTATTTGCTATAAGACTAAGTTGTTTCACTGTTGATTTTGGTTCTGTTTTTGACTGAACGGCTTCACTAGTTAGTTTTGGTTTCATTTTGTGACTTTAGGTTGCTGCACGCAAATTTTCCAAAAAAACACATTTTCAAATTTTTTAATTTTTAAATACTATAAAATTTTCTGCGTCCAACTATGCTGAAGATTTTTCTCTACGTGTACTAAAAATATTTTAATATAAACTGCTGGTAGGCATTATATATGCTACTGTTTTCCACCAAAATGCTCTTTTCTCAAAACTAAGTTTTTTGTTAGATAAGGAACATTTCTTCAAACACCACTGATTCGTATGTCTTGAAACTTTGTGTGTCCCTCAAAACTATGGTGTTACATATTTTGACACGAGGATTTTTTATTAAAATCATATAAAAAACTTTTATGCCCCAAAATATGGGTAAAATTTGGTAAAACTAAAATCCCAAAAGCTCGTGTTAAATTGCATAAAAATATTTTTATAGTATTTGAGAAAAAAATTCAGTGTCTAAAGTGTATAGGAAATTTTTAAATGCTCCTTAAACGAAGGAGAATTTTCCCATAGGAAAAAGCATGGGAAGCCAAGGTCGTTTACCAACCCCCTCAAATGTTTTACTAATGATTTTGCTTTCGTATATTCACTGAACTGGTTCACTGTTAGTTTTATTTCGGCTTTTGACTATACGAGTTCATTAGTTGATTATTACTTTTGTTTTGTGACTAAACTGTTTCATTGTGATTTTAGTTTCGTCTTTTTACTATACTAGCTCACTGGCGGTATTCAGTTTCGGTTTAACAAAACTGATTCACTAGTTTCTTCTAGTTTTGTTTTTGACTAAACTGTTTAACCAGCCGATGTCAGTTTTTTTTTACTATACGGTTTCACTTGTTTCTTCAAGTTTTTATTTCGTGACGAAAAGTATGTACTTAATTAGTTTTTTTAGTAGTTTTTAGCGTTTTAATTAGCGAGTTTTATTTCATTTTGAGACAAAAACTATTTGGGTTTTTGTTTCGGTTCTAAACATAGAATATAAAAGACACTATATTTAACACTACATACACACGTTTTGATATGATCGGGCTATTTAAACAAATCCAAAATATAAATTTAAACCGACAAAACTTTATGAAACGACATGAAAGTTTTTTTCCTGAAAAATGATAGTAATAATTCCATGTATTATTATCATTCCTTGATTCCAGTTTTAATAATTAAATTTAAAATATATATATATCCACAAGTCACATGTGATATATATATTTACGACTGATGGAAATGCGAGTCGAGAGAAGCGTAAACACGAAAGAAAAATTAAATAAAAATCTCTCTCTCTCTCTGTAAACACAAACCAAACCGCAAAACTGACGTAATTAAATATCACGCGGGGTATATATATATATTATATATTAAAATTTATGGTGTCCTTTTCTCCATAAAATCCTCACATTCACACAGAGTCTTCGAAAATAATCCGACTGAGAATGCGTTTTAGGATTTTATTCGCGTCAGAGAGGGGAAAAAAATGAAATCTTTTTGAAAATTTTATTTTATTTTTTCGTAATTCAAATAAAAATTTATTTCAAGAGAAGAATGGAGGATTTTTTTTTTCTCCTTATCCTTCCACGTCTCGTCATATCTCTTGCTGTTTCCGTGATTATAATATTTTATTATAAATCTCAAAACAGAATTCATGACTTCGAAAAATACTCATTTGACGTTTTACTATCAAATTGGAGAGAATTTATTATTTCCTTATAAAACTGTATCACAAATATCTGAGATATAAAATTTCAGGATATTTTTGATGAAAGTTATTTAATATTTATTCAATATCAGCTTTTTGTCTTTATTTGTAAATATTATTTGGAGTACAATGAGATTTTTCGCTACCGATTGTTGGATCATAAAACAAATTAAGTTTCTGCTTTGAATAATTTGGTTTTTGGGATCATAAAAGTTTTCCCAAACTGTCTCTACCTTCGAAGTTATTTTTCGTTTTTATCTATTGTTATTCGACAATAAATTGCGGTTTTTTTTCGATTTATGTAAATTACTCGCGTTATAAGACTTTCATGAAATAAATTTAGGAGAATCCCGGAAGTATCAGAATAAAGTGTGACGAATACTGAAACCATCAAAATTCATCAAGAATCATGATGTATCGAAAAACTCATCACAAACGTTGATGAATACAAATTTTTTCTCAGTTAGATACATCTTAAAATTAGTTTTCAATAATTTTTTAATTTAATAAATTAGTTTTCCCATAACGTTGTTAATTGATAGCAACTGAATCTAATATCCAGTCCTACCGTCATCCCTACTTCATCGAAAAAAAATTCAGCCCAAACGTTTGTCATTACTAAAATAATTTCATAAAATCATCAGAATTCGTCAGTACATTTGATGGTTCCAAAACCTCTTTATCGTCTATTTTGACAAGTCCTCAACATTCACCCGGAAATGTTTGATGACCCACGTTTGATGACTCACGTGATCTCGAATTTCCAGTCTCAAACATTCTAATGAACCCTGATATTTACCCCAAAAATGGGAAAATCCCCTCATCATCAACAGAATTTATCACAAGCTTTGATGAATCCAAAAAAGAAAATCATCAGCTACAATGAATTTTATAAGAAAATATGGCAATGATTCAAAAGGAAATCAAGGAAACATATTTTCTGGATATTATGCTGAGAACTCGGAAAGGAAAGTAATCTTGTCTCTGCCGGGACTCGAACCCATGCCCTCAGAATTCAGAAAATATCTCTTTCCAAGATATCTTGGGCTAAGGAAGAATCCGTCTATCTCTCTCATTCATGGAAATGTTTTAAAGTGTATAGTGTATGTTATTGCTACCACACGATGTCGCATGTATTACACGAAAAAATGTAAGAAAAATATGTGAATATGCATATACGCGACAAAAGTCGGTTATAACGACAGCTCACAATCAGAGAAAAAATTGCCGTTATAACGAACTTCTCGTTTTAAAAGAATTTTAGTTTTTCGCACTGTAGAAACCCATATAAATGGGGGGGGGGGAGCTAGATCAATTTTTTCCCCTTTCATTTTTAACTACTTTTGCTGGAATCTAGGGTTAGCTGCTTATGCACACACAATTGTTTATTGTATAACAAAACTTTGCACTTGTTGATATCAGCAGTTTCTGCAACTGTGGTAATTCAGAAACGTGTACAATAACATTTAAGACCCATTTACCCTGTGTCCAGTCATGGAAGATTCCAAGAAAAGAAAGCAAGAGAGGAGGGAAAGAATTTTTCAAGGGAAATAACAATGATGTCAAAACCAGAGTCGTGCCCCACATGCCAAACCAACAATAAAATGCTGTGTTTCTCCACCTTCTATATAGATAACAAAAAGATAATATACAGAATGTGGTCTTATTTATGGGGAGGTTGTGGGCATACCCTGTTTATAACACCTACGAATAGGGTGATGAGATTTTTTTTCAAACTTCCATGCCGTGCGCGCGTGCTTTAAAAATTCCCATTGTCGTTAAAGCGAATGTGTGCTCCTTTTCATTCATAAATAACTCGCTATAAAGAGAGTATTTTTTGTAACTTTAACATTAGTTCTTTGACAATCGCTTGCGAACTACTCGTAATAATGAGATCCCCGTTATGATCCGTTCACGTCATAACAGACTTATACTGTATTTGTAACATTTTTAATTTGGGAAACATTTGTTATATTTACCTAAAACATTGAATTTCCAAATATGATTTGTTTTTCAAAATCATTTTTAAAACTTTACAAGTTGATAAATAAGTTCAAATGGAAGTTTTAAGGTTAAAAAAGAGTAATACTATTTTATCGGGATTTGTAATTTTTTTTAGTTGAAAAAGTTCATACGTGAAAGAAAAAATTACATAGTCCTAGAATTACACGATTGTCTACCAAAAAAAAAAATCGGTTATGATGCAACCGAAGGAAGATGGAAATAGCCTTTTTACCTTATTTTTAGATTTATAGCTTCGCAATTACCCAAAGTTATTAGTCATCGTTATCTCTCCAAACCAAAACTGAATGATGCTCAGTCTCTTTTTACTCAGAATAAATAATTAACAAAAAAACAACGTAATATTTATCTCAATTTTCAGCAGTTTCCGTAGAGTTATTTACAGTAAAAAAAAAGACAAAAGTTAAATAATAATAATAATAATTGGTTGTTTTCTTGCCACTGAGGCCTTCAACTCAGATAACCGCTCTCGGTAACTGCTTAACATCATCGGATCAGTCGTGATTTAACGCAACGTCAGTTTTGATAATAAAGCTACGTGCTTTATTTTCAAGATTTTTTTTTTTTTTTTTTTGGTTTTGTTTTGGGTAAGAATATTCAAACAGGGTGAATTAGAATAAGTAACTATGGATTAACAAAAACTCATTTGTTCCGATACGCCGTGCAATTCTTACACAGTACGTGCTCCTAATATTCTCCTTGGAGTAGTGTATGATATTTTAAATTATATTTACTTTCCATTAAAATATTGTTATTGCTTTTCTTCGGCACTAATTTGTTGCCTTTAGATAAGTGAATTGAAAATTAGAGTACTAATAGTAAGCAAATAATCCCTATACCTGAGTTTCCGGAGAAAATACCAGACTGCAGGACTGTAAGAAACTTTGTTGGCATGAATTTCAGTGCATGTTGCCATCTATCTTTAGAAATTAAAGTGAGAAATCAGTATGTGTAGATGACTTAAGGGGAATCTCATACCTTTTAGCATAGTGAAAAACTACGCTTTAATAGAAATATCATTAAAAATACTACTTACTCATTGATATTACAGTGAAACCTCTCTTTTGTGGACACCGGTGGGACAAAATAATTAATCCGTAAAAAAGGGTGGCCGTTGATCACGAGTTTGAAATGCGTACTTTTATTATACTGGTGGGAATCATAATTTGGCCGTAAAGAGGGGTTTCAGTGTACTATCTTATATCAGCACAAAATTTTAAATTAAACTCTTTAATACTTAATTTTTTGCAAATTTTCAAATAAGTGCATTAAAAACAACTTGCGTGCATGAAAAAATATCACGGCATTAATGGAATCGAATAGAAATTAATTCAAAATAAAGGAAACTGTTCAGTTCATGAAATGAAGCAAAAGAGTGAGAGATTCCATTGACTCAATCTCATTTAAAATGACACGTAAAATTTAATTTTAAATAGAATGAGTCAATCGAATCTCAATTATTTGCTTCATTCTATCAACCGGATAGTTTCCTATATATTTTGAATCAATTTTTGTTCAATTACATTTTATTTTTCATCATGCGCGTAAAGATGTTTTTAATGCATTATTTTGAAAATTTGTAAAAGATTAAGTATTAACGATATGTAAAAATTCGTATTAACGTATGATGGCATGTACATCAGAAATATGTGCAAAAAAATTGAAATAAATCAATCGTTAAATAGTATTTTTAATGATATTTCTACTAGAGCATAGTTTTTCACCATGTTGAAACGTATCAGACCTGGTAATAAATGATTCTTTCTTGTAATTGTGAGACATCATACCTCATGGAATCTGGAATCTCAAACAAATTTTTCGTTTAACACATGTTGTGATGGAATTTAAGCCACTTATTGTATTGAAAAATGTGAAAATTTAAAATTTTTCTTGTGCCTTGATTTCATGTTTGGCCATTTTTGGAAGGTACAGTTCTACTTTCCCAATTCCAATCGATACTGGTGTTCCTTTGTAAAAGCAGTCGATTGACGGTGTACTAATAATTCATCCTATCCATCTCATTGAAAATTTTGAACACTTCGATCATATCTCCCCGACACCTGCGTTCATCCAACGTAAACATATTCAAAAAAATGGAGAATAACATACTAATAATGATTATGTAATTCCTAGATAAGTGTGAGATTTTCCAGCTAATTATGTACCCAAATTTAATTTTAAATGAAATGAGAATGAGTGGAGAGTATTAAGATCTGTATATAAAATTCATATTTAGGAATCCTTAATAAAATTAACTGTATAATATCTTGATTATATGGCCAGTATTCAGTACGTATTTGAGGAATATTACATTACCAGTCTGTTGCGAAATCATCATCTTAATGTTGAGGTTCAAAATGTGGAATTGGTTTCGGTTTCAATATCGAATATTTCATTATTTTTGCTTCTGAAGATAATGGTCATCAATGGAGTAGATTATCTTTAGATGTTTTATTTGTGTCGCTCTCTGCCCTTCTCGTATGTCTAGTAGGAAGACAATAACGTGCTGCTGCTGTTACCAAATGTTTGCCAATGTCATGATGATACATATGCGAGCAGCTCGTGCTGATAACCTTTCCCGAAAGAGAAACACATCGTTCATTCTTGTCACGTGACGTGATTGATGATACCGTGGAGTTTTATTCTGGGCCCCCGATCTGGAGAACTTCTCAAATTGTTCTCCTTTCACCCACTCCTTCTAAGTTAAGAGAAATTTATTCGGACATATGAAATTAAGTGTCAGAATCTTTTCGAGGAAAACATCACATTGCGTACGGAGTTTAACAAACCTTGCCTTCCCCTCAGCCCCTGAATGAAAGGGCCGCCCCATTATTGCGTGCACGTATTATAGATACGCTCGCCCAAGTGAACTTTAGAACCAAAAAGTTTCTCTTGTCCAGACAATTGAAGAGAACTTCTTGGAATAAATGATAAATGATCTCGTTAATTTATACAGGAACTGGAGAACACTATCCAACACCTTTTTATATGCGGATTGAATTAGATGCGTGACGTTTACAAAAGTCAAGTTCCTAACCCACACGAAGTCGAGAAGCAGTATCGGTGACAATTAGGTGGCAGTTAAAAATTTGTCAAGATGAACGCTTGTCATCAGAATATTATGCATTTTGTCGAATATATGGATCGGTTCGGAGATATAATTCAGATATAGGGCTTTGATTAGACATTGGAAAAATGGAATCGCCGAATCTTTAAATTAATCAATGTCTTTTGTGAATTTTCCGTTTCTTTGATGAATCCAAAAAAAAGTGACGTCATCAACTTTGATCAATTCTAATTATTACTGAGATCAACTTTAACGAATGCTAAGAGCTTTGGATTTAAGTTTAACCAATCCTAAGAATTACTGGGTTTAACGAATCCGAAACCTCGTCACTACTTTTGAGGAATTCTGAAGAATAATTATCAACGTTGTAGAATTTCAAAATCCATTACCCCGACAACGATAAATGTTAAAGTTCATCACCGACTTCGATCGATTCAAAACTTCATCGCCAACTATGATGAATACCCATAATCACCCGAATTCACCACCAAGAATTGACCACTTCTCAGAATGACCCGAATTCACCACCAAGAATTGAAGAATCACCTGAATTCACCACCAAGAATTGATGAATTCCCAGAATGGCCCGAATTTCCCACCAAGAATTGATGAATCCTGTAATTCATCACTAATATTACCACTCGACTACCACTACTACTACTAGTCGACTACCACTCGACTGCCGGGCGGCAGTCGAGTGGTTAGCGAACTAGCTTCTCACTGTGCAGGTCTAGGTTCGAATCCTGGTTCGGGCATGGATGTCTACTAACACTAACAAATTCCCTGGACGGATCATGCTGATCCCTTGGGAATACGTGAAGAAAAAAAAAAGTATAATGAATCCTACGGTTCATCACCAATATCCCTACAAGTAATGAATCCTACAATTCATCCCCAAGAATCATTCGATTCATCATCAATCATCCAAATCCTTATAATCCTTCAAACCATCTATAATCCTTCAATTCATCAACAATCCTTCAAGTGAAGGGTAAAAATGGTGAGCACATTAAGTGCCAAAACGGAAAATATTGGGAAATCACTTAAAAATTGTTTTTGCACGTAGGGACGGTCACATTCGTGACCTCTTGGCACACTCTTTTGAACCACCGGAAATTTTTCACGCTACATTATACAGAATTCCTCATTTGACACTTTAACGTGAAAAATAGTGTTAGTTTTTTTTTTTTTTTTTTTTTTTTTTTTGGCACTTACCATTTTTACGCTTTAATTCATCAACAAACTTTTTTTTCTTGAAAAATCCTACAATTGATGAATCTTATAATACATTAACAACAATCCCACAATTCTCCACTAACAATCCCACAATTCTCCACTAACAATCCCACAATTCTCCACTAACAATCCCACAATTCTCCACTAACAATCCCACAATTCTCCACTAACAATCCCACAATTCTCCACTAACAATCCCACAATTCTCCACTAACAATCCCACAATTCTCCACTAACAATCCCACAATTCTCCACTAACAATCTCACAATTTATCACTAACAGTCCTATAATTCATCACAAAGTTTAAAAGAATCCTGAAATTTCTCATCAATTTTAGTAGTTCCTCCGAAAAATAGTTTCATCACTAGCATTTGATAGATTTTGAAATGTTTCATTTAATGAAATGTTTTTTAATGAACTTAAAGAATCACCCGAATTCATTACAATCCTGAACACACACTTCTATATACGCAATGTTTTTTTATGAATTTTGAAATTCGTCACACTAACTCTTATAAATCCTAAGCTTCATCATTAACGCTCATGTATAAATCTCTGTATAAATCATGTACGTATCTATCCTAAGAATCATTTGTAAAATGTATAATCATTTTCTCTATACAGACAGAATAATTAAGGTTCGAGGAATAACAAAAATAATAAATTATCTCAATATATTTAGTGTATATATCGAGACAATTTTTTTCATAATATATATATATAAATAAATTTCTTTCAATTGAAATCTTTATTAAACCAACAAACCCAAAGCATTCCAAGAAGAAAACTAATGAATATAAAAGTTATTTTACGAGTGTTTACTTTAGACAGAAACTTTATCTCAAGTTTCTTCCAAAATATATTAATTAATAATAATAATTCCAAAGCAACATTTTTTTTTCCTCTCCTCTCTGCTCAATGTAAGAGAATAGGACTATATAATTGTTTATACCCCCTTCAATAATTCATTTAACCACCGCTTTAAAATTTCATTGTCATGTAATTATTTCCCCCCCCCCCCCCGTGTGTGATTTGGACATAATACTCTCGAAGAAGATTAAAGAAAAATCACCCACACACAATTCTTTATGAATAAAAATTGATAAAATTAAAATACAAAGGAGGGGGGAAAAGCCCTTATCAGCGTAATTCAAAAATTTTGTTAAAACAAAAACAATGGATTAAAAAGGGAGGGAAATATAAAAATAATTAATAAATAAACGTGCATATAAGTACGTTAATTATGCAAATAATCACCTGAGGAAAGGGATAAAGACAATGCACAACGACCAGAATGAAATTCTTTGCATAGAATACGCTTCTTGTGTATACGGATCCATATTTTTAGAACTAAATAATTCTTCCGAAAAAAATGTGAATTTATAATCAGCTATCAAAAGTTTATAAGTAGATAGGAGACTACGTAAATATTTAGTCGCTGAAAACAAATTTTGTAAATCTTCTTGTCTTATAAGTCTCTAAAAATTGCACTCGTGTGAAAAAAAAAACAATTATATTTAGCGTTAACAACTGATAACAAATTAAATACTGATTCTTTTATTCTATTATTCTACCCGATTCCTCGTGAGTTTAACTCACGAAAAATGAGTTCTATGAAGTGTGTGAATAATTTTTTAAACAGTTAAATTATCTTCAATTATTATGTTAATGATTGCGTTATTTATTATAATTAATTAGAAAAATTTGACGAAGTTTTCATTCGACAATGGAAATGTTAAATTTTATATTTTACGTATTAAGTGATATTTCGATTAAATAAATGTCGGTAATTAAACACCGATAATATAGTTACGTTACATGGATTTCATTAAGGCATTCAAAGTTTTCATCTAGTTATTTCTCAATAGAAAAGGCATATTTACCTAAAATATTTTAAAGATGATTTTCATCGATATAACAATTAATGTTAGAAGGACTTTACACAAGGGGTGGTTCAGCGTAAAAATTTTCAAAAACGACATGTTGTAGTTTAATGTAATTTATTAATGGCTATTCTGTATTTTATCTGATCGAAAAGTCATAGAAATATCCGCATCAGAAAAGTTTTTTTTTTTTTTTTTTGAGTAGTGAATACAGGGTGTCCTATAAGTTCGTGAATAGTTTAAAAATTCGTAAAAATTGAAGGAATTGATATATTTGAATGTGGTTTTTATACGAAAAGATTATTCTCAAAATGTTTTTCTTTCTTTTCGTACGTTTAGAAACAATATTTAGTCCAATTTTCATCGATAGAGGGGGCAGTACATGAAAGCAAATCACTGGAAACATGTAAATTAGAGGCCTATAAAATGCAGAGTGTATGATTCGAAGCTCATTTCTGAATTTACCCATTAATGACATTTACATCAGGTTTTCATTGTGAAGTTTGGCATCAGTGGATAAAGTTCAACTTATGGTGAAATTGTGTTGCCTCAGAAACGAACCACCGGCAAAATATTTTTAGGAAGGTTTCAGTCACAGAAGAGATTGAAGAAAGGTTCTGTGCTTTTCATGCGTGCAGCGCCCTCGATCGACAAAAACATTCAACTAATTTTTTTTCGGTACCGGAAAAAATTATTCAATCATCATATCAAAAACTTTTGCGCAAATCGTATTCAAATATACCAATCCCTTCAATTTTTATGAATTTTTAAAATATTTACGAATTTATATTACACCCCTTATTTCATAAAGAATGTTTTATTCTCATTTAAATTCATTATTCATCATCACTTATAATTAAAAACACAGTAATTATAAACTAGTTCATTAGTTATATAATTCGAATTTTGCATTTACTAAATACATCTTCTAACTCCGTTTTTGAATTTAGATCAAATACGTTATTCATGTCTCTGAAAATGACGTTTATTTTAAATATAAATCAAGTGTCTCTTTCTCGAAAGACAATCATGGATTTTTTTCCTGAGATTGAAAACATTTTCGAAAATGAATTGTTTAAAATCGATTTTTTTTTCTTTAGTTAATGATCAGTAAGCATAGACATGCAAAATAAAATGCAATCACTCAATTTCTCCACTCGATAATAAGGAATTAAGGAGATGCAAAATGAAATATAATCAATAAAATATCTCCAGTAGATAATAACTAAGTAAAACGATTAAAAATAGAATTTAAATAATCAATTTCAGTCAATAAAAAATATAACTAATCAATTAGTTAATCATAAGTGAAAAAATACAAAATGAAATTTAAAAAAATCGATTTCTTCAGTCGATAATAAGTCGAGAAAAATACAAAATAAAATGTAATCAATCAATTATTTCTAGTTGATAATAAGTAAGTAAAGCATGCTCCTCTTCCTAAGGGCATGGCTAGCAGAACTATGGCCCGGGACAATTCTCATAATTTTTCGATTTTTCATGCTATAAATCATCTATAGAATGGGCCCGTGAAAATTCTGACCGACGGCACAAAAGATTCCATCCTAGGAGGCCCTGCTTCAGGATGTGGGAGCCACGAAGTAAAGAGATTTAAAACAAAATAGAATCAATCAATTTCTCTGATTTATTATAAGTGGAAGTACAAAATGAGATATTATCAATTAATTTCTTCAGTCCATACTAACTAAACATATACAAAATCTAACATAATCAATGCTATATGTATTATATTTTCAAAATAGTGTCAATATGTTTATATTTCAACTATAATCATCATAACGAAGCATTTTAATTTGATAAATAATGAAAAATTATATAATATTTCCTCGTTTCCCATTTCCAAAAGAAATGATAGATGCCATTTTTTATCACGAATTCGTCATTATTTGAAAATTCCAATAATTTAATTCATTTCTCCCCTACAATATAACCTAACAAACAACACTGAATTCGACACATTATTTCATATAGCCGATGTCTATAAATTTTTTCCACCATCATTATTAACATTATTGTTATCGGACCTCCGAACAATGGTTTCGAGATACACCATCGTTTACGAACATTCCGAAAAACTTAATCACGTTACTTTAAATAACACGTGACGGATCAATATTTCAAATAATTACGAAAATATATTTAACCAATCTCTCTTTTTTCCCTTTAAAAAATAAGAATAATATATATTTTCATTTTTTTCCCTCGTCTCATTCCCTTAAGGGATTTCCATTTCTTCTCCCAAATATATTTTGAATTTGAATTTCTTTTAAATTCTAATAAATTTTGATGCCAGAGTTTTTTTTCTTCTCATCCTTTTTGGTATCATTTCATATAAAGAGGTTTCTTCATTATAAAGAAGGACATTCATTAATTCAGAGCATTATGCTCATACAATAACTATCTAGAGATGGGAGGGATAACAAAAAAGAATGAAGCCAATCGTTTGCTTATAATAAGTTGGTGCCATGAAAACACGTTACTTCTTCGGGGAAAAAATATATATATACTGTATTAATTTTTTCCATGAGCTTAATTTTTTTCCATTTTTTCAGCTTATTTTTCAAGGGGTTAATAATTTAAATTAGGCTAATTCTATTGATTTTGAACAAGAAATTAGAAAAATGGGGGGAAAATATTTCCAGTCTCTTAATTACTTTCATCTTAAAAGTTACGGGGAACAAAAATTATCAACCATTCTGTAATGGCATCGCTATCTTATTCTTAATTTATAATGAAAAATAATGATTCTATGGGGTGTATTTATAACTTTCTCAAGGTGGATTAGTTTGGATATACAGTGGAACTTCGGTTAACGAGCGGTAATTCGTTCCGCCAACGTGTTCGTTATGCGAATCGCTCATTATTCGAATCATACTTCCTCATAGGAAATAATGTAAATTCGCATATCTCGTTTCGCAGTTATTAATTCACATAAAAGAGACTAATAAAAATGGCTTCATTCAATAATACAACATAATAATAAAATTATTTTGTCCGACTTTGAAAAGAACGTATCTAATGATACTCGTTTTCACCTCCTTCTTTAGGATTTCTCAAAAATGGGGAATTTGCAGTTTTCTCGGACAGATTCATCTCTCGCACACTGCTACAGCTTTATTTCACAGGTTCTTTTCTACAGAACTTTGCACAAATTCCCGCATTTTAGACATCTCTCTAACCTTATTCGAAGTGAAACACTTCTCTCTTCCTCAGAAAAGATACCCTCCATAAGATCTTGCTGGCTGTTGCAGGCAATTGAGGTCCATAAGTTTGTCTACAATCACCTTCTAGCCAAGCATAATTTATATAAAAAGATAACTTCAAGCGCTTATATGCGTGGTTACGATGCGACATCTAGTTTGGTATCGTAAGCAGTCAGGCCTGTACACGGGTGTTCGTTTTTTCGAGTGAGGCGCCCGCTGACTGGAGACTGTAGGGGAGAATATTACCCACAATTCCACAGTACGTGTGGGGATGAAAGCCAAAAACCATCCGCTCAGTTGTGTAAACGTGACAATAAACAAAGCGCAAAATGTTTGCTCGTAATGCGAATCGTCGCTCGTTAAGCGAATCAATTTTTTTTTTCCAAAACTTTTGTTCGTTATGTGAATTACTCGTAAATCGACTCGCTCGTTAACCGAAACTCTTTTGTGCCATATGTTTTGATGCGAATATAGAGCATACGTAAAGGGGATTCCGTAATTATCCTTGCGGCATTTTAATGGAGAACCATTAATCCTAGAGGCATACTCCTTGTACGCACACACGCACACCCTGTGCTCGAAAACCCAATTGGGAAGTTGTTGCGCTGTCTTTCCCGAGGGCAAGAAAGAAAATTTCACGTTTCCAGGTGCAATGTTCGTTGAGATATTTGAATTCAAGAATCGGAGAAAAACTTGTGGAAGAACAGCATAAACTAACGGACAATGCTTTCTCTTCCCTCGATTTTTATGCTGTTCTTTTCCAATTTTTTCCCGAGATTTTTGAATTCAAATATCTCAAAAAATATTGCGCTTGGAAACGTGGGTAGTTTTTTTCTTTTCCCAGTGAGAGACAGGGCAATAACTTTCTTCTCGAAAGATCGTCAACGAATAAGGCAAGTACCAGGAAATATTAAAAAAATTTCCTGATATTTGCCTTATTCTTTGACGATCTTTTGAGTGTTATTAGGCAAAATCATCTACTCTTCCGTAATAACTTTCTAGTCGGGTTTTTTAAGGACAGGGTGTCCGTATAAAAAGTTACTTTTTTTATATATTTTTAATAATACAGTCGCAAATCCCATTATAACGAACTCCAGAGACCGGAGAAATCAATTCGTTATAACGAAATTTTGTTATAAAGGTATTACAGGTTTTTGGATTGCTCCTATGTAAAGTTATCGGGGAAATTAGGAAAATGTTCGTTAAAACGAGATTTTCCCGATAACGGTATCCATTAAAACGGGATTCGACTGTATACAATTCCTACAACCATGAATAACGTGTCTGAGTTCTGTCGTTATTTGGATATTTTGTTCCTAATAGGAAATATGCCTCTTGCATCAACGGTTCGCCAATAAAATGCCTCAAGGGGAATTATGGGATATCACTTTGCATACAGGGTGCATAAAAAAGTCCCTTTACCCTGAAATATCTGGCAAACCGGTCATCACAGAAGCACACTTCCAATAAAATAAAAAAAGTATCCAAACAACGTATTGACCTCAAATACGTCAATGATATCTGAAAGAGTTGTGTAATTAATTTAATAAAAAAAAATTACTATTCGTTCAATCACCCTGTCAATTAGAAAAATATTTGGCCCTGTGTCTCCTAAGCGGAAGAAAAAAAAACTTTTAGTGTGAAATTCGCCGAGATATACGAATTTGAAAATCGCTAAAAATGTGAGAAAGAACAGCATATGGAACGTAGATTGAGCTTTTTCCGTTAGTTTATGCGCTTCTTTACTTCATGTTCAGCAATTATCGAATTCAAATATCTATAAGGATATTGCACTTAAGAAAGTGGGGTTCAGGAGAGAAGGGGCAACATCTTTTTAATTAGGTTTTTAAGCACAGGATAGGGATACAAAATGCTGAAAAAATGTAATATCTAGAAAACGAGCGGTGGTGATCCGGATCCCAAAGTTTCCGTCACAAGTAGTTTGGATCAGGAGTTTCTATATATTTCCAGAGTAAAATTTATTACCACCATATGCGTACTTCAAAGAAAAAAATCAGCTCATCGTCTAATCCAATTAATTTTTACATACAGGGTGTCTCATAAATTCGTAAATACTAAATAATTTAAAAATTCATTAAAAAAAATTGAAAGAACTTTTATATTTGAATGTTGATTTGCGAAGAAGTTATTTTCACATGAAATATTTTTTTTTTTGTACAGAACAAATTTAGTTGAAATTTTGTTGATAGAGGGCAGACACTGCATGAAAGCAAATCACTGCAAATATGCAAATCAGAGCCCTAAAAGTTCAGGGGTAGACGATTATTATCTCATTTCTGAATTTTCCTGTTACTGGTGTTACATAGTTCTCAGTGTGGCATGTTGCATAAAGAGCGATTGGTGAAGTTATCTCAGCCAGCTGAAGAGCTTTACGAACGGTTTGGTCACAGAAGAGATTCAAGAAAGGTCCAATCAGGTCTATACCGCCTTCTATTCACAGAAATTTGAACTTTTCTTCTTCTGCACCAAAGGAAAAAAAACCTTTGTGAAAATAGCTGCGTTCCGCAAACCGCAATTAAATATACTTAACAATTCTTTCAATTTATGAATTTTTTAAACTATTTGCGAATTTATGGGACACCTGTGAATGCCTGTATTTACAATCTTTATAATCAATGTTAGATGAAAATATGTTTTATATAGAATCTTCCCACAAGAAATATATCATGTACGTGGAAAAAATCCATCACCAATGTCCTCAGTCAATGAAATTTTCACTAAGTAAGTTACACACAAAAATTCACTTCTTTATGGAAATAATACAGAAAAAGAAATCCTTATGAAGCACCCCGAGCACGTTCGGAAAAATAGCGGATGAACCAAAAAAATTCGGAGTCGATTCTTGTTGGCGAAAACCTAATGTTATAATAAAAAAAAGAATTTGGAAAAAAAATGTCTGAAATTTCCCGACAAAAAGTGCAGCTTCACACGGTAGAAAATTGAATTTTTGGACATTTCTCCAACACGGAAATTTCATATAATGCTTCACATAGATATAAAACTACGAAAGACAGCGAAACAGTAAGTAAAATATATATATATGTATATAAAATAATACATTTTTATACATACGTGAAATATATGTAAAGATGACTCATATTTATTTTCCCTTCACTCTAACATAGAAAAAATTTAGTCTAAGATTTTACTAAACCTTCTCATATGTATTTTAGAGAATATGTATACAAAATAAATTCCAATCGTATTCTTTGGTTGACAATAGCGTAGAAAAGAGAGTGAAATTTATTTTCCTATATAGATAAATACAACAAAGAAAGAAAGCAAAATATAGCGATGGAATAGGGATTTTGCTATTCACAGAAACTGTTTATTCTATACTGAAGAGTGTTGGATTCGATCTTTTGGGCTTCAGAGTCACCAAATGCGCACAATTTACATAATAAATTGAAATGCAATTTTATCAACTTGATTTTTGTGATAAACGATTCTGAATATAGTTATATCTTAAATGCCATTAATAATTTGGTGAGTTGAACGTCCGGTCTTATAGAACAAGATGCTACAGCGGCGTTATAAATTTCTGGATTCATGGGAGATGATAGAGATGAATTTCAGGATCTATATCAAATGTTTAATTCCACAAAGTTTGCCATCGATTGGACTTACCAAGGTGAAAATGACTGATTTTGGGATTCACCAAATTTACAGAGAGACTTTGAAATTCAACACTTTTACAGAGAGACTTTGAAATTCAACAATTTTACAGAGAGACTTTTGAAATTCATCAAATTTATAGAGAGACTTTTCACAGGAATTTCAGGATTCGTCAAACTTCGATTTGTTAGGATTCGTTAAACTTCGAGAGGAATTTTTAGGATTCGTGTTACTTCAAGAGGAATTTCCGGATTCAACAAAGTTAAAAAGAGAAGTTTTTGGAATTCATCAAATTGTCATAGGAATTTTTGTTTCATAAAAGTTAGACCAGAATCTAGTATTTATCAAAGTTGGATAAGAACTTGTAGGATTTATCGAAGTTCGAGAGGAATTTTTAATATTCTTCATTCTTTCATAGGAGTTTTTTTCGGGATTCATCAAAGTTTATATAGAAATTTTTGGGATATATCAAAAATGAATACAGTATTTTAGGTTCCTAGAAATTTATATGAGAAATTTTAGAATTCATCCAAATTAGATAGGAGTTTTGCGAAATATAGATAAATAAATTCGTCAAATATAGATCTTTTAAGAACTTTTTAGGAACTCAAATAATTGTTGGGTAGGTATTTTTAAGATTTATCAAAATTTAATAAAGATTTTCAAGATTCATGAAAGTTATGAACTAATTTCAGTTGTAGTGTAAGTATGGTGATGCATTCTAAAATTCATCAAACCTGGCAATTTTCATATTTTACCAAAGTTTGTTATCGATTTTTGAATTTCTGGAATTAATGGGAGATAAATTTTGAAATTCATCGAACATTTCAATTTCAGAAATTTTGATGAATTTAAAAATTCATCAAGTTGGTAATGGATGTTTTTAACATAGATCGCTATTGACAAATAAGTAATTATTGAATTCATAGATGTGGTTAAAATATTGAAAATTTATCAACATCCGCGAAAAATGTTTAGTCTTCACAAAATTTGAGGAGAATTTCAGAACCCTCTGGAAGGTTCAAACTTAAAAATTGGATAAGAAATGGGAAAAAAAATTGAAATTAGTGTTGCTACCAAATGATCGAAAATCTGTAAACTTCACTAAAAAAATACGTAAATTTTATCATTTTTGATATTGGAAAATCATTCACTTTGGAAAACAAAATAATCACAAACCAAACAACTTATAAAAAAATTTAATAATTCACATTTCAATTATTTTCAATTATCGAATATTCAACGTAAAAGTAACTACAGCTGATAAACTCGGTTTTTAAAACCCTTGAAACATTTAATTGTATACAATTCAATTACATTTGAATGTATACAAAAATACATAAAAGTACAATAGTATACAATACAAAAATTTGTATACATTTTTCAATAAATTAATTATTTTAAATTTCTATCCAGACTATATATAACAACAAAAGAATAGATTCATTAACTGCGGTCTTTCCTAAACATCTTAAAAAGAGGAATAAGAATGTATCATACACAAGATCACCGACCGCCAAAATCTTTTATTGAAATTTATCATAATATCCAATTTTCAAGCATCTTAAAATTAAAGAAAAAATCGTTGAAATTAGTGATGCATGTAAGTGATCAAGCATCTGTGAATTGATTAAAAAAATACGTAAATTTTATCATTTTCGAAACTGGAGAATTATTCAATTTGGAAAACCGAAACTAATGACAAACTAAACTACTGATAATCAAATTTCAGAATCTATTTCAATTATTTTAATTAACATGTCGGATACTCAACAAAAACAGTAACTACACAGCTGAAAAAAAAATTAGATATGCACTCAAGACATTTAAAAAATTTGTATAAATTGAATCGGTTAATTATTTTAATGGTTTCTACCCAGACTAAAAACAAAAGGAAAGACTTATTATTAGCTGCGCTGTTTTCTAAATATTTTAAGAAGTTGAATAAGAATATGTAAAACACAGGATTATAAACACTTTTAGGAAAAAACCTCTCTTCCATTTTGCCCCCAAAAAGAATAAAATTAAAAAATTACGAAATCACTTTTCGTTCTTCAAATTCAAAGAAAATAAGATTTCTAATATTTTTAGATATTGATTATTTCTTGAAGAGGGAAAAAAATAAGCAATATAATTCTTCACAATTATTACCTTTTCCTTTCCATGAGTATTCATTAAAATGTTTAAACACTTTCCCTTCAACATCATCGCCAAAATCTTTTATTGAAATTTATCATATTATCCAATTTTCAAGCATCTTAAAATTAGAGAAAAATTCGTTAAAATTAGTGATGCGTGTAAATGATCAAACATTTTTGAATTTACTGGAAAAAATTCGTAAATTTTATAATTTTTGAAGCTGGAGAATAATTCATTTTGAAAAACCGAAACTAATGACAAACCCAAACAAACTACTGATAACCAAATTGCAGAATTCATTTCAATTATTCTAATTAACGTGTCGAATAATCAACAAAAAAGTAACTACACAACTAAAAAAGATTAGATTTGCAAGACACTCAACACATTTAAAAAATTTGTATAAATTCAATCGGTTAATTATTTTAATGGTTTCTATCCAGACTAAAAACAAAAGAAAAGACATTAGTTGCGCTGTTTTCTAAACATTTTAAGAAGTTGAATAAAAATATGTAAAACACAGGATTAACAACACTTTTAAGAAAAAAAATCTCTCTCCCATTTTTTTCCCTAAAAAGAATAAAATTAAGAAATTACGAAATCGCTTTTCGTTTTTCAAATTCAAAGAAAATAAGATTTCTAATATTTTTAGATATTGATTATTTCTTGAAGAAACAGAAATAAACAATAAGATTCTCCACAATTTTTTCCTTTTCCCGAGCATTCATCAAGATGTTTAAACACTTTTCCCTTGAACATCACCACCAAAATCTTTTATTAAAATTTATAATAATACATGTTTCAAAAAATAATTTCTTGGGATGACTTTTCTTACGAGAGAAAAAAAAAATTATTGACATCGAAAAATAATTCTTTTCAAAAATTTATTAAATAATATTATTATTATTTTATTGATAATATCGTGAAATGTGGATTTAATTAAATTTCTTTATTGTTCTTGAGGATTTAGTTTTTAGTTTTATTTAATCTGATAAGAATCAAGTTTTTTTCTCGTGAAAAATGAGATAATGCGTGAAAAAAAAAAGGAAAATGGCGAAATGAGAAAAGGTGTACTTTTATTATTATTTCGTATTGTTATTGTTGAAATTGATTTTATTTCTCTTTTGTGTGGAGATATTTTGGCATTTTTGTTTGGTGGATTAATTATTTTAATAGATTATAGGATATATTTTTTATTGATTAATTGAAATTGAGATAATTATATATATTCTTTTTGTTTTAATCGTGGAATTTATCAGGAATCGAAATTTTTATTTATATTTCTTCACTTCTGAAGACTTTCTAATCCCATTATATAACAGGGAAAAATTATTTTTTATTGGGATAATGACATCAGATCTAAATAATATAATTTCCAACTTTCCACAGTCTGGGTATAATTATTTTTTAGCATTCGAAATTTGCAGAATTAGACTTACACAGTGGTGTAGAAAAAAATTAATCAATTGATTTCTTTTTTTTTGGTAGGGATGTTAAGAACAAAAAAATCAGTAATTTGGATAACCAATTTATAAAATTGGCATGACGTACGTTTGACCATATCAATCACTCTGTTTAGAGCAAGTCTTGAAAACTTGATATAGTTAGGTTATTTGATTATAGTTGGTTAATAATTTTTGCATTCATAAATGAAAATATTAAATTTTAGGTCTCATCGAAGTTAGAAAGGAATCATTAAGAGTAGATTGAAATCTTCTGGATTCAGCAAAGTTAGACGGGAATGTTTTAATATTAATTAGAGAGAAGAAACAATATAAATTAAATGACAAACTAATATATATATATTTTCAATATCAATTAAATTAATACGAATCATCATTTTTAATATTTTAGCATATTGATGAAAAAATACAAGTCCACTCGAAATTTTCACATGACCCGGGCATATCGTGCGCCACTGGAAGACACTCATTTTTTGCCCCCAAAATTAGAACGAAAATAGATAATAAAATCTAAAACAAAATTATTTCAATATTCTTTTAAACAAAATTCAAGGAACTCTAATTTTTTTTAAAAGATTATTTTAAGGTCATTTTATCAATTTTAGGCAAATTATTTAATACATATTTGTTAGAGAAAAATCCAGATAAGCGTATAACGTGAATTTCAAGCTCATTATAAAAATTCCACTGGTTCATTTCAATCATTTCATGAATTACGCTTCAATTATATGGTGTGAGTTGCATTTTCTTTCAAAAAATAAATAAATGTAAAATAAAATTATCAAAAAATAGTTGAAGATGAGAAAAATCAACATTGAGTGAATGGAGTTAACTTTTGGCAATATTTTCACTACTGACGGCCCTTTGAAAGTACCACTTATTTTTTAACATCCGTTACATGACGTTGTTGGGTGTTGTTATTTTGAAATATAAAGGCTGTATACGTTAGATCACCAGATGACAGCACAAGTTTGGGACTAGTGTTTTTTAATATGTTAATTAATAAAATTCAGTTGGATGTTTTACTCCTGTGAAAGAGTTTACTGTAACGCATTAACGATTGAAGGACTGGACACACCCCGATTGCTATCTCAGAACCATATCGAAGCGTTCCCGAAGGTTGAGTGCATCTGAAGATTTATTAATTTATGTGGAAATAACAAATACGATATTTCCATACATGTCTACAGTAAAAAATGGGCTCAGTAGCCCAGGTCGATGAGGTACTCGCCTAAAGTACCATAGAATGTTTATATAGGTGTCGCGAGTTCGATACCGGCGACATGACCACAGAGAAATATTGTTACCGCAGAGAGTTCCATATCGATGGGTTAGCGCATCAACCACTTGATGAGTATAAAAAAAAGGCTGCTGTTCTCGGAATCAGCAACAAATTGTAGGTCCCAGTCCAATTAACCCTCGTGTGCAGAAAATAACCTTAGTGCGACCAAAATGATCAAAAAAAATAAAGAATCTGGAATAAAAAATTTTAATCATAACAGCGCCCACAGTTAATCAGTTCTGGCATCACTGAAAAGTCAAACACAACACTACATACGCACTCAAAGACTGTTAGGTACACACACACACTTACACTTCCGGCACAACTCACTATGTAGTAAATCGCCCATATAGATGGTGATAGACCTGAGTTGTGCTCGGTTTGAAAGAATGAAAGAAAGTTAATCAGTTCGTAATCGTACAATGTCCTACAATGTCCTTATGCAAATAGTCGAACAATAATCTTTCCTTGTATATGATAAATTGAATATGAAAATATGAATTGAATTTATCCCGTTTATATAGAACTAGCCATAATAACCGGCGCTTCCCGGGTTTTCTTCAATTACTGGGTGGATTGGAAAAGTGACAAACCATTATAATGGCAGAATTAAAGATTTGACAAACCATTGTAAAGGCATATATACACGTCTGAAACGCATTGTTGGGAACCACGGTAACCAAAGTAAACGTTCCGAAAGTGATTGTTGAGGCCCCAAAACCATTGTTGCCCGACAGTTTTTTGCCCATTTCGGGCATTTGCCCAGCTGTGACGAACTTTTAAAGTAGCCTACGGCTCAATCCCGGTCCTCTGCAAGGTTGGTCTGCAAGTTCTTGAACTGAGTTTATATATATAATAACTGGCAAAATCCAGTTGGGAACGTTATCAGTCTAGTGCTTGGGTCTACGGGAATTCTTCCATTGCCAAGTTTGATCAACTGATGTGAAAATGATAGCAGTGCTGAGTCATTTTGCAGTTGAGCTCGCATGTTGGTGGATAATGATAATTTTTTAGCTTCATGCCAGAGTGTTGATGTCCTAACAAACTCGAGGCGACCACCGATAGACAGCACACCACCTTCACTTCCAACCCATCTCACTAATGGCAGTAAATTGCAATGTAGCGATATGGCCAGAGTTGGTGTTTGGTGAAGTAGAGTGCTGATGATTTGAGGCAAGCATTGAGTTCATCAGCTGGCGTTGAACATTTTTATTCCCAGTTTTATCGCCGTAGTTGTTGTTCTCTGTTGTTAGTGACGCGATATGTCCAGCTTCTGCAGCGAATATTATTCAAACTCCTTTTAAGCACTTTTTAAATTGAAACTATACCTCAACGATGGGTGGTTGATGAGATAAAGGCCACATTAGCACTTACAGGACACCCTGTATACATGCAAGCAAAAATATCTGGCGCTTCCAGGGTTTTTTTTTAATTACTGGGAGGATTGGAAAAGTGACAAACCGTTATAAAGGAGTAAACTGTAATGATGGCAGTGTTAAAGATGTGACAAACCATTGTAAAGACATATATTCACGTCTGAAACGCATTGTTGGAAACCACGGTAACCAAAGTAAACGTCCCGAAAGTGATTGTTGAGGCCCCCAAAACCATTGTTGCCCGACAGTTTTTCGCCCATTTCGGGCATTTGCCCAGCTCTGACGAACTTTTAAAGTAGCCTACGGCTCAATCCCGGTCCTGTTTGGTATATATGCAAAATCTGGCGACGATCGGTCTAAAACTGTAGATTTGTATAAAGAGCATACATACATACATACATACATACTTTCACATTTATATATAAGATATTCACAGCGAAACGTTCCCCATCAAATGTATGATACAAATTGCGGCTTTCTTTACGGTAAAATAAATAAATATTCATTATTATGTACAGGGTGGCAATAAAGTAACTTTGCCGATACATGTGCCCCTAACGGCCACTGTAATCAACGAATGCGACTAAACTTCGAGAAATAAGTGTTTCAAAAGTATGCAAAAGTATTAACAGGAGAAAACAAACCCCACCCCCTCCCCCAGCTCTCGCGATTACGGTCTCGCCAATAAAATTTATTAAAATTTAAATGACAATACTCTCTTTTTTGCATTGCTTGGTGATAGGCGCGAAAAACCATAAACGGCGTTGGAACGGTACCTGTAGCACCACAAACGCTGCCGCAGAGAGTAGACAAAAAAAGATCTCGCCAAGGCGTTTATTCAACACCATCTATCGCAGAATGCCATCGCGCGAAGCTCGTGACGTCACTGAAGAAGTTATTTCACCTATAACTATTGGATATACTGGAAAAAAGGTAAAGGTATCACGTGCGTCCGCCTGCTATATCCAATGACAACAGATGTAATAACCTCTTCAGTGACGTCACGAGCTTCGCGCGGAGACCTTCTGATATAGATGGTGTTGGTTTAGTGAACTTACCCCTCAATGAGAACTTCTGGCGGCAAAAATGGGATCTGCATAGATTGTTTCTACGTGTTTCTGCCTATTGCCGGCTACAGGTGTCTTTTACTGCGCCGATCACTTCGCGATGCATAAACGTGAATGTTTCTGTATGAATTTTTCGAAATTTTGTTGCCCTGACCGTAACCGCGAGAACTAGTTTTTTGTTTTCCTACTCATTCTCGAGCATATACACCATAGTTTCCCAAACTATTCGTTCCGTCGACCCCTTTTCAATTTTTTTTTTCTTTCTCATCGCCCCCAACTCAAGCCAACCCATATAATCCCATACTAAACCCTAAGCTTCTATCGCCCCCTGTGGGCCCCTTAATCGTCACCCGGGGGGGGGGGTAATATTGCCTACTTTGGAAAAAACCCTGGTGCACACCACACTTATATTCAGAATTTCATTCGCATTCGTTGATATTCGCGGCTGCTGGGGGCTCGTATATCGGCGTAGTTATTTTAAGACCACCCTGTATTATTGAACATACACTGCTGGCCACCGTAAATGCAACACCCTGAAGGAAGCATGCAAATAATATGAAATTTACAACATGCATTAGCGGAGGTGAGATATGCAAATGATTAGAATTTCAGCGCAGGCGCACATCACGCGCGCCTGTGGCGCCACTTCAAAGCACTATTTAAGGCTTGGAGATTTCGACGATTTGAAGTACGGCAATTGTGTTTTTCTTGTGGTTTTTTCAAGAAAACGATCAATTATGCCTCGTAGAAAACAGCGATCATCTTTTGATCAAGTATCCGAGTTCGACAGAGGAAGGATAGTGGCCTACCGAGATTGTGGATTATCTGTCAGGGAAATCGGTAGTCGTGTTGGACGAAACCAAACAACTGTAATGCGGATATGTGATCGTTGGATGCAGGAGGGTACGACGGACCGACGTGTTCGATCGCTTCCACCTCATTGCACCACTTCACGTGATGACAGGCGTATTGTGCGTATGGCAGTGATGGATCGCTCAGCCACATCACGAACCATAGCACAGCACATTCAGTCTGTACCGCATCATCCAATGTCTGCGCGTACCATTCGACGCGGTTTACAGCAGAGTGGTCTGTCCGCAAGACGTCCATTGCTTCGTCTACCCTTGACGCAGAACCACAGACGTCTCCGCCGCCAATGGTGCGATGAAAGAAGGATGTGGACGGCACAATGGAATGAAATTGTCTTTACTGACGAGTCACGCTTCTGTCTGCAACACCACGATGGTCGGATTCGAGTCTGGAGACACCGTGGAGAGAGGATGCTGAACAGCTGCGTTATGCACCGCCACACTGGTCCTGCACCGGGTATTATGGTATGGGGCGGTATTGGATATCACTCTCGCACTCCTCTAGTACGCATTGCCGGTACTTTAAAAAGCCAGCGCTACATCTCCGAGGTGTTGGAGCCAGTTGTCCTTCCTTACCTTCAGGGCTTGCCCACAGCCATATTTCAACAGGATAATGCGCGACCACACGTGGCACGCATTGTCCAAAGGTTCTTCGTCAATCGCCAGATTGAATTGCTTCCCTGGCCAGCTCGCTCTCCGGATCTTTCGCCGATAGAAAACATGTGGTCCATGGTTGCTCAACGATTGACCCAGATTACATCCCCAGCTGCCACACCAGATCAACTTTGGCAACGCGTGGAAGCTGCTTGGTCTGCTGTACCCCAAGAACACATCCAAAGTCTCTTTGAATCAATGCCGAGGCGTGTGGCAGCGGTGATCTCCAACAATGGCGGCTACTCTGGCTACTGATTTTGGCAGGAACCACACTTCACAGAAGTCTATAAATTTAATCATTTGATGCTTGGTCAACATGTTATCTACAAAATAAATATTGTTGCGATATCTCTTGTCTTTCTTGGTGTTGCAATTTGGGTGGCCAGCAGTGTATTTCAATGCTTTTTTTTTCGTTTTTTTCTATTATAAGGGGTACAGGGCTGACGAAACTTCCATATGTACCACGTTAATAAATTCGTTGCGTGCTAAATAAGTTTATGGAAACAATTATAAATATAATTTTTCTTGCTTTTACGCCTTAATTAGAACTAAAATAACCAATCAAAAAAATTTACACGATAATTATTTAATTTTGTCATAATATGAAACGGTCAAATAATCCTGGACACTTCCGTGTAGGTTACACATATAAAATATATAGTCGGGGTGCCCTCGGTACAAACACTGGACATGCGAGAAGAGATAAAAGATACAGTTAATCTAGTTAGTGTTTAGCGTCGTCGACCACGTTGTAATTATCGTCTACCGTATTTGTTTTCGTCCCTTATGTCGCTGGAACCGGGCAACTTGCCCGGCGCCGTCCAGAAAAAGCCATCTGACCAATTCCAATGACGTATAATAACAAAAAACAACAACAAGAGGATATTTTTCCCGTATTTTTATACTGTTTTTTTTTTTCGTCCGTCCGTCTGAACACGGCTTATTTCCTGTGATGTTATTTTTACCAGCTCCGACGACTGACCGCCCGCCCTTTTACTCCTGTTTTCCGCGGGGTACTTTTTTTTTCGCCCTCTCCTCCATCTCTTTTTCCCGATTTACAATGAACACCAAGGATAGATAGATAGATCCCGGACATTGGCTAGTTTCTCGCGCTCCTCCGCCTCCCGCTATGGCTCTTTTCCATCGGCGGGCGTCCTGGAAGCAATCAGGCGCCTGATTGATTGTGATGGAAAATGGTGGAAACAGTGTCTGGAGCATTAACGGGGGAAGGGGAGAAGAGAACTATTTTCCACAGTCGTCTATTATTGTTTTACTTATTTATTTAGTTTTTTACTTGACGTTACAACATTCCATCGTGTCGTCGTCGGACGGCTGTGTGGCACTGACGTCAGTTGTGGTAAATGGTGATAAATGCTTTCTCTCTCTCTCTCTTGTAAGGAAGTGCATCGAGTACACACGCACAAGCAAGAAGCAACTGGTGGGCGGCAAAGTCTCTATGAGAATTCCCCTACGGAATGTGTCTACGTGTATATTGGTTCTGAATACTCGTGGAAAATTGATGTGTACATATATATATTGATGAATACCCATCATGTTGACTCATGTCAGGAACGAAATAAAGCTTTGTTAATGGATTCTAAATGAGAATTCTCGGACCGTATTGCTCTAGTAGAGTAATGCTGGAGTCGGCACCGGGCAATATCTGCGAAACTCTCACCGGGGCCGTTATTACGAGGGAGGAGAAACTTTAGGGGTAGGTCTAAATCAGTTGTAATCAACGTATGGGTCACGACCCGAACTTGTGCCACACGGCTCCTAGGATCGGTCACACAAATACATTTATCATCCGGTTGTAAATTAAACGGGCGGGGGGGGGGGGGAAGAAACTAGCCAATGTCCGGGATCTGTCTCCCTATCTATCCTTGGTGTTCATTTGGTGCGCTGCTGGTGTCAGGGGCGTCGTAACGATTATTGTGACCCGGACTGACGACAAAAAATGTCCGCGACCCTTTTCAGTCATAATATTATATATTTTTGATGTGTGGGGTGGGGGGGGGGGAGCCCGGTCGGTATACCAAAACGCATAACACCGCATTACAGAATGAACAAGAATGCTGAAAAATATCTACACATACATATGCAGTCTAAAGAAATATTAAAATTTTAAGTTCATTAATTCATGGAAATTTGAAATGAATGAAAAAATAAACATAACTCCAGGACAAATGCAAGCACTTCCATGGCTGATGATAAATAACTGAAAATTAATGAAAGGAATAACTGAAAATTAATGAAAGGAGTAACTGAAAATTAATGAAAATATAATGAAAGGAGTAACTGAAAATTAATGAAAATATAATGAAAGGAGTAACTGAAAATTAATGAAAATATAATGAAAGGAGTAACTGAAAATTAATGAAAATATAATGAAAGGAGTAACTGAAAATTAATGAAAATATAATGAAAGGAGTAACTGAAAATTATTGAAAGGAGTAACTGAAAACTCATGAAAGGAGTAACTGAAAATTAATGAAAGGAGTAACTGAAAATTAATGAAAGGAGTAACTGAAAACTCATGAAAGGAGTAACTGAAAATCATGAAGGGGGAGCTGAAAATTCATGAAGGGAATAACTGAAAAAATAATGAAAAAAGTGAACTGAAAATTTATTAATGCCAAAAAATGTCACATTTCCATGGTCAAATTTGATTGAAAAAATATATGAATACACTAATTGCATTTTGATAGCTTATGAAAAAAATATGATCGAATTTTTTTCAGGACCATAGGATTTTCTGGGGGGGGGGGGGGGGGTTCAGCAAAGAACCCTCTCCCTAACACGCCAGTCATGCCCCCTCCCCACAACCAGCAACGGGGCCCCTCTCCTGTCAGATTTATCACGGGAGTCTCATAATACGGAACCTCTTGTGGAAAAACAAAAAAAAAATATATACGAATCGTCTCAGGGAAAAATGGAGGGCCCCCAAGTCAACATTTTTCAGGACATTTTTTTAGGGCAACAAAATCCGGGCCTTGATATTCATAATAATTCTACATCATGCGTGAATGGAATTTATATATTTTTAAAGTTCACGAAATAAATTTAAATAAAATTCAATTTATCATTCAATTACTTGAGTGTGAGATCATGTGAACAAATTTTATTCCAAAAAAATTGATTGATAGGGGCAAAAAAATCTTCAAATTAAAGAAAAATATTAAAATTACTGATATTTATTATTTGATATATAGCAGTGCCATCTATTGAATGTAACTCAATATACAAAACATTTATCGACAATTTTAATTTCGGCGCATCGCTTTAATGACAGAAGTTATTTTAAACAAGTACAGATGGCGACGCTGTTTCCTATCGATATCGGGCGATTATATAACTTTGATATATATCTGAAATTATAAAAGATTATGCATATCGTATATTTGTTACATTAAGTTAAGGGCAGGGCCGGGCTTGGTCATTTTGCGGCCCGGTGCGAGAACAGTTTTGCGGCCCTGTTCAGTATTTATATGCGTGCCTTTTTCCTTTGCGAACAAGATATATGATAGGCAGTGCCGTCTTAAGGCTTATGCCTACCCGGGCACGGCTTGGGGACCTCAAGAGAAGAGGGCCCCACAAAAATGAGATCTGGTTGAGATTTTCGAGAATTTGCCTGGTAGGGCCTCAGAAAAATCATTTGTCCCAGGAACCCATGATGCTCTTAAGATGGCCCTGATGATAGGCAGTAAGCTTAGAGATTTACTCATTTTTGCTCTACAAACATCCACCGAAAATGAATTTATGGGTGGGGGGGGGGGGGGACCTTTAAAATACTCGGAATTCGGGTCCATCAAAGAACCATAATGCCGGGCCCTGTTAACGAATGGTCGACTGATTCAGGTGGATAAAGGCATAGAGAGCATTCCGTTAACAAGATTTGGGAGACAGACGGTGGGCAATTTGGCGGATTGACGGTCGTGCACTAGAGCCCTAACAGCCTGGACCGACAAGGCTCGGGCCAGGGCCGTCTCAAGGGCGTTATGGAGCACATGAAAATTGATTTTTTTTTTGGGCCCTACTTAGTTAAAAATACCCGGCCTACTATAATTCACACTAAATCTCGAAAATTTTAACCAGACTGAATTTTTGTGAGGCCCCCCATACGTGCCCGGGTGGGGCCTTGCGTTAAAAAGGGCTTTAGCTATTGGCCTCATATTTTTTCAATATTTAAAACTCAATAAGGAGTCAGCTAAATGTCTGGGGTCCTGTAAAAAAAATCAAGGCCCCCATTCAAACATGATGTGGGCGAAGGGGGCGGCACGTATTGACTGAGAGAGGTTTACGTGTGTCTAGTAAATCAACAAATAGATCGACAGACCTTCAAGTTCTTTCTGAAGCAGTTATAGTTTACAAAGTTGTTTTTTTACGGCCCTTAACATTTTGCGGCCCGGTGCGGTTACATACTTCGCAACTGTCCAAGTCCAGCCTTGGTTAAGGGTACCAGACGGCCTCCTTTTTCTTATGTCATTTCAAGCGTCCTCTTAACTTTTAGAAAATTCGTCCTTTTGTCCTCCTCTTTTCAGGTTTTCGGAATATTATTTTTTTTCCCTGAAACATTTTCTATTCATTGGTATGAGAGTGAGTGAGTGAGTGAGTGTGTGTGTATTTGTTTGTTTTTCCCACATATACAGTGGCGTATTTACAGGGTAACTTGGTGAGCTGTAGCCCAGGGCGTGGCAAATTTGAGAAATGAAAAAATTTATTAAAGCTCACCCAAAAATTCTTAAAATCATGAAAAAAAAAATCTTGTCCAAAAAATATAATAATAATAATAATCACAAGAAGTTCTTAAAATCATCCGAATAACTTTGCTAATCATCCCAAAAACTTTTTTCTAAATCATCCTCAAATATATTCTGAAAACCATACCAAAAAAACTCACTGAAACAATTCTGTAAAATAATTTTTAAATCCATCCAAAAAAAAACCTTAATATCATTCTAAAATAGTTTCCAACTCCAAAAAATTATTCTTAAAATCATCCTTAAATAATTTTTAAGTCCATGAAAATCTCTGAAACGATCACAAAATATTCTTAAAATCATGCCGAAACAATCCGTAAAATCATCCCATAAGATTGCCAAAGTTATTACAGAAAAGTTCTTTGATGATTGCAAAAAAAACGTTCTCACCAGGAAAAATCTAATAAAAAAATTAAAAAAAAAACTATAACACGGATAATTATTTTTAGGTAAATCCTCCCAGCATTCACACCTATACAATTATAAAAAAAACACCTTCCACTGAACATTCTAAAGAATCAAACAAAACCATATCCATCCAAACTACCGCAATGTAAAACGAAAAACCCCAAATCATTAAACACTCTCTCTACCGAACATTAAAAAATAAGTTTTACCTAAAATATCCAAAAAAAGACTCCACAGAAAAAAAAAAAAACTGATCCGTATCAAACCAACCGGACAGGATCAAAAAAGACAAATAAATCTATCTTTTTAAAAATTTTAAAATCCGAATCTCATTTGACCATGCGGATCAAACAACACCATGCTTTAAAAAAGCCGCAATGCACGGGAAACACCGCACTCTGAGAAAAATCCGTACAAAATAAATATGAATATACAAAAAAATAAAACATTTGCCAAAAAGAAATTGATATTTTCAGCAAAAAAAAAATTCCAATTTTTTTTCCTTGATTGTTATTATTATTATTATTATTATATTTTTTCCCTGGGCTAGAGAATACTCGAGAGAAATAGGGCGGATACGCTCAAATACAGAGAAGCTCAACATGATGGGAACTAGAGCGTATAAAAGTGAAGTAAAAAAATATATATATATATATACGCTCTCAAGAAAGATTAAGGGGGCGATGAGGCGTAATTTTGGTACGTCTTCTGATCGAGAAATTGAATTTTCTTACATTTTTCTTTCTTCTCTTCTCCTCCGTCAACACGCCTAATTTATTTTCTCGACTGGAAACTCCTCAAAAAAAAAACCCCAAAAATAGGTATTAAATGAGATAAAATAAATAAATTATTATGATTAACGTCACGGTTATGATAAATGAATGAGAAAATTCCTGTAACCGTGATGAAAATTACTTTTAAAAAAATCCATTGTTATTGAGAAAGAATTAGAAAATATATATTAGAATATAATTTTTCGGACGACAAAGGGAAAATACATTATTATTGATGATATCTATGATGTTTATTTCTATGTGAATGACATTTTTTTTTTATGGTTTGTCCGACTGGGTTTATTATTACTCAGCTCGAAGAATGTGATTTATTATGTGCAGCGTATCGGATTATTTTAGAAATGTACGATTTAGCAAATTATAGCCACAAATTCTGAACATGGGTGCATGAAATAATTTTATAATCTGAATATAATTGTACAAAATTGTTTCTTCAATCTGACCGTTGTGATATACGGAGTATTTAAAAACTCTGATAATCGGTGCACGCACGCTGACAGTTTTCCGCATTTTGTCCGTCCATGTTCATCGAAAATTATTGCGTTGCTCAGCATTGTCACTCAAAACACTTAAATCGTCGTCGTCCCCGTTCCTCCATATAATAATGAAACGGTAATAAGAACTTGCGCTGCAAATCCACAATCAGTTCACCGTTGTAAACCGTGTATGTGGACCTGCTGCACTCTGTCGTTGCTGGATTTGTGACTCGCATGCAAAGTGTTATCCCCTGTGGTGGTGGTGGAACTCATACTGCTGTAAAAACGATTTGGAGGCACTCTGTTAGTCATTCACGTATCTTTTCATTAAGTTGTGTGTGTCAGCGCTTCCTATCGGCTGTATTTTTAGTTTTTTTTTTTTTTCCTGGCTTAGAAAAATTCCCGTGACCTAACGATGCTAACCATGCAAACCGTTTTAGTTTCGGTTATTTTCCGGTTTTTATGAATTTTTAAAGTTTCTACGTACTTTTTGCTCACCCTGTATATATATATAGTAGTTTCAATTTTCAATTTCAAAAATGCTCAAAAGACGTTTAAAAATTACCCTGTACCAGTTCTGAGAGTGAAATCACAACTTCTCACGGAATAATAAATCAAAATTTTTATAGTTTCCTTCTCCTCTAATTTCCAAATAGAAAGTTGTTGCCCTGTTTGATCATTTCTGTCGCACACGAGGGCTAATTAGACCGTGACCTACAATTTATTGCCGATTCCTAACGGCAGGCTTGTTTTTTATACTCATCGACAGGTTGGTGCACTAACCCTCTTAATGGGGGACTCGTTGTGGTAGCAATAATCTTTCTGTGGTCATATCGCCGTTTCCGTTACACCCCGGTGTCAGGAAAGTTTTCTGACAAGGACGAACCGGGTATCGAACTCGCGACACCTCTAAGCATCCTTTGGTACTTTAGGTGAGTATCTTATCGACCTGGGCTACCGCGCCCTCGTTGCCCTGTATCTGTCAAGGTCAACAGAAAAAAATCCATATTTTTATCTCGAATATTCGCTAATATAATTTGAATTCAGTAATCGGAGAAAAGATATGAAAGGTCAGAAAAATCTAACGGACTCCTTTCCCTCGTGCTTTTTTATGCCGTCCTTTACCAACTTCCCTCCGTTTTTCGAATCCGAGAATATCTCAGCGAATATTGCACTTAGAAACCTGTAATTTGTTTTTGTTGGCCTTAGGAGAGACAAGACAACAATTTCCTAATTGAAAGTTAAAGGACCGGGGTGGGGGGGAGGACTCTCAAAACTGGTTCAGGGTAATTTTTGAATGGCTTTGAATTTGAATCATACCACTACGACGGACGGTTGATGAGATGAAGGCTGCATTAGCACTTCCAGGGGACATCCTTTATATAATTAGTGTTATATTTATATTTCTTATATTTATTCATTTATTATATATTCATAAAATTAGCTTTTTCTGAATAAGACACAGAAGTGTTAAACACATTATGAAAAGGTCGGCAAGTGATCATACATCAATGAAAATGAATCTAAGTAGTCCGGAAAAAATATATACAGGGTGATTCAAAACTCGATGTACAAACTTATAGGAGAGATAGAAAACACAAAACAGAATCACGTAAGAATGTGTGACCGGGAACCCCGGTCTGATCAGCTGGAGAATAAACGAAGATGCAGAAGTGACAAACCAATATAATGGGTGGGGGAAAAACTCTTTATTTAGCGATAGAGCGTGCATAACTGTGGATGGTAAGAACTTTTAGCACTTATTGTGAAACTTAGCGTGTACGCGCACTGTCCTCGTGTAAAGTATCTCTAAATAGTTTTTCCGTTCATTATCGGCTTGTCATTTCCGCATCTCCGCTTATCCTTCAGCTGATCAGGTTGGGGTTTCCAGTCAATGTCATACATTCCTGCGTGATCCTGTTTTTTGTGTTTTGTACCTCCCCTAAAAGTTTGCCCGTTGAGTTTTGAATCACCCTGTATATACATGTATTACAATAATATATATATGATGCGTTTCCCCTCCGCCACTCAGCGGGGACGGATTTAGGAATTAATTCAACTGGATCAAAAATTGTGGCAGCTCCTGACTAAACGACTACCTGACTATATGACGACTATGCAACGACTTTTATAGTGTAATCCCAGCCTAACAAGTTATAACTAAAACTATTTTCGAAAAATTAAAGCGCAAATGAAGAGAGAGTGGCCAACTGAGTGGCTCTGAAGAGTTTCCTGGAACTTTCGCAAGATAGCAACTCTGTGCATGCAAATTAGGGGGGGGGGGTGAATTTCGGGCACTTTCCCCTTATTTATATAAAGTATGCTCTCCTAGCAGTATATTTCACTGAATAACGTCTTATCTCCCTGATTAAGGCAGAACATAATTCAGTAAATGTCGGAAAGAAATGGGAAAAAAAAAAGTTCTTGAACACACGACGAGTGTTCAAACGCCACAAACATGAATGCACGATAATACGTGGGTTGCATTGCGATTCCGTGTTCTAGAAAGGATTACGTTTGTATTGTCAGTTTAACAGTCGGGATGCGCTGGATCATGATTCGTGAGTGCACGTCTGAAATTACGAGCGATGGTTCTACCTCCCACCATTTTGTTGATAACCGACAATGACTTGGAATCATGACATTCGTTTCACTTTCTTTTTTACACATAGCAATATCATGATCGGACCCTAAAGAAAGATTGGGTTATCGTTGTTTTTTGAACGAATCTCACGGGTAAAGATAGGGCAGTAATGACATCCTGTTAGTCGAAAATTGTTCAGGCATTCTGAATGTATCATATCCGATCGAGCTGAATTCCATCAGAACCAAGAGTGCTAACGGAAAATTGTTATGATTATGTCCAATCGGAGAAGCCACTCCTGTGCCCTCCAGTATACGAGCAGAGGCGTACTTATAGGGGTAGGGGTGGTGGTCATTTAGCTGGTTATATTCCAGGATGGCGAGTTCGGAGTGGGAAGCACATTTGAGGAATTAAGTACTCATGAAAATTAGTAGAATAGCAGAAGGGTGGCAAAATTTGTATAAAGCTCGCAACCCGCAAGCGCTAAAAACCATAAATCCCTCTCTGCCTACGTCAGATGAGGTACTAGGTCAATGAGTGACCAAAAGAGTGACCTACAATGGGTGCAAACATGTGAGTGACCAAAACACTGTGCGCAATCGTGTAAATTACAAAGATTAACCCACAGTAGGTACTAGCATGTTAATGACAGAAAGTATAACCTCAACAAAGCGAGGGACCAAGAGAGTGACCTAGAAAGTGTGTGAGCTTGGGAATGATCTGGAGCAGCAGTTCTCAACCGGTGCTCCTTGTGCACTCTCCAGGGGCTCCACGGCCGCTCGAGGAAAATTTAAAAAAAAAATAACTAAATATTTTTAAATAGTAAAAATACATCAGTAACTTTGAATAATTAAAAAAATTGGCCTACGGGGCTCCGCCAGAGAATTCTTTTAATAAAAAGGGCTCCGCGAGTCAAAAAAGGTTGAGAACCGCTGATCTAGAGAATAGTTTTCCGACCTTTTTTGTGCCATCGCCCCCCTTCTTCAGACATTTTTTTTCTCCCATCGCCCCCCAACGCAATCTAACGCATAAGATCATATGTTATACCCGTAGCTTCTACCGCCCCCGGAACATTCCACCGCCTCCCAAGGGGCGTTAATGCCCACGTTGGGAATCACTGATCTATAGAGTGTGAAAGCATCGAAGCGACCGTGACCTAAAGAGCGAGAAACCAAGTCAGCGAGTTATCAAAAGAGTAGGTTTTTGAGTGAGATTTTTTGAGCATAGGAGTGACCGAAAGAGTGACCTAGGGAGTAAATCGTCTATGAAAGGGAAAGCACGCATTCTACGTACTTCTGTGAAAAAGAAAAGGAATCATTCTATGAAATTTTAAAGGGAAAGCAAACCTTTTCTACGAATTTCTAAAGGACAAACAAGACTCCCACGTTTCCCAAGAGGTATGCATGCCTCCTAGGGCAGGCATCTCCATCCCGTTGCTCGCGAGCACCATGATGCTCCCTGAAACGCCCAGAGTGCTCGATGCTTGTGTCCGATTTGGTGCTCGCGAGCACTCTTGATCAACGTTCTAATTAAACACCTTGTACAAATTGCATTCCAAAGTGAATGTAATTTGTATTCACTTGTATACAATCACTTGACTCAGTGAACACTTGAGTACCTCGCTCACTCTCACTATCATTTGCTCGCCTGCTCCCTCACTCCATCATTTCTCTCATTTCCTTACCTGCTCCCTCACTCGATCATTTCCCACATTTGCCCACCTGCTCAATCACTCGATCATTTCTCTCATTTTCCCAAACTGCTCACTAACTCATGACTTAATTGATCAACCACTCACTCACCTACTTACTCATTCACTTGGTCACTCACTTACTCATTCATTTGGTAACTTACTCACTCATTTGGTGACTTGCTCCCTTGTTCATCGACTCACTCACTATGTCACTTCGTCATTTGGCAGTGAATTTTGTGACGGTGAATTATTGTCGGCCGAATTTTTACATCAGTGAATTATTTTATGTTAATCATCAGTGAATTATTATATTGTCTATGAATTTTCCGCACACAAATCCACCCTACGGTTCATTTTTGTGCGCTTTTCCACCAAAAAAAAGTGATGGAATCCTTGAAAGCAAACATTTTTCTATCCAACTACTGCTCAGGTTGTAAACTTAGGGACAGAAAAATTGTCTCAGTGCTGTAATTTTTTTTTTTTTTTTAATTTTCGGTGAAGAAAATTTGTAATAAGTACTAAACAATTTGAGTTGATTAACCAAAACATAGCCTGAGTTAAAACATAGCCTTTTTAAACCTTCGGGAGATAATAATGATTACACTTTAGCACATTTTGATGAGTTTTACACGTCATTCTAGGGTCAGGCAATACGTAACCTGAAGAATGATTTCTTACTCTGATAAGATAATGGATCATGTGCAGAAGTAAAAAGTAGACGTAAAAAAGTTCCAGTCTAAAAAAGAACTAAACCTGAAGTTCGTCCTTCGTTTTCCTGCGAGTTAGGGTTAAAAATCAAAATTAATGTGTCTCTCATGCAAATTAGGAAGTCCTTTTTCCCCTATGCTATATTCATTTTCGCATTTAAAACACGTTGATTCCAAATTTTTCGGAATGACCAGAATCTTCAAAGAGGATTATTGGCCATAATTACCGATATCAAATGGCCGTTGTCACGCAATTCGAATCGACACTTAAGATGGTGATGGTGGTTAAACACCTCTGTAACGTTGAAATGCTCATTATCGTTATTTTTTATTCCTCTCTGAATATTAATAGACATGCTATATACGCGGAGGAATCTCTCAGAGGAAATAAAATAAAGAAAATTTAATTTTCGTTATAAGTAATGAAAATTTTATTGAAATCTATGCGGAGGTCGTATTAAAATTATTCTAAAGGTGATTTTATTTCAAAAATTGGTTGCAGATTATTTTCATTCCCATATTCCACTGGATAGGAAATAAAATTGAATATGCAATGATAATACATAATATATTAAGTAACAAATACGATATCAGTGTTTTCATTAATATAAGAAATTAGAATTGGTTACCGAGTTTTTTAGTTTTTAAATCTTTTTGAAAATATTTGAATGTGTCTTTATGGGAGTTTATGTGGAAATTTTTATCTTTAAAATTAGCATTTTTTTTTTCTACATTTTTGATAATAATTCCAATGTAGAAAACTTTTAGAATTTAGATAAAATCTATTTTGAATTTTTTTTTAATCTGTTAAAATTTTTTTGCTCAATCAAATTTTTTTCTAAAATTCAATTTTATTTTAATTTTTTTTCCTATCCAATCTACACCTTTCAGTTTCATTGTGCTAATTTTTTTTGTCTATTAGTTTTACTTTTTTTTCATTTTTTTTTCTTCCTTTATTTTTTCATTTTACTTTTCTTTATTGTTTTTATATTTCTGTATCAACTTTTTTTTTCTAAAATTTGTATAAATTTTTTTTCATTTTTTTCAATTTTTATCGATTTCTTAAATTTTTCTCTCAATTTTAATTTTTGTAATTTTTTCTCTTTCATCAGCTCTATTTTTCATTTTCTCTATCGTTTTTGATTTTTTCATTGTTTTTCTCTTTTATTATTTATTTTATTATTTTTTTCTAACCACAATTTTTCCTCTACATCGAATTTATTTCCGTAAAAATCATCCGTTCTGTAAAAAAAAGAAGATAAACATAAAAACCCTATATTTCCATTGCGCATTATTCTATACATTCCCAATACCATAATAATAGCCAAGGTTTTGATTTATCAATGCCACCAATTTAAATCGACTGGCTATTATGGAGCAAAAACCAGAAAAAAGAAGCTATTTTTTGCACGTAAAAATCTGGCTACTATATCCGGTTCTCATAGCCCACATAATCATCTTCCATCTTGCATGGCTATCAGCAGCTTTCCACTTTGTTTGATGGCTTCTGAGAGAACTTGATTGCTCAATTTACGTCAAAAATGTTTTCTTTTCTTCCACCCTCCCTCATATCTTACAAATCACTCGGTAGCTCTTTTTTGTTGAGGCAATGAACGTGCCCCGTTTCCCAGTAAATGAGCTTGACGAAGAAGTCAAGCACTTTCGACCATTATAATGCATGTGCTATTCTTGGAAGATGTACTATGAAGTCAGTTTTAAATGTATTGAAATGGTAGTTCCAATAAAATTTTGTAATCGATATTTCAAAACCATTACTATAAGTTCTGACATTTTCAATCATTGATCAGCATAATCACATCAGGAACGGCACTAACGTAATGATGACAATATCCTAGTCTTTGTTTTCTATACTCGCTATGAGATATGGCAGATATGATAAAGACCAAAACGTTTCCAAAACATTTTTGAGGCTCGACCTCTTTTCGATAAGAATTTTACCCGCAACCGCCCTCTTTTTTAGAGGTCTATACTCTTTTTTGTATAAGAGAAACCCTTTTCTGCAAGAATTCTATCGACAATCCCTTCCATTTATATAAAAATTTTATCGGCGCTCTTTTTTTTTCTGACGAGAATTCTATCGGCACCCCTTTTTTTCTGTAGCGAGAATTTATAAAGCAGACCCCCAGAGTATCTTTGGTGAGAATTTATCGGTGATCTCCCTCCATTTTTTGTAGAAATTTTACCCGCAACCGCCCTTTTTTTTTGACGAGAGCTGCATCAGCAATCCCCCTTTACTGTAGCAACCCCCCTTTTCTCCGACAACAATTTATATAGCATCCCCAAGGTTTATTGGTGGGAATGTTATCGGCAATCTCTCCTCCTTTTTATGAGGTTATTTTACTCTTTTTGATGAGAACTCTATCGACAATCCTCCCACACTATTTTTAAGAATTATATTGGCAATCCCCCCCCCATTTTAGTAAAAATGTTATTGGTACCCCTCTCCTTTTCTCTGGAACAGAATTTTATCAGTAACCCTTTCTACTTTTTTTGTAGGAATTTAATCGCCTCCCAAACCTTTTCTGATGAGAATTCTATCAGCAACTTTTTTTTCTAAGAATTCTATCAGAAAAAAAAACTCTTTTTGTAAGAATTCTACTGTTATTCTCCCCCTCTCAATTTTTCGTAAGAATTTTATCGGTGCCCCCGTTTTTCCGACAAGAACTTTATCGTTATCCCCCCTCCTTCATTTTTCCATAAGAATTTTATCGTTGCCCCCCCCCCTTCATTTTTCCATAAGAATTTTATCGTTATCCCCCTTTTATTTTTCCATAAGAATTCCATCGTTATCCCCCTTTTTTCAAACAAGAATTCTATTGGTAATTCTTCCTATTTTTTCCGACCAGAATTTATACAGAAACAATCCAGATCCTTTTTTGGAGAAAATTTTATGAATGACCTCCCTCCTCCATGCCATAATAAACTTCATTCAAAATAAAACGGGGACTGCACTGGCATCTGCTACCAAATGGTTTCTTTTAATGCAGTATAGTTTCAAACATTAAAATATTAAATCTATGATAACCTCTTTGCTTCAGAGGTACCCACACTCAAATGGCTTTAGTAAATATATCGACAAAAAATTAATTGATTAGTTAATCAATTAAAAAATGTTTTTCAAGAGCATTTTGACATGCAATAAGCACAAATCAATCACAAAAAAAATTTAATATCCAGTTTTTGCCCTTTTGAAGAGATTAAACAACTCAGTTGAAAAGTGAATACATTTTGATATATATTTCTGTTTACGTTGGTTTGATATATAGCCATTTGTGATTTCATATGTTCCTATCTACTTTGCGGAAATGAAAAGGCGTTTTCCTTTTGAAAATTGTTCGTTAAACCCTCCTCCCCCATCTTATGAACATTATTCTCCAGGGATTCGTGACCCACGCTTTGGGAACCACTGATGTGGAGGAGTGGAAAATTGGAATTATTCGAATCGCAATAAATCACAGATCCTCTAACTCCAATTTTTGAAATCAAAACACATCTGTAAAAATTTAATTAAATAAGTGACATTATTAATTGTTTGAGATTTGATTAATTATGCGAGGATATTGTAGTCCTAGTTCTGGGATATTGTAGTCAAGTTCTGGCATATTTCGTCCAAGAGGTTACTGGTATTAAAATCTTTTGCCGCAGTCGCTCTTCGTGAGCTCCGAAATCTTCTTGAGCTTCGGAAATTCGTTTCTGATCTCTCTGAGCCTTATTTCCATTAATTTCGTGCTTCAGGAAAAAGCCTATTATGGAATAGTTTCAGAAATTCGGAAGTTCTCTCATTTCCCTGAGGCAACAAACATCACAGTTTGAAAAAAATAACAATTCCAATATATATTCAAAAAAGATATCTCATAAACACTTTCCTGAGGGTTTTGAATTGTTCATTTATATATAAAATATGGATAGAAGCATACAATTCCTCCATTAAGACCTTTCTAATAGTCTGATAACAGCAACCATTGGCCGGATGTTCCCATACTGGGAGGCCCACCTCCCTGAGGGGTACCAAAATTTTCCAAAAAAAAAAAGGCGCGTGAGAACTCCCGAAATTGTTCAGCTACTAAGTAACTAACTTTTCCTTGAGTACTGATTCAGTATAGATATGGCATAGGGAAGCATTTTGGAAGCTGAGAAAAAGCTCGAGCAGGTTTTTGAAAGTTCAAACGTTACAGCGAAAAGTTGTTCGCAAGACCCCATGTGCACAACTTTCATTGGCAAGATTTGCGAAACCTCTACTTCAGCAAAGCGAACTTTTCGATTATTGATTATTTCCTTAAATATCAATTACGCAGTGATTCTAGCCCTGATAGTACTTTCTATTCGCATCTGTTTTCAAGTCCGAAAATGAATGTTGTTAAAACTTCTCTGTGTGTAAAGCGCATTATAGAAAGCATGGTTTTTTTTTTCCCCGAGTAATTAATGTTTCTTGTAATTTTCGCGAAACCAAAGAGGTCAAGGGCATGGCCGAAAGAATCTATCTCTATCTCATTCACTTTCCTCTTTTCAGGGAAAACTCATATCAAAAGCTCAGATGTTTCTGATGAAATCGTTTACGGGAATTGCAGAGAATTAATTTTTTTGGGATCTTTCTCTTTGCGAGATATGATCGTAGTCGAAATTTGACGAATATTAGGATAAGATAATTTCATTTAATCAATTAAAACACCGACACCAAGCATTTCGGGGCTAAGCTAGCTCGTGAGCCTGAAAAAATAATTGTTATGTTTAATAACCAATATTATAATAATTAGAGCCCGGATTATATGCACTAAAAAAGTAGTAAAATATGCTATAAAAATATGCACTTGAAAATGCACTTGAAATTAGAAAATGTGCATTAAACACTTCAGAATATGCAGTAGAAATCGTGAAAAGTCAAAAATTCCGAAATATGTATAAAAAATGAGAAAATATGCATTAAAAAAATCACCACAAAAAAAAAGCAAATGTGTTTTTAAAATGCATATTTTCTATTTCTTAGTGCATATGTATTTCATTTACAAAAAATAAATATCCCCTCATATATATATACCACATATGCAAATAACTTCTACATATTTTCTATTCAGGCATTTTTTAATTTTCAGTTTGTTGTAGTTGCTCAATAACGGAAATAGCGAAATAGCAGAATGAATTTTGGCACTATTTCTAAAAAAAATTTAATATTTTGACATATCTCTAGAGATAGCCTTACAATAAAACGGTTAATATTCGTAAAATACTTTATAAATATGTATTAATTCACTAAATTTCACCTGCAGGGAAAAACCGATGTTATGAAAATATTATGAACAGTATTTATTTGAAAAATTATAAAAAAAAATGAGTTGGCTTAAATAAACCTTCAAAAATATGCACATATGCTGGAAATCCTTTGATTTTATGAATTTATATGCATTAATGCTAAAGAAGGTCATTATATGCAAATTCATATGCACATATGCATTTTCATATAATTCGGACTTTAATAATAATTAATAATGTTTATCGGTATAAATAATAACGAGAGAGAAAAAGAAGGAAAAAAGAAGTAGTCATATATAAATTATATAATATACAGGGTGTTTCAAAAAGAATCACTAATGTTTTAAAAAAATCATAACTATTCAGCTTTTGATCAGTTTTGATCGAATAATGTCTAGGTAGAAAGAGGGAAAATCTCGAGTTTCACGCAGTTGCTGGCAGATAGCGCTCTCGCTCTCTTCCTTCGGCCACCACTTCAGTGTTTGTCAGGATAGCCTTTTCCCACAGTTGGAAACCGATTCGGATGACTTCATGTTCCAGCAGGACAGGGCGCCACAACACTGGAGCTTGGGCATTCAAGAATTTTCCAACAATCGCATTCTTAAACGATGGATCGGCCGTACGGGACCTGACGATTCAGTTAAACGTCACTGGCCTCCAAGATCGCCAGACCTCACAGTGTGCGATTTCTTGTTGTGGAGGTTTATAAAAGACTACGTTTATGTGCCTCCCCTTCCAGCTACATCATGACTACCGTATAGACATATGCCGTGCATCCTAAGGTGCATCCATATTGAGCACCTTTAATTTAGTTTGTAAAAAACCTTTATGATTATCCATGTAATATAAAATTAATCTTAAAAACGTCCATGTTCAATATTTTTCGTAATATACGCATTATAAATCGGGTGATTCTTTTTGAAACATCCTGTATAAGGAAATAAGTGGCAACAGGAATGGAGTTGATAGACGTTAAAAAAAATCAGCATTTAGCGGAGTATGCAAGATCAAAGAAGATTGCATTACAATGTCAAATTCAAAATTTAAATCTTCTTGAGTTGGCAACCATGATTTTAAATTTATAAAAAAAAAATATGTATGTTCGATTGTTAACTGCAGAAGTAAATCGAATATTTTGGAAGCTAGATACAGTCGAATCCCGTTTTAACGAATAGCGTTATAGTGAAAATCTCATTTTAACGAACACTTTTCTAAGCCTCTAGATAAGTTTACATAGGAGCAATGCAATAACCCTGAATTCCTTTATAACAAAATGTTTTTCTCCGGTCTCTTGGAGTTCGTTATAATGGGAAATCGCTTCCACTGGGCAGCAAGAAGTTTTGGAAACAATTTTTATTTCGCTTTGGTACCTATATAATATGACGTCTAAATTGTATTTCAGATTTAAGTAACTTCGGATTCAGATGGCCAGGCCACTTCTTTTATAAAGCATTTTTAAACACTTATAAACATTCAAATGTTGTAGAGGGGAATTTTTGGAAACTCAATACGAGTTTTTCAAAATGGACTCTAAAAATTCACTCTGAAAAATACCCAAATATTCTAAGGTGCCTACTCTAATGACCAACTTAGCACATACAACCATCTGTCATACTAAGGTATTTTAAGACACCGAAATCGCTAATAGTACTGGAACTAAATAAAATAAATTTTGTTTATCTACATTTAAGTTAAATTTATTATTTTATAACCAGATAATTATAAAGTTAGGATCGTTCTGCAAGACCTTTCAGAGTTACAAAGAGCTAAATCATCAGCAAAAAACTGATTTTCCTTACAAATTAAATTTATATTGGTCATTTATTTGTATGTTAGGAATAAAACCGGTCAAAGTACCGATCCTTGAAGTACACCAAATGTAGTTTTTCTTTTGGAACTAAAAACGAAATTTACTCTCGAACTTTTAACTCTGTTAGAAGGACATTATTTGAACAATTCAAATGTTAAACTACGAACTCCTGCTCATTCAAATTTAGTTAAGATAATACTATGATTCACGGTATCAAAAGCTTTAGCGTCTTCTCTGTAATTTTCACCTTTCTGAATCCAAACTGATTCCAACTATTTTTTGCGAGATGGAATATTAATAGCGAATATTATTTGCTCGTAACGTGGGTAACTTGCAAGAAACACCCGTAAGTCAAGGAATCCCCGAACCAGTTTCTCTGGTATTTCTGTTGCACACGGAATATACACCGAAGCGTGTCAATTAGTCAGTTGGAAACTTGATAAATGGTTAACTTTCTAGAATATTTCTGACTTTTTGCTGCAGCGTTTTCCCGGGCTCTCAAATTCTGTACGCCTCCCTTTGAACTTTCCAAAGTCGCCTTCCTTGAGCTGCTAAAATCTGCAAGCCCATTCCCATGGAATTACTTGGAATCCATTATTTGGAAAGCTCATTAATTTTTACTCTTTTATTTATTTTTAATTCCTGTGCTTCCCATGCCTCTCAACTAAACAAGTACTTCTAGGCAATTTTCGCCAAATATTGTAGATGTTTTTCAAATAAAGATAATTTCCAAATATCGAATTCAAATATTGCCAATTAAGGCAAGAGCACTGAGCTTTATTATGGTGACCATCAAGTCCAAATACGACAACAAAAGATAGTCTGTCTTGAAAGACTTCGTTTGTCAAAGAAGTCTTTCAAACCGAGGCGTCTGGTCTTTTTAATTGAATCAAAACTATTATGAATCTATGCATTCAATTGACGTCATATAATGATTATAATCTAATAATGTCACATTTAAGTAATTTTTTAAAATTAAATTTGAACACACTCCCATCCGCATTCAAATTATCCCCCTTTAACCTTCATGCAGAGGAAGAGACAGAGCATAGTCAAGTAAGCCTTACGCCATAAAATAAAAGCAAAAATTCAAATTAACTTAAAATAAAAGCTAAAAGTCACGCAAAAATTTATGCATGACGGAGCTGGTTCTGTTCTCCTCACTGGTGAATAATAAAATACTATAGATAAAACATATTCTGAATATTAAGAAACACGTAATTTTTTTCCGTTCAAGGTTACAACAATTCCTACAATTGTAAATGTCTCCAATGACAAGGAAGAAAACAAAAAAAGAATCACCTTTTATTGAAAAAATATCGCGAGATTACGCGAGACGGGAACACAAAAACTAAAAGCTCAGGAACAAATAAATGTGACGCGACTAGAGCAATTAATGCTTTGAGGAACTACAGCCCACCCTGTAATAATCTGTTTTTAAGATCTCTTTGAACATCAGATATTCTGGGCAACACCTCGTAATGTTTCTCTTTGGACATGTATATTTATAATTTAATGTATTATCTTCTTATGCATATAATAAAACACTTGACTGTCAAGATTTGGTTGTTCTTGTTGTTGTTTTTTCCCATGTTGTCGCCGCTTTTAACAATGGGACAGCTCCGGAGATGACATAGTGAAGAACAAAAGAGTTTTATGTCTTCATGTGGTAGAAATAATGTGATACGGAAGTACTACTTGATGTATGTCTTTTGTTCTTCCTTTTTTTGGTGTATATAGTGAATGGTTTTTGATACATGAATACTTGACATGTCTCATGCAAAAATGTTTCGCAAAAAAATATATATTCCTTCTGGGGCCGTTCAAGTATTACGTCAGCAATTTTTCAGTCATTTTTTACAACCCCTCCCCCCGTCAGCAAAAGTCTGACCCGCTACCTTGTCAGCAATTTTTCAGCCATTTTTGACCCCCTCCCCCGTCAGCAAAAGTCTGACCCGCTCCCTTCTCAGCAATTTTTCAGCCATTTTTGACCCCCTCTCACTCGTCAGTAAAAGTCTGACCCGCTACCTTGTCAGCAATTTTTCAGCCATTTTTGACCCCCTCCCCTCCGTCAGCAAAACTCTGACCCGCTCCCTTGTCAGCAATTTTTGACCCCCCCCCCCCGTAGCATAATTACGGATCGCTTGAGTGATGCGTGGTACAGTCCCAGAGCACTTAAGTGGCCCGAACGCATTTCTAGATAACTTGAAGGATCCACGAAACATTAAGAGATCACTAAACTCGCTTTCTAGGAGACTTATCAATAGGGAAATTGTTAGTTCAGGATGCCATTGAGAATATTTCATATCTTCATAAAGGGTGGTTGATGAAGTAAGCATCATGCAAACCCCCCCCCCTCCCCCCCCCCCCGTCATCAAAAGTTAAAGTCAGAAAATCGGAAACTCCCACCATCGATGCTGACGTAATACTTGAATGACCCCTCTTATCTGAGTAGAACTCTCTCTCTCGACATTCATCAACTGAAAAAAACTCCCACCGTTCATATCATGAATCGCGGGCCAATTGTGGTCCTCGGAGTTGTCTGATGTGGCCCGCGACAAATAACCAAACCACTCAAGTGGCCATTCCACTTTTATAGATTGGTTCGCTGCATTTTTCCAGATAATTTAAGCTGCCAACGTTATATATCCAGAGAACTTTCTCAATTTTGCAGAATAACGAGTGACCCTATGACACACACCTCCAGCTCACTTAAGTGGCTCGTGGTACATTTACAGATTACTTGAGTGGCTGGCGGCAGATTTCCTGATAACTCCAGTAGCAGGCGGTACGCCGACTACTTACACTCACTTAAGCGGACCACGACATTTTTATAGATCACTTAAGTGGCTATTGGTATATTTCCAGATCGCTTAAATCACCAGTGGCACATCTCCAGATCACCTTAGAGGCATGGGGCCCCATCTGCAGTAACTCAAGTAGCACGCGACACGTTTCAAACTAATTAAGTAAAAAAAAAAAATGGCCCCGCATTCTCTGAAAGTTTGGGCACCCTCGTTTTACAAGATTCATTGAAAGACTGGTTATTTGTGGAGATTACAAGAAAACTCATCACTGCCCCCACGGGGACTCGAACCCCGGTCTCTCGCTTGCCGGACGAGTGCTCTACCATCTAAGCCAGTGTTTCCCAAAGTGGGCAATATCGCCCCCCTGGTGGGCGATTGAATGGTCCAGGGGGGCGATAAAAGCTTCAGGTTTAACATAGGATCCTATGAGTTCGCTTGAGTAGGGGGGCGATGAGATAGAAAAAAAATTCTGAAGAAGGGGGCGATGGAACAAAAAGTTTGTAAAACTACGATCTAAGCTATGGAAGCAGATAGAATAAGTGACCGGGGTTCGAGTCCCCGTGGGGGCAGTGATGAGTTTTCTTGTAATCACAAATAACCAGTCTCAATGAATCTTGTATTAACAAGTGGAGAGGATATTTCTATACCCTCGTTTTATATCGTCGTTTTTACATTACATAATAGTCTGCGAATTATTATCCCTACAATGATTCCATTGATGTCTACAATAAATATACAGTGAAACTCCGTTACAACGTTATCGAATATTTCATCAAATTCGGACAATTAACCCTTTCGGAATCAAACCATTCATTTTTTGGAATTTTCGAGATATTTTTGCATTTCTGATACTGGCAAAAATGCCTTAAAAACATAAATGTCATCAATTGTTTTTTCATGTTCAATTTTTTTTTTGAAGAAATAATTCATTTCGTTAATTTTTTTTGCAAGATCATGCATGGTATATTCATCTTCACGTGCAAATTTTTTTTAGAATTTTATTGCAAAGTTTTATGTAATACAAACATCCAAATTTGTTATGGTCATCCTTTTTCCTCAGCCACCTCGTAGAGCATTTTGCCTGCCGTGGCCTTGTATTTGTATAATAAATCACGCTTTTTCCAAACGCACTTCTCTTAGAAGCCATCTCAAAATACCCATGAAAGTCCTACTTTAAGTGCCGCCCTCTGATGAAAGCTTGCAAAGTTCATGTTCGCCATATTTCTAACACAAAACTTACACAATCGTTTATGTCGAATATACAAGCTGTCCTCAAAGTGCCGATGCGGCCTTTATGTCATAAACCGTTCGTCGTAGAATTATGGGTTTTAATTTAAAAAATGCTCAAAATGTCTTCAGAAATCACTATGTGCCAGTTTCAAGAGTGAAAATATAGTGTGCAAGAAAATTATAAAAAAACCTAAATTTTTACATGGTACCCTTGACTTCTAACTTTCAATCAGAAAGTTGTTACCCTATCTCTCCTGAGGCCAACAAAAAAACTTCCACGTTTTTCCAAGTGCAATATTCGCTAAGACATTTGAATTCAAAAAACCGGAGAGAAAAATTATGAAGGAACAGCAGATAAAAACTAACAAACACGTCTAAATACGTCATTACATATTTCAGTGGTTCAGACCTCTTTTCGATTTTTTTTGTTTTGAAATTCAATCGTCTTTCTATGTGAAGTAGTCATTATCTAGAAATGGTCTACGGGTCCAGCAAAAAGTTCGGAAGACCACATTTGGCCCGTGTGCCATAGGTCGAAGTCCCCTGATATAAGCAGTCTCATACATACAATATCGGTAATCTCAAATCACAAGACTGATATATATCAGATATCCTATTATAGGATATGGAATAAATTCACGAAATTCCTCTCGGATTGTAATCAGGGATCCTATGAGATCCTCTGATTATAATCAGATATATCCATATCCTATAAGAGATATAAGATATCTTATAAGAGATATATACATTACATATAGAGTATATCACTATTTAATTAATTAATATTACTATACTAATATTATAAATACATTCACACAAAATTCCTCTCAGAGATCTTATAAGATCATCTGATTATAATCAGATATCCTATAAGAGATAACTTATTGGACATGGAATACATTCACAAAATTCCTCTCAGATTATAATCAGAGATCCTATAAGATCCTCTGATAGTATATGTAATCAGATATCCTATAATATATATATTCACAAAATCCTCTCAGATTATAATCAGAGATCCTATAAGATCCTCTGATATTATATATAATCAGATATCCTATAATATATATATTCACAAAATCCTCTCAGATTATAATCAGAGATCCTATAAGATCCTCTGATATTATATATAATCAGATATCCTATAAGATCCTCTGATATTATATATAATCAGATATCCTATAAGATCCTCTGATATTATATATAATCAGATATCCTATAAGATCCTCTGATATTATATATAATCAGATATCCTATAATATATATATTCACTAAATTCCCCTCTGATTATAATCAGAGATCGTGTAAGAGATCTCTTATAGGATACGGGATACATTCACAGCGCTGATGAAGTTTTGAGGGTATTATGATCATGCTAACTTGTGATTCTTCACGAAGTCGGCTTCAGAATTTTCTTCAAAAAAAATTTAAAAACATTTTAAGTTGCTCTGAAGCTGATTAAAATTTTATCTAGGGTCTGTCTCAACGGATAATATTAATTATTTTGTTTCTTTTCAAAACGAGTACGTTTTGGCTTTCTTCTTTTCTTTCAAACCGAGCACAAAATGTACTGGTTCAGCAAAAAAAATTGTTATTAATATTACCCGTTGAGATAGACCCTAGATGATATTTTAATTAACTTTAGAACAGTTTAAAATATGTTTTCACATTACCCTTTATGGAAAAAAAATTCTCAAACCGGGTTCAGGAAGAATCACAAGCTTAGCATGATTATAATACCCTCAAAAGCTTCATCAGTACTGTGAATGAGTGTGAATGTATTCCATATCCTACCTATAAGATACCTGCTATAATCAGAGAGGAATGCATGAAATATCTCTTATTTATGGATACAAATGCTTCAATTTTGCACTTAATTTTTTAGTAGGTATTTGCTCTCGTACGAGTCGATATGAATGTACTCGATCTTCAACGAATTAATCCGAATGTACAGGGTGTCCTGCAAGTGCTAATGCGACCTTTATCTCGTTAGCCGTCCGACTAAGCGGTATAGATTAAATTAAAAGGAAATGATCGAAAGCTGTTCAAAAATTACCCTATACTAGTTTTGAGAGTGAAAATACAGTGTGTAACAAAAGAAAAAAATCTAAATTTTTATACTACCCTCGTCCTCTAATTTCCAATTAAGAAGTTGTTGCCCTGTCTCTCTTGAGGTCAACAAAACAGATCCCGTTGTTTTTAACTACAATATTCGCAGAGATATTTGAATTTAAAAATCTCTGAGAAAAGTTGGGGAAGGACAGCATGAATGTGAGGAAAGGACCCAAAACAGTTTTTCAGGCCTATGTCAGGGGTTCTTAACCTTTGTCAGTAATGACCTAAAATCAACAAAAGAAGCAGCTTCGCGACCCATGGGATTGTTTGTTTTCGAAATCAGCGAAACCAATGACGCAATAAATGCATTCATAACAGGACTGTAAGCGGGTTCTTACGACCCATCTCAAAAACTTCTGCGAATCTTGGGTTATGCAATATACTCAATAGTCGCATATTGTATATTGTAAAAGTGATAATTTTTTAGTAGTTATCAAATTTACCAACGACGCTTGCGTACCATGCATAATAAATCACCGGTAAAAGTCGTAAATTTAGGGGAACCTCAAACTTACCAAAATGCTTGGAAGTATGCAATTAATATCCTAAGTTATATATATTAACATAAATCAGGTTATTATGCATAATAATCGTTATTATCACATTTACCGTAACACATACGACGTACATTATTACTGCAAATTCTAGTTGGGTTTAGTTTGTGTTTTTTTTTAATAAATAAATAAACAAATCAAATGAAAAAATTATAGAAAACATTTTTTCACAGCGACATCTCATTTTCTTTACGTTCCCACACGATTAAAAACAAAAAATATGGAGAAATTGGAGAAAAAAAAAAAAGACAACAACATCATCGATTTCAGGAAAATATGTAACAAAGAACAGGAAACAATTCAGAAAATTCTAGACTCGAGAAAAAACAAAACATCGTATTTAGAAGGAAAAATCCACCTTTTCCACAAAAATACAAAAAATAAGACAATATACGGTTATTGAACGTTCACTTGACCGTAAAAAAAACCGCAAAAAAAAAACTAGTGAAATTAACACATTAGCCAAAAAAACAAAGAAAAGATCTCAACGAAAATTCGAGCAAAAAAAAAAAAACCAGAAAAGCATAAAATTCCAGACGAAACCAGCGGCGCACCTTACAATATAATAATAATAATAATAATAAATTCGCGAAAAATACCTGTCGCTGCCATCTCCGTAACATGACCTATATTCCATGACCTTGAAAAAAAATATATATCCTAGAATAAAATAACCAAAAAAGAATCCTGCATATCCTTTTCTTTCCACCTCTTTTATTCCCAAAGCGAATTACCTACAGAGAGAGAGAGAGAGAGAGAGAACACACCAACCATTTCGCTCTACGTAATAAAGCGCGACGTATTTAAAGCAGGATTTGCAAAAGAGAGAATGTCATTAACGTCACTATTTTTTTTTTTCTTCTTCTTCTTACACTACCATCACTATATTATTATTATTCAACGCATGTTCAACATGTGTCGTAGAGAGAGAGAAGGAGAGACGAGTTTTTTTTTTTTTGTGTGTGAATTTCTTTTCCTTTCCTCTCATTTGAGATGCCGGATCTTTGTTGAAATTAGTTCATTGGAAAGTCACGATGGTTGTCTTCGAGACTATACCGGCAAGGAAATCGACGATTATTTATTATTATTGTTATTATTATTTTCGATTTAAAGAGTCCTTAACATAGAGAGCTCTAGATGCATTCATTTCAACGTAATGATGATTTTGCGGAACTACGCAGGTGTGCAAGGTCGGTCTGGAAATTTCCATGTAGAAGCTGTGTCATCTCCGTTTTTGATGATTTGTTAGTAAGAGGTAGAAATGGCGATTTTTTTTTTTGTTGATATCGATTTACAAAGAGTAAAAATTGAGTGTATTATATAATTTTGAAAGCTTTCTTTCCCACCTGATTGCTTTTAAAATCTGTAACGGCATATTCATAGAATATATTTTGAGAGTTATCCTTGAAGAAGTGGAATCCTGCGTGATTGTCTCGAGCTCGAAAGATTAGAGGAGAATAATTTCAGAATCAATGAAGAATATGTAAAAGGCTTGATTTTTCAGATGTAACGAAATATGTTTTAGAATAAATGAAAAATATTGCGGAATGAATGAAAAATATATCAGAATGAATGAAAAACATTTCAGAATGAATGAAAAATATTTCAGAATGAATGAAAAATATTTCAGAATGAATGAAAAATATTTCAGAATGAATGAAAAATATTTCAGAATGAATAAAAAATATTTCTGAATAAATGGAAAATGTTTCTGAGTTAAGAAAAAATAATTTGAAGCATTATTTATAAATCAGAATCCAGAAAATGAATTTGAAGCATTATTGATGAATCAGAATCCAGAAAACAAGTTTGAAGCATTATTGATGAATCAGGATCCAGAAAATAATGTGAAGCATTATATTGATAAATCAGAATCAAGAAAAATGATGTGAAGCATTATTTATAAATCAGAATCCAGAAAATAAGTTTGAAGCATTATTGATAAATCAGAATCCAGAAAGTAATGTGAAGCATTATTGATAAATCAGAATCCAGAAAGTAATGTGAAGCATTATTGATAAATCAGAATTCAGAAAATAATGTGAAGCATTATTGATAAATCAGAATCCATAAAGTAATGTGAAGCATTATTGATAAATCAGAATTCAGAAAAATAATGGGAAGCATTATTGATAAATCAGAATCCATAAAGTAATGTGAAGCATTATTGATAAATCAGAATTCAGAAAAATAATGTGAAGCATTATTGATAAATCAGAATTCAGAAAAATAATGTGAAGCATTATTGATAAATCAGAATTCAGAAAAATAATGTGAAGCATTATTGATAAATCAGAATTCAGAAAATAATGTGAAGCATTATTGATAAATCAGAATTCAGAAAAAATTGTGAAGCATTATTGATAAATCAGAATTCAGAAAAATAATGTGAAGCATTATTAATAAATCAGAATCCAGAAAATATTGTGAAGCATTAGTGATAAATCAGAATTCAGAAAAATAATGTGAAGCATTATTGATAAATCAAAATGCAGAAAAATAATGTGAAGCATTATTGATAAATCAGAATTCAGAAAAATAATGTGAAGCATTATTGATAAATCAGAATTCAGAAAAATATTGTGAAGCACTATTGATAAATCAGAATTCAGAAAAATATTGTGAAGCACTATTGATAAATCAGAATTCAGAAAAATATTGTGAAGCACTATTGATAAATCAGAATTCAGAAAAATAATGTGGAGCATTATTGATAAATCAGAATTCAGAAAAATAATGTGGAGCATTATTGATAAATCAGAATTCAGAAAAATATTGTGAAGCACTATTGATAAATCAGAATTCAGAAAAATATTGTGAAGCACTATTGATAAATCAGAATTCAGAAAAATAATGTGAAGCACTATTGATAAATCAGAATTCAGAAAAATATTGTGAAGCACTATTGATAAATCAGAATTCAGAAAAATATTGTGAAGCACTATTGATAAATCAGAATTCAGAAAAATATTGTGGAGCACTATTGATAAATCAGAATTCAGAAAAATATTGTGAAGCACTATTGATAAATCAGAATTCAGAAAAATATTGTGAAGCACTATTGATAAATCAGAATTCAGAAAAATAATGTGAAGCACTATTGATAAATCAGAATTCAGAAAAATATTGTGAAGCACTATTGATAAATCAGAATTCAGAAAAATATTGTGAAGCACTATTGATAAATCAGAATTCAGAAAAATAATGTGAAGCACTATTGATAAATCAGAATTCAGAAAAATATTGTGAAGCACTATTGATAAATCAGAATTCAGAAAAATATTGTGAAGCACTATTGATAAATCAGAATTCAGAAAAATATTGTGAAGCACTATTGATAAATCAGAATTCAGAAAAATAATGTGAAGCACTATTGATAAATCAGAATTCAGAAAAATATTGTGAAGCACTATTGATAAATCAGAATTCAGAAAAATATTGTGAAGCACTATTGATAAATCAGAATTCAGAAAAATATTGTGAAGCACTATTGATAAATCAGAATTCAGAAAAATATTGTGAAGCACTATTGATAAATCAGAATTCAGAAAAATATTGTGAAGCATTATTGATAAATCAGAATCCAGAAAATAATTTTAAGCATTAATCGGATAAATCCAAATCCAGAAAAAAAATGAAGCAATTAATTGATAAATCTGAATTCAGAAAAATAATTTAACGTATTGTTATATTTTTAATATTGGAAACTTACTCCCACCCCCAAGATTACTTTTAAAATCTGTAACGACATGTTCATAGAATATATTTTGAGAGCTATCCTTGAAGAAGTCGAATCCTGCGTAATTGCGTCTAGCTCAAAAGATTGGAGGAAAATGATTGCAGAATCAATGAATATTGCACAATTCAGAAAAAAAAATTGGGGCATTATTGATAAATCACAAAATTCACAAAAATTAATTTGAAGTATCGTTTATTTAGAAAAAAATAATTTGAAGCATTATTGATAAATCAGAATTCAGAATAATAATTTGAAGCATTACGAATAAATCAGAATGAATGAAAAAATAATAATTCAAATCAATTAGCGTTGAATCAGAGAATTAAGGGGAAAAAATTATTTGAAGCATTAATAATTTATCAAACACCAATGAAAAGTAATTTGACGATTAATCATAATGAAATAAAAATGAGTTGAGATATATTGAAAAAAATTTCAAAATTCAAGCAAAATATTTTATACAATATTTTATACAATAATAAACTGGAAAAAAAAATAATTTGAAACATTAGCGATAAATCAAACTAATGAAAAAATAATTTGAAAAATTAACAACTATTTTTCCGGTTAATATCGATTTGGATGACACGGTAATTTATTATCATTATTATTCTCGATTTAAAGAGTCCTTAACATAAACAGCTCTAGATGCATTCATTTCAATGTAAGATGATTATTTGCGAAACTATGCAAGTCTGTGTGCAAGGTCGGTCCAGAAATTTCCATGTAGAGAAGCTGTGTATCATCTCCATTTTAAATGATTTCTTAGAGGTAAAAAAGGTTTTCCGTGGTTTTTCTTACTGAATAGCGATTCACAAGGAATAGAAATTGGGGATATTATAATAATATTAAAAAGTATTTTTTATTCCTCACCCAAGTCCTTTTAAAATCTATAACGGTGCATTCATTGCATATATTTTGAGAATTATTTACCTTGAAGAAGTGAAATTCTCAATATTTATGTGACGCTCTGAAGATTCGTGGAGAATAATTTCGGAATAAATAAAGATTCGGAATAAGTGAAGCACCACGTAATTTCAAATATGTCAAAATAACTTCAGAAATAACAAGAAATAATTTCAGAAGGGAGAACAGGCATATCTGTTCTTTGTATACAATGAAATGGAAAAAAATAATATTTTCACGTACAAGGTGGGCAAAAAGTCCGTAGGAATTTTAATTATTCGTAAAAACCTTAAAAATAATCGAAATGAAAAACGGTTTGCAGGGTTAGCATTGCTAGGTCACGGGATTTTTTTTTTTTTTTTTTTTGAGAAAAAAATAACTCAAAAAACAGCCGATAGGTGACACTGACGTACACAAGTCAGAGAAAAGAAGCGGAAATTACGAACAGAATGCCTCCAAATCGTTTATTACAGCAGTATGTGTTCCACATGACCACCACCATCCACAGGGGATAACACATCGCAGGCGAGTCAAAAATCCCGCAACGGCAGAGTTCAGCAGGTCCACATACACGGTTTACAACGGTGAACTGATTGTGGATTAGGAGCGCGCAAGTTCTTACAAACATCTCATTTGCATATTTCTATCAAATTCGCTCGTACCAGTGCCACCTATCGGCTGTTTGAGTTTTTTTTTTCCTGTCAAAAAAATCCCCCGTGACCTAGCGATGCTAACCCTGCAAACAATTTTTGATTTCGGTCCTTTTTCCAGTTTTTATTCATTTTTTACGTTTCTACGGACTTTTTGCACGCCCTGTATAATGAAAAGTACTAAAAATTAGAAAAAATAATTCAGAATTAAGGAAAAGCTCTTTGAAATATTAGTGATGAATCAGAATAAATTAAAAGTATTTTTAGATGTAACAAAAAATATTTCAGTAATCATAAGCATTGCAGATGGAAAAGAGTAAGTGGAAAATAATTTCATAATAAAAAATATTTCAGATAAGACTAAAAATACCTCAAAATTAAGGGAAAATAATTGAGGATTCAGGAAAAGTCGTTTCAGATGTAATGAGAAATAAAGAAAAAATAATTAGAAGCATTAGTGATAAATACGAATACTAGGCCACAACCGCCAAAATCATCGACCCCATCGAAAATAATCGACCAATCAACCCATCTAGGTGTCTGAGAAAAAGATGCCCATAACAAGTATGGATGTCACATATTTCTAAATACAGTGACCCAATTAAAAATGCAATTATGGAAACTAAAAACCATGTATAACATGATAAAATATTATGCAATGGCCATAAAAAATGTTTATGGCTGTCTTATTCTAAGTGCGGATAGCTTCTCAATGTACCTAACATGATTATTATTTTGAATCCAAATATCAAAGAAAAATAGTTCCAAAAATAATTCCAAATATCAAAGAAAAATAATTCCAAATATCAAAGAAAAATAATTCCAAATATCAAAGAAAAATAATTCCAAATATCAAAGAAAAATAATTCCAAATATCAAAGAAAAATAATTCCAAATATCAAAGAAAAATAATTCCAAATATCAAAGAAAAATAATTTCAGATATAATGAAAATAATTTCAAATATAATGAAAATAATTTCAAATATAATGAAAATAATTTCAAATATAATGGAAAAAATATCTGATTTTACGGAAAAAACTAGCTATAATACCCGGCGTTGCCCGGGTTTTCTTCAATTTTGGGAGGATTGAAAAAGTGACAAACCATTGTAAAGGCATAGGCATGTCTGAAACGCATTGTTTGAGAACCACGGTAACGAAAGAAAACGTTCCGAAAGTGACTGTTGGGGCCCAGGAGCGATTGTTGCCCGACGGTTTGTTTGCCCAACTCTTACGAACTTTTAAAATAGCCAATCATTCAATCCCGTTCCTGTTTGGTATATATGTAACATTTGGCGACGATCGGTCTAAAATTCTAGATTTATATAAAGGGAAAAAACATACTTCCACATTTATATATAAGATGTCAGATATCATGGAAAAGATTTCAGCATTAAGAAAAAATAATTTCAAGTAACTAGTGGTAAATCAGAATGAGAAAGTAATTTGTATATTAGTGTGTGATAAATCAGAATATATGGAAAGTAATATGAAGTATTTGTAACAAATCAGAATGAAAAGTGATTTTGCCCTCCTCCCGCCACTGGATCTCACAAATTAGAGAGTTGCCCCCGAAATTTTTTTATTAAAACTTCCCGAAATGTAAAAATTAGACGAAATAATTACAATTTGGAGTTTTGCATTAACTGTAAAATGGTCGTTTAGACTAATCCATAATCTCTTCCATTCTCAAATATAGGCCACACTCTATGGGAAGTTGGTGTGACAGGAATATAGAAACAAAAAAAAAAGGCAAAAATTGCTGAGAAAATACATTTGTCTGCTCGTCGATCCTTAGGGCCGATGCATCAAGTGGCATCTAAATGGTTGGATGGACTTCGCCGAAATCAGGAATATGACGTGATCGGGTGTGTGACATATGAAAGTACGCAGCGACCCAGTTTCCGCCGATAGGCATCATTGCGGACCGTTTGCATGCTGTTACGCAATAGAGGATCGTGCCAAGATTTAACAAGTAATCCCATTCCATCCACATTTGCTTAATGGAACATCAGCACGCTTTACTGAAGAAATCCAAATTCAAAAAGAATAAAAATACATTGGAAAATGACGAGATTATGGTTCCAATATGACATCTAGTCAATATCTCGCCAAAATATCGCCGATTCACAACACTACTAATCACCAAGACTGTTAGACCAATGGTCTTAACCTTTTTTCAGCCGCGACCCAAAATCACCAACACGACCAATTTCGCGGCCCATGGCTCTATTTCGGACATAAAAATGCTTAATAAACATTACCTATTAACAAAACTGTTTGGTTTGATATACGGCCGTCTTGAAAGCTCTTGTGACCTAAGTTTGGGTCCCGACCCATAGTTAAACCCCTGTGTTAGACATTCCCAATTATTCAACCCCAATTATCTGACGCACCTTCCCTACAATACTGTCGCGTAAAAGGATTGTTGATAAAGTCCGGTATAATATGGAGAAAAAAAATCATTACAGTTTATTCTTAAATTTGTATTATAGTCAAAACCCACTATAACGAACCACTGAATTTAATGTAAGAAATTGTCGGCCTTTATAAGATCAAATATAGCGAACCAAATCTTTGCTCGCTTCAAGTTCGTAACAACGGGGTTTGACTGAACGAGTATTGTTATTTTATTTTTGCTTATAAATATGCTACTCATGTTATTATAGTTGGTTGTAGTTAAATCCGGAGATAACGAAATTAAAGCAACCTAGAATTTTGTTCCTCCTTATACGGAAGTGATGTGATCTAATCAAATGTAAAACGGAAAACCCGTTTTACACGCACTTAACGCTGTTTTTTTCCCAAAAATTTCCTCCGGTTTTTTTGAATTCGAATGCCTCAGTTAATATTGCATTTAGGAACACGAAAAAAATTTTTGCTGGCATCAGTAGAGACAGCGTAATAACGTTATAACTGGGTTTTGTGCACAGGGGGACTGTAGGAAAAATATTTTTTATATTTTAATAACTTGAAACATGAATGGCATATCTGTATACTACACGTTATTTGGAAACTTTTCCTAATTGCAAGTATACCTCTAGGATCAACAGTTCACCAGTAAAATGTCATACTGTCTTGTTTACTACGCACCCTGTACATGAATGATACAGATTGTCCAACAATCGACTGACGGTTTTGAAAATGTTAAAAGCAGGAAAACGGTTACGCATAAATGTGTAGTCAGGGATTTCAGATACATCATTCAGGTTGCAAGGGGGTTGTACAGTTATTAAAACAAAAAATTAGCTTTTTATACGGGGAAATTTGAAAGCTGTTGCTCTGCGTTTCCTGATGCCAACAAAAAATTTTCATGTTTCTGAGCGCAATATCCGCACAGGTATCTGAATTCAAAAATCGGCTAAAAGTTGGCAAAGATACGTTATTCGTTAGTTTTTGCTGTTATTTTTCCAACACAAATTCAAATATTTCTGTGAATATTGTACTTGGAAACGTGAATTTTTTTTTCGTTGGCATCATCATGTCAATCGTTTTGTTTGCATTTTTGTATTTTTTTTCTTTTTGATATTGTCAAAATCGAAATTTAGAGATATTTTTTAAAAATATGTGAAAATCGGTTTCGAAATTTTGCACTTTTTTTCAAATTATGTTGCAATATTTTTATTTGTTGATATGCTAGAGAGAGGGGGAGAGAGAAGAGTAATACTAGTACAACTTAACCGTACATGCACCTCGTACACATTCCTTTACGGAATGTGCGTCTACGCGTTGTGAATCTGACACGAAGGTTGTTTCTGTGCAATGCTTGTCATGTGTAATGTGCTGTCATCTGCCATTAATTTTTCTAGGCCGGTTGCTCTCTGTGGCGAGACTGATTAAAGGGGAAATCAGTTAGTATTTGCACTCCAATGTTGGGAACAGCAGAAACCAAATTCAGCCGACCACTATCGTGGCGACGGTTGTGCTCGAATCCGCCACAGTGTCCAGCGAGAAGTATCGAAACTAAGAAAAATAGAACGTCGTGATTAGTACTTTTTGAACGTATTACTCATAAAAAAATTTTAAAAAAATCTAAATTATAAAAAATGTTTCACTGTTGAGGTGTTTCTTTCCGTTTCTTGCAAGAGGAATTGTGTGCACGTGTAACATAATTCAAGGGGGTGAACGTCTCTAGAGAATAAGTGTTTCGGAAAGTAGGTGTCAACCATTTATAACAGCAACACCAATCATAAATCATTCCATCAGCATGTGTGGAATTATAATTGCTCGCCCAAAATGTGTTTTTTGTTGCTGCTGCTGCTGCTTTTTTTTTTCCTTGCGTCGGTTGATAAATTGGTACATCTAGGCACAGCATCACATTCACACCCACTGCTGCAGGAATCCAATACGGTATAATGACCGCATAACTTAGAACGGGAACAAAAGGAAAAATGGTGGAAAGAAAAACTATGAATGGATAAGAAAGGAAAATAGTTTCTTTTTCAGCAAAGAAATTGAAATATAAATATTTTTTATGATAAATGTGTGTCGTGGTTGGAATTGCCCTTATTCACAGACTGCGATCACCTATATCGGGGAGTGGAGGGTTCTTAATCAAAGGTCCACGTAGTTCTCGGTACTCCCTGGGTACCCGTCAGGAAGTCCGTGAACTGTGATGAGAAAATGATGAACTCGTAATTTCATTTAATACTGGCTATAATACAAGGCGCTGCCCGGGTTTTCTTCAATTACTGGGAGGATTGAAAAACTGTCGAACCATTCTAAATTAATAAACATAATACTCGCAGCATCAAAGCAGTGGCAAACCATTGTAAAGGCATATCCGTGCCTCAAACGCATTTGCTAGGGAACCACGGTAACCAAAGTAAACATTCCGAAAGTGATTGTTGAGGTCCAGGAACCATTGTTGCCCGACAGTTTTTTGCTTTTCGGCATTTCCCGGCTCTAACAAACTTTTAAAGCAGCCTATCATTTAATCCGGGTCCTGTTTGGTGTTTATATGCAAAATTTGGCGACACACACATACCGACAGAAAATCAATTTTATATGTATAGATATACTGAATGTTATTCTCTCTGAAAAGGGGTCCGCGGCCTTTATTTTGTCGGAACAAGAAGTCCGTGGCCTTCATTTTGTTAGTACTATGGATCCGTTGCTACCTTATTTGAAGGTATAAGGGCCTGTTAAGTTCGCTCGAATGTAACAGATGTGTTTATTGGTTACATTTTTCAAGTTTTGTAAAATACTTTTTATCAAAGTTTTATAGTGTAATACCAGCCTAAAAGGTGGTTATCATGAGAATGATGTCAGTGAAGTGCTAAACATGCAGTTCGCTCAAGGGTTGCGCTCATTTCCATCCAACCAACTCACCCAGTGATCTTTTTCTTTTGCAAAGTGTGTATGGTGACTCTAAGGGGCGTAGCCAAACTTTGTCTTAGGCGTCGTAACGAACCGAGAATATTGATGTCGCACGTGGTGGGTTCGAATCAAACTATACTCAAATGTTCCTCCCGTTACCTGCTGCTTGCTTGCTCTAGTGGTCATTCATGAATGAATTTCTTGCTCTTGTGATCAATGGATCAAACATCAATGGGTCTCTTGCCCTATTGGCCATTTATCAATGGATCTCTTGTCCTATTGGCCATTTATTCTTGACTTTCTTACTTCTTTATTACTTTATCAGTGGTTTTCTTGCTCTAGTAGTCATTTACCAATAGCTCCCTCAGTGGTTATTTAACAATGACTTTCTTGCGCTAGTGGTCATTTAACAGGGGCTTTACTTGTTCTCGTGGTCATTTATAAATGATTCCCTTTCCCTTGTGGTCACTTATCAATGACTCCCTTGCTCTACTTGTCCTTTATAAATGACATTCTGAGCCTAGTGATCATTCATCAGTAGCTTTTCACTTTAGTGGTCATTTGTTAATGGTTTTTTGCTTTAGTGGTCATTTGTTAATGGTTTTTCGCTTTAGTGGTCATTTGTTAATGACTTTTCGCTTTAGTAGTCATTTTGTAATGGCGTGGTCATTTGTTAATGGCTTTTCGATTTATTGGTCATTTGTCAATGACTTTTCGCTTTAGTGGTCATTTGTAATGCCTTTTCGCTTTAGTGGTCATTTATCAATAGCTTTCTTGCTCAAATGGTCATGTATCAATGTCTTCCTCACCCTAGTGGTCATTTGTCAATAGATTTCTTCCTTTTGTGGTGAATTATCCATGTTTCTTTTGCCTATTTTATTCATTTCCCTATTCAGCAAAATTTTTCATGTTCTAGTGGTTATTTATCAATAGCTTTCTGGCTCTAGTGGTCATTCATCAATGGCCTTCTTACTCTAGTGCTCAGCTATCAATGTCTTGCTCTCGTGGTCATCGATACTATCATCGGTCAATGATGACCAACGATAAAATAAAAAGTTCCTAAGAAAGCCTGCGAGTGATAAAAGATAATATTTTCTCCACACAAATTTAATACCGTTAGAGAGAAAAACTGGACGATATTATTTTCCTCGGCAATTGCCTATGACTCGAAGGAAATAACTTCTTTGCCGCTCCTTATGATGTGAGCAAGGTTGTCATATTTTGGCGACTTCTAAAATGGAGTAATGCACAAATCACCCGAATACGTGGGTTGCGAACCATGTGTCCCATAGCAATTGTTTGTCTTCACGTACACCCCGTCTTATTTCATAGATTTCTGGGGCACCCAGTATACGTACCTTGAAAAGCAATACCCTGTAGGAAGATGTTTAAAACTTCGCAATTGCTCATAAATGTGGCTTATTTCGTAAAATAAACACGTTTTTTTGCCAATTTGAAAGAAATTCTGATTTTTATTTTAACAAGTGACAGCTGTGCTAGCGGATACGCCGCCAAAAAAATAGGAACCAGGAAAAAATATACATATTACGCAAAGAATGCATTTATTTCGGGTTGTTCCAGAACAAACGCATTGTTATCAATCGCAATATTATCAAAGAAATGACATTACACATCTGCTAACGCTATTTGTTATTACATGTTATGCATATGTTATTTCTCGTTTGAACATTCGCGATTTTTGGTTTTACATAATGTACATGTATCAGCAGAAATGAATAGGAAAGAATATTACGCAACTCTTTCTCTTTCATCTCGAAATTTCGAAGTCGGTACTGCCGTTTTAATTAGGGTTACCTGGCCTCCGTATTTTAAATGAGATGTACTGTACGTATATCAATTCTACAAAATAAGCAGACTGTATTTTTTGAAAACGATGTGAAACTTTTATTTTATTATGAATTATAAATTATAATATTTTATGACAGAAAGCAAATGTGAGCTTTGAATTTAGGGAAAAAAATGACTTTGTCCGGTTTTTGTGATATTTCACTTGGTGCAACTTTGTATTAAATAGACGCCGATTAGCGGTTATTCACTAGATGTCCCGTTTTATTTATGTGGTCAGCCGTACTCAGAGACTTGATAGTTTTGAACGCGAGCAATACTGTATCAGCCATTTGTTTCCTCCGATTGTCTCTCTCTCAACTGATGTTTATTTTATGTGTACAAGGTGTCTATAATAAAGTTTTCTCTTCTCTGTGAACTGTTTATAACCTTAACACAGAGTTTTGAGAGCGTCGAAAAAGTTTTGAGAGCAAATAAAAAATTATTCACAACACCCTTCATCACCAGACGGTGGTTTGTCTAGCGAAAGCTAATTACGCGCATGCTAATTAATTGCACCCGTTATCAGTATATTCAAGCATCTTAGGAAGAATAATCATATAATCATTATAAAAAACATATAGAATATTATAAATGACTAGCTATATAATACTCGGCCTGCCCGGGTTTCCGTCAGTTACTGGTAGGGTTGAAAAAGGGACAAAATCATTAATAAAGGCATATATAAACTATACTAACGGGATTAAAGAAATGACAAAACCATTTTAAAGGCATACACATTTACATGTCTACAACCAAAGTAAACATTCCGAAAGTGATTGTTGAGGGCCAGAAAGCATTGTTGCCCTACAGCTTTTTGCCCATTTCGAGCATTGTTGTGATTGCATTGTATATATCTTTGTATAGAATTTTTTTATTTCACGTAATTTTTGTTAAAATAAATAAATTAATTAAATAAATGAATAAAATAAATAAATGGATGAATAAAATAAATAAATGGATGAATAAAATAAATAAAATGGATGAATAAAATAAATAAACTTGTCCAGCTCTTCTCTCTGACAAAAGTAGCCTATCGTTTAAGTCGGGTCCCATTCGGTACATATGCAAAATTTGCCTACGATGAAACTAAAGTTGTAGATTTGTATAGAGAGTGGTCCTCAACCTTTGGAAGCCAGCAGCTCGGTTGATTTCTTTTTTTGTGGGGGGAAGGCCCTGCCATACACACGACTAATAGGGAATAAATGGGGAAAAATTAAACAGTGAATCATTCAATGCCCGATTTGACTGAAGTCAGGGCCCGGTACCAGTGAGAAACACTGGTATAGAGAATACACACACACACACAGAAAATCAATTCTATATACATTCATGAATTTTTCTTTCCTGCAACGTCAATATCTCTTCATGCAGCCGGTTTACCGTTTACGTTGTAGATACCCTTAGGGACCCCAGGAAAATCACTTGTCCCGGGGCCCATGAATATATTAAGACACTCCCAATTTTCCACTTGCAGCCTCGAGAATTATTATTAGAATATTATTGCACTATAAGTAAAAAAAAAGTTCATTAAAAATTAATATATTTTTCAATTAGAATAATCTCATTTCGCTTAAAAAAAAACTAATTTCTCTCATTTTTCTTAATTATCCAAGATTAATTTCATTAACTTTTTTTGCCTACATTTATAAAACTAATTATTAATAATTTCTTTCAAGTCAAATGATTAAAAAAATAACTTTTCACTCTATAATCCATATAATATTTTTTTTTCAACTACAACTCTAATTGAAGAACAGAATGAATTTTTACTGCAAGAAATTTATTTTTTTTGTCATTTATTATGTTACAAAATTTGATTCACATATAATATTGATTATTTTTTTTTTGCTCTTGCCGTAAGGATTATGATAATTGTTGATAATTGCGTTTTTAATCATCTCGATCAACAAGGATTTTAATCAACGGAACATGTTTTGTTTTAATAATGAGGAGAGGAGGACATTTTGGAATTTCTTTTATGGTTCTTTTTTTTTTAATTTCAATTTTATTAAATGATCGAAAATTTTTGTTTGGAATCACTATTTTCTGTCTGGTTTCTCTGTGTATACCAGTGTTTCCCCGAAGTAGACAATATTGCCCCCTGGGGCCGATGGAATAATCCAAGGAGGTGATTGGAGCTATTGGCACAGTAGAACCTCTCGCCAACGGACACTCATGGGACCAAAACTATTGTCCGCTATTGGAGAAGTACGATATACAATACAACCTCGTTTATACGACTTCCACATTTATACGACGTTTAGATTCGGTCGCCATTGGTTCCTATATGTTACTGTGTGTGTGTAAAAGCAATACACCGGTGGTTATGCATAACTATCAATCGTCTCGATAAGGAAAAAATTTGATTAAATTTCACTACATTTAGCACTTTTGCCGGTGATTATGTATGATTCTCAAATAAAGTCTGATAAATATGGAAAAATTCGTGACCTTTCTTCTTTTCATTAAATCCATTAGTTATTTTTACCCGTACATGGTACGTGTACTACACATATTTTGCAACAAAAACTAAATTAAGTAATAAGTGTGAATAATAAATAAACGGTCATAACAACATATTATCAGTTATGTTGGCTTTCTTCACACATAGCAACATGAGCAAATAAAATCGACATTACCATTTGGAATCAGCATCCTGGACCATAGTTATGTTCAGTTAATCAAGTAATCTATGGATTATCATATTTACTTATACAAGCTTGGGATTATACATAATCACTCGATTTATGAACAAAAATTCACAAATTGGAGTTTAAAAAAAAATTAGTTTGTCTAATTTTACTGTCCGCTATCGAGGGTGTCCGCTAACGGGGAATGAAATACATTAAAGCCCTATTCCACGGGACTGGGAATCCGAAAAATGTCCATTAACGGGGCGTGCCCGCTAACGGAGAGTGTCTGTTAAGGGAGGTTCTACTGTATAATATAGCATCTTATGGTTTGAAGGAAGGGTTGTCTCTGTCCTCAAACGCCTTGATTATAAAGTTGTTGCCCTGTCTTTTCTAGGACCAACAAAAAAAATGCTAGTGCAATATTCGCTGCGGTATTACATATATTTCGCAACAAATTGCAATTTGCATTAAATTAAATTAAGTAATAAGTGTGAAGAATAAATAAACGTTCATAACAACGTTATCAGTTATTTATGCTAGCTTTCTTCACGCTTATCAACATCGGCAAACGAAACCGACATCATCATTCGGAATCAGGAGAAAAATTGGGAAAGAACAGCATAAACTAACGGATAGTTTATGCTGTTCTTTCCCAAAATTCTCCGAATTTCGAATTCAAATATCTCAGCAAATATTGCACTAGATAGATTTTTTTTCGTTGGTCTCACGAAAGAAAGGGCAACAAGTTTATAATCAGGTTTTTGAGGAGTGAGTGTGCGTATGAAACGTTAATTTTTATATTTTTCTAACTATACAACCCTTTGCAACATGAATGGCGTATCTGAGTTCTACACGTTATTTCTGTACATTTTCCCTAATTCGAATATAATATTGTAATTTAAGACATATCTTGAACTGGAATAAAACTGGATAAAATTGGAAAGTATACATGCTTCTGAGATCAACGGTTCGCCAGTAAAATCAGGAAAGGAGAGTTAAGGAATCGCCGCTGTATATTTGAGAAGGTTATTTTCAAAAAAGGAAACATTTCCACTTTTTTTTCCCGGAAAAACTTTTTAACGGTTTATGAATCTTTGGGATAAGCTCTGTCAGGTTATTTAAACAGGAATATTTTTGGTAGAAACTGCAATTTATATAAAGTTAGTTGATTTTCTATCAAAAGGGAACATATCCACCTTTTTCATGCACTCTCTTCGATATTTTTCATTTCTCGATAACGGACACCTGTACGATCGAAAATTTTGTCAACTAACGAGGAGTGTCCGTTAATGTATAATGAGATGCATATTGAGTCCCATCGATGTAATTCGAAATTATTGTGTCCGTCAGTGGAGGTGTCCGCTAACGGGAGTGTCCGTTATGTGAGGCTCTACTGTAGAGTTATCGTGTTTCTCATGTTAATCACGAGAGGCGAGTGTAAGGGGTGCCTTCCTGTGCTAAGGTAAAACATTCCGGAATCAGAAGGTGAAAGAAGAAATTTCCAATTTTTCAGGCACGGCCAGCTGAAATTTTGATCTAAAGGTAACAACATTTCCATTAATTCTCTTTCAAAACGGAACATTCCCGAAATTCAAATTCTTATAACTCCCTTGAATACTGATCAAGAAACATAGTATTTAAGGCGGGGTTGGTGCATGAAAATTTTAAAAAAAACAACACATTTTCGAATTTTTCAATTTACAAATACTATAGCATTTCTTACGCGTCACACACACGCCATATGTTATAGTTTTTGTTCTACCTGCACTAAAAGCATTTTTAACATATTTTAATATACACTGCTAGAAGGCGTAATGTTTGCTAATGTTTTCCATTAAAATGCTCTTTGCTCAAAACTGAGTTTTTTTTTGTGAGATAAACGAACATTTTTCCAAACAGCACTCGTTCAAATGTCTTGAAACTTTGTGTGTGTCTCAACACTGTGGTGTTACGTACTACATAAACCAGAAGATTTAGGGGTCCTGGAGAAGAAATAGGGGTAAATTTTGAAAAGGTTGTACGTTGTTGAAGTTAGTATTCGAGAAAAAAATAACAAGCTATTAATATCCCAAATGCTTATGTTAAGTTGTGCAAAAATATCCATAGTATTTGAGAGAAAAAATTGAGTTCCCAAAGTGAATAGAAAATTTCTTAAATGTTCCCTAAAGGAAAGAGAATTTTCACGTAGGAAAGCATGGGGAGCTAAGATCGCGCACCCCCAACCCTTTAAATATTCTTTAGCATTCCTACATGCTAATTTTTTGAGCTATTTACTATTTTTTGTAAAGTTTTCTTTGTTCTTTTCAACTATAAATTTAGCAAAACTGGAAATGTTCTTTTTTTGGAAATAAGCTCTTCATTTGGAAAGTGGTACTTCAATGTATTCATTTTAATTGCGATTTTCGAGGTTCTGCTCGCGTCTTCAATAAAGCCCTTTATAAGCAGCACAATTGGAAATAATGGCTTCCAATACGTGTCATTAACAATGGAAATATTATCACCTCAAAAAAAAAAATGTTTGATTTTGTAATAAAAGTAGATTGAAATTATCCACGTTTCTTAACTAGCGTGCTCTTTTCGGTATTAAAATAAGTCCTACATTTGATGTGTGATATCCAAGCTGAAGTTTCAACAGCCAATACGAGAATGCGATGGCAAAATGATAGTGACAATAAGAAAAATAGAGGAAAAAGCTCAGAAACTTGGTTCGTGATGTATACGAGTGTTGTTGCACAGCTACTACTTCTACGATAACCAACGTTTAGTATCCTCTGAGAAGCGTGACATAGTAGTTACGGGCGCTTGTTATCAAGAACATCGGACACAGTTCTGGCGCTGTCCATTCAGACACTTCGTTATCTTTTCTTTTATTCCCACCGATTTCATTCCTTCAGAATTTTCTGCTCGTCAATGACGTAAGACGTACAAAAGAAAAGAAAATCTCGCCTTTTTTGCGATATATATGATCGTAATTTACGGATATATATATATATATCATGTTAAGAAATAATTGTGAATGATGTAATAATTTTTCATTCTGAATCCCAATCTATAACCATAAAATTAAATAATACAGTGAAACATCGGTATAACAGTACTCTGCAGACCAGAAAAATTAATCGTTGTATCGAGAGGTAGCAGTATCATCATTCACAGCCCAATAGTATAGTCAGTTGTCATATCATCTGAATCAGCGTTGTTATCTATACAAACGAAATAATATGTCCTGGCTGACTGATTCGTCATCGCCAAGCCTTAACCGCTGAAGCTATAAACATGAAATTCGGTCAGTGATTTTACTTCATGACGTAAAGACTCGCTAAGAAAAGGTTTTCCGAAATCCGACATCTAACAGGGGTTATAAGGGGGTTCAAATGTTTCATGGAAAAATCACGCTGTGCCGAAATCGCTAAAGCTGCAAATATGAAATGTGGTCAGTAGTTTTATTTCATTACGTAAAGACTCACGCTAATAAGGGTTTTTTTTCATTCTGAAATTGGACCTCTAAGGTGGTCATGAGGTTGTTCCAAGGTTACGTAGAGAACTCAGGATGAGTCGAAACCTCCGAAGCTACAAATATTAAATCTGGTGGGTAGTTTCATTTCATGATGAAAAGACTCCCTAAAGAAGGGTTTTTCGAATTTTCACCCCCCCCCCCTCCTAAAGGGGTTTAAATGTTATACATAGCCAGCACGCAGAGCCGATACCGCTGAAACTATAAATGTGAAATTTGGCCAGTATTATATTCTTTATAGTGTAGGCACCCACTAAGACGAGATTTCTACAAATTCTACCCCCCCCCCCCCAAGAAGAAGATCATGATAGGTTCAAATGCTAGATGGGAGAATCCTCGCCGAGTAATTTTGAGAATACCGAATCCACGCGAACGAAGCCGCGTGCAACACAGCTAGTATACCATAAAATGTCTTTTATTATGAAAAAAAAAAGTATTTATTCGCAATAAAAAATTCTAATTGATCAATCGATTGATAAATTTCATTTAGTTGTTTCACACTGTAAAACAGCTCAGAGCACAATACTCTTTTATGTCGTCATCATCAACAACCATTTCCAATCCACTGCTGGATGTGAGGAGGTATCCTCTAAATTTTTCCATTTTGTGCTCTGCCTGATGCATTAGCCGTCCAGTTGACTCCAGCCACTTTCCTGATCTCGTCGATCCATCTTGCGTGGGGACGCCTTCTCGGACGCCTAACACCACGGGGTACTAATCTAGAATACTTGTGTGGATCAACTTTGCCCAAGAATATAAAGAAGACACCAACGAATAAGGCAAATACCCGAAAATACAAAAATCCTAATGCTTTTCAACACCAATGGGTGCCCCCGTCTTTAGAGGAAAATTTAACCACTAGTCACGCTGACCGAGTTTCCCATTTGGGTTGAATACCAAATCTTAACGCTCGGTTGCTCAGCGGAAGAATACGTTTGTTCACTTCAAACGTCATGGTCAGAATGGAGCTGTAAGCCTGCGTGAGATACCAATGCAGCATCCTGATTGGACACTTGCGGAATAGTGCTAAAGAAAGTCGTATTTTCTTATAATTCCCGCTCGAAATAGGGGTGCAGTAGCCCGGTCGATAAGATGCTCGCCTAAAGTACCAAAGGATGTTTAGAGGTGTCGCGAGTTCGATACCCAGTTCGTCCTTGTCAGAAAACTTTCCTGACACAGGGGTGCAACAAAAAACGGCGACTTGACCGCAGCAAAAATTGCTACCGCAGGGAGTCCCCCCCCATCGAGGGGTTAGCGCACCAACCTCTTGATGAGTATAAAAAACAAGCCTGCCGTTCGGAATCGGCAAAAAATTGTAGGTCCCGGTCTAATTAGCCCTCGTGTGCAGAAAATGACCGTGGTGCGACAAAAATGATCAAACCCGCTCGAAATGACAAAAACCATGCTTAAATTCATTTCGAGCGGGAATTATAAGAAAATACGAATAGACCAATCGGATAGCACTATTCCGTAAGCGTCCAATCAGGACACTGCATTAGTATCTCACGCAGGCTCACAGCTTCATTCTGACCACGACGTTTGAAGTGAATAGACGTATTTTTCCGCTGAGCAACCGAGCGTTAAGATTTGGTATTAAACCCAAGTGGGAAACTCAGTCAGCGTGACTAGTGGTTAAATTTTCCTCTGAAGACGGTACCCATTCGTGTTGAAATGCATTAGGACTTTTGTATTTTCGGGTATTTGCCTTATTCGTTGGTGTGTTCTTTATAGAATACTTGTAGGCTTATGTTGCTTTTATGTGCTACCCTGAAAGAGCAGCATCACGGGAACTTCATTTCTATTTTTTACTGACGTAGCGCAATGCTTTGTTAAAACATTTTTTTTTTCAATTCATTTTCCATACAAATTTTTGTATGAAACAAACATTTTTGGGAAATAAAAGATTGAATGAGTGTTCATAGTATTTTTTTTTAAATTTCATTTTATTTTATTAAATAACAGTTACATTCTCAAAAAAATTACACTACCCATGAGGCAAGTGGCTGCTAATTCTGGGGTTATAATAATGAAAAAAAAATGTCCATGTGAAGAACAGATGCCGTGAACAGAAGCAATTGTTTTTCAATAAATAGTTTAAAAATATATGTTTTTCTTAATTCCTTTTGTCACGTGATACATGAGATTTCCCAAAATCATTCTAACCAATTATCTTAATTAAATTAATTTATTTATTTTAATTAAAAATTTAATTAGCTGGAAATTTACATTAATTAACAAAGGAAAATACGCTAAATTATTGCGCAATTTTTTTGAAACTTCCAAAATATGTCATTTAAATAACTACTTATATATATGAAAATTGTGTAATTTAGTCATTAAATGGAGGAGCGGACAAAAATGGGTTGACACTTTCGGACCGCAAAAGGTGCAAAATATCAATGTTATTAACCAGCCTTAAAAGAACAAAAACTAATGAGTAATTTGAAAAAAAAAATTGAAGGTGATTTTGAGTGAAATACACTCATGTCCATAAATTAAGGATAATTCAGAATCACACGGAAATCGAAATCTAAAGTAAAAATTTCACCTGTAGAATTAGTACACACATCTGCAAGAATGATATGCAAATTTCAGGAAGCCACCAGATGATGCCGATAGTACGTCACAATGATGAGAGTGTAAGGGGGGGGGGGTATATAAGGAATGGTGGCAAAGAAGTGAAATTGTTCACAAGAGTTCTGTAAGGCGCTCAGTGCCATAAGCGAATAGTTATGACACAGAGGACGCATGTGGATGATTTTTCACGTGGTAGAATTATCGGCCGTCTGGAATGTGGGCGTACTCAGATGGAAGTATCCGAGGAACTTGGAATTGCCCAAAGTGTCATCTCTAGGCTTTGGCAACGATTCCAAGATAACGGAAATGTCAGTAGACGTTACAGTACAGGTCGCCCCGAGTTACAACGCCGAATGAAGACCGGTATTTGGCAGTAACTGCCAAAAGAAGCAGGCGGATCACAGCATCCGACCTGTCTCGTCAGCTATCTGCAGCCACGGGTACCACAGTTTCAAGGCAAACCGTGTACAGACGTTTGGTCTATATCCTCGCAGGCCTGTCAGATGTGTCCCGCTCACGCCAACTCACTGTCGGCAGTGATAAGCCTGGAGTAGAGAACATGCAATGTGGACATCGTCACAGTGGGCTTGTGTGATGTTTTCCGACGAGTCCAGGTTTAGCTTGCAGTCTGATTCACGTCGGACTTTTATATGGAGAACATCATTGAACGATACCGTTACGGTGGTGCAGCATTGCTCGTTTGGGGTGGAATTATACTGGGTTCCAGAACAGATCTGCATGTTCAAACCGGAACCACGAAAGCCCAAATTTATCGGGACATCATTCTGGAACAACATGTAAGTTTGTATAGAGGTGCCATGTGCGCAGAATTTGTGTTTATGGATGACAACGCCCTTCCTCACCGAGCAAACATCGTAAACGAATGCCTCGAATCTGAGGATATAACCCGTATGGAATGGCCAGCATTCTCGCCTGACTTGAATCCGATAGAGTATGTGTGGGACATGCTTGGCCGACGAGTTGCAGCCCGTCAACCACCTCCTACATGCGTACCGGAACTTCGGAGAGCATTGCTTGCTGAGTGGAGTGATCTTCCCCCAAGATCAGATCGATAATTTGATACTCGGCATGCCTAGGCGTTGTACGGACTGTATTTCATCGCATGGGAGACATACAATGTATTAACCATCATACCAACCATGTAATAGTAAGTTTTTGTAAAGGAGATATTTTTTACAATTGCTCCAGGAAGCAAAAATCGTAGTTTTTATGAATGGCATCATACATACACCATCGTTTTTGTTCTTTATCTATTGTTTAATAAATGGGCTTTATGAATAAGTAACGTTTGTTTTGTTTCTGAACCTTTATTTGCCGGAGCTGGGTTTATCCTCAATTTATGGACATGAGTGTATATAAGATAGCTTTGTGTAGAAGTTGCAAAATCTCCTGAAAAGTTACCGTTATTGAGGATTTTTCGTAGAAAAGGATATCGTTGTTTCGAGAGGATTGTAGATTAGTTGCATATGCAGAGAGATATCCAAATTTTTCCCAACGGAATGTGAGAAAAATCGTTGTAGAAGGATTTATCGCTGTAGCGAGGTTTCACTGTATTTTAATATTTTTCCCCTTGTAATTAATGAATTTTCATGAGTAACTTTAAGAGATATTGGCTGAAGTATTCACACTCATACACTAAAATTTTATTGATACGAATTTTAACGAATATAATTAAAACGATTTTAGGAACTAATTATTCATGTCCGTTCGAGTTCGTAAGAAACGAGCTCCGACTGTATTTGGGAGTGTCTGAATACCTTTGTCATCACAGGAAAGTTCAAAATACAGTCCATATTCATTATGTCTGTGTGAATGCATGGCCTTTTGATGAATACCAGTTCTATTCAAAATAATACACTTTCAAATAATGAATAAATGGAGTTTCGTATAAACTTTATTTCACAAGGACGAGTTTTCTCCCGACGCATCCATTGTCGGCTCGGTCGAAGAATCGCCCATAACTCGAAGAAAGTGTCAAAACACGGCCATTAACGAGCGACAAGACGCTCTACATTCCTGAAACTATCAGAAAACTTTTTGAGCGATGCTCTTCTTAAGAAAATGAGCGTCCAGCTCTTCTCTCTCTCTCTCTCTCTGAAGGAGTTGATTTTCTTAATGTCCGACCGAACTATCATAACATGAATACGAAAAATAAAAATAAAAAGCATGAGAGTATTCCGTGATACCATTTTTGTTTTGTTTTCGTTCTCCCACGATGTACCGTGATTGATGAGCATACAAGTGGTATGATTGATCGTACATCCAAACTACATATAAGTCTATCTCTGGTCTAAGGAAAAACGAGCAGTAAGAGAACTTAACAGGGAGAGCACGTGAGGAGAGTGCGAGCGGTCGTAGTCTGGAAATTTGCTTCTGGATGAAAAATTTCTAAACCCTATGATTTCACCGAGTCGTCGTCTACCAACATGTCTACTTGAAATGGATTGTGCATAAGTCTACCACAAAAAAAAAGGTAAATGCTACAGTATTAGGAAAAAATATAAATCAGAAACCCCTAAAAATATATAAAACAGTGATTACTAAAGTTTTTCCGGGAAAAAACAAATTACTTATAGTGAGAAAGAAAATTCAAGAAAAGGTTTATTCACTGTTTCAGTAAAATATTATCCGACAGAGTGTTATAGATATGTAATTATTGATATTTTATAAGTCTTGATTCATAAGAAACTCGTTTTAGCGAAGGATTCTTAATTAAGAAGTATCTCTCTTTGGATTTTAGTTGATCTATATTTCTGTTGTAAATTTTCTTTGATGTCTATCATACAGGGTGGTCATAAAATACGAGTAACTTTGCCGATATGTAACGAGCCCCTAGCTGCCGCAAAAATTAACGAATGTGGATGAAATTCGAAATATTGATGTTTCAAAGGGTGCGTTCGAGAATGTGAGACAAAAAAATTAAACACTGGCTCTTGCGGTCATGGCCGCAACGAAAAAATTTGGAAAAATTCGAATGGCAACACGCACTTTTATAGATCGAAAAATGATCAGTATAAAAAAAACCTGAATAGCGTACCTGTAGCTCTATAATTCTTGGAATTATTCCTTTCATTGATTCTGAATATTCAATAATTCTGTAATTATTTCTTTCACTGATTCTGAGTATATTCATTAATTCTGTAATTATTTCTTTCATTGATTCTGAGTATAAATTAATTTGTAATTATTTTTTCCATTTATTCTGAGTATTCATTAAATCTGTAATTATTTTTTTCATTGATTCTGAGTATCCATTAATTCTGTAGTTATTTCTTTCATTGATTCTGAGTATATTCATTAATTCTGCAATTATTTTTTCATTTATTCTGAATATTCATTAATTCTATAATTATTTTTCTGTCAATTCTGAGTTTCCACGCATCCATTCTAAAATTTTTTTCTTCCGTTATCTTAAATTTTTACCAATCCAAGAATTATTTCTTCTGTTAATTGTGAATTTTCACCAATTCTAAAACTTTTCCTCCGTTAATTCTGAATTTTAATCAACTCTGGGGGGGGGGGGGATTATTCCTTTAATTAATTCCGCAGTTTCATTGGTGCTGGAATTATTTCGTCGAATTAATTCGAATTCATCAATTCTAAAGTCTTCATCAGTTTTTGTGTGTTAATTTACATTTAAATGCGTTTTTAAATTTTTTTTGTATTGATATTCCAAAACATTCCTGTATATTCTGAAATAGATGAGATGGATGAGATTGGTATATTCTAGATTGGATAAACTCACTTCCAGATTCTATCACATACAAGACAAAAATTATTCTTTGATTATTTATATAAGGACTATTACGATTACGGACTGATTATCTGTGGATGATGCCATGATCACAATTTTTACTCCAGATTCTTTATTGTATATATGTATATAGTTGTTTGTTATTTTCACATAAATTAATAAGTTTCCGGATACACCCATCCCCCGGGAAAGCTTCGATATCTCTCTGAGATGGGAAGCGAGGTGTGTCCGGTCCTTCAATGTTCAATGTGTATTCTGAAATAGCAACAGACGCCGATTTCCCCCCCCCCTCCACTTTCCCCACAAAATATATAAAACTCGGGTGAGAGGGACGTAAATATTTTTGGTGCCCCGGAATTTTTAAGACTAACCTAACCTCGGTATTATTTTGGCACCTAATTCCGAGTTTGATAATGGAGACACACCTGGTGATTTCTCATCTGCCTTCCATCAAGGAATCAATACCGCAGCACAATCGCCCGGTATGCAAAGGAGCCTTGGTTCGATTCCCTGCGGAGACAAATCAATTTTCTTTCCAAAGATTCGTTTCGACATAACATCCAGAAGAAAAAAAAAAAAATCCCATCTCTCAATACTAACTCCATTTCCTCCACGACGTGATTGAATTACTTTCATCCAGGTCCTTAAACCCCCGTCCCGTTCATTCCAAGTTAAGCCTAGCTGCCAATAATGTAATCAGACTCTTCCAAGGAAATGCAAAAAACAACAAAAAAAAAGTCATTACTTTCATTACCTGGCATTAAACTAATTTCTTTTTTTCTTTGGAAAAAAAAAAGAAGTCATTTCATTTTCCTCCCAGTCTCCACCACGTGAATGTCTTGTCTTGACTTTCCTTCCTAGACATGATAATAGTCGATAATGTTATCGATCGTATAACTACTGACACACTTACATAATCGCGTTATTTTCATTTGCATAATTTCAGTCCATTCAAAAAAAAAAAGAGAGATTTAACGTCTCTCTACAAAAGAAATCCGTTTCATTTCAAAATGTCTTTCTCACGCGATGCGGAAATGAAAACAGAAACTAATATCTGTTCTTATTTCAACAATTTCCCCTTGAACTTAAACTCTCGACTCCTCGTTATCTCGATAGTGCGGATTTATTTATGACGATTTTTAATCTTCTTACGTTCCAAAATGATTTGCGGATGTCGTTGAACTTCAGGGGAAGCAAATGCATATTCCGTCATAATCTGTCGTAGTTGGTGTTTTTGACTAAAATACAATTTTTTTTTTACGTATAAATACGTCTTAATAATCATTTGACGATACTGGGCTCATTCGCGAAAAGTTATGAGCGTTTAAAAGATATTTCGATACATATCTCATGAAGTATTCAGTAATATATCCATGCTTCTTGATGTCTGAGGGTAGATTTCGTTTAGTCAAATCCAACGATACTCCTCTGGTCTGGTCACTAGGCTTGCGGCCCGCTTTCGTAACGAAATTGTTCTACGCCAGGGGTTATCTAAAACTTTCTCTACCCGCTTCGCCCGCGAGCTCCACCAGCCCCCCAGAGCTGTTTAAGGTGTCCGACTACGTTGAAAACGTAATTGTGTGAGAAAATGTAGATTTTTTTTTTTAATATAAAAACCCTATTTGTTGGTGATTCCAAAACAGGCCTTGTTTTGTTTTTATGACGCATAGAATCAAAGTTACGTCCACTTTAGTGTTGCGTTTTTACATAGAAATTATACGAGAATAAATACTTTAAACGTGTTTTACGAAGAATGCTATTTTTTTGACATTTTACTTGAGTTTGTGACATGATTTGTAAAAATCTATTCATTACATCATTACGACATTTTAATATGATATTTTGCTATACATTATTGAGGTTATGAACCGAAATCTAAGGTGTATCACGTATATTTTTTTGAATTATAGTGTTTTATAGACGAAATGTAGGATGAAATTTCAAAAAATTCGCGTGTACATTAAGATATTTGGGTATAACTTATGAGCATGTCGTGAAATCCTTTTTGGTTCATAACCTGCTGCAACATTACTATTTAATTGTATCGTGAACATCATAAAACAAAATATTCACAAAATGTTTTACAGTCGTGTTTCGAATATCATGTGAATTTTTGCCTAAAATGTGACCTGAAAATGACTTTTTCATAGAAAATGTCATAGAAGGTAGACCAAAATTTCTCACTGTTTTCACCATTTCGAGACACTTTGTATCAAAACATTTTATTAAAGGTCATTCCAGTACCATTTTAAAGAAAAGTGACAAGAAAAGTAGTCGGAAACCTTAACAAGAATATTTACTAAAAACCTTTGTCAGGGTGACTGCACCGCGGCGCCTCTGACGAAGGTTGGAGGCGCACAGTTTGAGAACCCCTGCTCTACGCTATATCTCGAGAGTTTCGCAACGCAAATAAACATCAATGACGTCATCTGGTAGGCATTTTTAAGACAAAGCCAATGATTCCCCCATTGGTTTTAATACCTCTTCTGGTCTGGGCGCGAGGCTTGCGGCCCGCTTCCGTAACGACATTGTTTTACGCTATACGTATCTCAAGAGGTTCGCAACGCAGATAAAATCCAATGATGCCATCTGATAGGCAATTTTAAAGCTAATCCAATGATACCCTTCTGGTTTTAACACCTCTCCTCCGAGCCGTAATTTCAACTTTTGCAGGGGAGGGAGCAAAGGACATGTACTCAATGTATGTATATGTATATAACATTTCTAGCGTATTTTCTAAAGCCAGGGGCCGACGGTCCCTCACCCCCTTCCCCCCAAATGACGAGACTGCCTCTTCTCCCCGCTTTCGTAACGAAACTTTTATACGCTATGTCTCAACAGGCTCGTAACGTAAATTAATATCCAATGGTATCGTCTGATAAGCATTTTTGAGCATATACAATGTTACCACATCGGTTTTAATACCTCTTCTGGTCTACGATTACTACTGAACCACACACGCACCTTGGCCATATAACGGATTGGTGCATGTTGGAATGTGCGTGTACGTGTTGCTGACCTAACGTGAAGTTTGTTTCATTGCAATGCTTGTTATATTGCTGACATCCGCCATCTACATTTCGAACTATGACTAAAGTGTAAAGATTGAAGGTTTGTACCAGTGTAGGGCTGTTTCTCTCGGTGGCGAGGATTTTTACCGGTGATATCGGTTCGCATTCGCGCGTCGAAAGCGGGAACCACGAAAACCAACTCCAGCCAACCGCCACTATGGCCACAGTCACTGAGCATTAGCCTTGAGGCCCGCTTTTGTAACGAAATTGTTTTATGTTATATCTCGACGGGATCGCAACACCAATGAAAAACCTATGGTGGCATCTGATAGGTATTTTTAAGAGAAATTCAATAATACCACTTCGGTTTTGATAACTCTTCCGGTCCGGACACCGGACTCTCGGCCCGCTTTCGTAACGAAATCGTTCTTCGCTATATCCCGATACGTTCGCAACCCATACAAACGACATCGTCTGTTAGCAAAGACAAATTTGATTATACCAGTTCAATTACGCCATTAACTACCACGCGATTCAAGGCACAAAGAACGTATTGGCATCAGAAGTTGTGGCAGCGTGTATGACACAGCCAACCCCAATTTCTTTTAAAATATTTAAAGAATAAAAAGTCATCATAATGATAAAGAGTCGTGCAATAATTGCTGCATAATAAGTCGATAACAATAATTATCACCGTCTCGGAAAAAAACATCCTTGATTATACAGCGGGCTACATCTCGTTCAAGTTAGGTCAATTTAAAACTCGGTAATTATGGTGCACCCCCTTTCTCTAATATAGTCCATTTCATGCATAATTAACGCATTAAAATACAAATCGAGGATAACTAGCTCATATAAACTATAGAAAAATTATTTAAAATTTTAAAATTGTTATCATTGTTATCAACGTTTTCAGACGGATTCGGACATCTAGTTGGTGTGGTGAAATGCTTGCTATCCGTTATCTTCAAAAAAAAATAAAATAAAGCGTTGAATTTAAATCCGTTTTTTCTTCTTCCATGCCAAATAAAAAAATGGCAAAAACGGCTGCCAAAACAAAACAGAAAAAGAAAAATGGCTCTGGAGGCCATAATTTTTCGTCGTAAAAAATTACTAAGCAACGTGCCCAGAATCTGTGGAACAAATGCCTTCTATCGTTGAAATTTATAACTTTCACACTTTCCTGAATCTCACAGAGGGGTCTTATTTCCATACTTACACATGCGTTGGACCGTAAATCACGTTGCTTGACACTACGCTCACGATGCTGTGTACAGTATTATACTATAGATTTTTTTTTTTTTTTTGCTTTTAGTTCTAGTTTTATTTTTTTTTTCCGCTTGTTTTTTTGTCTTTTGCATAATTACGCAATCAATCTCATCTTTGACTTTTTGATTCACAAACTTCTCGACTTTTATTTTTCCTCGTAAAAAAAAAATAGAAACGGAATTACTTAAAATAAGGCTATTTGTTTACGTCAGTGCTTTCTAAAATTATTACCTGCTTTTTCATGAAATATTCATTGTTTTAATTATTCAAGTATTTATACTTATTTAATGCCCGTGATTGGGAAAGATCGGAATTTCTTGCGAAACATGTTCGTTCCAAAGTGAATACAGAGAAATTTGTTATCATTCTTTCGTGTAAATGAAGTTGAGTCCTTTTTTAAATAAATGAGTAAAAATAGGGGTTTTTTTAGAATTTTAATACATTTTTAAAGAACTACAGTAAATTTTGTAAACCAGGGGTGCCAATCTCTGTCCCGCCAACGGGTTTCATAAGGACCGCGGAACGTGTTCCGGTAGAAAAGTAGCAGTGTATTAATACACAAAAAAAAACGATAAAAGCCCAAGCTGACCATATTTCTTTCATTAAAATACGGGAAATAGGAATCCATAAGGCGATATCACCATTTACCGGGGAAAAAAAATTGTCTAAAGTTGCCGATTATCACCAAAAAAATTGTCAAAGGCAATTTAAAGTTGGTTGCCGATTATACAACCGAAAATGTTGTCGAAGGCATGTAAAAATGCTGATTTCAGCCAAGAAAAAAAGTCTAAGGTAAGTAACGTCGACAACTACAGCTAAAAAAATTTGCCAAGGGCAAGAAAGTTTACTAATTACAACTAAATAAATATTGTCAAATCCTTTCCGTCCAAAATTTTATTCCTCGCTTAAAACCAAATTGATTCTAAGCTCGAAATTACAAGTGAAAAGTATGGTTGGTCTATTGCATGACTTTAATTTAAGCTGCAAAAGAGATTCCACTTCTACTCTTCTACTCACAGAACTTAGTTCATCCCAAGCCTTAAAATTCATAAAGGAGCGAGTGTATTCTGAGTCTCGAAAAGAGATTTCATTCCAAGTTTTGATAGAAATCAATTTCATTCAAAATTTTGAAAGAAATGAATTTGATTTAAAATTTTGAAAGGAGTGAATTTACTTTCAATTTTGGTAAAAGTAGTAAAATTTTGGTTCAAATCCATGTTCTTGATCTTGATGATTTTTCTATGAAAGTGATTTTATTCCAAGTTCAAATGTGAAAATTCAAAAAACTATTTTATTCCATATCCCAAAAAAAATATTTTAAATTCCACGAGAAAAAACTGTTTTCACTCCATAAGATATTTTATTCAAAATCCTTGAAGAGCTTTTTGATTCCACAAATGATTTTATTCCAGATCCAAAAAAATCATTTAATTCAACGATTCTATTCGAAATCCCCGAAAAAATTATTTTGGCTCCGTAAATGGTTTTATTCAAATCCCAAACAAAATTTTCGATTCCATAAGTGATTTTAATACAACGCACGTAAGTGATTTTTTAATTTTGAATGCAAATCATTCTTGAATTTTTCCACGTGTAAGATATATCTTTATTTTATGAATGATATTACGGTAAATATGATAAATCCGATTATTATGCGTAATCGCCGTGCATTTTGGAAAGTTTGATAAATGTCTCTAAATTCATCACTTTTACCGGCGCTTATGCATAACATCCAAACGTCGCGTCGTTGGTAAACATAATAAATCGTACTATATCATGCATGACAATTCATGCACATGTATTGTATCATTATATCGGGGTACGATCGTAAATTTGTTATCATTATATCGGGGTACGATCGTAAAATTTGTTATCATTATATCGGGGTACGATCGTAAATTTTGTTATCATTATATAGGAGTTTGACTATATTCATCATACGAACTAGACTCATTTGGATTTTTTTTTTTCATATTTGTCAAATTCGCCAATTACACCAGGGTATTATCATAATCATAAATAAAAGCAATAAACTTCAAGTATTTATCAAATTTACCGACGCCGCTTGGGTATAATGCCTATTCACCGGCAAAAACGATAAATTCATCATACTTACCAAGACGTTTGGTTAGTATACATAATAACCGGTTATTATGTATAAAAATTGATTGATCACGTATTAATCACGTAACCAATTTATCATATTTTTTTGCTTTTCTTTTTTTTTTTCAAATGTTATCCATATCTATTTCAATATTTATTCATTCTTTCCTATATTTTCTTAATTCATTCTCTTCGAATCTGGCTCTTAGGCCGGGATTGCATTATAAAAGTTCTCTAAAAGTTCTTTTTTATAAAATTTGAAAAATTCACCCAATAAGATTATCGGTTGCATTTGCTCTAATGTAACTTATGAGCTTTATATGTTGGATTTTTCAAGTTTTATAAAAGGGGTTTTATCAAACTTTTACAATGTAATCCCGGCCTTAATTGTAATCCCGTGATTTGATTTAAAACTTTCTAGCTGTAAAAATAAAATTTTACAAATTCACTCATCTGTAATTTTTATGACAGAAGCACTTGGAAAATATCATGAAATAATATTTTTCCGAGATGTTTCTCATAACGGAATAAAATTAATATTAATTTTTATATAATTATATATAATAACACTTCATCATTATAATCATTCACATTTTTTGTTTGCACCAAAAAATTTTCGTTAGTTCATCATCCATAGCAATTTTATCGAATTTAAAAAATATATAATTTGTGCTCAAGTATAAAATAAGTTAGGATTAAATAATGTCAGAATATTTCATTCAAATGTATCATCAATACCCAGAAGAAATATATCAAATAATTATTTTTAACATACCTCGGTTGGCATCACTGAAAATAATTCTCGATCTTTAGGCTTCCATAACATTCACTGATGATTCAATAAAAAAATAATAATAATAACCACACACACAAAAGTAATCCAGTAAAATAACCAGGTATTTCCGAAGAAAATAATCAATAAAAACACCGAAAACTCACAAAATGTCGGCCGTTAAAAAAAAAGAAAAAACCACTATAATCCTTGGCGAAAAAAAAAAAATCACTCTTAATGATTTGGATTCACTGTTTCGCTGATTTTGTTTTGTTTTTCTTCTTTCCACGAGAGGAATGGATTCTTTCTTTGTAGACGCGGCTTCGCAAATAACGCGTTCATTTAAACGCAAATATAAATCATCCACGTGTTCAGGTAACGGGACGTTAACGGTGCATCTGTGACGCAATATTCCCACAGTGTGGTTGGTGGTGATGATGATGATGATGATTATGATGAAGATAGAATGCGCAAGCGCCCGCACCTGTTTCAAACTCGATGGTTAGCTGGCGAATAACGGTTTTGCGTAATAACGCCGCTATCAACTTGTTGCAAAAATAGGATGATTGTCTTTCTTGGCGACTTCTTTTGGCTCATTTCTATTATTTGTATGTCAGTTTCTTCTTCACTTAACTTCATTTCACTTGTTATTATTACTGCATGTAAAAGACACAAGAACCATTTTATCGTAATTCCTTATTATAAAATGTTTCTTTCTGAAAAAAACATATATTAATTTTTCTGTTCAAATATTTGTTTTTGTATGTCTCTTTCTTGTTTGTTGATTTCACTTTACTTGTTGTTATTACTGCATGTTTGAGAAACTAAAACGATTTGATAGTAATTTCTTATTGTAGAAGTTTTTCTGAAAAACGAATTTTCAATTTTTCTCTGTTTAAATACTTGTTTTTGTACAGTTCTTTTTTCTTCGCTTTCTTTATTTCACTTATTATTAAACACTGCCTCTAAATTAATTAATGTTAATTACTGCATGGAAAAGACAGTAGAACCATTTGATCGTAATTTCTTAGTCTAAACATTTTTCTGGAAAATGTATTTTCATTTTTTTCTATTTTCTGGTCAAATATTTATTTTTGCATAATTATGAGTCTTTCTTCTTTGCTTACTTCATTTTACTTGTTATTATTACTGTATGTAAAAGACACTAAGATACTAGAACCATCTTGTCGTAATTTCTTATTATAAAAGTTTTTCCTAAAGAACGTATTTTCAATTTATTTTTTTTATTTTATGTTTTAAATATTTACATTATATGCCACCATTCATTCATCTTACATTTTTAAATTAATTTTATTAATTAAAAATTCAGAAATCAAAACTTTGAACAAAAGTCAATGTTTCCAAAGAATTCTTAATGAGTAATTCCAAATTCATATTTCCAAATCTCTCTCTAGGTAATTCAAAAAAAAATAACCGTTATTCTCAGAAATAATCAATAAATATTTAAATAAGTGAATTTCAAATTTCCAATTTCCATTCTAATTATATTTTTAATTATTAGAAATATTTTAAGTTGTTCTACTGCACACTTTAGTTCTTTATTTTAAATATTTATTTTACAGTACATGGTTCATCTTATATTTAAAAATTAACCTTATCAATTAAAACTCGTTACTACAATTAAGTTTTGAACTCATTCTTTTTGGAGTATTAAATTTTAATTAATTAATCTCCAACGTTCAGTTCTAATTAAAATTTTGTTTTCAATTCATGGAAATACTTTAGGTTCTTCTATATATCTTTCGCCTTTATTTTAAATATTTATTTCATATACCCCTATGGCTCATGTTATTTTTTAAAATTAAACTTTTTAGTCAAAAATCGTTACTTCGATTGAATTTTGAACTAAGTTTTTCAATGAGTGCTAAGTTTTTCTTTTGTGCGATCGTTATTCTAATTTTTTTGACAATTAATGAATACAAGCATTTTTTCCTATTAATTACAATTTTTTTTCGTTTTAAATATTTATTTTATAATCCCGCATTTAAAAATTTATTTTACTTACGAAACTTGGTTACTTCAATTTAATTTCTAAATACAGTTTTTTAAGAGTGATGCAGTTAATAAATATATACTATTCAGGTTTTTCTTCCATTCTAGTTATGTTTTCAATTTTAAGAAATATCTTCGGTTCTTCTAAATATCAATTTTAGCACTTTTTTAATTATTTATTTTTTATATCATGGTGCAACTTAATTTCAAAATTAATCTCATTGTGATTAAACTTTACTTCAATTAAATTATGAAACAGTTTTTCTAAAAAGTCATGCAATTGAATTGATTTTTTAAAAGAGTTTTAGAATGAATCAATTAATTTTTAGTGTTCAATTTTTTTATATTTTTGTTTTCAATATTTAGAAACATTTCAGGTTTTTTTTTTTTATAAATTGGAATTAATTTCCCCTTTGGTCAAAATCTATTTTATGACTCTTGATACATTTTACTGTATCCCATTTAGGTGTTTTAAAATTTTTTATTATTTAAAATTTATTACTTTCATTTTAAATAGAGTTGCATTTCAAAAAACAATTTCGAATGTTCAATTTTCCTTCTAATTTTGTTTTTAATTTTTAGAAATATTTTTAGTTTATTATATAAATTCCAATTTTTTATCTTTCACTTCAATTACTTATTTTATGCATCACAGTTCGTTGTATATATCGAAATTGTTTTAGTAATTAAACTTCGTTACTGAAACAAAATTTTCATTTGAATTTTTTAAAAAGTGCTACAGTTTGATTAATTTGTTTCTAACGTTTAATTTCCAGTATAATTTCGTTCTCAATCATTAGAAATACTCCGTTTCTAAACATTTAGATTATTTTTAGCAAATTTAAATAGTTATTTTACACCCACAAAGTGAGTCTCTCACTTCATCTATAGCTAACGTATTTTTTGAACATTCTCATTTGATTCGCTTTTAAGTTATGCCATTATTAGATTTTTGAAGAAAAAAAAATATATAAATAATTACATAAGGAAACAATCAGTAAATTATGGAAAATCAATTTTCTTAATTTTTTTTAAAAATAGCTCGAATGTTTCTTGTGGCGTTAACTGCTTCAATTTCACGAATCAATAATTACAAAAGAAATTGAAAAATAAAACTCAATAGAATAGTATATCCCAGATAACGAATTATCACTGCGAAAATAACGAAATTACACTTCATATCCTGAGACTTAATGAATAAACAAACAATGAAACATATGTACACATATACACACGTACAATAAACAATAACAATGAATAAATGAATTCACAAACTCAATTTATGCAGGTACTCAAAATATAGAATTTACAAATCAAAAACGTACTGAATTATCCTTGAAAGTTTAAACCATAGTTTCAAAACCTTTTTTTTTGTCCCATCGCCCCCAACGCAATCTAAGCCATAGGATTCTATGTTATACCCGTAGATTTTACCGCTCCCCTGGTACATTCCGTCACCCTCAGGGGGCGTTGACGCCCACGTTGGTTTAAACGAATTAATAAATAACCCAAAAAATAGTCTATAAATACCCATTGAACTACTGTATGATCATTAATTTTTTTTTCAATATTTCTGAAAATATTATTTTAAGCATAATTTAAAAAAAAAATTTAAAAATATTTTTCTTCCGCATAAAGTACTTTAATACACGGATTCTTACTAATGCATCTATGAATATTACCGAAATTTAAAACAAAAAAAATTTTCCAGCTAATCTCAAAAACACGAGAAAATAAATTTTTAAAAGAAAACCGGAATCTGCATTTTTTTTCTTTTTTCATTCCAGAAAATTTTTAATTAAACAAAATAACTTTTTTTCCCCAAAAAATTTATGCTTACGGATGCAGAAAATGCAGAAACTAATTTACAAACCAATTTTGTTTTTCCTTAAAAAAAATAAGTAAAGACGCATCATCAGTTATCATTAATTCCAATTCCATTTTTTTTTTCATTATTATCGTGGATTTTAATGTATTTTTTCATATTTTTTTTCCAGTTGTTAAAATGAAACTCTCACCGTTGGTTTTAACGGGTTTCTTTTTGCTGTCGGCGAATATAATCTGATAGAAATTTGACCTTCTCAAGAAGAAGAAGGAAATAACTCGAATGTTTCTTGTGCCGTTAACTGGGGTGTCTGCCTGCCTTGCCTAGCCTCACTGCCTCCAGGCACACACAAGGCATACATACAATCAACTTCAACGACAAAAAAAAAGGCCACTCACTCGTTACTCTCTGGTACGAGTAAACCAAAAAAAAAAGTTTATATGTTCCATGATCTGGATTAAATAAATGAATATTCAAAAATGTATTTGAATTTGCATTTTTTAAGAAATAAATTAAAGTCGGGTTTTTCTGGGAAAATTTCCAAAATACGCTGAAATTACGCTATAAGAAAAATATATATATATCGCTATATAAATATCACTTCTTGCAGGTGGAAATACAATGGTTTCATTAGGAAAATCCCCATGGGAAAATTATGTACTTTTTTCGTATTTATTTGGTGTGAAATAATTGCTGCAGCAGGGAGATGTGTAGATGTTGGGTAAAAAGCGTCACACACAGCTGTTTTGTAGATAATTTTCCTTATATTCGTATGGGAAAAAGGAATTTGGATCTTTTTTCCTGTATTTATTTGTATTTTGAAATTCTGTAATGAGTTTTTTGTCCCGTAATAGTTGAAAAAATCGTGCGTCATGAGTGATGGAATAGTTCTCAAATTTCAAAATTCACGAGTAATGTTCAACAATTGGGTATCGTTTGGGATTTGCATGAATTTGGAAATTATTAGTAGCCTTTTTTTTGTTTTCGTTTTGACCCTTGGAAATTTTTTTATATTACTGTTTTCAGTGTTGTTGAATGCTTGTTAATAATACTGATTACTGTGTAATCAAGACTTATGTGTTACCTAATTTATACAATTAAATTCATCAATTGTTCCCGTAGGAACTGCATATAAATTTCGAGTGGTCAACTTTGATTGTCGGTGATGGGTCATCCATCCAAATTTGACAATTTTCAACGGCACAATTTCGCAAAAAGTGAAGAAAAATACGTCGGCATGATATTTCACCGACAATAGTTCGCCATCGAAGATTAGTGAGTCAGTGAGAGAATGGTCAAGTGAGCTGGTGACCGAGAAAGTAACTGAATTCGCGAGTAAGGGTATTGTGAGTAATTGAGCAACGTAGATAGAGGGCAAGTGAATGAGCAATTAAAATTAAATGATCGAGAAAGCAAATGAATGAGTAAAGGAATTAGTGAGTGGATGAGTGTCTTGCTCACTCAATTATTCACAGAGGTCACTTGTCCACTGCCCTGCCAACACCAGTTACTACTAAACCAAACATACACGCGTCCATATTCCTCTGCAGAACTTCTAACGAATTGGTAAATGTTGGAATGTGCGTGTACGTGTTGTGATCTTTGCGTGAAATGTGTTTCTGTGTAATGCATGTTACAGTGCTGTCATCTGTCATCTATTTTTTGAACTATAGGTGAAATGTAATGATCGAATATTTGTACCGTTTTAGGCGTGTTGCTTTCTGTGGCGAGACATTTTAACAGCACCAGCTGTAGTAGACTATATTATCTACTATATAGCTGGTGTTGGCCCTGCCACTCAATCCTTCGCTCAATCAATTGTTAGTCTCTCGATCACTCACTCGTTCGCTCGCTGAATGTCTAGCTTATTCACTCTCCAGTACTTGCTCACTGACATGCTTATTCGTTCATTCCGTTACTCACTTCTTTGGTCATCCTTTCAATTACCTACTCTTTCACTTGCCCACAGGCTTGGTCGCTCACTCAATCACTTTCCCACTCACTCGCTCACTCAATCTCTTTCCCACTCACTTACTAACCCAGTCATCTGTTCACTCACTTTCTTTTTTTAGTCACCAGCTCGCTTACCTACTGTCTCAGCTGCTGTGCGGTCGTGTGGAAATCGTTCTGAACTCTCATCCTAAAGATTCAGGTTCGAATCCCGTTGACAGCACGATGGTGGTCGGCTGAAGTTGGTTTTCTGTGGTTTTCCAGCTTCGAGGTACGAATGCAATCCTGTCTTCCATTTGAAAAAGTCTCTCCGCAGAGAGCAGACAGACCTACAACACGATACTGACATAACATGAAAATACAAACATTTCCATCTTTATCTAAGAAAATGGAAGACGTCAGCGTGAACACTAAACAAGCGCAACTCAACAACATAAATACGTCAGGAACGTACACATACACTCAGAACACGCATTCCGGCACGTGTCAATTCGTCAGAAATACCGCAGAGGAATATGTACGAGGTGCATGTACGGTTAAGTAATAGTTATAGGTACCTACTATCTCAATAGCTGATTGACTTGCTTCCTTTACTCGGTCATTTGCTGGCTCACCTGCTCGCTCACGCAGCCTCCCACTTTCTCGGTCACCCGCTCCCATAATTGCCCATTTCAACTCGGTGAGTCACTTAATTTTTCGGTGGCTAACTGTTGTCGGCGAATCACGCGCAACACAAGAGAAATAAGCGCTGCCGGTGTTTATGTTTGTCTTAGTTTCTCCAGAAAACCATCAAACCATAATCAAAATCTATTGTTGCTACTCATAATCACACGTACAACTATTCTCTTCCAAAACTTTCCAGCAAATCTTCCATCTCAAAAACGCACACATTTCAATGTTTCAATGCCCCGCGAAGACGACTGTCAAGGAAACACTTATCTATCTTCGAAAAGCATTACTTCCTCTATACATCCATAGATAAAAATCAATTGTTTCACAACATTCCCAGCATTAGATTGCCAGTTTCTTCTCGAGAGGCTAGAAATCAAACCAGTCTATAAATAGCTCCAAGAAAAAAAACACACACACACACACATAGATTCGCTATTTAAAGTCGGACACAATTCTTCAAACAATACCATTACCATCAGTTACAAAAAACATCAGCCAAAAAAAAGTGATTTAGTGAGCCATTCAGTGACTCAAGAGAGAGAGTCTCAATCAGATTTACAACTGCTAAAAACCAGGCCGATTAGGCCTCTCGTTACTTTTCTTTCATCACTGATGCGTTATCATTTCACACAAAAGCCGCATTTTAAATACTTTTATTATTATTATTCTACAAGCTGAGCAATCGGACAAAACAAATAATAATAATAATGATAATAATAACGCATTAGATGCTGAATAATAATAAAAGAAAAAAAAAATACGCCAGGGGAATCAAGAACTGGACTCGATAGAGAATATAAAAATGAAAATATTAAGAGGGGGAAAAAAAAATGTTTGCCGAAATTGGGCCATATCTATGGCCAGTATCAGAAATCTGTCCATTGAAATGGAAACGCTCGTTTGTGCGCGCGGATCGTGAGGCGATTGAAATTAACACGGTTTTTTGGCCGGTTTAGCAAGTTTATATATTCGAAGGGGAAAATAATAACAAAAGGCTTTAAGGTTGAATAAATGGGGCTTTTTTTTTTACTGATTTTTTTCATTTTTTTCATTTAAATGGTCAACTGAGAATCGATGGAAAAAACTTTCATCGTGTGAAGTGTCACGAACGCGCAAGTCCAGTCGGTGCTCGGTATTCGCGGATTGCATATTCGCGTTCTCTTTCCTAGTTTTTTTTTTGTAGAAAACACTATTGAGGTATTAATTCTCGTATCCGAACAAAATATACAGGGTGGGCAAAAAGTCCGTAGAAATTTTAAAAATTCATAAAAATAGGAAAAATAACCGAAATAAAAAAACGGTTTGCAGGGTTAGCATTGCTAGGTCACGGGAATTTTTTTAAGACTGGGGGGGGGGGGGGAGAACTCAAAAAACAGTGGGTAGGTGGCGCTGATGTACACAAGTCAAAGAAAAGAAACGCAAATAAGGGGTCGTTCAAGTATTACGTAAGCAAATTTTTTGCCAATTTCGACCCCCCCCCTCCCCCTTCCTGTCAGCGAAAGTAAGCAAAACGCTGACCCCCCACCCTTGTCAGCAGAATTTCGTCATCAGCTCTGCCCCTCTGAATCCAAACTGATATTTTCATAAAGGGTGGTTGATGACCTAAGCATTATCCAAACACCCCCCCCCCTTGTCATCAAAAGTCAGCAAATCGGAACCCCCCCCCCCATCGATGATGACGTAATACTTGAACGACCCTTAACGAACAGAATGCCTCCAAATCGTTTATTACAGCAGTATGTGTTCCACGTGACCACTACCACAGGGAATAACACATTACAGGCGAGTCACAAATCCAGCAACGGCAGGTCCACATACGCGGTTTACAACGGTGAACTAATTGTGGATTAGGAGCGCGCGCAAGTTCTTATAACCGTCTCATTTGCATATTTACACCGAAGTCAATCGTACCAGCACCAACTATCGGCTGTTATAGTAGTTTTTTTTTTTTTTTCCTGTCTTAAAAAAATTCCCGTGAGTTAGAGATGCGGACCCTGCAAACCGTTCTTTATTTTGGTTATTTTTCCCAGTTTTTACGGACTTTTTGCCCACCCTGTATGTTTGCACGTGTTAAACAACCGTTTAATAAATTCTTAATATTAAGAGGACACACGACGTTGAAATAAAAATTTCCTATTATTGTCCATTTCTTGCTAAAAAATGTTTTAATGACATTTCAGTATCACCTTAATCACAATTTCAGTTCTCTTAGTTTGAGAAATAAGTTTCAACAAGCTTGTTGCCTTATTTAGACACCAAGGGGCTCCAAACTGAAACTGTCATCTTTTGCCTAAAAAAAAATTCCATTGAAAAGCATCAATTTTTTTATTATTATTATTTTGTTCTGTAGGTATACACATTGATGATCTGTAGCATCCATTTTATTTTTATGACAATTTTAGCAAAATAAAAGTTGAAAATTATGAAAAATTCGCAAATTTATGCCACAAAAGCAGGTTTTTATTTTTTTATTCATTGATGGTATCTCACTGCTCAGACCTATATAGCACCTGTTCTGGAGGACGTTTTCCATTGAAACTTGGTATACACGCTACATAGATCAATAAAAGAGCGCCACTTATTCACGTGGTAGTAAAAAATTGAACTATATTGCATACATCTCTCTCCAATGGTCTCATTAAGATATTCTGACATTTTGGATGTATTCGGATGAGTAGTATTTGAGGGAAAAACTACTAAGAATACGGGAACTTTAATTATTATCATCCGGTTTTTCTTTAAATATTTCAGAAAATATTTCTTTGAATAATTGAAGGGTAAAAATAGTAAACGCACTGTATAAATACCACAAAAGGGAAAAAAATACAAGCACCGTTTATCACGTCAAAGTGTCAAATGAGCAATGCTTTGTGATATTGTCAACATGAAAAGTGCCTGGTAGCCCTCTAAGTCGTTCGAAATAGCGTTGAAAGAGGTTGCAAATGTGAACGTCCTTACGGGCTGCAAAAACAAGTTTTTTTGCGATTTCCCAACATTTCCCCTATTAACAGTGTTTACCACTTTTACGCAAATTTATATATTTTTAAAACTTTTTAAAATACATGAACCTCTAACGAATAATCAGGCATTCAAGTTCGATGTGCATTTCACTAACACCAGTCTATTAAACATTTTCTTCATTAAAAATGAAGTTTTCTTTCATTTTTTTCTGTTTATTCTGAATGTTCATCAGGTCTGGAATCATTTCTTTCATTTATTCTGAATTTTCATGGGTGCTGGAATTATCTCTGATAATTCTTTTTTAATTTTTCATTCATCGATTCTGAATTTTTATCACAGTTCTCAGACAGTTTCTTTCATTAGACCCGATTTTAATTGGTTTGAAATTATTTCTTTCATTTATTCTGAAATTACTTCTTTCATTGATTCCGAAATTATTTCTTTCATTTGTTCTAGAATTAATTCTTTTTCAATGTTTCCAACCATTTTATGAAAATTACAACAGGGTTACGAGAAAAATCAAGTGCTGACCATGCGTTGAAGATCCCTGTGATTTTTACATTATAATTCATTACTTCTCTTTCCTATTTTGAAAGGACAAATTAACCGAATCACACGAAATTTTCATGGACTTGATTTGCAATTGAATGAAAAATGTTGTGCAAAGAATTTTTGAAAAATCAACTTCAGGAATCGTGACACTTCTTAAGGCAATCATTGAAGTCCCCCCGTAATTTAGCTGCACTGTAGTTTTTTTTACACCAAACAAATCTAACAACCCACCTTTCAACTCAGACATTCAGAATGGACATAATTTTGGTCTCGAAAAGCATTCATGTTCCACAATGACAGTTCTGCAGATGTTGTCCAAACGCACCTTAAATCCCTAAATACCCGAATCTATAGAATGGAATACAGAATTTAGGTAATAAATAGCATTTTGCAGAGAATCTTCTCTGAACTGAGCAACTTTTATTAGAAAAACTAGCAAGAAATAGTTATAAACAAAACCCCAGCACTTTCATTTGTCGTTTGTGATTCAGTCCGAATCCAATACAAAAAAAAGCATATGCATGATCATTTGACATTGATATTGTCACGTTAACAATAAAATATAAGAACCGACAATAATAAAAACCAGCCAGATACTCTTTTTACATGCATTTAATGTACAAAACATACAATAGAAAGGAAAACACAGAAACGTTAGCAGATGACTGGAACGAGGAAATTAAATTCAGAATAAGAATCGTTTTGACATTTAAATAAAAAGAGAGAGAAAAATGTAGGAAGAGTAGAGAGAAAGGAAGAACAGCGTGTGGAAATAAAGTAGAAAAGAAAAAAAGATCTATTTGCGGACACACACTGAGCAGGAAATTTATTCACGGCCCAAACTTCCTGCTCCAGAAGCTCAACAAGTGGCCCAAGTTCCTGGTACGAGCCAAAACAACAACTACCAATATCAGCCCATACCCATTCGCGTACGCGTTGCGTGTTTTCAAGGTTTCTGTCGTAAGTGCGGTATCTTTGTTCGCTTTGATACTAGTTTCGCATGGCATTTGCTAATTGTTTCCGGCAGTGGCAGCGTTCAAATGTTCAGCTGCATCGGCAATAATACGAGACCTATTTCTTGCGCGTGAAGGGAATTTAACCCGTTAGAAAATTGTTTAATTGCTGGTGTCCAATATGTTTTATTTGTAACGTAGTGACCACGAAAAGTTATCCTTGTAAATTCTCCCCCAGCCTTCACTGAGATTTTCCTGAAGTCTCATAACTTTTTTGATGGTTGTACACTATATACATGCTCAACCGCGGGTCAAACGTGGCCCTTGAAGTCGTCTGATGTGGCTCGCGAGATCAAACCTAATTTTGTGGAAATGAACTAAGTGACACGTTTCCACATCACTTAGACGGCCCGGGTTCCATATCACTTTAGGGACGTGTAGGTCATTTACAGCCTCGATCGACCTGCTGCGGCTAAGTTAAAGATCACTTATTAAGGAGACATATTTCCAAATCACTTGAGTGAGCTGCGGTGAAGTTCCAAAGCACTTGATTGCCCGCGACACGTTTACAGATCGCTTAATTGGCAGCACTACACATAACAAGCATTACACAGAAACAAACTTTACGTGAGGTTACACTACACGTACATGCACATTCCCGCATGTACTGATTCGTTCGGGGTTCCGCGGGGGGGGGGGGGGTGCATGTGTGGTGTAGCAGTAGTAGGTAGGGCCTCCAAAAAATGGCTCAGGGATCCATGATGTTCTTAAGTCAGCCACCTCGTTGGGCAATTTGCCTGTTGTGGCGTTGTATTTGTATTTGTTAATTAACTGGCAAGCGATGGGGTTTTTTTTTAAGGCGGTAGCCTGTAGCGAGAGTGGGGAGAGTTGAGGTTCCCCTTCTCCCAAAATGTGAAAAAATGACTGATAAATGTAGAATAACATGGTTAAATGTATTATTCTATCACTTTGTTCCCCCGCCCAAGATACCGGTCGACCCCTCCAAAATAAATTTATAGCTACGCCCCCCCCCCCCCGGCGTATTCCCTTAAAGCCTGTACATAAAGCCTTGCTGTCGACAGCTCAAACAAAGAGAATTCAATTATGGGAACCCTGTATATATTCAGTAAGCAGAGCATTTTTTTTTTTTTTTTAAATAGGAGGTGGTAGATGAGAAAATATGCTCGATGCTGAGTGGTATAATCCTGCTTTTTTGCGGGAATAGTATCCAATTACTAAAATATAACGTACAGGTTTATAGAAATTAAACTTTCCAATCTCGGAAGGCTTTTCCAGGGCACCGGGGCCGTCTTAATAGCATCTTGGGTTGCCCCACCCCCCTCTTTTTGTTGGAATTACCAGCGTGTCAAATAGCATTCACTAGAAAGTTATAGGAACCAGACCTCATTATTATGGATCCCCAAAGCACCTGTGGAGAGTTTTTGACGTTTCCCTTTGGCGTTTCCCAGCTGGTTCCGAGCGTTAATACGACCCTTTGCTCGGGATGGCGAGAGAAAATAAATTTGGCCCCGATGAGATTAAGCTATGAGTGGTTTTTGGTTGGAAAACTACGCTGCTGAACGATGATTTTATACAAATACAAATACAACGCCACAACAGGCAAATTGCCCAACGAGGTGGCTGACTTAAGAACATCATGGATCCCCGAGCCATTTTTTGGAGGCCCTACCTACTACTGCTACATCACACATGCACCACCCCCCCCCCCCGCGGAACCCCCCAACGAATCGGTACATGCGGGAATGTGCGTGTACGTGTAGTGCAACCTGACGTAAAGTTTGTTTCTGTGTAATACTTGTTATGTGTAGTACTGTCATCTGCCCCCAGTTTTTCTAACTATGAGTGAAGTGTTATGGTTGAATGATTTACCGTTGTAGGACTGTTGCTCTCTGTGGCGAGACTTTTTAACGGGGAGATCGGCTCGCATTTGCGCCTTGAAGTTGGGAACCACAGAAAACCAACTTCAGCCGACCACCACTGTGGGGTTCGAACCCGGATCCTCGCATCACGAGTCCGGCACTATAACCACTAAGATGTTCCTGAAGATTTTTCTCAGTGGTTTTGGGGTGCTGATTCGGAATCTCATTGGTTTCGTCAGATTGGCTACAGGTAAAATAACGTGTAAAATTAAATTTCAATAGTAATACATAAGCAGCAATACAAAACACATTCGAAGTATTTGAAATGCGCATAACTAACAAACTTAATATCAACAGATATATAACCATTGATGTCTGATTATGATATAAATGTATTATTGAAGGGAAAGGTATTAATGGCCGCAGACTATATTGAAATGTTTGGAGATGAAATATCTCAAAAAAACTAGAGACAATTCCGCAAAACCACACACAACACTAGTTTTAAAATCAGCAGCCCTAGTATATCCTGAAGCCATAAGCATTTATTTGGGGATATGATTCTTTTTCTTTTAACAGAGAGTGTGTCATTGTTTCTCTTAATAACCGATCTTTAGCTGATCTGGGCAACAGTGACGCCAACTATCGGATGTTTCTTATACAAGGATGAGCTATTATGTAAGTCACAAATTGATCTTATATATAAATGTGAAAGTATGTATGTTTGTATGCTTGTCCTTTATAAAAATCTACAATTTTAGACCGATCGTCGCCAAATTTTGCATATATGCCGAACAGGACCGGGAATGAACGATAGGCTACTTTAAAAGTTCGTCAGAGCTGGGCTGAAACGGGCAAAAAAAAAAACTGTCGGGCAACAATGGTTCCTGGGCCTCAACAATCACTTTCGGAATGTTTACTTCGGTTAATGTGGTTTCCAAACAATGCGTTTCAGGCATGCATATTCCTTTACAACGATTTGTCTCTTGTTTAATACTGCCAGTATTATGTTTAACAAATTATTCCTTTATAATGGTTTGCCACTTTTTCAATCTTTCCAGGAATTGAAGAAAATCCGTGCATTGCCGGGTATTGTGGCTAGTATGATGTCTTAGAGTAGTAGCAAATACTTTCAAAGAATGTTAGTAGATGACAGCATTATCCAGCTTTATGATATTCATTTTATATGAACTTGTAGCATTCATATACATGCGTGATTCAGTTTCAAATTGGCTCCATGAAGAAAAAAGAACTCCATGCAAAAAATATTCAAAAGAGAAATGTTTCCTGTTTATTGAGAGAAGTGTTTATCGCATAAAGCAGTGAACAATTGGATCGAGGAATTTCCTCAAGGCCGCTCAAAAATTCGTGACAACGATCGAAGTGGGTGTCCCATTCTGATTGAGACAGAACCAACTGTGCAGCGGGTGTAGAACTGATTCGACATACAACTCACCTAACACAGGAGACAATTCAAAGATTTGGTTGGAAACTTCTTCAACATCCACCTTACAGCCCATCCAATTTAGCCCCAAGCGATTTTCATGTGTTTAGTCCACTAAAAAAAACATCTCGGAGGCCGACAGTTTGCAGATGATGAAGAGGTTCAATAAGAAGTGCTAAGGCGAAGGCACAGTACCCCAAAGAATGTTATGAAGCTTTTATTGGAGCACTGAAAAAACCATGGGAATAAGTGCATAAATATTGGTGGAGATTATGTGTTGAGAAATAGAAATAGTTTTGAAGTGATTGTCGCTTTAAGTTATTTTTTTTAATTACCTTTTGTGACTTACTAAATGACTATCTTGCGTACTTTTACTAAATTCAAATCTTGAGCGCAATATCTGAAGTTTCTGTTGTCCAAATTTCGTGTCATTTCACAGTTACAACCAATTTCCAGAGCCCTGTGGGATTGGAATTACTGTATAAACACCAGAATAGGTGTTCGAACAATACAACAATTTTCGGTGCTAATTCACGGCTTATCTAAAGCGTTAGGTTATACAAAAAAAAAACTCATAGATCAAAAGCAAAAATGCTTAATATTCAATAAATATGCGAATGCAGCCTGAATAACCATCCGAGAGTCAATTTCATACGATTCCCGTCCTTAAAACACTGTAATACTTCATAAAAGCCCTTAGTAATGGAAAAATCGTTTCGCGAAGACACTCCACTGCAAACATCGAAAAAAAGAATGCTGAATTTTTTAAATGCAAATAATTAAAGATAGCTTCACGCGCCGATTCTTACAGAGAGAGGAAAACAAATACAAACACAACAAAAAAAGTGTCACGTCAGTAGAAAACAAAGTGTCGCGTCCCTTTCTCTATGGCTTCTCTCAATCATCTCCGCTAAGGGTTTGGCTGACTCAGCAGCAAATCGCAATTGTCGAATGATTACCAAAATGTGATTATGTGTGGTGTCTGGTTTTAAAACTTCTTTTTTTTTCAGGTAGATGCCGAAGTTGCGGAACATGACTATGCACAGCATCAGCATCATCTTTGCAAGGTCACAAAAAATAAAACTATTGCGAAAATTACATTTATGTATGAGAAATGCTAAAATATCTCTTAATTTGATCATGATACATATTACTTTTCATCTCTATATTCATAATAATATTTTCCTGTGACCTGAAAAAACTTATGAGTGTTCGTATGATTCATGTAATGAGCAAGACATGTTGCCATGACGGAACAGGTTATTATCATTTTTTGTGATTGTTTCTATGACTTTTTGAAAATGATCAATTTTTAATATTTTTATTTTATCGAAATCATCGATCAAAACCATCAATTTCGTATGAAGCGTTTATTCGGATAAATCCGTTTTATTCGGTCACGAAATCATCCACAAAAGAGCTGATTAATAACAACAATATTAATCATCATATATTTCCAGTGCTCTTGTCTTCAATCAGCTATCATTCATATAGAATAGTACATACTGTATACAGAGTAAAGTTGCATTTATGTGACCAGCTAATATCCGGAATATTGACTTTTGGTGAGCAGCTAAATGGACTAGAGCAGCGTTTCTCAAACGCCGGGCCCTGACACCAGTCAAGCAAGGCCGTGAATAGCTGACTGATTCATTTTTACCCATTTATACCCCATTAGGCGTGCGTCTGACCGGGGCCTTCCACTCACATAGAAGAAAACAACCGGGCCGCAGGCTTCCAAAGGTTGAGAACCACTGGACTAGAGTATGAGTGTCTCTTCAACAAATGGCCTGGGGAGTTTTTTCGCAGTAAATTTGTCAAAATGACTAATTGACTTTGGAGAACGATTAAAAAATGTGAATAAAATTAGATAAAAACTCTCATACCAATGTGATCTATATTGTGGAATATTTAAAGTTGTCAGGTGCTTTCTGGATTCAACAGTTACGCTATGCATTTGATACATTACCAGGGCAGTCTTAACTAGTTCAAAGGGGAAAAAACTGTTTTTTGGAGCTCCTGGATTTGAGAGAAAAAAGTCGGCACCTCTATAGAAGAGGATTATGTAACTACAAATTTTTTATAGAAATGCTGAAAAATGCCTCAATATGAAAGGAAAAATTTTAAAATTGAGGAGAGAAAATTTTCACGTTTGTGAAGGGAAAATTTTTTTAATCAAGGAAAAAAACTCACAATTAATGAAAAAATTCGTGTTCATAATAATTTTATTAAAAAAATAACTTAATAACTAAAAATAAACAAGTCAATGAATCAAATTAAATAAAATTGAAATTAATTATATACTCAGTGAAAAAGTAATTTCATAAATAATTTAAAAACAATTTAGAAATTAATTAGATAAGTCACTCTAAAATTGATGAGGAAATAGTTTCACAATTAAATGAAAAAACAATTTCACATAATGAGCGAAGTGAATTACAAAATTTTGAAGTTGATGAAAATTCACAATTAATGAAAATTCACAATTAATGAAAAAAAATTTTTTTTAATTTTTCCAGTGAAATAATTTCAGAATAATTGAAAAATAATAATAATCGATCAGAATTCTTTCAGAATCGGCGAAATATATAACTTCAAAATATTTGAAATATATAATTCGAAATTCATGTTGAAGGAATAAATGGTTTCAGAGACAGTCAAAATTAATATTTAATGAAATAAATGGTTTTAGAATCAATATAAACTCATATTTAATGACAGAAATAGATTCAGATTCAATACAAATTAATATTTAATGAAAAAAATATTGTCACAGAATCAATATCACTTCATACTCAATGAAAGAAATAGTGTCAGAATGAATTTCATTCCATATTTAATGATAGAAATGGCTTCAGAGAATCGACAAATTCATACTTAATGAAATAAATGGCTTCAGAAAATCGACAAATTCATACTTAATGAAAGAAATGTCTTCAGGGAATCGATACAAACTCATACTTAATGAAAGAAATGGTTTCAGAATCAATATAAATTCATATTTACTGGAAGATATATCATCATAATAAATAAACGTATATAATGTGTGATTTCACACCCCCCCCCCTCCCTCCCTCCCTTCTACTGCTTGACATGAAATATTTGACTGCGCAGAAGTTGTAAGGGATCCTAAACACTGACCCAAGTACCAAGACTCAATTGTTTGTCTCAACTGTGCGAAAAATTTCCATCAGAAATGAGCGTCAGAAGCCACAATATTCCTTTATAAAAATCAGAACATACGTGATACATTAAAAAAAATGGGCCATTTAAAAAAATGAATGACTCATGCGTACGTTGAAATTGATAAAGAGGGAAAAGGGGGGGGGCCGCTTAAGCCGCCACATCATTATGCACAAAAAAATCATTATTTCCCCCCCCCCCTTCCCTCCTTGATATACGTTTTGTTATTCATTATTTTGATGATGGCACGGGCGGAACATCGTTAAATTTGCCGGCAGCGAAGGTGGGTTTCTCCTCATTCGCTCCGTAACTTATATATAAGCCATGGCATCCCAATATCAACGTGTGGGCTCCGCCCTTTGAGTTACTTTCCACGACGACGACGACCGACGACCTCGCCTCAAGGCCTGAGGTTAAGAAATACGTACGTTTCCTAAATTTCAATGCACCGTAACGTGATGTGCAACGCATTGAATCTCACTCTATTTCGTTTTATTCATTTTTTTTTTTTTTTTACCATTTATCTCATACTTCGATAATTTTTTTTCTTTTTAGTTTTTTTTTATTACCTTTAGGGAAACTGGAAATGAGAATTGTAAGAATCTGTGTTGAGAGAAGCTTCTCTGACCAAGAAATTTTTACATTTTCCCTGATAAATTTTCATTTTTTACTCCCTCGTAGATCATATAACTCGATTTATTGTCTTCTAAGAGTGGGAGTAACTTCTTGGGAAAAAGACTACGATATATAGGGGCATTTCCGCGTTATTCCTGGAGTTAAATTTGGGTCTACTAAACCAGTGTTTTCAACCTGGGGTTCATATGGCTCCCTTGCGGCCCCTGGGATATTCTAAGGGGGGCCCACGAGTGAAAATCAGATGAAAGGGGAGTCATGACAAGTGGTGAAGGGGGTCCCGCACAGAGATATGAAGAAATCAAGTTTTCAAGTGAAATACGTTGGGGCGAAAAGTGTGACTAAATTTTCAGAATCCAGCGGAGCTGTCCATGAAGCAGGAGCCATCTAACCTTATGTGGGCATGGCTTGGGGTGCTCGTGGAGGCCCTTCATGGTCACATATGGTACTATAATTTTTGAGTGTAAATATGTATAACCTGTTTCGATTACGTAAAGGGGCACCCAGAATTTTGCCCGAGGAACCATGATAATGAGACGGCCATGCATAGAACCTCCCAAAAGAAGGAAGTTCACTTCCAAGCCCACGGTAAGATGCATACCCATAATGATGTGTTGGTAGGGGCGATTTATTGTGTAGGTTCATTGGATGGTCCAGCATTTCGCACGTACCTATTATTCCCATATAATTTGTCCCTTAAGAAAAGTTGCAATCCGAATCGGAGGGGGGGGGGCGTAGATTTCACCAATCAACCCCCTCCTTCAACATTACATGGGTGCGCCAAAATGCCCCGGCTGACCAAACATTTAGTTGCGGCCCTGGTTGTAGGCCTGTTGCTCTCTCTGTGGCGAGACCTTTTAACGAGGAGATCGGGACACATTTGCGCCTCGAAGTTGGGAGCCACAGAAAACCAACTTCAGCCGACCACCACTGTGGTGACGGTGGGGTTCGAAACTGGGTCCGTCACTATGACCACCACAACGGCCCGGCCACTTGATCTCCCCCCCCCCCCACCTTTCAAACCGAGCACAGTTCTGGTGTATCGCCGTGGGATAGTTACTGCCGATTGAGTTGTGCCGGAAGTGTCAGTACCTAACAGTCTGAGTGCATATGTATGGTGTTGTGAGTGAATTAGCGCTGCCATCTATATTTTAAACTGTGAGCGAAGAGTAATGATTGAACATTTGTTGTGTTGTAGGGCCTGTTGCTCTCTGTGGCGAGAGTTTTTTAACGGGAAATCACAATTAAATCAAGGAAGGAATTAGGAATCACAGAAAAAAGGAACTTCAGCCTACCACCACTGTGGTGAGGTTCGAACCTGGATCTTCACGATGAGAGTCTGACACCATGACCACCGGACCACCACAGCTGCCATTTGGATCAAATTTGGGGATGGCATCATTATTGTTATTTAACAGTCGTTTTATGAACGAGGGCTTTTATGCGAATCTTGGCATCACTGGTTTTGCCTCTATAAAGTAGCAACTGCGCTTCTCAACCTTTTCTGTCCTTGTAAAGCACTTGAAATAGCATAATAAATAGCACAAGCGTTTTAAAAAACTCCTGAACGAAGCGTCCATAGGTCTTAAAAACCCTTGGATATGTAGTATTTACTTCATAGGAAAACTTTTGAATGTAACATTAATGCCTTAGAAGACTTTTGAATGTAGCTTCCATGTCGAAGAGATCCCTGCAATGTAGCGTCCATATCGTAAAAACCTCTGAATGTCGCGTCAATGCCATAGAAAGCCCGAAATCAACGTCAGGACTCTGCCCATGGACTTCGGCTCATAGGAAGCCCTTGAATGTCATCTTTCTTGAATTCAACGTCCATGTCGTAGAAAACCCCTAAATGTTGCGGACATGGCGTAGGAAACTCTTGAATTAACTCGCATCCATGTTGTAGGGACTTTTTATCGGCAGTATGTACATATAAGAACATTGGCTGCGATGAACAGTAGTTCTCAACCTGTTGTACACGTGCCTGTGCGGGTCAGTGACGAGTGATTCAGTGGTACCAAGAAAATAGTCAGCAAAATATCTAGAAATGATATACACGTTGAAGGGAACCATTGAATCGATATTTATGTCCTAAGGAACCCTTGAGATAGAGCTCGTGCTTTAAGGGAACCCCTTCTAGGTTTTTTCGATAGAAAAAGAATTGACGCACACTGATGTATCCAAACATGATGAATTATTGTGTATTATGGTGTATACCAGGAGTCTTCAGCCTTTCTTGAGTTGCGAGTATTGTGTGTGTGTGTGTGTGCCTAGGCTTATCATCAAACGAAGAGCACCCTTACGGACAAGTTGATTTACGTGTACCTGAAATCTGCATAACTAATTCTTAAATGCAATTTTTCCAGGGTGTTTAATTGAAGCGTTGATATGTGCTCGCGGGTACAAAATCGGACACGAGCATTGAGCACTCTTGGAGCTTTAGGGGAAGCATAATGATGCTCAGCAGCAAAAGGTTAAAGATGACGCACGTATACAAATTTGATGTGTATTGCGAGGATTTCGTTAAAAGGGATGCTTTAGTTAAAACACTGAGAAATGCGAAAATACTAAAACTGATGCATGCAAATGCAGTAAATGCTGATGCGATCACAATACATCGTATATTGGTGCACACAAATGTGACTTTATACTGCTGTACACGAACACAAAGTTTATGTAAACCGAATTGAAAATATGCCGTAAACCGATGTAAAAATGTCACGAAAATGTCATGTAAATTAATGTAAAAATATGATATAAGCTGATGTAAAAATATTATGTAAACTGATGTGAAAATATGACAAATTGATGTAAAAATGTGATGAAAACAAAAGCTAATAATTTCGATGGATGCCGGTGCATAAAAAATGTACGTTATCTCCTAATCATGAACCAAAAATAATTAATGCAACGAAGTATGTTGTGAACAAAAAATATTGCTTTCTTTCCAGTGATTCGGAAATGCGTTGAGTACCAAGGAAGTTCCAAAGCGGATGATAATTCGGTAATGACGGGCATAATATTTTAGTCTTTTTCACACATTGATTTCAATTCATTTTCACACATTGATTTCAATTCATTTTCACACATTGATTTCAATTCATTTTCACACATTGATTTCAATTCATTTTCACACATTGATTTCAATTCATTTTCACACATTGATTTCAATTCATTTTCACACATTGATTTCAATTCATTTTCACACATTGATTTCAATTCATTTTCACACATTGATTTCAATTCATTTTCACACATTGATTTCAATTCATTTTCACACATTGATTTCAATTCATTTTCACACATTGATTTCAATTCATTTTCACACATTGATTTCAATTCATTTTCACAGGATTCAACATTTTTCACAGTGTTCGAGAATTTTGTGGCTTTTGCGCGGTACTCTTAGTACCATGCCATGTCACACGTATGTCAAAAATGTCATTCATATACATATAACTGGCTGTTCCTAATTGTTTGCAAGCGGTTATCTCTCTCTGCAACTGTTGACCTTAGAAACACACATTGAATTACAAAAAGTTTTCAAATAAGGCGCGGTTACTCAAAATGTCTTGAATTTTCCAAAGGATTTTATAAATAAAAAAAATAGAAGAATTAACTTTTTATGTAAGTGCTGTGTGCTAAAACTTCCAATAGAGATGAAATGTAAACGCGGCTTTGAGAAATAATTTGCATAAACAAATTGCATGTTTTTAAAACATGCTCACAAATTGATAAACATAAATTCAATTCAAAGTTAGGAAAATTCTGTATTTTTCAAAAGTATTCTCGAAAAATGTAATATTGCTATTCATTGCGAATAAAAAGGATGAAATTATTATCTTCATTCAATTTTTGTACAGTCCCTAAAAATAATAATTTTTAAGTTAAAACTTGCCAGCGCAGTGATATGTTGCCAAAGCTTGGTGATCTTATACATTTAATTACTCGTTAAATATTGCATTCAAAAATACGCAACTTTTTGCAAATGACTTTTTAAAGCGCATCTACATTTCAATAATATGGAAGTTTTTTAGCGCATGGGGACAGCATGAAAAATTTAATTCCTTTATTATTATTATTTCTTATGTCTACGTCCCATTAAACAAAATTTGACATTTCAAGCAACTGGACGTCATTTGGAAAACGTTTTCCAATTAAATATATGCCAACAGTTGCAAAACTATCAGCTGAGCAAATAGTGTTGCTCCCAGCTATCTGCTGGGACATCCTGTATAGATTAAAACAGAAAGTTATACCTAAATGAATTACCAACTCTACGCAGTGTTTTAAAGATTTAATCGGTGCTAGAACTTTGAAAAATGCTAATCTTACGAAATTCATCGTAAGTACCGCGATGTAAGGGCTTTTTAAACTATGGAAATCGTTACTCAATTCCAAAATTACAATGATTTTCAAAATACCGATATGAGAATAACATGAAGAGAGTATGCGATTCGATGTTGAAAGTGCTATGGTAAATATCCCATTGTCACCATGACTCATTTCCCTGACGAAATATTTTCCAAATGAACAGTCAGGACATGATAGCTCATGAATATGACTTTGCTGTTTAGGCAGAACTCGTCTTTTTTTCTCAAGGATGTCCGCCGTTAGAGACCAATTAACTTCTCCGAAGTTTCAGTCATTAACTTTATTTTCATATTAATTGCTACGTGAAGGCAGTTCGTGTCGAGAATACGATTAATAATACTGGTCTCTGAATTAATATGCATGATCTAAAAATATTATGTATAACATTTTATCATGACATACGTGCGCAGAAATGTGATAAATTCGGATATAAAAATATCATGTATACTTATGTCAGAAAAGTGGTGAATTCCTTTGTGTAACAATGTCACAAATAGTAATGTATCTAATATTATGAATACTGTCGTAAGGAATAAAATTGTAATAAATTTCGAAGTAAAAATAATATCTATCCTAATACATAAAAACGTGATAAATTCCGATGTAAGAATAATATTTATCCTAATGCATAGAAATGTGATGAATTCCGATGTAAAAATAATATCTATCCTAATGCATAGAAATGTGATAAATTCCGATGTTAAAAAAGTATCTATCCTAATGCATAAAAATTTGATAAATTCCGATGTAAAAATATCTATCCTAATGCAGAGAAATGTGATAAATTCCGATGTAAAAATAATATCTATCCTAAAATACATAGAAATGTGATAAATTCCGATGTAAAAATAATATCTATCCTAATGCATAGAAATGTGATAAATTCCAATGTTAAAAAAATATCTATCCTATAATGCATGAAAATATGATAAATTCCGATGTACAAAAATGTTTTACGTGCCTATCTTGATGCACAAAAAAGTAATGAATTCTGGGGGGTATATATTACAATATATATATATATGTATATAGTATATCATCGCAAGTAGTAATGTGATTGATATATGATGAATACTAACCAATAAAAATGTAATGAATTCTGATGTAAAAATAATATGCATTCTGATGCTTGAAATGTGATAAATTTGGATGTGTAAAAATATTATGTACGCATTGTGATGCACATAAAAGTGATGAATTCTTGTATTAACAATGTAACGAATAGAAATGTTAAGATTTCATTATTGATGAATGAAATTAAAAATCTGCGGTCTAGATATATATATATTGTATCCAAAAGTATGATATGTATAAAGACATTGCATAGTGGTATACATTTAGTACACTAAGATACATAAAAATACAGTCGAACCCCGTTTCAACGAATACCGATATGGGGTCATTCAAGTATTACGTCAGCATCGAGGGGGAGATCCGGTTTTGGATTTGCTGACTTTTGATGACGGGGGGGGGGGGGAGAGGGGGTTTGAAGATTGCTTACGTCAACAACCACCCATTTTCGAAGATATGAAATATTCTAAGCTGCTGACGAAATTTGGCTGACGGGGGGGGGGGGGGGGGGTCAAAAATGGCCGAAAATCTGCTTAAGTAATACTTGAATGGTCCCTATAGCGAAAATCTCGTTTTAATGAACACGTTTCTAATCCCCTAGACAAGTTTACATAGGAACAATGCAAAAAACTAAAATTCCTTTGTAACGAAATTTCGTTATAACGAAGTGATTTCTCCAGTTTCTTGGAGTTCGTTATAACGGTATGCCCCCCAGACTTCCAAGTCTATCTCCTCCTATGCATGGTCCCCACATCGTGGGGCAAGGTCCGTAGTCTGGGATCTTTGGCGAGCCCCAAAGCCAGACTTTTCACAGGCCCTTCAACAATGAGTTTTAAGCTTGAAATTACAAAGAAATGGTGGTATTTGTTCCGAACTCCCCAGTGCTCCCGTCCAGTCAGCCCTACCCTTGTGGGGGGCCATGGGCATGACTTTTCTAAGAATCTGAATTCACGTGTATTTAAAAAGTCAAATTTGAGTGGTATGAGCACATGCTGCCATCTAGTAGCCATCAAAAACCCAACAGAGTACCGAAACGAGTTCCAGTGAGAATCCGAAAAAACACTATTAATCGATCTATTCTTTTTATTCATTTTCGAGAGAGTCGCTCTTTTCCAAATTGCGTTTTCGGCTGGTTAACCTCGACTTGATGGTTATCCGGTTATCCATCAATGTTAACGATTATATCCGTCAGAGAGTATAATAAATAGTCAATGAGAGGGACGAGACTAGTTGATATTATGTACATAGTTGCACCACCATAGTGCGTTGATTGCAAAACCCATAGACCCCCCCCTAATAATAACATTTGTAGGTATAAATATTGTAATTCAAATGATGATTCCCACCATCATCAGCCCATAGAACGGCCTGTACTTAAAATGATGGATGACGTCGTAATTACACGGGATTATCTTTGATTGTGATTGAAGGGATGAGAAATGGAATATTCCTCATGAATTTCAAATGTTGCACTCGCCGTCCAGCACCTGGAGCTCTGCAATAGTTGCCGGTATTCATTTGAGAATAGAATTCATCGAAGATGAATGCCATACATGTCACGATTTAACATCGCGCTAGGTGTTGATAGGTTCAGTGCAGCAGGGGACTTCGATGCAAGGCCTGTGGGCCGCATGTGACCCTCGAAGTTTTTGTATTGACCAGCTGACGAAAAAGTTTACTGATCACAGAATTCCTGGAAATGTTGAAAAAATATCTCTAATGAAGAAATATGTTCCAGAATTAGTGAAAGAAGTAATTTCAAAAGTACTTTTTAGAAAACATTTCAGAACTAATGACAGAAATAAGTTTAGAATTAATGAGAATTAATTTTACAATTAATGAGAAATAATTCTAGAATTAATTCGCAATGATTAGTAGTAGTAAAAATAATAATTTAGCTAGATAATGATCAGAATTTCTGAAAGAAATATTTTTGAAATTAATGAAAGAAATATTTTTGAAATTAATGAAAGAAATATTTTTGAAATTAATGAAAGAAATATTTTTGAAATTAATGAAAGTAATATTTTTGAAATTAATGAAAGTAATATTTTTGAAATTAATGAAAGTAATATTTTTGAAATTAATGAAAGTAATATTTTTGAAATTAATGAAAGTAATATTTTTGAAATTAATGGAAATTTTCATATTTAATGGACAAAATAATTTCAAAGTTTATGGAAAAATTTCAAAATTCATGTCATATTTTAACATTCTTGCAGTGTTAATAATGTTTTTTTTTAATGTCCAAAAATTTGCAAAATAAATAAACAATCGAAAATATGTGTAAAAAAATTGAAATAAACAAATGGTTTTATGATATTTTAGATGATATTTATACGAGAAAATAGCTTTTGAAGCTTTTTGACAGACAACCGTATGAACATGGTTTCTTTGGGCGGTCAGCGGTCATGTCTGTCTGTCTGTCTGTAGCACTCAGCAGTGTTCGCCAATACATCTATACGCGTGATTCACGCATCAAAATTTCATTTTACTCCTCCAAATTTCATTTTAGATATTTTCTTTAAATAGAGTTATATTTCTCACTGATAAAAAAATACCCCTTAAAAGTTTGGGGAGGATTGAAATTGCTCTTCAAAATTATATTTTCGGATAACACTGATGAGACCTTTAAATTTCCAAAAAAATGGTCGTTTCATAAAAAAAATTTATATGAAATTGATTGGAAAAGAAATTGTCAACAAAGTTGTGCGCAAATATGTCAGTCAATGGACCGGGAAAAAAATTGGAGGAATAGCTTGCTTATAGGAAAACATAAATATAAATATGAGAATTAATTTACCAGACCAGACCTACCAAACAAAGTCTTTGAATGCTTGAGTCAAAAAGTATCGATCAATACGTAAGAGCATCGTGAATTATATGCGAGAAATTTCTGCAATAAGAACCAACGCAAAATTTGCTTGGTATTGATAGTTTTTTTTGAAAATATATTAATATTTTCTTGAAATATATACATTCCCTTCTTCTTCATTGGTGGTATCGGGGTATTCACAAAAAAGAAATTGTACTGACAATGGCCCCGTGATGATGATGCCCTGAATCGCATGCCCAGGTGGATATTGATAGAAATCTCGTGAAACTTGCGCAAAATAATGAGACTGGTGTCAAGTGGTTTGATATAATTTCCGGCCTCGAACCACTCGGAGAGAAATAACTGAATTATTGACGCACCTGCGGATAGCATCAAATCTCATCCGGACATGCGGTCAGTGAATCCGAATGTGCTCTCATATATTCGGAAATTCGATTCCGAAACTATTTGAAATCGTAATCTATCGTTGGCTTCAAGTGGAAGTTAAGACTATTTTTATGAATATATTACGGTAGACTCTCGATTCTATTTGGACATAAATTTAGCAAAATGAAATTTCTCATCAAAATTAAATGAGTTTATTTTATAACTATGATATACGGTGCATGAATAGTTTTATATTTCAATGGAAATGTCAGAAACCTAAGAAAAACCATAATTTTCCTGAGAGTATTTGGTATAGAACTTTAATGTTCTTTACATTTTATTTGCAAATTTTTGACATTTCATTTAATAGTTTTTTTGCAATTTATTTAATAGTTTTTTTGCAATTTATTTAAAATTTTTCAATTCATTTAATAAATTTTTCAATTCATTTCATAATTTTTTGCAATTCATTTAATAAATTTTTCAATATATTTTTTAATATTTTTTTCAATTCTTTTAGTAATTTTTTGCAATTCATTTAATAATTTTTTTGCAGTTCATTTAATAGTTTTTTGCAGTTCATTTAATAGTTTTTTGCAATTCATTTAATTATTTTTATTAAATAAATTAATCACACAATAACAGGTATGAAGCACGAAATATATATATTTTTTGCAATGTTTTATTTCGCTTTATTTGTGTTAATATTTGTTTTCCGTGATGTGTATTGGGAAATCTGTAATCATATACATATTCGGATAAGTTTCTCAGTCGAAAAAATACATTCTAATTTTTAGTGATGCATTGATAAAAGTAAAATTGTTATTAAAAAAGGAAGAGTTTTAATTTTAAAAAAATTAATACGTAGATAAAATTTTAAATATTATTCAATGTAGTGAAGAAGAATTAATAATTAGAATGAATTTTTTTTAATAAAATAGAAAACAATGGAAAAAACAAAAAAGTAAATGAGAAATAACAAACAAAATGAAAGGAATGTTACATAAAAAATAAATAAATTGAAAAGAATTAACTGAATGAAATAAATGACATATACCGAGAAATAAAAACTTTATAAGAAAATTGTTAAAATTTTCAAAATTTTATGTAATTATTAATCATGTTATAATATTATAATTATAATATTATAATCATGTTTTTATTAAAAATCTAAATTAGTATGTCTAAAAGATTTTAAAGTATAAATCAGAATTGTTAAATATTTTGAAAACTGTATTAATAAAAAAACCATGAAAATTTGGAATTTAATAACATTTTTCAATTTGCCAATTTGAATATTTTAAAGAAATTTTAAAAATAACTAAATTCATAATTTTTTGAAAAAAGTTTAAAAAAGTAATGTAAAAAATCATGAAATACATTTTTAAAAAATTAAACAAATTTCTCGGAATTAAATTTAAAAACAGATCGTTAAGAAATAATAATTTAAAAATACGAAGCACATGATATTTGAAACTAAAATTGAATATTTTTTGTATGGAAATAAAAATAAAATCGCAAAACGAAGAAACTAAAATATTGAATGCAATGTGTATTTTAACAGCTCCCTGATACGAAGATATATTTCAGAAAGAGAGAAAATTCGACTGCCCCTGCGTGGAATCGAACCCACGTGTAGGCCAGTGGTCTAGGACATTCACCCGGAAAGCCAAAGGACGTGGGTTGGATTCCCCACGGGGCCAGTTGAATTTTTTCTCTCTTTCCTAAAAGATATCTTCGTATCAGCCAGCTGTTAAAAAACTGTATGGGTAGCGGAGAGTGACATCATCCTCGAATAAGTCGCCATCTGGTGGCATTGTCAGCAATTGTGAACTTTGCCCTGAGTTTGGTCCGACCGTCCATGTACGGTCCCGTTCAGTGCACACGAGCTCCATGGAAAGATTGAGATGTTCGTTGCCTCTGTAGTCTACTGCGTTCACCCGGAAAGTGAAAGTACTGGGTTGAAATCCCTACAGGGGCACAGTTGAATTTCCTCCCTTTCCAAAATATATCTTCACATCAGCCGGCTGTTAGAAACCTTTGTATGGATAAGCGGAGAGTGACATCGTCCTCGGATTAAAATATTGAAGCTAAAAGAAAGATTTAAAAAAATATGCAAAACACGTAAATTATAGAATTGAAAATTTTAAATTCCACAGTAAAATAAAGCCAAATAAACATGAAAAATCTTTAAATTCATAATTTCAATATTTTTAAAATAAATATATATAAGAAATATTCAGCAAATCTTTTTCATCACTTCAATAAATATGTAATAAGTGCACGATTCTTATCTTCCACACATGGAATCACAATTCCACGACCACATTCGAAAAAAATTCACAGCCATAACGAGATAACAATCAGAAAATGAAATTTGAATCGCTCAATCACTTATCGAACCAATCGGATATAAATCTTCATTCTCACACGATCTAAAAAAAAAAAAATTATTTTTAAAAAATTCGGAAGGGTCATCAAACTCCAAAAACATGAATAATAACTCAAAAATAATAATAATAACCACACAATTTAAAAACAAAAACTCTAAAAACTTGAATAGAATGTATATAATGAATAAAAACTGAAATTTTTTCGCAGCTTTAACCGATTGTTCGAGCCATTGTTCTAGCACTATCAAATCTCATCTTTAAAAAAAAAACCTTTATATGCTTCTCATTACTTCATAATTTTTTTTTTCAATGGTTTTTTACCATTTATTTTTTCATTATTATTCATTTCTTAGGGAGAAAAAGATTAATAGTTTAAGGTAGCTAAACGCTATGGAGTTAATTGAAGCGAATATTTTCACACACCCACTTGGATATATCTGGCAGGATCACCGGCTTGATCCTATCTTGACAACTCGCCAATTATCGCTGGCATAGCGGTAACTATTCACCTCTCTATAATGCATACATACTCTTCTTTACCACCCTATTATCATCAGTCTAGTATGGACTAGTTGGTAGTTTGGAACCTAAACCGTGAGATTATATAATAAAAGAAATAACTTGAGGTAATTATTCCTACCAAGTATTAGAAGTTGTTGTTTTTTTTTTAGTGTATTACAAGGGATTTTTGTGAAGATTATTTCCATCACAATTTATTTTCTTTTTTTTTTATAATGACTGCTTGTAGTAATAATCACTGCTGCTCACCGGACCTTCACAAAACGGATGCGGCAAAACTATTAATTTAATTAACTTCAACTTGCTTGAAAGCTATCAATTAAGGACAATGAGATTAGATTGAGCAAGAAGAAGAACAAGAAAAAAAGCCAAAGAGTCAAAAGAAAGTTGTTTTTTTTTGTTTTGTTTTTCAAAAAAAAATTGTTTGTGTTGTTAAAATACAATAAAGAAATGTTGTCGGAGAAGATTAAAGTATTATAATGAAAGGATTTTGGATTAATGATTTTTTAAGTTTAAATAAAAAACTCATTCTAATAATTTGCATTATCTACAAATTGGTACGATAAATAAAGATTTTTTTTTTTTTTTTGAAGCTTCGATTTAAGAATCAACTTTTACTTGATTAATTACTTTTTCATTGATTCTAAAATCGCGGCTAAAAATAATCTCTATTCATCCAACCAATTCGTAGCTAATACGCATATCATCATAAGATAGATAGATAGAACCGCTCAAAGCCCGGACTGATGCAAAGCACCTTACTTCCGTTACCTCAAAAGAGGCAGAGTTGTGTCGGATATCATCATAAGAGATTTTTTTCTAAAACCACCAGTCCTTATACGTTTAATCCTTGCATTCAATAATTAACCCAATCCTTAGATCACATCATAATTCAATCCTTATGTTCAATCATTAATACAGTCCTTACATCCAATCATAGAATCGTCCTCACATCCAACGAATCCTTACCTTCAATCATTAATCTAATCCTTACATCCAATCATTGATCTAATCTTTACATCCAATCCTTGCATTAATTATATAACTAACTAGCTATGGTACCCGGCGTTGCCCGGGTTTTCTTCAATGAGGTTTTTTGGATCACGTGATATCTTCCTCTTTCTTTGAGGGACATACAAACCGTGTCCAAGTTGAACCAATATGGCGACTTACTGCGCGACTCATGAAATAAACAAATCTAGATTTAAAGAAACGGAGAAATGATTATTTTTTTTTTCTTTTTCAAGGGGTGCCAAGTATTTCGATCCCCCCCCCTCCTGAAATTCTAGTTATTCATCTGCCGGTTTCTGCTTCAAAAATATTAAAACTGTGGAATTTCTTCGATGTACTTTATGAGCCCATAATTAATTTTAAAACAATCTAAACTATATGAATTTATGCAGTTAGACAATAAGGAGACATTAATTTTCATACTTGAGAAGATATGAATAAAAAGTTGAAATCAATGTTATTGCATGAATATCCAACTCAAAAGTAGGTCTGGCTAATCACTTCATATTTAATCTCCTGGGCTTCGTATATCTCTAAGCGAACTCAACATTTTAAAAATCGGGAATTCAAATCAATTTTTAAAATTATTGATATGGTGGGAAAATCCACTAAATTTCCGCATTTCTACAGTAAAATCGGCAATTTTCACACTGATTTCTATGGGGATCATCCTTAGCCTGACCCTCAGTGATGATGATGATGATTATGGCATCTATTCAAAAAGCCTAATTACTGAGAGAACTGAAAAATTTACAAACCATTACAAAGGCATAAACTATTATACATATATACAAACAGGATTAGAGAAGTGACAAACCATTGTAAAGTCATATACACGTCTGAAACGCATTGCTAGGGAACCATGGTAACCAAAGTAAACGTTCCGAAAGTGATTGTTGAGGCCCAAAAACCATTGTTGCCCGACAGTTTTTTGCCCATTTGGGGCACTTGCCTTGCTCTGACGAAATTTTAAAGTAGCCTATCGTTCAAGTCCGGTCCCATTTGGTATATATGCGAAATTTGGTGATGATCGATCTAAAATTGTAGATTTGTGTAGAGAACACACACACACACACACGCAGAAAATCAATTTTATACATATAGATGTAAAATCAGGAGAAGCGAAAGAAATAATGTAGTAGTTAATAGAAATTTAGAATTAGTGGAACAAGTGATTTAATGTAAAAGTTACATTCAGGGAATTTTTACGAGAAGTTGCATTCAGAAAATTAGTATAAGAAATAATTTCAGAATACTGCCAAAACTTATTTCAGAATTAATGCAAGAAGTAATTTCAGAATAAACGCAAGAAATAATTTCAGAATTAACGTGAGAAATAATTTCAGAATTATTGCAAGAAAAGATTTCGAAGCTACTGCAATAAGCGATTTCAGAAGTGACCTGTTATGAACCTAAATGTGAAGTTTGTTTATGTGTAATGCTTGTCATGTGTAGTTGCGCCATCTGCCACCAGTTTCCTAACTATGAGAGAAGTGTAATGATTGAAAAATTGTATCATTGTGTGTGTAGGCCTGTTGCTCTACATAGCTAACATAGATGCATAGTAACTGATATTTTAGCGCATAAAATTTACATCAATATTCAGCATAAAAATAAAAACCTTATATTTCATGATAAATTTTGTTCATTTTCAAAACCAACAACTGTTTCATTTAAAAAAATTGTAACAGAGAGTTTCGTATTTTCCGATTAGATGACAGAAAGGGGGTCCCTGCGTCCAAATAACATTAATATACAGTTCTCTTTCGTACAAAAATCAATCTTAATTTTTTATTCCTTGAAAATAATTTGATTTAATTGAATCTTCGATTAGCGGAGAAAAAACCGGAGGAAACAACTTTCTTTGATTTTTTCTTTCAAACCAAGCACGACTCTGGTCTATCGCCATCTATGGACAATTTACTACCGATTCAGGTATGCCGGAAGTGTGAATTTGTGTACCTAACAGTCTGAGCGCGTATACAGTGTAGTGTGTGAACTTTCAGTGGTGCCATCTATATTACAAAATCTGAATGAAGTGTAATGTTTCAATATTTGTACGTTCCGTAGGGCTGTTCGTTATAACAGGGTATTCGGCCTTCGGGTATACTGTAGGGGGGAAATAACATGCGCGGTCGAAATTTTTACACGCCCTGGGTATGTCGGACAAATATATTTGTCCAGCCCTGGTTTAAGATCCAAGAAATAATTTCAGAGCTGGTTTGGGAAATGATTTAAGAACTATTCTAAGAAATAATTTCAGAATAAATGAAAATTTTCAGAATAAATGAAAATTTTCAGAATCAATATGTCTAATAATTTACGAGCTCCTGTTTGAATCGGGCCTAGACTCTCCTTGGACCACCCGCTTAAAGCAACCCTTGTTTCCAACGGTTCAATTCCCGTGGAACCCTTGATGAAGAAAAGCCTGTATATTTATCAAATATTTCTATTGTAAATTGTCGTTGAAGAGAGTAATCCTTTCGATACCAGAGTACCCCTAGAACGTGTCCGGAAAATTCACCGCCAGCAATTCACCGACAACAATTCACCGCCGGAAAATTCACCGACCAACAATTCACCGCTAGGAAAATTCACCGACCAACAATTCACCGCTAGGAAAATTCACCGACCAACAATTCACCGCCACGCAATTCACCGCTAGGAAAATTCACCGACCAACAATTCATCGCCATGCAATTCACCACTAGGAAAATTCACCGCTAGGAAAATTCACCGACCGACAATTCACCGCCATGCAATTCACCACTAGGAAAATTCACCGACTAGCAATTCACCGACAACAGTTCAATGCGAGGGAGTGAGCGATTGAGTTACTGAGTGAGTGAGTGACCCAGTGAGTGACTGAGTGGCCGAGTCAGTGATTGAGTGACCGAGTGAGTGAGTGACCAGTGAGTGACTGAGTGACCAGTGAGTGACTGAGTGACCGAGTGAGTGAGTGACCCAGTGAGTGATTGAGTGACCGAGTGACCCAGTGAGTGACTGAGTGACCGAGTAAGTAAGTGATTGAGTGACCGAGTGATTGAGTGACCGAGTGATTGACCGCGTAAGTAAGTGACTGAGTGACCGAGTAAGTAAGTGATTGAGTGACCCAGTGAGTGACTGAGTGACCGAGTAAGTAAGTGATTGAGTGACCCAGTGAGTGACTGAGTGACCGAGTAAGTAAGTGATTGAGTGACCGAGTGATTGAGTGACCGAGTGATTGACCGCGTAAGTAAGTGACTGAGTGACCGAGTAAGTAAGTGATTGAGTGACCCAGTGAGTGACTGAGTGACCGAGTAAGTAAGTGATTGAGTGACCCAGTGAGTGACTGAGTGACCGAGTAAGTAAGTGATTGAGTGACCGAGTAAGTAAGTGATTGAGTGACCGAGTAAGTAAGTGATAGAGTGACCGAGTAAGTGATTGAGTGACCCAGTGAGTGACTGAGTGACCGAGTAAGTAAGTGATTGAGTGACCGACTGAGTGAGTGACCCAGTGAGTGACTGAGTGACCGAGTCAGTGATTGAGCGAGCGAGTAAATTGGTTAGTGAGTGAGGGAGTGAGTGAATTGGTAAGTGAGGGAGTGAGTGAATGGTCAGTAAGTGAGTGAGGGAGTGAGTGAATTGGTTAGTTAGTTAGTTCTTAACCTAGTAGTGTCACAAATGATTAAAAAATCCGATTGTTCCGAAAACGTATTTATGATGAAGTGTAGATTTGAAGACACTTGGATCGGGCGTCCTCTTCGCCGTGGTGGTCGTCGCGCTTTGACATCGACATTTGGAACTGCTTTCAAGGAACGCGTAACGATTTACCAACAATTCTATAGAAGGATGGCATCGAGCGTTCCAACAGCAATTATCTGCTCACCACCCAGATATATGGAAGTTCATCGGTGCCATAAAAAGAGAACAGAGTTTGAATGAAGTTCGGATGGAGCAAATTGTAAGTGGACAAAACCATCACATTGATTAGGAGAAAGAAATACCGGGACTCTGCGCAGAGATTAAAGAATTTAGTTGATAAGTATCATCAAGGATGTGACATTAAAGACTATTTGAGAGCTCATAATGTATCATTTTAATTATGATATCAATATTTGTGAGAAATGAATATTTTTCTCCCGTTTTTCCTTACATTTGTGTGTTATCTGTTTTTCTAGATTAGTAGATTGGAACCCTTTAATTATAAATATGTAAGGAAGGAAATCATGTCGAAAATTGTTAAATAAATACTGTATGTTTTGTATGAAAATTATGTCAGATATTACTAATTAAATGTTGTAGGTTTTGATTGAAAATTACCAATTAAATATGTATGTAATGAAAACTGTGTGAAAATTACCCTTCTAAAATACTCCTCTAACATTGCCCAAAAAGAATGCCATGTTTTATATCGTTTTTTGAAGCTGTAGTTCCGTGAGTTTCAGTTTTCGAAAATGTTATTTGTCACCCAAGAGGTTTTATGTCCAAGAATTGGATGTTTAAAACGAGATAATTTCATACGATTTTTGAACTCACGCATATAATTTTAAACAATATGAGGCTATGGCTTTCTTTTACCAGTTTTGCTGATTGAGAAAATTAAACTTATCTTTATATTCACTTTATTTCATTAATTTGTTTTCCAGCATCAGTGGTAGGACATAATTATATGGCCTCTACAAAACGAACTGCGTCGTAGCGAACTAATATGAGGTGGGGATCATACATAATCACCGGTAAATGTTAGAAAATAACTAAAAGAACTCTAGAACAATATTCTAAAAGTGAAAGCCATACAGCCAGACTCGGTTATAACGCCGAAATCCCGCGAAATCTTCGATGTCGTTATAACCGAGTTTAACTGTATTTAAAATACTGGTTTTAATAGGTGTGGCATCATCAACAACCAATTTCAATCCACTGCTGGATGTAGGTGTTCTCCTTAGATTTCCCCTCAAACGAAATGCGATATTTTATGAAATTTTCGGAACTTCTATATGGTAATATTGCAACAAAAAATTAAACAACAAATTCAAGAAAACTTCGACTATAAACGAGTAAAACCGTGACATTTTTCAAAAAGTCTGGATGGAGAAGAAAAAACAGAAAAACCGGACTGTCACGGAAAATACGAGACAAAATGCAGGACATGTGGTCACCGATGCTTAGACTAGATTTTTAAAGATTTGTAAAATCACCCCTACCAATAGCGAGCTCTAAATCTACCCCCGTCTTCAACATATAGGCTTGTGTCATCTGCGAATGAAATTATTTTACCGTTCTACTTAATTTTACATAAATCATTAATATAAACTAGAAATAATTATGACCCAAGGGCCGATCCTTGTGGGACTCTTTTCATTATATTTCAAATGTGCTGATTTTACCATTTATTATGGCAGCTTGTTTCCTATTGTAGTAATATGTTTTAAACCAATATAGTACATTACCTCATTTGCCTGCTGAGAAGTGTTTTTATTTGTTAGAATATTTAAATCAACATAATCGAATGTTCGTTTTAAGTCTAAGACTGTAAGTCAAATGTCAAAATTCAATCCCCCCTAATAAAGAGGGGGGGGGTTCAAAGGTTATATGGAGTAATCATCACTGAGCCGAAATCCCTGAAGCCATAAATATAAAATTTAGTAAGCATTATATTTTATTACCAGTTGTTATCCGCGGCTTCGCTCTCGTGTGTTTTTGTGATCTCAAAATTACTCTCACCTCATAACCCCCATGGGTGATGAACTTTCAGAAATCCTGTCTTAGTGTGTATGTACGTTATAAAATATAATACTAACTAAATTTCATATTTATGGCTTAAGCGACTTCGGCTCAGTGCTGATTGCTCCATATAACTTTTGAAACCCCCCTTAGGGGGTTGAATTTGGAAAAATCCCTTCTCAATGAGTCTATATTACAATATTGATCTAATATCATATTTATAGCTTCAGCTGTTTCGGCTCGGCATGATTTCAACGTTGACCCTCCCTCCCCTCTTATGACGCCCTTAGGTTGTCGAATATGGAAAAACCATTTCTAAGTGAGTAGTGAGTCTTTACGTCGTGAAAAAAATTATTCACAAAATTTGATATTTACAGCTTCAGCGGTTTTGGCTCGGCGATGATGAATCAGTCAGGACATGTTATTTTATATACAGTACTAGGGGGCTCTGCCCCCCCTACCACCTTTGGCGGCCAACCCCCCCCCCCTTTTCTCTTCATAACATATCTTGTTTATTTCGTTTCACTTCATAAGAGTGCTATGGAAAGGGACACGTGAAAGCACCAGCTTACAGAAGAAGCGAATTTTATAATAATAAAGCAACAAAAAACAAATGTGATTCATCAAGTAACCCCAGAAAACTTCCCCATGGGGGTCCCCAAACTCCAATTCGTTGAATTGTAGTGGGGGCCCTGACTGGGTTTATCTCGGGCTACCGATGTGTTGCAAATTTTACAATGTTAAACAACAAAAATCAATGAGATTCATCCAGGGACACCCGAAATGAAACCTGTCAACTTTTCCCATGGGGCCCCGACCTGAAGGCTTGTCGGACATACCCCCTGTGAGTGGCCACGAAAATTTTTAATTTTTATCAATTTTAAAACAAATAAATCCAGGGCCCACATCCAGTAACGGGGACCCAATACGCAGATATTTAGTGGGGCACCCAGACACTGGATTTATCTCGGGCTTCCGCTGTTGAAAATTCTACAATGTTAAACGACAGAAAAGAATGAGATTCATCCAGTGCCCCCAAAATGAAACGAGACCACTGACTCGGAAGCCAATCGGGCATCCCCCTGTGAGGGCCACTGCAAATATTCATTTTACCAACGAATAAAATCCAGCCCCCCCCCCCCCCCACGCAATTACCCTTGACCGAATTCGCAAATTTTATGGGCAGACTGGATATACCTTGGGCTTCCACTATCGCAAGGACCCCTGGAAATGAAACCTTTTAACTTCCCCATGAAGGTATATGTGCGATCCCCGGGTACCCCGACCCTGTATGTTGGGAGCACTGGTGACATATGTATATTTTACGTATACATACCTCTCGGCATGACCCCCACGAGGGCAGGGCTGACAGGGGCCGGAACGTTTCTTATCGCTTTTTGATATTTTCACACTATAAATTAAGCACAGAGGAGCCCGTGAAAAAGCTGGTTTGGGGACCTGCTGTAGGATGTGGGAAACTCTGGGTACATGCACATTACTTGGTCCCGATGTGTCAAATGGGTCCCGATATATGCAAGAGTTAAATGAAAACTTGACCCCAAAATCGTAACCGACTTCCGTAACACAAAAACGTAACAGATTTCCATCACTCAAAAAAAGTCACCGACTCCCGTAATAAAAAAAATCGTCACTAATTTCCGTTGCATAGGAAGTATATATATACGTATATAGTAAATATAGAGTACATATAATAGATACGCACTAAGGCGGGATTTCTGAAAGTTCATCACGTGAAATCGCGGGTAACAGCTAGTTCATCATCCATTCGTTACTGATGATCAGCGATGTTTTTTATAACATCAAAGTGATAACAGGAGATGATTTTAAGCATTTTTAGGAAGTTAATTCATCGCGTATCCACTTACTTTATTATCTTTTAATTCTGTTATTATCCCTTTCAACATTTCATTCGAAGTTTCTGAGTAAAACAGAGTTAATGGAATTTTGCTGAATATACTATCTTGTATTGGGCAACAGGAATTTGTAATTTATACAAATACAAGGCCACAACATGCAAAATGCCCAGCGAGGTGGCTGAGAAAAAGATGCCCACAATAAATATGGATGTCATATAATTCAAAAATACAGCAACCCGAATCCGTATCATCTGAATTTCTTCTCATAAAGTCATTATTTAAACTTTCCGCCATATCTTTAGGACATGGCACTTACTCACTCAATAGATCACTCACTCACTTAGCAGCTCGCTCACTCACTCACGGACTGACTTACTCGCTCATTGAATCAGTAACCCACTCGCTCACTGAATCACTTACTCACTCGGTCACTCAGTCACTCACTGGGTCACTCACTCACTCAGTAACTCAATCGCTCATTCCCTCGCTAACTGACTCGCATCGAACTGTCGTCGGTGAATTGCATATCGGTGAATTGTTGGTCGGTGAATTTTCCTAGCGGTGAATTGAATGGCGGTGAATTGTTGGTCGGTGAATTTTCCTAGTGGTGAATTGCATGGCGGTGAATTGTTGGTCGGTGAATTTTCCTAGCGGTGAATAGCATGGCGGTGAATTGTTGGTCGGTGAATTTTCCTAGCGGTGAATTGCATGGCGGTGAATTGTTGTCGGTGAATTTTCCGGCGGTGAATTGTTGGCGGTGAATTTTCCGTAAACCCCCCTAGAATGCTCTTGCAGATCCCCATGGTTCTGTGAAACACCGGTTGAGAAACTTTATCCTAGAACACTGTTTCTCAAAGTGTGCGTCATGTTTTCCAGGGGCATCGCCAACCTTTGTCGAGGGTGTCGCGACGAGCTGGAGATGTTGATTCGTGTGCTTATTCATGCTTTAAAATGGTTCATTTATAGGACAAAATACCTACCAAAGTTTTTTGGGGAGACGCAAATGAATTGGGCAAGGAAACCGCTGGTGCAAAAGTTTGAGAACCACTGCCCTAGAACAGGCATCTTCAATCCGTTACTCACGAGCACCACGGTGCTTCCTGAAGTACCCAGAGTGCTCGATGCTTGTGTCCGATTTCGTGCTCGCGAGCACTTGATCAATGTTCCAGTTAAAACACCTTATGAAAATTGCAGTCAAGGATTAAAATCATCGTGATTTCATTCATTCGTATGTTAAACTTGCCATAAGGGTGCTCTTCTTTTGATAGCGGGTACAGGCAGTGCTCGCGACTCGAAAAAGGTTGAAGATCTCTGCCCTAGAACATCACTGGAAGCTCTTACTATTCGTTATCATTTCTCGCTTTGAATCAGGTTTCGATATCCATAGGACTTAGCAAAACCTGCATTGACAAATACTATCTGCCTTTGAGTGGTGTTTTTTCTCAATTAGCATCACCAGAGAACCGCTTGGTCAAACACCAAGGGGAACGGAGGACCCTCAGGGTCAGATAGATTTATCTAGCTGCATATTCAACTCGCTTCATTGGCATTATTCTGGGTATATTAATTTATCAGAGGGTGTTTTAAACTTACCCCTTTTTACATAATTTTTTGTAATGCCAGCATAAAAATCGGAATAACAGAATGATCAATATTGCGTATAGCAATATTCATTTTATCCAAAACAAAACCAAATAATAATAATTATTCGTGAAACCCCATTTTTTTCCGAAGAACGGAATCTCTGATTCAGATCTGACAGTCTGACATCTCTTGCCCATAGACTTCATACTCTTAAAAAAACTGGCAAGTCTCATGGTGTGAGGCTCAGCTATCGCAGTATACCAACATGTGAATAGGCAACTATGTTTCAACCTAAGGATTAACAGGATGTCACCAGTTCTTAGCATTGCCTTCTAGATGGTTGAACGATATCTCTCTCTTGTCATTTGGAATTACGCGGTCATTCAACGGACACGCCATAAGCAATTTGTCTGCTTTTTTTGACATTATTTCCATCCGGCACTGAATCTGTATTATCATTTATCGTATTCCCTCTTTAAAAATGCCCTTTTCTGTAATGAACTTGAGCATTTCCCTGCTGAGCATTTCATCTCCATAGAATAACAAATCAGAGAGAGTTCGCTCTTAATCAAAAAATAGATAACCGAAGAGAGTCCGCTCTGAATACAAAAAACAACAAACTGGAGAGAGTCTATTTCGATTTCTAGGAATAACCAAGTGATTCACTCAGAGTTATATAAGTTATAAACTTAAGAGTCCACTCTGAAATAAACAAACCGAGGAGAAATATCACTCAGAATCTTAAGAATAACAAATTGAACAGAGTCAACTCTACAGAATAAACTCCAAAATGTCCACTCTCTGTGACTGCTACTTCAGTATCGAAAAGAAGAATTTTTGTGCTTCGAACCACTTTCCAAGAATCAATATCGATTGAATGTTGTTGAGTGCTTTTCTTTTCTTAATTCTAAGAATAACCAACTGCAAAAGAGTCCGCTTTAAATTCTGGAAATAAAAAAACCGAAGAGAGTTCACCCTCATCCTAAAAATAACTAACTAAAGGGAGTCCGCTATGAATTCTATAAGGGGCCGTTCAAGTATTACGTAAGCAAATTTTTAGCCATTTTTGACCCCCTTCCCTCCCCCCCCCCTTGTCAGCAAAATTTCGTCATCAGCTCTGTCCCTCTGAATCCTAACTCATATTTTCATAAAGGGTGGTTGCTTATGTAAGCATTATCCAAACACCCCCCCCCCCACACTTGTCATCAGAAGTCAGCAAATCTGAAACCCCCCCCCATCGATGATGACGTAATACTTGAACGGCCCCTAAGTAACAAACCGAAAAAAGTCCAAAAAATCTTATTTCTAAAAATAACCAACTAGAGAGAGAATTCTCTCTGAATTCTTAAAATAATAAACCGGAAATAGAGTTCATGCTAAATCTTAAGTATAACAAGCTGGAGAGAGTCCGCGCTGAAATATCAGATTAACAGGCCGGTTAGAGAGAGAGAGTCCACTCTTAACTCTAAAAATAGCGAGCGGGAAAGAATTCCCTCTAAATCTAAAGAGTAACTGACTGTCCAGAGTCCACTGAATTCGAAAAATGAACTCCAGAATGTCCGCTCTGGATCCTATTTTAGGATCAAAAATGGAATTCTTATAAGCTTGGTATCACTCACCCCACTTTCTAAGAATCAAAATTGATTGAGAGAGATTTGAATTCTAAAGTAGCCACCTAGAGAGAGAGTCAGTCCACCCTGAATTCTAAAAATAGCCAAGTAGGCTATTTAGGCCCGGTAGCCAAGAGTCCGCTCAGACTTCTGAAAATAACAAACTGGAACTATTTTAAATCTCTATTTCTATTCTCGCTCTAAATCTTAAGAACAACAAACTGGAGAGAGAGTCCGCTCTTAATTCTAAAAATAACAAATCGGAGAGAGTTCACTCTGAATCCTAAAACTAACTAACTGGGGAGAAAGAGTTCTAAAGAACAACTAATTGGAGTGAGTCCGCTCTGAAATCTCAATGATAATCCGGTGAGAGTTCACTCTGAATCTCAAGAACTGACTTTAGAACGCCCGCTATTGAATTCTCCGTTTAACAAAACCTGGAACAGTTAACTCTGAATTCTAAAAACCAACGAGAGAGGGAGTCTGCTCTGAATTCTGAAAATAGCAAATCGAAGATAGAGCTCGCTCTAAATCCAAAGCATATCAAACTATAAAGAGTCCGTACTAAAACGACAGACAGAGATAGAGTCCACTCTCAACTCTAAAAATAAGAATCGGGAGAGAATTCAATCTCTAAATTCTTGAACTCACCAAGAATAATCCTTTTTGAATTTTAGAAAGAACTAAATGGTCCACTCCTAAGAGTAATAATCTAAAGAGAGTCCGCTCTTAACACTAAAAATAACAAACGTAAAAGAAATCACTCTAAATTCTAGGAATAACAAAAACCGGAGAGAATGTACTTTAAATTCTAAGAATAACCAAACAGTGTGATTTAAAGTTTAGAAAAAATCAAATAGTCCACTCAAAATTATAAGAATAACAAACTGAAGAGATTCCGGTCCAAAATATTATTTATGGATAGACATATCCCAGGCGCTAGGTCGCCATGGCGACTAAAAAATTGGCATTGGCGTTTAAAATTTTCATAGTGTGATTACCGAATGACAGGCTGAATGTTTGGAATTCATCGCAGCTTATGTGCGAAACAAGTAAGAAGATCAATGCGCACTGAAAAAGTCAAAAAGAGAATCATTATTTTAACTTTTTTCTTCGGATAAAAATTTTTTTGGCGCCTAAAAACAACTTTTTGGCATGTTAAAAAATTTTTGGAGACTAAAAATTTTTTTCTGGTGCCTCTAAATTTTTTTACGATTTGTTCAAAAAAATTCAAAAAATGCTCAATTTGAATACGAAACGTAACTGACTGAAGAAAGTCAGTTGCAGAACCTGCTGACCGAAATCCACTATTTAATAAGCCATGGGAAAAATCTCTCAGAGATGTTATTCACTCACAAGAGGGGAAAAAAATGAATACGTAACCGTATTACATGAATTCAGTAAAAAGAATCAATAATAATCGCATTTTCAACAATGAGAAAATTATCATGGTTAGTTTTGGAAAATCTCGCGATTGTTTTCTACGAGAAGAGAATAGTTTTTTGCTTTCTTAAAATTGCTATCTCAATGAAAAATCATCATCTTGTCTTACACAGAAGAGAACAGAAAACTCAATTTTTAAAGTTATCGTGGTTTCCAATTGCTTTCTTCTTCTCTTTCCTCATTTTTTTTGATGGGATGATAACAATCGTAAACGGTAGTACAGAAGAGTTGTTAAACGGAAGGAAATGTGGCTTTTTTTTGGGGGGAAGTCCTAATAATAACTACGAGAAAAGGCTGCGCAACAACTACGAAAAAAAGTCCTAACAAAACAATTGCTTTTTGTTGTTGTTTTCTCCATCGTTGTTGTTGTTGATGATGCGTTTCTTCATATTTTCTCCCTAAATAGTCACGAAACAAGGGCATTTTCATTTTGTTTTCTTGAAACTTGCGCCAATCATCTCTTTGTTGTTTTTTTTTTTAACCTGTTGTTCTTGTCAACACTTATTGCAAATGAAGATGGCGGAGGGTCATGGAAACAAAATAATATCACAAAATTGCCCGAAACATTTCTCGTTCAAGGGAGAAAATGTGAGAGAGATCGATTTATTTCCCATCATTCATTTTTACTCCTTTTTTTATTATTCTCCCATCATCTGCTATTTTGAACAGTTTCTATACCTTGAGCACGTTCTAATTTATATATAGGAAGTGTTATACATTCCTATTTTTTTTTTACATTTATTTACAGTTGGGGCTTTTTGAGTGTTAGTATGGGTTTAAAACGTTCGAAATATCAGTGTTTACTCTTCATAAGTTTATTATTTCACTATAATTATTTATTGAGTTTTTTCTGTCTTGAGTATATAAAGTATATTTTAAGTACTATTTCATCACATATTTCATAAGTGTGAATATTGAGGAGAAAAAGTGAAAATGTGTAAGAGTTTCCAAACCAATCAAGTAGCTATTCGCACGGTTCGCATGTTTTTGCCAAATGGCAGTTTTTGACGGCTTATACCGTGGTTTAAACTGCCACGTCAAAGACTCTGTCGAAAACATTATGTATTGTTTTCAATATAAAAATTCCCACTGAAAATACGTTGATTTCGTGTAATATTTAAAGTGATTATGTGTTATGTCGAGAAATGGCCAATTTCGGGCTTTGGCAGTGACATATATACAGAGTGCATAAGTAACAGCACGTACAGCATTTTAATGATGAACCGTTGATCCTAGAATGTACTTCCAGTTAGGAAAAAAGTATCCAAATAACGTGAAGAGCTCAGATATGGAATTCATGTTGCAAAGGGTTGAATGTTGCAAGTTATTAAAATGAAAAAATTATTTTTTTATACTGGCACTCTGTGTCTAAAAACCCAGTTAGAAAGTTGTTGCCCTGTCTCTCCTGAGGCCAACAAAAAAACATCCGCGTTTGTAAGCGCAATATTCGTTGATTCCCAACTTTCCTCTGCTTTTCAAATTCGGGTATATCAGCGAATATTGCACTTGTGGTCTAAACCTAACCCCGATTCCCCCAATCAAACACATTTTGAATAAACAGGTCTACTTAACATAGTAAATTGAACGAACACGCGTAATCATGCGCAAAAGGCATGGATTTTCTAGTCTTATATGTGGAAAGAGTGTTCAGAAATTGTATGGAACTCGTATTCCTAGAAATGCGTATATGCCGAGCGTACTTCCAAGTGATGTTCAAGGCATGAGAATTCTCAGAAATGATTATAAGGCATGCGTATCCCTCCTACTGGTAATGCGTAGGCATATATTTCCCTTGTAATTCGTAGAAGACGTGGGAAATTCTAGAAATAGGTACAAGACTCGCATTCCTAGAAATGCGTATGTGGCGTGCATACCCTTAAATGCATACTGAAGTAGGCACCAAAGATCACTTTTATATTCAAAGATCTCTTAAGTAACCCGCGACTCAGTTCCAGAACACTTAAACGATCCGTGGCACATTTAGAGATCCCTTGAGTTACACGTGGCACAGTTTTAGAGCACTTAAGAGGCCCCAGTGCGGTTCTACATCGCTCAAGTTACACCACGGAACATTCCCAGATTACTTTGATGATCCGTGGCATGATTACGGATCACTTGAGTAATGCGTGGCGCCAGAGCACTTAAAAGTGGCCCGGAAACATTTCCATAGCACTTTAGCAGCTCGGACACATTTCCTGAGCACTTGAAGGATCCGTGAAACATTTAGATATCACTAAAGTGGCTCTGTAAGGGACTCATCAACAGGGAGAATGTTAGTTCTGGTGCCCAATAACTATCGAAAGGGGTTTTTTTTTCCCCGTTTTTGGAGCACCGAATAAGATGCCATCAGGAATATTTCATATCTTCATAAAGGGTGGTTGATGAAGTATAAGCATCATCCAACCCCCCCCCCCCACCCGTCATCAAAAGTCGGCAAATCGGGAAATCCCCCATCAATGCTGACGTAATACTTGAATGACCCCTAATCACAGGCAAAAAGTGGGCCACTCTCCCCTCCCCCAAGAATCGACAGCAATTAATGTGTCCAGAATTTCAGTTTATTTATTAACAGTTGTAACTAATTCTGTTGGAACAGCAATGATGGTCGTTTCAAAGAGGAAACTCAACATCTGAAGATGATATCGATACGAGTATGTTGCGCTATTAAACGGAAGAAAATAAACTGCTTAAGCTGTGAGTAGATATGGATGCCACAAGCTTCTTCCTGAACCAATTTCTGTCAACTGAACTTTTCTTCAAACTACACATATTTTCCCCGATAAGTTTTGTCTCTTCTGCTTAACTCTAATATTCTAAATTTATTTTTTTTTTCAACGCTCTATCTCTTAGTTTTATCTCCCTTCCAATTCGTAAATGCAGCTATTATCCTCGTTGTTCACCTCTGTAATAGGCGACTTCCATTATGATCATCACTTGATTGTCCAGCAGCACTGTGATCGATTATTGGTTGGTTGTCCAAGAAATAATTTTGAGAGTGTATGCATGAAAGTTTGATGAACTCCACAGCATTAGCTTTAAACAAAAAAATTGACTAGAGGAACTTGATTTTCTTTTTCAAATACAAATACAAATACAGATTCCTAGAAAAAAATTCCTAGACAAATAAATTTTACTTTTTAAACGTTGTTTTAGTATTATACAGGGTGCATAGCAAACAGTGGATATGGCATTTTATTGGCGAACCGTTGATGTTATAGAGCATAGTCGCATCACGATCGCTTCCCAACTCACGTAAACCCATAGGATCCTATGTTACATCAGTAGGTTCTACTGCCCCCTTGGACCATTCCATCGCTCACCAGGGTAGCGATATTGCCCAGTTTGGGAAACACTGTTATAGAGGTACACTTTCAGTCAGAAAGAAGTTTCTAAATAACGTGTAGTACTCACATGTCATTCAAATTTCAAGGGGTTTTTATAGTTATTTAAATAAAAAATTAACTTTTTTATAAAACTGGATCAAAAGTTTGATCCAGTTTTATCAATTCCCCTGATGATTCTAACCACTAGTGTTGGGGGAAACGTTGAGAACTAACTCAAACGGACGACGGCCTTCGAATCCGAACAAACAATTTCGAACAAGTGGTGGCCGCGAAAACCTTATCAACTATTTACAGAATAATAAGTTGTGCATGATCATTTGATCATTTTCGTCGCATCACGGTCATTTTCTGCACACGAGGGCTAATTAGACCGGGACCTACAATTTATTGCCGGTTCCGAACGGCAGGCTTGCTTTTTTTTATACTCATCGACAGGTTGCTGTGCTAACCCCTCTATGGGGTAGCAATGTTTTTTGCGGTCTTGTCGCCATCTTTTGTTGTACTCTTGTGTGCATGTGAATATAAGAAGGGAAATGTGTGTCGGAATGAAGGAAAATCAATCATTTTTGACAATTTTCAAAAAATTCGTAGTGAACTGAAAGTAGTCAGTTGCCTTAAAAAATTCATTTATGTTTTATATACACTGTACACCGAAAACACCTGTCTTGCTGCGTATTGAGCTTCGTGATGGTGGACTGGGAAATTGCCGGACGGGAAAAAGAAAGAAAAAAAGTGGAATGTTAAAGGAGGTATAAATCATGGAGCTTCTCTCTAAGAGACTGACCACCTCGACTCATCACGAAAAAAATAAAAAAATATATATAAGAATACATGGAAGAGCCATATTATCAGAAGAAAGAGCAACAACAAAAGCAGTGTGTTCCACCCTTTCTTATTCTTCCTGTTGGACTACCGTGTTTTCAACTCACGAGAATCTTATTAAGATTTTCTTCGCAATAAATCATGATTGAGTTTAATGATCCTGTGCAATTTATATATGTGTATATATATATAGCATATATGTATATAACTCGTCAGCTTCTGGAGTTGATTCTTATAATAAAAAAAAACAACAAAAAACGGGGTTTTTTTCAACAACAGCACGAGCTAAAAATCTTCTTGACCTCGAGTTCCAACCGCTAATAGTTCGATATGATTGCTTTTAAATGAAGTGCTATTAAAAAGGAAAAAAAAATCTATTCTCAAAATACTGAACTTTAGGTCTGGAATGATGCTTTACCGTAGATTGTTAGGTATAATCGGTACGATCCGGAAGAATTCGGCCCTCAATCAGAGATCAATTTATTATCGATTGCATCGATGAAGAGATTTTTGATTACACTGGAGAATGAAACTGTATTCGAATACGACAGAATTTTTCAGCTGTTGTAATAACCTGGCATGTTTTGTAGGTAAATATTTTTCGAATGACTCGTCACATTGCAGTCCCGTGGTTTCGAAATGAACGAGCGATGACGTCATGAAAATATTTGCTCCCGTTGTATTCCTATTGACGAAATGTTGTGGAACGTAATTCAAATGCGGTCTTGCGCATGTTCAGTATGCAATAGAACTAATTGCAACCATGTCCGCTTTTCAGATTCGAAAGTCCTTACACAAGTCTTTCCTTATTCCCACAATACTTATACACATTCATTATTACACTTATTCCCAATTGATTCGAAAAACAGATGGCAGCACTAATTGACACAGTGTAGCAAATCTCTCCGTTGATGGACGAATTTTTTTTTTTTTTGAGACCTGTACATATGGCTTCAGTTTTTTACCTATCAATGTCCACTCCCAGTTACCGCACAAAATTTTCCGCCTTTTAGGGTGGATTTACATCTACAGACACGGTAAGCATTTTATAGCATAAAAATGTCTGTTCGCGCCTGCGAAGCCACGGTACGATAGATATGAGTACGTTCATTGGTTTTATGTTAAAGAAGGTTTGCCTGTGAAGGGTGTCTGACACGACACCGTGAGTGTCTGTAGATGTGAATCCACCCTAACAAAACTCTCCGTTGATGGACGAATTTTTTTTTTAGATCATGGGGATTCGGTTTTTCGCTTTTCGCCTATTAATGGCCACCCCCAGTTAGCGGACAAAATTGTCCGTCTTATAGGGGTGTCCGATATCCCTCGGTACCACAGTATAATACCCTTCTATTAAATGACAAAAAATTTGTTTTCAGGAATAGATCGGGGCTAATGCTGCTGCTGTTGCTTAACCCGCATATGTACCCGTAAAAATCCATCTGAGAAACCCCAAGTGAATAACGGAACATGCCTGAAAGTGCTGTGTTCGGTGACGGACATTTACGTGAGATCTTAACTTCGGCCTATCGTCAAACAGAAGTGCCGCCATCTACGTGTTGATTCATAAGTAACAAACTCACAAATGAGTGGATTTCTAAAAGACGGTAGAATGTATTTGAATGTCTTACAAATACGTGGTGGGAAAATCGAACGCAAAGGTATTCACACGTGAACATAGTTGGAAACAGCGTTTCCTCTGAGTTTTGCACGTGCGTGACCACGCACAGCCAAGAATGCTGAATACAAAATTTCTGTAAAACACCCTCAATTGAGTATTCTGTACATTTATAGATCCCCTTTATAAAAATCAGCGTAAAAGAGAACATACTGAAGACATACTCTGAACGCGTATGTTCATCGTTTACATGTATACAACGCAACTATTTTTACATCATTATGCAAATGATAAAATGTTTTGCCTGTTGCAACAACTTGAAAACAAAAGCGACAAACTTGTTACGACAACACCTCACGGTCTTTTCGTTAATAAATTTAGTATTATATATAGCTAGTATATCAGTATCATTCGAGTATTCTGTTAGTGGACTAACAAACTCAGAGGATTGTTAGTAGGCATCAAGAGGAGCAGAAATTGCAATGGTACATGGTGTCGCAAACCACGTTGAGAGGGTGAAAATCGCGAAAAACGCATGCAGGCTCTGAGTCCTTAGGAGACGAAAGGTGGATGTCAGTTGATCGCTGAATGCGTTCGTGGATTCGCTCAACATATCTGACGTAAGCAGCGTCGCGAAATGCATGTGCTGGGGTAGGATAACGCGCTGCGGCGGACATCGAAAGCCTACCTGGTATCTTCGAGCGCGTCCGGGAATCATTTTTACGTCGTTGTAGACTGTTTGCAATGACGCCACTTCCAACAACTCTTGTAATAATTAATCAAATAAATCTTTTTGTAGTTATTATTGTACATTTTGTCGTTCCAGCGTGACGTCGAAACCTGCATTCGTTTTTCGCGATTCTCACTTTCTCAACGTGGTTTGCGACACCATGTCTCATTGCAATTTTTGTTCCTCTTGATGCCTACTAACAACCCTCTGAGTTTGTCGGTCCATTAACAGAACACCCTGAATATCGAGTATAATATAGGCCTATTAGCTGCAAACGTAAAATTTCTTGCTTGTTCCAGCTGAGATGGGTGTCGGGGCATAAGTGGCGGTACCCTACGATTCAGGTCACTTGAGCTTCCCCCCGCCCCCACCCGACAAGAATTGTTGTGAAGCGTGCCCTCAATAATTCATTAACGCACAAAGCAATGCACGTACCCTCCCCGCGTGCTTTATTCAATCCCTTTATATGCCAGATGTCTGACACCTCTAGTAACCCTCCTTTGTATTGCGTTATCGAAACCCCTGAGAAAGAACAACAAAGGCAACACTAGTTCCTATCCACTTGTTTTAATCCAAAAATAGATCAACATTTACGGCTGTACCATATATTTTTGCAATACTGGTCAAAAGCCGCTCAGGTTGTTCTATTGTTAATCCGTCGTCAACACTAGTTCCTATCACACTTGTCTTAATTTAATCCGTCGGCAACTTAAAGATGCTCATCACTATAGTCTTTCTCCTCGTCGGCCTGATAATTCGGTGTATTTTAACTCCTGAGTCGGCAAAAAGTCCGTAGAAACTTTAAAAATGAATGAAAATGAATAAAAACCGGGAAAATAACCGATATAAAAAACGGTTTGCAGGGTTAGCATCGCTGGGGTCACGGGAATTTTTCAAGACAGGGATAAAAAAAACTAAAAAAGAGCCGATAGATGGCGCTGGTACGAGCGACTTCGGTGGAAATATGCAAATAAGAACTTGCGCTCCTAATCCACAATCAGTTCACCGTTTTAAACTGTGTATGTGGACCTGCTGCACCTGGATTTGTGACTCGACTGCAATGTGTTACACCATGTGGTGGTGGTCATGTGGAACGCATACGTCTGTAATAAACGATTTGGAGACATTCTGGTCTTATCTTTTCGTTGACTTGTGTACGTCAGTGCCACCTATCGGCTGTTTTGAGTATTTTTCCCCCATGTCTTAAAAAAATTCCCGTTACCTAGCTGCTACCCCGTGAACCATTTTTCATTTCGGTTATTTTTCCGGTTTTTACATGAATTTTTAAAGTTTCTACGGAATTTTTACCCACCCTGTATATTTCACCCTATCAAAGAAAAATTCAACTTCACAGCAAACATGGAAAAAAATACGAAAAATAATTTTTATGCAACTGTATATACATGATTTCCAAACACCCTGCAATACAGACCTTAACATTTTCCATAATCCGATATTTGATTCTTAAGAAACATTCAATATTTATTCACTCGTAATACTTTACTACATGCCGAATCGAAACGCAAAATGCATGGCCAGGAAGAAAGAAAATATATATAATAATAATAAACAGAAACTTTAAGTGAAATAATTAAGTAACCAAAAAAAAAATGGAACTAATTTTCTGGTTTATTTGATAGCATAAAACTGCAACAATGTCCTAAAAAATAAAACATTATTTAAACATCGTAATTGTATGAACATCATTCATAACCTTCAATTTTTCCTTCATATTAGTCCATCAATTTGGCAGGTCACCGGTGCATGAAGAATGAAAAAAATAACACACAAAAAATTACTTCTTCATTCTCTTTTTCATTTCTTTTTTCATTCTCTTTCATTTTTCCTCTCTTTATGCATTTCTTACATCGAATAAATTGAATAAATGTATCCGTGATGAATTGAGTTCCGTCTCTGGATATTTCTTATAAAATATTTTTGCTGCTCCACGTAAACAGTACATTTGTCGTCATCCTTTTCATGAATCGGTGATGATGTCTTATTAGAAGTAAATTCACATGAATTCGCAAATTATTAATTCATTCTGCTAGTACAGTCTTCTCCGCTAGATCGGATATCAACGATTCCAGCACATAATGTCCGATTATGCGGGGAACAATTTAATTGACATTTTAAAGCGTTAGTAGTATAGTTTGTGTATCGAACACTGATGAAGTATCAATATTAATAAAGCTTCTCGAATAAATTAGGCATCAAAAATGAAATGAAAATCATATTTAGTTTCAATGACCACAGGCCCTTCATTTCAACTTTTTCCGGGGGAGGAGGAGGCGAAGAACACCATATTCAATGTATCTATATATGTTACTGCGAAAGCTTGAAGTTGGCCACCTCGCGAAGTGGCCAACTTCGGGCTTTGGCATGAACATATACATATATATGTAGGGGCATCGTTGTTCGCGTTCGAACGTGTTCAATGATTAGTACCTTGATTTGCACCTTTATAAAAACGGACATCTCTCTAAAACGGAATATTATTTCAGTCCCTTGACGTTCCGGCTCGTACAGGTTTCACTGTGTAATGATCCTGTACTTTTCAGCCATTAATTTAAAAATTGTCGGTGGACCACAGCAAAAAAAAAAAACTTCGGGGCCTCTCGCTGAAGACCCTTGGACTAGAGAATCGGCTGGATAGGCTGAAATCCGTAACTGAAATGCTCAGCTGTCGTCGGTATTCAGATATAAGATGTGAAGCTGGGAATTGTATAGAACAGTTTGAAGCGATCATGAGAAAAAAGTATAGGCGATCTGATCATTGATCATTTTTGTCGCACCACGGTCATTTTCTGCACACGAGGGCTAATTAGACCGGGACCTACAATTTATTGCCGATTCCGAACGGCAGACTTGTTTTTCATACTCATCGAGAGGTTGGTGCGCTAACCCCTCGATGGGGGACTCCCTGCGGTAGCAATTTTTGCTGCGGTCAAGTCGCCGTTTTTTGTTGTACCCCTGTGTCAGGAAAGTTTTCTGACAAGGACGAACTGGGTATCGAACTCGCGACACCTCTGAACATCCTTTGGTACTTTAGGCGAGCACCTTATCGACCGGGCTACCGCGCCCTATAGGCGATCTCAAAAACCACCTCTGGAGAAACAATAATTTTTTTTTCCGGCTTTCCGGAACAATGAATCTCTGGATCAGCTGGAGAAGACTATTATTACATTTTGTATGGAGAAATTTGATATTTGGAATGCGGAAAACCGAAAGGATATACACAGATTGGCCAGTAGGCAAAGCGGCACATCATTTTCAGCTTTTGGGAGCCCCGGGAAATGATTGTTGAAGGATTTTCACAAATTCTCATTAGATGAGATATCTCGTCTAACTTGATGCCTTTGATTTCGGTATTTTTACGAGATATATCTCGCCTCCTTAAACCCCCCCCCCCTCATTTCGGTAATGCTATCTCTGTAAAGAGGGCTTTGTTCGCAAACACGTTTCCCATTCTCCACTCAACCTGTCAGATCAACCGCCAGTGGGCGGAGTCTGCTGTTCTTAACCTACGGGTCGCGACTCAAATTTGCTCCCAAGGGCTTCCAAGATGGGTCGCACAAATCCTCTTGTAGCCGGGGGGGGGGGGGGGGGTTCTTGAGGTCATTTCATACCGTACGCCGCCCAGGCTCTATCGACAATTATCAGTTTTAGCCATTGCCCCGGGTGAAAGGCTGGACCGTCTCGAGTGCTCTATTATGCATGTATAAATTACATATGTGCACAAGCACGACAATAAAACAAATTTCTTTCATAAAAAACAGAAAAAATACAAATAGCAAAAAAAAAAAAATTACAATAGCAAGAAATTTGCAAAACATTTACCAGAACAGCTCTCAAATATCGCCGCCACGTGAACAGATTCTTCATTCGGCAGTTTCACGCTTTTCAGCCATGCCTCGACGGTGCCGGCCATTGCCCCGGCTGAAAGGATTTGTTGTATTGCGCCCCCCCCCCCCCCCAGCGATAGGTTGAGCCTTTCGGCCATTTGTCGAGGTTGCCGACCGGTCAAAGGTACTTTGCATTGCGGGCTCCCAGTTGAGCCCCTAGCCCTCGGATGAGCTTTAACCGCCTTATTTTGGAGATTCCGCCCACCCCAGGTGCCGGTCAAAGGGACTTTCTGTTGTGGGCTCCCAGTTGGTCCCTCAGCGCTTGGTTGAGATTTTGCCGCCATATTTCGGAGCTTTTGACCGACCCAGGTTGGATTCTTGAGCCATGGGTCACGACCCAAATCCGGGCATCCGAGATAGGTTGTACAAAATCCATATGCAGATAGGGATTCTTGAGCTATTGGTCACTGTTCAAAATTGATTTGCAGAGGCTTTCGAGATGGGTCGCACAAAAACAATTACAGCCAGGGATTCTTGAGCTATTGGTCACGGTTCGAAATTGATTTTCAGAGGCTTCCGAGATGGGTCGCGCAAAAACAATTACAGCCAGGGATTCCTGAGCTATGGGTCACGACCCAAACTTGATTCGCAGGAGCTTCCCATGTGTGTGTCGCGTACAAATTTACTTAGTCCTGTTGTAAATGCGCTTATTGTGCACTGGTTTCACTAATTTCGGAAAAGAAACGTCCCCCATGGGTCGCGAAGCTAATTTTATTGTGCATTTTGGGTCGCGGCTGAAAAGAAAGCTTAAGAACCTCTGGCTTATAAAGGGTTGAAGGTACAGGATTTTTTACGTCGGAGCTGATAAATGTCATAGAATGAGACTAATCAATCGTAATCTACCCGAATTTGGAGCCGAGCAAGTTAAATCCACTCGTGGGGAAAGTTTTATCGTTTGTGGTTCTCGATAAACTGTTCGTCAACGACCGATGATTCGCATATGACGAGAAGAACAATAACTTCATGGAAGATTCAGGCCAATAGGAATCCGCTGAAAATATTGTCCTGTAATTAGTTTAGCTTCGTTGAACTCGCATAGTTTATGTGTTATATACCGCTAACTATGTTTCTTTTCTTTTTTATCTTTGTTAGAAACCTGACTTGAGAGTTGAGTGAAAAATCTGTGAGTACAAATTTTTCCACTAATTTCAATCTTATCTATAATCCTGCTTCCAGGGCCTCCATTTTCGGAAGTTTTAAAGACGGATGGTTTTTGAAAGTTTCGGAAAGATATTATCATCCGGAATGAGACAATATTATACATAACAATCAGGGCCGGAATAACCCTTATGAATGACCTAAGCGCATAAATGACTTTGATGCCCCCCCCCCCAATCCCGTTTACTTTAACCTTTAAGCATGACAATCAGATCTATTTACAATTTTCAAGAATAAGAGTGTAAATTGGTAAACAGGTATTCTTTAGTGGTGGGGGGAGAGGAAAATTCAAAAAAATCATTTCATTCGAGGCCTATGATCCCACAGTTCGGGAGCCTGGCTTGCGTAGGAGGCTTCATGTCAATTTGATCTGGTTAATATTTGAAAGAGAGTAAGTATGCAAATTGGTAGGTGGATATTTATAACTAGGGGAGGGTCAGAATTTTTTTTTTAAGTGGGAGCCTATGATACTGTTGAGACAGCTCTGAGCTTACTTTATGGAAATAGAGTGAAATTTCAATCTAAAAACTGAGCATTGACACAAACAAGTTCTTGTTCGCAATTGACTTAGTTTCTCTACTTTTGTGTCACGCCCAGGGCCGAAACTTAGAAACTAAAATTTACTCTGTTACTTGGGGATTACTTGGGGATCTGTGTCTATTATAGCGCCCTCTGCCCAAAATTTTTAACGAAAACAGAGTAAACTCAGCACCCTTTCTGGTCCGCAGCCTGGGCACCAGACCCCTCCCCGCCCTCCCATAGTTGAAGCTCTGGCCAACCTTTCCATAAATATCTTCAACTGTGTATAATCAAGTGCTCTTGAAATTTTAGGATTTTCTACCGGATGGTTGATGCTGCGAAAAAAAATTTATTGAATTAAAAAAAAAGGTACCCTTTGATCATTTTTTGCGGTGTCCCTTTTCTCTTGATACCCTAAGCACGTGTTTATTTTGCTTAAGGGTCTAAACCGGCCCTGATAACAATTGATAGATTCTTTGGAATGGCACCAGCGTAATTGGATTATTTTAACTGTAGAATTAGAGTAAAGTCTCTTAAAAATCACAACGCACGATAATGATAACTATCGCTTTGAGGTTTTTCCACTTTGACATCATACACGCGTTCTCTCATAAAGTATCAGACACGTGTCTTACCTCATTTGCATATTACTGGAGCTTATTACGGGCAGTTCAAGTATTACGTCAGCAAATTTTTAGCCATTTTTGCCCCCCCCCCCTCCCGTCAGCAAAATTTCGTCAGATGAGCCCCGTACCTCCTAACACATATTGGTGTGATTAGAGACGTACCCGGGGCGCAGGGGGTCTCATGCTCCCCTCAAACGATCAAAAAACTTTTTTTTTTAATATGCAAAAAATATTTTAAAAAATAAAATTTCGAAAGAAAATTCCTGTATATGTTAATACAACTTAATTGTTAATTCCAATGCTATGTAAAGGCTAAGAACTCAATTTCTTTTCAAGAAATTTCTTGCGACCCAACGCCTAAGCCATACATGGTAAAGCCTTGGACCGCGGACCAAATATGGCCCTGGGGGTTATCTGATGTGGCCTGCCTCCTCAAACCTCATTTCCTAAAAATTAACTAAGTGGCACATTTACAGATCGCTCAAGTGACCCGTGGCACAATTCCAGGACACTTAAGCGATCCGTGGCACAGTTTTAAAGCACTCAAATGGCCCCAGTGCAGTTCTGCATCAATCAAGTCACCCGCGGCACATTCCCGGATCACTTAAATAATCCTCGGCATAATTACGGATCACTTGAGTGATGCATGGCACAGTTCCAGAGCACTTGGATCAGCGAAATATTTAGAGATCACTAAAGTGGCTCTGTGGGGAACTTATCAATAGTGAGAATGTCAGTTCAGGTGCCCACAAGCTAGCAAAACGTTTTTCTCGTTTTTGGAGCACCGAGTAAGATGCCATTAAGAATATTTCATATTTGTATAAAGGGTGGTTAATGACTTGAGCATCATCCAACCCCCCCCCCAAATCGATGCTGCGTAATCCTTGAATAACCCCTTATTCAAATAATCAAATGACAGTGTAATCGAAATACCAGTTTGGGGGAAATCCCTTATCATCCAGCTACTTTCAGCACGTAACTGAAATTACAGCTCACTGTAGCGCCGACATCTTTCTCAATTTTTTGAAATTTTTTTCACATTTAACTGGAATTTTTATGTAGAGTTTGCAATATATCTGACAACCGAATTACGACAACCAATTTCTTTTAAAAAATAAAATTGATACTTCCTGCGCATGCGTAATTAAAAATCATTTACTCCAATAGCTCATATATCATATACTAGATTGTTGCATTTCAAATTTCTTTTCAGTATGTCTCATGCATGATGTAAAATTTCCTGTTAGTTCCGTATCAATTGGTTGAAAATTTCGCATGTTAACAGCCAAAAAAATGGGATAAAAATTGGAATTTTTATAAAAAACACATTTGTATCTTCGTGAATATATGCCCAATTTTCAAATCGAAGAAAACCTGTATGTATCACTTTATGAAGAAATGGAGCGCAAGGTGAAGTTTAGATGGCAAAATTGCCCGTTTTCACCATATTACTTGTGGCGAACATAAAACTGCGAGTTTTCTAGGTCATTCTACTGGTGCGGCTTATACACCGGAGTGTAGCCCGCGACGCTGCAGCTGACCACCATGGTGGCCCTTCAATAGTCAGGAGTTGGTCATTCCTGTTAAAAGCCATAATCTTCTTATAACGGACTTTTACCGTATCTAAAAGAAGCAGCCCAAAACTAGGATCCCTGCTGCCATCAATCAGATAACGTCAAAACTATATGTTGAGATTATTTGATAATCGATTTTTTCAACAGGTGTGCAGCATGAAATTAATGATGTATATGTCGGCATGAAACAGTGAAATATAGACTACATTCTTAGTTATGCTGCGAAATTTAATGAGATATAAAAGTTATAAGCAACTATATACGAATACTTTATATTAATCTATAAATACAAATATTCAATTTAATTTTGTTTTGTGTTCTGAGCTCGGTGCTCCGTATAACGGTCACGGATATCTTCCTTTCCTTCTGACGCATTGTAGTGACATGATATTGATCTCTGCATACTGTATCGTATCGTATTATGATTCATATTATACCAGTAGTTATTAATAAGAAATACCAGTGCTGTATAGAGTAGAAACAGAACTACATGTTAAGATTCTCTCTAAGGTTATTTGTTGACCGGATTTCCCCATCCGTGCACCACATAAAATTAAGTTTATACTGAATGAAATAATACTGTATTTAAAAAATGTCATAAAAGAGCCACAGCTATATTTTTTAGTTCCGCCGTAGAAGTTTAGCGGTTAATTTTTCGTGTCACAGATGGAAATTACAAACATTGTTCTAAATTTTAGGGATAATCCGCAAACATCCCTAAGCCAGGGCTACGCGATGTCCCGCTTCTAAAAAAATCCAGGCAAAAAAAATGGACCCACTGAAATATTGATGGAAACATACAGTTATATAACACTGGGTTTATGAAAGAAATCATTGAAAATTCTCAGAATTTGTGGAATTAAATAATTGCTTTAAATCTATGAATGATATAGTTTTCAGAATTTGTGAATGAATATAAATTTTCAGAATTTGTGAATGAAATAATTTTCAGAATTTGTGAATGAAATAATTTTCAGAATTTGTGAATGAAATAATTTCAAAATTCATGAATGAAATAATTTCAAAATTCGTGAATGAAATGATTTCGGAAATAGTGAAAGCTTTCCTTAATTTGGCGATTTCGTTCGATTCGGCGGCCTAGGCTCGGGTCCCATTCGCCTACACACAAAGATGCCACCCTGACTGGTTTCACAAACTATTAAAATCAAGCACTTTGTAATTCAGTAATATTAAATTAGCATTTTTATATGTAAAAATTCGAAACATAGACCCATGGGTTGCGAAATTCCTGTTTATTGTATTATGAAGAAGGTCTGTAGCCTTCAAGGGGTTCGTGAACGTGTTAAAGTACCTTTGTGTGCGTTGTCTGTACTATTTGCAAATCTAAATTTCCGATCAGATAGATCCTATCAGAATATTTTCGAAATAATTTGAGTCTTTCAAAAATTTACTCATTTAAATTTCTAATTATACACCAACTATACCATACACGAATATACTGTATAAATCACTATTTTTCCAATTTGTAACCTGCAGTATTGTAAAATCGAAATGGCTATCGATAAACATGTCATACGGTAAATAGAGAGAAAAATACAGTTTTTATTTTTCAGTTTACGGAAACGGATAACATGGCCAAGTAAATTAAATTTCAATGCGATCCACGCCCATGTCAAAAAAATTGAATAGATTCAATATCATATTACATATAAAAGAAAACCTGATTGACGTATGAGAGTTCCAATCCCTATTCCACGTTTGACGTCTGTACATGCCATCTTTGCGTGAAAACATTATTTTCAATAACGGAAAAAAAATTCAATGAATGGTGTTTTTTTTCTATTGATAACAACATGTCAGTGTGAAAACATGATTAACCGAAAGAAAAAAGATGTTGAATAAATGTTAATTTCAGTAATTTTTTCCTACCTCAATTCCATGCTTCTGGCACTAAAGTCATTAGAAGGAAATCGAAAACTGTGGTAGATTCAATTGCGGGTGCAGCACGCCCTACCGTATTATATAAGTTACTTTATTAGATTAAGAAACCTCAGGATGTGTTGTGCTTCCGATCTCTGGTATCATGCATGTGAAGTAGGTGCTGCCATCTGGCTTTTTTTTTTTGTTTTTTATATAAATGTGTATTTATGTTGTGTGCAGTGTTTCCACTGGCTTTACACAGGGTGGTTCCATAATTCCCCCTTGCCGCATTTTACTGGCGAACCGTTGATCCCACAGGTGTAGTTTAAATTATAAAAATTACCCAAATAACGTGCGGAACTCAGATACGCCATTCATGTTGCAAGGGGTTGTATAGTTATTAAAATAAAGAAATTTCTTTTTTATACGGACACCGTCCTCAAAAACCTTTTGACCTGAATTCAAAAATCAGAGGAAAGTTGGGAAAAAGCAGCATAAAAACTAACGGACAAAGCTTCTTTTTCTCTGAGATATTCTGTTCTTTCCCAACGTTCCTACCATTTTGAAATTCAATTATCCCAGTGAATATTGCACTTGAAAACGTGGAGTTTATTTTGTTGCCATCAAGAGAGACAGGGTAGCAACTTTCTAACTGGGTTTTTGAGCACTGGGTGTCTGTGTAAAATGTTTTTTTTTTTAATAACTTTACAATCCTTTGTAAAATGAATGACTTTATCTAAATTTTACACGTTATTTGGATACTGTTTTCTAATTGGAAGCGTGTCCCCAAGATCAACGTTAGCCAATAGAATGCGGTGCGAGATCTTAGCTTTGCACCCTGTGTATTGTGCCAATTCTTTAAAATGTCATACCTCCATAGGCTGGCGTTTCCAGTCATGCTTGCTGAGGTGCCTCCGGTTAATTTGTAGGATACACATCATAAATACAGCTCTGGAGATCAAATTGTGTGTCAACTGTGAAGATTAAAATCCCAGCTCATTCTTATCCAAGAAGATTAAATTCTCAATTCGGAGGTTTGAACTCTTACCTCCGAAGATTAAAATCACAGTTCCGAAGATTGAATTCTCAGCTCAGAAGATTGAATTCTCAGCTCAGAAGATTGGATTCTCAGCTCAGAAGATTGGATTCTCAGCTCAGAAGATTGGATTCTCAGCTCAGAAGATTGGATTCTCAGCTCAGAAGATTGGATTCTCAGTTCTGCAGACCTAATTCTCAGCCCTGAAGGTAAAATTCTCAGTTTATTCTTGGCTTTGAATGTTAAATTCTCAGCACATTCTCGGCTCTGAAGATTAAATTCTCAGCACATTCTCGGCTCTGAAGATTAAATTCTATGCTCATTCTCAGCTCTAAAGATTAATTTCTTTGCTGTAAAGACTAAATTCTCAGCTCGGGATATTTAATCCTCAGCTCAGAAGGTTTAATTCTCAGCCCAGATGATTGAACTCCCAGCTTTCAGGAAAAAATTCTCAGCTTATTCTCAGCTCTGATGATTGAACTCTCAGCTTTCAAGATAAAATTCTCATCTTATTCTCAGCTCTGATGATTGAACTCTCAGCTTTCAAGATAAAATTCTCATCTTATTCTCTGCTCTTATGATTGAACTCTCAGCTTTCAAGATAAAATTCTTAGCTCTTATGATTGAACTCTCAGCTTTCGAGATAAAATTCTTACCTCTTATGATTGAACTCTCACCTTTCAAGATAAAATTCTCAGCTTATTCTCGGCCATGGAGATTAAATTCCCACGTCACGAGGTTTAAATTCTCAGCTTATTCTCAACCATGAGAGAGAAGATTAAATTCCCAGGTCGGGTGGTTTAAATTTTCAGCTCTGATAGCCTAACTCTCAGATCTAAGGATTAAATTTTCAGCTCTGATAGCCTAATTCTCAGATCTAAAGATTAAATTCTTAGCTCTAAAGATTAAATTCTTAGCTCTAAAGATTAAATTCTTAGCTCTAAAGATTAAATTCTTAGCTCTAAAGATTAAATTCTTAGCTCTAAAGATTAAATTCTTAGCTCTAAAGATTAAATTCTTAGCTCTAAAGATTAAATTCTTAGCTCTGAAGACTGAATTCTCAGCTCTTAAACTTTTCATGTACAAGAATCTCCAATTCATTATTATATATAAGCTGTCTCGCTCGCCTCTCTCTCTCTCTCTCTCTCTCTCTCTCTCTCTCTCTCTCTCTCTCTCTCTCTCTCTCTCTCTCATTCCTAATTAAAAATTCATTCTCCAAAAGATAAAAACAGTACAAAAAAAGAAAAATTAGTCCCTAGGTACTGATTCAAATAATTGGGACGCAAAGGAATAACAATGATCAACAAAAAATTGTTTAGGTAACCAAAACGAGTTAGACCTTCATTCCCATTGTATAATATTTACATACCGCCCGAGGAATTCCACAAATGCATAAATAAAACACTCTCTGGGCGAGTAATAAGAAAGAATAAAAGTACAATCTCCGAAGAGAAGAGGAAGTAGCACACGCACACACACACATAACAAGTATGTTATATGCACGTCCTTTTGGTCAGATGCAGTTGTTGTGGGTGTGGTGCATGATGTGGATGGTGGGGATGGCGAATGCTGTCTATCAGGAGAAGCTACCCCAGCATTTGCTCGGGGTTGCAACAGCAGCAAACAGCGTCAATGACCGGACTACGGACGCGAAAAGAACAAAAGGAAAGAATAATAGAGTTGCTTTTTTGCCACACCTTTGTATCCATCCCTTCTTATTTTATTTATTATTATTATTTTAGTTTTCTTTTTTTTTCTTACGCTGTACATGTTAAGGCCAAGCCACAGACTCATGGAAGAAATGAAAGGTTACGGTGGGAGAAAGAAACATGTAAAGAAAATATGTAAAAAGCGGGGCGGATACATACAATCGGAATTCTGCTAGTTTCTCTGAAAATGTTCTTAGCGGAGAAGAATTCGATTTCTTACTGTGTATTTCTTTAAGAGAGAATAACTCTAATAAGATTTATAGTCGGCCCCGCTTAACGGATACCCCGCTTAAACGGTTGAAATCCTCCGGCACCAAAATTTCCCCTAAACTTGAAGTTCCGCTCTTAATATGATAATTTCAACGACTCTTCCCCGCTTAGTCGAATGTTGCACTTCACACGTCAACTGTTATTAGACATCAACTACTACACACAAAATGTTTTTATTGAACGAAACATTTGAAATTAATGAGAAATATGTTATTATAAGTAAATATAAATACATTTGAGAGTATGTACTGGCCTCCAAGCATTCAAGTTGTCTTAAATATGTACGTTTAATTATTTTACTTTTGTTCTCCGTTAAGCCAATAGAGGGCAGTAACTTTCCGAATTAAAAGTAAAAATCTTGGATATTGTGATCATTTTGTGATTCAATATTATGTAAATTTCATTTCATTTTTGATGTCTGATTTATTCAAGAAGCTTTATTAATATTGATCATTCATCGGTTTTCAACATACAAGCTATACTGCTAACGTAAGCAATTTGCACTGCTAACGTCTTCAATTGCCTTTAAAAAAATGGCAATTGAATTGTTCCCCGCATAATCAGACAACCCGCTTAATCGGTTATTTTTTGCTGGAATCGTTGACATTTGATTAATCTCATTTCTTCAAGCGTTGTGACAGAATTAATTTTTTAATTAATAATTAATAATCAATTTATTATTTTAAAAAATGGCATCATTATATGATTGAATACTTTTTTTTACGATTGAGAGAAAAACTGCTATTGAAAAATTCGCTTAATTATTCAATTCCCCGCTCCTTGCGCGTTGAATTTTCCGTCTAGCCTCCTATTAAGCGTCTATTGAACACACATCATAAACAGTTTCAATAGCCCGCCTGGAGGTCCAGCGAACAGCACCTCAGAGCAAAATTGGGTGACGTCTCCGGTCATCCATTCTAATGCCCCCAACAATATTTTCATAGGGTTTTCAGAACCGATTCGCATACATGAAAGAGTTTGATATACAACGATACGATCAGAAATTTTTCTGCTCATCTCGGTTATCTCAGAAAAAATTACAAGGAATTTAGATGAGTTGGATTTCTTTTCCCCCCCTCCCCATGTCAATTTTTCACATTTTCATGATGCATCCAATCATGAATCTCTCAAGAACGTAGATAAAAAATTATATGCATCTAACCTAAATATTTTAGATGCTAATAACTGAATTTTTATCAGTTAAGCGGGAAAAACAAAAAGAATAAGCTTTCAGTGACTTGAAGAGAAAAATGACCTCAAGACACTTCGTCAAGGTCTTAAAAACCAGAGAGAAGCAACACATACTATCTCAGCACCAAGACCAAAAAAATAGTGTTAATTATTAGCTGCTAATTAAAGTGACGCTGTCGGTTCATCAATAGGGAAAAAAAAGGCAACGCAAAGAATAATGATTTATTAATACTATTAACCAATAAGAGGCCAGGACACCTAATAGGCCCTGAAGCTATAGAAATAGCCTTAGGATCAACCTGATCTATCAGTCTATACCTATAACATATAGAGAGAAAAAAATTGACGTATTTTCCGAAATTTAACAAATGATTTTTCTCCCTTAATTCCAGTCATTAAGCCTAGTTGGGGATTCATTGTTGATCTGATAATACACACGTTCAAGTCAGATTTTATAAGATTGGTTAAGAAAGTTATATTATAAAGCATATGGAGAGATACGATTTCTTTTCCCCATTAATGCTCGGTATTTTTTTAATTATGGAATTCAAAATCCTTGTAATCTGAGGATTTTATCTTAAGTTTACTTAAACTTGTTATAAATCATCATAATTAAACTATATCTGATCGGTTTTCGTAGATTTTAATTAATTTTTTTAATAGGGGTTGTGTTTTTCCTTCCCGTCTTCATGAGTTTGAAAGATTTCTCCTCTCAAAAATGTTTGTTGTTAACCCTTTCATGTAGTGGATGAGCTCCAACTAAAAATGCAGTAATTGATCTCCACATTGTAAATTGGTTGTCAATTTTTCTTGCTGATTATTTGGTATCTAAACTTTTGTTAGGATATAAATGAAGTTGTGTATGAAACCAATTCATCCAGTTCATAACAATTATTGGGATCACCGTTATCTAAAATTCATAGTTGAAACTATTACTTTTTTTAATTTATTGTTGAGACTATACCTTTTTAAAATTCATTGTTGAGACCATCACTTTTTAAAATTCATTGTTGAGACCATCACTTTTAAAAATTCATTTTTGAGACCCTCACTTTTTAAAATTCATTGTTGAGACCATCACTTTTTAAAATTCATTGTTGAGAATTTTTGGAAATTTATTGTTGAGAATTTTTGGAAATTTATTGTTGGGAATTTCTGGAAATCTTAGTATTGAGAGTTTTTGGTAATTTTTGTTAAGAAATTTTCAAAATTTATTGTCAGGACGATCATTTTGATTCAAATTCATAGTTGAAACCATCATTTTGATTCAAATTCATAGTTGAAACCATCATTTTGATTCAAATTCATAGTTGAAACCATCATTTTCAAAAATTCATTGTTCAGGGTTATCGTTTTTCAAATTGATTGTTGAGACCATAAATCCAAAAACTTCATTATTGAAACTTTATATATATATATATATATATATATATATATATATATATATATATATATATATACACATATATGTAATTTCACTGTTCCGAACTATTGTTTAAAACACGATTTTTGAAAGAAAATTTTTTGAGAGGAAATTGATGTAAAAAAAGTTTTTCTTGAAGACAAAATTTCAAGAAATTAATTTTGGGGAAAAATTTATGGCAAAAATTGGTTTTTTAGGATAAATCTGTATCAACTTTTGTAGAAAAAAAACGATGTTTAAGAGGAAAAAAATTTTAAATAAAATATGAAGAAACCATTTTCAAAAATCCTTTTTTTATTAATTATATTGATTAACAAGTTCATTGTTGACTAATCTTTTTTTTTTTAAATACGATATTGAGAGCGAATTTGCTTAAAATACGCTAATTATTATGAATATGAAATGAGTATTCCTAACTATTGATTCTATTGATCGCATTGCCACAATAATATACTGTACTTAAAACAATTTTTAACTACCAAAGCAATGAAAAACCCGATTTTTGAGACTAAAATAATAAAACTAGACACTCTCATAGATTTAAGAGGAAGATCAGGACGTTTTCACGGATCAAAATTCTTATAAATCCTTAATTCTTTTACTAAAAATCTATGATAAACACACATATAACATTTAAAAAAAACTGTATTATTCTTCAACTTCAATGTAAAACATTTCCTGATTTGCCTTTCAAAAAAATGCTATAAATAATCGCAAGATTTATGTTGAAACCTCCCCATTCATTAACGTTTTTATAATGCTAATTCCAAACATCCCAGAAATTACAGCCGTCATTCCCCCATGAAATATATACGTGTAATTATTCCTAGACAAAATACAAATTCTAACGAATAAAATCATTATAAATCAAAGCAGTGCATGATGATTTCATTCACTTAAACGCGAATTCCTATGATAAATGTTTTACATGAGGTATAAAACAAAAATAAATAAATACCGAATATATATTTATTTTATGGAATTTTTATTCAAATGTGTAAGATTTTATTTCGTATCGTAATCGTGACCGAATAAAAAACCATATTTCACATATATATGAAAATAAATGCCAGTTACAGCAGCTTCGGGCTGTACCGATACCGCACGAAGTCTTTTTATCGGAATTTTGCAAGAAAATAATATTATAAATTTATATTCCGAACATCTAATGTTATGATGTATCTCCTACACACACGGGTATGAATGTTTTTGACCTTATGAAATTTTTTGTAGTACAAATTATAATCATATATGATCCGAGTAAAATAGTATGTCTGTAATAGATGTGTTGGTATTGCCACTTAACCCACAGTGGCATAAAGTAGCGGATATATATATGTTTGTGCCGTGAGGCTTGTAACAAGCGCCGAAAGCGGCACACGACGAACAAGTTCGTGAGACTTGCATAATCATAATAATAATAGTAACAATAAAAAAAATGTATGGGGAGAGGTTTTTTTTCTTTATGGCGCAAGAAATGGAATTTCAACACCGAAAATTACTCTGGCCATGATTTAGAGATGGTCATTTTCTCTTCTTCTCACTCTAAAGGTCATTATTTCTCACGGAAAACTTGGAAGATAGGTCTCTGTAGAGTAATTATACTGGAACTTGTATCCCGAATATTTGAGTGTAATTAATAATCTTATTGCATGTAATAATTTCTTCCCCGTAATTTATGCTAATTTTCTCCGTCGTAATAAATTTGAAATATTACGATTACCATAAATAAGAAAAATCTTCAAAATATTTTTTTTGTTGGAATTTCTATTTTTCTAAAATTTAGGATGAAGAAAGGGGCTGAAATTTTGATGAGCAGAATTTAATTACTACTGAAAACTATTATTTTTTATGAATCGTTTGATCATCATTGTTGTCTGAGCAAATTGTTAAAATGCCATTGTGCCATAGAAGAATTTCAAACCTGCTATTATAAGAGAAATTGTTTCAAACCCGCTGTTATCAAAGAAATGTTTTCAAATCCGCTGTTATAAAAAAAAACATTTTTCAAACCTATTTTATCAAAAGAAATAGTTTCAAACTAATTGTTATCAAAAGAAATATCCCTTTTCATTGTTATGAAAAAAATAGTTTTAAACTCGTTCTTACCAAAAAAAGTTTTCAACGCAATGTTATGAAAAAATAATTTCAACTCCTTGTTATTAATGTTGTTAATAATAATTTCAACACAGAAGAAGTTCTTTCAAACCAATTGTTATCAAAAGGAATTGTTTCAAACCAATTGTTACCAAAAGGAATTGTTTCAAACAAATTGTTGTTAAAAGCAATTGTTATCAAAATAAATTGTTTCAAACCAATTGTTATCAAAATAAATTGTTTCAAACCAATTGTTATCAAAAGAAATTGTTTCAAACCTATTGTTTCAAACCAATTGTTATCAAAAGGAATTGTTTCAAACCCATTGTTTCAAACCCATTGTTTCAAACCAATTGTTATCAAAAGAAATTGTTTCAACCAATTGTTATCAAAAGAAATATCCCTTTTCATAGTTATGAAAAAAATAGCTTTAAAACCGTTCTTATCAAAAAAAAAGTTTTCTAGGAAATCGTGTGCACTGAACGGGACCGTACATGAACGGTCAGACCTAACTGAAGCCAAAACTCAGGGGCGGCTCGAGCTTACCTGCCACCCGGGTGCGAAGCCTCGTGTGCCGCCCCTAGAGGTGATCCTGGTGGGAGGCTGACAGGACTCCAGTATTGGGAACCTCGAGATAAACCATTTTTTTCCAGAAGAAAGCCGCACACCATTGTTTATCGTGCAAATGTTCGTGACCATATATTAAAGCAGATTTTTCTGTTTACTGTTCCAGTATTATTTTATCGATCTTAATGATGACAGATAACGTAATCCTCAAACGAGCACTTATCCTTTAAAAATGATAAATAACGAGGTTGATTTGTTTAAGAAATTTATTTTTAAAGGATATCTAGTGCTCCTTGGACCAGACAATGAGAAGTCAAATTTTGCCTTTGCCTTCCTTTGACCATTCTGGAAAAAATACTAGGGAAGGGAGTCAAAATGCACACCTGGATCCTTGTGATAGAGTACAATGTGTGGCTGTTACGCCACGCGGGGCAGCGTTTTCATAACTAAAAAATTTTTGTTAGTAATTGTTAGGTTGTGAGGGTGGAGCTGACAGGGATCCAGCCCGGGACTATTTTCTATCATTTTTTCGAACTACGAATCAACTGTAGATGGATTCCCCATAAAAAATCTGGTTTTGAGGCCCGCAAAAAATTCCAGCCTAGGGGTCCCTGACGCAAGATGTGTGGGATATGGGGAGGGGGATAAGCAAGAAGTGCGAAAAATAAGTCCCGCACGGGTAGAGATTTTGTCCCGAACCACCCCTGATAGATTACTTTCTTGTATCTGGTATCACGGTCACATTCCCTGTTTATTCCCTCAAGTTTTCTCAACATCTCTGTTATCGAGATATGGCTCAAAACTGTCATGTGAACTTTAAGGATGTGAAATTTTAGTCTAAACACAAGTCTACGCTGCCGAATTTGATAACCTGCCGCCCGGGTGCACCGCACCCCTTGCACCCTCGCTTAAGCCGCCCTGCCAAAGCTCACAATTGCTGGCAATGCCACCAGATGGCGACTAATATATTGTCACTCTCCGCTATCCATACAAAGGTTTTTAACAGCCAACAGATGCGAAGATATCTATATTTTGGAAAGAGAGAAAATTCAACTGCCCTTGTGGTGTATCGAACCCACGTCCTTTCCCTTTCCTGGTGAACACCCTTGACCACTTGACTACAGCGGCAACGAAGCTATCGTTCCAAAATATATCTTCGCATCAGCCAGTTGTTAAAAATCTTTGGATAGCGGAGAGTGACATCCTCCTAGGATAAATATACATACTGCTCATAAAAAGGTTATGGTTGTCTCATCTAAGTATTGTTAGTTTCTAGATTTGTCCCAATATGTTTAACGCACTTCTTTTTAAACGTGTCAACTGTGTTAGAATTCACGACTCCCGGAGATAAGCTATTCCATTTATTCACTACAATATTGGGGGGGGGGGGAAACTCCCTGCGACACCACAACTTAAAATTGTCTCTTAACAATCGATACTGGTGTCCCCTTGTCGAAGCATTTCATTGACGATGTATTAACTCATGGTCCATTTTATTCATCCCGTTGAAAATTTTAAAAACTTCAATCATATCACCCCGACATCTGCGCTTTTCCAATGTAAACATTTTCAAAAAAAAATCAATTCTCTCTTCTATGCTGACATGTATATTACAGAAGTGAAGTGTAATGAGTGAACACATTTGCACCGTTTGTATGCCTGTTGCTGTCGGCGGCGAAAATTTTCAACGGGGAGAATGGCTCGTTCCTGCGCCTCGAAGTTGGGAACCACAGAAAACCAGCTTCAGCCGACCACCACTGTGACGCCAGTAAGGTTCACTGAATTCAACTTTAAGAATCTTTGAAGCACGCGATTTCAAAAGCAGTCTTACTACAGATATTCAAACTAAATCCATGATCGGTCCACCTTTTGTTTGATCATTTTTGTCGCACCACGGTCATTTTCTGCACACGAGGGCTAATTTTAGACCAGGACCTACAATTTATTGCCGAACGGCAGACTTGTTTTTTCACACTCATCGAAAGGTTGGTTCGCTAACCCCGCGATGGTAGATTCCCTCCCTGCTGTAGCAATTTTTTCTGCGGTCATGTCGTCGTTTCCGTTGTACCCCTGTGTCAGGGAAGTTTTCTGACAAGGGCGAGCCGGGTATCGAACTCGCGACACCTCTAAACATCCTTTGGTATTTTAGGCGAGCACCTTATCGACCTGGGCTACCGCGCCCCGGAAATTTTCATCGTTGTGCTCATTATTAATTCCATTGTGGATGGCGGACGTTTGAAAAAAATGACTCGTGGCCAGTGAATGGCTATAAACCCATCAAGTGACCCGCGCTCCTCAAAAGGTCGAGGACTTCCTGTCTGTGTTATAGAATACCGACCTATTAAGCTCTTTATTGCTTTTTCTTGTGCTTTAGTTTTGATAAAAAAAACTCTATTGAACAATTTAGTCAAATGGCTTGAACGTTATAGAGCTGATAGCTGTCTTCATGGAGAGAGAGAGCAACGCGAGCGATTCAATACTTGCGAGCACGGGGCAGGGGCCACTGCTATAAATCTTCGCTAACTCTTTTGAGGTAACGGAAGTAAGTTGCTTTCCGTCAGTCCGGGGTTGTGAGTGGTTCTGTCTATCTGTCTATCTATTGAACAGTTTATTATATGCGAGTATCTTATCGACCTGGGCTACCGCGCCCCTCTACCTTTCGTGGCTATGTCCCATCAAATATTCTTCAAAATATTACCCAGAAGGTCGGACAATCATCGATAGTAACATCTAGCCAATAAATATTCGAGAGCATTACTCCTCACATTTTTCATGTACACACAATAAATTCAAGCAGTTTAAAATTCATCGAGAAGCAACGAATAATTTATGACCACTTACAGTATCGTGACAATATTATTTATGATCAACACGCTCTTTTAAGGTGAGAAGAAAAATAAACCAATATATCGAAAAGGAAAAAGTGATTATATTTCATTTTTTTTTAGTGAAATTATTAAAAATCAATTTTCTCGAATGATGATCAATTATAATCTGCAATTTCTTGTCACGGAAACAGCTGCTATTGGAAAGCAGTAATAACAACAATAATAGTAATCCTATTCATTAAGCAATAGCTTGAAGCTTTCTCTACGAAATGGTGGAAAAGTTCTTATACGTTGAAATACATTTGCTTAGGTAAGGATACGGGAAGAAAAAAAAAACAATTTGACCTTCACTTTCGCGTTGAACTCCTGTAATCTCCTTAACATTGCTTTCACTTTTTTTACTGTTCTTTATCGTGTGATTTGTGGAGTTGTGAGGGGTGAAAAAAAGTAGAATTATTTTTTAAAGATGTTTTTGACCTTTGTGAATTGATTTCTACGGAGAGATAGCGATTTTGTATTCAATAATACCACATGGAATCAACGTCTTCAAGTGATAAATACAGTCGTCGACGCTCGCTATAACGATCACCTTCGTTCCACGGGAAGTGGACGTTAAATTGGGAGGTCGTTATAACGAGCGTTTATATATTTCATACAATTTAGCTCGTCCGGAAAATTGCATATTGCATTGACGTAATATAAAAAAAAAAACTCTCAAATTCGAATAAAGTTGAGCTTCGGAAAATAGACGCTTCTTAACCAAGTTATACGGATGCTTCTTGGCCCGGGAAAACCCCCCCCCCCCACCTTCATTATATACCATTTTTCAATTACGCTAGTCGTTTCAGGAGAAAAAATAGATAATTCTAAGAGTTTCATCGATTTTTTTTTTCCTTAAGGATGCTTCTTGGCACATTTAGGCTAACTTCATGGATCTATCATCAAGGACGTTTTGCTTTGTTCAGGGAAAAAATCTTATTTTTTAGTACTTTTTTAAGGGACCTGCTTGGTCCGGGAAAAAAAATAAGACGAATAATATTTAAGACTTCTTGGCACAAGAAAACAATGAAGCCAACTTCATAGACTCTTCCTGTTTAAGAACACTAAACTAAACTAAACTAAACGAACCGGGCACGAGCTGCTTTCACTGTTTTCTTAACGGAAAAAAAATCATAGTAATTTTATTGACCTTTTTTCAAATGGTGTTGTGTGGAACAGAAAGGAAATTACCGCACGGACTGTATAGAATTTTCTTTTTTTTTGAAAGACATTGCTTGGTTCAGCGGAGATTGACTTTTCGTCGGGAACGCTTCTTGGCCAAGTGATATGGACGCTGTTTCGTCCAAAACAAAACTATCACACTACAGTAAAACTTCGATTAATCGAATCACCGTCCAGACCAGGGCTGTGACGGATAACCGAATAGGGTTAAGAGAAATCTCCTAATACATATGTACAATAACGTGACTGCGGACTTGGGCCGAAAATTACATTTTTAGGCCTACATATAAGAGACGAAATCGAAACACAGCTTAAAAATACAGAACAGTAGCATTATCGTTTTTATGCTGAAAAAGTTATTCACTATAAAACGAAACATTCATTCCAACAAATAGGTTACTTTGTCACGACTGAGACCAGTATGTATAACACAATAACGAATAGTTAGTGATGGGTTTGTGGCACGACAGATCAATCTCAACTCCTCCGCATCGACGATTAATCTCTTCCGCCATCATACAGTACTGTCACTTCCAGCTTTGTAACGTAGGGTGTAAAAGTAATCCGTGGACAATTTTGAAGATGTCTGTTTGTTTGTTGATACTCACGCATTGTTTTCTTAGCTGATGGAGTATAACAGAAACTGAGGGTTAAACGAGTGACGGTTAATCTCTCGAGGTTTTATTGTAACTCATATAGACTTTTCTCCATTTAAACCAGCGTTTCTTAACCTTTTTTTTGCCAGTGGCCCACTTTAAAGCATATTTTTAGCTTTAAAGCTCGTGGCTCCCCTGTCCTACCCAGTGTCTTCGACCCTCATCTAGAAGCAAGATTCTTTATACGTATTGAATTGATTTTTTTCAGTGAATTCATACTGAATGAAAATTTTGCAAATAAGATTGGTCTCCAGACCACTGGCCTAGAATTTATTGAGCTCCCCGCTAATCCGAGTTCTATTGAGGACCGTCTCAACATCATGGGCCCCCTAGGCTACGGTAGTCCCATATTTAGCCGGAAATAAACAGCCTACATATTTCCTACTTATTTTCAAAATTGATTATACTATAGAAAATATCACAATGTTGGGTCATTTATGGACATGAGACCTCCCGGGCATGGGTCCTCACAAGAGTGGGATTGACAGAGCTGCAGCCCGGGACCTGATGTGGTTTTCATCATTTTTTTTTATTTTTCACACTATAAATTTAATATAGAGGAGAGGTCTGTGAAAAATTTAGCCGGAGGGCCTGCGAAAAACCTCCATCCTAGGGAACCTGCTGAAAAATGTAGGCGGTGAGGCCCGGGTGGATCCATGCCCTAAGACGGCTCTGGTTTTGTTTGGTTCTGTTAAGTGTATAGTCACTAATATAAAAGCTTTATTTCTTCACACCTTAATTTTTCTTCTCAGCTCTCTGCAGCCCTCCAAACCACCTGCCACGGCCCCTTTCTACATTTGCTTTCGTGGCATTCTTGAAGTATCCCAGTACTACTATGGGCCCATATGGCCCCCGGTTGAGAACCACTGATTTAAACAACGATGACTCATCTCGAAATGACCATCTCCATAAATAGCAAAAAAAAAAACCTACACCGATTAATAATGAATAACACCTAAGAAGCGAAATCCATCTTAGTGGTGGCCTTATATATCACACACAACGCGAAATTATCTTGCCCTCAAACTAAACAAACAAAACAAAAGGCGTATCAAATCGATCTCAAATATGCATTGTCTATTCCCATCGCCCGAAGACTTTCCATAAGCATTGGAATATAAATTGGCATTAAATCGTGATCATATTCACAGAAGAAATAAAATATATATCATTTAATATGAAAACGAACCAGGAAATAAAAATCCGAAACTCTACACACCGATGTTGAATGTAATAACAATAATAATAATAATAATAACAGAAAAAAATTACCGAAACCACACATTACGCAAATGCATCGAACCAGGGCCGCCCACAGTTATGTACTATATAAATATTTGAAGAATAAGGAGAGAGGAAAAATAATAATTTTTGCCATCCTTTTTCTTTTCCATTATATTTTTCGGTACCTACCCCGGCAATATGCTAATTTCGGAATGATCTAGTGGCGCGGAGGAAATTATTGTTATTGCCACAAAATAATGATAGTCAAGACCGTTATTGTGTGATTATAGTTTTTTTCTCTAAGTTGTTGCTTCTCTCGCTCGCTTTCCTTTTTATAGCAGGAACTGCTGCCGTCTGTTCGTTGCTTGGAATGGACAAATGGACAATTTTTGGCTGCTTTTCGCTCTTAACGTTCTTGGGAATTACCATATATACTCGTATATAAGCCGACCCCTCCCCCCCCCCCACTTCAGGGCCACCAAAATCGTAATAAATTGAAAATCCGTGTACCACCCGACCCCCAAAAATCCGTGCATTTCAGAGAAAAAAAATTCTTATATTTTTATGCAAAATCAACAGCTTACGTAAATTTACAATAGAAAATGATTCAAACTTTTTAATCCGTTTCTTATAAATCTCCAAGCTCGTCGTAATCCATGAGATTATCATAGGGGGCGGGGCATCTTCGTTTTTATCCTCATCGGGGCTGTCATCGCCATTGTCACTTTCAAAGAGGATATCGTCTTCAGTTCCGTACATCGCATTGCTGATGCAACACTTTTTGAAGGTTCGGCGGAAACAGAATTCCACGCCTCATGTACCCATTGGCACACTAGGCCAATGTCAGGTTTCTTCAAGGCACCACTTTTTTGTAGTTTCTTTATCATCGGAACTCATCTATTCGATCTACAAATTCTTCAAATAGTCTTTGAAAGGCTTGTTGATGCTCACATCTAAGGGCTGTACAATCGACGTTATCCCACCTAATATCGAAACCAATGATGTTTTCGATTTCTTTGCCTCGGCTTTGACATAATCCGTTCCATGTGGGGTTTGAACATATCCCACATACCAATAATGCCGGTTTCTCGAACGCTGCTGCAAAAATGACTACTGATTGTGGGGGTCTTTTTTTTCTCATCAGAAACTGACCCAAGTATAAGCCGGTCGACCCCCCCAACTTGATGAACGAATTTTTCCACAAAAAAACTCGGCTTTTACACGAGTATATACGGTATTTTTTAGTAATATTTATCTCGTATATGTACAAGGCGGATATGAAATGAGTTGTCTTATTCAGAGTGTACTGAAGCTCTAACCAACTGCTGAATCAGTACAGCACCTCCTAGAGATAGAGGGCCTCTGTAGTGTTTTCCATTAAACGTCACTCAGACTACCTAGAAAGTTCGCCACATTTTGAAACACAGCATCCTTTTTTCGTTTCTTCATGTGTGGTGTGGTGTAGCAGTAGTAGTAGGTAGGGCCTCTAAAAAAATGGCTCGGGGATCCATGATGTTCTTAAGTCAGCCACCTCGTTGGGCAATTTGCCTGTTGTGGCGTTGTATTTGTATTTGTACACTCAGTGATACGTGTCCCCTTTGTATATGTAACTTTTTTACACTTTTTCTGTCACTTTCCTCCCTTCCTTCGAAACCGCTAATTATTTCTCGTAGCTTAGTGAATGGCCAATCACTCACCCTCGTCTTCCTTCTGCAGCGTTACACTTACCATGGGTTTTTAAAAGCTTTGTAAAATATTCGGAAATTCCGAGACATCTCGCGCCTCCCCAAAGTTCTGTTATTTCGGCAATAACGAGCCCAGACACCACGTTGTGATATGTTTTCCAACGCCCCTCCCTCCCAACATACCAATCAACAGATAGTAGGTGGAGCCAGCTTTCGTTCTTATTTTGATAACAGGAGAGAGATGGTGTTTTTTCCGAAAAAAACCTTTTTTACCCCTCCTTTGGAATGGTATTGGAATTTGCATACAGAATCCTCTTTAACTTTCAGTGAGCAATATACACTCGGCTAATATTGCACTTGGAAACGTGACTTTTAGTTATTAGTTTCAGTAAAGACAGGACAATTATTCTTTTCATTGGAAGTAAGAGAACCATAAGAAAAATTAGATTTGTATCCCGGTAGATATTTATTCCCGAAATAATGACGTATGTAAAATACAGGTGCGTTATTTGGGTACTTTTTTCGAATAAAACGTACATTTCTATAACCAATGGTTTGAAAGATAAGGGATGCGGACTAAACTTCAAACATCCTGTATAGGGGATCATTCAAGTAGTACGTCATCATCAGTGGGGGGGGGGGGGGGTTGGATTTGCTGACTTTTGATGGCGAGGGCGGGAGTGGGGGATTAAATGAGGCTTACGTCATCAACCACCCTTTATAAAAATATGAAATAATCTTAATTGCATCTTTACTGACTGTGCCAAAAACGAGAAAACCCTTTCCTTAGTTTGTGGGCACCTGAAATATATTCCCCCATTGATAAGTCATCCTCTATAGAGCCACTTTAGTGATCTATAAATGTTCCTCGGATCCTTTAAATGATCTGGAAACGTGTCCCGGCCACTTAAGTCCTTTAGGAATGTGCCACGGGTAACTTTAGTGATATAGAACTGCACTGCGAGCCGCATAAGTGCTCTAAAACTATGCCTCATATCACTTAAAGGAACTGAAAATGTTCCACGGACCGCTTAAGTATTCTGGAACTTTGAGGCTGGCCAATTAAGTGATTTGTGAATGTGACACGGGTCTACTTGAGTAATCGGAAAATGCACCACGGGCCGCTTATTTTGCTCTAGAATTGTGCCACGGGTCACATAAGCATGTACCACTTAAATCTTCCTTTTTACAGAATTAGATTTGAGATGGCTGGACACATTCGGCCCGCGGGTCATTAGCATATATAGCTTAAAGGATGGGTCGTAATGAATTTCTTGAAGATAAATTTCGAGTTCTTAGCCTTCAAATAGCATTTAAATCAACAGAAATGTATTATGATAACATACAAAGGTTATTTTCTTCCGATATTTTAATTTTTCTTTATTGCATCAAAAAAAATTTTGCCCCTCTCCCCGCGTACGTCTCTGAATCCCAATGTGAGTTAGAAGGTGGGGCACAGAGCTGACGAAATTTTTCTCACGGGAAGGGGGGGGGGGGTGTTCAGAGTTTTGCTGACGAGAGGGCGTCAAAAATGGGTAAGAAAAATCTGCTGCCGTAATACTAGAATGACCCCCCCCCCCAAGCAATGTATACGTGGTTAGTATGTCATATACCATATACCCGCAGACAAATAGTTAAGACATTATCCGTAGAAAGTGACCTTGCCTTGTGAATTATAAATGATCATATAAGATCTTCCACACTTAGTTGATTCCGCAGAAAGAAAGAAAAAAATCCAAATGGTTATTTATTCATTTGGAAATGAATCAACAAAGGTTGCCGACTGGATGATCAAGGATATCACGTTCATATTTTTGAATGAATGCAACTAGAAACACTATTAAAAACACACACACAAACATTACTAATCTTTAAGATGTCGTACCCAGTCGGTATCCATAATTACATACGAATAATGGCTTTTTCATTGCTTCCAGAATTTTCGAAATGAGGTAAAACAATATATTTCTTTTTTCCCCCCATCTTGAAACGATTCGATTTCTATTGCCAAATTTTTCATCCCATATATTCGGAATAATATAATAGTTATTTTATAACCCTATATAAAAAAATAACAATAATAACAAGATCTACAAAATGGCTTCCAGTAGCGGATGGGAATGTAGGCGCGTGTTTTCCATCCGTATTTGTTTTTTGCGAACGTGATTTTTCACCAGATAATGGTTGAAGAATCACGACGTGTTCCAAAGTGGGCTAAAAAATCATGACCTTCGTTGCCGAATCTGACAATAGTGATCGGTGGTAGTACGAATGTCTACTAGTAGTAGTAGGGTTTATATTGTGTGTGTGTATATATAACATTTACGGCCTAGTGTCAGTTGGCAAATGCGTAAAGCGTGAAGTATGGTAATTGGGAATTTCTCTCATCGCTCCATGGCGTGGATAATATAGCATGGCAGAAATTATAGTTTATACAGGAAAAACACACACACACAAAGGTTTAGAGTCACGTCTATGTGTGAGTGCCGTGAGCTACTTACCCGAAGATATCCTTCACAATTTTTCTTTTTTGGAGATTATATAGGCCTACAGTTACTACTCTCCGATCTTCTTACAAAAGCAAACATTTTTAGACAGCTCGTTTATTTAAGAAAGAGGAAGAAATGAATATTACATACATAACAATTGTAAAAAATGGATACTATACGTATATACAATTGTAGTTGGATAATGGTTACGTATGAGTGTTCACGTAATCCAGTTCGAACTTATTCAGTATTGGGTGTTTTTTTTTTTACTTGTTATGGTCACTCGTTACGCAGCTCAAGTGGAAAATAATCTTATTTTCCTAAATTTCTGATAAGTAATTTTTTTTTCCTAATTTTTTTCAGTTTTCGAAAAGAAATTGATTATTTGAAAATTTGTTGTTTTTCCCTAATTTTTCGGCATTCCCCCCCCCCCCCCCCCACATACTTATTTCCCAATTTTCCTGAATTTTTTTATATTTTTCTTAAATTTTTTTGAATTTTTTATAATGCTATTTTGTTTTATGCATCTCATGTTATTGTAACATGTTTCCTTAATTTTCTGAAAAAAATATTTTTTTTCTAATATTCTGGAATTTTTTTTATAATTTATTTCTTAACTTTCTAGAATTTTTTGATGATAAACCTTTTTTCCGGAATTTTTATAATTCTTCCCTCATTTTTCTGAAATTTTTATAACTTTTTCTTGACTCTTCAGAATTTTTGTCACATTCTTTTTCCTAATTATCAGAATCTTTTAAATTTTTTCTCAACTTTCTAGAATTATTATCATTTTTCCCTAACCTTCTGGAATTTTTATAACTTTTTCCAAAGTATAGACCTATTTCAGGTGATTCGATACACCATTATTATAACTGGTTCCGATGAAGATACTCATGTATTTATTTTTTATCGAATTTAAATTTCGGCTTTCTCTGAATGGATACCTTTCGGACCAAAGATACGATTTTCACTGATCCAGTCATGTAAAACACACTGTAAAAAACAAATCATTAAATTTGTTTCTAAACCATCTGCAACAAAAATTACGCAAACAGTTGTTTTTTGTTCTTTTACATTCTTTCGAAAACGCCTTTTTTCAAGTTCTGTGCAAACATAAAAGTTTTTTATGTGATAAAAGGGAACTAAAAAAACAGAGAATTCATTTAAGCTGTTTTAACCACTGTAACGGTATCAACTTATCCTTTCAAACCGAACAAGGAACAGGCTTCATTGGCAATTTCAGCCATTGCCACGAAGAGCTATCAACTTATCTGAATTTCCTTACATTAATGGTAATAGGCGCGGGACCAAAACAAAATTATCTATATTTTTGACCGATTTATACTCTTACTTAATACCCACTTACGGACGTGCGACGGCATCTGGATTTTATACTTATGCGCAGATTGCGAAATGCATATAGTAACTGAAATTTCCATTGAGATCCTCTATAACAGTGGTTCACAACCGGGGGCCCAAGGATATTCCAGGGGGCGATGGAGGAAAAAAACGCAAAAGGGGAGCCACGGCTGTTAATAAGCACGCCATGAAGAAATTTATTAAAAGAGTGACCAAAAAAATTTAATTTCAAGCAAAATGCATAGAATATTTTTTTCACCATTTTTCCCCTATTTAAGTAACATTAATATAAAGATTTGATTGATTTTTGATTGATCAGCAGGGTATTTCAACACCGAGCATATGGATCTGAGTAGTTGAAAGATGAAATTTAGCACTTGAAGTATCAAAAATTTTAAGAGTTTCACGAAAACAAGCAAAATGACTTTTTTTTGGGTTTGTGTTCATCCAATCTCTCATAAGTAGGGCTCTGATTTTTATGACCTAAAGATGAAACATCGTTGCTAATAAGTTACTATAGTCCGTTTCAGGTTAACTTTGCAGTGCAGAGAAAGGTAGAGAGTGTATTCCTTCGCCGCAAAATATAGTTCCCATATATCGGAGGCTTACGATGATAATTTATGCAGAATATTTCAATTTTTTGAATGATTGAAAATGAATACTGAAAAAATAGTGTTCTGAATCGATCTTTATTCGTTTAAGAATTTTAAAATAGAAAAAAAAATGATCACCATTATGCATAAAGGAAAGATTTTTCTCAGTGAGATTGGCGAGAATCAGCTATACCTTACTGCGACTGCGCATCGATACATTGGTTGAAAGGCTTTCGTTGTCATAGCAACGTGTGATGCGGTTCCCTCGTAGCTTCCCTTTCACTGCAAAGTTAACCTGAAACGAACTATAGCAACTACGTTTCTTCCTATAAAACGTTTCCTATATACGTTTAAAGGAAGATATTCCTGTAGGGTGAACGCGGTTTGCCAGTAAAATACCATACGTCTTGTTACCTATGCACCCTGTACATTACATGTAGTAGTGTGTTATGTGAAATATTGTGTACGCCAAAACTCACACGTTGCTTAGTTCGCCAGCGAGGTGGAGGCCACATTATGAACCAAAAAGCCACTTGGAGATAGCTTGTCATCCAACGAGACATCAGATTTTCAGGATGAATGTAAATCTCACCGTATCGAAATTATAATCAATAAACCAATAATTTTCTTACTCGAAATATGATTAGTTATCATTTCTGACTAGTTCGAAATTCCGATTTACCCAAATTCAAATTTACCAAAGAAAAACTAATTTGTGAATAAATCAAACTTCATCTTGTACAGTAACCTGATGACATTATGCCGTCTTCAAGCACAAAGTTTACATTGATTGAAAACAATTTATTAGGTATTTTTCATTACTGTGTTGTATTATATGTTTATTTTTGCTTTTCCGTTATTTTCATAAATTAAAAATTAATTAAATTCAAACCCATACTTTAATACTTTAAAAACTATATGCTTTAAACAATATTTGAATAATTGTCTTTTAACGGGAAAACGGGGGGGGGGGGGGGTCGGAGTAGGAAATTAATCATGGTCGCAAGGGGGTCATAGAAATGAGAAATGGTTGAAAGGGGACCATGGGATAAAAAGGTTGAGAACCACTGTTCTATAAGAGGTTCTTTTTGAATAAATCGGTGCTAGAAAGTTCTGAAGTTGGTTGAATGTCTCACAAAAAATTTAAAATACTTTATCTCCTTCAAAAAAATATTACACGTGAATATTTTCATGCATTTGAACATGAACTTGATCGATAAAGTGTTCTATGTCTTACCTGGTTTTAACCCAACTGGTCTTACCTTAATCTAAAATAGTTTAATCTTAACATTATATACGAACGCAAAAAGAGAACATTTCAATGAACGCAAAATGACATTGTAATTTGCTTTGACACTATGGGAAAACACGCTCTGATATCGTAAAAATTCATTGTACATTGCACAAATGATATACTTATCTCGATATTATCTTTCAGATTCATATTATTTGCAGTCATAACAGAAAATAATCTTTAAAAAAAATTATGAAAATTGACTGGAAATCGAAGATTTAGTGTGAAAAAGGTGTGGCAAATATTTCAATTATGTCGTTTTTTTAACATTTTGGGCACAACCAGGCAGTTACAATCTCAGCTGATGAAATATTATGCGATATACAATTTTATTACCGTGTGCCTGAAGTTCATTACTGAGTACAAAGCCGGCGCCAGGCATGAGGGGACGAGGCGGCATGATTACAGGGGCGGCATTCTCTATGAAAGATTTATTATGACGATGTTTTCACTCTCAGAGATGTTTACACATCGAAATAATTTTGAAGGGAAAGCGCGAGTGGATAAATAAGCGCAGGTAAATATAATACTTTTCAGTATTTAAATGCTCTATTCAACCCTTTGCTATTCAATGCTTAATTCATGTCAACACACCTCCTTTCTTGCACTTCCAAAAAGTGTCACTAGAGAAGCTGGTTTGTGAAAAAAATCACAGGCGCTTTCTATTTTTGTACACTATAAATTCACTATACAGATTTCAGTCTTCGGAAGGGGGGGGGGACGCTCAGCTCCAGGATGATGGTAGGGGGAATGATGGGTACCGAGATGCTCGCAATAAAAAAAGAAAAATGTTATTACATGAAACGTTCCCTTTAAATTTTTTTTTTTCCAGATAGGGGACACACATTGCCTTTTATTAAACCTGCACAGACCTGTTTCTTTGCTCATAGAATTTCGATATCTGTTCGAAATGGTAAAATAACATGCTGTCTTATACAATGCGCAGCCAAAAATTACTCTGAGCACATGGAAGCATTTTCAGACACTAAAGGACCATATTTTGTAAACTTATTCACCATGAGAGAATGGCGCCTTTCTTAGGCACTTTTTTCCATAGCCAATAATTGGGTAAAAATTAAATTCCATCAGCAAAAATAGGGCTTCCAGTAAATATTGAAAATAATTACACAGTACAGGATTATATTTACATGTGAGTTACACATTATTTTTTTACAGCTGAGAAACGTATCAATGAACTAGAACCCCATCCGCCACCTATCAAACAAATCTTTTTTTTTTTTTTTTTTGATGATGTGGCACATGTCTTTTGGCAAACTGCGGCTTTGACTGTCGCGCCCGCATGTGGCTCCTCGGGTGGGGGGGGGGCGTGTTGGGGCGTTGTGAGCCGCGTCGGCGGGGCTGAGGGGGGATTGCGCCCGCGGTGCTGTCCTGGCTTGTCGAGCGGTGATGTGCCCTGGGATTGGGGGTTTATGTGTGGGGAGTGTGTTTGTGCTGCTTGGGGGTTGGTGGGATGTTGGTCACTGCCGGGTGTGCTTTCCCGGCCGGCTTGCCGGTTTGAGTTTTTTTTTCCGGCACGCCCACGATCTCACGATCAATGAGCTTATATCGCAAAAGCGACAGAGCCTGGGCGTGCTCGGTTCTATACTATACTATACTATCAAACAAAACTATTACAATTCTTCGTTTGAAATTGGTAACCGGATTTTGATTAATGTATCGCGTGAAAAAAACATTACGACATGATATTAGGTAATATTTTGTAAGTAATAATTTTAGTTAAATTATCAAGTTTGCTTCGAAATTATAACAGCTTTTCTTCGTCAGCGGTAAAACATTGTTAATTAAACTTGCAAATTCTAACTGTCCTTGGCTTTCATATTGTTTTTTTTATTTTAATTACAGAAAACCTACGGAACTACACTTTACAAGTTTAGTAAAACTTGCAAAGTGTAGCTCTCTGCGATTCAAAATTCATGGGACAAAATTGGGAGGTGATATAAGACACCTAAACAAGCAATTTTGATCATAGAATGCGCTGTCCAATCACAATAGCAAAGGCGGTAGAGGGTGTTTATGGAGAACGATTTGCTGATTCTTTCCGACGCATTTGCTGCGATACGTGCTATCATTCATTCTAGGGTAGCCTACATATGCACCTTCGGATTGGATTGGAGTTTGTTTTTTTACAGCTGCAAGTATCATCAAGGCTATGCTGCGCCAAACAATGGATCAATCGGTATAATACCAGGTTGCACCATGAGAAGACCTACCACATCACAATACCCTGCGCCCTGGTCACAAGCATTGGCGCACGCAAGATCCACTTTTAGAGGAGGGGCATTAGTTCAGGGAGCTCAAGGAATCTCTCCCAGACAAATTTTGAGCTACTAACCTGCAAAAAGCTTCCTTAAACCCATTTATCAATTTACAATCAAATCAATTTACAGAAATTGATAAAGATAACATACGGTATAAAGGTATTTTCTTTCGATATTTTAATTTTTTACTGAAATATTTGGAAATATTTTTAATCGTCTTGGGCATGGGCCCCCTGTGTTCTCTCCTGCTATGTTTTCTCCTCTGATCCCAAACATATGAACTCAGGGCTGTTACTTATATGCTGCAATATTTCGCTGCAACGTATAATAAAAAGGTAGGAAAATTTTTATGCTACGCAACCTAACAACATGTAAGCAACATAACGCGGAGAATCACGATTTTAAAAAGTAAGGAATGAGGAGAGCATTTCTTGGAATTTCAATAAATGCATTTTGTCTTTGGAATCAGAATAAATATATTAATTTATTAATTTTCATGTTTTCTGTTAAAAATGCTCAAAAAACACATTTGTGATACTTGATTGAAGAAAAAGTTTCTTCAAATTATTTTTAGTAAAAATTTTACGTAGAATTTTAATGCGTTATATGATATATATGTGCTAAATAGCTCAGCGTATGCCTCAAATAAGCCTTTGTAGTGCAGACATTTTTCCTAAACCCATAGCAAAAAAATTTAAAAAAGTGCGACTACTATGGGACCATCTCCTCCAACCCCTTCAAAGAGGAATCATTTTATATTGATTTGATATATATGTACTCCATCAAGAAGTTTTTATTTAGGTTTTTATTTATTTTGTTAATTCTCTCGCGACATCTTAAATCATGAACGTTACCCCCTTCCCCCCAAGGGGCCATGACAAACACTTTGGGAACCACTGTATCAAGGTAACATAGAGGTGAAGAAAGAAAACTCTTCAGACAGTCGTATCTTAAGGGCAGCAAAATATTATTTACCTAAGGCGGCCGAATATTCAGGACCGGCCCTGCGACTGAGTAACTTCAAAAATTTGAAACTTCTGATTTTTTAGCATTTCCTAATTTGAAAAAATAAATAAATAAATAAAATCCATATTATAAGAAACATTTTTATTTTAACAAAATTTAATTTTGCAAATGTATCTCACATGTCCGTTCGCCATTATCATAGACGAAAAATATACTACAAAAAAATATATTTCTTACGCGTTATCGTTGTATAAATGAAAAATATAATACTAAGAATTTGCTTTATAAATGATAAAAAAATGAAAATTAAAAGCCAAAGAAATGTTTTGCTTAAATTTTTCTTTTGATATCGTATATAAAAAGGAGATAATCGAAAAAAAAAGTTATTCAAAGAAAAAATGATTCAATATTGGAATTAAATTAACTATATTTATTTAATCTATCAAAAAAAATCCAAATGTATAAAAAATATTTTATTACAATAGTTTTTTTTTATTTTATTTGCATAGAATAATCTTAACGTTTTTTGAAAAGGTTAGACGGCGCGTGGCAGAAATGATGCGGAAACAAACAAAAAATGCTTTCCAGCAATTTCAATGCTGGTCATGAAGTGCCAAAAAAAACGTGCCTTGAACTTAAATATTTGAAAAAAAAATATCGAACCTCAATTATACCTTCACGCTTCGATTTCTCTAATATCAAAAAAACGTGCATCAATTAGAGCAATTTATTTTACGAGAAAAATGTATTTCGACTATAAAAGGCTTTCCGGCCCGTCTCAAGGAACAACAGATTTTCTTACATCACCAATTTTGGTACCTTGAAAGGTTCGTAAGGTTGAAATAGAATTGCAACTTTTGGTAAATTCTCTTTAGTATTTAACTTGAATTTATTTGAATTTAATAGAATGTTATCTATTGTTCTGTTGCGAGGTGTGGTTTTTAACGTTTTAAATCAAAGTAGGCTTGTTTGGTGTATCATCTTTGGTTTTGAACTTGGCAACTGTTGTGGAGCTTATTAATTAAATTTTTTTGGTAGTTTAGAAGCCTTTTTTTGTCTGCACAGCCTTTGATGAATCATTTTTAGTCTCTAAAATGGTAAATCTTGATATTAACTTAAAAATATTTCTTAAATTTAATTTTGTATTTAACTCGATAAGAATTGGTAACATTTCATTTTTTTCTTAGGTCATCATTTTAGTTTCTTTATCTGCTGTAATCTTTAATTGGTGTATTTTTTGTGGTGTTTTCCCCTTTTGGTAAATCATTTCCACTTTCTTACTTAGGAGATTTTGTTAATCTTTAATATTTTTTTAATTACCTTCTTAACTTCAGTCTTTATTATCGTCAGACTGTTTACTTTGTAGAATTATCTTATTTTTTTAACCTAGTAAATCCTCTTTGATCTTTAACTTGGTAATTTCTTTTTGGTCTTCCACTTAGTAAATCCTTTGAAGTTTTTAAATGGGTAAGTATTGGAAGTCTTCTCTCTCTCTCTCTCTCTCTCTCTCACTAAATCTTCTCTAATTTTTAACTCAGCGTATTTTTGGAGTTTTTGACTTTCTGTACGTCATTTTTAGTCTCTAACTTGGTAAATTTTGATTATCTTTCTCCTTTGTTGAGTTATCTTTAGTATTAACTCAACATTAAACATTGTTAGTCAAAACTTTGATGTAGATTTTTTCTTTTAGTCTTCAACTAGGTGCATTTTTGGAGTCTTTAACCTGTAGCAAATTATGATTAGTCTGTAACCAGTTAAATCTTTTTTTTATCTGGTTTTTGGTGGCCTCTGACGTTTTGTAAACCATTATTAATACTTTTCGTTGTAAATCTTGGTTTATCTTTTTAAACCATCTTTAGAATTACTCTTGATAAACCCTGGTTCACCTGATAAAACAGGTACACCTGAGTGTATATAAACCCTGGTTTATCTTTTGTACACCATCTTTAGAATTGTTCTTAGTAAATTCTGGTTTACTTTTTTCTTTTTTTTTTGCATTTTCTTTCGTAAATCTTGGTTTATCTTTCGTAAACTATCATCAGTATTTTCATTGCAAATCTTTGATCAACTTTTATAAAAAATCTTTTTTTTTGGGTAGATCTTGGTTTATCTTTTGTAAATAATTATTATAATTATTCTTTTTAATCTTGGTTTACCTTTTTTTAAATTATTTTTTGCATTTTTCTCCATAAATCTTGGCTTATCTTTCGTTAACTATCTTTGGTAATTTTCTTGGTAAAACCTGGTTTATCATTTGTTAACTATCTTCAATCTCTAACCAGATAAATTATCTTCGTTTTTAGCTCGGTAAAATATATTGGTCTTTATCTTGGTTTATCGCCTTAGGTCTGCGTTCAACTTGGTAAATCTTGGTAATCTCTAACATTCGTGAAAGTTTCTGTAATCTAAGTCGAGTAAAATTGAAAGACGCTTGCAAGTAAAATTTTCGATCATCGTAATATCATTAATGATTCTTCCTTGCCAAAAATTGCTGATTTCAGACAATTTTTTTCTATTTCTTGTTGTTAATTTTCTTGTTACTAAATAATGCTACCGTATTCACATACTAAGCATTAAGTAAATGTAGAAAATTTATTGCGTTTTTTTATACCATTTATATATAGAATTTACACCAATTTCAACATGAAAGCAAGCATTATTCTCTTCGCTGTTCTATCCATCGTCGCTCTCCTCGGAGGAACCTACGCAGGAGTTTTGAACGACATGAAACATCATCACCATCACGATGACCATCACCACCACGACCATCATGATCACCATCATCACGACCACCACCACGATCACCACCACCATGAGCACCACGATCACCACCATCATCATGATCATCATCATCATGAGCATCATGATCATCACGAGCACCACGATCATCATCATCATGACCACCATGGTCATCACCATCATCATTAAAAAACATGTATCTAAATCAGTTACATATCAAACCATAAAGTTAAAAATAATTTATCAAATTCATAATAAAATATACATTCAATAATATTGGTCTGTTATTATCTCTGGAAATCAACGCGGTACAACTTGTCCAGGCACATTTTCAGTGGTCATATACAGGGTGTTCGAAAAATTGATGCGCAACCTGGAAGGTGAATAACGACAGAAATGCACCTTTAGCTGAACTGTTATTTTGAAGCCAGTGAAATTTGAGCCATATCGAAGGGTTAGATTTTCTGAACTTGGGCTTTGCGAAAAACTTGTAGCTTCGTGAGACCTCGATATAGGGCTTTCGCGATATAGTAAACCAGTAATACTAGCGGTCAAAATGTTCTGCAAAACTGCTCTATATAGTGTAGAATGATGTTTTCCAATTTTTCATGCTTCAAATAACCCTTATTCATGCATAGAGGAGGCCTGGTAAAATGATTGGAAATACGCAACAGACTTGCAATATGCACAGGAGACGTCCGTGCGTATGCTTCGAAATACTTTAAAGGTTATGCGTAATCCTAGAAATACGTTAGAGGTGAGTCCACCTTTAGAAATGTGTTGAGTGTACATAACCCTAGACATGCTTAGGACGTTTGCGCACTTTTTGAAATGCGTTGAATGTGTACGTAATCCTAGAAATGCGCTGAAACTGTGTGCGTAATCGTATAAATGAGTTGAAAATATGTGCGTAATCCTAGAAATGAGTTGAAAATGTGTGCTAATCCCAGAAATGCGTTGGAGATGTGTGCACTTTCAGAAATGTGTTAGGATGTACGTAATCCTAGAAATGCGTAGGACGCTTGCGCACCCTTTGAAATATGTTGAATGTATTCGTATAATCCTGGAAATATATATATATATATATAAAGCACCTTACATACACACACATATATATGTATAATATGTGTGTGTGTAAGGTGCTTGAGCATTCTTAGAAATGTGATGGAGTGTGCGTAATCCTAGAAATGCGTTGAAGGTGTGTGTGTGTATGTGTGCGTGTGTGGGTGTGTGCTCGAGCGCGTGCGTATCTTTAGATACTTGAAAGATTTGCGTAATATATACAAAAACGCGTTAAAGGTGTGCGTATAATCTCAGAAATGCGCATAATGTTTGCGTGCGACCTTAGACATTCCACGACTATAATACTTACTCACTAACCAAACAGTGACCCAGTCCATATTCCGAGACATTTCTAACTGATAGGGGAGGCTGTTATGTCGTCAAGGTAAAAAAGTTTCCCTTACAAACCCACCACCCCTTAGAAAATTTAAGATTATTTGAGTAAACGCGCGTCATTTGAAAATTTTTTGGTAGTTGAAAGTACACTGAAGAGCCAAAAAAACTGATTCACCTGCCTAATATCGTGTAGGGCCCCCGCGAGCACGCAGAAGTGCCGCAACACGACGTGGCATGGACACGACTAATGTCTGAAGTAGTGCTGGAGGTAATTGACACCATGAATCCTGCAGGGCTGTCCATAAATCCGTAGGAGTAAGAGGGGGTGAAGATCTCTTCTGAACAGTACGTTGCAAGGCATCCCAGATATGTTCAATAATGTTCATGTCTGGGGATTTAGGTTGCCAGCGGAAGTGTCTAAAGTCAGAAGAGTGTTCCTGGAGCCACTTTGTAGCAATTCTGGACGTGTGGGGTGTCGCATTGTCCTGCTGAAATTGTCCAACTCCGTCGGAATGCACAATGGACATGAATGGGTGCAGGTGATCAGACAGGATACCTGTCACCTGTCAGAGTCATATCTAGACGTATCAGGGGTCCCATATCACGACAACTGCACACGCCCCATACCATCACAGAGCCTCCACCAGCTTGAACAGTCCCCTGTTGACATGTAGGGTCCATGGATTCATGAGATTGTCTCCATAACCGTACACGTCCATCAGCTCGAAGCAATTGGAACCGAGACTCGTCAGACCAGGCAACGTGTTTCCAGTCCTCAACAGTCCAATGTCGGTGTTGTCGGGCCCAGGCGAGGCGTAAAGCTTTGTGTCGTGCAGTCATCAAGGGTACATGAGTGAGCCTTCGGCTCCGAAAGCCCATATCGATGATGTTTCGTTGAATGGTTCACACGCTGACACTCGTTGATGGCCCAGCATTGAAATCTGCAGCAATTTGCGGAAGGGTTGCACGTCTGTCACGTTTAATGATTCTCGTCAGTCCCGTTCTTGCATGATCTTTTTCCGGCCGCAGCGATGTCGTAGATTTAATTTTTTACCGGATTCCCGATATTCACGGTACACTCGTGAAATGGTCGTACGTGAAAATCGGAATTTCATCGCTACCTCGGAGATGCTATGTCCCATCTCTCGTGCGCCGACTATAACACCACGTTCAAACTCACTTAAATCTCGATAACCTGCCATTGTAGCAGCAGTAACCGATCTAACAAGCATTACAAATACAAATACAAATACAACGCCACAACAGGCAAATTGCCCAACGAGGTGGCTGCATCATGGATCCCCGAGCCCCTACCTACTACTGCTACACCACACATGCACCCCCCCCCCGCGGAACCCCCCAATGAATCGGTACATGCGGGAATGTGCGTGTACGTGTAGTGCAACCTGACGTAAAGTTTTTTTGTTTTCTGTGTAATGCTTGTTATGTGTAGTGCTGTCATCTGCCCCCAGTTTTACTAACTATGAGTGAAGTGTTATGGTTGAATGATTTACCGTTGTAGGACTGTTGCTCTCTGTGGCGAGACTTTTTAACGGGGAGATCGGCTCGCATTTGCGCCTTGAAGTTGGGAACCACAGAAAACCAACTTCAGCCGACCACCACTGTGGGGTTCGAACCCGGATCCTCGCATCACGAGTCCGGCACTATAACCACTCGACCACCACAGCGGCATTACACATAACACATCAATCATATATATTGCTGTCCCGCCCCTAGAGGCATACAGCGGACACATAACACATAACAAGTATTACAGAGAAACAAAAAAAACTTCACGTCAGGTTTCATTACACGTACACGCACATTCCCGCATTCGCCGCATGTACCGATTCGTTCGGGATTCCACAGGGTAGGGGGGGTGTGGGTGGGGTGCATGTGTGGGGTAGCAGTAGTAGGTAGGGCCTCCAAAAAATGGCTCGGGGATCCATGATGTTCTTAAGTCAGCCACCTCGTTGGGCAATTTGCCTGTTGTGGCGTTGTATTTGTATTTGTATTTGTATAACTACTATGCCAGACACTTGTTGTGTTATATAGGCGTTGCCGACGGCAGCGCCGTACTCGGATCGGTTCCATATCTCTTTATTTGCATACGCATGCCTCACCAGTTTTTTTGGCTCTTCAGTTTATATATACCATATGTTGGTACTCGCCATTTCCAGTGAAAACTTAGTCACTTTGTGTGACAAGGGGACCGACAAAAAACTGAATTTAAAAAAATGTTTTTGATCCACCCTGTATCAGAAAAAGCTGCAAATGACTTGTAACTTCAACAAATCATTGTACTAACTTTGAGCAATGTTTCTGTGCATTTTCATAAAGAAAACGTTTCTGAGAATAGCACGTATATTCACGAAAATATAAATGTTTCCCCCCATAAAAATGCCAATTCTTTCGTTTGTTTTTGCTTATAACATACGGAGTATTCAACCAATTTTCACGAAATTTACAAAAAAACGACTCTATACATGAAACATAGTGAATACAAACTTTTTGTTATATAGTGCATGTTTCTAAAGTCAGCGGTTGCAGCGACATCCGCTGTGCAAACAATTGGACACAGCCTGTATAGATATATTATTTCAAGGTTTAGAAAAAGTAGACAGACTTTGACCTGTATTCCAGATCAAGTCCATGGTTACTTTTCCCAACATTCAAATTCCTCCTTTGTCAGCATTAAAATTCCTCCATAAACCAGTTTCAGGATTTAAATCCCTTGAAAGCTACAGAATCATCAAATCGCAAACGGAGTAAAGATGTCTACGAGTCAAAAAAATCACTGGAACACACATCAATATCCATCACATTCATAACTGTCGTTGACACATAACTATCACTACAACCAAAATGAAAATTGAATTGACCATTACAATTGATTCATCGACCATAAACGATAGAATCGATTTTTATTCTTTTTGGATCGTTTCAGTTCCTGGAATAACTTGGCTCATCAATATCGACATGACACATTGACGTTAAGATATCCTCTCGTGGAAAGACATAAAATCATATGGAGATGATATAGGAGAGATAAAAAGTGAGAATAAAATTGAATGGCGTTAGATACATTCCAGGAAGTAGTAAAAAGGAATATTTCTGCTTTTCTTTTTGTTTTCATGCATGGAGGTTATTCATATGACATAGTGTTGAATTTTATAGTGGATAGTGAACCCCAACCCGATTGTAATATCTACCTTTACATAAGATTTATAAATTCTCATGCTTGATCACAGTAGCGTCAAAAATGCAGTCATTCATATGTCACATCCGTGTATTCGTCCTGGAATTATATTCCGATCATAATCAATCCTCGATATTCCTCGGACATGTTGTTGATGCCTAAAAAAGATGGTCGCACGAACCATGTGAACATGACTTCCAGAGTCATCCATTACTATTTCCCCACTGCTATCCATCTTAATCTGCGCGAAATGAAATCCTGATACTTTCGAAATTTATTCCGGAAGAAATGAATTTAACGGGGAAAAACAGTGAAATTGATTGCAAATTGGTACTGAAATAAATGTAAATAAGAGGCAATTCATTTCGAATTGCTTAGAATTGAAGGAGTGAGTCTCCTATTTTTTAGCATAATAGAAATCTATATTCTAGTAGAAATACCATTGGAAATATTAATTCAACATTAATTTGTTTGAAATTTAGTACACATATTTTCGATTGTATATGCTAGCTATGCCGGTACGTGTATATATAACGCTTAGTTTTTTACAAATTAAAAACCAAAATAAATTATTAACAGCTTGCGTGCGTGATAAGTTATGTTCAAACCAATGTAATGGAATAAAAGTCAATTCAAAATAATGGAAATTGATCAGTTCATAAAACGACAAATGATCTGAAACTGTGCCGCGGGTCACTTAAATGCTCTGGCACCGTTCGGCGGTGAAAAATAAATATGCGGCGAGTCACTTAAGTGATATAGATCTGCACCGCGGGTGACAAGAAGTGATCTGGAATGTGTCGCGTGTGCCTTAAGTGACACTTAAGTCACTTAATTGATCTGGGAATGCTTAGCCGATGACTTACGTGATCTGGGAATGTGTCGCGTGTCACGTAAATCGCGTTAAGTGATCTGGGAATGTGTCGCATGTGACTTAAGTGATCTGTGAATGTGTCGCGGGTCACTTGAGTGATCTAGGAATGTGTCGCGGGTCACTTAAGTGATCTGGGAATGCGTCGCCGATAACTTAATTGATCTGAGAATGTGTCGCGTGTGACTTGAGTGATCTGTGAATGTGTCGCGGGTCACTAAAGGGGTCTGGGAATGTGTCGCGGGTCACTAAAGTGGTCTGGGAATGTGTCACGAGACACTTAAGTGATATGGAACTGCACCGAGAGAACTCACCTTAATTAATCTGGAGAAATGTGACGCTTATTTCATGTTAAAAAGAATTAGGTTTGAAATCATGGGCTACATCAGATGACTCCGAGGGCGGCATTAGGCGCGCTGGCCATGGATTGAGCATGTAGCACCTATTACTGTTCCCTTCAAAATTCGACAAGTCGGAATCAATCTTATCTATTGCACTAATCTACATCCGCATCTATTTCGCGAAAAAGAAATAATAACAATAACAGACGCACATCATTTTCTGGTTATTTTCGCTCCCATGTCCGAAAAGAAACAAAACGAATTCCAACAACTCAAAATAACAACAAAGGTGATATCAAAAAACAAAAGGACTCAGAGAAATGCGGCAACATTAATAATTGCCATAGCATTATCATTTCCCTCCCCTCCCGTAAGTGGCAATTTGGTGTCAGAATAAAAAGCTTCATTCAAGGATGGAAATCTTTTCAATGTCCTGTCAGACATAGAAAATAAATAAATAAACAACAAACTCAGGAAATAGCACTTAAGAGGCAAATAAGCCCGCGGAATAGATTAGGATATATCCCTGAGCAACAAAAGAAATGGTCGGAAAAAGAGAGGGATCGCAATTTTCGCAATGGTTTTCTGGACCTACTCATTGAAAATGTGAATATGGCATAATCTGGGAATGTACTCTATGACAATTAAGTGGTCTGGAACTGCGCCTGGTTCACTTAAGTGTTCCGTAATTGCGTCGCGGTGATATGTAAATATGCCGCGGGTGACTTAAATGATCAGGGAATATGTCGCGGGACACTTCAATGATTTCGGGAATATGTCCTGGGACACTTAAGTGTTCTGGAATTGCACCGCGCGTCACTCAAATGTTCTGGAATTGCACCGCGCGTCACTCAAGTGTTCTGGAACTGCATCGCGCGTCACTCAAGTGTTCTGTAATTGTGCCGCGGTGATCTGCAAATATGCAGCGGGTCACTTATATGATCTGGGAACGTGCCGCGGGACACTTAAATGATCCGGGAATGTGTCGCGGGACACTTAAATGATCCGGAAATGTGTCCTGGGTCACTTCAATGATTTCGGGAATATGTCCTGGGTCACTTCAATGATTTCGGGAATATGTCCTGGGACACTTAAGGGTTCTGGAACTGCACCGCGCGTCACTCAAGTGTTCTGTAATTGTGTCGCGGCGATCTGCAAATATGCCACGGGCCACTTAAATGGCCTGGGAACGTGCCGCGGGACACTTAAATGATCTCCGAGAATGTGTCGGCGGCGATCTGCAAATATGCCGCGGGCCACTTAAATGACCTGGGAACGTGCCGCGGGACACTTAAATGATCCGAGAATGTGTCGCGGGACACTTAAGTGTTCTGGAGCGTCGCTTAATTAATCTGGAAATGTACCGCTTAGTTCATTTTCACAAAATTATGTTTGAGGTCGGTCGTGGACCACGGGTTGAGCATAAATGATCCGTACGAATAATTCCTATGATTCAAAAAATTACTTTTCCCTCCAAAAATTCGACAAGTCGGAATCAATCTTATCTATTGCTCTAATCTACATCCGTATCTATTTCGCAAAAAAAAAATAATAATAGTACCAGATGCACACCATTCTGGCTATTTCCACTTCCCATGCCCGAAAAAGAAACAAAACACAAATTCCAACGACTCAAAATAACCACAAAGGTCATATCAAAAAAGAAAAAAAAAGGACTCAGAGAAATGCGGCAACATTAATAATTGCCATAGTATTATCATTTCCCCTCCCCTCCCGTAAGTGGCAATTTGGCGTTAGAATAAAAAAAGCTGCATGCAAGGATGGAAATGGATATCTTCTCAATGTCCTGACAGACATAGAAAATAAATAAATAAACAACAAACTCAGGAAATAACACTTAAGAGGCAAATACACCGCGGAATAGATTTGAATATATCATTGGGTAACAAAAGAAATGGTAGGGAAAAGATTGTGGCGAAGGGGTTCTTATATAATCTTTATCTGGACCTCAGGTAATAAACTTTTGGCGTTAGGGAATTCACCAACAAGAAAATTACGTTTTAAAAGAGGGGATTGACTGATCACCTAACACTTTGAATACACGACCTCGTTTTGATTGCCGCACCCGTTATATCCCCAATTCATCTCTATCAGGTTGAATGGCCTTAATGTTAAAAAAAATGTAAAGGGTTATATATATTTTTGATAATGGTTACGAGATTAAAAGAGGGTGTCTTCCAACATCCCATAGGCATTTTTAAGATGTAAAAAAATATATAAAAAATTCTAGTTTTCTATATAGAGAATATATGAGTGATGCCAATCCTCCCACAAAATGATGGTATCGATGGAATTTTGGCTTGGAATATATACATGTCCGTCGCCAATATTTGAATTTCGGTAATAAGAATTTTTTTGTTTTTTTTTCATATTTAGCATCTCTGTGTGTGCATCTATTTGAATTAGTATGTAGAACATTTTACATCAGAATCTGATGTGATGGAGGGTGCGGCCCAGTGCTGCCCATTTTTATATGGGCTGCGAGTTAATTATGGTCTCTCTCTCTCTCTCTCTCTCTCGCTCACTTGTATGTTGTGCGAGTAGGCGTGAGTCTTATCTGTCAGTTCGGTAAAGTATGTGTGTGTGTGTATATATACAGTATTGGAAAAGGTATTTTTTAATAAAGATTTCAGAATATGATTGACGTACGTCCTATGAAAAAATATTTGGTCGATGTTATCAATTTTTTTTTATGTGTACGATTAAAAAATGTAAATAGTTTTAGTGCTGATTATGTTTTTTCATACTAACCTATCCCATACGTGCTCAACCCGTGGCCGCGGGACTGATTCAGTCACGAAGCTAAACCTAATATTATTTATTAATCTTGGGTAACGTGTACGTTAAAGAAAACTATGGTGATAGATCCCCGATTTTTTCGGTTCTCTGTAGCCAAAAATCAGTGATCCTAATGAGGACATTCTTGATGAGGAGTTCGGGGTAGGGTGGCCAGAAGTCCCGGTTTTCCGCTATAAAATTTACTGTCCCGATGAAGTCTTTCGGGACGCATAGTTGTCCCGGTATTTCTTTGCGCAATCAAAGATTACATGAAACAGAATAATTTTTCAAATACAGTCCGTCCCGCGTGATTGGGTAATGAAAAAACGGGGATAACCTCCTCCCCCCCCCCTATATAAATGGATCCTCTGGAACCCCAAAATTTCTTCCCCAGAGACAATGTTAAGGTGGAATATGAACTTTTCCTCTTCTTAATCGAATATCACGACTCTCACGGCAGTTGTAAATGTATATGAACTACTATGTGCATACCATGTTTTTTTTTCAGATTATGAGAAAATACATTGCCAGTTGAGATTTAAAGGAAAACCTAGACTAAATGGCTCGAGGAGTCTAAACCGGTGATTTCCAACGTGAGCATTAACGGCCCCCTGGGGGGCGATGGAATGGTCCAGGGAGGCTGTAGAAGTTACGGGTATAATATAGGATTCTAGAGTCTAAACCAGTGTTTCTTAAACTTTTTCAGCTCATGGCCCCCCCACCCTATGGATCACATTTTTTTCTCGTGCCCGCCCCCCCCCCCTACCCCTCATCCAATGGAGAGATACTTTCTATTTTTTTATTATGAATGAAATTTTAATAAATCAGATCAATCTCTGGAATCCTGGCTAGGCACGGATTCAAATCATCTCTCCTAGGAGTCAAACTATATGGTAAAAAACGGTCTGTGTAAAATATGGAACGATCCAATGAACCTGCATGATAAATCGACCCTCCCAACACATCAACCGTTGCTCTGGCTGCCCTCCATACTTAGCTGGAAATAACAGCTTAGGTATGAAAATAATAGTACCAGATCCCATATAGTGCAGTCCCCTCCCTCCATTATAGACGTGAAGACCCAGGTCATGTCCACATAGACCCAAGGGTTAAGATGTCCCTGGGTCTATGGACGGATCTGATGGATCCTGAAAGTAGTAATACTTTTTAACCATGTTTCACTTTTAAAGCTTTTCGCTTCACAGCTCTCTATGACTCCCTTCACCACCTGTCGTAGATCACCTTTCTGATTTTCTCCCGTGTTCCCCCCCCCCCAGAATATCCCAGGACCGCAAGGGGGGCATATGGCCTCAGGTTGAGAATCACTGGTCTAAACCATAGTTTCCCAACCTTTTTTGTCCCATCGTCCCCCCCCCAACGCAATCTAACCCATGGTATCCTATGTTATACCCGTAGCTTCTACCGCCCCCCCCCGGAACTTTCCATCGCCCCCAAGGGGACGGTAACGCCCACGGTGGGAATCACTGGTCTAAACTGTCTTCAGTACGTTACATATACGTACTTTATCTTATTTTTGTTCCCTCTAGACTCAATAGAGGGCGCAAACATTTCCAATAAAAGTAAAAATCAAAATATCTGCACAAATGCCACACCTTCATGAAATACTTTGAAATCAAGAAAAATAATCGCGAAAATAAAGGATTTTCGTTTGTGCAACTAAAAAAAGTATCGGATTCAATGAAATCCTCCCCTTCCAGTTGTACGTGTGATAATATTTTTGTAATACATTGTAAGTTTGCAGTTTTATACTGTAATGTTCCCCGAAACAGAGTTTCTAAAATGTACCGGTTTTGATTAATTGATTACGTGTTTTGTCCCGGTTTTTAATACGATGTAGCGGAAATTTCGTTTTAACGAACACGTTTCTAATCCCCCAAATAGGTTTACGTAGGAACAATAGAAAAAAACTGGAATTCGTTTATAACGAAATTTCGTTATAACGAAGTGATTTCTCCGGTCTCTTAGAGTTCGTTATAACGGGATTCGACTATATATATGTTGTCCACATAAGTAGTAGGAGCTTCTACGGCCTAGAAACGCACATTTCACTACTACTCACATATAACCAGTCTTTAGTGAATCTTGTATTAACAAGTGGAGAGGGCATTTCTATATGCATGTGACCATCTGGTGGCCTGTCGTTCACGAGCTATTAGTTGACTGCTGCCTCTCCGTCCATGTACGGAGCCTTTCAACATATGTATACGCTCCAAATTACAGTGTCCTATCTGCTTCCACAGCTTAGATGATAGCGCCCTCGTCCGGCAACGAGAGTCCGGAGTTCGAGTCCCCATGAGGACAGCGATGGATTTTCTTCCTTGTAATCTTCATCTTCACAAATAACCACTCTTTCAATGAATCTTGTATTAACAAGTGGAGAGGATATGTCTGTGTGTGTATTAATTTGACAAACGTATTGCTTAAAAGTTGAAATTTACGCAAGTATGGTGACAAAAACAAAGTGTGTTGCAAAACATGATAATTAGGTTTGTAATGTGTGCAAAATTATGACATAGTTCTGCGTTTAATAAGCTCGCATTTTTTTCTTAACACCTTATTATCCGTCATTTTTGCTTATCCAACGTTCTGCCGGCCTGTTTATGTCGGATAAGCGAGACTCTACTGTATTTACTTATTCGTAGTTGCAAAGGATAAATCATTGTCTTGAAACGATTTACAATAAAACCCTAGCAGTCTTCAAAAAGCATACATTGCGCCATTTCATTCCTAAACTTACGAATTCCGCCCCCAAATATGTCCGGCACCCAATTTTTTTTTCTTTTCGTTTTTCGGCCAGCTCCAAAAAAAAATGCCTATAACTGGTATAAGCCATGCAATGTCAACATATTATACAGGGTGTCCTATAAGTGCTAGAGCGGCCTCTATCTCATCAACCGTCCGTCGTAGAGGTATGATTCCAATTTATAGAATGCACAACAGGCGTTCAAAAATTCCCATGTAGCAGTTTTGAGAGTGGAAATACAGTGTGACACAAAATAAAAAATGCAAATATTTATACGGTCCCCGTGTAATACCAAAAGTGAGTAAAATGAAAGAAGTCATGCCGAGAGAAAAAGTAATGTTCCTCACAGAACACGGTCCATTCGGTGTGCCACTGGGCACACGTGCAATTTTTCTCCCTATCATTGGGTTCAGCTATACATTTTAATCAAATGGCTTGTACGTTGCATCGAGTTGATGACTGTCTTCATTGGGGAGAACGACGCGAGTGATTCGATATTTGCGAGCACGGGGCAAGGAGAACCATCACTATAAATCTTTCCGTATACAACTTTTCCGACGCAACTCTACCTCTTTTGAGGTAACGGAAGTAAGGTGCTTTGCATCAGTCCGGGGTTGTGAGCTGTTCTATCTATCTATCTACCAGACTTTTTTTTTTAGGCTTTTTCGAGAATGTTATAAAAGGTATGGGACCTGTTACGCTGAAGGTCAAAAAAAGCTCGTTCATAAGGTCGTTATAATCCGTTTACTACATATAAATTTATCAAATTATATAATTCATGAATGTGATGTGTTTGTACTTCATTCAAACAATCAAATCGAATCAATTTTTTTTTTATTACATACACACAAGAATACTATAACTCATTTCTAAGCATGAGATTTATTCTGAATATTCAAATTATCTTCTCAGAAAGTATTTGCTTCTCATATGTGGTTGGTAGGACAAATATACTTTGAATAATAAATAGAGGAATTTCAAGGCTTCAAGAGTTCCCGAAGGCTTCTACAAAAATTTACCTCTTGCTATCCATAATCTTCTTTATCCGAAGTTTCTCAGTGGAATTTACATGACGAATGACTGGCATCTCGTCACGGCTAAGTCAATTTTTCACACGAACCGGGTGTAGGGGGATTAATGTTTGCCTAACGAGGAGATGCGCTTGCGTATTCTCTATGAATATACACAGGGGATAAAAAATCCCCTATCTCTTGCATAATCTCTCATTAGCATAATCATCTCTCGCCATATTACCTTATTTCCAGTACCACAAACAAATCAGTAAATTTCCCAATCCAACCGTAACATGAGGCAGAATGGAAAGGAATTCATTTGCATACGCAGTGATTCGATTCCATGGGCGCATACGCTCCGAAATCATCAGAGAAAATACCTTTTTATTATTTGAGGAATCATGAATAACATACCGTCATTCCAGCAATAATTCAACTATTTATGTATGTAAATAGTAAAAAAAAATAGACGATAGCCGAAGGCCTGATAGACAGGAAGTGTCACATGCGTACGTACGTACTCCGTGAACCCATTTTATCGAGTCTACGAAAACGGTTCAATCGGAGGACGATGACGATGACTTCGATTCGAAAATTTTTTTTTTTCTCGCTTAGATACGGCAGGTCTTCTTTTAAAAGAAAAAGACACAATATACGCGAAAGGAAACCTGAAATTGGAATGAAAATGTGGAATGAGATATTTTCTTACGATAGTAGCAAACGCATCTAGACGGATTAGTCACGCTATAAACCATGCATGTTAATACGCCGAGAAATATTTCTATTCCTTTTTTTGTTTTTACAATGTGTTATTGAAGTGCTCACTGAAATACAAACTACACCGAAAAGAATAATTTCGTGGCTTTCTCTCTCTAATCTCTGTCTATTCTGTGAGTAGAGACTTCGATTTCGTTCTCTGTACGTTATCGGAATATTCAAAAAACAAAAAAAAAGACTCATTAGAGAGAAATTTAGAGTGTGTGTTATTTCATCCAAAATCCCGAGGAGATGTGCGCAAGTGGTTGTTATAATTGGATTCAGTTATAAGGAAGTATTTTTTTATTTATTTATGGGGAATACTAATGAGATCTGAAGCACCGAGATTTAATCCGCTCTGCCCTCACATTTGCAGTGTCAAAAGGGACTTATCTACAGGTTGTCTGAAATTTAAATTAGCTATCTGCAACGGTAACTAGAATCAATTTTTTTCTTAATGTATCCATAAATTAGAATGAGAATTTCTCACTTCCGTCTGAATTAATATTATTTTTAAAACAGTATAAGGCATCTAAATCTGAATATCACTTGGGCTCGTGTGTTTGGAGGATTGCTTTTGTTGTAATGGCCATGTTGACTATGTACAAAGAGCTTACTGAAAATATAATCGTCTGTTTTTCCCGGACTTTATAATATTCTGTCTTTTTCTTCTTACCCGCACACACACACTTCTCTAACCACAATTTTTACCCTTCACAGCCATTTACTGGCACTTCCTAAGCGTGGTAATGGAGTCTTCTTCGGCGCCACCGACAAACCGTGATATTCAGATTCAGTATAAGGTATGCCGTTTTTTGCCGTTGCCACTTGATGAGAAGTACCGAGCACTGAGCTCTCGTCTTCTTCCCGTCTTGGTTTCTCTACTTAGATAAAGATATTGATCAGTCAATGGCAAAATGATTGCTTAAAAACAACCATCGGTGATTTTTTTTTATATTATATAAATTAAACGTAAAATATTCTCACTACTACAATACAATATTAGTATATTGATTTACATTCTCAACAATTTTCAGAAATTGAAACATACGTTCTCAATACTACAATATATAAAGCATATTGTACCATATTATGTAATTAATGCAGTTTAAATTGTAATATATATTGTTAAAAAGCAAAAATTGTCAGTATTTTTACTTTAAAATAATATTATCGATACCACTTATCTACTGACGTTAGCTTAGAGTATCTCATAAATTCGTAAATAGTTTAAAAATTTATGAAAATTAAAAGAATTGTTATTTGTAAATGCTGATTGTGAAAAATTATTCTCAAAAAGGGTTTTTTTTATTTTGCACGAAAAAAAATTAGTTTAAATATCTGTCGCTAGAGAGCATTGCACAGAAGTCAAACAGTAGTGATTGGACCCTAATGTTCTTCATTCTCTTCTGTGCCCGACACGTTTGTAAAGCTCCAGCCGACGATTCTTGGCTGAGGTAGAACAATTTCACCAACAGTACTTTATCCACTAATGTCAGGATCACAATGAAAATCCCAAAAGAGTTTCGTACTTCCAGCACAGAAGAGGTTGAAGACCGGTTTAGATCCAACCACTCCTGCCAGACTTGTATTCAGCGCCCTCAATCGATAAAATTTTCACAAAAAAATCCCCCTTTTTTGAGAATAAATTTTTCACAAGCAGGATTCAATTATACCAATTCCTTCAATATTTATGAATTTTTAAACTACTCCGGAATTTATGGGACACCCTGTACTAACTGATTGTTTAAAAACAATAGTTTTTTGTGGCTTTTTTTTTCTTCGTTTTTTAGTTGGAAGTTAATTTTTTTTATTTCATTATGATTTCCTTGTTAAATTTTTCATAATGATAAAGGATTAAAAAGGCACACAGCCAGGGCTTCAAGGGATTTGGGAGCTCCGGTCTCAATTTTTTTTTTTTCTTTTTCGGGCAGGAGCACCCTTGAGAGCCCTAATTAATTTTCTTTTTCGGAGGGATGAAAAGTAGAAACAAAAATCCGAACACATAAAGAAAATATTAATGAAAATTAGAAATTAACGAAATTGCAGGACTAGTCAAAATTCGGATTTTATGGAAGAAAAAAATACAAAAGTAATAAAAATTCAGAATTAACAAAAATTTAATTTCAATTAAAATTCAGAATTAATTAAAGTAAATGGCTTCATAAGCAAACATTCATTACATTCAGAACATTAAAATCGTTAACATTCAGAAATTATGAAAGAAATGATTCCACAAATAATGAAAAAAATAACTCTAGAATTCATGAATATTCAGAAATAATTCTGGAATTAATGAAAGAAATAATTTTTTGAAATTAATGAAAGAAATAATTTTTTTAAATTAATGAAAGAAATAATTTTGGAATTAATGGAAGAAATATTTCTGGAATTAATGATAGAAATAATCTAATGAAAGAGGTAATTCTAGAGTTTATGAACATCCGGAAATAATGTGAGAAATAACTCTAGAATTCACATGCGGAAATAATTCAAGGATTTAAACATTCGGAAATAATTCAAGCATTTAAACATTCGGAAATAATTCAAGGATTTAAACATTCGGAAATAATGATAGGAATAATTCTAGTATTTATGAAAATTCAGAAAATAATTCTAGAATTCATGAACATACATAAAAATAATTCTACAACTAAGGAAAATTCAGAATTCGAGAAAGAAATAATTTCGAAGCACCTCGTCGACACTCGGCAGTAATTATCACCTCTGAAGATACCCATCACAACTACGAATATAACGTCAGAAATTATTGGATGACCACAGCAAAAAAAAGAACCTGGCCGGTATAAATTCTTATTTCTTTTTTTTTTCCTTTCCCCCACACTCACTAGCCCACGGACAACCTTTTGGGAAACCACTATAGAACCAAGAATTCCAATTCTATATACTCCCTTCCCCTCCCTTATAAATACTCAGCTTACAATTACATCGAGTGTTTACGTCCTGGTCAAACGTCATAAAGCCATTTAATATCATTTTAATATCATTTCAGAAGTTGCAATTAAGTCCAGTGGCACATACCAGGTCAATTATGTCTATTATAGTTGACCTTGCTGGAAAACTGTCAGGATTCGACGATACGTGAACTTCTGAAGAAACAAAAAAAAAAAACAATTATATCGGCTAATATTAATTACATTGACTATCCCAGTCAATTGAATGTCGTCACCACCACTACATCAAAACTATCTCCTTTTTGGTGAACGGATCTCGCAGCCATACAAACTAATGTCATCACCAGTAGGATACAGAATGATTGATCGTTTCGATTGCTCATTGATTGTTCGAGAAAATAGAAACAAAATAAAAACACCGGTCTATAATGAACTTACATGTTCAGGCATTGAAGAAAAGGGAACTGGAAAAGCATCAAACAGAGAGCCGCTTCATAATCTAGGAGAAAAGATATTTCCACTGATCCCAACGGGAGATTATCAACAGCAAAAAAAACAAGAAGAATCGCCATCTTTTTTTCGGCAATATAGGATTTACGAAATGCCTCGAGAGAGAATTCCCAAATACGCCTATCGCTTGCATAGCTTTTTCTCGTGCTCTTAAAAAGAATGGCTTATTCTGTTAAAAAACGAAAATGGATTCGGTGACGAGCGGCGGCTATCAGTGAAGCTAATCGACTCTTACGGGATTAAGTAAAGCGATTAGAGCGTAAAATAATAGCTTCCGTCCGCATTGGCGTCCGTCATTCGATATTTTCGCTTCTTTTGTCATCAAATGACGCCTGACGTTCATTGACTGGTTTTCTTTTTTTCGTTCGTTGCAGGAATATAATAGAATTAGTATGCAGATGACAAAAGCCGATATATGTATGGAAAGTATATATCAAGAGGTGGTATGGGATAAGATCATGGTGTTTGGCCGTCCGTCTTTTTTTTTCTTTTGCGATCAGGATCTATTTTTCTGAACGACATAATCACGCCGCTTTGTTATTACGAAAGGCAATCATGTATGTTGCTACTGTCGGATGTAAATGTACCTAGCAAGATTGCGAACTGAATACACGCATCTGTAATTAGCGGATATTTCGAGCCGTGATTTGACAGTACAATGATGTATTTCACGAATATATTGAAATAATAACTTCTTTTTTTTTTTCAAATAGTTCGGTGTAGAAACTTCCCCGAGCTTCTAAAATCCATCGCGCCCTGCATCTAATCAAGATTAAGACTTAAGGAAAGGGGTTTATAGGTGAAGAGCTTTAAAATTCTGAACTACGTCCCCCCCACCCAGGAAAAAAATACCTCAATGGGCACGGTAGCCCAGGTCGATAAGATACTCGCCTAAAGCACCAAAGCATGTTTAGAAGTGTCGGGAGTTCGATACCCGGTTCGTCCTTGTCAGAAAAGGTTCCTGACACAGGGGTGCAACAGAGACGGCGATATGACCGCAGAAAAAAATTTGCCACCGCAGGGAGTCCCCCCCCCCCTCGAGGGGTTAGTGCTCAAACCTCTCGGTGAGTATAAAACAAGCCTGCCGTTCGGAATCGGCAAAAAAATTGCAGTTTCCCCCTGTCTAATTAGCCCTCGTGAGCGGAAAATGACCGCGGTGCGACAAAAATTATCAAAAACCTTAATCCTCACACTTTCACAACCCCCTGACTTGATTGTTTTCGATTCACCAAAAAAAAATTGATAATTGATAAATTAGAATATTATTCTGAATTGATCACAAAACGAAATTCATGAGTGAAGAGAGAAAAATTTCAAATTCAATTTTTTTTTTTTGCGTCCCTTTAAAACGAACATGGTTATCAAAATTGGACTGATATGGTCACTTGAATTAGTCTTGGAAATGATCATTTGATCATTTTTGTCGCACCACGGTCATTTTCTGCATACGAGGGCTAATTTGACTGGGCCGTACAATTTATTGCCGATTTCGAACTGCAGCCTGTTTTTATGCTCACCGAGAGGTTGGTGCGCTAACCCCTCGATGTTGGGCTCCCTGCGGTAGCAATCTTTTTCTGTGGTCATGTCGCCGTTTCTGTTGTACCCCTGTGTCGGGAAAGTTTTCCGACAAGGACGAATCGGTTATCGAACTCGCGACACTTCTAGACATCGTTTGGTACTTCAGGCGAGTATCTTATCGACCTGGGCTACCGCGCCGTACCTTGAAATGGGTCTGGAAATGTCACTTGAAACAGATCTGTAAAAATCACTTGAAATGTTTCTCAGAAGGTCACTTGACACAGGTCTAAGAGAAAAAGGGTCACAGGTTCTTTATTTTTCAACCCTTTTGCGATCAAGAACGTAATATTGCGTCCCGCCAGTGGAATAAATTCAAACAGGTTCTCTGTGTTTTCTTTCCTCTCTCTTCTCCATCGCAAAGCTTTATACTATAGTCTGTCAAAATTTTTATTCCCATCGCCCCCAACTCAAGTCAGCCCATAGGGTCCTATACTAAACCCATAGCTTCTACTGTCCCCCTTGCACTATTCCATCGCCCCCTAGGGGTCGATATCGCCCACTTTGGGAACCACTGCTTTATACTAATCCTATCAACTCTTAAGTTGCTTTTCTTTTCCCTGCTTTCTTTTTATATTCCTGTTAGTGATTTCTTTTGCACACATATGATGTATCTGCTATAAGTGTTCTTAGGAAAGAAAATGGCTCTGTCCTGTGTAGTTTAATGGTAGAGCACGCGTCCGGAAAGTGCGAGGTCGGTGGTTCGATTCCCCACAGATCAGTGACTTTTCCTTCCAATTATCTTCGCTTGGTATCCGGTCATCTGCACTACCGTCTGAGTGGCGCAGTGGTAAGATGCTCGTCTACCACTGTGAAGGTTACCATGAGTTCGAATCCGGGCTATAGAAAATTTGTACTTTGCCCTCCCAATAATTCATGATTATACAGTCGAATCCCATTATAACGAACTCCAAGAAACCAGAGAAATCACTTCGTTATAAAGGAATTCCAGGTCTGCATTTTTCTTATGTAAACTTATTTGGAGGATTAGAAAAGTGTTTGTTATATATATATATATATATATATAAAACGAGAATTTCGCTATAACGGTATTTGTTAAAACGGAATTCGACTGTAGTATAGTGCGAGGCAACAACCCGTTCCCGCGTATGCCCTTTAATGTCAAGTACGGTGAAACCTCACTAAAACGACACTCGATATAAGGATAAATCCCTCTACAGAGATATTTTTTGAAATCGCTCTGTAGCTTTATGTTAAACCCCTCTCGATACAGCGATATATTTTATAGGATAAATCCCTCTATAACGGTATTCTCTTTCTGACATCTTGCTCAAAATCACCTTCAATATGGCTTCTAAAATTTCTCACCAGTGTTTGTTCTTTCAGGGGTTTTCAATAACAGCAATATTTTGCACTATCTACCTTCCGATAGTGAAGTTGCCACGAAGCTACTTTTTGTGCAGTACATGAAAGTGCTGTGCGGTAAACCTAAGCCATTTTTGGCTGGCGTTGCATTTGCGCGACGCTTTGTTTAATTTTTCTTTCTTCAATTAACTTGGAATTAACATGGAATATGAGATTTCTTAAAGTCATTACTAATTATTAGATTAGTAATGATTAATTAATAATAAGTATATAAATAATAGTTATATTATTATTAATATTAATGCTAACGATTTTAATTATATAATTATAATTAATTTATGTTAATAAAAAGTTAATTAATTGGAAATTTGCATGCATTTACGAAGGAAAACATACTGAATTAAAATGGTCAATTTTTTTAAACTTCTTAAATATGTTATTCCAGTAACCAATTACCATCTTATATATAAATGTGAAAGTATGTATGTATGTATGTATGTATGTATGCTCTTTATACAAATCTACAGTTTTAGACCGATCGTCGCCAGATTTTGCATATATACCAAACAGAACCGGGATTGAACCGTAGGCTACTTTAAAAGTTCGTCAGAGCTGGGCAAATGCCCGAAATGGGTGAAAAACTGTCGGGCAACAATGGTTTTGGGGCCTCAACAATCACTTTCGGAACGTTTACTTCGGTTACCGTGGTTTCCAACAATGCGTTTCAGACGTGTATATATGCCTTTACAATGGTTTGTCACACCTTTAATTCTGTTATTATAACAGTTTATTCATTTATAACGGTTTGCCACATTTCCAATGCTCCCAGTAATTGAAGAAAACCCGGGAAGCACCGGGTATTTTTGCTTGCCTGTATACAGGGTGTCCTGTAAGTGCTAATGTGGCCTTTATCTCATCAACCGCCCATCGGATAGGTATAGTTTCAATTTAAAAAATGCGTAAAAGGCGTTTGAATAATATTCGGTGGAATATAATATTGGAATAATATTAGCTGGACGTATGACGTCGATAACAACAGAGAACAACAACTACGCTGACAAAAATGGGAATAAAAATGTTCAATGCCAACTGATGAACTCAATGCTTGCCTCAAATCATCAACACTCTGGCACGAAGTTAAAAAAGTATCATTATCCACCAACATGCGAGTTCAACTGCAAAATGACTCAGCACTGCTATCATTTTCACATCAGTTGACCAACCAGTAGACCCAAGCACTGGACCGATTACGTTCCCAAATGGATTTTGCCAGTTGTTAAACTCAGTTCAAGAACTTGCAGACAAAGTCTTCCCAAACATTCAACAAAATGAATAAAACCATGAGTGGCTTTCTGAGAGCGATTCTGGCACCGAAAAATGACAGTGTGAACAAAATCAACGAAAAAATCCTAAAAATTATTCCAGGAGACTCCACATCTTACAAATCGGTTGGCACTGTCACAGACACGGCACAGACATTTAGTTCTGTATCCTGCAGAATTTCTGAACTCCTTTGGATATTCCGGGTGTGCTACCACACAATTTGGCCCTCAAAGTCGGAGCACCTATAATGCTTTTAAGAAATTTGGACACACCGAGACTCTGCAATGCCACCAGACTCTGCGTGAAGAAATTGCACAATTGCATCATTGAAGCAACGATTCTAACTGAATGTGACAAAGAAAAAGAAGTCTTCATTCAACGTATCCCAATTATCACCGAAGAAATGCCATTCACTTTCAAGCGATTACAGTTCCCGATTCGTTTAGCTTTTGCCATGACAATCAACAAAGCGCAAGGCCAGTCGTTAGCAGTGGCAGGTATCACATCAACTTACTTGAGCCCTGTTTTTCACACGGACACCTTTTCGTCGCCTGTTCGCGTGTTGGTAATCCCAAAAATTTGTACATCTACACACCAGATGGAAAAAGAAAAAATATTGTGTATCCACAAGCGATTGCCTGAAGATTTTAATTAGATTTTTGAGTAAGAAATAATTAATAAGCTATACATATATAAGTTTTTTACGGGGCGGGCAACGTCGCCGGGTATCAGCTAGTCTTATATATAAATGTGAAAGTATGTATGTATGTATGTATGCTCTTTATACAAATCTACAGTTTTAGACCGATCGTCGCCAGATTTTGCATATATACCAAACAGGACCGGGATTGAGCCGCAGGCTACTTTAAAAGTTCGTCAGAGCTGGGCAAATGCCCGAAATGGGCGAAAAACTGCCGGGAAACAATGGTTTTGGGGCCTCAACAATTACTTTCGGAACGTTTACTTTGGTTACCGTGGTTCCCAACAATGCATTTCAGACGTGTATATATCTTTACAATGGTTTGTCACATCTTTAACGCTGCCATCATTACAGTTTATTCCTTTATAATGGTTTGGCTCTTTTCCAATACTCCCTGTAATTGAAGAAAACCCTGGAAGCGCCAGATATTTTAGCTTGCATGTATACAGGGTGTCCTGTAAGTGCTAATGTGGCCTTTATCTCATCAACCACCCATCGTTGAGGTATAGTTTCAATTTAAAAAGTGCTTAAAAGGAGTTTGAATAATATTCAACTCTGGCCATATCGCTACATTGCAATTTACTGCCATTAGTGAGATGGGTTGGAAGTGAAGGTTCTGTCTATCGGTGGTCGCCTCGAGTTTGTTAGGACATCAACACTCTGGCACGAAGTTAAAAAGTTATCATTATCCACCAACATGATCAAACTTGGCAATGGAAGAATTCCCGTAGACCCAAGCACTGGACTGATTACGTTCCCTAATGGATTTTGCCAGTTATTTTATATATAAACTCAGTTCAAGAACTTGCAGACAAAGTCTTCCCAAAGATTCAACAAAATCACCGAAACCATGAGTGGCTTTGTGAGAGTGCGATTCTGGCACCGAAAAATGAGTGTGAACAAGATCAACGGAAAAATCCTAAAAATTATTCCGGGAGACTCCACATCTTACAAATCGGTTGACACTGTCACAGACAGTTCTGTATCCTGCAGAATTTCTGAACTCTTTGGATATTCCGGGTATGCCACCACACAATTTGACCCTCAAAGTCGGAGCACCTGTAATGCTTTTAAGAAATTTGGAGACACCGATACTCTGCTATGGCAACAGACTCTGCGTGAAGAAATTGCACAATTGCATCATTGAAGCAACGATTCTAACTGGATGTTACAAAGAAAAAGAAGTCTTCATTCCACGTATCCCAATCATCACCGAAGAAATGCCATTCACTTTCAAGCGATTACAGTTCCCGATTCGTTTAGCTTTTGCCATGACAATCAACAAAGCGCAAGGCCAGTCGTTAGCAGTGGCAGGTATCAACTTACTTGAGCCCTGTTTTTCACAGCTTTTCGTCACCTGTTCGCGTGTTGGTAATAGCAAAAATTTGTACATCTACACACCAGATGGAAAAAGAAAAAATATTGTGTATTCACAAGCGATTGCCTGAAGATTTTAATTAAAATATTTAAATATAAAAGTAATTTTCTCTTACTTGATGCAGAAATTTTTTTGATTAAGAAGTAATTAATAAGCTATACATATATACATTTTTTACGGGCTGGCAACGTCGCCGGGTATCAGCTAGTATAAAATAATTATACAATTTGGCCATAAATTGGAGAAGCGGTCAAAAATGGGTTGAAGGAATTTCATTAATCAACTAATCGAATATAATTTTTTTATTGCGAATAAATGCATTTGATTGTGGCGCTAACAACGCTAATTCAGAAGAGATGCCAACAACAACATTCATTTTTGGCGACTAATGGTACCTCTCGATATAACGATAATCATATACAACGGTATTTTTGCTTGGTCCGCAGAGCATTATATCGAGGTTTCACTATGTGTAACATCTGTCTACTTTAACACCCCTTTCTTAATATCTTCTTCTTGTCAGCACCTCTATTCACCAAACCTGTCAAAGATATCTTCAAACTTTTCAGTTTGTGGGAGAATTTATTTCTTTTCGATAAAATGAATTTTTTTTTTTTTTGACGTTTTCGTGTTATCTAAAAGTTCCATGTTGAAAGTAGAACAGATATCTTAGAAACTGTTATCATATTCCGAAACATTTTGGAAAAATTCTGTAAGAAGATCACACACACGCGCCGCATTTGGCATAACCACGTATGCCTCTAAATAGAAATTTCAAACACAAAACTCCCCATCGCTTATTCTATAAATTGAGGTATAGTGACTGATATCGCAAATGTTTATTAGGAATGCTGTGGTAATAATTGTGCAAGACAACTCTTATTCACGCCACAAAATTGAAAAACCACATCCAAGACAAAAAGCGAACCACGAATATAATAAATTCGATGTGCATAGAAGTGATTGTAAGAATCACGTAACGTTCAGGAATGCTTCTCATCCGAATATAAGGATTAAAAACACACATGTTTTATACAATACATTTTTTTTTAAATTTCTTAAATGCATTTATGAATCATTCGAGGTATTAGTTCATCAAATCTCTACCTGAGAATTTTTTTGAAGTTGATTTTCTATGGCATGATGCACCTGAGTTCAAACGGCATGCACTTCTGCATTCCTTTTATATTTATTATTATTATATTCGTTCTTTTTTCTCTCTCTCTCTCTCATCGTGCATAAGCAAATGATTACACGAGAGATGAAAAAGAGCAAGGTAAAGAGAAAAAGAATAAGAAGTTATGGAAAGGAAGAGATCAGTCTTTACACGATGATGGTTCAAGGCGGAGGGTAAAATGAACAACAAGAAGAGCAGAGAACTGAATGCTTGGTTGAGCGAGTACACGATCTTCCAAGACGAAGAGTAGATATACCAGAATGGAGAAGAGTAAAAAACCCTTATCCTACCGCGCAACATTGTCAGTCTTCAAGAAGACTGGCTAGCTAGCAGTACGTAAAGAAGTAGTGAAGGGGGTAACCAGCCAAATAAGAAGTCGGGGTTACTCTTATAACATCGTGTGGATGGGGGAACCCCTTTTTCCTTCCACTTTTTTTTTTATCATTATTCTCAGCAGATACCCTGCCAGTCCAGTTCTATATTCCACCTTAATTGAAGTGGCTGACAGTTTTCGGTTAGCGCGATGCAGCTGAGACGATATTGCGGTTTTGGGAAACCTTCTGTTAGTGCGACGGGATTCCCCAAGGCTCTCTCATCGTTCCAACACATCACGAAATTCTTCTCGATTAATCTGAACTCGCTAAATTTTCTTGAATTATCGTACCTCGAAATGGAGACATTACCGAAAACAGGATGGACTAAAATTCAGAAAATATCTGAAAAGTTTGAGGAGAGGATTTCGCAGAGATGAATCGTCAGTTTACCGGTAAGTTGTAATTGTGTCTATTTTATTCCCTATTTTTTCATAGTGCTTTTGTTATAAACAGTGTTCTGAATCCATAGACAAACTTCAACCTTGTCCTTGAAGGAGTTCAATTTATACGTCTGCTGGGTGTGTGTGTGTGTGTTGCAATCAGGTGTCAAGGTCGTTGAAAACACGAAGCCATGAGAGTGTTGTCGACCTTTCCTTTTTCTCTCTTCTCTTGATCATTGGTGTTGTTCCTTTTTTGAAACTTTGAGAGGTTTTTTTTTTGACTGAAACGTCATCGTCTACAGAAAAAAATTGCTATAAATACGTATAAAGAGGCGTATTTCTGTCTAAAACATTGGGAATCATATTCAGTAAAAACCATTAAGGGGAAGTTCCATTCCCCCATTTTTTCTCTGGAATTTGTTTTATTTAGAATGATGATGATCTTGAGATCATATTACAATTCTTGAATAACATAAATGAATTTCTTCATCTTCTTCGTTAAAACTTAAATGGGATGTTATTTAGCTTCTCTCAAAATAAAGCCGTAATCCGTACGAACAAGTATTTATGATGAGTGTTCTGCATTCTTTTTTCCCCCTGGAATATATATTTTTCAAAATAAATATTTTTGAATGATATTTTAGCTAAATCGGTAAAATTATTGTAAATACAAGTATGGTTTACACTGCATATATTCCAAGCCGATTGAAAATCCATTATTTATTTGAAGCTAAAGACTGATTCTTGAATAAGTTTTAATAATTTTCTTGGTCTTTGTTAAAAATAAGACGTAAACGTCTTGATTTCTTAAAAAATAAATACCTTTGTAATTATGAAATGATGAGGAAATGATGCATAAAGTACGGATAAAATTCCGTAACGGATGTTGCAAGTACAATACAAAGACGAATATTAAAAGTTACATGCATATATTCCCTATTTCTCCATAATTTATTTTATTCAGAATTATGATTTTTAGTTTATATTTTGGCTAAATTGGTCAAACTATCATGCATAAGCTTCAAATATGGTTTTCAATAAATGCATTTCGAACAAATCAAAAATATATCATTATTTTGAATGATTTTCTCTTCATCTTCGTTAAAACTTAAAAATGAGGTAAATGAAATATACTCGATAAACGCAGAATTTACGAACGAATATGATAGAAGTTCTATGCGATATTTCCCTGGAAGTTGTTTTATTCAGAATTATGATCTTGAATTGTAGCTTATATTGTGGTTTTGTAGTAATATTGTGGTTTTCAACACATATGTTTCAAATAAATTGATAATCTATCAATAATTTGAAACTTAAGATTGACTGTTGAATAAGATGAAATGATTTTGTTCATTTTCTTTATTGAAAATTAGGTGTAACGATACTGAATTTATTTGAACAATGAATTATGATATGATGAAAAAGTGCTCGCTCTACAAAGTACTGCAAAACTAATTTTAGAATTCAAGGGAAAATCCGTTTGGACATTTAATTGGATATCTCTTTTTAATTTATAATGGTAATAAGTTAAGGAATTTCTTCTGCAAATGATATGGAATTTACACTACACAATATTTTAAAAGTTCGTATTTTGAAGTTGTTTGAGAAATAATTGTGACAGTTTAAAACAAATTGTTTGTGGAAAGTTATTGCAATAAATATTTTATAAAACACTTTCGTTACTGGTTAAGACGTAATTATAGAAGTTATTTTGAAAATTATTATGACTGCAACACAATATAAACACGGACAATAAAAGTTCTACTCCCTGTTGTCTCCTGAAACTTGTGCTATTCAGAATGATGATTTTTATTTCATATTGTAACTAAATTGGTGAAATTGTTGTAATTTTAAGTTAGGTTTCCGCAATACATATATTTCAAACCGATTATTAATTCGATGATTAAGAAAGCATGCTGAATTATTTTCTTCATCTTCGTTGAAAATTAAATGTGAAGTTGCTGAAGTTTCTTTTAATGAATTAAGAAACGATGAAAAATGTATCTGTAAGGTGCTATGAGATGAATTTTAGAATTTATCTGAAATCACTTTAGATATTCGTCTGGAAAATAATTTCGAAATCTCTCTGAAATTACAATATAAGAAGTGCTTTTGGAAATGATATAAAACTCACATTATACATAATATTTAAAAAGATTTTATAGAAACTACCTAAAAATTTAAAATTAAAAAAAAATGAAAAGTTGGTACAAAAAATATTTTTGAAATTATTTGAGAAATAATTTTGGAAATTATTTAAAAAATTAGCATGAGTGCAACTACAATATAAAAATGGATAATATAAATGTTCAATTCCATATTTTTCTCAAAATTCGTTTATTCAGAATTATGATCATGAGTTCATATCGTAGCTACATTTGTGAAGTTATATGATACATAAGTTAACTGATGAATATATTTCAAACAGATCGAACATCCATCACCAATTTGATACCAAGCTTGATACTCATTTTCAAATGAATTAAGATAAATAATTTTCATTATCTTCTATAAAAATTAAATTTATTTTATTTAGAATTATTATCTTAAACTACAACTAAATTAATGAAATCATTGTACTTAACTATAATTATGGTTTTCAATGCACCTATTTGAAGTAAATTGAAAACCCATCATAATTTTGAAGCTTAAGCTTGAAAGTTTAATATTAATTTTTATCCCTTTCGTTGAAATTAGGTTTGAATGTGCTGAATTTCAATAAAATCAATGATAAAAAGAAAATAAAAATTATGAACTTATAAGAAAAGTTATCTATAAAATACCATAAAACTGATTTTAAAATTTTTATGCAAAATTTTTTACTTTAGAAATTGGTATAGAAATTAATTTTGAAACATTTCTAGAAAGTCTAATATTATGAGTTTTTAATTTAAAAGTTTAAAAGTTTCTTCCTGATAATTCACGTTAGAATTTTCACCTCACATTAGTTCGAAAATTTGAGGAAAAGTATTTTTAAAAATTGGTAAGAAAATTATTTTAGAAAATGTCAAGTTAATAAATCCTAAATATCAGTTACGAAATAATTCTGGAAATTATTTTTTTTTAGCTCGCTGTAAGAACCACTGTATGTTTATAAATAAGTATGAAAACTACTTTAGAAGTAGTATAGAAAGTATTTTAGAAACTATTAAGATTGTGTGTGTCTAAAAAATTAAATAGCCCGAAAATTAATTAAATATTGATATGAAGATTATTTAAGAACTTTTATTGATATTATTCAAAAAATTAAAATGATTTATTTCAGAAAAATTCTTGGAAATAAGTTAAACTGTTTTCGGGGAAATTACTGTGAAATTCATTCTAGACATTTTTAAAAAGGGCGCGGTAGCCCTGTCGATAAGATGCTCACCTAAAGTACCAAAGGATGTTTAGAGATGTCTCGAGTTCGGTACCCGGTGCATCCTTGTCAGGAAACTTTCCTGACACGGGTACAACAAAAAACGGCGACTTGACCGCAGCAAAAAAATGCTACCGCAGGGAGTTCCCCATCGAGGGGTTAGCGCACTAACCTCTCGATGAGGATAAAAAACAAGCCTGCCGCTCGGAATCGGCTATAAATTGTAGGTCCCGGTCTAATTATCCTTCGTGTGCAGAAAATGACCGTGGTGCGACAAAAATGATCTATGATCATTTTCAAAAATAGTATGAAAACTATATTTCAAAAATAAAATGCGAAAACAAATCAGAATGAAAATTATTTCAGGATATTTTCTCTCTGTCTCTGGGAATTATCTGTTGGGAAATACTGCGAATTTTTTTTTTTTTTTTTTGTGAGTTATTCTGAGCCGATTTTGTGAGATGCTTCAACAAGAACAGCTTTATAATTGCATTGCTGTATTTTAGAAATATATGACATCCATATTTGTTATGGGCATGTTTTTCTCATCCACCTCGTTGAGCATTTCGCGTGTTGTAGCCTTGTATTTGTATTAGTTACTTAGTTATCGATCTAGTGACTGTTGTAGTATAAAAATAAGGTATCCGACTACGTTGAAAACGTCATTTTGGAAGAAAAAATATGGATTTTCATTTTTTTATTCTTTATAAAATCCCTACGAAATTTTACGAAATTACGTATTACGAAATTACGAAATTTTAATGTGATATTTTGCTATATATTGCTGAGGTTATGAACCAAAATCTAAGGTCTATCACACATATGTTTTGAATTACAGTGTTTTATAGACAAAATGTAGGATGAAATTTCAAAAAATTCACACGTACTTAAACATATTTTGGTGTAACTTATGCACATATCATGCAATCCTTTAAATTTTGGTTCATAACCTGCAACATTACTAGTTAAATGCACTATGAAAATTACAAAGTATTTCATTAATAAAATTTTTTGCATTTGCAATCATGTTTCGAATATCACATGAATTTTGCCTAAAATTTGACATAAAAACGGCTTTTTCATAGAAAATATAATAGATAGACCAAAATTTGTCACTGTTTTCACCATTTCGAGACACTTTCTATCAAAAAATGTATTTAAAGTTCACTCCAGAACCATTTTAAAGAAAAGTGACAATAAAGGTAGTCGGATACCTTCCAACTTTATCCTTTATCCTTCTGCTTTATCCTTCACGCATATGTAATCTGAAATTCCTGAAATATTTTATCAGAACGTTTGATAAATAAAAGTTTTACTAGAAAACTTGCTATCCTGGATTACTCGAGAGCGCATAATATATTGTTTTTAAAAAATACGCATTGATCTAGAAATCAATAAAAAAAAAACCCGGCTCTTGTAGTTAATCAAAATTGACATTCGTGATTGATCTGGTATTCAGAAATCCATCCGAACGTTATAAAAAAATATTTCACGTTTCAATAGTTTCAATCACGTTTCTATGTTAACAATGCAAACTTTTTTCAAAATCTGTATAATAGTGAAAATTCGCATGGAATCACTGAATATTACGAATTTCATAAATTGATACATGGCTTTGTGTTCGAAAAAAGACATTTAAAAGAGTTCCTAATCTCATAGTGCCTATGGTTCCTCATTCTGATAGACAATTAAATTTGAGAGTAATTTATTTATAATAGAAACGAAGTATGTCATGAGTCTTTCAATTCGAAAGTATAATTGTTTAATAAACAGGCTCCGGAATCATGCGTTTGTTTGAATTCGGTGAAATGATTCGTATCCAAGAATGATCTCAATTCGCAGAAGTAATTCTTATCTACGAATGTTTTGAACTCGGAGAAAAGATTCTTAATCAGGAATGTTTTGAATTCAGTAAAATAATTCTTATCTATGAATATTTTCAATTCGATGAAATGATTCTTATCTAGGAATTTTTTCGATTTGGAGAAATAATTCTTATCTAGGATTGTTTTGAATTCTGCAAATGAAATTCCTCATCTAGAAATATTTTGTGTTCGGGAAAACAATTCGTATCTACGCATGATTTTAATTCCTGGTAATAATTCTTATCTAGGATAATTTATAATTCTAGCAAATAATTCTTCTCAGAGAATGTTTTGACTTTAGATAAATAATTCTTATCTAGGAATGTTTCGAAACCAAACATTATGTATATTTTTTCCTCTATCTCTCTCTCTCTCACTCTCGCTCTCACTCTTTTTTCGTATATCTCAGGAAAACACTCATCACTTATTTTTTCATCAAAAAAATACTTAATTTATAGCTAAAGAACCTTTCGTCGTAAAATTTATTTGTTTTTACAACGAAAATTTACCTTTTTTCTGACCGAGTCAAGTTAAAATTTTTAACAGTTCAATATTTTTCTGCGAAAATATTTTACATGATCTTTACTTCAGATAAGCGTGCTAACATTAAAAATTTATGTTTAATATTTATCGGTGAAAATATTGAAGCGATAATTTTTTTTGTTGTCCTTTGAAGAAGTCTCCACAAGATTTAAAACGCTTTTTTCAGTGTTGCTTTAGCGTTGTAAAATGCTGAAAAATATTTCCATTATCACCGTAATATTCTTGCATATAGATTTGCACCACCTTTTTGATAATTGTTGCTGTCCATGACAGTCAATATGTATGATCTAAATTTCATGCGATTGGTCTAATTTATTTGAGGAACAGAGTGATCCCTAAAAATCTTGCGGTTAGTGATAGAAATGCAAGGTGGTCCATTGTTGTGGACCTATTTTGAAAAAAAAATTGAAAAAATCAGTCAGAAATATATAGGGACAAACGGTTTTGAAGTTTCTTTTTTACTTCCTACGAAATTTCTACATGCGTACCTTTAGTGACGTGGAGGATGTTGAGCTTATATGGTATTCCTTCCATGTTCTTTGTAACATGGATATTCAAAAGAATGAAGTGATGGGAGTAAAATGTATTTAAAAGTAAAAAAAAAACTTTTATACTGTCTCTTTCAAATGCTTTAAATCGTTTGTCTCTAACAGCTGTTTTTATATATATTTTTTTTCAAAACAGGTCCAGACTTCAGGACCACCCTGTAGTTTTTAAGAACAATTGTGCGAGCTGATATCCCCTTTAGAAGAAATCTCGCCATGACGATTAACAGACCAAACAACACGTAAATTTCAATCAGGAAAACTCTTAACAATACTTTGGTAAACAGGGTTTGACAAATCGTGTTAGCATGTTCATAAAAATCCCTTTTGTAAACAAGAAGGGTTTCAGACACTATCTTTCTGAACAAAGTTCAAACTATTTCTAATAGTAAACAATTACAACGAGCATTGAACGACTTATTTTGTTGTCTTTTGCTATTGAAATCAATGCATTCGACGATGGAAAAGTCTCCGATGTTCGTCAGTTTCACATACAACACATTCGAATATTTTTTTAATATTTTTATTAATTTGTTATCCTGAAAAGTATTTCGCAAGGAAAAGCAAACCTCGGTACAGCGACACTCGATATAGTGATAAATCCCTCTACAACACTTTTTTTTTTCAAATGGTATTTAGAGAATCACCTATAATCTAATGTTAAACTTCTTTCAAAACAACGATATCCTTTACGATAAGTCCCTCTACAGCAGTGTTTTTGACGATATTTCACTTAAAATCATTTCCGATACATTTTAAATTTCCTCATCAGTATTTGTTCTTTCGAGGGGGTTTATCAACATCGGTATTTTATTATCACTATCTACCGTCCGAAAGTGTAAATGAATTTGCCGTGAAACTACTTTTGTATAGTACACAAAATACTGCGCTATAAGCCACTTAAGAACGTAGAACAATTTACTTAAGTTTATTAATCAACTAATATTTCCTTATTAAGAATATTTTTAATTCAGGGAAATGATTCATATCTACGAATTTTTTTGAATTCGGGAATGTAATTCTCATCCGGGAATGTTTTGAACTCGGCAAATATTTCTTATCTTGAAATGGTTTGAACTAGGATAAATAATTCTTATCTGGAAATGTTTCCGATTTCAAAAAATAATTCTTATTTAGGAGTGTTTTGAATTCGTTGAAAAGATTTTTATCTGAAAATGTACTCGATTTGGAGAAGTAATACTTATTAAGGAATGTTTTGAACTCGGAGAAATAATTCTTATCTAGGAATGTTTTGAATTTTGGGAAATAGTTCTTATCTAGGATTGTATGAATTCGGTGAAATGATTTGTATCTGGGAATGTTTGAATTCGTGAAGTGATTCGTATCCAAGAATGTTCTCAATTCGCAGATGTAATTTTTCTGTGGGAATGCTTTGAAGTCGGGGAAATAAATTTTATCTAAGAATGTTTTGAACTCGGAGAAAGATTCTTAATCAGGAATGTTTTCAATTCAGTAAAATAACTCTTATCAATGAATATTTTAATTCGATGAAATGATTCTTATCTAGGAATTTTTTCGATTTGGGGAAATAATTCTTATCTAGGAATTTTTTCGATTTGGGGAAATAATTCTTATCTAGGAATTTTTTCGATTTGGGGAAATAATTCTTATCTAGGATTGTTTTGAATTCCGCAAATTAAATTCCTCATCTAGAAATATTTTGAGTTCGGGAAAACAATTCGTATCTACGCATGATTTTAATTCCTGGTAATAACTTTTATCTAGGAAAATTTAGAATTCTAGCAAATAATTCTTTTCAGAGAATGTTTTGAATTCAGATAAATAATTCTTATCTAGGAATTTTTTCGATTTGGGGGAAATAATTCTTATCTAGGAATTTTTTCGATTTGGGGAAATAATTCTTATCTAGGATTGTTTTGAATTCCGCAAATTAAATTCCTCATCTAGAAATATTTTGAGTTCGGGAAAACAATTCGTATCTACGCATGATTTTAATTCCTGGTAATAACTTTTATCTAGGAAAATTTAGAATTCTAGCAAATAATTCTTTTCAGAGAATGTTTTGAATTCAGATAAATAATTCTTATCTAGGAATGTTTCGCATTGGGATCATAATTCTTATAAATATTTGAACTCATGCGAATAGTGATTGTTATCAAGGAATTTTTAAGATCCGGGAAATGACTCTCATCTCGGAATTTTTGAATCCAAGGAAATAATTCTCATCAAAGAATATGTTGAATTAGAGGAAATAATTCTTATCCTTGTGTGAATATCAAGACGGAACTGCTAAAGAATGTTACAGTTTCAAAATCAGTTTCAGGCTATGTGTACTGATTCAATCAGCTGTCATATAGATAGAAAAAACTGTGGTGCTACAAAGTGATGAAAAATGTTTTTTGAGTCCAACTTCAGACTGTGTGGACTGTGATTAGTCAATGAACTCGAATAATTTTTATTCAAATTTTCACCATAGCATCATGGTTTTAATAGTTATGTGTTGATGAGTCAGCTTTTAAGTGGGAAGATTTTTTTCTTCTCATGTTTAAAGTGTAGGAAGAGACCAGTCACAGACATCACCATGTCAGTGTCCTTTTCATGTTCCTCTTCCTCATTTATTATCATGATATTTCTTCTTCAAGTTATTCAAGTAACAACGGGGGCAGTTTGAAAGCTCATTTGATAACAAAAAAATAAATAAAACTATAAGAGTAAATTATATCTTGACCATTTATATTTTTAATCACCGTCGTGAAATTGATTGATGGACAAGTAGTTAACGTCTTTATCATCCGAATTGATCTCCGCTCTAAATTCCTTGGCTGTGCAACTTATAATTAGGCGTAATTTTGCATCCGATTTGGAAGTGACGCTTACGGTGATGGTCGTAATTATGTCTAAGACGACATTTTGCATTTCTTTCATTTTTTTTTTATTTGAATCTCTGAGGTTGTTCTGAGTAAATGCTTACGAATAAGGAAGAAAAGATTAGTCTTCTTTTCATCTTCATTTTATTTTGTAATGGAAATCACTGGAATGATTAGACATTCGTCAGATTGGATGATTATTCACATTTGCACAGATGTTTATTCAATGGCTCCGAGCTTATTTCTGGATAACAGGAAAAGAGAATTACGCCATCAAAGAATAATATGAAATAATAATAATAATAATAATAATGCATATAAGTTGTATAACTAAAATTATTATCGTTTTGTTCGTTATCGTTTGGCATATTATATTTTTATAAATTAAAAAAAATTCAAAATCTCAAAATATCTGTAGAGATATGTAGCTTGTGCTATACAACAGCGTTTCTCAACTTATGGTCCGTGAAGATGAGACAGGTAGTCCGCTGGAAGATTTTGTTATTTAATTTCAATCCATTAAAGAATTAATCAGTTGTACGCAACTGATATTAGTAATATCCTAATGGGTTCGAACCAAACAATTAGACCCTCATAATTAGGGTGACCATATTTGATCGAGAAAAAAACCAGGAAATTACGCTATTTAAAATACAGAGTATAACTTATTGACATCAAAAAATGTAATTTTAATTACTACAAATCCCAGTGAACGAAAATGTATCATGGAAAAATCAATGATTATTGCTAAAACTGCTGAAATGCGCCAATGGGTGAGGAAAAAAAATTTTCCATAGGAAATCGCGATGAATTGCAATGTAGGCCGAGGAAAAACACTATTGAATATGACAAATATGCGAGATGAATATTTATGGTAACAATTATCATGATACAATTTATAAATTACGGAAATTATCTTCGTTCGGGATTTTGGTAAAAATCACAAATTGGAAAAAGCATTTTTGAAAGAATCGAAAATTTTATGAAAAAGTCAAGTTGAGAGATATGACCAATACATATATATACATATACATATATATATACAGGGATGTCCCGTAAAATACTGGTCATATGATCACTCTACTCAGGCTTAAGTCAATGGTCCGTCGAATTGTTTCAGGCATTTTACTGGTCTTTGGGCTCAGAGAGGTTGAGTAACGCTGCTATAGAATAATCAGAATTACGAAAACTTTTATTGAATATAAATAATAATCAAAACTCTCGATGCGTATAATAACAGCTAAAAATAAATTGGAATTTTTTTTTACAAAATATTTCAATGATAGGTACTGTCGTAAGGGCAGTTCCTGACATGCTTCAAAAATATATATAATGGATTTCCATAAGCAATTATAAGTTCCATATTAAAATAATATGGTATTTAAATGCAATACGTAGTTTTATGAAATATAAATTCAGAAACAGTTGGGTTTATTTAGAAACGTATGAAATATAAATACTGAATGCAATTTGAATTCAGAAAAATATCTAATTTTTTTTAAAAATTTATGATTTATAAAAAATTTTTCCAGGTAAAATTTTGGAGGAGGAAAAACCTAAAATCTTATATAGTGACATAAAAACATGACATTAAGTCAAAAAATAGCATGTTAAAGTTTTTAAGTGAATGATAAAAAATTTTAAGTGAATGATAAAAAATTTTAAGTGAATGATAAAAAATTTTAAAGCTATGAAAAATATTTTAAAGCAGTATAGAAAAAAAAGGAAATTATAATTCTTTGAATTTATTTTTAGATCATTAATTACATTTTAGTAAACTGTTAACAAAATTAAAAAGTATATTTACTTTAGTGTTCATAAAATAAAGAAAACAGTGAAAAAATCATTGAAATTTTTGTAATTTCTGCGAAGAATTGTACAATTAGTTTTGTACAACTGTAGAAATACGTTAAATTGCTACTAAAATTTTAATAAATAATAAATCGTTGGAGAGCTACTTTTTTTTTAAATTATTGAGAAATGATTAAGTTTAGAAAACAAAAATTAAAAAATAAGAAAGTTTGGAAAGCTTGATGTAAAAATCTAAATTTAAAAAATTTCAAAAACAATAAATTATGATAGTTTAAAAGATATGAAAAAAATTGTTAAACTAAGAAAAAATATTCAATGTATAATAAAATATAATTACCTATTTATAATCATCATCTTATAATGAAAAAAAATTAAGCCAGCAATAAAAATACTGGAATGTACTGTATAAGTATGTAACTACTGGAATGTGTGTAGTACGAAAAATATGATATATCTAATGCTAAAAAGTAATCGTTTCAGAAAACCTAGGAAACATGTCTAAGAAAGAAAATTGAATTCCAATATTTCTAAAATAAATAATGATAAATATTATAAAATAAATATTATAAAATAAATATTATAAAATAAATATTATAAAATAAATATTATAAAATAAATATTATAAAATAAATATTATAAAATAAATATTATAAAATAAATATTATAAAATAAATATTCCAAATAAATAAACAGAATGAAAATAATAATGTATAAATAATACAACAAAATGAATGAAGAACGATACAACCTAAAAATTACAACAGATAATAAATCGATTAGTTGAAAATATTTGAGTAATAAAAACAGAACTTCTACTGGAAATACTCATTAAATGAGTAGAAAAAAAAATTAGAAACATGTTTTTGAATGCATTTCTGAAAATTGAATAAAAAATTTGATAAAATGAAGAAATGCGCGTATAAAATAAATAAATTCACATAGAGTATACGCGTATAACAAGTAATGGAAAATCCATGCTTATAGCAAACGGGTGTGATTTTTAGCACTATTATTTAAGCTTATACTCGTGCCTAGAGTTTCACGTTAACAATAGATATAGGGGGGATTATTCCCGCAGTAATAAATTAAATAGACTCTTAAATGAGTTTTACGGTTGTAAGAAAATAACGAGATAAGCAACATCGAAGTGCAATATTTTTCCAGGCTTTAACATATTCGTGATGGGGCTGGGTTTTTTAAAAGCCTCGTACGGATTGAGATTACGTTTTTAGTTATTACTGTTATTATTATCTTCGGAAAGAACAATTAAAATGTTATCTGCGAGAAGGCTTTTAGAAACTGAGATTCGTGATGGAAATTTCGTCCCGCTGAGGCCTCGTATTAGTGAAGCGTTTATTATTTTTGGAGCATAAGCAAGTTTTCGTGACTTGGTCAATGTTAATGAAGACATTTCGGCGGTTTGAGTTTGATCATGGTGATTAAGGCTATAATTATGTTCGATTATCTTTGGTTTAGCTATAAGTTTCCCATAATCAAATCATACCAATAATAACAATATAAAAAAAAAATAAAATTAGGTAATTTTCCTGTGCTGAGATCGTTGCACATGTTTGATGCACTTAAGATGCTTTGTGATGATAAAAACGATACGTGGTTATAGGTATAACATATTTGTGAAATTATTATCTGATGAACTTTTCCATCCTAATGTCTGCAATTATGGTTGGTCAGAATCACTGAGTTTAATCACTGGTTAACTAGATGAAATTTTCACACGCGACGTTTTCGGCAGAGGAAAATGTGCAATTTTCGAATGAGACAGCCAGCAACACATCTGGGAAAGAGATTTTTGCATATTATGCCGAGGCGAACTTGAGAAAGAGAAGTTCTCTGTAGAGACAACACAAACCAAACTTCTTTTTCTTCTCAGGAGTTTACTTCTTCATAGTATCCAGAAAGTCTATTTCCCAGATGAGACAACATCTTGAAGGTGACCACCCTTTGACATTGCAACACTTGTGCCAACAATTGAGTTTACTCAATAGCGATGTTAGATAACGATGATGTTTTTGAAACTCTTTTGTGGACATTAATGAATTTTTAAGAATAACTAATAATGGGATTTCAATCCTCAAGCAGTTGTAGCTCGTACCTCTTAACGTCACCCGAAACTATGACGCTGTTCGTAAAACTCGGCAAATTTTTTTAGATTCTCTCTTTGATTTTTTTCCCCATTTTCAATACTTTTCATAATAACAGGGTTTCCAGTAAATACCTCATAAATAGTAGTGAAACAGCGATATCCCTACATCCTACCACGACGCATTGCAATCACGGAAAATGTGAATTAAAATGTTGAGTCACATCTCAAATTGACCGTAGGTGTCCGATTGAGTGACCACCACAATCACTAGATGTCTCAAATGTCTGTCATCTTTATCGAACTATTATAGTCTTCCCCCCCCCCTCCCCACTTGCTTCAGATGTGATTTAATATAGTTGTTCGTACTGAGTTTACTTTTGTAGACATCACCCGCTATGCGATTTTTCAGATATTCATAAGCAAGTCTTGACCTTCCAGCAGTTTTCCAATATTTCTGTACAAAATCACGGGGTATTTTTATGTATATGGAACGCGATACTCGCGAAATTTTATATAATACGTTAAACGCAATACTCGCGTTTCCCGTGGCTAGTGGGTTGAGATGCCCTGTGGACATTGCGAGCACCTTTTTGTGTAAATTTACGTCTCCATAAAAGTTTATTATGTTTTCAATAACCATTTTTTTTCATCTGTGCTGCTGGGTTTTGATGAAAATTTTGTTTAAAATTTTTTTCGATAACCGTGGGTCATAGGAGTATGAGATTTTGGGCAGTTTTTAGACACTCTGAGCTTCAAACCATCTCTACTTATTAACAAATACAAATACAACGCCACAACAGGCAAAATGCCCAACGAGGTGGCTGAGAACTAATAATAGGAAGACTGTCAAATTGTCGTAATTTAGGCGCTTCTAGGTTTCCACTCCTGGTACTCAATTCGAGTTCTTGGAGGAATCGACTAAGAGTGGGAACCTGTGGGGTGCAATGATTGATCATGCACAGCCCACAGTTAATTACGTCCAGCACGTGCTGAATGGGCATGAATGGGTACGTCATGAGAAGGATTATAACTAAAAAAAACATCGAAATCAACATTTATTCTGCCACAAGATACCCCGTCTATGACATCAGGTAGTGCCAAAAATTGCTGGTCAGTCCCATGAAAAGATTTCTCCGCCAATATTATTTCTCACATAACAGTAATAATGATTATTTTACACAAACGAACATAGTTTCTCAAAAATTTCAGTCACGCATACAATCATAATTTTATGTATTATAAGTAATTATTTTAACATCTGATTTATATTAAGCTGCTGATGATATAATTATATTTTTTTTCGTTCCTGTAAATGATGAATGTTTGTTTTGTGTATCACGTGGGTCTCATTGTCATCAGTTAATTAACGTTGAGGACAAAAGAGGGTGTAATCGAGAAGGGGAAAAAAACCGAAATAATTAGGCACCGGTCATTATATATGTGAACTCTTTGGTCATCGGTTGTGTGGGAGACATTCAGACATCTTAGTTTGAAGGAAGCCAGACGTGCTGTAGGCGAGAGGTCATTTTACCAATTTCATAAACACAAACACTAACACTCACATTAGTATGCAGTGAGTGTAAAAAGAGGGGAATACAAAATGTTTCTAACATGGAGAAGATGCTGCGAGTTTCCGGTACGTGATTTTAAACATATTTCTCATGATATAGTAATCATATCATATACGGGGAAAAAAACATGTTTGCAACCAAGTTTTTGATATTAACTTTTTTTCCTATAAGTTACTTCTCACTTATGATTCGGAAGAATTTTACAATTACGTGTGTACAAACATGTTGGACCTTCCAAGTTCTTTGACCTTATGAAGAAAAATATATATAAAAGGTGTGAAAAGTATGTTTGTTCAGAAAAATATTTTGTGTGGATTTAAATAGTCGTGTTAAAAAAAGGGTGATATATTATATTTTTATCAGTTGTGAGAGAATACAGGTATAAGTTAGCTGGAAAAAGTCGGAAACTACAAAACGTTGAAGAAAAAATAAGTAAAGAAGAATCAGGAAATTAGAATTACAAGTCTTTAAATGGTTGAAAATTCTAAAGAAAAATCGGAAAAAAGTGGAAGAGAAATCATAAATAGTTTAAAAGCTGAGGAAAAAATTTAAAAAGAAATTGAGGAAAATTTTGAAAATAATTACTTAAATTTTAAACAACATTGGAAAGAAACAGAACCTTTTCTACAAATATTAGATTATCAGACAGGGGAAATGAGAAATGAAAATTAAAAATAAAAGAAAAATCAGGAAAAAAATGTAAAAAACAAGGGAAAAAAATTGAAAAGAAATTGAGGAATATTTTAAAAAAAAAGAAAATTTTGAAAAAAAAATGAGAAAAATTTGAACAACAGTGCAAAGAAACAGAACCTTTAGCAGAAAAATTACATTATAGGACAAATTCAGGGAGAAATAAAAGAAAAATAATTTAAAATCTGAGGAAAAAAATTGAAAAAAAATTCAGGAAAACTAAAAAGATTGAGAAATTTCTGAAAAAAAAATTGGGGAAAGTTTGAAATTAAGTTTGAAGTAATTGGCGTAAATTTCATTTAAAAAAAGTTTTGACTGACAAACTTACAGGAATGTCTCGTAAAATCACAGGTCATATGGTCATCCTACTGTATGTATAGTCTCTAGATCGCGAGTGGCATGAATGAATGAACGCCAAAACTCTGCCACAGGACTTATCCCGTTGCCGAGATATGTTTCAGCCCAGCTTCGTGGCAGAGTCTAGAACCCTGAGTCAAAAAGGAAAAAAAATAGCAAAAATAAAATTTTTACAACATATTTTCCCCAGACAATTGTGTACTGTTAACAAGTTTTTCAATGACTGCAGACGAGATGGGGTTGGGAGTTGGAGAAAATTTCCTGAGTTTCATTAAGAAGGATGAATGCAGGGCCGCCCTTGCCAGACGCGGGGCCTGGTGCGAAAATAATAGTGGGGCACCTCAGCCCCGATTTTTTTCTTCGGTGAGAACGGGGAATCGAAAATTCAGAAAATGAAAATCATGAAAATTCAGAATATATGAAAGAAATAGTTTCAGAATTGGAAGATCAGAATTCCAGAATTGAAAGATGAGAATTCCAGAATTGAAAGATGAGAATTCCAGAATTGAAAGATGAGAATTCCAGAATTGAAAGATGAGAATTCCAGAATTGAAAGATGAGAATTCCAGAATTGAAAGATGAGAATTCCAGAATTGAAAGATGAGAATTCCAGAATTGAAAGATCAGAATTACAGAATTGAAAGATCAGAATTACAGAATTGATGAAAACTCAGAATTCCAAAATTAATGAAAATTCAGAGAATTCCAGAATTAATTAAAATTCAGAATAAATAAAAGAAATAATCTCAGAATTGATGAAAATTCAGAATAAATAAAAGAAATAATCTCAGAATTGATGAAAATTCAGAATAAATAAAAGAAATAATCTCAGAATTGATGAAAATTCAGAATAAATAAAAGAAATAATCTCAGCCCCTTTCCTGATCGCAGCAGTCCATCTTGCGTGGGGATGGACGCCTTCTCGGGCGTTTAACACCACGGTGGTACCGATCCAGAATACTTGTGGTCCATCTGTTGTCCTGTCTTCTTGCAATGTGTCCAGCCCATTCCCATTTCAAACGTTTGATTCTTTCCATGATATCATATACCTTTGTGTGGTTCCTTATCCAAGTGATTCGTTTTCTGTCTCTCCTTGTGATGCCTAGTATACATCTTTCCATGTTCCTTTGTGTTGTCTGTAGCCTTTGTATCGTTTTGCATATTTCTTTTTTAGAGGATTTTTGGCCGTAATCCTCCACGCTGGCCAGTGCGGGTTGGAGGAAGCCCATCCGCGTCCGTTTACCACGTGTTAAGCATGGCTACTTACATGCTGCACCATTCGAAGGTGCGGATTGGACTTTCCTTCAAGTCCTCATAATGAAGCAATTAAAGGGTCTTCTAGTTAACAAGTAAAGACTATTCAACAGCCCATACATTCATATACATATACGTATATAACTGCCAAAACGAGTCGTCTCGCTCTAAACCTATTTTTGTGAGCAATGTGCAATTAGAGAGCAATTAGTTTAGATGGGAGGGATTGTCTCTCGAGATAGCCTTAGCTAAGGATTACTCTTCGGGCTCGGTGCTTTGGTTGACTCGTTCTGACTTGTTATATTTGTAAAAAAACGAATATATATAAAATGAAAACTACATAACCACTGAAATGGTTATTATGAAACCATTCGTGCCCTCCCACTGACCACCCGCGCTAGAAGAGATGAATGGAGGACACCTGTGGTTATCGCATTTGCATCGTTGTTACGGGAATGTCATCAAAATTCTTTTGTTCCAGGTCCCCTATCTCTCGTTCATATAATGGTTATGTGTTAGTGGTGGCAGTCCTGTGGATATGATTTTTGTGGTGGTTGTTTTTATGTATTTCTGTTTTTTCCCCTTATTTTTGCGAAAGTTAAAAAAATTATTTTATAAATCGGGTGGACAGATTTCTTTTGTTTTTCGTTGACGTGTGTATATTTGACAAGGCTAGTAATCCTTTCTGCTACGAGTTTTTGTTTTTGATGATTTGGGTGATCCATTGTTTTCTATAGTCTTCGGAAAATTTTTACATGCGAGGGGTGCTTTGTAAATATGCACTCTGTAGCAGTTACACAATAGCATAGTGAACTGGAGTACCTACCGCAGGCACATTTGTCTGTTCAGCGGCGTTTCCGCTCGTGTCGATCAGTGATTCCCAACGTGGGCGATGTTCCCGGGGAAGGTAGAAGCTACGTCTTCTTGCCCGCTGGTGATCTTTCGGTGCTTAGTGCTCCGGACATTGCATCGCTCTCCCACCATGGCCCAAACCCTCTGGGTGACCAGCTTATATCCCCTATGGGGACAGAGCGGGGGTCATGGTTGGTTTCGGGTAGAAGCTACGGGTATAGCATAGGATCCTATGGGTTAGATTGCGTTGGGGGGAAGGGCGATAGGAGAAAGAAATTTCTGAAGAAGGGGGCGATGAGACAAAAAAGGTTGGGAAACACTGATGTTGATAAATCGCAAGTGACAGAAATATTGCATATCTGGCCTACGTTTGTGAACCCCTAGACTAGAGTTTGCGTGGTCCGTACACACTTGTTCAACCCCATGAATGAAATCATTAAATGAACCATTGAATCACATTCCATAAAACATCAACCAAAGTTCAAGGGACTTGAAATTCCGTTACAAAAAAAAACCCTTATTCTTGAAGAAAACATTGTTGTATTTCTTCATCGTTATTACCATCATTATCATAGTATTTTTATTCCCGGGGGCATAAAACTGACTTCTCACAGAAGCAAATCAGCATAATCCTGGAAAGAAATAACAGAATAAGTATTACTTTCTCACCCTACGATAAGAAGTTTTTTTTTTAGACTTTTGTGTGGGACATTGAAGCGCAACAGGATAATCACAGGCGTCGCACTTTAGTTTTACACCATTGCAAGGGAAAAGAAAAGCAAGAGAGACTGAAAACCCCACAAACGACGCGAATCGTTGTGACACTCCAACCGTTGCGAGATACAGAGAAGTATCATCCGCGACAGCCATCCATCCCATATATCCTGTTGGAAATTGGCCTGTCTCGTCGCATCGACAGATCACCCGCGTTGTTGCTGCCACTCTACCGATGCCTACTTACATCTTTAACGTTACACAAGGTGGCCGGCCTGTAAGTCCTAATTCTTGGCCTTTTATCTCACCAACCGTTCGTTTGTAGAGAAGTGTGGTTACAGTTTATATTAAAAAATGCTTTGAAAATGTGCTTATAAAAATCATTCTGTATCAGTTTCAAGAGCAAAAATACATTGTGTCCATAAAGCCGCTAGTGGTCGAGTGGCCCCAGCGACAGACTCGCATCGCGAGGACCAGGGTTCCAGCCCCCCCCCCTACCCCCACCGGCGAGACAGTGGTGGTCGGCCGAAGTTGAATTTCTGTGGTTCCCGAATTGGAGTCGAGAATGCGAGCAGATCTCCCCGTTAGAAAGTCTCGCCACAGAGAGCAACAAGCCTGCAACGGTACAAATATTCAATCATTACACTTCACTTCTGAAATATAGATGGCAGCTCTGTAAAATAAGACACAACTCTAGATACGTACGCAGACTGTTAGGTACGCCCTCAGACTGTTGGTTACTCACACTCACACTTTCGGCACAATTCACCAGGTAGTAAATTTCCCATGGTGATAGACCTGAGTTATGCTCGATTTCAAAGCAAGAAAGAGTGTCGTAAAATAAAAAACTAAATTTTTATACGGTCCCCATGTCCCCTAACTTCCAATTAGAAAGATGTTGCACTGTCTCTTCTGAGGCTAACAAAAAAAATTGTTCTTCCTAAGTGCAATATTCGAATATTGATATTTCAAAATTCAGATATTTGAATTAAAACCATCTGAGAAAAGTTGGTAAAGAACAGCATAAACAACGGACAACGCTCTTTTCCTTCATTTACGATGTTCTTTTCAAACTTTTCTCCGATATTTGTATTCAAATAGCTTAATGAATATTGCGCTTAGGAATGTGGAACTTCTTTTGTTGGTCGCAGGAGAGACATGGCAACAACTCTCTAATTGGAAGTTGGGAGTCATTGGGACGCTATAAAAATTTAGATTCTTTGTTTTCTGACACACGCTGTATTTTTACCCTCGAAACTGGTGCAGAGAATGGTTTATGAACACATTTTGAAATTTTTTAAGTTAGATTCATACATCTTTCAAGTGGGACTTCAAATTTTACCGTATATGAACACCAAATTCTATCGCATTTCTTCTCTCCACGCTGAAATATAAAGTCAGTCGAAGGGGATTATGTCACTCTTCGCTATCCATACCAAGGTCTCCAACATCTGACTGATGCGAACATGAATTTCAGAATGAAAGAAAATTAAACTGCCCCTGCGGGGAATCGAACCCACGTACTTGCAAGATGAGCGCCCTAGACCACTAGGCTACTACCACTACTAAACTGCACATGCACCTCGTCCACATTGTTAGACCACTAGGCTACTAAGGCAACGAATATCAATCTATTTTTACCGGGTGTCGTTCGTCTTATAAAGTGCAGTCAATCTCGGTTATAACGTCAAGTAATTGGTGGTCCCTTCTGATTCCTATGGAGAAGAATGTTAATCAGCGCTGATTATAACGTTCATGAAAGCACGACGATCGAATAAAACGGCAATTTTATGATGCTTCTCTATAATTTATTACTAGAAATATAGCTCGTCACCATATGACGAGAAAAAATAATTACTGCATATTTATCACTCCGACTTGCATATTGATACGACCCAATTATGCAACATTTCCGTATTTTCTCGAATTTTTACCCGACTGTTCCTATTACAATATTATTTTCCATTGAAGCTTACTTTTATTCACAATCTTTACTAAAATCAGGAAAAAAATTATAAATTACATAATGAATAAGGAATAGGACCCAACTAAAAGATAATAGTTTTAATCTCTGACGATTCACATCATTTACGGCGCAATTGGCAATGTATATGTTATCACAATTTCCTGCATTTTGCTCGCTGAAACATGATCACCCTAAGCATAATGAAATAACTTATGTATCTGTTATAACTTATGTATCTTCTATAACGTAAAAATTTTCCGAAACGTTTATCTCTGTTATAAAGACAAAATTTTGTGAAATCCTTGAAGTCGCGTTACAAACGAGTTCGATTGAAAGTCGAGTTACCTTTAATACGTTTTCGTAAGTTCGATTGAACACCAAGGGTCACAAAGCCCTGTAGAATTTTTCTCTTGAAATTGCTTAGCTTCGTTGTATAAAGTATCTACAGCATATACCATTGCTATAGACCAGGGTTGCACAACCTTTTCAATCAACCATTTCCGTAATTTCGGTTTACTCAATTTTTTTTTTACAAAAAAAAATGTTGTTATTTTTTTCCCCTTTATTTTCAACTTTACTTGAATTTTTGAAATCAATAATAACGATTATTTTCATTACTTATAAATTATATTATGATAATTACGACTTCATCAAAATCAACTACAGTCATATAAATGTTTTCATCTCACATATTTGTCAAATATCCGATTTTTTGGGGGGGGGGGGGGGGGATTTTTTGGTGAACTTGAATTACTCTTGCCTTTGTCAATGTTTTAGCTGTAATTGACAGGTTTACTCAGGGCGTCATGGACCCCGGGCAAAATGATTTTTCTGAGGCCCATACCTGGCTAGAAACGCCTGCATACCAATTCCTATGCTTATTTTCGAAAATGTTAAATATATCTCAATTTCATGATGCCCTCTCAACTTGAAGCGCCCATCGAGCCGTTCCCGGGTAGGCCCATGTGTTAAGACAGTAGTGGTTTTACTTGCTTCAGCCAATTCAATTTTTTTTTCTATAATTGGCAACTTCACTTGCATTTGACAATTCTTTAGTGATGATTGGCAGTATACCGTGTGAATCCCGATTTTTTCGTATTTTTATGAAGCATATATGATCACCCATTGGGTTTATCGTATTGTGTAATTTTGATGCATCTTTCGCGGGAAACCTTTCCCATGCCAGGTGGACAACCTTGACTCGCATTTGGCCCTCGGGTCAGGGCTTGTGTACCCCTGCCGTAGACTTTTAAAATAACAACATAGAAATATGAATCAACGCCAATCCTGACATAGTACCAAAACCAATTTAACCGACATAGATTGGGGAAGCGTATATCTTTGTTTCGCTGCGAAGAAAAGCGAGAATTTCGTCGAAAATTCTCACCCTCTTCTTAATTTGTTAGTAATTTCATGCAACACCATAGAAATAAAATTTAATCAAAGTCACCGATGAATGAAAAAATGAATCAGTGTGTGATGATAATTACATACAATAACACTAGAAATTTCCAGATTTTCCCTAGATTTTTTTTTTTTTAACACAAGCGTGCGATGACATGCATTCATCAGGAAGACAGCAATAACATTCTTCAAGGCAAGACAATCTCAGCTGATAAGTGTCCGCGATCCATATCAAAAGGCGAAGCAACACAATCTGACAATTCGCGACAAATTGTCCGCGTCAAAGAGAAAGGACAAGGTGAAAACACGCAGTCTCTTGAAGGGGGACGTCACCACAAAAGGCAATCTTGAAATAATAACAGTCATAACACATACTCCTGCATGTGTGTGTGTCCCCCCCCCACTCCCCACCAAACAGTACTAAATTATAATGTTAGTTCATCCAAAGAGGACGCTGACCGATATCATGGCGTGTTGAATCAAAATCATAAAAAAAAGGATATATACGCTATCTTATAGGGTCATTCATATCTTATACGTGCAACCATAGCCGGACATGTTAGTAATTATAACCCATTCCCCTTCCACCGCAATGTATTCGGATAGGATATTCTGACAGCTTTCGATTATAAATTGTTAGCCTCACAATGACAGGAAACCCACGAAATGTGGTGACACACTTTGAAATGCAGAGCAGTCAGTCTCACTAACGTCCTTTATAGAGTCCGCGCATTAAATCTTTCATTATAATTAACCCAGAAGAATTACAAGAGAATGAAGTCCACAATCGTGGGTAATTTATTTTCCTGGAGAGAGAGAGACACCATCGCATAATATTTTATATATCATTTAAATTTCAAATACATACATCGTCTCTAAAAGAGTTGGTTTTTTTTTCTCATTCATAATTGGAGGTGCGATTACGGGGGTATGTTTGCTGAAAAGAAAAAGGCCCTTGTCCTAATGAAGTGCCCCGGGCGGAACAACTCAAATATGTAGATTTTCTATGACCCCTTAACTATCTTAATACAACTTCATAATTACTCTGGAGGATGGGAAGAAGTGAATTATAACTACGTCCACTGTAAACTATTATGCGGCGAGCCGAAGTATGATATAGAATTTAATCAGTAGTTATAAGTATTGCAGAAGAAGAAGAAGAAACTTCGAAATGAATAGTTATAAGTGCGTATGTGTGTGTGTGTTTGTGTTTTTCTTTTGTACTGAGTTGTACGTACGTACCCAGACGTACGGGAATATATATTACGCATTATGAGCTGCTACCGTTTTAATTAAATTGCGTGAGAATTTATTCGAGAGGTCGTCGCGGCCCCGATAGGTCTTTGACCTTGGAGACGCGACGACATTGGACCTCCATTTACCAGCCAGACAAAATAAACGTGATCCATTTCGATTACCTCATTTGTTAAATATCCGGAATTATTTACTGAGCTCTCTTAGATCGTGATTAGTAAATTCTCCGATAACGATGCGTGATTTTTCAGGTTTTGGATCCGAATGCGACGATCAATCAACGAGTGGTCTTTTTGGACAAATTCTCACCAATATAAGGTTACATGCGGTGTTTTCGGAGGCTGGAGAACTAAATGAATCGTATTCGGGAAGAAAATCATGGCCGGAAACGTTACCCGAAAGTAATGGGAGGCGATATAGCATTTCAGGTGGGCTATTGTGGGACTTTTTCTTTCTGTTTCGGGGGGGGGGGGGACTGCTAAGATTACTTTCCACTGATTACCGTTGCTGCTGATATCCGTAAAAATCCAAGTATTTTCAAAATATGTACGGCAATCATTACTTCGTGGTTGCCACTCAGCAATTCCTGATAGACAAATTCTTTGAGCGGTCATTGCAATGTAGTTTACGTTGATATTTTGCCCTCGGAAACGCCTTTAGACCTCTATTTTTAGCCAGACAAAATGAACGAGATTCATTTCAATCGTTCGTCAGAGTTTAAGCATAGTCGTGAAGCGTAATATTTTTTCGGACTTTGGATATAAATTCAATGATCATTCGACGAGTTGACATCCGAAGCTGGGAAACATCAAAATGAATCGTTAAGGGAAAGCATGACCGTCACCCGAAAGTGGTGGGCCGTAGTATAGCGTTCCGAGAGGGGACTATTGGGACTTTATTTCTGTTGGAATTTCTAAGACGTGATATGATATATACGAAATACATGCTGCCTCAAAATGTAATAGTTTACTCCGTCAAAGTCCAGGAATTAAAAAAAAAGTTCAGCAATGTCACGTTGCTGTCATGCATAAATCGCTGTATTTGAGTAGTCGTCTTGGTAATGTAGTCCCCGTAGGTCTTTGTCCTTGGAATCGTTATCATGAGTCTCACTAATCTAATGTTATATACGGTGTCTTCGGAAGCTGCTAGAACATCAAAATGAATCTTATTCGCGTGGAAAATCATGACTGGAAACGCCACCCGAAATTGATAGCAGGCGATATAGTACTTCAGGTGGGTTCTAATTGGGACTTTCTTTTTGTTAAGGGAACTTTTAAGGCCACCTGCTGTCTCAGAAATTTAATAACAGTCAGAGTCACTATCACCGCTGCTGATATCACTAAAACACATTCAAAAAACGTACGGCAATCAATATATATCTGTGTTGTCAAGCATAAATCACTGGTAGACAAATTATTTGAATGGTCGTGACGATCAATCCCCATAGGGTCCTTGACCTCGAGAACGTGAAAAGACGACAGTAACTTCAGACCTCTCCTTCCAGCCAGACAAAATAAACGTGATTCATTTCAATTACCTCAGTCACTGAACTTCTAAAATTGTTTACCGAATATGGTACATACATTGCGATTAATAAATTCTCCGGTGGCAGCACGTAATGCGCAAGTCGGATCCAACGCCAGTGGCTATCAATCAATGCGTTAGTTTTCCCTCAGACATCTGATGGAAATGTCACCATCCTAAAGTTCTAACACATTATATAACTGAATCGCTCTTTGCACCGACGAAATCTAGCGTTTGGGATCTCGGTAATACTTGAGACATATTTTGAGTAATCTTGATGTATTCACTCGTATATATCACTCTATTATTATTATTATTATTATTCAGATCACTTGGACGTGTTTTTCGGTACATGGCAATGTGACATATTAATCAGCTTATAGCCGATTCTTATCAGATCCAGAAAACTAGATTATTCTGATGGATATAAACACCCAAACGTCTATCTTTCATTGTGCCAAAAGAAATACTGAGGATATTTAAATTACATATATATGATGAAATTTACGCAATCCTTGATCCATTCCTTTTATTGATTACGATGTGAATAAAAACTAAACGAGAGTCTCGCGAGATATCTTGTCACTTTCAATTCGGAAGATAGATCGTATAATTTGAGCATGAAACAGACTGATTACGCACATTTTTTGGCATGCAACAATCTGTTAAAAGTTCTCCACGGAAATGAGACGGTGTTTCCTCAGCCCAATACATCAAGGAAGTAGACATTTTCTGGATGTTATTTCGAGGTGATCACAGGAAGATAAGTCACCTGGTCCACGCCGGGAATCGATCCCAGGTCCTCTTGCAAACCGGACAAGTGCGCTACCATGTGCACTTCTGGAGATGCAAACCTAGTTTCCTTATTTCACGCTCTATGGCGTGAGGCGCTGTAAAAGCATTAGTGTAGCTTCCCTTGACAGCTTCAGCAAACGGCCCCCCAAGTGCGACCATATGCTTGCCTACAGAGGGACATAGACTTGGTTGAGGTTTGTACAGAGAAAAACTACGCTTGTTTTTGTTGGCACGCGGGGCTTGAGTGAGTTATGAAGAGAGACTTGATTTCTTGTATAGGGTGGGCAAAAAGTCCGTAGAAACTTCAAAAACTCATAAATATCCGGAAAAATAACCGAAATAAAAAACGGTTTGCAGGATAGCATCGCTAAGGTCACGGGAATTTTTTTAAGACAGCAAAAAAATCTCAAAAACAGCTGATAGGTGGCGTGACGTACACAAGTCAAAGAAAAGATATGCAAATAACGTCCATCCAATCTGTCGGAACTGAAAGATGCGATACGCCGAGAGGTGTCATGTGTTACATCCATGTCGTTGCTGGATTTGTGGACTCGCCTGCAATGTGTTACCTCCTGTGGTGATCATGTGGGACACATACTGCTGTAATAAACGATTTGGAGGCATTCTGTTCGTTATTTACGCATATTTTCTATGACTTGTGTGTCAGCGCCACCTATCGGCTGTCTTTGAGTTATTTTTTTTTCCTGTCTTTAAAAAATTCCTGTGACCTAGCGATGCTAACCCTGCAAACCGTTTTTCATTTCGGTTATTTTTCCGGTTTCTACGGACTTTTCGCCCACCCTGTATATGGTTAAAATGAAAGAACGCAAGTGTCGGGGGGAATATGATCGAAGTGTTTAAAATTTTAACGGGATGGGGAGATAGGATGGACATTGAGTTATTAAGACACCGTCAATCGAGTGCTTGGATAAGGAGACCCCAGTATCATTAGGTAAGGGACAACTCTGGGTTGTGGAGTCGTGTCATCCAAAAATATATTTTTCAACAGTAATTTCACTCCTTTCCAAAATTTTTAAGGGGGTATTAGAGGGGTATTTTTTGTTCAGTGAGCAATTACTCTATTCAAAAACAAATCACCTAAAATCTGAAGAAGTATATTTTGTCTCATTACACTTCGCGCATAGTTCGGAATATTGATGCCAGGTGACATCACTATAGCAAGCATTACACAGAAACAAACTTCACGTTAGTTTCACAACACGTACACACACAATCCGACATGTACCAATTCGTTAAAAGTTCCGCAGAGGAATATGAGTGAGGTTCATTTATGGTTTAGTAGTAGTAGTAGTAGTAGTAGTAGTTATATTAGGTGGGGGAGGGGACAAAGTTCTTGCCAGAAATGATAGGTAGCGCCACACAAGCTGCACTAGTCGGATTTTCCTAGGAGCAGGTTTCCTGTGCCACGCGCAACGTGATTTGCCCAGCGCGACACGCCATCCACTCGCAGCATGACTGTTTTCCTACAGAGCGCAATACGCCTGACGACAGCACTTTACGTCGGGCGTGATTGACCGACTGCTTCTGGAGGAGTCAAATGCGTCGTGCACCGTGGTTTTGCCGATATTCTCTTCACTCTTGTGTGTTTTCTTTTCCTTCCCTTCAAACCGGAGCATGCAGACGACAGAGTAGCTGATGCCAAAGCCATATACTTTATATAGCCGCCCTGATCTGATGCGTCTCGCTAGGAAAACACAAACGCGTCGCGTGATTGTGCAACACGTTTCTGTCGGCGCGAAAGTCTAATTCGGTTCACGCTGCGCAACAAACCTATTCCTAGGAAAACCCGGCTTTACAGTCTAATTTGCATAATCGCGATCGTCTTGGAAACGTATAAAGTGCGTGCTATAGTAGTACGCCAAATTTTGTTCGTCGTTTGCAACTTTTAGGTGTAAACGGGACGTGTAAAATATCTGTCGAAAGATCGAAAATTCATCATATCGTTTTGTTCCACTGAAAATCCAAACTTGATGCTTTCAGGGCTGTCACCGCGATTAATTCCGTATTAAGAGAGTCTTACACTCACTGCATAAGCGCCAGTAGGATACTGTTTCTACTATGGACATTCCACCTCGACAATCCAGCCTGAAATTGACCAGCGCGAGGGCGGAGAAGGTCGCCAAACGCACACTGACACACAAGAAGGTCATATTGACTGTCTGGTGGGATCACCGTGGAATAATCTTCAATGACTTTCTTCCGAAAAGGTATTTCTTGCTTCTTTTTTCCAAACAATAAATTTCTCTTCGAGAACTTTGTTTCCCACCTAATATTTGGCATATGTATTCTTTATGGGTCTTTCTTCAGCCTCCTCGCTTGGCATTTTGCCTGTTGTGAATCCTAGTATTTGCATTTCTGGATATGGTTCCTTCAGAGATTCTCTACTTTTTACGTGAAGTTTCAAGCCACACTCTGAAATTAAAAATAACGACTATGTCTCGAAAATATAATTAATTTTTTCGAGTTTTTTTCCGAATTTCTCGAATGTTCAAGCTTCACCGCTGTAAATCATTATAATGATTTCTAGAGTATGCCTTGATAGAGCAATATACAATTTTTTCTCCTCTTCACCCATCGCGTGTTTACCGGATATAGCCCTAGATGATAATGTTTAACAAAATTGATTTTTTTCACTACTACTTCTTTTTCTCTACGAACATGACAATTTGTTACCAAGCTTTGCGTGACTCGTTCACACGCATTCAGGTGCACGTAATGGTGGGAAAAGTATATATAATATGTTATGAAAAAAAAAAATTTTTTTTTTTCTTTTCTTTATCTACGAGTAATTTTCTTCTATTCATTTTTTTTTTTTTTTACACATATCATAAGGTTGTAAGGCCGCGTGTCTTCCTCTTCTAACTTACCATGAACTTGAGAAATTGTCTTGTGGTAGATAGATATTGATGCTCAAAGTGTTTCCAGACACTTGAAGGGGAAAAAAGGTCTGTCTAGAGGTGAAATCAATTCGTAGAAACGTGAACTCATTGATATTTTCGCACGGTTATATTATGTTTTATATTTTTTTTTAATGTGTACTTCGATATAATATGGAGTGTTCACCCTTCGTACGACCAGTATGATTATCATCCTCTCGAATATAAAATGGCTGCAGTTTCGATTTGTAGTTGTGATCCATCATCTTTGCTTACTTGATCGTTTTGTCACCCCACATACATGATCAATTTATACTCATGATGGCTGATTATGGTGGCGGGTTTAGCTCTCACTCAACCTTAGAGAGCGTTTACTACGAAGTTGAGGCCGGTTTGTAAGGCTAATTTGTCAAGTGAAAATTTTATTTCCGTCTTCCGTTGAGGACTAAAAGAGTTTTCGGTTGATTTTGAATTGACTGTGATCACGCTATTACCTTTAAAGACTATACTTATAATGTATAGAAACACGTAAGGATTCGTAATTGTCCTTGTTAGGCATCTGGAATGCGCAGAAGAAGGTTGGGTACCGGTTGTGAAGAAGAAGATTTGTTTGTACGGAGCAATCATGCACTAGGTTATTTGCATAAATCCATAACGATCATGAGCTAATTTGCTTTTCCGTGATGTGATATGGTTGTGCGACAATACTTCTGCTCGTTTCTCAAGCAATGATGGCGGATGATATATACCCAGGGGTTTTCAACTTTTTATATCCTACGGACCCCTTATTCCGAGAACATGCAGGCAGCAGATTGATACCCGGTATATAGTATAGAAATAATAAGTTAGTTGTCTTCTCATTGTCACCTGTTCCTTGTCACCAAATATGCTCTAAAAGAGATACCTGTATAAAAGTTGGACCTCTATTGCAAAGAAGCACATTAAAACAAAGCATATGGGTCTGCTTATCCGTGACTACTATATGCAGCTTAGCTATTGTGCAATGGTTGATAATAATACTAATTACTAATGGTAGCGGAACCACCACAAAGTCCTTCTTCATGGACCGTAAAAAAACATTTTAAAAATGTTGCATACCTCTGTGTGCCTGAATGGCAATGGTGATTTTCCTTAACGAACACAACATTCTGGATTCTCCACACAGGGATACCTCGGCTAACGAAAATAATTCGTTCCAGAAATACATTCGCTATCCGAAATCTTCGTTATCCGAAACGTGATTTTTTTATAGGTTTCTATTAAAAAATCATTCAATTCATTCTAGTTAATCGCCAAAATTTCAAAGTAACTTCCATAAAACACCAAGAAGTAGAAAAAAAAATAGAAACTGATCGAAAGCTGAGATAAACAATTTCACAATCGAATGAAGAAGGATTTAAAGAAAGATGAAAACCAGAATGGTTTTTTTTCTTTACACTGTATACGTTATGCAGTGCAGGTTCGTGAGCCATAGTGAAATAAAAGTGCGTGCGGGGATTTGCTCTATGCAATATAGCCAGCCCATTTCTCTCTCACAAACATGCATATGGAAAAGATAACTTCCTGGGTCGAGACTGTTCAGTTTGGTATTAAGAGTCTTACCGTATATGCACTGAAACGTTTCTTTACTTTTTTTCGAGAAATGCATTTTCCCTTTTAGCTTAATCATTCATTCTACATTAAATGGCTTAAAATCTTTCTTTAAGAAAAGTGTATCTGGAAAGCGATTTCTCGCTATGGACATAAATAAATCTGGCTCGAGTAACAAATACAAATACGACGCCACAACAGGCAAATTGCCCAACGAGGTGGCTGACTTAAGAACATCATGGATCCCCGAGCCATTTTTTGGAGGCCCTACCTACTACTGCTACACCCCAAATGCACCCCCCCCCGCGGAACCCCCCAACGAATCGGTACATGCGGGAATGTGCGTGTACGTGTAGTGCAACCTGACGTAAAGTTTTGTTTCTGTGTAATGCTTGTTATGTGTAGTGTTGTCCCCAGTTTTTCTAACTATGAGTGAAGTGTTATGGTTGAATGATTTACCGTTGTAGGACTGTTGCTCTCTGTGGCGAGACTTTTTAACGGGGAGATCGGCTCGCATTTGCGCCTTGAAGTTGGGAACCACAGAAAACCAACTTCAGCCGACCACCACTGTGGGGTTCGAACCCGGATCCTCGCATCACGAGTCCGCACTATAACCACTCGACCACCACAGCGTTTATTAGTTATGGAATTAGTTATGGAATACATTTTCATTATGGCAAAAATTTAGCTCACGGCGCGGTTGTTTTATGTCAGCTCATGCATTCTTGATTCTTCGAATCCATATTCGTTAGCTAAAGCAAAAACAAAAAACCTTTAAAAAAATCCTCATTAATCGAAAAATTCGTAATCCGAGCTATCGCTGCATATCACTGTGCCTAATTTTTCTACAACCTCGGATTTAATTTTTTTTAATGGTTTAAATAAATTCAATCTAACCAGTTGCATTTGATTAGCCCGCGCATAACTCTTGGAGGACTCATCATCAAGAATACTCAGGATAATCCGAAATATCACGAATTTCATGCACACCCTTCATCTCATAATAATGTCTCCAAATACTTCGGATACTTATAAAATTCAAGCACATTTCTTTTTTAAAAATTCAATACTAAAGAATAAATTTCATGAGGTGAATGACATTCTTTCATTCTAGAAAACAGAATTGAGATAAAACCGACCTATAAACGATTCGAGAGGGAGCCCATGTAAATTTCTTTTCTCCCCTAATGACTAGTCAATTCCATGAAGTACCTCAAAATGATTACAATCTCAAGTTGCATCAAATTAAGAAACAAATTTTTGCATGTAATTTTACCTCATTCCCACAAAAGCAATCAAATATCCTCGTCGTATCATCAATTAAAACCACAAAAAAAAACCTCATCAAATAGCGAGTCTTTTTAAAAAAACCATTATATTGTACCAAAAATAAGACAGAGAGAGAACAGCCCTCGTCCATCTTTTTCTTCCACCACATGTAACGAGTCAATCCGACTTTTTTAAACGAACCCTTAAAAAACATATACTAAACAAATAACAAGGTTATCCGAGAACTAAGTGCATTGTTCTCGGTCAGTCAGTCAATCTACGAAGAGGCGCGTGTCCGGTGGTCAAGGGAAAAATAATAATGATATGCCAGCAATTGTCTAGTCTAGCCTAGCCTATAGCCTTAACAACCCTCGAAGAGGGGGGGATGACGCACAAGTCAAGAACTTATCATCGCATCCATTTGAAATGCGGTGATTAGAAGAACAACGGAGGACTCTTGGAGGACCCTAGTAAATATTACATAAGAAGTGATTGGCTTCAGTTTCTTCCGCTACGGCGAGATCAAGTCTCTGAAGGGTTTCAGGGGGTTCATATAAACGTTTTCGGCCGGCAGCAGGTCGTCTTGAGAAAGGCCTTGCATGTGGAAGGGGCGGGGGGGGGGGAGAGACCCCCTCATTTACTATTCGAATCATGTCCATGTCTACCATGGATGCTGTTTCTTCTTTTTCATCATCTCTATCCGCTCTTTTTTTTTTTTAATACCTGTCTGCTTGGTGAGATTTACACGATGAGCATAATAAACGGTGTGCGTGGAAAAGAGGCACCAGCAATGCTGCTGCAAGCCTATGAAAATGATGAATATCCCTGGCCACTCTCTCGCCACATGTCGTAACCCCTATCCTGGATAGTATATAAATATTTTTTACATGCAATTTTTCTTTTTCGGTGTTATTTCTGGAGCTGTTGAACTGCGATGAGGTGGCGGCCGGCGGCTCGTTCGCATTGTAACAAGTGTTCGAAATTCGATGGGAAGGGCCTCCAATCGGTGGGCATGTCTAGATGGAAGTGGCCCCTGAATTGAGGACGTGCTTCGTGTCTCTTGGGCCTGTCATTTTTTTCTGTATATGAATACCTACTCGAGAGTGTGTGTGTGTGTGCGTATGAATATCATGCTTTATACCACCTTTTAAAAGTGTTGAGGTGTGTGTGGTTACGTGTCAACTCTACTTAAAATTTTTGATGTGGCGACTCACTTACAAGGTTAAAGAACCTTGATTATACCTCATGATCACGGATTTTTTTTTTAATGCAAACATGAAGTATTACATATTATGCATATTGTGTATAAATAGAAGGGAAAGAAAGATTCGAGATTTTATGATGGGGAGGCGTGATAAATGGCATTCATCAGCTGTCATTCCAGATTCAAGAAAAAGTCGTGGAATTTCTCTCCGATGTGTGAGAACTACCAATGTTTCATCCGTGAATTTCTCTATACCATCAACATATGCTTTGTGATGATAGTTCATGCTGTGGAGCAATGGGACGTCCATCCAGTGTGGGCTTCAGGAGCGTCTTAACGAGTGAGGAGGTAAAAGACCTGTTCCTCACTTAACACTTTATACGGCAATTATAAATGACTAAACGCCTTTCAAAATGTCATATCTTTTTTTAATGAAGTAAGTAGGCTTGCTCTCGATTATCAGCAGATGCAAACTAAGTGGTATAGGAAAGAGTTTTCCATTGAGACAACATCTGGGCTTGTAAATGAAGAAATAAGAGGCTTTCATTGAGGCGAGATATCTCGTCATTGCTGCTTCAAGGGTTAAAATTCAAAAAAAAAAAAAATGTGGGGAGGGGTCGGCATTGAAAAACACACACTGATTGCAGAGATCGTGTAGATGTCAACGAAATGTCAAAAATCTGATTCCTCTGGCTCTGGGTCATTTCCTGAACTGAAGAATGTATTGTGAAAATATGTGGTCCCCCACACAACCAGATATTCTACCATAGTACGAATATTTGGGCAAGTTATCTGACGTATAATCCATGCAAAATGCTAGTTCCTAGTAGTTCCAGACGGAGAATTGATTTGTTGAGATTTGAACAGGTTTGTCCTGTTCAACTCCGGGTCTATAATATGATCATGAACATGGTTTCGATCAATCGCGGGACCATTTTTCCAGGTGTAATTTTTTTTAGTGTCCTTATAGCTGTATGTGGCCAACGGATCGGATCCTCTGACATTTTATAGTCCTCTATTCTTTTTTATGGATTTTCAACAGATTATCAACGAAAATCTTTTAAAATAACATTTAAACCAAAATCATGAGACGTATTCGTATTTGGATTACAATATGATAGCCTTTTTTACAGAGTGCAATCAAAAAGTTTCTCAACTGTCCTTGCAGAACATGAAGGGGCCAATTTATGAAAACTCGACGCTCACCTAGGAGAAGCAAACCTATTCCCTGACAGCTGTCCTCATGCAGCAGCTAAGTCTTCTGGCAGAAGCTATGTTTCCTATTGAACATAATCAAAATGGAAAGAAAAGAATTTTAACAACATGCAGGTGTGAAATTTTAGTAAAACTGATAAAATATAACTGAAAAGCTTGTCTAGAAAGGCTTTTGATGATCTGAAAGAAAAGTCTTTCAAACAAAGTTTGTAATAAAATCCTGTTTAAGACAATCCTAGGAAGCCCATGAACATTATTGAGAGATGGATTTGTCCTGGATTTTCTATATGAAAAAGGCTGCCGTTATAATATTCATATCAAATCCTCAATATTAGCTAAAAAGGAAGGAACTAATAATATCATAAAATTTATTTTCTTGAAAATTCAGAATCAATTACTATAAAAACTTATAAAAATGCGCATATGGTATAAATATATATTTGCTACACACTCCTCCATGTGTTTGACAAAGTGTCCCTGACTGCTAGGAGGTATAGAAAGAGATCTTAGAGCCCTATGTTCAAGGACGGGCTCAAGTATTTTGCGGCCCGGTGCAAAAAGAAATTTGCGGCCCCTCTGAACAGGGGTTTCCCCAATACCCGAGGGTGTCTATGGGTACTCTGGTGCCCACCAGGTTCACACGGGTGCCTGAGAACGTCTGTTAAAACAACTACTACTTTATGGTGATAAAAAAAGTCATCCGGTAATAAATATTGGCAAAGTGTCCGCTGTCCAGTGAAAAAATTGTGAGTGCGCACTCAGTTCAGGTGCTTAAATTTTTAGTTCTGCCAGGGCTGGAAAACCGATTGGCATACCCAGGCATTCAACCTTAGAGGTTCTCTATCTTGGACTGCATTTTAAGCTATTGCTTTATTAGGAAGTTGAAGTCAAAATGCAATCAAAACATCTTTTTCCTTTTTTGCGACCCCAAAAATTTAACGGCCCGGTACGGCCACACCCTTCGCACCTGCCTATGTTCGACTTTGCAGGGACGCAGTTGGCCCTCGGTTCCTGTTTATGGACGTCACCGCTCGTTCATATCGGGCTCACCTGGTCGATGATTATCATGAAAATGAGAATATATCTATATATTGGCCAGCCAGATCTCCTAACGTAAACCCTATAGAACATTTCTGGGACGCTCTTGGGAGGGCAATTCCATCTCGCCATCCCCCTCCGAGAACCATCCCGGAGCTGAAAACTGTGTTGCTGCTGGACCTATTGCCTCAGGGACTCCTCAACTGTCTCGTGTCCAGTATACCGTCGAGCTGTGCGACCTGTGTGACTGTGAGAGGGGAACCATACCCCATATTAGACTCATTTTCGGTTCAATCTTGCAACATGGATTTTGGACATTCCTGCAATGATGAGTTTTACTGACAATCATGAGTGCGTACTATGGCTTTTGTTTCGTAAATCTTTTTCTCAGTGATAACTGTGTAGTCGTACCAAATTTCCTTAAATGAAATGTCCATGTTTTTCAGAAATTCAACATCATGTGCTGATTCTCTTCATTTTGCACGCGAGTGTAGAAAGACAATACAGTAATTGGCTGCATCACACAAGTGAAAAAGTAATTGAGAGTGGCACCTCTAGTTAAAGTTTGACGTCTATCGCTCTTGTCCAATTAGCTATACTTCCGTCGATTACAACCAACTTCGTAGGTCCTTGCATCATGTATGGCATTGTCTGCAAAATTGTAGTATTTTCCTGCGAATGTTCAGTCATTTAATTCTGCACAATTTCACTCATAATCTTTCCAAAGGGAATGATCTTTCATTGAATGATCCTTTGGTTTCTTCAGGTTCCGGTAAAAAACTATGCATTTTGAGTATTTCTATAGGCCATCTATCATTCTCTGGATTTCAAACCTTTAGACCCTGTTCCCCCCCCCCTCTCACTTTGGTAAATGTTCACTCCACCACTGTCTCATCAAAACCACGCATATAACATTACCTATAAATACCTAGTCTTCAACACTCCCACTCCCATCAGGTACACCAACATCCAGAAATTCCTTATAACGACCAAGGAATTTCTGTAAAATCAATGAATGATTAATCATATTTTTTGCTTAGTAACACTAACCACATTTTTTTCAAGAAATTTCTTCATAATATTTGATAGGAATATAATATATACAATTTTTATTCAAGAATTATTTTAAAATTTTCTTCATATAAATTCTTTTTAAAAGACATCTTCCTGTCAGATTATGTTAGAACCGTAATAAATATCCTTCCAAACATTACCAAGTACATCAAAAAATTGATATCACGCAGGCTTCTCACGTAAAGCATTTATTTGTATATATTTCTCATTCTTTTCATTTTCATCTCAAGTTAAAGTTGATGTGTGTGTGTGTGACATCGTTTGCATGCGTAGGATTTTCTTAAACTGATCGATCATTGGATCGCTTCAAAAAAGAGAAGAACAGTTTTTTTACTTCCCTAAACGAAGGAGTGGGTAAATGATGGAACGCTTTTCAACACTCTGACGACTTAGCATTGCCATTTATATGTTAAATCGATCATTTAAATCCCCTCCTAAAATATGATTCTCATTAAATTGCGTATCAACGGAGGTGTCAGTTTCCGCTGATCACACAAGATTAATGATACGACATTTTTCTCTCCCTTCCCTCCCCACTAAAGAAAATAATCGTATGTGTCGAATACATTTCCTTCATATTACGACCGTTTCTTTTATTTGCGTTGATACATTTTTGTTGTTGTTGTTTCTTTCTATTATTTTAACCATTACTGGAGGAATATTGTATCAGTGCATGGTAGAGGATGCCTGAAATTGGATGTTGTCAAGCCAGAAGCGTCTCACTGGAAAGTGGGGCTGAAGTTTCTCAAGAGAAGCATGTGAAATTCTGAATGTTACCAATTACAAAAGCACCATTTTAATAACTCAGGAGGAGCATGTGATTTTGAGAGATTGAGGAGAAGGTGCTAGGGATATTGAAAACTAGGGGAAAATTCACTGTTCCGGGAAAATCAAGGAACGTAATTGCAGATTTCAGAGTCCAAAGCATGTGCATCCCGATTTTCACAGGTCAGAGGATGCAACTGCATATTTTGGGAGTTCAAGACAGGCAGGAGAAAATTTCGAGAGTTCAAAAGAAGCAGGTGAGGATTTTAAGAGAGGTCAGGGAAAAGAGGTAGAAGATTTTGGGAGCTTCGAGGGGGTACTAGTGCAGGTTTCGAAAGCTCAGGGTAGGTGCGTGTAGATTGTATAGCAGTGGTTCTCAAACTTTTGTTATCCGTGGCTCCCTTACCAAATTTATGGTTCACCTGCAGTTCCCTAGAATAGTCTAGTAGATATTTTCACTTATAAGAAAACCACTTCACAACACAAATAGGCACACAAATCCATATCTGCAGTTCACCACGAATCCCCTAGAAGCCCAGACGCACACTTTGAGAAACACTGTTCTAGAGGCTCAGGAAAATTACGTACATTTTTTTGGAACTCAAAGTACGTGCGTGCAGATTTTGGATTCTCGGGAAGATATGTGCATATTTTGGATTCTCGGGAAGATATGTGCATATTTTGGATTCTCGGGAAGATATGTGCATATTTTGGATTCTCGGGAAGATATGTGCAGATTTTGCTCTTGGATGGGGGGGGGGGGGGAGTGCCGATTTAGATTTCCGAAGTTGAAGAAGGGCTGGTAACGATTCAGAGGAGGTTCGCGGAGATTTTTGGAAAGCTCGTCGCAGGCAAACGTACAGATTTTGGAAGCTTCAGAGTGAACTTGCGCAGATACTAGACGTTCAGGATAGATGCGTTCATATTTTCGAGGCTCAGTGAAGAGACGAGAAAATATTTTTGGAGCTTCCGGGGGGCAGATTTTGAGAACTCAGAGGTATGCAGATTCATTTTAGTCATCTCGTGTCCATTGATGGTGATTTCCGAACCCCAGCGAGGTGCAAAGCTCTGTGCCGTTCATTCATCATCGTCACACGGATTAAGTGTCAGCTGTTGATATTGCTCTCATACAAGGGAGGGAACGTCACAGTCTATCAACGTTGTAATTTGACGGAATTTGGCACTGTGACAAAAAACGCTGATGGTAATTCAGTGTATTTGTAAATCGTCGATGAAACGTTACGTGTCAGTCGACGCTGTTCACGTTCATCTGTAGCACTCTTACGACCACACTTCAGTGTGGAAATTTTCTTAAATTTCCATAATCGCAGAGCAATTACTTAGTAAAACTGAGTGTGTTAGGACCCCTTAAGCTGTCAACCACCTGATGTACGTTACTGCCAAAGCCCGAAATCAGCCAGTTCACGAAGTAGTCGGCCAATTTCGCTTTAAACTGACGTGACCAATTTCCTAATTTCGGACTTTGGCCAGCCAATTCACGAAGTGACCGGATATTCCCTGGCCAAAGTCTGATAACAAAAGACATGATTCTCGGTCATCGCCAAGTTAGCATAGTTTTTTCGTGATAATTATGTCCACGTCAGCTACGGCAACCCATCAAACCCCTGTCACGGTACGGTAATTATTCCCCCCCCCCTTCAAAATTTGACAGAAGTAACTTTTTTATCTATATTGTCATTTTTATAGTTTTTTCACAAAAATTTCTCTTCTTTCCTCTCTCTCGTCACATGGAGCCTAGTTCAAAATTCCTCCACTATATATACATAGCCATGTGTCACACGTTGGCGATGAGAAAAAAAAATGGATCTGGCGCTTTTTCCGCACCGTCTTACATCAGCACATCAAGCTTTGGTTAAGGATCTCCATCCACTTCGGGAATTGTCCGGCTGAAGCCCGAATCATTTCTTAAAAATCGGACCACGGTCAAAACACTCGGCCAGCTCGGCCTTCGGCAGTAGCACCGACGGAATTTAGTCAATGACGTGCATGAAATTGGACTGCCTATACCAGTTTTTCTTGACATTAAAGAGAAATACATACATGTAATCTAAATGTATTTCACTGAAATCCTATCACTTTTCAAGTCACAAAAAATAATATCCAAATAATCTTTTCTCTCAAAAGACCTCAAAGTATCAAAGGTGTCATTCCCCTCTTTAATCCGATTCCTGTATTTTTTTTTCTTTTCTTTTAAAGTGACTTATAGTACGTCAGAGATAATTCAAAATGGCTTCCACTATAATTTCGAAACAATTACGCTGTAATCATCCTTTCTCTTGGACGGGGTGGTGGGTAGGGAAGAAAATATATATAAGAGCGTTCTTAGAGACGAAATTATCAAATTATACCGGCATTGAAACTGGTTCTTTTTACAGTCTCTTTTTTGATGTACGTACTTAAGATCATAACTCATCTAATACAGTACTTTCTTGAGCTAATTACAAATGATAGAGGGCAGTATGAAGTTTATTTTTGAAAAATGAGTAAATTAATTCGATTTGTCGTTCGGTATCTTTTAACAATTTGTTTTCGTTGCTTATGTTTGTCCCCTTTGACACATAAATTCTTGGAAGTAACAAAGAATCGCCACTAATTCTTAGAAATGCTTTCTAAAAACTCGATAAACAGCTTTTTTCCCTTTAGTTTTCTTTGAACAAATTCTAGACAGAAAACATGTTTGTTTTTTTTTAGGCTCCATGTATGTTTGAACTTTGCCAGTTTGTTGTTTTAGAGAAGAATTTGCAGTTATAATTTACTTTTTATTTGTCATTTCAGTGTTAAAAGCCATGTGCAAAGTTTGCAACTTACTATCTTCTCTCATCTTGTATTCAAATATAGCGCTTTTTTTGGCGTGATCTGTGAATTACGTTTCGAAGAACAAATAAGATATTCAACGTATACCCAGTGATACTGTATGGCTAAATTTTAATACATTTATTCCGAATGGTAAGAAATTCAGGACGTTTATTATGAAGAATATGGTATTAATTGCCATATCGGTAACGAAAGAAATTAATGTATTAAAAATACGTGAATATTTGAAAGGTCAATGAGCAGAAAATTAGGGGAAAATAAATTAATCAGACAATTTCGTAATAACATCAAACCACCAGTTAACCATTTGTTCAGTTGGAAAGGAAATTTTTATTTGCTATATCGAGTAAAATCGTTATATCGGGAGTAATAGCATAAATATATACACGGAAACTTGAGACAAATTCGTTGAATCGGGGGATTTAAATCCAGTAAAATTTCTGAAATATCTATAAAATATTTTGAAATATTCTAAGTTATGTCCTCCAAATTGACTCATTTTCAGTGCTTACACCAGACATTGTACGCTGAAAACTACACCATTCATTTGAATAGTTTTGGTACTGTATGTTGCTGTGACTGTTATCTGTGCAATGAACTAAAAGTTTTAAGATAGTACATAAAATATTCTCTGAGATATGGCGATTTTCATGAAACAATACGTGCATTTTCACACAAAAAAAATTTTTTTTTATTCAAAGAGCTGTCAAATATGAAATATTCTAAACATATGGCCAAGATTCTAGTTCATTGCACAGCTAACGTTATCTGGAACACTGTTGAAAAATTTCATGAGAATATCTTGCATAGTTGTTGAGAAATTTGGTTTCGCGTGGAAAAAAGTAACGAAAAAACGAATCTTCAAAAAAACGCCTTAGGAAACTGTTTGTTGCCTTCAAAACTATTGTTCCAAATGATTTAAATGAGACATAACTTTGTTTTTAGTTAATGCATATGCAAGAATAAAATAGTTTTGGATCCTTTGTAAAACATTCTTCCAAATAAATGTATAAAACCATTTTCGACAATTTTCGAAAAAATCGTCAACTGAACGTAGTCAGTTGCGTTAAATTGAGTTTGAGCAGGAGAGCAAGTAAATAATTTGATGGGGCCTGCGATGCTCCCCGGATTCCCAAATCCACATACGCCTCTTTGAGCTTCTAAAACCTACATGCAACTCCCTTAGCTTCTAAAACCCGCAAGAAACTCTCCTCAGCTAAAAAAATCTGCATTTCATTTCCTTTGCTTAGAGATGTAAAGAGTTTGATTTTACACGGGCCTGGGAGAAAGACGCTTCCCAGACATTTAAAAATCTGCATGCGACTCTTTGAGCTCTCAAAATCTATATGTGACTCCGTGAGCTACCAAAATTTTCAAGCGACTCTTTGAGCTCTCAAAATCTGCATGCAACTCCCACCTACTACCAGATTCGTATGTGACTACTTTAGCTTCTAAAATCTGTACGAGACTCCTTGAGTTTCCAAAACCTGCATGCGACTACCTGTGCTTCCAAAACCTACATGCGACTTCTCTATCTTCTCTATCTCCCCTCTCTTAGCTTTAAAATTCACGTGTAATCCCCTTATCGTCCAGGAGCTACATCTGACTCCCTGCATGACTCCAAAACCTGCATGAGATTTTTTGAGCTTCTAAAATTTGCAAGCTACTTCCTTAGCTTCCAAGATCTACATGTGATTCCCTGACCTTCCATAATCTGCATATGACTTCTTGAGCTTCCGAAATTCCTCGAAGCCTTCCTTAAGCTCTTAGTCTTATTAACCTCTTTAGGATCACGGACGAAATATTTCATCCATACGCCAGTGGAACAAAAATTCAATCTAGTTCTCTGTGTTTTCTTTCCTCTCTCTCCTCACCATCGTAAAGATTTATTGTAGCCCATGAACAGAGAGAAGTTGCTTTTTTTTCCTCCCCGTTTTTTCTATACTCTTGTTAGTGATGTTTTCCTCCATTTCCCCCCACACACAATGTATTTTTCTAGTTTTTCATGTTATAGCAAAAAAAAGACCTGTAGGGTGAGGGTGAAAAGAGAAATCTACTGTATATTCTGTTATCGACATATCTTATTATACTGTTTTTCCTTTTCTATTTTTTTCTTCGTTTTTCCCCTTAATTCCTTTCCTCTCCCTTTTCCTAACGAGCGGTTAGATTAGGAAAGGTCACCAGATTTATCGCTGATTCGTCAAATAGTGATAATCCAAATTTGTTGCCAAAAGCCTGTACGTGAAGGGATTAAGGAAACTGTTAATTTTCTCGGTCCTCCTCCTAGAAACTACGGAACCTGTCTAGACAGGCGCGCTTCAATGTTTGACAGCCTCTGGTATAGATAAATATATATTTAAATGAATGGATTCCTTGACATTTTTAGTGCCATCAGATATGCAACAAAAAATATTATATGACATTTATTGTTTTTCCCTTATAGTTCGGAATGAGGAAAAATGCTTTGGAGTCGGACAGAAGTCACGACATCTTAAATCTCCACATATTTATGAGAAGATATCTCGTGATGTTGCTCGAGTTTTGGATGAGTATGGAAATTAGGTATATTTTTACTCCTGTACATTTATTTTAATCCTCACATATACGTTTTATATACCAAAGGTGTTGCAAATTGCATTTATCACGCAAACGTCATATTCTTTGTATTTAATAGTGTAATATTATATTTTTACGTACACTTTTGTGTCATTTTGAGCACGTTTGGATACTTTGGAATATAAGAATCCCTAGTAATCTTACCGCAGATAAAAGTGACCAGATGTCTGGCGTCTTGTCCGAATTTTTGAGTTCTCTCGGAAGAATACAATATAATGAATGGAAAAGGCAATCGCGAAACGTCAGCATTTGCTGGAAATTGTTGATGTTCAGCCAGAACTCACTAGATGTCTTTAATGCATGTAATATGGGACAATGCAATGGCATTTGGCTGAGTAATGTGATGGATTCGCATGTAGGAATCACTTGTTCGATCCATCAGCTTCACAATGGTGGTTAGTCGCAGTTCCCTTAAAGAGGTTTCTCAGCTTTTCAAAATCCACACACATTCTCTTTACAAAAGTCACACCAATGTGAGAAATTTTAAATGGAAAATTATGCAGAATTGATATTTCATCTTATCTTATGTGTATTGACAGGGCCTGTTTCTCCCATGGGCATACGGGACCTGTGTCCATGGCAAGCTGCCTTTTATACTACGCTTCTACCTCAACACTATATATACAAGCGGCCCCGAAAATTCATATTTTCCCAGGGCCCGAACTTATGAAGAACAGGCCTTGCAAGGTATGGAGGACCATAAAAATGGTCGATATCGTGTTTTCATGAGCTTATATAGGTCACAAAATAATGAAACACATCCACAATTCCTCGAAATAGCAAGAAATGAACCAAATAAAAACGTAAGACACTGCATAGATTCAGATGTTCCGGACTTTACCAAGAAACTGGGCTGGAAGAGATCTCGGTAACCGGATAAGCCCAGTGGCAAAGTTCTGGCTTCCATTCATTCATGCATAGATTAAGAGAAGTTATAGAAATCACCCCGAAAAGATTATAATTTCCAAGGAATGAGAAACGAAGATACGATGCCGATGGTTTCTGTTTTTGGGATTTAGGGGGACCTTAGACTGAATATAAAACGTCTACTGGCCTGCTAAGTCCCAAGGACAGGACCCAATATTCACCGTGTGGAAGAAAACTTGGATACGCCATGGATATTCGAACAAATATATTTAATTATACGGTATAATAAATGTGAATTAAGACCCAATATCATGGCAAATATTTCTGTTTCCAGAATGCCAAACCAGGAATAAATTACAAATACATTATGAGTCATCAAATAAAAAGGTAATGATGACTTCGGAAAAATATGCAAAAGCGAATGTGCTGTTTTGTACTGTGCAATAAATGTGTGTTATAGAAAGAAGATGGGTATATCTTCGTGTATTGTGTCAGAACGTTGCTTCTCGGACTTTCGTGCAGGTGCGTAACCATCTTCATTCTGACCACAGCGTCTGATTTGAACGCGCGTATTTTTTTCTGTGTTCGGAAAATTCACAGACAAAAAAGTGATATAATGAGTGAGAAGATGAGCAAGTGAGTAAGTGAATTCATGAGCAGTTGAAGAAAATGAGCGGGTGTGTGAGTCACTCATGCTTTCACTCACTGGTTCGGTCACTCATCACTGGGTTACCATCAACTCACTTGGCCACTCATACGGTCACTGGCTCGCTCAGTCACTCAATTATTCCCTGATTCACTTGATCACTCACTCTAACTGTCACCCATTCAATCGCTCACTCATTTCGAAACTCACCCACTCACTCGACAACTCATACGGTTACTCACTCGATAGCTCATACGATTACTCAGAAGATAACTCATATGGTTACTCACTCATATACGAGGGGTAATGAGCGATAGTAAGTCACGCGCTCACTCATATGGTCATTCACTCACTAGCTTATTCCGTAGCTCATTCACCAACTCATTCGGACGCTCCTCGCTTATACTTTCACTCACTTCCTCAATTACTCAGCCACTCGCTCATTGGTGACGAACTGTTGTCGGTGAGTTTTCCGAGCGGTGATTTTTCCTATCGGTAAATTTCGTGGCAGTGAATTCATCGAAAATGCCTTTTTTTTCCGCCGAACAACGGGAAGTCAAGATTTAGTAACCAGTCCAAATGGGATCCCCGAACAGCGCAACAGTCGTTGTTTGTGTGAAAACGCGTAAAGAATCCGTGGCTTTTTGACGTGAATACGTCTTTCAAGTCATCTGGCGATAGTGGGTACATTCACTAAAAATTGCGTAACGAAATAATTTGAACGCTCGTGTCTCAGGAAGTTTTCGGAATATATCTGTGTTTTTTATGTCTGCGGGTATATTTCGTGGAGAAAATCCAATGATACTGCTCTGGCTTCAACACCTCTTCCGGTCTGGGCTCCAGGCTCACGGCCCCGCTTTCGTAACGAAATTGTTTTAAGCTATAACTCGAGAAGTTCGTAATGCAAATGAAAGGCAACGATGTCGTCTTTTATAGGCATTTTTTAAGGCAAATCCAATGGCTTATGGCAAATTAAGGCAAATAAGATCAATTCAAGGCAAAAATCCACTTTGGTTTTAATATCTCTTCGTGTGTGGGCTCGCAGCGTGCTTTCGAAATGAAATTAATTTACGCTATATCTTGAATATAGTTCGCAGTACAAATGAAAGCCAATTGAGCCAATGGTATCTTCCTATAAACATTATCAAGACAAATCCACTCTGGCTTTAATTTCTCTTCCGGTCTGGGCTCTAGGCTCGCGGCCCAGCTATCGTAACGAAATTGTTTTACGCTATATATCTCGAGAGGTTCGTATCGCAAATGAAAGCCAATGATGCATGGGCGGAGATACGGGGAGGGGGGGGGGCCCAGCGTCAAAGGTGGAGTCGACTAATCTAATGTATATATGTATATATGAGCTGACATCATCATCATCGTGCCCCTCCAGCAATAATGACCTTGCCCCCCCCCCCCAGACTTCCAAGTCAATTCCGCCTATGCAATAATGTCGTCTTATAGGCATTTTCAAGACAAATCCACTTTATCTTCAACACCTCTTCCGGTCTGGGCTCCAGGCTCGCGGTCCCGCTTTCGTAACGAAATTGTTTTACGCTAGATCTCGGGAGGTTCGCAGAGCAAATGAAAGCGAATGGTCTCAAAGGCGTTTTTAAGGCGAATCTAATGATATCGCTTTGGTTTTAAAATCTCTTCACGTCTGTGCTCCAGCTTGTGGCACCGCTTTCGTAACGAAATTGTTTTACGCTATATCTCGAGAGGTTCGTATCGCAAATGAAAGCCAATGATGTCGTCTAATAGGCATTTTTTAAGGCAAATCCAATGGCTCAGAGCAAATATAAGGCCAATTCAAGGCAAAAATCCACTCTAGTTTTAATATCTCTTCGTGTGTGGGCTCCAGGCTCGCAGCGCGCTTTCGTAATGAAATTAATTCACGCTATATCTCGAATAGTTTACAATACAAATGAAAACCAATTAAACCAATGGTGTCTTCTTATAAACATTTTCAAGAGAAATCCACTCTGGCTTTAATTTCTCTTCCGATCTGGGCTTCAGGCTCGCTGGGCCAGCTTTCGTTACGAAATTGTTTTGCGCTGTACCTCAAGAAGTTCGCAACGCAAATAGACGACATTGGTATCATATGTTAGCTATAACAGAGACAATACGATGATGCCAATTTTATTAAATCAATACCTACCACACGAATCAGGAAACAAGGAACATATTTACGTTGAAATTCGCGGCCGTGTCTATGACACAGCCTACCCCAATTTTTTTCCCCCTTGTTATTTGCGCTCATCGTCGCTTTCTTATGTAAAATGCCATTGGCTACGTAGGCCTGAAATCGATTCAACCATGGTGAAGACAGCCATTTTTTGAGTACATTGTTGTCTTCGACCCAAAAGAGTTCAGAATAGACTCTGAACTACACGTACTTTCCTAATTAGGCCATTAAAGTGCAGGAAACGTAGCACGTGCAACTAAATTTTATAAATAGATAGGAACGAAGACACCCGATGTAATCTCTTTCTCTAACTGCGGCCATAAATGCTTTGAAATTTCTAACTAATCAACATTTCAAATGAGATAACTTCCAATGTTCCATGACGACTATGTGTCATCATTCTTGTTCATGCTTATGAACACGTTTCATTGTTAGTTATTGCAACTGCTACTGTTTCTTAAATATCTGCGTGTGATCAGAGGTGGCATCATTAGTCCGAATGAAGGAGATTATAATGTAAGGTTATTGTCGCGAAAGGGCTGTCTCCAAGTTCACTGGGCTTCGACTAATTACAATCATACAACACGCAAAAGAATCAGACTCACTTTATAGACTTCTCATTGAAGAAAATGAGGTAAGTATGAACCGTATTTTAGCAGTTATTGCATTCTACGCAACTGTCTGTAATGGCCATTGAAACTCAAATTCATTTATTGCATTGGCCATTCGGCTTTTTGCATGGTCAGAATGAAATATAATTCAATACAAAGATCCAAAAAAGTTCGATATAAAAAAATAAAAAAATCCACGCATTCAATATATATATATAAACTGAAGAGCCAAAAAAACTGGTACAGGCATGCGTACGCAAATAAAGAGATATGGAACCAATCAGAGTACGGCGCTGCGGTCGGCAACGCCTGTATAACACAACAAGTGTCGGTTAGATCGGTTACTGCTGCTACAATGGCAGGTTATCGAGATTTAAGTGAGTTTGAACGTGGTGTTATAGTCGGCGCACGAGAAATGGGACATAGCATCTCCGAGGTAGCGATGAAATTCCGATTTTCACGTACGACCATTTCACGAGTGTGCCGTGAATATCGGGAATCCGGTAAAAAATTAAATTGACGACATCGCTGCGGCCGGAAAAAGATCATGCAAGAACGGGACCAACGACGACTGACGAGAATCATTAAACGTGACAGGCGTGCAACCCTTCCGCCAATTCCTGCAGATTTCAATGCTGGGCCATCAACAAGTGTCAGCGTGCGAACCATTCAACGAAACATCATCGATATGGGCTTTCGGAGCCGAAGGCCCACTCGTGTACCCTTGATGACTGCACGACACAAAGCTTCACGCCTCGCCTGGGCCCGACAACACCGACATCGGACTGTTGAGGACTGGAAACACGTTGCCTGGTCTGACGAGTCTCGGTTCCAATTGCTTCGAGCTGATGGACGTGTATGGGTATGGAAACAATCTCATGAATCCATCGACCCTACATCTCAACAGGGAACTGTTCAAGCTGGTGGAGGCTCTGTGATGGTATGGGGCGTGTGCAGTTGGCGTGATATGGGACCCCTGATACGTCTAGATATGACTCTGACAGGTGACTGGTACGTAAGCATCCTGTCTGATCACCTGCACCCATTCATGTCCCATTCATGCATTCCGACGGACTTGGACAATTTCAGCAGGACAATGCGACACCCCACACGTCCAGAATTGCTACAAAGTGGCTCCAGGAACACTCTTCTGACGTTAGACACTTCCGCTGGCCATCTAAATCCCCAGACATGAACATTATTGAACATATCTGGGATGCCTTGCAACGTTTTTGGCTCTTCAGTGTATATACGATAAATGTTATTAATTAGTTATTATGAATACTTACCAATCGTCTTAGTAAGTGTGATAAATTTATCACTTTTACCGGCGAGTATACATGATACATAATCGTTGTTGATAAATTTGATAAATACCAAAAAAATAACCATTTTTACCTGAGATTATGCATAGTACCCAAGTGTTTGGTAAACTTGATACAAACTGAAAACATAATCACTTTTACCGGTGATTATGCATAACACCCAAGCGCCGTTGGTGAATTTGATAAATACAAAGAAAAATTATCACTTTTAGTGTAGAATATGCATAATACCCTTTTGCGATTGGTGAATTTGATAAATATGAAAAAAAAATTCCAAATGAGTTTAGTATGTGTGATGAATGTAGTCGGATCTCTCTCTCCCGATACGATGATAACAAATTTTACGATCGTATCCCGATATTGCTCCTATGTAAATACATTATCTGGGAGCAATAGAAAAGTGTTCGTTAAAACGAGATTTTCGTTATAACGGTATTCGTTAAAACGGGATTCGACTGTAGCACTCCCGTGATCTGCGGTATGAAAGATTTTACTACATTTGGACTGCAGCACTCACTTAGGTAAGAAAAAAATCCAGTACCATTTATAGTTTTTCGTAAAGGCGATTACCACTTGTATTTTTTCATTGTTACCGGGACTGACTTTTTTTGCTGTGATCTAAGGTAGCCCAGCCTCGGTGTAACCGTTGATCATCCATTTCCAGGATCCGCGACCAGACTTATTTACGCTTATGAACATGCTTTCATTGTTAGTTGGGATATGTTTACATTGGAAGAACGCAGGTGTTGGTGGGGAGACATAATCGATATATTCAAAATTTTGAATGGGGGTGAATACCATGAACTATTAATACGCCGTCGATCGACTGCTTCGACAACGGACCGGCAGTATTGATTCGTAATTCTAGGCTGTAGTGTCGCAGGGAATTTTTCACTGATAGGGTTGTGAATAAATGGAATAGCTTACCTCCGGGGGTCGTGAATTATAATACAATTACACGTTTAAAAAGAAATACGATAAACATACTGGGGTAAATCTATTCATACTTAGAATAAGACAACTATAAATATCTTTAATTAGCAGTGTATTTTGTCACGTATGTATAGTTTTTAGCTTCTATAATTGCACTTTTAATGGGGTTGCTGTATTTTAAATGTATATGACATTCTTATTTGTTATGGGCATCTTTTTCTTTTCAGCCACCTCGTTGGGCATTTTGCTGTTGTGGCCTTGTATTTGTATTTATTAAGTAATTTGTATTTATTAAGTAATTTGTATTTATTAAGTAATTTGTATTTATTAAGTAATTTGTATTTATTAAGTAATTTGTATTTATTATGTAATTTGTATTTATTAAGTAATTTGCGTATATTTATTACAGTATTACTAAATGTATGTATATTTAGTAATGTGTATTTATTAGTTACTGTGCTATTGCTACTGTTTCTCAGCAAATATCAGCATGTGATCGAAGGTGGCATCATTAGTCCGAATGAAGGAGATTATAATGTAAGGTTATTGTCGCGAGAGGGCTGTCTTCAAGCTCACTGGGCTTCGACTAATTACAATTATACAACACGCAAAAGAATCAGACACACTTTGCAGGCTTTCCAATGAGAAGAGGAAAAAGGAGGTAAGAATGAACTGTATTTTAGCAGTTGTTACATTGTACGCAACTGTCTGTATAAGAATTGGCCATTCAAAAAAGAAGAGTAAGTAGTAAAAAGAAAAAATACAATAATAATAATAATAACCATTACTAACGTGATTTCTAACGCGAATCCGTATCATTAGTGAGCAGGGTTAATGGTTTTTTGCCTTTCACACCCCAAAAGGAACCAATGGCAGAAGCTGATGTTGGTGGAAAAGAGAGAAAAAAAAAATTTCAGCCAGACGATTCGGTCGTCAATGGACAAGAAGAAGAGAAGAAAAAAAATTACCTCATCTGCAAAGTTGTTAAAAACGCATTTTGTCGGCAGCCATGATGCAATGGCAAAATGTTAAGGACCCCGTCGACGTGCACCCTTGGAATAGATTGCGCGCTTGTGCTTCCTTTCTTTTTCTCTCTCTCTCTCTCGGCCTACCTGAGAGAACGTGTGCTCGTTGGCCCTACAGCGAAGACTTTTTCATACCGGATCGTGCATCGTCTTTGGTGGCATAATCAGTGGCCTGAATAGGTGTTAATTGCCCGGAATAGCACGATTACTATTCCGGATTGAAATAACACATCCACATTCACACGGCTGTGTTGTATATAACTTCACTGTGCGTATGAATCTCTCTCTCTCTCTCTCTCTCTCTCTCAGTGCCGTCTTAAGGCATGGGGCCCACCCGGGCATGACCCGGGGGCCTCAAACGAAGTGGGGCCTCCCAAAAATGAGATCTGATTGAAATTTTCGAGAATTTGTTAGGTAGGGCCTCGGAAAAATCAATTGGCCCGGGGGCCCATGATGCTCTTAAGACGGCCCTGCTCTCTCTCTCTCTTGAGAAAATGTGTGACAGTGTGCATTCGTATATCTCTTTTTTTTTGTAACTCTATGATTCTCAATCTTCCGGTCCTGGGATATTCTAATGGGATTTTGAAAGGAAATCAAGTGGAAAAGGGGGCACAGAGAGAGCTGTAAGATATGATGAAAAGAAGAGTGTGACTACTCGTAGAATCATGCAGAACTGCCCATAGAACGAGGTCATCTTAACGTGTAGGCTCATGCGGACATGATCAGGAAGCCTCGTGTCCAAGGGGCATAATCGGGTACAGAACAGACCCGAGCACTACTAGGCTCTTTCACTGGCGTCCGAGTGACGTGGTGGTAAGATGCTCGTCTACCACCGTAAAGGTTTCTGTTCGAACCCAAGCGAGGATATATAGGTAAAATATTTCCCCTAATGAACTTGAGGCGACCACCATTATGTGGGCGACAGCGCCTTCATTTCCAGCCCATCTCATTAATGGCAATAAATTGCAATATAGCAATATGGCCAGAGTTGGTGTTTGGTGAAGAAGTAGGCTATGACACATGAAATTTTAGCTCACTGCCCTGGAGAGCTTGCCGAAAAAAATTCTGAGTTACAAGGGGAAAAAGCTTGCCCCCCCCCCTCCTCCTCAATTTTAGGGCTAGAGAAAATATGCATTTGAATACTCGATTCATATTAAATAAGCAGATACAGGCTCTCTTCGAACGAGGGAGCGTTGTTTCACCTTATATCCGGGTATAATAAATATTTTTTTGAAGAAATTGGCCCTATTCGCTGCCACCCCCAGTTGCATCCACTTATGTCATAATGAGTACTGGTACTAGAAATTTCGAAAGTGAGTATGTACACGTGTATATAAGCTGTTGCTTATAGCTAAGTACGGAGCTCCATAATATTACCTTAGCCAGGGGTATAAGTAGATGGTTCTTCGAACGGGAAAGTGCTATCACCCAGGGTGTGTACAATGAACTAGGGGGTGATAGTCCAACTTAACATCATCACCCTGTATCCATCTATATATTTTTTGCTTAATGGGAGTGATTGTTTTTTTCGCTCCATCCCCCCCCCCCCTGCTCTTTCATCCGCCTTTGCCCGGGAGCTTATGAATTTGAAACGGCCCTGCATAGAACACCGAGAAGAGAGAGAAGCTAACTACATTCTAGGATAAAATATAGGGGCCAGCAGAAGAAAATATGGTCTATAGGAAGTCGCAGACGAAAAAGGGAGAAACGTTTTAGTCCATATTCAGGGCCGGGTTTCCGCATCGGCAAAGGGTGCGTTTGCCGAGATCCCCGTGATTTTACATAATCACAAAAAGTTTGAACAACATATATTCTTTGACTAACAAAGCATTTGTGTCCTTGGTCGCAGGGGCTCCATAATTTCTGCTTTGCCCGGGACTCTTTTCGTATCAAAATCCGGCCCCGTCCATATTCTTCCAAACTTATGTATTATCACATTCTCCGCCAACTCTTACTAAGATAACCCATATAATCTCATATCGTATCTGTATATGTAGCTTGTACCACCCCCTGATCCGTTCCATCGCCCCACAATCGGTTGAATGCTCGGATCTCTCTGCCCTGGGAGACGGGACACCATTTTTCTTACATGATAAATTTTCTACAGAGGAGCCCTCAATATCATTGAATATCTGAATTCAGTTCACCGAATGGGAATCAAATCTCCAGAAAGTCGTCACTCATGTTCCCAGGGCCTGTTTCTCGCATGACCAAACGAGGCACGTGCTTAAGGGCCATAAATTTCCGGGGACCCCGAACTTACCATACCCATTCGATATAATTTAATTTCTTTCAGAAATATCAACAAATGTATTCAATTTTTGACGTGCACGGGACCCTCCATGGCCCTCTCCGCTTCTTCGCACCCCAGAGAGGACCTCCCTTTCCCCCTACCCCTGTTTGCTCAGAGCCCGTACTTATGAGGAACACGCCCTGAATGTTCGACGTTCTCGTACTGATAAGCAAATATTTCTCAATGGTATCGCACTGGTATCACACATTTTCTCAAGAGAAAGAAGCAGATAGGCATCATTTCTGGGAGTTATGTCTTCACTTTCCACCAGGCATAATGTGCCGTCACAAAAAACACGAAAAAATGGCTGCAAAATATCTTCATGCATGATTACAATTTTATACACATTTTTTTTCTCTCCTTTCCTTTCGTAAGGAAATATATTACGACTCAAATATGGCTGGAATAAAAAGAAAACGAACAAAACTGGTTACAGAGTATCGGTGCGATACACACCGCACGGCGTCAGATGAGAGACCGGCATGTATTATATTTTATGTATACGTGATATGAAAACGAATCTCTTCGAAGCCTATAATTTTGTCCAGGCTGGTGGGAATCGCCGTTTATTTTCTTATCAGATTTGATAAAGCACCGGCTGATGCTTTTGGAATAAGAGTCGAGTCGCGAACCGGGACGACGAACCATTCGTCGCATTGAGCATGCGCGTTTACTAGAAAGCTCTATCACCTGAGACGAACCTTCTTTTTTTTTTTGCCCCATGCTCCCCTTTGCGTCACATTTCGCGCTTGTGGCTCTTTCTATTCATTAAACTTAACCGCCTCACCGTCATTGACGAGATATCTCGCCTTCTTAGAACCCTTTTATTTTGGCAATGACAAGCGCAGATATATTGAAAAGCTGATTTCTCAGTGGTGGAGCACATTTTCTTATACCCTCCCCCCCTTCCCCTCAGTTTGCTCCAGCTGAAAATGGGAAGAAAGCCTACTTCATAAAAATAAAATATGTGTGATCTTACTGGGGTTTATTCATTTCTGCTATGAATATTTTGTTCCGTAAAATACGGAATGATCCAACGAAACTACACAATCAATGCTTCTTTTCACGTACCACCTTCTGCCCGCGGCTACCTCCCATGCTAGAGTTCAGCGAGCTTCCTTCTTGTGGGGGTTCTATGCAGATTCGACTCAACATCATGGATTCCTGGTTAAAGCGATGTTCTGGGGGCAGGGCTTTCACTAGCATATTTTTTGGGGGGGACATGGTTTTGCCTCCCTCCACCAATATAAATTTCAATAATTTTATTATGGTGTTTTTGTTCCTTCTTGAAATTTCCCCCGCCAGGGACACACCTTCTATAGCGAAAGCCTCCACCTGAAGCTCGTAACGTTACTGAAGTCGCCCATTTCACCTATAGTCATTGAATATACTGCAAAAGAAGGAAAGATTTCGCATACGTTGGCCTGATACATCCAATGGCTACAGGTGAAATGGACGATTTCAGTGACGTCAAAATTTCGCGCAGTGGCTTTCTGCTATAGAAGGTGTTGGCCTAGGGCAGTTGTTGTCCGGCCCTGTTCTGGGTCCCCCCCCCCCCCCACTTAGCATGAAATAACAGCTTCATGTAATGTATTATGTGTATGTAACATATTTACATACTTTCTCGCGTAAATCATAGTACAGATTCTCATCTTGCAAGTCTGGCAGTCACCCTGCCGTGATCTGCGGTATGAAAGATTTCACTACATTTGTACTGCAGCACTCACTTAAGTAAGAAAAGGGCGCGGTAGTCCAGGTCGATAAGATGCTCGCCTAAAGTACCAAAGGATGGTTAGAGGTGTCGCGAGTTCGATACCCGGTTCGTCTTTGTCAGAAAATTTTCCTGACACAGGGGGTACAACAAAAACGGCGACAAGACCGCAGGGGAAAAAAAAAAGCTACCGCAGGGAGTCCCCCATCGAGAGGTTAGCGCACCAACGCCTCGACGAGTATAAAAAACAAACCCGCCGTTCGGAATCGGCAATAAATTGTAGGTCCCTGTCTAATTAGCCGTCGTGTGCAGAAAATGACCGTGGTGCGCAAAAACTTCGTACGCATGAAGATCCTAAGTCATGCCCGGATGGGTCCTCGTGTTAAAATAGTCCAGGTTTCTATAAGCAGCTTCGCTGGATTCGGAAAGTTTTGGCATCCCTTCCCCCATCATGTTTCACTTAAAAGTGATCAGGCCCCTAGATGGTGAAAGTAGAGATATATTTTTCTCAAGCTGTCAAATCAAGAGACTTTTTGGATAACATACCGACGTGACATTCGGAAAGGGCAATTGATGTGCTATGGGCCGAGAAAAACATGTACAGTCAACCCTCGGTTTACATATAATTCGGTTTGCAAACAACAAAAACTGATTCGGTTTACGAATTTTTCTTGGTTTACGAACAAAATTATACCAAATGCGAAGGAACAATACAGAAATTGAGATTTCTATGCCCCACATGAAGATTTTTACTAAGTTCCTTTCTCCAAATGGCTCTTAAGCAGCTCAAAGATCAACATGTCTTATTTCAAACTTCCAGAAGGTTTACATTAAAGAAATGTTTCAGAGATGCTCTACATTGTAGAATATCTCTGAAAATTTTCTTTAATGGAATTGTGGAATTTTGGTCAGAGATTCTTGTAGAATCTACAAGAATCTCTGACCAAGAATTAACACTCACTGGACTGATGGTGGTGATCATTTTAAAGCTCTGCATCGCTCACCATTTTGGTTTTCAATAAAGCTTAGCAGCAAGTGACTTTACAGAACCATTAATTTGGTATAGAGAGCATTGTGGCCAGATTGCTTTGCAACCAGAAATTTCGAGGGTTTCCGCACTGAGATGAATGGACGAAATCAATGCGACTAGACATGGGTTCGGTTCCGCACTAGTATTAGAATACAGTGAAACCTCAGTTTGATATGCATACTTTTATTATAAAAGGGGAAATTTTTATTTGGCAGGAAAATAGGGATGACCGCATCTGAGAGGTGTCCGTTAAAAGGGGTTTTACTGTACATCGAGTATCGTTGTAACAAGGTTTCACTTTATAAATCATGGTATCCCGTAAGGTTGGAATTGTTTCTCTCTAACGGAAAGTGTTTTCAGTATCAGTATGATGATTTCAGTTTGTTTTATGTTAGGCAATGGAGCAAAAATTTACACTAGAAATCCCAGGAACGAATAAATCCATTTTACATTGATTCGTATGGGAATCCATAGGAATTACCGAAATATGGGAAATTATTTGTTGCATATTTCGGTTTGCGAACAATTTGGTTTACGAATGGACTTCAAGAACAAATAAGTTCTTGAGTCCGTAAACCGAGGGTTGGCTGTATCTCTACACCTAATCGCCACTTTTTGGAGGCTATTTGCTGAAGCTAAGAGAGGCTGCAATGGCTCTACTCAGCGAGTAAAGCTATTGAGCGTGCTATAAGGAAAGGGAAGCCATGTCTCTGTGGTATGATAGTGTCAGTGAGGTTTTTCCCCCGAACTCTTCTTTCCGAAGGTCACCTTGTCATAATATGCAGAAAGTTTTCTTGATTTAATATTATAGGAATATACAGGTTTGGGCGAGAAGTCCTTGAGGCATTTTGTAAATCAATTTAAAAAATCGAAATTTTACACACAGAAAGTATCACAAAAAAAAAATCCAAATAACAAATTGCCACGCATGTGGTTTCATAATAATTCATGTTTATTACGATTTGCGATGCATAATACTCATGACTGTAACAAATGAGCTTCATTTCTCCTTGTGAAGACACGTGTGTTAAAGTGTTAAAGTTTACTCCTCCCGTGTAACGAACTTCGAGAAACTGGATCACGTGTGAAATTTTATGCATGGTTTAATATATATATATATTTTTCTTTTTGATGCAGCGTCATCTGTGAGAGAAATTTTTCAATTTATTAAAAAAATAGCTTTATATACGCCATAATAAGTACTTCAATGCAAATTGCACCTTTTTATTTGTTGATTTTTACTATTTTTTTAAAATGCATTAAAGACTTTCATAAACTAAGTATAATAATTTTTTGCATTACTTCTTAATATGAAACTATTGCATTTTTTTATGTGCATAATCCGCATTTATGTTGATTAAACAACAAGTACACATACAGGTACAAGGAGTTATAATCAACCCAGTCATTCACAATAAATATTTGGGGTTGATAATGGACAAGAGAGTCAGTTTCTCCCGGCAGTGTGTTGATGCCATCCGTAGGGCGACCGTGGCCTCGGTCATGCTCAACAGACTAAGCCACAGGCACTCAAGTCTTTCAATTCGAAATAAAATTATTCTGTATAAGATGGCAATTAGACCGATTCTTCTGTATGCTGCGCCTGTCTGGTTGGTCTCGAAGAAAATGAATATCATCACTCTGGAGAGATTTCAGAACAAGACTCTGAGGAGATACACCGGACTACCTTGGTACGTTAGAAACGTTAATATCAGACGTGATTCCGGAGTGGCTGATGTAACGTCATATGCAAGGAAACTGGCAAAGAACTTGTTTGATAAATTGAACGATTCTGAATTTCCACACCTTGCGGAGATTTCATCATACGACAGTAGACACAAAGCACGATTAAAAAGACCAAAAAATTTTCTACACATGCCTCGACCTGTGTTGCCAGGTCTATGAACATTTGAAAACTTTTGAAAGAAAAAAAAAACCCCTTGGGTCTCAGGTGAACCTACGTCTTCACCCACCTTATTAGAATCTAACTATCATTGCAAAGCGCACTACTGCACAGGAATTGGCAGAGTATGGATGAAGGGGGTTTGATGGATTATAACTATCCATTGGAACCCCGTTTCACCAATTACGGTTTACAGTTTTCGGTTGATTAAACAACTTTACTGTAACATCTTTACTGTAAATTATGCCAATTTCCAAACATTTGGAAATATGATTTAGTGAAGACCTGGAAAGCAGGCCAAGATCTGCGAAACCCACAAAATTGGCGTCCAATCTCCCTGCTCAGCCAGCACCATCCATAGCAGAAGGCCTCCGCGCAAAGCTCGTGACATCGCTTTTCTTTCTTTCAAACCGGCCACAACTCAGGCCATCTATGGGTGATTTACTACCTAGTGAGTTGTGCCGAGGTTTAGCACTCTGAGTGTGTATGTAGTGTTGTGTTTAATTTTTCAGTGCCGCCATCTGTATTTCAGAAGTGAGTGATGTGTTATGATTAAATTACATTTGTACTGTTTGTAGGTCTGTTGTTCTCTGTGGGGAAACCTTTTAAAGGGGAGATTTGCTCGCATTCGCGCCTTGAAGTTGGGAACCACAGAAAACTAACTTCAGCCGACTACCATTGTGGCGACGGTGGGGTTCAAACCCGGGACCTCGGGATGCGAGTCCGTCACAATGACCACTCGATCACTACTGCGGCTCGTGACATCACTGAAGAAGGTCATATCACCTATAGCCATTGGATATAGCAGGCCAACGCATGCGACATCTTTACCCTTTTTTGTAGTATATCCAATGGCTATAGGTGAGACGACCTTCTTCAGTGACGTCAAGATCGAGGCGCAAATGCGAGCCGATCTCCCCGTTAACAAGTCTCGCCGAAGAGAGCAACAGGCCTACACAACGTTATAATTATTCATTCATTACACTTCACGCTCTATGAGTTGAGGAAAAAACTCATCGTTTAAACCATTGATTGCAGATGGCAGCACTACACATAACAAGCATTACATAGAAACAAACTTACGGAAGATTCACTATACGTACACTCACATTCCAACATATACCAATTCGTTAGAGGTTCCGCAGAGGAATATGGACGAGGTGCATGTGTCTGGTGTAGTAGTAGTAGTAGTGACGTCAAGAGCTTCGCGCGGAGGCCTTCCGCTACAGATGGTGTTGGCTCAGCTCTCTTGGAAAGCTTTTTGAAAGGATTGGGGAAATTCGCCTGGTTAATGTCATTGAAGAAAGAAATATTATTGGAGATGAACAACACGGCTTCCGGAAAACAACAACCCCAATTCTAAGGGTTGTTGAACGCCTACCAACAGCCAGAATTTACGAAGAGACTGCAGCAATCGTGTACTTTGACATGGCAAAAAATCTTTTCACAAAATTTGGCATTGGTGATTTGATGTATAAGTTCATTTGCCCAAACTTACCATTCTGCATTATTAAATTTGTCAAACAATGCCTTGACTCGCGTATTTTTCGAGTCCGGATAAGCGATACCACATCTAATGCTAGACCTATCAGGGGCCTCCATTTCTCAGGGCAGTGTCCTTAGCTCTCCCTGTCTCATAATTTGTACACGCATGATTTCCCAGTGGCACCAAAAGAAATTACCGCCACTTTTTTTATGCTGATGATAGTGACATAGTTCGTACAGATAAAAAAGGCAAAGAAAGCCTTATCAAATCTTTAAGAGATGGGGTCCAAAAACTTGAAGAGTGGTGTTTTCGAAGTCGTGCCCAATTGACAACGATAGAAAAACTCTTTTCAAGTGGGAAAATAGAAAAATTGAGCTTCCCCCAGATGTATTTATAAACGTGCAAGGAAACATTGTTCATCCATCTGATACATGTAAATACCTAGGTGCAATTTTCGTTTGATAACTAAAAAAGCCAAACAAACCAGAGGGGGCCCTTAGCAAAATTTGCAGGTGCTATACGTCCCTCTTTCTATCAACAACAATCTCATTTTGCATAAATTTATCTTACGTCTTACATTATCTTACGCAGCTCTTGCCTGGATGTATGCTAGAAATCGTAATATTATTGCTCTTGAACGTTTCCAAAACGTAACACTCCGAAGTTTTACCACAGCACCCCCCCCCCTCTTGTGGTTCATTAGAAATAGGCATATACGCAGAGATACCGAGATTGAAACAATCATGGATTATGCCAAAAGGCTCTCCAGAAACTGATATGGGGTCATTCAAGTATTACGTCAGCATCGGGGGGGAGGGGGTTTCGGTTTTGCTGACTTTTGATGACAAGGGGGGAGGGGGGGTTTTGAAGGTTGCTTACGTCATCAACTACCCTTTTTGGAAGATATGAAATATTCCAAGCTGCTGACGAAATTTTGCTTACAATGGGGGGGGGGGGGGGGGGGGTCAGTGTTTTGCTGACTTTTGCTGACGGTGGGGGGGAAGGTCAAAAATGGCTGCTTACGTAATACTTGAATGGCCCCTATGATTCTCTACATAACTCTGACTATGAGAGAGAACGTCTTCGTTAAATCTCCAATTATAATAGCACTGACACTTTTAGACTTGGAAAGGCCCAAAAATTTTCTCGAGATGTCCAGACCCAATATTCCGGGTCTCTGACACATACTTGTATTACACGGCTAACTTCTCCCTTCTGGTCCTGTCAGAATTAAAACACTGCGTATGTCATTGTAAATACTTCATGACTTACACATATTATATGCTCTATTTTAATCTCAAATTGAGTATTATTAACCATTATTATTTTTGTCTACATTATCATATAGCATTAGCATGACACCACTATTGACATGTTACATCTCCAGCATCTTACTCATCGTATGGTAACTCTATTTTCATTTATTCATATTACATCATATTATCACATTTAATTAGTTAGCATCAATTACCATCAAAATATATATGATATCCATCAGTTCCTATGGCGATGGCTGTTAACTCCCAGGGTAAAGATGTACTTCCAGCCACATTTCCAAATTTTTCACCATCTTAGAGATGGTGCGAGATGACTCTAAAATTGTCATATCATCCCTATTCTCTTATACCAATCATGGCACTTCAATGCACTGATGCATTTAATTGGCAGAGCGATCATGAAGGGGGCATGAGTCTCATCTACGGTAACCCGATATACGAGTGAAGGTTCAAGGATCGCCAAATTAATTTTTTAAAAAAATGGCTGAAAATCAGCTATTACAGTCCATAATGAAAAATCCTGATGCTTTTTTGAAACGAATAAAAATCCGCGGATTATACGCAGGAAAATACGATGATTCATGCTCAAACACAATAATGACTAGAACAAACAAAACCCCATGTGGGTCTACCATTCAACTCAATCGTGTAAGTCTTCACCAAACAATTCAGTGCTCCCTCCACATATTAAAAAAGAAACGGGACCGTAACATAATATTATAACGACTGACATTTATTACCAGTCCGCAATGACCGGTAACTTCATGGAAAATAATTCAGCAACTTCCTATATATACGTGTTTATCCATCCGTCGTACGTGGTGCTCACTATATTTTTTATTAGTCTCTTAAAATACCTAATCTCTACCCCACGTCTTCTAGTCATTAGTGTGTGTGTGCATTTGCTCTCTTATAATTATATTGATAAACATCTCTCTCTCTCTCTCTCTCCATATATGTACATATATCATTCAAGATTTCACATTGAGAAAGAAGATGAAGGAGAGGGAAAAGAAACATAAATGGATTTTTAAGCCTGAGTTATGGCCCAAGTTCGAAAACACGAGTCCATTAGCAACAGGTTAAGACGATCGGTACACACATCGTAGAGGTAAAATATTTTCTTAAGACTTTTCTGTTTGTCCGTTCAATTAAATTAGGATTATGGACCTTTCGCCTTTTTTTCGTGCTTTATTTGCAGCCTAGGAGAAGTTTCTGGAATTCGAGGCGAGTCGAAGAAATGGTTTAACTGGTGCGGAATTGGGATTTCTACTAGGCATTCTCCATGGCTTTTGATATGCAATGCCCTTGGAAATCCCAAATATGCCCAGCTTATATCGTCGTGGTGTACTCTTCCGCCGTATCAGCTACCATCAAGAGCTCTGGTATATCAGAAGGTATGCAGAACTGTAAAAGCAAAACCCGATACTTCTAGTTACTTTAATGTTTAAAATATATACGGGGTGTCCTATAATTTCGTAAATAAAGTTTAAAAGATTATAAAAATTAAAGGAATTGATATATTGTAATAATATTTTATCATGTATACATATTAATTATATTACTGAAGTTGCATTTTTAATTGGGTTGTTTTATTTTAGAAATATATGACATCCATATTTGTTATGAGCATCTTTTTCTCAGCCACCTCGTTGGGCATTTCGCCTGTTGTGGACTTAAAACAATGTAGTAGTTCAAAAATTTTTTGTCGTTGAATGGTGTTACAAATCGCTGGAAATATACTGAATATGCAAATGAGACTCATATAAAATGCATGTTGAACGATTAACAGCTCATTTCTGAATTTTCCTGTTACTGGCGCTTACATAAGGTTTTCATTGTGAGGTTGAGGTTGACATTGGTGGATACAGCACTATTGGTGAAGCTGTTTTACCTCAACCACAAATAGCTGACTGGAGCTTTACGAAAGCTCCAGAAACAGAAGAGATTTGTTGATTTCCGGTCCAATAACCTGTGACTTGCTTACATGCAGCTTTTTCTATACTTAAAAAATTCCCCTTAATTAAAATAACTTCATTAGCATTCAAATACAACAATTTCTTCAATATTTATGAGTTTTTAAACTATTTTCGTATTTACGGTACACTTTATATTTTACTTACAGTAGGAATTTATGAAATATTCTATCATTTAGAGCTTTTAGGGGAAAAGGGACTCGTTCACTACAGTAACTACAGCTTCTACGCTCTTCATGCCAAATACAGACCAAAACACAGTTTAATGCTCCTTCTATCACTTTTAGATAATTTAAGACACTGCTTAAGCCTTTTTAGGGAAATCCCACCCGACACCTGGCTTAAAATCAGCAAAACAGGTGTATCACATTTAAGAATATCAACCATAGCAAAGATTGAAACACGATGATGGCATTTAATGAATCAAATATTTATCAACCACACTTTCTCAAATGTATGGAAAATCAGATACATCAAAAAAGACAAGAAAAATCAATATTTCTCCTGCATCCATGTAAATATTAAATAACATCTAAAGATAATTATTATCGAATAATATATTTCCTTCCCCCCCCCCCTCCTTAAATTATCCACAAAATGATGTTCTAAGCTCTCTTTTCACTATTAATATCACTCCTTTAAAAATAAATAAATAATAATAACAGCGTCGTAAGATCGCCGGTGTAGTTCGCTGCTGCCGGTTGTTGTTGTTGTCAACATTCTTCGACATCGTCGACGGTCACACACACACACTCACAAAGAATATTCATAAATATTCACGAATGGTAATTTACTTTTTGAACTTGCAGCTCGTCTTCTCCTGTCAATTATTCATGTCGCATATTACTGTCAGATTCCAATCTTCTTTTCATTATTAAAAAAAAGATCGACTCCGATGTTGATGACCAGACATTGGCGATTTTCTCAGTTCCAGGGTTAATATCAACCTATCCCTCTGGTAGCTGATGATCTTAGCGATGGTGTGTGTTTTCCACCGTCCTCACCCTCTATCTCATCATTGGAATAACTCCGGTTCAGGTGCTTCATCTTGGACATGGAACGAGCATTTATCAAAAAAGCATACCTTCACTCTGGAAGCCTCTGGAACCTTTCTTTTTTTTTCCATCGGGTGTGGATACGTGTAATGTATAATTTTCTATTCGGAAAAAGTGAGAGATGTGCACTCCTTCTCTAGTGGGAAAGATGCGTCAAATAAGGTGAAAGGATCCTCACGGAAATCGCTGGTTGTTCAAGCTTTTTTTGACGAGCCACGAGAGAATAATCACGCTTTTAGGTTTTTTATATATATATACAGCTGGACAAGCTTCTTGACGTGATGTGGCAGCTTAAAGCTTGAATTTATTCGTTAAGCCGCAAGCTATATACGAGTATGAGATGAGAAAAATCCTCGAGATAGTCGTCGATTGCGGTATTAAAAAGAAAATGGGTGTGATGGAAAATGTGTAACTTGGTTGCTTGCTTGCTTGCTCATGACGATATTATCAATATTATCGATCGTTTCCTCTGGTCATATTACGGCGACACTTCTTTTTATTTCGATCGAAAAATGTGATCCGAAGATGACATCCTTCGTCTGGAGAACGTCACATTTTGTTGGACGTGTCTTGTAATCTCTCCGGACCGACTTCAGCTAATGGCTTTTATCATTACCGTGTGTACATGACAACATCAAAGCACTCCCTCCAGAAATTAACTTGTCGGATCATGATGCTATAGTCACAGGATGTCCTCCGTTTCTCCTACATTGGAGAAGGGAAGATAGTATATTCAAATCGGACATTGACTTCGGATTCTGTTTTTTTTGTTTAAGATAAAAGAATTTCTACAGGTTCGTTACCTTATTCGTCACGAACGTGTTTAATAGTGTCCGAAAGGGGATGGGAATTCCATGATTGAAATGAAAGTAAAATGTGAAAAATGATTATATACCCAGAAGAATTTAGCTGCGATATCTTCAAGCAGTCAAAGTTGCGAATTTATCTCACCAAAATTTAATCTAATCTATACAACCGAATATCACCGAAATTTAACCTATTTGAAGGAAAAAATTCCATGAAAAATCGAGATTTCGATGACCAAAATTCTTGTTTTTTGACCTTTTCTCATGCTGAAATATGACTAAAAACTGATGTGAAGATAGTCGTAAATATCGGAAAAATCAAAAATTTTAATCATCAATATCTCGGTGAATTTTTTCTTCGAATGATGAGGAGTTCATTTCTTTTAGTATATTTGTAAAAAAAATTGTATATTGTAATTTTTTTTGTGTTAAAAAGGACCCCACCTGAAAAAAGTATTTAATAAATTCACCACGATGCTCATTTTGCAAAACTGAAAATGACACAGCTCGATTTCTACCATTTTGTGCTCATAATTTTCCACATATTTTACGTTAAATTTCGAAAAAACTAATTCCTTCCGAATACTCTTCCTGAAAGATCCCATGTTTAGAAATGAAATAAAATTTTAACATTGTTGGCTGAAATTGCTAATCCCATGAAAATGAGTTGTAAAATTTGAAAAAAATAAGTCTCAAGACCTTTCATGGGCATACATATAAGACAGAAATGACTGAACTATTTTCCTCAAAATGGCTTCGACAATGATTTGTTATTTCTCAAATATTGCTCAAGGTTTAAGATAAAAACAATAACCAAGCACTTACAATTATATATACAGAGTTAATATGAAATTTCACCAATTTTTTTTAAAATCTGCATGCTTGTAAGTATTCTCGCAGCTTTCTCCATGCCGTCACAATAAAATACACGTCTCTCTGAAGAAAAAAAAGTCAGAACATTCTACACACTTCCATGGGCAGTTTATGAAATTTTAAAGTTAAAAACCGAGAAATTTTACAGCAAATCAGCCTTTTCCGAGGGTTCTTATTGAGAATATCTACAGCATAGTTTCCCAAACTTTTTGTTCGATCGCCCCCTTCTTCAGAAATTATTCTCTCTCCTCGCCCCCTAACTCAAGCGAACCCATAGGATCCTATGTTATGATCGTAGCTTCTATCGCCCCCTGGACCATTCCATCGCCCACTTTGGAAAGCACTAATCTGTAGTAAAAAAAATTCCATAAAAAATTAATTGCATTTCACCCAAAATTGCCAAAACACTTCTCACCTTCGTTTCAAGCGATTCGTCTGTATGGAATAACTTGTTGATGTCAAACCGAGCACAACTCCGGTCTATCGCCATGGGCCTTTCACTATCGATTGAGTTGTGCCGGAAGTGTGAGTATGTATACCTAACAGTCTGAGTGCGTATATAGTGTTCCGTGTGATTTTTTAGTGGTGCCATGTATATTACAAATTCTGAGTAAAGTGTGATGTTTGAATATTTGTACCGTAGTGGGCCTGTTGCTCTCTGTGGCGAGTCTTTTTAACAAGTAGACAGGCTCACATTCACGCCTCGAAGTTATAATACTCTGTAATGCCTTTTCCTCTGGTCATGGAGTTTACGCACCATAGCATAGAATCCGTAATTTACTGTTAGATGTCGCGAGTGAGACTCAACCACGACATCCTTGATGTACAGTAAACCTCGGGCAGCACCTGATATGTACCCAGGATGCCACGTAGAACTGAAGAACAAGAATCCTAGTACCAATTATATGAGAAAGGCCCCATATTTCTCAAGGTCTCATAGTTTTCGAGAAAAACGAAAAACCTAATTATAGGACATGAGAAACGTGTAAGTATTCAGTCTCATGTTGCTTACAAAAAATGGTGCTCAAAATGTCTACAGCACATATCGGTCGTGCATGTGAGCACTGTAAAAGATAGTTGAATGATCATTTCTGAATCGCGTCGTAAATGCTGACCATAAACTGACAGTACACGATACAAAAGTGAACGCAACTTGATGGCAAGAAGTGAACTTCTCAATAACAAATGGGAATCCTATAAACTTTTTCCTTCAATTAACCTAGTGAAATGAATTCCAGGGGAGTCACGTGTCATGATCATGTTAGTATTCAAATTGAATACCCATTTCAAATGTGGATGTTTACTAACAATTCTTTTTCGTAAAAATATTTAAAAAAGCGACATTACGACGATTTATTTATTTTCAAATAAAACGCGAAACAAATTTATGACGTCACATACGAATTTTACATGGGTTTCCGGTTCAATAGCGTAGCCCATTCATCATTATCACCAATTAATGTCAGTCTTAAATCTGTTTTTATGGTTCTATAAGAAGAGGAAATGATGTATCGTACCTCATTGTTCACTTCCTGGATCCCACTTGACAATAGTCCCAATGTCCTGCAACTGGGATCTTTCACGAGCCAGATTTTTCATAGGCCCCCCTCTACAAAGTGATTCTAAATTCATGGTACAAACTTCAAGAGGTGATTAAAGGCACCTAAACAAGCATTTTTTATTGCAGAATGTGTGGTTGAATCGCAATAGCAAAGGGGATAGAGGTTTATATATATATATATGAGCTCACACCAGCACTTCACTAAAAGAAAATGCCATATTTTTCCGGAGCATTTGCTGCGATATGCGCTATCAATCATTCGAGGGTGCAGGGGGTTGTAATGTGGTAGGCTTCTTCATGGTGCAGCCTCGGTAACACAAAATCTACCATAAGTCTTGTAACGCTTGTCACGACAAGGATCCAGAGAGAGACGACGAGGGCGATCACTTCTCCGAAGAGCCAAATAATATGGGGGAAAAATGCTATTCCCGTATTTTGAAGAGCAATGAAACGAACCTAGACAATAAACCGCTTCCCAACACATTTCTCTGGATCCGCGCCTGACTTGTCATCACCCTTGATGGTCCACGTACGAATAAGGAATCAAACTTTAGTTTTAAAAAAAAGTTTGGTTTTTTTTTTTATTGGTGCACATGTACCTTCGGTTTGGATTGGAGAGTTAGGTTTTTATTCGTGTGAAGACCATCAAGGTTCTTCTGCGCCAAACAATGACAAACGGTATAACGTCTTGTGGTAAATTTTGCGTTACCCAGGTTGAACCATGAGGAGGCCTACCGCATTACAACACCCCTGCATCCTCATGTGATTGATATCACATAGATCGTCAAATACGTCCGAAAATATATTTTCTTTTCGGGAAATGCTGTTGTGCTCTCCCAAAAATAACCTCTTTGTTTACTTTTGCGATTCGACTACACATTTTATGACCAAAAATGCTTGTTTAGGAGTCTTATATTACCTATACAAGTGTCCCATTAATTTAGAATCACCCTGTATAGCGAATTTATAGTGTGAAAAAAACTAAACGTATCATAATGCTACTGGGCCTCCACCCCCAACCTTGTAGGAGGCCATTGTTTTGATCTTACCAAGTCGACTATGACTATTCAACGTACGGCTGACATTTCATAAACAATGTTCCATGCAAACACTTTTCTTGCAACTTGGTAAAACATCATAAAATTTCCCATATTACTTGAAAACCACCGCTCATAGAGACACATTTGGCACATTTTTTATCCATTCCGAATGAGAGTACTTTCAGATCCATCTTAAAGGATAAGCCACAGGGATCCAGCCCGGACACCTCGCGATAACCATGTCTGATACTAATAATTTCTGCGAGGATATAAATCAGTTCCTTCAAGCTAGATAGAAGCCACAAAGTATCGATTCACCCAACTGCCCATGGCTGTCAAAACAACCCTGGATTCCTATTCTTCCGTGTTGTGTCCGCCATATTTCCATCATACAATTTCCACCTCAAAAACTCACCAAAAAAAATAAATCAAACCGAATAAAAAAAAAAACCACCTAAAACTACTCATTAACATGTTATATTAATGTAATATTATCTACAGAAAGGGGAAAAAAATCCATCTTATCTGTGATAACATTCCTATAAAATCACGCAGGCCACCCGGAAACCATCAAATAATCAAAAAATAACATGGTATTTAAATTCAATACAAAAGAAAGGAGGGAATAAAAATCAAAGCACCCCGTGAGACAGACAGTAGTGTCCTGCGACGGAGACGCCCTTGACAATAGCAAAATTATTTATTATCATTATTATTATTATTATTACATTTTTTTTTAAGCATTTCTATGGCAAGTGCGGAATAAAAAGGAACGACCTTGGGCGGAATGAAGGTAAAGATTTATTTGGGTTTTTTCTTCTTATTTTACTTTCTTTCGAAAAATGGGAAGAAAAAATCTTGTCTTTTTTGAAAAGAGAAGAAACAGATAAAGAAAGAAGGGTTAACGCCCTTGGAGATGTAATGCAATGTTGTTATGTAATATGGCCATGGGTATGGTATCAGTCTCATCACCCGATGCCCAAAAAAACGAAGGAAAAAAAAAACCACTTGATATACCCGGAAGCGGGTTGACTTCATTGTATTCAGTGTCCCTATCAAAAAGAAATCGATGTAATTTGATCTGTGTGTCGAATACTGTGTGTGTGTGTGTGTGTGTGTGTGTGTGTGTGTGTGTATTCGCTGGTATTAAATCGAGCATATCTGATCAGTTTGATACGCTATGAAAATAAATATAAAAAAAATTTAATTTTTTTTCTTTTTTTTCTTCTTTTTTTCCGTGAATAAAATATCAGTTTTTCTTACTCATTTCATGGATCAAAGAAACATCAGGTATTCGAGTTATTTCCTAACCAGGATTCGGATTCTTCTCTTGTTGTTGTTGCTCTTTTTCTTCTTTTTATCTTATATCAAGTATGTGTGTAGCAGTTATATTCTTCTTCATTTAAATGGGTTCTAGTTTATTATTATTATTGTTATTTATCTCGTTCGGGATATGGTATGAAATTGCTACCACGTCCGTGGTCATCGATGTATGTCAATGTTTGCAATGTTTGACTTGAATTGCATTTTATATATGTGAGAGAGTTCGTTCACATTTTCGATTGGGAATTTATTTTAATTTGGTGGGTGCGGTAGCCCAGGTACTCGCCGGGAGTACCAAAGGATGCATTGAGGTATCACGAGTTCGGTACCCGGTTCGCTCTCGTCAGAAACTTTTGCCGGTCTACGACGGAATCGTCGATAGCATGAGTACGGAAATGATTCGGACTGATTCCCATGAGCAGCGTTTGTCGTCTTCGCGACCATGATACAAAACAGAACGGACCGAGCACGACCAGGCACTGTCACTTACGTGATATAAGCTCATTGACCCGGAGGGCGTGGTCGTACCGGAGAAAATTCTGAGTTACAAGGAAGGATAAAAAAAATATATTTTGGCCCCGGCGTGGGGCCTAAATGACCCTGAGTCATGTTCATTCAGATACAATTGCGAAAAGCAACTGCGAGGTGGAATCAAGCACCATCATCATCAGTGGTGCATCAGGCCAAAGACTGGCTCGCCCTCTATGTTAGGCAGCCGCCACTCATCTCTGTCTTGAGCTTTGTTCTTCAGTTGGTAATTGCTGGAACATTTTGCGTCATTTACTGGCGCTGAGATCCAGGTGACTCTGGGACTTCCCCTGAGCCTTTACCCCTTCAATCCTGCCTTCCATCACGCCTCGCAGCAATCCGCCGTGCCGGAGAACATGTCTCAATCAGTATAGGCGTATGTATTTGATCTTTTCCAGAATTTGGTGATTTTCTCCAAATTGTGTTGATACTTGTGAATTTGACATTTTTAAAGTCCAGCTTATAGCTTATGCGCTCCACGCGCCTCCAGCACCTCATCTCCGGTGCTTTCAATCGTCAAACATATACAGAAATAATCAGATTATACAAAGAGTTCGGGGGGGCTCCTATTGCAGGATGAATGATGATTCTTTGACGTTATGCATTCTAAAAGGATACATATATGCACAATAGCGTACCACCACGGTACAGGTAGTCCTTAGGCAGACTTCATAACTTTAATTCAATCTGAATAAAAAAACTATTCACCCGTTGTAATTGACATTAGAAAAAATCCTCGTGGGTTTTCAAATAAAAAAGTTAGACATTTTGATACTTGGGGTAATTATATCTGATCGAGGAAAATGCGGTAAATTGCGATACTAATATGGAGCATCGCTAGTTGTAGCTACAATAAATTTGCAAATTATTGCTGGGAGACCATATTTCAATGAGAAAAAATACGGGAATCGCCACCGTTCGTGCAAAATGTCTTTTTTTTTTTTTTTTTGTACCAAGAAAAGACTCTTCACATTTGCTTCCGTGTTACGTAAAAATGTCATAATGCATTTTAAAGCTGGCTATTGTTAAGAAACGTATGACATTTTACACGAACGGCGACGACATAAAATACTAGATATCGCCAGTTGTCACTAACAGCAGCTGTGCGGTCGTGTGGGCACCGTGCTGGACTCTCATCGTGAGGATCCGTGTTCTAACCCCGTTGACGCGCAGTGTAGGTCGAACGAAGTAGGTTTCGTGCGGTTTTCCAACTTCGAGGCGTGAATGCGATGCTGTTCCCCTTTCAAAACAGTCTCTCCGCAAGGGCAGGCAGACCTGTATCGCGAAACATGAAATTTCAAGCACATCTGCCATCTTTACTTCAAAATATGGAATACAAGTGGCAGCACCAGAGCGTACATTAAAGCATGTAACAATTCGTTAGAAATATTGTCCGTATCAGAATCAAGAATAATGGTGATTTGCATCATTTATATAAATTGCGTCATAATACAAAAAAAAAAATTCACCTCACATATTCTAGCAAACCCCTTCAATCAGAGCTCCATGGCCCCCACATAAGGGGGTGCTGGCAGGGCTCAAGCCCTGGGGCCCGGGATGATTATCGTCATTTTTTTGCTTTTTCACGCTATAAATTAGCTACAGGAGGGGCCCGTTAAAAGTCTGACCTAGGGGCCTGCAAAAGATCCCAGCCTAGGGGCCCCGCTACAGGATGTGAGGGTCATGCAGAGCTCCCCTCAGGGGAGGCTACTCTTTATATTTAGTGGTGTTTCGCTTGTCTCATTATTTGTTTTTGCTTAGACGTCTAGGGCGGGGTAGACGCTGTATTTAACCAATCCGTGTCGAGTTGCAGCAGGCTGCATGGCTTGTAATGTCATTGCAGTGTGCCTCAATCTCATTTGAATCCTTTTCTGAAATCCTTGGGTGGGTGTACCAAGGAATGCGTCTGTTCTGAAGTTAGTATTGGGGTGTCAGTGCCATCTTAAGGCATGGGGCCCACCCGGGAACGGCCCGGGGGCCTCAAGAGAAAAGGACGGCCTCACAAAAATGGGATCTGGTTAAGGTTTTCGAAAATTTGCCTGGTAGGGCCTCAGAAAAATTATTTGGCTCCGGGGCCCATGATGCCCTTAAGACGCCCCTGGGGGTTGTAAGACAATTAAATTCCACAGGTAAAGTTTTTTGTCCAGCCTTAGATCGGACCACATCCCCGGTGGTACGCACCATGATTTGACATATATTTTTTATTTCAGTCTTTATTATCACGCGGGATTCTATCAGAGCACATATTTTCATGATCGATCCCGACATTGATCTTGAGCACGAGAAAAAAAATGGCCTAATCGTACGACCACTCCTTCAAGAAGGAAGAGTCTTTTTCTTGCCATAGACGATCGGAAAATATTTAATAATAAATTTCCAAACCCGACGATAAATTATGTACCGGAACCGTTTGAAAGGGTATCAATATTTCATTCTTCTATCGATAACTCTCTAGACTTTTCTCCCCCCTTTGACCCCCCCCCCTCGAGGTAAATCTCATTAATTGTCAAAAATTACTAAATAATTCGCACTCATGAAAGTGTTTTGGAAATAACTGAACCCCATTATCCTGTCTATATCCTAGTAAAAAATTACGCTCTGTCTCCGGCTTTGAACCCTGCCATTATTATAACAAAGGGTCAGCGCGGCTGGAATTGAGACGTCAAATTAGCAAATTATTCGCTGACAAGGTAATTTACGGCGGGAAAATTATCTCGTTGTCACAGTATATTGAGATCTTCGTAGATTATCTTATCGATAATATAAAAAGGAGAAGAAAAAAAGGTTCTCTCGTTATTAAGAATAAGGGGAGGGGGGAAGGTGCAAATTTTGGGGTTGACGGGATCACTTTTTTGAAAGTACTTCTTTTGATATTCATTACATCGCCTTTGGTGAAGCTTTTAAATTACTGACTCCTCCCAGTAGTATTTAGATTGTCTCATACCCATGCTTTTGTGCGTGTATGATTCTTTTTTATATATATTAGTTATGTCAAAGCGGTAAGTGACACGATGTAAGTAACCTGGTTGTTTATTCTGCCGAATCTGGTACCTATTCGGGTGTCTTCCCGAATTGATCGGAATGTATCGTCAATTTAGCTTTGTATACAGGGGTCTTCAACCTTTCAAACACGGTAGGTCGAATTGAAACTTCCCACGAAGCCCGCGGGCCACCGACTCATGTAATTTAATGACATCTTAATAAAAGGGGCCAATGGGGCCCCCGAGTTGAAGCAGGAGCAAAAAATAATTGAATACTTTTATTTATTCCGTAATTATTTTCTTTTATTAATTATCCGTTTTGATTAGTTCTGAAGTAATTTTTTCACTAATTCTGAAGATTTTGATTGATTACTGAGTAAATTAATTAATTCTGAGATTCATTTTAATCCGAAATTACTTTAAATGATTCTACAATTATTTATTTCGGTGATTCTGTGAAATCATTTTCTTTTTCAATATACAATAAATTCTCTCTTTTGCGGACACCGGTAGGACATAAATATTCGAAAGTAAAAGATGGGTGACCGTTAATCAGGGGTTTGAAAAGCATACACTTATTATACACGGGGAAATAACCATTTGGCCGTAAAAGATTGGTGACCGCATCTGAGGGAATGTGTCCGTTAAGAGTTGTTCTACTGTATTTTTAAATCATTGTTATTTTTTTCACTAATTCTGAAATTATTTGTTTCAAAAGTTCTAGAATTATTTCTTTCATCAATTCCAAGAAGTGATTTCTTTCATCAACTCCGAAATTATTTTTTTCACCAATTCTGAAATTATTTTTTTCACCAATTCCGAAATTATTTTTTTCACCAATTCCGAAATTATTTTTTCCATTTATTCTAGAATTAATCGTTTTTCAATTTTCAACCATTTTCTGAAAATGAACAGCGGGCCAAAGCTCCGAGGGCCAAATGTGGCCCGCAGGCCATGTGTTTAAGACCCCTGGTATAGATTGTTAAGTTCAGAGCATCGAAGTTCCCCATGAGGAGCGAGAGAACGTTTGCACTTTTGAAACAAGTCAATAATAATCTTTTTAAAAATGCATTTTATATTGTGATCGAAATAGGGCATGAGAATGCTCGTACAAAATTTGAGAAGCTCTATAAAGAAGTGTTGAAGTTCTGTGAGCTTGGAAAAGGAACGTGCAGACTTTCTTTAGCTTGGCTGCAGACGTGAAGATTTTATGAATTCAGTAGAGGAGTATGAAAACTTTTTTTCAGTGGAGTCGTATGTAGGGTTTTGTGAGCTCAATAGAAGAAATGTGCATATTTTTTTAGTTCAGTACTTTTTAGCTCAACGGACACGTGGGCAAATTTTGTAAGCTCAGTTGAGTGTGCTCAAGTTTCATGAGCTTAATGGATGGGTGATTGTGCTGATTTTTTTCATTTTTCAAAGACGTGAGCAGATTTTACCGCTTGCTGGATGATTGTGCAAATGCTTTCCGCTTGCCGGATGATTTTGCAGATTTTTTTCAACTCTTCGGAGATGTGAACAGATTTTTTCAGCTCACTGGAGGAGTGTGCAGATATATTTAGTTCAATAGAGGACCCCCTCCCCCCTCACCTTCCCCCCCCCCTCCAGTGGAGGCGTCTGCAGATTTTGCGAACTAGGAAGTGAGGTAAAGTGAAAGAATTTAGTACGTGAGTGTGTGAGCGTGTACAAGTTTTGTTAGTCAGTGGAGTAACGTGTGCAGACATTTTTTAGCTCGATGGTGACATGCGCAGATTTTGTGAGCTCAGTGGAGCGTGTTTTAATTTCGTGAGCTCATGATTGTGCAGATTTTTTTAGCTCAATAGAACTATTGCAGACTTTTTGTCTCTGTAGAGAGATGTGGGCAGGTTTTTTTTATTATCTCAGTGGGGACGTCTGCAGATTTTGTTAACTTGGAAGTGAGGTGACGTGTGAAGATTTAGTGATCTCAGTGGAGCATATATACAGGGTGATCAGCGAATAAGCCCTTATTTAAAAATTAAATATCTCTACAACAAAGATCAATAGAATTATGCGGTAAACGGTACGTTTATTAGCAAAACTGTAAGAATGTTCTACAGAAATTTCGAAATTTTTTTTTTTTTTAATTTTTTAAAATTAAAAAAAAAAAAACTGGAGATTTTGAGGTTCCGAAAATCCTCATTTGTGTGAAGAGAAACCACTGCATTCGCCTAAAGTTACTGCATGGGCTGCGGTATGCGCCAGAGGCATTATCGGTCCCTTCTTCGTGCGAGAAACGATTACTACTGAACGTTACGTTACAATTTTGGAACAATTTGTCAGCACACATGGCGCATACCGCAGCCCATGCAGTAACTTTAGGCGAATGCAGTGGTTTCTCTTCACACAAATGAGGATTTTCGGAACCCCGAAATCTCCAGTTCTTTTTGTTTTGTTTTTTTAAATTTTAAAAAATTAAAAAAAAAAAAAATTTTCGAAGTTTCTGTACAACATTCTTACAGTTTTGCTAATAAACGTACCGTTTACCGCATAACTCTATTGACCTTTGTTGTAGAGATATTTAATTTTGAAATAAGGGCTTATTCGCTGATCACCCATTATATATGTTAGTGACCTGCACCATGTGCAAGCATTTTTTCGCTCATTTGAAATGTGTGCAGATTTTGTGAGCTCAGTGCAATAATGTGCAGATTTGAGTGCGTCTGCTGAGAAGTTATTCATTTTTTGTGGTCTCAGGAGAGCCGCGCGCATCAGTAAAGAAATATAAAATCCTTGGTATAGACAGCTTTAGGAAGCTGGTGTTCAATCGTTCACACTCCCTTCCGGTTCGACCATTTAGTCATTTCCTTCACTCTACGAATTGGAACGAATATGTCTGTGTGGCCATTTACACTTGGCTTCCGTCTATAGATCTCAGCCAAATTAGCCTGTGACTTGTTATGTAAAATTCCCGTGTGTGTTCTCCAACATAATTGGATAAACTGATCAAAGAGAATACTTCCTACTGGTTTGAATGAATTCTTTGGGGTCTGTCTCTCTCTTCACAGATGGTCTTGAATGCGAAGGAATTAGTGAACCACCAAACCAATTTGGAAGGTTAAATTCTAATAGTAAAAAGAAGTGACCCTAAATGTAACCAAAAAAAAATCTTTTTTTTTCAAAAGATGGGCGGTGTCCACCTTTACTTATAGGTGGGGTCCGGGTCAAGATCCGGATGAGGTCCATGGCGAGAGAAAAAAATCCTCCCCCCTCTCTCTCTCTCACTCCACTGAATCTACCGATATCAGCAAAACAGTAGTGGCGGCTGCGGTCACTTTATAGAAGAGACTACAAAAAAAAAGTGTATTTATATTAGAAAAAGAACGGGTTTGACCGCTGATCTGTAAGATACTATCTGGGTGGCAGAAATGCATGTAAGCATGTACCACAGTGGCACATTACTTATCAAAACATACCTCGCGGGATGAGGGTGCGGGGTCATCTCTTTATGTCTGAATAATTTTAATCAAGATCCTAAAATTAATCGCTTTTGCCAAGTTGTGGACTTTCCGGAAATGACAGAGCTGCAAATAACGTGTTCCGAGCATAGCTTCCAAAAACAGGGAGGTGGCTAACAGTGCTCTAGCCGAGGATCCGGTGTTATCAATCCTATATACACATCTATATATATATATATATATACAGTCTAATCCCGTTATAACGAACGCCAAGAGACCGGAGAAATCACCTCGTTAAAACGAAATTTCGTTATAAAGGAATTCCAGTTCTTTAGCATTGTTCCTATGTAAACTTATTTGGGAGATTAGAAAAGATTCGTTAAAACGAGATTTTCGCTATAACGGTATTCGTTATAACGGGATTCGAATATATATATATACACATTGGCCAACGCAAAGGGGGATTTGGGGTTCTAACCCCCCCTCCCTTGAGCCAAGATTATAGTGTTATTTTGGAGAAAAAAAAGTAAGGCCCCCCCCCTCAGAAGGAAAAAAAATCTGAAACCCCTCGAGAAAATTCTGCGTACGCCTATGTGTGCGCGTGCGTGCGTGCTTGTGTAATAAATGTTTTGTCCTATACAAAGCCGGAATCAGTCATTTAGTTGCTCGGTGCAAGAACAATTCTGCGGCCCGCTCAAATATTACGAGAGAGATGTGATTGGGGATAGAGGCCAAGAGATTTACCTGTTTTTGCTGTATACATCCACCGAAATTGAATTTAGAATGGCCCGCGTAAAATCTTGAAATTCGAATTCGTCAGAAAAAACCTTCCCGAGGAGGTTCCAGAAAGCAGGGACATCTTGAAGCATCGGAATACTGGGTAGTGAATAAGGAGCATCACGTTAACGTGACATAAGCAAAATAAAATAATGTCTAATACATGAAATAAGATTTCGAATCGGGGTTACTAACACTTAGCACTTCAAGTCTAATAGGTAGACGTGCCCAGAGAATCTCTTTTCCCGCGGGAATGGTGCTTTTAAAAGCACCCCCCCCCCCATCCCATAGGAAAGGCTGACAAGGCTCTAAGGGAAACTTAGAGCCTTGGGAGGGTTCTTATATTTTGTTCAACATTTAAACAATATTTAAAACTATAAATTTTCTTCAAAATCAATATAAGGTGCCACATGCAGCTGAAGATCTTATTCTGGGGTCCTGTCAAAAGTCAAGGCTCCATTCAAAGAGGAGGGGAGGGGGTATTGATTATCATTACCATATGTGTCTGTTAATAAATCGACAGTTTTCATCCGTAGATCAATAGAATTTCAAGTTCTGACATTCAAAAGCAGATATCGTAAAATATACGTAATCAATGCAACAAAATCCAGTTTTACGGCCCTTAATATTTTTCGGCCCGGCCCGGTACGATCACACCCTTCACGCCTGCCCATGTCCGGCCCTGCTCCTATAAGTAAACCAAAATTCAATATAGCAATAAATTCGGACCCTCGATCAATGATGAGTCGATGGAACTATAAGACAGGAGTTCCTGATCTTTTAAGTTTCACGGACCCCCATAATAATACTAAAGTTTAATATAGGCAGTAGGTCTCTTGTACCAACCAATAAAGTGAAGGTCGCGAACCCTTTTTATCAATAAAATGAGTGCCGCGGACCCTTCGTATCGATAAAATGAAAGCCGTATCTCCTTCGCAAAGGCCAGTGCAACCAGGCATTACCCGGGGCCTGAGATGGCACGCTACGGCCATGCCTTTGCACCAATGAAATGAATATTGTACGCTTTGTATCGATGAAATGAAGCTTGTGGACCCTTTGTATCGATGAAATGAAGCTTGTGGACCCTTTTTATCGATGAAATGAAGCTTGTGGACCCTTTTTATCGATGAAACGAAGCTTGTGGACCATTTGTATCGATAAAATGAATGTCACGGATGTTTTTCACCAATGAAATGAAAGCCATGGACCCATTATATCGATAAAATGGGGGCCACAGATCATCCCCCCCCTTTACCAATAAATTAGTGGCAGCGGAACTATTTGTATCAGCAAAACGAAGAGTGCAGACCTATTTTATCAATGGAACGGGTTCCGCGGAACCCTGTGTACCAACGAAATACTTGTAATCAATAAAACGAAAGCCGCATGCCCTTTGTTTCAATGAAATGAAAGGCACATGCCCTTTGTTTCAATGAAATGAAAGCCGCATGCCCTTTTTTTCAATAAAATGAAGTCCGCAGACCCCTTGTATCAATGAAATGCAGGCTTCGGATCATTTATCAGAATGATATTCAGTATATTATAGAAAAATAATGAGTTTATTGCTTTCCCATCCACAAGCTCATGGACGCTTTGAAGGCTTCCCAATGACTCTAAAGGGGTCCGTGGACCCCCGGTTAAGATCCGTTGCTTTAAGAAATACACGTTCTCTATATAAAGAGAGACAAAAGAAAAAAATAATTCTTATATATACACACACCGCGTTTACCTGATTTTTCACCGCTCATTTCGATGGCGATAAACATATTTCCTCAACGGAATACATCGAGTCACGATTATCATCCCGTAGTATATTATATACACAGCCATTGTTTTTTCCAACCAGAGGAGATAGAACGAACAAGAGAGAAAGAATAACGCCGATCACGAGCAGGAGATCGGTTCGAAATAAATCATGAAAAAAACGATCGTCAATAGTTATCGATCCATCATCAGAATCGGAGCGCGATTGAAACGTCAATCTGTATCTGATCGTCTCCGATATAACTTATATCATAACCTGATTTATTAGGTACATATTTGGCATTTGTTGTGTTAGATCGAGACCACAGCCACAGAATTTTTTGGATACTTATAGTTCTCTTGTACAATATCATCGAATACTTCCTTGATAATGAATAATTATCGTTTTTTTAAAAGCGTGAAATGATTATTATTATTCTAGGGGACACAAACAGAAACTAATTACCTTAATGTAACTTTTATGGGAGGGGAAATTAAAAGACAGAGATATGCGGACAAAAAATCTACCCCTTAGCGCTTCCTTCACTTTTTAACATGGCACGTGCCGCAACAGAAAAATTTGCAGTAATCGTGTTTTGTGTGGATTAAATATCGTATACAGGGTGTATATAGAAAAGTCTGCGACCTTAATCAACTTGCGAACGGAAAGCATACGAGTTGCATCCGATAAGAGATGCAACAATAAGCAGCGCGTAAAATAATAATTTAGAGCAGTTTCCCAAATTTCTCATTCCATTGCCCCCTTCTTCAGAATGTTTTTCTCTCATCGCTCTCCCCCCTAACTCAAGTTAACCCATATGGTCCTATGTTAAATCCGTAACTTCTATCGCCCCCCCCCCCCCGGGACCATTCCATCGCCCACCAGGGGGCGATATTGCTCACTTTGGGAAACAAATCCCTTCTAAGTGAGTCTCTACATTATACATTAAAACTACTGACCAAATTTCATATTTATAGCTTCAGTGTTTTTCGTGTAGCCTTTGAACATCCCTTATGACCTGTTTCGGAGTTGAATTTTGAAAAATCCCTTCTCTCTCTCTCTGACTGAGCCTTTACATTATAGAATAAAAACTGCTGCTCAAATTCCATATTCATAACTTTAGCGGTTTCGGCTCGCCGATTTCTTCATATAGGAGTGCGCATGTGTCCTTATATCCACAAGTTTAGGAATATATCTCTCCAACTGCAACGCTTTCACTCGCCTATTGAATACGTAAATAATGAATAATACCGTTGCATTAGAGCCCCCTGCCGCCATCTGTGAAATATAAAAAATACTAAAAATTAGCCTGCTTTAAAAACCCGGCTGAGCTGATTAAAAAATTTTTATTTCGACTGTATAAAAAAGTTACAGTGGTATATGAGAGATCCTTTTTTTGAAGTGGTGGGGGAGCACATATTCTCTTTTATTTCACCTGCACTGACCTGTTGTTTCTCTGCGTACAGAATTTCGATATTTGTGCGAAATGACAAAATAAAATGCTACCGTATACAACATAAGGAATTTTCCTCTGCTCAGCAAAAAACTGTGTGCAGGAAGAAGCATTCTCAGACCTCAGATTCTAAACGTCCATATTTTGTAAACTTATTCATCATACAAAAATGGTGCATCTCTTTGTTACTTTTGTCCGTAGCTAATAAAACGGGTAGAAATAAAGTTTGATCAGTAAAAATGTGCCTTTTTAGAAGCTATTGAAAATAAGTATACAGAGAGGATGTACAAGTACAATATTATATTACATGTAAGGACAGGCCCGTAGCCAGAGATTTCGTTCGAGGGGGGGCACCACTTTCATATCGGGGGACCAAAGTGATAGAACAACAGATTTGGCCATTTTTCCCCCTTTTTTCGATCATTTTCTTATATTTCGGGGGAGGGCCATACCCCCAAGTCCCCCCCCCCCCCCCACGCTACGGCATTGTGTAAGGAACATCACTGCCGTTACCTCTATCGAGTGTAAAAATACAACTATTGTGATTCTTTGACTGAAGCTTGTGGCCGGCTTCTGATTAATGTGACACAGAAAAAGTCAATATGATATGGTATTAATAAATATTTTTAAGCAAAAAATATTAGTAAATCGTCACGTTCGCTTCAAAATTTTAACATTTGTTATTTGCGTAAGGTAAATTAGCATTACTACAATTCCGCGAAAAACGTCTATAGACGACATAGCTGTGGTCTCCTCTGCTATCAGTCGTTACTAGATAGCCAAGGAGATCACTGAAGGTATCCACCGCTATTGTAGACGGAACGTGTGGAAAATCAAATTCGACAAAGGACTACGGCCCATTAGCCCGAAACTACACTCTGTTTCCAAAAAATTCTGTGTCCTTTTATTATTTCAAAATCAAGCCCACATCTTTATGCGAATGAGCGAAGACATCATACCCACACGTATATTATGTCGAAATGAGGAAACCGAACGAAATAAGCAAGACATAAAATAATCGAAATACCAATTTGTATAAAATCGATTGTCATCCATGCATTCTCAGACAGTAACTAAAATTGCAGCTCATGACATTCAACTGGAATAAAATTGATATAAAATTGTACATAAAACTGTATATAAAATTGATTTTCTGTCTGTGTGTGTATATGTTCTCTATACAAATCCACAATTTTAGATCGATCGTCGCCAAATTTTGCATATATACAAAATGGGACCCGACTTAAACGATAGGCGACTTTAAAAGTTTGTCAGAGCTAGGTAAATACCCGAAGTGGGCAAAAAAAACTGTCGAGCAACAATGGTTTTTGGGCCTCAACAATCACTTTCAGAACGTTTACTTTGGTTACCGTGGTTCCCTAGCAATGCGTTTCAGACGTGTGCCTTTACAATGGTTTGTCACTTCTTTAACGCTGCCAGTGTGTGATAGATAGAACCGCTCACAACCCCGGACCGATGCAAAGCACCTTACTTCCGTCACCTCAAAAGAGACAGAGTTGTGTCGGAAAAGTTAGCAGAGATTTATAGTGGTGGCTCCCCTTGCCCCGTGCTCGCAAGTTTCGAATCACTCGCCTCGTCCCGTCCCCCCCCCCCCATGAAGACGGCCGTCAACTCGATGCAACATACAAGCCATTTGACAAAAATGTGTGACTGAATCCAATGACTAGGGAGAAAAATTGCACGTGCGCCCAGTGGCACATAAGGGCCAGAGACCACAGCCCAGGGTGTGTATGTATAATACTTTATGCCTTTACAATGTATGTGGTTTGCCACTTTTTTCAATCGTCCCAGTAATGAGAGCTTTTTGAATAGACACGATCATCAGCATCGCTTTGAGGGTAAGGCAAAGGATGATCCCCCGTAGAAATCAGTGTTTAAAATTGCCGATTTCACTGTAGAAATGCGGAAAGTTTTAGTAGGGTTTTTCACCACATCAGTAATTTTAAAAATTGTATTGACTTCTCGATTTTTGAAACATATTGAGTTCGCTTAGAGATACGAAGCCCAGAAAGTTAAATACGAAGTAATTAGCATGATCTACTTTTGAGTTGGATATCCATGCAATAACATTGATTTCAACTTTTTTTGTTATATCCTCTCAATCACGAAAATTAATGTCTCCGTATTTTCTCTTTTAATTCATTCATTTCTACGTTTCTTTAAATCTTGATTTGTTTCTTTCATGAGTCGCGCAGGAACTCCTCATATTGGTTACCTTAGACACGGTTTGTATGTCCCTCAAAGAGATGGATATCACGTGATCCAAAAAGCCTCATTGAAGAAAACCCGAGCAACGCCGGGTATTACAGCTAGTGAAGAAATAAAATTGATATTATCTCTGCGCATGCATGATTAAAAACTATTTACTAAAAATGCTCATATCTCATTGAATAAATAATTATCAAACTCCTAATTTCTATGCGTGGCATCTCATGTAAAATGCCAGATTTTTTGGTAAATTATTTAAAAATCGGTTGAAAACTCCGCATGTTATAAGCAAAGCCGAAACTAGCAATGGAGCAGGTGGTTCTCGCGCCCCGGGCACTAGGCCTGAGGGAGGCGCAAATTTCATTCTGAAACCTCTTCTTCAACATTAAAAGGAGACGTCAAAATGCGCGATTACCCCGGGTGACTAAGCATCTAGTTGCGGCCCTGGTTATAAGCAGAAAAAAAGAGATGAAAATTGGAGTTTTTATAGAAAACAATATCTTCGTGAATATAAGTACTATCTTCATGAAAATGCACGCAAGTCCTGCCCGAAAGTTAGTACAATATTTTGTGAAGTTACCATACAGGGATGATTGAAAGCCCTTTTTTTTCCTTATTTAATTTTTTTGTTAGTGGTCCCCTAAATGCCTCTGTGACTAAATTTTCACTGAAAATTGTGAGTACAAGCTTAGGGTTTCAGCGAGCGAAATTTTAGAACGATTTGCTCAGTATTTTTCTAGAAATTCGAGAAAATGTCTGAATTCCGAAAAGGACACAGACTTTTGGAAACATATACAGTTGAACCTCTCTTAACGGACACTCCCTGTTAGCGGACACTTCCCATTAACGGGCACTTTCCTGATCCCCGGTCTTGTGGGATAGGGCTTTAATGTATTTCACTCCCCCGCTAGCGGACACTCTCGATAGCGGACAGTAAAATCAGGCAAACTCTAATTTTTTTTTTTTTCCAAACTCTAATTTGTGAATTTTTGCTCACAAATCAGGAATTTATCGTATTCAACAGTTATTATGTATAATCCCAGGCTAATATTGGTAAATATGATAATCTGTCAATTAATTACTTGATTAACTATGGTCCAGGATGCTGATTCCGAATGATAATGTTGGTTTTGTTTGCACATGTTGATATGAACGTTTATTTTTTTCTTCACACTTATTTTAATTTTTATTGCAAAGCATGTGTAAGGCACGTATCATGTACGGGAAAAAATAATTAATTGGTTTAATGAAGAGAAGAAAGGTTATAAATTTCTCTATATTTATCAGGCTTTCCAATTATTTGGAAATTATGCATATAATCGCCGGTAAAAATGATAAATGTAGTGAAATTTAATGAAACTTTCTTTATCAGGACGATTGGTGATTATGCATAACCACCGGTGTATCATTTTTACACACAGTAACATATAGGAACCAAGTGCGACCGAAGCCAAACATGAATTTGAAACTCGTATAAACGTCGTATAATGTATACCGTACCTTCACGATAGCTGACACTATCGTGAAGAAAGAAGTTAGAAGGGCGTTAGAAGGGCAAACGTTTTGGTGCCATGGGTGTCCGCTATCGAGAGGTTCTACTGTAATGTACTGTATCTTCTCATTACTGCTCCACAGAATTAACGACACAGGAATTATTTTGAAAATTTTGAATGCAACCGTTCTCATTCTCATATTCTTTTATCATCAACAAGTAAGCTCGAACACGAACGATAAGCTCGACAAAACTTATCAGCTGTCTTTATCACAGTCGAATCAAAAAAATCCCAAACCAGAATATATATACATATCTTACACACACGAGTACAATCATTACCATATATATATATGCAGAATAACAGATGTAATAACATCTATTCATCTTTATACAGAGACCACCCCGAGAAAACACAAACCTCTTTTTCCTCTGAAACTTCCTACCTACCATTTTTCAAAAAAGAATTCTCTTATAAATGATGTCTCGAGCGGAGTAATATCTGCCAGTTAGAGAAAACCCTCTATTCACTCTGTGTGTCCTGCTGTGTCCACTGATGACCATCAACAACGACGAAAGAGGCCGGCCACCCAAGCATTTAGAAGCCCCCCGTACATTAAGATATCCCACATTCGTGACCACGCCAGGAAATAAAACAAAAAAATTGAGATTATCGACTTTAATAATCCCCAGGGTGAATAATGAACTGTACGTATTTATAGAGCACTATATATAACATTTCTTTAAAATAAGTGCTAAAAACAAAACCGATCAGAAAAATTTTCAGCGGCTTTTGACCTGATAAGCTGAAGATTTATGACCTAAAGTAACATAACCGACCAGTTCTATTTTATTTTTACAGAAATTGCGTGGAAATTAGCCTCCGTAAATCGAGTTCTTTTTTCGTTTTTTAAGTATTCATTCATCCCCAATGATAATTAAAAGGGCGTAGAACGATTTCTCCCATTTTTTCCAAAAAAAATAATCAAATAAATAACGAGATTTATTTCTCCATGTTTCGGTTCTGATCCGACGAGTGAGGAAAGAAACGAATTACTCTGATAACAAGACAATTATTGTATTAAAAAACTGATGTATAAAATTTATTACACGGTCTGCGCAGAGCAATAACAATAATATATAATAATAAGACTAGAAATATTCCGGAGATTACATCTAGACATTTCCTATATGAGTAATAAGCGGAGGACATAGTTTCGGTTCTGGACGGTATGATGTTAATTGGTGGTCTCGAAATTGTCCCGATGCCAAATTCGAATGAAAAATTGCGGTTTAGGGGGCTAATGATATAACTATTTATTCCCGTGATTGTTATTACTATTAGCGCTCTCTTGTAGGTCCATGCCTCAGATAAGGGATGTCGAACATGACCAGTAGAATTTACATTAAAATTTCTCATCATATTCGGTCAATGGCTATTGGCACGACCCTTTTCTTATATATTATATATATATACAGCTTTATAGGTGTAATTTATTATAAGTGATGCCGAGATATGGAGTATAATGCGCTATTAGGATAGTCTGTAATCAATTATATTTAATGATGTCTTTCTCTTTTAGCCAATGCGAAGGTCCAATAAATACGATTGGACGAATGGATGGTCATTTACTTTTTTTTCATAAAACGCCCACATCTTCGGTGCTCACTAACTAACCAACTAATCGTATGATAGCTCGGTCTATATCCTACGTGAAGTCTAATCGTAAAGCAATCACCGGGAAACATATATTCAGTATGCTTAAAATTGCAAAATGAAGTAGTACATATGCGAATCCCATGCACATTCCGCTATTTTCAAACTTTCCAGAAATAGTAATACATACAAGCAAAATAAAATAGCAAGCCAAATGATATATATGCGTAAATATACACATGCGCATCCTATACATATTCCACAATTTCCAAACATTTCAGAGACAGAAATTTAAACACAAATGCGTGCAACAAATAACCCAGTCACATATGGCATCTCCCCAGCACGATCCAACCCACATGGGCAAAAGATTTACATCCCGGAAGGGACAGAGCCTGGGCCGTGTCTGGTCTGACAGTCACATATGGCTAGTCATCAGAGATGCAATACGCTAACAGAGATCTATACAATACCGTGTTTCCCCGAAAATAAGACCCAGTCTTATATTAATTTTTGCTTCAAAATGTGCATTAGGGCTTTATTTTCGGGGTAGGGTAATATTAGGAGCTCCTGAAAAATCACGCTAAGGCTTATTTTTGGTCGAATAACCCTATCTTTTTGAAGACATTTTTGAATGATTGGTTTCACAAAAATTGACAAGAAGTTGCAAACGCTGACCTTCGTAAAACATTTCCATTGGGTGTCGTGGTTTAAAGTAAACAAGAAATTTAGACTTTCAGGACCGAACGAGAAAGGATCGTCGCTTCATTCGGTCCCTAGCGTTAAACTGTACCGGTTGTTTACTTATGCAAACACCAAACATGGCCCCCCGCTCTGGCCCTTGTGGGATATAAGCAGGCTACCTTGCGGCTGGGCCATGCTGGAAAAAAGAAAAAGCCCCGCTAGCCACAAAGAAAACGGCCGACCAATAAGCTTACTGGTAGGTAACCGATACGCTTATTGGTAGCATTTTTCAAGTTTTATCAAAGAGCTTTTACGAAATGTTTATAGTGTAATCCCGGCCTGTGACAACGGCATTCATTGGGTATGGATCGGAACTAGAGGGCGCAACTGCCCCGGGTGGCAGTTTTAAGTGGAAACGAAGAACACAGTTTTATAAAATTATAGAATTTTAAAGTTTTGGGGGTGGCGAAATCATCTTTCCCCGGCCGGCAAAAACCGTAGCTGCAGCCCTGTATTGGGTAGCCGAAATGATATCATAGAACATTATAAAAAAAAAACTTTTCTAAAACTTTTACTGTGTAATACGAAATGTTCTTTTTATTTTGGCCGGGATTGTATACACAATAAAAGTTTTGTAAAAGCTCTGATAAAACTTGAAAAATGCAACCAATAAGCGTATCGGTTACTCGAAATGTATCCCAAACACTATTGGTTGCATTTGCCAAATTTTGCAAAAGATCTTTTATCAAATTTTTACAGTGTGATTCCATTCTCATAATCAGAACGCTAGTAGTAATTTTCTTCGTTTTCTTTGATGAAAGTCAGTCTCAAATTTACCTATTTACGTAGGCATTCACCTCTCGTTCAAGGAGGCCTGCTTAGATGTTAACGAAAATTTAATTCTTGTTAATATAATTTATTTCTAGTATAAATTTCAATGATATATTTATTTATTTATATTTTCCAATACATCCGTAATGTATTGCAATGGCATACTAAATGCGTCAGATCGATGATTTCAGCTAGCGCTTATTTTCTGGGAAACACGGTAATATAGAGGTTACTAAAAACTGTTAACATCGTCAGTCTATTCCGTAGCAGGGGTTTGCTTCGAATAACAGGCGGTGAGTAATCTGATAAGATTGAAGTCGTAGATGTGTCCGAGTCTATAGAGTTAGGCTAACAGAAGGTTTCGTCTTGGTATGCCATATATTCGGTGCTCACTGAAGGAGATAAGAGTGCTCGATACTTGTTGCCGATTCCGTGCTCGTGAGGTATAGATCGACAACCCTATTAAAGTTATACTCAAGAATTCACCCTTCTTTCTTAAGTATGAGCATATGCCAGAACAGTCGTACTTTTCTTTTTTACGGGTGCTCTTTCACTAATATTTTTCATGGACGGTGCTCGCTACTGAGTAAACGTTTAAGACTTATGATTTATAATAATGAATTTCCATTATTAGGTTTTCGAATCAATCTCTGTTCAGTGCAAGACGTTTTCGGTGATTGATCTCATTTGTCTCTGCCTGGACAGCCAGGGCGATCACGATAATTGAGCTCAGTCGTCTCTGGACAGCGAAAGATGTAACAGTGATCACTCAGTGACACTACTCAGACATATTTAGCGCCCATTGTGATGGAGATATTTCGATTAAACTTGGAAAATAGGATATATGGAGCAGGGGGAGAATATATTCAATAAAAAAATATTTTGATTTATGAACACCAGGTGAAAAAAAAACGCTTTTTATCGCAGTTATCTTTTTCTGATGGTCCAGATAAAGTTATATACCAAGTTTCGATGAGAAACACGTCTACAGCACAACGGGCACTGTATACGTCAGAGAAGTGTCAGTATAGGACTGGGTAGTGTCAGTTGAATTGTACTGCCACTATTCCGACCTATGTAGCTCCCGTTGTATGGTGAACGTATTTCATTGAAACTTGGTAGGTACACGTTATTTGGACATACCAAGAGTAACTGCGATAAAAAAAAGCGCCACATTCTTACCTGTTGGTCAAAAATTATAATACTGGTGAATATAATTATATGTGAAGTTTTTTTTATTGAATCTTTCTTTCCCCCCCCCCCCATTGTCCATGTATCCTATATATGCCAAGTTTCAGCAAAATACCTCCATCAGAATGAGCGCTACATATGTCTGAGTAGTGTCAGTTTATTTGTAACCACCCTGCAGATAGCTAGAGAAATCACAGTGACTCTCTCTTCCTGTGTCGTCTGTGAACAGCACTAAGCAGATCACGTTTACTTTGTGTTTGTGTGTGTGCAATCGCCACCAATGAAAATAATTTATATCCCTTCAACTGATATGCACAGCAGCATCGTAACGCGTGGTCCGATCCAGACACAGCCCATTGGTCTCAAGTGCAAGGATTGGGGGTTGATGATAATATGATCTGACTAAAATGTTTGAGAGTAAGCACGTAAATTGGTAGACCAGAGCATTTTTAGTCGTATAGGACGACATCAGAAAAATCATTTTACCTGAGAACTCGTGTGGCTTCTGCGACAGCCATGAATGTGCATTAAGAACTATGCAAGCCATCTATTCCTGTACCCGGAAAATGACCCCTTCTCTTAAAAATTTGTTCACACTACTCGTACTGACTCAAACTCGTCAGATTTCTGCTTGGTCAACGTCCACACAGCATCAATTGCCCGTCATGGATTGGAAGAGACTCTACGCTTTCCACACGAGCTGCTCGAAACTAACTCATTTGCCACGCATTGCTGATTTCATAACTTGCAATTCCATTCTCATTAATCACGAAAGCATAATCACACGAGTTGCGTGAACCGGCATTTGCAAGTGTCACCGATACTCGCGCCTCTTCCCAGTGGCGAGTTCGAAAAAAATTTATTGATGCTATCTCCACATTTTTGACGACTACGTGCAGTCCCTAAAAAGGACCTCCACACTCCTCTCATGTATTTCTTTGAGGTGATTTGAAGTGGAACAAAATATCCACATCGACTGGCACGTATTGCCATCCACTAATACAAGACCGTCACTTCCTCCTTGGAGCAAATCCAACATGTATCAAGAATGATACAAAAGACCCTGTCATTAACACAAAACACAACAAAAAAAAAACAATCAACACATAATTATTTTACCAGAACTATTTTTTTTTTCTTTTAAGTCGCATCGAGAGCGGAATTTCAATGATTATAATGAGTCCTTCTTTTTTTTTAACTTACGAGGAGCCTCTCATTTAATGGCGGCGATGTGTTGACATTTCCGCCTCACGTAAGCCAAAGTTTTAAAACAAATATAAGGATTAATCTGATTACATGTAATCGAGATTCGGAATCGATGTGTGATTATGTGTACAACCGAACTCGTTCCAGTGTATATGTGCTCTGAATTGATTCGTACCATGATTGATTGCCCTTACCATTCATTATTAAGAGCACGAATACCAAAGTTTCAGTTAATGGTTCGATTGACCATGAATGAGTTCTTAGAAGATACAGTATATCAATTATTAGCATTCAATGACCATCCGAATCTCTGCAAAATTTGAAGACTCGTTATGTTATGAATTCAATTAAAGTCGCAACTTTTCAGCATTTTTGACGTGAATCCATGTTTGCGTGGTGAGTATACTAGAATAGAGCTAGTCTTTTATTTCTTGAAACGAGTTTCTCTAGGCACAGGGGCCGTCGTTGGTTTTGAGTGCATTTTTTTTCTCGATGTTTCCTCGATGCCAGTGGTTCACATCATCAGGAAGTGTCCAAGTATTATTACTGGATGCTGAAATGATAGATTAGTCGCTAGCTACAAGTCTAAAGGCCGCTACACTTACAGCTACATACCACTAGCTATTAATATTCAGTCCATACTTTAATGAGACATCCATCACAACCCATTTTGTCTGCTACTTTCGACTAATTTGAGTTTCCGTAATCTGATCGACGAGGCACATGAGGGCTAACTAGACGGGGACCTACAATTCATTGCTGATTCCGAACTGCAGACTCGCCGAGAGATTGGTGCGCTAACCCTTTCGGTGTGAGACTCCCTGAGGTAGCAATATTTTTCTGTGGTCATGTCACCGTTTCACCAAAATTCATAACTCGATATTGCCAGATATATAGTGTAACTTATATGAAAAATCCCAGCTGAATGTCGTGAAAATTCAGAAAGATATCGATCATACAGTGTGCAGTAATTCCAAAACTTGCTGAAGGTAACTAAATGATATATACAGAGCTCTTCACCACAATTCGTATTTTAATTATTTCTATTACTTCATTATTGTGATTTCAGTTTATTTTGACATCATAACACGCAGGTTCAGCTGAAATACCTCTATTAAATAGCATCAGACTCGCGTCTTTGCTCATTCGCATAATGCTGTGTACTTATTCCCGAAAGAATCAAATAACAAAAAATAATCGTATACCAATTTGTGGGGAACCCCTTATTATTGAGTTACTTTCCGCATGTTTCGAAATTACTGCTCACTGTATCACCGATGTCTTTCTGAATTTTCACGACATTCAGCTGGAATTTTCATATAATATCTGGTAATATCTAATTATGAATTTTGGTGAATCGGTAACAGGACCGGAGAAAAACATTGCTATTTCAGGGAGTCTCACACCGAAAGGGTTAGCGCACCAATCTTCCAGTGTCTTCTCTTTGGGTCGACATCGCAGGAACTTAAATCCGGAGGATGTAGCGGATGGAAGAGTTCATCTTTCCATTGACACCATTAACTTTTACCCATGCCGTACATTTCATGAAAAATTTTGCCAAAAAAAAAAACTAATTGGAACTCATTTCGTAACGCACGAGTTTTCATACACGTGCGATACCGATTTTACAGACGTTTTCAAGTGAAAACAAAACTATTTCGAGCACTTATGAACATGGGATAAAGATTGTGATTACGGAAGATTAACTTTGCAGTAAGTTCCTGGACAAATCAAAATACCCAGAAAATATTTAAAGGAGCCACACACACACACACACATTATACACATCCCCACAAGGTTAATCAGCTCCATATCTGCTCTGCTAAACATGCTTTAGAAAATAAATGACGCATTAAAAAAACGTATACAGAAAAGAAAAAAAAAGGCATTACCACGTAATGGCGAAGATGGGTTATATAGATAGGTAGTAGCATTAAACTCTAGCTGTTATTGGCAAACCCCTACTTAAGAGAATTGGTGATCGAGTGTCTCTAGTGCGTGGAATTGTTTCGAGAGAAGTCAGATTCTATTCGAATTAAGTTTCACTTCCTCTTTTAAATACCGAAGAAGAAAACCTAAATCCGTCAATTTAGCTGGAGAGAGGAAAATAAGTAAATAAATTTTATCACCCGTAGAATTTTACGATGCATATCTGCTTGTAAATTGGTGCCCACCTAGCTTTGGATGGGAAAAAGAATTGTGGTTTTCCGATCAGATTCCGCGTTAGAATTCTTTTTTTTTTGTACCAGACACGGCTAGCGAATCCCGTCTGGGATCCCATTTAGGTGGTCGTTCATGCAGATCTTAATAGATCCCTACACATGTTGTGTCTAGGAAAGAGGTTGCGAACCCAGGAACCGGGAAGAGAATCGCAATCAAATATCGAAATAAAATAATATACGGGGTCATTCTCCCTAAATCCATGGGCCAAACTTCAAGAGGTGATAAAAGACACCTAATAAACAAGCATTTTTGGTCACAGAATATGTGATAAAATCGCAATAGCAAACGCGATTGATGGGTTTTTTTAATGAGTGCTCACCAGCACTTCACTAAAAGAGAATATCATATTTTTCCGATGTATTTGCTGCAATATGTGTTAACAATCATTCTAGGGTGCAGGGGGCTGTAATGTGGGTGAGCTTCCTCACGGTGCCAACTGGGTAACGCAAAACCTACCGCAATTCCATTGTACCGCTTGTCACAGCAAGGACCCAGAGAGGGATGATGGGCGGGAGGGGGGATCACTCACTCACTTCCCAAGAGCTGACTAATATGGAAAAGAAATTTCTTTGTCCCGTATTCTACAGAGTAATCAGACGAATCTACGCAATAAATTGCCTCCGAACGCATTACTCTGGATCCGCGCTCGGCTTGTCATTGTTTGGCGCAGCGTGACCTTGGTAGTCTAAACACAGGAATGGAAACCAAAATTTGATTTAAAAAATGTTTGGTTTATTGGTGCAGTGCACCTTCGGATTGGATTGGAAAGTTTGGTTCATATTGGTGCAAGCCATCAAGATTAAGCTGCGCCAAACAATAAAAAACTATATAACGTCTTGTGGTAAATTTTGCGTTACCCAGGTTGAACCATGGGATTCCCACCACATAACAACCTCCCCCCCCCCCCCCCCCCCGCACCCATAGCGCGGCAGATACGTCGAAAAATACATTTTCTTTTGATAAAATGTTGTTGTGCTCACCCAAAAAACACCCTCTACCGTGTTTGTTATCGTGATTCCACTACACATTCTATGACCAAAAATGCTTGTTTAGGAGTCTTATATCTCCTATTAAAGTGTCCAGTGAATTTAGAATCACCCTGTATAGCGAATTAATAGTGTGAAAAAAAACAAATTGTTTCATAATTAGTGATACGTAAATTTCGTATATACGAAATAACCGCGATAAATGCGAAATTTATGAAGTAAATGCGATAAATGCGAAATTTGCCAATTTTGACGAATAAATGCTAAAATTTGATTCTTTTTTACTACTTTTTAGCGAAATCAAGGGAGCGTACTTAAAAGGGAAACCACGCAAGCAACACTTCTTTCCCCTCCGTTGAAGTTGTAAGACATTGTGTTAGATGTGAATATAATCGAGTTCGGTTATGACACAATCCCTAGGCGGTTCGAGAAGTGTATGTAATAACCGACATGTATGTTTTTAGTAAGGCGTTGAAACTAGCTTAGGTAGCAATAGCATATACACTGCTCAAAACAATTAGGGGAGCACATGGTTTTAGCAAAATTACGCAAAGATGTATACCGATAAGTAACATAAAATGAATCATCCATAATTTAAAGCCTAGCAGGAAACGGAAAAAGAAAACTTCATATGCAAATCAAAGTTCATGACGTCAAAAACCAGAAAAAGGAGATAAGGGCAGAAATCGGGATGTTGCAGAAACGTCTGTTTTACTGCCGTAACTGTGAAATTCGATTGCGCAGTATTTTTTTTTCAGACAAGGTGACTTGAGGATGTCTCAACAACGTGATTTACCGGAATCCATGGCATGGCGTGTTATAGGCAGACTGGAATCCGGGCAAACACAACGTAGTGTCGCGGACGCTGTTGGAGTCGCCAGAAGTGTTGTTGCAAGGCTGTGGAATCGATTCCAAGAAACAGGAAATGTTAGACGTCGACCAGGGCAAGGTCGGCCACGCGCCACTACAGCAACTGATGACCGGTATGTACGGTTAACAGCCCGTCGAAACAAAAAAAGAGAATGCTACGCAGCTGCAAAGACGGTTGCTCTTGGCAACAGGACGAAGGGTGTCCAGCCAAACAGTACGTAATCGGAACAGTACGTAATCGGCTTCATGAGGGAGGGCTCTATGCACGTAGGCCAATGGTCTGCGTTCCGTTGACCCCACGCCACCGTGCGGCCCGAAGAAGATGGGCTGCTGAACATCGAGATTGGGAGCGACATGATTGGAGCCAAGTGCTGTTTACAGACGAGTCCCGATTCAGTCTGGATTGTGACACCCGACGTGTTCTGGTATGGAGGGACAGAGGCACTCGAAATCACCCCGCATTCGTTCGTGAAAGGTCGTAATACAGACGAGCTAGTTGGATGGTATGGGGTGGAATCAGCATAGGCGGACGTACGGACCTGCATATCATTCGGAATGGCACTTTGACGGCCCGAAGGTATGCAGACGAGATACTGCGACCTCATGTCATCCCTTACGCTGGAGCCATTGGAGATTCCTTTGTTTTCCAGGATGATAATGCCCGACCGCATAGAGCTCGTCTGGTGAAACAATACAGCGTATGGAATGGCCAGCGTGCTCTCCTGACCTGAATCCAATCGAGCATGTCCCAAACATGCTCGATTGGATTGACGACGCATTGCTGCGCGACCAAGTTACTGTCCGCCTAGTACAACCGCCTGTTACTGTCCGAGACTTGCAGATTGCACTTCTTGAGGAATGGAACAGTATTCCCCAAAGTCTGATCGATAACCTCGTCGCATCCATGGCAAACAGGTGTACAGCAGTCTTAGCTGTTCGAGGAGACCACACGCCCTATTAAAACTCATGCATCATGTCAAAACAGTACTTTTTTTTCGTTTACATGTAACCAAATTGTTGCCCTAAATCATCTTTTCATGTTTTTTCCATATTTTCAAAGAATTAAAGCTTAATTCCAAATTTTTTTACGTCTTTTTTCTGTATTGCGCATTGATACGCGTGTACTATCCATTGTATGCCAATACGTGGCTGTCTCGCACGGTTTTCTTCACTTTTTTGCTTGCTCCCCTATTTGTTTTGAGCAGTGTATGCATTATTGAGATTGCCTTGGACAAAATGAGCTTATGCAGCACATAATTGAAATGTAATATAGCGTGCGTGCGCGTGCGTGTGTGGTTTTGATTGATATCTGAAAAGTTTTGAAAATTTATTAGAAAACGCTAGATTTTTTTTTTTTTTTTTTTTTTTTTTTTTTGAGTTAATGCCAACAGTTTTCCTTTCAAGTTGGCAGCAGTGTATAATTTCAAAATTCAGAAAAAGGGCCCCCACTGATGTTTATGAATTTTATATACACGTCACACACCAATCGATAATACACTTGAATTAGCATAGCTTTTCAACAGTGACTGAGTTGATTTGCAACAATTGCTCTTTCATCATCGCCACCAATGTAAAAATCGCAAAGTAATAAAAAATAAGAAAAATTCAGTAATTCGGAAAGTACTTTTCCAGTAATTCTTTACTTGGAAAGAGCAGAAAAATTCCTATAAAGTGACGCCGATTTCATCGAAAAATATCTGGATATAATGGCGGAGTACAAGCGCTGGAAGATTGGCAAAGTTCAAAACCGAACTGTCGCCAATTCGCAAACACCCTTCTAGCTTCAATCGGTCAAATTTGCCACAAATTTTTCCATTTTACCAGCTTCCGAAAGAGATTAAAATAGACAATCTCGGTTTTCTGTTTCAGGAGAAATTTAGTCTTTTGTTTATATATACACACACACACATCACTGAAATCAGCGTTTATCGAAGTGGATATTCGACGAAAGTTCAGAATTGGCAGTTACAGATTTTGGCGACAATTTGATTTTGCATAAAGAATCCTATAAGGTGACACTGCCTCTACCAACAGGATATCCGTATATGATGGCGAGCTACAAGCGCTGAGAGATCGGTGAAGTGAAAAATCGTATCGTCGCCAAAACCTACTAAAATGATTTCGGCGAAACTCACGAGACAAAAAATTCGAAAGGGGTGAACCTCAGAACCTGCTGAACCGCATCAGAGGAAGTTCCTGTTGAAACCATGAAGTACAGTATTGACAATAACTGAAATAGTTCTTTGAATGCAAATGCGATATTCTGACGTTTAAACATGAAAGTACATAATTATTGCAAAGATGCAAAATTAAAATTACAAAAGAAGTATTCTTATGCAGTAGCGTGTTTCATGTTCCATTTGGGCTCGTCTATGGCCGGTATTACACTATAAAAGTTTGATAAAATCCCTTTTATAAAACTTGAAAAATCTAACCAATAAGGTTATTGGTTACATTCTAGAAAATTCAACCGTTGACCATATTGGCTGCATTTTTCAAGTTTTATAAAAGGACATTTAACAAACTTTTATAGTGTAATACCGGCCTAACACCCCCGTTTCGTTTGGCAGAACAGGTCACGTTCACCCTATGTACGAACTATGATCATGATGGGGAGATACTTCTCTTGGCTAAATATCCGTGGTCCAGTTAAATTTGAAGTTTTGACGACATCTACAGAGCACATCTTCTCATAAGCGGATACAGACTCGAAGTTGGGAACCATAGAAAACCAACTTCAGCCGACCACCACTATGGTGACGGTGTGGATTCAGTAACCCATTTTCGTCAAATGGCTTGCATGTTGCATCGAGTTGATGGCTGTCTTCAAGGAGAGAACGACGCGAGTGATTCGAAACTTGCGAGCACGGGGCAAGGGGAGCCACCACTAGAAATCTTTGCTAACTTTTCCGACACAACTCTGCCTCTTTTGAGGGAACGGAAGTAAGGTGCTTTGCATCAGTCCGGGGTTGTGAGCGGTTCTATCTATCTATGGCGACGGTGGGGATCGAACCCGGACGAAATATCTGGAAGTTCAGACTCCATTAACACCACGGCTCTTTAACTTTCCACACGTATTCAAATTCACCCAGTAACCGATTTTACATTCTACGCCATATCTCATGTCCAACCTCTCTATCTAGAGCCGGTATACTCTCTACATCTTCCTCGAGTGTTGGAGAAGCCATATTGTCGCTCGTATATCACTCATATTAGTGCTTTGTCCTTGGTTGCATGTCCATCATCCTCCGATGATTCGCATTTGCTTTTCTTTAAGTGAAATTCTCAAAATGACGTATATTTGAAGTATGAATGTATATATATATATATATATATTTTACATATTTTTTTTATTTATATTTTCTTTTCTCTGACACGTTTGCTTGTGCTGAAAAGTAAGGTTTGTGTGTATATGAAGTACGGTATATAATCATATAGTTCTCGGCTAAGTATCCGTGGTACAGGGGAATTTGAACTTCCAGAAGTTTGACTGTGGTCACGGCTTTAGCCTCGAACCATTCATTCAGTAATCGAATAGACATTCTATGTCATATTTTTGTGTCTGGCCTGTGTACTCTCACTACGTCATCCTCAAGTTTTCTGAAGCCATCTCTTGTCGCTTATATGCATCACTCATATTAGTGCTTCTTCTCTTTTAAAGCCTTTTGAAAAGTAATGGTGATTTTGAGGGACGGCATATTTCAATTGTCTCGGCGGGGAGTCTACAGTTTTCATTGCACGTAAAAATTTTTATGTGACTTACAAAGTGTAATTGGTAGTTTCACGGCCGAGCTGTTCAAAGAATATGGCCGCGAAGAAACCATGAGGCCCATATCGGAGGGTGGGTGAATTCGAACATGCGTGGTCGGCCGTCCTTGTAATTGGACTGTCATTATCCGCTTGGTCAGTGATTCCGAAGAACTCGTTGAAAAACAAAGCGTGTCTTTTTCCTCTTCGTCATCGGACGACACGTTCGTTGCTTTCATCACTATGTAAGAAATACACTAGTATAGTCATGTTGTATCAAGAGTGTGTCCCCCCCCCCCCACCCGGCATAATGAAATCGATTCCCTTCTCCCTCCTCCTCAATTTGAATCATAAACATCATACGCCTACTGAAGGGTAAGAAAAATTGAAATGATATCGTAACCTTGAGTAGAATGTCTGAATACACATGATAATCGGTCGATGTGGGGGTCACTAAAGGCATTTCACCTTGCATCACATTAAGCTTTACAATGCAAAGTTAAGGTATTGTTGACCAAATAGTGTCAACGAGATAACCCAGTTCGTCCTCATTTTGTGTTGACGAGAAATGGCATTTATTTCACGTCCATTAGTATGCCACAGATTCCAGATTGGAGTAAGGTGTGTGAATAACAAAGTATTGTGTGCTTGCCGAAGAATTCTGTGGATATCTTGCACAGCCCGCCAGCGCTGATCCTGGCTCTACTGTTGAACGTAGTACAGGTCATCAACGTATTCTTGATTTTCCATTAACATCAATAAATTATCATTCTTGGTGCAAGTAACGAGCACCCGGACACAGTCCGGGGCCTCAAGGGAAGAGGGGCCTCACAAAAATGAGATCCGGTGGAAATTTTCTATGATTTATCAGGTAAGGCCTCAGAAAAACCACTTGGTCCGAGGGCCCATGATGCTCTTAAGACGGCCCTGACAATAACCGTACACTGGTACATTAATTGCCATGCCACCATCCTGAAGTCGGGCAGGGATCTTTGGTGAACCTCCTAGAACAGATTTTTCACGATCTCATCAATTTTAGCCTTTTATAGTGGCAATGACGAGATATCTCGTCTAACTTGATCCACTTCATTTTGGAAATTCTGAAATATCTCGGGTTCTTGAAACCCTCTTATTTCGGCATTAACGAACCCAGCAAGCTCTGAACAACTGTTTTTCTCTGGTTAACATGCTTTTCAACCTCCCCACCCCCGCTCCAACCTGTCGATCAACTGCCAGTGGACGGAATCAGCTTATATTTGAAGTCTGATAACAGAAGGAGCGAGACGATGTGTTTCGTTTTCCTTCGAGGTAGTATAGAATTATTGAGTGCAGCATAAACAACAGAAAACGAGTCTTTCCCTTGTTTTATCATTATTATCTATTGGGGGAGGGGGAGGGAATATATATCAGCTCACGCAATCGCGAAAAAAAATATTCTTCTGGAAAATAGATGGTGATTTCTAGAAGGTTTAGTGATTTCCACTGTGGCAGTTATAATGGAAATCAGGAAAATTTTGAAAACCGCTTAAAGGGTTGATTTAAGACTTGTCATTTTGACTAGCAATGATATTGATCACTACGAAATTCTAAAATGACTTCTTAAATAATATTTATAAACAAATTAATTGATCAGATGATTTTCCTGAACATCTCATCGATAGCTTCATAGATAACTTACCAGTTATGCACAGAGCTGTCTCTATGGCACAATGGGGTTTCGGGCGAACTGATGTTCTTTGGCTCTTACCTAGCACGGAACAACCGGTCTGTCGGTTTCCATACTTACTCTCGGAAAATCATAGCACCCCGAAATCTCATTACCTCAGGTTCCTTTCCCGTTTCATCCTCTTGCTGAGATAATGCCCTTTCACCCTCAGATGACAAATACCAGTTCAGTTTAGTCACTCCCCCCACCCCCGTTCGTATGGTGACGTCTTAAAAATAGGATCCGGAGTGGACGTCAATATTTTTTGAGTCAAGAGCACCGGTTCATGCCCATCATTAGAAGAGGAGAACCTATGTCAAGGGTGCTCAATCTTTAGAAGAATGTGGGTCAATTCACTGGTTTGAAAACGTGTTGCGGGCCACTTACGCGCTCTGGAACCGTACCGCGGGTCACTCAAATATGGGCAAAACTCAAGTCGGGAAATATGCCTCGGGGGTCACTTGAGTCTTGTATAAATGTGGCGTAGACCACTTGAGTGATGCTGGTCGCTCAAGTAATATGGAACTGTACCACAGGCCACTTACATGATCTGTAAATACGCCTCAAGGGACTTCCCTGAGGCGTATAAAGCGCGTCTGTAAATGTGCCGCCTAGTTGAATTTTAAAAAATTAGATTTGAGGTCGTGGGAGAGTCATATATCATATGATCTGAGGGCCCATGGGTTGTTGAGTATTTATGACCTATGAATTCATATGCTTTTGGCCAATAAAATTGTGGAATGTTTAAAACGAGTAATGATCTCGCAAGTATGAAATCGGGCACATTGAGAGTGAGCACTGTGGTGCTGTTAGTACTTCAAAGAGCACCACGGTGCTCACGAATTGTCATCGGCACGCAATTTCGGACCGGACACTGTGCCGCAGGAATATCTAAATTTGAATTTGTGAAGTTACTATTATGTTACTATGAAGTTATGAAGTTACTATTATGTTACTATGAAATTATGAAGTTACTATGAATTACTATGAAGTTACTATGAATTACTATGAAGTTACTATTATGTTACTATGAATTACTATGAAGTTACTATTATGTTACTATGAAATTATGAAGTTACTATTATGTTACTATGAAATTATGAAGTTACTATTACGTTACTATGAAATTATGAAGTTACTATGAATTACTATGAAGTTACTATTATGTTACTATGAATTACTATGAAGTTACTATTATGTTACTATGAAATTATGAAGTTACTATTATGTTACTATGAAATTATGAAGTTACTATGAATTACTATGAAGTTACTATTATGTTACTATGAAATTATGAAGTTACTATGAATTACTATGAAGTTACTATTCTTTGATTTGAAGGAGGGGTAGAGCAAAAAGAAGAGGGGAGCTGAAGAAAAGAGAGGATCAGAACGAAAGAAATTTTGTATCACACACACACTCTCTCTCTCTCTCTCTTTCTCTCTCTCGAGAGAGAGAGAGAGAGAGAGAGAGAGAGAGAAAAGTGACGCTTCTCTCTCTCGAGAGAGAGAGAGAGAGAGAAGCGTCACTTTTTTGACTTGAGAACGAATCGGGAAAGGACTGAAACTGTACCTGGCTCTCTCTATGAACTTGAGGTAGGTCTCCATGGGCCAAGGCGGCCCTGGTTTATGCACGTGGAAGATATTTTCTGTCATTTTCGGATCAGATCAAGTTGATGTCATTAAGAGAAGCTTTCTTCGATATCTCCCGAATCAATCAAGATTTACCTTCCATCAGACGACGTGTAGTGTGTTTTGACACGTATTGAAAGGAATTATACATATGTATTAGGCCGCCGAAACGTGTATGTGAATGTGGGCGCTGAAGCCTAACAAGCGATGAATCACTGAAATAACTAATGTTAAGACGGGATACTCTTTGGCTTTCATTCCAGGCAATGCTTGAGAAACCTCGCGTCAAGAGGGAAAAAAAATTCTTTTTTAGGGAGTTTAAACCTCGAGATGAGATTTGCCGTGTGAAAATCGCTGACTGAATTGTACTCGATTACCCTTGAGAATCATCGATTCCTCGCATTTCCTTTCGGAAAAAGAAAAGATAATTGCTCAAGTAATATCGTTATCATATCTTGTAAGAGGGGGGGGGGAGACGAAATCGCTTCTTCTACGGTCCGATTCCATTTCGTATTCTATCACGCCTTTAAATAATCTCGAAAACTGATTAATCAAACTATTCAAACAATAAATTAATATTCATGTCGTCGGTTCCTATCATTGGTGGTGGTGTTGGGAAACTGATCCCAGACCAGGACCGTTTGCTTTCAGGAAACCCACTACTATCACCTCATGATTGCAGCGCCGCCCTTAGGGGTGTGTGACAGGTGCTGTCGCGCCGGGCCCCGTACTCACGGGAAACTATTGAACACTTTCACCAAGTTTTGTTAATACTGGGTACCGAATGGAATTCTGAAAAATGTGTGCGTGATTCTTATGCTTCATTTTATTGATACAAGGGATCCGTGGCCTTCAATTTATCGGTGCAAGCGGTCTGCAGAACGAAATAGGTTAAGAACCCCTGCCCTAGGTTGTCTTGACACTCAGTTTAGTTATAACTAGGACTCGGATTTTTATGACCTAAAAATCTTCTCAATTAAAGATTTAAATTGTCACGAGTCTTGTCCTTTGCGGTAGAAGTTTTTGTGTCACGCCGTGGGCATTTTACCCTCTATGATAACATAATTAGAGCCGATACCCAACGTCTGGACAGAGACAACCATCATACTCCAGCTGGAATTCACACACGAACCGGCCGAACTGAAGGTGTATAAGCCTTGAGTTCGGCATACGATAGTTAAATGGCACTTCAAGGCCACCCAATTTTCAAATTATTTCAGATGACGACTGGAATAACTCAAGGCAGATAGCTTCCTCTTTCCCAAAATGAAATTGTCGACCTCACGGACTTTGTTGTCAGAAAATAATTCCACATCTAATCAATATAATCAGATTATTTTCGTTTTAAAAAACCCACAGAAAAGGGTCATTCAGGAAACAACAAGCTTCATATTGTTCATATCAGGGGATTCGTAACAATATAAAATCAGATATTCTTTTAAGACACTGACGCAAAATTAATTCAACGCATCATGGCAATAGCAAATAGATATCCAGCGCATAACATCGGCCTGTAACCTGTAACTGCTCCTCCGTACTTCTTACTAAAAAAAACCCTCGGCCATGACTTGCAGGGCGAATATCCCCCCTGAATTCTATGCCGTCTGGGGCGAGGCCATACAGAAAGAAAACAAGGCCAGGGACACTTGGAACAAGACATACGGCAGGGAGTTGGCAGAGCACGGCAGGTTGGTCAGCGTCGGACTCAAGCCGATCGAGCCCTACGTCGAGAGGAGGCTCACGGCAGAATGCAAGGAGAGGTTGGATCCGCGCCTCGAGATGGTCTACGGGCCGAATAACGAGACGGACGAGCTGAAGATGAATAGAAAGAAATGCCACGGGGTGACTGGCACAATAGTGACACCGATCACCACGACGAGGCCGATGAACCACGAGGAGAAGCTGCTGCTGAACACCGGTGTCTACCACAATCTGGAAGGCAGGTACCAGTACCTTCGGAAGAGGAAGCAACTGAAGCCTTTCGAGAAGTACAAGATGCCCCCGACTCAAAACGCTCAATACGGATGGCAGTTTTCTTAGACAGCGATCGTACAGCAAAGACACTTCAAAAAGTACTGCATTTAAACCAATTATGCCCACGAAATGATACCGAGGGGAATAATTTAGGCTGAATCATTAAATTTCACCCAAGAAGTACTTATATTCAAGTCAATGGACGTGTATCATACATGTTTTGTGCTCTAAACCTGCCTTTGCAGGCCCGTCATTTAGGGAGTGGGGCAGAGGGGGCGGGGGGTCCGGCCTTTGAAAATACACTAAAAATGGTATATATATATACATATATTTTTCGCTAAAAGTTTTTTGTTAGATAAGGAACCTTTTTCCGAACACCACTCATTCAAAAATATCTTGAAACTTTGTGTATCTCTCAATGTATGTATGGGGCCGTTCAAGTATTACGTAAGCAAATTTTTAGCCATTTTTGATATCCCTTGTCAGCAAAAGTCAGTAAAACTCTAACCCCCTCCCCCCTTGTCAGTACGCGGGAGGGGGCATAGGGGACTCTTGCGCCCCCCCCCCCCCAGAAGATTTTTTAATGCAAACAATATTTTTAAAAAAATTATAATTTCGAAAGAAAATACCTTTATATATGTTGTTATAATCGACATCGATTTCTGTTAATTTGAATACTATTTGAAAGATAAGAACTCAAAATTTCTCTTTAAAAAATTTATTGCGACCCACACTTTGGGCCTGGTATGCAAAAAGGCCTGGTTTCGAGTCACTGCGGAGACAAGATGGCTTTTCTTCCCGAGTTCACCTCAGCATAATATTCAGATAATATGTGTTTCCTTGATATCTTGGTCTGAGGAAAAAGTCGTCTATCTCTCAGTTTTCTTTACATTTTGAATCAATTTTTATTCAATTAATTGATGTCACATATCATGCTGTTTTTAAAGCATTTCTTTCAAAATTTACAAAAAAATTAGTATCCGAGATATGAAAAACTTTATACCAGCACAGAATAGCATATACAATCAGGAACATGTCTAAAACGTTTGAAATAAATCAGTGGTTAAATAGTATTTTTAATATTTCTATTAGATCATGGTTTTTTTCTCATGTTAAATATTATGAGGACCCCCCCCCCCAATTCATAATTCTTGCTAGAATCTGTTTACTTGAATTTAATGTATTTTGTCCGACTAAATATGTAGTCACCCTCATCATAATGATACAACTCCATGCACAGTATTTGCACATCTTATAAATAAATTCAAGGGAGCTTCGTTTTAAAAAGAACTGGAAAGAATGGGAAGGTCAAACAAATGCTTGGTCATATGGTCACCCCATGATTACGTGACTACATTCAACCCATCGATTCATTGATTTCCTTCGCTCGTGTAAGAGAATGGACAAAATTTATAGATAGGCATATATAAGCAGGAAAAAATAACAAGGTTCGTTCCCACTTGACAAGGAACCCATGTTGTTATTCTGTTATGATTACATTGGCACGGGAATTACTGTCGAGTTCTTTATTCATTTCTGGGCATCTTGACTAATGCTCTTCACCAAAAACACGCAGAAAAGAATCAATCCTTTTCATCGATAATAACCACGTGCTGAATCGGGAGCTCAACGTCAACCAACGCCCATCGTTGAAACAGTAGTTAAAAGTTTTTCCGCTTGCAACAAGAGAAATAAGAAAAAAAATCGACATCCATTTCGGCTTTAACACGACCTCCCATGGATAACATACATCGCTACTCATGTTCATGTAGTAAAAAAAAATAATGGACTCTCTCTCTCTCTCTCTAAAGTTTTATTTATTTTGGTTTCTTTATTTTTGGTTCAGGTTGGATCTATCTATACCTGTGTTATCAGATTTGCAACTGCACGTGCGGATACCGTACCATATCATTTGGCTCTCGGATGCCATGAAGAGTATCACTGACTACCAGGTCGTTTTACTAAGGCGAAAATCTTATTCGAGTTCTTAACCCTTTCTTTTTGTTGTTGTTGTGTGTTATCTTAGGTATGTGTTTTTGTTGGTGTGGGGGCCAAAGAACAAAGAGTCTCCATCACCCACGAGGTGATGGCGGTACGAATTCCATGTCGGGACACTCCCAAAGAATATCATCACGTATGAGTTATCGGCCTCCTTATATTTTTTTCCTCTCTCTTTCTCTTCTCCGATAACTACTGGAGTAATGATTATTACTACAAAAGCTGAGGTCGCTGAACTTGGCACGAAAATGATGGTTATGATGGATATTCAGTGTGTAATAAGATCCACTGGCTATATGTCGTATGTACTGCTTCGGGTAGAGAGAGAGACCTTGGTCCGACTGATGGATGATTCCTGGCTATGTTTTTCAACGACATGTTCTTGCCCACTCGTTGTGTTCCCGGACCCCCTTTTACCAATGAAATGAAGGCAACAGACTTCTTGGAGTAATGAAATAAATTCTGCAGACCCCCATGTGCCAATGAAATGAAGGGCACAGACACCCTCGCGCCAATAAAACGAAAACCATGCTGTGACTTTCCCACCTTCGAGATATTCAAATTTTTCCGCCCTTCTCCCGTTGTTATTCATTGTCCTTGACCACCAATTGCTTGAATTCGCTTAGCCCCCTATAAATACGCAACGCCCTACCGCCATGGTTGGCAATCACAGAGTTGTAGTCACACAGACGTTTTTCGTAAAAAAAATTACTCTCTCTAGTTTTTAGTTAAGCTCATGAAGGGCTGTACATATGATTGAAAAAGTTCCCCCGATAACTATTTTTTCTTTTCTTCTTTCAAACCGAACACAACTCAGGTCTACCACCATCTATGGGCGATTTACTACCTAGTGAGTTGTGCCGGAAGTGCAACAGTGTGTGTGTACCTAGCAGTTCTTTTTGAGCGCGTATGTAGTGTTGTGTTTGATTTTTTTTTCAGTGTCGCCATCTATATTTCAGAAGTGAAGTGTTATGATTGAATTACATTTGTAGGTCTGTTGCTCTCTGTGGTGAGACTTTTTAAAGGGGAGATCGGCTCGCATTCGCGCCTTGAAGTTGAGAACCACAGAATACCAACTTCAGCCGACCACCGCTATGGCGACGTTGGGTTCGAACCCGGGACCTCGCGAGTCCGTCACTATGACCACTCGACCACCACAGCGTCTTCCCCGATAACTACTGAAGTAATGGTTATTTATTACTCAAAACACATTTGTACAAAAAATGAAGTTTTTAGTTAAGTTTATGAATGGCTGTGCAAATGATCCAAAAAGGTCATGAAAATGCCGCCCGATTTGAAATATGATCCAGTTGGAACTCGTATATTACGAACAAATTTACAGTATAGCAAAGGAAAAATTGTCAAATGGTTCGTTAATTATAAGAGTAGGTTTTATATCAGTGACGTAACATTGTTATTTATGTAAAATATCAGTAATTATATAGAATAATTATTATGTAGTTGTTTGTTATTGTCCTTAAATCATTTCTCACATTTGGGTATTTTTTGTTGGTCCTCAACCAGGGCCGTAACTAGGCTGGGGTAACCGGGGCACTGTCCCGAGCCGAATGAGGACCTCACAAATAATGTATATTTCTTTTGCATAATTTTTTCTCTTTTAAGGGGCCCCAAGAAAATGTCTACCCCGAGACCTTAAGAAGGCACACTACGGCCCTGTCCTCAACACATTTCTTACATTTATATGTATATTTCTCCGGCTCCTCAAATCATTTCTTATATTCAAGTGGTTTTTGCCGATCCTCAAATCTTTTCTCACATTTATGCAACTTTTTGCCTGTCCTCACATCATTCCTTACACATTTAAATTATTACACACATTCATTTATACATTTTTCCGGTTCTCGAATCATTTGTACTATCTATGCTTTTTTTTTTGTCCTCAAATTATTTCTCGTATTCATGTAATTTTGGCCTATCCTCAAATGATTTCACACATTTATGTGTACATATTTTTTTGGTTCTCAAATCATTTCTGCTATGTTTTTTTTTTATTCGTCCTCAAATTATTTCTCGTATTTATGTCCTCTTTGCCCAAGGTTGATTTATTTTATTTTCCTCAAGCGACCGCGGAGCCCCTGGGATGTGGACACAGAGCCCCTAAAAGGCAACGCGGAGCACTGATTGAGAACCGCTGCCCTAGACTATCCCAGGACCGCAGTGGGGCCGCATTGCTCCAGGTGGAGAAACACCGACTCAGACAGCTCGATTGTTCCAACCACTTGAATTTGAGTAACAGAAGAGAATTAATTCGTACCGAAAAAAAAAAAAGACGGCCATTCGCCCCGAGGAAACTCCCTATAAATTCGCACAATACATTTCCACGAATATATAAACCCCCCCCCCCACTAATTTTATTCCATACACACAGCACTCACTGACGTCTTTTATACTCTGCTTCTTATTCTCATATCATACTCATAAATGATAATTATTCAAGACACGAACGATGTATAACTATACGCGTATGTCATTCCGCGTTTCAACTACAACGAGAGTTCAACTTTTTAACCAGATGTATTATATATAAATAGGAAAAAAATACCTCGTACACCCTTTTGATAACATAATTCAAAGTCCGCATCAAAAATGCTTCAAGGGAGGGGATTAAACAGCCTTTCTCTCTCTCTCTCTCAATTGATGTGTGTGTTTGTGTGGAGTCTCGAGAACTTAAAAAAGTAAAAAGCGATCGTTTTTGCATAAAATAACGATATGTATACATAACAAACACATGGTACATTGGTTGCTTTTTTTTTCCTCTTAAAAAAAGGCTCGACGGATGCCATTTTCTTTATTAGGTGTGGCTTTTTTTTTTTCGGAACAACTCTCTTTTCGTTTTGGCTTTTATTCGACTTATAATGTATTATATAATTTTTTTTATTACTATTATTCATTAAATGGGGAATGATATATCAGATGTAGGTTTTGGTACTATAGCTACCGAGTTCTTTTTTTCTTTCTTTGATATCGCAACGATGCCATGAAAAATCGACTTTTATGACATTATTATTAGTATTTTTAATCCGCATGGAATGTTGTGGGTTTTGGCTTTAAAAAACGTGTTATGTACGGTTAATAAGGTGACGATTTCCTTCTCTGATATGATAAAAATCTAATTCCGTTGTATTGATTATTTTGACAACTTATATATATGTATTTTTTTAAAGATAGCGATGGAAATGATAATGATGTTACAATTCAACGTGGGAAGAATATGATCATCGACTTTGTATAATCCGGTGATTTTTTATATTCCATATTATAATTTTTGTGGATAGTTTAGTGGTTTCGGTGTCCTTATCAGTGATATTGATCTGTTAGGATATACAGTAGTTATTGGTAAAGCATCCCACGAATTATTTTGACACGGACAGCAATCGGTACTCTAAAACGCAATTTCAAAGAGTTTTTGGGGGAATTATCTTTTATAATTTTTATACAAATTCTAATGAACGTGTGTACTGTATTGGGTTGGGCAGAAAGTTGGAGAGAGGTTGGGGCTGGTGGTCTTGAGATGGGGCTGGTCTTGTGCCCCGAGCGTTTTGACCAGATAAGGACTGATGAAATCATTCTCAGATCAAATCAGAATTAAATCTTTTTTTCGTCACTGTTTAGCCTTAAGTAGGCTGTCTTAACCCTTAAATGCTAATTTTTTTTCCGAGCTGATAATTTTTTTTCATAGTTAATGACATGTATTGAAACACGAAGAAAAACCTATTGGACACCGCTTATGCAAGGCCTTATTCAAGATGTGCATTGTCTCAAAAGTCACACATAAAATAAATATATTGAAGAAATATTACTTTCGATCCATAACTACCTTTTTTGTGATTCAAACTATAGCAAGAAAAAAAATTCGGATTGCAAATTTTAATATTTTAAAAAAAAAGAAATTCAAACAAAGCATTTTAACAAATTTGTAAAATCCCAGCCAGACATGCTCTTGCAACATACAGTTTTTTTCGTTGATTGGGACATCTACCAGCAAATTCAGAATACGAAATCGAAATAATATAACCTCGCGTTATGTGCAAAGGCGATTCTCAATTTTTATCTTCGAACTGGCTGCAGTAATGAACGTTCAAAGAACCCTCTGCGCATATGCAAAGCTACGTATTTTAGGGTTAAGGCTGGGCAAGACTCATTCCTTGTTCGCTCGAAAATCACAGGGAAAAAAAATACAGGGTGATTCATAACTCGTGAGCAAACTTTGAGGAATGATAGAACACATCACAAGTAATGTTCATCGCACGAGGCATGGTCGATACGCACCCAATTAATCTTTGGACTAGTGTTCTTCAGTCTTTTTCTCCTAGCTGACCGGAGAAATTAAGTGAACAATTTCGTGGACCAGTATAAATGGAAGGAGTCATTGAAAAACCGGGAAAAAAAAGTTATAATAGGAGGAAAATTTCCAAACCTACTGTGCTAATTATGTTTCAAAATGTACTGGTATTATATATGCGAGAAACATCATTAAACTGGTATCTTTGCTGCCACCTATCGAATAAAAACAGAATTGTCTGTTATATTTTCTCGAATGAAATTGGTTGTTGGTTTTAAACCGGTTTGTAGCATAAAAGTGAACAATATGTGGTAAAAAATACAACTGTATATATATTATTTATTTTCATGTTGCAAACCAGGGTGAATTTCATGCTCCAAAATATCGGTTACTATGCTTTATATTTGCCTCAAAATCCCTTTTTGTGAGCACTGCTACAGAAAATGCAATGCTAACCGTATTTTGATGCATGAGATTTACGTTACTTTTCAGCATGAAAATGAAAAATATATAATATCATAATAGACGTATACTGTTCATTTTTTCATCCTGCGCACCAGTTTCAAACAACAATCAGTTTTTGTTGAAAAATTGATAAATGGTTTTGGTTCTACTTTGTGGCAGTGGAGGTCCTCCCAGCATAAAGTTCCTATTTGGAGCAATATGTATGCCATGTCCTCTTCTATACCCAAAAATATATATATGTTACTGCCAAAGACCGAAGTTGGCTAATTCGCGAAGTGGCCAGTACAGGTGATCCGGCCAATGCCCGAAATTCTTGCTTTCGCCAGACTTTAGCCGGTTCCTATATACCGATCCCCGTATATCCCTATATATGTATGTATCACTAACATATCGATATTCAGATTCCTTCGATCGTTAGAGTTGCCATAGCTAAACCATTCTAAATATGGTTAGCTATGGCTAATTATAAATGGTCATAAAGGTGGCGATGACCCCGAATCATGGGGGATTGATATAGGGATGCATAGGGATCGATGTATAGGGGCCAGCAAGAGTCCGAATTTCGGACATTGGCGGGGTCACCTGAGCCGGCCACTTCACGGAGTGACCAACTTCGGGCTTTCGCAGTAACATATGCAAGGTGTCCCATCAACACTGCCCAAACTTTGCACAACCAGATTCCTCGCTTGTAATACATAAAAAATGCCCAAAGAACTGTACCTGTACGACCCATAGTTTTCGAGAAAAATGCGAAAGAAAAATATATGACGCCATATCCGGTGCAAGAAAAAAATTAAAAACTTTGAACGTCATTCCACGGCGCGCGCGCATGCATGCCTCGATATGCGCGGTGGATATTTTGAACATATCTTCCTATGTTAACAACATATGCAAATACCGATTGTTCATCTTTCCAATAAAAAAAAATTTCCTTTGCACCGGATATGACGTCATACTTTTCTTTCGCATTTTTCTCGAAAACTATGAGTCATACAGGTACAGTTCTCTGGGCATTTTTTTATGTATTCCAAACAAGGAATCTGGCTGTGCAGAGTTTGGGTGGTCTTGATGGGACACACTGTATATTGCGACGGGGGAAAAAAATCGAATAGAATTTGAAAATTCATTCATCAATGTTCAATTCACTTCTCCTTTGAAAGAAATCGAAAACATTTTCATCGTTGGTAAAAAAAATCCTTCAAATTCGAAATGAAATCGTTAATTCATTTCTATGAATGTGATTCGATCCGATTTCATGGGCGATTCGATCCGATTTCATGGGCGATTCGATTTCATGGGTGACAGCAGTTTGTGTATTACACCATAACAAACACAAACATTAACATAGGCCTAAATGCGATCAGAATAAATCCCATCATTTCGACCATGAATGGGCTTTATCGCGCTATTGATCTATAGATATCGCAATCTTTCCCCCAACTTTTGAAATATACAGGCTTATATATTTCTATTCCTTAATACAAATAATATTGCTTTTAAGAACATCGAATAACATAAACGAATGTATAAACATACGAATACGATCGAAAAACGAATCACTTTTATACATGCAAGAGTGATCACATGTGACTCTGGAAAATTCGAACATCCATGTTGATTTTGTATCTCGATGGTCTCGGGGCTTTTTTTTTTTTTGGAGGGGAGAAAAATGGCCCAGAAATAGGTATGTGAAATATGCCGACTATCGGGTATGGATGACTTTCTTCTTTTTTTTTAATATTTTTCAAAAGCCCGTTCACGTACGAACACTTCGTTGACGATGTGCTACGAGCAGCTCGACATATCGCTAGATGCAAGAGAGAGAGAGAGAGAGATCCGACCAAACATGCGTATCGCATTGCCAATCCGTGTCACGTCCACCCATGGATGGGCAATCACAGAAGCCCTCCGACGTCTTCCCTGAGGGCGAAACGAATGATCCGAACCCAACGTCTTCACCCCTTGTAATGATAATGAGGCTTTAACCCTTTTTCCATCGCCTCAGATGCTTTTTTTCTTTTTTTTTTTACCGACGACGCATTCCGGATGATGAGTTAGAGTTATAGACAGACGGTATTATTTACGTACGAGATGATCGGCGGAATTTCTCTGTTGGTTATCAGTATTATATATGGAGAGACTGGTGTGTGTGTATATATTGGTTTGTTGCACCTTGAAATGTCGAATTTCGGGATAAAATGGTTTTGCATATTTATGATCATATACACTGCCAGTGCTGGTGCACCGAAGGTTGAATATATCTGCACAAGAGCCGAGGAATCGTTTGAGTGCCATGACCATTCAAAAGCATCAGCACTGGGGATCTAAGAGGAACCATCGGTGGTAAATAAATCTTCCACTTGGGAATGATAATGTAAATAAGTAGCATGATACTTCCAGCCAGGTGAAGATGTCAGGACATCATTTTGTCCATGAGCTCCCTCATGCTGTTGAAAGGACCGACCCTGTTCAGCCTCAACCATCGAGTTTACTGACGCTCGTAATAAATTCTGACCCTCGCAAACCTGTAAGGAGCATGGCAGATAAATTATGTGTCCATAATTCGGAAGTTTTCTGTCACTTTCAAGCACTTGGTACAGTCAAGGAGCTTGATAAGTGGGTTCTCCATTCGAAACAATGGAAGCCAATGAGAACCCCCCTTCCCATCCAGCGGATGGTACTACTATTCAATTTTCATGGTTAAAATGTAGTTAAATTAATTACGGGGGGGGGGGGGGATACTGCGTCCAGCTGAATGCAACGCATCCGACACTATATGATTTGGGTAGCCTAGATTGGTGAAGAGATTTATACTGTTTCATGCCTACTTTCGATCACGCGTTATCCAGAAAATCGGTCCACTTTTCGGGTTTTTTGACCAATCAGCAACGACGTTTCATCTTTAGGACATAAAAATCCGAGCCATCTCGGAGAGCTACTCTCTCTCTCTCTCTAATTAGAAACCTTCACCCATTCATTAAAGTTTGGTCCTACCTGTGGGTATCGTGGTTGGAACTTTCTCTGTCAATCTTCATCCTATAAAAAATCACAAACATATTTTTTGAAACTTCCTAAAGCTGTCTGTGTTAGCTAACATAGAATTTGAAGAGTCATTAAAAATGGTAGCCAAAGGACTAGATTGTTATAAGACAGCGTTTCTCAACCTATGGTCCACGGACCATATGTGATCCGCGACGATGACATAGGGGGTCCGCAGACAGACTTTATAAAATTATTCATCCGTTATAATTGATATTAGTAATATATCAATATGGTTTCAAATAAAATTATACCCCCAATACTTGGGTTCCCATACATCATCGAGGGGAATGCAGGAAATTACGATCTTAAATACGAGATATCACTAAATTTTGCCAAAAATTGCAATTTATTGCTTTAAATGCAATTTGCTAATTACTGCTAAAATTGTTGAAGGTTGCGGAAATAAAGGGCTACTGCAAATCACACTTTTCAAAAACATTGTCTCACGAAAAAATATTCAAATGATCTTATGACCGTATTTCTTTGAGAAAAATGCAGTAGACTGAGATCATAAATAATAATCCGTTAAATACGGGACATCGCCAATTGCCATCAAATAAATATTGCCAAAAGTATGCACAATCACCAATCGCAATTTAAATTGCTGTAAAATTGCGGGAAAAAAGGTAAACCTCACAAATATGTAAGATGAATATTTATCATTTTTGCCATAGTTATAGTAATATGCATTATGAAAACGCTGTATATTATGACTTTTGTAATTACTGTATTACTAATTCAAATGAGTATCGTTCAAAAAACGGGACAAATATATAAAAAAAATCGGAACAACGAAAATTACACGTACGTCCCGTAGTACGGGACACAAGTGGTCCGTCAAATTGTTTCTGACATTTCACTGGTCCTTGTTTTCAAAAAGGTTGCGAAACAATGTTGTAGAGCAGCGGTTCTCAACCTTTTCTGACTCGCGGAGCATTTTTCAGAGAATAATTTCTCTGGCGGAGCCGTTTAACTCGAGGAGCCCTTTTTAGTATATTATTTATATGGCGGTACCCTTTAGGCCTCTTTTTTTTGTTTGTTTATCAAATTTATTGATTTATTTTATTATTCTCGAGTGGCCGTGGAGCTCCTGGGAAGTGCACGCGGAGCACCGGTTGAGAACCGCTGTTGTAGAGGGCCATCATTGTGCTAAGGTGCCTTGATAAGGATAAGCTATTTAAAGTGGCCATACATTGGGCTAATAAGTGACGCTGTCACTCTGCATTTGTGATTGATTGGAAAAAACCAAAATTATCATTACAAAAATGCTTCAAAAAGTTTGTTAAAATTTAAAACTTCAATCAAAAAATAGCAAATGGTGAACAAAAAATCAATTGTATTAACACAAAACGGAATGCGAGGGTGGTTGCATTTTTTCTAACTCAAAAAGAAAAATGACTTTCAAGTCACCGATAGATGAAGCTGTGATACTACATAAGAATCAGATATTTGCATATCAACCTTTTTTTTTTTGTTGCCTGTGAGTGAAATCTATTGTTGCTTTTCTGAAACTAATTTTTTTCACATGACAATAAGCAATCTAATTTTCATTTCATTTTTGCAAACCACAGTTTTTGGCATTACTTGTTCTTTCTGAATTAATTTTTTTCAGATTTTAACGAACTTATGACGCGATCTGTGTTATGTATATAAAGACCAGAAAATCGAAACTAAAGTTTGTCCCCCCCCCCCCCCAATTTTCATTCCTAGTCGGATCAATAGATAATTGAGAAATTGTTGCTGCTGCCATCTATCGCGGAAGAAAGAAAAGTAATGTATGTGATAACAGTAAATACTCAGGTTTTGTAATTATACAGCATACATACGTGCATTTTATATTTCATTACATATTAATTCAAGAAAATAATTATTTCACTATCACATTTGTGTTCAGAAGCATTTTGAAATAAACTTTGATATTTATTCACGTTAAAATGTAATGGAATTATACTGTTGTTATTCATTATTGGATTAATTCTTCGAAGCTCTTACAAACAATAGAGCTTGAGAAAGTAGTAAAGTGGCTTGAGCTACGGACTACCCCGAAAAACTGAATAAATTCTGGCACTATCCTTAAAATTTTTACCTCAAATCGAAACTTTTTCGATTTTTGTCGTGGCCCTTTGTCTCATTCATCCAGGGCCGGATTGAGATGTTTCAAGACCCTAAGCACTTAAATGATTTTGGTGCCCCTCCCTCCTTTATACGTATATTTTACACAATGTTCAATCTATCAATGGGAAAAAAAAAACATTGAATGAAACTTTGTATTTCAGAAGTAACTAATCTAAGATCAGCAATGGATCCAGAAATAAGGTGGGGAGTAATCACCCCTCCCAAAATCCGGATAATATGGTGTGTCCCGTAAAATACATGACAATCTTACACAATTAGCCACCCCTCCTTACGCATCGCTGTGGATCCGTGACTGTGTGTAAGGTTGAATATACGATCTGGATATTTCTGAGCGCTCACTTTATTTAAGCTTTCTCCTACTTTTTCTAGCTCAAAGTCTTTGATACATCTTTAAAACTAATGCTACTTACCACGTTTGTGTCTATACTTAGTAGAGAGATGAGCCATCATATATTTTTACATACTTTAATCGAGGACCCTCAATCAAAAAGGGGTTTTTCCACACTATTTGCTTCTTAACTCAACGCATCCTAAATTTTCCTTTCAGTGTTTTGGTTATAACTTTGAAATTACAATGTTAAATTTTATTGGTTTTTCCATCCCCAAATTCAGCTTGATCTCTATACTTTCCTTGATTAAAAATTCTTAAGAAAAATGTGTTAAAAAATTAATTTTTAAAATTATGCAAGATAGAGACATGCATGTCAATTTTACCTTTTGTTTTTTTGAATTGCCAAAATGCACGTTTTCGAACTTTTTTTCATTTTTTAGATAGACCATGGATTTTCTATATAGGCCGGCCTCTGTTAATTCGTCCTTCATCTCATCAACTATTTGTCGTAGAGGTATGGTTCCAGTTTGAAAAATGCTAAAAACGTATCCAGAAACTACTCTGTTTCAGTTTTGAGAATGAAAATACAGTTTGTCACAAAAAAATTGACTTTACATGGACACTCTGTCCTAAAAAACACAATCAGAAAGTTGTTGCAAATGCAAAAATCTGCGGAAAGTTGGGAAAGAACATGCAAACTAAGGGACATGCCTCTTTCCCTCATTTATGCTGTTCTTTCCCAACTTGTCTCCGATCAGGACCGGACTTTGGGGAAGGGGTGCGAGAGGTGCGGTCGCATCGGGCCGCAAAATTTCAGGGGTCGCAATTTTTTCAAAAGAAACCTTTTCCTTTCTCGGCAGATACTTTGGAAATTTTTCATTGAAATTTTTTTTCCTATTAACCTATTATTGATTGTGAAAGGAGGCTTTCAGTTCAAAGCCCCAACAATATTATTTTCAGCGTTATTAGGCATGGCAGTAGCTTATTTCTAAAAGAAAAAAAGAGTATGTTATGCAGGTGGTCACATTCTTTATCCCTGAAAAAAGTCTGGCCTTTCTTTCTGTCGTTAAACAATAACAGGGCGGCTATATTAACCGAAAAAAAAACCAAAAAAACATGCTTAGAGCATCAAACGAAAAGGGAGACTAGAACTGCCCTCGTTGCATGTACCATTGGTCTGCATGTACCAATAGTGCGCACAATGTGAATGCTTGTAGTTTCATTCGGCGACGCTTCCACTATTGACGTTCCTCTGAACTGTCATGTTTCCCTAAGGAGGCTTTTGAGAATTTTTCAGTCGTAAACATTACCATCTGAATCATTCTCTCATATATTCCGGAAGATGGATATACAATGTGTAAATTCAAAATTTTTGACAATTTTTACTACTGAACTTCCGAAAAAAAAGTAAGACCCCGTTTCTCTCTGTTTTTGTTTTTTTCTCAATCTAATTATTCACCTTAGTACAGTATCAACATTAGAGATATTTTGTTTTATGAACGGAGCCGGATCTTGAATCCTACGAACTACGCGACCGCAAAAGGCGACAACTAAAAGGGGCGATTTTTTTTTCATCACCAGAACATCATTCGCTTACACTTGAAAAATGTCCAGAACCGACCCTGTTCATGAATAGAGAGTTCATGCATAAAAACATTTAAGAGCACAAATGTCCGAACATTTAGGATGTAGGCCACGTTGCTTACAGTCCCGGTAGTTCATTGCCTACTATTAAATAAATTATATCTGAGGTTTAGGCTGATTGTAGCTAGTATTGTTAATATTCAACGCAACCTATTCCAGAGCGTCTCTTTGAATTTCGAATTTGAATGTTCAAATATTGAGATTGCAATCTTGGATTTTGTTTGTGGCAAGAAATGGTTTTAAACAAGTAATAACATTAAAGAGCTAACTAATATACAGTGAATCCCACTTATAGCGTTTTCCAAATACTCATGAAAAACGTTGTTGGTGGGAAAACGTTTTAAACGAGAAATTTCAATAAGTGTTAATAAAAGCTAGATCACGAAAATAAGCCGTACTAAGCGAGAAAACTTTTTAAATGGGACCGTGTTAAGCGGAATATGCTGTAGTATTTTTAAATTGATCTACATTTTCAAATGTAGTTCTAACGTGTTTCAGAATGTTTTTCCTTTATTTTGTGAATTCCACATCCCCCTCCCCACATCCTGGAGCAGTGTCCCTAGCCTGAGATCTTTAGCGGGTCCCAAGCCAGACTTTTCATGGGCCCTTCTGTAATTAATTTATTGCGTGAAAAAAAATGGTTATTGTCCCGGATCCCAGGGCTGGAGCCCTGTCAGCAGTGCCGTCTTAACGCATGGACCCACTCGGGCAGGACCCGTGGGGACTCAAGAGAAAAGAGGCCTTACAAAAATGAGTTATAGTTGAAATTTTCGAGGAGCATACATGTAAATTTGCTTGGTATTGCCTCAGAGAACTCACTTGGGCCGGGGGCCCATGGTGCTCTTAAGATGGCCCCGGCACCTGAATAAAGTGATATATCTAAGCCCCCAACCCCTCCCTCTGGCTGGAAATACTCACCTAATAATTTATATGAGAAAGGCTCCGAAAAAAAGTTCACCAAATCCTATTATTCTGAGCCCCCCCCCCACGGGTGGATCCTGGCCCGCAAAAGGGCTGGGACAACCAGAGTCCTGCCTCGAGCAAATGCAAATGGGGGGGGGGGGGGGCTCTTATAAAAAATATACACACTTATTTTACATGCTAATAAATCTTTTTAAGAGGCCCCAAGAAAGTCTTCCCCGGGACCCCGAGAAGGCACGCTACGTCCCTGGGTGGACACCCATTGGCTCTTTCCAACAAGCAGCAGCTCTTTCCCCGAGCAAGATCACATTTGGGCACCCTTTGTATTGTTTGGTGTCCTCTCTGGTCCAGTGCCCCTGGCACCGGACCCGCTTGCCCACCCCCACTAGTTGCAGCCCTTCTCACAAGAGCAGACAGGACTGCAACTAGATGCTTAGTCAGCCGGGGCAAGGACGCATTTTGATGCCCACCCCCCTTTGATACGACGCCCGGGTCACAAGACACGCTGCTCCCGAGGGCCGCAACTACAGGGGAGCAGACACGAGACGACAATTATCTTTTTTTTTGTGCGTGTATTTTCCCACATTATAAACTTACTACGGGGGAGGGGGGGGGGCATGAAAAGTTTGGCCAGGAGGCGTACCAGAGATCCCAGCCTAGGAGCCATGCTGTAGGATATGTGATCCATGGTTTTTTTATAAATTCATTACAGAGTAATGAATATCCGGTAAAAAAAATTTGACACAGCGGCCCTGCTTCTGGAGGGTGAAGGGGACCTGATGCACCAATGCGCGTTATGATCAGGGATGACTCGAGAAGATATCTGTACTTGTACAGAACCTATTTTTTGGTGTCCCCTGCCCACCTTTTTTTTTGTTTTTTCTGTTTTTTTCTTTTTGTCGACAAAGCGCTTCTCACTTTTAAGGTCACACTCACAGGTTAGATCATAAAAATTGTGAATTTTCCACACTCCACTTTATAGTAATGTGCTGCCATCTAACGTCAAATTTAAAAGTGACTCATGTGGTGATAATGAAGTTTAAAGTAAAAAAAACTATATTGTTTATTCTGATTAGCTCCTTCTAAACGAAGCTCATAAATTGAACTGGAAATTCAAACTAAAAGTTCGGTTATTTTATTTGAGTATAAGGAGACGTCCAAAACAAAGACCCTCTTAATGAGCAGACGACAGATGGTTTGTTCGGTTCCCTCCAAGCTAAGCTTACAAACAGAACTGGAAGTTCACACTGCCAGTTCAGTAATTCCTTCAGGACACAAGGAGACTTCCAAAACAAGTAACCTTGCGAGAAGCAGACGACAAGGATTCTAAGATTTGATTTATATACTGTTGGTGCTGCCATCTAATCTCAAAATTTGAAACAGCTCATGTAATGATGAAAAAAGACAGAGTTCTTTGTTATTTTTTAGCATAAAATTTTTTTAGACTAAAATTTCGGAAACAAAATTCATACATTTGCAAAAATTGATTTTTTTTATGTAGAAAAAAAAATTATTATTTTTCTTTGCACAAAAAAATTCGGACAATATGGATGATCGAACAAATAAGTGAAAATACGGGTTATGTAGTCTTCAGATAGGGTTACCAGATTCAAAACTGAAAAAGGAGGACGCCTTGTGCGAACTTTAGGTAGTGCCGTCTCAACGCATGCTTCCCTGCCCCCCACGATGAGTGTCAGCAGGTGCACCACGCTAATTATTATTAATAATTTATGAATTTTGTAAAATTAATTTAAATGCTATTCACTCTCAATGGATCGTGTTTGACTACGATCCAGACTATCAACGCGTTCCTGAAATAATGAAAAAAAAATGAGTGTAATAGAATGCGTTTTTTCTGAAAAAAAATTTCCCTTCAAGATTTATGTTCATAACTCGAAAAATTTGTATGTCGGGGAGCAACTACATCAGAAATTTTTAGAGGGGGCCGCAAAAATTTTTTTGCATTGGGCCGCGAAATTCTCCTAAGCCCGATCCTGTCTCCGATTTTTTAATTTAAATATCTCAGGGAATAATGCAGTTATACGTATATTACCTTTATACGTATATTTTACACAATGTTCAATCTATCAATGGGAAAAAAAAAACATTGAATGAAACTTTGTATTTCAGAAGTAACTAATCTAAGATCAGCAATGGATCCAGAAATAAGGTGGGGAGTAATCACCCCTCCCAAAATCCGGATAATATGGTGTGTCCCGTAAAATACATGACAATCTTACACAATTAGCCACCCCTCCTTACGCATCGCTGTGGATCCGTGACTGTGTGTAAGGTTGAATATACGATCTGGATATTTCTGAGCGCTCACTTTATTTAAGCTTTCTCCTACTTTTTCTAGCTCAAAGTCTTTGATACATCTTTAAAACTAATGCTACTTACCACGTTTGTGTCTATACTTAGTAGAGAGATGAGCCATCATATATTTTTACATACTTTAATCGAGGACCCTCAATCAAAAAGGGGTTTTTCCACACTATTTGCTTCTTAACTCAACGCATCCTAAATTTTCCTTTCAGTGTTTTGGTTATAACTTTGAAATTACAATGTTAAATTTTACTGGTTTTTCCATCCCCAAATTCAGCTTGATCTCTATACTTTCCTTGATTAAAAATTCTTAAGAAAAATGTGTTAAAAATTTAATTTTTAAAATTATGCAAGATAGAGACATGCATGTCAATTTTACCTTTTGTTTTTTGGAATTGCCAAAATGCACGTTTTCGAACTTTTTTTCATTTTTTAGATAAACCATGGATTTACTATATAGGCCGGCCTCTGTTAATTCGTCCTTCATCTCATCAACTATTTGTCGTAGAGGTATGGTTCCAGTTTGAAAAATGCTAAAAACGTATCCAGAAACTACTCTGTTTCAGTTTTGAGAATGAAAATACAGTTTGTCACAAAAAAATTGACTTTACATGGACACTCTGTCCTAAAAAACACAATCAGAAAGTTGTTGCAAATGCAAAAATCTGCGGAAAGTTGGGAAAGAACATGCAAACTAAGGGACATGCCTCTTTCCCTCATTTATGCTGTTCTTTCCCAACTTGTCTCCGATCAGGACCGGACTTTGGGGAAGGGGTGCGAGAGGTGCGGTCGCATCGGGCCGCAAAATTTCAGGGGTCGCAATTTTTTCAAAAGAAACCTTTTCCTTTCTCGGCAGATACTTTGGAAATTTTTCATTGAAATTTTTTTTCCTATTAACCTATTATTGATTGTGAAAGGAGGCTTTCAGTTCAAAGCCCCAACAATATTATTTTCAGCGTTATTAGGCATGGCAGTAGCTTATTTCTAAAAGAAAAAAAGAGTATGTTATGCAGGTGGTCACATTCTTTATCCCTGAAAAAAGTCTGGCCTTTCTTTCTGTCGTTAAACAATAACAGGGCGGCTATATTAACCGAAAAAAAAACCAAAAAAACATGCTTAGAGCATCAAACGAAAAGGGAGACTAGAACTGCCCTCGTTGCATGTACCATTGGTCTGCATGTACCAATAGTGCGCACAATGTGAATGCTTGTAGTTTCATTCGGCGACGCTTCCACTATTGACGTTCCTCTGAACTGTCATGTTTCCCTAAGGAGGCTTTTGAGAATTTTTCAGTCGTAAACATTACCATCTGAATCATTCTCTCATATATTCCGGAAGATGGATATACAATGTGTAAATTCAAAATTTTTGACAATTTTTACTACTGAACTTCCGAAAAAAAAGTAAGACCCCGTTTCTCTCTGTTTTTGTTTTTTTCTCAATCTAATTATTCACCTTAGTACAGTATCAACATTAGAGATATTTTGTTTTATGAACGGAGCCGGATCTTGAATCCTACGAACTACGCGACCGCAAAAGGCGACAACTAAAAGGGGCGATTTTTTTTTCATCACCAGAACATCATTCGCTTACACTTGAAAAATGTCCAGAACCGACCCTGTTCATGAATAGAGAGTTCATGCATAAAAACATTTAAGAGCACAAATGTCCGAACATTTAGGATGTAGGCCACGTTGCTTACAGTCCCGGTAGTTCATTGCCTACTATTAAATAAATTATATCTGAGGTTTAGGCTGATTGTAGCTAGTATTGTTAATATTCAACGCAACCTATTCCAGAGCGTCTCTTTGAATTTCGAATTTGAATGTTCAAATATTGAGATTGCAATCTTGGATTTTGTTTGTGGCAAGAAATGGTTTTAAACAAGTAATAACATTAAAGAGCTAACTAATATACAGTGAATCCCACTTATAGCGTTTTCCAAATACTCATGAAAAACGTTGTTGGTGGGAAAACGTTTTAAACGAGAAATTTCAATAAGTGTTAATAAAAGCTAGATCACGAAAATAAGCCGTACTAAGCGAGAAAACTTTTTAAATGGGACCGTGTTAAGCGGAATATGCTGTAGTATTTTTAAATTGATCTACATTTTCAAATGTAGTTCTAACGTGTTTCAGAATGTTTTTCCTTTATTTTGTGAATTCCACATCCCCCTCCCCACATCCTGGAGCAGTGTCCCTAGCCTGAGATCTTTAGCGGGTCCCAAGCCAGACTTTTCATGGGCCCTTCTGTAATTAATTTATTGCGTGAAAAAAAATGGTTATTGTCCCGGATCCCAGGGCTGGAGCCCTGTCAGCAGTGCCGTCTTAACGCATGGACCCACTCGGGCAGGACCCGTGGGGACTCAAGAGAAAAGAGGCCTTACAAAAATGAGTTATAGTTGAAATTTTCGAGGAGCATACATGTAAATTTGCTTGGTATTGCCTCAGAGAACTCACTTGGGCCGGGGGCCCATGGTGCTCTTAAGATGGCCCCGGCACCTGAATAAAGTGATATATCTAAGCCCCCAACCCCTCCCTCTGGCTGGAAATACTCACCTAATAATTTATATGAGAAAGGCTCCGAAAAAAAGTTCACCAAATCCTATTATTCTGAGCCCCCCCCCCCCACGGGTGGATCCTGGCCCGCAAAAGGGCTGGGACAACCAGAGTCCTGCCTCGAGCAAATGCAAATGGGGGGGGGGGGGGGCTCTTATAAAAAATATACACACTTATTTTACATGCTAATAAATCTTTTTAAGAGGCCCCAAGAAAGTCTTCCCCGGGACCCCGAGAAGGCACGCTACGTCCCTGGGTGGACACCCATTGGCTCTTTCCAACAAGCAGCAGCTCTTTCCCCGAGCAAGATCACATTTGGGCACCCTTTGTATTGTTTGGTGTCCTCTCTGGTCCAGTGCCCCTGGCACCGGACCCGCTTGCCCACCCCCACTAGTTGCAGCCCTTCTCACAAGAGCAGACAGGACTGCAACTAGATGCTTAGTCAGCCGGGGCAAGGACGCATTTTGATGCCCACCCCCCTTTGATACGACGCCCGGGTCACAAGACACGCTGCTCCCGAGGGCCGCAACTACAGGGGAGCAGACACGAGACGACAATTATCTTTTTTTTTGTGCGTGTATTTTCCCACATTATAAACTTACTACGGGGGAGGGGGGGGGGCATGAAAAGTTTGGCCAGGAGGCGTACCAGAGATCCCAGCCTAGGAGCCATGCTGTAGGATATGTGATCCATGGTTTTTTTATAAATTCATTACAGAGTAATGAATATCCGGTAAAAAAAATTTGACACAGCGGCCCTGCTTCTGGAGGGTGAAGGGGACCTGATGCACCAATGCGCGTTATGATCAGGGATGACTCGAGAAGATATCTGTACTTGTACAGAACCTATTTTTTGGTGTCCCCTGCCCACCTTTTTTTTTGTTTTTTCTGTTTTTTTCTTTTTGTCGACAAAGCGCTTCTCACTTTTAAGGTCACACTCACAGGTTAGATCATAAAAATTGTGAATTTTCCACACTCCACTTTATAGTAATGTGCTGCCATCTAACGTCAAATTTAAAAGTGACTCATGTGGTGATAATGAAGTTTAAAGTAAAAAAAACTATATTGTTTATTCTGATTAGCTCCTTCTAAACGAAGCTCATAAATTGAACTGGAAATTCAAACTAAAAGTTCGGTTATTTTATTTGAGTATAAGGAGACGTCCAAAACAAAGACCCTCTTAATGAGCAGACGACAGATGGTTTGTTCGGTTCCCTCCAAGCTAAGCTTACAAACAGAACTGGAAGTTCACACTGCCAGTTCAGTAATTCCTTCAGGACACAAGGAGACTTCCAAAACAAGTAACCTTGCGAGAAGCAGACGACAAGGATTCTAAGATTTGATTTATATACTGTTGGTGCTGCCATCTAATCTCAAAATTTGAAACAGCTCATGTAATGATGAAAAAAGACAGAGTTCTTTGTTATTTTTTAGCATAAAATTTTTTTAGACTAAAATTTCGGAAACAAAATTCATACATTTGCAAAAATTGATTTTTTTTATGTAGAAAAAAAAATTATTATTTTTCTTTGCACAAAAAAATTCGGACAATATGGATGATCGAACAAATAAGTGAAAATACGGGTTATGTAGTCTTCAGATAGGGTTACCAGATTCAAAACTGAAAAAGGAGGACGCCTTGTGCGAACTTTAGGTAGTGCCGTCTCAACGCATGCTTCCCTGCCCCCCACGATGAGTGTCAGCAGGTGCACCACGCTAATTATTATTAATAATTTATGAATTTTGTAAAATTAATTTAAATGCTATTCACTCTCAATGGATCGTGTTTGATTACGATCCAGACTATCAACGCGTTCCTGAAATAATGAAAAAAAAATGAGTGTAATAGAATGCGTTTTTTCTGAAAAAAAATTTCCCTTCAAGATTTATGTTCATAACTCGAAAAATTTGTATGTCGGGGAGCAACTACATCAGAAATTTTTAGAGGGGGCCGCAAAAATTTTTTTGCATTGGGCCGCGAAATTCTCCTAAGCCCGATCCTGTCTCCGATTTTTTAATTTAAATATCTCAGGGAATAATGCAGTTATAAACATGCAATTTGTTTGTTGGGCTCAGGATAGAAAGAGCAACAACTGTCTAATTGGAAGTTAGAAGAAGAAGAAGTTAGAAGGCGATTGTATAAAAATTTACATTTTTTATTTTGTGTACACTATGTTTTCCAAACCTCGTACAGGGTGATTTCTGGTCCCATTTTGAAAATTTTTAAAATTAGAACCTTACCACTACGACAAGCGGTTGATGAGATAAACGCTGCTGTAACAACACTCCAAGGAGAAACCACTAAATCTTAGAATGGCCATGATATTACCAAGAGGCGGGTCCTGCAAGAGGTGTGCCTACATCTTGGGTTAATAAACCTAATAAAATTTCTGAATTAATATTGATCAACGAGGCTTTGACAAAACTTATGTCAAATTGTCATATCCAAAAAGTAAACTGGTTTTGATAAATAAAATACTCAACTTTTATAGTCATAATAACCACTCATTCAAACCCAAAAACAATAATTTCAGACAAAAAAAATCAATCTAATATCTTACTTTATAGAAATGTTGCGCAGTTACTTTTGCGGCCAGAGCAAAAACCGAATGCATTATTACAACTCAGTATCTTCACCAATATGACCTAAAAGCACTACTGCAATTTTGCGATAGAAACGAAAGTACACAACACATACTTTTCCCATTGCTCTGTTTCTAATTCTTTGAGACATTTAAAATGAAATTGACGATTCACAGACTGGAGAAGATTTTAAACAATAAACTAATTTAGACATTGGCAGCTGAAATTTATTGCAGACATCAAGCTGGTTGAGTTTAATTCTGGATACCTACTTGAAGAAACAGATTTAGCATTGAAGAGTGCAAAGATTTCTAAATCACTCGATAACAGTCTGTCATCTACACTGGCTTCCAAAAGTTAAACACTCTCGCTATGGCTTGTATAAAATAACACCACCACTTTAATCCCCCTCCTCCCACCGATTGAATGGTTAGTGGAACATAAATATGTGGTATTAGGGTGAGCTGTGCCTTCATTTGGAGCATTCTGAGCACAGTACAGGAAGATGTCTTACCAAGCGATGCTGCAACCATGGATGTAACAGCTGTGAAGGTATACCTTCGCAATGTAGTAGAATCTATCCACTTAGCTACTATAGCAATATGCCGATCATCAGAGGAGATGGTAACACTTGGTCGACTGGGTCAGGCGTCTGATCAACTGTTTTTGCTTCCATAACCTGTGTTGCTAAAGTAGTCAAGTGGAATTGCAAAATATCCCCACAACTGTTACATCCATGGCTGCAGCGTCACTTGGTAAGACAATATCTACTACTAAACCATACATGTACCTTGTCCATATTCCTCTGCGGAACTTCCAATGTTGGAATGTGCGTGTGCGTGTTGTGAACCTAACGTAAAGTTTATTTCTATGCAATGCTTGTTATACTGCTGCCATCTATCTTTTGAACTATAAGTGAAGTGTAATGATTCATGATCAGTCGACTTTACTGTGGTTCAAACCTGGGTCCTTGCTATGCGAGTCTGTCACAGGGTTTAAGCTCCGGTCGCATTTTTCGCAAAATGCGAAAGAAAATCTTAAAATGCGAAGGAAGTAGTAGCCACTTTCGCGAAAAATGCGTACAGGAAGTACGAAGCGGGTAGACATTCATCCATCAATCATTTTAGCATTTTCAGAGTTGCCAACTGCTACGGATTGTCCGTAGTTTTTACGGACGGCCGCAATAAATTACGAAGCCAAGGGAGACACGCTCAATACTACAAAATTCTGATTTAGAAAAATCACGTCTGAGTTTCTCTTGCGGTGTTTCACTTATTTTTTTTTTTCAAATTGCATCGATCTTTAGCACAACGATAAATTCGTATGCGCACGAGAGAAGACAAACTCGGAATCGATCTGTGTCTGTGCGCTGAACATTCATCACTACTGACAAGCTTTTAGCCAATGTTGGCATGTCTGCATTTTGCTAAAGCTTTTTTTCCCGTTTCCGCTTTTTTTGCTAAAGGAATTTTTTTTATCTAGCTTAAACCCTGGTCTGTCAGTATGACCACTCAACTAACACAGCGGCGTGAGACAATGCCTGCCAATACTGTGTGCAAGAGGCTCCGCATGAAGGGACTAAGCCAGAATACTATGTATTGGGGTCCCACTAACCATCTAATCAAGAGGAGCAAGATCAACGTGGTGTTATACAAATACAACGCCACAACAGGCAAATTGCCCAACGCCCAACGAGGTGGCTGACTTAAGAACCTCATAGATCCCCCCCCCCGGAACCCCCAATGAATCGGTACATGCTGGATTGTGCGTGTACGTGTAGTGCGACCTGACGTAAAGTTTTGCTTCTGTGTAATGCTTGCGATGTGTAGTGCTGCCATCTGCCATCAGTTTTCCTAACTATGAGTGAAGTGTTATGATTGAATGATTTATCGTTGTAGGACTGTTGCTCTCTGTGGCGAGACTTAACAGGGAGATCGGCTCGCATTTGCGCCTTGAAGTTGGGAACCACAGAAAACCAACTTCAGCCGACCGCCACTGTGGGGTTCGAACCCGGATCCTCGCATCGCGAGTCCGTCACTATAACCACTCGACCACCACAGCGGCAGTTATTATGCTATATAAGCCGTCTCATGCTCAACTTTTAAAGAAGTCAGTGTGTTTGAATCTCGAAATCAGATAAAATGTAATACGTGAAACCTTTGTAGAATATAACTGAACTCATTAGTTTTTAAAATTATTTATTTGTGGAGTATTTACACAAAACAAAGTAATTAAAAGCAATACACGCGAATGTGTGCACAAAACAAGTTGATGAATTCAAACCAAATCTCTGTACAAAGATAAACAATATAGTATGAATACAATAATATATCTGCAAAACGTAATGAAAATCACAATCAACAACAGCCATACAACATACAAGCGATAAAAGTATGTCAATAAATACTTCCGCTCAGAATGTGCTTAAAGAAATTTATGTGCAAGTAATACAAGAATAACTCCATTAACAAAGTATTGTAGATATCAACATTTCAAAAAAAGGTGAACAGGAGAGAAGCAAAATCTTCCGAAACTGACAGTCGACAGAGAATGCGAAAATTCAAAAGCTATAAAAACAACGCTACCACCTAAGCAAGTAAGAAAATTCAAACAAGCCCAATGCAGACGTACAACTTTCAATACCACAAATTAAAATCGGTACAACAAAGAGAACTTCAAAAGGTGAATTTGTAATAATGTAATTTTCTGGGTGACAGCCTCTAAATTTCAGCTCTTTCTAGACATTTTTGACAATGTCTCATATCAAAACCAGATCCTTGACAAAATTATGAGCAATGGTATTTTAGGGTGCGCTGAGATCAGCTAGGTGTAACACGAGATACAGGGTGTCTATAATTAAAGGCAGTCTGCAGCTGTAACTTATCAGAAAGCTATAACTTTAGAAAGCCAGAATGAACAAGTTGAGGGTTTAAGGGAAAATAACCCTAATTCCCACATTCACATACATACTGCTAATGCAAATGGTATAGCGCACATGCTAATTTTTCGAATCATGTAATCCATCTGTGTGTTCAAGCAAATTATCTAAAGATCTTCAGTGCAACCATTTTCATTCTCGTTTTTTCCCTAGTGAACATGATGTTCAGTTTGTGAAAACATGCTTGCTGATGAAACTTTTTCACAAAAACAGTGATTCCACACCAGACTTTGGACTTTTGAAAATTCCCTCATTCACTATAGACATTCCCAAAGTTTCAAAGCTTCGGGATGAATAGTTATGACCACAGACAGCTCAGAGTGGGTGAACTTATCGTACATTACAATTTAGATAGTACTTCAGTATCAAAATTATCATTTTATTGAATATGAGCGAGTATTCATTTGATATTAAATTTAATACCATACATATATGTTACACTCTGACAAATTACCATTTGCATAAGCAAAGACATAATACCTGTGTATGCCCCTGGGGTACAACTTAATTTAATGTTGAAAAAAAAATTAATTGGAAAGTGAAATTCTAACAAGTGTGCCGAAAAAATAAAAATAAAAGCTAGAAATTTCTGATCAAGACAAATGGTCAGAAGTCTTTGCCAACACAGTACAGGGCGATTGTTTCGCAAAAGGTTTGAAAAATGTCTCAACAAATGTAGTACTGAAAAAAATAAAATCACATAAACTTACCCTCAACGATGTCAGAAAAGAGCTTTACATAACACTGGTACCAAACATTGCAAATTAACCATACTACTGGTAAACATATTTAAACACTGAGTATACATTTCTTCACATTTGAATGTGTTTATTCAAGTTGTTTTTTTTTTCTCCAAAATGTCAACGTTTATTGAAAAATGAAGAAATACATTTTTTAGGCATGGTTTACCCTCACATTATAACCCAACCGCAATATAATGGGAGGTGTATAAAAATGGTCTTGATTAACTCAATAAAATAATAAGCAATACAATAAGTTACAGCTGATTCTGAGGTATAGAGACTCAACTGAATACCAAAAAAATATGAGGGAACAAAGGATCAATTCTTGCTTTCACAATGGGTTGAAAGTTCAAACTCTTGTGCATTATACCACCTGTGAGTTGTGCAAAATTATGTGTGCTGGTTTCATTTTTGTACATTTTGTCCTTAAATAGGTACCAAAGAATAATTCAGGAAGATGACTTACTTTCTTTTAAACACAGCACAACTTCGGTCGTCTATCGTGATGGGCAATTTACTGATTGAGTTGTGTCAGAAGTGTGTGTTGCGTGTAGATACCTAACAGCCTAAGTGTGCATCCAGTGTTGTGTGAGAATTTTAGTGCTGCCATGAAAATTTCAAATTATTAGTAAAATGTAATTATAAGGAAGGTGACTGGATATATATATACTCAGTGTTACTCTAAAAATTTAAGCCGTTAATGCAAATTGAGAAAACATCCAGAATTCGACAAAACATATTTCTATGTGCTCCGATGTAAGAGGAGACCGTTTTCAGCATCGCAATGAAGGATCTTATATTGTATTTTTAAAGGTGACCAAAATTCTCATCATTATCTATTAAAATAATTTTCTATGCACAATATCCTTTAATTTTTTATACACAATAGAGCCCATTAACGAGACAATCACCCTGCATCATGAAGGAAATAAATTACTTTACAGTAGAAAAAAAAATCGTAACAGTTTCATATAAAAGATGGCAACATAATTTTTTTTAACAAAGTATGCTGAACCAAAAATATTATAACATCTAACACGAGCATGAAACGAATCTGAATTTGAAAATTCCTGACATTTCATAAGTTTGTGATCATTGAAACTCAGCCAAGTTACAGAACCTTAAAACACTGGATTCCGCAAGACAAACGAGTCTGATTCTTGACATTCAATTTACCTAGTCACAGGGATGCCGTTGTATTCACAACCTTGTATTTTCTGCAATGTCTTCAAACACTGTCTTCTCTAACATGTGAGAGTGTCAAAAAAAAAAACGGGAGATTTTTATTTTGCTTTTTCACTCACTGCAAACATTTTTCATTTCAAAAGTCTTATGCCGTCTAATAATAAAATTATCATCGAAACAGAATCGTCATATTACAACAATATTAAAGGGGAGAAGGTTAAGAAAGTGGCACCTTCTAATGCCCATCAAATAACACATTAAGAAATTACCTATAAACGAGAAAAAAGTATGTGATATAAATCACCAGCGAGACAACAAACGCTAACATCCCAACATGCAAACAGATAAGTGATGGAAAAAAAAAACCTTTAAAATTTGAAAAACGTCGATAATAAAACATTTATACATTCGAAGACAAACTTTTTATGTACAACCGAAATGAGCGGAAAAAATAATTACATCATCCTGGAACTTCTCGAAAATATACATCCACCTTTTCAAGGCATGAAATTACTGTGAGCAACTCAAAATGGCCGTACCAGTTAAAAAGTTTAAATAAAATATATATATATATTTTAACTATACATATATAACTTTCATATTTATATACATTCACCCATATGTACATTCGCAATGTTTTACATTTTTAACACGATGAAATAAAATAGTGACAAAAAACTTACTTTTCAAAATTAAAATCAATAAAAGTCAGTTGATAAAAATCGATGAACACGGAGACAAATAAACGTAAATGCGGTAAGAAATTTCAACATTTTTTAATGTGACGAGATAAAAGTGTGTATTTTTCTGAAAAAGCTGGGTTTTAATTTTTCAAAATTTATCACAGTGTCCCAAGCGATATCAACTACTTTGATGTATTTTGCTTTGAAGCAGTCCAACATCTTTGTCCAGGCAATAACATAGGCACACACACGAAAAAAACATTGAGGGGTTGAAAATTACCATTCATCCGTGCATAAAATTAGGATGATTTCAATCCTTGAATGCAATTTGTTTTTTTTTTGGGACTCAAAAAGCTTTAGCTTCCCCAGGTTCCAACACCTATGGGCAATAATGAATGCCCATTGCATGAATTATGGGGTCTATATTTCCATATTTATTACTCACTATAATTACCATTGACACCCATGTTGTTAACAATAAAGCAAGGCTTAACAAGTCCAAGTTATCATGGTGACAAAAAAAATTGAATTTGCACCTCAAATTTTTTTTATTCTTGATTAAATTGAAACCTGAGGATGATAAAAAATTTTCAGAATTTACATCAGTGTATCAACTAACTGGGAAAAGGGTCAGCAAGTCCTTGAAAAGTCTCGGGGAAAAATAATTTTGGCACTATTTTTCTCACGTTACAAATTCTTATTTCCTAAAAAGTCTACATAATTTTTTAAAATTTCTCAAGCCTTGAAACATGTTTTTCTCCAACACCCGGTAAATTTTACATAAAATATGGGCACAATTCTCAACAATTTTTTCACATAGCCACCCTTCAGCATGAAGTAATCGTCATATATACCTTAGTGAGAGTTTTTGTGCCCTCTTTGCAAAAGCTACCACAAATGCCAATATGTAACAAAAGAAAAATTGCATCCATCTCCATGGCAACACTCATTCACTAACTGCAGCACTGACATGGGAATTCTTGCACAACTTCAAATGAGAGCACTTGAAATATTTACCTCATACCCAAGACAAAAAATGCAAGTTGAGAAAGATGTAAATCAGGGTAAATTTTTCCACTTATAATACTCTTTCATCTCAAGGGGAAGAGAGGTAAATGTGCAGATTTGCTGTACTTATCTATTCGTCTGTCAGATGCGATTCTTGCATGTAAGCATTTCCATTTCGAGAATACAATCTCAAACACTTTTTAGATTTGTTCAAACTGCATGTAATTGACGAAAAACATTTTTATTTAGGATGAGACAATGTAAATGCAGGGTGACATAAGTCTGGGTATTACTGTTTCACATGGCATATATTTCAGGTGCTCTTATTTGAGCTTGTGAAGAAGTTCCTGTGCCCATACTGCAGTTGGGGTTGAAGACAAACATTATTGTGGAGAAAGGCAACATATTCTCTTCTTTTCTTCTGTATTGGCAATAGAAACAGCTATTTGGGGGAAAAGGGCATAAATTGGGGCATAAATCCCTTGAGTAAATTCTTTATTCAAGGAAAAAAGAAAAAGTCACATGGGGGAAGATCAGGGGAATAAGCTAGTTGTGGAAGTATCTGAATATGATGTTTTGACAGGTAATTCAACACCTGGAAGGCCAAGTCATTGGTGCTCCATCACAACAAAGTGCAGACTCTCAGGTCCCTCCTGATGTCAGATTACCTGTCAAAACATCACATTTCAATACTTCTACAATCAGCTTATTCCCCTGATCCTCTCCCATGTGATTTTTTCCTTTTTCTTTAGATAAAGAATTTGTTCAAAGGAGGTGGGCAACGATACGCAGGTGCCAAAGCAGTGCAGCGAGCACCAACGCTGGTGGATGAGAATAAATTGGAAGATGTAATGAAAAAAGGCTTGCAATTTGCATTTACATCTTTGTATGAACAATGGCAAAAATGTATAATTTTGCACAGGGTAGTTACTTCAAAGGAAACACAAAATAAACAGGTTCTATCTGTATTCATTTCTGTAATAAAATAAGTCTCTGAACTTTTTAAACGTACTAGCATATATGAATAATGGTGAATACATAAATTTATAATACACATTTGGGATAATACACCCAAAGTTTTTGACAACTGAATGTAAGAGGTTGAGTTGTCTTCGAACCCAGACTTAAAAAAAAGTAGTACCTAATTTACTGCATGAAATAAACTAACTTAGCGATGGTATGAATCTCTCATGAACATGTATGTGTATATCAATGTTACGACACATGTATACATAACACAAGATCACATAAATGCAAGTAGATCATAATCATTTCTATTTCAAAGTGATTCTGTGATAAAAATTGAAAGTACGGTAAACCATATAACAGTAATTATATTCTTTCAGATATCTTACATCAACCCAAGCTTTAAATGCATACATCAATCACTTAAAATCGGTTTGATTTGGTGAAGTATTCAACTTGCAGCTGGTTTGTGCGAAGGGTATATCCTTGATCAAAACAAAAAATGAATTCAGAAACATCGTTAAAAAATGCAGAGACTACGAATTTAAAAACAAACAATCCTCTAACAATTGCAATTTTTTTTTTGTATGACTAGAAAAACTATAAAATTATGGGATGATTTTACATGATGTACATATACGTTTTAACATTTTTTTAAGGTACAGTCATGTACTAGCTGTTTGTTCGTTTTGGACGCTCCCTCATGCTGTACCTATGTAACTTTACAGTATTTTTTAAGGTAGTCCTAATAGGTTTTCTCTCTCTAACTTCCAGGTTGCTGTCTTTCAACGCGTGAGCCTCGTTGCTGCTTTCGATGTCTTCCCAATCGTTCCTAACGACTTTGAATGAGGTTGGTGCCTTAGGAGAGATCGTTGTGTCTTTCTGCCACTGCTTACAATCAGGATCCTTCACCAACCTTATAACAAGTCGTGGGGATGACGTCACGTCCCTGTTTGGAGACACCGGAAATTTTTGCCCACTGGAACTCGAATGTGGCTGGTTGGATTGAACCGGTGAAAAATCATCTCTCTTACATTTTTCTTTCTTCAAGCCCTCGTTATGCGCGTCTTTTAAGGGCAAAGAATCCCTACCCTGGGAGTCTGAGACTTGTTTCTTCACTGGAGATAAAAGCACTTTCCCGTTCTGTCTGAGAGACATTTTATACTCCCTAAAATTTGGCTCATCGCAATCCTTTTCTCCAACAGAGTCATCACTGTCGATAATGGTCTTAGCCCGATCGGGTGGGTGTTTATTACGCGTAATTCGCTTTACAGAAAGACGTATCCTACGCTCTGTGGAGTTATCCCTAGCGATAAGTTCAATCACCTCTTTGTCATTTTCACGACTGTCCTCATTGTGACCGAAGTTGTCTTCATCCATCTTATCAATGGTGGGTGGGTCTTCATCACACATTTTTAATGCAGTGATGGGTTGCTCCTGCGCTAAAGGCAGTTTTTCGGGTAAATCTTCATTTGCCGCATCCTGCGGTAAACTCAGCACTTGTTTCCTTGCTCTCATCTCGTACCTAGAAGTCCGTGTGATAGTTGTTTTTAAGCCATCAGCACTAGGTACATTCTTGAAGTTACCACAATCACGATTTTTATCATGCTTCTCCACTTTACTGTCAATACTTAGTTCTTCAATGGCTTTAACCAATTCCCCGCTTTTTGTATCGTGCTGTGACTTTGGCTTTCTTCCCCTGGATTTTGGATGAGTAATTACATTTTCTTTATCACTCTGAGAAGGAGAATTTTTTATGTCTGTGAGGGATTGATCCGTCACGATATTCTTCCCGTTTACCTCAAGAACAACAGATAAATTCTCTTTATTTGCGTCTTGGCTGTCTTGTTCATTTGTTTCAATACATGTAGAAGGCAACTTTTTCGTGTCAAGTTCTACAGGTGGTGACACAACTTCATTGCATGATTTCTCCTCCGTATGGTCAATATTACCAAGTGATACATTCACTATTTCATCTTGAGCAAGATTATTTCTTTCAGATACATCCTCGGGATTTGGAACTGGATTCACATTTTCAGTACTCTGGGGTGTTTCGGCATCAACCTCCTCAAATACAGCGTTCGAGTCTTTTGGTTCTTCTGATTGAGCTTTGCCTGAATTATTCTCCTGTTCAGCTGATGAAAAATCATTATTTTCATTCATTTTTTCTTCGGTATTTTCAGTTTTCATCAATACTTCAGAAACTGTAAAATTTGCATCCAACTGTTTCTCTGCTTTAAAATCAACAGCTGGATCATTGTTCGAGACTTCTACTTTGATCACAACAGGGGAGGATATGCTAGCACGTTTTCTTCCCATGTCAACATCTGTCTTGGCAGTCGACTCGCTACCAACATTTTCAAGGGACTGAGATTTCTTTAAATTTTTCCTACGCATACAGTAGGTTCCTGATGTACCAACTTTACTTGTGCCGTTTCTAGAACGAGTATGTATATCACTGAAATATAGCTTCGCATAAGGATTGGGCAATCTAGCAGCTGACACCAATTTCTTTTTCCCATTATCTGCATCTTTCTCCTTCTCTATAGGACTTTCATTCTCTTGTTTCTCGTTCTTCAGTTTGCAATGATCAGAATACATTTTATCTATGACAGTATTTCCTTTGCAGGACTCCATCACAGATTTATATTCCTTAGAGCCAAACTTAAAGATCTCTGCATTGACTAATTCAACTTGTTTCAAGAACACATCCTTCCTAGCAGCAATATAAGAGCGGCGCATCTTATCCCGTCGGCCAACCATGTAGCATAAGTTTCGCACCTGGTAGGAAAAAAATATGTACAATTTATACATGTAATTTTGATAGAATACTCACAATTAATATTGTAATTTCATTTCCCCCTAAATAATTTAGATACATACAGAACACAACTGGTAATACTTTAAGATTATTCATTGAATTATGACAATTAATTTTGTGATTTTCACGCACATGCCGATGTAAGGTTGGATAATGCTGAAATTCTTTATTTTGAGATAAATGATCATTTTAATCACACTGTCGCTAAATAAAGTGAAATAAATCAATCCATTTCTGCTGTACAAGATACCTCCTCAGGTGATAGAGGAAGTTGATTTTAATTTCTCACTCATTACATTAGGAAGCATCGCGATACACAGAAAATCACATGAAACAAATGAATGAAACTTTGCTAGCTTCACGAATATAAAATAAATACTAATTATGAGCAAATTATAAGCATAAATAACGAGCAGTACATCATTGAAGGCTAAGCTTGTAATATAATTTATATTCTCGAAATTATTTTGCAACCTCTGATTGTCAAAACAATGTGTTCCAATTGGATTGTTGTCTAAATGTGTGTGTTTCAATTGTTTTGGAACATACACATTTGGACAACAACAATCTGATTCAAACCATTTTGAAGGGCCTACGTACATATTTATGATCATCTTGAACCCGATTTAATGGATGAAAGTGTGCCTCCAACAATTCATTCAATCAAGATTCAGCTTTACATATAGTGCGACTGCCATATAATGACACTATCAATAAAGATAATTGTCTATATAACAATATTACTCATTGGTGTGGGAGATTTCCCATAACAGTGTACATTGAACTACATTCTGTCTATAACGATAAATACCTAAAAATTTCAATTTCTTCTGCTCATGGAAATGGTCACATATGGGAGTGGGGGGGGGGGGGGTCTCACTATATTATATTATTTAGGATGATGTAGAAGAATGTGAAGACACATACCCTTTCTAAGTCTTGTCTCAAATGAACAAACATCTTCATTCTCGCATAATCACTGTCTTCTGGCTGCTTGCCAAGTAGAGCTGCTTCATCAAATTTAGTTGGCAGAAGAGGCTTGTTGAAATTGGACTGAAAAAAAATAAAATTTATAACAAGAATAATATAATAGGATAGATTTTTTAATAGTGGCAACACCACTGCGAAGATGCTGTGCAACCAAGCCCAGCAGTGCTATTTTTGCTATAGATTAGTTAGGTACTTATTTTGTCTCTTGGAAAAAATAAACTTTCTCTTCCCTCTTCATATACAATAATGATAAAATTGGAGAATACTGGAGGTAAGTCATCACAACCTGGACATAAATACAGTTTGATCCCGAAAACAGAAGTAGTCGAGCCAAGTAAAAATTTAATGACATATGACATACCAAACAATGGTGTGAATTTGGACTAACATTTCAGTGGGTTTTCCTTAAATTTAGGTAACTACCTCAAGATGAACCTTTTTCTTTACCTTTGAATGGATAAAAAACATTTTCAAGAACACTCGAATACATGCAGCGTAAGGTGTGGCAGACTTTTTGTTTTTAATCACTGTGTTTGAAAAGTGTCGCACTCTGTCTAGAATATAAATCTCTTTGACTTAATGAGTCAGTATTGGAAGCCTTTACAATATATATACTTCAAGCTTTGACTGAAGATGGAGGAACATCTTCACGACATTTGCTTCAGAACAGTTTTAGACATCTCTGGGTATTAAAAAAAATATTCTCACACAAACAAATGGATTAAGCATTGCCAACAGCATGGCTTCCAGTTTTATGTGATACAGGCGACTACCTCAAAAGCCTGTGAGACTTGAAACCATCTGTAAAAACCATCTCTATTAAATACTGCACATACAGTTGCTACTATTGAAAAGCCAACCCTTGTATAAGATCAAAACTTGGGTAGAAATCTTTCATTTTGAACTGTTATAGGCTCAAAAACAAAAAAAAAAGTCTGCTAAAAAATTTCAAACTAAATCTGTCTACTATTAGTTAGGATAAATCTATAAATATGATCAGAATTTCAAACTTCAAGCTGGCAATTTCTAAAAGCTAATAGAAAAAAAGTCTATAAAATGACCAAATAGAATTCTTTGAAACGTGACACAAAACAATACTCACGGTTCGTTTTAATTTCCAATAATGATATATTTGATCAACCGTGTCATGATCTGCTCCTGGAGTCAATTGCATTGAATGATTGATTTCCACATATTGATGAAACTCTGCTTCCATCTCCCTTATCCTATAAACATGACACATCATATAGTCTCATTTATCATGCACAAAATAATAAATTTGAATATGGTTATTTATAAACAATAAATGTATATGTATTCCCCGAAAAACAATAATGATTTCAGAATTAATCTTGAACAATTGAAAATTTCAAATTCATTATTTTAAATTTTTGGCCATAATTTCAGTTTTGAGTATTGCTAATAAACATATTAAACTTGTCTTAAAATAAAAGATATGATCTGTATAAATGGATTAACAAACATACATGGATATGAAATTTCTAAATTTACAAACTTTTGTAATCTGGCGTTGTGCTTGTCAAAGTCTGATATTTTGTTTGACTTCCCTTCTTTTTTGACAATACTTTTCATTTGCAAAACCGCAGTGCCCTCATTATTATCCGGCTGAGACTCTTTGCTCTGGTCACCATGCTTCAAGCAGTATGACTGAAAAAATATCAAATGCATCATGAAATTTGTTTTGTTGCTCTTCGGAATTTACTGTTAAAAACTAGATGGCTTTTTTAAATTGGCTCAAACTAGGCAGGGTATTTTATAATTGTACGATCAATAACAAAGAACATGAATCACACAGAAATGGGCTCTTACATTTATTTTACACATAATCAATCAATGAGATAGGGAGAAATTTTTATACATAAAACATGACAATCATTAACCCTATCATAAACTGATGACAAAGAAAAAGTGATCTGAAAAATGATTAGGAAATTTAGATATAACGCACATTCTTCATAATTTCCAAAAGTTGTGGATACTGTGGGCACGTGTTCTACCATTAAACTATGGAGGACAGACATTTCCTTTCCTACGAACACAGTGTTCCTTTGGGCTGAACGGGACTGCACAATAGACAGCCTCCTAATTCAGCAGCAGCTCATAATAAAAAACGAGTTTCGTTACGAGCTACTGCTGAATACAGGATTCCCCTCAGAGGAATGTGACTTTTCTTTCCAATTATCTTTGCTTGGTATCTAGTCATCTGTACTTCGTAATCGTTTTTTAGTTTCTAACAAATATATTTAATTCACATAATCATTGTGATAAGCATTAACAATGGAAAATTATCAATATATTATATCCAGTATTTTGAAGAAAATATCAGTCCCCAAAAGCTTATCGAAGTGACATTTCTAATATCTTACTCTTAATTTAACACCATCTTCTGCCCGAAATTCACTGTAAACTGCGTTCATCTCCAACCCATGCTCAAATGCACAAGTGACATGATATGCTACTTTGCACTGCTTGACCTGAAATTCATAGAAAATCAATGTATAATGATTATCAGAAAAACAAAAACCTTTAATGTTCACAATAAATTCACCTTTAACTCCTCACAATACAAGTAAAAAAAGAGTCAGCATTAAACTCTTGTAATATTTAAAATGAAAAAAAAAAAAAACTAATTTTTCTATTTTATTTTTTATGAAAGTGTGCAATGATCATGCAAAATCTGTTCCAGTAACATAAAGTAAAATATTAAGTAATGTCACTGATAGCAAATATAAACAGTTCACTGTCATTAACTGCTTTGATTGAAACATAATGAACTTCACACGAAAGAAATTTCAAGCTTAGCAGAGATTCTGAAAATTAAATTAACACATCCTTTCCAAAATTTTACTTAATGACTTAAAATAGTTTGAATGAAACAGCTATTAAACTTACGCAACATTGTATACAGGCACCATTTCTCTCTCTACAAAATGTACAAATCAAAGCCCATCTACTAGACTGTTGAAAAAATACAAAAAAAGAGCAAATTAGTGAGAAACTTAAATGTATTGAATACAATATACATTTAAGTGCGTGTGCACAAATAATATACATAATATTGATGAAATTTCTATTATTCATATAAATCCACTTTACCGGAATCTGAGAGATATTCCCGATCGGCTCCATTTTTTCAGGGTCTAATATCGTAACTTCTGGAACCCACAAAGCACAACTAACATGGGCCCACATATCTCCGGACCTATGAAAAAAACCAAAAATAATTTTGAATGCAATCAATCTTCAAACATCATTATTATTAAAAAATAAAAAGTTGTTTAGTTTGATCAGTTAGTTTTCCTTCTAAAATTATTTTCAAATCTTACTTTGTACTTTTCATTGCGCCCCCTTTATTTGGGCATAGGACACAAGAAGGGACAACGTTTTGTGCACAGGTACGGCAAACCCAACTGCCCTCTGGTATCGCTGTTATCCCATAGCAAGCTTGATGAACACAGATGTTGCATGAATCACAGAAAACCATTTCGTTCCCTTCTTCACATTCAGGCTGAAAAATAATAAATTCTTGTTTTATTCGCTTCTGACATTTAAAAAATTTCACAAACATTTTAAATACTAAACTGAATATTGCTCTTTTCCCCTTCCAGAAACTTACTACTCTGCAAACATCACAAATGACATCTTCATCATATTCAATACCAAGACCCTCCTCAGTCTGCAGTGCTTCTTGAAATTTATTAAAACACTATAAAAACAATAAATAAAAAAATTAATATCCTCAAAGACACTAATATTTATCACTGTTAAAAACCTGTCATCATTTATGTTTCACTCCGAATAAAAATATTATTGTGCCAAAAGAAGTCTGGCCACTACTAGAGACACATCTACACTGAAGATTAATCAAATTTAAGACAGCTGGAGATATGTCTATTATATTCATATTCTACCATGCAAAAAGAGGCACTGCGGGCAACCCGTGACAGATACTGACATGAGATGAAAGCAGCACTCCAGCATTAGGAGTACTACCCATGGGAGCAGTCATAAATGAACTCACATTATGAGCAAGACAAAGGATCTCATTGCATTGGATCATGGGCAAACTGTCAGTGCCCAGCATATAGACAACTCCATCTCAAAGTCATCCAGGCACTGTAGGATATTCACATGCCACGGTATCAAAGGTCCATAGTAGGTGCATAAATTCTGGAATAAGAATCCCTGCAGCCAGGGCCAACTGCTGTGGACAACAGTGTGTGGGTGAGTGGGGTCAACGTCAGCTAGCTTGTATGATAACAACATGGATAGATGGGCAAAACAGTGCAACAAAACACTCAGTGATTTAACACTGGTGCATTTAAATGTGTATAAGCAGCCGCACTATCCAGAACCATTTTCTCGCTAAGGGGTACAGGAGCCATAATACCATGAGATCTAATCTCGCATATCTTTAACTCAATCTATCCTGAGTGTGTAATACAGTAAAACTTCCATAAAAAATAATCTTGTACGCAAGAATATCATTGGTCCAGAAATTCCCCACAGTAATAATAAACAAGTATATCATAATTCAGATTCAAACTATAGTGATAAATCTCTCATAACGATAACCTTTTTCAGTTGCTTGAGAATTGTTATACAGTGGTTTCATTGCATAAGTAATCTAAATAAGATTTTGGATTTTCTATTCACACACATACTTGTGATTCAAAATCCTCCATTAGAACTTCAAATGTCTCCTCACTCACAGGAAGCAAACCTGTGGCGTAAGAAAATAGGAATTATAGAATTATTTAATATACAAGTTTACAGGAAATAAATTCATTTCATAATTTAGATTTCTATACTAACCATGCAATATTTTATAATAAATGTATTCATGTGATCATTTTTGTCACACCACAGTCATTTTCTGCACACGAGGGCTAATTAAACTGGGATCTATAATTTATTGGTGATCCCAAAAGGCAGCTTTTTTTTTATACTCGCAGCGTATTCAACCCATCAAATTAGAAAATTACTTGGACTGGAATGAAACAAAGATGTTCAAATGCATATTATTATTATCTTGTTTGCTAGTCATAATACATGAATTCTGAAAAAACTGCTGCACCGTTTCCTCAATTTGCACGGTTTAGCTTGTGAATTTTCTTCCCTTGAATTTCAATTTAACCCTTGAACTGCTCCCATGCGCAAAAAAAGTAAAAGAGTTTAGCAGGTTGATAAGTCAAATTTATGATTTTCAATACATAGAGAAATTGTTTTTCTTGCTTTGAAAAATATAGCAGAGCTTTGCTTAACTTTTGGTAGTGAGTTTGAAATCACTTGAAACAATGAGATTCTTGATTAATAGACAAAACCGCTGAGAATTTTAAAAAGAAAGACTGGTTGACCTGGTATGCTTACTAGAGGCATAGGTTGAAAGAATCTTCATTAATTAATGCTTTACTGTAAAAACCCTTTCAAGAAAATTTCCTTTCAATTGTAAAATTTATGAAAAGGGCACATGGTTTTATAAAGATTAAAGTATTTTTTAAATGTGTCTTTTAGATAAATTTTAATCATTCTACATTGTTTTCAGGATAATCGAAGCTTTCTGTAATCAGTGATTGTCTCTGTCCCAATCTGGCTCAAATTATCTGAACTTTACTGTATTCTTTGTCAGAATAAGAATCACCTGAGCATTACATTGACACTACTGTAAATTACAAAAACATCAGAAAAGCTAAACTTATGAAAACTAAAACTATTGATACAAAATCATTAACTACCATAATCATCTCTCATATCATTGAAAACTTCTAGCCACTGGCTGTCCAAATCATCCATATCATAACGACAGACTTTCTCTGCCTTTTCTGTTGTATCTAAAGCAATGTGAGTGTCACTGGGAAACCGATCTTCGGGATGAATGAGTATGAACTTCTTTGGCCTGCAGAAGAAATGATAAACACATGTATTGCAAGAACACAAAAGAAAAATCACAATTTTACTAATACCATATATATGACGGGAATTTCTGAACGTTAGAGCATAATATGAATTTGTGATATACAGTGGAACTCATAGAACACAAGCATGTTGTATTTCTCGACATCCTAAATTACTATTCCTAACGCATGTACAATACAAAATTATAGCTGATGTAAACTTTCTGCAAGAGAGTTCTTACACAATTATGTATAATGCTCTATCTAATTACAAAAGAGCTCTCAAAAGTTTTGATCTCAAGCATGTCTTTTTTTTTTAGTCTCGTTCATAGAAAATAAGACAGAGCTTGACCAATTCAACACTATCTTTCTCCAAGAGGAAGATACATTTGAAGTAGGGGATAGGACAAACAATTACTCTCTATGAAATTGATACCAGACTGTTAAATGCTATTTAAGCATCTTGTCTTGGATTTGATCCTCCCTCCCCTTTGCAAAAGGCATTTCCTTGAGCCATCATATAGTTATAATCTATTGCAGATTTGAAGAAAAATGAGTATGCATAGATTTGCATTTTTTGCCTATGACACTAGACATAAAATTCAGTAAGCCAAAAAGAAATATTTGGAATTAAAAAAAAAATTAAGACATTCTGACATCAAAGTATAGTGTTACTGACGAACTACAGCATGTCACATTCTTGAAATTTTTTAGAACCAAAAAAGTCCCTCAAAAAGTTTAACTCCCAAACCCTAGGGGGGTGCACTTTTATTCCTTAAGGATTCTTTTAGACAAAATGGGTTCCATGAACCTGAAGTGACTCATTACAGAGGTAATAATAAAATTTTGCTAGTTTATAATGATATGTGCACTATATATAATATACTTTAATAACATGTTTATAAGTGGTGAATGATGTGTATGTATCACAATGTTAGTTTGAATAACTACATAACAGACACAGAGAAAAAAGTTACTTACATTTTACAAGGACTCAGCTCAACACTTCTCTTGATGTCACTAGATAGCAATGGGGAAAAAAGTGTATAATGAATTTTCAGTTTAAAATAGTATTACACAGGATATACACAACATGGGTCAACATGATTCCAGGGTTTTCAAAATATCAGGTGATTTGTTATAAACTGCATATTCTAATTACAAAATGATTTGAATCTATATTTTTCTTTTTCTCTCTATCACATACAGCACAACAGTAATGTTTTCAAAAAAGGAATATTATTTGTAGAGATATGAAAAAACTTGAAACCTTTTCATCAAGCATGCTATTAGTTTCAAAAATTTCTTGGCAAAACTATAAAAGTAATAGTAGAAACTGTGCGAAATTTTAAATTCCTGGTTGCAATATATGAGGTAAGAGTTCAATTTCTGAACTCCTAGCTCCATTATCTTATTGAAAATGTTTGCACTCTGTAAAGAACATGGTGGAGAAAACTTCATCAAGATTTGGTGATATGTGTACGCTCAAACACGATATCAAGAAGGTTGGAATCTGAATATGATGGTAGATTACTTCTTTTTAAAGAATTTAGACTTAATATATCTTTAAATGTGTATGAAAGGGGTCAGAATCCATGCTCACACATTTGAATCTTAATTAAAATGTTTTGTTGAATGGTAAATAAATATTCTATGTCAGCAGTGCTTTCACATACATTCTTTAAATCGATAAAAGTAACAATACAAAAATACTCATGTGATAGGGGAAAATAGTTACTATTTTTGACACCACCACACAAAAAATCTAAATCAACTGAACTCATGTGAACCCCCCGACTGAAAAAGTTCATATTTGTAGGCTAATAAAATCATACAATTAAAACTTACGTCACTTCTGGAAGAGGCATGTTTTTTGAATTCACAGGTACTTGCACACCTCGCTCCCATTCCTGTTTCCACGAGTCACTGATAAACCAGAAGTCTTTGGGATCGAGCTGTTCGCTGTCTGGTAGTTTCATTGCACTGATCAAGTCTTTTCGAAACAACTAAGTTTTCCATCAAAAAAAATAATGGTAAGTGGTATTAATAATGAATGGCATTCCCAGAGAAAAATGTGAATTTAGATCTTGTATGCAGCTGTTAAGAAAAATGTGTTATATCGCAATATTCTATATATACAGTTTGCAACATGCATTCAAAGCCTCACTTACCTCAGCAGGTTTATTATTGCGGTATACACTGTTGTATATCTTGGACATTGGTGGCGAGTCTGGACCTCTGAGCCGAGAATCTAAAGGGAAGCTCAAATTATAGCTAAAATATTCACAACTCATATTCAAAAGTTGTTATATTATACATATTCAATAAACATGTACACAAAACAAACTAATATTTTCAAAGAAGCAACTACTCATTGGCACCTTTGTACAGTTTTTTCAAATTTATAATTGGTCACAAAAAATGTTTTGCTTTTCATGATGTTGATATGCAAACATCTCTTCAATTGAGTAAAGCAACAGATAAAACAATAGTCCCAATAATCTGAGGTGAATGGGACTAAGGTCTCTTCAGATTTGAGAACTTGGATCATTTGAAAAAGGATAAAAAGTGATTAGTTTTGCATTAATATACATTTGGTGGCAACGCCATCGACACGAAGATATATTAGGATGTTTTCAGTACATTTTTTACTAAATTGTTATTATATGGGGTGGACTGCCTCAGTTGACAGGCAAACTTTTTTAGAAGCAGGCCCAAAAAAAGTAAGAAAAAAATTTGGACGCTCCGTGGCATCGGTCTAAAAAGTGTGAGACTACATTCAAGAAGATCAAAAAGGAAATTTGCTCAAAGCAAATCTTGATGCACTATGATCCTACACTACCTCTTACTCTTGCTTTGGATGCTTCTCCAGTGGGAATAGGAACAGTTCTATCACGTCTTACCAGATGGAACAGAAAGACCAATTGCCTTTGCTTCTCGTACGCTGACGAAAACGGAACAGAGATACTCCCAGATTGACAAAGAAGCTTTGGCAATTATCTGGGCAGTAAAAAAATTTATACTTTACTTGAAAGGCCGAAGATTTACTTTCATAACAGATCACAAGCCTTTGGTAGCGATATTCAGGCCGAAGAAAGGTCTACCAGTGTTGACGGATACTCGACTTTTGCATTATGCCTTGATCTTACAAGCATATCAGTTTGATATCATTTATCGCAACACACAGAACCATGGTAATGCAGATTGTCTTTCCCAATTGCCTTTAAAGTCGGAAGACGTAGTTGTCAAGGATGACATAGAGCTCTTCCAGTTGAATCAAATCGAAACACTACCAGTGAAAGCTCAACATTTAGCAAAAGAGACACAAAATGATGAAGAGTTGGGTCCATTGCTGAGGAAATTGAAATTTGGTGAACCTTTAGGAGGGAAGGAAGTCGAGTACACCTTGCAGGACGGATGTATTATGCATGGCCAAAGAGAGAAATTTAGAAATCAAATTCTTGATGAACTCCATCAAGGCCATCTGGGCATTGTTAAAATGAAAGCAATTGCTCGATCCTACGTCTACTGGAGGGACATTGATAGCGCCATAGAAAAAGCTGCTAAAAACTGTCCGGATTGCTCCAGATTTAAGTCCAATCCGGTGAAAGCTAGGGTACACCATTGGGAATACCCGAGTGCTCCATGGGATAGAATTCACGTAGATTTCGCAGGTCCCATATTCAAGCATATGTTTTTGATCGTAGTCGATGCTCATTCTAAATGGATGGAAGTATACCCGATGAAATCAACAAACACGTTCAAGACAGTTGAATGTCTACGGGACTGTTTCTCCCAATTTGGACTGCCTTTAGTGTTAGTGAGTGACAATGGTCCTCAGTTCACATTACACGAGTTTGAAATATTCATGAGGAATAACGGAATAAAGCACAAAACGTGTGCTCCCTTCAAACCATCAAGCAACGAGAAGGCAGAGTGATACATTCACACCTTAAAACAATCCCTTCGGGAGATGCAAAGAGATTTCCCGGAAACATCTGCCAAAAAGTGAGCAGGTTTCTGTTGAATTATAGAAAAGCGCCAAATGCGACTACCATGCAAAGTTCAGGAATGCTATCCCTAAAAAGAATAATCCGAACTAGTTTCTAGCCAGGAGATCGCGTGGCTGTGCGAGATTACAGATCCGCCAATAACAAGTGAAAGTTCGGAACTGTTCTCAACAAAGACGGAGTTCTACACTACACTGTAGATGTAAATGGTCTCTTCCGACGTCACATCGACCAGATGAGAGCAGCTGGCAATCAAGTTCAGCCAACCTTGGTGGTACCCAGAGTTTCAGGCAAACTTTCATCAACTCCTGTCGCTTCTAACTCCGAGGTACAGATTGCTCCAGAAGAGCAGACAATTCCGGCAGAGATCAGTAGTGATCTACCAACACCAGCGATGTCCAGCACTCCTGTTCCTTTGTGACGTTCCCAACAAACCAGGAAAGCTCCGGTCTGGTTGGATCTTTAAATTAGCGGGGAGGAATATGGTGCCCTTATAAGAAATGACTAAAAGAACTAAACTGATAAGAACATATAACACCACCTAGTGTTGTGTAAGGGGAACTAGTGAGTTCCACCTCGGACATCAAGTAGATAAGATGTCTATATGTTCTGCTCTTTCCGCTTTATAAATTCTTCCTATCTATATATATATAATCTATCTAAGTCTAACGTAATAATAAATACTCATCAAAATAAATACCCATGTGTTATCCATTCGGCTCATAAAGTATTAAAGAAACACATCAGTAAGGATGACTATATACATTTTGACCATTAAATAAATTTTTAAAATAAAAAGTTTTAGTATTTAAGAATTTTCCAGAATCTGTGACTCTAATTTCATGGTGTGCTGGTCTCTTGCATTATTTCCCAGCATGAAGGCTAACGAGGGAGAATACGGTAATTAGAACTATATGCTTAGAAATGAAATGGCAAAATGTGTTGTGTACTTTCAAGACTGCCATGGTTTCATTGCAAATAAGACAATGGGTTATCTTTTACAACCATGAAAAATAAGCGTCATAAGCATATTTTAATAACTTTATGCATATTTATTGCATGTGTTCCATTTTTTTTGCACAAAAATCAATTTCTATTTAAATGCTCACAACTATATTTTCATAAGCAAAAAGACAGGATCATCCCCCCCATTAAATGAACTCTTTTAAAATACTGAAATCAAACATTTCTATGCTGTTATATTAGAATCTGCAGCTGGCTGGACAGAATCTCTAAGCTGGCCGAAGTTTGCCTATCTCTAGCCTAAGATATATTCATGTTAATATAGTGCCATTAGATTTGTCTGAACAAGACTTATCAAGAGAAGCTATTAACTTTTTCTTCTTTTTGATATGCAAGTCGGCTATTCGGAAAAAGATTGATTTAAATTATGTGTAAGACGCCAAACTTTCAGGGTTTTTGTCCAGCTGGGTACACAATTTTAGACTCATTCACATCAAGGTGATATTTTTATGTTCATGAAGAAAAGAAAGAAAAATCGAGGGACTTAATAAAAAAAATTGGAAATATTTTTTCTTTTCCTTTCATTCATATTTTCTCTATGCCCACTCTTGCAAATAATTTTTCTTGATTTAAAAAGTAATTTTTTTTTTCTCTTATAAACATCTTTATAATAAATCGAATACAGTATTTCAAAAGATCATTCACGTCATTTAAAACATTAAAAAAACTGATAAAAGAAACAAAGAACTGAAAAATTTCAACCTTCATCTTCACTGAAGCTCAGTTTCCGTCGCCTTTTTGATCCAGAGAAGCTGCTCGCACTTTTCGAGCCACCTACACAAAAAATAAAGCATTTATAAATATAAATAATTATTGGTTACAGAGATAGTTTCTTAACATTTTTACACAATCACAAAATTTATTTCAATTATCATAGGCAATAGTTACCTATCAAGGTACTTGACCCCCCCCCCCTCAAATTATTCATCAATATACAACACAACGCAACCAATGTTTTCTTTGTGCCTGCACCAGGGCAACAACTCGATGCTTGATCAGCTTCAATCACACATTTTGGTGTCCCTTGCAATGTAGGAGAGGTAAAAGGGTTAAATTTGTGCCTCTTCTGATCTGGACACCAGACCCAATTGCCCCCCCCCCCCCTCCAGATGCAGCCCTGGTCTGCGCCTCTGGTTTAACATATGCAATAAGTGCAGAATTAAACTGCCAGTCCTTTGGGATATCGTCTATGTTGTGTATGTATGTTATAGATATAGATTTTATAATAAAAAAATGAGCTCACTTACAAGACTCATCGTCAACTATGGTCACTCGTTTCATTATTCTTCACTGGTAGCCGTCTCCTGTAAATTATAAAATCAACAGTAATTAAATGAAAATGATATGTAGTGGAAAAATCACGAAAAAGGTAGGTCATAAACTTTGCATCATATATAAAAAAAAAAAACAATTACAGTAGATGCACATTATAATGACCCTTATCATTCCACGGAAAACATCTAGCACAGTCGTTACATGAAAACATTAAGGAATTTCGAACATTGAGGACAGATTCCCTAGATGGATCACGCATGAAGACAGTATTTATAAATTTTCTTATAGGCTTTTGTAATGGAATGGTTGATATAATGAGCGGCGACCGTATTTACATTTCAAAAGTCTCTGCACACCATAAAACCTTGATTATATATCATGTTTTACACTAACCCTGCACGCCCAACTCTTAAGACTGGCACAGATCACTTAAAATGATGCATGTGTATTCAATTATCCAGAAACTTCAATTATAAAAACAATTCTCCCAATTAAGTTGGATAATTGGGAGAGGGGGAGTGTCACTGTATTAACATGATAGTCAACATATTTGTTCCACTAATCAATGGCTTTGATTCGAAAAAATTCATATCCATTCAATGTTCTAATGAAATTTGATGCTCTCAAGCAAGAATAAAATAGCATGCCTAAAAAAGTTTGTTTTTTAGGCATGTGAATTGAATAACAAGGTACACAGAAACCTTGTAGAATCTTTTTTTTTCTTCAATACATACAAACATATATCAGAAAATCAAACGATTCTTTACACATCATATTCAAATGAAACTTGATTCAGGGGGAAAAAAAAGATTCCATCTACATGATAGACACAGGGCAATACCAAAGGGAAGCTGGGTCCCCTAGGATGGGATTTTCTGTCCCACCCCAGACCAGCTTTTTACTTCGATGAGCTCCCCTGTTAAAAATTTATGACAGAGGATACATATACGGAGCTAGATGTTTATTCAGTATACGGCAGATGACTTGCAGTGATGTCACACACCTTGATGGGTCTTTTAAAGACACATGACACCAGACATTTATTCAATGTAGAGCCAATAGGAATAAAGCCTTTAAAGACATCTTAATTTGATGTATGGAAGAGTTGTTTGTCACATCACTGGCTTGCAGTATCTTTTGAATATAATAAAACAAAAATAATTATCTCATCTGTATTATAATTAGCGCAATCGAATTTTGCTTTTACATGTTTTGTCATGATGGCTCGTGCAGAGTTGGTGGGCACGCTTCGCTTGCTGTTCTGCCACCCCAAGCAATAAACGCATCATGACCCTTCACCCCCGAAAATAAGTAATTAAAAATAAAACCTATTGTCATGAAGGTTTGGTGGTGGCGGTCCTCCGGGGATGACAGGACACTCAATATTAGCTTTGCATACAAATGAAAAACCAAGGAAAATAAATCAGTAATCATTGAAGACATCAAAGATGTAAGAGAGGGAGAAAAAACTAAAGGTAAGAGCGGGATTCGAATCATCAACCTTCGAACCACCAGTTTTATACACTGCCAACTATAAAACCAGACATGGCTCAGACTCTGTCCAGTAGGGGTTATAAGCACATTACCCCGAGGGGTTGGGCAACACTGGATACTCTACCGACTGGGCTAATTGTGGATGCTAGAAGGAAGTCCTAATTTAATTTATCAATTCTTGAACATCTACTTTTAATTTTTTTGTTGCAGCTTTCTCTTTCAGCCCCTTTTTTCACGGCCACCTAACACAAACCTGGGTGTCAATGGACTCGTAACTTATTGCACATAAACATCAAGCTCTGTGTATGTACGCACAGCATAAATTTGTAATGTAAAAAGACAAAAATAATGAAATTCACTATGAACTGGAGCTCTGCCATACTTTGCTCCATGTGCGTACATTTGTGGGTGTGTGTGGCAGGGGGGGGGTGCATGAGTTACGAACATTGACAAGCCTTATTGCATCACATGTGCAAGGCAGTCTGAAGTGCGCCATAGGCTCCCAGGCCAGTGATTTTCCAAGCTCCTCCATGCATAAAGATGCAGCTGCACATATATCTAATACACACAGGGTCATCTTTACCTCTCTCTCTCTCTCCCACCATCAATTTCAAAGTCTATATGGGACATATATGTCCCAGAGTGTGAAGGGAGTGAAAAGGTTAACGCATGAAGCCCCATCCATGCATGGCCAGCCCTCCAAACAATGAGATCTAGCACTAAGCATGTGTAAATTGATATGCAGATACTTCAGACCAGATAGAGGGGGCCCCAGAACATCACTTTGCCTGGGGACTCATGATGGTGGTACCCTGTCCACCCATGTGAATACATTCACAACATTAATGTTCATATTTGTTTTATTTACATAAAAAAATTATTGTGCATGCATTCAAATACTTGAAAGACTTGACAGAACAATAATCTATGGTTTATCTCCACAATAACAACTACAGAAATTCAATATCTTTGATCTAAAGTGCACAGTAAAATCGATTTCTCAAAAGCAACGAGATTTCCCGCCTTCAATTAGGATACTAATGGCGCAAAATCGCCAAATATGAGCGATTTGGCTCCGAACAGTCAAATGATAGATCATCAATATAAACGTTATTCCCTCAATCAGCTCCCAGAACAGCTCACAAATACCGAAACTCAAATAAACAAAACCCTACAATAATCTCTCCAAAACATTTGAATACTAATACACGAGTTGAAAACATAATGCACACAACAGCTAACAAGGAACTGCTCATGTGTTGAAAAACAATAATCGAAAATATGATCTCTTTTAGTACAAATATTGTTAAAACAGCTGCCATATTGATATTATAAACTCATATTTATATAATTTGTGCGACACTGTTGAATAAAAACATGATTTGATGTGAATCGATCATGAAAACACAGCGCAGACAATATTTATATTATTCATCAGTTCGTGTAAACAAGTTTCAGAACGACATACCTTGCTTATCCCGAACAAGTAAACATGCCAATGTCCACATGTTAATGAATAAAAATATGAATCCCTCCAATAAAATCATGACGTATAGAAAGGGGGGAATAAAATGTTTGTTTTGCTTGTACGAGTAGGGGGAAGAGATTCAACAGATTCGGCAGCCATATTTGATACGGAAGAGACCAATTATTACAGCAACCATTGCGTGACACATTTCCAAAACAGGGTGAGCGCAACAAAATCGCGGACCATACATATTTATGTATTGATGGGAACGGAATTAAAATACGACAATATCGATGAGTTTTTCTAAATAAAATAATAATAGTGATCCTACTGAATATGTTGAACCCCTACCCATCAATTCTGCAGAGGGTAAACACTGGCTGAACCAGAAAAAAAACCAAAACACCATTACGCATTGGCGCCTGGCGGCATCTTGTATACGTCACGTGAGGAAAAACGTAAAGCGACACTAGAGAGCGCTCGTACATTTTTTGTCAGCGTTGTGTAATAAAAGATTTGATTGGGCAATGTGAAATAGCTTGAATGAAATCTTCGTTGTGATTGAATAATGCCTGAGCACGCACGCCCAAAAGTGGTTTCAGTTCGAATTTCAAAATACGATTCAAAGTTATTTTTTATTTTGGTATAAAGCTTAGAGGAGAAATAAAGTTATTTATATTTCTTCTCGATGGTATAAAGACCCAAGAGAAGTCATTGTTTAGTTCTTTTTTTCAGATTTGCTTCTGTTAGATATTGAAAAAAGAAAAAATCTGTAGTTGTGTTTCAGTTTTCCACACAATTTCATAAATATTTATAGGTTTCCCAATTACTTGACGGTGAGCAAACTCAGTTGAACTCCGAATGTATGGCTCCTCAATAGTTACCACACCCAGGGTCGTAACTAGGCCAGGGTCGTAACTAGGAGGGAGCAGGCAGATCTGGTGCCCCGGGCACTGAACCAGAAGAGGGCGCCGAATCAACACTTTAAATACTCCTTCTACATTGCAAGGGGAGCCAAAATGCCGGCTTGCCCCCCATGACAAAGTATCTAGTTGTGGCCCTGACCACACCGTCTTTGCCACAAATCAGACCCACAACAAAGAAAACTAGCTTAATATAAATCTGTATTCGTTCACTGTTTTGTCACTATTCCTTTCAAAGTTAGATGGAAGCACATAACACCATTTCACAATGAAGCCCGCCAATCGACCCAAGAGTGATTAAATTTTTTTTCTTCACCAGGTGAAAATTTGTTCTTTTGAGGCGACTTGAAACCCACTTATTCTAGTGGCTATATAGTTCAAGGTTACCAGACGTCCTCCTACGTCTCGGAAAAATCGCTCGTTTTCATTTTCAGGATTTTTTTTTCCCCCACATCTCTCTCATTTTGATGCGATTTGTTTTTTTCCTTAACGAATAGCAGTCGATAATTCCGTGAATTCTTTGTTTTTGCTGTTTTTTAGCGATTGTGATCAGTTTCATTAGTTTTAGTGGCGCCATCTGTTGCATAAATTGAGAAAAGCGACATTATTAAAGGTGTGAGCGCAGGCGCCGTCCTTTCTCGGTTTTCGAACCTGTAGTAACAATATTCATGCTGAACATAGGCGGAGATTGACTTGGAAGTCTGGGGGGTACAAGATCATTATTGCTGGGGGGGGGCACGATGATGATGTCAGCTCATATATACATTAGATCAGTCGACTCCACCTTTGACGCTGGGGGGGGGGGGGTGCGTATCTCCGCCCATGATGCTGAATAGCTTAATTTATTCAGACTTTTCATCGTTGCGAGGCATAAGGCTTCCTTTTTTTGGAGAAAAAAAAAACTTTTCCAATCTTGGTCCTACCCATGGGCGGTGATACGGGGGGGGGGGGGGCATTGCCCCCCAGCGTCAAAAGTGGAGTGGGCAGATCTACTGTATATGTGTGTATATAAATTGACATCATCACCTTGCCCTCTAGACTTCCAAGTCTATGTCCGCCTATGGTCCTACCCATGGCTCTCTCTACGGCAACCATTTACCCCCGGGCCCCATGTCTAACAGCAATCGCATTTATCAGCGACTCTTCTAAGAATTATTTACATTTGTCCTAAAATTAGTTTTCTTGCTTTCTTCGTTGTACTAGTCACCATTTTCATGTGACTCTATAGTAATCATTTACAAGCGTTTTCCTTGCCCCAGTCTTACCACTGCAGAAAGTGGTGCAAAAAAGAGCGGATAGGGTCTGATTCCTGAGAGTAATCACTCTGTAGACACAAATCAATATCCTTGGCTTGGTATGACCAGGGCCGTCTTAAGAACATTGTGGGCCCCAGGCCAAGTCATTTTTCTGAAGCCCTGGAAAATTCTCGAAAGATTCAACTACTTCCCGTTTTTCTGATACCTTTCTGCTTTTGGGGTCCCGGGCCATGACCGGATGGGCCCATGCAAGACGGCATTGGGCATGTGACACACTTGAGAACCACTGCCCTATCTAGTAGGTTGAATTGTTTTTTTTTGTTCACAATCTTTTGATTTCATAAACCATATAGTTAGGTGTCAAATAATCAAGAGTCAACAAAATATATCTACACATATGCTGACAATCATTATTGTGTGGACACGCCCCCTCCACCCCATCTAACTTTATTGGACAGAGTAATTCTTAGGGATACCAAATTTATACGGCAAGTGCTTTGAGATAAATGATGAGAAATCAAATAAAATATATTGCAAGACAAATAGTTCTAGAACGTGAAATGTTATTTTTTGGCCAACTAAAGTGCAATTAAAACTACCGTAGTGCATTGCTTCACCTATTAGGTGAAGTAGAAAAAATATATAAAAAAATATAAAAAATATTGTTCATTGTATATGTGCACCTTCCAGAGCAAAATTTAACCTTTTACAGTTTATTTAATTGTCCAAATCAACTTTAAAAATAGGCTTTTCTTAGCCATTCTGCTGTATTTCACAAACATCTTTATATGACATGTCCTTGCTCTCTTCACTTCTTTATGCAAGATATACAGAAAACTTGATAAAATACTGCTTGATTATTTCCTTGATGAAGACTCCAAAATCGCCCTCACTCGCTTTCCCTGACCAAAGCCCCCAGAAGAAAGAAATATAATTCAAAATCTCAATCTTCCAGATGTTTTTTTGAGTTAGTTTTTCCACCCTTCACAGAATTTTTTCCTGACCACTTTTCATTTTTGCCCGAGTTTTCAGGTCACTAAGAACCAGTGTTATCAAAAACTATAGTTTTGAAAAATGATTTCACTCCTCTCCGAAATTTTAAGGGGTACCTTTGTAAAAAGAGTTCTTTTTTGCAAAACAAAGAAATAACTCCATTACAAAACACCCTAAAATTTAAAGGAGTGTTTTCACCTCTCAACAAAATTTTGAGTGAAATTGAATTTTGATGTGTGGATCATGTGTGCTGATGCATATTGGCAAACACTGCCAAGAACCCTGTAAATGCCCAAAACTGTTTCTAAATAAGTAAAATTAAATTTAATCAGTAGATATATTTCTTAGTTTTACGATAATGTTCATAATCAATTTCAGTGAGAAATGACCATATTTATTGGAATAAGCATTGCATTGCGAGTAAATATACCTATCCCAGAGGCACTGACATGAAAAAACATTGGGGGGGGGGGGGAGGCTGAAAGTTGCTGCTACTGAAGTAGACATGAACCTCATCCATATTCCTCTGCGGAACTTCTAACGAACTGGTACATGTTGGAATGTGTGTGTATGTATAGTGAACCTTCTGTGAAGTTTGTTTCACCCATCCTGTTCTTCCATCTGCAATCAATTTTCTAAACTATGAGTTTTTTCTCAACTCACAGTAAGTGAAGTGTAATGAATGAATAATTGTAACGTTGTAGGCCTGTTGCTCTCTGCGGCGAGACTTTTTAACAGGGAGATCCACTATAGGCGGAGATAGACTTGGGAGGTCTGGGGGCATGGTCATTAGGGGGGGGGGGGCACGATGATGATGTCAATTCATCTATACATATATGCATTAGATCAGTCAACTTCACCTTTAGTGCTGCCCCCCCCCCGTATCTCCGCCCATGAGATCGGCTCGTATTCGCACCTCAAAATTGGGAACCGCAGAAAACCACCTCAGCCATCCATGACTGCAACGATGGTGGGGTTTGAACCTGGATCCTCACAATATGAGTCCGCCACTATAACCACTCAACCACCACAGCGGCTGGCTGAAAGTTTCTGTTCGTCCTGTATATACGGGATTCAGGATACAAGCTACAGGAAATTATTGGAGTGCTGCAGTCCCCCTTATAAAATTTATTGGTGGGGGCCTCATCCCCTAGGTTCCGGCACCTATGGCCTAATTAATGGAGTGTTCACAGAAACTTTCCACGCTAAGTTTCAATTTCCATGTGATTATTATTACCTCACATTCCATAAATAAATATTTGAAAGAAAAAAAATGCCAATAAATCAATTCAGAATAACTGAAACACAATTTGATTATAGTCCAACAAGTACAAGATGAGACTTGGCTATGTTATCTCACGCCAGGCGATTTTATTTAATTCTTTTAGGTTAAACAATGGTGCACATTGAGAACAGCTCATCAGAAATTGAGCTTTCATGTTTGTCTTGTCCTTCTAGAAAAACAATCATCTGACATGCTGTAGCCTGGTGTCATCTCATGGCTGGAAGACTATAGTTGACTTTTGAATGTTATATGACAACACTCAGGCCGAGAAGTACAACACTCAGGCCGAGAAGTACAATATACAGGGCGAGTGTACACTGCTAAAATGAGATGGGCAATAGTGCACATATAGACATTTGCATGAATGGGGATTCTTAACCAGTTGTCTACAGACCTTCAAGGGTCCTTGGGAAGATTTTGGGGTTCAGTGAACTTACGATGAGAAAAAAATTAAGTTATTGATAAATTTTTCGCAGTCGTTGACAATCAGAAGACAGGTTCTTGGGACAAAGTTTTGTTGTTCCACCTTAATTTCAAAAATGTTTCCTTGACACTAGCCATCCGGCATCATCAACTTGGACACCTCCTGATGATGCCACCCACTGTTGTGAGGGAATCATTGACAAAATGAACTCGTACCAATGACACTTCCCTTGCCTCAAGAACCTCTTATATTTAACTCAATGTTTTTTATATTTCTATACAGTAATAACCAGACTTAAGTCAGCAAAGACTCCACCCATGCACAGTGGTGGTCGGCTGAAGTTGGTTTTCTGTGGTTCCTAACTTCAAGGCGCGAATGTGAGCCAATCTCCCTATTAAAAAAGCCTTGCCACAGAGAGTAACAGGCCTACAAATGGTACAAATATTCAATCATTACACTTCACCTATGAAATCTAGATGGCAGCATTTGAAAAATCAGACACAACACTACATACGCACCTAGACTGTTAGGTACACACACTTCCGGCTAACATTCCCTAGGTCAGGGGCTCTCAAACTGTGCACCTTGGTGCACCTCCAACCTTTATCAGGGAGGACCAGTGGCCCTGACAAAGGTTTTTCAAAGAGATTCCTTATCAAACAGCTCTGGGGAGCCGGCGGAGCTCACGATGAGCACTGAATAGGGAAGGGGGGCACCGCGGGTGGAAAAAGTTTGAGAACCCCTGCCCTAGCTAGTAAGTTGATCATGCCAATAGACCCGAGTTATGTTCAGTTTGAAAAAAAGAAAGATGTCACCAAAAAAACCTCTAAAGTAACCCTGGAAGGGTAAAAGCTTTCTTCACACCCTCCCAACACACACAGGAAAAGGGAAAATATTTTTTCCCCTTCTCAAATATCCTGTTACCGGAAGGGAAAAAGTTCTTTCTCTTGTCATCACTGTTAAGAAAAAAAAACCAAAATATTCATAGAAAAGCAGTTATAAAAAGTAACAACACATGTACACACAAACATATAATTGAAAACCAACAGATCACGCTAAATACCATTAGACGATTGAAAAAAAAAACCTTTTTCTTCATGCTGCATTCTTGTAGCGATGAGAATGATTAGGGATGTAAGAGAGAAATCTGCAAAAAAACCAGAAATAAAAACTTATAATTGTAGTTAACCAAAAAGTTTGAACACTATTTCACAAATTTTGAATTTACCAAAGAGTAACAAAAAAAGCCATTCGATACTACATTCAGAGCCATATTGCAGTTTGACTGACGAAACATTTTACGAGGAATCACTGAGCCCGATTTTATATATATTTGAGCATTGAAACATTTCATGGTGGGATCTGTGGGAGAGAGAGCCCCTGATTTTAAAGATACCTGCATCATCATCATGCAGGGTAGAGAAAGGTTATAAAATGACTTGGATTACGACCGGAATTACAAGTTTGTAGCACTTTTATAGTTTAATCTCAGTCTTCATGCGAACCACAAAATGCTTCGGCAACTATACTTAGCTGGCATGAGAAAAATAAAAATACTGGACTCCTTCAGACTTTTTGAAGGAACATGCTTGGTGTGTGGGGAGAAACAAATTGTATTGTCCAATAGATTAATATGTTTAGCTCCAGGAGAATCTTTTTTTTATTCTTTCCTTGCTACCCATTTCGAAATACCTGAACGTTCTCCAGTGTTGGCTAGATGTATCCTCCTGTTCCCATCATCATTCCATGGCCTTTGTATTGAAAGAAATAAATTACCTACCTGACTTCTTAAACTGCCATATCAGACTCTTCGCTGATGATTGTGTCATCTACAAAACAGTGTCCAATCTTTCTGACCAAGAATGTCTCCAACACAACCTTAACATTATTTCCGAATGACGCTCAACTTGGAATCTGCCCCTCAACTTCTCAAAAACAGTTTTCATGAAAGTTACACGTAAATGAATTTCCCATGATTTCCCTTACTCGATAAACAATTCTTTGATCTCTGAGGTTTCCCATTATAAATACCTGGGCATAATAATTTCTTCTGATCTCCGCTGGAATCTTCATGGTGATTACACGTTTAATGTTTAGTAAATGTCTCCAAAAACTTTTTCCTTCGTTGTAATCTGAAAAACTCCACCCGTTATGTCTGTCTCTCGTGCTACCAGACATATATTCTCTCTTATGCCTGCAAGCTCTGGGATCCCCACACTCAAACCAACATAGACAAATTAGAATCTATCCAAAATAAGTCCACTCACTTAATTTTCAACTGTTGGATGTCCCCATATCGGAACTCAAGTGCCAACTCAGTATCCAACCCTTAGACTTATTTCTCGCTTAAATTTTCTTTTCGAAATCCTCCAGGGCTTTTTTAATATCGACACTTCCAATATTCTCATCAAACCCTCACATTTCTCTGTGAGACTCAATCACTCCCAAAAATTACAGCCCATCTTTGCCCCTTCAGATTGTCACAAATTTAGTTTCTTCCAAAGAACTAATTATCGACTGGAACAACCTACCATCAAATATTGTACTACGATTTCTGAATTTTCATGTATCATCAACAGTCATTTTCATCATACATAATTTCCGCATCCTCTTGTATAAGCCTCGGCCAAACAATATTGAATAAATAAATAAAAATGGTTGCTTCCCAGAGGCCCAAAGACAATTTCTAAATCCATCATACATTGTAGGATCGTCCCCCCCCCCCCCCGTAGTCTGCGGACCAAGAAAAAAAGAGGGATCATTATATTGAGAGGTAGCAGTTTAACATTAGAGTATAGACATTTCGAAACAAGACTTGAAAAAATATAGTTGTAGATGGATTTATCGTTACATAGAGTATCATAGTAACAGGATCTCACTTTATTATGAATCAAAATTAACACATTCAAAATTGTGCACCTTTTGCTAAAATAATCCTTATATATATATAGAATTAGCATATTCAAAACATAAATACCTTTCAACATATATATATTACAACTGCAATTGCTTTTTAGCAGATAATTGGTGAAACTGCTTTATTTGTGTGTAACGGTACTTCACAGATGAGAACTCTAGTTCCCCCCCCCCCAATGCTTACTTTTTAAAAAAAAGAAATTCAGCAGAACAGCACTTTCCTTTGGCCCCCGGAACTAGCTAAGGAAATACTATTGTTTTTTAATGCTCTGTAGGCATCACAAAAAGATAAGTTTCTTGTTCTAAAGCTATCCCAAAAAACTTTCTCGGCAGTTATAAATCTGGGGAGAGAAAGTGACTTGGCAGCTATGCAACACAGTGAAAACTACAGATCGACTAATTATTAAAAGTATTACAGATAACCTTATTCTAACATAAAGTATAGATTTATTGATAAGCAAATACTTAATAACTCACATCAGAAAAATTTACGTACACAGTATACAAGATTGTGTGCGTGTGTGCACGCCATCAAAAATTTTGCATTTCATATTAATGTGAAATTATTGAATAAGTAGGTACAATTTTAGATTTTCCGATACCTTTGATGAGAAACTGGTACACAACATGCATTAAATTGTCAAATGCAATAACTATTCGATATTGAAAATCATTTTGTACCTCGATGAAAAAAGAGCGATTTATATGGATTCAGCTTTCCATTTCAGTTGGTTTGGAGATGGAAACATAGGGTGGATAAAAGTGCATGTAGGCGACTGACAATCAGTGCCATATCTACAAGGCTTAGGATGAAAATACGGACACTTGAATGCTGTACAATTTGGGAAAAACTTGCACTGAGGTGAACCAGAGCTGTAAGGCTGTGGTGCGGGAATGAACTTCACTGGATAAGCGTTTCGAATAGGTATTGGCACCTTTTTACTGATTGGGAATTCTTTTTTACAAGTGTGAGTGTACGGACAGTCTTTGCGGGTACATAACACGTCAAATTTGCACTTTGGATGGACATAAAAACATTTGTCTCCGAACTTGCAGCTTGGAAATGTTTTACAAGGAGTTGTCGGATGATGGAAATCACAAGAGTCACCATTTTTGCAAGCAGGCCAAAAACGACACTTCTCCAGAGGCTTTGACTTTTTAGCTGCCGGTTCATTGAAGAATTCTGGACTAAGGGGGATGTCCATGTTCTCGATATCTTCTTTGTCAGATTCGTCATTCTGAGACAAACTGGATAGGCTGCGTTTTCGGCCCTTGGTATCATACCCGTCCAATGTAACAACAAAGTGAGGAGATATCGGTCTTGGGTCAGGTTTGATTTTTACCACACCATTACAGGACACTCTATTAGGGCCATACAATGCATCCGGGATGTCCCTTGTCTTGTAAATTACTTTTCGACCCACTGTCTCCGGAATATAATCACCACACATCGGCTCTTTAGCACTGTCAAATGATATCTGACTTAAATTGAGTCGATGATGCCACGACACAAATGGCTGAGGCACGTACTCTTTTCTTTCTTCTTCCTCCTCCTCCTCCTCATAGTCATGCCCGTAAACAGTTTTCATGATAGGGGAAGGCTTATACTCCCAAGACTTTGACTGTTGCCCACGGTGATTAGCGTGTGACACCAGGACTTTTATGGGAGTGGGATTGTAAACTTCTTCCAACTTCTTCTCGCCCAAAACCGACTTATTCGCTTCATTTACCGCTTTCAGCAGTATCAGCCCGTTGGCTTGAGGCGACTGGGAAACGTTGAACTTCTTGTCAGGAGTCAGGATCTTGCTTGCTACAGATTTGACACTTATGGAAGGGTTCAGCGGATCATATTCGGGTTCTTCTGACTCGTTCACTGCTGGGACCTTCACCGACGATATAACTGGGCTCTTTGATGGAGCCCGTTTTGAGACAGATGGCGATTTCACCAACGACTCGTTTTGTTTTTGAAACACCTCTTTCGCAGTTATTCTACCAGTGTCTTTATCACCATCTCCATGGATTGGGGTGCTCGTCTTGACCTCACTTGCAGGTTCTTCTTCAGTGACTAGGATTTCCCGTTTACTTGGGACACTGCCACCTCCACCATCCTCTCCAAGCTCTTTTTTCAAGAATTCATCCGTTTCTTGCTCTTGGGCATCCAGAGCTAGGATGTCATCTTCATCCGACGGGTGATTGATGGCACCCTCGACAGTCTTCGTAGACTTCACTGTGCCACCACCAGCACCACTTTGCTTTTCAACATGAAGCATCTTCAACAACCAAGTGGTGAATTTACCAACTTTCTTCCCAAGGAAAAGCGAGAGATCATCATCCATTTGATCTTTAGTCTTTTTGTTAGCAACCATCACCATTATGTATTCGGGAAGTTCCTTGTCGACAAAGGCATCGTACTCGATCAATTTGTTTTCGATAGCCGTCCGTATTTTCTTCGTTATTTCGGTTTCCATTCTTTTTTTTTGTTTGTTTGTTTGAATGTTTTAAAGGGATCAATTCTCAACTCCAGTATTCAAAAAAAAAAAAGCTATTCAGTGCGAGGAAGTGGGGAAACAACAAACACCCCCAAGAGATTTACGCATAAATATATATATTCATATTTCATGAATAATTTAAACAAACACACAATACAAACATTTATTTTATCTCCAGCTTTTTTTTCAAATTAAATCAACTTATCATGATTACTGTCGGCCATTTTATTGACCTAGTACTCGACTTGACTAGTTTTCGTGATAGCAAACTTTGAATAATCGAATAAATAACTTTTCGGTTTCGAGTGGTTTAACAAATTTTTGAATTTAATATTGCATTTTAATCATATCAAACAGTAAAAATAAAGTGATATTTCTGTCCAAATGTGTTTTTTCAATTTTTGTTTGAATCACTCATGAATCATTCCGCGGACACAGAGTCCAAAAAACCAAGTACACAGTATAATAAATCAAGTTTTGTTATTGTTTGACGTCACCCCTCCTACAACAGAAAGGGTCGGCATTTAGAGATATTTTTATTTAAATTTATATAGAAACTATTATTATTCCGTGATGGGTGAGAGATTGTTGTTATAATAATAATTATTATTACCATCTTAATTATTATTTGTTGTTTCTTTGCGCCAGTCGAACAAAATATTTGTGTATTTGATTCTGATATTACGTGTTATGTTTACATATTTTATCCGTGTTCTGATCAGAGATGGTCGTTCATGTAGATCAGGCATCTTCAACCTATTGCTCGCGAGCACCACGGTGCTCTCTGAAGCACCCAGAATGCTCGATGCTCGTGTCCGATTTCGTGTTCGCGAGCACTTTATCAAGTAAACACCAAACAATCTCAAGTAAACATCTAGTACAAACCGCATCGAAGGATTGAAATTTCTGATTTCAGGCATGGGTTATGTCAAACTTGCGGTAAGAGTGCTTGTCTTTTGATGATGGGTACAGGCAGTGCTAGCGATCAGAAAAAGGTTGAAGACCCCTGATGCAGATTGTGAGAGCCATCAAACAGGGTAGGGCTCGTTTGATATTTTACGGCCCGATGCGGAAAACATGTTTGTGGCCTTCACCGCAATATCTGTATTCATGACGCCCCCACAAAAATCTGACAGGGCCCTCTCTATATTAGAAGCTCGGGGATCGATCAGTTTTCTGAGGCAAACATTATAAACAAATGTAAATTTTTCGCATTTTTTTGGATCACGGTATCAAAGGGCACCCTTGCAAGTCCCGCTGAGAAATCCGGTCCTAGGGTCTGACTCAAATAGTTACCAAGAGTGCAGCGCTGGGCCATCTTAAGAGCATTGTGGGGGCCCCCCCCAGGACAAGTGATTTTTCTGAGCCCTGCCAGGCAAATTTACTTGCTTACTCAAGAAAATTTAACCAAATATTATTTTTGTGAGGCCCCAGATAGGCCCATGAATTAAGACTGCTCTGGTGCAGCAACAGAAATGGGTTTGAAGTGCATCAATTGCATATTTGCCTTCATAAAGTCATGGCTTAAAATTTCTTAATTTGCAGTTGCCCTTGTTTATGGGCCCAGGCAAGGTTGAGCTGACAGTGCTCTAGCTCTGGTTCATGAGCAGGGCCTGTTCCTCATAAGTTCCGGGCCGTGGGCAAACACAACTTTTTTGGGGCATTTTATGTATAGCCTTCTGTGTGGCAGAGGGGGAATATAAAGCCTGTCCCCCAAGACGACCAAAAATTAAAAATATTTGTTGTTTTTTTGGTAAAAAATTAAAACATTGAAAGAGGAGATGCCAATTTGGACATCTGAATTGGCCCCAAAAATTTGCGGGCCCAGGTCACGTGCCCTGTTTGTCCATGCGAGGAGCAGGCCCTGTTCCTGGGGTAATTATCATTTCTTGTTTTTCATTCACGCTATAAATTCATTATAGAAGGGGCTCAGTGTGTAACGTCTGGCATGTGGGACCCACTAAAGATTCCAGGAGGTGGTGGGGGGGGGGCGAAAGCATGAGTATGCAAAATATAAAATGAATCGTTCTAACGTCTCGCCCCAATTTAATGGCATCATTTATTTTGTAAAATTCTGGTGCTATAACAAGTTTGGCATTATATCGAATCATGTTTTGCATGTGTAAGAGCCTAGAAATGAAAGATTTGTTCACTAAAAATTTATGACTGCTAAGAGGTGTTGCCATAACAACGGGGGCGCTATAATGGGAAGTACGAAAACCTGGATAACCAAGTGGAGATTGAGGTGTAGTTTGGAAAGAAAATTTACATTCCTCTGTGGGGAATTCAACCACCAATCTCTCACTGTCCGGGCGAGTGCTCTGGACTGTGAGAGATTGGTGGTTCAATTCCCCACAGTGGTCAGCTACATCTCAATCTCCACTTGGCTATCCAGGCTTTCGTACTTCGTATGTACAGCGGAGAGTGACATAGTTTCTCGCAATAATGGGATTTGGCTTAACTTATTACCATATTCCCCAGCATTAGTTGGAATGCAGGGAATACTCGTATTTTCTGACATGCCAGGAAATTTGAGTCACAGAAAAATTTCTAAATATATTCTAAAAAATTCATTGAATTAGCTAAATTCATATACTCTGATATTTATTAAACCTTGCTTTTCCGGGTATGCAGGGAAGGGACCAAACCCCAACATTAAAAGAAGTGGTATCCCTTGAGTTTTATGGAATGCCAGCATAACACTTGGTAACATCTCTTATGAAATATTTTTTATGGCATGAGAAAATGCTTTCTCTCCTCTAAATCATGTTTGTGAGAAAATGAATGTTTTTTCTACGAAATTATGTAATTTATAATATATTTACAATATGTATAATTTTCTCTAGCCTCAACAAGTGGAACATCATTTGTGATGTCTTCGTGCCTGTTTCTGCTGCTCTTTGCCGCAATGCAAGTTTTCAGGTCTCAACTCAGCTCGTCACAACCCATGACAATCTTTGGCGGATACTTGGGCTCTCTTCTGTTTATGCTTATTCTAACTGTATCCTTTGCTGTAAAGTGCTGCTGCTGTTGTTGTTGTGCAATTAATATCATATTGCAGAGAATATTCTCCTTGATGAGAATATTCTCCGAAAGATTATTCTCAAGAATTTTACATCTCTATCTAAAGCACAAAAAGTTTTAATATGCTTATTATTTCTCTTTGCTGGAACTTTTAGAGACAAATGATACGGATGTTTGTTCAATGTAGGGCAGATTTGATAAAGTCCTGAGCTTCATTTATGTATGCAGACTTGTCATAGAAAATAAATAGAACAAAAAATTATTGCATGCATATTATAATGGCCATATGCAATTTATTTTGTCATGGCGGCTCGCATTGGGTAGGGGGGTTGTGCTTTGCTCACTGATCGGCCACCCCACACATCAAGCTCATTATGAAGTCTCACACTATGCTCCCCTACAACCTGCAGCGGGGGCCCTAGGCTGAGACTCTTTAGTGAATTTATAGCATTAAAAAATGAAAATTATATGAATTGTTATGAAGACCCTGGCTGGAGCCCTGTTATCCTGACGCTTGCAGGGGCAAGGCCATGTGAGCCTACAAGGATTACTGGATGCCTAATATCAACTTTTAGTACAAGTGAAAAACGAAGAAAAATGAATCTGTAATCATAAAAAAAAAAAAAATCAAAGCAAAAAGGAACTAGTGTTACAAGCAGCATTCAAACCACCAACCTTTGTACTGCCAGTTGCACCCTCTATCAACTGGGGTAACAGTGTCTGCTAGGCATAATCCTAGTTTAATTCATCAATTCTTGGGCATTCACTTGTCACCAATACACATGCGCTCTCAGACTGGATGCACATAAAGTAATGTCACTTCTTGTTCCACCATACACCGAATAAGTGTCTGCCTCCATATTTGGTCCGCAGCATTAATAGAACCTCTCTCTTTCCAAATCAAGGTGGCCAAACCCATATCAAAGAAAGAAGAATTTACTGTATGAATGTATATTCTTTAGAGCCATATACAGTAGAACCTCGTTTTTCCAAACTACTCTGTCAACTGAACCCAAGGGTGTAGCGAGGGGGGTCTCCCCCCCCCCTCCTGAAATGTGAGAAAATGACCGAAAAAAGGGAAAACGATAGCCAAATCTATTCTATCACTTTGGTGCTGCCGCCCCCCCCCCCCCAAACAAAATTTCTGGCTATGCCCCTGAACTGAACACCTTTTCAACCTAACTCATTTTCAGTTTTCTGTAATCAGTGATGCTCAACAGTTGATATTTTCTTGGAACTTAATTCCTCTTGAGCAAATAAACGCATGAATAGGAGCAAATTTAGAGATGCCATCTGTTTTTTTTTTTCGCCGGATGAATATAAGTGTGCGTTAATGAGAGGGAGGAGTGCTCTTCTTGACAAAATGCCCTTACCATGGTTTTGCCGGGGGGGGGGACATTTATTGCTGTATTTTAATTTATTCCTTTGTAAATTAGTTTCAAAATCAATTTTTTTCCGAACACCCTTCAGTCCGAATAATCGAGGTTCTGCACAGGCTTAAATAAGGGGCATCAAAGTGAATAAAGGGCGAAACATAGAAATTAATTTGTTTTGCTATTTACACAATCTCACATAGCTCTAATCTCTTATAATTGGCCCGCAAGTTGCTTGATCCACACATGCATATTTGGATTCGCTATGAAAAAAAAAGTGCAGCAGTGTATAATCCGTACCTGCAAATTTTGCTAATTTTAGGGATAAAATTCCTCCAACAATCTGGAGTGGCGCTTAATCCATGGGATGTAGCATTGTGATGTGAATACTCTTACTTGTTTGTTAACAAAATCTGTGAAATAAAAATACTGCCATCTCCTTAATTTGTATGTGCATAAAAAGAGGGTTAAGATTTTTGTTAAATCTTGGGGTTAGCATTCCTCTATCTGTATGGCAATTAACCTTTTACTGGCCAAATTCAGATTTAGATTGATGTTTATAATTTCTTTTCCATTTATTCACCCTTCTGATCCCTCAGTTTCATATCGATCAAAAAAAATCTTGAAAAAAAATTCCCTGTATGTTTTCTGGATGTTGCCCATGTCCATAAAAACAACATTATATTTCAAAGCTGAAACAGGCGAAATGCCCAACTAGGTAGCTGAGAAAATGATGCCCCATATCTGATGATGCATCTAATGATGCGCAATCAGTTTTTATTTTAGTTAGTATTCTAGGGTTAAACAATCATTTTGCCATTAACTGATCAGTATCTCTACCTAAGTAGAGAAACCAAGATAAGAAGAAGTCGAGAGCTCAGTGCTCGATACTTTGCACCAACTAGCGACAGCAACATAGTCTAGAAATTTAATCACATTGGTACATAATATAGTTCTCTAAAAACAAAATTATTTGAATATGGAATATAAATCTAGTTTTTATAAATAATCTTCAGTAAAAAAAAAAATCAAGTGCTTTCATGAACAAAAAATATATTTTTTCTGATTAATAAAACCGATGTTTACAATTGGGAAAATTGGTCGTTAAAAGGTTGATAACATTGTAGCAGCAAATTTCGCAACAATTTATAAAGAAATGGAAGAGGTTGTTGGCCATGTTTTTTTAGAGGAAAAAAGTCTATCCTTCTATTTGCTCATTTTAAGTCAGCTGTTATTTTTTTTAAAGAAACTGTTTTAGCAGATTATTTAAAAAAAAAATGTTGTTTTCATTCCGATTTGTGTTAATCTATAACGTTGGAAATGCAGCTGCATCGAAAACAAATATTTTTGCATGCATTAACTTCTGAATAATAAAGGTTGTTAGAGAAATATTATTCACTACTTATATACAAGAGAATGTTAATGTATCCATATGTATGCATGAAAATAAATCAATAAAAGTGTAAATCGTAAGTATATATAATTTTTGAAGTTATTTATGCTTAAATCATGTATCAGGCTATTGGAAATATGGAAACAGCCATGTTTGGCAAAGGAGCACAAGTGAAACTAATTCCTGAAGGTGAGGGTCGTTAACTGATGTTTTTCTTGACTTTATTTCTGAGAAGTTACATGATACAACGATATTTATTACTATGATAAATTCCTCGCAATATTTTGTATGAGCTTTTGAAAGTGTGCTACAATAGTATTTTTTATATTTCGCTCAAAATCACTTTCAAAATCCTCACCGGTTTCTGTTCTTTTGAGGATGTTTAATGACATTAATATTTTGTATTATATATCTACTCTCTGAAAGTGTTGAAGTTGCTGGGAAGCTACTTTCTGTGTAGTACACAAAAGTTTTGCGCCGTGAACTACGTTACAGCTTGAAACAAAATAAATTTTTGTTGTGAATAAATTCTTGTAAATGCATTTTGTTGTGGAATTAACAACACCAATTTAGAAGAGATGCCAACAACCGCATAGATTTGGTGGCGACTGGTGAAAATGCTACCTCTTGCTGTAATGATAACCCGTCTACAACGATATTTTTTTCCTGGTCTGCAGAATATCATTATATTGAGGGTTCACTGTATTTCATTGTTTGTGTTTATCAGTTTGTTCAATTATTTTAACCCTTAAATGCATGGTCTTTTTTCCATCCTATGTTAAAAGGTAGCTCCTCGGACAAAAATGATCCAGTCTATGCATCTAAGGGATAAAGATCTACTTGATATGTATACTAATTTCTGGTACTATTTTGAGAGACAAGGCATTCAGAAATCATTGCTAAATTCTTTTTTTTCCCTCAAAATCTCTCTCTCTATCTATATATATATATATACACACACATTTTTTTGCTTCTGTCAATAGTTACTGTACTTATACAAGTGGTTCTCAAAGTCTGTATCGTTAACCTCTGTCAGGGGCATCATGAGGAGTTGGTGAAGTGATTTGTGCCCATTCAGTGCATTTGAAGTGATTTGTGCCCATTCAGTGCGTTTAAAGTTATTTGTGCCCATTCAGTGCGTTTGAAGTGATTCTTTTCCTGACTAATATGAGGAGCCACGGATGAATGATGATAAATGCCAAGGAAACTGTGGTTGAAAAAAGTTTGAGAACCACTGGCTTATACCGTCACATTTTTTTCAGTGGGGGGTCCCAAAAGGTGATCTGATGTTATAAAGAGGTTTCCCACTGTATTGCAGGGTTCACGCTACGGTCGCATTTTTCGTAAAATGTGAAAGAAAATCTTAGAATGCAAAAGAAGTATTAGCCAGTTTTGAAAAAATGCATACAGGAAGTACAAAATGAGAAGACATCCAACCATAAATCATTAGCATTGTAGCATTTTGCTAAAGTTTTTCCCCCATTTTTGATTTTTTGATAAAGGAATGTTTTATCTAGCTGAAACCCTGCTGTATTGTCTTATTTTGAACTTAAAGAAAAGTTATTCCATGTGTTAGCTATGAATCTTAACTTTTGTTAGACAAGCTGCATATTATTGAGTTTTATGGGGATAAGTTTATGATGAGACAAACCTTATTATCAGATTACCCTGGGGACAAGGGCGTAGCGAGGGGGGGGGGGACTTGAGGGTCTGGTCTCCCCGAAATATGAGAAAATGACCGAAAAAGGGAAAAAGATGGCCAAATCTATTCTTTTATCACTATGGTCCCCCCCCCCCCCGAATGAAATTTCTGGCTACGCCCCTGCCTGGGGAACTTAATTAGATTAAGTTATAATAGCCGCCATTGCTTTTGGAGGGACTTTGTGAAATTCATGCAATAGAGAGAGACTGACTGTATAATGATGTTTGTCTACATTTTTTATTTGTAATAATGAATTTTATTATGTTTTTTTGCAGTGGTGCTGAGTCTGATTGTTGCATGCTTTGCATCTGGATTGGTCCATCGTGTTTGCATAACCACTTGGTAAAAGACTATAATTTTTTTATGTGCATTTTTTTTTAAAAGTTTATGAAGTGTGTATTAGGCCACTGTGAAAGTTTGATAGAAAATCTTTTAAAAAACTTGAAAAAAAAAAAAAACAACCACCAATAAGCATTTCGGTTACATTCAAGAAAATGTAATCAATAGGTTTATTGGTTATTTTTTATTACCTTTCGTAAAACATCTTTCATTAGAATTTTATAGTGTAATCCGTATAAGTAGATGCCAACATTCCAATGTAGAAGAATGCATTTTGAAATTTTTCCTGTGGATGCCAATTTAAATTATGAATGGCAAAATTTACTATCAAAAATGGCTACCTTGTGACTAAGATTCTTATTAGTTCTCAGTTGTGAAGGAAAAGCATGGTAGTCATCAAGTTGGCAACCCCTGATATATACGATATGTGTTTTTTGAAACATGACAATGATGATTTATTTGTTGGTTGGATTCTGTATAAAATAATATTTCAGATATAGTAATATTCAGACTGATTATATATTTCATGAACTATTTAGTTAATTTCAGTCAGATGTATTAGTATTCCCTGCCCATAATCTGTGCCTGCAAATTCTTCCATTTTGCGAAAAAAATGCCATAGCAGCACCATATAAACCTTAAATTTCAGGTAGTCAATCGGTACAATCACTAAGTCTCAATTGATAGGAAGAGTTTTGGTTACCTTTTGTGGAGAAAATATCTATCTCTTTATTTTCTCTATTGCGACCAGTTACATTTAAAAATATTTATTCAAAAAAACCATTATATATATAAAGAAATTCTATTAATGTGCAACAGTCTATAATTCACACTGTGAAATTCAGATGTTTTTCAACATGTAATAGGCAGGAAATTACAGTACTTAAAGTATAATACAGTTTACGCTCATTATATAAGACCCTACATCATGCAAATACAAATGCCACAATAGACAAAATACCCAACGAGGTGGCTGAAAAAAGATCCCCCCATAGAAAATATGGATGTCAAATATGTATGTAAACTATATTTATTGCGACTATTCCATTACAATGACCGGTAATAAAAGTCCCAAATGTTTTCATATAACAACTGTGCTATATGTTTTCCTTCCAATATAACATCCTTTTTCTGTGGAGTGATCAAGGCTGTTATAATGAGCATAGACTGCATTGTTTTTTTATGTATGTAAATTTCAGGTTTCTTTTTCAGAGTTGTGAACAAATTTACAAGAATAAAACTGTCGATTTGACAAGTCCCTATTAACATCTATATTATTAAAAATTTAATTTTGATTCACCTTACTTTTGATTTTATTGTGAAGGTTTTAGGAGATAATTAGGAGTCATTATAGAACATTGGTTCCCAACTAGTTCTCTGCAGAGCCCTTAGTACTCCATGCTCTCGAAGAGCTTTGCTGCTACTCCAGGCAAATAAAATGAATCGGTAAATAAATTAGTAAATAAGTTAAAAAATTCTCTGAATGGCTCTGACACGGGAGTTAATTCTGAAAAAAGTGCTCTGTGAGTAAAAAAAGGTTGGGAACCACTGCACTAAAAAAAATTTCCGCCCCAAATTAATCCCTTGAAAGTTTTCCAGTTTTGTTAATATTAAACTTGAATTTCCTTAAATATGTATTTCTAACATTCAAATTACCATTTACTTACAGCTTTATATTCTCTGCGATCACATTGTATTATATGAACAGAATATCGAACAAGGTCTATGGAGGTGCAGTGCCGGTTGTTAATGCAGTCCCAGAGAAAAAGAAGAGGCGATAAAAACGTATGGATTTTATTTTCCGCCTTCTGTTATTCCATTGTATGTTGTGGTGGTGACAAATTTTTCTATTAAAAACAGTCTATTTTCCTGAAAATTTTCCATGATCTTGTGTTATGCTCTGTTTCTTCTCCATCTTGGATGATAAAATTATAAATATTGGTTAAAGCAAGGATTGTGTGTCTGAGCATGTCATTACATACCATGCCATTGGCGCTGTATAAAGGTTTACTGCATAGAAATTATTCAAAGCAGAAAGCATTTCTCTCTCTCTAAGCCACACACTGTGAAAATTGTGTACATGCAAAATCGGTTTTGTTGCAAATCGGTTGGTTTATTAATTTTTTATTTGCTTAGTTTGAGGGTTCAATGAGTAGTCATTAAAAACTTCTGTCTGGATGGAAAAGAAAATTTTGTATTTACTACTTCATGGTCTTGGACAGTAACTAGCATTTATCATTCAAAATTACGATGCACATTTTGTGTATCGGTGAAACAACAGTTTGCATGACAAAGCAGTTGGATACATAGGCCTATTCTCATGCTACCCAATAGCATGAATCCATTGTCTTCTGTATTTTTAGGGCATGCTGAGACATAAACAATATTTACAATGCTAAGTAAAGAACTAGAAATGAAAGTGCTTCATTTTTCAAAAGCAATTACACTGGTTTTGAACAGTAAAATGTAAACAAATCCATTTAAAAAAAGGATGGGCAATGCGCTAAAACCATCCTGTTCACCTTGATTTATTTATGTTGGATCTTGTAATTTACACATTTTGCACTGTGCTTTTGAAAGTGATCTCAAAAGAGCATCATATTCTTAAAAAACTTACATGGCTTTATAATTTGCTGTACAAAGTTGAAGAGAGTTGACAGACTGGACTGTGGAAAACTCAAAAAAAGAAGTTAATATATATTGTGAGGGAAGAGAGAAAAGAATTATCTGTGGTTGCTAGTACACTATTTTGGCCAAAAATTGTTTTTGTAACCATCATTTCTGGCGTTTTGCTTTGGCTCGAGTCAATCTTATAGGATACTGAAATAGTGCTATGATTTCTTATTTAAATTAAAAAATAAATTTTTGAGGGATGTTTTTTTAATTATGCTATGTTTATGTTGTCTATGGGGGAAGGGTTTACCCTCCCGATTCTACTTTTTTAATCCTACTTTTTCTAATCGCTTGAGTAGGGGCCCTTCATAGAGCAGGATTTTTTGGTCTTGCATTTGATGTTGGCTCTCGTTTTAAAAAAGTTTATCTTTACAGATTTGAAATGTTTGCCATAAAACGTAAATTTTCTATTCAAAATATGTGTCATAGAATTTATTAATATTTTCAATAATAATTTTGTTTGTATATTCATCAAAGAAAGTAAGTAGCAGTTTTATGCTGCACATGCTCAACTGCATTTTAACGTTTCTAAATGCAATGCAGCCAAACTCACTAGGAACTAAGTTAAGAGACCACAGAATTATTTTATGTAGATAGAGATAATGGCAATATGTAAATTATAGCAACAGATGTTATACATACAAGTATATATGTACCCCAAAGCAGAATGTGCGAAAATCTGCGACGTACGTCGCAGAACAATTTGGAAGAATTTAAGAAAAAGTGCAAAAAAACACTATTACATGTATGGGAATTTTTACCGCAGAACATTTCCAGTCAGGAGGGCTCATTGCAGAACAGTTCTAAACATTCTGCTTTGGGGGATATATATATATACACACACACACAAAATCTAAAGCTGCCACCAACAGATTTTTTGCTGAACAAGGTGACTGGGAACAAAATTGTAAGTGAAAGGTTGTACTTTTTAGTCAGCTTTTTTATTTTTTTATTTCATTAATGTCCTATACTGCAGTCATGATTTATGAAAATTGCAGTATTCTTTCAGCAGCAGGTTTTCTGTTGAGAGCAGTGATGGAGCATCTAAAGCTCAGTGTACTTATTGCATATATATGGGGAAACACTGATTCTCTCTCTCAACTGAAAGTTTCTTCCAGTGTCATAATATTAGTCATAATGCCATGAACTCAGGTGAAGGGAATTAAGATGATGCCATAGGTTGGCTGATTCAAAGATGAGTTCAGGAAAGAAAATTCAACTGTCTCCACATGGCATCAAACCACAGTTTCCCCTGCAATCCGGCAAAGTGAGTTATGCTACTGAAGCAACAACCCTCTTTCTTTAGAGCTTAAGCTCTTAAAAAAGGGGAACTTGCCCATATTGTGGGGGACAGTGGTTCAATTCCCCTGTTGAATTTTCTTTCCTGAATTCATCTTCACATCAGCCAGCTGTTAAAACCTTTGTATGAGTAGCGGAGAGTGACACCATCTTCAGATAAGATGATGTCCCAAGATATTTAACTTCTATCTGCTCAATATTCATTTTACTAATTTTGTGGCATGACAATCTGCATTGTTGTGTAATATTCTGGGAAAAATATAGCTGCTTGCACTACTGGCTTATCAAACTCTGTGCTGGTATTCATTTAATTTTTTTTCCATGAGAAATCTCTATCTTGATTCATGATCTTTATTTCTTTGTCATGAATATGATTTAGAGTGGTATACACCGTATACATGACAAATTTCACTTTGATGGATTTTCTATATGAAATCATTTCAATTTTAACTTGATAGGAAATTATTCGATTGTTGTAATTGATATTATAGTAATATCCATATGGATTCGCAAATAAAAATTGTACCTTCATACTTAGCTTCATTATACCTCATCGAGAAAATCCGGGAAATTGCAATCTTAAATATGTTATATGTCTAATTTGCAGCCCAAAAATGCTATTTACGACAAATTCGCTAATTACTGCGAAAAGGGATGAATGGCGGAGAAATAAAAGGTAGCTACAGGTCAAAGTAAACAAAAATTTGATGATCAAATGACCTAATTACTGTAAAATACGGGACGTCTCCAATTGCCTTTAAAAACTTTGTCATAAGTCAGCAAAATCCCCAATTGTAGTAAAAATTGTTGAAAAATAATTTAACTTAACAATATTAGATGAATATTTATGTGTATACCCAAAATTATCATGTTGTAAACAGGGGTGGGATTTTGGACAGGACACGTGGGAAAAACTGTCTGAAACTGTCCAAAACCTCCACGTTTCAAAATTTTATGTGGAAACCTTTGGTTTTTTTTCCATCGTACTAACATTTAAAAAAAAATACTTGCAGAAAATAAAACTAATTAAATCAAAAATATTTCAAAAAGGTGTCATTTGTTTTTTTCAAGTTAATTGTTTCACCAAATTTATGGTTTTAAGCTGGAAATCTGATAGTAAATTAATATCACGCATATAACTGTTTAAATAAACTCTGTTTCCAATTTTTTAGTTTGTTGTAAATGTTATTTCTACTTCACATCTTATTTTTCATGTAAGATTATGAAGCAGGTACTATATATAGAACAGTGCTTGTCCAAAACCCTGCCGAATCTGTCCAAACATTTATCTTTAAAAAATACATTATATTGAAGGTACCAAATATGCATAGTCACAGTTAATAATCATTGCATTATTGTGAAACTAAACATAAATATTATTTTTTATTAGATACCAATGTAATGATGTGAATAAATATCAATGGTGTAGTGTTTATTTAATGCAAATTGTTCTATTTTGACTTTTCAAACTTTTTTCTTTAAATTTTCAAGTGAATTTTCTATTTTACATTCTCAATTTTCAAAAACTAATTATAAATACAGGAAAATACCCGAAGAAAATGAGTCCACTTTGTAGCACCTACACATGACTAACAAAACACAATTTCACAAACACTGATTACGCCTACATGGTGATAACAGACTTCAAGGCCCAAAGTGTGATTTTAGTAGGCTACATGCGAAAGTTTGTGGCAGATTCTTCTTATCTTTACTTATTTTGGCTTAACTCGGCTCATTTTATGATATTTTACTGATCAGGTATATCAACGAAAGACACTGAAAAAAGTATCATCTCCAGTTGAGTCTATGAAACATGAAGTGTTGTATATTTAAATTTTGCTTCACAATAATTATGTGTCGAACATAAAAAATATTTAACCAGTCAAGTGGTTACGACGGCATTTGCCGTTGCTGATATACGTAATGGTGTTGCCTACGATGGCATTTGCAGACACACAGACTTTTTTGTCTTTTCCACATAGATATGACGAAATAATTTGTCGTACATGTGCTGCCATCTCTGTACAGCCATCCTTCTACTTTATTGTCTCATCACTAGATGGAGTTGACAATTATATTTCAAGGTCTGACATTATTATTACTATTATCTTTGTCATGCTTTGCAAAGCTGCATCCCCATCGTTTTTGTTTCAATTTCCAACTGCCTTGTGAAGATGCATCTGTTTTATTACTCATATATGTTTTAGCAAAGGTTCAACTACTATGGTTCCCCATAAATCCATCAACAGCATTTCTTTTAGTCACAGGACATTATGACCGCCCCTCCCCACTTTTAGGGTGTCATATTATGTCTCGACACATTCGAGCTATAAAAAAAATATTTTAATATTTCAAACTTCCAAGAAAAGGAAAAAAAAAGGGAAAAGCGCGCACATTTTCAAAAAAAGGGCACTGCGGGTAACGCTCGAAGAAATTAATTGGACAGTTGACTGGTTAAACAACTCCAAATACTAATGTTTTTATAACATATAAATTGTTTTTAAGAATTCACTCAAAAAATGTTTTTTTTTGTTATCAAGATATGTATGAATATTACCAAATAAAAACCATGAAAAGCATCATTTCCATACACATAAGATGAACAATTATTTAGTGGGAATTCCAAAATGAATAGGATTACAAAATATGTTTACTTTCAGTCAGTTTAATTAATAGGAGTCATTTTGAATCAATCTTCGTAAAAAAAGTGCATCAATATACATACAGTATTTTACTATTTAAAACTTGAAAAGAATTACATTTTTATATACATCTATCAAGTCGGTTAGCAAAATGTCTATGATTGACTAGAAATGCATTTAAAGACTACTCACCAAATTAAAAGAATCATCATAGATATCCAAGCCATGTATCTGACAAGCAAAACTCTGATAATTTTTGTTTTTTCCCTCATTCTTATAAGTAACCTATAAATCTTTTGAACACATTTTTATTTGAGCCTGCTTCAATGGTTTTTCAATTTTCTCAATACTGAAGCATAGTTACGCTCCTTGTTCAAGCCAGGATACACTTCTGACAAATAAAGAATTATGAATAAGAATAATTGCAAAAAAAATATAAGTACTGTATACCATGTATGAAGCCATGTACAAGAATGAAGCTGACAGGACCCTAGCCTGAGAGTCCAGGATCTGCCTTGTATGTTTTAAAATTTTTACGCTATAAATTTACTAGAAAATAAATAGAAGGGGCTAGCTGAAAATCTCTTGCCAAAAATCATGGTCTGGAAGCCCCATACAATGATATGAGGACCATGGTATGTAGAGGTTCGGGTCTTAAAACGATATTTAATTGATATTTTCAACAACTGCACACCAATATAGCACCCGTCTGTTTGCAGTTAATGTACAAAAACTTCTTGTGAAGTCTGTGTTTGTTTGCAGACTCAGCTCACTGTTGGATGTGTTTGCGTCCCGTATTGAACATGTACGCATACACAGCCACGCCGGCGATCACGGCGAGCAACGAGATGATCATCACGTACATCTTTATGGTGTACATCTGGAAAATTTCGTCCTCCTCCATCCTGGTGAGGATCGAGCGTTCCGACGGCCGTTGAACCGACAGCGGCGAGTCGCTACAGAACGATAAGGACCTCGAGAAGTTCGTACGTTTCAGTCGACGGTCATCCGAGTCTTGCTGGTGACTTCCGTAAAGGACCGACATCGACCTCGAACGAAGCGTAGGAGCTCTTCGCCTGAGAGAAGGTGAACCAGTTCCCGGAAGGACCGGTGGCCCGATACCACCACAAACTCCTGCTGTGGTCGCGGGTACGACTCTTGACGTGGGACCTATAGGTGCCGTCGATCCGCTACCGCCGTTCGTCACGGGACCTTGTTGCGTCCGGCTTTTCTGGCGGTGGAAAAAACGCCGCATGGCTCCTTCCAGGCACCTAAAGAAATAATTTGATTTGATATTTGTTCAAGTGAATTCTACAGCATTATTCAATATGATACGGTAGCTTTCCTCGACTTACGAACTTACTTTAGACTCGTGAAATTTCTAAATTATGACCTTATGAAAGGAAATATATTTTTCTTGGCGATATTTGACAAAAATGATTAAAATTAACACCATAAGATGTCGTGATGTGAACTAAATTTAAAATTTACTCGCGTTTTATTAAGATAGCCATCGGGAGGGGGAAGGCTATAAAAATGGTTAGTCATATAGCTAGATCATATCATGTTAAAGCGTATTTCAAATTTGTGAACTAATTGTTCACAGATCACGTGTGAGAAGCGTGCTTAACTCACGGTCCCTCACCGATTCTAGGAGAGCTTCAGATGAACAGACTAAAGATGATATTTTTTATAATGCGTTTGTGTCTGTCGGGCCTTCATGTTAATCCTATAAGCCAGTGTTTCTCAAAGTGTGCGTCGCGGCGAGCCGAAGACATTGATTTGTGTGCCTATGTATGCTTTGAAGCAGGGGCGTAGCCAGAAATTTCGTTCGGGGGGGGGGCAAAGTGACAGAACAATGGATTTGGCCATCTTTTTCCCTTTTTTCGGTCATTTTCTTACATTTCGGGGGGGGGCGGGACCAGACCCCCAAGTCCCCCCCCCCCCCCTCGCTACGCCCTTGCTTTGAAGTGTTTCTTTCATATGAAAAAATATCCAAACTAATTCCGGGGAGCCACAAATGAGCCATTGATTAGGCAAGGGAATCGCGGGTGATTAAAGTTTGAGGACCCCTGCTTTAAGCCAGTGCTTCTCAAACTTTTGTGACCCATGGATCTCTTACCCTTGTCATAGTCCATCGGCGGCTTCCCAGAATAGCCTAGTAGATATTTGCATCCATAAAAAAAAGCACTGAGAACAGGAACACATTATTATCGCCAGCATGCTGTGACGCAATCTTTGAGAACCACTTCTTCAAGCTGTATTGACGAGATATCTCGCCTCCTTCAAAAATCAGTTGACTCCGCCTTTGGAGCTGGAAGAATGCCCCCTCCCAATTAGGTCAAACAGTGCCAAAACAAATGACCAATTAAAATAATTGTTCTTGTCATGTCAGGAAAGGCGTCGTATTTATAAGGCGGCAGTTGCCCCGGCCCCCCGTTGACAGACACGGACTTCAGGATGTCGCCGCCGTAGGCACTACTAATTTTGCCGCCCAGAAAAATCAACAAAAAATGGAATAATTTGGTAAAAGAAAATTGTATGGACAGATATAAATACAGGGTGGGCAAAAAGTCCGTAGAAACTTTAAAAATTCATAAAAACCGGAAAAATAACCGAAATAAAAAACGATTTGAAGGGTTAGCATCGTGAGTTCACGGGAATTTTTTTAAGACAAAAAAAACAGACAATGGGTGGCGCTGACGTACACAAGTCGGAGAAAAGATACGCAAAAAAACGAACAGAATGCCTCCAAATTGTTTATTACAGCAGTATGTGTTCCCACATGACCACCACCACAGGGAATAACACATTGCAGGCGAGTCACAAATCCAGCAACGGCAGAGTGCAGCAGGTCCGCATGACATCTCTCGGCGGATCGCATATTTCAGTTCCAACAGATTGGATGGACCGGATCGATACACCCGGGATTTCAAATATTGCCGATGTCAAATCTGGAGACCGAGGAGGCCATGGGAACCAGCAACGCTTGCTAATAATTTTGTCGTCCCCGAACGTCTGTATCAGGAATGCCTTGACCGGAGTAGCAGTGTGACTAGTTGCTCCATCTTGCATAAATATGACGGTAGAAAGCGCATCTCTTTCATGGAGAAAGCCCACCACGCAAATGCTTCCCTCTGTACGGTATTCGCTGGTAAACGTTCCTGGCACGATTGCAATCTGTATGGGTACAGATCAAGGATTCCATGAAGAATATTGCGTATCGAGGATGGTGGTAACCCCAAGCGTCTGGCAGCTTCACGAGCATTGCTGGTCCCTGCAGCTGATTCGGACGCTAACACTTCCATTTCGGCTGCAACACGCGGCGAACGTGCCTTCCTTAAACATGGTCGTCCGACTCTTACACGATCCTCCAGTGTTCCAGTTTCCTCAAACCGCTGAACAAGCTTTATGAGGCCTGTCGCTGTTAAAACTCCTTTTCCAGTCCTCACATTCTTCTGAACTCGGAATTTACGCAAAGCAATGGTCGCTGATTTCTGGTTCACATAAAACCACTTCACCAACAAAGCTTTATCATTCGCAATCAGCATCCTTGTTCACATACACGGTTTACAACGGTGAACTGATTGTTGATTAGGAGCGCAAGTTCTTATAACCGTCTTATTTGCATATTTCCACCGAAGTCGCTCGTACCAGCCAGGGCCGTCTTAAGAGCATCATGAACCCCTGGCCAAGTGGTTTTTCTGAGGCCCTACCAGGTGAATTCTAGAAAATTTCAACCGAATCTCATTTTTGTGAGGCCCCCTCTTCTCTTGGGGCCCCCGGGTGGGCCCATGCGTTAAGACGGCACTGGTACCAGCGCCACCATCGACCTAGCGATGTTAACCCTGCAAACCGGGTTTTCTTTCTGTTATTTTTCCGGTTTTTATGAAGTTTCTACAGACATTTTGCCCATCCTGTATGTATTTCGTTTATAAATTTTTTCCCGAAAAATCATGCTTAATATCCCCCCCCCCCCCAAGCACTCAATTTTCAAAATGAAAGCCATGTTTTTACTGTCCGTTATTCTAAATATGGTTTGAGTAGAGCCTACTGTTTCATACGCACATTCATAACATGAATGAGATGCCGTAAAAATTTTTAGACTTCATCGTGACAATTTGTAACTGTGATCGATTTCATTCATTATGCTTGTTGTTGCTCAGTTAATTGTGTTGCACAATTACAATCAAAAGCTGTGATGCAACATGTAAATCTTCCAAAACTTCTGAACTGGAACTGGTAAAAAATCTCATCTCAAAATTGTTGGCGATACTTTATTCATTTAAGGGGTTTCATGACCCCTTAAATGATATAAAAAGATATAAAACCCCTTAAAAGATATAGAACCTACTACACACCAAAAATATTGAAACTTTGTAGAAATATTTATATGGCATGTGTTTTAGTAAGATGGACCTCGAACTTCAATATCTGATCATCCATTAGAATTTTATGAATTTTAAAAATCTGAATTCAATATTTGTTCTAAAAAATACTTGGGTTAACTTCTAAATCTGAGGTCCATCTGAGGTTAACATGGCGAGTGAATATTTCTGCAGAATTTCGGAGGTGGCAGTAGTTTTTTTTTTTAAATCTTACGGATGAACTCAAAAACTGAAATTTTAGAAAATCGTAATAACTAACTACCGCGGAACTGGTTTGCTTTCTCGTAAGGTTATGCTTTCTTGCTTTTTAGGGTTATCATTGTTCAGTTTAAAGCAACGCCAATTTATACGTTTGATGTACGTTCGGTGAATTTGGCAAGATTTTTAAGAGACGTCATCAATTTTTAAAGCGTTATAACTCATTAATTATGGGTCAAATCAAAAAAAACTGAAAACACTTTTCCATATTAGTTTTCCACAAGGAATCGCATGTATGGTTATTGGGTGGTCGATACCAAAATCGCTATTTCCCATATATTTTCATCCCCAAAATGCCTCGCAAATATACCTGTTACATCTCGTGGTACCCTAAAAAAAGCCTTCGCACACCATGAGAATTATTGCCGTGCTAGTTTCTTTTTGTGTGACAATTATATATTCCGATTTTCGTGTCGATAAAATGTATAGCTGATTAAAAACATCCGATTTATAGACCTTTGTTAAGTCGACGAGTAACTGTATCTTCAAAATTATCATTTCAATCCCCCCACTTCGTGAAGGAGAAAACTTTTTTTTACTATATTTTATATATATATATATATATACATACACACACACACACACACACACCCCCGATGTGTAATGTTTTATTTTTCGTTTTTTACCCCATAGAAGAAATCTTTTGTCCAACAGCCGAGAGAGAGAAGACTCTCCCTCCCCCAACTCAACATATACCATATGGCCACCATTTCGATGAAAATTTGTTGATAAACATCGCGCCTTTCTGGAAGGAATAAAATGAATCACTTGCCAAAGCATAAAAAAGTAAAAAACTAAAAACTTTAACACCTCAAAGAGAAATAAAAGCATTGTGCTTTTCGTTTCAATTTTTGAGGTTTTGCATTTGCTAACTTCTGATGACAAGGCGGTGGGTTCAAATGATGATTACGTACGCAGTAGGGCAGAGATTTTCAATCTGTAGCCTGCGGACCAAATGGGGGCCCTTCGAGCTTTTTGCTGTGGCCCCCGCCGAGCATTTTCTGGAAATAGCTACTTTACATTAAAGAAAAAAGAAAAATGATTAAAAAAAAAAAATTCGTTGAAGAGCTCTGGCCTCTCTCTGAAATCTATACTGCCGTATTTGGAACTGTGAGATGCTTTTCAGATTCAATAGTAATGCATTTGATACATTAAAAGGGCCGTCGGGGGGGACCCTGAGCCCCGGGCCGTCTTAAGAGCATCGTGGGGCTCCCGGGCGAAGTGATTTTCCTGGGGCTCTACCAGGCAAAGTTTGCATGATTACTTCCTAAAATTTTAACCAGATCTCATTTTTGTGAGGCCCATCTTCTCTTGAGGCCACCTGGCCGTGCTCGAGTGGGCCCATGCGTTAAATCGGCACTGCCTGAGCCTAAACAGTTTTTGAGGACTATGATTTGATATAGGCCACGTATTTCGAGAGATTAAATCCGTCATCCAAATGGTATACATAACTACAGAATTTGCAGAAACGCTAACAAAAACACTTTACTGAAAGAAATAATTTTAGAATTATTGAAAAACAATTTTAGAATTATTGAAAAACAATTTTAGAATTATTGAAAAACAATTTTAGAATTATTGAAAAACAATTTTAGAATTATTGAAAAACAATTTTAGAATTATTGAAAAACAATTTTAGAATTATTGAAAAACAATTTTAGAATTATTGAAAAACAATTTTAGAATTATTGAAAAACAATTTTAGAATTATTGAAAAACAATTTCATAATTAATGAAAATTTATAATTAATGAAAAAAATAGTTACAGAATTACTGCAAGAAATAATTGCAGAACTACTGGTAGAAATAATTTCAGAATTCTTAAAAGTGATAATTTTCATGAAAAGAATTGAGAATTTTTTAAGAAATTTTATAACTAATGAAAATTTAAAATAAATGAGAACAAAAGTTTCAGGTTTAATGAAAAAATAATAATTGCAATTAATTAAAGGCAGTTATTTGAAAATGAATTTAAATTTAATGAAAGAAATATAAATTCAGAGTAAATATAAAAGTGTGTTCAATATAAAATTTGGGAACCCTGTTTAATAACCGAAAATACCACGGTATGATTTGGTGGCCCCGCGGGCAGTTTAATTTGGCCCACAACGTCTGAAAGGTTGAAGGACCCTGCAGTAGGGTAGGAAAATGAAATTAACTGTATATGATTTCTGAAAGTGGAAAATTGGAAGACCCTATCCTTCTGGTGCTTTGAATCAGGTAGAAATGCGCGCGATGTTAAGTTTTACAGGCATGAGTTACAGCAAGATCGGGGTAACTAAGGTTTTACATGATTGGTTGTAGCCTTGAAGAGACAGGGCGGAGCACACACTGGTGTATTGGAAGTTTTGTTGCCAGGGTAAATCTTCCAGAGAAATGGCTTTTATGCACCAAAAAAAGTTTTCAACAGCCAAACAATGGGTTGAAAGTTTTTCTTGGTGCATAAAATTTACACCGGTGTGCAGCATAAAAATGATATCAATGCATTTTGATAAGGTTTTCGTGGTCATCATTTGATGAAAATTGTTTGCTCGGGTTCGAAGACCGTCGCCCATTTTGAGTTAATTTTCAATAATGAAAAAAAAAAAATAAATAAATAAAAAAAAACGTTTCCCCAACACTAGTGGTTGGCATCATCAGGGGAATTGATAAAACTGAGAACTCAACGGGCGATGGTCTTCGAACCCGAACAAACAATTTTCATCATAGTACATTTTATTCGTTTTCATACTGCATATTAGTTTGAAACCGAAACCAACTTTGCTTCAAAAAACTATAAGATAGTTTTGTTTTTATTTGATAGGTGGCAGCAGGGGCTCTCATATTTTTGTGTAGAAGAGAAATGGCTCATAAATATTACTTGTATTCTGTATTTCAAGCAATATTTATGCACATTTCTGTTCTACACAAAAAATGTCGGGAACAGGAAAACGAATTCGAACTCGTTCATCAATTTTCAAGACAACGTTATTACTGCGGCACCGATCTGCAGACCCAGTGGTTGAAGAACAATGTTTTAGATCAAGGGTGTTCAACATTTAGACCGGGATTGTACTGTAAAAGTTTTATGAAAGTTCTTTTGTAAAACTTGAAAAATGCAACCAATTAGCGTGTTGGTCACATTCAAGCGAATGATAACCAATTGGTTGGGGGGTTTTTTTTTTCAAGTTTTGTAAAAAATCTTTTATTAAACGTTTATAGAATAAATCCCGGCGTTAGAATAGCTTGGGCCACTTCAGTGATTTGAAAACATGCCTTGGGTCACTTAATTAACAGCGCCGCCGGTTGATTGAGTGATCTATTAATGTACCGCGGCTGCTTGTGTGTGATCTGGAACTGTGTCGTGGTGACCAGTAAATATACCCCGGGCCATTCAAGTGATCTGGGAATGCGTCACGAGCCACTCAAGTGATGTAAAACAGAAACGCAAGTCACTTAAATGATCTGGTTGTTGAACACCGTTTTGAAAAAATGTGGTGTGGGGTTGCGGGCCAACTCTGATGACTTCGAGGGCCGCATTTCGAATGCGGGCTATGGGTTGAGCATATATATTTCAGATCAATATAATGAATTTCCCATTATAGTCGAATTCGAAGTCTGCATTGAAAGCGCTTCAAAGATTACCGCTACATCCTTAGATTCAATGCGAATTTCGTGTAGAAAATAATGTTTGTATACAAAATGAAAAAAAAACGTTATAATATCAAAACCATGATAAGATATTTTATAAAGCGATTCCCCCCCCCCCCGAATCCTACAGCTTTCTCTAAAAAAAAAAAATCTTAGTGGTCCACAGATCAACCAGTGATAACGCTTTTCTTAAAATCTCATAAGCTTTTAGAACCGCACGTCTATTAAGAGAGGTATAAAGGGTAAGAAAAAAAAAAAAGTGAGATAATGACATTTTTATATTAAGTTTTTCCCCGTCACCATGATAGAAGACTGGTGTGGACGTCATCTGGCTCCTTTGATAAAGTGGTGTTATGAAACGTAAATAAACCTCTGGGGTAAATATATGATAATATTATATACAGGGTGTCCCGTAAATTCGTAAATAGTTTAAAAATTCATAAAAATTGAAGGAATTGTTATATTCGAATGCGGTTTTCGAAAAAAGTTATTCTCACGAAGGGGAACTTGTTTGGTACAGATGAAAAATTAGTTCAGGTCTTTGTCGCTGCATGAAAGCAAATCGCTGGAATTATGCATAAAATGCAGGGTGTACGATTAACAGCTGATTTTTGAATTGGCGCTTACGTGAGGTTTTCATTGCTACGTCGACATTGATTGATGGATGAAGCACTATTAATGAAGTTGTTTTACCTCAGCCACGAACCGCTGGCTGAAGTTTTACGAGCGTTTCGGACACAAAAGAGATTGAAGAAAAGTTCAGGTTCAATTGCTCCTGATTTTTTTTTTCGTGCGGCGTTCTCTATCGACAAAAATTTGAACTAAATTTTTTCTGCATCAAAAAAAGAAAAAAAAAATCCTCCTGCGCGTGAGAATAACTTTTTCGAAAACTGCATTCAAATGTACCAATCGCTTCAATTTAATTTTAATTGTTAAACTATGGGACATCTGACTATAGATCAAAGGCTCTTTTTTTGTGCGTGAAAGTAAAATGAAGTCCACGGACCCCTTTTGCGAATACTATTCAGTATATGGTGTAAAAATTATGAGTCAATTGTTTCTTCAGCCATGAAATTTTTTGTCCAAGGACCCCAGTGGGGAATCTTGGTGAAGAACTTCTGATATATAGATTTGAAGAGTGATATATATATACTATATAGATTTCAAAGAAAATGAAGGAAAGAAAAAAAAACGAAGAACGTTCTAGCCCATGGGGGTCCACGAACTTCTTGCAGGCATAGGCATCGGAACCTGGGAAGGGGGGGGGAGAGTTCATTCTCACAGCTTCATCCTGGTCATCTTGAACCAACACCACCTATAGAAGATGACCTTCTATAGGTGGTGTTGCTTGAACTCGGTAAGGAAGTCCGTATGTCAAGGATGTAAGAACCGTATTTCGAAGTAATGGCGAGTCATGGCAGCATTAACAAGGACCATGTGACTTAATGGTGACATGTGGCGAAAACTTCTACCAACGAAATCTTCTATTAAGCTGTGATCATATTAGCTCGGGAAAAAAATACGGGAGTATCGGATTCTCAATACGAGATATCGCCAACTGCCACCAAAAAAGTTCCAAATAATCGCTAGAATCGACAACTGCAGAAAATTAAACACCACTGCAAATTACAGTGGATGAATGCTTCTACGGTGAAAAAACCGTTGATAAAACCGATAAATATTTGAAAAAAAAAAAAATTTCCAGCACTGGGTCTTCAACGCATGGCCCACGGAGCTTCTATCATGGCCCAACGATCATTTTCAGGAAATGGTTGAAATCATTGAAAAACCGCTAATTCTAGAATTAATGAAAGAAATAATTTCGGAATTGATGCAAGAAATAATCCGCCGGTACAAATGGGTAAAAAAACTCAGAAGTAATGAAAGAAGTAATTCCCGAACTGTGATAAAAGTTCAGAATTACTGAAATAGTTTTAAGAATTTTTTAACAAATAGTTTTAGAATTGGTGGAAAAATTAACTTATAAATCACCCCGAGAGAAATAATTTCATAATTTCTGATAGAAATTATTTCACAATCAATAAAAGAGCAGTTGCATAATTACTGAAAGAAAGGATTTCCCAAGATAAGGAAAATAATTTCAGAACTATCGGAATAAGTAATTAAATAATCATTCAAAAAAGTGACTTCACAGATTAAAATTAATCTCAGAATTAACTAATTCAATCAGTAATCAATCAAAACCTTTTTCAGAATCAGTGAAAAAAAATTATTTAAGAACTATATCGAGAAAATGGCAATCAATAAAAGAAATAATTCAGAATAATTTAAAGGTTTCAATTATTTTTGTCCCTAACTCGGGGCCAATGAGCCCCCCACCCCCAATTAAGATGTCACTGTTACTAGAGTTGGTGGCCCGCGGTCTTCACACGTTTTAATTTGGTCTGACAAGTATGAAAACGGATCCCCTGATTTACAGCCTAATTATCGTAATAAGTTTACAAAATGTGAAAATGGTCTTGATCTTTGATTTCAGTGAGGAATAAAAGTTCAAGCAAGCTTCACTGGAAACACGGAAAGAATTTCATGGAAATGTCAAAACAGCCGAAATTACGAGAAAATACGGGAATTTCTCGAGAAACTCCGGTCATATGGAAACATTCGGTCATATTTCGGGACCCTATGCCTAACGGTAGTTCCAGATGGAACTGATATAATTTTGTTTTTCATTGTCATTCTCTCTGCTACGGTACAACACTTTGCCGACGATATCTCTTCGATAAAAATACGGGAAATTAGGATCTCAATCACGAGAAATCGCCAACCATTTCGAATGATGCTAAAGATAAGCAAAACTGCGAATTATAACTGAAATCACTGAAAAAGTGCCGAATTGCAGGTGAAAAGCAGCAAATTGCAGTGTAATAATGAATTCCGTGAAAGAAAATCGTTAAAACATATGATTAAATATATGAGATGAATTTCGATATTTATAATCATAAAATTGAGAACAAAATAACATCCATTATTATTAATGATTAATCCATAATTTTAACAAAGAAAAAGTTTCAAGAAAAGCATCCTCCAAAACGGGACATTTTTGTGAAAGAAAGTTGCCAAAGAGTGAAAATACGGGTCGTGTGGCCACCCGATGCGATATCCTAACTCTGAAAGTTCAATTGTTAATGATTACGCCATCTGTTGAAGGCAGGGCGAAGCAATTTCCTACAAACGTCCTGAGGCGCGCATTTTTTTTAATGCTAAATAGCAGGTAATACCATCTAGCTTTCGAATTAACAGCTCACGAGCAGGAAAAAAAGTGTTTCTCGTGTTGAAATTTTTGAAATTCGGCAACCCTTTCTCTCGCTCATCGTGATTGGTGGTTCATTGAACGCATTCCTTAGCATAGGCGGAGATAGACTTGGAAGTCTGGGTGGGGGGGCAAAGTCATTGCTATGGGGGGAACGATGATGATGTCAATTCATATACATAGACATACATTAGATCTGCCCACTCCACTTTTGATGCTGGGCCCCCCCCCATCACCGCCCATGTTCCTCGGAACCGACTATTTCACTGCAAAGCTATAATTAAAGGAACGAAGCCAAATTTAAGGAATAATTTCATCGTGGCGCCTAAAAAAAGTAGTCAGGAATCACCGAATTGTCTTGTTTTACAAGACGTTGTAAAACAAGGACATTTTATACAAGACATGCTAAACCCATGACCCGCTGACCAAATGTGACACTCGGAGTCAGTAAAAATGAACTAAACGGCAGATCACTTAAGTGACACGTGGACACGATTTCCAGATCACATAAATGGTCCACGGCACATTCCTAGTTAAGCATGGCCTCCACATTCTGCAGCAGGCTCCCTAGGCTGGTATCGTTGGCGGCCTCCTCCCCAAACCAGCTTTTTCATGGGCCCCCATGGTTAATTTATAGCGTGAAAAATCAAAAAGTGATAATCTTCCGAGCCCTGTCAGCTCTGCCCTTGTGGGGCCATGTGGTTAAGTGATGACCCTCCGCACATTTTCAGATCATGTAAGGGGTCCACGGCTCATTCCTAGACCTACTTAAGTGACCCACAGCACATTTCCAAATCATGTAAGGCGGGTCTACGGCTCATTCCTAGACGTACTTAAGTGATCCACGGCACATTCCCAGATCACTAGAGTGACCCGCGCATGACCCCCACATCCTGGAGCAGGGCCCCTAGGCTGGGATCTTTTGCGGGCCCCCGACAAGACTTTCACGGGGGGGGGGGCCCTTTTATGGTGAATTTATAGCGTGAAAAAGCAAAACAATTGGGAAAATTTTCCCGGGCCCCTGGGCTGGAGCCTTGTCAGCCCACCCCTTGTGGAGGCGATGGACCCGCGTCACATTTCCAGATCACGCAAGTGATCGGTGGTTCATTCCCAGCACATTTACATGATCAGTGATCTGAAAGTCAGACTTCTTAAATGACTCACGGCCGGGGGCGACTCCGGCAGCCGGGGAGGGGGTACTCAGGGCTCGTTAAGTCCGCTTAGCACTCTTTATCGCCTCTTTATCTAAGTCACTAGTTTGGTCCCTCGCATGCTTGCAGTCTTGGTCACTCATTGAACTGGTCTCTCGCTCTCTCCCACACTCTTTAGGATACTCACTAACCTAGTGCTTCGCTTTCTAGGCCACTCTTCTGGTCGCTCGCCGACATGGTGCCATGCTCTCCAAGTTATTCTCTTAGTGTACACACGCTCGCGAACTCTTTAGACCACTCACTCACTTGCAAACTCTTCAGGTCATTCCCTTTGTCACTTACTTACCTCGTCCCCCGCTCTCTAGGTCACTCTTTTTCACTCATAGGCTTGCAAACTCTCTTCGTCACTCACATGCCTGAAAACTGGGTAATTCTTTTAATCACTTATTAATCTCGTGTCTCTCTATTTAGGCCACTCACATGCTTGCAAACTCTCTGGGTCACTCATTCTTTCGGGCACTCATATGCTTGCATACCGTTTCAGGTGCTCACTGACATACCGGGTTTATGGGTTTTACCACCAGAAGTGAAAATACAGATTTCGCCGCCCCTTTCTCCCATTATTCTAGTTTTCTTGACCACTCATTCCTCAAATTTGCCGCCCTGCGCTACCCTCCGTTAATACGCCTCCGACAGCGACGCATTCAACAGTTGTCAACCGAGAAATTAATTTTTTCATTACTGATTAAGGGGTTTCTCTCGAGCCCCTCATTTCACACGGAAATAGTGATTTAAATATTGTATAATTAATTATTATAGATAATACTTGGAAAATTACATATGAAGTAATCAACAGATGGCTACGGAAAATAAGTGTGAATGCGACGTACGTACCTGTTGTCACTATTCAGTAGATTAGCATGAACACATGGAAGATTGAAAGATAATTAATATTTCCTCTCTCTCAATGATGTGTCACATCAACATAATTATAATTCGGTGACCAATGCGTCAAATGTTTCAAGGAGAAAGAGCGTCAAGATGATCCTTCAAATGTCGTTAATCCCAGATGCTGGCCCGGGAATGGGAATAAAAAAAAATGAAGAAAAATTTCACCAGTGTTTTTCCCTCGACAGATGGCGCTGATACTGCGAAAATGCTTTCCACGTGCCTCGAGGTGGGCTTCTTCGCAATACGTGGGAAGCGTGGTGAAATCGATGGGGGGTTGAGCTTTTCTGGAGCAATGCCCTGTGTTTCGAGCTCCAGAGAGCAGGGCCGACCTTATTATATGCGGCGCCCCAAAGGCTTCTTAATAATGTCGGGGTCCCATAGCCCCGATTTATATATTCCGTGGGGGAAAAAAGGAACCGGCAAATATCCAAAATGCTGAAAAATTTTAAAACGAAAAAAATGTGTAGACATAATTACATTTAAATTGACAAAAAAAATTATTGAAAATTTTTTGAAAATTAATGAAAGAAATAATTTGAAAACCAATTGAAATTGGGACCTAATGAAATTTCCCGAGAACTAATGTAAATTTAGAATCGATTAATGAATAAGGATTAACAGAGATAACACCACACCAATGAAAATTGAGAATAAATGAAAGATAACCCAACTGATTAAAATTCAGGATGAAAATAATAAATGAAAAAAAATACTTCCAGAACTGATGAAAATCCAGAAAAAACATAAATGAAATAATCCCAGACCTGATGAAAATCCAGAATGAACAGATAAATGAAGGAAATAATTCCTGACCTGGTGAAAATCTAGAATAAACAGATAAATCAAAGAAATACTTCCAAAATTGATGGAAATCCAGAATAAATGAGAGAAATAGTTCCAGACCTGATGAAAAACCAGAATAAAGAGAATAAATGAAATGCTTCCAGAATTGATAAAAATCCAGAATGAACAGATAAATGAAAGAAATAATTCCAGACCTGGTGAAAATTTAGAATAAACAGATAAATGAAAACAAGATTTTGTTTATAAATAGCATCAAAAGCAAGGCAAACTGTATATTTTAACAATTAATCATTTCAGCTATTCAAAAAATCCACTCTAATGCAATTGCTGTGCTGATGTATTGTTTCAATTAAAAATATGCTAACACCACCCATTTACATTCGAAAATTTTCTAAATTGCTTTTCTTTTTTTCAATACGTTTTTACAGGGGTTGAGATCGTTAAAAAAAATCAGACCCACTCTTAAAGCAACTTAGAAACAGTGACCTCGCATTTTTTTCAAGTCGAATTTTAGAATCAGAAGTTCATGAATGTCTTTCCTTTTCATCGGAAAATTATAACTCGTGAAAACGATGTTTTTACAAATTTTTCCTACACTTGAAGTGAGGATTCTTGAATCGCAGAATTTACGTGTACTTTACGGGACACAAAAGGGCCCTCTTAACACGAGGCCCGCACGGGTACCTCAGTTGCATAGGGAATTCCACGATAACATCTGGTGCGATTTGTGACAATAAATATGTAAATTAAGAGATAGTGCCCAAGACCTCTTTCATTTTTCCCTGGAGCTATGATGCTGTTGAGAACAGTAGGGCCGCAACTAGACGTTTGATCAGTCGGGGACAAGCATGTATTTTAGTGCCCCTCCACCTGTAATGTTGAAGGAGAGATTAAAGGGTGAAATTTGCACCACCTCTGATCCGGCGAAGCGGACCCGCCTGCTTCCCCTAGTATCGGCTCTAGTCGAGACAGTAGGGACACAGTTTTTTTTGATAAATATTCAAAAATTTGTTCTATATTGCCTTATTCCTGGTCAAAGAATTCGCGAGAGGTTTTACGTTGGAAACCCTTGCTTTAGGCCACTTGTATGCTTCATGCTTCCTCAACGATCTTAGTCACTCGCATGCTTACACACTTTCTACGTCACTTTTTTGGGAGCTTGCATGCTCTCATGGCCACCCATTTGGTCAGTCACATGCTTGCACACCCTAGATCAGGGATTGAAAAATCGAGAAGAAAATCTAGGCAACAACCTGATACTTTAGGAGCCAAGCTTATTTCTTTTGCTCGAGCTAGTAATCACAAATAGAAAAATTTGATCACCAATACCAATTTTCCAGTCACCACAGCCACCTGGCATTTGACAAGCCCTGCTCTAGGTCACTCTTTTTGTCTACTTCACCAAACACGAACTCCGGCCACATTGCTATATCACAATTTACTGCCATTGGGTTAAAAATGAGGGTACTATCTATCGATGGTTGCCTCAAGATCAAGGAAAATGTCTTTCGTTGCCTCTCTAGGGATATTTTTTGTTTCCTCACTGAACTGATCCATCTCTGTCACTCTTCTGGCCACTCACACCCTTGCACCATGCCCCCCACAAGGGTGAGGCTAAGAGGGCTCCAGCCTGGGATAACAGATATTTTTTTACACTATAAATGCACTAAAGAGAAGCCCTGCCGCAGGGTGTGGAGGCCATGACTTGCAAGCTATCTAACTCACTTCTTTGGTTGGTCACTAACCTAGTCCCCCGCTCTGTAGGTGGAGGCAGACATAGTTTTGCTGCCCTTCCACCCCCATCCTACACTAATAATCTTAACCACTCATTCCTAAAATTTACTGACCCCCTCCAAACTTCCACCTTGGGCTACAGCCCGCTCAGCCACCCTGTAAATAAGCCTCTGTCTAGGATCCCAACCTCCTTCAAGATCAAGACGGATATCAAGCTCAAATATCGAGGAATACTGAAATATCAGACATAGAAAAAACATAAGAACGGCATAGGCAAAAACATGTCTTTCTTTTTTAATTATATAAAAAAAATGAATAACAAATATTTCGACAGTGAAATAGTCCAAATACCGAGCACTTTTTGCACGAACAATGATAAAGGTTTCCGAATGTACAAAGGACTGCTGCAATGATCTCTAAAAAAATCTACCATACGCTCGGTTCTTCGAATAATTTTTCAGTTGAAGACACTTCACTATTTTCAGGTTCATCATGTGATTTCTTCTTCTTCTTAGATTTTGAATTTTCTAGGGGAAAAGTCAAACCATCCATAACTAACCAACTACACTGACTGAAATAACTGTCAAAAGTATGAAATTAATCATGTCAAAAAAATTCATATTACAACAAGTCAAAAGTTTTGCAATATTTTACACATTTTATTTTATTGCAGTTAATTTCTTAATTTCTTTTGCCCCTGGTCAAATGGGAGAATCCTCTTTGAACAATATTTTCTTCTTGGGGCCACCCACCCTCGTCTTATCCATTCCACCGTCATCCAGAAAAGCAAAACCTTTCTACTTATTAATATGATTTTTACAGTAAATTTACACACCCAGAGTGATTTCATAAATTCCCCTTTCCACAATTTACTTGCAAACCGTTCATCCTAGAGGCATACTTCCAGTTGGAAAAAGTATCCAAATAACATATAGAACTCTATACATCGTTCATGTTACAAAGGGTTGTTATATAGTTCTATATAGACACCCTGTTCTCAAAAACCCGATTAGAAAGTTGTTGCCCTGTCTCTCCAGAGAGGCCAACAAATATGGGGTTGAGTGCAATATTCGTTGAGATATTTTAATTTAAAAATCAGAGAAAAGTGAAATTCAAATATCTCTGCGAATATTGCAACTAGAAACACTACTTTTTTTTCATTACCTTCAGGAGGACACAAGACAACTTTCTAATTAGGTTTTGAGCACAGGGTGTCTGTATAAAAAGTTATTTTTATTTCAATAATTATACAACATGAATGATGTGTCTACATTTTCTTTAGGTACTTTTTCTAATTGGACCAAGAATCAACAAATTACCATTAAAATGCGGCAAAAAAAATTATGGAATCATCCTCCATAGTGAACAAAAAATAAAAAATAATGGTGCAGTAACACAATCACTCAATAATCATGCAAAGAACATTTGCACCAGAACAACATACCTCAGCATGATATCGAATACTGTTGGTGAGAAACAGAAGTACTTGGTGACATAATAGGTGTAGCGACTGGTTCTCAACAGGAGAACATCAGTGTGAAGTAAGACAACCAACAAGAAAGATCTTCCTGCCATAAATTGCTTTCTCCCCCTCCCTCCCCCCCAAGTCTCACTTGCCACCTTCACATATTCAAACTTTAACACAACATAGGTAATAATTTAATCTTGAGCTGATGGGCCATCACTAAATGAAGATGAGCAAATGTGAATTGTGCTTTTTATTCATAAGTTTGTGAATTTATTTAATTAACTGGGTAGGTTTGCTACGACACACCTAGCATCATAACAATAACATTCCACTATGCATCAACTCGCTAGAAATTTCCCAGAGGAAAGGTTACCAGGGGAGGTGCATGTAGTAGTAGCAATAGTGATATACATATATATAAATCACACTTTTACCCTTTGCAAGACAAATATTTTAGGTCGATGCAGTTGCACATCATGGCCTAATTTATGTAGCAGTGTTAATCAATAAATTCACAATCAGATCATCAGAATCAACTCAGGGATGATATGCTTTGGTCACATGACATAAATGGAGCAAACTGAGCTCATATGTGAATCCAGGGCCACAAGTAGATGCTTGGTCATCAGGGACAAGCGAGCATTTTGGCACCCCCTTGTAATGTTGAAACAGAGGTTAAAGGGTGAAATTTGCACCCTTTCTGGTCCAGCGTCAGCAGATGGGGCTGCTCTCCCCCCCCCCCCCAGTCGCAGTCCTGTGCGAATCTACTGCAAAACATCTGACTCGCACCAATATTTTGCATACTATTACATTTTTTTCTTGCAAATTCTTCTGTATATCTTCACATTATAAGCATATCAGCACTGATAAAGCAAAGGTCTCAATTTTGCAGAGAGAGAGATAGGTTCACTTTAAAAACACCACACAGCAATACAGAACCCAGATTAATTGAGTTCTAGGTTACCTGAGATACTTCTTGCATTAATTGATTTTAAAAATTAAGGTCATTAAAATTCCTGTAGCCATGACAAACTTGTTCATGGAATGCTGCAGCATATAACGAGAGCTTTACAGGTTGCAAGACTTGGACTAGTGCTTAAAAAAAGAATGAAAAAAGGGTAATGGGTCCTTAGCGGGGAGGGATGTAAGGACAGGAGGTTATTAAAAGCTCCACATAAAACATGGGATCTCATGGGTTGGCTCAACCAGGAGGGGATATAAATTTTTTTTTTTTTTCTGACAAAGAGGTCAATGAAGAAAATGAGTTTGGAAAAGACAACTATTTTAAACCTATTGCTCACGAGCACGAAGATGCTCCTTGAAGTATTTGAAATTACTCAATGAATATGACATGGAAAGGCTATTTTTCAAAGCAATGTATGTAAAATGATCTTCAAAATATTGTGAACTGAATGAATGAATGAACGCCAGAACTTTGCCACTGGACTTATCTCGTTGCAGAGATCTCTTCCAGCCCAGCTTCTTGGCAGAGTCTGGACAAAAATATTGTGAACTGGAAGGACATTAAGGCTGCAACATTCAAAGTATTTAATGCAACTTACTATACTTATTTGATTTTTTTAACTGCATTGGAAAATGGGAAAAACATAATTTCCACAATTTATGGTTTCATATACTGGGTGTCCTGTAAGTCCTAATTCAGCCTTTATCTCATTAACTGTTGATTGATGAGGTATGGTTTCAATTTAAAAAATACTGAAAATGTGTTCGAAAATCACCCTGTATCAGTATTGAGAGTGAAAATACAGTGTATCATAAAATAAAATAAAATAAAAAAACAAATTTTTTAATGGACCTGTCCTAAAAAACAGAATTAGAAAGTCGTATTGCCCTGTCTCTTTTGAAGCCAACAAAAAAAGTCACATTTCTAAGTGTGTTATTTGCCAAGACATTTGAATTCAAAAATTGAAGAAAAGTTAGGATCATTTGATCATTTTTGTCGCACCACGATAATTTTCTGCACACTAGGGCTAATTAGACCGGGACCTACAATTTATTGCCGATTCCGAACAGCAGGCTTGTTTTTTTTATACTCATCGAGAGGTTGATGCTCTAACCCCTCGATGAGGGACTCCCTGCAGTAGCAATTTTTTGCTGCGGTCAAGTCGCCATTTTTTGTTGTACCCCTGCATCAGGAAAGTTTTCTGAAAACGAACCGGGTATCGAACTCGCGACACGTCTAAACATCCTTCGGTACTTCTGGCGAGCATCTTATCGACTGGGCTACCGCGCCCCTAAAAAGTTAGGAAAGAACAGCATCAACTAACATACGCTTGCTTCCCTGATTTATGCCATTCTTTCCCAGCTTTTCTCCGATTTTTGAATTCAAACATCTCAGCAAATATCACACTCAGAAACATGACATTTCTTTAGTTAGCTTGAAAAGGGTTAGGGCAACAACTTTCTAATTGGAAGTTGGAGGACAGGAGGACCGTATAAAAGTTTAGCTTTTTTATTTTATGACACACTATATTTTCACTCTTGAAACTGGTACAGGGTAATTTTTGAACACATTTTGGACATTTTTTAAATGAAAACCATACTCTATGACAAACGGTTGATGAGATAAAGGCCAAATTAGGACTTACAAGACATCCTGTATATTAAATTTAACTTCAAAATTCTGTAAGGTCTGTATTATCCAAGATAACTCCGGTCCACATTGGCTCTGATAATCCGGGTCTTACTGTACTTAAATCGAAGGGAGGGGGGAAATACCACACTATATTTGTATTAGTTCATATATGTACAGGATGCATAGGTAATGGCTTATGACATTTTACTGGCGAATCATTGGTCTTAGAAGCATACTTTCAATTAAAACCAGTTAAGTGGTTAAGACGGCAAATGCCATCGTAACTACTTGATTTGCTGACGCACAGACTTTTTCACATAGATATGACAAAATAATTTGTCATACATGTGCTGCCCTCTGTACAGCCATCCTTCTACTTTATTATCTCATCACTAGATGGAGTTGAACAATTATATTTCAAGGTCTGAGATTATTATTACTATTATCTTCGTCATGTTTTGCAAAGTTGCATCCCCATCACTTTTTTTTCAATTTCCGACTCCCTTGTGAAGATGCATCTGTTTTATTACTCATATATTTTTTAGCAAAGGTTCAACTACTATGGTTCCACATAAATCCATCAACAGCATTTCATTTAGTCACAGGACCCACTTTTGGGGTGTCATATTACGTCTTGACATATTCAAGCTATAAAAAAACAAGCTATAAAAAAAATATTTTAATACTTCAAACTTCCAAGAAAAGGGAAAAAGCGTGCACATCTTCAAAAAAAAAGTGGGCACTGCGGGTAAGCTCAGAGAAATTAATTGGACAGTTGACTGGTCAAGTATCCAAATAACATGTAGTACTTAGATATGTTATTCATGTTGCAAGGGGTTGTATAGCGATTAAAATAAAAATGTTGACTTTTTATACAGACACCCAATTCTCAAAAACCCAATCAGAAAGCAGTTGCCCTGCCTCTATTGATGCTAAAAAAACCTATGTTTCTAAGTGCAATATTCACTGAGATATTCAAATTAAAAAAAACGGATTACTTGAGAAAATTAAGCTTTAAATGCGATAAACCTTTTTACCCGCATTTATATATAATGCTGTTTTTTCCCCAACTTTCCACCATTTTTCAAATGGAATATCTCAGTGAATATTGCACTTAGAAACGGGTAATTCTTTTCATTTTGCATTAGGAAAGATAAGGGGAACAATTTCTAATTGGGTTTTTGGAGCACAGGGTGTCCGAATAAAAATTTTACATTTTCATTTTGATAACAAAACAACCCCTTGCAACATCAATGATGTATCTGCATACCACCTGTTATTTGGATATTGTTTCTAATTGGAAGTATACCTCAAAGATCAATGGTTCGCCAGTAAAATGCATGCTCCCTGCTACCTATGCACCCTGTTTATACAGTTGAACCTCTTGTTGCAAAAACAAAGTAGGCTGAACCAATATCTGATACAAATGAATATCTCTGTCGAGCTTTAAATTGGTTAAAATACGGTTCTTCTTCAAAGAAGACAAAGGCCTGTCAGTTAAATTGCTGCCCCACAACTGGAAACACTAGCAAAAGCTACACAATCGCGTGCTGTCGTCTAATTTCAGTGTGCATAAGCACATGATAAACTAGTTTGGGTTTGAAACCAAGAAAAGTTTAGTTTCTAAGTCTGTCCACACCACGATTTCCGCTCTAACTGCTAGATAAAATTTGAGCAATATTAACTGGAGAGAACAAGGTTGTATTATATAAAACTTTTGCGGGAGGGAATCACTTGATACACTGGGGTACATACAATGATGAAATTACGTTAAACTTTTTTACTAAACTCATCAATAACGAAGCAGATTCTTACAGATAACGATAAAACTATAGTAAAATGTTAACATAGCATACACAATATCAGTGAACACATACATTTCTTTAAGTATTATATCCATACGAACACACAGATTTACCTGTTTGAATAAGTGCAGTGGAAGAGCTTGATTCATGGCTCGTCGTCACTAAATATGAAAAAAAAAAAATCATTAGTATACATAAAGCAATAACATAGTATATATGGTCATAAAACATGCGTTTTAATAAACTATTAGGGTATTCCCCAACCTTTAGAAAATCATGGCATTGTGCTCATTCACAGCCAACCCATTAGTGCAGTCTCAATTTGTACCTAAACAGCAGGTTAAATTACCTGTCATTACTACACTCAAATAAAAATAATACAGTAAAACTTCTCTTTTGTGACACCGGTGGGAATAAAACTTTGTCCATAAAGGAGGGGTGAGGTTAATCAGAGGTTTGAAATGCATACTTTTATTACACATACAAGTGGCAATTATTATTCGGCCAAAAAAGAGGGGGTGACGGTATCTGATTTGTGACTTTCAGATACAGCCGTCTATTAAGAGGAGTTTTACTGTACCACTAGGTCCAAAAACAGGGTGGACTTATTCAAAACAGGACATATAGCCTATAGATTGGCAAGGTGATTCTGGCTGTTTGGCAAATTATGTCTTTTCTTTGCTAAAAATTACATTTCTTTGTAATTTGACGCAATGGAGACACGTTACACATGTCTAATTATTTTGTGATGCAGCCCCTGATGTCCACAGGGCCGCAACTAAGGGAGGGCTGGGGCTCTGGATCAGGAAGTGTCCTGAGTTAACTCTTTAAATTAGTTAAAAATTACAGAGAGGGGGGTGCCAAAATGAATACTGACCCGGGAAACAGAGTGAATTCTAATTTTTAGTTGCAGTCCTGCATGTCCAATCCTACAAAATGCAACCACTGCACAAAACATAGTAAACAATCGCATACAATATATAGAAAAGAAAACACACATTACCACAGTTATCCTGTTTATCAGGAGTAACACATTCGTCTTCTTCTGGAATAGGCATTATGCTCCTGTTTGCAGCAGGACCACTATTTTGAACACATAGAAAATGAATATTGGACTCAACAACACGGTCAATCAAACACGCACAGTTAAAAACCAGCACACAAACATATTCATCACATACTAAATAACACAAATTGTAAATAAAATTAAGTCAACATTACTGGTACATCATATCAGGATTTCAGTCATTGTTAGTATTAGGGAATGGAGAAATCATGGGCATATATTCAATATGTCTCTCGTTCACTGAAGACATATCGACAATATACTGTTTTTATGAGATTTCTCTAAATAGTTATTTATGATTAATTACAGAAACTTTCATCTGTAAATAATGTTAATCTGATAATTAAAGCCAAAATACCATGTTTTATTATGAATTATGCCAAGTTGGTGGCAAACTTGACAAGTTTGGAAGAAATGGTGATGTCTTCATGACATCATGACCTACACAGAAGCTTGTGCGAAAAAAAACCAAGTAAACATGAGTTTTTGAGATTGTTCGAGGCTTGTTCATTTCTGGCATTAAAGAGCAATTGTCAAACAGAAGGAGAAGAAACAAAGCAGAGAAGAAAACTCTGCAGAAGTTCTCTGTATTAGTGTATCATCAAAACCAGGGATTTACACTCATGTCCATAAATTAAGGATAATGCCAGCTCCGGCAAATAAAGGTTCAGAAACAAAACAAACGTTACTTATTCATAAAGCCCATTTATTAAACAAAAGATAAAGAACAAAAACGATGGTGTATGTATGATACCATTCATAAAAACTACGATTTTTGCTCCCTGGAGCAATTGTAAAAAATATCTCCTTTACAAAAACTTATTATTACATGGATGGTATGATGGTTAATACATTGTATGTCTCACATGCGATCAAATACACTCTGTACAACGCCTAGGCATGCTGAGTATCAAATTATCGATCTGATCTTGGGGAAGATCACTCCACTCAGCAAGCAATGCTTTCCGAAGTTCCGGTACACATGTAGGAGGTGGTTGACGGGCTGCAACTCGTCGGCCAAACATGTCCCACACAAGCTCTATCGGATTCAAGTCAGGTGAGAATGCTGGCCATTCCATACGGGTTATATCCTCAGATTCAAGGCATTCGTTTACGATGTTTGCTAGGTGAGGTCGGGCGTTGCCATCCATAAACACAAATTCTGCGCCCATGGCACCCCTAAACAAACGTACATGTTGTTCAAGAATGATGTCCCGATAAATTTGGGCTTTCATGGTTCCGGTTTGAACATGCAGATCTGTTCTGTAACCCAGTATAATTCCACCCCAAACGAGCAATGCTGCACCACCGTAACGGTGTCATTCATTGATGTTGTTTTGGTGGTAACGGGTACCTGGCGTTCTCCATATGAAAGTCCGACATGAATCAGACTGCAAGCTAAACCTGGACTCGTCGGAAAACATCACACAAGCCCACTGTGACGATGTCCACATTGCATGTTCTCTACTCCAGGCAAATCGCTGCAGACAGTGAGTTGCCATGAGCGGAACACATCAGACAGGCCTGCGAGCATATAGACCAATATCTCCCAAACGTCTGCACATGGTTTGCCTTGAAACTGTGGTACCTGTGGCTGCAGATAGCTGACAAGACAGGTCGGATGCTGTGCTCCATCTGCTTCTTCAGATTTAGATTTTACTTTAGATTTCGATTCCTGTGTGATTCTGAATTATTCTTAATTTATGGACATGAGTGTAAATACAGGGATTAATATTTTGCTGCTTGAATTAGCGTAAATTGTTATTCTGTAAATAAATCTGTGATGTATTATATTTTATCTTTGCACCTATATTCATTTTGAGGAGACATAATCTGGAGTAATACCTTTTACAATATTTTTTCCTTGATCCACAAAGTATTGTCATATCAAGATTTTATTGCATAAGTGAATATGTAAATTAGTCTCAGTCTGAAGTTTAGCAATAACAGTTATGTTCACATTTAACAAAGTAAAAGACAAAATTAACCTTGTAAGAATTTTTTGATGACATCAAAAGAAATATTAAAATACACTAATTTTATTTGTAGAATAACAGCTTACTCTGAACCACTGTCACTGCTGGTCCTTTTCCTCTTGTGATTATCTTGACCAGGGTTGGAAACTGAATTGCTACTTGACGGGCTTCTAAAAAGTTTTGTCTGCATGTATTCTGCATAAGAGCATACCTTATACAGTGAACTGGTCTGCTTGAGTAGGTTTCTCCTGACTGGCATTCAAAAAATTAAGAGAAAAATGCATAAGATTTCCTGCATTGATATGGTATCACAATAATTTGATTAAAGGATTAAAAAGAAAATTTTCCGATTAAAAAAAAAAGAATTTAAAGTCTGTATTATCTTCACGATCCCCACTTTTTGAAAATTTCAGATCATGAAACAGACTCATTCAATATTGCAATGAATACGTAGATTTAAGAAACAAATTTTTCCCCCACTTTCAAAGCTCTGCCGAACTGAAAATTACCTCAATGACGATAGAGTACATTAAAAAATTATAAATTCCAACGAAATATGGATGAAATACATTATGCGATGGACCATAACCTTTAATGAAGCAACAAATTAGTAATTTAAAATAATTGTGAGGTTTATAATAGCAGATTTCTAGCCCACCAACTATACAGTGATAATGAACATTTTTGTTTAGATGGATGCACATGCTAACCTAACACAGCCAAGTTGTGAGCTGAAATTTTGTGCCAATCACTATCAGAATTACTGTTACATGATCAATTTATTCCCACCTCTGAAACTTTTTTCAGACAGACATAACTGTTTCTTTTGAGTTAGTTCTCAACTAACTCAAGTTAACTGAGAACTAACTCAAACGGATGACGGCCTTCGAACCCGAAAAAGCAATTTTCATCAAATGATGGCCAAGAAAACCTTATCAACTATTTATACCTGTTTCTCTTCCAGAAAGTTTTCAAATCATTTAATGTGAAATGAAAGATAAGCCAAGAGAAAAAAAAAAGCCTAGACTTAAATATTTTCACAGCCCATGTTTGTTCCGTGCAAGACCATCAAACTGAACAGTGGATATATTTTCCCTTCGTATTAAAAACTAAGGAATGAGGAGAAGGTTTCTTGGATTTCCAATAAATGCATTTTGTCTTGGGTTTCAGAATAAATATAATTTAACAAATTTTCATGTTTTTTCCTAAAAATGTGGAAAATCACATTGAAAAGATAGAGATGCCACCTACAAAAGAAAAAAATACTACCCATTAAAGCATTCTAAGGGCAATGAACCTAGGCTACAGCAGTAGTAGTGTGGACCTTAGACATCTGTCACATTGTCTAGAATCACACAGACTTCATACCAGATGAGTTTTATAGACCACATTGAAAGAGTAAAAATCATTATGGACATGAATAAAACATGTATGAATAGACATGTAAAATTCTGGGTAATAATTTTGTAGAAAATATTTTCATGAAGGAGAACATTCAAGAATATTCTCTGGAATGGCTACAATAATAAATAACTTCATCTTAACTTCTTTAACTTGTGAATTAATATCTAAAAAATATTTATAAAATGCTACATACTTAATAATAATTAAAAAAAACTGATTGCATTGGTTAAAAAAAAAAAAGCTATATTTTGTTTGATTTTTCCGAAAGTAAAAATGACTGTACAAAACATTTAAGTTGAACATCACTGTTCTTATAAGACAAAGAACTGTTCTCAATGGGCACTCTGATTCTAATTATTAACAGTGATTAATTCTTGCATTCTAGATCAAAATATATTTTAAGATAATTTTAAAAGAATTATTATAATCTTGAAAGGTTTTCAAAATCTTCATAACAAAAGCTTTAGTGAAACAACTGAAACTTCTGCATGAAAAAAAAAATATTCTGAGAATATTCTCGAACTAAAAAATGTCATCATGAGGTAGTTATGTCAAAAAAAAAGTTTTGTTTCAAGCAAGGAAAAATGTGTTACATATTTTTTAATATAAACAAAATAGTAACTTTTTGTAATTGTTTCAAAGAAAAAAAGAATATTCTCAGTTATTCTCCAATTTTTACATCCAGGAGAATATTCTCAGAATATTCTTGCCTTGCCTTATCTCTAGTGGAGAAATTAAAAAAAAACCATTTCAGGTAACACCACTTGAATTACAAACGATGACTGATGAGAGCATTAGAAAATTCTACAGAACAATTTACAATTCTAACCAGAGGAAAAAAAATCTTTCCCCATTTCTCCTTAGTAGTAAAAGACACATGAAATATTAAAATATTAATATTTATGTTTGTTTGAAATTTATTATCGGGCTGTATCAATAGCTGCTCTGGGCTACAAGTGAACAGCAAGTTGAATACCACACCACCAAGAACTCAGCTGAAAAGGCCAACAATAAAATATAACCGCCGTTTACAAAGGGGAAAAAAATAGAAATAGAGAGAATTGTTTTAGTAATTACAGTAAAGTTATTCATTTCATCCAGACACTTACCATTTACAGCTTGGCTTGGCGTTTTTAATGCCACAAATGCTGACACATCATTCACCCAACTTACATAAACTTCACCTACAAAAGAATCAAAATCTAAAAATTTGTAAAAAGTAGTACAACATTCATAAGACATTAAGAAACTACCAGAACTGATGAGTGACATGTTGATGACACACAGGGGCATAAGAAGTATTCCAGACCTGTGGGTGCTCTGATGTGTGATACAAAATACTCAAACACATGATGCAAATACCTCCAGTTTTATTGCTGCTGGTGACACACACACAAATAAGTTGTAATAGGACGAGATGAGACTATCTAATTGAAATAGCTGCTAAATTGTTAAAAATATCTAAAGAACATACAACACTGCCTTCACATGAAAACTCATGATCCAAATAAAGAATGTTATCAGTAGAAATCTAGTCTAATATAACAGCAAAGTGAAATTAACTTTGATGTATATGCTTTTCCATGACATGACTAAAAGTTCCAGCACACGTAGAAAAACAAATAAAGCAATACTCCAACTTACGTCTCTGCATATTTACATCATTTTGAAAATTAAAGTTTTGAATTGGGTGCGCTTTGACAAAATGTTCTAAAGATGGAAATGTTACCCAGCAAGAATAGCATAGAGAAGGCAAATAGATAAGAAAGAATAAAGAAAATCTGAACATTTACTTCACTTCCCAAAGACAGAGGGGCATTATTGATTGAAAAATTTACTCCTTGACATGTCTCTTTACTGACATAAGGTATCACTGTGTATAAAGAAAGACCATTGTCTTTGCTACCATGTATTTATGTTAGGAGGATTAAATTATTACTAGACTTCTAACTATTGAGAGCATTTTATTTAGTTAAGTAATGCTCTGTTCTGTGGGCTCTAATTCACTAAGTTCCTTTAAGCATGAAAAATTGTTTTGAGCCTTCTTCCTAATTTAATACAATGAGACATAAAATTTCATAATGTATATGATAATAAGGCTCATACCATATGGAGTAAAAAGCTCAACAAGGTCTATCTTCCTCCACTGCTTTGGAAACGTGACAAAAAACACATTTTCCCTGGTCGGTTCAGCTGAAAAACAAATTACGCATGTTATAACATCACAGTGTGCACGTGCTTCCATTTTGACACACATTGCAGCATTTTAGCATGAAATCTCAATATTGGAAAAATATAAATTTTTGAATGAAAATACATAGGAATACATTTTCACACTAGAAATGCATTGTAAAGAATCTTACGATCTGGTCCACGAAGATTCAATGACACAATATCAAAATGTCTCATAACAAATGGCCTGCAATTCGAGAGATACAAAATGTCATGAGCATTTGAGCAAAACTTTTTAAAATTGAACTTGCCTCCACAGATATCCCTATGCAGATAAATTATTACCTATTGGCAAACGGATTCAAGAACTTTGATTCAGGAGAAACATATTCATGACGATGATCTTGTGCTGGAAAATAAATTGTAAAAAAAATAATAATGAAAATACAGTTAATAATTCTTTATATTTCTATCTCTAAATTAAAATCTTTAAATACAATGATTAGAAAGCATGAATTAAACATTCTTTTGTATCAATTCTTTAAAATTAATTTTATAACTGATGTAAGATAATAATAGAGAGAAATATTTTGAAAATTAATTTGCAATAAACAATTTTTGAAAGATTTATAAATGGCACATAAATGTGAATGGAAAAGTTGGAATTTTTTTTTTTTAAATGTCAACTTTTACCTTCACATCTAGATGAAAAAAAAAAAAACTATTCCATTTCTTAGCCCTTCAAGCGGCACAGTTACAATCCTTGAACCCTCTTCAAATGCCATTTTTTTTCCAATGAAATGGGCATTCTTCCAGTTCTCACCAGGTGCAAACTAAGAGTTATACGGAAAACTGTTTCACTAAGAAATCAACTTTACATCTGGTCTTGTTAATGCTAAAAAATAAGAGGTTTTGAAGGAATTGAGATATCTTGCCGCTTAAAGGGTTAAAATTTCATTACAGATGGATGAAATTTGCATATGCAGATTATACTTAGTCCCTGATTATATATACAGAAAATTTGGTACATGGAACATATTTTCCAATAATTACATAAATTATCATTAAGAAGATAAATTTAGATTCTTATGAGCTGTACCAAAACGACTATTTACACATCTTCAACATTAAACCTTCGAACTTCTTTTTAGTAATTCAGTAATAAAGAACCTAAAGAAGCCACTAAGTTTATTTCAAGTCTATCCCCACCTACGTCTACAAACAATGAAAATAGTAAGTTAAGATTTTTAAATCTTTATGTACATTTCGACAAACAATGGGTGCATCTTCAGAGGGAAAAAAGAAAAAGCTAGAAAATGACCATGAAATCTTTATGATCTGGGGTACCTGTCAGGACTAACCTGACATTTTTCCACTGGTTGCTCATCAGATAGATTGATAAAATGTCTGATCAAATCTGACACTAAGGTTGAAATAGTTTTAGACCTTATTCATACAACTTAGATGATAGAGAAGCCAACCAGCATGAGACAGATATGAAACAGATTTTATTGAATTAATATGCTTAATTTATATTTTTCTCTCTCCCTACTCTGAAATATATTTCACCATTCCTCGCCCATGCAAAAACATTTAAAATAGAATCATGTTAGGAAATGGGGGGGGGGGGACAGATGAGATTGAAGGATATTGATTAGCTTTCAAGTTTAAACGAATCAATGTTTTTATCTCTGACTAAATATGAAGTGATTGCAAAACTATTTTTAAAAATGGTTTGTATTCGTATTTGACATTATCAAACAACAGTTTTTTAAAAAGAAAATATGCAATACTCACCCAGCTTAGCACAAATTGAAATAAAACACATTCCAGTGATGAATGCATCATACCCAGCCTCATGTTTTTTGCTGCAGCCTTCAGAGTAACAATCGAATCCTTCAGCAGCTTCTATAACAATATAAAAAAAACACCATCTTCTTAATGACACGTATATATAGGCCTATTTATTCAATATTAAAATTCAAAAGTGCTCTTGCAGACGAGTGGTAAAATGATTGTTGATTACGTTGCTATGTTTGAACATCTAAATGACACTTTTATTAAAAATAAATAAATAATTCACACACAACTTCATACCATATTTTGGAATAGGTAACGCCTTCGCTTTCATGTCATCCCACATATTAAATAGAGCAGTTGACGAGAATAGATTCTATAATAGAAAACCAAATCAGTGGAACTGTTGATAACCTCTCATTTAATCTAACGAAGAAAACAGTTTTATATCACATAGTAAAAGGTGATCAACAAAGTATACAGCAAATGAAAAATTCTGATAGTTCTCAAAGTAATCTCTCTCCCCCATTGGCATTTTTCGTTTTGCCAATGCTTTTCCATGCTGGGGAATATATAAAAATATTTGGATATTTTACATGCATAAGTCTATGGGTGCCTGCAGCAAGGCCATTTGCGAAGGCTCCCCCTCTGAAAGGTAGTTTATAGTCCAGGATATAAGAGTTAAACAATCTGTCAGCCCAAGGTCTGAGAAGTATGATGACATGGTATCTCCACTGAATTTTTTATCAACAGATCGTCATCTCTTCCATTCCCTGGAAAACCAACTTTGATTTTTTTTTCTTTTCTTGGTGATCAAAAATGGCAGAAACTTTTTTTAGTCACCTCGAATAGTAGTATCTCAACAATTTGGCCACGTGCTAGTCTGGTTCATCCAGAAATCCAGTGCTTTTAGGTGGGTTTTCTTTGAGCATAGAAGAGGAAATCAGCCTTATATTATTTAAATGGGCATTTCAATTGACTTCCACTAATCCAAAGACTTCATTAATCTGGCACACCCTGATCTGATATGTGCTGAATCAACAAGAGTTTACTGTGCATCGGGTAACTCATCTTCAGCGTAGGAGGGTATAAAAAAAAACATCTGGTTAGCATCACTACATACAATCTCTAAACCGCTTTTTAAAAATTCTACAGATATATATTTTTTCAAGACTTGAAAAACATAGTTTTAATTTCAAAGCAATCACTCAATAATTGATTAGAAAAGTAAGAAACTGACAAACCTTTGAGGATAACTTTGCCAGAGTTTTGGTATCAATGATATAAGGGAACACGTTCCTTACTATATCTTTGAACTCTTGAAGTGTCTGTACATTAAAAAAAACAACGAACTAAACATTTAATACCATATGTAATTCAAATACAAACTTTTGGTAGACATAAAATGAGTAACTTGTAATCTAAAAAATTACAATAAATAATTTTTATCAGTTGAAGGACCATAATAGTAATGCTTAGCAAAAGAGACTTTCTGAAAGTGCACAACGATTTCAAGTACAGTAATGTCCCTAATTTAAGTTTATCCCACATTTCCATATCTTATTGTCCTAAAAATAGTTTTTCTTTCAATTAGACACACATAGAGAAAAGCATGAAAGGTTTCAATGTCGTGTTGTTAGAAGTGAAATATTTCCTCTGCATAAACCACACTGAAGAGACAAATACTTTATAGATAAAAAAGTTGACCAGTTGACCCTTATTTTATGGAACTTTCCTGTATTATGAATGTCCCTAATTGTATATATTCCCCCACACAATATTTCTATTTTGTATTTTTTTTCATCAAATCTAACGGAGCAAGTGAACTCAACCTTCTAGTCCGCAAGTTGTCAAACCCATTTGCTCATCAATAAGGTGTTAAGCGAGATAACCCGCTCCGATGGATATTTTATATTTCACAATAAGATTCTAATTTTGTTTTTTTAATGTATCCTGTGTACATGTATAATATGGCAAGTGTAGGATAACAGATGAGATAGCATGCCCCACCCCCAATCGCTTTTAAAAAATATCTTCATCCTAATATTTGTACATTAATTTGTCTGAACGAAACCCCGAAACTTTCCTCAACTCCTAACTAATCTCGTCTGTAATCACCACAAAATTTGTTAATCGTGACAGTACCCAATTGTTCGGGGAAAATATGTTGTAAAATTTTGTGTTTTCTTTTTTGACACAAATAAAGTGTTCCAGACTCTGCCATGAAGCTGGGCTGGAAGAGATCTCTGCAACGGGATAAGTCCAGTGGCGTTCATTTATTCATATTATGAATGAAGCTTTCTCAAATTTTTAATTTTAGTAGGAATTGCACTAGAAGATAATTTTTGTTGCCTATAAATGACATTATAGTTAATATGAATGTTTAATCAATTATTTTTATCAATCATGAGAATTAATGTTGCACAGAATATAGATTACTGCATCCGATTTCTAAACTTAGTTGCTTCATTATTTTCACAGTATATCAGTGGAAAACTTTACCTCAACTTTCGTCAGCTTTCGAATGATTTACTAATGTAAGTCGGGGCATGATGGCATAAAAACAAAAATATCATTGCTATATTGAATGGAGCATAACATAAACAACTAATCTGCTCCAATAACAATGCATAGTTCTTCTGGAAACAAAACTATTCCATTTGTAATTTTCATTCCTTTAATAGGGAAGTATCTACACCAAATTATCAATGATACAAATAAATAACAAAGAAAACCAAAGGCATTTAGAGCTCTTGAATAGAATGAGATAAGAGATTTGGAATTTTTATCAGATTCTAGTTTTTGACAAAAAGTAGCTACAGAACAGTACGTCTGAAGAGAAAAAATGTGTTGCACACATGCATATAGATTAAAAATTTTAAATAATTACTCGTACCGATGGAAGAGGGTGGTAAAATTGGTTGATAGTATGCATAAGATCCAAGAGCATGTTGTGACCGACCATCAGTTTCTTTGATGCAGATATCATGTCCAAGACTTGACGAAGTCCAACAGCATCCTTTAATTCTTCCTACGTGAAAAAAGAAACAACACAAACAGCAATTATGGGAAATGTGATGAATAGGTAATTATGCATAATCACTGATTATGTATAATAATCTACTATTATGCATAATGCTTGATCCTTTTCGGTAAGTTTGATAAATTTTCCTAAATTTATCACTATTACCAGTGATTATGCACAATTCCTGAATTAAGTTGGTAAGCATAATGAATATGGAAGAAATTATCCAGAAATATCACGTAAATTCAATCAATCATCAGTATCTCCCATGCATGTGATGGGTGAACTACACATATTTTGCCATAAAAACTAAATCAAATAAAAATAAATGTTTTTAAGGATAAAACATATAAATTATTATCAGTCTTGTAATGTCAGCTTTCTTCACATTCATCAACATTTTTAAACATATCACCGATCGAATTCATCATCCTAGACTAAAATTTGAGCAAAATGTTTGGTGAATTTAAGTAATTTCATTGACAATTTATCATATTTATCAACACTAACAAGGGATTATACATAATCAATGGTAAATGTGATAAATTTGCAAAATTTATCAAACTTACCAAAATTGTTAGTGATTATGTGTAATAACCAGCGATTGCATAATCACCAGATTTATTAAATTTACCATAACATTGCACACAAACATATATATATGTTACTGTCAAAGCTTGAAGTTGGCCACTTTGTGAACTGGCTGGCACAGTTGATCCAGCCAATGCACGAATTTTGAGCTTTTGCTGGTTTTTTGCCGGCCCCTATATGTTGATCCCTATATATATGGATCATTAAGTCGCATCTATGGTGGTCGAGTGGTCATAGTGACAGACTTGCATCGTGAGGACCCAGGATCAAACCCCACCATCGCCATTGTGGTGGTCAGCTGGAGTTGGTTTTCTGTGGTTCCCAACTTGAAGGTGCGAATGCGAGCTGATCTCCTCGCTAAAAAGTCTCGCAACAGAGAGCAACAGACCTACAAACAGCACAAATGTAATTCAATCATAACACATCACTCGCATCACTTCTGAAATATAGATGGCAGCACTGAAAAATCAAACACAACACTACATATGCCCTCAGACTGTTAGTTACACCTCTGGCGCAACTCACAAGGTAGTAAATCACCCATAAATATTGATAGACCTGAGTTGTGCTCGGTTTGAAAGAAAAAAAAGAAGAATCATTAATTCATCAATATTCAGATTCCTTTGATCATTAGGACTGCCACAGCTAACCATAAATGACCATAATTATCACAAAAAATACACCAATGTGGTAATGGCCAAGAATTATAGGAGCAGGTGAAAGCTTGAATTTTGCACATTGGTCAGCCTCGAACTGGCCAACTTCGGGCTTTGCAGTAACATATATGTAAATAAATAAATTTTCAATCTTAGCCTTGAAAATAAACGAGAAACAAATCTTTTCAAATACAGTAGGTCTATAATTATACGAGCATCAATTAACTGAGATGGCTAAATCTTACAGGATAGCAGGCTTATATCACATATTTGGACAGAGCTGGAGTCAAGTCTGGTTTTGCTATTATAAATAATCATAAAATTCAAAGTGTACAATTTGTATTTTCGAAAAGCAAAGTTTCTCACTAGATCTGCGAGATGTTTCTTTTGCATTTGATCGAGCCTTGCTTCATCTGTAAGTTTCATGACAGAAATGTAGCAGTCCCCATTTGTATTCTTTTCTGTAGACATCACCATACCAGTCGAATGTTTAGGCAAGACACATTCGTAGATAAGTTTCCGTCTGTACCCATTGCAGGGAGGTAGATCGATCTGCTGCTCATCATCATTGGATGCAAAGGCATTCACTTGATTTCTGAAAAATGTGCGATAAACACATTAAGAGATACCTGATCTGGCTTTCATCATTGCTCTCGTTCCACCATAGTTAGCGTATTAAGTTTTCCCCTGACAGAAGTCATGACAAGAATCGAAAAATGAACCTAATGTTCAACATCAGTAAATTCTTGATGCCAAAACTGGAAAATTTTCCTTGACCAATATATTTATCAACTTGTTTTGACCTTACTTTGCAGGTGGAACTTTGTTTCTACTCGTGCATATGAACAAAATCAATTTTAATAAGAATGCATATCCATTTAGGATGTCATGCAGTGCATAAAAGTACTGTATATACTTGTGTATAAGCCAATCCCACCCCCTTCTGGACCAAACAATCAACACATTTTAGAGGGAAAATTCTTTTAAATATATTTTCATGCAATAAAAATTAAAATGAAAAATGATTTAAAAACTTTCTAAACTATTTCTTCCAGGGTTGTTTGGTTTAAACCAAGTGGTTTTTTTCAAAAAATCAAATAAAAGTGGACTAAATACCATTTTTTCCTTGAAAAATATCTTATTGGTTCATTTATTAGTCAAAATTTTTCATTTTTGCCACCTTTTATATTCTTGGGGTACATGCTGATGGTATATTTTTAAATGGCATAAAATGGTATAAGTGGTTTTTTTCAAAATGTCTCATAAAAGTGGCCCGAATATATACATATTTTTCATATAAAGTATCTTAATTAGAGTGATATACATAAACCAAAATTTCTCATTCTTACCATATTTTTTAACTGTTGGCTGCATTCTGATGCTCTATCTTTAGCAAATTCATGAATAAGGATTGCATCACACATCTAAATGTAGTGGTGTATTATCTAACAGGATTTCTTTTTCCTTTCACAAAGAAGCAGCAACAGTAGTGACACTACCATGCTACAGGCACAGGTGGTCCTATAATCCAATAAAGACACCAGCTGTCCCTAAAGGACAAAGACTAGTGTACTAGTAGTTAAACTAACTCAGACATTTTCATTCCCATAAGAAGTAGAACATCTCCTACTGTATATCTCCCAGTCTTAATATTCAATAATTGGTTTTTTTTTATACTTTCATGGTTAAGCCCAGTTAATCAAAGGTTCTACTGGATAGTAGTAACAGATTTAGGTAAAAACAATCAGGTATATACAGGGTGACTATAATTAAAGTTTTGATTCCGAACTATACAATAAGTACTGGTCAGAATGACTTGAAAATTTGCATGGATATTCCTGAAGCAATGGAATTTTCTTTGGCAAAAGAAAAAAGTGCAAGTAGATGATGCTGTACTTGGCCAGCAGTATAATCTATTTTGTGCAACCACATCATTTCGGCACTTCCACAGCATCAGTGTGTGGATAGAACAACCTCTGTCAAGATGCACATTGTAATACCAGCAAAGCAGCTGCTGAACTCCCATTTTAACAATAACAGGATGACACGACATGAGGCCGGCCATCAGTTCACCTGACCTTAACCCTTGCAACTTCTGGCTGTGGGGGGTACCTCAAAATGTTATGAACAGTGGTCGGATCGCAAACTTTGGTGAATTGCAAGCTCCAGCACATCCCCTATATGTTAGAAGTTCCTTAGGAATATCGGGGGGCGCGTTTGGTTTAATAAAGGTGAATTGCAAGCGCATCCACATCATGACCATGGCATACTTTGATCTGTTGTCGAACAAGAATTTGTGCTTTCACCTCAGAACAAGGCACAAATGTTGTCCACCTGGACAACATTTGTGCACAATTTGTGCAACATTTGTGCATAATTTGTGCACAATGTTGCACAAATCATGCAATGTTGCAACATTTGTGCATAAATGTTGTCCACCTGGACAACATTTGTGCATAAACATTTCTTGAGTGAGTTGTAGTTATTTGTTCAATTACTTAGATTTTTTGGAATGTTTCCATGAATTATAAAACAATGCTATGCTATAATTAAGTTATCATTTTGCCATGACTGGCTATCGTCTCCATTCTGCAAGCAAATTTCTCACATGTTGGATGATGTCATTAATTTTACATTTTTAAGTAAAATTTCATTTTTTCCCCTTTACCAAATAAAATTCTATTTCTTCAAGAATATTCATGTCAATTTTCAAGTCATTCTGACAATTGTTCTTTTTTTTATATTTATACAGTGTTTTGAAATCAGAACCTTAGTTATAATCATCCTGTATATCGTAAATCATCGATAATTAATCTGAATTATTTATGCTTCATTAAATACATTATATTCACCTAATTTTTATTATAGTTTTTGCAAAATAGTTTCCTAATTAAGCATACTGAAAATAACTGGAGAAAACAACTTTATATTATATATGATTAATAATAACATTAAAAGAATTTTCAAACACAAAGTAATTCATCAAGTTAAAGCAAAAAATAATTAAATCGGAAACTTTTGTTAATTAATCAATAAATATTTCTTAAATTTTAATATGGGAAGTGTTAATTACATTAATAAACATTTTATTTTAATTAATTATTAGAAGTTTGAATGATTTTTCAGAAATTTTATTGTTTTTAATGTTAATACTACTTAAACCATAAAAACCTGGTTTAAACCCAAAAAACACGGTTTTTTTACCAACCCTGATTTCTTCTGATTCCCTAAGTTCTACTTTGAAAGCCAAGTTATCATATGGCACGACATTTTCAACTATACTGGTATCGCCGTTGCCACTTTTACAGAGGATGTGGTCATCCATCCATCGTGTTACTGATAAAACACTTTTTAAAGGATTTGATGATGATCTCGGTAGGAACAGAATTCTATGCTTCGTGAGCCCACCAGCACACTAGGCCAATGTTGAGTTTCTTTAGAGCACCACTTTTTTATGTTTGGAACTCATCCATTCGGTCCATAAATTCCTTAGATAATCTTTAAAAGGATTGATGATGCTCACATCTGAAGTCTGTAAAATCAATGCAAGTCCACTGGGTATCAAAGCCCATGAGGTTCTGATTTCTTTTTTTTGTTTTAGCTTTAATGTCATCTGCTGTGTGGGATTTGAAGATAGGTACAAAAATTATTCTACTGACTGGAGAAACCGCGAGACACCCAGGCTCTGTAGCAATATGATTTGGTAAAGTGGGGAAGGGGGGGGCAATATTTTCTCCTTAAGAAACTGACCTGTGTATAAGCCGACCCTCCCCCAATTAAAAAACAAATTTTTCAACAAAGAAACTTGGCTTATACACGAGTATGTGCAGTAATTCTCACACATCTGATTAGTATTAAAAAAAATACCAGCAAACAATATCACAAGAAAGTCATAAATCAAAACTGTTATCACTGATGAATAATAATAAAAAAAATCATTCAGCATTATTACCACTATTTCACAAATGCTGAAAATACTCAAAACCACTTCAAACTAATTCCAATCAAAGCAAGCGCAAATTCAAAAATTGAATGAGTGACAATGCAATCTCTTTCAAAAGCTGAAATCATCAGTTAAATGACAATGAACAAAAACAAACACTGCAAATTGATATCGCTTACCGAATATGGTCAATGAACTCTTTATGTTCATCTGGGATCTCGACAAGCGTTTCTTGAGGTTTGGCCTCTTTTAGTTCTTTTATCTTTTGTGAAATAGCTTCAAACTTTTGAGTGTGAGCATCAATCAAATCTTGTCTGATTTTCTGCTCCTGACCAGGTGTGAGATAATTTACTCCTGTAAAAAAGTTACGAAATACTCTAATAGGCATCCTTCATACACTTATCAATCTGGTCCTCTATAATGTATCACAAAGACTACAGAAATAAAAGAATAAGAAAAAAATACCTGAACCAAAACATTTGTTGAAATCGAATCCATGGGAACTCAAAAACTCAAGTGAAGAAGTCTATCAATTAAAAAGAGACAAATAAGGTATTTTTTTCGGGACGAAAAACCAATTTAAAATCACATTTTTTAACGAACCATCATATATATAAATACAGCAAAAGTCTGATATGACGAGCATGGATCATATACATAATGAGAACTTCACAAAAATACAAACCCATACCTCACAAGCGAAATCATTATCTGGAATATGGTCGAGGTATTTGTGCTGAAACACATAGAAGTTGAAGTCTTTATGAGTATACCTATTTGAAGTAAGTAAGACATATTAACTGAGTTCAAAACTGATATAACAGCGAAATTATGAAGTCTTTCTTAAATATAAAGGTTATCTCATCTCATAGATGGAGAATTGTAAAAAAAAAAAACAAAGAACAAAAAAACCGTGACAAAAGAAATATCAACTGAAATTAAAATCCCTGTATAAATACGTAACAGGTCATGATATGGATAATATCATGGTCATAGAATGATGTATGCAGACATTGTAACCTCATACTCCTCAAAGCAGAATGCTTTGCATTGTTCTTCAACAAACCCTTGGCTGCCTGGAAATGTTCTGCAATAGAAAATTACCATAATAGCGTTTTTACATCTTTCTTAAAATTTTTCCAGATTGTTCTGCAGTAGCACTGATTGTTCTGTGACGTATGTCACAGATTTTGGCCTATTCTGTTTTGGGGTTCATACTGAAGGTATGAATATGTAACTTCAGTATTTTGTATTACATTCGTTTCTCTGTGTCACCACTAGATAGCACCGAATCACATAATTATTATCTTTGTAATTTTTCCCACCTTTTAGTCAGTTGTATCGGCTTCAGTCAGTCATTCTAGCTGATGTGTAAATAAAAACTGTTTTATATTATTATTTGAAACTTTGTGTTCTCTATTCATCGTTTATATTGAGCCTAAAAATATCAAGACCATCAGTTAAAATGAATAAAGCCATTTGATGAAATAAACTAAATGGAAATTATCTATGGCTTCCATAACTGTCTTTAATTTTGTTCCTGCCAGTCAATTAAAGACCTAGAAAATTTATTGATATAACCAGCAATTTGGCAATTGAAATTTAGTTTTTCAGGCTGTAGCAGATACCACTTTACCGCACACCAACTCTGATCATATATCGTCATATGCCAGTTTCCAACCAGTGGGAATGGGTGAAGGTCCTACAGCAAAGAAAAAGACAGGGGTTCGTAACCTTTAGTGTGCTACAGACTACCTGTTTACAAATAAAATGAAGGTCCAGACCTCTCAGCAAAATAATGTTCAGTATATAGCAATGCAAAAACAATAAGTCAATTGTTTTCCTCATTCATGCTCTTGGGCCTCTTGAAGTCTTTCAAAGAACCCTTGGTTAAAAACCTCTGGTCTACATATTTTCAAACCTCAATTGACAAATGAAGAAGCAAAAATAAAAAACTTGGGTACGAGCCCCAAAAGCAGAATATGCCAAAATCTATGATGTACGTCACAGAGCAATCAGTGCTACTGCAGAACAATCTGGAAGAATTTTAAGAAAAGTGTAATGAAGAAACATTATAGGAATTTTTTCAGTCAAAGCATTTCCAGTCAGCTGAGGGTTCATTGCAGAACAATAAAAAACATTCTGCTATGGGGGTACGAGCTTGGATTTCTTTGAACTTCATCAAAACCTTTATCTAGCTAATGATAGACAAAATATCCTACAATGTTAAATCTTACTTGAAGGTGCACATACAGAAGAGGAAAATCAAAATATGTTTGCATATAATTATTTAAAAATTATCAATTGAAATCTGAAAGGAACTGAATACTTCATTACTTCTTTTCATCTGGATGGTATTTGAAGCAACTCAAGCCAAATTGGATGACCAAGAACTTCTTGGATTTCTGTTGAGATGTGGGGGAAAAAAATAGCAAAAGTTCAAAATATGAATCTGAGAAATAAAATTTATCGTGAAAAAAGCATGCAAATAATTGAAATAGAGCCCAGTCTTCCTATGAAGATGATGCTTCGTTCCATTAGAAGAAAATGTTATTGAGAAATAGTTTTAAATGTAGAGTAAATTAAGAAAAATATCAGCGTTCAGTAAAATTTTCATTATATAGAAGTTAATTATACTGGGTGTCCATAACTAAAGTTGCCATGTTCTGAGCTGCCTATGGCCTAACATGCTGCTTTTTAACAAACATGATCAAGCCTCTTGGCAGGGTATACAAACATCTCCAGCAGAACCATTTTTGTTCTTTCTTCTATAGACGAATTTACAAGAGCAAGCTTTGCTGGTGAAACACTCTATTTTGCTGTAATTCTGCACCAAAAGCTATGTAGACATTTGGTCTTTCAAAAGGGCCTCGAAAATTCCCCCCCCCCTCCTCCCATTTTTAAAATTCTCTCGAGTATCATGACTTTCTCATGGATATTCCCAGCTAGTAAACAGTTAAAACATCACGATCTCAGTAACGAACACCCTACATATAGAGTTTATTGTAACATTTATTGTAGCATTGATAGCATATGATGGTATTAAGTTCACGGGTTTATCCCTGACTTTTAATGGCGATCAGAAAATTAAAATATATTAAACCGCAGCTATACAAACTTTTACTGTTTGTGAGGGCATTACAACTCTGGGGAAGGACTGACATGGGCCCCACAAGAGCAGAGCTGCAGCTCTGAGGCCTGGGAAAATCACCATCATTTTTAGTTTTTTCTTGCTATAAATTCACTATAGGAGAGGTCCGAAAAAAGCATGGCTTGGGGCCCCAACGATCCCAGTCTCCAGGTCCAAGATGTAGGTGCCATGGGGACTGATGAAGATAACACAAACCAAAACACACTGTGAGCATCCAGCTTTGATCTGGACAGTGGTGGTCAGCTGAAGTTGGCTTATCAATCATGATACATGCATGGCATGATATATTAAACCAACTTACATAAACAAATTCTAAAATTCCTCACCTCGTACATCATTCTGTACCTTTCCTCCATGGTATTGAAAGCATGTCCATTTCTTTTCAAACCTATTGAAAGGGAACACAACAGAAAATAAATACACTTACTCTCTTGTAAATCCAGACCATTCTTAAGTGTGATTTTGTTCTTTGACAAAAAATTATTACATAAATAAAAATAGATCAGGAGGGATGATAGGCTACCAGAAAAATAGCTAGCCCGACCAAAGAAAAATGATGAGGGCACAAAGTAGGCTATTAAAAGTATGATGGTGTTTTTATCAGCAATGACTTCCAAGTTCAGGTCAGTAAGAAGATAAAAAATACTAAAATGATTGAATTGCAGGTGGAATAGCCAAGGCCACCAAGATTTTGTGCCCAGACGTGTCACGATTTTAATTCTAAAGTCAATGTTGGAATCTTTCCCAATGCAAGAGTAAATTGAAATTGGCAACAAAATGACCATTTTAAATGTGCCAACCGTACACAGCCATGATCCTATCACCACAAAGGCAAATTACTACTACAAGATGACCATAGAAATCTCCTCCCTCCAAGGGTAGTCAAAGCAACACCTTGGGGAGACCTTAAAAAAAATGGAAATGATGAAGTTGAGAATCGGTAATAAACTGTAACGTAAATTCTGTTTCAATTAGCCCTAGTGCCCAGAAAATTGCAATGAGCAATGAAAAGGATCAAATGAGTAATCAAATTGCCAGGCACACTTTACATGGTCATGGTGAAATGTTATTTTCTCTCTCACTTCCTAGGCTCCTCCTCCTAACCAGACTATGGCACGCCGCTATGTTTCAATGAAGAGATTTTAGCAGGTGGTCGAAGATGACCTGGGCCATTGCTGGAAAGTGCCAGTGTATGTGTCGTGAACCTATCATGAAGTTTGTTTCTGTGTAATGCTTGTTACAGTGTTGCCATCTGCCATCAATTTTACTAACTGTGAGTGGAGAGAAATGATTGAATGATTGTATTATGGTAGGCCTGTTGCTCTCTGTGGCGAGACTTTTTAACTGGAAGATTAGCTCGCATTCGAGCCTCAAAGTTGGGAACCGGAGAAAACCAACTTCAGCTGACCAGTACTGCGGCGATGTAGGGGGTTTGAACTCAGGTCTTCACATGATGTTAGTATGTCACTATGGCCACTCTGCCAAAGCCCTGGGGCCCGGAACAATTCTCATAATTTTTTGTTGTTTCACACACTATAAATTCATCATAAAAGAGCCCGTGAAAGTCTGGTCTGGGGGGGGGGGGGTGCAGGAAAAGATCCCAGCCTAGGGGGCCTGCTCCAGGATGTGAGGGTCATGCAACCATCACAGCGGCTCACCTCCTAGGCCCCAAAGCAGAATGTTTAGCACTGTTCTGCGACGAGCCCTCGGCTGACTGGAAATGTTCTGCGGTAAAAATCCCCATACATGTGTTTTTTGCACTTTTTCTTAAAATTCTTCCAAATTGTTCTGCAGTAGCACTAATTGTTCTGCGATGTACGTCACAGATTTTGGCACATTCTGCTTTGGGGTCCTAGGCTAGCCAAAAAATGAAGGCACGACCCCTGAAAACACACCCCTTCCCTCACACAGCCCTCCACTGTTTAAAAGCAGTTCTGTCAACTAAATAGGTATTTTTTTCCTGCAAGTGAAACGAAAAAGTGTCTGTAACAGATGGTTTGACACTTTTAATGTAGTCTATCACAGGGCTTGACAAATTGAAAAAAAAAATTCAGGCACCAGCAAAATTTGTTCCCGACACCACCCATACAAAATAGTGTATGCTTTGACTTGTAAAGGATTTAAGGATTCCCCTTTTTCATTTGAGCAGACAAGGCGACATAATTTCTGATGTCTCTGTGCTGAAAAGTTTGGTTATCAGTTATCCCACATAAAATGATTAGGCACCAGTCAATTTTTTAGTTGCCATGGCAACCTGGCACTTGTCATGCTCTGACGTATCATTAAAAATCATGTCCTGTTTGGGGTAGAGTGTGGTACTTCACAATTCAAAATTTGTCATCAAACTAATGCCAAATTACAAAAAAACCTTTCTCATATGTCTATCCAGCAATTTCATGCATGTGCATATTCGCTCTTGAATGTCAAATTTTGAGGCCCCCACTGTAAAAATTTGATAGAGATTCACTGAAAATAGATTTTTTACAGAAAACATACACACTGTGCAACAGTGAGAATACAAACATCAATTTTTCAGCTGTATCTACATTTGGAAATATAACTTTCTAAAACCATGTATAATTGGTAAAATGAACAAAAAAAAAACCATTTAGGCGTACCTGTTAGCTCTGTATCAATAGCAAAGAAAGTGCTCTCCGCTATGGCTTGCTTCAGAATTGGCAAAGTATCCTTAAAATCTGAATAATACGAACAGAAAAATGAATTTATTAAGTCTATGAGAATATTCTCCTAAAGATTATATATTCCCGAGAACTTTACATCCCTATATGGCCCTGGTAAATACCCTTGTTTCCATAGAAGATACAAACTTGTTATAATTAGAAAACCCAGGAAATGTAGACTACGTAAGACGCTATTTGCCACCAATAGCAGGTGAACAGAAAAACATTGGCTCCAGTCTTCATTTTGGTACTGGTCAGCTATCGGGACCACTGCCAATTGGTGATGAAAAAACCAACCAAGTCTCATGTGAAAGTTTTTTGGTGGTTTGAAAAGGTTGTTGTTTAAATCATAAGCATGGTGTATTATCCTGAACATGCTTCAGCAAGAATATGGCAACTGATATCTGATTGGCAATGTATGTTGGCACAGTGGCAATAACCCCCATGTATAACAACAAAATATAGTGTCTTTTACTGCCAATAATCCAGGCGTAAATCCCCCAAAGCAGAATATTTTGCATAATTCTACAACGATCCTTTAACTGACTGGAAAGAAAAAGGTTCCGTGGTAAAAATATTCTCATAGTAATGTGCGTGTGTTTTTACATTATTAAAATACTTTCACATTGTTCAACAGCAGCACTTAATTGTTCTGTAATGTAAAGTGCAGTTTTTGGCACATTCTGATTATGGGGGAAGGGGTTGTTACCAATATCCCAGAATAGTAAAAGGGCAAGGTGTCCATCATTATCGCCAACTTAACATTGCTGAAAAAAATGAGAATATGTCTATTTGTGTGCGAAGCTACTGGGCTTGGCCCAGGTTCCAGATAATGCATGAAATAAACCATGAACGAGATTACAAGGCTTCAATCAAAAAAGCATCACAATGGTAATCTTGATAACTGTCCAGAACCTTCATTTTTTCCATCGTCACAAAATTCTTGATTAACAACAGAATGTGACAGAGGATAGCTGAATTTATCAAGTTGCGATTTTAGTTAAAAGTGCTTATGCTGATTTGCATATCCTAGCAATTTACAGTAAAATCTTTCTTTTGTGGACATCGGCGGGCATGAAAATTCCTCAGTAAAAGAGAGATGGCTGTTAATCAGGGGTTTGAAATGCATACTTTTACAAGGGGAAATTGTTATTTGACCGGAAAAGATGGGTGTCCGTAAAGAGGTTTTACTGTACAAAAAATCTGAAGTGATAAATCTTATTATCAAGGAAGGCCCACAAGTCATCTGCGGGCCAAAGCAATGACTGAGTGGGGGTCCCCCCCCCCCCTGCACATAGGTGGAGATAAACGTGAAAGTATGGGGAGGCATGATGATGATTGCTGGGGGGCACGCTGATGCCAAGTCATATATACACATATACATTAGATCAGCACGCTCCATCTTCGATACTGGGGAAGGGGGCATTCTCCACTGTATCTCAGCTCATGCCCTGCATTAAAAGGGCCCTGACTGGGTTCAGGTCACCTCCTGCATTAAAAGGGCCCTGACTGGGTGGGGTCACCCCTACATTAAAAGGGCCCTGACTGGATGGGGTCACCCCTACATTAAAAAAAGGCCCTGGACAGGGTGGGGGTCCCCCCTTCCCCACGAATTTAAAAAAGCTTCAAGTGTCATTACCGCACTATGCTTATAATGATCATTCATTAAACAGGGCACCAATATTTGGCGATATGTATTTAAAAAAAACATACCAAAAGCCCGATAATGTATTAAAAAAAAACACACCAAAAGCCCGATAATGTATTAAAAAAAAACACACCAAAAGCCCGATAATGTAACATTAAGGAAAGTATTCCTGTTTGAACGTAATCATGAAATGAGCCAATTAATTGATCGAATGGTAGATGCACAAAGTAAATTTGAATTTAATAATTGGTAACGAAATAAATTATTAAATTCACTTACTCGTTCTCAACACCTCCATTGTGCGGTGAGAAAAGTTCAACGAAATTTATCTCTTTTTTATAAATAAAAGTAAAAAAAGTCGAATACTTATAATGACAGTAAATATAAATCCTATCTCAATCACGCAAATCAACAAAATTCAGAGAATAAAAATCGGTGCTCCGTTAAATGAGGAATGCCGATAAGGAGCACCTGTCGATCTAGAACGCAGTGATTGCTTCCTGATATAAATCCTGAGACATCCTGACGTAAATGAGCTGACCATATTTTCTCGAGAAAAGTTAGGGGAATATACAGGACCTACCTGCTCCCCCCATCGAGGAAAAATAAATTTTTATTTCACCAGTAAGAAAAGCAGCATGATTGTTTTCCTACAGAGTGCAATACGCCTGACGACAGCGCTTTACGTTGGGCGTAATTGGCTGACTCCTTCTGGAGGAGTCAACTGCGTCGTGCGCCGCGGTTTTGCCGATATTCTCTTCACTCTAGCGTGTTTTATTTCCCTTCCCTTCAAACCGGAGCATGCAGACGACAGATTAGCTGATGCCAAAGCCATGTACTTTATATAGCCGCCCTGATCTGATGCGCCTCGCTAGGAAAACACAAACGCGTAGCGTGATTATGTAACTCGTTTCTGTCGGCGCTAAATAGTCTAATTCGGTTCACGCTGCGCAACAAACCTATTCCTAGGAAAACCCGGCCTAAGACTCCCCCCCCCCCCCACTACTTGCGGCGCTGCCTATTGGTAATATTATGGCCACTTTAACATTCAATGGTTTCTCCTTTGGAGTGTTGTTACCATCGAGCTTATATATAATATAAGCGCGTCATCGAGCTTATATTATATATAAGCTCGATGTGTATATGTATAAGCACGAGTAATACAAGCTCTATGGTTGTTGCAGCCTTTATCTCATCAACCATTCGTCGTAGTAGTATGGTTCTAATTTCAAAAATGCTCAAAATGTGACCAGAAATCACCATGGAGGAGAGAATATAAGGAGGTGACATCAGGCACGAAAATTGAAGCCGTTGTGGCAACCCTATGCGCTGACGAGTAAGCCCAAACAAACCGCTCTTTTCCCTATACTTAGCATGTGTTTTGCCGGATCGAATTTTCTTAAAATATTAATAACTAAATAAATTTATGCACCATGACCATTTAATGCGTCTTCAGGTAATCTACATGATCCAATAAAGGGGAAAGATAAAAGTTTATCCTTGTATAAGGGGTTTTTATATTTTTAATTTATTTTTGAAAGGCGAAGATCATTTTACACTCTCAACTCGTCATACGTTTTTAGTTCAGTGCCTTGAATTTATTTTAAAAATTCGATGTATCACATTAATGTTTATAGAAATATGATTAATTAAAATAATATGAAGCTCCAATAAAATGCAATTTTCATAATTTTTTCTTTTAACTGTTTATTTTGCCTTTTTGTTTCATTCATCATTATCATAGATCCGGAACATTTCGAAAGTGTTTGAGGCCCGTGGGCGCTCGTCTTAAGCTCTACATGAGGAATTTTGATTTCTGAATCAATCCTAAGGTGCTCGAGCACCTTCTGACAGGGCCGTAGCTAGGATTTTTGCCACCTGGATCATACAGCATTTTGCCGCCCCCGTGCCTCAAACTACTGGAAGCGCTCGAGCGTCCTCCGCCACTGTGTATTCATGGTTTTGCTGCCTGTAGGCTGTACAAATTTCGCCACCCTTCTTCCGTTCCACTCTCATATTCTTGAATACGTATGATTGAAATATATGCCGCTCATCCGAACCTTCCGCTATGTAGATGTAGTATTGAGAAAAAAAAATATGAAAAATAAAAAACTTTTTCTACGAGCCGCGATAAGTCATCTCTCGGGCCTATTATTTAGGAAAATAATCACTTAGGCTGTTTTTTTCCCCCCTCTTCATTTTGTACCTATTACTTTGCTTTTAAAGTGGTATGTGTACGAAAAATTGACAAAAAACAGTTTCGAATTGAATTTGAAATCTAAAATTGTCTGTGCTCAAGTTTTTTTGTTCTACCTGGACTGGAAGTATTTCTACAATATTTTAATATAAACAGCTGAAAGGAATTATATATTGTTACGATCTGTAGATGATAGATGGCGGGATTTGTTCGATGGCTCTCAAAATGTCGAAATCAGGTTTCGGTTAAACGGAAAAAGGTCCGATTGGTGAGAAAATTCTAGAAAGTCCCGCCCCTCCAAACATTGGTTCAACCCCTCCGTACGGTGGCGCCGTCGACTTGGAAACTGTAAAATAGAATTTTGTGGAATGTTCTTTTTATCGAAGTTTCTCAAGGGTTATAAATAGTGCGGCGCTCACAAGATGGCAGGCTCAGACAGGCTCAAGGAGATTCAGTCAGTTGTGTTTAAACTTTGCGAGAAAGTTGTTAGCTCTCTGGTTAGCCTGTAAATACGTGTAAATTGCTGTACTGTAAATAAATCTGTGTTTGTCCGTCGAACCGCTTCTTGTTTTGCAATCTCGAAGTCTTGTGGAAAATTATCCGGAACAATATGCTAATGTTTTGCATATATAATGTTTTTTCGCAAAAAAGAGTCAGATTTTTTTCAAACACCGCTTGTTCAAGTGTCTTTAAACATTCTCTCAGCTCTGAGGTATTACATGCTTTGGCATAATTTTTTTAAAATTAAAATGCCGAGAAATAATTTTGGGGCACAAGATATGGGTAAATTTTGGTTATTTTTGCAAAAGGTTCCATGTTGTTGAAGTTAATATTCGAAAACAAATAACAACTAAAATCGTAAAAGCTCTCATTCAATTGTATAAATATATATCCACAGAATTTGAGGGGAAAAAATCGAGTTCCTAAAGTGAATAGTAAATTTTTAAATGATATTTAAAAACGGGGATGTTTCTCATAGGAAAGCATGGGAAGCCACGGTTTGTTTGGGCTTACTTGGTCCCTTTAATAGAGCGGTCACTGGCTTCATCTGGCAACTCAGATAGCCCATGTTTTCTCAACGGAAGCGCTGGTCGCGTCACCTCTTGTTATTCTTTCCTCCATGAGAAATCACCCTATCTCTTCCCATCTCTGTACGAGTTTTGAAGATGAAAATAGTGTACGCAAAATGAAAAATGTAAATTTTTATACGACTCCCCCGTCCTCTAACTTCCAATTAGACAGTTGCTCTTTCTGTTCTGAACCCAACAAATTACATGTTTGTAACTGCATTATTCTCGGAGGTATTTAAATTCATAAATCGGTGACAGGTCCGGGCTTAGGGGAATTTCGAGGCCCAATGCAAAAAAATTTTTTCGAGCCCCTCTAAAAAGTTTTTATGTATTTGCTGCCCGACTTACGAACGTAAATCTTGAAGGGGAAATTTTTTTCACATGGAAAGCATTCTATTACACTTATATTTTTTTCATTATTTAGGAACGCGTTGATAGTCTGGATCGTAATCAAACACGATCCATTGAGAGGGAATGGCATTTGAATTAGTGTTACAAAATTCATAAATTAATTGTTATGTGTGGTGCTGCCATCTGCTACCAGTTTTTTGTAACTATTAATGAAGTGTAATAATTGAATAATTGTATTGTTGTAGGCCTGTTGCTCTCTGTGGCGAGACTTTTCAATGGGGACCCCTTGTAATGCTGAAGGATAGGTTAAATGGTTAAATTTGCGTCCCATTTTGTGATGCGCAAGTGGCACCCGTAATCAAGTACTGAAATTCCATGGCCCCACAAGGGTGGGGCTGACAGGCAAGATCGTCTTAAGAGCATCATGGGCCCCCAAGCCAAGGGATTTTTTGGAGGGCCTACCTGAAAAATTTAACTACGTCTTGTTTTTCTGAAACACCTCTTCTCTTGAGCCCCTTCGGGAACATTCCGGGGGGTGGGGGAGAAGCATGAGTTAAGACGGCACTACCTAAAGTTCGCACCAGGCGTCCTCCTTTTTCAGTTTTGAATCTGGTAACCCTATCTGAAGACAATATAATCCGTATTTTCACTTATTTGTTCGATCATCCTTATTGTCCAAATTTGTTTGTGTAAAGAAATAATAATTTTTTTTCCTACATAAAAAAAATCGATTTTTGCAAATGTATGAATTGTGTTTCCGAAATTTTCGTCTCAAAAAAATTTTATGCTAAAAAATAACAAACTCTCTGTCTTCTTTCATCATTGCATGAGTTGTCTAAAATTTTGAGATTAGATGGCAGCACCAACAGTATATAAGTCAAGTCTCAGAATCTCTGTCGTCTGCTTCTCTCTAAGTTCCTTGTTTTGGATGTCTCCTCGTGTCCTGAAACAATTACTGAACTAGCAGTTCAAACTTCCAGTTCTGTTTGTTAGCTTAGCTTGGAGGGAACCGAACAAACCGTCTGTCGTCTGCTCATTAAGAGGTTCTTTGTTTTGGACGTCTCCTTATGCTCAAATAAAATAACCGAACTTTCAGTTTGAATTTCCAGTTCAGTTTATGCGCTTTGTTAGTAAGGAGCTTAACGGAATAAGGAATATAGTTTTTCTGCTTTAAACTTCATTATCACCACATGAGTCACTTTTAAATTTGAGAATAGATGGCAGCACATTACTATGAAGTAGAGTGTGGAAAATTCACTTTGTACGATCTTACCTGTCGTCTGCTTGTGTGTAGGTCCTTTGTTTTGGATGTCTCTTGGCCACCTTGAAAAAGTTATTAAACTGGAAGTTTGATCTTTCAGGTCAGTTTATATAAGGAGCAAAGCTGAATGAAGAATTTAGTTTTTTATACCTGAGCTTCGTAATCACCACGTAAGGCACTTCTGATTTTGAAAGTAGATAGCAGCACCAACAATATTTTTAAAAATGAATGTCTTAAAGCAGCGGTTCTCAATCTTATTTGACTCGTCTTTTTAGTAAAAAAAATATTCTATGGCGGAGCCCCGTAGGCCCATTTCTTAATTATTCATCAAAGTTACTGATTTATTTTTGCTATTTAAAAATATTTATAATTATTTTTTTTAAGTTTTACTGTTTTTCTTTATATTTTCCTCAAGCGACTGTGGAGCCCGTGGAGAGTGCACAAGGAGCCCAGTTGAGAACCGCTGTCTTAAAGTATTCTAGAGTACTAAATATTAATTTTAATTCCCTTAAAATTGTTAGTGCCGTTGGGAATTTGTGGCAAATTCTACAAGGCAAAAAGAAAACTGCTACTGGCGGAAGGCTTAACGTTTCGAGTCAGGTGGTATATACGGGACTCATTACTTCTTAGATACAATATTTATAGGACGTACAGGCCTAGTCGGGAAGACTGCATGCATTTATTGCACCCACGTCCTGCAGCAGGGTTCGCTAGGCTGGGATTTTTGTTGGAGACTTAGAGGCCCTATTTTTCACTGGTCCCTCCATAAAGAATTTATAGTATGAAAAAAACAAAAATTATAAGAAACTAGGTTGAAGCCTTTCGTTCCCCACAGAGGCCGTGCGACCTGTTCAGCCGTATGGGTCACCTCTCTAAGAAAGGCCAAATCCGAGTTGGAAGGTAAAAAAAAATTGTTGAGCTGAGTTACGTCATCTGGGGCACCAAAAATAGATCCCGCACGGGAAGAAATTCCTTTCTCTTTTCTGCCCCTGCCCATTGGTACATCAAGGCCACCTTAAGACCATCGTAGACACGGGGCCACAACTAGAGATTTGGTCAGCTGCGTCAAGCAAGCATTTTGACACCCTTTTGTAATGTTGAAGCAGAGATTAAACGGTGAAATTTGTTCCCCCGCTGGTCCAGCACCCGATTTACCAAAGCAGCTGGCTCCACCCTAGTTGCGGCCCTGCATCAGTCCTGTGGTGAAGTGATTTTTCTGAGCCTCCCCCCCCCCCAATTTTGCTCGAAAAAAATACCCGCCTACCAATTTGCGTGTTTATTTTCAAATTTTTCTATCAAATCGTATGTTCATGGGGCTCTTTTCCTCACGGCCATGCTCGGGTGCCCCCTCCCCCCGGATTAAGACGACACTTGCGAGAAGAGGGGGAGGGGGCATAATCAGCCCATAAAATACTTGTCAATAGGGAGTCGCCCATAAAATTCTTATCGTAAGTCCTATATTGTCCGGTTGACCATATTTCTTCGAGAGAAATACGGGACATTGGGATTCCAAATACGGGACATCGCCAATTATCGCGAAAAATGACGCCAAATCCAAAAAAAGTTGCCAAATATTGTTGAAATTACGGAAAAATCAAAATGGTGGGAAATGAACCATTACTGCAAATTGAAGTGAATTAAAATGAATTCCACGAAGAAAAACGTCAACAAGAATGTGGGAGATTAATATTCTCTTTTATAGTTGTAATTATCATAAAATAATTTATGAGTTGAAAAATAATGTCAATCTTTGACTTCAATAAAAAGTAAATATTCAAGTAGGCTTCGTGTAAAATACGGGAAAAACCGGGACACTTTTGCCAAAAAGTCGGGACGACCATAAAAACAGAAAATACCGGGACTGTCCCGGGAAATACGGGACGTAAGTGTAGCTAAAACACAAGTGTAATCTCTTGCTTTACCTGTGCATTTATCAGTATTTAAGAAAAACTTTTTAAATTTAGAAAAAGTGATTGAAAAAGCTTATAAAGGTGATTTCAATGATTTTATTATCTTTGCGTAAATGTAATAAATTTTTTATCGTCCTACAAAAGAATTTTCCTTTCTTTCTAAGAAAACGAAACCAATATTTTGCCTCGAAAATGTCGTCCTGCAAGTTCATTTTTTCTTCACTTCCATGAGTCGTTTTATATTGAAGATATTTATTTTTGCAAGATCTTCATCTCGTTACACTTGATTAGAAAATAGTAAAAAATTGTCCAACAACGTAGGAAATACTTCTTATCACATTCTTCTTTGTTTTATTTATTTGTCCTTGTGGTGTGAGTGACAATTGATCGACTTTTCTCCTTACTCTCGTGTATACCGACTGTAACTGGCAGTTGAGTTTGACATGGTTTTGACATTTACAACCCGAATTTCGGCTTTTATTTGAGTAGAAATCATGGAAATTTTCGCATCGAAATCATTAGCTTTGATTCCGATCATTAATAATCGTTTCAAATTCACGAACAATTGAAAATTGAGGGAGAAAAACACCTTTCAAGGTATTTGGGTGTGATTTTTTTTTTTTGTCATCGCCTTGATTGATTGAAAGTTGAAGAAATGGAGAAACAAGATAGTAAAAAAGAGAAGTCTTCGCAATCATCTCAAAAGAAAGTGAGTAATTCATTTCACTGAAGCTTTGTTCTATATTGCTTTAGGAGGGTGATTCCCAACCTGTGGTACGCGTAACCCTGGGGGAAGTTTTTGAAGGGCCATCCAGGGATTATATATGGCCCTCACATCCTGGAGCAAGAGCCCCTAAGCTGGGCACTTTGACGGACCCGCAAAGCCAGGCTTTTCACGGGCCCTTCCACAGTGAAATTATAGCATGGGGAAAAACAAAGTGATGGCAATTGTCCCAGTGCTGGAGCCCTACCCTTGTGGGGGGGCCGTGTCAGGGGTACTCGGAAAATTAAAGCAATAGAAAAAGTTTCAAACATCACAGCAGTATTTAAGGTGTACACAAGCTTCCTAGGCATTTCTAGGAATATGAATACACACACCTACCATTCGCATCTCTAGAAATGTGTGGTAGGTTCCCATATATTTCTATTGATATGTGAGTCTCCTACATATGTCTAAGGGTACAAAAGCCTCTTACTCATAGATAGAAGTAAATAATATTTCCTTTTAATTTCTGGAAGGTATGCACACACAATCTTTAATTTCTCATGAAATATGTACAAATCTCATTACACAAGTGAAATATGTACAATATGTACATACTGAGTATGATCGCCTCCTATGCTTTTATAGAGATATGCTTGCCTTCTATGCATTCCTAAGTGTGTGCAGGCCATTACACATGTCTAGAATAAAAAAAGCTTTATATATCTTTATATGGAAAATCACTAGCCTCCTATTTCAAGGTGAATGTGCTTTCTATGTACAGCAAAACCTCACTACAACAATGCTAGATATAATGATAAATCTCTCTAAAATGATATTTTTTCAAGTCTTGTTTTTGGAAATGTCTATACCAGGCACATCTTCGACCTCTTGCTCATAAGCACCACAGTGCTCTCAGAAGCAACGGCAGATTAAAGTCAATTGAGGCCTGGGTGTAAAAGAAAATATTGGGTCCCTCAAATTATAAAATAATGTTTGGGTTTTTCTGGGCCCTTTATATAGAAGTCTGGGCCATGGGCGCCTGGCATTAAATCTGCCTCTGCCCAGAAGCACCCAGAGTGTTCGATGCTCGTGTCCGATTTTGTGCTTGCAGGCACTTGATCAACGTTCCAATTAAACACCTTGTACAAATTGCATTCAAGGATTGAAATCATCCTGATTTCATGCTTTGCCAAATTTGCCATAAAGGTGCTCTTCTTTTGATGGTGGATACAGGCAGTGCTCGCAACTAGAAAAAGGTTGAAGACATCTTGTCTATACTCTAATGCTAAACTGCTGCCTCTCGATACAACAATAATCCCTCTACAATGATATTTTCTCTTGGTCTGCAGAGTATTGATATATCAACGTTTCAGTGTATTATTAATTGGATGTAACACTCTTCTCATTTCAAGGGTATGCAAACCTATATTTTTTTCATATTATGTCAGCATTGAGGGGGGAAATAGGGGGTTTGGATTTGCTGACTTTTGATGACAAGGGGGTTTAGGGGTGGGTTGTTTATGTCATCATCCACCCCTTTTTTGAAGATATGAAATATTCTAAGCTGCTGAGGGGGGTGGGGGATTTCAGTGTTTCGCCGACTTTTGCTGATAAGGAGGGGGGAAGGACTAAAATCTGCTGACGTAATACTTGAATGGCCCCATACAACTTCCCTCGTGCTCTGGGGGGGGGCGAAATCACTGAATGTATGAGCTGTGAATGTCAACCTCCACTCTCCTGTTCATGCCAATAGCGCAGTTTTTCACTGAATGGGGGTGATCATCACCCATCCACCATTCCACAGAAACCTCTTATTCTACTCTCATGGGATAGGCTGACAGAGCTCTTGTCTGACATGAATATAATTTTTTAGACTATAAAATTAACTATAAATTTATTTACTAAGATGGGTCCCGTGGAAAATTTTGACCTGCAGGCCCTCTAAAACTCGTGGCCTATTTTGATGTGTTTTTCTCAGCCTGATTATTCATTTTCTATGAACTGATGCAAAGTCTTTTTGACCAATAGAAATAGTAAAAATGAAAACCTTTTTCTGGGTAATGTTCTTATTAAGATATTATTTAATCAGGTTTGGTTAATAGAGTACTTCTGATACTGATTGGAGAGAAAATTCAGCTCACAATGCTGCTGTGTTATGTTAGGTGGTTCATTTCCACCAAAACATTTATTAGCCAAATCTGTATTTGTCAGCTGAGGTGGAAGCATTGCGAAAAAAATATTTGTTAGCTAAAAAATTTGTAACAGAGGTATCACTGTATTTAAGTTTGTCTCATAATTTAGGGATTCACTGAAGAAAAATGTGAAGAAGAATATTTAATAGGTGCATTTAATGCCTAAAAACTTTTCATGTAACTAGGTTGTGAATTAAAAAAAACTTGCCTTAATGACTTCCTAATCAAAATGTCAAACTTTAGAGTAAAAATCATTAATTATTGTGTGCGATGTGAAGAACTTTTCGGGTTTCAGATATGTAGGTATCGATTATGACACTTTACCAGCATACACTAATTCTGTAGAAACTCTTCAGATGAATGTTTACAATGTATATTTGTAGTGTAGTAGTAGTTTTCCACTTCACACATGATTATAATGATAGAGACATTTAATATATTATTCATTCAATTTTTTTCGCAGGGTAAAGTAACCACAGCGTTGCGTAACAACCATAGTGAGCAACTAGTGAAACTTCAGATGAAACATCAACAAGATGTAGATTTTCTAGAAGACATAAGGTTATTTCTATTATTTTTTTTAATGAACATGTTCTTATGATTGAGCGCATGTACAGTAAAACATTCTCCCCCCCCCCCGGCTTTCGAAAATACACTAAAAATTGTATATATACATACATTGAGTGCATGTGCTTTGCCCCTTCCCCCTGGAAAAATTTGAAATGACGGCCCTGTTCGCAGATCTCTTAAGTGACCTGCGACACAATTCCAGAACAATTAATTGGTTCGTGGCACATTTAGAGATCCCTTGAGTGACATATGGCATAGTTCTAGAGCACTTAAGCGCCTCCCAGTGCAGTTCTACATTACTCAAGTTACCTACAGCACATTCCCGGATTACTTAAGTGATCCGCCGCATATTTACAGATCATTTGAATGATGCTTACATCTAAAGGCTGTAAAATTGATGTTAGTCTATTGGGTGTCAAAGCCGACGACGTTTTTGATTTGTTTGCTTTGGCTTTTAACATCATTGGTTCTGTGGGTTTGAACATAGCTACAAAAATCTCTCTACTGATTAGTGACGCCATCTAAAGTAGTCCAATGATGTCACACATCTTCAAGCTAGGCTGCAGAGGCCATGTAGCTATATGATTTTGTGAAGTAGAAGGTTGATATTTATTTTCTCCCCAAAAACTGACCTGTGTATAAGCCAAACTCCCCCCCCCCCCAACCTCAAATTAAGAAACAAATTTTTGAAAGAAAAATTAAGCTTGTATATATACACAAGTATATGCTGTAGATCTTTCTGAGAACTGTAGGCGTATAGCTGGATTTATCTGAACTTTCAAAGGTTATTCTTTGGAGTGGTTGACTGATATATTACTGGGACCACCGATAGATGGACCACCTTCTTCCCAGAAGTCTCCCTATGTCTAAGACAAGGACAGTCGTATTACATGACTTTCTGTAGCGAGAAAGGTTTTCGATCCATTCAATCGTTATAAATTGCTATATGGCAATATGACCAGTGTGTGCTGTAAAGTAGTAGTAGATATATTACTGGGTAATTTTGGTTTCCAATGCCTTATAAATGATAAAAGTACATCTCATTTATGTTTTTTTTATGTCTTTTATATCGTCTTATCTTACCCAGGTATCTAAAAATTCTTTTATTTCCAGGAACTTCACCAAAATGAGAGCTGTTGTGGAAAAAGAATATGCTCAGGTTGGTTGGAACAAATATTTGTATATTTTCATGAGACTGCTATGTGGATAGACTTTGGGACTCTTTCCTATTCAAGAAGTTCTATTTCCTTAGCTGATTTTCTTTCCCAAATGGAGGACATTTCCTTTTTTGATAATTGTCTCCCCCCCCCCCCCCACTTGATATGTTTATATTCATGTTCACAGTCATGATCCTGACCATGGCATGCCAATCCATGACCTACTCATCAATGGTACATCAATCCTGAGACTGGTTCTCCCCCATGCTGGGTGAGCAGCTGCCACTCATCTCTGTCTTGGGCTTTGTTCTTTAGTTGGTTATAGCTGGTACATTCTGTGTCATTTAGTAGCGTTCTATGATCTACTACATGTGTATAAAACAAACACGCAACCAATTTTTTTTTTTATTCCCATAGTTATCAATAGAATAGACCAACAAAATTTTATTGATCTAATCAGCTCAAACTCTTAGAACTCTAGAAAAGCACCGCAAAATCAAAAGTGCTGAAGAATGTTCAGTTGTATCTGAAGTCCTTTCATTTCCATTGATATTATGAACCATGTTCATTAACACTATTCTACAAGGATATCAGCTCTAACACTGTTTAATTATAGTTATTATAGTGCCATGAATAACTGAGTTGATTGTATATGTTGTAACACTTTTTTTTTGTTTTTACTTTGATTTGAAATTTATATTTTCTATGCCCAGTCTCTGCTGAAATTGGCAACCAGTTACCTGCAAAGGAAGCTGCCATCAGTTCCAGAAGTAAAAACAGACGGCAGGGAATACAAGTGAGTTCCATAATGTGTACATGTTATAAATATCTTTGTTTCAGTTGTTTGGAAACAGGGTAAGATTGGTTTCGTGGCTCAAGGCTCTGGAAGATCATTCATAATGCAAAATGGACTTACAGGCCCTTGAGCTGCAAAATCAATTCATTCACATCACACTTGAAAATGATGATGAGAGAGCAGTGGTGCAGATCTTTACATATAGGCAATTAAAACTTATGGTTAGCTCTGATTCAGTTCGACCGAAAGTGTTTTTGAATTTTTTTTCTAACCTTATCTTGCATTTCTTTGAAATTATGTTTTGTAGGACCGTATACTCAGTATGGCGTGCTCTTTTGGATGAAACAGAAAAGATTGCAAAAGCTCGCCTAGCAGCTACAGAGGTTTACCAGCAACAAGTCTCTGAGAATGCAAAAGGGTTGAGGTTATACAAGATGCAGGTTGCTAAGAAAGTGAGTTGCAAATTTTGTTGGAAATAATTTTATGCCAACATTTAGATATTTTGTACAAAATGTTCATTTATTGCAAGTTTCACTTTTTTGTGTGTGTGTAACTTTGAGGCCGTTCAAATATTACGTAAGCACATTTTTAGCCATTTTTGACACCCCCCCCCCCTGTCAGCAAAATTTAGTCATCAGCCTTGCCTCTCTGAATCCTAACTCATATTTTCATAAAGGGTGGTTGCTGACGTTAGCATTATCCAAACTCTCCCCCCCCCCCACTGTCATCAAAAGTCAGCAAATCGGAAACCCCCCTATCGATGATGACGTAATACTTGAACGGCCCCTTTTTAATTCCTCAGGATCAGTCTTGAAACCAAGAAATAAAATTATTTTGTGTATGATAAGTATGCATGATCATTAAAAGCATTTGTGTGTTAATTGTACCATCACAAAAGAAAAAAAAATTATGTTGATTTGAATTTCTATTTCAGTGTTTTGATAATCTGAGAAAAATGCACGAGGAGATACAACAGTGTGTCGTTGAAATAGATAAAAGCAAGAAGCTGTACTTCGAAGAGGAGCATATGGCTCACGATGCAAGGGAGAAAGCTCACGAGGCTGATGAAAAGTATGCCAATTATTTCGATAAATCTCTCAATATTCTTTGAATCAGCATGTGCCACAGCTACTGTTCTGTAATTACAGGTTTTTATTCCATAATTTTCTGCATATCAAAGCAGCAGCAGATGCAAATTTTATTCAACAGTAATGAAATCTTAATAGAGGGAGTTGTTTTTTGTCTTGCTTTTGTCAAATTTTTTATTATCTTTTACTTCCTTCTATATGCCATCTTTTGGAAATTAATTTTTACAAATTATTTTTTTGTAAAATATCTATTTCTTTTCTATTCAGTTCAAAAAAAAGAAATGTAGAGGCAAAATTTTAATGTGCCTATTAATCTGCACTAAGTTTTTTAAATGTTTTATGGCAGTTTTGTTCTCAAAATTTTGTTATCCGAGGCTCCCCAGAATAGTTTGATAGACATTTTCCCATATAAAATAACCACTTTAAAGCATAAATAGGCACACAAATCAATATCTCCAGCTCACAGCGATGCCCTAGAAGCTGCAACACACACTTTGCGAAATGCTGTTTTATGTAAATTGTTTCACATGTAATTTCTGGAAAATGAGTTGCCCTATTAGGGGAAAAAGTTGTTAATGAGAGAAATGTTTGGAAATTTTTTAATAGTAAATAGCATTCTATTTAGATATGAAAACTTTGATATCCAGAAAACGAATCACTAACATTCAAATAAAATTAATCCTATTAAGTTCTATATTCCTTTGTATAAAATTATAAATGTGCTTTGATGTTTGCCTTGTTATTACTTTGAACATTTTTTGAATGCACGTGGTTGGTTGTTTTATTTTCGCGCACGCTTCATATACGGATAAACAGATTAAAAAGGAAAAAAGGGCGCATTTTCCAGTCCATTTCTTCTTTACAGAAAAATAGCGCTAAGGTGAGTATTATTTTATTTGACAAAGTCATATTCATTTGGTAATGTGGACTTTTTCTTCATTTTATAATTCAGTTAGAAGAGAAGATAATATCACTTTAATTACTTTGAAAAGTAAGGAGTGGGAAGGGGGGGGGGGATGATCCAGAAAATATTTCATACATTTGATTGTTTTGGGAGGGGTGGGAAATTTAAAAAGAACCTTGAATAATGGTTTGATTCCTTGCTAACAGCAATATCCTGATTTGTTTCTTTGACAGTCATTGCTGCCTGCTCACTTACCATAGCTATAATAATATATCACACACACTGTAGAACCTTGATTTGATGTGATTTGTCAGATTTAACGATGAAAATTTTCTATCCTGTCCAATGAAACAGGGTCCTACTGTACATGATAGTGTAAGTTAAGATTTTCTACATCACACTCATATAAACACTGAAAATCAGTAATATGCAACTTTCACTTCCATTGTGGAAGACAGATAGCAGCACTTCTCAAATGTAGAACATGCATAACTCTGACAGCATGAATATGTTAGAGCTATGCATATACATGCTCAACACTTTCCGACACACACACATCGATTTGTTAGAAATTAGCTAAAGGAATGTTTATGAGGTGCATGTCCATTTAAATACTGGTAGTACTAAAAGCTTCTGAGTATATTGTTATGGTTCCTTCCCCTTAACGTTGATTTTTTTTTGTAATGGGATCATGAAAATCAACAATAACTTTTATCTTTCAGTTCTCCTTTCGTAAAGAAGCATGTGACATTCAAGCGACCAAAGCAAGGAATGATTATGTGTTAGCATTAGTGGCTGCCAATGCTCATCAACAGAAGTTCTATGACTCGGATTTACCTGACCTCATTCAAGTATGTAACATATTTCAAATTTTCTCTGCAAATATGTGTTTTATTTATGCCGCAGTAAAGTATGGGGGCATTACCACTTTTTCCAGGACCAATTTTTCTGGTGAACAGAGAGCAATCCTCTCAAAAAGATTCTTTCTGTATATATATTTTTTCCCATTTTTTATAATCATATTCTTTCTCTTTATGCATATAGTTGTTGGATTGTGATATGTATGATAAAGTGAAAGAATACATTCTGTTGGTTAGCCGCACTGAGCTCCTTACCTGCGCTGCATGCCAGTCATCATTTTCGATTGTGCAAGAGCAAGCTGAAATGGTAAGAAATCTTTAAAACAACTGTATTTTTAAATGAAAATTTATTTTTATATTAAAAAAAATACAAAGGTTCCCAGTAACTTAGAAATTCAGGAGAATGAAAAATGGGTAGTGAAAGTCAAGAAAAATGTGAAATGTCTGGTAAAAGTCAGGGAAAATGTAAAATGTCAAAAGTATGCAAATATCTGATAAAAGTTAAGAGGAAAATTCCGTGAAGGGGAAGAAAACAAACTCAGATTTTTTGTATTATATTTGTTATTGTGGGAGTTTTGGTCAGAAAAAGTCAGGGAATATTTTCAGTTTTGGTCAACGAAATGATCAAGCAGATTTCTCTAAGAACCCTGAATAGAGGCATTTAAATCAAAATTATTCTATTGTATACATTTATTTACCAAGTTTAACAAAAAACAAACCAGTTTATGTTTGATTCAATCAAATGGTTTTTGTTCATCATTTTGGTCATTTTTGTCGCAACACTGCCATTTTCTGCACACGAGGGCTTGTTAGACCGGGACCTACAATTTATTGCCAATTGAACAGCATCCTTTTTTTCTATACTCACTGAGAAGTTGGTACGCTAACCCCTCAGCGTGGGACTCCCTGCAATAGCAATCATTTTCTGTGGTCATGTTTCCGTTTCTGTTGTATCCCTATGTCAGGAAAGTTTCTGACAGGGATGAACCGGGTATTGAACTCTCGACACCTCTAAACATCCTTTGGTACTTTAGGTGAGTATCTTATCGAACTAGGCTACCGTGCCCATGGCTTTTTGCTTTTAATTTTGTAGTGCTTCAATGAATCTGTGCTTTTGGAAAAGGCAAAATTTTTTAACTAGTCATTAATTATTAATATGCATTGCCTAATAGCCTTATGTATAGAGTATTTTATTGTACTATTTACTACTACTTACTTCTGTGAATTATCTACTTTTCATCAATTTATACACATGCATTCTTTGTGAGACTAAGTTGTACACCAAGAAGTTGTCAAAACTCATGTAGTTATGTATTAGGGATGGGATGAAATCAAATGAGCATTCGTGTTACCAGAGGGCATGTGTGTGTGTTAATTTTTTTGCAATAAAGTAATCATTTACTGCTGATATCGTCACTACCTATTTCAGGGCCAGAACTAGAGGAGACAACTGCCCTGGGCAGCAAAAGTTATGGATCCAGCAGTTTTAAGTGGGAACAAAGAATATCATTATAAAATTATCTGATTTTGAAGTTGTGGGGGAGGAAAAATCATGTTTGCCACGGGTCCAAAAATTCTACTTACGGCCCTGCCTACTTATATTGCAGTCATACATGTAAAGTGTCATTCTATACCAATAACTATTGGTATAGAATGAAACTTTACATGTCAAACTTTGCACGTCAGTTGTGCTTGATTTCCTTTTTCTTTCTTGACAATGCATGCATGGTGGAAGGGAAAAAATTTTCAATTCAAATGTAGTTCATTAAATTCTTCTCTTTCCTCTTTATTTTCACAGACTGCTAAACAGTACACTATGGAATGTTTCTTCAATGACAACCCAGTGTTGTCACAGCCTTTGCTATATGAGTTTGAACCCTGTGATAATGATAAGGTAACTTCTTTTTGATAATGAAATGATTTGGTTTTATAGAAATGAAAAATATATATTTGTAATGCTTGCGTTAATGTCACTTGTTGGATACTGTGTCAGTGTATCACAGCAGTATCTTGGATTGGGGGCTGAAAAAACATTATGTTCTGGAACTCATTGGCTCCATTTTACAGTTGAGTTGCTTGCATGGTTTTTGACAAATTTTTTGGTAATTTTTGTCTTTGAGCAAAAGGGAATCATTCAGTTTTCATCAGAGGAATAAAGTAAGTTCATGAAACATCCAGGTAGAAAGCCATTTGATTCATATCATTTATACAGGTTAATATATTTTAAAGTCTGTGAAGTTGTGTGAAATATATTTTTCAAGCTGCATAAAATAGGGTTCGTGCCGATCAAAGCAATGTAAACTGTATTTCTTCTGCAACTGAAATATCTTATTTCCTTCGCTATGGGAAATTGTAATGGTATGATTGAGTAAAAGATATATATATATATATATAGTAAACAAGATACTTCTTAACAAATTTGAATCTATCCAAAATCCACTAGTTTTATTCACAACTACTGGTCATCTTTTATTTCCGTTTCTGATCTTAAACTCAAACTTAATCTCCACCCACTCGCTACTCACCGACTTATTTCCCACTTTATAAGATTATTCATGGTAAATTTTAATACGTCCGATATTCTGACTAAGCCTTCCCATGTTTCCAATCACCAAAAATTTAAAACCTATTTTTGCCTCTACAGATTCTTTTAAATTCAGTTTCTTTCCTTATACCATAGTTGAATGGAACAAGCTCGCCCTTTACTATTGTTAACTTCCCCCCACAATCTCCGATATCTTGTCAAATGTTGCAAAACATCTATGTGTAAATCTACCGCGACCTCTTGTGTAGGCCTGAAAGGCCAACAATATTGCATTAATAAATAAACAAAAGTTTTTACTTTGTGAAATTCAGTACTTTTTTTGTTATGAAGCGTTGAACTGCAGTACTTGAACTTGAATTAAAAACAAGTCATAGTTCTAGTAGGTGACAGCAAATTAGATTTGGTTTCTGACCACGCTTGGCTGCCCTCAGTTGGATAAGTACAATGCTTTGACATGTTTTGGATGAAATGATGAGCACTGTGTCACTCTTACCGTTTGAGGCAGAGAAGTAGTCTTGGAAGCAACTTTATTGAATAATATACATATAAACTCAATAGGTCACTCAGAATTTGTTTATTCAACTGTTTTTTGATCCTTCTGAGTTTCCGAAGCGGTTTGATCTTGTGAGTGTATATTGTTTTCATTCAAATTTTTCAAAGATTTACAATTATTTTTTTTCATCATGTTCATTGATTGTAAATCGGAAAAGGTTTGTTATTATTTGAATGTCATACATTTTTAATCTTATGGTTGCTTTTATATTTTCCCTGTTCAGATCAATAAGCTGTCGATTGAACATAATGCTGGCCTGTGCCTAAGCAAAGAAGCAAGGCGATGGGCAACTTGTGTTGCGAAGGAGACCAGGGTGATCAGAGATTGCAATCAAGAACTGAAAAAGTTATTGGTTCAGCTCAATGCAGAAGACAGGGTCAGTGTGTGTTATATACAGTATATTTTTGAATTTATTATATGCTGAAACATATGTTGTCATGACAGGCACATCTGAAAATTTTGTCTTTTTTAATTTTATAGCCTCCAGGACCAATTGGTGAGCAAAGCCCACAAGCAGAAATGGAAGCTCGAGTGGATGAGCTCAGGCAGATAATACGAAGAGCACAGGTTTTGTAACCTTTTTTTTTAATAGTGTTACATTATTAAGTAGATTGTTAATATTTATTGTAAACAAATGTAGTAATAAAAGTTATAATCCAGCCAAACACTCTTCATGCTCTATGCTTAAAACTATATCAAATTGAAATTTGGAATTTTAAATTTAATTCAAATGAAAGTTCAACCCTTAAACCATGCAACCACTATTGAAGTAGTTTGAGCATTGAACACATAAAAATTTCAATATTTATCTAATTTTACTTTTCGCTGTGATTGTCTGTGTTAAGTTATTGAAACATACTTGCTCTTAATAAATAACATGTCTTCTGTCAGTTAAAATTTTAAGTTCACTGCCTTTGTCATGTACCATCGTAAAGCAAGATAAGAAGTAAAAAAATACCATCACTATTAAGTTTGATAAGCTTTTTTTGGAAATTGTGCCTTTATGCGCAGGATTACACTGTAAATGTTTGATAAGAGATCTTTTACAAAACTTGAAAATGCAACGAAATAAGTATATCTGTTACATTTGCACGCATGAATGTAATCTATATGCTTATTAGTTGCATTTTTATAGTTTTATGAAAGAACTATCTAAAATTTTTATAGTAATACCAGCCTTACTCAATCCATTCCTGTTTTAGTTGTATCGATCCAGTTTTAGTTCTATATAGTAACATACACATAAATTTGTTTATATATGTGTGTTTCAAAATTCATACCAACACTAACATTTGACTAGGCATCACCATGTATATGTTACTGGTGACCTCTCCTTAGTGTACAAAATTCATTTAATTTTCTCACAATGGAAGGGAAGCACAAACAAAAAAAGAGCAAATAATACTGTGTTCATTTTAATTAAATTATTCAGCTATTCAAATTTATTTATCTGAATTGTTTTATTTAACCTACAGCTGAATAAAAAAATTGTTTTGCACAGCAACCACTCAAATACCCAGACTTATTATCTGTTGATTTTGTATCTTTATAGCTTTAAAATCATTCTGTTCAAATCAATTTTATTCATTTCAGATAGACAGAAAAATTGACATGAAATTATATGAAACACATTATATATCATTCATTATTCATTGAATCATTTTCAGTAATCAAAATGTTCTTAGATGAATTCAATAAGTAGCATATTACATTTACAGATTTCTCTATAAATGAAAATTATTAATAGTCATTTACTTTTTACGCTCATGAATTCATTATTGTTTTACTTTATCTTTTGTTAATAATGTTTTCTTTTTATACTGCTTATAGACCAGCAAGAAGAAAGCTGAAGCTCGTCTTGAAGCCATGAAAGAAAGTGGAGGTAATTTTTTTTTTATATCTGCCTGCATGGTTTTAGTATATTTTATGTGTGTTTTTAGTTTATTTTACATATATGTGATTGTTAAGAAATACTTGTTAAGAAATTCAAGAATTTGTTATGAGCATACTTCAGTTACTTGGTTATTCATTAGAGGCATCGAAATAACATAAGCAAACGATATGAAATTAAGGGGGGGGGAACATGGAAGAACTTGGTTATATCCATGATCATTTATAGATGTCTGATTTTATATCATTTATTATCGCACCAGATTTTTTATTTCTGCTCAAATTTTATGGAATAGTTAAGGATTAGAGGAGAAACAACAATATTTGAATTTTAATCATCTGTGATATTACAAGTTTGTTCATTTTAGAGTCTGCTGAGAAATTTGATTTAAATCTCTATATATGAAATAACACAGTAAGTGAATCCATAATAATTGCTTTACAGTCAATGTGGATGAATGGATGCGTACCTCGGACAGCGAGTCAATTACAGCATCAGATGGGTCACCTGAATCCTTGAGTAGGTCAGGAACACTGACTTCCAAGCCTAGTCAGAAGAAAAAGCCGAAACCGGAAATAATCATTCCACAACAGGTTTGATATTCCCCCCCCCCAAATGAAAAATATGTTCTTGTATTTAAAATAAAATTTTCTGTTTATTGCTGTTAATGCTTAATATATTTTATGTATCGCTACTCTTGTAATTGTGTTCAAGAAATTTTGCATTCAGAAATTGCATAAATAAATGATTTGTTTCCCTTACCCAATAAGAATATTCCTTCACTTAGCTATGATTTGACTTATCCCATGTATTTATTCTGTTGATTCAAACTTCAGCATCTCTTGATTTGCTTTCCGTTATCACTTATTTGACAGTCTTGATGATCTTTATATTTCTAACCCTACATCAGCTGGATAGCATGTTGAGATCATGATGTTTAAGATATTTGATTTGCTTAATTTACAGAATTGGACTTGTATTAAAATATACATGTAAGTTAAATTTATTCAATGCATACCAAGTAAAACCAAGGTATAACGGTTACAGTTAAATTTTAAAATTTAATTTGCAAACCACAATCTGATTTAAATAATAAATATTTTTCAATAGTTTTATTTCAAATACTAGGAATGCTCCAGAAAATTTCTTATTTAATGATAAGATGTCAGATGTAATTAATCAAAATTTGAAGCAAAATATGTTGGTGACCTTTCTTTTTTCATGCATAGGTGCCTGAACCAGAAAGTGAAGCCAGTGATGCATTTTATGACAGTGACACAGCAACAGAACCACCTATGAGCGCGGCTGCTGATGGCATAGGTGAGCAGCCAGACTTTGCTTCAGCTGTAGATGTTGTTGCTGCAGTTCAGAGTGCCTGGGATGCAGCAGCTGAAACAGAGGAATATGATGAACCAGAGCCACCTGTGGAGGAAGTTCAAGAAGAAAGGGCACCCGATGTTGAACCTAAAGTTAATGGTGAAGTGTCGCCTATTGTTTACACTAGATGTGTTGCATCATTTTCCTATCAGGTTTGTCTCATTTCAGTTATAATTGCATATAGTTATTTTTAAGTCTTTGTGGGTTCATTTACTGGAAACTCCTATATGATGATATCCTCTATAATAATAATTACCCGCATAACAATAGTTTGATCCCAGTATACTCCCCAGATGTCTAATATATTCTACCCTTAGAAAGTTTTATTTTTAGATTTAATTTTTTTTTCTCAAGCTCTATATCTGCAAGTAACTTCGGTACAAATAAAATTCAATATTACACTTGGTATCCTACACAAGTATGAGTATATGCCACAAAAGTACTTGGCACTGCCTTGCAAGTATGTTATGGACAAATAAAATCTGTAATTAGTTCAGTATTACAAATAAACAGGAAAGAGATTTTCCAGATATTATGCAGATAAAGTCTTTTTCCTAGGTGCACTGTTTGTACTACTGTGGTGTACTATTGTAGGCTGATGGAAATCACATCTTTAGTTTCACCACCTGGGTGTCATTTTCTGAATTTAAGGGAGGCTGCTAAGTATCTACTTCAGTTCATCACTCTACTGTGGGTGCCGTAAGCACAATACTCATTATAACTAAACATTGACTAAAAATATAGGCACAGTGTGCCAGGTTGTCCTTGCAAGAAGACATCATAACATACAACTGTGTTACTATCTCCCAAATGGTTCATAGAAGGTTAGTTTTGAAAACAATTCTTGTGAATGTATTAGAAACAGTATTATAAGTTGGTTATGCTAATGTATATATGAAGCTTTATCGCTTGGATTTAGACTTTAGAATTTGTGAAAAGTTGTATTGTATGTAACATATTTTTGCATTTTTTAGGCTTCCAATACTGATGAACTAAGTTTTGTTGAACATGAAGAGCTTGAGCTCATTGGGGAAGGTGATGGTGATGGGTGGGTGAAGGTGAATTTTCTTATTTCTTCTTTTTTTTTAAACTGTTGCTGATTTTTATGATGATTCTAAAGAAAAACCATTTTTCTCTACTTATAAAGTGATCTTTGTAGAAACTTTTCTTCCCTCAAGGCAAGAAATTACAAAGGAGAGGAAGGTTACATACCTCAGAACTATGTAGAAGTTGTAGAAAGTCAGCAGGTCGATACTTCACCGAGACCTCAGCTCACATCATTCTCTTCAGTTGACTATTCCATGCCTGATGAATGTGAGGAGGCAATTATGCCAAATGGGGAATTGCCTTGCATGGAGACTAAAGAAAGTTCTGAAAGTGAGTGTCGTTTATTCGTCATAAAAACTGATTTAATTTTTTAAAATTAATTTTGTAACACTGGATCATTTATGATAATAACTATTAATTGTAGTTATTTATGTTTATATTAATTATAATTGTTAATAATTTTTTTCTGTTTGTACTTGCAGCTAGCCTAGATAAACCTGATCAGTTGGCACTGTCAATACCACAAAGTACCACTGTTCCTGATGGTGAGTTATTTTTCTTCATGTAGGTCACACATGTGGTGTTTTCCAAAATGGGCTTTATTGCCCATGAAGAGATGCTGGAATGGACAAAAAGAGTTGTGGAAGCTACAGATGTGTTATAGAATCCTATGGGTGGCTTAGAAAGAAGGGGGGGGGAGGCTAAGAATTTTTTTCCTGAAAGGGGGTAAGACCAATAAGTTAGATGAACATGGTTTTATGAACATTATAAAATTTTTTTGTTGCAACATCTGTGAGATGTGGGCCTAATTTCTGTATAGGCAATTTTAACATTTCTCCCAAAATTTAAACAGCATGCATTTGATGTAATAATGAAACATTTTTTACCTTAGGCTGGGATTACACTATAAAAGAACTTTTATCAAACTTTTATAGTGTTATCCCAGTTTTAGTCTCATGGTGTTGAAAGGGAATCAAAGATTTTGGGGGTCAAAGGTCAAATCAAAGGGTTTTCTTAAAACTTCATGATAAAGTTCTTGAATTATTGCAATTGAACCCCAATATAGCACCGCCTGATTTAGTGCCAGCTATGCTTATCACCAGAAATTTTCAGTGAGCAAATCTGACATATATATATATATATATATATAAATAAATAAAAAATTTAATATGATGCTGAACTCATTATAGCACCAGAATTTTTCAAAATGAATGGTGCCTTAAATCTGGGTTTGACAATATTTGCACATAATTTGATTTTTCTTTGACACATAGCCCTTTTCTTTTATGTTATGGTATTCAGCACTCTTTTTACATATTATAATTCTTTATTTCTTGCAGATGGTTTCCGTTATTGCAGAGCAGTCTATGATTATGAAGCAACGTGTGATGAGGAGCTGACATTTTTTGAGACCCAGATTATCAAGATTATTCGTAAAACTGTATCTGATGTTGATGATGGCTGGTGGGAAGGAGAAGTGGATGGCAAAATCGGTTTGTTCCCATCTCTAGTAGTTGAAGAACTTAAAGACAATGGAGAGCCAATGACTCCTATTGTGAGTTTCTGATAATTTCATGACTAAATCAATAATATTTCCATTAATAGGAAATAAATGTATTTTTTAATTGTTACTCGCTGCTGAAATTCTAGAGAATCTGAGATAATCCCATGTTTGATATCTGAGTTGTCTTGCTTGGATATCTTTTCCATCATTAAAGTTTACATGAAACTATAATTCTTTCGCTTTCTCTGAATGTTTATTAAATTTTATAATTTTATAAGCTGCTCGTTATTTATACGAGCAGCAATATATATCAGTATATATATTGAATAGTTGTAAACAGAGTAAATGTATTCCTACTTAGTTGATGCCTTGTGACAGTATTATTATTTTTCTAATGAACAAGCAGGAGGTAGTTTCACCAGTAGAGAGTGCACCACCCCCAGCATTCACTCCACCAAAACCTCAGCTGCTCGTTCTTCCTGACCAAGTGATTTTGACCCAGCCTACTCCAGAAATTGAGAATGCTCCTGGTCTTCCTTTGCAAACAAGTAAGCCAGAATATGTTGTAACAAAGATTCACAAATTCTTTTTGTATGCATCATTAAATCAAATAGATTATCATATATGATACCTATCTGTTATTCTAAACATTTATCAAAATCATGCTCTGAAGGTTAAGAGGGGGTGGGGGGGCAGATAAATCCAGGCCCTTTGTTTTAAAATATAAATTTTTTCATGGATCAAGAAGAGTTAAGAGGAGTTTAAAAAAATAAACACATCAAATATTTTGATAGAAAGGGAGTGGTAATTCGAGTCACGAATAACAAGTTATGAGCAAAAGTTATTCATTAAAATGCTTCTACTTACAAGCTCAAAATATACAAGAATAAGCTCATTTTTGACTCGCAAAAGCTTGGGTCCTTTGAACTAGTTAAAGTTAACAGCTATTGCCTTACCTCACTGTGTGCTGCATTTTCTTTGTAAACAAAACTACTTTCAATCTGTTTATAACATACTGTACCACATACTGATAGATTTTTATACCAGTATTTATATATTGTATGAATTAAAGAGATGTTCATAATTTTAGATTGGAAGGTTTGTTTTAAGATAAAGATAGTTTTCTCAAGCGAAGTTTCTACTAAATGTATTGCTGTATTTAAGTCATTGGTAAAAATCTTGATTTGCACTATTGAGGTTTATATGTTCTATAATCTCTCTCTCTCTCTCAGGAACTCCTTTCATGCGTAATGGATATGTATAATCCTAATAGCTAATGATATTTCGTGATTTCCCCCCCCCCCTCCCATGCTAGTATTTTGATGTGTTAGCATTCACTAGCAGTAGAACCTCTCTTGACTAGCTTAACTGGGATAGAGGGTTAGCTGGGTGTTTAAGAGAAAATTTAGTTAAACAAGGGAAATCTAAATCATCGCAAAATCAATTACACTATATGTATTGATTGAATCTGCTAAGGGCTTCATAGAGAAATTGCGTTATACACATTATTTTTAATTTTTTTACTAGGCAGCACCTCTAGTGAACTACAATTTGAATTCCCTACTTCAATTTAAATTCTTGAATCCATTTGAATAATCAGTCTTATTATATTTTTCCTGGCTTACATCCTCAAGATTAATTTTTGCTCATTTGAGAGTTTGTATACCCCCTCTCCCCTCTTGTATATTGTACCATTTCTGATGTGCTGCACCTTTTTTTTTATCACATTTTCTTTCACCGTTGCTGAGTAATTATTTTTTATGTATCTTTCGAATTATGTATCACAGGTTGGAACCACCAACTTAAATCATTGGGTAAGGAACTTGATTTTTTTAGGCAGGTGGTGGGAAAGATCTGGTTAAGAGAGGATCTACTGTAAAGCTTTGTTTGCATTTTTCAAGTCTCACTGAAAAAAAAATTCATGGGAAAAAAAAAATATATATATATAGATTATTATTAACTATCAGAAACCTCCATCTCCCTAAAATCTTGAATTATTTTGGTTGCACTTGATCTTTTCCTTTTAGTTTTTCATGTTCTTCCTTTTCTTGAGCTTGTGTTTGTGCTTCAAATCAGAATTCAAATTTTTTTTCCTTTGTAACATACAAATGAAATTGAAAAAAAATCTTTTTAAAAAAGAAGATTGAATGGTGAATTTCTTATCGGGTTGATAACATAATTCTTTTGTAGTAGCAAACTATAAAAAAAGCACTTTCGCACATGAGAACCCCACATGTTTCATCGGGCACTTTATACTTTTTAGCATATAACTTGCTAGAGTGCAGACATTTGTATCACAGACAAGAGGTCAATGACTAGAGTACTCGAGCTTTTTTTTGTTTCTGTGATTTTTTTTCCTAATAGCTATACCCATCGGAGATAATGATTTCCAGATGGAGCTGTCTGAGAAGCAGCAGAGTCAATATCAGCAGCAATTTTCTGCATCAGACAGTGAGTCGAGCGAACATGAAGTGCCTCGTGAGTGTGTTTGTCTATAGTGAAAACTTCATTTTTAAATCTCAATTTCTAGATATTTAACCCTGTAGATTGATAGTTTTCATCTCAATAGGAGAAATTTAAGCGATTTCATTCATAATAAGTAGCTCTATAGAAGCTGATTCCCCAGCAAATTTTCATGCAGCATTCTGTTTTTAAAAAAAATCATAAACAATGTCTGTTTGTCATTCAGCAGTGAATAAAAAAATTTATTACTATCATGCGAATCCTTCATGAATCCTTTGAGACCTTTTCAGAAGGGTTTTTATTAAGACCCCTAACAAGGCTAGTAACAATGACTTGTTGCTTTTTCTTTTAAATTTGCCCTATCTTCTATTATCTCAAACTAGCAACAGCTGTCAAAGCTGCAAGTTTTTTTTTTGGGTAGTATTTGGCTCCCCAGAAAGAAGTAAGCAGGCAGCCATGACTAGTGACATAGCCATGATAATTTTCCTTTTGAAAATCAGTGATAATTTTATTAATGCTATATTTTTTTTACTTATCTCAACTGTAATTCTCAAAAAAGTAATTAAAAACAGGGTGTTTATCCAGTTAAATGACCTCTGTCTGATTCTAATGTACCAGCAATGGCATTCTGAGGCTTTACGAGTTTGAAACTAGCATATGTGTGGGTCCTTCTTGTCAGGAGGCACTTAAAAAGTAAGAGATGGCACAGAAACTACTCAAAAAACTGAGTTTGACACTCCCGGAAAAAGTCATCTCAGTGAGTGGCTTTAGTGAAGCACATGAGAAGAAAATTGTTCGGAATCCACTATGAACTGTAGGTTCCAGTCTAATCAGCTTTTCAGTGCATAAATTGACAGTGGTGCTAGAAAAGTTAGCATAAAAAAATGTGTGCAAGTTAACGAAGAAATGGGCATAAAATTATCAGAAAGAAATATGTTCTTCAGTCCATCTTTATATCTCTTGCATGCTTATTTCTGATTTTAAAAAAATTTCAACATTTTTCCTTCATAATTTTTTATTATATGCTTCTATTTTATAATTAGATTGTGCATGCATTTTAGTGTTTAGCAGCTTCCAGGTCTCCAAAGAGAGCAGGCAGACCTTCAACATGATACTTATATAACATGAAAATTCAGGCATGTATCATTTGCACGTTAAAATATGGAAAGCAGGCTTCAGCTCCAGTATATCACAAAACAAGCATAACTATGACTACATAAACACAAAAAAGCCACACATACACTCAGGAGACACAATCCGGTATGTACCAGAGAAATTCCACAGAAGAATGTTTAAGAGATGCATGTACGGTTAGCATATCAAGACACACTTACAACAGGATTCTGCTGCATCTTAAAGAAGAGTGCCCTGTTGCTATATGACAAAGAAGACTGGTAGACTTGCTATGTATTGTCTTTAAGTGATTGACTGAGCTTTCATATAATGTGGACAGGATTACGGGTTATGGTGTTTTACAGGATAAGCAATGAAATAATTGAAATGACTATTAGGAAGGACATGATAGCGATCAGTAAATGAAAGAGATTCACAGGACAATTCCGGAATCTTGGATGGCATAAGGCTGTTTTGAAGTAGCTACAACCAGTTTGCTCAGATAGGAATGCTTTCGAACGACCTGCTTGGTTAGAGATTAAGTTGCTGACCCACTGCTTATTGATTCATTAATTGTTTTTTCTTCCGCTCACCAAAATGTGATGATGAAAAAAAATATATATCTGACAATTGTATTTAATAATTTCTTTGCAGCAGCTGAAGATGTCAGCAAGTATGCACCACTGGAGTCGAGTCCAGATAGCCCATCAAAAATGGAGGTGAATATAAATCTAAAAATAAATTTTAAATGAAGGCAAAACTGAAAAATATGTATTTGTTCTTTGTGAATTGCGAACAGTAATAAATGAGTCATTTATGTCATATACATTGTCCTGTTGTAAATACTTGGAAGGTCTTATAATATCTATCTCTTGTTTTTCACCATACATGATTGCTTTGTCTCTTCAGGTTTCCGCAGCTCCAAAAGAGACAACACTTGAGCAGATAGAAGAAGAGAAAATTGAACCATCACCTCCTCAAGGCGATGCAGACTGCCCCACTGTTGTCATCACAGAAGCTCCGCCGATGCCACCATCCTCTGATTCCGAAGACGAATCCGTGAACAAGGAAAAAAAAGAAGCTGAAGCAGAAAATGAAGTTACTCCAAAGAAAGACGAAGAAACAAAACAAGAAGATCCTAATGCATTTGAATGTACGTTCCCAGACAGTGACACCGCCATGGAAGTCGAGCCTTCTGGCGAAAAGGGCCAGGAAAACGGTGAGGTGGATCGCAAATCCAAGTCAGACTTGGATTCCGATGTTAAAATGGAAGTAAACAATGATGCTGTTGCGCCAGCTAAAGTAGAGAACAGTTTCTTTGAGAATGATCCATTCGAGACCACTGGTTAATGTATCGAGAAGATTATTCTGCCTAATTCATCAGAGTGTCGTTGTCCTGTAATGGAGAATCTGAACTGAATGTTGAGTATTCAGCTTATATTGTTTAATTAGAGAATGATGTGTTGCAGGTAATGGTTGTTGAAATTTTTTTCTAGATTATTACCATCATGTTATACGAACTGTGGAATGATATCTGTAAACTTAATGTTCACTTTGTTTAATTTCCTATTGGGGGTTTGTTTTATCAATTATAAACTTGAAGACGTCTACATGCCTTATTATAATGGTTATATAAAAAAGAGTTCGGCGTACATCAGGTATTTAGGGGAAGAAAATTTGCCGGGTATAACAACAATCATTGGTATTAAAAGAAAGCAGAATCTTGTTGTATACTTTTGTTTGATCATCGTGCATAGAGGAAATGAAATCTTTCTCCTCCAGAACAGCAATAATAAAAGCTATTAAGACAGCTATTTAGGACATCAATGATTTCATAAATTTTATGTGTGGCTAATGGGATCAGTTACAGAATAGTTGGTTCAGATTAGAAGGATTATATCGACAGTAATAAACAGAGGTTCTCAGAAGTAGTTAGTTGATGGGTGTCTAAAGTTTTATCCTGCTTGTTGATAGAGAAGCTTCAATTTTTTCTTCAACGGCATTTATGGTTTTTTTATTATTTACAGTCTGTGATGTCTTCATGGTTGGGCTAACTGGGCCTTTGATTCAAACAGGGTCCGCAAATTATTAAAGACTTCTATTAATTCTGAAATTGTTTCTTTCACCAATTTCATTGGTTCTGATTTTATTTTATTTTTTCTAAAATTCTGTACCATGAATGAAAAAACTCCCTACTTTTCTTTTGGAGAGGGGGAGAAATTATTTCCAAAAATTTACCTAAGAGGGAAAAAGGTCTGTTGTCTGTGTTTTTTTTCTCCCCAAAAATATTTCGCGTGCATAAAGTAAAATTGCTACCATCGTCGTGAAGACACCAGGAAGAAATGTTGCATTTTGGCTACGAGATGACAAAATTCACCAAACACCCAATGTTAGTGCCTCTTCTCCACAGTTGAATTGGTAAGACAACCTTTGTCCTGCTTTTTTTTTTTGGCTTGATAGCCATTTTTTTGTTGCTGTGAAGTTAGTATGAATGTAGTAATGATAGGTAATTTAAAACCATTGTTTGACGATAATTAGTGACTTGGCATAAATTGGCGATGGCTAGCGCAGTGCCACTTTTATCTGTGTATGGTTTTTGTACGTCTATTCCCCCTAATTCTCATTCTCTAGATTCAGTAACTGTTGTTTTTTTTTTATACCAAATGCCATCTCCTCAAACTCATTAAGACCGCCCTGTTTTTTTTAATTGATTGTGTAAGACGTATTACAAAAGAATCATATTCTTTACTTCCTGAAAGCACTTGCATAAGTATGGTCCTGACAATATGAGGTGATTGGGACTATTGAAATGTGGAGCACCCTTTTTTTCCAGAAAATAAGCTAATAGTAATGTTCACGGCAGTATTTGAGTATAAGAGTATCTTTCTGGCTACCATGAGTGAAGTACAAAGTTCAAATAGCTTGATTAAAGTGTGAGCGATTATTTTAATTTTTTTTAATGCAGAGAAATATCGGCAATTGGTGACTTATTCTTGAGGGAAATTTTTCATTTTGTGTGGTTTTCTGTTAATAATTGATTAACCATGTTGTTTTTTCTGAATTTCGTGTTCAGAATGATGTGAGCATATTTAATAGCGCTCGAGATTGTTACTGCTGATATTATTGTGAGGAAAAAAAACAGCTTAATCATCGCTCATTGTGTAGAGTTAGTCAATGTTAAACAGCGTCTGTACCAAAGATATCCCGAAAGACTTGTTGTGGTTGTTTCAGAGCTGTGTAATACAATGCTCTATGAAATGTTTCTTGGTTTTTATATGTAAATGATTATTTAAAATATTTCGAGTGTGATCGCTGATATGAAATTTCAATGCACCATATGTACACTGTCTGGCCAAAAAAAGGAAAAAGTTCTGACTCTTGATGATTTCTTGATTCAGCTTTTAACAAGAATTGAACATGCATTCGTCATGTAATTTTGTGAAGGCATGCTATATCACAAAACTTACTTTAATAGAATTTGCATCAGTTTTGTAAGACGAGTCAAATCACTCGTCAGACATCTCTATCATAATTTTTGTTCTCTCGATTGGATTTTGGTGGATGAAAATCCAAAATTTCAGAATGATAACTCAATCATTTTTTACACAGTTTGAGACAAATGTATTTTGGCATTGTCATTCTTGATCGTGCCATCACCTTTCAAGAATAAAATGTCTGATGGATGGGTAAACGTGGTTGTTAAGTGCACCTAAATGCCCAGATCACAAAACTACTTTTATTTTTGGCCAGACGGTGTATAACAAGTAACAGTTGGTGCTTTGTAATGAAATTTTCACTGTATTTGATTGCTTGTGGGAAGCAAATAATAAATAATTTTGTGTGACGTATAGCACTTTTTGTCTGAGTTATACGAGTGCTTAAATTGTATACAGAGGAACAATATTGCGTTTTCAATAATAATTCGACAGAAATAAAAATATATAGATTCAGAAGAAGTAGTGGTCATAGCTTCATTGAAAAAAAGAATGCATTACTGTATTACATGCTGTATTTCATGTTATTTTGGCGGATTTAATTATATCTACACAAAAGGTGCTTGGAGCAATTAACTCTTTAAAAATATACCATATTTTAAGATCTATAAGGAACCCCTGATTTTTTTGGGTTTATAATTTGAAAAAGACATATCCTTAATATTATCCATGTAATAAGAACTCACCCCCCCCCCCCATTTTTTTTGGCAAAAAGTGGTTTCTTATACACATAGACCTGCCAACTCTCCGGATTTGGTCTGGCAATGCCGGATTTTTTAAACGTTTACAGGGTTTCCAGATTTTAATTACATATTGTCGGGTTTGATGAAAAAAATGAAATTATTTTTCATTGATTTTGGAATTATCTCTTCCATTAATTCTAAAATTTTCTTTCATTAATTATAGAATTTTCTTTCATTAATTTGAAATTATCTCTAATTAATTCTATAATTTTTCTATCATTAGGAATTATATATCTTTCCTTAATTCTGGAATTCTCGCTTTCATTAATTTTGGGATTCTCAATTTTTCATTAATTTAGGAATTAACTTTCATTAATGCTGAAATTATCTCTTTCTTCATTCTGGAATTATCCCTTTCCTTCATTCCGGAATTCTTTCATTAATGCTGAAATTATCTCACATTTATTCTAGAATATTTTCTTTCATTAATTTTGGAATGTTTGCTTTCATTAATTCTGGAATTACCTTTCATTAATACTGAAATTATCTCTCTCATTAATTTTGGAATTACCTTTCATTAATACTGAAATTATCTCTCTCATTAATTTTGGAATTATCTCACCAATGCTGAAATTATTTCTTTCGTTTATTGTTTTAAACTCCTATTTATGCCATAAGAAAATAACATTGTGTGTGCTTTACCGAGTCACGCGATCTTCCGACGAAAGATGTTGGGGCACACCATTCTCAGCAAAGCGTATGAAAGACATTATTTAGAAATTATTAATACGCTTTGATTCTCAGCATTGCCAAGATGGAGACCGCTGACGTCATACTCTCTCTCTCCAGAAATATAAGCTTGATGACAATAAGTCAAAACCATTACATTAACCGTTACATTACTGGAAAAAACATCCAACTGCCGCGACGGCAGACACATCGAATGCAAGGAAATCACGTGACTCTGTGAAAACACAGTTCGTGCGTGACAATTTGCTCATAGAAATGTACAGTTCGGTCTCTATATTGCATTTTAAAGTTTTAAAAAAAGGATAGAGAATAATTTCTTTCGTTAATGCTGAAAAATTTCATCAATTCTGCAATTTTCCTTCATTAATTCTGAAGTTTTCTTTCATTAATGCTGAAATTATTTCTTTATTAATGCTGGAATTATTTATTTCATTGATTCTGAAATTATATCTCATTAATTCTGGAATTATAACTATTTTTTTCATTATAATTGGTGCCCATACGTCACGCATTCCCCGGGACAGTCCTTTCATTTTCCTTTGAGAAGAAATATAAAATATTATATTTCTCCTCTAAAAAAGAGGTATTTCCTGTTTTTCTGGCCGTCCCGACTTTTTGGCAAACGCGTCCCGGTTTTTCCCCGTATTTTACAAGAAGCCTACTTGAATTTTTTTTCTTTATTAAAGTCAAAGATTGAAATTATTTTTCAACTCATAAATTATATTATTATAATTACAACTATAAATAAGAATATTAATCTCCCACATTTGCTTTGATGAATGTTTTTTTTTATCGTAGAATTCATTTTAATCCACTACAATTTGCAATAATGTTTTATTTCCCGCCATTGTGATTTTTCCATAATTTCAGCAATATTTGGCAACTTTGGTTTTGGCATCATTTTTAGCAATAATTGGCGATGTCCCGTATTTGGAATACTAATTTCCCGTATTTCTCACGATAAAATATGGACAGCCTAATTATAATATAATCTCGATGGTAGTCTGCTTGTACCAAGGTCTTTTGTTTTGGGTATCTCCTCATGTACCTAAAAAATAACTGAACTGTGACTTGCAATATTCAGTTCAGTTCTTTGGCTTCATTCATAAAGAACTAAACTGAATGAGGTAGTCTGCTTTTTTTAAATGAGCTTCACCTTTTAAATTGTTATTATTTGTTGCGTAAGATGGCAGTAGCAGTAGTAGAATAAAAAGAGGAAAACATTTTTAATGTGTCATCTGCTTCCACCAAAGTTATTTGTTTTAGACACCTCCTTATGTACCAAAAAAATAACTGAACCGTATATTAGAACATTCAGTTCAGTTCTTGGGCTTCTACTATAAGGAACCTGACTGAATGAAGTATTCTGCTTTCCTTAAAAATTAAGCTTCACCTGATAAATAGTTATTATTTTTAAGATAAGATGGCAGCAGCAGTAGTAAAATAAAAAAAGGCGAAATTTTCACCTGTCGTTTGTGTCTACCAGGGGTATTTGTTTTAGGCACCTCCTTATGTACCGAATAAAGAGGGGAACCGTGAATTCGAACATCCAATTCAGTTCTTCAGCTTCACTCTCAGAAGGAACCACACTGAATAGAATATTCTGCTTTTTTCAGGGTCTAGGTCAATTCGTCGCGCTCAACTTGCCGCAGGACAATTCGTCGCATTCAATTTGTCGCAGCGTCAATTCATCGTGCTACAAACTCGTCGCGGTACAAATTTGTCGCAGACTCATTTCGTCGCGGTACAAATTTGTCGCAGACTCATTTCGTCGCAGTACAAATTTGTCGCAGGCTCATTTCGTCGCAGTACAAATTTGTCGCAGGCTCATTTCGTCGCAGTACAAATTTTTCGTAGACTCATTTCATCGCGACAAATTTGAATTTCTTTAAAATTCATGTGTTTGTTGTGATCTTATAAATAGAGTAGTTGCTTTAGGCGTAAAAAATGGAACTAATTTTTTTTCCTCATTTATTGGAAATGTTCTTCCTTCCCATCTGTTTTAATTTTTAACAAATGAAGGAAAGTATTCATTGAAGTCATTAAATTTTTAAAATTTAATTTTTACAATATAAGCCGCATTTCTGTCGGGATTTCCATTTCTCGCAGTGAGGGATGTTGAAAAGCTCACCCAAATAAAAAATTGAGATCAAATAAATTTTGAAAATTTAGTTTCCATCGTATAGGCCGCGGTTCCCGCTTTCTATGTATCCATGCAGAGAATATATCTTTAAGGAATTTTTCATGACAACGTACCTAAGTTTTTTGTAACAGCTGCGAAAAGTATTATTTTCAAATTATTTTTTTGCAATGCAGTGTACATTTCAAATCACTTTGTATTATCACACCGAAATAATATTCAAACAGTCCGACCATAGGCACCAGAACTGGGGGCTGATGCCATTTGAGGCTTCCCCCCCCCCCCCAACTCCACTAACTCATGAATATACAATTCAATGCACCATTTCGCCTCCTGAGTACGGGTTTGAGTCCCTTATGAACGGAATGAATGACGATTTTTAGCCCCCCCCCCCCACCTCCTCAATGTTTCCTTCATGTCGGCACCTTTGACTGGCCAAAGATGCCGGAAGTGTTTGGAACTTGTGGGTTCTTGTCTTGATCTTGAAGTAGTTAATTTTGATTTCTGAATCATTTCTCTGGGTGATCCTACCCATTCCATAAAGTACCCTGGGCACCAACAGCATCTCTGTCACCACTGCAAATGTCAATCGATTTTTTTTTTTTCAACTCTAAAGTAACAACTCTCGAGTAAAGAGAATGAAATCAGACTTTTAATTGGCCCATTGTATGTAACTTCATGTACATGACACTCGAAATTAAAATTATAATATCAATTACATTTAAAAATTTAACTGCATATAAAAGTTTAATTATACTTGAAAATCCGGTTACAAAGATTTGAAATGTTAAATAATTGATTTTTGCTGTGATAAAATCTCAATATCATGTGGAAAAATTTCGGTTTGTATGATATTCCCCAAATTACAGTGAGCCTTTCTTTAACTGTAAATCTCTATCTGCCCCATGGGCTCGCGAGTTCCCCCCCCCCCTTCGAGAGTCACCAACATTTACCATTACAGTATCTCCATAAGAACCCAAAATATTTAGTTAATTAATAATTCAATTAAATTAATATTTAATTTTCACCGTATAAGCCGCACTTCCCGCTTTTGTTGGGATTTCTATTCCTCACAGCGAAGGGAGTTAGGCGCAGATCAAGGGTGGAAATGTACAGTGCTTATGAATGCCGATTCGATGAAGTTTTCATAATGCCCACAGTATGAGCACCGACAAAGGCAATGTAATCACCAATAAGAAAGATGACTATGGGTCTGTCGCATAGATATAAACTGAAGAGCCAAAAAAACTGGTACAGGCATGCGTATGCAAATGAAGAGATATGGAACCAATCAGAGTACGGCGCTGCGGTCGGCAACGCCTATGTAACACAAGTGTCCGGCATAGTTGTTAGATCGGTTACTGCTGCTACAATGATAGGTTATCGAGATATAAGTGAGTTTGAACATGGTGTTATAGTCGGCGCACGAGAGATGGGACATAGCATCTCCGAGGTAGCGATGAAATTTGGATTTTCACGTACGACCATTGCACGAGTGTACCGTGAATATCGGGAATCCGGTTAAAAATTAAATCTGCGACATCGTTGCGGCCGGAAAAAGATCATGTAAGAACGGGACCAACGACGACTGACGAGAATCATTAAACGTGACAGACGTGCAACCCTTCCGCAAATTGCTGCAGATTTCAATGCTGGGCCATCAACAAGTGTCAGCGTGCGAACCATTCAACGAAACATCATCGATATTGGCTTTCGGAGCCGAAGGCCCACTCGTGTACCCTTGATGACTGCACGACACAAAGCTTTACGCCTCGCCTGGGCCCGACAACACCGACATCGGACTGTTGAGGACTGGAAACACGTTGCCTGGTCTGACGAGTCTCGGCTTCAATTGCTTCGAGCTGATGGACGTGTACGGGTATGGAGACAACCTCATGAATCCATGGACCCTACATGTCAACAGGGGACTGTTCCAGCTGGTGGAGGCTCTGTGATGGTATGGGGCGTGTGCAGTTGGCGTGACATGGGACCCCTGATACGTCTAGATACGACTCTGACAGGTACGTAAGCATCCTGTCTGATCACCTGCTCCCATTCATGACCATTGTGCATTCCGACGGACTTGGACAATTTCAACAGAACAATGCGGCACCCCACACGTCCAGAATTGCTACAAAGTGGCTCCAGGAACACTTTTCTGACTTTAGACACTTCCGCTGGCCACCTAAATCCCCAGACATGAACATTATTGAACATATCTGGGATGCCTTGCAACGTGCTGTTCAGAAGAGATCTCCACCCCCTCTTACTCCTACGGATTTATGGACAGCCCTGCAGGATTCATGGTGTCAATTACCTCCAGCACTACTTCAGACATTAGTCGAGTCCATGCCACGTCGTGTTGCGGCACTTCTGCGTGCTCGCGGGGGCCCTACACGATATTAGGCAGGTGTACCAGTTTTTTTGGCTCTTCAGTGTATGTCTGTTCCTTATACAAATCTTGAGTTTTAGGCCGATCGTCGCCATATTTTGCATATATACCAAACAGGACCGGGATTGAACCGTAGGGTAGGCTACTTTAAAAGTTCGTCAGAGCTGGGCAAATGCCCGAAATGGGCGAAAAACTGTCGGGCAATAATGGTTTTGGGGCCTCAACAATTACTTTCGGAACGTTTACTTTGACAAGGACGACGTCACTCTCCGCTATCATACGAAGGTTTTAAAGGAATACGAAGGATAATACGAAGGATCTTCGCAACATCCAGTTGTTAAAACCTACGTTTACTTTGGTTACCGTGGTTCCCTAACAATGCGTTTCAGACGTGTATGTATGCCTTTACAATGGTTTGTCACACCTTTAATTCTGTTATTATAACAGTTTATTCCTTTATAACGGTTTGTCACTCTTTTCCAATCCTTCTAGTAATTGAAGAAAACCCGGGAAGCGCCAGATAGTTTTGCTTGCCGAGGGGTCATTCAAGTATTACATCAGCATCGATGGGGGGAGGGAAGGAAGGGGGTTTCGGATCTGCTGACTTTTGATGACAAACGGGGGAGGGGGGGGGGAGTTTGGATAATGCTTGCGTCATCAACCACCCTTTATGAAAATATGAAATATTCTTAATGGCATCTTATTCGGTGCTTCAAAAACGGTTAAAACTTCATCCGAATCCGCTCCGTGTGAAAGGGACCTAAGTGCTCTAAAACTGTGCCACATGTCACTCAAGTGATCTCTAAATGTGCCACGGATCGTTTAAGTGTTCTGTAACTATGCCGCGGGTTACTTGGGTGATCTTTGAATGTGAATGTGATCTTTGAGGCCTACTTTAGTGATCTGAAAATGTGCCGCGGGCCACTCAAATGCTCTGGAATTGTGCCACGCGTCATTTTAGCGATTTGTAAACGTGCCGCTTAGTTCATTTTAACAAAATTGGGTTTGGGGGCAATCCACATCAGATAACTTTTAGGGCCACATTTGGTCCGCGGGTCAAGGGTTTACCATGTATGGCTTATGGTCGCAATGAATTTCTTAAAGAGTAATTTTGAGTTATTGCCCTTAAAATAGCATTGAAATTAAAAGAAATTGATTATAATAACATATAAAGGTATTTTCTTTCGAAATTTTAATTTTTTTAAAATGTTTTTTCTTTTTCGTCTGGGCGGGGAGGCGCACGAGCTCCCTATGCCCCCCCCCCTCCCGCGTACGTTTCTGATCCCACTCATATGCGTTAGGAGGTAGGGGGCAGTGATGACGAAATTTGGCTGACAAGGGGTAGGAGGGGGTTAGAGTTTTGATGACTTTTGCTGACAAGGGGGGGGGGGTCAAAAATGGTTAAAAATTTGCTTACGTAATACTTGAACGGCCCCTTTGGGAAAGAGCGCAAACCATCCCAAGATGGTCTCTCTGGGCGGTCAGCGGTCATGCCTGTCTGTATATCAAGGCCATAGCTGGGAGCAGGGGGACTTGGTGGTCTATTCGTTCCCCCCCCCCCCCCGAAATGTGAGAAAGTGACCAAAAAAAAGGGGAAAAAGATGGCCGAATCTATTGCTCTATCACTTTGTCCCCCCCCCCACCTCCCCGAAATGAAAGTGGTTCCTCCCCCCGAACGAAATTTCTGGTTACGGGCCTGCTGTATATGCACCGTTTATCTGGTTCAAGCTGTTGGCTTCGCTTGTAAGAATCGCTTTTACGTTTATCAATTTTTTCGGAAAAAATCAGTTTTCACGCTGCTTCCGAGGGCCGCAACTAATGGGGAGCAGACGCGGGACGATAATTATCATTCATTTTTTTGTGTATTTTCCCACATTATAAACTTACTACGGGGGGCATGAAAAGTTTGGCCTGGAGGAGTACCAGAGATCCCAGCCTAGGAGCCATGCTGTAGGATATGGGATCCATGGTTTTTTTATGAATTCATAGAGTATTAAATATCCGGTAAAAAAATCTGACACAGCGGCCCTGCTTGTGGAGGGGGCCTGATGCACCAATATGCGTTAGAAACGTTTTCAGGGGACAGGGGTGACTCGAGAAGATATCCGTACTTGTGCGGAACCTATTTTTAGTGTCCCTGAAAACGTTTTTTTTTTGTCGACAAAGCGCTTCTCAGTTTTTTCAACTCGAATTTCGCACTCTTCTTAGAACAGTGCCCAAGTGCGGATCCAGACGGGGAGCGATCGCCCCTCCCAAGAGCCGAATAATATGCGAGAAATTTGTCTGTCCCGTGAAATACGGATGATCCAATGCCTGCCACATCGCCCTGGATCTGCCGGCCTTCACTCCATTCGAAGCTGAAGATTTCTGTCTCGGCTTCATTACCAGCTGAAGATACCTGCCTTCCTTTCCATTCGTAGATGAAGATCTCTGCCTAGGCTCCATTCGCCGCTGAAGATCTCTGGCTCGGCTTTATTCGTAGCTGAAGATGCTTGTACCTCCGCTTCATTCGGAGCTGAATATTTCTGCTTCCACTCATTTAGCAATTTAAGATGTGTGTCTCAGCTTCTTTCCTAGCTGAATATTTCTGCCTCTGCTCCATTCGCAGCAGCTGAAGATGCCTTTACTCAGGAACGGATCCGGGGGGGGGGGGGGTGATAGGTAAGAACCCAGCCGCGCAGGTCGCACGGCCAAAGAACCGTCCCTAGTTAATAACACCGATTATGGTTTCTTTTCTGAATTGTTCACAACTTCGGGGTGCCAAAATGCTTGCTTGACACAGCTGACCAAACCCTTAGTTGTGGCCCCGGGTCTACGATGGTCTTAAGGTGGCCTTGATGTACAAATGGGTAGGGGCAGAAAAAAGAAAGGAATTTATGACCGTGCGGAATCCATTTTTGGTGCCCCCGATGACATTTCTCAGCTCAACAAATTTTTTTTACCTTCCAACTCAGATTTGGCACCTTTTCCTAGAGGGGTGCCCATGTGGCTGCACAGGTCACACGGCCTCTGTGGGGACCGAAAGGCTTCAGCCTAGTTTCTTATAATTTTTGTTTTTTTTCATACTATAAATTCTTTATCGAGGGACGAGTGAAAAATCTGGCCTCTAAGGCCGCAACAAAGTTCCCAGCCTAGCGATCCTGCTGTAGGACGTGGGTGCGATAAATGCATCCAGTCTTCCCGCTAGGCCAGTGGCCAGTATGTCCTATAGATATTGTATATAGGAAGTAATGAATCCCATATATACTGGGTGACTCGAAACGTTACGCCGTCCGCCAATCATGGCCCCCACATCCTGGAGCAGGGCCCCTAGGCTGGGATCTTTTGCGGGCCCCCCGACAAGGCTCTCACAGGGGTTCCTTTATGGTGAATTTATAGCGTGAAAAAGCAAAAAAATTGTGAAAATTGCCCGGGCCCCTGGGCTGGAGCCCAGTGCCGTCTTAAGGCATGGGCCGGCACGGCCCGGGGGCCTCAAGCGAAGAGGGGCCTCAGAAAAATCAGATCTGGTTGAAATTTTCGAGAAGTTGTTTGGTAGGGCCTCAGAAAAATCAATTGGCCCGGGGGCCCAAGATACTCTTAAGACGGCCCTGCTGGAGCCTTGTCAACCCACCCCTTGTGGGAGGCCACGCCGCCAATAGCAGTTCTTTTTTTTTCGCCTTTTAGCATTTGCAGCGAATTCACAATGCCATTACGAATTTTAAGGGAACTAAAATTAATTTAATACTCTCTAGAATACTTTAAGATATTGGTTTGTAAAAATGTTGTTGGTACTTTCAAAATCAGAAGTGCCTTACGTGGTGATGACGAAGCTCAGGTATAAAAAACTAAACTAAAAAAATTCAGCTTTGCTCCTTATAAGCAAAGCTTATGAGCTGACCTGAAAGATCGAACTTCTCATCAGCACTGAGCTACAAGTAAAGTTTACTTATAGTTTACTATATTATAGTATTACTATATAGTTTATATAAGTTTACTTATAGCTCAGTGCTCATCAGTAATGTTTGGAAGACCCAAGGAGACATCCAAAACAAAGCAGACAACAGGTAAGACCGTAAAAAAAGAATTTTTCCACACGCACCAGTTACTTATAGCTCAGTGCTTTATAGTAATGTGCTGCCATCTAACCTCAAATTTAAAAGTGTCTCATGTGGTGATAATGAATAAAAAACTATATTCTTTATTCCGCTCAGTTCCTTATAAACAAAGCTCATAAACTGAACTGAAAATTCAAACTGAAAGTTCGGTTATTTTATTTGAGCATAAGGAGACGTCCAAAACGAAGAACCTCTTAATGAGCAGACGACAGACGGTTTGTTCGGTTCCCTACAAGCTAAGCTCACAAACAGAACTGGAAGTTTAAACTGCCAGTTCAGTCAATTTTTCAGGATATAAGGAGACGCCCAAAACAAGTAACCTGGAGAGAAGCAGACGACAGAGATTATATTACTGGAGGGAGCATCCAGCCACCGCGACTGCAGCGACATCAAATGCAAAGAAATTACGTGACTCCGTGAAAACAAACTTCCCGCCTGGCGATTTGTCCATAGAAATGTACAGTTCGGTCTATAAATATTGGGTTTTAAAAGATTAAAAAAAAGATAGAGAAAACTCATCCATATATATATATATATAAAGGTGAAAAAATATTAAATTATTTATTTCATTAATACTGGAATCATTTCATTCATTAATGTGGAATCATTTATTTCATGAATTTTTGAATTTACCTTCATCAATTCTGGATTTTGTTCCATTAATTCTGAAATTTTCCTTCATTATTTCTTGAATTTTATTTTATTAATTCTGGAATTATTTCCTTTATTAATTATTATTTCTTCCGGAATAATTGCTTTCATCAATTCTGGATTTGTTTCTTTCATTGATTCTGAAATTATATCTCATTGATTCTGAAATTATATCTCATTGATTCTGAAATTATATCTCATTGATTCTGAAATTATATCTCATTGATTCTGAAATTATATCTCATTGATTCTGAAATTATATCTCATTGATTCTAAAATTATATCTCATTAATTCTGGAATTGTCTCTCTCATTAATTTTGGAATTATCTCTTTTTCATCAATTTTGGAATTATCTCTTTCCTTCATTTTCTGGATTTATCTTTCATTAATTTTATTATCTCTATCATTAATTTTATTATCTCTCTCATTAATTTTATTATCTCTTTCATTAATTTTGGAATTATTACTTTTATCAATGCTGAAATTATCTCTTTCATTAATTCTGGAATTATCTTATCGCTTCTGAAATTATTTCCTTCATTTATTGCTTTAAATTCCCGTGGATGCCATATATGAAAATAACGGGCATTGTGTTTGTTTTCACCGAGTCACGTGATGTTCCGACGAAAGATGTTGGGGGGAACACCGTTCTCAGCCACTGAGCTATAAGTAAACTTTACTTATAGCTCAGTGTTCTCAGCACTGCCAAGGCAATACCTTCTAAAGCAGAAAAGCTAGAAGGTGTTGGCTAAGGCGACTTGATAAGGATAATAAGGACCCTTATTCTAATGGCTGTAAGCACTGCCAAGGCGGAGACCGCTGACGTTAATGCTCTCTCCAGTAATATGAGCTCGATGGTGACTTGATTTATATACTGTTGGTGCTGCCACGAAATCTCGAAATTTCAGGAGACTCATGCGATGATGAAGAGAGAGAATTTTGTTATTTTTTAGCATAAAACTTTTTAATGAGACGAAAATTTCGGTATCAAAATTCATACATTTGTAATAATCGATTTTTTTTTATGTAGAAAAAATAATTACTTCTTTTCACAAAATAATTCGGACAATATGGATGATCAAACATGAAAATACCAGATTCAAAACTGAAAAAAGGAGGACGCCTTGTGCGAACCTTAGGTAGGCAGTGCCGTCTTAACGCATGCCTCACCCACCCCGGGCTGTGCCCGAAGGTCCTCAAGAGAAGAGGTGCCTCAGAAAAACGAGACGTAGTTCAATTTTTCGAGAATTTTTCAGGTAGGGCCTCCAAAAAATCCCTTGGCTCGGGGGCCCATGATGCTATTAAGACGATTCTGCCTGTCAGCCCCACCCTTGGGCGGGGGGGGGGGGTCATGGAATCCCAGTGCTTGATTCCTTTACTTCTATTAATTTACATTAATTAAACAAAAACAGCAATAAAAAGTTCGAAAAATGATCAAAGTTATCGAATTGCAACGTATATTTGATAAAGAGATGACGATGAAACGCTTTAAAAGTATGGCAAAAATTTATGTCTGTTCAATATGGTTCGAGCCCCGATGAAGTGTCAGCAGGTAGACCATGATAATTATTATTAATAGTTTATGAGTTTTGTGAAATTAATTTAAATGCCATTCCCTCTCAATGGATCGTGTTTGATTACGATCCAGACCATTAACGGGTTCCTGAAATAATGAAAAAAAAAATGAGTGTAGAATGCGTTATGTGAAAAAAATTTCCCCTTCATGATTTACTTTCGTAACTCGAAAAGTTCGTAAGTCGGAGAGCAACTACATAAAAAAATTTCAGAGGGAGCCACAAGAATTTTTTTGCATTGGGCCGCGAAATTCTTCTAAGCCCGGGCCTGTCTGAGATTTTTGAATTTAAATATCTCGGGGAATAATGCAGTTAAAAACATGTAATTTGTTTGTTGGGCTCAGAAGAGGAAGAGCAACAAATGTCTAATTGGAAGTTAGAGGAGGGAGGGGGGGGGGGATCGCATAAAAATTTACATTTCTTATTTCGTGTACACTGTATTTTCATCACAAAAGGGGGCGCAAATTTCACTATTCAACCTATCCTTCAGCATTACGAGGGGGTGCCTAAATGAGTGGTTGCCCCGGCTAACTAAGTATACAGTTGCGGCCCTGCCAGTAGGTATCTTATTTATGACGAATCATCGTTATATTTGGTATTTTTTCTTTTAGGTACATTCTCAAGTTCGTAATTTACACCTGGTAGCATTTCTTTTACTTCTACAGATCAAACTACAGAGTTGATCTACTAAAGACCCACAAAAATCATGTCCTTATTCTGTAGAACTTGGTTTACAGCATGGGCCCATCTGGGCACTTCGGGCACCGGGGTGTCAAGTGACAATTAGATCTGGTTCCGATTTTCAAGAATAAATATGCAAATAGGTCTGTAGGAATTTTTAGCTAGGCAATAGTGCCTCTCTCAGAAAAATCACTTTGTATGTGGGCGTATGATAATGTTAAGACAGCCCTGGGCGTACTTTATGAAAATTGTGAAAAGCTAATCAAACCTCAGCAAAATAATGTGGTCTAGTTTGCAACATTATTAGTTTCTCATCTTTTGTGCCATCCTTGTTATGATGATCTTCAACTATACAATCAAGTGTTTTTAAAATTTTAGGATCTTCTATCGGATGATCGATATTGAAAAAAAAATCGTACATTCAAAAGAAATACCATTTGATAGCTTTTTGTGGTGCCCATTTTGTACTGATGGTCTAAGCACGTGTGCTTATTTTGCTTAATGGTTAATCCGGCCATGTTCTTACCTAGTGATTACGTCATGGAATAAAACATCTGACCAAATTTCATGACTATAGATTCAGCGGTTTCGGCTTTTCGTGATGTCTCTGTGCAACCTTTGAACGAACTTATGACCCCCCCCCCCTCCCCCCTGGGATCGAATGCCAAAGAACCCCTTCTGAGTTAGTCTTTCCGTCACAAAATAAAACATCTGCCCAAATTTCATGAATTAGTGGTATCGGCTCGGCATGATTTCTATGTTACATTTGAACCCCCTCCCCCCTTTTGGGATCGAATTTCGAAAAAAAACCTTCTTATTTATTCTTTACGTCACGAAACAAAAAACTGACCAAGTTTCATGAATAGCTTCAGTGGTATTGACGCGGCATGATTTATCTATGTAAACCTTTGGAGCCACCTTTAAACTATTTCTACTCTTAGGGGTTTAGAATTCCGAAAAACCTCTTCTTAGCCGGTATTTACGTTATGAGATAAAACTTCTGACCAAATTTCATGAATAGCTTCAGCGGTTTTCGCTTGGCATAATTTCTGTATGTTACATTTGAACCCCCCCCCCCTCCCACCGTTACCTCCGTAGAGGGTTGAATTTCGAAAAACCCCTTCTTTGTTTGTGTTTAAGTCATGAAACGAAACTTTGACCAAATTTCATGAATATTTAGCGGTTTTGGCTCGGCATGATTTGTCTATGTTACATTTGAACCCCCTTTTGACCCCTTTAGGTGTCGTATTTGAAAAAAAAAACCTTCTTAGTTTGTCTTTACGTCATAAAGCAAAACTTTACAAAATATCAAATACCAAATTTGATAGTTACAGCTTCAGCGTTGTCGGCTAGGCGATGATGAATCAGTCAGTATGTTATTTTATATAGTACAGCAGTAAAACCCCTCTTAACGGACACCCCTCAGATGCGGTCACTCCTCTTTTACGACCAAATAATAATTTTCCCGTGCATAATAAAAGTATGCTTTCCAAAACTCTCATTAATGGTCACCCCTCTTTTAGGGACGATTTTTTTTGTCCCACCGGTGTCCGCAAAAGAGAGGTTTAACTGTATGTAGATTGCGATGAATTTGTAAGGCGACTGATGCCGCGATGAATGAACCTAGACTTGATGTCAAGAATGGATCATGATACGAACATCAAAACCAGGCACGGTAGCCCAGGTCGATAAGATACTCGCCTTAAGCCGGGTTTTCCTAGAAGCAGGTTTCCTGTGCCGCGCGCAACGTGATTCGCCCAGCGCGACACGCCGTCCACTCACCAGTAAGAAAAGCAAAGCAGCATGACTGTTTTCCTACAGAGCACAATGCATCTCACGACAGCGCTTTACGTCGGGCGTGATTGGCCGACTGCTTCTGGAGGAGTCAAACGCGTCGTGCGCCGCGGTTTTGCCAATATTCTCTTCACTCTTGTGTGTTTTATTTCCCTTCCCTTCAAACCGGAGCATACAGACGACAGAGTAGCTGATGCCCAAACCATATACTTTATATAGCCGCCCTGATCTGATGCGCCTCGCTAGGAAAACACAAACGCGTAGCGTGATTATGTAACTCGTTTCTGTCGGCGCGAAATAGTCTGATTCGGTTCACGCTGCGCAACAAACCTATTCCTAGGAAAACCCGGCTTCAAGTACCAAAAGGACGTTTAGAGGTGTCGCGAGTTCAATACCCGGGTCGTCCCTTCCCTGATACAGGGGTCGTCAGAAACTTCCCTGATACAGGAGTTCAAAAGAAATGGCGACATGGCCACAGAAAAAGATTGCTTGGCAGGAGTCCCATATCAACCGGTTAGCGCACCAACCTCTCGGTGAGTATAAAAAAACAGGCTGTCGTTCGGAATCAGCAATAAATTGTAGGTCCGGTCTAATTAGCCCGTGTGTGCAGAAGATGACCGTAGTGCGACAAAAACGAGTTTCGGAAGCAAAATGTCGATAAGGAAGAGTACAAGGGATGCACATGAAATAGCGCTAACCGATTTGAAGTAGCGCTAATTGATTTTAACCAGTAGACTAGTAGCCGCTGTTACTGTTACGCTAACACCTTCCGTACTGAACTTGAAATGCAAGCCCAACACCTCTAACAATCAAAACGAAAATGCCCGTCCAGGAGCGCAAACAAGAAATGAGTGGTTGTTGGACAAGATAGAGTGGTTGTTTAGGCCCCGAACAAGAAAGAAAGTTTCTGTTCATGACCACAAACAACAAAACTGGCCATCGAGGCCCCTAAATAATATAGTAACGATCCACGCCTTCCAAATTAGAATGTGGCGTTCCGAAACCGCAGGCTAACAAGAATCCCTATGTTGTTGCAAATTATTGGTTACCGTGGGGCTTCACTTCTTCAAACGAATACTTAAATTCATTTCGAGAATCCTTCTCCCCCCCCCCCCCCTTCCCTCCCACAAAATGAAGATGTCTGAAATATCTTCTCGGCAACTAAGAAGGGGGATGGTGGAGGAGAGACACAGTTAGAATGGATCATGATAAGAAGTTCAAAACTAGTTATGGGGGCCGAATTTCATTAAAGAGGGAGTGTCAAGAAAGCACATGAAATTGCGCCAAGCGATTTGTAGATGTGGTAGAATAAACTAGTGTCCGCTGTTGGACTTGCGATAACTATGCGTACTGAAGTGCAAGCCCAACGCTTCCGAGATTCAGATTGACCGTGAGAGTCCATGCCCACAAACAAAACGAGACGTAGTCCAGGACCGTGAACAAGAACGAAATTAACCGCTCATGCCTGAGGAAATGCCGTTCATGTCCGTAAATAGGGATGAAAATGGCTGTCCAGACCTTTCCAACTGGCAAACGGTATTCGTAAACAAAAAGCTGGAATCCGTCTGTTCTGGGAAATAATTAGTTACCGTGGGGTTTCATTTCTTATAATTCAAAACTAATATGCCTTACTTTTTTTTGGGGGGGGGGGTGGAGGAGAGACAAAGAATCAGAATTGATAATGATATGAACTTCGTAACTAGTTAAACAAGTAGCAAACAACGAAACTAGCCGTCGAGGCCAGCAAACAAAGTGACTGTCCGGACCCTTCAAACTAGAATGCGGCGTACCAAAAGCTAACCAGAATTCTGATGTTACAAATTATTGGTTACCGTGGGGCTTCATTTCTTAAAATTCAAACCAATATTACTTGGGTTAGTTTGGAGAGACCCCCCACCTTCACGAAATGACTAATCTGGTTTTCTCGGCAACTAAGAAGGGGGTGGGGGAATGGTGGAGGAGAGATATAATTAGAATGGATCTTGATAAGAAGTTCGAAACTTGTTATAGGGCAAAATGTAGAGAGTGCCAGGAAAGCACAGGAAAGCACATGAAACTGCGCTAAGCAATTTTTAGATGTGGCAGAGTAAACAAGTGGACGCTATCAGACTTGCGGTAACTATGTTCATACTGATGTGCAAGCCCAAGACTTCCGAGATTCAGAACGAACGTGGATGTCCAGGTCCGCAAACCAGAGTGAAAGTGGCCGTCCATGCTACAAACAACACAACAAGACTGGTCATTCAGGACCGCAAACAAGAATGAAATTAACCGCCCAGGCCCTAGGAAACAGCCGTTCAGGTCCGCAAATAAGGACGAAAATGGCTGTTGAGACTCTTCAAACATGCATCCGCAAATAAGCTAAAATTATTTTGATGTCGCAAATCATTGATTACCGTTGGGCTTCGTTTCTTTGAATTCAAACGAATAGGGCTACTTAAATTTGGATTAGCCCCCAACTCCAGAAAATAATTGATCTCGTCTTCTCGGCAACTAAGAAGGGGGATGGTGGAGGAGAGACAGAATTAGAATGGATCATGATAAGAACTTCGAAACTATTTATGTAGGCAGAATGTCATTAAAGAGGAGTGTCAAGAAAGTACAAGAAATTGCGCTAAGCGATTTGTAGATGTCATGGCAGAATAAACAAGTGTCTGCTATTGGACTTGCGGTAACTATGCGTACTGAAGTGCAAGCCCAACACTTCCGAGATTCAGAACGAACGTAGCAGTGAAGGCACGCATGAAAGTAACCGTCCACAAATGCATGCGTCGTAATGCGAATGACTGGAAGCCCTCTGCTGTTGCGGTAAATAATTGGTTACCGTGGGGCTTCGTTAATTAGAACGAATATGCCTTATTTTTGTTTCTCGGCAACTTCATAGGGAGACAACTAAGAAGGGGGATGGCGGAGGAGAGACAGAGACTTAGAATGGATCATGATACGAACTTCGGAGCTAGTAACGGGGGCAGGATGTCACTGAAGAGGAGTGCAAGAAAACTCGTGCAATTGCGATAAGCGATTTGTTAATGGCAGTAAACCATTGCAGGATCCATTGTTAAATTTGCGCCAATAAATATGCGTACCGAACTTTAAATGCAAACGCAGCATTTCTGAGAAACAGAAGTGCCAGAGAACGAAAGGAGCCGCTAACAAGAATCAAGTGGTTATCCGGGCCATTAAAATTAGCATGAGGTGAAAAGCTAGCATAGCATAGCATTGTGATTTAAATTATTGGTTGCCGTGGGGCTTCGTTAATTGAAAATGTAAATTCGTTTCATTTCAAGAAGCCGCACGTGAATCGGAAAGACATTTTTAGCAACTTATATACATAATGCATATCTCCTCTGCTTGACCATGCCGTCAAGGTTTTAAGAGAACATTTAATTTATATTTTTAATTACGAAGCCCCACGGGAATCAGGATAAATAATAGCCCACTGTTGCTAAATACTATTTTGGTTCCTGTGGGGTTTCGTATCTTCGAGTTTTAAGATGTGTTTGTAAAAATAAAAGGTAATGTTGGTCGTATCAGTTTACTTAAACAATGAATGTCACGATTATTGCGAATCTATCACAAGATAGAAATCCTTAATGATTACTTGCAGTATACATACTGTTCCGCATAATGTCTCCCATAAGCACTCGAAATGGCAAACCCCGAAGCAATTCCAAGGACAGCACAAATTTACAAATTTATTTTACAGACTAGCTATATATACGTATCACATGCAGCGATTCGAAACACGACCTTTAAATAGACCGCGACCTAATGAGTGAAAAATCGAGATTTTTCTGCAAGGATTGTCTGGAATATTTTCTCTCATCAATTTTACGATTTTTTCTCCCGTTAATTCTGAATTTCCGATTCTGGGATTTTTTTTTTCACTAATATTGAATTTCCAATGAGTGAGTAGATATTTTACAGCATTCCCGTATATTCTGTGATTATTCATGATGCCCAATTCTCTCCCACAAAATATATAAAATCGGAGGGCTAAGGATTCTCGAAACTATTTTTACACCGGACCCCGCGTCTGATAAAAGCGGCTCTCTTTCCGAGTACCCGCATGTATCGTACACATCTCAAGGAATACTGAAGTCCCGTATGCATGACTGAAGATACACGAACATCTTCCATATCTCCAAGCTTAAACGATAGGGAACCCATGTTTATATAACAGACCAGAAAACCTAATAGACCTTCTATCAAGAAATATTCACGAAAGAATTCCCTCGAATTAGCCTTTCAGCCTTACGACGTCCATTATTAAAAAAAGGTCTAAACGCATTACACACACTGAAAACAACATAGGTAGTAAGTAATTATTAGTAACTTAACAAGCCATAAAAAACAGCTCCCGATCAATTACTGGAAACAATTTGAATGTCTTCGAGCACGTGCCTATCTCTCTCCGACCATAATAAATTGCTCGAGACTTCTTCTCTAGCATAACCACGTTCTCGTCAAAACCTCAACATTTCGATCAAAGAACGGCTGAGTTCCCTCACGCCATTCTCCCCCTTCATACCCCCTGGGGGTAAAAATACGAGAGGTTATGGATAGGTTTTTAATAGCAGTCACGCAGAGCAAAATTATTTGTGACAGCAACAGGTTTCGTGACGTGCAGACACCACGGGTATGATCCAGATGACCGAAGAAACCCCCCCCCCCCCCTCCCTCATCATATCCAGCAGAACGTAACGAACAATAAAAGAGAAATTAGAGATTCTGATCATGTCTTGTATGTCATAAAAGGGTTCATGATATCAAAAGGGTTAGGGTTCCTGTCCTGTTGATAGCGGGGTTGACAGGCTGATCTTGATGATTACACTCTCTGTCGGATATATTCCCATTCCCTATCAGTGATGATTGCTCAGGACATGAATATCTGCAGGCTTCTTCAAAGGCTCGAAATAGGAAGAGAAGACGAAAGGAACTGGTAACCATGTGGTGCTGTTCTTGAACCGGTTCCTCCTGTGCGATTTGGTGTGACCGACGTTCTCATGAACTGCGAGTCTTGAACAAAGCACACACTCTTCTTTATCTGTCTTCTTCTTTTTTTTATTTAGCACGTGGAATAAAAAGAAGAAAATCTAGAATCAAATTCTTTGGTTCCCTAATGAAAAGAGAAGCCTGTTCTTGCTTCTTTTTTTTTAGATCCGGTTGTAAGTTCAAAGGGCGAAAAACTCCTTACTGTAATATATAGTATCCATATTGTTATTATTATTCCACCCGGAAATGATGTGTATAAGGACGGTTATGTTACTGTGTACAACCTTAACTTGTAGGGATCTCTCATAAAAGTTCTTGGATATCGACAATTGAAACCACGACAGATTTCTACGGAATTTTTTATAGCATCATTTTTAATATAATCACAAAACTTCTTCTACTACTACTTTTAACCGTATATGCACCTCCTACACATTCCTCCGAAGAATTTCTACGAATTGGTACAATGTCGGAATGCGTGTTGTGAGCGAATTTATGACCCTTATCAAGGCCGCAACTAGATACTTCGTCATTTTTTTCATTTCATACCGCCCAGGCTCTATCAACCATTGAAAACTCATGCCTCTACCGGGAGTCGAACCCGGGTCGCTCGTTTGCCGGACGAGTGCTCTCACTACTAAGCTACAGAGGAGATAGATACTTTGTCAACAGGGGCAAGCATGCATTTCGGCATCCCCCGTGTAATGTATGAGGAGCAGTTAAAGGGTGAATTCGGTGCCTTCTCCAACCCAGGCCCGGGCTGCGGTCCTGATGTATTTATGTGGTCAGAGCTTGAAAAGAGATGGTATTTTTTTTTCCGGCCTGATTCAATTTCTCAGTATATTGTCAGAACTTGTTTGGTGTTCTTGCTGGTGATGTCATCTGTCTCCCATATTTTGAAGTAAAGATGGAAATGCTTGAATTTTCATGTTTCGTCATTTTCGTGTTGTAGATCTGCCTGCTCTTTGCGGAGAGACTTTTTCAAATGTCCACCGGCTCGCATTCGCGCCTCGAAGCTGGAAAACCGCAGAAAACCAGCTTTAACCGACTACCACTGAATGAATGAATGAATGAACGCCAGAACTTTGCCACTGGACTTATCCCGTTGCCGAGATCTCTTCCAGCCCAGCTTCGTGGCAGAGTCTGGAACACTTTATTTAGTGTCAAAAAAAAACAAAAAAAACATACAAACTTCTTTACAACATATTTTCCCCGGACAATTGGGTACTGTCGCGATTAACAAATAATTGTGGTGATTACAGACGAGATGGGATTAGGAGTTGGAGAAGTTTCGGGGTTTAGTTAAGATGAATGTACACATATTAGGATGGAGGTATGTTTTGAAAGCAATTGAGCGCCCCCCCCCCATGCCATCTCATCTGTTATCTTACACTTGCCATATTATATACACGGGATACATAAAGAAAAAGAAATGAGAATCTTATTGTGGTGTGGATCTTAATCTAGTGGTCAGAGCACTCGTCCGGCAACCGACTACCACTGTGCCGTATAACGGGGTTCGGACCTGGAGCCTCAGGACGTCCCCAACCTACTACTTTGTGTTCAAGAGTACTATTCTCACAATTTGGAACCGAACAGCTCTTGCATATACAGTACTGTATGAATTTCGAAACCTTGAAACGTGTATTTTTTTTAACAGCATGTGTGATTGTGTGTCCTATGAACCTGAATTACCACTACTAAACCACACATGCATCTCGTCCATATTATTTTGCGGAACTTCTAATGAATCGGTACATGTTGTTGAATGTGCGTGCGTGTTGCAACCTAACATGAAAAGTTTGCTTCTGCGTAATGCTTGTTATGTATAGTGCCGTCATCTGCCATAAATTTTTCTAACTATGAGTGAGATGTAGGATTGAATAATTGTATCGTTGTAGACCTGTTGCTCTCTGAACCTGAACTACCACCACACACACACACCTATCGATTTAAAAGTAAATTTATAATATAGAAACTATGAGTAAAGGAAAAAGTTCTACTAGGGAAATCATTATGAGGAAAAATTGTGCAACAATAGTTATTATTTAAAATAGTTATTCTATCAGGACGTATCAATAAAAAATACGAAATTCAAAATAAAGTAGGCTTTTAGACTTTTTAAATTAGTCGCAGAATTTATCCCGTGTTCAGAATTTTATTTTGATTCATTAAAAATTAAATCACTAGAAAAAATGCTTCATCACTTAAGCGTTGTCTAGAGCATAGTTTCCCAACCTTTTGTGTCCCATCGCCCCCTTCTTCAGAAATTTTTTTCTCCCAGCGCCCCCAACGGAATCTAACCCATAGAATCCTATGCTATACCCGTAGCTTCTACCGCCCCCTTGCAACATTTCATCGCCCCCAAGGGGGCGTTAACGCCCACGTTGGGAATCACTGGTCTGGGGCCGTTCAAGTATTACGTCATCATCGATGGGGTGGGGGGGGGTTTGGATTATGCTTACGTCATCAACCACCCTTTATGAAAATATTAGGATTCAGAGGGGCAGCTGATGACGAAATTTTGCTGACAGGGGGGGGGGGTCAGCGTTTTGCTGACTTTTGCTGAAAGGGGGGGGTGTCAAAAATTGCTAAAAATTTGCTTACGTAATACTTGAACGGCCCCTCTAGAGCGTGACTCAGACAATGTGGCCGTGTCAGCAATAAAACGATGCATATCCATACTCCTATTCATAACAAGAATCCTGTAAAAGAATCAAATTTCATGACAGATCAATCTGACAGATCACATGATTGGAAAACGATGATCATTCAAAACGAATATACGAGATATTATTTAAAAAAAAAAAAATGAAGCTGGTCGTTCATTTTGACAATGAACTTATTCGCATGACCTTCGATGTAGCTAGCTGACCAGCAAAAAATAGCAACAAAAACATCATTGCCGTCACTTCATCTTATATAATGGGAAACAGACAAATCGAACCATAATATGAGATCGATATCACTGCTAAAAGACTGAAAAAATTACAGGCCTAAAACGAAAAATATAGCGTAGACATAACACAAGGGTGACTTTTTTTACGGCAATGACCCAGTCGGGGCGAGCTGGTGCATTGACCCATGAAACGTCGTTGGTGCTTCTGGTCCACCTCGTGATGCCCGTCACCGGGTTTTTCTTTTCGTTCCGTTCAACTTGGTCTGGTTTCGGTATCTTCCCGTTGTTTTTTTTTGTTATATTTATATAACTATTATTATTGTATAAATTTTTCTCTCCTTCGTCTCGGAGATTTGCTGTTTTATTTTAACAAGTTCAGGAACAGGTCTTTTCTTATCTGGCCTATTACGTTTCCAGGTATAACTTGCCTTCCGGTCGAGCGATTTGTTTCGGATCTGTCTTGGTGTCTGGCTCAGTCGGTGCTGTATCGTTTGTTGGACACTGCAAGAGGAGCCCATAGGTTGGTAAGATTATGTTGATATATATATATATATATTTTAAATTAAAGAACAATTTTTGACTTTGAACTTCACTGGACGCAAATAACAGTTGGATAATCATTAAAAGACGTGAGAATAATTTAGTCCCTTCTACATAGAATACGAATGTATCCCGTGATCTTATTTCAAATTTAAGGGGGTTGGTGCACGCAAATTTTCCAAAAAACGCATTTTCCAATTTTTCACTTTTTAAATACTATGAAGTTTTCTGCGTCTAACTGTGGTCAAGTTTTTGTTCTACCTATAATATAAATATTTTTAAAATATTTTAAAATAAACTGCTGGCACGCATTACACATGCTAATTTTTTTCACTAAAATGCTTTTTTTTCTCAAAACTAAGTTTAATGTTTAGATAAGGAACATTTTTACGAACAGCAGTCATTCAAAAATGTCTTGAAACTTTGTGTGTCTCTCAACACTGTGGTGTCATATACTTTAACGCGAGCTTTTAGGATTTTAATTGATAGTTATGTTTTTTTATTGAATTTTAAATTTAACAACATGCAACTTTTTCAAAAATCACCAAAATTTACCCATATTTTGCGCCATAAAATTTTTTTAAACAATTTCAATAAAAAATCCTCATGTTAAAGTATGTAGCACCATATGTTGAGAGACGCGCAAAGTTTCAAGACATTTGAGTGAGTGGTGTTCGAAAAAATGTTCCTTATCTGACAAAAAATTTAGTTTTGAGGAAAAAAAGCATTTGGGTAAAAAACATTAGCACGTGTAATGTGCCTACCAGCAGTTTATACTAAAATACTTCAAAAATACTTTTAGTACAAGTAGAACAAAAACTTTAATACAGTTATATACGTAGAAATTTTTATCGTATTTAAAAATTGAGAAATTGGAAAATGTGTTTTTTGGAAAATTTGCGTGCACCAACCCCCCCCCCCCCACCCCCCTAAAGGAAGTAAATACCGTTAGTAACAGTGTCGTGAACGCCATTTTCTTTTCCCATCAACATATTTAAACTTCTTATCATAAATAAAAGCTCATACACACACAACTAAAAAACACTGAAACATCAACGTTGTGTCTCATATAAACTTTTAATGGTTCACTCGGCATTCAGACATACTTAAAAATTAAAAGCATTATAAACGTGTATAATCAATTACTTAGCATTGTAAAAATATATTTAAGATCATTAATCAAACATAGCTCAAAAAACATTTTTAATTGATATTTAATTGCGATTTGAGTCATATTTCAATTCAACCCATTGATTTAATTAATAAATATTTCACAAAAATAAGGGCCCTTTCACACGGAGCGGATGCGGGTCCGGAAGAAGTTTTAACAATTTGGAATATACTGCGCCTTTCAGACGAGCCGAAAAATCTCCGCACCTAGGAAATGTTCATGCGGGTCCGGACGTCGTCCGCATGTGTCAAAACCTAAGGCCCCTTTCACACGGAGCGGATGCGGACGTGGGTCCGCATACCCTTTCAAACGAGCACTGAAGATGCGGACGAATCGCCCGCATCTTTAGTTCGAAATTCGTGAATAAAAACTGTTTTTTCGCAATTTTGTAATTATTTTTCTCCTTCACCCCTGATTCAGTGCCCATAGGCAGCCTAGGGGCATTCTTTGGTGGTTTTTATCATTGAGCCTAAAGATGCCTCCATTCCGATCCTCACAAGTAGTCGATGGGAGAAAATATCTTAAAATATTTTCAAAAAATTTTGAAAAAAAATCTGTCTTTTCGGAAAAATATGAAAGAAAATTCCAAAAACATCCAATGCTCGAAAAATCCAATCCAAAAACATCCAAAACATTCGATGTTCCAAAAAAAAAAAAAAAAATTCAGCAAATATCAAAGAATTTGCAAGTATAAAAAAAAGGAGGGGTTGGGACTTTCAAAATGTCTGTGCTTAGAAATATTCGCATCACAATTCTGTCTTAGGCCGGGATTACACTATAAAAGTTTTGTAAAAGCTCTTTGATAAAACGTGAAAAATTCAACCATTAAAATCACCGGTTGCATTTGCTTGAATGCAACCGATGCGCCTATTGGTTGAATTTTTCAACTTTTATAAAAGATCTTTTACAAAACCTTATAGTATAATCCCGGCCTCAAGTATGGATTACACTATAAAAATTTTATAATAATTCTTTTAAAAAAGCAACTAATAAATTTATCGGTTGCACTTGCAATTTATTAGTTGCTTTTTTCAAGTTTTATAAAACAACTTTCATAAACCTTTTAGAGTGAAATCCCATCCTTAGATTAGTCACTTCTGAAATATAAAATTTCATTTTTTTAAGTTTACAGACTAAATATTGAGTAAAATATACTTGTAGGTATCGAGGGAACCACCAAAAATATTCAAGCGCTAGGGTCTTCAAACGTCTTAATCCGGCCCTGAGTGAACACCGTACGTAGATAACGTTGTTTAATAAAAGTATTTTTTTTAAAGTTTAAAAAAATTAACAGATTAAAAATTTAAAAAAATAACAAATATTTAAAATAACATTTCAGATATTTTTAAATAATTTTAAAATTTAAAAAGAAAAAAATTAAATTTTTTAAATTAAATTTAAAAGTTATTAAAGTATTTAGTCAATTAAATATTCGTAATGAACAGAACGGCTTATAGTTTTGGTCCCGTCAGTGGCCGTTGTTGGCAGGTTTTATTGTATAAAATTGTGAAATATGGACAAAAGGCAGTTAAAGTTGCTATATCTCAATCTCAGAAGGAAACGAAGGGATACACGTATGTAGGTACATTATATTAATGAGCAGGGACCATCATATGGTGTTTTTAAGGGTATTTATGGCAAATAATTAAAAAAAATTCCGTGAAAAATCACCTTCAAAAAGTAGCCAAAGATGCGGACGAATTCGCTCCGCATCCGCATCGTCTGAATAGCTCCGAATAAACCTATTGTCAAAACTTCTATGTGCGGATGCGGAGCCCGCACTTAGGTTTTGACACATGAGGACGACGTCCGGACCCGCATGAACATTTCCTAGGTGCGGAGATTTTTCGGCTCGTCTGAAAGGCGCAGTATATTCCAATTGTTAAAACTTCTTCCGGACCCGCATCCGCATCCGCTCCGTGTGAAAGGGCCGTAAGTGCGGGCTCCGCATCCGCACATAGAAGTTTTGACAATAGGTTTATTCGGGGCTATTCAGACGATGCGGATGCGGAGCGAATTCGTCCGCATCATTGGCTACTTTTTGAAGGTGATTTTTCACGGATTTTTTTTAATTATTTGCCATAAATACCCTTAAAAACATCATATGATGGTCCCTGCTCATTAACATAATGTACCTACATACGTCTATCCCTTTGTTTCCTTCTGAGATGGAGATATAGCAACTTCAACTGCCTTTTGTCCATATTTCACAATTTTATACAATAAAACCTGCCAACAACGGCCACTGACGGGACCAAAATTATAAGCCATTACGAATATTTAATTGACTACATACTTTAATAACTTTTAAATTTAATTTAAAAATTTTAATTTTTTTCTTTTTAAATTTTTAAAATTATTTAAAAATATAAATATCTGAAATATTATTTTAAATATTTGTTTTAATTTTTTAATCTGTTAATTTTTTTAAACTTTAAAAAAAATACTTTTATTAAACAACGTTATCCACGTACGGTGTTCACTCAGGGCCGGATTTTAGACGTTTGAAGACCCTAGCACTTGAATATTTTTGGTGGTTCCCCGATACCTACAAGTTTATTTTACTCGATATTCAGTCTATAAACTGGAAAAAATAAAATTTTATATTTCAGAAGTGAGACTAATCTAAGGATGGGATTTCACTCTAGAAGGTTTATGAAACTTATTTTATAAAACTTGAAAAATGTAACCAATAAACACATCTGTTACATTCGGGAGAACTTAACTGATCCGCCTATTGGTTACATTTTTCAAGTTTTATAAACGAACTTTTATAGTGTAAACCCGGCCTAAGACAGAATTGTGATGTGAATATTTCTGAGCACAGGCATTTTGAAAGTCTCTACCCCTCCCCCTTTTTACTACTTGCAAATTCTTTGATATCTCCTGAATTTTTTTTTTTCTTTTTTTTGGAACATCGAATGTTTTTGGATTTGATTTTTCGAACATTGGATGTTTTTGGAATTTTTCTTCCATATTTTTCCGAAAAGACGGATTTTTTTTCTTCAAAATATTTTGAAAATATTTGAAGACATTTTCTCCCATCGACTACTTGTGAGGATCGGAATGAAGACATCTTTATTCCCATATTCTATGTGGCTCTAGATTAAACCACCAAAGAATGCCTCTAGGTTGCCTATGGCCACTGAATCAGGGGTGAAGGAGAAAAATAATTACAAAAATTGCGGAAAAACAGTTTATATGCACGAATTTCGAACTAAAGATGCGGGCGATTCGTCCGCATCCGCTCCGTGTGAAAGGGGCCTAAAAGGTAAGATTATCGGAATGAAATATCAGACTGCCGAACAACTAAGAGATACTTTTACGTTACAAAAAGAGATGTAATCTGATTGGTTAACTGAAGCGTGTGGGGATGTTATTGAATTTTCATCACGTGTTTTCGCACTCTGCTATGTACGTTTTTTTGTTTTGTGTCAGGCTACAGGGATTAAACGATTTCAAAAATTGTTTCGCTGTAATAGCATTTCGTATTGATGTAGTGTTGCATTTACGATGAAACTAATTGAGCAATAAGATAAAATTTTCCTCTATCTTTCGCAGCAGCGTCGCGCAGTGGGCCGATAACCCAGACGTCCGTGGATCGAAACCACGCTCTGCTATGCAAGTTTTGTGTAGCGCAACAGGGATTAAAGGGTGTCAAAAATGGTTTAATTGTAATAGCATTTCGGATTCATATTTTCTCGTATTTACGATGAAACATATTGAGCAATAAGATCAAAAATTTTCCTTCGTCTTCCGCCGCAGAGGTCCGCCATATCCCAGAAGTCCTGTGGAACAAAATAACTCTCTGATAGGTATGTTTTTTTGTTTGTGTCGGGCTACAGGGATTAGAGGATTTCGAAAATGGTTTCGTTGCAATAGTATTTCGTATTCATATTTTCATACATTTACGATGAAACTGATTGAGCGATAACATAAAAGTTCCCTTTGTTTTTCGCTGCTGAGTGGGGCAGTAGAAGCATGCTGGGCCCGAGATCTGTGGATCGAAACCACGCTCTGCTATGCAAGTTTCTAATTCTGTATCCGGCTAGCACAATTCCATAATGTACGTAAGATTTCAACATGGGATACGCTCATATTGGCGAAATCACAATTACGTCATTAAAGATCGAGGGGGCGCGGTAGGCCGGTCGATAAGATACTCGCCTAAAGTACCAAAGGATGTTTAGAGGTGTCGCGAGTTCGATACCCGGTTTGTCCTTGTCAGAAAACTTTCCTGACACAAGGGTACAACAAAAAAACGGCGACTTGACCGCAGCAAAAAAATTGCTACCGCAGGGAATCCCCCATCGATGGGTTAGCGCACCAGCCTCTCGATGAGTATAGAAAACAAGCCTGCCGTTCGGAATCGGCAATAAATTGTAGGTCCCGGTCTAATTAGCCCTCGTGTGCAGAAAATGACCGTGGTGCGACAAAAATGATTTTAAAAAAAAATCAAAGATCGAGGGAAATTTTTTAACTCCGAACCTATCACGTGACGTAGTAGTCGAAGAGCCGAACATTACCGATTCGGAGCTACGGCTGTTACGTTTGGTAATTTATCGCCAAACACCAGGATTTACTAACGATACAGCTTTTATTTTTTCATGACTGTTCGCGTGATATTACGAGGATCTAAAATTTTATACTAATATATAATATAACATAATTATCATAATAATAATGATGTACAATATAATATCAGTAGTGGGAAAAGGGGGTTACTGGAACAAAGGACTTAGTACAGTCAAGGCTAGGACCGGAAATAGGCGCAAAAGGCGTTCGATGTACGCATGCGCGCCAGGAGGTCCCGGTTTTATCCCCCCCCCCATTATAAAAGAGGAATGAACCCGTGTTCCACTTTCACTCCGATTAAAAAAAAAAAAATGGAAGATGTATACCGAAATCCGAAGAGTGAGGGTAGTTATGGTGGTGTCGAACCATTATATCGAGCTCTAAAAGGGGAATTTTCTCGAACAAAAATAAGAAAGTGGTTAGAAGGGGAAAAATCTTACACACTCCATCGTGAAAGAAGAAAAAAGTTCCCCAGGAACCGTATTATAGTTGGTGCAATGAATCAACAATTCCAGGCTGATTTAGTTGACATGAGAAACCTGGTAAAATACAACGACGGTTATCAGTATATCTTAACGTGTATTGATGTGTTGTCTAAATATGCTTGGGCCATCCCGCTCAAAGACAAAACGGGGCGGAGCGTGGTGAAAGCGTTTGATCAAATATTTGTCGAAAGGCAACCACATGTTCTGCAAACGGATAAAGGCACCGAATTCAAGAATAAGGTCTTCCAAAAGTTTCTGAAGGAAAAAGGGGTCAAGTTCTTTACGACAGAGGATGACGTCACAAAGGCTGCGATAGCAGAAAGGTTCAATAAAACGCTGAAATCGAGGATGTGGCGATACTTCACAGAAAATAACACGCATAGATACATAGACGTGTTACAAGATCTGGTTTTTGGGTATAATAATAAGTTTCACAGGAGTATAATGATGAGTCCTACCGAAGTTAATAAAGAAAACGAAAAGAGGGTGTGGGACAACCTCTATGGGAAGAAAAAGGTTAAAAAAGTAAAACAAAAGTTTTTTATCGGCGACCAGGTTCGTATTTCTCGTACGAAACACCCTTTTGAAAAGGGATACGAGTCTAATTTTACACATGAAGTTTTCGTGGTGGATGAATACATACCGAGGGAGATACCCGTCTACAGACTAAAAGATTTGATGGGTGAAAAAATTAAAGGGACATTTTACGAACATGAAATGACGAAGACCACACTAGAAGACACCTTTCCTATAGAAAAAATTCTAAGAAAAAGGAAGAGGCAAGGTAAAACAGAGCTACTCGTAAAGTGGATGCATTATCCAGAAAAGTTTATATCATGGATATAAATACAGCGACTCAATCCATCTTTACTCATTTCAACAAGATGGCTTCGTTCTACTTAACGCTCCCAAGCGATTCGAGCATGAATTTCTTTCCTGATAACACCCTTTCCAACTTCGTCACAAAACTCCCCAGCGCGTTAGAGTTTGATTCGGATATGGAAGTAGCTCTATCAGAGCTGATATTTCCCCATTCTTTCCACAACATAACGGAACGGTCTAACAGCTTTGAATTTAATTCTGGAGATGGAGTGATAAAAAAAGGTGTCATCCCTTGTGGTTTCTACGAGAGTACCACAGACCTGATTAAGGTGATGACGAGAAATTTTAGAAAGGAAGATATTGATTTGATTTTCAACAAAACCACGAAAAAAGTGAAGGTGGCTACGAGGAAAGGTGCTAAGTTAATTCTACATACAGGAATAGCAGAGAATCTAGGTTTTGAACCCGGTGAGATAAAAGGAATGATGATAGAGGGGCCTTTCACGGCTGATCCGAAACTAGACTTTCATCTGTTGTACGTTTATTGTGATATAGTCGAACCGCAGATTGTCGGCAACACCTTTGCCCCGTTATTAAGAATCGTAAAAACCGAAGGACACGATGGCGACATCGTCAACGCAGCCTTCGAGAGGGGTCACTACATCCCTCTAGCCCGAAGGAGTTTTGAAACAGTTCACATTCATATAAGGACGCACACAGGTCATCTCGTGTCATTTGAACGTGGGAAGGTGATAGTTAAACTCCACTTCCGACTGAAACATTTATGATGTCTTACCGCCCGTATCGCTGTTGTATAGACAGCGTAACTGATTATTACGTCAACCAAGCGGGTCAAGGTCTTGGATATTATCAGGGTATACCACTGCAACGGGGTTACGGTTTCGGTTCAATATTCAGCTCCCTTTTCCGATCGGCTATGCCTTTGTTCAAAAAAGGAGCGAAGGCTCTTGGCCGTCAGGTTCTCAGGTCAGGTGTAGATTTTGCCAATGACGTCGTACAAGGTAGAGATTTGAAAACAGCTGCGGTGGAAAGAGCAAAAGAGGCTGGTCGCTTGCTGAGTGATAAAGCTTCTACGAAAGTTAAAACAATGCTCGGAGGACATAAAAGGAAACGCTTAGCGAGAAAAAACGTCATTCGTAAGAAAGCTAGGAAGGCAACAGCACCCGATATTTTCGATTGAGAAGATGGCTCTCATCATGACAAACTCACCCGAGTGTCTCAAAAGCGAAGTAGATTTGTTCGCTTTACCCCCTACTCAAACCGCCATAGAAGGTGGAGAATGGATTGAATTTCTCCCACTTTCCAGTATTAAAGACGGTCCGATTGAGTTCAACATTACAGGTAGCACCGAAGATTACATAGACCTATCTTCCACACAACTACACGTCAAGTTGAGGGTCACAAAGAAGGACGGTAAACCACTTCTTGATACCGACCTAGTTTCTCCTGCGAATCTACCGCTACATTCCCTCTTCTCCCAAGTGGACGTCTCTCTCAATGGTAGGAATATCACGAATTCGTCTCACACCTACCCTTACAGAGCCTATATCGAAACTTTGCTGAACTATGGTCGAGATGCGAAGATGGGTCCCCTCACTATGGAAGGTTTCCACAAGGACACTGCAGGTTCCATGGCCGACCACGAAAATAACGAAGGTATGAAAGAGCGGTCAAAACACATTGCAAACAGCAGATCTTACGACCTATTGGGAAGAGTACACTGTTCACTTTTTTTTCAACAAAGACTGTTACTCAACTTGGTAGATGTTAAACTTAGATTAGTGCGTTCGAAACCATCGTTTTTTCTAATATCCTCGACAGCTGATTATAACGTGCACATAGATCATGCCAGCCTCTTTGTAAGGAAGGTGAGAGTTAACCCAGCTGTTGCCATCGGGCATGCTAAAGCATTGGAGAAGACCACTGCGAAATACCCTATCAATAGAGTACTTTGTAAGGTTTACTCTGTGGCACAGGGAAGCATGTCATTCGTCCAAGACAATGTGTATCTGGGTGCAATGCCTCAACGAGTTATCATCGGCCTAGTTGACAATGAATCTTTCAACGGTACATTTAGAAGCAACCCGTTCGATTTCAAGCATTACGATCTCAACTTCGTCTCCGTATATGTTGATGGTCGACCAGTCCCCCACAAACCCCTAGAGCCTAACTTTGAGACCGGAAACACCGTAAGAGCCTACAATAACCTGTTTCGAGTCGAGGAAGATCGTGGCATAGACATAACCAGAGAAGAATTTCATAGTGGTTACACTCTATTTTGTTTCTCCCTACTCCCCGACCAGAGCGACTGCGGACACTTACACTTGGTGAAACATAGTAATCTACGTGTGGAACTAAAGTTTGCGAAAGCACTACCTAAAACCATCTCGGTAATCATATATGGTGAGTTTCAGAACCTTATAGAGATAACAAAATCGAGAAGTGTATTGTGCGATTTCTCTGGCTGATGGATTCCGAACAGATTCGTCGAGCACTCCGCAGAGACCCGAAAACGAAAAAAGTTTTCAGGAACGTTTACGCTAGTGACGCGTTGCCTTCGAGAATACGAAATTATCCTACAGCTCTGATCGTTAACACAGATACCAGTGCAGAGTCTGGAACACATTGGTTGGCTATATATCTTCATGACAATTTGACCGCGGAGTTTTTTGACTCATTCGGAAGACATCCTTCAAACTTTCAGAAAGGTAATATCACGAAATTCCTGAGAAGATATCAACGACTCACCTACAATGACGTGGCGCTGCAGTCAGCTGATACCCAAGTTTGTGGCTATTATGTTATTTATTACGTGTACTGTAAATGTATGGGTGAAAGTATGAATTCTATTGTATCTCGCTTCAATGTGAACAACGATTTACGTGTGTTTAACTTTGTAAGAAAATACTTTTCTTTTTAATAAAATTGATTTGCACAACTCATGTCTCATCATTTTTCACGATGGAACCGTTAACGTTACACCATCCATTCACTGCCGTCTGTGCAGGTGCAAGCGGTAGCGGGAAAACATATTTTTTAAAGGGTCTGCTCGAACATCGTGAAAGGCTTATCAAACCTTTACCGAAACGCGTGATATGGTTTTACGGAGAATCTCAGCCACTGCACGAGGAAATTAGAGATGTTGAATTCCGAGACGATTGTAATTTCGAGGGAGTCTCCAATGCCTTACTGATTTTCGATGATTTTATGTCAGAGTTATCGGGAGAAGAGAAAATGGTTAAGCTATTTACTAAGTATAGCCACCATCGAAATTTATCGGTTATCTTTGTAACTCAGAATTTCTTTCATAAGAAACTGCGGGAAATAACGCTAAACGCGCATTATATTTTCCTGTTTAAAAACCGGAGGGATTTGAACCAAATCACCCATTTGGGGAGACAGTTGTATCCTACGAAATTAAATTTTTTCGAAGAAAGTTACGCAGATGCAACGAAATCTCCGTATTCATATTTATCGATCGATCTTAGGCAAGAAACGGATGAAAAAATGCGTTTACGCACCAACGTGTTACCCACGCAAACGCAGTATGTCTATCAACCGAGACGTTAAAAGACTGGGTACGTCAGCGACACTATTTATTCAACGATATGTCCGCGAGGAAGCAACAAGTGCTGAGATTGTTAAGCGGATGTCCTCAAAGACAACGTAAAGAATTATTGAAGCGGTTACCAAATTCTGACATCAAAACCGTTTGTGAATGTGCATTGAATTTACTGCATGGTAATATCCCAATATCCACCCTCCAAAAAGCTAAACTTCAAAAGTATAAAGGTTTGCTCCGTACGTTAGCAAAGAGGAAAACACCTCTTTATAAAAAGAGAAAGATCCTCATACAAAAAGGTGGTTTCCTTCAAGTTCTTTTACCCGCTGCAATCGGTTTGATTTCAAGTCTGATAGGACATGGAATTCGCTAAAAAAGTTATGGTACTTGTTCCAGAAGATAGAATGAACCGCCATGTTATTAAAGAGCCGCAGCTTACGGAACTAGATACTGAAATGGCGAAGATACTGAACAGTGAATTACCGAACGAGGTTAAAATAAAGTTTTATCAACAGATTTTGAACAAGAGGAATACTGCCTTAGGAAACAATTCGCCACTCGACCGTTTCGATGAAGAAGAAGAAGAACCTAAAATGCGCGATCTCAGTAAACCGCCGTTGAAGAAAAGTGCATCATCTGATATATTGTTAAATTTACCGAAATCTCACCGTGAAATATCGGGAAAAATTATAAGTCACCTTAAAGATTACCCAAATGTTATCAAATGGTCACCGAGCGGTCAGCTTGTGTATAAAGGGGTGGAGATAGATAATACAAATATTTCCGAACTGTTATCCAGTGTCGTGAGCATTCAAAAAAAGAAACCTGTTCCGGGTGAGAAAGAGTTTCTTCAAGGTTTATACGAGATAAGTTTACCGCATTATTACATAAGAAATAAAAAATATATGAAAAGATGGCTTGAGTTGTAAAAAACGTACTGGAAATAAAGATTTTCTTCTCTGAATTGTGTCTCCTGTTGTTAAAAAAAAAACACACACACACAATCGTTTAGAAACATGTACAATAAGCATTTATTTTTCTGTTGGTTACATCAACTTTCTTCTTCTCCGTGGGGATTAATCGCGTGGTGTCCATAAGCTAATGTTGAGACCCCATCATCTAATATATAGCGTTTGTCATCAAGGGGACAAAGACTTACTTTTCGTACCATGGTTGTGTGGAGTTGGTGCTTAGTGTTCGTGATTTTTACCATCGTATGTCTGTACCGCACTTGATCGAAAAGCGAAGACTTGTACAGCTCATGATGCAGTTGATTGCGGGAAACGGTTTTGCTGACTCCCTTGGCCGTTTTCTTGTTTTCCTTAGCCGTAACAATGCTGTACATTTTTGAACGAAGACCGACAAACGATAGAATGGGGTCACCGGGGCATTCGTCCTTCATCAACCCGAGCACTGCTTTGTTATGAGGGTTGTAAAGGGTGTGATTTGGAGGAAAATTTGAAGTGTCGAATTCGTCCATGTTGGATTTTATCACGCGGTGTAGATTTTGGGTTTCGATTGCATACGTTAGCGAATCTGTGTCGGTGAAGAGAAGTTGCGCTTTTTCTCCGAACCGTGATTTAACCCACCGATAGTGAAAATCATAAATTTTGATTTTACTCACGTCCAGAACTACGAAACCCACATACATAGGACGAACTAATTTCAGTTTTAACCTTTTCATTTTTATGGCAACCAATCCATTGCTAAAAATTCTGAAGGCTTCAAAGGCTGGGGATGCAATTAATTTTTTAGCTTTTTTCTCCTTATGCACAATTTTTACGTTAACATGCTTCCGCTGGTTTTCCATGGTTTTCCCGAATACTGCATTGTTCATCAGTTTGAAGAACGATTTTTCGAAATCGTTCGAAGCTGATTGACGGCGTTCGGTATTAAAGTCAATGTACGGTTTCAACCACGGTTTTTGATTGAACTCTATAACCCTTTTTATATATTTTATTTTGAGACCGAGGGTGAGGTAGAGTTGGAGGTTGCGATAATGTACTACATAGTTTTCTTTGTCGTATAAATTGGGAACTAGCTTTGTGCATTCGGACGGTTTCCCCTCCGGGTTAATTTTCCCCCACACGCTCTTCATATGGTTTGAAAACAACTTTTCTGTTATCACCATGTTTTCAGGTGCTAGCGGATAATCGTTATGGTCATTGTGAAGTTCTTTGGGGTATTCTAGCCCGACTTCCAAGACATATCCTTTCGGAGAGTCCTCGGGAACGTTTGCGATGTCTATGTTAGATATTTCCTCTGTGCTCAACCATCGGAAACCTGAATATGGTAGGTATTGGGACATAGCGTAACCATAAAGGTTATTTGCATCCCAATACACTATTTCTTTGGTCGGTTGATTGGGTTCAAACTGTTCGCTGTATCGGCTGTTAGCCTCAGCGTAACGATGGGTGATCATAGAAACACCTCCTCTAATACCGGATTCAAAAAACAAATGCATGTCTATGTCTGTGAGAAGTTCCAAATTAATATCGGTCATCCTCAGACATGCCGAAAAAGCCAAACCAGGGCCTGTATACATATGCGCAGGGTCAATTTTGTAATAGCTCATGCTAAGGTTCCTGAAACGTTCGAACACGTCTGCTAGTAAAAGCACGTCTGATTTTACGTAAAGGTCATGATAATCACCGAGATGTTGAATGCCGAATTTTTCCCATACGAGTTGTGCATGAGTGTAATCATCCACACTTATATCGGTTCCAGTTAGACTGCTGAAGAAAGCTTCGCGGGGTGGTAATTCAGTCTCTGAAAATCGAGAGAACGAGTCGATGTACTCGTACGGGTACACCCCTTTCCTCACAAGTAGGTCAGCATCTTCGAAAATGCTGTCAGTCAATCGAAAATCTGAACGGGTAAGATTGCCAACCAACTTATCTAAAGAAGCCGGTAGGAATTGAAATGAGTCTAAGAAACGTAAATCCCCAATCGAGAAAGAAATGTATTTCTCCAAATTATTAGGGATGACTGAGATATCCTGATCTTTGAAGAGCCCTGCCGCCTGCATGACTAGATGACTGTCATACCCTCTCAAATTATGTATTATTACAGGTACATGGTTAGAATATTTCAGCTGTAAATTGCACGCGTTATGCAACGCTGCAACGAACTCACCCGATATGTGGTCATGGTGTCGAACTCTATCACCACCCAACGGTTTCTCACACGTCATACATACAACAGCATCCTGAAATTTTTTCTCGTCTTCTTGGGATATGTTAAGGGGCTTCACGGTGTTAAGAATGTTTTGAATGCTAGCGTTCTCCTTCACCAGCATGTGAAGGAATACCTGCACGCAATCTTCTCCTCTATACACCACTGGGGGTTTATAAAGTGTGGTGTCAGGGCCTACTATAATATAACTGAAACCACTTGGTACATGTTTTTCTGTGTGGGTAGTGGATGAGTGTGTTGGGTTCGGAGTACAGCAAGAAATTTTCTCTAAGATACACTCAAAGTCAGCGTAAATCGTGAAAGGAACACGTAGCTGATACTGGTGCTGAGTGAATCTAAGCCATTTTTCATCTTCATTAGGCATACATATTCGTTGTAGACCGTGAGGTTTGCAATACTCTTTATGTTCGACCAACAAATTTTCTCTAGAAAACCTGTGTAGACAGTAAGGACAATAGAACCGAGCACCTTTATGCTTAGTTAGAGGGGATAACAACCTACTCATGTTTTTTATTAGACTGTAATGACTGGTATTTTCGTTACATATGTATAGCAAGTCAACGTGGTGAAGACGTTGGGTTGCCTCTGTCACCCTCATCGTGAAGATTTCATTATCCGCTAACCCATAGACATTGACAGAAATGTGTGGGTTCTGTTCTTCAAAGCGATTTATTTGGGTTATTTTGACTGGGAGCTCTATCCCACCCATGTTCAACTCATGCTCGAACTGTAGATATTTTGATACTCGTTGCGGATTCTCGTCTTGGGGGTGAAGGGCTGCTAATACACTCCAAATAAAACATTTATTATCCGTGTTTGAGATGTTTATAATCGCTTTTCTGTTCACGATTGATGGAGGTATGGGTAAGTAAGAAGCTGCTGCTAATGGGTTGTAGGCAGCTATATTCAGGTCTAATTTTAAAACCTTATCAAAGACCCACCCGCTGCCCATTCTTGTAAACTCGTCGAGCGAAGACAGAATTTTTTTGATAGCTGAATCTATCTTATCACCGAGTTCATCCTCAGAATGTATGAGTTCCACTCTCGAGCGGAAAAAAGGTTGTATAAATTCAATTTCATTGGATTCTGTTCTTCTTGAGAAGAGAACGTTCAGCACAATATAAAATTTAAGAGCCTTTTTCACACCTACTTCCCGGAGTATGATGTTTTGTATTTCGACTCGAACCTCGTTAAAGAAAAGAATGGGGTCATATGCGTTATCGGAAGTTGGTTCTATCACTATAACTGTGAAAGTGTTCAACGCATCTTCCTGTTGGTTTGGGGGAGCACCCGCCCCATGAAAGCATTGCCGCTCGTGATTTCGTCTGTTATCGCCTCGGGAAAAGCGTCTGCTGCATTTTCTACAAGTAAAAATTTTTTCTTTTGAGTGGATTCTTGTATGTCGACGTAAATCATGTAGCCTTTTAAACACCTTACCACAAGTCTTGCAAGAGTTCGGTTGCGCATCCTGAAAGCAGAAATGCAACAACGTCTGAGAAATAATAATAAAATTCTCGAATCCTTTCATGTGTTTAAGTTTTTCCCTCAGTAATCTATAAACTTGATTACTTACCGTCTGTTTCGATGTGCCCGGCAAACAACCATCTTGTTCATGAGAATTCGATTGCGCATCCTGAAAGCAGAAATGCAACAACGTCTGAGAAATAATAATAAAATTCTCGAATCCTTTCATATGTTTAAGTTTTTTCCTCAGTAATCTATAAATTTGATTACTTACCGTCTGTTTCGATGTGCCTGGCAAGCAACCATCTTGTTCATGAGAGTTCGATTGCGCATCCTGAAAGTAGAAATGCAACAACGTCTGAGAAATAATAATACAAACAGATAAAATACCTGACGAAGTGGGTACAAAAAATCTATTCATTTTATCTAAAATAATACACTATTCATATAAATAAAAATAGTTGTCTTATGGAAAAACAAAATACGTAAACATCAGGTACCCATAAGATTAAATGGCAACATCAAACACTATAATGAAAGAAACGGTCATGGTTGACGATATGGGAGAAAGACATTAATTTTATCGTTATGTGATTTTTATCTCAATCGATTCTTATGTCAGACATATCATTGACTATCCATACTGAAGTTGCCTTGTGCAGACATGGTTAATTATTATCTGTTTAATATGCATAAAAATGTGGAATTTTGATTTATGGTTTTTAAGTTTTTTCTCTTCTGGGAAAAAAATATTTCTGACCTGTTCTCAATTAATGTAACTCTTAAGTTGTTCACATCTCTCATATAGCACATCGATTTGAGTCACTGAGTATATAAGCGACTTTGAAGTAATATTCACAGGAAAACTCTTAGGGAAACATTGGAGTTCATTCTCCAAGATCAGATCTTGGTTTACCAGAAAATACCGGTCCTTTTTTATAAAACTTTTACTTCGTTTCTTAACCCATTAACGCCGGTTGGTATGGAAATTTGCCATTCGAAATTTTAATTTTTTCCTTTGTCAATAAATGGCTGAAGTGGTATCCTCATTATTTTTGTTATTCTCCGTTAATGGGTAAATACGAATTTTGAAAATATGTCTAATAGATTTGATTAAACGAGTAGAAAAATCTAACGCTAACAAACGTCAATCCGGAAAAGTTTTGCGCTTCATAAAATACTAGCTATAATACCCGACGTTGCCCGGGTTTTCTTCAATGAAGCTTTTTGGATCACTTGATATCTCCCTCTTTCTTTGAGGGACATGCAAACCGTGTCTAAGTTAACCAATATGATGACTCAGAAACGTAGAAATGTATATATTTTTTTTTTCCTTTCTTAAAGAGAGCTAGGTATTTCGACCCTTCTTTTTGAACTTCAAGTTATCCATCTGCCTATTTCAGCTTCCGCAAATGCTTGGTTAAAGCTGTGGAATTTCTTCGATGCACTTTATGGGTCCATAATTAATTTTAAAAACAACTTAAACTATATGAATTTATGCAGTTGAATATTAACGGAGACATTAATTTTCATGCTTGAGAAGATATAAATGAAAAGTTGAAAGCAATGTTATTGCATGAATATCCAACTCGAAAATAGTCCCGACTAATTACTTCGTATTTAATTTTTTTTGGGCTTCGTATCTCTAAACGGACTCAATATTTCAAAACTTGAGAATTCAATACAATTTTTTAAATGAATTATGTGGTGAAAAACCCCACTAAATTTCTGCATTTCTATAGTAAAATCAGCAATTTTAACACTGATTTCAATGAGGATCACCATTTTCCAGGTCCTCAAAGCGATGATGATTATAACGTCTATTCGAAAAGCCTCATTACTGGGAGTATTGAAAATGTAGCAAACCATTATAAAGGCATAAACTATTATACATACACTGACAGAAGTGACAAACCATTAATAAAGGCATATCTGAAACGTATTGTTAGGGAACCACGGTAACCAAAGCAAACGTTCTGAAAGTAATTGTTGAGACCCAAAACCCATTTGTTGCCAGACAGTTTTTCACCCATTTACCCAGGTCTGACAAAAGTAGCCTATTGTTTAAGTCGGGTCCCATTTGGTACATATGCAAAATTTGACGACGATCGATCTAAAATTGTAGATTTCCATAGAGAATATATACACACACAAAATCAATTTATATATAATGATATCCCCCCAAATACTTCAGATCTCATGTGACCAAAGTATGATTATTTTGAATCAAACTAGCCCCCTCCCCATTATAAAACCCTTTTTTCGGTGTTGATAAATATTTATTGTTCAATAAAATATAAGAGAATTTATACTCAGTTGGATACATAATATAGTAACCGTCAATGCTTTGCAATGTTCTAGAAACTTGGGAATTCATTGTCTATTAAAATATTTTGATTCAAATGCACAATGACAGAATTTCATAAATTCTACGAAAATTTTTTTTTCTTCCTATTATTTGAACTCTGATTTGTGAAAGTTAAAATGTTACTGGGTTGGATCTAATGTTTAGAGTTCAACCAGTCTTCCATATGGGTAACGTGTAATCCAGTATTAGAGAAAAATCCCTGTATTTGAACCGGAAAATTTAAACATTTCAAAATCAAGTCTTTCTTCAAACCCAAACATAACATATACTAATAAGTAATACTAATTAGAATTAATTGTAAAATAAATTTGAAGTAATAATATCAAAAGTACTTACAGTAACTTTCTGCTTTTTCGGAGAAGACGGTGTATCGAAGAAGTCTGGTTGCACTTCGCTAAAATGTTCTTCGATTTCGTAGAAGTCGCACAACGCGTTCAGTTCGTCAAGAGGTATGCCAAAGTCCAGAAAATCTTCGTTAAGATCCGACATCTTTCAAGTGAGGAGAGTTCATCAAGCGGATGGGGTTTTTATTTACCTAAGGGGGGGGGGGAAGAAGAAAGTTGATGGGGCTATTTCCCTCATAGCATCCAACAGGGTAGGGGATCTTTACGTGAATAGAGGTCCTTCACGCGTAAAATAAAGTTTTCAAAATCTAACTTGTTTAAAAAGTTCGGATGAACATTCAAATCCCTAGCAATACTCTTCATGTTAATTTTAGCGAACGCCCGGTTGAAATATCGCACGAGTCGTATGTCAAAAGATTGGCTTAAACAATCATGAGAACTCTGACCCGGGGCATCAAGATCGCATCCATCACACTGGAAGATGTCGTTGATACATTCCTCGAGCATGTCACTGAGTTTTTCAGCATATACAATTTCAGGATCCGCGGTCTCTGAAAATGATCCGTTTTTCTTCATGCAATCCTGCATGAAGTCGATGCACTTCACACGTCTTAAATACGACGAGCACTTCGCTGCCGGATCAGCTAACTTCATGAAACAATCGCGGTAGATTGTTATATAGTTCTTAGCCGTATTGAATGTACCGTCTTCTTTTTTGTAAATCGGTTGAAGCAACACCTTTTCTCCGTCTGACTTCACCAACAGATCTTCGCATACCACAAAAAAGAATACTTTTCGGGGTTCATTCGACATCATCTCCCGTAAGGTCTCAAATACGTAGGGCGTCATCGATATCCCTTTCTTTGTAGGGATAAGGGATCCATCTCCACCAGATTCAAACATTCGTAAGTGAACTTTTAAAGTATTTTTGAAGATGACTACCGATAGGTGTACGCCATCACATACGGGAAACATGCTCACTTCGCTGGGTGCTATTTTCGGACGTTTCATCGAGTTGGTCTCATCTTCCTTCTGAACACGTTTTACGGCGTTCATAGTATCCTTGCTGGATGTTGTTTCCATGGCAGATAACTGAAAATATAATGAAAAATATTTTATCGTCTATCTATAATTATTTAAAACGAAAATAAAATAGAATATAAGAAATATTAAATTTTTACTTACACGAGAGTTCGTGAAGACGTGGAACTACTTCAGGAGCAGCAGATGAAGCAACTGAAAATGAGGGTAGCACCTGTATAAATAGGTAGTTGGCGTTATCCGCTTGCGGAAGAAAATGCAGTGATTTAATATGAGAATGCTAGTGCGTTAGCAGGTGTTCGGACCGAAAGTAAAAGTGGCTTTTTGTCAGCGGTGAAAGTTTTCTTGGAAAAAAAGTATATGCTATATTCCCACAGGTTAACAGGTGTTCTATATCCAAAGGAAAGGCCAGCAAAAGTAGGTCGAGCAAGGTGCATCTTCTGAGAACGCCCCCCTTGAAAAAAAAGTATATCCCATATTCCCACAGGTTAACAGGTGTTCAATATCGAAAGTAAAAGTAGGTCGAGCAAGGTGCACCTTCTTGAGAACGTCCCCCGGGTGAACAGGTGCATAACGATCTTCTCCGAAAGTGAAAGTAGGGGACAGGTGCGATTTTCTTGAGAACATCATATTGGGTATTCTTTTATAACGGATCAATTATAATTTTCGTATGAAAAAAAGTCCTGTAGAATATATTCCCGAAGTTCAAGGACCCTATGAATAATCCCCCCCAAGAAGCACCTGACGCGCATGCGTACATCGAACGCCTTTTGCGCCTTTTTCCGGTCCTAGCCTTGACTGTACTAAGTCCTTTGTTCCAGTAACCCCCTTTTCCCACTACTAATATCACACGACGCAAAAAAAAAAAAAAAACGTTTCCGACTACTTTATTCATAAATTCATAAATACCCCTGTAGGCCGAACTTTACGCAGCTGAGTGGCGCAGTAGAAGCATGCTGGGGCCATAACCATTCTCTGTTATGCAAGTTTTTTGTTTTGTGTCGGGCTACAGGGATTAGAGGATTTCGAAAAATTTTTCGTTGCAATAGCATTTCGTATTCGTATTGTTACATTTACGATGAAACTAATTGGGCAATAAGATAAAATTTACAAGTGCCCTTAGCAGCAGAGTGGGGCAGTGGAAGCGTGCTGGGTTCATAACCCAAAGGTCCATTGGTCGGAACCACGCTCTGCCATGCTATTTTTTTGTTGGGTAACAGGGATTAAAGGATTTCGAAAATGGTTCCGTTGCAATAGCGTTTCGCATTTATATTTTGTCGTATTTACGATGAAACTTATTTTTAAATACTTATTACTAAACTATATTTTTCTCTCCTCAGATTCTCAATTGTGAGGGGAAACATCTGGATTGAATTGACATGAAATACTTGTATATCTTGGCTGTTCTTGTTTTGATTCCGGCAAGTATTTTGGGTAAGCACTTTAAATCAACTCTAATACAGAGTATATATTGTACCTAACATAAAGATGATTGTTGAAAAATGCATGTCACGTCTTCGAAAAGGACTGTCGTATGTCTGAATTTCAGAAGCAACGAGTCAGCTGGTGCATTGTACGTACATATTATGCGTGAGTTTTAGATGTTGCCCTGATTGTTCTATGAATTCCGAGCACAGATGACGTTCGAATTTACGAACACGCAAGGCCGTGGCGGGGGAAGAGCGGACTTGTGGGGGTCTGGTCCCCCCCCCCCCGAAATTTGAGGAAATGACCGAAAAAAGTTAAAAAGTTGCCCAAATCTATTGTTCTGTCACTTTGCTCCCCGCCTTGAAACGAAATTTCTGGTTATGGGCCTGCGAACACGCTATTTTTTTTAACGTATATACTGTTCCTCTGTCCACATATATATATATATATATATATATATCTAATATGACGTTCTTATATATATATATATATCTAATATGACGTTCTTATATATATATATATATCTAATATGACGTTCTTATATATATATATATATCTAATATGACGTTCTTATATATATATATATATATCTAATATGACGTTCTTATATATATAAGACCGTCTTCCAACTATAATTCTATAAAACTGCTAGATCTGCAGAGGCGGCACCACTAAATAAGGGAAAATAAACCTTCCAGAAAAAACTCGATGATTCTAGCGATATTTTTGCACTTCTCTTAGCAACATGACATCGCCAAATCATCGCTGTCACCAAACCTGCTAAGTTTGTCGTCAGTTTGCGAGATTTACCGAGTGATGGATTAATGATTATTTACAGGCGAAAAATAACATAAAACATGATAAAAATGACCATTTACATAATTTTTGTAACAGTAAACTTCAATTCGGACGTCCTACGTGTCTTGTGAGAAAATAGAAGAGGAGGAGAGGCTACAGGATTCTCGTTATAACCAACATGCAGGTGTTTCGCGAACACGTGTCACGAAGAGCGTTCGATTGTTGGCAGGGGTCACCATGAAGTGAAGAGATGTGTTGACAACGTTATTCACTTTGTGCATTATGATTGGTTGAGCTGATGGTTTGAGAAATGATGTGATACATTAGCTCTTAGGGATTCTTCAACCTTTGCCGCACGGAGCGCTAAGGGCTCCACGTGCCCTTCCCAGGGGCTCCACGGACGCTCCAGGAAAATAAAATAAATCAGCAAATTTGATGAATAAATTTTTTTAAAAAGTGAGCTATACGGGACTTGCGCATAGAAATTATAAACTAAAAATCGCTCTGAGAGTTAAAAAAAAGTTTGATAACCGCTGCATTAGCTTGTTGTAATTCTATTTCTGAGTCGATCGAACTCTACTTCGGCCAGCTGTGTAACTCTTGTACTCTTTAACTACTTATTTCTTCGCAAATCGCAATGTCATTTTTTTTTTAAAATATGAATGTGCGAACTCTTACAAAGACAGAAATTGCCAAAAAAAGTAGGGGAATTCCAAAAATTACATTGAGTGCTCCAATGAAAGATCAGCAAAAGATCGTGTCTGAGGCATGTGATTCCAGCGGCCTTCCACTTTCCCGAAAATATTTCAAAGAGGATAGATTTGCGCAAAATGTTATCCTACATCAATTCCATGGAATCTTATACTTACCAAAAAAGTTTGCGATCAAGCAAACAAAAATAAGTTATTTTTTTGAGAATTATTCATAAATGTGGAAAAAACTAACTCATTTTTTATTTCCTATATATTTTTTTTTCATCATCTCCTCCACTTCTGAACTCTAGATTTTAAGGAATAATTGTCGAGTACGTATTGACTACGAGCTTATAAAAACTAGCGACGAATGTACTATAATCCTAGTGTGATTTGTATCAGGCATTTTCGACCTAGTTCTCGGGGCGTCTAACTGAAGTGCCCCCTCCCCAATGTTGCTCGATATCGTCTCGCAGGATCTCGATCGATCTCATTAAAGTTTGATTCAGATATTCATATTACGCTGCTTTGAGTTTAAGTGTATATCTAAAGGCCGAAACACACTACACTGACTTGACAGGATTTTACGTCATGTCAGAGACGTTGTGAATTCTGATTCGTGGAAATTCTGTGACGTGGGAATTCCCCCCTCATAATTCCCCCACGTGACAGAATTTCTACGAATCAAAACTCACGTCACGTCAGTATAGTGTGTTTCGGCCTTTAGAGTATTGGCGTGGGTGCTTTTCTCTTCTGACGCTAAACATAAACATAATTAAAAGACTAATCTCTGAATCTGTTAAACGTATTTTTTTCTCAATATAGTGTGCAATACAAGAAATGCAAACATTAGCAAATTCAAGTAAAATTGAAAAACGAAAATAGAAATTGTTTTTTGTTATTCCATTGATAGAGTTCTTTGTTGAACAGACTCCGAATACTAAAAAAAAGAAAACCCTAAACTTCAAACCTTTCTTTACACCATGAAGTTATTCCAATACTAATAGTTCAATCCCAAATTCCAAACTGAAAAATAGTTTCTACACGTCAATTCGAACTCCTTATTACTAAAAATAATTTTTAAAAAAGAAAATTTTCGTTTCTGAAAAGAAATAATTATTCATGAATGATTAGGAACTTTTACAACTTCACGTATACAAGTGCTTTTCATCCTATATTGTAATATAAATAAAAAAATAATTCAACTCATGTGTGACATTGTAATTAGCTTATAACTTTATTTCCTCGCAGCGGAATCTGAACCAAAGATTCAAGACAAACAAGTCGGCGAGGATGAAGAATCTCAAGAAGAACCAAGCAGTGACGAACCATCTCTACGCAGCGGCAGCTTAAAGGGTGCTCCTTATTTTGGAGTAAAGGGTAGAAGACCTCCTGTAACTCCATCATCAACTACGACCCGAGAACCGATTGCGACTGCGGTTCCAGATTTACCGCAGAATGAGATTCATTCTCAAGTAGGAGACCAAGAGCTGACGCAACGACGTCCGCAGGGTCAATATCAACAGCAGCAGCAACAACAATCACAAGACGAACTGGATCAACGCAGAAACCAACAACAGTACCAGCAACAGCAGGACAAATTGGATCAACACAGAAATCAGCAGCAGCAGCAACAACAATCACAAGACGAACTGGATCAACGCAGAAACCAACAACAGTATCAGCAACAGCAGGACAGATTGGATCAACACAGAAATCAGCAACAGCAGCAGCAATCTCAAGACGAACTCGATCAACGTAGAAATCAACAACAATTTCAGCAGCAGCAATCACAAGACGAATTGGATCAACGCAGAAATCAGCAACAATATCAACAACAGCAGCAACAGCAATCACAAGATGAATTGGATCAACGCCGAAATCAACAGCAGTATCAGCAGCAACAACAAGATGAATTGATTCAACGTCGTCCAGGACAACAACAACAGCAGCAGCAAGAGCAGGAGCCGCAATTTTTCGGATTGAGCGAACAAGAAAAACAAGAACAGCTAAAAAGAACCGACGAGGACTTGAACAGACATCTCCGAGATGCCCTGGATCAATTGAAAACTCGTATGAGAAGCGGTATGCCAGAAGCCGATTTCGAGGTTCTGGATCCTCTGTATCTGGGAGAAATGAACCTCAAACCAATAGTGGCAGGAGAGGAATTCGACGTCAAAATGAAGAGACTCGTCCTCGGCGGACTGTCGGGTTTCGACGTTACCCAGCTGGAAAGCCAGCTCGGCGAGTCTAGAGTCAAGCTGGGGCTCTATTATCCAAAACTCTACGCGAACTGCATTTTCAACGCCAACGGTACATTGTACGATATCTTCAAGGTGACTGGCAGAGGAAACGCGACCCTCATTTTCAAGGAAGTCCACGCAAGGACCGTCATCTACCTCAGCAAGGAAAACGGATCCCTGAAGGCTGTATCGGCGGACCAACCTTTCGTCGATTTCTCGTCGGCCGAGATATACTTCAAAGACGATTCCGTTAAAGGGTCCGAACCCGTCAAGGCCGACAGCGTCGCGGCTCATCTCGGACCTCTATACTTCTGGGTGCTGACGGCCAACGCTGTCGAGAAGATCGACTATCCGCTGGCCTTGTACCTCAACAACGCTCTGCGCCAGTTCCCTCTGCCGTCGTCCCTGCAGAGCATGCTGTTCCGACAGCGCTACCTCAGAGTCCACGTTCCCAATCACCCGATCCCGTATTCGTACGTGTCACCGGAATCCAATCTGCCACCACAGAAGGCGCTACCTTGAAGAAAAAAAGCTGATTCTTCAAATCATCGACATACACCTTATTTATTTCATGTCACCATCTGTTTTTAACACCAGGCATTAATGCACGTTAGAGGACCTGTGGAATTTCGACGAAGGCGAAAATTATCATCTCACCCCAATTATTTATTAGTTATCGTATAAGATTCCATTCTCTATTATTACACTTCTTTGTCTCATCATCGGATTATTGTCATTTTTCTTCCCAAATAAATTTTTCATTCACTAAAAAAATTATGGTGTTTAATTTCATTTAAATTGAAATAAAGTATATTTAAAAATGCTCGAACAAAGGAATCAAACAATTTGCACCTGTAAGTGAAATAATTCGTGAATACAATGCCCCTTACGCCGGGATTACACCATAAAAGTTTGATGAAAGCTCTTTTATAAATCAAACCAATAAGCATATTGATTATATTCGAGAAAATGCAACTGATGATCTTATTGGTTGCATTTTACATTTTCAAGTTTTATAAAAGAACGTTTATCAAACTTTTATAGCGTAAAATCCCGGTTTTTCAACAGAACGCGGAATAATCCGCAAGTAAATACACCCAGTGATGAGGGTTATGCTAACGGTTTCACAGCAATGACGCAAATGGGTGAAGAGCAGTGCAACGGCTCCTCACAAAAAGTTCTGGGGGGGGGGGGGGGGGGGAAGGAAGAACCAAAATTGTTTTTTTACCACTTTTCTCATTAACGCATCATTATATAACACTATGTTCATAAAGTTATGAACAGAAAGAAAAAAACACATGGGGGGGGGGGTGAAAAAGGAAAAAAATCTGTATTCTTATCTTCTATTTCAAACATACATACAAGGAAACCGTTTTTCTTTTAATTTATCGCCGGTACTTCTTATACATATTGTTCAAATTTGTTGCCAAAAGCCTGTACGCGAAGGGAGGAAAAATGAAGGGATGAGAAGGAAATTCAGAGCGATTCATTAATGATTCATTTTGAGATTTTAGCTGAATGGTTTCAGAAGTAAGCCTTTGTTCAAGTGCTGCAGACTGTCTATCCCTACCATTAGAAGAGCAGCCATATGGTAACTATATTCAGGGGTTTGTCCAGACATTTTTTCCATACATAGGGTCCTGTTTTTACAATATATTCTTTATTTTTGTGAAAATGATTTATAATTGTGTGAAAAGTAAAATTTTGTGGAAAGCGAAACAATTTAGTTAATCTTGCAGAAAATACATTAAATTTGAAATTAATGGTGTTTCATTAATTTGTATTTTGTGAAGGGTCTGAAAAACAGACCTGAACTTCGGCTGGACAGACCCTTGCTATACATAACAAGTGCTTAATCTGAAATTTGTATGATAGTAATTCTCGAATGCTAAATGAATAGTATCAATCCATACAGGGTGAACTCATGGGCACAACTTGAAGACTAATAGTCCTTTAAGTTGAATATTAGAGCCCATGAGTTCTCTCTCTCTGAATCATCCAGTATAGATTGACGGTCATTTAAAACTCATGGGCAAAACTTAAAGGGTAAAAGTTCAGCAGAGACAAAAAACGTTTTCTTGGAAGAGATCCATGATACTCATTTCCAGAACTACACAGTTTGGAAAAAATGTGGCTACAAGGTATACACAACTATATAGATATTTCAAGCATATATATTAACAAGAAGTTCACAGAATCCTCGAAGACACTTAATGGAATGACATTTTAGATTTTTCAATGTAGCTACATACTAACCCTAGATTATTATGACAGCTGTAGATGAAGCGTCTAGTTTGCATAATCAATTTTGGATCAAAGGCAAAATTGACCTAGCGAAGGTGAATCTACTCATATGAATAGTTTTATCTTGTACCTTGACATAATGAACCAGGAGGTTGTGGGGGGGGGGGGGATCACTTTTTGAAAAACAACTACTGTAAATACACTGTTGCATTTACACTCACGTTCAATCAATGGCACATTGTTAACCATTTTAATAAGAGTTGTTTCAACTATGTTGGGGCCATTCGATATGGGAAAATTTAAGGAGATAGATTTGATCTTATATTTACTCAAACATCATGTAATTACTCTATATCAGTGGCTCTCAAACTGTTGTTAAGCATGGCTCGTTTGCCCCAGTCATTGTTGGTTCCCCAGAATAGTCTCGAAAAAAAACCCCACTTAATAGCATTGAATAGGCACACATCAATATGTACAGCTAACTGTGATACCCCTAGATGCTGTGATGCACACTTTGAGAAACACCACTCTATATGAAGCTATCTGAATAAAGAACAAATAAATTAAGTACTTAAATAAATCAGTAACATAAATACTAACTGGACAGGTGACTCACAACGAAACAAAAAATAGATAAAATTTTTATGAATAAAATTTTTAATATTACAAAAGACGACTAAGCTTTCTGAAATGACAAAATTGCAAGAAAACAAAATTATAGTTCTACAATTTCTGACTAACAAAAAAAAGGAATAAAAAGTATTGCATGGTCTCATGAAGAACGAAAATAATACATTATAATGCACAGCAATGAAATGCACAGCAATGAAATGCCATCACCTCATTTCCATTCAGTTTAATTCCACAGGGTGCACATAAATGCAGTTCTGTTCTGAGAAATCTACAGCTTTAGGAACATCTTAACGAAGAAATGGGGTGAATTTTAGAAGCTCCCTTCAAGGCCGAAAATTATCTTATAGCTTTCAGTATGAAATCAGTGTGTTCATGAAAATTTTGTAGTATGAAAAGTAAAAAAAACAAAAGAAACTCTTCACCAGCAAAGAAGGCTCTTGTAAACTCAACATACTTTTTAGTGGAAAAATCTAAATAGAAATGATGCCAAAGGCATTTAGACTCCTTACCATGAAGATTGAGCAATCAGGTTATATTCTTTCCAAAAATTAACACATACACTGCAACACATCCTCTAATGGTGACTGTTAAAATATTTTTCTCCCATCCTTCCATTAAGTCATTCTCAAAGTTTCATAGCTTTTCTAATAAATAAGTTATGAATGTAGACAGCTCAGAAGAGATAACTTTGAATATGTACACCCTGCATATTAAAACTAACCAACATAAACTATGAACTCTGTTAGCCGGTAAAAAAAACTAGAAACTAAATATTAGTATTGAATAACATCCATATTCTGAACATATTATTCATTAAATATCATATCACATTATAAACAACAGTAGCTCATAATTCATGCATAAAGAATACATATATTTACACTTGTATTTTAGGAAAATATGAAAATTTTTATTATATTACAATCAACATTGGAACCATCAGATGAATAAAATATATAAGTTATACAATTTTATTTTTTAACTGTATCGATGACAAAAAAAATATTTCTACGGTTAATTATTTTTAACCTTCAAACATGCAGTTGATATAAATAACTATGGTGTGAAAATTCATTAAAGGGCTATTTTCTAATAAGAATTGAAGAAATCCTATTAATGGTGAAACTTTTATGAAAATTACTGCTGTTGAAGAAATTTGAGAAAATTCTATGTGTATAAAAAAGAATTCTGTGGTTCATTTGGCAAAGACGAGCTTTAGGTTTTATTAGTTCAAATTAATGATCACCTGAAATAGCCAAAGAATCATGAGTCAGTCATTACACACAGGTTTTCAAATTTTTTGATGAAACAGTGACCCATTTCAGAGTGCAAAAGAACCTTGATTATATCCCATGTTCATTTATCTGACATCAATTTCCTTGGCGATAATTTGTTTTTCTTTGGTGACAAGGAAATTAACTCTGAGGTCCAAAACTCTCTTATAGATAAAAATGAAGATTTTAATGAAAACTTCAAGAGCATGACAAAACAAGCTATACCAATCAGGCACAGATCCACGACGACGTGTCAGGGTGGTAACTGACCATGTATGTTTTATAGGATCATCCTGCATTTTACAGGACAGACTGACTTTTTCTGAAGGTTATCACTCCCCCTTTGGATCCGTCCCTGACACCAATGCCTTTGAGTGATTTTTCAATAAGGCATTTGGTTTGAACTGCCCAAACATTCAGATTCATCTGAACAAAAAAATAGTGCAGCTAAAAAAAAAATTACAGTGAAACACCTGTATGAAATGGAAGAGAGTGAAATAATTTTCCATTGCATAAAACGTGCACATCAAAGTACTAATGATCTCGACTGGACTATCTTTTGATTCTGTTCAAGACTGATTTCTGTCTCACAGTGTGTTTCATCTTACACTGGTTTCACTGTAGCACAGCTACAAATCAAGGAATGACCAAATTTTCAAAATGTTCTTTGAACTCATATTTTATTATAATTAGTATGTTGATACTGGATCTTCAAAATAGGCTCAAGATAATAGAGGTTTCACAGCAGTCTGACATTCTCGGGGCTCCACAGTGCTAACTTCGGCATCTTCCCAGGGAAGCAGTTGGATAAATCGTGGCATTAAAAGAACAAATGGAATGTGAGTACATACACTCAATATAACAAGGAACATCAATGAAAGAAAAAATATTTAGGAAGAGGTGAACACACACTTTCACATATTCATATGTACAATTCAAATTAATAAATTAATTCATTAATTACAGTAAGCTATATTTTGTATCACATTCAGAATTATAATACACCGTGTAAAATATGTAACAAAATATAACATCTAGACAGCCATTTTATGATATCTTAAGCAAAAAGTTTTGCAAATTGTATTAGAACTAATTTAAAATAGGACATACAATAGCTGCTGTAACAGCTTTGTTTGCTAACAGTGCCATCAGTCATTTTTTTGCCAGGTGCTTGAATGTTTGGATTACGTGATGGATTTTGAATAAAACTTCTTTCTATAAATCAGTGTCATATAATGAAAACAAATGCTGACATTTTTCAACAGATGAATAATCACCACTGATTCACAAACTTGTGGATGAGATTGCTTATTTCTACATCCATATTAACCGTGAGCCAGTTTTAAGCATCTTCAGCTTTATATGATTAAAAGCACTGTTCCCAATAAGTTTAGGAAGAAGTAGTGCCAAAACCACTACATACCCAAAAAAGACAAAAAATTAATATTTTCACTCAAATCTGATGTGTACCTTATTTCTTAAAAAGTAAAAATGCATATTATCTCTCAATATTGTTGCAATTCTAATGCTTAACTAGATTTAAAAAAAATTATTTTGGAAGAAAAAAGTATGCACTAAATTTGAGTAAACATGGGAAGCTGCAATCATCCCTATTGAAAAAAAGAAAAAAAAAAACAAACACATCTGAAACAGTATAGGAAAGGCTATATGCTGACTTATTGGCTACTGTACATTTAAAAGGCACCATTACATTGAATCAAACATAAGTGTGGCATTCAACTTCTACTCAAAATGAACCAACCAAGAATTCAGTAAAGCAATTCTGCCACAAGGTTTGCTAATCCATACAACAGAAAATATTCCTAAGAAAAAGTATTCTTGATTTATATAGATTAAAGAAATAAAATATGCCTCTATAGGGCTTCCACTGGCTTTTTATTAGCTGGACCATTTTGACTAATCAGACAAAAAAAAGTAGTGCAATCAACATGCTATTAAATAGCAAATGAAATTCACCCACCAAATAAAACATTTCATTGCAATTCAGCAAAATGTCAATAGGCAGTGGAAATCCTGCACCCAAAATATATTAAACATTATTTTTCTTTACTGTATTACTTGAATTTCTTTTCTGATATGTTACGATTTGATACTATGAGAGTATTAAAAATATTTTTTTTTGTTATATGTACACAACTTTGCTTTGTTGGAAAAATCAAAAGAGCTGTCAATATTCAAAGTCTAATCTATGGCGAATATACACAATAACTAGCTTTAGTTTACAGCACACATACAGAGGCAAACCTCACAATATAATAATCAATCAGTACAACTATATATGTACATGCAACAGTTAATAACTCTAAATAAATTAATTTATGCATATGTCATGCAGATTGATTAAAACTCTGTAAGAAAACAATTTTACTTGCATAAAATTGTAACCTGTCGATACTACTTTCTACCAATAAAACTTCGCTAGCGATATAACATTTCCCCATTTATATTAAGATTTTCAGACCATGTAAACACTAAAACATTTTCAAACCTACATATAGTTTTTCCAACACAATACATTAACAAATTTTTTCATTAATGCTCAAATACAGTGAGTGGTACCTGAGGTAACAGGTGTCTTGCCTTGCAAGTAAATGCAAAAAAAAAATATATATTTGTTAAAAATTCTTTAGCTTATATGAGTTTAGAACCTATGAGAAATGGGTCATTAGACACAAAAAAGTTTGACGAGCTTTGAGCAAGTTGCAGCAGACAACGATTTGTACCGTATCATGCTAATTGATGTCTAAATTAGAATCAATATGTTATGGAATTTCTTTAACTTTATTTCAATTAATTAACATTATTTCAAATGAGAATACTTGAGGTACTAGATTCTCATGATATGAGCAACCTTTCAGAAATAATTTGATTCATAACTCTGTACACCACTGTAAACAATAGGTTTAAGCCATCTGGCTAACACAAATTCAGTATTACAAATATCAATACCATACAATTTGCATTGCGACAGAACAACAAATATTATGTAGGACTTTGTTACCTCATACATTTAACACCTATGAACATCTATCACTATCACAAACAAAAGCATTTCAGACTGTTAAAAAGATGATTAGAGCAATTTAATGAAAGGTATCATTATTTCAATTATGTCATGATACCAATGATTATTTAATTGAAATTGATTATTTGCACAAAATAATGTTTTAAATGCAGCAGGTGTTTTGAACTCGTTGCTGCATAGTTGTTTGAATTATTTAAAAAACAAATTAGATATTGTTTTCTTCATTTTGGAGAAATGTGAATTTTGACTATAATCATTAAAATATTTTTTTAAATAAAAAATTCATGAATTTAATCATCACATGCTTCAACACAGCATTTCAACTAACAATTGATTATGAACATGCAATCGGATGGCATGTTTGATCAGTACAATGAATAGCAATATACCAACTATAACCACATAAAGTTTAGTCGATATGTGTCTTATTACAGCTGAGAATACTAAAAATGAAACACTACAAAATTTAACAATAACTCTAGAGTGTTACAGCAATACAAGCTACATCAAATTGTTAACATGAGACTATCACGTGACAAATATTCTTCAAGAAAATTGTGCTATCACTATTAGCTATTTTATTCTTTTCAGGTGGATCATCATTCGGATCTATCACTTTATATAGAAATCATCTATCGCTTTATAGAAATTTTAAAGCTTAAGCATACATTAAAAATCCAGTCTCTCAACAGATTTCACACACAAGAACAGGCAATACTTTGAAAAGGAACATCAATTGCGACTGAATAATTCAACACGCTAATGCACAGGCATACTGTTAACATCCCACCCCTTACAAATTTTTACAATAATACTTCCCATTTCACACCTCATATTCAGTGCATAAGATTTCATATGAAGCTCATAAACAATCACTTTGAAGCGTGATATGTGAAAATCCTGTAAGAACATTCATTCATCACATAATACAATTTTTATGTATGAGCTCTCATGTGAACAACATTAAATATTACATCTATATCACACTGTTATCACAAACATCAGTTAGGAGAAAGCACATAAAAAAAGTAATAAATAAAATTGACATGAGAATCATACCTCATTAAATAAAGCTAAGCTGATTTCTACATTTTTCAAATGGAAGACTAAGTAATGTTCAATGTAAAAGAATATTTGGTTAGAATTCCCTGATGATTCAGCTTTCACCTTCATGCTAATAAATCATCGCAAGGGAGAGGGACTGTTCCCAAACTGTAGCTGTGGCGACTGCTGCAGGAATGGCTCAGTGTTTTGATACGACTGGTTTGTCTGAAGTTCTTGCAAAGTATCAGAAAATCTACTCCATTCATCACTCTTTGGATTTGCCAGCATCTGTTGAATGTAAAAAAAAAATTAACAGTGCTTCTTACTTCAAAGCTATCTGTCATCCAACCCAAGTCGGGTAAAGACTTTCTGACCAGTGAAACAAAAATTATGAAAATGTTAGATTAGTCATACAATATCAAATATTTCCTTAACTGCTGAAGCATCAAGCAATACCAGAAGAAAATTCAATCTCAAGTCTAGAATTACTTAATACAATTGCAAAATTAAAAAACAAACACTAACCTCTCCAACATCATACAGCCATATCCTCCCAAAACTATCGCCTACAGCAACATTGTGTCCAGATGGAGTCCACGTAACTCGATTCAAAGCAGGTGCTCCCTCGATCATAGCACTCACAGTGGGCAGCTAAAGCAAATGTATTCAGCAGAACAATAAGTTCAGAAAAATTTATAGCCTGTTGCTTCATTTGATTTAACGGAAGTAAGAGTTGCTATTGGATCAGTCTGGGGTTTTGTGAGTGGTCTAACTAGATCTATGTCACATATTCTATTTCAACCTCATATGTATCAAAAGCATGTTGTTATGCAGTGATCGGGTTGTTTTTATAACAAAAAGTTCTGCCCACTAGTGCGATGGACATCCTTGATGCAGGCGACCACAGGCAAAGAGACGGAACAACCTCCTCTGAGCGCGATCTTGATGTTCAGAAATGTGAGTTTTAATGGAATGCAAAGTAGTGCCGAACAGGCAGATCCACAGGAACAAGATATCATGTCAACTTCCGTTGATGAGAGAGGATTGGGAGGGGTTGTCCCTTGGCCCATCAAAAACGGGTGCCACTTTCAGATGGCTTTAAAGATTGTGAAAAGGCTTTGTTTCCATAATATAAATCCTATTTGATCTGTGGCATTTTTAAGTACAGGTGATGGAATTCCCTGTCACCTAAACTGTGAATGTTTGCCGCAGTAGAGAACAAAACTTTTGGTATGGCAATGACTAAATCCTGGAATAAAACCCCAGAAAGTTTCAATAGTTTTAGAAACTTTGGCCATGAAAGTTTACTTTCTCAATTCAATCACTGTTTCTTTGCTCTCATAATACAGATTTTAATTTTAATATAGTTCATACTGATTCATATAGTTGATAATTGATTTTAAAATAGTTCAAAACACATATGTATTAAGGAATGGTTATTCCAAGGTGAGTGTTGTGGTACACAATTTTTAAAAAGTCACATTGTTTTCAATTCAATTTTAATTGAGACTTAAAATATAAAATTAATCATTCATAAACTACTGAATATTTCAAAGGCAAACATCATACTCACTTCAGAATCACAGTTCAAATTCCAAAGATCAAGATGCCCAAGACCATCAACACATGTAAACAGGGCTGGATGAATGGGCGACCATTTTACATCAAAAACGTAATCAGAATTGTGCTCAAAGGAATATATTGGCTGCACACTCTGAAATTAACAAAGAGTAACTATACAACCATACAGTTGATTAAACACCCTCAAACCTTGTACTATGAAATGCATAGATACTAACACTATATTCAAATTTACGTACACGTATCATACTGAAAGCTCTTTTTTTTTTTCTTCAATGCAGTAATCATACCTAAAGCCACATGTAAATAACAATTAAGTTTTTTTAATGAGTTGCAAGGCTGCCATATTGACTTTCATAAATGTAACCTAATATCAAACTAAAAACTAAGTTTAACTTTTACATCCGTCATCATTTTCAATGTAATAAAGGAAAAGGAAATATTTATTACTAAAAAATTATTGGAACACTTTATATACCTTAGAACTCCATAACTTTACTGTCCAATCAAATGATGAAGTAAGGAATATATCGAAGTAATCGGATTGACCCTGAGTTTTATGAGTATCAATACCAGTGACTGGTCCTTGGTGACTTTCAAAAGCGTCAATTATACCATTCCTGCTGCCATGCCTGCAAGCTGATTTTTAACCGAAAATAAACATGTATTCAAAAAATAACATGTTACTTTATATGTACATGCAAAACATAAGCATATTGGATGAAAAACAATTACTTCCAACTTAAATCACATATTTGGAAGATACCATGCACAATGGGCAAAAACTGTCTAAATCAGCAACACTGTCTGAAATCAACCGTCTTATCACACAACAAATTTGAACCCTGTTGAAAATTTGGGACATTCATGTAGTACAGAAGGTGAAATGCCACAATAGACACACATGTACTTCGAAGCAAATTTAAGTAATAGTGGCTGCGAATCTATGATCAAAATTCATTCACAACCTTGTGCAGTCCCTACTATAGTAGATTGATGCTGTTGTTAAGGCAGTCATCCATTATTGGGCACATTCTGAAAGAGCCTGACTAGTCTTTTGCCTGATGTACTTATATGCATATATGAAAAAAATGAAAATTATCATTTGAGAGCAAGGATATGACAGAACTTGACTGAAAATATATATACCAGTCATAAAATTCTTGAGATAATTACCAAATAGAAACTATTTCACATACCAATAGTTTTACTCATATACATTTGCAAGACTTAAGCATTAAAAGATTCCAGAGGAAACAAAAATCATTGTGTTTTATTTTATAAACCTCCCTTTCAACTCGATTATGACAGTGGATACAAACACGAAAAAATTCTATGAAGTAAGTTTGCATTATAGATATATATAGTTTTTTTCATTTACCAGTGTAAACTACTCCATCTTCACTTCCAACAACAAAGTTGTTGAACTCATCAATCGGAAAAGACATGCATGTTACTGCAACTGTGCGAGACTGCTTTTGCTGGCTCAATTCTATCACTTCCTGAAATGACACTCTCAATCAATAGGCTGTCAAAGAATTAAAATCTATGCACAAAAATAATGAATAATATTTATCTAACAAATATCTAAAATCTGTTTGTTTCTGAGAAAAATATTTTAAAAACTTTAAAAAACGCACTTGTGGTTCAGATAACATATCTACACTCCAGGAACAACATTTTCCATCAGTTGACACCGTTATAAGATTGTGAGCATTCTCTGATCCAACCATACTGATAGCATAAACTGGATGCTATAACACAGAAATCATGTTAGAACTGTGACAGACCAACAGTAATATTTATTTTCTTGTAACAAATATCATCAGCTACAATTCTTTTGTAAAAACATAATAAAACCAAAAGTATTTCTTTTTTTACTACAAGTGGAATCTCACAAGCCCATGAGACCAAAACGTTTCACCAATGGTGAGTTTTTTACGTAATTGAAAGAAAGCTTGTTATATTAAAAACAAATCATGGTGACTCATGAAAATACAAAAATAAAATCTTACAGTATGAGCAATAGCTGACAAAGGACTTCGCTGCACTGGTGTTCTCTTGCTGCTTCGATTGTCCCACAAAACTATCTGACCGGAATATGTGCCTCCAATCACCAGATTTGGGTGGTATTTAGCAAAGCATGCAGACGTAACTGCTGACTAAATGAATAAAAGAAAAAAAAAATGCCATGAAAAATATATATTTTACAAAAACAATTAAAGTGAACAATATTGAAGAAAAAACCTTGGATCTAAAGTACATTTCTCCTAGTACACGAATGAATATCTTAGCAAAATCAACAATGCGCTTGAGAGAAGTCTGAAACATTTTTCAATGTTGGCACAGCGATTTCTCTAAATCTGTTTCTTTAAATTACTTTCAATGACATGTGATGAGCTTTTATTTATTTTTTGCCTGTCTATTACCATGTTTAAAAAACTTTCTAAATTCCTACTTTTTCTGTAAAAAGACTGGTGCAGATAGTTTTCTTTGTTGAATGATATAATTTAACAAAGCTACCAAAAATAGTACGAGATTCATTAATTCCCCCATCACTGTTCTTGTGTCCAAGTACAGATAAAATCATTTGCCAATAACAAAAAGTGTGTACGCCTCATTTTCATGTAAAACACAAGAAATATAAAAATATTGTAATATCAGATATCATTGAAGCTGAGTTTCAGTATACATATTGGTAATGACACTAACTAGCCATGAGTAAATTTTAATAATATCACAGCCTTTTCTAATTAGCAGTCCTCGATTATTTACAAATATTAAATGCAAAAATACAAATGTAAAAAAGTATACAAATGTAAAAATTGCCATTTATTAACATGAAAAGACCTACAATGTATGCATCTTTATATGCCAATTAATTAATATTGCATACAGTAAAACACAGGATGTCTATAATTGGAGTTGGAATGTTCTGAGCTGCCTACAGCCTTAAGTAATAGAAATGTATGGAACTTTAGAGCAAAATAGAATTTCTGAATGAGAATTTCTAAATCTCTTTTAAAGATCTCACATAGCTTCAGACAAGGAATCACAGTGACCATGAAAAAATATTGCAAGCAAAGCACGTTTTCTTATGAATTGAAACGTGATATTCTTTAGTGAAGAAATGAGAATGGTTTTTGCTGGAGATGTTTACGCACTGCGCTTTAAAATTTGAGAATTTTGATTACATACTTTTAAAAAATTAGCATGTGAACTATAATTTGCATGGAAAAAAGCTCTCTATTGGTGAATGTCAAAACTGATTATTTTTTTCACTCAATTCTTTCCTATCTATTAATTCTATTCTATTAATTCCAAAAATTTCATAGCTTTTTAATACATGTTCAGCATCTAGACAGCTCAAAATGTACCAACTTTAATTATTTACATACTGTACTACATCAAAATTAAATGCACACAATAAAGAAATTATCAAATGTAATTATATCACCTTTACCTGACAATGGAAAATATACTCTGGAGTTGTTTTCTTGAACTTCATGTTCCAAATCAAACACACCCCATCAGGATCTTGTGGAGATTCTTCATTCTGATTATATGATGCACATAATAGCTCAGGAAACTAAATTAGAAGAAAAAGAAATAATGACATACAGTTTCGAGAACTAAATAAAATAACTCGTCAATAACTAGAATGAAAAATAATTACAAGTTTTGCTATTGTTTTTTTTTAATTGATAAACTTAATAAAATTAATCATTGCCTAGTGAATACATGTTATCATATTCATCAAAGAGACAAACCTGCATTGACCAGTCAAAACTAGTGACAGTGCGATTTTTCGACCAAATATCATCACTAAAACACCGGTTCATAGAAAGGGTCATTCCAGATCTGTCATCACTGTATGTAAAATGGAAAACAGAACAGTTCTATAAATGGGCTCATAATATCATGCTGTAACTAACTTTTACATCAAATTTTCATAACCAGACTTCATGAGTTAGGAAACATACCAAGAATAACAAAAAAAAAATTGTACCTGTCTTGCTCCTCTATTTTCCCTGTATAGTCAACAAAAATATCTATATCTTCATAAAGCATTCTTTCAATAATCCTAGATGTTCTATCAAGGAAAGAGTGGAAATTACTGCTCCGCATCACTAGCAATTTCTCTTCTTCTGTGAGCTCCAATGCTATTAATAATAAAATTTGTATTATAAAAAATGAAATGAAATTCATTTTTAATGAAATATAAATAAGATCAAATATCATCTTATACAGCTTAATTTGTTGCTTTCACATCTACAGATATCCACAGCGTTATTTATTTTTTTTAAAACTGGAATAGGTGAACTAATAGATAAGAGGAGACCACAACTATTATGTGAAAAATCTATAGTTACAAAAATTATGTAAATAGTCCTAATTTATCCTTTATTATGTCATTTTCCACCTGTAAATAGTCATTATCTTATGTAAAAATAAAAATTAATGCATTCCTCTGTAAATCTCACCAAACTGCAACAAATTTGACGAGTTTGGTGACAACTCTAATAATCTGACGACATCATGGTGCCAAATTAATTTATAGGATCTAGCGAGAATGGAGGAGAATGTTATCGAATTTCTCTTGGCCTGCATAAAAGTGCTGCAAAGCAGAAATAAGAGTTTAGTTGAGTGTTTGAATACAAGATCTCTTGTATGTTAAAGAAGCCATATGCCAGGGGCTCTATGTTCAGTGTTGCAGCAGCTCACCAAAGACTATGGCCAACAGTCACCAAGTGCAGAGACGGTGCGAGTTGATGTTTCTGACTCTAGAGACAGAAGTTTAGTGGCCCAGCATGCATTATCAGATCTGTGCTCAGATGGCAAAATGTTATGCCACTATTTTAGAATATCACAATCGCAAACAATATTTTGCCAAAATGTGATGCTATGGTTTTTTGACTTATTACAATTTGCTTCCGCTGTTTTCTCATAAACTGAAAGAGAAAGATGAAATTTTGCCACCTTCCAAAATTTTGACGAAAGAGACTCCAGAATGCAAACTCAATTTTTTTAGAAAAGTAACTAATGACATTTTGCCATATGAGCACAGAAATTGCTGCTTGCGAATAAGTGTACATAGCTGTTCAGTAAAATAAATCTGTGCTGTCTTTCAAACTGCTCCATGCTTTGCCATCTCGAGTGCTTGTGAGAGATATTATCTGGAACAATATGAAATAATTAAGGGATTTACCCTTCGCTTTATCTTCTTTCTTATCTTCAGTGGATGACTTCTCTGGAGTTTCAGCTGGTTTGACCATTTTAATGTTTGGTAAACCAACAAGTTTAGACTGCTGAGGCCCTGGATATGGCAGTGGAGCGTCCATTGACGGTAGGGAGGAACCTTCACCATCTTCAGACACTGAAGAATCGTCATAAGTAAGAACTAGAAGAAAAAAAAAATGTTAAACTTATCTTTGTGATATACTATGTAACAACTTGGTTTGTACCCTGAGAAATTTAGCAAGAATGTTTTAAATGAAGTATAAAAATTTTTATTTATGGAATTAAAAATTTAATCAAGAACTCTATGCAACTTGCACCTTATGGAAGTTTTTATTGGTCACTTAAACAAATGAAAGATTTTTTTTTTTTCAAAAAACCTCATTATTCCAAAATGGATTAAATTTTATTAATGTGTAGAAAAGAGAACTTTTAAAATAGAAGTACAGTAGAGTCTTGCTTATACAATATTTCGTATTATCTAATGTCCAATCAAAAAAAAAAAAAAAGAATCAATCGGTTACAAGTATAAGATCAAGCACCAACTGTTGAGCAGCTCAGAATTTCACATAATGATGGAATTAAGGCTCTAGAAACTGCAATTAAATACACTGAGCAACAAGAGAAAACTACAGGAATCGACATAATGATGCGAAGATGACAAGACTTGTCAGCAAAGAAACGTCACTTGCCAGGAAAACAGACTACGATCAAAAGTTTCTTTAAATCATCACAGGGCTGAACTTTTTAAGTACTGCATTTAACTTCAGAATATTCTGTAACTGTAAGTTTATATTTTCAGTTAATTTTTTCTGTTGTTTTGTTGTAAAACATGATTATTAGGTTTGCAATGTATAAAATTTTAACACAGTTTGACGTTTAATAGACTTTTCTTAACACCTCACTATTATTCGACATTTTTGCTTATCCGACGTTCTGCTGGCCCATTTATGTAGGATAAGTGAGACTACTGTATGTTTCATTTTTTTAATACTTTGAAACTCTCTATGGAGATTGCTTATAGATTAACGCACAATTTTTTTTTCTGAACAGCTTCATCAAAAAAGAATTTAGAAAATTTTAGACTGTCAATGATACAACTATAATGAAAAGACCCTTTTTCCCTCCAAGTCTTGATTATCAAACAGAAATGGCCATCAACCAAATGTAAAAGGTGAAACTGAGCCATGGTAAATCAGTTTTTCATTTTTAGGGGAAGTTCTTACATAAATGAGAAAAAGAATAAATATGTTACTTGAAAATATCAATTTTTAAAAATACATTTTAAGAATTAATTCTCCTGAGTTTTACATAGGTTCATTCAATTAATAACATTATCTAAAAACATGTTCATAACAATCAATACTCAACAGCAAATATCAAGGACTGTTTATATTTACGATATCGATGAAACAGTACAACTGAAAAATTAAAAGATAAAAAAAAATTTAATGTAACAAAGTTTTTAACATCAAATTCACTGTTTTTAGTTTCATTTAAGTTGATTACTACAGCCAGGATTATACTATAAAACTTTGATAGTAGATCTTTTACAAAACTTGAAAAAACCACCAATACACCTATTGGTTGCATTTTCCAAGTTTTATAAAAGAACTTTTATAATACTTTTATAGTGCAATCTCCACCTAAGATACTCCTTACTTCAACTTCTTAAAACTTATTATCTATAGCGATACTAATGTATTAAGCAAAAAGTTTAAATTTATTGTGCTAACCATATTTTGGTATGTTTTACAAATACCAAATCAAATGTGATCCATATTAGATAATAAAATATGATGTAAAATGAACATGTAAAATATCAAAAAATGAATTAAATATGATAAACGATCGTGCAGCTAAACTCACAATGATTTTTATTAATAATTAATCTGAGTAAATGTACAGCAGCCATAAGTCTCTGCTGCTACATGTTTCATTTCCGTAATTATTTAGGTCAGTTGAACTACTTTAGAACATTAATATATGATCAAAATGCTCCATATAATATCATGCATCAACTATACTTTTCTTTTAAAGCATATGGTCAAACAATGATTTTTTTAAAGGAATAGAAAAAAAAGGCTTGCATTAAAATGATCAAAACTTACAATTATAGATTCCACCTGCTATCAGTGCAGCATGAAAAATATGTTTTTCTTTTTCAGAAAATGCTATGACATATTTTCAGATCAAATTATATCTTTTAATCCAGAGTAAATGACAACTTTTTAAACCATTCAATATACCCACATGCGCTCCTGTCAAAATAGCTACGATGCTATTTTTGAGAAAAACATTTCTTTCGTGAAAAATCATTCAGAAGTCATGCAAGATAGCATCAACATGGATTCAAGAGAGCATTTTAAAAATAAAAATCATACAAAAACAATATAACATCACAAAGGACTCAATTTATTAGGATATTAGATGTATCACTTACTCTACAAAATAGATATTCATAAAGTCCACTCAACACAGATTATCATAAAATAATCAACATTTTTTTAAGCGCATTCTGTTTTTCTTTAATTCAAGACATGCTTGAATGAAAACCCAAAAAAATATTACCATAAAATTCGGGATATTTCATTAGGAGTGGAAGGAAATAAGAAAAAAGTAACAAGGGAAATAATCATTTGATATCTAGAAATTTATAAATAGTCTATAATGAGACTTCAACAACCTTCAAAAGTAATGGTTACACCCACCATATACCCAGAACTGAATGCAGAGTACATAAATATATTATAATAAAAATAATGTATTTGTATTAGTAAGATGGAAGCTTCATGAATAGCAAGGTTTAACTGCATATCAGGATGGACAAAATGCTGTTATATAAACAGAGGAATATAATGATTACATACCTTGAAATTCATCTTCCCACTCTAAACGATGATAAAAAAAATTGATGGTCCATTCACACCATGCAAGACATAGGAATAAACATAAGAACAACATGAAAATTGGAACTATTATACACACGAAGCTAATTAATTGCTGCTAAGAATTCACATTTTATTCTAATCTATGATATTGAATGGTGATTATACAAAAATAATACGAGACTTATTTTCTTAAACTTTTTTTGTGAAGAGGTTTTGTTTATGTTCAAGTACTGCTCCATAGACAAGATATTTCTTGTTGTCTCATTTGAAAAGTTTCTTGCCAAAGCACTCAAATAAACAAATACAGTGAAACTCCAACTTAACAGTTAGCCCGAATCAAATTATTTACTGGAAACTATGGTATTTTTTACAGCTCCTTTGTCAATTAAATTGTGCATTTGTATACAAGTATATACTAGTTTCACATGCATAATCTCAAACTTATGTTATCAAAATTGAGTTTATTTCAAAACGAAAATTAGTTAAAGGCTTCAATATGAACCCTTTTGTTTAGGTCTCCCTATTTTACAGAATAGTTTTTCAGTCCCAACAGTGTCCACAAAACAGACATTTCACTGTGTAAGTATTTAGATATAAACAAACATTAAGCTTTTTTTTGTGCTTTTCACCACTAGAAAAACAAGTAACCTTCAATTTTTAGCATCTACAAATGCATTCATGCCCACCACTCCATTTCGAATTCTAACCTACTTAGCTGGGGATCTAGTAATTCAAGGCGCCTAAGGAAAGTACCAAAGAAATATTTTAAGTGGTCTGTTATATGTGTCTTTGAGGAAAAAAACTGATTATCAAATAATTTCCTTTTCCTATGTGATAAAATTTAACATATAAGAAATGATGAGTTAGGAAAGCAAGAAATGATATTGACTAAGAAGCAAGCTTCATCTCAAGTTTCACAATGCAAAGTTATTTTATATACTACTACAGCCACAGCATCTTACAAAAACACCCAAGCATACATTCATGAAATAAACTATGAAAAAAATTATGAATATGACCAAAATCAAGTATGAATGTGATGACTTTATCATGTTTTTTTTCAAACTTCAGAGTAGATTGATCAACTCTGCAGGCTATATGAATCAATAATTAAAAAAAACCATGCAAACTAATTATGAAAGCACTTGAATAGTTTGTTTATTTTAAATTTCAAAAATATTGAAAAATCTGTTCTCGTAAAAGTTCCAAAGGTTAAGAAGGGTTTTCAATAAAAAGCACCTATTCAAAAAGGGTGTCTGAATGTTACTAAAAAATGACTTTGAAAAACATTTGATTTGATATTTAAATTGTTTTTTCCTCCAAGTTCTACACTTACATTTTTCTGGAGACATTTCCATACTAACCAAACAGTAAAACCTCGCTATTCATGGGAAATACATCATATAATAAAATTATAAATTACAATTTTGAAGAAAAAGAACTATTATTGCAGGAATATGGCAAATATGACATACACAACTATTTAGAAATAAAAGTTCAAAATTTTTTTTTTTATGATTTTGAAAAGAACCATTTTCTTAATTCATAGTGAGCTATTTTCTGTATGTGTGCAAGTGTGTGTAACAGAAATAAAGGAAACAGAGAAAGGGTGGGGTGGAGAACACAAGAGGAAAACACATGGAAAGATAGATGGATAGAATAAAGAGAAATGGACATTTAAAAATCTGTTAGGTGGGTTGGGTGAATTTACTTTGATTATATTTCGAAGGCATGTCTGGTGATCAAACTTTCCTCAGAACAGGTAAACAATAAACAAGTAGCTTCTGACAGCCTTTCAAAAAAGCAACAAAGAACACAGTTTCATGTCTACAGATGGCAAGCCCATTCGTATTATCATACCTCCAATCTGTAATAATATGCTCAAGATTGACAGTTGTGCAGCAAACCAATAACACCTTCTGGATGCACAACTTTTTTGTCACTGAGTACAGTTTGATTCATTATCAAATAAGATTCACAAATACAAAGATTGCATGATGACCAGTCTAAATAATCATTACTCTGATGACATAGTTTATATATAAAATTCCACATTAATAAAGAGAGAATAAATATACATGATACAGAAGGTAATAACTATTAAAAAAATAATCTCAATTAAACAATGAGAAAAATCTCTCACAAGTGCCAAGACAAAGTGATAAACAGCACTGAGCAAAATGATCCTAAGATATAATCTTAGATACAGTCAGACTTTGGTATAACATGCCTAGGGGCTCAATAAAAATGGCTTCAAGAAGAGTGAGAGCAATTCACTAATAAAATGCTGACCTTTAAAAACTGACTTTATAAGCAAGGTGACATTAAAAGTGATGGGTGTTGTACCGAGCTGCAACTGTATATGCTATCAGTTACAGCTCGATAACTGATTATAAATTCAGAAAAAAAATTTAACAAAAGTTTAAGTTGAAAATTAAAATATGTACTCATTAATAAAATTTGAAACTGTAAATTATCCTGAAAAATCTTTCATGTTTCTTCATTCCAAGAGTAGTTAGATGAATAAAACTACCCAAAAAAGAAAAACTTTTTTTTTTCCAATATCAATAAAAAATATTACATTCCTATAAACAACAAATATATTATTGTAATGAATTACGAACACAAAAATTTTTACTCACCATAATAATCAAAGGAGGCAGCTAACAAAAGAAGGAAAAAAAAGATAGTTTAGTTCAAGTCATTATGGATGTATTATATCAAAATAGATCATTGTTACACCAAAAAAAAAAACGATGAGACAAATTGAATTGAGTGCAAAATCTTAGAATTTCAGTTAATAGCTATAATCTCAGGGAGACAATAAAAGGAAAAAATTCTGAAGGGGACAATGGAAAAAAACAATTAGCAAACTGTTTTAGATTATCATTAATAAGAATTGCAAAATTACAGAAAAGCAAATGCTGAATCAAGGCTTTTGAAAACTTGGATTGTAATTTAATTATACATAAGTAAAACTTTAATACAAGCGTAAATTTCATAGAAAGGATTTATAACAAGGAACAAAAAAAATATATATATATATATATATATATATATATGTTAATTTTATTCAGAAGCAAACACACACAAAATCTCTTTAAAAAATTATAATAAGGCATGGCGATAGAAGTGATCAATTACCTTCTCTATCAATGCTTGCAGGCAAAGTTTGCGTTTGCTTATCATAGGCAACTTTCTCTATAGGTTGGATATTTGTTTGATGAACACTTACTACAGTAAGCTCTTTCTTCCTATATGAAAGGGGAAAAAAAAGTAAGATAATTATAAATGCATAATCACAAAATATCAGAAGGAACATGTAAAAATTAATGACACAATGTAAATTATCATTCAGTAATGGGCAGACATAAGTAGGGTAGATGTAACAAATGTTTTCTAAAGTAGGGTAACATTCAAACTTATGAACTTGTTACATCTTACGTACTATATAACCAGTTGAAGAATGGGTTGAACACAATATGAAGTAATGAATATCTGGGATAATTATTTTTACATGTCATATGAAAAGCTACACCTGGTTAGAAGTGTTATGGTTTCAGTGTGGGAGTTGATTGTCGTAACATTGTATGTTGAGTTTTGCTGATGCGAATTCATTTTTTATTATCCAATGCTAATCCTTATGCAACTTGACTAGTTTTTATATTTAAACTGTGATTCTCTATGCAGAGACCTACAACAGCAACATCACACAATAGAGTGATACAACATCACATCAATAATCTAAGTTTCGTTTGTTCAACATTCTGGATTATTCAAACCCTCTATGGATACCTACTTTTTGTCAGTCATACATAAGCAACATGTTCCAGTATGAACCTGTTCATTAGAAATTAACCAGAGGAATGTTTATAAGGCATATGCAGTAGTAGTTATAAGTGTAATGAATGGTAGTCTCAAATTCATTGACACCATATAATAAACCCCTCATTATATTGTACGAGACATACATATATATATAAATATATATATAAATAAAGGGTGGTTTATTAAAAACATATATAAGGACTTTTATCCAGTTCTAACGTCATTTAAACTTAAAACTTTAAAGTGGTTTTAATATAAAAAAACCCGTGAAACTCGTATATCTGGATGCAAGTCATTACGAGGCATGGTGCTGTGTAATGGGGAGAGGGGCTACCGTGATGAAATTATTTCAGCATAAGGTAATAAAAGAAAATTTAACAAATTTAACAACCGTACTTTGGTGGCGGCAATGGTTTCGGAGCAGGCACTGAAGCTGGCACAGGCAAACTACTGAGTTTATTCATAGCAGTTGCTCCAGATCCCAGGCCTTCGCCAGAAGCTGAAGGCGGAAGTGCTGCAAGGAAGAATGCAAAATTAACTTCCATATCTGATGATTCAAAAAAAGAAACTCAAAATCAATATTTAAAATTTTTATTTAGTTTTTTTAACTTCAAAAAGGCTTTTGATACTCTCAATTCAGAATTATTTAACCAACACAGCATGCATCGAAATATAGACTCCAGGATCCGATAAAACCCTAATATTAATCTCAGTGATGTTAAAATACAGAGAAATGGTTTTTCCCCTTATAAGAAAATTATCCAGTATTTTCATTACTATTATTTATCCCGTTTTTCATTACATCTTGCACCTTGAAACTGAGTTCTCCATGTGCTGTTATTTCCCTCATTTTCAGAGATTTTATAACTCAAACACTTCAGCAACTACCACACTTAAAAACATAGAATTTCTGTTTGTTGGACATCAATTTTCTAATTAGGAGTTGGAGGGCAGCAAGACTATAGATAACTAAATTTTATATCTCAGCAGTATATTTACAGCTCTTATTAAAATAAATGGCACATCTAAGATGGACACATTATTTAAAAACTTTTTTTAATTGAAAGTATGTTTCTATAGCTAACGGATTAAGAGTAATTTGAGGTGAAACAAAGTCAAGTTTCCACTGTGTACACACACTGATAACATACAACTTGGTGTGAAATAGACACAATTACATGTTATAAAGTTTTGTTTTTTTCTTCAAACATACATATTGATGTGGTAATCTCTAAAGACGCCAAAAGCTCTTCTGTTTCAATCATCACATCCTTGTTTGTTTTCTCATAAGCTTTAGCGATTTCTTCTGCCTAGTGAAATAAGATAAGCACAAATAAAACTAATTATTTATTTAATTATATAATGAATTAAATATGTAACTGTTCAATTGTAATTCACGTTCTGTTGATACAAGTTGAAGTATTTAAAATATTTGAAATTCAATATGAAATCTCTAGCAAAGGGACTAGTCAAATGAAAAAATAATTTAGGTGAAATAAATTTCTTACTCCCATATGAACTCCCATATAATTGTGTTTTCTATATTTTTCTAAACCTCCTTCCAGATTTTTCTGTAGTAGCACTGATTGTTCTACGATATACATAACAGATTTTGGCAAATTCTGCTTTGGGGCTAAAGCCCCGTTTAGAGGTGTTAAGCAATTAATTAGTTGACTAAATTTTAAGTCTCCAAGTACTTTAGAAGGTATTCAACCATTAATGGCCATTTACACAGGTTTAGTTGGTAAGTGATTTAATGGATAACTAGAATAGGATCAAGTCTATTTTTCAGTTAAGAAGGCACTATACGCATGCACTGGGGAGAAGTGGCCTCGTATCATTCAATATATATAAGCATTGATTACTTAATTATTTATATTGGGACAGTTTTTAGAACACTTGATGACTTAAAATTTAATTAGCTCTTATAAATGAGCCTTTACTGGTAATGCTTAAAAAATTCAGGGACACCAATACTAATTCAATATAGTAAATTCCAAAACACAAATTGCCACTGTTTGGAGAAATTTCTTGGTTACCTGATCCCAATCTGAGCAGTTTGCTATGGTGAAAACAGGACAATATGAAACACCATAATGATTCCCAAATAAACTGAAATAGTTTCGCCCAAAGGTCAATTCTGTGTATGCCCCCGCTGGTTTGGCAACAGTTGGAAAATTGACAACAAAAATGATTATCCATACATTTGAATTTACCCCAATTTTCAGCTGCCACACAGAAGAGATGCCTGACATCTGTCAACCCTCGTATTTGGCATAACCATGATATGCACAATATAAACTATATGGGTAGCATGGCAGGGAACATTCACCCCTCCCAAAAGCAGGATGATGTGGGAAAAATTTGCACTTACTCTATGTCAAGCATCCCCGAATTTCAACAGTGTGCACCAAGGTCGAAACTAGAGGGGGAAATAGGGGCAACTGCCCAGGCAGCAAAATCAAGTTTGCTCCCCCCTCCTTCACAAAAATTTTAATGCCAGGTTTTCCTAGGAGCAGGATTTTTGCGCCGTGTGCGGATTGGTTAAACATCCAAATTTCAGGATTTTTCAACCAATCAGCATTTTTTTATTCTGCATGTGGCGCAGAAAACCTGTTTTTAGAAAAAATCCAGCTTAATAATGGCCCTGGTGCCATATTGAAAATTTCAATGAATACCTGAGACCACAATGCTATACTAAAAACATGTTATAAGAGCACTCAGCAAATTATACTTGAAGAACTATGTTTAACATATAATAGATTTCATTTTAATGGTGGGACTAACCCCAATCTAAACTACACAATTAGTCACACCTACCGGCACATCTCGCTGGACCAGCACTTGCAATACGTGAGCCGTCCTCAAATTTTGACAGTGTACGGGCCACATTGAAAGTTTCAAGGAAACTCAAAACCACCACCATGCTATATTAAAAACATGTTATAAAATTGCCGAGCACGCCATATGTTGAAGAACCCAGCTATGCACATTATAGATCTCGCATTAAGGGGTTTAGACCCTAATCCAAACTACAACTACTACTTAACTGTACATGTATGTTGTATACATTCCTCTACGGAATTTCTAATCGGCACATGCCGGATTGTGTTCTGGGTGTATGTGTAGCCCTAATGTATTTATGTTGTTGGGTTGCACTTGTTTCATGTTCATGCTGCCATCTGTCTTACATTTTCTGAAGTAAAGATGGAAATGCTTGAATTTTCATGATGTGGTCTGCCTGCTATCTGCGGAGAGACTTTTTGAAATGGGAAACCGGCTCGCATTTGCACCTCAAAGCTGGAAAACCCCTAATCCAAACTACACAATTGCACACCCCCTCCCTCTACCTACACATCGCTCTAGATCAATGCTAAATATGCGTCAGGTAACCTCAAATTTTGACAGTATGGGGGCCACATCGAACATTTCAATGAAACCTAAGGGCCACGACCTATAGAACACTTGATAAAAGAGCTCTGTAGGAAACAAATGTTGAATAACACATATAAATTTCACATGAAGGGAATGACCTCAATCCAAACAGCTGTTCGAGGGGGATTCTTCCTCATATACATGACAATTGAGAAGAAACCCAATAGTCAGAATCTCGGTATAACGTCTTCATTCAACGTCAACTCGTTTATAGCATTAGTTTTTAAACTCCCTTTGATCATCATTAGCAAACTAGACATACTGATCATAGTCATTTTTATTCAGTTTTTACAGGGTGACGTTATGTTAAATAAACTGTTGTTTTACAATATTAATGTATACTGTAATTCTTTTTTTAATGAAAACATTGACATCATGAAAGTATTTACATCTTACCTGTAATGCATTTAAATAATTAAAATAAATACCTTTCTAGCTTCTTTTTCACGTCGCCGCCTCTCTCTCTCTTCCCTGAGCATAGCGAGTTTTTTTCTTTTAAGCTCTAATTCAGCACGTTTATCCGATAAATTATTCATTTTCTCTCTATTAATTTATATATAATTTATTAATTGTATAATAAATTGTACTATTTACGGAGTGCCGTTCTGATCAACAATCAGCCAGATGATGACGGGTGTGACTGATCGTCTGACTGGAAAAGAATTCCTACCTCAGTTCATTTTAAATGGTTCACTTCATGCAAAAAAAATAATAATAATGCAGACGTCAGTGAAAAAGAGAAGGGGGGAAAAAAAGTAAATAAAACAGGTTACAGTTGGAAGAATGAATGCTTGGGCGGATGCATGGAGCGGATGACTCATGGAAACACGTGAAAAAAAAAGTATATTTAGATCTACGGACTTCATCTACCGCAAATGTATCCGAAAACCCATGAATATATGAAAATTTAACTGCATCACATTTTTGGATCTTTCACTTTTTTTTCTTTGAATACCGATCTGAAAGAAAAGTCTGTCTTTTAAATATGTTTTGAATATTTCCACTTATTGTAAATATTATGTAAGTTTTTTGGCAGCCAAGACCAGACTTTTGCAAATGCCACCATTTAAAAAAAAAAGCAATTTAGCAGATGCATAAAAATTTCGAACTCCACTGGTGGACTGCAGTTGGTTTTCTGTGGTTCCCAGCTTCGAGACGTGAATGCGAACCGATCTCCCCCCCCCCCTTTTTAAAATGTCTCGCTAGAGAGAGCAACATCCTCGCAACGCCAATACAAATATTTTAATCATTTCACTTCACTCACAATCATAACTATGGCAGGCAGCACTGAAAATTTAATGCACAATACTACAGGGGTTCTCAAACTGAAGAACCCCTTGAACCTTTGTCAGGGACGCCGAGAAGCAGTGACCCTCACAAAGGCTTTTCGAAAATATTCTTTGCTAACCAGCTCTGGGGAGCCGGCGGAGCACTCTGATAAGCTTTGATACTAGCGACTTTCTAACGGGTAGAAAGCCTCACCACAGACCTACCTAAAACGATAGTTCTTCAATCATAGAAAAACTAATGGCAACGCTATACGTAACAAGCATTACACAGAAACAATCTTCACTTCAGATTCATTACACGCACATTCCATAATGTACCAATTAGTTAGAAGTTCCGCAGAGGAATATGAACGAGGTGCATATATGGTTCGTACTCTTCCAACGCAAAAAAATTCAAGGACTATTCAAGCACTTTTCAAGGTAAAACTTAAAAATTCAAGGACTTTTTTTACAAACGTATATTTTTCACATGAATAGGCGCATATTTAATTTTGATTAAAACTTTCAGAGATTACATTTCTACCTACATTATTTCACATCATCCACAATGAATAAAGGAGGCCACATACACATATATATCATACAAAACATATGACACATTGAATAACGCAGTTCGTGCCTGTCAATTTCCTCATTGCAAAGCACCTTACGGAAGTAAGATGCTTTGCATCAGTCCGGGGTTGTGAGCGGTTCTATCTATCTATCTATCCTCATCAAAGCCGCTTGTAAGTGCAGCTCTGATGCAGCTTTGATCCTCATTGAAACGTAGTTTATTCTCTAAATATTGCAATTAATTTTCTTTTAAAGACTAAAAAAAAAGAACTCTTCTAAAGATAGGAAAAGATTAAATTATTTCTTTCATTAATTCTGAATTTATTTATTTCATTAATGCTGAAAAAATTTCTTTCGTTAATGCTGGAATAATTTTTCATTAATTCTGGAGTTATTTCTTTCATTACTTTTGGAATAATTGCTTTCATAAATTCTGGATTTGTTTCTTTCGCTAATGCTGGAATTCTTTCATTAATGCTGAATTATTTTATTGATTCTAAAATTATTTCATTAATTCTGGAATTATCTCTTTTATTAATTTTGGAATTATCTGTTTTATTAATTTTGGAATTATCTCTATATGGATGCCATTAGAAAATAACGGAGATGCGCCGACATTCAACACGTCACGTGATTTTCCAAGGAATGATGTAGACTGTAGACCACTGACGTCATACAAGTACCGGAACTGGAGGGCGGGGCAACTGCCCCGGGTGGAAATTTTTAGGTGAACACCGTTATAAAATTATCGAATTCCGAATTTTGGTGGGGGCGGTAAGACAATACAAAAATCCTAGTTATGGCCCTGCGTCATACTCCCTCCAGTAATATAAGCTCAATGGATTTCAGTGCCGGGGGGGGGGGGCAGCGTGAAAGATGAAGTTGACTGATCTAATGTATATATGCATACATGAATTGACATCACCGTGCCCCCCAGACTTCCAAGTCTATCTCCGCCTATGGTTGACAGTAATCAGAGAAAGCTTCGCTCACTTATGGACCGAAAGGCTGAAATTATTTCGGCAAAAATTACGAAACTTTGTTTTTCTAAGATATTGATTTCTCAAGTCCTCCAGAAAAAATACCTAGTACAAAAGTTTAATGACTTCCAACGACTCCAAATACGTCTACATGCGATCACAGGATACCATAAAGCCGGGTTTTCCTAGAAGTGGGTTGTTGCAATACCTTCTAGAGCAGAAGGACTTCTACTCTAGAAGGAGGTATTGGTTGTTGGGGGCCAGAGCAACATTCACTAGAAAACATAATTGAAAATTCTCTAGTAGGTGTTGGCCAGAGCGTACCGACCATAGCCCCCACATACTGTAGCGGGGCCCCAAGGGCGTAGCGAGGGGGGGGGGACATGGGGGTCTGGTCCCCTCCCGAAATGTGAGAAAATGACCGGAAAAAGATGGCCAAATCCATTGTTCTGTCCCTTTGGTCCCCCCTTGAACGAAATTTCTGGCTACGACCCTGCGGGGCCACTTTTGTAGTTAATTTAGAGCGCAAAAAATGATGAGAACCGTCCAGAGGGGCCCCCCCCCCCCCATGTGGGGGCCATAGTGCCGACTGAGCTGAAGAAAAAAAACAACGATCGGAAGTTTATTTTGAACTCTAGCTTTTATTCCATAAAAGTTGCAAGGGGGAAAAAAAGATCATTTACGATCATCAAAAAAAAAATAATAAAACGGCCGACAAATAACAACCGGCAATCTCAGGGAAGAAAAAAAAAACAAGCCTACAGTATAAAGCCGAGGTCCCGTGAGGGTGAAAGCACGCCGCCGGCGATTTACACATTGCGTCGGGCCGAGCGGTTCCAAGTGCACAGAGAATAAAGCCGGGTTTTTCCTAGAAGCAGGTTTCCTGTGCCGCGCGCAACAGGCCGTCCACTCACCAATAAGAAAATCAGCATGACTGTTTTCCTACAGAGTGCAAAACGCCTCGCGACAGCGCTTTACGTCGGGCGTGATTGGCCGACTGCTTCAGGAGGAGTCAAATGCGTCGCGGTTTCGCCGATATTCTCTTCCCTTCAAACCGGAGCATGCAGACGACAGAGTAGCTGATGCCAAGGCCATATACTATAATACAGCAGCCCTGATCTGATGCGCTCCGCTAGGAAAACACAAACGCGTAGCGTGATTACGTAACACGTTACTGCCGACGAGAAATTATACTGTTCGGTTCACGCGGCGCAAAACACCTATTCCTAGGAAAACCCGTCTTACAAAGGGAAAAAACATTCCAACATAGGTTTTTGGCACCGCATGAACCGAACTAGATCATTTCGTGTCGACAGAAACGTGTTACATAATCACACTACACGTTTGTGTATTCTTACCGTGGCGCATCAGCTCACGGCCCTCTTTCTCTGTCATCTGCATGCTCCGGTTTGAAGGGAAGTGAAAGAAAACAAAAAATGAAGAGAAGATCGGTAAAACGAGTGGCAGACAACGCATTTGACTCCTCCAGAAGCAGTCGGTCAATCACGCCCGACGTAAAACACTACCGTGAGGCTTGTTGCGCTCTCTAGGAAAACAGTCGAACTTTTATTATTATTGGTGAGTGGACGGCGTGTCACGCTGGGCGAATCACATTGCACGCGGCACAGAAAACCTGCTCCTACGAAAACAAGGCTTACGAATAATGGGGAAAAACGTTCTTGAAATGCAATTATCCAGGGTTATTGGCTGCTAAGGTTTTTTTCCTGTGCTTTGCACTTTTTTAAGAACGTCACTTATGGAGTTAAAAAAAAGTGGCGAAAACACAAATTTTTTAAGGACTCACAGAATTCTTAAAAAAAATTTATTTTTCAAGGCCTTAAAAATGAACTTTTTTTTTTTTTTTCCCCAAGGACCGTACGAACCATGAGATCGAGTGGTCCCTCTATTGGGTACGCATGCACTACCGGCACAACTTACTAGGTAGTAAATTGTCTATGGCGATAGACCTGAGTTGTGCTCAGTTTGCAAAAAAGTCTTTAGAGGCATTATGAACTAAGAAAACCCAAGTCAGGCTTGTCGTTAGCACTTTTTCCGGGGGGGGGGGGGGAAGAACTTTTATCAAGATATATATATATATATTTTTTTTGTCCATCTATTGTATTTTTTACAGCCGAGAGGAGGGGGCCTGCCCTGAGTGATCCAATGGTCTCCACATTCTGGAGCACAAAGCAATAATAAAGTTAACGCGTAAAAAAAACAAAATAATGGGATCATCTCGGATTGGGGGGTCATCTGTTTATATCTCTCTCCATTGAGATAGAGCGGCAGGCCATGATTTGGTTAGGAGGAGTACTGGAGCACTGTCAATACCATCTTCCTGTGAGGGCCATAGGTTAACCCAGTAGGGCTCATTTTGAGGGAGAGGTGTAATACAAAAAAGCTGCCCAGTGGCTTTAAGGATATTGATCAACTCCATGAATAATGCAGAAATATATTACAAGTACCATAGGTCTGAAGCAATTCTGAAGTCACAGATGCTTGGTCTGATAGCATGATGGAAACTAGAAGATGCAAAAGACAAAACATTCAGCTTTTTATGCACGAGGTCGATTTTTAAGACTTTAGTAGGAAGCATTTCTTTTAGGACTATCATGTCCTTAAAATAAATGTGCCCCCTTTAACCTAAATTTCTTCCCCTATTTTCCCTTTTTGAAATCTTTGCTTCCCCCCAGCCTTTCTCGAGCTTTAAGCAAATCTATAGGTAGATTTCCAGAACCAAGTGATCTAAGTTAAGATGGCACTGCCTCAACTGGAATGGCGAGAAAATCAGATTAGAATGGGAGAAGGGTGAGGAAATTTTAAAAGCACACGCAAGTAATAGAATTCAACCTACTGGGGTGGAAGTGCTTTACGCTGATGAAACTTGTGGGAATAATGATGAACACAATTTCAAAATTTTTATTTTTAACGGAATTAACAGAACCATTTTGCTTGTGTTTTTTTTTGTTTTTTTTTTTTTTTTCGTAGAAGACAGAAAACAATGTATCCTGCACACAAATGGAATTCAACAATACATATAAAAATATATACAACATGCTTGCACAATGGAAGACCGCAGGTGGAAAAAAAAGTTTTTTCCTCCTCCAATTTTTTTCCTCTGTATTCCCCCACTCTTATCACAATAAATGCGTTTTTGTTTCCTTTATGTAAATGAAAGATGATGTTGATGTTAAAATAAGATTGCTTATTATCCAGAATACATTGGTTGATCAGAGTACATTATCCTGCTTTCTAAAAGCGAATTTTTGAATTCTTCGAGAAGTTTTATCAGGTACTTCCTTTTGAACCGATTTGCTTCATTTATAACTTCGTGCAGCATGAAGGTTTGCAGAGCATTGCTCTCGACAGCACGTAGTTTCTCGAAAAGAGCTCCAAAGTCTAGAAAAATAAAATAGGAACATAATATATCTGATAATATGCGCATAATAAACTTCAAAACACATATTGAAACTTTTAAAATTAAAAAAAGAAATTAATGGGAAACAATGCCAAAATGCCATACCTATAACTATTAATGGGAGGAATTCATCTTAAGGAACGAGCCCTTCTAAATTTGTTTAGAAATCCTTAAGTTTTGACAAGCAAGACAAATATAACTGTATGAGGATTATGGATATACCAGACATGAATGTAGTGCAAATCAGTTTTCACTGTAATAGCACCAATTTTCATAACCGCAATCTCTTCTATGTCCCCCCCCCCCATACCAAACGAACGTGTTGGGAAATTCTCTTTTCCGCTTCCTCAGGTGTGTAAGTTCTCATGTGATTTTTTGACATTTTTTTCTTTTTTTTGTATGCACATATGGTATTTTTGTATTATATTTGTGTTACTATTATTGTGTTGTTATCATTTGTATTATTCTTTGCTTTTCTGTATTGGAACATGCTGCTTATGTTTGTTTTTTACTTTTTTTCTCACCCCACTGTAATTGGGCATTTGCCTGTTGTGTGAGTATATAAATAAATGAAATAGTCACAACATAATTAGGAAAGACTCTGAACATTGCACATACACAAAATAAGAAATAATAGCACTAAGTGGAGTTAACACACAAGTCTAAGGTGTGTAAAGTTGTCAATGCAGTTTTGCATTACTGAAGCGCAAAGTGTGGTCTTATTGCGATTCCTATGTATGTTAAACAAAATTTGAACAGCAATCATGAACTAAAAAAAAGGTAGCCCATAGCATAATTGTTAAGGTTAAGAAAAGTTATAAGGACCATGTGGTGATAATCATTACTGAGTAAGACAGTTTCATCATGGGTCAGGGCATTTCATGTAGGCTGGAATGCAGGACACTACATTAATTGCACAATAGGGTGCAACATCGTTGTGATCAACAGAAATCATTTTGCTGAAGGCATCCAACAACTCCTACATATTCAAAAAGAAAAAGGATTTGATCATATTGAAGGGATTTAATAGAACTTTAATTGTATGTTCAGTAAAACTTATGTACTACCTCTGTTGCAATTATTTTATTCACAACCCTTATATTTTTCCTGGACAGATCATGAAGAGCTAAAGGAAAAAAATGTAGAGATTATTAAAAATAATTTAAACACTCCCCAAATCTAAAAGCTATTTTATTCCTCAGCTGCAAAAAAAGATATGCATTGTTACTTCACATGATTGGAGATTCTTGAATTTACCCATTATGAGGGGAAAAAAGTGTACTAAAGTTAAGTGAATATGGTGAATTTAATTCAATGATCATAGCAAAATGTTAACACTGATACCTTTAACACAAAAAATGAAGAGATAATATGAAATAACTCTTACTCCTTCCTGGCTTCCTGACTTCTTTGAAAAGGGCACTTCTGATGCGAACAACTTCTGACCTGAAACCATTGTTGCCATAATAAAATATCTCGTCAAACTGAGGGATGCTTGGAGGAATACACATGTCAGGCATATCATTCCATCCGTCTATGTGGTTCATCGGAGAATGAGAATTAACATGGTTCTCGATCGGAGGTTCTGGAGCACTATTCCACATGAGTGGTGCATCATTAACAGGAGCTTCACAGAAAAATTAAAAATCAGACAGTGACTCATATAACTCACTATTTAGAGTCTAATATAACTCCCAAAAACACAGAATAATGAAAACTTGAATATAACAGATTAAATTAATACATACTCAGAGACGGAAGAGGCCGTTCTTTCTGATCATTATAGTCCTCATCTTCACTAGGAGCATCGATCGTCAAGATTGGGACATCCATACTGAAATGTGGATTCAGGGGAATGGGACTTTGTGGCCTCCACAGGAAATTTTTCGGTAATGGACCAGGCTTCCGTTTGGGCTTTGGTGAGCCAGATGGTAAATCAAGCAGCCGCTTCTGATTCCTCATGGGCGAACTCCCACCACTGCTGCCACCGACTAGATCAATATCAGCTTCATCAACCATCATCCTCTGAAAAAAAAAATTAAAAAATATGTAGTACAGAAATGTATGATTTGAAAAAAAAAAAACTTGAGACAAGAGGAATATTCTTTGAGATAGAAAATACCATAATAGATAATTTTACGGCATAACATTAATAAACAAAAATAAAATTTCACCTTAAAATGAAAAGAATTCCAATTCACTGAAAATCAACTAGTAACTACTGATTTCCTCGGGGGAAAAACTCAATACTTCTGACCCCCTCCAGAAAACGACAAAAATTTTCTCTGACAAACAAATACCAGCTGAAATTTCACTTGAAAAGTAAATTTACAAAACTTCAACTAACCTTATCAATTTTGAAGGGATTCCCAAACATATGTTGCCTTACTGGTATAGATTCGATTTCCCGAAGAGGTGGGGTTATTCTTTTGAGATATTCTTGGTAATTGCCCATTTGAGCAACCGGTAGGCTGTGTAACTGATCTACGGAGAGAAAAATAAAAGCAACACATTAAAACAGAAAACAAAAGTAAAAGAATGAAAATATTATATAAAAACATTTAAAAAATGAGTAGCATAATGAATCAAAATCAATCAAAAATAAACTGGAATAACACATTAAGTATATGGAAGAATAACACATTAAGCGAACAGCAGTATAAGTTGATCTTCCTGTTTATACCATGCATTAAAGACAACTGAAGAGAAAAGAATAGGGCGACCAGACTAATAGAGTAATTTGAGCAATTAACAAGGGAGAACACACTGTTCGAAACTATGATTTGATTTTCAAAGGTTGAAGTTACTTTAAATGGTAGAACATTAGCCAATATCTTCTCCCCCCCCTGTAAAACATGCATAAGCAAACTGTAAAAAATAGACACATGATATGAAAAACAAAGTTATATTTCAAAGAAATGAAAACTACGATAAAAATATTGAAATGTTCAAAATTGTTTTTCTTCTTCTCATTTTTTGGCTAACACTTGGCCATACAGCAACAATGTTTTTCGCAGATCAATGTGGATTGTACAACCTTTTTCAGTCTATGGGCTCCATATGCAATATGGCTATTGTTTGTGGGCTAAAATTTTGTGTACTTATCAAGTTGAGCAATCAATACATTTTTAGGGGATCTTTCAAGGAGAGACATCCCACGTGCTAGAGCATAGTTTCCCAACCTTTTTTGTCCCATCGCCCCCTTCTTCAGAAATTTTTTTCTCTCACCGCCCCCCCAACGCAATCTAACCCTTAGGATCCTATGTTATACCCGTAACTTCTACCGCCCCCCTGGAACATTCCATCGGCCCCCAGGGGGCGTTAGAGCCCACGTTGGGAATCACTGTGCTAGAGGTTAAGCATTGAGTACTTTTGCTATTGGGGGGGGGGGGGGTGTTGGCAAAACTTGTGAGTTGTGAGCATTAATTTTCTCCTCAAAAACTACCCATGAATGACTCAAAATATAAGAATAAATGTTTTACTCAGCTGGATGTACTAATGGTTTTTTAATAATTATTTTATATATATTTCTCTGTGTGCATATTTGTGTCAGAATAACATCAGTAAAGAACATGAGAAGCATATGAAATGGAGTAAAATAATAGACGAAAAGTTATTACCTTCATGTTGAAATCGCATTTGACTCAAGTTGTTCTGCAAGAAATTTGATCTCATCCGAGACAGCTGGTCCAGAAGAACTTTCCTTGGTATATCAAATGCATTGCGGTAGCACTCATTCTTGACCTCTTTATCTTTGATCTGCAGCATAAACATGGGAAAGTCATTGATTTCATTCTTTAATGAAGCGAATCGTTCATTTACTAGTGAATGCCGGCTCAGATTCATTTCGGAAAGTTTCAAAGTCTGACCAAAAGGACGTGGAACAGTGGGGTTAACTCGAATACCATCCGGACAGGGCTTTTTAGTTCCAACTGATGCCACAAGCTTTTCATATTCCGTCTTGGCCTGCAGAAATAAGAAGGCATATACATTCATTTGGGATTTATTTTCATTAAAAAATAAAATCATTAGAATACCAGGGATATCAAATCAATAAGCAATAACATTTGAATTAAAGAATTTAAACAATTCCATATCTCACATCATAAGGTGCAATAACCACAGCAAATCTCAACAGCCATTAAAAAGGACTTAACTTAAAATGGGAATTTTTTTGTTCATTTTATTCATAGGTATTGGGTAGGATAAAGTTCATTTTCCCTACAAGAATAATGCAAACAGTACAGCAGCACTTTTCAAACTTTTTTTATTTTGCAACACACTTAGACCTACAGTTGAACTTTGGTGGCACACTTGAATCAAGATTTTAAAAAGTAATTTCAATGATTTAATTACTAACCCAAAAAAAAAAAAAAAAAAAAAAAAAAATATATATATATATATATATATTAATTAATATTAATTAATATAATAATAAATCATGATTAATTAATAAAATATTTTTGATGCTAACCATACATACCAAACGTAGTATCAGTATCTATGTAATATTGACACTATTAAGATATATATTTTCATTTCACGCACCAATTTTGAATATGTAAACAAAGAAAAGGAATAGATTAAGAAATTCAAGCTATGAGCATGAAGCAATTTAATATGCTAAACATACTTGTCATATCCTGGAATTTTTTTACTTGGACCTTGTTTTTTTTTAAAGAGAAATCGATCAGTTATTTTAGTTTAGGGAATTATTTTGCAACTACTTTCCATCATCTTCATATTGTTGCTTGTTTTCCCTTAGAAACTGCAGGAAATATCTGAGGGGTTTTCGCTAATAAATGGTATTATGATACGTCTCGAATGCCCAAACTGCTGTTCACGGTGAAGACAATATAGTTTGAGCTTTTCTTTTAAAACTCCAACCAAACTCAATATATTTGGAATTGAAATCTTAAATAGTTTTCATTGAAGTGACTTGCAATGACAAAAAAAAAAATTTGATAAAACTATAGATTCGAGAATACTGCATTTAAATATGGTTACTTATCTAAAATGTGATGTATGGGAACATGGTTTAAGGAAGATACCTAATCTGTTTTATCAAATAAATCAATTTAATTTGCAACCTTTTAACGAAAATTTTAATTGAATTTCAGTCGGATTGATTGAGTCCATTATTCAATTAAAATTTTTAACTGCATTAACAATTCATCAATTTGAAACAAAACTTAGTGATTAGTTAAAAACTAACGTTTGGACTTTAAAAATAATTTATTAAATTTCTTTTAAAAATCTTCGCAGAACACGTGGATGAAAAACTCTGCAGTATAATAGAACCTGTCTAAGTTGGACATGAAATGTTCAATTGAAATCCGTCCAAATTAGTGTTTTCTAAAACACAGAAGTACAGTATTGTAGACATTCTGTGTCATAGGATTATAGCTGGTTCAATGTAGGGAAGTGAGCAGCATATATATAGATGTGTCCATATTGACAGGTTTAACTGTATATATTTTTGTTCACAACTGACAAAAAAAAAAAAAAAATAAATAAATAATAATAATAATAGATGGTATTCCTAATGTCTGGCAAATAATACAGAAATAACACAAACAAATTCAAGAAGCATTAGACACACGCACAAAGATCTTTCGAAATCAGAAAAAAAAGTGTGACCCTTTGCACAAAAAAAGAAAGAAAAAAGAATCATATTTGTGACTGGAAAAGGAAGTGTCATTCTTGATTTTTTCTTTTTTTCCTATTGGAATGGCTTACGAGTTTTGAAGTCAAAAATAAACATTGACAATAAACTAATGATTAATTTTTGTATAACAGTGAATCAGAAATCTTACGAGTCGCTCACCTGATTTTTTAGTCTTTTGAGGTAGTTTAACACGCTGTAGCTCAAGCAATTTTCCATTGAATCAGGAACAAGATTGGGAGCACCCATTCGCTGCAAGGCTCTCTTCAATGGCTGTGATATAGATTTTAAAAATTTAATAAGATAAACAAACATATCAAGTATTTTGATTGAACAAAATAAGCCCACTTTTGAATATTTAGCAATGGGTGACTTACTGCAGCATAATAAAGAGGCATATTCTTCAAATAGTTTTCAAACTGTTGTTTCCATTCTCTTGTAGGTTTGCATCGGTGAACTTTGAACAAATCATCTATGAAAGAAAATAAAGACTTTAAGTGATACAAAAACAATATTTTTCCCCTATCATTTTTTAAATGCAAATTAGGTAGACTAAAAAGCATTGCTTTTTTTATTTTATTTTAGAATGTTAACCTTTTAAGGGGCAATAAGGAGAAATCTTGCCTCCATAAAAGCTTCTCATTTTTAGCATTAGCAAGCCCAGAAATTTCTAAAAATGATTTCTCAATGAAAGACTTTTCCATATACCCCTTAGTTTGCACCTGCTGAAAATTGGAAGAAAATCTACTTAATTAAAAAAGATATGTTATTTTGAAACCGGGATTAGTGATTTATAATAGTGGCTTAAAGGGTTATATATGTAAACACTGCTTTTCACATTTTCTGCTTGTTTCACCATTTTTAGCTGAATCAAAATCAATAAAAACCAAATAGGAAAAAAATATTCAACATGATTATCAGAAACATTATCTTCTTAATCAGATCTGCTGAGTAATAAAATCTTCAAATTGGGAAAATTTATAAATCAATATTAGATGGAAAAGAATCTGAATCATTCATACGTAATACTGTATAGAAGAGAAATATAAGAAAAAAAATGCTTTCACTCCTGAATTCAAAAATGTCTGTGAAAATAATTTTATTCTCCAGAACTGCATATTTAAAATTGAGGGTAGTCATGCTAAAATGCACATATATTTAGTGAAATTCAAAGTATTGATTCAATAAAAACTTTCCCATTTATTTATTTAGTAACCAAAATAAAGGAGGTAGAAAAAGCAATCACTTTTCAATCACATTGAAACTGTTAGTACAAAATTATACATGAATGTATAAAAAAAGATAAAACTACTGATGAATAATGTATATAATTATACTTCATAAAAAAGAATATACTAAATAATGCTAAGATAAAAAAGTAATGGTTTTGCCCTCAAAATGTGTGATCAAAGTGTGTGGTCAATTGCATGAAACATTCTATTTTCTGGCAATGAAATACTAGAACAAACATTTATGTCTGAAAAAAAGTTTCATACCAGGGAATTCTAAAACTTAATTAAGATTGTTATAATTCAGCATTTATAAATATCTTTATTTCTTTGTTCCCCCTTCCCCAAACAAACAATGCTATGATTACACGATTTCAATGTTTGCCATATAGCACAAAAATGAGCAATCGAACAGGCACCAATAAATCCCTAAGTTCCCCATCTCAGTTGCTTGAAGATAAAAAAAACAGTCTGAACTGAGTGACAGTGAAAATAGGTGCGTTTTTCCTCTTGTAAGACGTAAAAAAATGGAGAGTAACTAATTTCAACAACACAGTTCACAACATATCCTCTTTTGAAAAAAATAAAAAAATTAGTGGGAATAAACATTCCTTACAGATTTTAAGCATATTAGCCTCTGTTGTGTTTCTGATGACTGCTTTGTACTGAAAGGAACAAATCACTCTCATAAATTTGAAGGAAACAGAAAATGGTTCATCAAAATGACTAAGATATTCTGTGGATGAATAGTACGACATCAAAAACTGAAAACAGGCCAGAGAAAAAAAATCCAAGGCACAATGAAACTTGTATGAAAAAAAAAACAACTCATTTTCTGAAAAAGAAAACTTTCGTTGCTCTCTTGGAAAATCAATGAAATAAAATCAAGACACGCACTATGCTCAAACATTTGAAATGCATCATGTATAGATATTTGTGAGTGAGCTCTATGGGTTTAGCTTAGAAGAGCCAAAGTGTTCACCATCTACAAACAGCCTACAAAGCAGAATATGCCAAAATCGATGATGTAAGTTCCCAGAACAATCAGTGCTACTGCAGAACAATCTGGAAGAATTTTAAGAAAATTGTAGTTAAGAAAAGTATACTATTATGGAAATTTTTAATGCAGAACATTTCCAGTCAGCTGAGGGCTTGTTGCAGAACAATGTAAAACATTCTGCTTTGGGGCATAAATTACAATTTAGTTGGACGTGAAAAACTGACTCAAGCATGGAAATCAATAAAACATGCTATGGCTTTTTAACACAGCTAAGATAAAGAGTAAATCTTTGCCATAGTGTTCTGATTCAAATCTATGGCTTAATTTTAATAAATTTAGCCGGGAACAGAGCTTCAAAACATTTTCGTCTTTGCTCTATGAGATTTTAAAAAACAGAAACACACACATATAAGAGAAATAATCTTTGAAACTCTTGGAGCTAATAGAATAATTTAAAAAATTCCAAACCTGGATATAGAGCAATTTGAAAAGGGCTAGTATTTGTTTTACCTTAATGTATTTAAATACATACCGAGCAATGGTAAAAGTATAGGGTAGTTATACGGCATAATGAACAGATTTACACAAGTAAGACTTGTGCTAGCCTTCAAATAACCGAAAGGGTGTTCAACGTCACTATTCTTGAAGCTGTTAGACACAAATACCTAGAATTAAACGAAAATCAGACATAAATGTATTAAGAAGTTTCGACTCGTGACCCATTAAATTGTTTGTGAAACAATTTTGGGCAATGGTACTTTTGTTCAAATAAAAATAGTAAATATACATGTGAAAAATTAATAAGTAAATAAAGGTAATATAAAAATATGTAATGATATAATCAGTTTAACTCATATTGAATATATAAATGAACATGATAGAAACAAACAAGAAAAAATTATGAAAATCTGTAAGGTGGTACAGAATAATTACACATAAAGGAAAGAGGACATAAGTATTTTTGAACTCACCTGCCAAGCAATCGTAGACTGTTTACGAGAAAGAATATACTGCGTCAAGGGACTAGGCTCAAGCTCATACTTGTCAAAAGGGAGGCTGTCAATTACCATCGGCTCGCTGTTTGCACAAGTGAATTTCACTACAGGATGTGCTGTTCTAGGAGGCTGCAGAAATATTGTGTTGAATAACATAAAAAGTTTTTTAAAAACTTCTTCAAAGTACATAAACAATTTTCAGAATAACTGCAATGGAAGTTGTTACAAAAATACTGAAATATGATTTTGCAATGTAGATTTTATTACTTGTACACTGCATCAGGAAAATCTGACAAAAAATTTAAAAAAGTCGCTTGATGAAAAGTGAAGGTTTTTAAATTCACCATTGTTGACAAAGGTAGCTGTTTTATGTGAAGCAACTCATTATAAGAATAAACTGATGAAAAGTATAAATCTACATTAGGGGAAATTGTATGTCTTTGAAACTAACTCAACTAACTGAATGAGTGAAAACTGAAAAAAAAAAAAATGTCTCACCAGAGCAGGGCTATTCGTATCCGGCCAGAAAGATTCTGGTATGGGCCAATAACCAACAGTGTATCCCTTTTGAGCTGATCTTGGCACATAAATCAATTTACGCACACTGTGCCATGACGTATTGATTGCATTTGCAATTGATGGGCTGTTTCTACCATTTTTGTCGTCAAAACAATCTACAAAATAAAGGAAAATAATTAAATAACTCTAAAATCAAGCACAAATCTTTTTTTTTTATAATATACTCTAACATTTACAGAAAAAACATTTGTATACTGGAACATTTGACAATGAAGAGCCTTAATGAAATCAGACAAAGGAGAACCTGAATAACAAGTTCACATTTATTCGAAGAAATATGAATAAAAAATTAGATTAATAGATCCAAAGATAGCAAAGCAGTTTTTAAATTTATATAGTAACTTACTGAAAATATAACTTATCAACATAACTTTGAGAATTGAAAGGCAGTTTTTCTGCATCATGGATTACAAGAAGTCTGCCAATGCATGAAACGTGTATATTACATCTCGATAGCCTAAAGTGAATTTGTATTTTTAGCTTATTATACATTGAAATCTATAAATGAACACAAGGAAAAACATTACCTTCATTTGGTAGCAGAGGTGGATCTGGCCCAAATTTCTCAAAATGTATCACCACACCCCCTTGCAACTTTTGTGCAACTGATTCAAGGCACTGTATAAGCATTCGCTGCGAAATAACAGCATAGGACCTGCCTAAAATATATATTTCTTGTTAATCACATAATTTTTAGAATATGCAAAAGCTGACACTGAATATCTTAGAATTTTTTTTCTTTGAATGACACATATGCATTATCACAATCATGACACTTATAATTTGCTTATTACACTGATATATAGTGTATGATCCAATTCCTGAGTTGAATATTCACAAAAAGGGATAAGGAAATTACAAAAACATATGCTTAAAAAAATTAGATTTTGAAAGATTTTTTCTGAATGTTTCATAAACAGGATTTTTGGAAATCTGAGGTAAAGTTTTTTTTATACAGAATTTAAATTATAAAAAATTTGCAACACAATTTGAAAGCAGAAAATGCAATTGAGCAAAATTACTGATAATGAATAAACATGTTTAGAAAATATAAATTGCATGCACAAGAAACTTTACCTCCTGTGACCTCACACATTGCTTCGATAGCAGAGATATCAGGAGGTACAACAGAACTGGCCTCTCTGTCAGTGGGTGGTATGCCTGTCAATCGCAGGACTAAAGAGAATAGCCGCTGATCCCATCTAAAAGGTTCTTTAGTGAGTTCTGCACCGGGAACAGATGAATTCATTGGTAGATTCAACTGAAAATCATAGGTAAAAAAAGAACACAAATTAATCTATGTTAGCTAGATGAATGAACATATTTAATGAGTAAAATATTTTGATGATATTGAAAGCAACTTTATTTTTTAATACAGGCATAATATCAAAAGTTTGATGAAAAACATTTTTATGAAAGAAATCTTCAAAAAAGCTTAAAAAAAAGTGCATGAAAAAGAATCACAGAATGAACCCACCCCAGGTGTATTTTTATCTTGGACATCATGGGCAGCCAAGGTACCAAAAAGATTTCCACAATTTACATTATCTGCAATTAAACATCACATGCACCAAGAGCACCCAGCGGCCCTGCTTCAAAATACACCTGCTTGTGTGCATTTCTGCTTTTCTATTGAGTGTGTACTATATTTCTGACGAAGAAAGATAGGCAAAATGCTCAAAATGCTAGATTGCCTCTCAATCACTGTTGAATACAGTGGCATTTGAGTAGGTGGACCAATGGGTCCAAGCCCCCACGAAAAAATGCCTGGAGATCTTTGTTCGTTCTGAATTTTTTTCTTGTTTCAGTAATTCATTTTGTTATCAGCTGAATAATTAGGAGTTCAACTACTGTAAGAAATTTTTTACAGCATTTAAAAAGAGTCTCTCCCCAAACGCTTTTGGAATCTGAACTTCAAAAGTCTCAGTAATCCAAGTTTTTCACTAACTAAACAGGACCCAACAAGTTCAGTGGGCCTCTACTATAATTTCTGATGTGCCTGATAAAGGGTTAGTACTAATCAAATAGATTATATGCTTATCAGCGATTTATTTTTAAGATGGCTCACTAAATATAAAAGTAAAAAAATATTTGGGAGCAATTTAAATAGATTGAAAATTGAATATTTAATCATTTGTGAAATAACAATCACCTCTTCTTGGACACCATGAGTTGAGGTGAATTTCCCTCCATCTGTGATAGTTATTATAATGGATGGCTCTAAGTAATACGGACACCTCCCTTGACCATAGGTATCGATTCCAATCTGCATTCGGTTGATGTTCAGAAGATCCAAAGCATTTTTCAAAGCAGCTCCCATTGTCGTCATCCCAATCGACTGGAGGTTTTTTAATTCGGTCATAAAAGTTGCTAAACTCTCTTTCCATCCAGCCTGTGTAGAAGTAAGTAACAAAGTTAGAAAACATGAGTAAATCAATATAAATACAGTCAAATCCTGTTTTAGTGAATATCGTTATAGCAAAAATCTTGCTTTAACGAACACTTTTCTAATCCCCCATATAAGTTTACACACAGAAACAATGCAAAATCCTGGAATTCCTTTATAACAAAGGGATTTTTCTGGTCTCTTGAAGTTTGTTATAAAGAGATTTGACTGCACTTCAAATTGAAAACTGTTTTTAGCCACCTAGCTTCACAATTGCCAAATTTGGAGATTGAGAAGTAGGGAGACTTTTGAGCGGATCCAAATTTACTATGGAAAAAACCCTACTCAGACAAATATAGAAAGGTTTTGAGGTAAAAATTGAAATGTAGAGATTTATCTTTTCCCCGATAACATGGCATCATAGTAAAAAATTCTAATGATTGAAACATTTAATAGCAGGGTTCCCAGCCAAATTTGTTTGATCATTTCCCTGACTTGCCCCCTCACCAAAACTCCTGAAGAAAGAAATACAATTGAGAAATTTTAACCGTCCAAATGCTTTTCGAGTTTGTTTCTTTCTGAGAATTTTTCCTCTGACTTTTATCAAGTTTTTGTAAATTTTCTTGACTTTTTCCCAGACTTTCCAGGTTGCTACGAAGCCCTCCTCAATTTGGTGCAAAGATTCAAAACCTGAATGCTGAGAGATATAACATCACTCTCCATCAATCATACAAGGTACAGACAACTGGACATACAATGCTGAGATGAATTTTAGTAGGAAAAGTCGACAGTCCTCTGCAGGAATATCAAACCACCATCCACCAAACTGCCAATGAGTCTTCATTAGGTGCCTAATGTCAATGAACTATTAGGCTGAGTCAGGTCTGGCTGTCCATTGCAGTCCTGTTAAATGCATATATGCTCTAAGGGGGAGAAAAATAATTGGTGCTTCCTTGGAGTAGTGGTCTACTGTACTCACCCCCCCCCCATTTTAAGGGGACAGTGCTATTTATTCCTAGCAGAGGATTGTTACACTTTCCCTAACAAAATTTATCTCCGCATTGTGTTCAGTTGTCTGTACTTTCCTATGACTACTGGTTGTTACCATGCCTCAAAGTTTAAAAAAAAAATTGTAATATCAGTTACATGCGATTTCTTGTGGGGGGGGGGGGGACCAGAGACAACCGACTCCCGCTTCCTCTCTAAAAAATACCCACAGATTCTCTGGAATCCAAGGAATAAAGTTGGCAGTCCTGCAACAGGATATTTGAAAACAAGTAGCTGATATCAACTTGCATTGTATAATAACAATCAAATGAAAATGATGAAGTTCTGAAAATCGAGATTAGCATACTTTTATATTATTTGGAGGCTCTTCAAATGTCAGTAACATGTAGCGATCGAAACGGCTAGAAGCATCTCTTTGCCTGATCTGTAAAAAAAGAAAATGAATTCAATTAAGAAATTGAATCAATGACAGCAATAACATACTAGACCAAGATAACACATGGTTAATTCATCTGCATAATAATAAACCTGTCGTGTTTGCATTAATATATTCTTTAGGTATATAAAGCTTATAGTATCGGAATTTTTTAGCACTACCAGAACCATGTCTATTTGATGCACCAACTTGAGATGGATAACATCAAGAATGCGGAATGAGAGGAATTTTCATGCAGAGTCCTGCCCTCAGGGCGATTACAGCGGCTTACAAAAGGCCTTGGATAATGGCAAGAAAATTCAATACTTCTCTTATAACCTGCCATCCAGCCTGCCTTACGTGAGAGAGCTCAGCAAATCACTCAAGAACACTCATAGATTGAATCAAGCAATGAAATGTCTGCCTACTCTGAGACATGCAATGCATAGGATCCTAGCAAACCCCTAGAATTGTGTAAAAAAAGACTGGAGTATATCCCCTACAAATGACAGTACTTATAAATCAAGGGGGGCCTTGGTGAATATTACAGCAGTCTGGATGGATTTTGTGACCATCAGTGAGGCGATTCATTTGATAAAAATATGGTTTCATTACACTTGTTTTGAAACTTGGCAACGATTTCCGCAGAGGCTGGATATTAGGGAGTTTTCCCATTTTCAACCATTCTTGATCATATTCTATGCTCGTCACAAACATGTGGTAGGTATGTAACAACCTACAGTGGAGTCTCGATAATTCCAGTTCCAAAACTTTGAAGTTCTGGATGTTCTGAGGTGCTCAAATTTTTTAAAATTCCTTTTCAAAACTTGTTTTTCACAAAGGACCAGATTTGTTTTCCTCTATCATTTTTCTTATGAGTACAAGAAATCCCAGCTGGAAGGTTTTGATCCCTGGACTATAGGCGGAACAGGTGGGGCTTCAGCAAAAAATGTATATCAATAACGTAGGCAGGACAGCAAAGGTGGAAAATGGACCCCCCTATTTGAAGAGCCTGTATCTGCTTATGCCATAGACTGGTGTCTCCAGTGGATCCCCAGGCCAGAATTTTCTCCCGCCATTGAAACCAGAGGTGTTGATAAGAAAAAAAATATTGAGGATGGACTGAACGCGATGCCAATCGTTCTGCACATACAGGATTCCAGCTCTTAATACTAGGGCTTGACAAATTAAAAAAAAATTAGATAGGCCTACTAGCAAAATTTCATAGGTGCCAAGCACTTCCCCCCGACAAAAATCGGTCCAAATTAGTGTATTTTTTAACTCGTTCAGGAACCCCACCCCCCAATGTGCTAGCAGATACGATGGCATAATTTCTGATCATTTTGTGTTGCCCCCTTGAATTAAATTATCATACATAAAAATATTAGGCGGCAAATTCCAATTTTTTTATGCTAATCGCCATAGCAACCTGGGATTTGTATAGCTTTGGTTAATAACACCCAAGTGACGTGGTGGTAGAATACATGTTGCCATCAGGTCCCAGTTCGAATCAGGGAAGGAATATAGATAATACATTTTCCCTAATAAGCTTGGGGCAACCACCAATATAGCTGGCACCTCCATTCCCAACTCAACTCATTAAGACACTAAATCGCATATACCGATATGGCCAGAGTTGGTGTGTGTGTTAAAGTAGCCCTACTTAATATGTAGGAGGGAAAGAAAGAGTGATGCATTGCATTGTGTATTCATCAATTACTAAGGAGGGCTCCGCCCCCCCCCCCCCAAAAAAAATGTATTGGGAGTGGGGGAGACCCCAAACACCCTCAGACTTGTTTCCTTCGCCAAATGATTGCCACCTAATTTCCGCAGAGCCCTGGGGCGTGCGCGGCCCACTGGTTGGGAACTACTGCACTAAAAAGACATCCCAGGTTTATCAAATTAATATAATCCATTTTATAGAAAGCACCTCGCATTTTATTTTTGCACGCGATATTAACAATAAATAAACTCTCTAACTCATACCAAATAGAATTTAATTACCCACATCGAAAGGCGGTATCAAAAAAAAAAAACAATTGATCGAGAAACTATTTTTCCCACTTCCCTTTAGTTCACTAATCATAAATAATAATAACGTGGGCGTGCAAGTGATCTCAGAGGACACCCATGACAACGCATCTTGTGGATTAACACAGCCCCCCCCCCCCCATCACGCACGCCAACCTATAAAGTCACTCATATAAATAATGGTAAACAGGGTCAGACCTTTATAAAACGTTCAACAGCATCTTTGGCGAGATCGAGTAATGTTGGCCTTGCACCTAAACATGTCCTTTGATTCATAGACGCGCTGGTATCGATCAAAAATAATATTATTGTCATGGCTGGACATCAGATTTTTATTTGGGGAGAAAAAATGTTTTTAAGTACACACACAGACACACCGCACGGACGTCCTACAGCTTCGCGACAGTTGGAAAGAATGAGCTGAGCAACGCGATCGCGAAATAGCCGCTCCGCTCCGAGAAAAAAAAAATATAATAATAATAAGCTACTTTCTCAGGCAACTGTACGCAGATAAGGCAATGTTCAGACTAAACGTGTGTCAGCCGTTCTCATTGATTAATCAGTATTTGAATATTTCATTCAAGAAATAAATTAAATACATTTTTTTATTGAAATTATCAATAACTTTATTGAAGAATTTTGATTACAATCACCATTTGCTTATTTTATTGAGTCAAACTTTCGGAGCATCAGCTGGAATAGATGTGACCATATTGGAAAAAGAGGAAATTTAATTGATGCATAACACGCGTAAAATATCTAATTAGTCGAAGAAAATGTTCACGGTGAGTTCACTTAGCATAATTGATAAAGTGAATGCTTTAAATAAAACGAAGACTCAGTCAAATACTAAATAAATGATTCTGTTCCGGAAAAAACGTGTACTTCAGGCTATACCAGACACTAACACATTAGCGCTGATGACGATAATTTCACGTATAACAAACAGCTTCTTAAATCACATTATTTAAAAGCTTCACATCGATTCGTCAAATACTTCAGAGTGAGAATTTCAACTTTTTATGGTGCATATGAGGAATTTAGAGCTTTTCTATAAAATTAAATACGTCATTTTTCTGAAAAAATTGAGATTGGACATACCATGAATCTTATTACAGTTAGATAAACTATTATCGCTCATTTCTATAAATCCCTATCTAATGACATGACAGTCAAGTACATGAGAGTTACCATAGAAACGGGTCGATGTTGATAAGCGTGTTCAATATGGCGGATGACTAATGTTGTTTACATGGGAAATGAATGTTTTAGTGTAAATCAATAAAGTTTCGTTATCAATACAACGAAATCTTCGCCATCACCTGAAGAAAAAATGGCATCTGAACACAACAAAACATTTCATAGATTGCTTGTGATGTCCGATGATAACAAAAATTGTGCTCTAATGTCAAACACAATAAGGAAAAATGTTAAAACAACGATCTACAGTTATAATAAATGTTCACTGGATGATATATTAGGTACGAAACGCGTGTTTTTCTTTCACTTTATTTTTGCATTTTAATAAAAAGATGAGAAAAATATTAAAATAATTCCAGGTCTTGAATCAACTTAAGTGCGAACCATTCACAATAAAATCATTTTAAGATCTGCTTGATGAGAACTGTTTTCATTTTAATCTTTTAATGGATTAATTCGAACACTTGAAAATATTTAGACAATTATCAAGCTTATGATGCAGCCCTGTTTTGCTAAGGGCAGGTTTTTTGTAAATTGCCTGTTGCAACACACTGTTCACTCGCCAATAGGAAAATCAGTACGACTGTTTTCCTACAGAGTGCAAGACGCCTTACTCCAGCACTCTATGTCAGGCGTGATTGGTTGACTGGTTCTAGACGACTCAAAGATATCATACAGCACGTCTTTCGCAGATCTTCTCTGCATCTTTGTTGTGCTCACAAGAATCTAACGCTTGAATGGAGATATGCAGATGACAGAACAGCTGATGCTCCATGCTAAAGCGGTATTTTCATAGGCACAGGTTTTTTTTTGTGGCACATGAAACGAATGGGACCATTTCACATTGGCAGAAACATGTAACTTTAACACTCTATGCATTTGTGTTTTCTCCAGCATGGCACATCAGCTTATCTCTGTCATCTATCTCAATTCAAGCTCAAGTATTCCATTTTTGTGAGAATGCAACAAAAATGCAGACAAGATCGGCGAAACGTGCAGCGCCGTCTCATTCTTCAAAACCAGTCGGCCAATCACGCCTGATGTAGAGCTTGTCCTGCACCCTGTAGGAAAACATTTGTATTGCTTTTCCTGTTGGTGAGTGGACACATGATGTGCGAGAGTGATCCATGTTATACGTGGTGCAAAAACCTTCTCCTACGAAAACGGGTCTTGAAAAAACACGAATACATAGCATGATAAAGTTACATTTTTGTGCTGACATCAAATGAACCTATTTGGTTCATGCGATGCGAGAAACCTGTTCTAGGAAGACAGTTTTAGGATGTTGTCACAAAGAAAACATTGCTTCACATGCAAGAGAACCAACAGTACTTTGTATCACTTGCTATAGCACTTGCCTCCTGCCACAATAAATTTAGAGATAAAAATATATATAAATTACAAGTTGGACACACGCACGCACGCATGCATGGCTGTCTATGGAAATTTTTGTTCACGAAAAAAATGAACAAATCTCATTCTCCATAAAAGTGCATAACCTTAAATACCGCTTAACATAGCATATGTTTAGAACAGTCAAAAGACAAGTAAAAAGATTAGTTATGAAGAACTATAAAATATATATATATATATTGGATACAATGAATTTCCCTATCACTGTGTGTGTGAAATAATTTGTTTGGATTCATGTTAATGGTGTTTAACCTTTTTTTATCTGCACTTATGAGAGTTTTTCAGTTTTTCATTATATATATATATATTATAGTTTTTCTTATTTATATTTTATTTTAAGCATCGATAATCGCTGAGTTAGGAGGGATCAAGGTGGAAACTGTAGCATTCATCCTTCACGGCTCAGAAACAGAAATGCATTTTGCTCAAGTGGGAAAAGTTGTACGTAATTTAAATTATTTTCCATGTATCTTATTATCATGGCTTATCTTATTATCATTATTGTTATTGTTATTGTTTTATTGTTTTCTAATTCTTTTTCAAAATAGCTTTAAGGAACTTCAATTTCGTATGTAATAAAAACTCCTACTCTTTTAACGTTTTGATGCAGCCACCTCTTTGGCATTAGGAGGGTAGTAAATTGCCTCTGTGATGATAGAAAAGTCTAATTGTATGGCTCGAAAGTGTATTTTTATATATTTTTTATTTTGATCATTGAAACTGAAAAACTGAAGTATACTTCTTCTGTATTTCGAAACTTCTTTATTCCCTATTTCAAAAGAGTTCATATTTCAAATAATGTATTCTGTAATGTATGTAACCTTCTTAATTCAAATTTCTGCCATTTTGGCGGTAAATTTACTTTATCTCTGTAAAGAATCTATTTCTTGAAAATTCTCTATCTTGAAATTTTTTCAGTGCTTTAGGTTTCGAGACAGAGAGGTTCTACTGTATTTACAACCATTTACTTTTTAATTTATCTGTTTCAGGTCATCTCTACCAGCACCCTGGAACAAAATCACTGTTTGAGGGAATTTTTTGCATGTCTGTCGTCTACGTTCATGGATACTTCTCTCATTGGTTCCAGAATCGACTTTTTTGATTGCTCAATTAAAGATGAGAATGAACTTTTTAGGATATCACACATTTTAACAAAAATTATTGGAGTAAGTATGCTTTATTCTCATTTGTAGTTTTTAAATATATTATTACGATGATTTAAGTATATTATTCAATTTTTTCATTATTTTATTATTTCAATTTACACTTTTAACTCCTCCATTAAGTATATACAGGGTGGTCCAGAAGTCTTGACCTCTTTAAAAAAAATATATATATATATATATATAAACTATCAAAGATGGAGACAAACGATTTGAGCCATTTGAAAAAAGTTTCAAAAATTTTTTAAATTATTACAAAATTTTTGCATGCGTTCCATTAGTGTTGCGAAGGATGTAAAGCTGAAATAGCATTTCTTGCGATATTTGCAACATGGGTGTTGCAAAAAATGGATTTTTTATTTTTCCATATCTGTACTTGTAATAAATTCTGGTGGATCCAGAAGTCTGGACCTGTTTCGAAAAAATATGTAAAAAAAGCTGTTAAAGAAAGAGACAGACAGTTTAAAGCATTTGAAAGGAAAAGTTGCAGTCTTTTTTTTACTTCCTTTCTTTGTAACACCCATGTTGCAAATAATACGGCAAGAAATGCTATACAGGGGCTTGTGTGCGTGTATGTGTGTGGCATCCTTCATGTTGCTAAAGGTGTGCGTGTGCATGTGTGCACTATAGAAATTTTTCAGTAAAGTAAAAAAAAACTTAATCTTGAAAAAAAAAAAAACTTTTAATACCTTTGGTAGTTTTTTTTAGTATTTTTTTTCAAAAAGATCAAGAATTCTGGACTAACCTGTATAATGAGATGACTATTTCTTTAGTCGAAAAAATTTTCAGTTCCAATTTTACGCTGAGTTATACAAAACCAAAAACAGCTTATTAAATCTTCAATTATTGCAGTAAGGTATCTGATAAAAATTTTGAACGAGATCAAATGTATTAGTTAATTTTTTTCTACTTGACATAGCCGATGTTTTTGTGTGTTAACCTGAGGGTCTATTTGTACCTGAAGGTGTTATAATTTATATTATTCCCAACAGAGGAAAAATTAAAATGAAAGACAATTCTGCAGTTTCATTTGGTATCTTAAAAAAAACTGAGATTTTTATTTTTCTCTCAGTTAGTTAATAGTTTTAATAATATTTAAATCAGCAGTTCTATTATCTATTTCATAGTGTCCAGTTGGTGTCTCTAGAGATTTATATGGCCCAGAAATATCGTTAAATAACTCCCAGTCAGATAAGAAGCTTCTGTGAGTAAACTTTGCATTTATGTAGTTTGATTCCATTGATTTTTTAATAAAAAAAATTTAAGCATTTTGTTTTTTTAGGTGAAAAAAATAATACAGTCAAATGTCTCTTAATGGATATAGGAATGGAAGCAAATATCCAATTATTATTTATGAAATTCAGTAAAATTGCTCAATTAAATTTGCGTATTATGCACTTTATTTTAAAATTATGGTGACATAGCTCTTTAATATAAAAATTTATATTGCAAACACACTTTACACGGTGTGACATAAACACCCGAACACTGACCAGAATGTCAGATTTACACTATGAACATGTGGATAAAAAAAATGCAGTATGCACTTAGAGAGTGTAATATAAATGGAAAGAAATCGAATGTGCGTGTTTATTCTGAATTAAAATTTCATTTGTGGTGGTGTGTTTGTGCATTTTGTCCTTATTTTTCTTCTCCAGATTTGTTGGAGAGCTATATTTTATCAAAGAAAAACTGGAGGATTTTCTGAATTCTTCGATGCAAAGTCAGACTCAGAATCTTGACGGGTATGAATTAGTTAGGACTGTTGGCAAAGGTATATACAATAGATCATGGGTGCACAAACTTTTTGATTCACTGGCCAAATATCAATGAAAAACCCTGATAAAATTAATTTGATCATGTTTAATTTGTGCTGAGGTACTTTTTGCATGATTATCATTGAACCACAATCAGTAATGCATTATATAATCCTATCGTGAATACATATTACATTTAACTGCACATCCCAAAGTATGCTTCAAAGTAATATTTCTTTTTTTAAAAAATAACTTTACAGGCTTAAGTTTACGGTTCCAAACTTTGAGGTGCGAATGCAAGCTGATCTCCCCATTAAAAAGGCTTGCAACAGAGAACAACAGACCTACATTGGAACAATTATTCAATCATTACACTTCACTCATAGTTAGAAAAATTGACCTCAGAGGCATACACATAACAAGCATCACACAAAAACAAACTTCATATCAGGTTCACGACACATGCACGTACATTTCCGCATGTACCAATTTGTTATAAATTCTGTAGAGCAGCGGTTCTCAACCTATTCTGACTCGCGTATCCCTTTCCAACATACAATTTCTATGGCGGAGCCCTGTTTGGCTCGAGGAGCAATTTCTTGTATATAACTTATATGGTGGAAACCCTTCAGACCTCTTTTTTTATTTATTAATCAAATTTACTAATTTATTTTACTTTCTTAAAGCTGCTGCGGAGCCCCTGGGAAGTGCACATGGAGCCCCAAGGGCTCCGCGGAGCACCGGTTGAGAACCGCTGCCGTAGAGGAATGTGTACGAGGTGCATGCACGGTTAAGTAGTAGTAGGCGGCTTAAGTTCGTGCATCCATGCAATAGATGATCCTCAAAATTATTATTTTGTTTGCAATAGGTTTGCATAGATGTTCAACATATATTTACTTTTGCAACTTCTCCTAATTAAAACATTGTTGCCTTATTTAGCTCATAATATATGCTTCATTCAAACACGCATGGAATTTGTATTTCATCAACTGTAGGCCCATTTATTGAATCAAAAATGAAATACAAATCACTAATTTTTCCCCTAAAAATTGATTTTTTGAATCGAAATTCAATATTATTCAATATACTTTTATTAACATTTACAAATATGTTTACTTACTGTTATGAAAAATAAAGTTGTGGCACATGTGTTATTTGTGTTACAGGCAGTTGTAAGGTTTCAATTTTGAAATTTTACATTTTCTTGAATTTGTTTTTGCAGGTGCTTTTGGAACTGCAGTTTTGTATCGCAAAAAGAAAAATGACACTTTGGTGATTGTAAAGAAAATAAATATGCATGATTTGACAGCTAGTGAAAGACAGCTTGCTATCAATGAGGTGAATATTTTGTGTAAAAATCAAAAGAGTCTTATATTAATTTCCCCCTCCCCTCATTTTTATTACCCAGAATTTTTATTTTTTCAGAAGCAAAGCACCTGATAATTTATATGAATGTTAATGAAGTCTTTTTTTCATTGGTATTTCTAGAAGTATTTTAATGCGTCAAATCTCTTTACTCAAAAGGATGCAAGTGATTTAAAAAAACAATAAAAATAATTTTTATTTTTCCTGCATTCGCAGGTTGATGTATTGTCAATGTTGAATCATGAAAATATTATTAGCTACCATGACAGTTTCGAAGAAGATGGTGTACTCATGATTGAAATGGAGTATGCAGATGGCGGGTATGCACAAATGTTTATAATCTGGTTTACAACTAGAATTTTGTAAAATGAAGAAGACTTTAAAAAAAAATTGTTTATAAAATAGAGGATAGATGTATAATAGAGTATTTATATAAAGCAAACTTTAATATATAATGCAATTTTCCCTGGAATGCTAACATTTCCATTGCACATGAAAAATTATTTCTTTATAACAATTTCTTTTTGATTTAATGAAGCAACTTTCTTATTGCAAACTCATCTGTAGACAGTTATCAACTCATTTGTTTCTGTAAGCATAATAAGCCGCAAATTTTGAGTTGTACTTTTGTTCAAATTTTTGTACTTACATTTGTACTTTATGTAAAAATTAGTGTCTTTATTGATATGAATTTAGGAAGGATGCAAATGTATTAACCAATATTTATTAAACATATAATGATGATAAAAAAACTTATAAGCCATTTTACCGATGAGTAGTGTGATTGACCTCTCATCGAAGTATATTAATTCTGGAACATCAGTCACAGATTAATAAACCCCAGCAGTGTGTATATTTGAATGTAGATCTTTTTGAAATATTCTGGAGTTTGTATGCTGATTATATGGTGATAAATTTTTCTTGTATTTAATGTAGGAATTTGGCACAGTACCTGTCTCAACTCAGATCTTCTTTAGATGAAAAAGAGACACTACTCCTATTCAAACAGATTGTTCTTGCCATAAAGCACATGCACGAGCATAATATCCTCCATAGGTGAGTCTGGATAAAATATATTGGAATGATTGTTCAACAACTAGAGAGCATCTTTGCTCTCTAGTTGTTGAACCAAACAGGGCACATAGTATGTAAAATCCTATTAAAGTGAAACCTATTGATTGATGAATTATACTTTCATTATCTCACATTAACTTATATCAATTTATCACTTTTAAATAAAATAATGAGCATACTATTTCTTATAGGTATGAGGATAAAATAAGCTCATAAACAAGAATGAAAGGTGTCAACGTTGTTAGAAAAAATTCTCAATCAGTTTACAAAACTTATGAATTTGTGTTAAGAAACAAATATGTTTTTAGGCTTTTATTGTGATTTTGTTTGATGAACAAAGAACTATGCTATCTAACATAGGAAGATGCGTACAAGAACTTATATTTTTTCTTCCATTGCTTAGTTATATATTTGCCCACCTTTATTTTAGGGATCTCAAGACTGCCAATATCTTTCTCACAAAGGAAGGTGTAATAAAAGTAGGAGATTTCGGAATTTCAAAGATGCTCACTACTTTCCAAGGCGGTGCACTTACTGTCGTTGGGACACCATATTATATCAGTCCAGAGATGGTAATAATATAGTTTTTTAGTATCATATTCTATACAGGGTGATTCAAAACTCAATGTACAAACTTTTAGGGGAGGTAGAAAAAACAAAACCAAAACAGAATCACATAGGGATGCATGACTGGAAACTCCAACCTAATCAGCTGGAGGATAAATGAAGATGCAGAAGTGACAAGCCAATAATGGGTAGAAAAACTTTTTATTCAGTGATACTTTATGTGAGGACAGTATGTGTACATGTTAAGTTTAACAAGTCCTTAAAGGTCTTACCATGTAAAGTATCACTAAATAAAGAGTTTTTCCACCCATTATTGGCTTGTCATTTCTGCATCTTTGTTTATTTTCCAGCTGATCAAGTTGGGGTTTCTGGTCTTACATTCCTATGTGATTCTGCTTTGTTTTTAAGGTTTTTACCTCCCCTACAAGTTTGTACGTTGAGTTTTGAATCACCCTGTATATTCTGTGATACAAAATTACTCTTATCATCAAACTTCACTGCCAAGTACACTGAATATGCAAGGCCAATTATTTTGTTCATTTTGTCTGCATCAAGTGTAAAACAAGTGACACATATTTCATTCCCCTTATATAGTGTGAAGGCAAGTTGTACAACCAAAAATCTGATATTTGGGCCTTGGGATGCATACTATATGAGATGGCTTGTCAGCAGAAAACATTCGAAGGTTCTAACCTCCCTGCTCTTGTCAACAAAATTGTCAAGGTATACAGGAAAGTTGTATATGATCCTTTCTTGATATATATAGAATATGTGCATATAATTGCATTTAAATTCCTTCATAAAAAGAATAAATAATGTTTTTTTAAACCTGAAGCTCTTTTTTTTTATGTTTAGAATCATGATTAGGCATATATAATTTATTCTATGAAATGTGTCTCGTATATATATATATATATATATATATAATGTTAATTACTTACTTATGCAAGGTCCAAGTTGTAGATTATAATTATCACATTTATTACATTATATAATTATATTATTTCACTCAGAGTATATTATTTTTTTATTTTTACACAATTCTTATTAAGCAAGCACTTCTACTATTCATTAATTCAAGGGCCAATTCGCTCCTGTGAAAGGAAATTATTCTTATGGCTTTAAGCAGCTCATTGGAGAGCTCTTACAGAGGGATCCTGATTTCCGACCATCTGCTTCTGAGATTCTGGAGTCTAGGTTACCAGAGGTATGTGAACTTTGCAATATTAGTTTTTTTTCATTCCCTTTTTGTGTAATACATAATTTTTTCTTCATAATTACTCCTTAAGTTTGAATTCTGAAATAAAAATATAAATAGAACATAATTTTTTATACTAAGCCAGGATTGCACTATAAAAGTTTGATAAAAGTTCTACTATAAAACTTGAAAAAAGCAACCAATAATCTTATTGGTTACATTCACTCAAATGTAACTGATACTCTTATTGTGGTTGCATTTTTCAAGTTTTATAAAAGGACTTCTGTTGAAGTTAATTATAAAACGTTTACAGTTTAATCCCGGCCTTACAGACAATAATCCTTTTTAAAATGTTTTAAATAATTGATTTCTTGTGATTGGTAATATATAATAGAATTACCATTGTTCATTTTGTTATAAGACAATTGTGTGATTCATCCCCATCAGCTATCAGACCTTTTAGAATCATAATACTACATGAATTTTATTATGAATATGTTTGATTGAACAGATAAACTGTAATTATGCTTAAACCCTGATAAGCTCAGCTTAGTAAATTCGCGAGCTGCGTAAATTTACACCGCATATATTGTATTCATATACATACACACTATTTATCTATTCGGCATGCACAAACATTATATGTGTACAAACAACATATACATATGTAGGATTTATTTTTTACATTTCAAGTACTGTTAAGCCTAGAATACTAACTCTACGTCTCTGAAATGTAGAGGTATAGGCAGTTAACATGCATATTTATCAGCCTTTTTATAGTTAGTATTCTGAGGTTAAATGAAGGCTTCTTTAAATGTAATAAACTATGATGATATGATATATAGATGAAATGGATTAACTTTTGAGATTTGAAAGTTGTTTTGTAACTGACTTTTGGTTTTTTAGATGCATATGGAGTCTAAAGAAACTTGGATAAAAATAATGATTAGTTTCAAAAAGCAAAAAAAGCCTTTACTATTAAAAAGTCTAAAACTATTAATTGGATGTTTCGAAAGTAATTTAGTTCTGCCTGTTAAAAAAAAATTGTGTTCTGTATAAATCATAGAAAGTATTATTCTACTTCCCATGAGTTATTGGGTGGGACATTCCGTTTGAATTTTTCATGCAGTATTATGAATATGCTTGACTTCAAACATAGAAAATAGAAATATACTGATATTTAGGTTTATATTATTTACTATTTATTTACTACTAGCTATAATACCTGGCGCTGCCCAGGTTTTCTTCAATTACTGAGAGGATTGAAAAAGTGACAAACTATTATAAAGGCATATAAACTATCATGCATAATACTGGCATCATTAAAGGAGTGACAAACCATTGTAAAAGCTTATGCATGTCTGAAATGCATTGCCTAGGGAACCGCAATAACCAAAGTAAACATTACAAAAGTGATTATTGAGACCCAAAAACCATTGTTGCCCGACAATTTTTTGCCCATTTCGGGTATTTGCCATGCTCTGGCAAACTTTCAAATTTGCCTATCATTCAAAATGTGCCCCGTTTGGTATATATGCAAAATTTATGGACGATCGATCTGAAATTGTAGATTTGTATAGAGAACATACACTCACATAGACACACACGCACAGAAAATCAATTTTACATATATATACATAGATTTATAATGTCTATTTATTATCATTCACATTTTCATTAAAAAAATAAATGACCCTCATTAATATTATCTATTTTGGCTAAGTTGATGAATCTCTATGAAGATGCATCTAATGTCAAAGAATATGATGATGGTGAGATTTCAATGGAATTTAACTTTCAAGGACAGCCTCCAAATTGGAAAAAGTAAGAATCAAGGGGAAAAATTTTTACACCACTTTTTTCTCTCTGAAGTTCAATAATATTTTGTTGTGATCATTTATGATATGTTATTTATAAATTTTAGCCTTATAAATTTTTCATTTCAGCTCTGCAAAGCTACCTTTAAGGTAAGTGATAACACATTAAATCTGATTTTATCTAACCAGAATCTAACCATTGTTTTAGTTATTCACGTTTCTTTCTTAAATTTTTGAAGCTCTTTAGTGAAAGAGCTTTTCATTATCTAAAAGTGAAAATTTATGTGATAATGGTACCCCATATAACGGCAAAATTCTCTGGTCCCGATGAACTTTTCATAGTATTAATATATTCCATCTATAATGATAACTTCTTTATAATGATATATTTCTCCAGTCCATTGAGTATCATTAAATATATGTTTTTTGTCTCAAATATCGTACTTCATAAAGAATTTGCAATACACTTTTTGTAAAATATATAAGTGATTGTATGTATATAAGAAATTTCTGTTTTCAAAATTATCTTTAATTACTGCTGTTTTCAGGCATTCCTTTTCAGCATCAATACATCAATATAAAGTTTGTGAATGTATCAGAACAAAGTAATGTTATTCAACATAGAAACCCAATACGATAATACGATTTTTTATAAGAAAACTTAAGGCAAATATTTACCGAAGTATAAAGGTTCTGATTTATATATTTTTGTTTTTCTCCAAATATTATGGTTTTTTTTTTCATTCAACAAAAGAGCTAATTCAACAGAGAGCTTATTTTTAATTTCCTAGGTTTTTTTTTTATAAAAAAAGTTCCCTTCTGAATAACATTTTCCCTGTGATCTTCAGGTCTGTTTTATATGATGTAAAGATGCATCAAGTGGCTCTTTCGCTCATTCCCATTGCTCTTCCGCCAACAAGTAAAGTCAAAGAGGTAAAACTATATTCTATTGTGTGTGTGTGTATATATATATATATATATATAAAGCCTGAACTAAAATTTTAAAATTAATTTTTTTAATCATTTAAAACTCATCCAGATACATTTACATCTGTTTTAGCTCAATATGATTATAGAGCTATTATTTTCTGTCCCCAATTCAGGTAGCACTTAGTTCTACACACATGGTTGTTCTGACATCAGAGCTGATGGTTTATACATGGGGTGATGGTCGAAAAGGTCAGCTTGGTCATGGGAAACTAGAAACCTGGCAGGATGTGCCTACATGTGTAGAGGCTTTGAAGGGTAAAAATATTTCAAGGTACCCCACACTGTTTATTTCATAAACTAAACAGAGTTTTTTTCAGTTATTTATACATTTTTAATCCTGATGAACAATCACCTCGATTAGCATTTTTTTAATGGAAGTGTTTGTCATTAATATAATTTTTTCCATCTGAGAAAAAGCATTTAAAAATTATCTGCATTTATTAAACTTTCTATTCATTTAATCCAAGCACTTCTTAAATTGTTTTAGTTTTCCAGCTGAAGGATTTTAACATAGAATAAATCAAATTAAGGTGCAACAATTGCTTTAACAATTTTTTCTATTAGACATATGCAACTCATCTCATGTAACGAATACCTGTTACAAAATTTTTTGGTGAATTTTTAATGTTTATTTCCAATTATAATGAGCTCATTGAGTTGCATATAGTTGGATTCTTGTAATACATAAAGTATCACCTCTTATGAATAGGATATGTGCAGGAGAGGGTTTCAGCATATTTGCTAGTGATAATGGAATTGTCATGACGTGTGGTGATGGTTCTCATGGATGTCTTGGGCATGGAGATTGGAACCTGTGCGTAAAACCCAAGTTGATTGAAAAGTTGCTCAGGTTAGTCTGTCCGCTATAAAATGATATGCAGAGAGACGTCACTCTCATTTGTTAATACAATATATATAGAAAAGTGGCTGCATGAGGAGATATTGATGTTTTAGGAAAGGTAGAGAATTTGTCCAGCAAATGAGAGACAGAAGTTCGAGTCTTCGTGAGGGCAATTTTTCTTTCCTGAAACATCAATATCTCTTCATGCAGCCAATTTTCGTATATATTATATAAAACAGTAGTTTAAAATTCGGATTTTATTTGTAAAGCATTTTTAAGTCCAGTCTAATCTGAAATCATAACGAACATTTCACTTGCTTTTAGTTTTTGTTATTTAATGGACTACATGTTCAACATTGAGTATTCTTCTTTTTGAGTTTTCCTTGTTGTTTATGATGACAGTATAATGAGCTGTATTTCAAGTGATAATGATCAGTAATGATGTTAAATTCTTAAGAGGAACAAATTAAATATAGAATGTTGCTAGATTTACTATATTTGAAAGTTAGTTAATGTGTTTGGTCCTTAAACAAAAATTTTATGGGGGTATAACTAAAGGTGTGGCTTATTTATTATTTTCGGTGCTGCTTAGGTGCCAAAGTAGCTCATCTTCAAGAAATAATGTTGTTTTTTCCCGTGCAGTACTTTGTCTTAAGAAAAACATTCATTTTCATTATTTTATACATAATTATTACTTTTGGATGTGAATCATTTGTGTTATGTTGAATCCTGTGATAATTTTTCCACTTCCAGTGTTGACGTCTGCAACGTCAGTTGTGGTCCTCAGCATGTTGTTGTTGTGGGAGGAGAAGGAGAAGCATATTCTTGGGGATGTGGATCAGGTGGGAGACTCGGGACAGGAACTGAAGAAGAATGGTATTTTTTATGTTATTTTTCTTTTGGTACTGATGTTTTGTGGTTTATATTATCAATATAAAAAATTTAGAGGAAAATTTTAGATTTCTGTAACTTTAGATATCGAAAGATGAACATTTCAGAATTTTTTTTTAAAAGTCAATTTAAAAAAAAATTCTTTTGTTAATGTATATAGACTAATGGTTTTAACCAGGGGCAAAAAACAATTTTGGTTTTTAACAGTTTTATGAGTGACACCTAAAAAAATGTTTCATGATATGATTATTTAAAGAGATGTGAGAATGTAAATTCAAATTCACTGGGAGTGCAATCCAGTGAAAAGGTTAAGCCTCTAACCCAACTAATACACATAATATACTAGTGATTTTCAGAAAATTCTTTGTAAACCTACTAGGGAGATAGCTGTTGTGTCAAAACTGAATTTGAAACTGACATGATAACAGGCAAATAACATAAACATCAACTCATGTTTATGCTACATACACGTTTATAGGATTCAAATGACTGCAGCAATGAACATTTTCCTTTGAAGAAGAAACACTTTTATTCAAGGTTTCATCTTTTTATTGACATCTCATATTAACTTAGTTTCATTGTTATTAAGATGGTCTTTTTTATTTTAATGATGCACATCATTAAGTTTTTGAATTCTGTTTTATTTGATTATTTTTTTAGTTAATTTCTAAAACTCTTCAATTAGACTAGGAAAATTTTCGATATTTAAATGTTAGACACATGAGAAGTTACACTGAAATTTCTTGAAAAACATTTGATATATTAAACTGAGACAAGAATCGTGTGCACGAATATGAAGTTCATTCTTTAGACACGTACCCTTTTTTTCTTTATCTAGTTGCTCACCCACAGAAGTGAAGTTTCTGAGTGATATACGTGCAATCAGATCATATTGTGGTCATGATGGGACTATGTTTGTTACTGATACTGGAGCTCTGTTTGCTTGTGGGAGGAATGATTTCAACAAGTTGGGATTGAATGAACAAAGAGGATTTCTGTCTCAAATGAAACATTTTATTAACAAGGCAAGAATGCAATAGACACAAGCCTATTTTTTTATATGCGATGTACTTCCATCATGATTAATTAGATATGATTATTAAAAAAATATGTCTAAGGGGCCTACTGAACATGAAGATGCACCAATCTTTCAAAATTTTTACTAATGTTTCTCAAAGGAGAAAAGACGTTTCAAAATATCATAGATTGCATTTGTTAAAAATATGATATAATGCAAAAAAAATTGGTTAATTATTATTTATTTATCTAACATTCTTACTTATGAAAACTAGATAAAATTAAATAAGTCAACCCTGGAATATTCAAAGATTTATATGTCCATTTGACCATGAATTGCACACTGTCAATCCATTGCTTTGACAAGGGGACACCAGTTTCAGTTGGTAAGGGACAACTCTAGGTTGCAATGTCAGAGGGAATTTTTTTCTAATAGGGTTGTGAATAAATAGAATAGTAAGGGGTAGAGTGAATTCTAACACAATTGACACACTTGAAAAGAAATACGATAAACATGTTGGAGTAAATCGAGATGCTATCCATACTTAGAATAAGATAATCATAAATAATTTTTATAGGCATCGCATAATATTTTATCATGTGTGTATATATATATAGTTTTTATAATTGCACTTTTAATTGGATTGCTGTATTTTATATATAAATATAACATCCATATTTGTTATAGGCATCTTTATTTTTTAGCCACCTCGTTGAGAATTTTGCCTGCTGTGGCCTTGTATTTGTTTAATATGTAGAGATGTATTTAAAGTATGAAATGATAGATGTGTTTTTTATCCCTATTTCCTGGCAGTGCTACAAGCTCAATATGTTGTGGAAAAAATTAAAATTATTTCCCATTTGTATTTGATGTGGACATTTTATTAATTATAGAGGAAAATAAATTTAACATCTGATTATAGAAGGTTATAGAACATAGATTATTATAGATTATAGAACTGATTATAGAACAAACATTCTTTCTTTCCAAGGTAATTGCCCAAATGTTTTGTATTTCTCTCCTGATATTAACTTATACTTACTTGAGTGATAATTGATTTTTCCAGACAGAAGTCGAAAAACAATTGGTTCCGGTCAAGTTGCATTGGTTGCGTCAGCAAGTGGTGTCTGTGTCCATGGGAGCAACGCATACAGCTGTTCTAGTTGAGCCGGGAAAAATTATAACATTTGGAAGCAACAAAAGCGGTCAGTTAGGTCGTGGAAATCTGAGATCTCATGCTCAGCCATCTATAGTGAAATGTATGGCAGACAGAACAATTACGGTGAGTTCAAATTTGTTCAGTTCTTCTTTTGCTTTCTCAAAAGCATATAAAGACCGTATGAAAAATTTGAACTATGCAAAAACTTACTTGGTTTTTAAAAAAATATTAATACAGTGTTATCTGAACCCATGTGAGCTAGACCTACCTCTGCTTATAAGATCCTTACTATTAGATTTTAAGGTTAAATAAAGATGCAAGTGGGGCGGAAATTATGTTTGCACAGAAATTATTTTAAATTACTGTATGATGTGATAGAAAGATCAAATGGAAATACTATAAATTTCCATCAAGTAAATTATTTCACAAAATTTTAAAAATGGTCATTCAATGTCTACTGAATCACCCTCTACTTTCACACAGCTCATAAAGCTCTCATTAGATGCTTCAGGTGAGTCAGTTTGTTGCTATGGTAAGAGTTTTGTTCACCATTTTACTATGCCTCTTTTTTTTAAAATCAATCTATCTAAAACAGAGGCACTGGAATGAAGAAATTGTTGAGGGGGCTGAAAGTTGCAAGTTGTATACACATATGAACCTCAAATCCTTGCAGGAGAGGGAGTGGTGCTTTGCATTGTATATTCATTAATTATTTAAGGCAAATGAGGAGCCTATGATGCCCTTAAGACGGCCTTGCAAACAGTCTGTCCCCAAGTTCTAGCACCTATGATGTAAAGTACCTTGGATAACCTGCAGCTTGGTAAATTGAGGCTCCCATGTAATCAGAGTTCTACTGCACTAAATATATTGCAAAATGATAATAATTCAGTGCCTTATATTTATTTAACCACATTAAATTTTGCAGTTTTTCATGCACTTGCAGTGGCTTGAATTTTGCAAGAAAATTAATAATTTGAAAAAAAAATCCTATTTTCATTTTGAACCTGAATGCTATAAACTTGAGCAAACAGATTTTTTTTTTGCATTTGGTAGATGGTGCAATGTGGTGACACTTTTACGGTTGCAGGCACAGCAGAAAATGTGATTTACTTCTGGGGAAGTAGGCAGGTTCTCTCCATGGATTATCCAGTTAATAACGCCAAGAAAAATAAGAAAAAAATCCAGCGGGAAAATTCTGTTGATGCAACAGAATTTGTATCTGAAATTAGTGAAACTTCTGTCTCTGAAGTAATTAAAATAGGTAAATTTTTTATTTTTATTGTATATTTTGGTTGCTCAATGCATCGTAAATAATTATTTCTACATTCAGAATGAAAATTAAGTAATTATAGTCGAAATTGTTACTGTGTAAGAGCATGGCTGCAATTTAATTTTTGCTTTAAGCATCCATGATCATCCATATAGATTTTACTCTTTCATGCTTTTGAATTCTGTTGGTTTTTTTAAGATTGAAGTTTCTCTTACAATCTTGATTTGTAGGTGAAAGTAATTCTCCATTGATGAGAGAAATTGAAAGAGTTGGACCAGATTCCCCAATTATCCAGGTGAAGACACCAGATTCTGAGCATGGTGTTCCTCCTCTATCGGCATCAAAAAAGCCACGATGTCAATCTGCAAACTCCAATGAAGAGGGTAGATTTACTAATTGGCATACTATGCATTCTGCATGCTTGTTATTGTGTAGTGCTTGAAGGCAATTGAATGAACGACGTTATTTGAACCCAAAATTGCAAAAAGGAACCACGGCTATACACGTCTCAGAACTATAGGAAGCTCCTTCATCAGTAGAAAAATAAAAGAAACTCTTTTTTGAATTTGACTCTTTTGTCTACAACAGCAAGGAACTCCCGCTGTAAGGAGTATTTTTCGTTATTTTTCTTATGTTGTTTTGTTTTTGCTACTGATGAAGGAGCTTCCTATAGTTCTGAAACGCATATAGCCGTGGTTCTTTTTGCAATTTTGGGTTCAAATAACGTCATTCATTCAATTGTCTTATCTAACCCAAAAGGTAATTCATTTTCTAGTGCTTGAAGGTTTTTATACAGATAAATTGTGTTTTATATATATATAAATATATATAAAACAAGACAGCCACTTTGTTCGGCATTTTGTGTGTTGTGGTGTTGTATTTGTATATATATGACATTCCCTTCATCAGAGTTTTCATTATGCATCTATCCACACTAATATTTGATTTAATTTTTATATCCATTGATGATCGCTAAATGCAGGCAAAATGTAGCCAAATTACCTACTCATTTTTTGATCTCAGACTATGGTATAAAGTCTCAGAATAAACATTGTGCAATTCTAATTACTCTGGCAGTGAATAGGTGCATAATTTGTTCTTTGAAGGTATTATGACTAACAAGACCATATTCAGAAATTTAAATGTAATTAGATTCTTTATTTTCTAACGTAGCAAACAAAAATAGATATGATTCAACCTCTAAGCCACACAGTTCAAAATAGGCCAAGATTAATAGTGTAGTTATATCGGTAAAAGCTCTGAGTTTGCACGTATGATTGTTAGAGGTATAGTTGCAACTTATTTAAGTGTGTGGGTTATTTTAAAACCATTTTGAATCTCATGCTTTTTCTCATCATGTTCATGAACTCTTTTGAACATTGCAGAAATTAGGGATAAATTGGTAGATTCATGCACTGGTCGAAAAGATGTTGTTCTCCACCCACAAGAAATACTTGCGTGAGTTGATAACAAACGTTGATAAATTTGTTAGATTTTTTTAAAATTATATTTCATTCCCAAAATAACGCCATATATTTGAATCAAAATTATTAATGTTCCTTTCAAAAACTGTTATATTTTAATTAGAGAAAGTATTTCAAATGAATTTTGAATTGATAAATTTTATATGTATTTTTTCCATATATTTGAAAAACCTAAGAAAAAATCAACAATAAGTATGCTAAATAAGAGCAAGCTGTGAAAAATAAATGAATATGGTATGATTGATACTTCATTAATCACAAATAAAATACTTCTCTATCTCAGTATTTCATAATATCATTCAGATTTCTAAAACTTTCAATAATGTGTATTTGAAATTATTAATTAAAAACTATTTCATAGTTTAAGCTCTACTTTAATGAAAATTTTTGTTATAGGCTGTATGCTTCACCTGCTCAAATTGCAAGGGGCGAAATAGTCAAATTGGCAAATTTGTATTGCTTTAGCCTGCAACTTTATCTTCTTGTGGATACAACTGCTCCAATTCCCTATTCAAACAGACCACCAAAGTCTGCTGATGGAAATGTTAAGCTGAATAATAGTCCCACGAAGGAATGTGGTACTGTAGATAAAATCTCAGAAATACCAGATGAAGATAGTCTTGGTCCTGTGAGTTGAATGGTCTGATGCACATATACTATGTATTTGTTCATTTGAGAGATTTTTTATGCTTTTGCAAGATCTTCGCTATTTAATGACTTAATATGATTATTGCTGCAGCATTATTGAACTTCTTGAAAATTTTGTTTCGCGACAGAAATTTAAATAATAATTTTAAATGCATTATTATAGCTATGCTATTTAAGAAACTCAATTAAATCTAGAAGGAAATAGAACTAAAAGAAATTTTTGTAGACACTGCTGTAGGATGGCGAAATTAATTCTATTTTATAATTTTATATAAGACATAAAACCTACAAAAAATAATTTCTTTTCCTGAAAGCATTTGTAAAAACATGTTCAGCCGAGAATAATGACAAAATAAAATTTATCATTATTGAAAAATTTGGATTTTCTATGCTTCACATAGCTATACATTAAGTTTAAAATTCGCAACACTATGTAACACAATATAATGTAGGTACAATCTTAAATTAAACACATTCAATCTGATTCAAATGATTCTAGCTTCTTTTTTGCATAGATGCACAGATCCAGTGTACAGTAATACTCCAGTTTTCGTCGATAATTTGTCTGAAAACAATTGGCGAAATCGACAAAAACCGAGGCAATTATTTCCATATGAATCAATGTAAATCCAATTAATTTGTTCTAGAGACATTCATAGGCTTATGTACTGGTAATGCCTTTTTCTCCTGTGTAATGAATGTCTTCTTTGGTATTTTCTTCAAAAAGAGGCCAGTTTTATCACAGTTGAAGACTTGGGGATGAATCCTTCAGCTTCTACGTAATCTTTGAATTTGGACAGAAATTTTCTGCCCCAGACTTGTCCATGCCTAGTAATACTGCGTATGTCAGTGTGCCTCTTGAATTTTTCGAACCAGCCTCTGCTGGCCTTAACATTACTAAGTACAATAGCACACTCATCCCAGGCATTTCCTTAATAAGATAGGTATACAACAGTCTGGCTTTTCCACATATGATGGCCTCCAAAACAGAATCACCATCCAACTGTTTTTGATTGATCCAAATTAACTGTTCGACATCTTCAATTGTTCGGGATCTCTGTTTCATTAGCACATTCACGCCTTTTGCTACATTAGCCTCCTTTTTTGCTATAATGGAAGTTATCGTGGATGGTAAACTCCTGTACATGCGGCAGAATTTCAGAAATCTTAATGCCGGTCTCGTATTTTCAATGATTTTCTTCTTCAACTTGATTGTGTTCCTGGCCTTCCTCTTTGAAGAGTTGCTGGCTCTGGAAACTTTCTTTGGTCCCATGGAATTTTTTGGCTAGAAACGTGGGGTGATGCTCACACAATGAGAAACAACGCTACTCTGAGCAGGAGAACGAAAATAAGAAGCAAGGTCATGTGGGCACACCGACGAAATCTGAGGCAATAAAAAAAAAACCAAGACAAATTTTTTGTGGAAAAAATTCGATTTTAACCAAAACCGATGATTACCGAAGTTAATGAAACCAAGGTATTACTGTATTTTATTTTGACATGTATTGAATTTTTTTTTCCTTCTGTAAAGTACCAGTGGTCAATGTTGCTAATACTTTTGCAGATACCTGAATGGCTGAAGAATGAATTGGCCCATGCTACCTCATCTGCATGGGTGAACACTGAAAGTGGCAGCAAAGCAGGTTTGCTTTCCCCCCTTCTCTTTCTTTAACAAGCATTTAATTATACTTCAGCATGTAGAAGTACTTTTATGCAATTGTGTTTATTCTTTCACAAAACATTTATTAGAAATGACCTGGAACTATTCTATGAAAATGAATGACTGACAATTTTTTTTTAAAATCCAGATAATAGAAATTAAAAAAAAAACCCATATAATACAGTGAAACCTCAATATAACGATGCTCTGCAGACCAGAAAAATATAGTTGTAGAGGGATTAGTTATATATTTCGAGAGGCAGCAATTTAACATTAGAGTATAGACATATGTGAACAAGACTTGAAAAAATATTGTTGTAGAGGGATTTATCATTATGAGTATCGTTGTGTAACGAGGTTCCGCTGTAATAATTTATGTGCTAGTTTAACTAACAAATGAAAATACATAAATTCTGATACAATCGACACTCGTTATAATGACCCATATCATTTCGTCAAAAACAGACTTTCCATTGGGTGGTCAATATATTAAAAGGTAAACATATTACTAGTATGAAAGCATTTGGGACTTATCCTACCGGTCATTGTAATGGGACAGAGTGGGAGTCATGTTCTGATTTGGTGGTGGTGGCATGGGCGGAGATACGGGGGGCATTGCCTCCCCAGAGTCAAACGTGGAGTCGACTGATCTAATGTATATATGTATAGATGAATTGACATCATCATCGTCGTGCCCCCCAGACTCCCAAGTCAATCTCCCCCTATGGGTGGTGGTCATTGTAATGGAATGTTTCTATAATACGAGGTCATTGCAATGAGCATCGGCTGTATTTGTATTTACTGGCAGAAGCTTGAAATGAAAAGCATTTTCCAGATGTCAACTATATTGCTGAGGTGAAACATAGAATATCTTTGATATAATATATAGGCTTCACATTAACATCTTGATTAGGGATTTTCTCCCCCCCCCCCCCCCCCCCACAAATATTGTGTATTATGACATCAAGAGTTTTTGTTTTTAAATACAAGTTAGAAAATGTAACATGTAGAATTTTTTAAATTTAGGTAAAGCAGTTGATACACAACAAATAATCGCACAAAACGTCAGAAACGAGAACATTTGTCCAGCTCATGGGAAAGATACGAGTCGTAAGAGGTATGCTTTATAATCAAAGTCATATGGAAAATAATCATTTTTTTATTCTCCGTGCTATTCCTACTGTAATCCTCAGTGATGTGTGAGATCTGTGTAAGAAAATTTCTGGTTGTTACCCTTATCCTGTACAGTGAACCTTAAAAAATAGGAAGTGTTGCTGAACAGGCTTTTTTAAGGAAAATAATGTCAATTCTTTCATTCACACCAGTAGCTATCTGTTATCTATAAAAAAAAAATAGTTTTGTGAATTATTTTATTGAATAATTATTTTTACTTCAATATCTCAGGAAAAAAATTTGCCGAGAAATATATATGTAACAGAAAGTTGCCTAATCTGTGCTAAGAAATTAAATTTTTTTTTTTTTAAATGTATAATTCATGGATTATATAAAAGAAAATACAGTACTATATGTGGTAAAAATATCCCCACTACATGCGATTCAAACACACTCATTACATTACACTTTCATCCAACTTTTTTCAGTGATAGCCAGACTAACTCTGAGAGTTCAACCAAGTTAGAACTTGAGGATTTGTTGATTGAGAAAAGAAAGGCTGAAGAAAAGCTAAAGCAATTGGAGCAGAAAATCGCTGAGAGAAATGACAGGGTGGAAAACTATGATGCTGATAGACGTACAGATGTAAGTATGCGAGATGGAAAAAAAGGGAAGATAATGTGTTAATAATGCGTTCCCCATTAAAGCAGATAATTTCAAGTTTTCAAGAATATTCACACACACACTAATATTTTTTTTCTGCATATTTAATCAAAATTAATTGGTTCAAGAAATGTTGCTTTGAATTTGGCACCATTAATAACCGCACTTCACCCCTTCGAAGTTGAAATATGATAGAATTCAACTTAACCTGTGTATTTGCTTATCTCTGTGTGGAGTTCCTTAAAATTTTTCCACTCTCCAAGTTTATTAGCAAATTTTTTAAACTCAAGTTTTGATGATTTACTACTCAGCTTCTATACGGTACAACAATGATGAACTGAAAATATTCTCACAGAATAACATATGGTTAACTCTATTCTATCACTTTGGTCCCCCTCTCCCGAATACGTTTCCCCTTCAAAAGAAATTTCTGGCTACGATGCAATGTGTCCTATGGGCATTACCTCAAAAATATTACTTTCTTTCCAGCCTAATAATAAACAAGACATTAGAAATTATATCATTAGATGAATTTAATTTCAGTTCTTATTTTTTTTACGAATAGCGGGAGAAAGAATTACAAGCGCAGATAAGAAAACTGAAAGAACAACTTGAAATCCAGTTGAAAGTACCAACCCACCATCACAAGGTAATCAACCCCTTTACTTACAAATGAATGCAACAAATTTTGGTGGTTTTTTATTATTATTTTCAATGAAAAGAAGACGCCATTCGATTAACTGGAAATTTTGGAATTAGGTCTATAATTAGGTCTATCCCAATTATATTGGGTAATTTGATGTTTTATTGTACAGTATTTAAATCCCTCTCAATTGTAATATCTCACTATATATACAGGGTGATTATAAAAAACTATCCCGACATATGGGCCCCTAACTATCATACCATTCACAGAAACTGAATGAAATTTTGGCATAAGGTATTTTGATGTATGCGCTCAAGAATGATATGGAAAACAACAGTGTCACTCTAGCAGTTACGGTTACAGTGAGAAAATTTCGAAAACATCAAATGGCAACACCAAGTTTGTTGTATTGGAATGTGATCTCCATTGTGAAAAACCCTAAATAGCGTTCGAACGGCAACTGTAGCATGAAAATCACCGGCGGTAGATAGGCTAAAAGTGAGGACAACCAATAAGGACAGAGAAGCAGCATAAAATAAAGCATTTTATTATGTTTCGCAAATTTTCCACATGACCTTGTGGAGGACTAATCAGGCTGGGATCTCAGCCGAAGAAACGGTGTGACGAATGAAACGAACATTAATGCTCTGGTGCACGGCAAAGTCCTTTTTAATTTTCCTTGCCTAGCTCCGGGGATTTTCGTGCTACGTGTGCCATTCTAACGCTATTTAGTGTTTTTCAGTATGGAGATCGCATTCCAATACAAAAAACTTGGTGTTGCCATTTGATATTTTCGAAATTTTCTCACTGTAACCGTAACTGTTAGAGTGACACTGTTGTTTTCCATATCATTCTTGAGCGCATACCTCAAAATACCTTATGCCAAAATTTCATTCAGTTTCTGTGAATGGTATGATAGTTAGGGGCCCATATGTCGGGATAGTTTTTTTTATAATCACCCCGTATTTTCATATGGATAGAATCGACTGCTAGGTTATATGAAAACTTATGTACTTTCCAAGAACATGCCACAAAGGGAAACTTGATGGTTGAGGCAAAAATTTTGAAGTTTTTTTGAGGCATTTTAGTATTTGTCAATTATTCCCTGCTGCATTTTCTTGATGACTTTTATCTTTAAAAAACCTCTAGAAAATAAAAATGAACATAGAAACTAATGTTTTACCCAGTCACATTTTATTAGTGATGAAAGAAAGGGGAAAGCAAACGCTGACTGTCCCCTCCCCCACAATTGAATAATATGATCTACATTAAATACATCAAAACTTATTTGCAATTGGCTACATTCTCTTGATACAAATTTGGAAATTGAAATGAATGGAAAATTGCAGAGAGTAACTGTTCAGCATTGGTATTTCTTTGTAGCAAAGTACATAAAGAGTCACCAGTTAATCGCACTCTTATTCCGACCTTTGAAGTAAAAATAATCATCAGTTCATAATTTTGTTCTTTAAAAAATCTGTGAATTCTGTACATTGCAGGGACTAAAGGTTAAGCATGAAAGAAAGCGCTCACGGCAAAAATCTTGGTTCGATGATCAAAACAAACCGAAAGAAAAACACAAAAGTAAAATATGTATTATCCAATGAGAAATTGTGATATGTATAGCAAGAAATTATTTTTGTAAATAAAATATTTTTCTGTATTTACATCTGGTTGAAATTTTTACTTAGTAGTCACTGCCCTTTTCTCTCTAGGACTAACAGGAAATTTGCCCACAAATTTTCAAGGCGAAAATATTACCCAGCATATTTATTTCCATCTTATTGAAACTACGAGTGTTTCTAAAGATAGGCAAATGCTTCATTACACTTTTGAATATATTTTGGAAAGTATTTATGTTATGGTCAAAGTCTGGCCACTACTTAGGATATTATGCTTTCGTGAAGTGGAAGAGTCCACACTTGATGTCATTAGCTGCAATATTTATATACGATTATTACATAACAGACCCTGAAAAAAATGTTAAATTGGAACACCCCAAAATTCTTATCTTCCCAACCCCAGACTTGTAAGAGAGACATGGTGGAGGTGAATGTGTTTGTTCTACTATCATCTGCTCCTCTTTCGTTTTTGAATTTCTTCTGGGCAACAAGAATGTCTTGAACAGAATAAAAAGACAGTCCCATCAATGATTGTTTTGATAAATATCTTTATAAAACAGAAACTTGTCCAAAACAGAATATTACTTCAGTTTCTTGACGTTTCGTTTTTTACAAGTTCATAGTTGTTGTGCGAGACAGAAAGCTGTTTCGAACAGAATATTATTTCAGTTTCTTGACGTTTGGTTTTGTACAGGTTTCAATGTAACAAATTTCAATGTTGACATTGTTTTACTGCATTGGTGTCTAAAAATTTAGATGGTTTTGACAAGTAATAGGACGGCAGCCATATTCTTTTGAACCTGTCAATTACATGTACAGCCAACAGCGCTTAATGTGATCCCATTGGGATTCAGGGTTTCTGATAACAATGAATGAACACCAGCGGCTCTGCCACCGGACTTATCCCGTTGCCGAGATCTCTTCCAGCCCAGCTTCGTGGCAGAGTCTGGAACAAAGTGAGTGAACCTAACAGTCTGAGTGTGTAGCTAGTGTTGTGCTTGATATTTCAGTGCTGCCATCAATACTACAAATTGTGAGTGAAGTGTAATGATTGAATATTTGTTACATTGTAGGCCTGCCTGTTGCTCTCTGCGGCGAGACTTTTTAACAGACTTTTAATCGGCTCGAATTCGCACCTTGAAGTTGGAAACCACAGAAAACCAACTTCAGCCAACCACCACACTGTGGCGCCAGTGGGGTTTGAACCTGGATCCCCGTGATGCGAGTCCGTCACTATGACCACTCGACAACCACAGCGGCGGTTTCTGATAACAATAACAGATTGACAACTGTATTCAAAAAAATCCTGGTTGTATGTCCAATGACCATATGTTCCGCATGGTCAAACAGGATATTTTGGTTTTTCTTTCCATATAATTAGTTTCGAAATCTTAAAATGGAACTGCATGATGTGTATCACAAAGTATAATACTTTTGTTAATGTATATATGGTACATTCCATAGATTACTTATGAAAGTCTTCCGGTCTTGGTACATTGAATGTTTTCAGTTGAAAGAAACTGACCAAGAACTGAAGAATGGGATTTTTTCTTTAACTTACACATGCCTTCACTTATATGAAAAGCATTGCGAAAGCAGCGCTACATGGCTCATAGCAGCTATTACAACCCAATTAAGACATAGTGAACCAAGTACGGAAGTTTTTGTCAGCAAGGGAGCCAAATCTAATCTCCTACATAGTCTTGCAGGTTGATAATAATTACTTTTAGGAGGGGGAAAAAATCTGATTCAACCCGAGATCTTAAAAATGCTCAAAAAAAAAAAAAAATTTGAGATTAGATATAAATTGATAACATAAATCGAAGTCCTAATAACTACACAAGATTCCTCGAAAGACTATATTTTTTAGATGATTACATATATATGTGTTGAAAGGCTCCATACATAGACGGCGGCAGCAATCAACTAACAGCTCGTGAATGACACTGGCCACCATGTCCTTCAAAAAGTTTGTATGTTTTTTTTTTCTTTTTTTTGACACAAAATAAAGTGTTCCAGACTCTGCCACGAAGCTGCGCTGGAAGAGATCTCGGCAACGGGATAAGTCCAGTGGCAAAGTTCTGGCGTTCATTAATTCATTGGCCACCATGAATGAAGTCGAAACACATTTTCCCCCGTTATGGTATTTGTCCTTCCCGCTCTTTGCGAAAGTGATAACAATGTCCAAATAACAGCATTATCTGTGATCATAATAAGCAGTGTCGACAGTGTAACTGAATTATATAAATTAGTGATTATCTGAAATAAAGATGTGCATAAATCTATGAAGCTAAAACGCTCGAAACAATAATTTGTATCATGCCAGTAACATGAAATAAACTGTTCTTGAATTGCTTTTATGATTAACACAAAACAATTTTCGCTCTATGAAGATTCATCATAAGAAGGTTCTCAAAAACATTGTAAAGTTACATCATAGGTTCTGCTTACAAATGAATATGCAGCTTAAAGAAAATATTATACAAACAAACATACATATATTATGAAATACTGACATAATACAGTAAAAACATTTTCTGCGGACACCAGGAGGACAAAAAAAAATTGTCTGTAAAAGAGTGAGGGTGACTGTTGATCACGGGAATTTGAAATTTATAATTTTATCATAAAGGGAAATTATTATTTGGCCATAAAAGAGGAGTGACCGTTAAGAGGGGTTTTGCTGTGTTTCACATTTGGTTTTAAACTGAATGTTATTAAACTTTCTTTGTTGTGTCTCTGGATGAGAGTCTTTTGAAATATCGTTCCTGGGCCTGTTTAAAGACCTCACCAACAGTACGTTTCATGAACTTGAAGCTCATGTCACTCTTTTTGACAGTTTCATCGGTCTTTGTCTCAGTAACTGTGTTAACCTCTGATTTCTCAGAATCGCTATCAACTATATCATCATCATCAGCATCCAAATCGACATCTTTCGTGCTGCTTGGTGAGGCTGGAAGCACAGTAGCATCCTGGCACGAAGATCTATCTTCATCATCTGAGAGTTTCTCTGGAATATTTTCATCGGCAACCTGCATTTCATCCTTCGAATCTTCTACCCGTTTATTTTCATGCTTTCTCAACTGTTTCCTTTGAGCATGTGTCTCGTCTGAAGAACCAGAGTCATGCCGCTTTCTGGGAAATCTTTGACTGGACTCGGAATCCTGTTGAGTTGACTTTGAGGAGGTAGGGTCGAAGCTTTTCTTGATGTTTTTATCTTTGGACGATACCAATTTTCTGTGGTCTTTGGGTGAATCATAACGAGCATCAGAGGATGACCCAATATGCTTGCCTTTCTTCTTTGAGGGCATCTCGAATTCCTCCTCGGATGAACCATCAGAGTGACTCGGACTCCTTTTTTCTTTCTTGACTTCGAGATTCGGGTTCAAACCAGAACCCTTGGAAAACATCTTGTCAGTACGACCAAACTCTGGAACAGCCTCCTCACCCGTGGTTTGATTAAGAAGGTGCCGATAGAAGCCGCTCATGTCTTTTTGCTTCGTCACGTCCATCATCTCATCGAGTCTTTCTTTCATCTTTTCTTTCTCTTCCTCTTCTTCCATTTCTTGCATTTTCTTCTTGTACGCCGAAGTGACGAAGGCTTCCTTGTCTTGGAACTCATCGCCTTCCTTGATCCGCTCTTTGTGGATCTTTTTCTCAGCTCGCCTCTCTTGGTCTTTCTTGCGTTTGTCAGCGGCTTTCAGCAATGAGCTCATGAACCTGGGCTTCCTTACCTCTACTGGAACAACTTGCTTCTTAGTTTGAGTCTCTTTCATGCTGTCATATATGCTATCATATTCGTAGATACTAGGATCCTCTTCCATATGCTTCGCTTCAATCTTTGATAATTTAACTGGAACTTTTTTCTTAGATACAGACTCAACTGGACCTTCATCACTGTCACTATCAAATATGGACTTTGTTTTGACTTGCGCACCATCTTTTTTCTTTGGAAGGACGAGCCCATACATGTTTTTGTCCATGTTGAATGAATAAACTTTGTAGGCTCAGTAATGTTTACACTCTCAGACCCAGACGACTTTAACTTCAAAAGAAATGTTTAATTATAAACATTTCGACCATAGTTTATCACAATAAATCGGGACAATGAAAGATGATTAAAAAATGTGAAAAATTAGCTTTTTAAAATTAATAGTGGTTTATTATTATTTATTTGACTAAAAAAAGATAATTGGAATAGTGCATACTCTATAAAATACAAGACATCACCAAATATATAGAAAATGATTGTCCAAGAAGTAAAATATGGTCAGGGATGTTTCACATTTCGAAAAAAAACCTCAAAAAATTATTATTATTTAATTTAAGTTTTACTGTCATTGAATATGAATATTTTCTATATTTTGAGATTTAAAATGATTCATGATTCTAGTAGAAAAATATATTTTTCAGCACTATTGGTTGTCTGCCACTCCTTGTCGTGTAATCCCCATGAACTGAACTGTACAGTGGTCTGTTGTTTTCTGCCAATATTTTACGATTTTCGAAGTTGCTAATTAGATCGTCTGGTTTTATTTTCGAAGATGAGTAATCGTCGCAGAACGAATTATGATGACGACGACGATGACGGTAATTCCATCACTTTCGAGCCATCTTTTTGAATTTATTTGACACATACCATTGTATACATAACTGAACTCTTAACATACCATTTGTATACATAACTGAAAGCTAACATAACTTATATGCTTGAAATGTAGCTGCTTTTCTTGTATGCTTGTGCGCATGAATGCAAATTAGGATAAATATTACTGCTCTTTTTATAAATTAGTTGGAGTTCATGAAATTTATTTTTCCCTGTCCGAAAATAACCGGTAGGATTGAGTTGCCAGATTTTGTGATTGAGAAACTGAGGAATGCGCTCTCATAGGCATAAACTTGTGTTGGGCCCACACCGCCATAATATCTATAGGCATATTGAGTTAGATTTCCTCAATTTTTCCAATAACTTTATGCCTATGCATGCGCTCGAAATGTTCCTTGAATCTTATCAATTAAAGGACATCAATCAAAATGCGACTTGGAACATCTGGTAACCTTGAAGGTAAGCAATATCGATACATGTGCCCATGGTCTCGCATTCACCATAACCCTTGATCGTGAGATGATTTTGAGAGTAAGTATGTGAATTTGTATGTTGGTATTCAGAGTTGCAATGACACGAACCCTGCCCGAAAAAAAAGTGTCGCAGAGGCTGTGACTAGTGAGTGAACACGGTTTGTGGGCTCTGAAAACAAATTTGAGGGTGGGGGAAAAAAAACCAATCTGAAAATATACTTGTAGTGGAGAGGAAGGGAAAGTGAAATAAGATTTGCTCCCCAAATAAATAATCCAATTTGTTGCCATTAGATGCGCTAATTAAATGTTGCTAATAAATGCTAATGCTAGTAAATGGCAATAAGTGTTAATAAATATTGCCATGGGGTGTGGCTCCAACATTCTTGACAAAGGTTTTTTTGAAAATATTTTTTTTCTCTGAGGAGCGGAGCTCATGGATTAGCATTTAATATGGAAAAAAGGTTACCGCGTGAGTGGTAAAAGTTTGAGAACCCGTGATATATCAATTTAAAACTTTCCTTGAATTACAAAATAATTGCACCAATCAAATGGTTTCTTTCTTATCAATCAAAAAAATTCTGAAAAAGAGTAAAAGGTCACAAAAGTCAAGTAAGAGTCACGATATATGAAAGGTAGCAAATTTTTTTACAAATCATTTTTTTGAATTTTTCCCAGCAAGTTATTGTGCTTCATTTTATCGCCTAGAATCACGGCCCAGGTTAATTTTCTGTAAGGGTGGTCAGGGCAACGTTTTTTTGGTTCAAAATTGGCAACCTTGATAGCCATATATAGTGTTTGCTAGTTTTGGCAACCCTTTATCAATCCCCATTAATTAACTGCATATTTTTTAATTCAATTTTTTTTTTGTGTATAATTTCTTCGTAGTTTTTCACCTATGCTGCATATTTTGATTGTCACACATTACAGCGTATAAGATTGATTTCATGTAACAAATAAAATTTTTTGTGCAATTGTATTTGTTCGTTATTGGCCATATTGAACTGATTGGCGATTGCTTCTTTTATTATGCATTTCCTTTATGCAAGTGTAATAAGTTATTTATTTTCTGTTTTAGATGGGCACAGAAAGCGGCGTAGGTTGAGTGCCGAGCCAAAAGAAATAGAAGACAGGTTAGAGTCATTGATAATGAGGGTTGGAGAAAAGGTAATTATGATAACATAATTTTTTTATTTACTTTTAGTATTTATGAGTGAGTTGAAATGAATTTATTGGGATTGCGAAGGGTTTCTCGTAATCATTTTTATACCATGACAAGCTATACGAACCAAATATAACTGTGTTTTTTGCCAATTTTCTTCAAGTAACTATTTTTGAACGAATGCAAGCTGGTCTTCGATTTGAAAAAGTCTCTCCACAGAGAGCAGGAAGAACTTAAACATGATACTTTCATAACATGAAAATTCAAGCACTTACCAGCTTTACTTAAAAATATGAAGAAAGGTGGCAGTGTTGAGTAGAACATAAAACATAGTTCAAGCACAATGTATATGAACACATATATTCCAGCATGTACCAATTCGTTTGAAACCTTGACAGAGAAATGTGTCCAAGATGTATGGATAGTTAAGTAGTAGTTGTGACTAATTCAATGCAAATGCGAGACGATTGATCTCCCCCATTAAAATGTTTCGCTACAGAGAGCAACAGGCCTACAATGGTACAATTATTCATTCATTACACTTCACTCAGAGTTAGAAAAATTTATGGCACGGGCAGTATCACTCATAACAAATGTTACACAGAAACAAACCTCACGTGAGGTTCACAGCACGTATACACATTTTTGGTATGTACGATTCGCTAGAAATTCCATAGAAGAATGTGGACGAAGTGCATGTTAAGTAGTAGTAGAAACACAGGTTCCAAGACATTTCGAAAATCACTTTTAAATTTGCACGTGACTTGCTATCATGTACATACACACAATTTTCTCAAGCGGGATTGGGGTTAATTTTCTTTTCTTCTAAAGAGGTGGTGGTTAGGTTTATTTTCTGTAAAATAACACTATTATCTGGGGGGGGGGGGTTGGGTATGCCAATGCGTACTATATCACCAATTTGTTTTTTGTTTTTATCTGACACATGTTTCTAAACTACTGCAAAGATGTAATATTATAACAAGTTTGAACTGAGTTATAGAAAGTATAGCGCCCGAGTGGCATGGTGGTAAGATGCTTGTCTACCACAGTGAAGGTTGCTGTCACGGTCCCGGGTTCGAACCTGAGGGAGGATATAGATAAGACATTTTCCCTAACGAACTTGATGACCACTGATAGACAGCATCTTCATTTCCAACCCATCTCATTAATGGCAGTAAATTGCAATATATAGCGATATGACCAGAGTTGGTGTTTGGTGAAGTAGTTATAGAAAGTATGAAAGCGTTCATGTGTGTGTGGGTCGAGAAGACAAGTTCACATTTCATAAGGTCTGATAAATGTGATATGCTTGTTGCCAGGTTAAGGAAGTTAATATGTTAAGCTATGAAATTAATCACTAATTCATCATTCAGCCCATTATGTATAAACATCAATTCAGTCATTTTTTCCTTCAAGTATTTGTGCCCCGATGATGAAACTGTAGGCTACATCTGATGATCATCATGTTAAAATTGATTGCTTCTGACTGTGTGTGTGTTTTTAACTGATTTATTGTGTTTTTAGAGCACATCTTCTTTGGAAAGCAACTTAGAAGGATTGGCTGGAGTATTAGACGCTGATCTGCCGAGTTACAAAACAAAGATATTGAGGATACTTGGTGAATGGTAAATTATCATTTTTGAACTCACTTCTTATTTAGATCAATAGAATTTATTTAAAAATTTTTCCTCTATCACGTGGTGATTAGTCATTCGATTCTGAGTCATTAGAATAATATGGTGTTTACGACAGACAGCCAGCGTTGACCGTCCTGTTTCAGGAAAAAAAAAATTCTCACAGCATCTTAGTCTATCCCCCATCCAATCTATTAGTTGCAATTAGTGGGCATCGTGCTGGACTCTAATTACGAGTATTTAGGTTTAAAGTACGTTCACGCATGGTGGTGGCCGGCTGAAGTTGGTTTTCTGCACTTTTCCAACTTTGAGGCGGGAATACGAGCTGTTCTTCCATTCATAAAAAGTCTCTTCGCAAAGAGCAGGCAGACTTATAACACAATTCTGACGTAATATATTCAAGCATTTATCATCTGCACTTTAAAATATGAAAGTCGAATGGTAGCACCAGAGAGAGTGCAAAACCAGCACAATTCTGACAACATAAATATGTTATGCAATATATGCACTCAGAACAAATATTCCAGCATGCACCAAGTTAGAAATTCCGTTGAGGAATGCACAGGAGGTGCATGTGCAGTTAAGTAGTAGTAGTTAGATACAATCTGAGGAATTCTTGGTCTGTATAGAAATATGTTCTGGTCCACCCTGTCTATATTGTTTAGAATTTTGAAAGCTTCCGTTATGACCTTTACCTTTGAAATATTATCCCATGCCGCTAAAAATCAGTTGAACTTTCTGTAGTGTAGCAAATGTGAAATTCAGCAGCTGCAGGTTGCGCTTTAATAAAATGCATAATATACTTCTTTGATGACCCATTATTCATGGAAATATTTTTCGAATGTATGTTAATTTTTCATAGTTAATTACTCGTCATAGTTGTCATAATTTCTTGATTATTGTCTCCATCTAGTGTAATTAGAATGCCAGAGAAGACATCGATCTACACTACGTTGGTTGGACTTTTAAACGTTCGAAACTATAATTTCGGTGGAGAGGTTAGTGTGCACAATTTTGTTAGATGTACGAATTTGTGAATTATTATTACAATAACAGAAACCGGAAATGTGTTTCTGACGTAGTATTATGTAGGAAACACTGCACATAGCTTTTTTAGATTACTTTTTAACTCTTTCATGCTCATTAGATTAATTAAGAGACATTTATGATTCTGTGAGGCACAAAAAAAGAATTTCCAATTTTTTTATAGGGGATGAAAATGTAAATTTACAATCGGCACGCGACATATAAAAAAGTTACTTAAAGGTAACACACAAACACACACATGTATAAAAAAGTGTTTGTTCGATTCTAATAATAGGCCTAGAATACACAGCACCTATCTCGGGCCATATGGTATTATGAATATCAGGCACGGGTCGGTTATCAGGACAACCATTAGTGCTCTATCAAATTTGTGTGAATTAGAGCATGTTTGATTAGTACCTTGGTGTTTCTATTCACGCTTGTGATTTGAGTGGATTTTTTCCCATTTTTTTTACTGTCAAAACAATCCTATAAAGTACTTGGATTGTTTTTTCATTGCTAATTGGTGGTTGTCAAGATAGTTGGACTAATACAGAACATTTTATTCATTTAAGTCAACAAATTATTTTGTAAATTATCTTTTTTTTGGCAATTGTCTATTTCCTAGCTATTTTCATCTTACTGTGAACTTACAGGTTTATTATCCCTCCCTTTTTTTTTTCTCCTCCTGTCTAGTTTGTTGAACTTCTGGTAAAGAGTCTCAGAGAATACCTTAAAGTTGGACTTTTTGAAGATGCCAGAATCACAGTGAGTAATTCTTATGTTTCACTTTGACAAAGTCTTACTTATAATTTCTGCAGGAATATCATTCATAATGTTAATTAAAGTACAGGCACTCCCTGACTCACAAGTGTCTGTTGTCTGAAATTGGGAGAGATATGGTGCACTTGGTGGTATGATGGGAATGTGGTTTCAGATATACTTGATAACACATAATAAAACTGTTGTTATGTGTCTAACTTCTAAGTTTAAGCATTATTATTACAGTAAAACCCCTCTTAACAGACACCCCCCCTCAGATGCGTCACCCCTCTTCTATGGCCAAATAATAATTTCCCATTATAATAAAAGTATGCATTTCAAACCTCTGATTAACGGTCACCCCTCTTTTACGGACAGGTTTTTTGTCCCTCCTGTGACTGCAAAAGAGAGGTTTTACTGTATTATTAGAATGATTATGGAGTTCTGAAAAATTATAATAAACTGCAAAACATTAAACAGTTCCTCATTATTTCCACTGACTTTATGTGGTGGCCATATACTAAAATATAATAATGCTTTTGTGTGTGATGCCAAAAACTTGAGAATTATGCATGTATTTCAGTATTTTTCAGTGTAATAGCGTGAAAATTTGGGAAGGGGAGGGAGAGAGACTATTGAAAGGTTTTCAAATTAATGTTTATAGTTTTAAATTGATATCTAAATTGACTCTAATGCCTTAACTTTTATATTTTATGACATTTATTGTATATTTTTAAATTAAGTTCTTTAATATTCATCAATGACATCTGTGAGATCACTTGTCAAAAAGATCACTACTTTTGATGTATCGACTTGTCTAACCTGTTCCCTTCCCACCTCTGATAAAAGCCTCTATTTTCTTCCCTGCCTTTCATAAGAGCCTTTATGTTTATCCAAATGTCTTAACACCTAGTTAAGGAGGGAGTCTGAACATATATATTAAGAAGTTAATGTTTTCTTGCTACTTTGTGAATTGCTATTTTCATTTTTCCAGTGATTGTTTTTGAACTTTTATTTCGCAGGTGAGATTTTTAGCAGATCTTGTGAATTGCCACGTTATATCAGCCAGCTCAATGTTGAATTTACTGCAGATTTTAGCCAATGTTAGCGGAGAAACTGGAATCCCTCAAGTATGTTGATTTTCATTTTCATGAGTTCCTCTAATATGATCCAGGCTGGTAAATGTTCTTGCAAAAATTTTCAGTCGTAATTCAAGTTAAGCTTTTTCCTTGCGGCAATATGTTCAAAAATAAATAAAATAAATCTGAAACAAATGTTAACATATCTGGGACATATTTTAAAAATAAGGTTTCAAATATCTGTTGCTTATTCAGCTATATTTTGTCTTATAGGTACGGGCTGACTATTATGTTTTTTCAGTGCTGTCTGCTTTGCCGTGGGTGAGTAGAGTTTGCAACTTCGAAACTAGATATTGGAAATTTCTTTGTTTTTTGAAGTGTTTGAAATTCTATCCCCTAAATTTGGTACACTAAATTTTAATGCAATTCATTTGTTGTTCCTACAAATTCTAGCCCATTTTTTCGTCATTCGATACAGTGGAACCTGTGTGAAACAAAATGTCAGGAGACCGAAATAATATTCCGTTTTATAAAGTGCGCACGAAAGCACTAATCATTGATGGGACTATGTTTTGATTCTATCACATACAGTGTTAGGCAGGTTGCATTTATTTTCTTCCTAAAAATAGTGAAAATCCTATATAATAGTACCCTCTATAAAGATAATTGCCCATATAACATTTTCACTCTCTTTGGTCCTGATACAGTTGTCATAGTGTTAATACATTCCATCTGTAACAATACATCTTCCTATTCCCTTGAGTGTCATTATATAGACTTAGTATTACAAAGCATTTCCCTCTTAAACTGTTACCGTAATTTTACCAGAAGAGGTTGAGAATTTTATTGCTTTTGTAAATGTGGTCCTCCTTAGATTAAGGATATATTTCACTCTTAAAATATTCAATTTTTACCCTTTGTCAGACACAGTCTATATTTCAATAGGCTTATCGAAGAACAATGCCTCAAATATAATCATTTCAGCTTCAAAAATTAAGATAAATTAATGCAACCTTATATAGCATATAACATATTTTTTTAAATTTCTGGCTGAATACAGATTTTTTCTCAACGAATATGAAGCATGTTTATGCATAGTCTCATTTTTCCATTCAAACAGAAGGCTTTTTATACATGCATCTAATGGGCACATTTTGTCTTATCTTGTAACTTTTTTATGCTATGCCTGATGAGTTATTTAATTTATTAATATATTGTACATTTTTCTCTCTTGCTGATACATTTCCCATTGTAACATTATTTTCTAAAGGAGAAGTGTCTATTTTCATTTCGTTGCATAGGTTGGACGAGAACTATATGAAAAGAAAGACAGTGAACTTGACCATTTGTTGAGGATGATTGACGATTATATCAGGTATTTTCAATAATGTTTTTCTAAAAAAAAACTCGTACTATGGTACCCGCTAGTGTGAACTCATAAATGTTTGGTTACTTTTGTACATACGACAAAATTGCAGGTTGGCAAATTTTCTGTTGGTCACAGGAATCAGTACTGGTTATATTTCACACAGACTACTGTATAGGGATAATTTCTCTGCAGCTTTTCTCCTAAATTTTAATTTCAGCTTGTAATGGCTATCTCAAAAATGTTTACTAGTTTGAATACACCTGTTCTTTCTGAAAGATACCTCATCTTTCTCTCTTTTATAGTAAATTCTCAAATTTCAACATAAAAAAAAGCATAAATGTGGGCAAGACAAAAATATCACAGATAAAATGATTTTTAAAGAGATAAAATATTATAAAACTCACCAACATCTGAGTCGATAACAACATTAATGAAGTTGCAAAACAAATGTGGGTTGTCCCACAACTGATAGATTACTTTTATTTGTATCTAACAGTTATTGAGAATTTTTCTGTATTATTTAAAATACATGATTGTCGTGTGAAAAATGATTGACCATTTTAGCAAAAATTAGCGGAATTGGAATTCTTAATCCTCAAACAAACGATTGACATTAAAAATCATTGTGGCATGGAAAATTATATATAATAACCTTTTATACTCGTGCATATGCAGAGTTCTTTGTTTAAACATTTGTTCTTCAATTGGGAAGCAGGGTTGTGGCTTATATATATATATATGGATTCGTTTTTGAGGAGAAAATATTAACCCCCACTGTACCAAATCATATAGCTACATGGCTAGCTTGAAGATCTGTGATGCCACTAGACTACTTGAGATAGTGTCACTAATCAGTAGAGTGATTTTTGTAGCTGTAGATGGCGTGTGTTTTACCTTCCAGGTGAGACCCAAGTGGCCGTTTTCTCCCAGAGTTGGTAAAATTCGTGATCATGCACACAGTAGTCGTTGATTCGTTTAAAACATAGTTTTTTGGCTTATACACAGGTTTTTAATTTATTGCGATTTTGATGTTCTTGAAGTGGGAAGGGGGTCAGCTTTTACATGAGTATATAAGGAAGTTCCTGTGCAGTTAAAAAAAAAAAATCAAAATGGTCTTATACAATCACCAAAATATCATATTTTAGAAAATGTACCTAAAACAATGTAGCTAGCCACATTAAACTTCCTGCACCCTTTTTTTTTTCCCTGCAAATCACCCTACCGAGTTATACAGCGGCAATCTATTAAAGTTGCAATTTATTTACATCAATTTTTTTTTGCCATTCTGAGTAACTGTCAATAATATTTTCACCAATAACAAAGAAGTTAACGATTATTTAATTTTTTTTTCTTTCCTCATGATTTTTCTAGCAAAAGACATAAAGTTCATTTACCTTCATTGAAAGTTTGGCAGTCTAATACACCACATGTTCAAGAAGAAGTAAGTTTCAAATGTGTCATTCGTATTAGGTGGGGAACAAAGTTCTTTCCAGAAATTTATTGTTTTGGAAAAAGTATACAGAAAAAAAAGAAGCAAGAGATATTTTTTCGGAAGAAAAAGTCATGGAAGTTTATCTCACTGTGATCCCACCAGACAGATAATATGACCTTGTGTCTCATTGTACATCTGGCGACCTGTTTTGCACCGGACAATTTCCAGCTGGTATGCAGAAGGTAATGCCTATAGTAGAAACAGTATCCCACTGTTTTGGCACTTACAGTGGACTCTCCTAAGACGGAATTTATTGCGGTTGCAGCCCTGAAAGCACTAAGTTTGGATTCTTAATAAGAACAAGAACTTTGTTCCCCACCTAATATCTTGTGAAATAATATGTTACTATTTTAGGGTATTTTTATCATGTTCCATCAAAGCAAAAAAAAAAAATTTAGAGGAGTAATTTGTTTATTATATATCATGCCAATAATACTCATACTTTTATCAAATAGCAGGATAGTTTTTGTTATATGTACATTAATACCTATAGTTATTTAGTCTTTATTTTTATGTCAAAATTTAGTATCTGGATTGCTTATGGGCTCAGATCTGTAAGTTACGTACAGATAAATGGGTCGAGCATCATATAACGCGTCCATACTTGGCATTTGATGGTACTTTATGTGAAGCACTACAACATAGTGTGCCTTCGTTGAATGTGCCTCCCCATCAGGATGGGTGTTCTTACCCTTTTCCAACTGTTGTGTTCAGGCTGTTTGATTACACAGATTGTCCGGAAGTGAGTGTTGTTGTTTTTCCTTTAAATAAATTTTTCATGTGGAATTTTGCATGTGTAAAATGAAAATGTATTTTGAATTTTCTATAATATCTTCAAGTGAATATTTACTTTTCACTTAAGTTTTTTTTCTCCGATTAAATCTCTGAGCTGTAATTATAAAAGCTATTTAATGAGATTTTAGTTTAATTGTGCCAAAATATTAATTTACATTCTATTTTATTTTTTAATATTTTTTCTCCCCTTTGTTCAATGAAAATATATGATGATAGCATTTTTTTTAATTTTCTTTTTCAGGGACCAATTCTGCCAGGTGCCCACTCTATAGAACGCTATCTCATTGAAGAACAATTAAAAAGAATCATTGAACAACAACACTTAACACGAAAAGATTGGTATGACTCTTGATTTATGTGTCCAGAAAAAAATGGTCCCAGATTTATTTTTTGTGACAACCTGATTAGCAAACACACATGACACTCCCCCCTCTTTTCTTAAGGTATCTGACTACGTTAAAAACGTCATTTTGGAAATATTGATTTTAATTTTTTATGAAAGCCCTATTTTTTTGTAATTCCCAAAAAGCTTTGTTTTGTTTATATGATGCTTAGAACTGAAGTTGTGTCCACTTTAGTGTTGCGTTTGCACATACAAGTATACAGTGAATATAAACTTTGAACGTGTTTTACAAAGAATGTTATTTTTTTTTTACATTTTACCTGAGTTTACAACATGATTTATAAAATCTGTTCATTGTATCATTAAAAAATTTTTAATATGATATTCTGCTATATATTATTAGGGTTATGACCCAAAATATAAGGTCTGCCACATGTTTTCGTCTAAGTGTTTTATACACAATATGTAGAATGAAATTTTCAAAAATTCACATGTACATTAACAGATTTGAGTGTAACTTATGGTCATACTATACAATGCTTTAAATTTTGGTTTGTAACCTGCACCATTACTACCTGAATGTACTGTGAAAATAAAATATTCCATTTTATAGAATTTTTTTGCAATCGTGTTTAGAATGTTACATGAATTTTGCCTAAAATTTGACATAAAAATGACTTTTTCATAAAATGACAGAAGTAGTCCAAAACTATTATTGTTTTCACCATTTTGGGACCCTATCAAAAAATATTAAAGTTCACTCCAGTACCATTTTACAAAAAAGTGACAAGAAAGGTAGTCCGATACCTTAATATGCTTAGAAATATACATCTGTGTGTGTAATTTGAATTTCGGTATTTTGTGGTTGAAAATGATTGTATTTCGATTAATTGATCATTGATTGGAATTCTATTGGAACTCTCTTTTCTGTAGTGCAGTGTCTCTTCTGAGTTTCCCAGGAAAAGCGAAAATTCCTCTTGAGTATATGATTGTAGAAGTAAGTTTTATTCATTTCAATGGTTGTATAACATTTGAAAATCAAATGCAGTCAGTTTTACTTCAGATATTTTTGAATTATTTTATTTTTGAGATTTCATTTTCAACTCTCCTGTTACTGCATACTACTAGAAAAATTGTCAACATTAATAATCATGAAATTTTCCAAGTCAGTATCTCAAATACTTTTTTGCTGTTAGTGAATATATCAGTGACTATGATCTGTTCATGGAAACTGAAAAAATTAAAACACAACATTATTATGGTTAAATACCAAAATGGTATGCTTGTTTTCTGTGGGCTCAGACTGTGCTGCCATTGTGTGCTTACCACCATGTCAAATGCAAGCTGAATTGTGCAAACTGTCAAACTTAGTGACTGACTGGTGAGTTTCAAAGTTCTTCAATGACTGACCAGTTATTTCTGCACTGCGCACGACTTGCCACACTCACAAAGTTATCAACGTAGGTCAATGTAATATCTGGTCAGCACTTGTACATATCTTTGAGTACATTTGCAGCTCTTATCTTCTAATTACATATCTGCTAGTTTTTAATATATGCCAAAAAAAAGTACAGCTATATCATGACAGTAGTTCTTATTGATTGTCTCAATTGTTTTTTGATTATCTGCAGTTTGTTCTAAATTTTGTTCAGTATGGTTGGTGCTGTGCGGAATGTATATGCAAATTTTTGTATGTTCATGCTCCATAAAGTTTAAAAAAAATTTATCAATTAAAAATTTATTAGTTGTACAGAATTTAACGTTTTTTTTTTTGACTGGCCAAAGTATATTATGTGGTTCATTCTTGTAATTTATATTAATGTCAGGTGGCACTTGGTGAACTTTTCAAGCTTCCAGTATCATCATATTTGGCTGTGTGTCTGGGCTCTTTGCTGTTGGAATTGTGCAAACTGCAGCCAAGTTCAATGCCACAAGTGGTATCCTTTCTTGTTTTTTAATATTATACTGCAAAGTCCCCCCCCCCCCCCTTTTTTTTTTAAAGTATTGACTAAATTCTATTTTATCCCACTGCATTGTCTGGAAAAGTGGTCTCCCATTTCTTAATGCATTCTTACTTGAATAGTCATAGTGCATTTGCATATAGTTGCAACTGTACGAAACGGAACCAGTCTAAAACAAAATAATATTATAGTGTGACCATGGAAAGATGGCCTCTAACCTTGTATGACTTTTGTCATGAAAACAGAGGGTTCATTCTTCAGTAGGTAGAAATGGTGGGGAAGAGAACTCCAGCATCAACACTGGAGGTTATTTTCTTTCCCCTCCATTTCTCCCTACTGAACAATGAACCCTCACTATTTGTAGTGAAGGCCATACAAGGTCAGAGGCCATCTTCCTATGGTCATGCTATACAATCTTGATGTTCCGTTGCATCAAATTCCTCTGTATATATTTTAAAATTCTATTTGGATATTGATTACTGGAAATTGAACTGATTAGCAACAAGAGCAAAGGAATGGTATCAGAAAGGCGATGTGTGGTATTTTATACATATACAGGGTGTTTTGTAAGTCCTAATCTGGCATTTATCTCATCAACCGTTCATCGTAGAAGCATGGTTCTATTTGAAAAAAAAAATACTTAAAATGTGTTCAAGAATCACTCTGATCCAGTTTCAAGTGTGAAAATTTAGAGTGCCATAACATAGAAAATCTAAATTTTTATACAGTTCTCCCGTCCTTCAACCTCTAAGTGGAAAGAGTTTTTGCTCTGTTTCTCTTGAGGCCAACAAAAAGAATCCCATGCTTCTAAGTTCAATATTTGCTGAGATATTTGAACTCAAAAATCGGAGAAAAATTGGGAATGAAAAGCATAATTAACAGGCCATGCTTCTTTCCTCATGCATCCTCTTCGTTCCAGATTTGTTTTCATTTTTTAATGGTTTTTTTCAATTTGAGACTTGAGGTATGCATAAGGGCGCCTAACTCAAATGATTTTAGTAATTGACCAAATTTAATTAATTGACCCTAGTAATTGACTAATTGATTATTTAATTAATTTTTCAAATTTTTTTCCTTTTTAAATATTTTGACATGCAATAAGCATAAATCCATCAAAAAAAATATTTTTAATGTCTAGTTTTGAAGAGGTTATGCTGTTCTTTTCGAACTTTTCTCTAATTTTGGATTCAAATATCTCTGCGAATATCGAACTTACATACATGGAATTTTTTTGTTAGCCTCAGCAGCGGGTATTGTGTCAAAACATTGCCAACAAAAACATCTCCATTTAAAAACATCCATTTTTTTTACTCCATGGTAAAACATCTTCATTACGAAAACATTGCACATCAAAACATCGCTATAACAAAAAAATTGCATGTCAAAACATCGCCAATAAAAGCATCGCAACTCATTTGCTGAAAATAAAATAAAAATAAATCTTATTTTTCCCTGCATGTAATCTCAGTGGATTATGTGTAAAGACATTGGATTTTCTTGATGTGCTTTATTATTTTATTGCTGTTTTATTTATTTCTTAGCACGTAGACTACTGCATCTTTTTTGAGATTTTGGAACAGAAATGAAGGTACAGGTTAACTTGGTTAATTGGAATTGTTGGATGATTTGAATATTAAAAGTTTGTTTCCTTTGAGTTTCCTATTTAATTTAATGTTGAAATTATTTGTTTAATCGATTTATATTTTTTCTCCTAACGTTTTGAATAATGTTTTGCAGACACCAGTGGGACGAATTTTTTTTTTTCTGTAAGAGAAGTGCGACCATTAATCGGGAGGGTGTTAGTTTAAAATGCACACTTTTATTTATAAAGGAAATTACTATTTTGCCATTAAAAAGAGTTGACCATCAAGAGGGGTTTTACTGTATTATGTTTAATGTGACTCGTTGAATCACAATTTTAAACTTGAAATGTATCTTTGACTCATCATTAGCTAGCGCAAGCAGTTGAGTTATTGTATGAGAGAATTGATACCATGAACGTAGATTGTATTGACAGGTAAATCGTATAGTTTTCACCACATTTCTCCAATATGCTGTTCTATTTCATTCAATCCAGATAATTTGAAATTATTCTGCGTTTACTAGAAAGATTATTTACTTGCAAACTATTTGTAATGTTCACATATGTTATTTTTATAATTTGTGTCATGCAGGTTTGCAGATTGGTTTGCATATCATTTGAGCAATTTCCAATTCAGGTGGAATTGGGATGATTGGAGTGATTGTTTGAGCTTGGATCCCTTACATCCCAAGCCGAAATTTATATCTGAAACCCTCCATAAGTGTCTTAGGTGAAAAAGAAAAATTTTGAACTTTTGTCATTATTTTCTATTATTTATATTTACTTGTTGATATGCGTACGCTTCTGGATTTGTAACTGCAGTTTTGTTATTTCTAGACTTTCATATCATCAACGGCTTTTGGATTTCACCCCAGAGGCATTTGTAAGCCTGGTACCGAAGAAACCAGAGTCATATTTTAAATACTTGGAAGAGGGGGCAGGTATGCATAAATATATGAATTTTTTTGTTATAATGCAATCTTGTTTTATTATCTTTCAATAAGTGTTTAAAAGTTTGAGAAAGAAATCAGCGATGCTCATTAAATAAAGCTACATAGCCAACACAATTTAGAATTTTATGAAATGTAACACAGTGGTTTCTCAATTTACATGATAGATTTGTTCCTGAAAATTATTCTCATTCTACTGACAAATGGACGGAAACTTAGGCTGTTTGGTTGTCTCTTTCCTACATTTTCACCTAATGTTTCTCTCTAAGCTATAGGCCATCTGCACAGAAGAAAGGTTCTTTCATTATCTCAAAGAAGCCTGTAGTTTTTTGGGCACCTCTGTCCTCACTGTTAGACATAAATGTATGAAAGCTAAGGCGAAACAGTGGAAAGTTATTAAGAATATTTATAAGTTTGAACTAAATTTGCCTTCACTATTGAATTTTGTTTTTTTCAGAATCTTTGCCAGGTACAGTTGCTGCACAGCAACTCATCGCTGCCTTGAAGGAGAAATGTACACCCGAAGAAGCCCTTTTGCTAATAAAAGATCTGCCAAATCCTTTACAAGATGATGATGGTGAGTCTCAATGACTCATTCATATTAAGCAGTGTGATCTGTTTTTTGTTTAGAAACATATAGCAATGTTATGACTGAGATTAAAAAGATTTGACAGAGATTAAAAAGATTAAGTTGATTCAATCCATCAAATAGTTTATTTAACATAAGTTTTGGCATATAACTTACAAATTACCTCCAAGATGAATTATCTATTTTCTAGTGATGAAAATTTAGATAATGCGAATGATATGAATGACAACAAATCATGGAATTTATGTCATTAGGATTGTGTAAAATCTGATTTTTCAAAGATTTTGATGAATCCTAAATGTGATATTAGCGGAAAATTATGGTAGTAGTAAAAAAATTCGTTTAGTGATCACACACATTTTATTATTTTTATTGTTATCTAATGCTTCTGATGAATTTTTTCCCCTCTTGAAATATTAAATCTGATTATTTTCTGCTGATAACAGTAAAACCTCGATTAGTCGTCACAGTCACCTCATGTTATCGAAAAATTATGACAGCTTAAGCAAAGTGCCGTCAATTTCAATGCGCAATATTTTGTAAAAATTGGTAAAAATCATATAAATTTAAAATATGACATTTATTAAAATATGAATGAAAATTACAATATTAATAAAATTTATAGATTTCAAAAGGAAAAATAATTTTTTTTTGCTTTTTATACTCTCTTATTAGTTAACTTATTATGGGAAAATATACTGGTAAACTTTGATTAATACTAATAATTTTTAATTTAGACTAATCAGAGCAACTGTTGGAATAGTTAGCTTCTCTTCCAAACAGAACTATTGCACATTAATTTTGCAAACGCATGAAATTTAATTTTAGTGTTCTAATTCATCAGTAGTTCATGATACAAGGTAATCTCGAACACAAGACCCACTTTTGACTTGAGGGGAGCCCTGGGCAGGGAAAGTAAACATTAGAAGACCTCAACTTTGGAAATAATGTCTGGTTTTTTACCATAGATATTTGGTTTAAATTTGAAGCCATAAATTAGTAGGGCCCATAGAGAAATCAGGTCTAGCTTGATAGTCCCTAACATTTCAAAAACCTTAGTCGGCAAATGGACATCTCCAACGTAACTTTTGTTACTTAAACTATTCCGCTTTGATGCATAGGCTTTTATGGTGATTTTTAAGCATACGACAATGCTGCTACCACCTGTTAGCAAGCTTTTTTTTTTTTTTTTTTTAATGGGAAGCTGTAAAAATAATCTGTTCCTCTCAAACTTTCTCATAGTGACGAGTTAACCAAAATTAGCGATGAATAACCTAGGGTTTAATAACATTGATGTCTATGGGGCCGTTCAAGTATTACCAGGGGTGCAAGAGCTGCGCCAATTGCGCCAAACTGCGCGGAAACGGTTCTCTTGCTACATGGTGCGCCAAGGTGCAGAATCCCTGCGCATTTGCGCCAATTCTTGTTTGTGGTTCGCGGAGGTACCGCTAATGTACTGTAGTACGTCAAATACCCTTAATTAAGCAAAAATTCGCATGAAAATGTTGTTCACGGGACGCGTTCTTTCCGAGACACGGAAAAAGATACGGGGGAGGGGGGGGGGGAGAAACTTCAATTTTTTTTTCACTTCCCACCATCTACTACAATCGCGTTATCTCGTGACCTTGGAAAGTAGTATACTAGTATACTACCTTGAAGTATAAAGTCCTGTACTGTTATTGGTATAACCGGCGGGCTATCAAAGTCCCTGAATAAATATGCCGAATTTTCCGATTTCGGAGACCGTTTTTTCTCCTGCTGGTTATAGGTTATATACTGGAAATAACGGTAATTTCGCGGCTGCCAACTTGCGTTCTAAGACGGCATGCATCGAAAAGAGGATTGGTTTACTCGTTTAAATTACCGAAATTTTTCGGAGATCGTTGGGAAAAAATAGAATCTGTAAAAACTCCAGCTAAAATATTCATAGTTTTGTCATCTAGCCACTATGCGGTCATGTGGTTATCGTCGGCGGTTGCCGATCGTAACAATTTCACATCGCGAAAATCCGGATTTGGCGAACGGGGCCGGCTCGAGAGAAAAAAATCTCTACCCATGCAGAACCTTTTTTTTTGGCGCTACTGACCACGTTTTTTTTGGTCGACAAACCTTTTTCACCCTTTCAACTCCATTTGGCACCCCTCCTTCAGCGGCGCCCAATAAGGCCGCACGGTCCGCCACTGCATTGGTGGGGGAGGGGCATGCTCTTAACAATAGTCAGAGGAAGGAGTTTGTACTAGGGCATGCTCATTTTACGTAACTTCTGTGAGATACCTAATATATATTAATGTCCTACTTTTCCAAAACATGTTGTTTGAGAGAATGAAATATTTGCACCCTTTCTTGTTTTTCGCACTCCCTCTCATGCATTGCTGGGATGGTACATTACTCCCTCACGTATTGCTGGAATGTTGCTTAATATTGTATCACCAACAGAACTATTGATTATGTGTGATGAATGGGTTGCACTACAATGCAAATAATTACAAGAAGTGAAATCAGTTCAGAGAATAGAGAGATAGATATTGGGCAGACATATTCAAACTTCGTAACTTTGAAAGCAGCCCAAAGTTCAAAATTTTGCCAGTTTTGGTGAAGACTTTTTTATCTTCAGCACATGGTAACACAGACAGTGAAAAAGAGTTCATTGTTAACAAATAAATAAAAGTCTGTTCGAACATTGAAAAATCTGTCCATGCAATGCTTTAATGTTCAATGTAATAAGACATACAAAATCTTATGTTCAAGGGCATAAAAAATTGGAAAAAAATAGTCATTGAGATGCTGTACTTCTGAAATCGAATCGTGATTTGTAATCTATTAACATGCCTTATTAGGTTGAGAAATTCTTTTAGTAAATAAGGTATTTATATTTTTCTCATTTTTTGCATTTTGCTTTTAAATTTAATAATTCCTTTAAATTCTGTGAGAAGCCAATTTTTTTTTTCCACGGAAACTCTTATTATATTCTGCACGCACTTTTTTTGTTATATCAGGAGGAATAAGATTTTGGTGTTCAAGCAGCAGAAATTCTTGCTGCCTAGGTTTTCAGTATGCATGTTGCTTAATTTGAAAAGAGTAATAATTTGTATTCGTCATTTCAGTAATGCATGTTTTATTAATGACAGATAAGATAATTCAGAAAAAATTTAAATGGATTTTAATTTGTGAATGGAATTTATTTAGAATTATTTGTTTCAACCATTTTTGGAAAAACTTTTCACATTTCACAGAAAAATTACTCCTTATATTGCAGATACAGTTTGTGTTTAGTTCTGCTCCATTTTCAAAATTTCTGCTCCAAAAATGAAATTTACTGCTCCGAAATGGATGAGGGGCACTTGCACCCCTGTATTACATAAGCAAAGTTCATACCCCGTCAGCAAAAATTCATCATCATCTCTGCCCCTCTAAGTAATAACGCATATTGGTGGGATAGGGGGCTCGTGCCCCCCTCGACAATCAAAAATTTATTTTTTTAATTCCAAAAAATATTTTTTTAATTGAAATTTCGGAAAAAATAACTTTATATGTTATTATAATGAATTTCTGAAAATTTCAATGCTATTTGAAGGCTATGAACCCAAAATTTATCTTTAATAAATTCATTGCGACCCACCTTCTAAGCCACATAATGATAAATCGCATAAAGGCCCTTGGCCTGCGGACTAAAAATGGCCCTCTGGATTATCTGATGCAGCCTGCCCTCCTCAAACCTAATTTTGTAAAAATGAACTAAGCGGCACATTTACAGCTCGCTAAGGGCGGTATTCACCGACATGGTTTAAGCTATAGTCACAATTTTCTGATAAGAGATCGACACGGATTGGTTAAATTCAGGGTTTTGACCAATCTATGTTGATCTCTTATCCAAAAATTGTAACCACAGGTGTAAACCATGTCGGTGAATACGGCCCTAAGTGACCCATGGTACAATTCCAGAACATTTTAGCAGCCCGTGGCACATTTTCAGATCACTTAAATAACCCGGGACACAGTTCCAGAACACTCAAGCGATCTGTGACACATTTAGAGATCCCTTGAGTGACATAGTTTTAGTGCACTTAAGTGGCCCTCAGTGTGGTTCTACATCACTCAAGTTACCCGCGGCACATTCTCAGATTATTTAAGTGATCCGCGGCATATAATTATGGATCACTTGAGTGATGTGTGGTACAGTTCCAGAGCACTTAAGCGGCACTGACACATTTCCAGATCACTTGGATCTGCGAAACATTTAGAGATCACTAAAGTGACTCCATAAGACACATATCAATAAAGGGGAAATATCACTTCAAGTGCTCACAAACTATCGAAAGGTTTTTCTTGTTTTTAGCGCACAGAGTAAGATGGCATTAAGAATATTTTATTTCATATTTTCATAAAGGGTGGTTGATGACGTAAGCATTATCCAAACTTCCCCTTGTCATCAAAAGTCAGCAAATCAGAAACCCCCTCCCCCCCATCGATGCTGATGTAATACTTGAATGGCCCCTATGAAAGCTGGAAGTGCCTGAAGAAAAACTATGACTTATTAGGGTGACGACTTTACGAGGTTTTAATGTATATCATCCCCTCATGCTAGAAGCACGAATGTGCAAATTTCAACTTTTTTTATCAGCTGGTTGGATACCTTATTTTGGTATCTAAGTTTTGCCTGAAACCTCAATGTGTATCCCTATTGAATGAAACACATGTTACAAAACATTTTAGGAAAATAACTTTTATAGAGTAACATGGGTAGAGTAAACATTCAAAATGTCATTTCTCAGTTCTTTTTTTTCCAAGGACATTGCACATTTGGGTTTCAAGAATGGGGGGGTTGTCGATATGACTATGCAGACTATGTTTTGACTATATTTTTTGTAATTTTCATTGTCCTGTGATATCTAACATATGGATTATATGCTGAAAATTATAGCAGGTTTGTTCAACTCATTAGATATTTATATAATTGTATGTTTGTGCTGTTTCCTTGTTCCACAGCTGCTCCCACTCATAACCCATTGAAGATAGATGTCTTTGTACAAACGTTGTTCCACTTGGCCAGCAAATCTTTTTCACATTCTTTTGCTGCCATAGCAAAGTGAGTTTGTTATATAATTTTCGATGTGTTGTTAAGTCATGTATTTTTCTCAGATCAACTTTGTATTACCATCCTTCATTTTCAGTGTAAAGTATCATGGGATATGTGTCTGACTTCTACATAAGTATGCATATTTAACATCCTTTTCTCTTTTTTTTTCTTCTTGAAAATAGGTTCCATTCAGTTTTCCAAGTTTTAGCAACATCAGAGGAAGCACAAATATGTATTCTCAGGAGTATTTTTGAATTTTGGCATGCACATCAGCAAGTAAGTGGCTGACTGCATGATTAATTCATAATTATGCTTTCCTACAAATTTGAACTTCAAGCTATTGTAAGAGACGAATTATTTATCTCGATAATATTAATAATTTTTTTTTTCACATTAAGACAAATTTTTTCTCAAATGGGAAGTAAAATAAAATTATGCAACTTTAGAATCTTTCTGGTTTTTTTTCTACTAAACCTATCTTTTTACCTGAAGCACAGGTCTCGAATTTAATCATAAATATGATTTTACATTAAATTATTAAGTTATGTCTTGCTCTCAATTCTCATCTTCAACACATTTTCTTACAGATGATGGTTGGTATTATAACTAAATTGTTAAAAACCAGAATTGTGGAGTGTTCTTCAGTCGCTAATTGGTTGTTTTCTAAAGAAATGGCTCATGAATTCCCAAAGTGAGTGCATTATTGTGATTATTTTAATTTTCATAAATTATGCCATAGATTTTTTTGACGTTGGTCTTTCTAAAGAGGAAAAATCTATCAATTTTTTTGTATGAATTATAATTTTATATCGATATGCATGATAATTTTTTGACATTTTTTAGGACGTATGTGTGGGAAATACTCCATATGACTATAAGAACTATGATTCGATTTGTTACAAATATGCAAAAGAAGGTCACAGACGCAAAGAGAAAATTGAAGGTGATCTAAAATGTTCATTTTGTATAAACAATTGTGTGTGTGTAAAAAAAGAATGGTATTTGTGTGTGTGTGTAAAAAAAAGATATGGATATCATATCCTTAGTCATACACCTTTTGTGCTCGCTGAGACTTGGTGGATATGCCCAAAGTCAACTACATTAAAGAACATGTGAAACAAATTAATAGGACTCAGATTTCTGACCTTGCATATTTTTTCATTTTGTAGATTATTTTTTTTCATTTTCAGTTATTTTTAAGGACATTTTTCCAATGGTTTTTAGTAATTTTAAGGCATTTTTCATGATTTTCAGTAATTTTAAGACAAATGTCTAGATTGATAATATTCAATGATATATTGGGATTTTCAAGTAAATTTTTTCAAAATAATGGATATATGGATTTTACATGCAATATATATATATATATAGATATATATATGCCATTCCCTTGTATATTGAGGCATGATGTATGCGGATTCTATCTAATATGAATTTTCTACAATTATTTTTGTTTAAACTTTTAACATGAACTTCAAATAGTAAAATTGTGTTTCGATAACATTGTATTTTTATTCCGGACAATATTTATATATATTTTATTCAGCATGGAGAACCTATGGATGATGGCGAGGAAGAAAAAGAAACACCAAGCGAGGAGATGATTGAGGAAATGGAAGAGAAGCTGGAAACGGCACAGAGTGATCTGAAGAATTTATTTCTCATAATTTTCCAGGTAAATTTTGACATTTTTTTGATTTTACTAAAATCAAAAATTAAGAATTTTTCACTCGTGAGTATGATTAATGAGAGGAAAAAGCCAGTATTTGGTTGTGTTTTGGTCATTGTTAGACTGCTGCTGCTGGAAGTCCTAAACTAACCTTATAACATATCTGCGATGTAATGAAAATTCATAGATTATTTGAAAGTGTAATTCTTTTTAGTTGTAATTCTTTTTTCGTGTTCCTACTGATGTGATGTGCCATACAATATACAACGAAACTTCACTACAACAATACTCGATATAACAATAAATCCCTCTATAATGATATTTTTTCAAGTCTTGTTCGGAAATACATACACCCTAATGTTCAACTGCTACCTTTCGATGCAGTAATTTTTTCTTGATCCGCAGAGTATCATTATTTCAAGATTTTACTGTTGTAATGGTAACTCCTTAAAATGATAATTTTCTGTGTCCCTTGAATATCATGTGGGCGTTTCACTGTATAATGAATAATAACACATTTCTGATGTATTCCATGATATCTCATGATTTCACGTACTTCGCTTCCTGTTATGGTTTTTATACTCATTAAAATATAATTTTTTTTTGTACCCATAGCGTTTCATAATGTTATTGACAGAACACATTGGTCGTTGTGAAGCTGAGGGCATCGATTCAAACAACTATTGGTTTAGGTGGACTCTCGGGAGGCTTCAAGAAGTGTTTTTCCAAGTAACTGCTTTTCATATTGATTTTCTTTGAGGATACTACTACTAAAATTTCAGTGCAGTGCAATTTCTCTGTATCAATCACTACTCTTGGGATCACTAAGAAAAAAAGTAAAGATAAAATAAATGAGACAAATGACAATAAAAAAAAACAAAATCAATTAAGAAATATATTAATGTTTTGAGGAGGGGTGGGGTATTCTTCACCAATTCTGAGGCCCCTCTCTCTCAGGATGAGTTTGAAGTCTTTGCATTTTGAGCTTGAGCGTGTTTTACTGAAGTGAGAAGCTCTGCTCTTAATTTGTAACACACATTACTATTTTCATTTTATGGGTTATAATTTTCCATCTAATCTTAAAGATACTAAAAATGTCGTTGAGGGTTGTTCTAGGTATCCTTCTCTTTTTTGGAATTACTGCTTTGGCTATACTGAGTTCTTCAATCAAATTTTTTCCCCCTCTTCCATTCGGAAGTGAGAGCTTTGAGAATTGATGTTTTCGCGATATTTTCTCATGGCAAAAAGTTACGGGGAAGGCAAATAACTGCACTGGTCACCTTTTCTACCAGATACTATTATTACTACACCATACATGAAAAATGCACCTCATAATAATACTACAACTAGATCCTGCTTATAAGTAAAAGTTTGTGAACCCCTATGGTATAAGCAGTGATAGGTCTGGAGAAGGAAGAAAATTGAAGGGTAAAGATGGTAAACATTGTAAGTGGCAAAAAAAAAAGAAAAGATTCAGACGTTTTCCCCAATAAAGTGTCAAACGAGTAGTGTTTCATAATGTTATTAAGGTGACTAAGTGGTTCAAAAGAGCGTGTAAAGAGGTTGCAAAAATGTGAATGTGTCTATGGGTCAAAACAGGCATTTTGTGATTTCCCAACATTTTCCCTTTTGCAGATTTTGCATTAAAAAAAAATAAATAAAACGTGAATTAAAAAAGTATTGAGTTTGCTGCTACAGTTTTTATTTTTACATAATGACCTTGTCCCCATTACATGAAAAAGCTCTTGCGAAATCGCACCACCTAGACTCCAGGTGCGGTAGCCTGTATGAATGTGGTCAAAGCCATATAAATCTATGAACTTAAACAAACATGGCGGCACGTCCATGTTGAAAAAGTTTTTCAACATGGTTTTATATATATTTTTTATTATATATGGTTTTATATATGTGTTTAATCGTAAATTGGCTGATAGATGATTCAATGACCATATTTTCATATCGGAAATGAAAAATCTGGATTTATATACTGGAAATATTGCCAGTTGTGGGAAAAATTCTTAATTTATTGCTAAAAATTGTCGATGGGCAGGAAATTGGGGGCTTGACAAATCTCGGTTAATTATAATGATTTCATGTGGAAAAGAAAAAGTTTAACGCTGTGAAAATGTCCAGTAAATATCAAATTCATGGAAGCATCATTGTAAAAATTAGTCAGTTTTTTAGAATAGTCAGACACTAAATTATAAGTCTGGTTATGTTTCGTAAAATGTGGGTTATATGGTCTACTTATGTATTGCTTTTACTCCTTATTTTGATTCTTACTATGCCCATAAAAAAATGTTAAACGTTCAAAGGTACGTTTGCTGAATTTTCAAGTAAATTGCCTGATTTTCATAAGTTACAGGGTTTACCTTCCTGAGATTTTTTGGCAGGTCTGCTTTTGCCACTTTTACCCTTTAATTGTGGAAAGATTTCCTATTGTGGCATTTGGAATTTTGTTTTTGTATTAATTTGTGAAAAACTTGTGAATTATTGTGATACCATAACATTATCCATTGATAGAGTTGCAGAGAATTTTTTTTTGTCAATTTGTGTTTTGTAAAATATTGATAGATTTTTACAAAATTCATAACATTAATGCTTATTTATGGATCTTGAGATATATATTTGTGTTTTGATAGCACCAAGAGCGCATATTTAACTATGTGGACACACTGGAGACTCTTCTCTTCACAAATGACATAGATCATCACATCCTCTCTGTGTTTCAACAGTTTTGTGCTTTGAAAGCGTGATTTCTCTTCAAGCTATTCCACTGGAAGGACTCCGAACATTACTTTATTTTAGCTGAACAACAGACAAAGAACAGTGCATTTTCTAGACAGGAAACAGTATTTTCAACTGTACCGTTGAAAGACGGCATTGCAATAAAACACAATTAAAAAAATGACAGGTGTTGATTTAATCTTCATTTTGCATAGCTAGAATATTTTTGTTAGCGTGAAGTACAAAATTTAAGGCCATCACACACATAAGCAAATTATCCAAAACAGTAGGTTGGAAAAAATAGAAAAGTATATACTTTTTGTATTTTTTGATTTACATTTCAACTGAAGAAATGTGTATTTATTTTTTTTCCTTAGATTTTAATTCCTTTATTTATAGTTACCAGTCATCCTCATTTTTAATGTAATTTTAAGCATCCTCATATGGTTTGAAATTTGTCCTCATTTTCAGGTTTTGGCAATTATTTCTCCTATTTCTTGCTAGAAAAAATTTGCTGTTGCGAAACATATCTCTTCATCATTGTATGTTTACTTATGTTTTTCCTCACACAAATAGAATCAATGTTGCCTCCAAGCATGGGTAGATGTTATTCTAACCACTGTTTTGTGCACTTCATTATAGTATGATGAAAGTCCAAAAAACACTGAAAGAAGAAATGTATAGCTTCCATCTTATGAATACTGTTGTTCACTCATCTGTACAGTATGGCAGTATATTTAACGGATAGCGTTAAATATGGTAATTCACTAACAACTTGAATGTTTAGGTCTTACTTTTATGACTGTTGTGTTGTTTCAACATTTCTTTCAACTCAAGATGGTTTGTTTGTTCTGAACATAAGAGATGATAAAATTAGGATTGATTGTCAAAAGCTGAAAAAGTAGAAGTAGCAGTTCTGTTTCATGACTGTGCACTGCCAGCAGTTTACTGGTAAAGGAATGCTAAAACGTTGGTTATCTGAAAAACTGTATTATATATGCCTAAACGCCTGGTTAACTGCTGTTCTTTTTCATTAAACTTTAACCACTGCTTCTCTGCCGGTTAACTGATCAGTTGCTGGTTAATTTTTGGACTTGGGACATTTTTTAACTTTTTTTTTGTTTATTTCATGGTATTTTTTTTTGAAAATTTGAATTTAATTCACAAGTTCTGGATTCATTTTGATTTCCCTTGTTTCTTCTGGTAATTCAAAGTCAATTTTGCAGAATTCAAATTTATTTATTTTTCATAATTCTAATTTAATTTCACCAACTGTATGAATTTGTTCTTTCTTGGATACTTCATAGTTTGATGATTCAAAATTCATATTACTTTTTGCTAATTCAAAGTTAATTTTGCAGACATTGAATCACCACAAAAGTAAAAAATAAATAACGATAATAAAGGGCTTTTTAAATTTCATTTCGTGGACTTCGAATCAATTTCCTTTTTCTTCTCTTATTAGTAACTTGAATTCTCACTGTCTTTGAATTAATTTTTTTTCTGTTCATTTGGTAATTTAAAATGTGTTAAAGAAATTTATTTATTCATTCTAGTGGCTCTAGTTTCTCCCGCTGCTCACGGTGCTAATGAGAAAGAGGGCTTTGGCACTCAGAGCAGAAACGATCACGTGACCAACTGGATCCTCGTTTTCTTTCCTGTTCCCCCACACTGTAGCATGGCTTTCTTGCAAAGTATCCTTTGCAATAGCCAAGTTTTTCGAATTTTGCAGAACATTCTCTGCTATCTTTTGCAGCATATACAGTCAAACCTCGTTAGTTCGTCACCCGGTTAACACGTCACTCCGCTTACCGGGTCGCTTTTTGAAAGTCCAATTGTCCTCAGGCAGGAACTAGCACAGCTATGGCTTACTCCGCTTACTAAGTCATATTTTTGCTCTCCCAAGAGTGACTCATTAACGAGGTTTGACTGTATATACACATTCTGTTTGCAACATAAGGCATGATTTGCCCCAAACAGTTTATAATGAAAAAAAAAAAAAATGATTTTACAAAATATTAAGCTTCTAACGAAATTCTTTGAACACAAATTTGACATTTTCTCTCAAATATTGCGTAGATATATTTTCTTACTAGATAATTACTGTATACAAATCTCATGGCCCCCACAACCTGGAACAGGGCCCCTAGGCCACTGCACATAACCACCATTGAGATCTTCCATGGGCCCTCTTCTAACAACGTCCAGAGCCACTATGGGAGTTGTTGCAGGGCCGTAACTAGTCTTTCTTTGAAACCGAGCACAACTCGGGTCTATTGCAATTTATGGGCAATTTACTACCTAGTGAGTTGTGCCGGAAGCGTGTATGCGTATCTAGTGTTGTCTGATTTTTCAGTGCTTCCATCTATATTATGGAAAAGTGAAGTGCAGTGATTGAATTACATTTCTACGTCTGTTAGTCTCTGTGGTGAGAATTTTTAAATGCGAGATCGACTCGCATATTAGCAACCCGAACCACAGAAAACGAACTTCAGCTGACCACCATTGCGGCGACGGTGGTGTTCGAACCCAGGACCTCGCGATGCGAGTCCGTCACTATGATCGCTTGACCACCGTAGCGGCCCTTAACTACGTTGGGGCAACTCAGGCCCTGAGCAGAATGGGGACCTCACAAAAGTACACTTATTTTGCATAGTTTTTCCTTTTTAAGGAAAGGGGCCCCGAGAAGGTAAGCTACGGTCTTGAGTTGTTGCGTCACATCCTTGTAAATACACCTGCTTGCGTTATACACCTTGTATTTTTGAGAAGGTGCAGCAGTCCGTGCAGCGTCGAAATAATGTGCGTGTGTGTCAGTCCGTCTGGCAAAAACTTTGAGCATCTACTGTAGTAGTATTGTTTCTAAATAAATTATAGCATTCTTCGTCGTCGTCCTACTATTACGTATTAATTCGAATGACGTTTGCTGCTTCCAGATGGCGTTTGCGCACCTATGTTCCCCCATGTGATTTTGCATTGTTATATCCTATGCCCTTTCATTTTGGCTATATTTTATTTTCTGTAACACCCAATATAAAGCGGACCTTTTTTTTTAAACCGACTGACTCTCGGTCCGGTTAAGGAGCGGTTCTAAACGTAGAGGTTCTACTGCAGCTATTCCTTCAATTCAAAAGCGGAATAACACTGAACATCATCGTACCCGTCAAATATACAAAAGGATTTTTCTTTTAATTTTGATTCGGATCCCATTATCCTTGGAAACAAACCTTTTTCCAGTTGAAGACTAAACATATCTAAAAAGCTCTCTTTCTGCTGAGTTTGATGTACTCTAAAGTGCTGAAAGATTGACGAGCTCTTCGTGTTGCAACTCAGCGATTCCCAAATGCAAACACACATTGCAACCAGTTTCCTAGATTGATTATTCCGTCTTCATCTGTTAAGCTTCTCGGGCTTAAAACAACTTTTTCTAAAGACCAGATAGACCACAAAAAATGCTTCTGGTTATTCTTAGGGGGGAAAATTCACCTTAATGAAGATTGCTTACTCTCGCTGTAAATTTCTGTACTGTAAAGCTATGTGTAAGTCATAATTCGGCCTTTAAGTCATCAACCGGTCGTCGTAGAGGTACGGTTCTACTTTAAAAAACTGGTCAAAATGTGTGATCGGGAATCATTCTGTACCAGTTTCAAGAGTGAAAATATAGTGTCACAAAGTAAAAAAAAAATCTAAATTTTTATACCGTTCCCTGTCCTCTAACTTTCAATTAGGAAGTTGTTGCCCTGTCTTCTCTCTCCCTGAGGCCAACAAAAAATATCATGTTTCTAAGTGCAATATTGGCTCAGATATTTTTGAATTAAAAAACATGAGAAAAGTTGGAAAGAACAGCATATACCATGGATGCTTAACCTTTTGGAGAGTGAGGGCTACTTCATTGGTTTGAAAGCGTATCACGGGCCACTTAAGTGATTTGTACATTTGCTGCGGGGTACTCAAGTGAAGTGAAAATGTGTTGCAGGTCACTTAAGTGATCCGGGAATGAGCTGCGGGTCACTTGAGTTAAGCTGTAATAAATGTGCAGTGGGTCACTCAAGTGATTTTAAATGTGCAACTTAAGTGAGGTGCGAATGTGTTGAGGGCCACTTAAATGATCTTGAATAGTGCCCTAGGTGACTTAAGCGATCAGGGAAAGTGATGTCGCTTAAGTGATATAAAAATGTGCCGCAGGCCACTTTAGTAATGTGAGAATGTGGCGTGGATCAAAGTGACACGGAACTTCACCGCGGGTCACTCAAGTGATCTGGTTATTTGCGCTCAGTTCATTCTCACAAAATTAGGTTTGAGCTCACGGGTCACATCAAATGACTTCGAGGGCCACATTTGGCTCGTGGGCCTTGGGTTGAGCATGTATGGCATAAGCTAACGGACAACGCTTCTTTCCCTCATCTCTCTATGCTGCTCTTTCCTAATTTTTCCTTCCGATTTTTGTATCCAAATATCTCAGCGACAATTGCACTTGGAGACATACAATTCTATTTTTTTTGTTGGCCTCAAGAGTAACAACTTTCTAATTGAAAAGTTAAGAGGACAGGAGGACCGTATGAAAATTTAGATTTTTTTATTTAAGACATTGTTTTCACTCTCAAAACTGTACAGAGTGATTTCCGAACACATTATAAGCATTTCTTAAAATAAAAACCCATACCTCTACGACGAACGGTTAATGAGATAAAGGGCGAATTAGGACTTACAGGACACCCTGTAGAGCTTTTTTTCAGTGCTTTATGTTCTTTGTTTTAAATAATAATCGTCTATGAGGTGCATTTTATAGACACAAATGTTTCGACCTTGAATTCTTTTAACCGGTTTCAAGTACATCGTGTATCGAAGTTTAAATATACTTTATTCAATCCGAAGTGGGTGGCTAATATTCGTACGTTGTAGAGGATATGAGTAGCCTGGTTTTCTTTCCGCAATTTTCAAGGGCTTGTGTTTTTTTTTACTCTTTTTTCGGTGCTTCACAATTCGTAGGAATCTATGAAGAGGCGTCAGCACAAACTAAAAAAAATCAGCAAAAATCAGTCATCGACGATGAAAAGAGGTCGGTTTTACACGGAAACAATTTTTAATCCTTCGACTGATGGAAAAAATATTCCGTGATTAATGTAATCAAACTTAATAGTATTTTTTACAGTAATTTAATAGTATCGTATTTTGATGATAAAATCTCTCCACAACAATATTTTTCAGATCTTGTTTGGAATTGCCTGTAGTTTAATGTTATACTCCTCTCGATACAAACAACAACAACAACACGATATATTTTTTACTACGATAAACCTCTAAAAAAAACCGATATTTTTTGATGTTTCGAAACCCCACTACAACGATATTATTTATATCTCACTCAAAATTATCGCCGATATATTTTAAATTCCTCATCAGCGTTTGCAGGGCCGTAACTAGAGGGTCTCATGCCCCGGGCGCTGGACCAGGGAAGGGGGGGGGGCGCAAATTTTATTCTCAATCCTCTTCAACATTACATGGGGGCGCCAAAATGTGCACTTGCCCTGGGTGACCAAACATCTAGTTTCGGCCCTGAGCGTTTGTTGTTTCGAGGATGTTTGATAACATCGGTATTTCGCACTTTCTACCGTCGGAAAGTGTAAATGAAGTTGCCGTGAAGCTAATTTTGTGTAGTACACGAAAGTGCCACGCGATAAAACACTACAGTCTAAAACAACTGACTGAATTTTATTAATCAAGCAGCCGTTGGCCGTGGCTTCGGTCGCGTGGATTTGTAATCTGAAAATTACTTGGTGATAATTTCCCCCATATGAACACCTCGCCTCCCCATGGGGCTTGAATTTTCAGAAATCCTATCTTAGTGGGTATCTACGTTATAAAATATAATACTGACCAAATTTCATATTTATAGTTGCAGCGGTTTCGGCTCGGCCATAATTGCCACATATAATCTTTGGACCACGTTATGATCCCCCATAGAGATTGAAAATTTAAAATTCCCTCCTTAACGCGGCTTTACATCATAAAATAAAATATTGACTTAAATTTGATATTTATAGCTTCAGCGGTTTCAGTTCCACGAAAATATTCTTCACATAACTTTTGAGCTCCGTTATGCCCCCCTTAGGGAGTTGAATATCGGAAAACCTGTTCTTAGTGAGTCTTGAAATGGCGATGAGACGAATCAGTCAGAACATGTAATTATATATATATATAGATTATAACATTTTGTTGCGAATAAATGTTTATAAATGCGTTTTATGGTGGTACCGAGAACGCCGATTCAGAAGAGATGCCAATAACAGCAAAAATTTGGCGGCTACTGATGATAATGCTATCTCCCGATATAACACATACACACACAGTAACTTCTCTACAACGATATTTTTTCTTAGTCCGCAGAATATCGTTATATTGAGGTTTCACTGTATATTAATGGTAAATTAACGGATGCTGTATAGCATATAATCAGACTTTTATACCTGTAATCTCTGTTTCATTCGTTTTATGACAATGACTCTTTGTTCATTGTCATTTCTTTTATTCTAAATGTCATTGTGAGTAGTCATGTCTTCTAATGTAGTATAATAAAAACAAAAATAACACCCTTTGTTCACAAACTTTTCCCATTTGAAATTCATTGTGATGACTCTAGGAATGCTTAGGGAATTTTAATGATGATCAAGGAATATTTATATCTGTAATATTAAATTCTTGGCAAAACACGACACAGCCAAAACCAAATTATTTCCTGTCTTCTCAAGGTCTACTCGTCGAAATATCAAAACTATCCTTTTCAATCATCTCCTCTTCCTGGACTGTTAAAAATTTCACATTGAAAATTCATGTTTAGTACATTCGGGTATTATGGAATAGTCGGGTAGTATGAAATATACCTCCAGACCAACCCTCTAGGGGATATAAGCTGGTTCGTCTCAGCAGACGTGGTCCACGGTGGAAAAAGCATGAAATATACTAGGTTTTATGGTAGACTGAAATATACTAGGTTTTATGGTAGACTGAAATATACTAGGTTTTATGGTAGACTGAAATATACTAGGTTTTATGGTAGACCGAAGTGGAACGAAGAGGTACGTGATACAAGAATTACGACTAGGAAGAAAAAAAATTGCATAGGGGTGGAGGAAGAGATGTGTCCGCACCTAGTCAAGGAGGAGGACGGAAGAAGAAATTAAAGGGTTCTCAAATGTAAGGGTGTGATGATGATGATTATCCCTCCGCAGAAGAGGAAAAGAAAAAAAGGGGGGGGGGAAAGAAACGGACCAATCAGCAAAAAGCGAAAATCGGTAGATCGAAGCGACAACAAACAGGATTGTTCAAGTTGCCTACCTCGTTGAGTCACCTCTTTCTCTCCTTCGCCTCGCTTGTCGAGTGTGTGCGGTGTAGAGCAAAACAATACAATTGTTTTCGTCACTTGTATAAATTCGTAATTATTATACACTCCCGTACCTCCTGGTCACCGCTCTATGTGCGCGGCCAAATACGCTTGTCTCTTCCGCCTACACAAATACGATTGTCTATAAGCGTACAGTTTCATAACACGCGCATATCTCGGCGGATGAATGAAGTGTGAACCCATTGTTCCCGATGAAATTTGCCGCATTGCATAACCAGTTGTTACTTACCAAGAAGCAGGTACAGAGGTAAATCTGCAGCGTTGTGGTCTTCATATATTTCAAGACAGTTCGACCAGTTTCCTTTTTTTTTTCCAAGGTACTCATTCAAACTGCCTCCCACTAAACTTTAGAGACCCTCTAGCGGAATATATATAGTCACTTTCCATGACCTGGTTTTGCAAGTAATGAAAGTCGGTAACAACTTGATACAGATTAAAGGACTAGAACAAATCTTATGCTAGAGGAAAGAAGAGAGGAAAATCGCCAAATAAAAAACAGGTTAGTTAGAGTGGATTACCTTTGTTTCAAAGTTTCTTAAATGTCCAACACGTCCAGCAGCTGATGGTTCCCGACTACACGTGCAAGAAAAGTAGGCGACATTGATTCGTGACTCCAATGAAAAGTAGAGAGTTTTTAAAATGTGAAATTTTGAAATATTGAACTACTTTTTCCTTCGGTCGTTAATAGTTTTGAACGAATACCTATGATATCGAGGTTGTTATTATCCCTAAACGGAAAGAATGGAAATACAGCGTAACTCGTTTTTAACCAAATTGGATGTTAATACGAAGCATCGGTTACAACGATTTTCTGAAGTATACCTCTAGGATCAATGGCTCGCTAGTAAAATGCCGTACTCTTTGTTTGCTGTGCACTCTGCATATTATTAATTATTAGTTTGTGACATACGCTCTTTTTTCAGTTACCTTACTCGTTGGGCAATTTGCCTGTTGCGGCCTTTGTATTTTGTATCTAGTTGTAGCGTATAATGTTATTTGACGATCCTCTCTGGCAGTCGTTATTGATTCGACTTCAGATTAATGAACTTCGGATTCGACTTCAGACTCAAGGTGATGACTCCTCCAATTTGGAAAGACAAGTGGTATCAAGAGGAAGTGGCATTGCCAATTGCGTGAATGCACCCGACATCATAATGACTAACATATAAATTACAGAGATAAGAGGGATGTCACATGCTACTGTTTACATTTTACGTCTCGTATTCCTTACGGAGAGCAAATTTTGTCTTCGCATAACCGTGTACTAGTGTGCTGACTAACTGGTGGCTGTGAATAATCAATCTTAGCTCTTTATGTCGTCCCATTTTTTTCTTAATTATAGTGGCTGGGTATTAAAAGCTGTTCCAAGAGAGACCGTGGAGCAGACATATTTAACATCCACCCTGTTTGTTCACAAGGCTTATAAGATATTCACTTTTAAATTCTCGAACAAAAGTATACGAAATGGCCTATCAAAATGTTTCCAGATTTAGAATCCTCAAGGAAAGGGGGGGGGGGATCTACCATACTTCGCGGAACACTTTCAAAATTGGTTTCCTCCTAAGATCACCCCCAAGGGCGGATCAATCTTCGTCAAGCTCACCACGTGATTTTGCAGATGTGCTGCTCACACTCACACACTACGCTTACCTCTACTCAGACGTCTGCTCCTTTACTTCCGCGTGCCAAGGTGTTTTTGTTTCATTTTTGTTACACAATTCACAATGAATTGGCTTTATGAAAAATGAAATTCTCTCTGTCACACTAATACACCCCTCCAAAGTTCTTGCTGTTAATGACTCTTTTTCGGAGACCTTTCTATGCAGTTGCCATTCTGCAGGTCGTTGAACTAAAAATTAATGTGAAAGGGGTTTGGAATAATGCTACCGAATCTACAATTCTTGAGATAAATTTGTTTTTACCGTCTTGTGTGTGTGAATCAACACCTTTCTGTACCATAGAAAGAATCCTTTTATGCCAGTGATTCCCAACGTGGGTGTTAACGCCCCCTTGGGGGCGATGGAAAGTTCTAGGAGTGCGGTAGAAGCTACGGGTATAACATAGGATCCTATGGGCTAGATTGCGTTGGGGGGCGATGGGAGGAAAAAATTTCTGAAGAAGGGGGCGATGGGACAAAAAGGGTTGGGAAACTATGTTTTATACTGTTAATCGTTGCTCTATATATTAGTTTCACGTGAAACACTTCATAAGAATTATTCGCAAATTACGAAAATAAGAAAGGTAAAACTCAATTAAATCATTCTACCATTCTAACGTTGAAACTTTCAACTATTTTTATGATGTGTTACTGGAACACCAACAAAAACGGATTTAAAAGCAATATTTTCGTATTGCAATCGATTTTAAAAATTCGTTACAATCAAAAATCAAAGTTATTTTTGACAAATGTTTTTCTGCTTTTATTTACTGCTATGATTTTCATGTGACTTCAGTGAACTAGCATGATTGGTGATAGTCAGTAATAATATGTGCCCGAGTGGCATGGTGGTAAGATGCTCGTCTATCATCGTGAAGGTTGTTGTTGTCAGGATCCCGGGTTCGAACCCAAGGAAGGATATAGATAAGATATTTTCCCTAACGAACTCGAGGCGACCACCGATAAACAGCGCCCTCACTTCCAACCAGAGTTGGTGTTTGGTGAAGTAGTAATTAATTAATACAGTAATAATTAACGGTTTAAATAAATTAATTATTTGAAAGGCACAACGTATTCAAACTACAACCACTGTGAATACTTAGGTTATATTTCACACCCCCCCCCCCCCCATTTAATTAGATAGTAAAAGCGTGTGCAGCTCATTGCAATTTCTAGAAGATAAATAAAGGCCCAATCATAAGCATGTGTTATCAATGTCAAGTCAAAATAAAGTAACATGGCGCAACATCAGGTTCGGGAACAAACTGAGCTAAGAATTCAGGTCTCGTACGGCTAATGCATAATAATGAGTAGAGCCTGGACTATATGCATCTGCAGCTACATAATTTTCCCTTTTTTTTTTTAGCATTAATGCTTATAAATGCATAAAATCAAAGAATTTTCAAAATACGGGCATATTTTTGAAGGGTTATTAAAGCTCAGTCAATTTTTTTTACATAATTTTAAAATGGATATTGCTCATAATAAATTTAAAAATTTTTTTCGGTTTTTTTTTTCGCAGGGGGGATTTAGTGAATTAATAAAGATGTTTTGTAATGTTTTCCAAACATAACAACTGTTTTATCATAGCGCTATTTTCAGAGATGGCGTCAAAAACGTCAAATTTTTTGAAAAAATATCTAGGCTATTTTTAGAGAAATAGCGTCGAAATTCTTTTGTTAATGGTATTTCAGTGTGTATATATATATATGGGGGTATGTTTTTGTAAATGAATATGCACACTAAGAAATAGAAAAAAAACTTTTTTTTGCCTAGTGATTTCTTAATGCATATTTTGTCCTTTTGGTACATATTTTGAAATTTTTTTTACCTTTTCAGTACATATTTCGTGTTTTTTAATGCATATTTTGGCATTTTAAGCGCATATTTACATATTTTTAGAGCATGTTTTGCCACTTTTTTTAGTGCATATAATCTAAGCTACAAGAATCATCGAAAGACTGGTTATTTGTGGAGATGAAGATTACAAGGAAGAAAATCCATCACTGTCCCCCCGGGGACTCGAACCCCGGTCTCTCGCTTGCGGACGAGTGCTCTACCATCTCACGAGCTATTAGTTGATTGTTAACGCCGTCCATGTACGGTGCCTTTCAACATATATATACGCTCCAAGGTTGAAATATTCCATCTGCTTCCGTAGCTTAGATGGTAGGGCACTCGTCCGCAAGCAAGAGACCGGGGTTCGAGTCCCCGTGGGGGGCAGAGGTGAATTTTCTTCCTTGTAATCTTCATCGATACAAATAACCAGTCTTTCGATGAATCTTGTATTGACAAATGGAGAGGACGTTTCTATATGCAATCTAAGCTATATAATAATAAGTAAGCACTCACATAGAGACATAGTTATAAACTCTACATTTAGCTCTTACATCGATTACCACATTTAATTATATATTCCTCGGATATAAAACAAATTGTATCAGAGAAATGTAGTTGACATTTTTTTAGCATTTGTAAAACTTGAAGACCTGATTTTAGTATTGAATTAAACATCCTCCATGAAAACTTGTGGTTTCGTAGGTAAATGGATCAATCTGATTTTAGATTCTCCCTTAAAAGAAAGAATCTTTATAGTTAGAATCCTCTTAATTATTTAGACATTGAGTGGGAGAATTTCACACTTTGTTGAAAGCATGATGATGATCAGATATCTAATCACGAACAAAAAAAAACTTACACTAACGTGCATTCTCGCAAGAGCTGCTGGCTGAGAGAAAGCCAAAAATATTACTTAGGTGCAGGGTATTTTAAACAATGCAAACGAGCACCCCTCGACACTATCTTGTTGCAAAGTGGGTTGGAGAGAGATTTGCAGTTCGTTTTTTACTTTCAAACTACCCTTGCAGTTGAAACATCGTTTATAGACTACGATAGTACTATGAACAGTGACGTTTGAATGTAGAAGGTTATCTGATAATGTTCTCTGTAGATTTAATCTCGTGGGACATCAGCATTGAAAAAAACAAATAAGCGACGAGGATACAACCTTGATTTCTCTACTCGTATGTTCACTCATTAAATGAAATAAATTTAATAATTTTTATTTCATAATGAAATTCAAAACAACAAATTCAACATAGAGATAAAAATATTTCCCAGTTGCAATAGTTATATTCAGATCTGGGTTCATAAGTCACGATGATGTGATTTGGTGTCCACCTGATCTACAGGTCACCGATAAGAAAACTTTCCTGCTGAAATCATTATTTCTATACTCGGAATCAGAAATATCTTGTTGGAAAAAGCAGTTTTCATCAAATAAGTTTATTTTGTGACCTTACTGTCATTACTCAAAACATTTTCAAACAGTTCAAGCAAAGATAATTATTTTAGTGTAAAGCTGTCTTCTCTCGTGAAATCCTTTCAAAAACAGCACTTTTAACTCATTTATTAGCTTTGGTCAGTCATAAGGCACTCGCATGCCTACGTAAATGAGAGCGACCACGATTTCAAGGTTAAAGTTGATGAGACACTTGCAGAGACAACGTAGGAAAATACTGAGTTGAGTTTCTCCCCCCATCCTTTCTCGCGTGAACATGGAAGCTGTAAAACTTGGATAATTGTCGTTTATGGGTTGTGAAGGTAAGTAGTAATCGATTGTAAATAATATTATTAATCCATTCACGAGACGAACAAGTTCTCCGAGTTTGTGTCAGATGTCTTATTAAGTATGTGGACTTAATAAATCTTGATAAATTTTCTAAAATTTTAATTTTTCAATATTTCTTGAAGATTATTAACGAATACACTCATCTGCACAGATTGCAGTCGCGAATTCAGTAGCGTGTAGAAGTCGCTTTCAGTGGACGACATCAGACGCCCCAGTCGTCTGATTTAATGTCGGCTGTTGTCGCACGCGTTGCTTGCCGCGTGTCGTCACTCCCAGTGAACGACCTAAGGGTACGAACATGATGCACGCTAAAATCATTAAAAATCTACTGTTGCCAATTGTAAACCTCATAGCAGTTTGTTTCTGCTTTTCTGAAAACTTTAGCAATAAAAATGAAACACTGTTATGAAATGTATACCTAACTAGCCAATATTCAATCCTAAACTGGCCAGTTTTGTAGGTTTAGTTTTATATACAGGGTGACTCCATAATTTCCCTTGCCGCATTTTACTGGTGAACCGTTGATCCTAGACGCATACTTCCAATTAGAAAATGTATCCAAATAACGTGTAAAACTCAGATACGTCATTCATAGTGCAAGGGGGCTGTATAGTTATTCAAATTTTGAAATTAAATTTTCATGTATACACACTGTCCATTAAAACCCAATTAGAAAGTTGTTACTCTGTCTCTCCTCAGGTCAACCAAAATATTCTGCGTTCTTAAGTGCAATATTTGCAGAGATATTTGAATTCAAAAACGGAGGAAAGTTGGCAAAGAACAGCATAAATCAGGGAAAGAAGTTAGTACATATTGTTCTTTCCTAAATTCCCTCCGATTTTTGAATTCAAATGTCTCGGTGAATATCGCAATTAGAAACGTGAAGCTTTTTTTTGTTGGCCTCAGGAGAGACCGGCAACAACTTTCTCATTGGGTTTTTGACTACAGGGTGTCCGCATAAAAATTTAATATTGAAATTTCAATAACTATACAACCCCTTGCATCATGAATTACATATCTGAGTTTACACGTCATTTGGATAGTTATTTTCTAATTGAAAGTATGCTTATAGGATCGACATACAACAGTAAAATGTGGCAAGGGGAATTATGGAACCACCCCGTATACCAGCCAAACTAAAACTCTTTTTAACTTTCGTCAAAGTGCTATAATTCAACGAGAATTTTAGGATTGCATTTAAGAATAAATATCAGGCAATTAAATGTTCTTTTTCCACTTTCATTGGTATGACTTTCGTACCCCGACTGATGGCTAACAAGGATTTGTAATAAGAAACATCTGACATTGAAAAGCACATCTCTGTCTTGAATGAGGAAACCTCGAGGTTCTTTCCTTACCTGCTCTTCTCATTCTTTATTTATTATTTTTATTTCTTTTACATCATCACTCGAATCTCTGACTTGTGCCAAGATAAAGACGGTGATGATATCTTGGCGTCGATTGACGAGAACCACTGTTTTCTGACTACCGCAGACCATATGATCCCCCAAAAAGAGATAGAGTTTGTTTTTAAGAGAAAGAGATTTGGGTGCAAAGGATGGCAATTGTAACCAACTTGTCAAACAGCTCAAGTTCTTGAAGAACTGCAGTGATGGGTTGATAGACACTTAAAAAACCCTTCTCCGCAACCAACAGTTGAACATTGTTTCTCTTTCTATATTGCCGTTTCTTATGGCTTCTTTTCCGAGTTTTTTTCCTTCTTTTCTTTGTCTTCTAACAGCTGTCATCTAACAGCCACGATTACGTGTATAGAATTTACAAAAAGAAATATGCAATGGATATTTCAAACTTGGTAGAAAAGAGCTGTTCTGAGAGCTGAAACGTAATAGTTATCGTCTTGTGGAACTATGATTTCTCTTAAGATGTTTTTTTAGCTAACGTAGTTAATCAAAAATTAGCAAGAAACCTTACTTTCTTTGTTTCAAACCGAGCACAACTCCGGTCTATCGCCATCTATGGGCAATTTACTACCGAATGAGTTGTGCACAGTCTGAGTGCGAATATAGTGTTTTGTGTGATTTTTTCAGTGCTGCCGTCAGAAACTTCAGAAGTGTAATGATTGAATATTTGTACCATTGTAGTCCTGATGTGTGTGTCTGTGGAAAGACTTTTCATTGGAATCATCTCGCATTCGTGCCACGACATTGGGAACTGCAGAAAATCAACTTCAGCTGACCACCACTGTGGTGGCGAGTCACTATGACCACTCGACCGCCACAGCGGCTAGCAAGGTGGAATACCAAACATTATATTCCGTTAACTTCTGCCCCCCCCCCCCCACCAAGTTGCTACCAAATCTTGACTTGTTAAGAAAATGCATGGAAAAATCGTGGCTCTTATAGATCACATGGAACATGAGATTATTCTTTTCAAATGTCTCCCATCAATCATTCTATAGCAGTGTTTTTTTAGCCCATGGCACCCCCTTTTGATCGTATTTTCTTCTCGTAGATCCCATCTTATCCACTCCCTCCACCCTCATCCAGGAGAGAAATCTTTCTTGCTAGATTGGATTTAGTTAAAAATAAATTTATAATGAACGGAAATTTTGTAAATATATATATAAGGCCAATCCTTGAGCCAGGCCAAAGGACGGGGGTGTGAAGGGGTAGTCACCCCTCTGAAGAGCCGAATTATATGGGAAAAAAATTGGTCCGTCGGGATGATTCAATGCAACTGTACAATAAATCGCCACTCTTTACATATCACCCTGGATTCGCGCCTACCATGAGCTAGAGTTAAATGAGCTTCTTTCTTGTTGGGATTCTATGTAGGCTCGTCCCAATATCATATGTCCTCAAGAAAAGTGATGTTCTGGGGCCCAGTTGCGTCTCAAGACATGGGCCGTCTACACGGGCACGGCTCGGGGACCTCAAGAGGAATCTTGGCGTCACAAAAATGAGATCTGGCTGGAATTTTCGAGAATTTGCCGATTCACTTTGTCCGACGATCTATGATGCTCTTAAGACGACCCTGCTGGGGCCATACATACATAGTTGGAAGTAACCACTTATTTGTATGCTTATTCTCTTGAAGATGATAATACCAGATCTCATCATTCAGGTCTCCAATGGGTGTGATGCTGTCGGATGGACCCATGCGTTAAGATGGGCTCCAAAAGTGTATATATATATATATATAGTCACGTTTTCTCCCCCCCCCCCACTAATATTTCATTTAAAAGCTTTATTTCTGCACATCTAATTTTTTTTCTGAGCTCTACGTGGGACTCCCCCCCCCAACCACCCACCATTTCTCTCCACTCATTTTATTTTCTAAATATTCCAGTACCACAAGGGGAACCACACAGCTCCCTTGGTGAGAACCACTGTTTTATAGGAATGAGTTCGAAGTCGTCCAGTGAAATATTCAGTAAACACTGCTCACAGATGATATAGACTTCATAGTTTATAGGATACATCATTTTAATTTCTGGTGTGACCAAATGGCTGAGGCCGACACATCGTTCACCCTATGATGATACTATAAAAGTACTCTTTCTTATAATCTCATTCTTTTTTATCGTTAGGCTTCTGAAAATTTTTTTGAACTTGCCACAATAAGGGCAATTTTTAAGCTTCATTGTCTGATGTAACAGTGCATTGAGGACCCCAGACTCACGTTAGTCAAAGGACAGGTTACAAAGGCCGGGATTACACTATAAAAGTTTCGTGAAATATTTTTTGAAAAACTTGAAAAATTCAACCAATAAGCGTTTTACATTAAAAATTCAACCAATATCGGTTAAATTCGAGCGAATGTAACCAATGGGGTTATTGGTTGTTTTTTTCCAAGTTTTGTGAAAGATCTTTTATAAAACTTTTATACAGTAATCCCGGCCTAAGGGCATGTAGCAACATCGATTTCCAGGAGTACGGGAGACTCAATGAAACTTGCAACAGCCCAAAATGTCAGATAGTTTCCACCATAATTATTTTAAAACTTCAAATATTCCCAAGTCATCAAAAGAGACTTCATCAATGGATCATGACTACAGATTTTGCAGTTTCAAAAAAAGAGCGATAGTTTTCCCAACATCTTAATTATTAGTATGAAAACGAACTGGCCAATTCGCTCACAGTACCTCGATCTCGTTGAGTTACTATACTATAAAAAGGTTTTTGTGTAATGTCATGTCTATTTTTACCTCCTAACTAAAGTTGGGATGTCTCTGTATTCTTTACTTCCCTTCTAAGGGTCTAACAATATCACTGACAGCACAAGGAGAAGAATAAGATAGACATTATAGTAAAACTGAGAAAACATAATACATGTTATAAGATCTTTTTTTTCCTTTCGTATTCGTGGTAAAGGGTTCGTTTTTATCCTAAATGCACTTTTTTTTCTCAAAGATTGTCTTTACTCTCTTGCCAGTTACGTGCGTACTAAGAAAATTACAACGAATCTTTATGTTACGTCTTAAGCTGGGCGTTTCTACGTCTCTATTTTTACTGTCTTATGTTCCAAAAGTATGCACAAAGGCTTATTCTTCTATTACTATTATTACTTTTTGAATAGTTAATAATGCCAAAATGTTTAGGAAAGTTGGGACAAAATTAAAGATAACTAATGAATAATTTTTACGATTTCTCTAATGAATGCGTCATGCCAATCGGATGCATCAAATATTGACACGTTAAAAAGTAGTGACACCGAACAGAAATTTCATATCCATAAACTCATGGCCCACGCGTTCTGGATCCCTATAAACTGGATGTTTGGTGGGGCCCAGTACAGGACTTTCCACGGCCCCTTCTACTTATAGTGCGAGACGACAAAACCAGTTTAGATTCGTGACGGGCTTCCAGGTCTATAACCCCACCACCACCATATGTGCAGAGCCATATTCTCAAAAAATCGTCAACGAATAAGGCAAATACCGGGAAATACTAAAAAATTCCAGTGTCCATCTCAATGGACAATGCTGTAATTTATTTAAAAATTAAATTTTTATAATTTTTCTGCATGGGGTTAATATAGGCTCAATATCAAAATATTTTTTGCTATGGAAAACTTTTTCCTCCGGTGAATTTCATGGGGGTCTGAAAAGGTTAAAGTACATACCTTACATACGGGAATGGTAGTGTTGCGGAAAGAAAGTAGCTCTGTAATGAAACAATGATATAGAAAGAGTGCCATAGATTAATTAGACCAGAGGTTCTCAAACTGTGCTCCTCCAACCTTTGCCAGAGGCGCCGTGGAGCTGTCACCCTGACAAAGGTTTTTCGAAAATATTCTTTCTTAAACAGCTCTGGGGAGTCGGTGGAGCTCGCGGATAAGCATTGAATAGGAAACGGGGGCGCAGCGAGTGGAAAAAGTTTGAGAACTCCTGAATTAGACAGAATAACCAAGTTTTTAAATTCAAATAGCAGTTGTTTTCTTTGAGTTTTGACAGTATATAACGTCAGGTCAAAGACATAGAATTGTTCGAAGGGGTGCAGACAAGAGCTACGCGTGCTCTTGTTGGTACACGTGGCTTTGAATAAAGAATTGATTTTTTTGAATGTGTTTGGAAAAGCGCAGGTGGCGAGGTGATATGATTGAAATGTTTAAAATTTTCAGCTGGATGTACAGAATTGACCATGAGTTGTTTATACACCGTCAATCAACTGCTTCGACAAGGGGACAGAAATATCGATTGGTAAAGGACAATTCCAAGCTGTGGTGTCGTGAGGAAGTTCTCTTTAATAGGGTTGTTAATAAATGGAATAGCTTACCTTGAGGAGTCGTGAATTCTAACCCAATTGACACGTTCGAAAAGAACTACGATAAACATATTGGGATAAATCGAGAAGCTATCCATACTTAGATGGGACAACAATAAATTTTTTTATGGGCAGTATATTTATATTTTATCATAATTGTTTTTTTTCCCGAGATAATTGCTGTTTTATTCAGATGCTGTATTTTAGATATATTCGACCTCCATGTTTATATACGTATCGCGCTTTTCAGCCACCTCGTTGGGCATTTTGCCTGCTGCTGTCTTTGTATTTTTATTTAAAGAGCCGATTTGAGCAGCGACTTCATATACATAACATGATAGTTAATGATTCAATTGTGGCAAGCAGCTCAAGCGATTCTCGTAATTGTTCATTATAAGCCGAAAAATATATTACACACATGTATACAGAATTCAAAAAAGAAAACTTTCACTGTAATAAACTATTACATTTCTATCCTCTACTAACAGTACAAGATAGTTGCCAACAAACAGCTAGTAGCATTGTTGCGTTCATAATGGAGGTAAAAGAACTGTTATGATAGCAACGACCTCTAACTCTTGGATCCAGTCCAAGAAAGGTAAATGAGAGAAAAAAATTTTGTGTCAGTTTGTTTCTGTAAAGCACATTTTTCCCCTTTGTATTTTTGGTGGAATGTTTCCGCCTTCACCTTTTTTTTGGGGGGACTTATGCGCATTTACGCGAGGATTTTTTTCTTTAAAACTTTACGTCGTTTGGGAACGTTTTTTTCTTCTTTTTACCGCTAACTAACAGTCTGAACGAATTTCTAAGAGTTTATCTATTTCTAGACTCACAGGTGAAGCTTTGATTCCTTTCGCGCACGTGGTGCAGTAGTATCCTTACTCCCTCAACGTTGAGTTCGAATTGCCTTTCTTTTTTTTTAGTAATAACTTCCATAAGATCACAGTCGTTGGGGGGGGGGGGGAGATGTTACAAAACGTTTCACTCAAACCTTCTAGTTTTTACGATGATGAACTAAATTTAAAATCTGCTAATCTTTGTTATTTCAAAAGCAAATTGCAGCAAAAATTCACAGCATTCTAAAGTTAGTTCTTTCTCGGTTTTCGTTTGTGTAAAAAAAAAGAAGTGAAATTAAAAGACTGAAAATGTTTTTTTGGAAATGTACGTTGCTTATCCGACCGAACAACCAAATTTTCAAACCCAAAATAGCAGTTGTTTTCTGTGAGTTTTGAAACAGCATATAATGGTCTTCGTAGAAACATTGGAGCATTATGCCGTTGTGTATTGTAAAGAATCATAACGGATATAGAGACAGTTTTTAAAGAGTCCTAAACATTGGTTTCGATGGTTTTCGTAACGGCTAATGGTGATCCGCTGACATCTGTTTTATCTTCCATTTTGTGGTTGAAAAAAAACAAACATTTCAACAATAATTAAGTATTTAATGGACTTTTGTAACTTCACACTTTATGAACATCTCTTCCATGAAATGAAATAATTATTATTCCAATTAAGATTGATTTCCACCGTTCATAAGTCTCGTGTAATGAATAGCTTAGGGTAGAGTAGTTCTCTAAATTTTGTCACCAGTGGCTCTCTTTTCCAATTCATGGTTTATCTGAGGCTCCCCAGAACGGATATAAATGCAAGTATATATTTTCACTAAAAAAGAACAACTTCAAGGCATGAATAGGCACACAAATCAATATCTCCAGCTCGTCGTGCGACCCCCCCCCCCCGACAAGAGTTAGCGGCGCATACTCAACTGAGAAACAATGGCTTAGGGGAGGAATCACAATTTTGTAGATCCCAACACAAGATTTCACTTTAAAATGACTGAGAAATATTGAATATCGAGACCGAATAAATAATCACTTTCAGTGGTTTTGAGGAAAAATTAAGTTTTTACTTTTTTTTTATCCCCTTCAGACCTGATCATTCATTTTTTGGAATTTTCAAGATGTTTTTGTATTTTTGATACTAAAAAAATGCATTATAAACATAAATGCCATGAAATTTTTATTAAAAAATTGTTTTTGTGAAGAAATAGTTTACTTCGTTCGAATTTTTTCAGCCAATATGATGCAAGGTATATTCATGCTCTCACACAATTTTTTTGTCAGAATTTTATTGCTGTTTTATGTAATTATTCACTGTTTTCCCGGAGGCACTTTCCTCCTGCACGCCGCCTTAAAAAACCCCCCGAAAGTTCAACTTTAATGGGAGTTGATACCTTTAGCATGGTGTAAAATACGCTCTAATAGAAATATCATTAAAACTACTATTTTACCATTAATTTATTTCAAATCTTTTACACATGTTCCTGATTGTATGTGCTATCCTTCATGGGTATAAAGTTTTGCATATTTTGGATACCAAAATTTTTGTAAATTTTCAAAAAAAATACATTAAAAACAGCTTATGTGCATGATGAAATGCCATGTCATCAATGTAATTGAATAAAAAACTGATTCAAAATAAAGGAAACTGTCCAGCTCATGAAATGAAGCAAAAGGTTGAGACTTCAAAGACCGACTTAATCTCATTTAAAATTAAATTTTAAATTTTGAATTTCAAAAATGTTTATAGCATATTCCTCCTTTTTTTAAAACCGTCTATTACGGCTGACCTTACCAGACACGGGGCTCGTTGCCAAAATAATAGCTGGGCCAGGTGGGTTTCTACAATTTCGGGGAACTAAAAACGTTTAGTGTCCCCTTCGCTCCAATTTCTTATAGTGTATTTTGTGGGGGAAAGGAATTGGGGGCACATCCACTATTTCAGAACAAACCGGAATTCTGAGAAATATTCATAGAAAAAATGGTAAACGTACAATTGTAATTAAAAAATGTAAATCAACACAAATATTTATGAAAATTCAGTACTGAAGAGATAATTTTAAACTAATGAAGTAAACAAGTCCCAAAACTAATGAAAATTTTAGAATCGACGAATTAAAAATAATTGATGAAAATTCGATAAAAATTCGATCGATATTAATGAAGAAAATAATTCCAGATTCGATGAAAATTCGATATTAATGAAAGAAATATAATTCTAGAATTATTAAAAATTAAGAATTAATAGTATATAAAAAAATCCATATAATTGATGAAAACTCAGAATTAATGCCAAAAAAGTTAAAGAACTGTAAAATTAAAAAAATTAATTTAAGAATTATTGGAAGCTTCCAATGGGGTCCGGTGCGATCGCACCTGCCACCCCCCCCCTAAGGGCGGCTCTGCTGAATATAACCTTATATTACTTCCAAATGCATAAGATTCGACAGTAAAATAGATTTCAGTACGAATGTATGAAATCCACCAACGTCGGCACCTACACGAGCATTATAACAATGAATCGTTCTTACTTGTGTCTTCCCGTCACGTGTTTTAAATAACACGAGGCCCGAGTCACTCTATTTATAGTTACGACTGTGTCGGGGACACTTTTTTTCATTCTAGTCTTTGCTGGAACATGGGAACATTATGACAGTAATGACAAAAAGTAAAATAACTCGGTCCCACTTCAACCATTTATTGTACCGCTCGTACCACACCTCTTTGTGACAGCATGTAAAGCGGAAAAAACGTTAAAAACGTGATATGCTTTTTTCTAGTTTCAGTGTATGGCATGAATACAGTTGGTGTTAAAATTCACAATTACATTTACTTATTTATTTGGCATATACTGCTAATCCCCCATACCCTCATTCAAAAGCATAACGAAGGCCTTCAATACATATACAGTGCGACACATAAATAAGAAGCCCCGTATATTCACAAAAAAAAACCAACAACAGAAGGAATACTTCCACATGAATGAAACTTAAGTACCTCAGTCGGGTTGTTTAGCTGCTGTGGTGGTCGAGTGGCCATAGTGACGGACTCTCATCCGGGTTCGAACCCCACCGTCGCCCCAGTGGTGGTCAGCTAGAGTTGAATTTCTGTGGTTCCCGAATCCGGAGGCGCAAATGTGGACCGATCACACCGTTGAATAATCTCGTCAAAGAGAGCAACAGGCGTTCAGCCGTACAATTATACAAGTACTTATAAGTACTTATGTACTTGTACTTACTTACTTGTACTATATAAGTACTTGTACTTACTCAATCATTAAATTCACTCATAGTTATAAAAACTGATGACAGAGGACGGTACTACACATGAAAAGCATTATATGGAAGTCAGGTTCACTACACTCACATTCAAACATGCAGCAATGCGTTAGAAGTTACGCAGAGGAATGTGGTCATACAGAAGATCCGAAAATTTTACGAACCATCGCATTTCGCTTGTGGGGATGATCACCAAGATCACCTCCTCCCCATAGATCCACACCTGCGTTTGAGGAAGAAAGAAATGGAGAAGGAGTTCCTCACTTCAAAGGAAATTCGAGGCATGTGAAAATCTGTGAAAACATTTAGTAGAGAAGAATCTAACTAAAGCAGTGCGAGCAATGAATCTGCCCAACGACAATGCAATTTTTCTATTTCCTCAAAATCCTAAAAAAGAGGCGAAAGCAAGTGTCATATTGAACAGGTTCTTTTTCAAAATCACCCAAAAAGAATAAGTTAGCAGACAAAAGTGAGTCCGCAAATCGTTCTAAACGATTTAGTCCCCCCCACCACTTTCTCTCGTCGTTTAGAGTAAGGTTAATTTGTAAACATTATTGTATTGTATGTTTACTTACGGCGTTATTGTATTTTTTTATTATAAGATTATTGTACGTATATTGTATTTTTTTATTATACTATCATTGTGTTGTATTTTTTATTATATTATTATTTTGTTGTACTTTTGATTGAATGTCGTTTTTATTAGTCATTTTTATGCGAATGAATTATTGTGGAACGAATTATTCGAGTTTCCATTATTTCCTAAGGGGAAGTTTGATTCGGATAACGAGCACGTTGGCGGAACGAATCAAGCTCGTTAACCGGAGTTCCACTCTGACTAATAATAATTTTTGGGTGATTTAACTCTCTATCGCAGCAAAATTTCCCCCTTTTTTTCCTTCTTCTTCTGAGGATTTAAAATATTTCACTTGAATTTTGAAATGGACCGTAGAATTTTTTTATTCCTTTCGGACACTTTTACAAGATGTAGTTCAAGTGTGAAGCGAGATGAAAAAAAGGGTTGAAAAAAAAACCCACTAATATTATCATGGATTTCGTCCGTTTACATTAGCTCATTATATCACAGAATCAATTTCAATTTTTCTGTGAAAATAACGGAAGTGAGGAAGACAAGTCGTAAATATAAAACTGGACATCTTGATGGTTTGTGTGCAAGGAAAAAACTGAGGAGAGAGAGAGGTAGGTTTATTTTTAGAATAACTTTCTGCTTCCTATCATAAATCTGGGTGTACGTTTTATAAGTTTCTATTACGGGGTGTTTGGTAACAAAAACAGTGAGATTCGCAAAGAAATATACGAGGTAATAAGAACATTTAATGATTTTCAATTCTTTTAGCTGTTTTATATTTAGTCTTAATTTAGTTTTGAAATCATATACTCATATTATAATTATATTATACTATATTATACAATACAGGGTGTCCTGTAACTGCTAATGCGACCTTTATCTCATCAACCGTCCGCCGAAGAGGCATGATTTCAGTTTAAAAAAATTCTCAAAAAGCGTTCCAAAAATTACCTTGTACCAGTTTTGGGAGTGAAAATACTTTATGTAAAGAAATGAAAAAAAAAAATCGGAATTTTTATATGTTTCCCCATGTTTTCTAACTTCTAATTAGAAAGTTGTTGCCCTGTCTCTCTTGGGGCCAAAAAAAATTTCCAAGTTTTAAAATGCAGTATTCACTGAGATATTCGAATTCAAAAATCGGAGAAAAGTGCGGAAAAGACAGCATAAATAAGGGAAAGGAGCTTCGTCCGTTAGTTTTTGCTGGTCTTTCATAACTTTTCTCCGGTTTTTGAATTCAAACATCTTAGCGACCATTGCATTTAGAAACATAAAATTTTTTCTGTTGGCCTTAGGTTAGGTTCCGCTGAGTCACCCGAGTCTTCAGGGACAATGTGCTTACATCACTGAGTGTAACAGAGCCTGGGTGTCTCTCGTTTCCTATCACTATTACTATCTGTTGGCCGGATATCTAGAGATACAGAGCAAAAACTTTCTAATTGGAAGTTAGAAGACAAGTTGACCGTATAAAAATTTAGATTTTTTATTCTGTTTCACACATTGTATTTTCACTCTGAAAACTGATAAAGGGTAATTTTTCAGCTCATTTTGAGCTTTTTTAAATTGGAATCATACCTCTAGGACGGACGATGGACGAGAGAAAGGCCGTATTAGAACTTATAAGACACCCTGTATAATATATCGGGTATACTATACAGGGTGCCCTGTATAAATGATAATGCGGCCTTTATCTCCTGAAACCATTCACCATTGCATGTATCCATACCTTTTGAATTATCACTACATAGTAATTATTCTAAGAGAATGTTTCTACCGAGATTCTTCTAAACTTGTTGGTTTGACCGTGTGAGAGAGAACTTTAACTCACTTTAACAGTCAGTGTTGCTCAAGCAAAATGAGTTTTATATATTTTTCAAATAAAGGCATTGCATGCTTTGAGCTCTTCGGCATTGATGTTTCTAAGCAACTCCTAAACATTCGATTTTTACTTGCGAGACGTTCGTGAAAGTTTCTATAATTACCAGCAGAATAGCTCAAATGAATGCACGTGTCTCTTATTTCTTGACAAGATAAGCAAGAACTGTTTTTGACCCTTGTATTTTGGAGAGAAATACCATGTGTGGAGGAGAGATATTGCTGTGCATTCTTCAACAATGATAGAAAAGTGAGGTGTCAAACAATAAATGCCATTTTTATACCATTCAAACAAATACAGCACGTTCCCAGAAGTGCAACATCCCATATTGTTTTCCTTATTGACAATAATTTTTTTTTAAATCATGTAATAGCATTCAGGGTACCTCATTTGCTTGTTGTAACCCCTCAAAATTGTTCTCTTCTGGATATTTCAATGTTTGCCAATTACAAGGTTAAGAATACAGAGTAAGTAGGACAACGTATCTCAACCTATGATCCGCAAAGGATAGGGTAGGTCACCCTCAGGCAGATCTGAAAATTTATTGATAATTAAAATTATTAAATTTTGTGTCGGAAATACTGATAATATCCATATTGATTCAAACAAAAGATTACTACTGTAAGATTGGCTATTGTGTAAGTAAGTAGTCTACCAACTTTTTCAGACATTTTACTGTTCCTTGGGTTCGGGAAGGTTGAGAAACGTTGCAGAGTAGGATATGAGCTTGACTGCCATACAACTTTTCTGTATTACCGCGAGTCGTTAACGCACCAACTTATTAGCAAGGAGACACGGTGGGGGTGGGGAGTTTGGAATCTACTATGTAGAACGTACATCCCGATCTGATTGATCCTCGTGGATTTTGTGCCTACCTGTCTTACATCAGCACATCAAACTTTGGCCAGGGAGCTCCGGCTACTTTGCGAATTGGCCAACCAAAGCCCGAATCATTACTAAAAATCAGATTTTCACCAAATCTCTCGGCCATTTCACGAATTTACAGCACTTCGGGCTTTGGCAGTAACATAATGTTGTAAAGTATAACCCATACATCTCTTGATTTTCTGTCTCATATCATGTTGAGGGGTGCTTGACTTATCACAGATGATGTCTGGGTGCATCAGGGGGTGCTGGACTGGTAGGGGGGAATGGCAAGACCGGATCACAGACTGGAATTTTTACCGACACAACCACGCCCGTCCGGACACTGAGCTGAAATCACTTCGGCGACAGAGCCTAGTTGTACTTTCCCAGCATGGCCCAACCCACACAGCTAACGGGGAAGGAGAGAGCCCGGGCCTTGTATGGTCTGACAGAGCCTGGTTGCGATCGGTTTATCCTGTGTACCCTCCTTTACCCGTTAAAAGAGTTTAACAACTATAGGAGCGAAAAATATTGAATTTTAAGTACCGATATCTGCGTGATTTACCCACTTGATCGTAAAGTGTTTGCAAAATAGAAAATGCTAGTATGTATCAAGTGGGACAAAGCACTCGAAAGTGAGAGTCATTCGTTACGGTACCGACATTACAAGAAGAAACTCTGCAGAAAGAGAGAAGTTGATAATTATTTAGAAGAGGGAGAAGAGCCTTGTAAACTGGCTAAAAATAGGTCTTTTCTTTTTTCTTCCTCTGACAGGAGGCACCACCAACGAAAGAAGCAAAGTTCCCATTATAACACACACACACACAACAACCATATTTCTTTGGTTTTTGGAAGTGAATAATTGGTTTTTTTGGGGGGAAAAAGGAAAACAAGTTCAGGATACGGAAAAAAAGCTGCGACTTTTTCAGATTTTTTTTTTTTTGGGAAAATAGCTGAAAAACACACGTGTTGTTGAGAAAAAGTTAACTGTTGACGAAATTGTCAATAACTTAAAATAAACTTTGAAACTCGCAACTTTCTTATTTATCACATGCATATTTATGCATGTAGTGTGGAGAGATTTTTAAATTACAACTTGTTGGGATACACATCTAAGTTTTTTTGTTTTTGGGAAAAAATAGTGAAATAATAACATTAAGAGCATCAATTGATTTTTCAAAATATTGAAGAATGTACTGAACGCTTTAAGATAAATACAACAATTTGAAGAATTACTTGAATGTTTAATATGTAAAGAGACAACCACACAGAGAAAACTCGGTATACAAAATGAGAATATAAGATATTTTCTATATATATGTATGTATCAAACAAATTTTCTATACAAAAACAACATCTAAAAACATTTGTACAAGTTGTTTCAAAGTTTCTTAGAACAAATGAAACAGCAAGGCGCAGCCTTTTTGCCCATGTCATTCATGTCCATAAACTTCAGTCAACTTATTATTTCTTCGTAGAAGAAAACGAAAGTTATTATATAGTATACAAATTCAATACGTCTCGAAGCAGAAACGAAGCCGCCTGGCAGTCTCGTGGCTAGGGACATTCCCTGGACGGATCATGCTGATCTGTTGGAAATACGTGAGCATCAAGTTATTACATTATCATTATTATAGATTGCAACATACGGTATATACAGGGTGAAAACTTGAGTCTGTTTCACCTCAAATAACTCGTAAATCGTTGTCTATGGAAACATCCTTCAATTAAAAAAAGGGATGTGCCATTTACTTTACAAAGGGCCATATGTGCATTTAAAATTTCATTTTTTATATGGTCATCCTGTTCTCTAACTTCAAATTAGAAAGTTTTTGCCCTGTCTCTCCTGCGGCCAAAAAAAAAAAAAAAGATTCCATGTTTTTTAGTGCAATATTCACATAAGCATTTGAATTCAAAAATCGCTGAAAATGAGGGAAAGAACCACGTGATCCAGTGATCCTCAAAATGTTTTCACCCGTGGCTCCCTTGCTCTGGTCATAGTTTATCAACAGCTCCCAAGAATAGTTAACGGGTATTATGCATGCATAAAAGAGCCAATATAAATGCACGAACAGTGCATAAAAGATGAAGGCACACAAATCGATATTTCTTGCTCGACGCGATGCCTCCGACAAAGGTTAACAACGCCCCCGACAAAAGTTAACGACGCCCCTAGGGTCCACGAAGCACACTTTGAGAAACACCGGGATTAGCTCATTCAATGCTTCGTATGCTGTTCCTTCTCCCATTTTCAGTGATTTTGTAATTCAAACATCTCAGCGAATATTGTACTAAGAAACATGGGATATTTTTAGTTGACCTCAGGAGAGACAAGGCAACAACTTTTTAATTGAAAAGTTAGAGGGAAACGGTAGTACCGTATAAAAATGTAAATTTTTTATCTCAGCACATATACAGTCTTTTATACAGTAAAAGGCACATTCAAGATAGAAACATTGTTTAGATATTTTTCCTAATTGAAAGATGTTTCTATAGCCAACGGTTTGCGAGTTGTTTTAGGTGAAACACCCTTGAGTTTCCACCCTGTACGTATTATTGTAACATGATAACTGCATTTTAAATACACAAATTGATGCAAATATATTTACGTTTCCATAATTTGCCGTAGAAGGCCCAAGAACTTATTTATTTATCAACAATGATGTCCTGGAAACCATTCCGTCTTTCACATTACAATTAATACACATAAGAAAATGGAAAAAAAAAAGAATCGAAGTAATGTTACATATCCATACCATTGGCAATAACAAACATACGTGAAGTACTGAAATACGTATTTTTCATCTCTTGACGTCTACTGTGTAGTGTGTACGATGCTGTAAATCGTTTAACATGTTCACTGAACACCCACGTTTTCAAAGACGCACTGAACTTAAGAAGGAAAAAAACTCTAATTATAGTTAACGCTGTTTTAAGAAGACTTATGACTTCCCCGCCACCATGTCATAAACTTTCTTTGGGCTCGCTGGTAACTTTTTTTGCCACTTCAACGACTAGTTCTTTGAAAATGATAGCATCGATGTTTTGTCCGAGCATGTACATGAGAAACCAATCGCCGAAAGAACCTTTCCGTACAAGGGTGTGAAGGTTTTCCATGTGGACAAACCGAAACCGCATGCTCAGTACGTAGACTCGAACAGGTGGGCAAGCAAACAGCACCGCGTGAAAAATCAGAACGAAACCTGTAAGCACGGCCAAGATGATGAACCAGAACCACAAAAACAGGTAGATCTTCTCATTTAGGATGTTCAGTGGCATCACGCACAAAGCGTCATGGGTTTCCAGATTGGCTCCGGGGCCATACTTGCGAAAACGGCACTTCGTTACTCGGGGAAACACTCTGATCATCGGATCTACTCGTTCCTCGGGATCCATGTTCATGAAATGTAACACCTCTAGGCCGTAGTTCATGAACTCGCCATCGAAGAATTTATCGAGAAAAAACATTTGCCCAAGGACGTTAACAAAAGCCAAAATTTCACATATAAGGTAGCGTCCGGCATACCAATCGTGACTCTTCCAGGATGACATAATGTAATCCACTAAGAGTTTTTTCTTCTGTTTTTTTTCAGCTTCTCCCAACAGACCCACGTCCAAGTCCATCATCAGGGCCTGCACTTTACCACCTTCCCACATTCGCCATAACCACCGCGGGATGTAAAACAACGCAGCTTGAAAGAAAAGCACGAAGCAGACATATTGATAGTACTTGTGGTAAATGAATTTCTTCTCATCTTGAGTAGAGTCGATACCGGGATGAGGGATGTCCTTACCAACCTGAAACAAAAGAAACAATCATGTAACGGCCATTGTTGAAGTTGAAGAGTAATTTAAAAAAAAAATGTGAATACTGAATTGTTATTCATAATGTTAGCGCAAGGATGACACGCAAAATCGTGAAGCGTTCCACATTTTTTTGCCGCTGTGGTGGTCGAGTGGTTATAGTGCCGGACTCGTAATGCGAGGATCCGGGTTCGAACCCCACAGTGGTGGTCGGCTGAAGTTGGTTTTCTGTGGTTCCCAACTTCAAGGCGCAAATGTGAGCCGATCTCCCCGTTAAAAAGTCTCGCCACAGAGAGCAACAGTCCTACAACGATAAATCATTCAACCATAACACTTCACTCATAGTTAGTAAAACTGGGGGCAGATGACAGCACTACACATAACAAGCATTACACAGAAACAAACTTTACGTCAGGTTGCACTACACGTACACGCACATTCCGCATGTACCGATTCGTTGGGGGGTTCCACGGGGGGGGGGTTGCATGTGTGGTGTAGCAGTAGTAGGTAGGGGCTCGGGGATCCAGGATGTTCTTAAGTCAGCCACCTCGTTGGGCAATTTGCCTGTTGTGGCGTTGTATTTGTATTGTATTTGTTAATCCAGCGGTAAAAGTATTATTGTGTGAGACAATTTGTAAACATAAACACAGCAGCTAGTATACTGGCAAATTCTTCATTTCTCCCTTTTTTCATGCATCTTTCGCCGTGTAAGCGAATCCCACCGTCTCCACAGTGGTGGTCGGCCGGAGTTGGTGTTCTCTGGTTCCCAACTTCGAGGTGCGAAGCGAGCCAATCTCTTCGTTAAAAAGTCCCGCCACAGAGAAAAACAGGCCTACGACGGTACAATTGTAAATCATTACACTTCACTCATAGTTAGAGAAATTGATAGCAGATGGCAGCACTACACATAACAAGCATTACACAGAAACAAACTTCATATTAGGTTCACAACACGTACACTCGAAAAAAAAAAAAAACGAAATTTCCAAGTGGGGTCAAAATTTCCGCGCGGTAGTTCCAGTGTTGGGTGAATCTGAAATTCTCCCCGGTCTCTTTCACTAATTTGTTTATTTCTTCTACTATTAACTTCACCGGTTTGATTTTTTTCCCTCTAGCGCCATAAATATTTAGAGTTTTTATTTTGTGACACATTGTATTTTGATTCTCAAAGCTGGTACAGGGTAATTTTTGAACACATTATGAACATTTTTTTAAATTGAAACCATATCTCTACGACAAACGGTTGATTAAATAAAGGCCGCACTAGCAATTACAGGACACTCTGTATAACAAATCAAATAGGTTCTCCAGCTCTAACTGGAATTTACATCGATGTTCTTCTTATATCGACATTTACTTTTTATACAGTCCCCTTTGTACCCCAAAATCCAATTAAAAAGCTGTTTCCCTGTCTTTTTATCTTTTTTTCAGGTCAAAAGAAATAAGAAGATACATGTGCGTCACTTATAGAGATGTCCTCATAGGGACGCGAGCATTTTACTAGTTTTTAGCTACTGCTCTCTTCCCTGTCCAAGTTCTTCATCACATTATGAATTAATTGTTCTACCGTGTCCATTCGAGTATAATTTTTTCTTTCTCTCTTTGTATTTTCTTTCAAACGTTGTAAAATATGTAATTTAATTGTAAAATATGTAATTTAATTGCAAAATATGTAATTTAATTGCAAAATATGTAATTCTTATCGTAATTGACTGGGGACAACTAAATTATGTTATGTTATACTAATCACGATTTATATTGTCAATTTATTTATGCCGTGCCATCTATTAGCTAATAACTCAAATTCATTGTCATACAATAAGAATAATCGAATATAATGTAAGACAGCACAAAGTTTTTAACTAATAATTAATTACATGTAACAAAAGCTGGTATGAAAATATTTGTTACAATATGGAAGTATTTTTCCAATTTTTGTCGTTTATTTATTAATTAAATATATAATACTAAATTTTTATCTTTCTTTCTTTATCTCTCCTGATGCCAAAAAAAAATCCACTTTTCTAAATGACTTAATGTCCACGTTTCAATATTGGCTGAGATATTCGAATTCGAAAAAGAAAAAAAGTGGAAAAAACAGCATTAAAAATGTGGATGAAGGTCTGGACATACATATCCGCACCGTACCAGAACCGTAGCTCGGGCGTCAGTTGGCCGTGACTCGGCTCGTTCCCCTTCAGACCACGCCTTTCCCGCGTCTTGCCCGTGCCGTTGCCGTATGCTGGCTGTTAGCTTAACGAAGGCAGCCGGTTCGGTGTAATCAAAATTTTCAGTAAATTAGCAATTGCGATTTGGCTATAATAGCCTTAGCGTAAATTAATAGTGATTAATAATTACTCTAAAAATAATTTAGAATAATTATTAAATCACCATGTAGATCCAAAGTATTGATATCATTAACAAAGATTTTTCAAATTATTTGCTGTTTTGCATGTAGAGTGTTTTGCCCAGAAATTACGATGCCTGAACACAATATCGAGAAATTCGCCATATAATACATTCGCAACGGTCTTATTAAAATTGTTTTAATCAAATTCATAACTTCTTACGCATATTTCATTCTGAATTCATTTGTATAATTCATTCGAGGAAAAATCATGAGATTTGTAAATAAAATTAAGCATAGATCTGACATTTCACTGTACAAATATAAGCCTTCAGCTGTATTAATATTCAAGGCAGTACTTGAATGAATATTTGTTATTAACGTATGCAATAACGCTTCCTGATCTATTTCTATTTCGAAATTGAAAAAAAACTGTTATAACCAGAAATATTGTACAGATCAGTTTCTTCGATCTAAATCTCAGACAGTAATACAACATCAAATGGAATTACAAATTTTTCTAAATGTAATAATAAACTGTTAAAATTTTCACGGGCGCTTCTAATATTCGCATGCAATATATTGAAAGTTTCAGGACTGATTGAGAAACTCACTGAACCATCAAAAATTTCAAGGCAAGGCGAACTAATTTTTCCCTAGTATATTGTCTCACCCAAAAGGTAATTCATTTCGATTTCATATATTTTGTGGGAAAGGGGATTCGGCATACAGAATGTACACGAACGATGAGAAATATCCATAAACAAATAATTAAACACACAATTAAATATGTTAATTAACACAAACATTGATGGGGGTAATTTTAAACTAATGTGAGAAACCTTTTCCAAAACAAATGAAAAATTCAGAATTAATAAAAGAAATAATTTCGAAATTGATTAAAATTTAGAATTAACGGAAGAAATGATTTCAGAACACTATTGAAAATTCAGAATTAATGAAATTAATAATTCTATAAAAAATAATTAAAGTAAGTATTAAGTAAATAAGATTTAAAGTAAGTATTCTGAATTCCACACATACTTTGAAGTGAAAATATCACGTGCCTGAATAACAGAGCTGCTGCAAATCGCTGTAATAATTTTATTTCACGAAAAAAAACTTTCATCATGAGTAGGGAAACAACATTTTATAAAGAGAATTACGGGAAATTGTAATCTAAAACATGAAACATCACCATATGTCACCACAAACACTTGTCACCAAACTCAACAAACTTTGCTGGTTCTCTGACACCAAATAACTATCTGAAAATGTAGCTGTCAATGCAGTTTCCCCAAGAATACAGCAAAACCACGCTCAACGGTTTCCTATCGTGTTTGCATAGCGGGTGATGTTGGTCAATGTTTTCGAATTTTATATCTTCATTTCTAAAGACCTTATTCTAGCCTTAAAATACGTTGACTTCCAGGAATTTCAGTTCCTGGAAGAAGTGCGTACACTGGTTTTATCTTTGCCATATTTCGAACAATATGTCTGTGATATTTCCTGCTTATAGATATCGTGAACTGTCTTTCTGTTACGTGATTCAGTGAAAAGGCTCGGACATTGTTACTTGCATCAACGATCAACACCGACTGCATTGTGCTAAACCCTTAACTCTACTGTAGATTCATTGCTTCGTCCGAAGTCACCATGGTTTGTTTTGAAAATGATACAAAAAGTACTTGGATATCTTTACTGCTCTACAAAAAATTTTGCCGCCTATTTTTATGGGTGTGAACCCCATAGAGAGGGTCAAGTTACCTTTTTGCTGTTTGCTTAGCTAAAAAATGGGGTGTTATAAAGAAGTTATATATATAGCGTTGAAGTAGAAATTAGAGGCATAGAAAAAGTTCAATAAGGTTGATGAGATGATTTTGTCTTACAGGAAGGTCTGGTGGCTCTCATGGGATTTTATTACTAGAGTTAGAAAAAAAAAAATTCTGGATATCTAGACAACAACAACAACAAAGATTTTAAAGAGTTTTTTCAAATTTTTGTGTTTTGGCACTCTTGGGAACATAATTTGAGCAGTCTACTATTATCAATTTTTAGAAGTTTATCTAGATTAGAAAAAAAAAATCCCCTCAGGAAGCAACTCGGAATTTTTTAGTACGTCAGTATTTAGTGGAATAAAAATTTAAGTGACTCTACAGAACTGATTGAATCCCATAAGTTAATAACGTGAGTGCTGCAGTGATGGATGGCGCTTTTATTTACAGAGTAAATTGAATGGCACTTGTTTTATCGCATAAAAACCTTTCATTATCATTTTCATTCGCAATATAAAATTATGCGACGTACAACATCTGAATTAAGCTTCTTTGGAGTTTTAAGATTAGAGTTAACCAAAATGTTATGGTTCTTCAAAAACAAAACGAGATATCTGTAAATTAGCGCCAAATTGAGGGGATCGGGAATAAAATTCAAGGTAACAACTATTCAACTTTGCTAAGCAAGATTTTATCAGTTTGTAGATAACAGACCAAGCACGACCAGGCTTTGTCGCTTAAGTAATTTTAGCTCATTGTCCCGGAGGGCGTGGTCGTGCCGAAGAAAATTCTGAAATATAAAGAGGGGGGGGGGGGAAATAATAATTGAGGTCCCTAACATGGAATCTAAATGACCCTTTATTATGTATGTTCATTCATATTCACAATAAGCATTCAGTTACGAGATTCAAATTAACGTGTATATACATGACACAAAAACGTAGAAATGTAAATACAAGAACGAAAAAAAAAAAAAATTGGGGTCCCTAGTTTTTACAGATAACAATAAAATAAACGAAAACTGTGTACGTGTTTTACCCATAATTTGCCATTGTGACTAATTAAAAAATCCACTCTAATTATTTGAATTGCTGTGTTGATATATTGTTTTAATTGAAAATATGCTAATAGCACTCGTTACCACATCCGCATTTGTATAAAAAATTGAATACGTATTTATGGGGTTGTGAACCATAGTGGGATAAAATGCCAAATGTATCTCGTGCTGCGTCAGCGGTCGAAGGTGCTGTTGTAGTGATAATAATCTAAATCTGGGATCTCTCGTTAATTGCTTGTCCTATTTCTGTAGTTGTTTTTTATTATTATCAAAGTGTAGGGGTAAACGTTTGAACATTTTTAAAAAGTAAAATCGAGTTTTTTTTTGTTTTAACGTTAAAACACTTCTCCAAAAGAGTTATAGAGATATATAGCCCTAAAAATAATTTATCTATATTATGCAATTAATTATATAAATTATATACCATAATATCCAATAACAATATGTTTATATTCTCATTAAACACCAGTCTAGAAACCATATTACACCGAGAACAGATCGCCTAAAACAACACAAATACAACGATTAATTCTAAAAATTTCAAAAATGTAATCATTCCTATTAATCGAATGAAGAATACACGTGAAAATATGATTGTACGTGGATTCTCTGTATGCCAAAAGCATAGCATAATTTTATATGTTTGTATTTAAATAATTAAATAAAATATATGTCACTGCTAAAGCCCGAAATTGACCAATTCGTTATAATTATGTCCACGTTAGTTATGGCAACCCATCAGACCACAGTCACGATGCGGTAATCATTTTTTCCTTTCCAAAATTTGGCAGAAAAACTATATGTTAATATAACTATTTTTATAGTTTTTTTCTCTCAAATATTTCACTTTTGCTTCCTCTCACATGGAGCTAATCCAATAAAGCTGCTATACATAGGCATGTATCACACGTTGGCGATGAAAAAAAAAAGGATTTGGCTTCTATATATACCGGGCCGTCTTACATCAGCACATCGAGCTTTGGTAAGGGATCCACGGCCATTTCACGGAATGGCTGGCCAAAAGCCCAATCGTTACTGCAATGCTGACTTTGGCCAAATTCTAAGCCATTTCGCGACATGGCCGGCAACTTCGCGAATTGACCGCACTTTGGGCTTTGGTAGTAACATATACAGTATATGTATGTATATATATATATGAGCTTTCTTTGTTCAGTTGAAAGATTTAAAGAAATATATGATTTTATTAAATGTTAACCGATCGGTACATTACGACGGCTGTGGCCTAATCAAATAAACTCGTTAATTAATTCATATAGACCCACTGGAAGGACTTTTAGTCCTTTTAGGGTCACATAGTGCATGTGCTATCGTCATTTATGTCATTTTGTGTTTTTCTCAGTTGCTCTCAATATATGTTTGTGGGTTCAGGTTTAGAGGGTGGTCTAAGAGCTATTATATTATTATCCGGAGAGAGGAGGAAATTTTACTTTTTCCATCTTTTAGTCCTAAAACTTGTGGTTTGGCCGGATAGTCTTGTTACTTATTAACAGTTGATTGATTTCAATGTTTTGGCGCCAGTGAAAACGTGTCATTTAAAGACGATGTCTTACTATGTTTACATTATTTATAGGAAAATCTTTTTACTTTTATTCGTATGCGAAATTTCGGAAATGTTCCGTTTAGGCTAGAAACGCTTCCTATGGTTTACGACACGACGTTTGCGGTTGCGTGCTGTTATTTTTGTGACGTCAGGGCGTAGGACGAACGCTTCCACTGAAATTACTCTGATTCAATGAATCGTTGCTTTCTCCAGTCAAGCACGTTCGATGCTCAGTGAGCATAGTAGCAGAACACATTGCGTCATTGGTTCAACTCTAAACAACAGTGTCTGCAAAGAAAAACTTGGACGAGAATCAAAACGCTCAGATAGACGCCCTCTCTCTTCTTGTTCCTCGTGTTTCCAAGTCGTAACAAAAAAGAAAAGAAAAATCAAAACACGAAATTAATTCTATTATTAGCCCTCAGATTTGCATCTGGAAAAACTGAATTAATTCTTCAATTTACCAACTCTTTATTACATTATCAAAAATAATATAAAAAAAGGAAATTAATTTCAATAGTTTTAACATCTCGAACATTTTGGGGAAAGTACACAACACAATGATGAATAGTTAGATTGGGAAATTCACTATATGTAATCAAGTAAGACCTTAAATGTTTATTATGTGCTAGATAAAAGCTGGAGGAGTTGTAATAATGGGTGGTAATGTGAACATAGATTACATCTTCAACGAGTTGTGAACATAATCGCTGACGATTTGAATCAAATACAACAAACTTCGGTAATTTCTTTTGAGATCTGAAAACCACTACGAGACTTTCAATTTTACTATCGTTATGATGTATTTTAATTGGATTTAGTGCAAATAGAATAGCCGTTTGTTCCTTTATAGAATAGTCTTGGGCATAGAATTGTTTTAAATGAAGTAGATTAGCTGCAAATTATATGAAAATATCATTTTTTTCGAAACTTCATGAAAACCTTCTTAAACGCTTGGAATAATTACAGATTTCAATTTTACTCACAGATTCGCTTCAATCATTACTACCAATGGAAATGAACTTAAATGTTCATTCTTAGATGACAGCCATATTTTCACGGGCAATATATTGTTTTCCAAGTTAGTACATTATTAATAATGCAATAGTTTTTTCGAATTAGATGTTGCTGGATATATATATATATTAAGTTTAATTGTCAATATTTAGTTACGACAGTTTTTCTATTTTTGGGTTCGGGCCACCTCATTGGGCAGTTCGCATATTGCATTTTATTTTTAATTTAGGTAGTTTTCAATATGATATACTTCTTTTTCAATTAAACTCTTTCTACGATTTTGCTGAAGTGACAAGAACAGTGCCACAACTTCGACAGGGCAGCCCCGTTAATTTGCTCCAGGACTCTGCAGCACAAGATATAAAAGTTTAAGCTTTTCTTTTAAAGGTTCTAGCATATATCCACTCTGCATTCACTCGACATACTTTAGCACTCGCTCTTTCTCGCACAATTGTCTTTTGATTTGTTTCTCAGCTTTTTATGACCATCATTCTCCTCTAGAGGAAAAAAAAAATTCAAAGAATTGCTGAAGTCATAGAAATTGGCACTATTTTCAGATGCTGAGTTTGCCACACAATGAACGACTTTGCGTGCGAAATGAGTGAGCGCATGCATTTCATTTATTGTTTCCCAATTGTTTGGAGAGTGAATGCTCCAAAAACTTATACAGCTGTATAAATGAGTTTTTATCTGTGTAGATAACGAAATGAAGCTACTGATGCTTGAAATCATGCAGCACGAATATACCACTGGCCATAAAGGGAAAATGGCGAGGAAAAGTAATTTTAGTAACTTAATAATACATACATAACTACTAGCGGTAAAAAAGGGAATATTTAATACACCTTCATATATTTAACCTTGTTAAAAAGTCTATATAAACCAGGGTTTACTGACTGATTAGTAGATTCAGCTTAGGGAATAATTCTGTGGTGTTCGGTCAGAACATGATATCTCCAAATAATGGCTTTTTGATCTAAAAGTATAGGTCTTGCTAATTATAACTAATTAGAAATGAGATAAATGCACAAATACGTGCGTACAGCTAAACAACATACTCATGTATGATATTTTCATTTGTATTTGTGTGTGTGTATGCTTTATTTTTGATTTTTAAATGACAATGAAAATACTTATATCTCAAAACTGTGATTTTAGAGTTATCATGTTCTGACCAAAACCAAACACCACAGAATTATTAAAAATTTAGAAGACCGTTAGTCTCGCATAGCACAGGTATTGTGGTAACAAGTACATTCGGGTATTATGGAATAATCGTCTAATATGGAATACCCGGTTTTCTATGCCTTCAAATATGGTCTCCAAGTGAAATAGTAGCAAACAAACTTCAAAATGTCCCCGTGTTGCTATAGCAATTGTGTCGCTCGATCGTCACCATCACCACGCCTGGTATTAGGAAAATATTTTTTCATCCCCTTCCACATATATAAATTTACTCAGGCAAGTCTACAAAGGTGTTTATTGATTATTGAAAATGCGCTCATTAATTTGAAACTAAGCACACACAATGTACCTCACAAGTGCTGCATTTTATTATGCTGTGCTCATTTTTAGTTATCAGTTCTCTCCGGTTAGATGGAACGCTATTTTTTCACAGATGGTGTGCCGGGTAATGTGGAATACTAGAAGTATTATCTGAGTTGGGCTAGAATATTTCTTCAAGATGGAAAGTTTAGTAAGATAGAAGAGGACAGATGTCTCTATATATACAGGGTGATTCAGAAAAGATGGGAAAACCTTTAAGATGTGATAGTACACACCAATACAAACAATCGCCGTCAAAGAATGCATGATCTGACATGAAACGCAAAAGCGCTAGCGCGTTTCAAAACGGAATACCGTTTCACCGTTTGCGTAGCTTCCGTTTCGAAACGCGTTTGCGTTTCATGTTAGACTAGGCATTCTTTGATGACCGTTGTTTGCATCACTACCTAAAGGATTTTTCCCATCTTTTCTAAATCACCCTGTATAGAACCATATGTTTCTTGTTGACTGTGAGCATACCTTGACTGTTTTCGGACAGAATAAGAATATTGCATTTGTGCAATATTCTTATTCTCTTTTAAATATAGAGAGACTATATGACACCCCGGATCATCAACTACAAAAGCAAACGTTTAAATTTTCATTTCACAATTTCACATTGTCATAGCCTCATTGAATCTGGTTTTTGATCAATTCGAATTAGTTCCCTTCATTTTGAACCCCATTCCATATCACCGTACGAAAATGGTTTTTAAATAACTTTTTTTTTAGTTATAATATTCATTTTTAAACAAGATGCATGTGCCAATGCAAAGACAAGAAACCAAATTTTATAGAAATGCCAGTTTGAAATTTCTACCATATTTCAAATTGAAATAATCGAAAAAATAAAAGTTGTAATCCATATTACGCGAATGTACTCTACCGATGAACATGATCCCCCATATCCTGCAGCAGAGCCCCTAGGCTGGATCTTTATCAGGCCCCTGTGTAAAGAATTTACAGTGTGAAAAAAAAATATTAAGAATTGTTCCGAACCTCTCGGGTCTAGGGCCCTGTCAGCCCCCCCCCCCTCGTGGGGGCCATGCCAATGAAATTAAGCTAGTTGACAAAGATTGAAGAATCAAGTTTACAAAACTGAGGAAACTGAAAAACCCTATAATTTAACAGAAAATGCATTGATAAAAATGCTCATATTTTTAGAGGAACTGAATAGTCATATTACACGTACATGATGGAGCCTTTGGTAGAGCATATTGCTCTCGTGATCTGAAGGCATATTAACATTCAATATATGCTATTGGAAAAATAAATTTCTTGTCAAGACAAGCAGAGTTCACATTTTACATACAGGGTGATTCTGAATTCGTGGGACAAACTTTAAGGGGTAAAGTAACTTTTCTGTGTCATTATAACGCCATGTAACGTTATTTATATACCTGTATATTTAAATGAGCTTTTATCTAGTATGTAGATAAGAAATGAAGCTTTTGACGCTTGAAATCATACAGGATGAATGTTCCGCTGATCGTAAGGGGAAAATGACGACGAAAAATAATTTTAGTAATTCACAGTAATACGCAACTACTAGTATAAAGAAATTATTTTCCACACCTTTATATTTTATAACCTTGCTAATAGTAATTCCTATATAAGCCGGTGTTCATTGATTGGTTAGAAGATTGTGATGCAGTTGAGAGAACAATTGTTAAAAGTTAGAAGGCTGCTAGTCTCGTATAGCATAGGTATTACATTGCATTTAGTAGCAAATAATACCATGGCTCAAAATCCTGCAGCAGGGTCCAAGGTTGGATCTTTGTCGGGCCTCAGGCAAAATTTTGCACGGCCCCCGTAGTGAATTTATAGTGTGAAAAAACAAAAAGTTCAGAATTGTCCCTGGCCCAGTTGGTTCCACCTTTGTGGGGGACATGCCGATGAAATTAAGCTAGTCGGCAAAGATTGAGCAATCAAACTGAGGAAACTGAAAAAAGCCATATAATTTATCGGAAAATATACAGATACGTTCGATATTTTTAGAAAAACGCAATAGTCATATTTTATGGACATGATGAAGTCTTTGGTAAAACATATTGATCGTGATCTGAAGGCATGTTAATGCTCAATATGATGATAATATATATGATATTTACGTTGAATAATTCTTCTAGGATACTTGGAACAAGTCCAAAGTGTCTCGAGATTTATCAGGCATGTGGGTTTCGGATTCTGTTGCGATCATTCACAACTTGGCGTTAAAGTTTGTACCAAGGTTTAGATCTCAGGTAAGTGAAATTAAACCAAGAAAGTTTTTATTTATAAACACGGCGTTGTTTATATTATGGTGCAGAAGCAGGAAATGGAACAGCCGGTGGAATAAGAGCGTGAAAACAGGAGCAGTCGGGCGCCCTTCGCGCAAATGAGCTACTGTGTGGAAAACGATTCATGAGAAAGGGTCGCTCGGTGTTGCCAGCGTCCACCTCTATATTACTTGTGTGAACACCGGCAATAATCAATTGGATCTTAAATAATAGCTACATTCCCAGTTTCATGATTGGAATGAAAATAGCTGCTGTTATATGAATATAAAAAGTTTTTGAAATAATTGAATAAAATTTTGAAGAATTTTTTTTTGAATGAAATTTTGTTCGCTCTTCAATCCTTTGATTGCCAGATGGATTCACGTAAAATACCGTTGCTAGCAGGGTTGGAAGGTTTTTGACTGTCACGTCAAAAACCTCAAATATTGCTTTTCAATATAAAAATTTCCATTGAAAATACACATGTTAATTGCATGTAATGTTTAAAGTGACTATGCCATACAGAACGAATAAATACAGTAAAACCTCGATAAGTCGTCACCTCAAGTTATCGAAAAATCATGACGGCTTAAGCGGAGTGCCGTCAATTTTAATGTGCAATGTTGTGAAAATCGTATAAATTTAAAGTAATATGACATTTATTAAAATATGAATCAAAATAACAATATTTATAAAATTTACAGATTGCGAAAGGAAAAATAGCAATTTTTTATCTTTTTTATCTCTTATTACTTAGATTATTGTGGTAAAATGTACTGTACACTTTGATTTATACTAGCAATTTTTAATTTAGACTAACAGAGCAACTGTTAGAATATAGGTAGTCTTTCCCGCATAATAGAACTCACTATTGCACATTAATTTTACATAGACATCAAATTTAAAATTTTAGTATCTTAATTCTTCATCAGTAGTTCATGATTCAACTACAAAGTAACCTCGAACAGTTTTGACTTTGTGGAGAAGCCCTGGGCAGGGAAAAGTAAACAGAAGACCGCAACTTGGGAAAGAATGACTGATTTTTTTTCAACAAAGATATTTTGTTTAAATTTCAAGCCCTAAATTAGTAGAGCCCATGCTTTCTATGATAATTTATTATCCGTGCCCGCGCGTTGCACTTTGACTTTGACTTGATTAATTTGATTCTTCGATTTACATACTTTTTGGATTTCCTTGCACTGTGTAATCTTTGACGTATCAATAAATTTTGGTTTTGCCGGAAATGCCCTGGTCCCCCCCCTGGGGAAGGTGAAGTGCTTACGTTGCTTCTTGCGACAGAGCCTGGGTGTCTCGCAGTTTCTCCAGTAGAGCCCATGCAGAAATGAGATCCAGCTTGAACAGTCCGCAAAAAACCTTAGTCGGCAAATGAACTTCCCCAGCGTAACTTTCATTACTTAAACTGTTTCGTTTAGGTATATAGGGTTTTATGGTGACTTTTAAGCATATGGTAATGTTGTTAATACGCTCTTTTTTTTAATGGGAGCCATAAAAATAGTCTGCTCCTCTTTCTCAAACTTTTTCATGGTGACGACTTAACCGAAATTAGTGACGAGTAAACGAGGGTTTAATAACATTGTTGTCTATGAGAGCTGGAAGGGCCTGAAGAAAAATGACGACTTAACCGGAGTGACGACTTTAGTCTATATTTTGAATAAAAGCTATTTCGCTTAGTAAATTGAACACAGGTAATGAGTAGTTTAGATAAATAAACCATGAAATTATATTTTACATGCTCCAGACGCTTTTTATGTCAAAACGTTCAAAATTGCAAATTATAATTCATATTTTGTTTTAATTATTGAATAAATTAATATTTAAAAATAAAACATTATAATATGCAAAAAAATACACATCTATTTTGTTCAAAACATTATCCATTTAGGTTTTTGACAGTTTAAACCAGGTTTTGACTCTTGTCATTGAAGTCAAAAACCCAACCCCAGCTTATACGAGTCTTAAATTCTTAAATAGCTTTCTCGTATAATTGTTTTTTTTTTAGTACAGTAAAACCTCCCAACAACGGCCACTAACGGGATCGTGAAAATGTGGCCGCTATTGAAAGGTGGCAGTTATTGGCAGTGGTAATTTTATTTCTGAAAAAAAAAAAAAAAACTAAAATTTGCGATCTACGTATGTAACATGTAAAATGACAATCCATCCTATAACTGATTGCGATATTTATATTAAAATTATATGATTATCTTTTGATAATATTATAATATATTAATCGATCTGCAGCACAATTATAATATCCAGAAATTCTACTTGCAGCGCTGAGGTAGAACACAACAGAAATGACTTGGCGAGAAAAACTGATATGGTCCAAGACGGTTTCTTTCCAGGGCGTTCCTAGGTCCAATTTGATAGCTCATAGGTTTGAAGGGTTAATATTTTGAAAGTGATATATTGAAAAAAAATGTTCTTACCTTCTTACCATAGGCACCAGGTATCGTATAGGTGGTATGAATCCAGCAATATGTATTTATTATCGTAGTTGGTACATCGTTGCCATGAACGCAATCGATAGGGTCTCCAACATACTGCCGAGTGGTTACCACAATACAGAACGTTAGCAAAACCAGAACTGTGAACGTATAATGAAGCCGGAAAATCTCATTATCTATGTGCGTTCGGCCGACTTTGAGGAGACTTTTCAAACTGCGGAGTACGTCCAACATGGCGTATAGTCACTTTCAAACAGTTGAGTAGGATGTAAAAATTGTTTGGTGATTCAGGTCATGTCTCGAAACTTGTAGATACTCATAAAACCAAACTTGACCAAGCTGTCTTCTGAAGAACGTGGTTACAACAACTCATGACATGACAGCATTCACTCCTACGTTGAATTTCAGTTACACATTTTTTTCCCCTTTTATCGTGTGCAATGCATCCAATTTTAAAGGGTTCAAATTCAGTCCATTTATTTGGAAATGGTCGGGACCAGATGAAAATGATCTTCGATGCGTTTTAAACTCAAACATTCGTCGAATTGAGTTCAATTATAGAAGACAGAATACATGTTTGGACGAATATTTTATCTTGAATATTCGCACTTCCACGTATCAATCACACAGAAGTGTCACACTTCAGCTGCAAGATGAGTCAAGATGAGTTTTCAGCATGTGAAATATCTAAAAAAAACAGTAAATTTTCAATTCCAATGAAACAAATATCACATTATTTCAATAAAAGACACACAATTGCAATACTTATTTTTTTTTACAAATTTCGAAATCTATTTTAGGTACCTCAAGCCAGTCGTTTAACCCTTTAAGCGGCACTGACGAGATATCTCGCTTCTTTAAAAGGCTTTCATTTAAGCAATGACAAGCCATATTTTGTATGAAGTTGATTTCTCAATGGAACACTCTTTTCTTCTGTACCCCTTAGTTTGCCCCTGTTGAAAATCGGAAGAAAGCGTACTTCATTGAGAAAGATACGGCATTTCGGATGAGGTTTACTGATTTCTACTGTGCCGCTTAAAGGGTTAAAATTTGTGGTCATAAGCCTGAGTAAATATGTATTTTAACGCGAAATGAGCAAAACTACAAAGAAAAATGCATACAGAAAAGAAATACTCGCGTACAATGAAGAAATGTGTCTATTCCCGATTTCCTACACAGTTTTAGTTTGGTACTCAATCGGGAAGATTATTTCTTTATTTCTAAAAACAGCAAAGAATTATTACTCTACCTACACTGTTATATTCTTCTTTGCACTTTGCGCCGTTGCAAACAAAAAAAGAAGCTAATTTTTCAAAAAACAGACCATGTGGCTCAAAATAAATATAAAAGCTGTTTATTATTATTCTGCTACTTTCTGTGTCTGTCGTCGCTCAAAACAGTAGAAAAGTCGCTCTTTCGGATCATTTTCCGCCGCTCTTAAAAAAATCTCTCGTGTTTTCCTTTTCACAAACTCTTTAAAAACCGCTGATGGTTATTTTGCATCTCATCTTACTCTAAAATTTCCAATTAACAAACTCTCAGATATTTTAAGGAGTTAGAAATTTTTCTGGATATTATGCCAGGACTCGATCCCAGGACCTTTCAAAAACCGGGCAAGCGCGCTATCATAAACACCACTAGAAACACGACCCTGATTTCTTCATTTGGGGGTACTTTAAGAACCTGGATATGTGTACCGATGGAGACCGGATAACTTTCGTTTCTGAGTTCACCTCGCATAATACAGGAGTCCCTCGCTTTACGTGATTAATTGATTCCACAAAATGATCGCGTAAAGCGAGTAGAATTCAACATGGGTGAGATAAGGGTTTTCTTCAGATAGATAAAAAAAAGAGAACCCCAACACCCAAATAATTTTTTTTGACTAAATTAATTATTCAAACTCATAAATAAATCTCGTCAATTTATGCTACATGAATATAAATTTAATTTATACTTTTCACTTCTCTCTGTCTTCACCACTTCTGATCGATTCTAGTGAATGTGGGCGTTTTCTTTCCTAAAGAGCCTGGTATGATTGTGTGATTCAAAGACCTCCTTCTTATATGTCAGCGGCGGGGCCATGTTCTGATTATTAGGAGGTATGATTATGTGGCTCTGATAACTTTTTTGATGAAAGCAGTCAAGATTCAGCTCCAAGTAGCATTCATCGTCTCTTTATAAAAGCTTTGGGAGCAAAGTTAGAGGAATATTCCTCCCAAATATAACAGTTATAGCTTCATAAGGATCATTTCCTTCGATTAAAATTCCGATGGAATTGTTATGTTACCAAAAGATGCTCATTAGTGAGATCTGGCGAGACGAATTAGAGCGTTTCTTCCATATATGTCTCATCTTACATGAACAAATCCAACAGATTTTGTCATTTTAATTATGCCATACCTCTAATTTACAAGCCCCATTTCCAGGACTAAAATCAAAACTACACACCAAATTTTACGGTCCGCAATTTCTAAAATTAACTTTTCAAAACCGTGTAAAGCGAGGGGTACCTGTATCCAGAAAAATATTCAATTCCTTGATGTATTAGGCTGAGGAAAAGCCGCCTCGTGCGCTCTCTCTCATATTTTAATGAATTGATTATCGATCTCCGAAGAGTTTACCTGCATCAAATGAAATTATAAGAAGCCCTCGATATACTTCCTTAACTCACGCTTGTTGATTGGCTGACCACGAATTAAGAGCGTTAGTATTAAATACAAATACAAATACAAATACAACGCCACAACAGGCAAAATGCCCAACGAGGTGGCTGATAAAAAGATGCCCATAAAAATATGGTTGTCATATGTTTCAAAAATACAGCAACCCAATTAAAAATGCAATTAACACAGATTACAAACAATATATACACATGATAAAATATTATACAATGCCCATAAAGAATACTTATGGTTGTCTTATTCTAAGAATGGATAGCTTCTCGATTTACCCCAACATGTTTATCGTATTTCTTTTTAAACGTGTCAATTGTGTTACAATTTACTACCTCCGGGGGTAAGCTATTCCATTTATTAACAACCCTATTGGAGAAAAATTCCCTGCGACACCATAACCTTGCATTGTCCCTCACCAATCGATACTGGTGTCCCCTTGTAAAAGCAGTCGATTGGCGGTGTACTAAAAGTTCATGGTCCATCCTATCCATCCCATTGAAAATTTTGAACACTTCGATCATATCTCCTCGACACCTGCGTTCATCCAATGTAAACATATTCAAAAAATGAAGTCTTTCTTCATAACTCAAGCCCTGTGTGCCAATAAGGACACGCGTAGCTCTTCTCTGCACCCCTTCAACCAAGTCTATGTCCCTCTGTAGGTATGGTCTCCAAAACCTTACAGCATACTCCAGTCCAGAACGAACTAAGCCTCGAAAAAGCGGAAGAATGACTTTAGGAGAACGCGAAGAGACCTTTTTGAAAATGAGACCAAGCATTCTATTCGCTTTTTTGACAACCGCTGAACAATGTTCAGAAAACTTAAGTCGCTCGTCAATGAGAATTCCCAAATCGGTGACTCTAGTTGCATCCGGGATAGTGACACCATTCAACTCGTAAGAGAACCGTGGGTTGTTCGAACCAAAATGAGCGACCATGCACTTATCTACGCTAAACGTCATGCTCCATTCATTTGCCCATGCTGCAATCTTGTTTAAGTTGGTCTGGAGCAACTCCCTATCGCTTTCATTCCCGATTACCCCCATTAGCTTCACATCATCTGCGAATTTGCTAGTAATTCCATCGATACCCTGATCGAGTTTATCGATAAAAAGTGAAAAAAGTATGGGGCCAAGGACACTTCCCTGAGGAACTCCACTTGTGACGTCTGTCCAACCAGAGAATTCCCCGTTCACCATAACTCGTTGCGACCTATCTCTTAACCACGATTCTATCCAATTCAGCAAGTTGCCCCCTATTCCAATCTCGTGTAAACGCTTCAAGAGTTTGCCATGTTGGACCCGATCGAATGCCTTCTGGAAATCAAGGTAAACAACGTCGACATTTTTGCTCTTACCCAAAGCCTTAGTCACGTAATCATAGAAGCAAAGGAGGTTAGTTACACATGACTTCCCCTTCCTGAACCCATGCTGATTATCCGACAATACATTATTCTCGTCTATCCACTTCACAAACTGCCTTTTGATGATAATTTCCAAAATTTTCGAGAGGGAGCTCGTCAAACTCACTGGACGATAATTAGACACCACTTCTCTACTACCCTTCTTAAATATCGGAACAACGTTAGCCAGTTTCCAATCACTCGGGACGATACCCTCAGCAACACTACTCCTGTATATCTGTGCGACTGGCCCCAACAATTCATTAGCACCTTCCCTGAGAACCCTGGGATAGATATCATCTGGTCCTGGTGCTTTGCTTGCACATACATTTCTTAGAAGATTTAGGACCTCCACGTCTTCCACTTGAATATCGTTGAGCGTTTTATTACCCCATGCAACACCCGTATATCGAATATCATTATCTCCATTAAAAACCGACGCGAAAAAGTCATTGAAAGCACTACACATGCCTACATTGCTCTCTACTTTTGAGCCTCCTATCGAGAGGGGGCCAACTGTCCCCTTACATCCATTATTGACGTATCGAAAAAATGATTTTGGGTCAGAGCCAATGTTATCTGCCAACCTAGATTCAACTTCCTTTTTACTATCCCTTATCGCTTTCTTCAACAGTCTTCTTTTATCAGTAAACAATGATAGGTCACCTCGTCTACTTTTATACTCTCTGAATGCTCTTTTCTTTTCAAGATAAAGGTTCCGCACGCTATCCGTGAACCATAGAGGGTGTGATGTACAAACACGCTTTTTTCGAACAAAGGGTATGACGTCGTGCAAAACAGAGGACAGCTTCGTACTAAATTCTTCCCATTGACTTACCACCCCTACTGATTCCAACCGGTCTTTGAAAACTTCCGCTAACCTTCTTCGCAAAACATCAAAGTTAGTTCTCCGAAAAGTTAGTATTACGAAGTTTAAACTTGTTTTTAATCATGGATTAGCAATGACTTTATATCCTTTATTATCCGCTATTAAATCGTACATGTTTTTTTTTTCTTGTTTGGATCTTTTATGTTTGCAAAGAGACAAAAGCCGAATCTCTTCATAAAACAAGAATTTGGGGAAACAACTAAAAACGTTCATAGACTAGCTTTTCTCAACAGAAATTATGGAACCTTTACTATCGTTATTATATATCGTTATTATAAACTTTGCTGTTGTTATGGGCATCTTTTTCTAAGCCACCTCATTGGGCATTTTGCCTGTTGTATATTATATGCAGGGCCGTCTTAAGAGCATCATGGGCACCCCCGGACCAAACGATTTTTTTGGGGTCCTCCTACCTGGAAAATTCTTAAAAATTTCAACCAATTCTGATTTTTGTGAGGCCCCTGTTCTCTTGAAGCCTCCGGGCCGTGCCCGAGTGAGTCCATACGTTAAGACGATTCTGTATCTATGATGCTTTGAACAGAACAAGCAAAAACAACTACCGGAGCAAACAAACCTTTCGGTTTTTAGAGCGAAAAAAAATCCTCTACTTAAAACCTTTATACACCAGTTTTTAAAATTTGAATATCAACAGAGTATAGAAATGTCCTCTCCACTCGTTAATACAAGATTCATATTCGTCATCATTCGTCTTTCAATGAATCTGGCATCAACTATGGCCTAAAGGCCGGACAAAAAAATTCCTATATAAAACTTGAAAAATGCTACCAATTAAGCGTATCGGTTACATTTGAGTGAATGTAACCAATAGGATTTTCGGTTGCTTTTTCTTCAAGTTTTGTAAAAGATATTTTATCGAACTTTGATAGTGTAATCACGGCCTAACTACAAAAAAGCTAATTTTTGCATGGGAAGTAACATGAATGTGTATTTCATGTATCACATGCAATCAAGAAGATGTAGACGGAATAGAAATGCCTCCTTATATTGGGACTTATATAAAATTCTGTATCTTATTCTGCATTTTACGATTCAATATCGTAATGTGTATAGCTTACACCGTCTAATAATCTCTTGTAGTGAAGTGAGGGAGAATCAATAGATCACTGATAAATATGATCTTTTTTTTTTTGTTGAAAAATTGTTAAAAATCTGTAAAACAAATCTTATAGATGAAGATTTCTCATTCAAAATGAGAATTAGGGATGAGACGAGAGAGAATAGGGATTTGGCCGAATGAACGAATTCCGAATATTTAGCTAATGTTTTGGCTGAATACCCCCCCCCCCCTCCAATATTCGGCAGCCGAATATCAGCTTTCTTAAAATTCATCACAATTGTAACTGAAATTGATGCTTTTAATTGAAAATAAAATTATTACTTCAAATTCATTACTTCTATTATTTCAAATGAATTGATATTAAATTTAAACTATGCCATTTATTATTTAAATAAATATTAAGAACTAGTAATTGAAAGATTTTTATATTACCATGATACCGGCAATCAAATTCAACGATTATATATTGTATTCTAATATTACTTACAGAATCAATTTTTTTTTCAACATTTGTGAGGATTTTATTCCTCATTAAGTCAAAAATGTCAACAAAAATTTACTCTCAACTAGTAATGTATCATTAAATTTTATGTCACATTCCTACTTTTCCTATTTTGCCCCTTTTGCCTCTTTCAGTACCTCAATACGTATCTTGTCTAGGTACATCCTTCAGTTACTGAAATTGTGTAATTCATGCTCACTTCTACCTTATTGCAGAAGGATTCTATTTACAATTTCATGTTTTCCTTATCCTGGAAATTTACACTGACATAACCTCTTTCACAGAAAGGGATATACACCCGGTGCCGTAACCAAGCAGGCGCACCCACACAGGGCCCACTTGGAAGGGGGCCCCAGAATGGGCGTAAATGCAAATTCTTGCACCGGGCGCAGGAATGGCTGGTTACGGCACTGTAAACACCGCACAATAAAATATAATCACTAAATTTTTAAAATTTATTGGGTAAATTCCAATGAATATAATTTTTAAAAATTAATTTGTTGTTCCTAGATATTTGCACAGATATTCGGCAAAAGGGTCGAATACCGAATAGCAGCCGAACATTCGTCCCATCTCTAATGAGAATCAAGCATCAATCGAAATCCATTGCAAAGGCTTACCAGATCTCGATTTCCTTTCGCAAGTGGTAGGTGAAGTGACGTTGTCCAGTTGATGTCCAGCTTAAATAATGCAACAGTAAGTAGCCTTGCTGAATCTGATCCGGTTACGGCATTTTGGTCGCTTCCCCTCTCGTTCGAGTCAACAGCCTCAGTAAGCGGGAATCTCTCTCTCTCTAGCAAACGTACAAATACAGTCCTTCCTCACTAGTTGGTGGAAGGCCACCCAATGATTCCTCGCATTTTGGATCCCACAACTTGAAGAACGTTGGGAAACTCCAGAGATAAATTTAGACCCGAATCTTCTCTCTCTCTCTCTTTCTCTGCAATAGTTGACGGGAAAGGTGTAGCGGGAGAGGGCTTATATACCATGTGTTCGGGACGTAAGACATTGCTCATTCTTTTCCGAAGCCGGTCTCCCCCTTGACTAGTTGCGCGTGCGAACGTTCAAGAAGTTTGAATAGCGATATGAACTCGCTATCTTTGAACATTCCGCCAAGTAGGTCGTTGGCGTCCCATCTCGGAAGAGCGATTGCTCCTATAACTCAGGTAAAAGATAATGACTATTTTTTTTCAAAAACTAGCTTCGAAATTTTTAGTTGCATAATCCGAAGCGACCTCTGATAATAGTCTTTGTCATTGACCACCTCACTGAAGTGCTTCTAAAAGAATGCCACGAACAATCTATTCAAGCTCGAACACAAATGTTTGTTTTTTTGTTTTCACAACTTGTTTTAACAGCCCTAGGAAACCTCTCAACACTGATGTTTGTAAAATACAGTTCTGTCACGAAAAAAAAAAGGTCCCACGATCGACGGGTTGCCAATCACGTACAGGGTTGTATACACATACGCATAGCCAACAATCGAACCGTAAATTACTGGTGATCCGTTGATCGTAGAGGTGTACTTCCAATTAGAAGAAAATATCCAAATAACGTAGGAGTGGACCTCAGATACGTCATTCATGTTGCAAGGGGTTGTATATTTATGAAAACAAAAAGTTAACTTTTTATATGGACGCCCTGTGCTCAAAAACCAAATTGAAAAGTTGTTGCCTTGTCTCTGTTGATGGCAACGAAAAAGAATTCTACTTTTCCAAGTGCAATATTTGCTCAGATATTTGAATTCAAAAAACGGAGAAAAATTAGGAAAAAAAACAGTATAAATGGGGGGGGGGGGCATTTTTAGGGTAGCGTTGATGTTTTTTTTCAAAATTTTCCCTCAATTTTTTTGAATTCAAATATCTCAGCGAATATTGCACTTGGAAATGTAGAATTAATTTTGTTGGCGTCACACAGGAAAGACAAGGCAACAACTTTTTAATTGGGTTTTTGAGCACAGGGTGTCTGTATAAAAAGTTAATTTTTTTTATTTCAATAACTATACAACCCTTTGCAATATGAATGACATATACTGAGGGCAACATCTTATTCGGATACTTTTTCTAATTGGAAGTATGCCTCTGGGATCGACGGTTCGCCAGTAAAATGCGGTTTGAAAGAGTCAGCTACGCACCCAATATATAGCTCGATTGGGAGTGATAGGAAACAAAGATAGGGGACTAACACTGAAACCCTTGTATACTCCACATGACCCCTACTTTTGGGAAGGGATTGTCTTCTCAAGAGCATTGAAAAAACCTCCCAAGATTTATTCATTCGGTAAGGGGCCATTTAAGAATTACGTCAGCAAATTTTTGGCAATTTTAAACTCCCCCCTCTGCCAGTAAACGCCAGCAAAACACTGATCCCCTGTCAGTAAAATTTCGTCAGTAGCTTAGAGTATTTCATGTCTTCAAAAAAGGGTGGTTGATGACGTAAGCAACCTTCAAACCCCCCTCCCACGGTTATCAAAAGTCAGCAAATCCTAAACTCCCTCCCCCTCGATGATGACGTAATACTTGAATGACACCTACAGCATTTTTAAGCGAGCGAGGTTTCTGTCAAGGTGGTTTTCTTTCCTGCTAATTAGAGAAAACATCTTTATTCACTCACACTGCATCCACTACTGAAACAACAGTTGACAACTTTTTGACAAATTCTGACATTTATAGAAAAAGTTTTGAGCATCTTATCGTTCAAGGTCAAGGGGGTCTTAAACCTTCGAAACACGGTGGGCCAAATTGAAACTCTCCGCAAATCACGGGGGGCGGGGCCCACCAACTCATGTGATTCAGTGATATCTCAATAGAAGGCCCCTCCGAGTTCAATAGGGACAAAAACTAACTGCAGACTGTTATTTATTCTGAAATTATTATTTTTTATTAATTATCAGTTTTGATTTGTTCTGAAATTTCTTTCTTATTTCTGAATTTTTTTTTGATTAACTACTGATTAAATGAATTAGTTCTGATATTAATTTTAAGCTGAAATCATTATAAATAATTCTTTAATTATTTATTTTCGTAATTATGAAACTATTTTTCTTGTCAATATGTCTTGAAATCATTTCTTTTAATAATTATGCTATTATTCTTTTATGATTATCAAAAATAATTTCTCTATCAGAAATAACGAAATTATTTTTCCTCATTGACTTGCCGTCCCCCCCCCCACTAATTCTGAAATTATTTGTTTCAAAAATTCTAAAATAATTTCTTTCAGTAATTCTGATTTCTTTTAATCAGTTCTGGAATTATTTATTTTCATTGATCCTGTGTTTTCATTGATTTATTCTAGAATTATTTCTTTCATTAATTCCAGAATTGATCGTTTTTTCAGTGTTTTCAACCATTTTTTGAAAATTATCAGCGGGTCACGACCGAAAGCTCCACGGGTCGAATGTAAACCCGCAGGTCAGGCGTTGAAGACTCCTGGTTTGAGTAGTGGCTTGTTTGGTATACATGCAAAATTTCTAGAAGAAGCGCCAAATACATGCAAAATTTCTAGAAGAATCGCAAAATACATGCAAAATCTCTTGAAGAATCACAAAATACATGCAAAATTTCTAGAAGAATCGCAAAATCACAAAACACATGCAAAATTTCTCGAATCACAAAATACATGCAAAATTTCTCGAATCACAAAATACATGCAAAATTTCTCGAATCACAAAATACATGCAAAATTTCTCGAATCACAAAATACATGCAAAATTTCTCGAATCACAAAATACATGCAAAATTTCTCGAATCACAAAATACATGCAAAATTTCTCGAATCACAAAATACATGCAAAATTTCTCGAATCACAAAATACATGCAAAATTTCTCGAATCACAAAATACATGCAAAATTTCTAAAAGAATCGCAAAACACATGCAAAATTTCTCGAATCACAAAATACATGCAAAATTTCTCGAATCACAAAATACATGCAAAATTTCTCGAATCACAAAATACATGCAAAATTTCTCGAATCACAAAATACATGCAAAATTTCTCGAATCACAAAATACATGCAAAATTTCTCGAATCACAAAATACATGCAAAATTTCTCGAATCACAAAATACATGCAAAATTTCTCGAATCACAAAATACATGCAAAATTTCTAAAAGAATCGCAAAACACATGCAAAATTTCTAAAAGAATCGCAAAACACATGCAAAATTTCTCGAATCACAAAATACATGCAAAATTTCTAGAAGAATCACAAAATACATGCAAAATTTCTAGAAGAATCACAAAATACATGCAAAATTTCTTGAATTTCTTCCATAGAAAAGAAATATACGCTCGGTATAAATAATACCCCATGATGATATTTTTCAAAAAAAATATTTCTCCTAAACAGCCACACACTTCATGGCAGGTATTTTGACTAGCCAGATGACTGGCTAGTTTGCTGCTCGTTACTCTACAGTAGCATTCAAAGAGAGACACTAAGAATTTTCGGAATGAATATACAGTCGAATCCCATTTTGATGAATACCTTTATATAGCGAAAATCTCGTTTTAACGAACATTTTTCTAATCCTCCAGATAGGTTTACATAAGAACAATGCAAAGACATGGAATTTCTTTATAATGAAATACATATATATATATTATCGTTATAACGAAGTGATTTCTCCGGTCTGTTGGAGTTCGTTATAATGAGATTCGACTGTAGTTCACAACAACTTTTCAAGTACAAGATCCATTGAAAGACTGGTTGTTTGTGGAGATGAAGATTACAAGGAAGAAAATTCATCACTGCCCCCACGGGAACTCGAACGCTGGTCTCTCGCTTGCCGGACGAGTGCTCTACCATCTAAGCTATGGAAGCAGATAGAATGTTTCAACCTTGGAGCGTATATATGTATATGTTGAAAGGCACAGGGTTCGAGTCTCCGTGGGGGCAGTGATGAATTTTCTTCCAGTCTCTCAATGAATCTTATATTGACAAGTGGAGAGGACATTTTTGTATGCAAACTTTTTAAGCTTCAAAAACAAAATATTTATACGAGTAAAACAATTGAAGAAATATTTGATTCTTATTTTTCTTGCAGACTGTTACTGTGATTCTATATAGTCTTTCTTTTGGAAGTCGTAGCGGTATACGGTTCTTCCATCATTTCCTGAATTACAAATACATACAAATAAAGCTTAGCAAAAGGGGGAGGACTATACATGGTGATTCTGAATTATGGGACAAACAATAAGAGGTGATAATAAGACACCTATAAGTAAGCATTTTTTATCATAGAATGTGCGGTTGAATCGCAATAGCGAAGGTGTGTGATAGACGGTAGAGGGTGTTTTTAGAGATTGCATAAAAGCATTTCATCACCAAAAACAAATATATTTTTCCGATGGATTTCCTGCGGTTAACCATTCGAGGATGCATATACACCTTCGGATGGGATTAGAGTTTGTCTTTTATTGGTGCAACGACCATCAAGGTTTTGCTGCGCCAAAGCGGTGTAATGACTTGTGGTAGAATTTGTGTTACCCAGGTTGCATCATGAGAAGGCGTCAAACATTATGATACCCTGCACCCTTCGAATGGTCTATTGCACTTATTGCAGTAAATCCGTCAGAAAAATACGATACAGTCTAACCCCGTTTTAACGAATACCGATATAGCGAAAATCTCGTTTTAACGAACACTTTTTCTAATCCGCCAGATAAGTTTCTATAGGAACTCTATTTTCGTGGACTGTATGTTTGTTTTCAATAGCTAAATAGTTCTCACCAGAGACAGAGGATCGAGTCATATAAAAGTTCGCACCGCTATGGAGTAACAATAATAATTATTTAATTGCTTAAAAACAGCTTAGAAACAATCATCAAGATGAGCGAACGGAGGCCCCGTAAAGTACGTGCGTGTACTCAAGGAGAGAAACCAAACTTGACTTATTGAGGAGCGCGCTGTAAGAGAGAGAAGAAAAGACCGACCCTCCCCGGAGAGGTCGATCCCCCCCCCCTCTCTCCCAAAGCGCCTCCCTACGGCGAATTACAGACACATGGATGCGCACGGGCTTGAACAGGAACAATGCAAAATCCTGGCATTCCTTTATAACGAAATTTCATTATAGCAAAGTAATTTCTGTGGTCCCTTGGAGTTCGTTATAACGGGACTCGACTGTATTTGTTTTTGCTGAAATGCTGTTGTGCACTCTCTAAAAACACCCTCTACCACCTTTGATATTGTGATTCGACCGCACATTCTGTGCTTGTATCATCTTATATCATCTCTTAAAATTTGTTATGAATTTAGAATCATCTTTTATAATATATACTTCTAGTCATACAAAACGTTTATGGCGATTTTTCAGCATTACCACCACCACGGTCAATCTAGCAAAGTACCGATACAGTACAAGTCAAACTAATTATTGCAACCTATTGAGACTCATTAAGCCATTTCAGTAGATTATTTTCAACAGTATGCGAAATCATATTACCATCAGCTACAAACTGCATTAACGAACGGTACCTATGGGCGGAGATACGGGGGCATGGGGGAGCAATGCCCCCTCCCCAGCATCAAAGGTGGAGTCGATTGATTTAACGTATATGTGTATATATAAATTGACATCATCATCATCGTGTCCCTCCCCCAGCAATTATGAACGTGCCCCCCCCCGACTTCCATGTCTATCTACGCCTATGGAGGTACCTAAGCGTACCTATTTTCCGTCACCTTTTGTCACCTGTTGAGACAAACCTACAACAGTACATCATATTCCTTCATTCCGTGAATACGAAGTTAGATAGTTCTGCCATATTTTCAAGTACATAAGCTTTTCGTACAAAATAATTTCAAAACCCCTATATATATATAGGTAGAGCAGGGGTTCTTAACCTATGGGTCGCAGGGCTTCCAAGATGGGTCATTCAGGTCCACCTGCAGCCAGGAACTCTCTTGAGCTACGTGTCACGGTCCAAATTTGATTCACCGGGGCTTCTGAGGTGGGTCGTAAAAATTCACTTGCAGCCAGGGAATCTTGAGCTATGTCTCAAGATTCATACTTGATTCGCAGAAGCTCCCATTGAGAGATCGCACTGAGAGCGATCGTACAAATCCCCTTGCAGTCAGATTCTTGAGCAATGCATCACGGCTCAAACTTCACTAGCAGGAGTTTCCTAGATCAGTCATGAAACTTCATTTACGGTCCTGCTATAAATGCGCTTATTGGGTCACCCGTTTCTCTAATTTCGAAAAACAAACAGTCCCATGGGTCGCAAAGCTGATTTTGGGTCGCGGCTAAAAAGGTTAGGAACCTCTGAGGTAGAGGTGTGGTTTCAATTTAAAAAATGTTCAAAAGGCCTTCAAAAATTACCTTGAACCAATTTTGAGAAAGAAAATACAGTGTGCCTCAAATTAAAAAAAAAAAAAAAATCTAAATTTTCATACGCCCCCCCCCCAGTCCTCTAACTTCCAACTAATTGCCTTATCTTTTCTGAGTGCAACAAAATTTATCCCTATTCGCAGAGACATTCGAATTCAAAAATTGAAGAAAAGTTGCAAAAGGACAGCATAAAAATAAGGGAAAGGAGCACCGCGTTGTCCGTTAGTTTTTGCTGTTATTTGACAACTTTTTTCCAATTTTTGAATTGAAATATCTTAGCAAATATTGCACTTAAGAACATGGAAATATTTTTTGTTGGGCTCAGAAAAGACTGGGTAACAGCTTTCTATGTAATTGGAAATTAGAAGGCTGGGGACCGTATAAAAATTTAGATTTTTTTTGCAACACACTATTTTCACTATCAAAACTGATACAGGGTAATTTTTGAACGCCTTTTAAGCATTGTTTTAATTGAAACTATACCTCTACGACAGGCGGGTTGATAAGATGAAGACGGCATTAGCACTTATAGGACACCCTGTATACATTTTTGTTGCCATTTTCTTACGCTATTCATAAGAAAAGACGAAATATTTGCTAAACTTTCATTTTTGTGAACTGTTCACCCGTCTCATAAAAGATGAGTGGATACAAGAAATATGCTATTTTCGGGGTGAACGAAATATGTGAAGTTCTGTGGTTAGTAAAGAGGGGAATGTGTTTTAAAACACATGCTCTTCTAATCTTTTGGCATCCACGGAACTTTCTAATTCTGAGCGAAATAACATACTCCTTAACGTTTGTTCTGGTCGCAAGAGGCAATAAAGAATATGGAAAACTTGACAATGAACTTTTTCCACGGAAATTATTCTAAAATTATCGACGATAATTTTTTATATGTAATTGTTAACTAACATAGGATATAATTGCAATTACGGCGTGTCTTGGTCTATCCGCCGCACTGGTGTTAGAACCACAGTTAACGTTAATCATTGCAATATAGGATGAAATTTAACTTTTATGTAATCAATGCATTCCCGTATTGTTCGAGCAAATATGTTTGCTAATGTTCAGAATGAATCTTGAACATCGAAATGCTGTTTAAGTGAACCAACCTCCAGTAAATAACACAAATTTCTGATTTCGATTCACATTTGCGCCTTGAAACTTCAACCGGCCAAAGGCCCTCTATACACGTTCCGGAAATCCTCTGAAGAAAAACCGATCAGGCCGGCCTGTCGAGATTTCCGGAACGTGTGTAGGATCCTTGGAAATCCTCTGAGAAAAAAAAAACAAACTGTGCAGTCTTGGCCTTTATTTCCGGAACTTGTGCGGTGGTAAACGGTGCAGACTTAACGGACTGTTCAGGCGGCATGAAGAGAAAAATGGTCTGATGAAAAAATGATTCTGAATGACTGCGCAGTCTCGAACTGTACAAAATCATGTTTATTTGCGCCGTCTTTACCCCTTTTTTGTAATATGCATAATGGTTATAGGTGAGAGGACCTTTTTCAGTGACATTACGAGCTTCCCCCGGAAGCCTTCTGCTATAGATGGTGTTGGTTGAGATCGCGGTTAAGTAAACTTGAGCCAGGAATTTATGGAAGAGTTGTGAACTTCGTAGCTTCTGGCAGTTGTCGAAAATCCATGACTTCCCTCGGGTGAGCTGACAAGTGTCCAGCCCTGGGGACCGGGACAATTACCCCATAACTTTTTTTTTCATATAAATCCACTATAGAAATGCCGCCAAAGATTTCCGTACGCTGCATATTGGTTTGAAACTAACTACTAATTTTATTAAGAAATTGTAATAGATAGTTTACTTTCTATTTGATAGGTGGCATAAAAAAAAACAGGATAAGGAACAGCAATCAGCTATAGTGATAAAGACTTAAAGGCCAGTCGTAGTCCAGGCTCTGTCCCTGGTGGGATGTAACCGGAAGGGTTGGACCACGCTGGAGGGCTTGGAATCCAAGCCCCCCCGGTCCGGCGCCTCCGGCCCTCGACTTTAAGATTGGTGCTCCAGGCCGTAAGCAGGCCGTGATGCCTGGCCCCCTTACTCCCATTGCCCGGAGCAGCCTCGGCCCACAGCTCCCCCCACCCAGGGCAAGCCCAGGAGGGCCTCACAAAGCCAGTAGACGCCGACGCCGCCCCCAATCACCCCCCCCCCCGGGACGCCGATCCAAAAACCCCCAGAAAAAGTTTTATTGTTGCAAATTCAAAAATATACAGTATATACAAAATGTACTCGTTCCCTTCTGACCGCTTACGGCGTGAGAGTTGCCCAGAGTGAGCGCGGTCTTTATACAGAGTACTGCCGTTGGTCATGTTTTACGAAAGACATAGCAACAAATTGGACCACCCATCGCGATAGTTGCCCCGGTTGGGCGCGGTCTTGACACTATTCTTTGGTCTGCCGCCGGACGTATATACAAAACTTGCAGAAAGTTCGTGGAGGCTTCGGTGTCGTTGATGTCCGTTGATGTGTGGCCAGCCCAGGTGCTGGGCCACGTCATTCTTGGCAGGGTGGCTCTGGTGAACCCGCAGATGGTGGCGTGGCCAGCCCAGGTGCTGCCGGATGACTCTGGTGGGCCTGCGGTTGATGATGCTGCAGCCCAGGTGCTGGACTCCTTTTCCTTGGCGAGATGGCTCTGCTTGGCCCCAGTTGGTTGCGTAGTGATAAAGACTTAAAGGCCAGTCGTGGTCCAGGCTCTGTCCCTGATGGGATGTAACCCGGGAGGGTTGGACCACGCTGGAGAGGGCCAGCCACGCCGGGCCGGAGGGCCTGGAATCCAAGCCCCCCGGCCCGGCGCCTCCGGCCCTCGAATTCTAAGGTTGGTGCTCCAGGCCGTAAGCAGGCCTAGAGGCCTGGTCCCCTTACACCCATTGCCCGGAGCAGCCTCATCCCGCAGCTCCCTTCCTCCAGGGCACACCCCGGAGGACCTCACAAACCCAGCAGCCGCCGACGACGCCCACACTCACGCCCCCCGGCACCCCGAACCAAAGACCCCCCAGAAGGGTTTTATTGTTTCTATTTAAAAATATACAGGATATACAGATGTACACATTCCCTTCTGTACGTTGCGGACCGCTCACGGCGCGACAGGTGCCCAGGGTGGGCGCGGTCTTTTTACAGAGGACAGCTGCTGGTCAGGGACATAACACAAAATTTGGACCGCTCATCGCGACATTTACCCCGGTTGGGCGCGGTCTTGACATTATTGGTTGGTCTGCCGCCGGACGTTTATACAGGTTTACAGAAAGTTCGTGGAGGCTTCGGTTCCACTGATGTGTGGCCAGCCCGGGGGGCTGGGCCACTTCACTTTCGGAAAGTGTCTCTGGTGTTCGTTGGTATGTGGTCAGCCCAGGAGCTGGGCCACTTCATTCTCAGCTGGTGTCTCTGGTGTCCGTTGGTGTGGGGCCAGCCCAGGTGCTGGGCCACACATCGTTGGGTTAGATGGCTCTGGTGGCCTGCTGATGATGGCGTGGCCAGTCCAGGTGCTGGGCCACTCTGCGTTCGGATAGCTGGCTCTGGTGTTCTGCAGATGGTGGCGTGGCGTGGCCAGCCCAGGTGCTGGGCCATTACGTCGTGTGTCAGTGGCTCTGGTGAGCCTGTGGTTGGTGGCGCAGCCAGCCCAGGTGCTGGCCTGCTTTTCCTTGGTGACATGGTTCTGTTTTTGCCTCAGTTTGTTGTGTGGCCAGCACAGATGTTGGGCCACTCTACGTTCGGATAGCTGGCTCTGGTGGCCTGCAGATGATGGTGCTGGGCCACTACGTCATGTGTCGGTGGCTCTGGTGAGCTTGCGGTTGATGGGGCAGCCAGCCCAGGTGCTGGGCTGCTTCTCCTTGGTGGCATGGTTTTGGTTTGCCCCGGTTGGTTGTGTAGTCACCCCAGGTGCTGGGCCACGCTCCTTTAGGTCCTGTGGTGCTGGTAGGCCTGCAGATGGTGGTCTGACTAGTCCAGGTGCTATCCACTTCCCCCTGTCTAGGTGGCTCTGGTGAGCCTGCGGTTGACAACGGAGCTATGTTTCAAAGAAGGCAAACTCCCTTGGCTTCGAGGGGTCAAATATACAAGAACATGGTACAGTTATACGGTTCTATGGTTTCAAATTACACAGTGCGAAACAAGAGCATTTAGTCACTACAGAACAATTTCCCTTGAGTTATTCATACAATATACAATACAACTATCTCAGTGGTTTCTCAGCACAAGGTACGGAACAAAGCATTCGCAAAAGATACAGACTATGAGCCTATGTTACAAGGAAGGCAAACTCCCTTAGCTTCGAGGGGTCAAATATACAAGAATGTGGTACAGTTATACGGTTCTATGGTTTCAAATTACACAGTGCGAAACAAGAGCATTTACAAAGACAAAAGGTACAGTGGAATGATTCTCAGAGGCTATGGACATATGTTACGAGAGAACAATGCTTTTCAATGTTTCGGGGGAGAAATTTATACAAGACAAGGGGCAAATATGCATTACTATGGAAGCGCAGAACATGGTTCGGCACCATGCATTTGCGATTATATGATGCCCAGTCTTTGTCCTTTCAGACGAGTTGGCCTGAATACTCCCCGGTTGCGAGGGGAACAATTTATTTGAGGCGCTCTCAAGGATTTCTCTGTACATGGTGCAGGGCAGAGCATTTACTATATACATGTTTTGTATTGTGTATACATTGGTTTTGTTTGCGACTGTGCGGCAGGGCTGTCAGTGGCGCAGTGAGCGGCCTGCCTTGTACTTCTTGCTGTGGGGTGTTAGTCTGCATTGTTGCGTGCGCAACTGCGTGTCACCATTTGGAGCGTTCTTCCTCTCTGTGGGGGTGGAGCAGTCGGGGATGGTCCATGTTCTGAGTCGTTTGAGTCCAGCGATGGGGATCTTCTTGTTCTTACCAGTTGCCGTCTTCGCTCGCTTGGGATGAATAGTTCTTGTTGTTGTTCAAGCCTGGCCACCATTAGGTTGATTTTCTTGGTGCAGGCCGTGGTTTCCAGCAGTTTCTTCCTCCATGTTGGCAAGTTTGCGTCTGAGGGGGCTCCGAAGTGGGGGATATTTATGAGCGGGCATTCGGTTGCGTAATGTAATGGAGACCCTATTTTTCCACATTTGCAGGAGGTGCTGCCGATGATCTTAAACCTTTCCAGGTAGGTTGGGAATGGCCCGTGTTCGGTGAAGAAGAGGGTCATTCCCCTGGACCAGTTCTGGTTTTCTATTTTCACCTTCGGGAGGAGCTGATGGATTTTCCTCCCTGTTTTCCCCCGGTCCCATCTGCCTTGCCATTTCTGCACCATTTCCCTCTTGAGCCTAGCTTTTGCCCAGGAGTTGGGGAACGGGAGGTGGACGTCTATTGCCTGGCGCTTGGTGGCTTGTTTAGCCAGCGTGTCGGCCTCCTCGTTTCCCCAAGTTCCGTCGTGGGCTTTGACCCAGGATAATCTGATCTCGGGGTGGTCACATAGTAGAGCTCTGATCTCTCTTGCTACTGCTGATTTGGTCAGTGGGTTCAGTATGACTTCATACTTTTACTCACAGCTGAGCAGATAAGTCAGCGTAGTATTTCACGAAGTTCCAGTATTGAGTACTATAGAGCAGTATTTCTTAATACTTTTTCCGTCCATTGCCCCTTTCAACCACATTCTTTTTTCTTGTGGCTCCCCCACTCCCACGTTTACCAGGGCCCTCCAACATTCAGGAACGAGACATTTTCTATTTATGCAGACGATTTCTGATTAAATTCATAGCGTATAATTTAGACTATTTAGATTTTTTAGTTAATAAAAATAACTAAGCTATAATAAAATATGATTAGGGGCCATTTCAGAATTACGTCAGCAAATTTTTAGTAATTTTTGACTTCCCCCTCGTCAGCAAAAGTTAGAAAAACTCTCACCTCCCCCCCACTCCCCCGTCAGCAAAAATTTTCGTCAACTCTGCCTCCTACCTCATATTGGCGGGATCGGAGACGTGCGCTGCAGGGGGGGGGGTGTCCCCCCAGACGATGAAAAAATTTATTTTTTTATAATGCAAAAAAATATTTAAAAAAAATTGCAATTTTGTAAGAAAATACATTTATATGCTATTATCACCAATTTCTGTTAATTTCAATGCTATTTGAAAGCTAAGAATTCAAAATTTCTTTCAAATAAATTCATTGCGGTTCATACTCTAGGCCAGGTTTTTCCAACGTAGAGTTTCTCGTGGAACCCTTGATGGTTATGAGGCTGTTCAGTGGAACCCTTGATGGTTATGAGGCTGTTCAGTGGAACCCTTGATGGTTATGAGGCTGTTCAGTGGAACCCTTGATGGTTATGAGGCTGTTCAGTGGAACCCTTGATGGTTATGAGGTTGTTAATCAGGATCGCCATTTGGCTTCGGGGAGGGCACAAAAATTGTCTTTTCGAGAAATTTTGAGCTGTCACAGCCCAAGGCTCGAGATTATTCTCATAATTTTTATTTTCCACACCACAGGCTGTTTGCACAGCTGATAACTTTGCAACCGTTGGCTGTAGAAACATACTTTCAATTTCAAAGACTTTTCAAACGACGTGCAGTTACTTAAAATATCAAAATTTCTTTGAGGGGTCGTATACGTAGAAAACAAAGATATATGACCGGGCTTTCCACTCACAAGAGAAAATAAACCAGTTCGCATTCTTCCAAAGGTTGATAACCACTGGTCTAAACAGTATCACAAGGCCCTCCGGGCAAAAGTCTTCCAGTAAATTGGTCGGATGTGTAATCGGCCTCGGCTACGGAATCCCGTATATTAAATGTGTGCATTTGAGTATGTTTTTTGAATGGAATGGTTTGAGCTCAAGCCCCGGATCAGTAAACCCACCACCTCAAAACCCGGCACCAAGTGGCACAGTGACTAGAAGACACTAGTCCGTGTTACCAATGCCACGCCGATGTTAAGTGCAAGTGGCTGAGCAACTGACCTCCAATGATGCGAGAGATATTCGAGAACACAAAGGGTTCCCGACTCAACCAGCCAGGAGGTAAAGAAACTCGGTACCTCGCCGATCCGCAGAGCTGAGCCCCATCTAACAGGGAGGAGGACAACGGGCCACAAAAACGTAAAACGAAAACATTGGGGAAAATCCCTCCAAAGCTACCTAACCATGTTAATCCCAAGACCAAGAAGCTGTTATACTTACTTCAGTCTAGGCTAGACCTCGAAGAAATGCCTTTCCTTGGAAGCCAGACGCGAACGCGTCTTACCGGAGTGAAATCTGCGATTCGAATGATCTTCAACAGACGTTTCAATACCACAGAAGCGCATTGTAAGCTTTCACTCAAGATTGAGAATGAGATATCCATTTGTTGTGAATAACATTGTCACCCGGTAGATGAGTGATTAGCACTCGAACCCGAGCTTTATCTTTTTTTTTTAAATTTACTGGGGTAATTCAGGGGTTCTTAACTTTTTCAGTCACGTCCCAAAATCAACAACATCAGCTTTGCGACCCATGAGACTGTTTGTTCTTCGAAATTAATAAAACCACTGATGCAGTGCATTTATAATAGACTGCAAATGGATTTGCACGACTCATGAATAGGAAGCCTCTGCGAATCAAGTTTGGGTTCAACTTGGGGTTCACGGACCATACTTCTGAATCTAGATTTAGATTAACATAGGGGATTCTTGAACATAGTTGAAGAATCCCAGGTCCTAAGTGGATTTGTTCAATACCTTCTAGAGCAGGTATCTAGAAAGTATTGATTTGTTCGACCCACCTCAGAATCCCTTGTATACAGAGACATGAAATCAGAGCACCATAGGCTCCCCCCGGGGCCAAGTGATTTTTTTGAGGCTCTACCAGGTAAATTTATATGCTAACTCTCGGAAATATCAACCAGATCTCATTTATGTAAGGCCGACCTCTTCTCTGGAGCAACCCCCCTCCCTCAAGGGGTTAAGATGGCACTGCCTGTGAATCAAGTTTTGGTCGTGGTCTCATGCATCCCTGGATGTAAGTACATTTGTACGGCCCATCTCGTCAGCCTTTCGACCCAAATTTGGGTCGTAACCCATAGGTTAAGAACTCCTGTATTACACAATGAAACCGGTACGAAACGACAAGAGACTGAAATAATATTCAATTTTTTAGACAGGTTTCTATTTTATGAATCTGCACGCACGCATGCACACACACAAAATCATTAATCAATGAATAGAATATTTTTTGATTTCGTCGAACACAGGTTTCTGTCTCAAAAAGTGTCTGTCTTAGAACAATACCTTGGCTAACGAATGCCTCGGCTTACGAATTTTACGGCTAATAAACGTGATTCCGGAACGAATTGTCTTGGTTAGTAGAGGTTTTTCTAGGGTGACCATACATATATTTTCTCGAGGGAAATTTGGATTCCACATGCGGGAAAATACGGGACATCGCCAATTATCACCAAAAATGACGCCAAAAGTAAACAAAGTAGCCAAATATTACTGAAGTTACAAAAAATCATAATGGCGGTAAATGAAGCATTACTGCGAATTGCAGTGGATTAAAATGAATTTCACGAAATAAAACACTCACCAAGACAAATGTGGGAGATTAATATTCTTATATTTATAGTTGTGATTATCATATAATTATGAGTTGAAAAATAATTTCAATCATTGACTTAAATAAAGAATAAAAATTCAAGTAGGCTTCCTGTGAAAAACGGGGAAAACCGGGACACTTTTGCAAAAAAGTCGGGACAGCCAGGAAAACAGAAAAAACCGGGACTGTCCCGGGAAATACGGGATACCTGCCCATGTTCCCCCATATCTTTCTATTGATAAATCATTTCATGCACAACAAGTGGGGAAGTGTGTGTGTGTGTGTGTGTGTGGGGGGGGGGGTGAAGTTGTATGAGGGATCCCGCTGCAGCCAAAAATAGCTATTGTTTTGCCAGATTCTGCTGATACTCTATAATGATACCCGTTTCAGTATATAATTTGTACGGCGGAGCCCTGTTTGACTCGAGGAGACCTTTTTTTGTAGGCCTCTCTTATTTACTTCTCTATCAAATTTACTGATTCATTTTATTTTCTTCGAGTCGGCGCGGAGCACCGGTGGAGAACCACTGCGCTAGAACTTGCAAATCAATTCAAACCCCACTTTGATCATAAATGGCAATACGTCTTTGTTTGTTAATAATGATGATTTTAAAAATACCTTTCGGCAATCATAAATTCCTTTGCCCTTTTCTTTAAGATTTCCTCAGATAAGTTTGCATAGAAATAATGCAAAAACCTGGAATTCCTTTATAACGAAATTTCGTTGTAACGAAGTGATTTCTCCTGTCTCTTGGATTTCGTTATAACGGGATTCGACTGCAGTTGATCCTGAGGTGCACAATTTTAACTGTTTCTCTAAAAGTTTCTCTAAAATGTTGGAAATATATTCGTTAATGTTGGAATTATCTTTCATTAATGCTGAAATTATCTCTTTCATTAATTTTGTAATTACCTCATCGATACTGAAATTATTTCTTTCATTTTTTTTATTTCAATCTGCTATTCTGCGCCGATATTTACCGTGTCACGTGATCTTCCGAGGAATGATGTTGCGGACAACGTTGCCAAGCCGAAGACCGCTGACGTCCTACTCCCTCCGGTAATATAAGCTCGATGGGTACGACTGTTTTCCTACAGAGCGCAATACCCCCTCACGCCAGCGCTTTACGTTGGACGTGATTGGCCGACTGATTCTCACTCGCTGCTGCCTCTGGAGGAGTAAAATGCGTCGTGCGCCGCTCATTTCGCTGATCTCTGCCATTTTGATGTGTTTTCTTTTCTATATCTCTCTGAGATGGGAAGCGGGATGTGTCCGGTCCTTCAATGTGTTTTCTTTTCCTTCCTTTCCGTTCCCTTTTATTGTGCAAACAATACGTGGATGTGCAGAAGACACAGAAGACATGATGCGCAACGCTAGGAAAACACAAACGCGTAGCATTGACAAAGTTACACATTTACACGGTCACGGACAAACCTGCTTCTAGGAAAACCCGGCTTAAATTTGATTAGAGAAGCAGACGACAGATGAATTTAGGATATTCCATCAATTTTTCTTGTTGGTGCTGCCATCTACTTTTGAAATTAGTGACGACTAATGTGGTGATGACTAAATCCAGGCCAAGAATCAGAAACTTTCATTCATCATTACTCCTTACGAGCAAATCTCATAAACTGAACTGGATAGCAAGTTCAGCTTTTCCTTCGGAGCACAAGAAGACGTACAAAATAAAGACCTTGGAATGAAGCAGACGACAGGTGAAATGAGAATTTCAACTGTTTCATTTGAAATTAAAACTAATATGTACGCTGCCATCTATTCACATTTAAAATATTTAGAACCTCGTTGACAAGTTCGCTAACTCATCGCTAGATGGCTGTACTGGATTGATATCAAATCAAACTTATATTTGGAGCCATGTTTAAATTTTCCCTCAACAGATAGCAGCATCGGCATTTTGATTCGTTGAAATATCGCTTAAACATGCTTTTATTTTAATTGAAAATATTGCGTATGAGTAAATTAATCTCGAAACAGTGTCGGAATAAAAAAATCATGTGCCCCCCCCCCCGTCACCCTTTTATATATTTTTAGAATTCAGGCTCCCTAATGGGGCCCGGACCTTAGAGGGGGAATAGGACCTTAGAGGAAATTTATATTTCTCCTCGATGGCCCGGACCTATCAAAAGTCCCCAAGATTATTGAATTAACGCAAGATTTTTTAAAAAATTTGTTTTAGGTAGGGGGCCCTCAAGAAATGTTTGGAGGGCACCCTATTCCAATTCACTGGTTAATGTTTTCGAAGGATTGTTTGCATATTTTTGCATACATAGCATGATCGAGTGAGCGAGAGCGAGGGAGTTGGTGAATAAACAAGTGAGTGAGCAGATGAGCAATTGAGCAAGTCACTCACTCACTCACTCACTCACCCATATAGGCACTCACATGCTAAATTACTCGGTTACTCACTCACTGGCGACAAACTACACTATTTGTCATTGTCAGTGATTTGTTTGTCTGTGAATTATTTTGTGATGGGGGTGAACTGCGTAAAGGAGAAATTGCGCACCCCGGGAATAATGTGAAAGAGTGTTGATTAGTCATTTTTTGCTTAAATTTTGGGGCAACAGTCATTTGGCCCTGGGCAAATGACCCACTTGCCAGTTCTGAAATCGGACCCGGCTATCAACAATTTTAAACATGGGACGTGAATTGCCATCTGCTGACTGGCAGGTTATTTACAAACGTAAACCGAGCTATTGATACGTGACGTGCTGTCATCCAATAATGATAAGCAGAACATGATAACCGAGTTTTTCAATAACGTCAATAGATGACAGCATATATAAATTAACGTGCAATTTTAAAACGAATAATGTCGTGTCAGCGTATATACATTATGATTCATCAAGTTTTGATTTTCCTACTAAAACGAACACTTCATTAGGAGGGAGGAACGATGGGTGATATCGAAACGTGTAAAATTCGTAATGAATCAGGTCAAAAATACAAAGGTTTGTTCAAGTCTAAACTTTATAAAAGGCTGTTTTCTGAACCACATTATGTGCGATTATAACTCCCTTTAGACCTGCTGGAAAGGCTTGCTAAGCTCCTTGAGATCACAAAGTGTTTGTATTTATGTGTGTATGTTTGCATTTGTATTATGTTTTCGTGATTTGTTTATTAAAAAAAAGTAAATTCAGGAATTTTCATTTCGCAGTCAAGCTTTGTTACAACCTCCTCCCGGGGACCGCATAAGACTTCATAAACGGGGTGACTTAATAACGAGTAAACCCAAAGCCGTTCTTTACGATTCCACTGTAATTTGTTTGAGTACTGATTGCCAAAATGCCGCCCTGATCCATAGCAGGCTTAGCCGCTGTAGCCTCCGTTAATATGCCCCTGTTTCTAAATTACTCTTTTGGCCACTCTCAAGCTTTCACACTTTCTTCGTCCTGGCTGCTCACCGACATGGTTCCACGCTCTCTAGGTTACTCCCATACTTGAAACTTACACATTCTCTCTCTGGGTCACTCTCATGTTTGCAGACTTTCTGGGTTGGTCTCATCGTCAATCATTGACCTGGCCCCTCACGCTCAAGGTCCTTTACTTACCTGGAATCTCCACACAACTCACTCGTTGACCTGACCCATCACCTCTCATGTTCATTCTCTTCATGGCTCACTGACGTAATCCCGTCACTCTATAGGTCACTCACTGAACTGACGTGGCAGTTGGTATATGATACGCACGTGGTTGCGCGTTCATGTTATTTTAGTTAGTGTGAATGTTTTATTTTCGTGTTGATGTGTTTACCTCAACAAATGTCGTCCCTGTTTATCAAGTGATGACTCGTCAGATTCATGTCGCGCTGCAGTACGTATCGTGTTGTGAGTCTGCCTGCTCTCTGGGCTTTGATTATCTTGAATTTGAGTCTCCAAGTGGGAAAACCGCAAGAAATCAACTTAATCCGCCAACGGGGTTCGAGTTCAGCACGATACCCACACGACCTTAGGTCAATCGAAACTTGCGTGCCTCTTGCAATGCATAGAGGGATTGTTTATACAAAAAATACGTAGGTGTTTGTTTAACACTAGAAATGCGTAGGATGAGCGCATTTCTCCATAAAACATATAGAAACTTGCCCGGAAATACACAGGATGATTGCGGATTTCTAAAGATCAGGAGTATGCTTTCCTCCCCCCCCCCAGAAATGCGCAGGAATTTTTTTTTATCATTATAGTGACTTCTTCCCTTTCTTTTTTTTATTATTAAATCTCTTTCCAAAAAGCTTAAAAAGCGCGAATACCATTAGAAAAAAGCGTAGTAAGCTTTCATACTTCTAGAATTGTGTAAGAAGTTTGTTTGCGCACGTCAGTTTTCATAACTTCCTTCCAACATTAGGAACAATACCGTTTTCACGCATGGGCCCCATCTTGGCACGGCTTGGGGGCCTCAAGAGAAGAGGGGGGGGGGGTTCACAAAAATGAGATTCGATAGAAATTTTCGAGTGCAAGCACGTAGATTTGTAGGCAAGCATTCTCAGCTAGGTAGGGCCTCAGAAAACTCTCTTGCCCTGGGGGGGGGGGGGGGAAAGCATGATGCTCTTAAGATGGCCCTGATTAGGAAATTGAACTTACTCGTGACCCCACTTACGAAGCCATTTTTATCCGTTTCCCTTGAGGGCGACGTCATATCTAAGTTTCAATACAGGATAATCGAAAGAGTTCATTCACACACAATGAAACTTCACCGTATAAACCGTCGTTATAATAACAAAAACGTCAGCCTCTTTGTGTGTAATGTGCAATTCAAAGAAAAATATGGCTTTCACGGCGTTGTGTGTATGTGATATGAACCACGCACCAAGAAGATTTATTTTCGGGATTCTCCAGCATATTTCGGATGCTTCTGGTAATAATATTCAGCAAGTTTCGAGACACTCTCACATACAACACACGCTCTTATTTTCATTCAACATTCCAGACAGATGTTCGTACACGATGAGGACATAATGTCTTCTTCTTTACTCGTACAATATAAATATTTCACGATGAGTTCAAGAGAAGGATATTCTCTTACTTTATACGAACTGCAAGAACATAAAAATGGAAGAGTGAGACCGAAAATGATCCAAAATGGAATTCTCTTTCCCCCCATTGATGTCAAGAGATTGCTACAGGGGAAACTTCGGTTAACGGGTTCAATTCGTTCCGCGAACGCGATCGTTATCCGAATCGTTCGTATATAGAATCAAACTTCCCTACAGGAAGACACACTGTATAATTGGGAATCAAGGACATGTTTGTGTATGTGCGAGCTATTTTTTAAAGTGAAGAATAAGTATCCTCACACAGCCCCTATCATAAGCCCCGTTCACATGTGTAAGATTGAGGGTCGCTTTGGTGATAATTACCGGCATGGCAACTTTGAAAAAAAGGTGGGAGAAAAGTTCATCAAGAAAGCCCATCTTTTTTGGGGTAGATTGGTGGCCGACACCGACTTCCTTTCCCACAATCCTTTGCGCCGCGAAAACTAATGTAAGCTCCTTCGTCAGCCATTAGTTATGCCATTACCGGCATCAACTAAATGGCATGTGAATGGTTTGTAGCGAAAATCCTCGTTACTGGGAACTTTCCGGGATGTTTTATTGCACATGTGAACGGGACTATAAAGGCGACACACTCAGCGACCCTGTCGTAACCAATGTTTTTGTATATACACTTTCATAGTATGATAATAATTTTGCAACCTTGAATATTTCTATGAGCTCACAATGGCATTTGTTCCCAATATGCATTGTACATAGTAATTTTTATGTGCATCACCAATTATATAAAAAGGGAAATTTATGTATTTATATTATGTCAATAGCGTATATTATATAAGAGTATATTATGTAAATGTATATAATTCAAATGTGAATGCACAGCACTGTCAACGGAGGCTCTGTTTGATTATTCCCGTCGCAGTGAAGGTGGCTCTGTGTGTTTTCTGTGGTGTGTATATTGCATATTTTGTAAAAGGAAAGGGAAACAAAACTGCCCAGCACTGTGGACGGAGACTTTGTTTCTTCGGTTCCCGTCACAGTGGAGGCGCTGTATATATATTTTGTATACATTGCGTATTAGAAAATTCTCAAATCTCTCTCACTTCAATATGCCAATTTCTTTTTCCTCTACTTAAAGCCCGTTTACAGCGGTAAGTGATTAAGTTGGTAACTAAATTTTAAGTTACCGATTGTTCAGAAAAGTGTCCACACGATAGTGGCAAGTAGATGCTCATTGGATAATTTTTACGGAGGCGAGCGCAGTTGGCGCATGCGCGCTACATTCGACTCGAATCAACGGAGGGAGAGAGACGCAACTCGCGGGAGAATAATAGTAATGATTTTTCATATATCTGGCATTCAAAGAGAGGTTTTTTTTAAAGCTCATAGCTTCCGCAACAATAAATGAAGATGATCTGGTAGAACTAACGAATACTGTGATCAGAGCCACATTATATGATATTTTTTTTAAAGAAGAATACATTTATTCATTTTCACTTACACAAGAGGGGGAAAAAGGAATACACAACGTATTATAGACTGACCTAAATATCGATTATATGATATTTTAATCGAAGTTATAGAGGAGATAAATTATGTAATCCGAAAAGATCATGAGAGAAGATTCTTGGCGTTTGTAGGAAATTCCAAGATTTAAAATTAAATAATAAAAATTCCTTAAAAATAAAAATTATTTGAAATTTTATTATTTTTTAAAATTTAATGCAGATGTTATCTCTGTTAAATATTTGTTTATGTATTTTTACAATAGACGACAGCAAATTCGTTATGGATGAGAAAAATATCCCCCCCCCAGTCAAGTTTTTAATTTTTTAATATATAATAAATATTCCACACAGGCACCCGATATATTTTTGAATCTTCAATTTTTTTTTCAACTCCTGGCAGCACGTCGGTCGAATATTCCACAGTTTCTACTATTTACAACATCGATTAACTTTTAGCTTGTTTGTTAAGGTAGTTTTCATTTCTACCAAACAAACAAGTAAGTTCTACAAACTTCCATGGCGAAGATATTCTTCAACAAACTTTAAGGTTATGTCCTCTAGCCACTTCACCAACCTGTATTTAAGTGGAATTCTAGAGAAACGGTAAGAGAAGACGGAGCATAAACAGGTTCACGCTTGAGATCAAAATAAACCCCTCCGTGTGAGAGAGCAAAAAGAATCCTCCAGAGCGGCAGGTCACGCCCACTGGCGCATGCGCATAGGTCTACTTAACCGGAAATAATAGAACCGTTTTTATTTCACTTAACCACTAAATCACTTGGACACTTGACACTTACCAACTAAAGCCGAGTAAACGGCCCTTATCATCTGCATACATTGTAACGTACTTGACAACTTACAATTTAGTTACCAATTTAATCACTTACAGCGTGTAAACGGGCCTTTACTTGCCCACGAGTTTTTTCCACACTTCTTTCGAAATGCGAGGTAGCGGTATCCAGTCCTTATGTGCCGCTGGGCTAACGTGCAATTTTTCTCCCTAGTCATTAGGCTCAGCTATCCATTTTAGTCAAATGGCTTGTACGTCGCATCGAGTTGATGGCTGTCTTCATGGGGAGAATGACGCGAGTGATTCGATACTTGCGAGCACGGGGCAAGGGGAGCCACCACTACGAATCTTTGTTAGCTTTTCCGACACAACTCTGCCTCTTTTGAGGTAAGGGAAGTAAGGTGCTTTGCATCAGTCCGGGGTTGTGAGCGAACCAGCTTATATTCCATGGGGGACAGAGCGAGGGCCACGGTTGGTCTGAAGGGTTGTGAGCGGTTGTATCTATCTATCCCTATAGGAAGTAATGATAACTCGGATATAATTCATTTCGTAGTTAATCATTTACATAAAAATGACCAATAAAAGCGTCATTCAATCAATAATTGAACTATATAAAATATGTAATATACAGGGTGTTCTGTAAGTGCTAATGCGGCTTTTATCTCATCAACCGTCCGTCGTAGAGGCCTAGTATCAATTAAGAAAATGCACAAAATTTGTTCAACTTATTACCCTATGCTAGTTTTGAGAGTGAAAACACAGTGTGCAACAAAATAAAAAAAATATAAAGTTATGAAAGTTTGCATATATAATAACGTTTCATATACAATAATTTATAAAAATATAAATTATTATATATGAAAGTTTGCCCTGTCTTTTCTGAGGCCAATAGAAAAAATCCCAAGTTTCTCAGTGTAGTATTCACTGAGATATTCAAATTCAAAAATTGGAGAAAAGTTGGGAAAGGACAGCATAAATGAGGGAAAGGAGCAACGTGTTGCCCGTTAGTTTTTGCTGTTATTTCATAACTTTTCTTCAGTTTTAAATTCGAATATCTCAGCGAATATTTTACTTAGAAACATGGAATTTTTCTGTGGTCTTCAGGAGAGATAGGGCACCAACTTTTTAATTGGAACTTAAAGGAAAAAGAGACCACATAAATATTTAGATTCTTCTATTTGGTGCAACAAAAACGAGAACAATTCAGGTCTATTGCCATGGAGAATTTACTACCGAGTGAATGTGTCGGAAGTTTAAGTGTGTGTAGCCTACCTAACAGTCTGAGTGCGTATCTAGTACTATGCCTGATTTCTTCTGTGCAGCCATCAGTTTCGTATCGTACGTAGTCACGGTCACACGCACGTGCGCTGATTTTTCGAGTGAGGCATGATGATCGGAGACCGTGGGCGAAGATATTACCCACAACTCCACAGTACGAGTGTGAACGGAAGCGAAAAAAACCATTAGCTCAGTTGTGATAACCTTAAAATAAATAAATATAGCATAGTTTTTGCTCGTGATGTGAATCATCGCTCGTTAACCGAAGATCCACTGCATTATGAATGTTTTCTACCTCAAATTTAGATGGAACTTCAAATACAAAGGGGTGGTTGGAAAAAATCTATCTAAAAACTTTGGGAGGGGCATGGTGAAGTCAGGAATGAGCCATATATTTCATTGGAATGAATGACTAGGAACGTTAGTTACAGTTAAAACAGTATTTGGTTTTGAATGTTTGTAAGACCCCAAATGTTGCTGGTGAAAATATTCTTAGTTCCTTGTGGAAGATGAAAATTCTTACCTGTAGATGAATATCTATTATTGATGATGCACTTGAAAAGAACGCCCCTTTTAGTTCCTTACTCAGTACCTCCGGGGTGGCTTGAGAGAAATCTCTACCCGTGTGGGCCTATTTTGGGCACCTCCGACCACGTTGTTTTGATCGTTAAAGCTTTTTTTTTTTCCTTTCAACTCGTATTTAGCACTCTTACTAGAGTGGCGCCTCGTGCGGGAACTCGAGTCATACGGTCCAAGAGCCGCCTGTGCAACAAGTGTTCACTAGAACACTAATCCTGCACAAACCATTTTCATTTCTAACTGAACTCTAGGCTAAAATAATGAACTTATCAACCTCAAAAGTATGAATTTTGGCTAAAGACCGATAATAATGTATTAGCGATACGCAACTTCACAGTGATGCTAAGCACCGACAGTAGTTGAAAATAGGGCTATAATCAATTTGCAATCGTCGATGTAATATGTTAATACATGACTATCCCACTAATATCTGTCCAGAAAGTTCCTAAACTACTGACTTTGCAAATGATGACAGTTCGCAGAGACAGTCGATGTGCACCAAACTTTGGTCTCTTCGGACAAAATTGCAAATATGGGTGCTCTTCCGAGGATAATAAGGTGTGTACGGTGCTCAAGGATTGGAGGAGGAGGCGGTTGGAGACTGGAGGAAATCCTCGGATAACGAGCTGCAAAAGAAAGTGTTTCCACATCTCCCGATGACTAACAACGAGGCGTGTTTTTCCGCCGTTTGTTTCACTGCTTTGACAAACACGCAAACTGCATAAGTCATAGCGGAATCCCAAAAGTTATCGCTTGAAGTAATAGTTTTAAAAGGGGGGGGGGCGAAAATTTTCTAAATTGTTATATATATCCACCCACACACTCTTTCTCAGACAGATAGGCCTGAGCAACAACTCACATGCACCGAGAGTCTCTCTCTAGCAACCACCTCCAATATTTCACGCAGCTTTGTTCACACATGCCAAAAGGAGACCGCTTCCCTAATTAGATGCCACCAAAATGTCTGCCTCCATAACAAAATGGATGTGCCACACCATTATCCAACACATACTCAACTGGAGCGTGAAACACAAGCGCCCTTTTCCTTTCGCGAGGAGGAACAACAACTCTTGTGATAGGCGCGAAAGGCACTTTTACACATACGCCACTGCCACGTTCACCAAAAACTCTCTCTCTCTCGCTCTTTCTCTGGTGTACAAAACTTCGACCACATAGCGAAGAGAGCCCTCTCTCTCTCTCTTGCACGTTGATGGATTGTTCCAGCACCTTCGGACCACAGGTGAAGCCAAACGGAAAAGACTTTGCTAAAATTAAGTAGGTGTAAAATCAAGATTGCGAGCGTTGGGCGCGAAGACTAATGCTCGTCGTGGCTGTTTCTGACTGTATCAGAACCTTCCGCCACTGATAATGATGTCATTACCTTGGCTCTCACCACTGCGTCCTTATCTTATATAAGTAATAATAAAAATAATATTAAAAAAAAAGAGAAATGACTTGGACCTCCAATAGGAAAATAGCAATGAAAAAAAAAATTCAGGGACCTTTTATCTTGTGGAAAACTTCAAAAATATTCAAACGATAATACCTTTTACCTTACTTAAAACGAGACATTTATTTCCTTCGTAAGATATTATGAAGGAAGAAAAATCCTTATTTAAGGATGAAAAATCGTTCTAATTTCGATCATTAATTTGATTTTGTGCATCGGCAGACACGAGGTAATTTTTGATGCTGTAACTGGTATCAGAAATGATGAGCGGGTTTTCTTCGTTGAACTTGCCATAATGTCGGTAAGGAGATCATATTAACTTGTTGGTTCATATTTTTCGGTTATATATTGGTCTTGATAATTGCCAACTATTGAACTGACGTAGAAGTAGTCTCTGTCAACTATGAAGACGTTTAAATTGTACTATTCCCTAGTATTCAGTCCAAGGACCAAAACTGATCCAAACTTTGCGAATGGTTTCAGTGTAATAATGCGTCCCGTATTTTCCTCAACTGAACCATTATTTTCCCCATGTTATTTTTTGGGCTCTCACTCCAAGGTGGTTTACGGAAATTTCGTCTCCAACATTGCGCTCCCGACGTTTCGTCCCCTGCAAATTTCACCCCTGACATTTTACTTGCCTTGACCATGTAATTGACAAAGTAAGTGGAGACGTGGCCAAGTAAGTGAATGTATGAGTGACCAAGTGAGTGACCGTTTGAGTGAGTGACAGTATGTTACCGTATGAGAGACGAGGTGAGTGTGGTCACTCATACCGTCGCTCACTCACTCATACAGTCAATCGCACATTCACGTGGTCACTCATGTTGTCATTTACTCACCCCCCCATACAGTCACTCACATTCACTTACTCATAAGGTCACATACTTCGTCACTAATACGGTCACTCGCTCTCTCATACAGTCAATCAGGACATCCAATCAGTAAACAATGAATTATAATTATCGAAAAAAGATTCTGTTCCAGGCATTACTCTGTCTTTTTCTTCGTCTTGAGAGGAAAACCAACATTATTTGATGAATGATCTGATATTTGTCAGCTTCTTGAATTCAGGTGTATAATTCCAATTACTGAACATTTATTGCATAAAAATACATTTAATTTAAAAAATTATCAATATCATTTAGCTGCGACTCCACTGCCGTAATTGTTGGGATGAACCAAGGCTCGAGCCCTGGTCCAATCCGTCATAAATTTTTGGAGATTGATCGGAAAGGTTCGTTCTGGAAGAGTAATTCATAATTATAAGAGATATTATATCACTAATCACTATGGATAAACATATTCGTCAACAGATTCGCCGAAGAATTGTATCGATACGAAATTCAACTACCAAATTTTCAGAGTATCAAAGGATCGATAATAACACGAGATTTTCAAGTAGTGCCATCTATGTGTTCTGCAACAATATGCATCCGGGAATTTAGTCAGTCGTAGTGAGAAATGACTATCTATTGCAGATATTTTTGGATTTTTTTTTACGTTCGTGATACTGTTGGAAATGTGATTAGAATTTGAAATACCGTTCTGGATATTTTCTTAAACTCTTGTACTCGAAGTACTTTGGTGGTCTCCCTAGACTATCGCAACGAAGGCAGTTTTGGGTATCTTGGAATTATTAATTACCACTTGGAAATATAATTATCTTCGAAATATACGTTTCTAATGTTGTCGTTGCAGCACCGAAACTCACAGTTTGAGAATCACTTCCGCATTCTATAAGGCATTATGCACGAAGCATTGAGTAAACGAACACTAGTATACAGGGTGTCTTGTAAGTGCTAACGCGGCCTTTATCTCATTAACCGTCTGGGGTAGAGGTATGATTCCAATTTAAGAAATGCTCAAAAGGAATTCGAAAATTACCCTGTACCAAATTTGAGAATGGAAATACAATGTGTCACAAAATAAAAAATCCAAACTTTTATACTGTCCCCCCGTGCTCTAACTTCCAATTATAAAGTTTTTGCCCCGTATCTTCCGAGGCCCACAGAAAAAGATTCCATGTCTCTAAGTGCGATATTCGCTAAAATATTTGAATTCAGAAATCGAAGAAAGTTATGAAAGAACAGCAAAAACTAACGGACAATGCCCTTAGTAGTAGCGCATGAGCCGTGGGTTGTACGTGCTCGATCTTAGCAGTGGCCAACTATAAAAAAAAGTGTCCTCTCGAATGCGAGCCTGTGGTGATGAATTGGTGACACAATAAAGAATTGATTGATCCTTGAATCGGTGACATTGATCTAAATGTCACCGATACTACGTGGTGAGATTTATACTAGGCTATCGTAACATTCATGCTGAGGTGTTGATATTTGAATGGTAATTCAGGATATGATTGTTTCTTGAGCTTAAAAATGCATTTCATCCTCTGAATTGGCGTTGTGGTTGGTACCAAGAACGCAAATTCAGAAGAGAGACAAACAACAGCATAAATTTGGTTGCGACTGGGGATACAATGCTACCTCTCATTACAACGACACCTTCTCTACAACTATATCTTTTGTTAGTCCGCAGAGTATAGTTATATCGAGGTTTCACTGTATCTCCTTCAAAAGTCATAAGTCGGGAGGAGTAGTTCTATGATTCCATAGTTATAGTACAATCTGAAAAAAAAAACAAACTCAGCTTTCTTTAAATGTTTAAGGAATTAGAGTGGTTTCGTCCCGTCTCGAAAGAAAAGTAAAGCACGTCAGTAAAGTGGAGTTGTTGTCATTGACGAACCATATCATTATTGCATGTCAACACCTACACTGCACCATGGGCAATTTACCTGTTGTGGCCTTCGTGTATGTATTTGTATTTACACTGCGGAATGTTGACGAAACTCTCTGAACTTTAATATCCCCTTGGGCTTACGTTTCAGCAAGATGAATTTTGGTCACACGGAGCGCATCTCTTCTCCTAGTCACCTTACCTCCTCCTAACCGGCCCAAGGCCACTCTGTCTCAACGAAGAGATATATGCAGGTGGTCGAAAAAGACCTAGGCCATGCTGGAAATAGTTACCTTACCTGCAAAAGAAGATTTATTTCCTCAAATACACATTTGAATAACTTCTAGGGATAACGGTTGCGGGGGGAGCAGGATTGAATGAATGTCGTCAATGTATTTGATAAAATACACTTTAATATCGGTTTAGAAAAATTTCATTATTCACGAATAATAATTTGAATCACGTCCCAATATATTCCAGATATTAAAGTCGACAAAGATCTCACGAATATTTCAATCAGAAAACCTACAGCCTCTCAAGATTTCATGACTTTACAAACTGAAAGAGAAAAATTTTTACCGAGAGGAGAATACACTCGTCTTAGAATCCACAGAATAAATACAGAATGCCAAACGGATCCTTTATTCACCATTAATCAATGCGGAACATTTCGAGTTACAATATTAGAAAAGCGGCGTGGGTTCCTAATAAATTACATTGGTTGCCAGAAAATGATACTCATAAGAGAAAAGCGGATCAATTTTCTTTACCTTGAGAAACAGGCTTTAAATCTCTTCTCCAGTCAAAAAAAATCTGGATTTCCGCCGTTATAAAGGTTAAGAAAATGGGTTTTTATTTTCCAGTTAGAATCCGTAAATTTCTTCTTGTTCTCGCGTTGGCAATGTGATTTCACAAGATTGATTTAATAGTCACGTCTTTCTTCAAAGGGAAGAGGGGGGAAAACACAAAGTAAGTTTTCTTTTGGTGGATCGAATGATGAATGAATCCAAAACGGCTTCGACCAGTAAAAACAAGAAAGTAGAAAACAATGAATGTTGGTTCAGGTTTTTCAGATATTTTTCTCTGAGCTCTTGAAAACTTCCAACTGCTGACAGAAATGAAACAAATGGAGCAACAACATCTGCCGAATAAGTGAAATAAAATGCCCGAATCAAAAAGTTAAGAAGAAAAAAAATTCTTCTTATATTTTTTTTCCCTTCAGCCACGTAAACATGTGTGTGTGTGTTTTTTTTAATAAAAGGAAAAACTTGAAACCTACAAATTTTTCTTCCTTTATGTTACACTATCCGGTACCAAGAATGTTCGAAAATTTGAGAGTTGTGAAATCACTTCCAATTTGTTCCGCGAAAATTTACGCAACGGGTAAAATAAATGGAAGATTTCTATAGACTAAGACATACTTTCCCCAAACATTTTGTTCCATCGCCCTTTTGTCTCATCGCCTTCAACTGAAGCGAACCCATAAGATCCTATGTTGTACCCGTAGCTTCTATCGCCCCCCCCCCCCTGAACCATTCCATCGCCCACTTCGGGAAACACTGGACTAAGACAACGCATTTTTTTTTTACATTTATTGCTTCTATTAGCATCGACTTGTTTCAAACTTATTTTATGCTAAGGAACTTTGACCTTTGAAGACCAGACACACCCAGCTTCTTATCTCAGAGAGAGATATCGAAGCGTTCCCGAAGGATGGGTGTATTCGGAAAATTTTATCGAAAACAAAGAAACATAGTAGCCTCAGACGAAGGGAATAAAAGGAAATTGATATAATCATCTTGGACAATCGTCAACCTGGAATATTATAACAGATAAATAAAATATAAACAATCTATGCCAATGGGAAATCAAAATTATAAACATAATTATAAGATGACGGCGTATAGTCGTCCATCCCATAAAGAATCTAGCAATCGTGAACTAATCGAATGATTGTCGATAATCTTGATATATAAAATGTCAAATCACGGTTAATGAGCTGCTCACAGTCATCCATGATGTTAAATTGTCCAGCGTCCCCGCATCTGTTCGATTGTTGAAGACTTATGTTAACACACTGAACATCATTCATTAATCATTATCATCACAGAATATTGAATTCATCAATATCATCACGGAACAGTTCATCCTAGTACAGGGTGTCCCATAAATTCGTAAATAGTTAAAAAATTGAAAAAATTGATGTGATGTATTTGAATGTGATTTGCGAAAAAACAAATTTTTTGTCCATAGAGGGCACTGTACGAAAGCAGGTCACTGGAAATATGCAAATCAGCTTCCTATAAAATACAGGGTGTGCGATTAACAGCTCATTTCTGAATTCTCCTGTTACTGACACTTCATTGTGATATTAACATTGGTGGATAAAGCAGCATTGTTGAAAGTGTTTTACTTCGGCCCCGAATCGCCGCTGGTGCTTTACGAACGTTTACGGACACAGAAGAGATTGAAGAAAAGTTCAGGTCTTTAATTCTGTGATTTGCTTTTAGGGGCCGTTCAAGTATTACGTAAGCAAATTTTTAGCCATTTTTGACACACCCCCCCCCTTGTCAGCAAAATTTCATCACTGCTCCCACTTCCTAACGCATATTATTGGGATGAGAAACGTACGCGGGAGGGGGCATAGGAAGCTCGTGCGATTCCCTCCAGAGAAAAAAAAAATTAATGCAAAACATATTTAGAAAAAAAATTAAAATTTCTAAAATGTTATTATAATCGATTTCTGTTACTTTTTCAATGCTATTCGGAAGATAAGAACTCAAAATTTCTCTTTAAAAAATTCATTGCGACCCACACTTTAAGTCATATGTGGTAAACCCTTGACCCGCGGACCAAATGTGGCTTGTCCACCCCCCTCCCAATTTAATTTTTTAAAAAGGGGTCATTCAAGTATTACGTCAGCATCGAGGGGGGGGGGTTTCCAAATTTGCTGAGTTTTGATAACCGGGGGGGAGGGGGGTTTCAAGGTTGCTTACGTCATCAATCATCCTTTTTGAAGATATGAAATATTCTAAGCTGCTGACGAAAATTTGCTGACAAGGGGGGGGGGTCAAAAATGGCTAAAAATCTGCTTACGTAATACTTGAATGGCCCCAAATGAACTAAGCGGCAGATTTACAAATCGCTTAAATGATCCGTGGCACAATTCCAGAGCATTTAAGTGGCCCGTAGCACATTTTCAGATCATTGAAGCAATCGTCAAAGATCACTTTCACATTCAAAGATCCCCTAAGTAACCCGCGACACAGATATATAGAACACTTAAACGATCCGTGGCACATTTAGAGATCCCTTGAGTGACATGTGGCACAGTTTTAGAGCAGTTAAGCGGCCCCCAGTGGAGGTTCTACATCACTCAAGTTACGCGCGGAACATTTTCCAGATTACTTAAGTGATCCGTGGCATAATTAAGGATCACTTGAGTGATGCGTGGCACAGTTCCAGAGCACTTAAGCGGCCCGGAAACAGAGCACTTGAAGGATCCGTGAAACATTTAGAGATCATTAAAGTGGCTCTGTAAGGGACTTATTAATAGGTAGAATGTTATTTCAGATGCCCAATAACTATCGAAAAAAAAGTTATTTTCCGTTTTTGCGCACCGAATAAGATGCCATTAAGGGTATATCATATCTTCATAAAGGTCGGCTGATGACGTAAGCATCATCCAAACCCCCCTCCCCCCTTGTCATTCAGCAAATCGGAAACCCCCTTCCTCCTTATCGATGCTGAAGTAATACTTGAATGACCCCTTACGCAGCGCCCTCCCCATCTACAAAAAATTCAACCAATTTTTTTTTTCTGTATCAAAAAAAAAAAAGAAATCCTATTCGTGAGAATAACTTTATCCGTGACCCACACTCAAATACAGTGTCACGAAAATTCTCTAAATAGTTCTTTCAGAGACTCTGCCAGTGGACCACACGTCTGGTCCGCAGACCTTACATTGAGAAACACCGACGTAACGTGATAGCAGTCCGGAGTCCCCAAGCTATACCAGTTATCGATGTGTGACACAACAGTTTTCGTGTCTCAAGTGTGCGACGCCATTGCGACATCCGTTGACGTCATCGTACCGAAATAAAACTCTTATAACTTGAAACTTTGAATCTTCATCTTTCCAACGAGATATTTAACATTATTGTATAAAAGTTATTGCGATTTAAAGTCTGACCTGATTTCGTGAAGCTCAATTGTTATGCCACCCGTCAAAATCTTATCACTTTTTTGAAACCATTAATTACTCATGTGTGCATAACAATTGATTCACAATTCATTACCCTTAGTATTTTAGTGTTCAAATCAATAATGGCAAATAGTTCTTACAGTTCTGTACACTATAACATGAATTGCAACAGATACAAGTTGAAAGAATACAAAGGGGAAAAAGAAATTCTTTCCTATTATTTGCTTTCTTTGTTACAACTTCTAAGATTTTGATTTAAAGCACGATGCTTGTTCGTAAATGTTAGCGATATTTCATTTTGTAGAAAACTGAAGTGCTTTTAGTTGATGCCATTCTTCTTTTGTTTAGAAGTGTTTCTCACCTTTTTTTTCTCACCAGAAAAAAAAAAACAAGTGTCTTACGGAAGCATTTATGTTTCAGCGAGAAACAATCGATCAGTACAAACGCTCGCATCTAATACTATCTATTTGGAAAAAAATGAATGTCTTAATAAATAACCCCACTTCACAAATTAAGAGCAATTACCGTTTTTACTAAACTACAGTGAAACTCGGTTATAAAGGCATGGAAGATTACATGAATATTTTGTCGTTGTAACCGAGTCGTCGTTACAACCAAAATTGATGTTTTCAAAGACCTTTCAAGGAAAAAAAAAATCAGATGCCATCAAATGGTGCGCGTGAAGTTATAATTTTATTGGGGTGACCATATTTGTTTTGGAAAAATACAGGGTGAGGGAATTCGTCAATTCTTGCCAAGAATGCTGCCAATTGTCTTTCAAATCGCTAATTGTTCCTTCCAAATAATTCTTGGCGAGAAATGCAATGATACAGCAAGTCTGCAGTGACTTAACCACTTCAAGTACAATGATTTGGCACCAAATATGGATGATTTCTAGAGAGAGAAAACTGAAGTCTCTCTAACCGTCCCACCCGGGGGCCATTTCCTGAAGTTAAGAGAGGCTACTAATGCCTCTACTTCAGTGCCTCACGCTATAGTGCGTGAAATAAGGAAGGCAGGGTCATGTCTCCAGTGGTGTAGATGGTAGCATGCTTGTCCGATATGCAAGCGGACCTGGGTTCGAGTTCCGGAGGAGACGTGATGACTTTTCTTTCCGAGTTCACCTCCGCATCATATCCGGAAAATAACTGTTTCTTTGGATGATCTCTGTTTGACGAATCGGCGATAAATCTGATAACCTTGTGCCAATCTAACTGCACGTTAGAAAAAGATAAAAGGGGGAGGAGAGAAAAGCCACATAAAAAAAAAGGAAGGAAAAAGTGTAGTAGATAAAGTCGATAAGAGAGTTTTTTTTATGGAGTTCTCCTTTTTCATCCTCACCCTGCGTGTCCTCTTTCGCTCTCACATGCATAGAGCAGAAAGATACATTATATGCGTGGGAAAAAATCCTTAACAGGAGTATAAAAAGAAGGGGTGGGGGGAGTGGGAAGCAACACTTCAGTAGAGGTTCCTATAAAGCTTCGCGACGTTAAAGATAGAGGACAGATAAAACATAATTTTTTCAATTTATTCCATTGGTGTTTGAACGCAATATTACGCAAAGAGGTTAAAGTGTATTTAACGGTAATAAAAGTTGCACACACACGGCCAGGGTCGTCTCAACACCATCACAGGCTTCAAGGCTTCACAGGCGAAGTGATTTTTCTGCTCTCCCCCACCACATCTCGTGACTGGAAATACCTGCTCCTCAGTTTATACATACTCACTGTGGGAAAACTGATCAGATCTCATTTTCAATGAGACTCCCCCCTCATCCAATTAGACTAATTATATAAACCTATCTGTTACGATCTAAAGGCCTTGAGGGGTGTTATTTTCCGTAACAGGACCCTAGAATATCAAAATTGGCATTTTAATATTTATATGGTTTCTGGTTTTAGAAACCATAAATATTAAATTTGATGTAAACGGGAATTATTTTGGGTTCAAAACATACCTAAATATATTATCTTTCGATTTTTTTCTTACGTATTCATGATATAAGAACTCGATTTATTGATTCCCGATATTGAAATTTTGAAAATTTTTTTAGGCCAATATCAAATTTACTGTCCTATTTTGAAAAAAAAACACGTATAAATTTAATGCTCATTTTTATTCAATGAATAGCTTGGAATAAATTTTTGTTTGTTGGTAAATATGCGAGAAGAAGCTCACAAATATTTTTCATGGAGAAGAAAAACACATTTTCAAGGAAATGAATGAGATACAGAGGATCAAGATTCAATCTGAGAAGGATTTCAACCACTTACTCTCGGCACAATGAGGATCTTACGGCGGCAAAAGCATGAGAGTGTGTTTCCGGAGCTTCTTAATACCCGTTCGAGTGCTGTACTTGGGACACATACATAGCGAAATGAAATGTTCATTAAACACCAGGTCAAGTGCCCCGGATTCCTGTTAGGATGATAGTATTATGAAGCGTTTGGATGGAAGTTGAGGATTATAGCCGGGATCTTGAAGGTAATTTTTTTGTAGGGAATATTAATCATTTTTTGTAGAAAAAATCTCAAAAAGAAAAGGAAACTCTCAATATATCACTTTAAGAGAATTTTTCCCCCTTATGTAATTTTCACACTATCCCTATTTGGTATTGAATGGAAAGAAAATGTCGGATTTTTAAAGGTGAAAAAACATTTTTTTTTCCAATTTTGCGGTAGATAATTTGTTCATGGGACACTTCGGGAGTTCGTTGCAGTGGGACTTACGCGACATAAAAATCCATAAATCATATATCCACTCATTTATAAATTCCTCATTCGGCAGATAGATGGGAGAAGTGCATACGTCACTGTCAACGCGATATACGTATAGAATAACACCTGTTTGTGCATAAGAGATGGCTGTAAGAGACACTGCGAACGATCACGTTTCAGAAAGATATTGCTTGACCGCAGGGCTGTTTCATGACTCGCTGGAGTCGGTACCAGTTGACGTCATTGCTCAAACAGAACCGCTTTGCTACCCTGTTAATTACGATAGTTTGCAATTGCTTCGTACTGCCCATTTTACTGGATTATTTTCAAAATTTTCTTCTGTTTATTCTTATTAGTATCTGTATATTCATTGGCTAGGTTTGTTCAAACATTTTAAATAAGAAATTTTGCATCTGCTTATGAGGTAACTTCCAATACAGAGAATATTTTGCTCGGATCCATTTCAGTTTAATCCCGCACGTCAGTTGACTTTGGGTTGATTGAAAGCCAACTCGACACAGGTAATTTCAACTACCTTTCGAAACTTTCTAAATGCTTTTCAATTATCTTTTTGTTTTCATTTGAATTAGATGTAAGTTCTAGAGAGAAGCCTCGAACTTCATTATTACCAATACAACTGTAACATAAAAATATACGAAGAAAATATTAAAAAAAATTATAGTATAAAATGTTTGAAGTTATTATTATTTTAAATACAGCCGAATCCCGTTACAAAACGAATACCGTTATGACGAAAATCTCGTTTTAACGAACACTTCTTTAATCCCATTCCTTTATGACGAAATTTCGTTATAACGAAGTGATTTCTCCGGTCTCTTGGAGTTCGTTATAATGGGATCAGACTGTACTAATACCAAAAGATGTTATTACTTACCAACTATTTCGTGGATTTAATCCATTTCTTATCTGAAGATTATAAGACTACCACACTCGTATGCCTGAGCCTTAAAGCAGCATCATGAGCGAGAGATTTCTCACATAATAGGGGTCATTCAAGTATTACGTCAACATCGAGGGGGGGGGATAGGGGGTTCCGGATTTGCTGACTTTTGATGACATGGAGGAGGGGGGGGGGTTTGAAGGTTGCTTACGTCATCAACCACCCTTTTTGAAAATATGAAATATTCTAAGCTGCTGACAAATTTTGCTGACGGGGGGGGGGGAAGGGAGGGGGGGTCAAAAATGGATAAAAATCTGCTTACGTAATACTTGAATGGCCCCCATATAGTAAAATAAGCAACTGAACTGTAAAAAAAATCAGCACTTTCCGTGTGCTGACACAGTCTGCTGAAAAAAAAAAAACAAAAAAAAACACGTGTGAGCATTGACGTCACGCAGAAGTTCAGAGACCACGCCCAGTGAGCCCAGGCGGGGCAACCAAAGGGATGAAACAGCCCTTACTATAGTCCTGGCTAACACGTCCTTGAATTTTGAAATTATCCCTCGTATTTAAAAATAGAAAATAGAAACTTATCAAAGTGGGGGGAAAAATCGATTACTCAAACGCAACAATTAATATCTTTACATGAGCATTAATGCAGTTCAAAGCAAATTTTCACCAGTAATTACCGCATAGTATTATGCAGTAAAACCTCTCGATAACGGACACCCATGGAACCAAAACTTTTGTCCGCTAAGGGGGAGTGTCCGTTATTGGGAGGTATGATATACAGTAGAACCTCGTTTATACGACATTTGGCTTCGATCGCAATTGGTTGCTATGTTACTGTGTGTAAAAGCGATATACCGGTTGTTATGCATAAGGGGGCCATTCAAGTATTACGTAAGCAGATTTTCAACCATTTTTGACTCCAACCCCCCCCCCCCCCCCGGGTCAGCAAAATTTCGTCATCAGCTTAGAATATTTCATATCTTCAAAAAGTTGTAGTTGATGACGTAAGCGGTAAGCAACCTTCAAACCCCACCTCTCCCCTTGTCATCAAAGATCAACAAATCCGAAACCCCCCCCTCCCCTCCTCGATGTTGACGTAGTACTTGAATGACCCCTTATCAGTTATGTCGACTTTCTTCACACGTATCAACTCAGGCAAACCAAATTAACATTACCATTCGGAATCCGCACCCTGGACCATAGTTATGTTCAGTTAATCAAGTAATTAATTGATGGATTATCATATTTGCCAATACAAACTTCGGATTATACATAATCACCGTTGATTATGATAAATTCTTGATTTATGAACGAAAATTCACAAATTAGAGTTTGAAGAAAAAAATTCGTTTGTCTAATTTTAATATCCGCTATCGAGAGTGTCCATTAACGGGGAGTGAAGCACATTAAAGCCCTATTCTACGGAACTCCGGGTTCCAAAAAGTGTCCGTTAAGGGGGAGATGTCCGCTAACGGGGAGTGTCCGTTATGAGATGCTCTACTGCAGCGGTTCTTAACCTTTTTTGACTCGCGGAGCATACAAGGAGCCCCAAGGGCTCCGCGGAGCACCGGTTGAGAACCGCTGCTCTACTGTAATACCGTCGATAGAGTTTTGTTTAATACCTTCCTATAGTACTTCGGAGGAATTTTGTGCTTTAAAAAATATTTAAACAAATTGCATTTTTTGTTTTTGTTTTCTGAGGGAAATCGTGTACAAGAAAATAGTTATATAGAGGGAAATGAAGATTATTCTCCGGAGAAATTTATTTCATTACATGGAAGATCTTTCTCCTCATTCCATTTTATTCTAAGGGAAGATTAATTTAAATCTTGCAGCCTTAGAATGTTTTTTTCCCCCTAATTATATTAACGAGTATCTTTTCTCAATTTAGGAGAGTCTCGGAGAAAAATAGTTTTCTATATAATAGATCTAGTTAATCATGGAGCGGATAACAAAAAAAATTCATTATATTATGGAGAGATTGGACACATCATGTTAGAGTTTTGTGTATCAATTATTTGGCTAATTATTTTTTGGAATTCGATTCATCATTAGTTTGCTAATTTATTTTTGTTTTGTATATTCTTCTACAACTGGTTGACTAGTATAAACTAAAATAAAAAAGGTTTATGTGGTCATGCCGAGCTCTAAACATGATTAGTTTGTTAGAGGTTATTTGTATGAGCTGTGTGTTTTCGGTTTTTATTTAAATCAACCTCGACTATAAAATCTTTTCATACCTCATGCTGGTCTGCTTGTGATTGCGGATACAGGCATGTTTCTGATGAGTTGTGCTCCAAAAGTGTTCGCCGATCACCACTCATGAAGCTGTGTATAGAGCAGTGGTTGTCAAGCTTTGGAAGGCCCGGTTGGTATCTTTTTGTGAGTTGAAAGCCCGATCGTATTCGCGACTAATGAGAAATAAATGGGGGAAAAAATAAAAAATCGAATCACACATCATGGCCGGTTTTATTGAGGTCAGGACCCGCTATCGGGCTGCTGCTCGGTGGTTGAGAAACTATGGTATAGAGCAGTGTTTTTCTGAACTGCTGGTCTACGGATCGGTAACCGATATATTCCTTAGCCGTCAGCTGGTCTTCGAATTATATTAATTTTTTTTTGCTGACCTGAAAATTATTTCTTGTCTTCCCGCAAATTACTTTTTTTTTGCTCACCTGCAATTTATTTTTTGCCAGTTTTCGAATTATTTTTAATTTTTTGCCGGTCCGCAAATAATTTCTTGTCGGTCCTGAAATAATTTTTTGTCGGTCCTGAAATAATTTTTTGTCGGTCCTCAAAATTATTATTTATTTTTTGCTGATCCGCAAATTATTGTTTGTTGAAATTTCGTATGGCAATTCATACAGAGTGTCCCAGAACTCTTACACCAACCAATATAATATGGTTTGTGTTGTACACTCCGAAAAAAAAAATTCTTTACGATGGTACCCAGGGTTAGAACACATTTATTCGGCGGATACGTGCATTACCCCTACTTCAAAAAGTCGCCAAAACATGCCAACGCTTCTCACATCATGAGGAAAGAGAGAAATTTCTTCCTTCCAACCACGGGCCATTGCGGAGGTGAAAATAAAGATCTTTTTTTTTTTCTTTCTCGAACGGTATATCGTGTGTGCAAAGGAGAAATTCCCCCCCCCCCTTTTCCCAACCAGTGTTTCTTCAGTATTTTCACTACCTTTTCCCCACTCTTTTTAACACCAATAGCTTGACAGTAAAAGCCATTTGCGACGTAAGGTTACATTGGGAAAAATTGCTTACGTTCACGCGTAGTATCACTCTCCTCTAGGTTTATGCGAAATTCATATAAAACTGGATGTTATGTAGTGATGCTGATTTTTGGGGAAGAAAAATTCACTTTCTTCTACGTGAGATCGAACCCACGTCTTCTCACATTTCGGACGAGTGTGCTACCAATACGATATATAAGCAACTGGAATATTTTTTCTCGGAGTATAAATATTGTATTCCATCTACTACTATAGCGTATTGGTAGCGTGGTCGTTTGGAATGTAAGAGGACAAGGAATGGATTTCCCGCAAAGGCAAGGTAACTTTTGTCTCGGAAAATTAGCATCTCTACATAACATCCAGTTTTCCGTAAATACATTCGTTTATCCTCAAAATTTCCAGTGACATCTATATTGAAACACTGATATTTGTCACTGACGGGACAACAACACTTCTTCTATACTTCTATCTATTCTAGGAATATTTTCTCCCGTATTTTTATTCACGTGTGTTGCCCGTCGGGGCCTATTTCACGCTACCCCAGAGAAAATGATGCATCAGTTGTCTCTACCGCAACTTCGGGAGAACATCCATCATTTACGGCTTTCCTCCTGGATAATTGAACACCCGGACAACCTCGAATAACAGTAATTTCTTATTTTCCACGTTTTCTTTCTCCCTTCATTTCCTCGAATCCCGTTTTTGTATAAATAATATTAATTTTTTTTCTAATTTTCGTTAATGTCTTGGAACAAAATCTATCTTTTCAATTCCGTTCACTACACAATGAAAAAGAATAATTTCCTGTGATTTCTCATTTACTCAGATAGGAGTATGTGTATTGTAATTTTTGTTTCTCATCATTGTAATAAATTATCTGATAATTACGAAACACTCAAATGTTAGTAAATGCTTCAAGTTTCAATGTTTTCGCATTTCCAATCTTAAGGAAATATATATGATACGCATAAGTATCCTCCATCTTCTTTTTTGGGTGGGTTCTACGGGACTTATAGTATCACTGGATTCTAAAAGTAGTAATCTTTTCATCCTGCCGTATTTTGCGTAACCTTTCAACGGTCAGAGACGAGATATCTCGGTCCAACGCAAATGGAAGAAGTTTATTCCAGCTGTTTCTGTTTTCTTAACCTCTTTTTTGACGTTAGCGTACCTTCATTGTAACCCTGTAAACGGAAATTGTTTTTCCCCATCCCGATTCACCCCAGCATTCTTTTCTCCCCTTTTACCGTCTTTCTTTGTTGAGCTGTGTAAGGCCGATGCTAGAGGGGCGCGATTATCGTCGTACGCCGAAGTTGACGGAACGCACAATCAGTCGTCAGACGAGTGCTGTTTTTGATGTATAAACCGATTCCGTAATAGAAAAAAAAACCCATCGCCTGTCATTGAAGTGCTAATACTACTTAACCGTACATGCCCCTCGTAAACTTCCTCTACAGAATTTCTAACGAATTGGTGCATGCCGGAATGTACGTGTTGTGAACCGAACATGAATTTTGTTTCCCTGTAATGTCTGTTATGTGTTGCCATCTGCCATCAATTTTTCTAACTGTGAGTGAAGTGTAATGATTGAACTATTGTACCGTTGTAGCTGTTGCATTTTGCTCCCAGTGGCGAGACTTTTTAACGGAGAGATCAGCTCGCATTTGCGCGTTGAAGTTGGTGACTCCGTGAACATCTGCACAATTTTCGCCATTCGCGATCACCTTGAAACTTTAGTTCATTCTTCATCCCCCCCCCTCAAAGTGTACGCCGAAAATTGCGTGCGCGCAGTTAAAGCTCGTATAGCATTGGCCTAAATGTTCATTCTTCCCACGCGTGACGGATTTTTTTTCAAACCTAAAAAATTACGATAGAATAATATAACTACCTGATCTTTTCCCCCTCCTATTATTAACATGCAAACAAGGGAACCAGTTTTTGAGATTTATCGCCAGTACATGAAATACAGATCGTTCGGCTTTGTTGCCAAAAGCCTGCACTTGAAGGCGTCGATTTCTTCATGTCCGTGTTTATTTTTGCTGATGTCTGAAGCCACTTCTCTAACGTTGCATGGTTCTATTTTTTACTCGATTCCCAACAGTGGTCTCTTTATAATATCCCAGGGCCGCAATGCGCAATCAAGTGCACAGTTCAAAATCTTTGGTTTAGAAAATCCTTGAGATCATCATGATCTACAGCAGCGTTCATCCTAGAGGACCTGTTTCGTGCCTATATGCGAAAAATTTAGCCCATTTCATACAGGGGCTACATAATTTTAGGTTTAATAAATAAAATAGTCTGCGTACTGTTTATGTATTTGTTCAAGTCCTCAGATGATTCCTCTCATTTATATATTTTCGCTGGTCTGTAACTTATTTCTGTTCTCCATGCACTCTTTCGGCGGTCCTCAAATCATTTCTCCCAGTTTTTTTACCGATCTCTTCAAATTATTTCTATTTCTTCTCTTTCGCCGGTTCACAAACTGTTTCCGCGCTGTCTGCGAAAATTTTCAACCATTTTTATCGATCCAACGTTGCAAAAACGGTTGAAAATATTGTTCTAGAGAACAATTACACGCAAGCCACTACTTTTTATCCAAATATCTCTAATTAAAGCTATGTGGCCTGACCGTTTGAGATTTTTCTAGCAGAAGAGTCCCGCACTAGATTATCACGGAGAACTCCAATATGGAAATGGTAGAAAATTGACACAATTACAAAAAAATAAGTTCAACAATGACACCAGGGTGAAATACAGCGCTACCCAGCGATGGTTCGGAACTGTTCTCACAATATGTTTGAAAGTTTGTAAAACGTAAAACTTCCTCAATTGTTTTATATAGTGCGAGCACTTCATAATATCGCTGCGAGCAGTGCGATGTGTCAAAACTCGCATAAAGCGGCAACACTACAGATCAATTATGTGCTGTCATGGAGCTGAAAGTCTTAAAGTGGAAGTTTTTGACACGCACCATAACGTATACGATTGCATCTTGCTACTTTAAGCAACAGACTGTGAAATTCCGTTGCCTATGCTGAACTGACACAATCATCCTTTATCTACAAATCTCATCAAGGTTGTTCAACAAGGATAAGCGCGCTCTAGAGCAGTACTTCTGAGGGTCCACGGACTCCATGGGGCGGAGGGGGGGGGGGGAGGTTCTTGAAGAGGTTTCAGCCGACCGTGAGTTTGAAGGAGAAAAAAATTAATTTGTTCCGAAGTTCATCTCGGCACTAATATTCATAAAGTTTCTTTCGTTGATGTCCGGTTGGCCAGAAAAATAACATCTCAATTGACTTTTTTTTATATAATTATACAGGGCGCCCCATCAAGACCGCGCAAACCCTGCACAGCCAAATTCCTCGCTTGGAATACATAAAAAATGATCAAAGTACTGTATCTGTACGACCCATAGTTTTCAAGAAAAATGCGGAAGAAATACAGGAGTAGTGTTGCTGAGGGTATCGTCCCGAGAGATTGGAAGCTGGCTAACGTTGTTCCGATATTTAAGAAGGGTAGTAGAGAAGTGGTGTCTAATTATCGTCCAGTGAGTTTGACGAGCTCCCTCTCGAAAATTTTGGAAATTATCATCAAAAGGCAGTTTGTGAAGTGGATAGACGAGAATAATGTATTGTCGGATAATCAGCATGGGTTCAGGAAGGGGAAGTCATGTGTAACTAACCTCCTTTGCTTCTATGATTACGTGACTAAGGCTTTGGGTAAGAGCAAAAATGTCGACGTTGTTTACCTTGATTTCCAGAAGGCATTCGATCGGGTACAACATGGCAAACTCTTGAACATGCCAAACTCTTAGGGGGCAACTTGCTGAATTGGATAGAATCGTGGTTAAGAGATAGGTCGCAACGAGTTATGGTGAACGGGGAATTCTCTGGTTGGACAGACGTCACAAGTGGAGTTCCTCAGGGAAGTGTCCTTGGCCCCACACTTTTTTCACTTTTTATCGACAAACTCGATCAGGGTATCGATGGAATTACTAGCAAATTCGCAGATGATGTGAAGCTAATGGGGGTAATCGGGAATGAAAGCGATAGGGAGTTGCTCCAGACCAACTTAGACAAGATTGCAGCATGGGCAAATGAATGGAGCATGACGTTTAGCGTAGATAAGTGCATGGTCGCTCATTTTGGTTCGAACAACCCACGGTTCTCTTACGAGTTGAATGGTGTCACTATCCCGGATGCAACTAGAGTCACCGATTTGGGAATTCTCATTGACGAGCGACTTAAGTTTTCTGAACATTGTTCAGCGGTTGTCAAAAAAGCGAATAGAATGCTTGGTCTCATTTTCAAAAAGGTCTCTTCGCGTTCTCCTAAAGTCATTCTTCCGCTTTTTCGAGGCTTAGTTCGTCCTGGACTGGAGTATGCTGTAAGGTTTTGGAGACCATACCTACAGAGGGACATAGACTTGATTGAAGGGGTGCAGAGAAGAGCTACGCGTGTCCTTATTGGCACACAGGGCTTGAGTTATGAAGAGAGACTTCATTTTTTGAATATGTTTACATTGGATGAACGCAGGTGTCGAGGAGATATGATCGAAGTGTTCAAAATTTTCAATGGGATGGATAGGATGGACCATGAACTTTTAGTACACCGCCAATCAACCGCTTTTACAAGGGGACACCAGTATCGATTGGTGAGGGACAATGCAAGGTTATGGTGTCGCAGGGAATTTTTCTCTAATAGGGTTGTTAATAAATGGAATAGCTTACCCCCGGAGGTAGTAAATTGTAACACAATTGACACGTTTAAAAAGAAATACGATAAACATGTTGGGGTAAATCGAGAAGCTATCCATTCTTAGAATAAGACAACCATAAGTATTCTTTATGGGCATTGTATAATATTTTATCATGTGTATATATTGTTTATAATTTGTGTTAATTGCATTTTTAATGGGGTTGCTGTATTTTTGAAACATATGACATCCATATTTTTATGGGCATCTTTTTATCAGCCACCTCGTTGGGCATTTTGCCTGTTGTGGCGTTGTATTTGTATTTGTATTTGTAAATGTACGACGTCATATCCGGTGCAAGGGGGGAAAAACCTTTTCAGCCATGGCACGGTGCGCGCATGCATGCCTCGATATGCGTGGTGGATATTTTGAACATCTTCCTATAAGTAAAAATATGCAAATACTGATGTTCACGTTTCAAAAAAAAGTTCATTTTTTTCCTTGCACGCACCGGATATGACGTCATACTTTTCTTTCGCATTTTTCTCGAAAACTGAGTCGTACATGTACAGTTCTTTGGGCATTTTTTATGTACTCCAAGAGAGGAATTTGGCTGTGCAGAGTTTGGGCGGTCTTGATGGGACACCCTGTATATGCTGAATATTATTATGTAAAGGGCTCCGTGGCCTTCATCTCACGGGCACAGGAGTTTCTGGCCTTCGTCTTATTGGTACAAAGGGTTCGTGGAACACTAAAGGTTAAGAAACTCTGTTCTAGAGTGAAAAGTCTTTCTGTACTACCTCCATGTTTTAACCACTCAATTGTACTGTCGAAGTTGGACCACGAGGATGCGGCTGGATACACATATAAGAATGGAAGGCAGAAAAATCGATCGGGGTACATACAGGATGAATTTGTTCGCACCGATGGTAAAGAAACTCCTCAAAGTGTGTTGGTGGTAAAACGTTGGATATATATAAAGAGAGGGAAGTGGGAAAAGAAATTCCAAGTTTTGACAACAACGTCTTTATTTTTCTTCCTGGCGTTGGATCTTCGACATCTATCTTCCACTGGTTTTGGCATTTCATTTTCGGAAGACTTCATTGCCTTTACAACCACCATTCGCGTTGACATCTTTGACAACTTCTTCTGATGCGCTTTCTAACCTCTCTCTCTCTCTCTCTCTCTCTCTTCTCTCCATGAAATCTCTGACTTTTGCCTCAATTTTATTTACCTTTTTTCTTCCCGCGTTATTAAAAAGACGTCTATCTTTTTTTTGAATCCAAAGGGAAAAAATAACGTACACATTTACTTGTTTGACAGTCAATGCATTTAAGCTCTATAACCTCTTCCTCTATAATTTCTTTCACGTAGATAAATGCAGATAGTCTGCAACCGATTCTATCAGTGGTACAATCTTTACTGACGTTTAGGTTAAATGTTTTTCGATTGTAGAGGTTGCTATATGGGGGAAAGCTTTTGATCTAATCCAGTGTTTCTTAACGTTTTTTGCCCATGAGCTCCCATTATTCCTCATCCTCTTCTCGTGGCCTCCCGTCCTAATTCAGTCCCCCCTCATACGATGTTAATACTGAACAAAAATTTTATAAATAGAGTAAATGTCTGGCCCCTGGGCCAGGCGTTGTTCTGGGGGGGAGGGAGCTATGCGGTGATCATCCCTCCCAAGAGCAGAATTAAATGGAGAAATTGGTCTGTCCCGTAAAATAAGGATCTAATAAGCCAACACGATAAATCTCACCGTCTGACATATCACCCTGGATACGCAAGGGCTACAGTTGAATGAGCTTCTTTCGTGTGAAAGTTCTATCAGGGCCCTCTCAACATTACGCGGACCTCGGGCAAAGCGATTTTTGAGAACCCATACTTACGATAAGATCACACTAAGTTCATAGTAATAGATCCTATCTTTAAGTATGAGGTTCCTGGGAGGGGGGGGGGCACGGGTAATGCTCTGTGGGTCCCATGCGCTAAACTGTCCAGGTTCTATGGCCAACTCTACTTCATTCTGAAAGTAGCCACATTTTCCAATACATATTTCACTTAAAAGCTTTATTTTTTAACATCCAAATTTCACTTTAAAGCTTTCTGTGACCTCCCCAAACACCAGTCGCATTCCCCCCCATCAGAATATTTTAGGACAGCAAGTGAGCCATTATCCCCAGGTTGGAAAACACTGATCTAATTTGTATACATCGCTGCTCTGCTTGTGATATATAATGGTTTTTTCTTCAAATAAAAACTAAGGAAATTTCACCAAAGCAATGTCGATGAAAGACATTTCGGAAATAAATCTACTCCCTGTTAGATTGAAAGATGGCAGCACCTACTAACCATCTAGCAGCCTGATCCTAACATGATGGTAAAGTTATTTCACCGTTCATCATCCACTTACCGAGATCTCACATTTATTTTTAAACTGGATCTTTAAGAGCATTATCATTAAATGGCCATGTGTTTTTCACTGTTAATACAGTATTTGATAGTCTGATTTTAAATTGACGGACGTTTCTGATTCGTTATGTACGACTAAAAATTCGCAAGCGTTGCATTAACGCCACAATTTTTCTATTGCATCCATAAAATGTTCAACCAACATGTGCCTCGTAAACATTCCTCTGGGAAGAACGGATTTTGTAATGAATTGGTTCATGCAGGAACATGTTATGAGTGTGTAGGTGTGGCTCTATTTTTGTTGTCAGAGTTATGCTTTTTTGTATCGAGTTATACATACTACTACTGCAATTCTACTTTACCGCACACCAACAACAGTCATATCGCCATACAGCAATTTACTACCGATCGAGTTAGGACGGAAATCTTTCCCTCTAGATAAAGCGATTTTACAGTTCTGTTTTCGTCTTGGACAGAGGGGATTTCCTACAAGAGCACATTGTGGCACCATCTATCGGTGAAGCTCGATTGGAGGAAATTTTAAGATACACGTTCTTCCCCGCGATTGAACCCGAGGACCTGACTGTAGTATTCATGGTGATGTGGACGAGCACCTTACTACTGCGACACTTGCTCCCCACCGTTCTGGTTATACTGATACTGCCATGTGTTTTCCATACTTTGAAGTGAAAATGACGAATGCCTCAATTTTCATGTCATGTAATTTTCGCGTTGAAGGTGTGCCTGCTCTTTGCGGAGAGACATTTTCAAATAGACGCTGTGACCCATTCGCACCTCCAAGTTGGATGCTCATGATGAGAGTCCAGCGCTATCAGTCACCACCGCACATCGGCTGTTCAACTACTCTTGTAACCTCGGTTTCACCTTATTTATAGTGATCACAGTATCGTCACGACATAATTTATGACATGTAATTAGGTAAAGAAATGACACGTAATGAACAACAAAAGTGAACAAAGTGACAACAAAAACTAACACACGAAGTTTTTTTTTGTGTGAACAATGTACTGTTAAAAACAATATTAAAGATGGGGGAAAAATAATTTAATAACGGGACGATAACATTTATTTGATCTAAAAGGACGGAATGCATAAAAACGAACCCAATTACTGTAAATATTCTAAGCTATTCTAAGCCTCGTTGTGCTGTTCAAAAGAAATGTTTTTAGGTGCATTTATCTTTCCCCTTGATAAATGTTGACAGAATTTGGAGTGAAGAAAATACAGTCGATAGCGAAAGGGGAAGCTTGTGGCTCAATTGAGTTCTAAAGTATCGGTCGGAAAGAAATGAAGAATAAGGAAGAATAAAAACTTGTTTTCTTATTGAACGATAGCAAAAGGAATGTTTAGTTGTTGTATGGGAGAAATTTGCCTATCCAAAGTTCCAACTATCAATTTCAGGTGGAAAAATTCAATTCCGGAATCAAAAGGAAACCTGTCGACTCCAATATGCAAAACAGTTTCTTATTTATTCTTTTCAGTTTGGTCAGGGGACATGCACAAATTCGAGAAAGCGCCCTTTTTGTTTCTTTGCTATTTTTACTCCTTTATCTTTCTACATCTTTTATCATATAGGGAACACACAATAAGAGAACGTATATACATAAGTAAGTAATATATAAAGTAAGAAAACAAAGACAAAAGAGTAATAAATATATACATGGGAAAAATAATTTATTATATAATTAAAATCATATAATAAATTATATTAAAGACGGGAATAATATTATATAATTTATTATATAAATAAAAATAATTTATTATTATATATATTTATTTATCCCACTTGTCCGTTTTCCTTCGTATTTTAAGTATATAATAATTCATTATCTTCTTACTTTTATCATTTTCTTTTATATCTTTGCCTTTTTCTGTCATAATCTCTTCTAATCTCTTCATGTATATTTCTTCCTTTCTCCTCCCTGTATTTTTATACTTTTCTGTGTTCTCTTTTTATTTCTAACTTTTCTGACTGTTCTTTTAGCTTCTTACTTTTCTGCTTTTCCATTTTACTTCTAAATTTTCTGCCCTTTCTTTTATTTATAACTTTTTCTTTATAAATTTTCTGTTTTTCTTTTTATTTCTAAGTTTTCTGATTTTTTTATTTCTAACTTTTCTTTATTTTATTTTTACTTTTTTTTTACTTTTTACTTCTAATTCTTCTTTTTATTTCCAACTTTTCTGCCTTTTCTTTTCCCTCTTTCTTCTTTCTGTTCTTCCTGCTTGAATTTCCACTTTTCTCCCTCCTATAAAATGTCTCTTCTGTTCTTAGTTTTTATTCCTTTCGTCTTTTTCAGTTTATTTTACTTCTTACTTTATCTTTTTTCCTACGTGATTATTTTTTTCTCCTTCTACAACTATTTTCACTCTTTCTTCCGTCTCTATAACGTATATACTCTGCCTCCTTTCTTTTCTCTCATGCATTTTGTTGTTTTTTTAAAAAATATTTTCTTCTTACTTTATTTTTCTCTTTTTTTCTTAATTTATCTTTTTCTTATGCCACGCCTCTCGTCATTTTTCCTCCCTACTTTTCTCTCCTTTCTCTTTTCGTTCTTATTTTCATACTTTACTTTTCTTCTTTATTTCTTTCCCCCTTTTCCTCACAAACTACATTTTCTTTCCTTACTTCTTAGTTACCGGTATTTTCTCTTTCCTTCTTGGATTATATTTCATTCTTACTTCACTTTCTCCCTTTCTCCTTAATTCATCTCTTGCTCTTTCATTTCTCTATTTACCATTTTATGCTTCCCCTTCTTTTTGCATCTGTTTTTCTATTTTTATATTTTTTCTATTTTCTCTTTACTTTTCCCCACTCCCTCATTTCTCTCTCTTTTACTCTTTCCTCGCTCTCCCGCACATTACGTGACTAAGCCCTATATTTCCATCAAATTCATACCATTCATTCGTCGTTGTGTAGTTCCTAATAACTTACTCAATTACTCTGAAAGTTCTTCTTTTTAGGTATCTTTCTTTGATTCAGCATTTCATTCCTTACATTCATCCTGCTTCCCATAATTTTTCACCACTCCTTCGTTGCCCACACTCTCTCACTCTCTCAGAATATTTTCAAGTATTATAACTATATTTCGAATCTTCAAAAATCACCATATTTCATACAACCTCCGTAGCAAAATGAAAAAACTGTATAATAAATAATTATTAAGTGTGTGTATTATATAAGCCAATATTCGTTCGGTAGTCTTCTCTTACTTTCCAAATGAATTATTCTCTAGCTCTAACTTCAAGCGTTCAGAATTTTTCGCACTTGATTATTCTACAAAACCTTTCGAGCAATACGAGCCTTTAACAGAAAAGGTATGCAACAGTTTTTTATTTTTGTCATATATAATCGGATTATACAATTCAACAAATTGAACGTGAATTTCCTTAAGCAATTTAGCAGTTTCAAACACCATCACAATTTCACGTTTTTTGTTTTATAAACTTTTCCTCAATATATATATGTAATGTAATTATTCTAATTTTTTGTTTAGAAAATCATTTGAACTGGATAATAGTCCCTAATTTTTCTAATGATGACTGGATTTCAGCTGATTCTTTGGAATTTTCCCTCTCATAATCAAATCACGGCATGCATTATAACTACATATTTCAGTGAAAATATTGATGTGATTATAGAAGGAATTAGTCGAAAGAATAATTCTTTCATCAATTCTCAAATTAATTTTTTTTTCATTTATTCCGAAATTATTTCTAAAAGTAATTCTGAAATTGTTTCTGAAAATAATTATGTTGTGAAGTCACCAGATATGGTTCCGAGGACACATTTGAAGAAAGGCAGGCCATGCGTTGAAGAAAGAACACCGTTCTAGACCAAAGCCAGCAATAAAATGAAGTCTGCCGAGTATTTTAGCATGCTTGATTACCAATCTATGGATATTTTTCCTTCTAAGGAAATAATATCACATTTAATTGCCAAACATTGTCCAAAATATCGATTTTGGACAGTTTTTTTCCCAGAGTTGTGATCAGTGATGGTCACCTAGTTTATAAGACTGGTATTACCCTAAACCTTGACAACTGCAACCAATGAGCATATTGGTTGCACTCGAGCGAATACAACCGATAAGTTCATTGGTTGCAGTAAAAGAACTTTCATAAAAATTTTATAGTTGTACTAACGAAATTTCCCTTTTCATAATATTTTTCCTCCACACATTCAAAACAAATATGTTGCCATCTATCGATGAAAACACATACTGAAGAATTTAAATCATGAGAGAAATATGTCTATATTAGCTACAATACCGGGTTTTCCCCAATTACTAGGAAGATTGAAAAAGTGACAAATCATTGCAAAGGCATACGCATGTCTGAAACGCATTGTTAGGGAACCGCGGTTATTAAAGTAAACGTTCTAAATGTCACGGTTTAATTCCCAAAAAACCATTGTTTCCCCGACAGATTTTTGCCCGGCTCTGACGAGTTTTCTAAGTAGCCTATCATTCAGGTCGGGTCCCGTTTGGTATACATGCAAAATTTGGAGACGATCGATCTAAAATTGTACATTTGTATAGAGAACATACAGAGACAGACGCACAGACAGATACATAGATAGAAAATAAATTATATATGTTACGGTAGGTAAAAGCCCGATGAGTTATAAAACATAGGTTTTACCACTCTTCGGGCTTTTACCGTGACATATATATATAGATTTTTGCATTTCTCGTTTGTTTGAACTAAAAATTTCCCATCAACTCTAAAAATTGTTTTCCCCTAATTTTATTATTTACATGACCCGAGCATGTCGGGCAATAGATTGGTTCAGCCTTGTTGTGTACGGTATTACCAGCCTTAATAGATTTATATTTTTGGGTGAGAATGTTCACACGGGTGTTTCTGAATTCAAAATAAGAATGAAATTTTCCCTGATATAAGTGTTACCCTTAATGCTTCCTCAACAGGAATCAATAATAACATACGAAATCTAAGACGCCGTTGACTTCCTACAGGAAAAATACACAAAAATCTGGTTCAGACGTTACCACAAATAAGAAGAAAAAAGAAACTCTACGCAGGAAATATTTTTACTTCTTTTTTTTCTTACACGGAAGAAAGAAAAATGAAAAAAGGAGTCGAATTATAACAAAGGATCGGGTGTTTATCAAAATCTGTTTTTTTTATATTTTTTTTAGAGTCTCTCGGAACTTTTAAATCGATCAAAATCTTTAGCAGGTGTTTTAGAAATCTTCGATCCGTGGTTGATTCTAGCCCGAGAACATTTCTCGTGGGTTTTTTTCCTTCCAATTTGGCTTTCGTGTTCTATTAAAGACAAATTTACGCGAAAGAAATTCAGCTTGAATATATATCCAGTGAAAATATCAATACCCTGCTTGTGAAAACATTTAAATGAGATGAATTGCTTAAGATAAGAGGTACTTTTTATAGGTGAGTCTTCATTCGTGTCCGGTTTATATGGTTATTTTATCATTTTTTAAAGTTATCATCATTTGGAGGAAGAGAACGACATAAATACTTCTACATTTTTACTTCGAAACAGTGTCTTTCGCTCTTTTTTTTATTTACTTCACAAATACAAACATGTAATACACAAATCTAGACATGTGTTACACAAATCTAGACATGTGTTACACAAATCTAGACATGTGTTACACAAATCTAGACATGTGTTACACAAATCTAGACATGTGTTACACAAATCTAGACATGTGTTACACAAATCTAGACATGTGTTACACAAATACAAACATATAATATACAAAAAATACATGCATGCATGCATCTTACAAACAGCAGTTTGTTTTGTATTTGTATTTGCCAGCAGGCCTAAAAGAATAAGCTATAGAATATTTTTTTTTCTCTTGCAACAGCATTATTATATTTATTAGATATGTGTTCAAATGTATTTTCGTTTATGTGTATATACGGGGTGATTATAAAAAAAACTATCCCGACATATGGGCCCCTAACTATCATACCATTCACAGAAACTGAATGAAATTTTGGCATAAGGTATTTTGAGGTATGCGCTCAAGAATGATATGGAAAACAACAGTGTCACTCTAACAGTTACGGTTACAGTGAGAAAATTTCGAAAATACTCAATGGCAACACCAAGTTTTTTGTATTGGAATGCGATCTCCATACTGAAAAACACTAAATAGCGTTGGAATGGCACCTGTAGCACGAAAATCCCCGGAGCTAGGCAAGGAAAAAGTGAAAAGGACTTTGCCGGGCACCAGAGCATTAATGTTCGTTTCATTCGTCACACCGTTTCTTCGGCTGAGATCCCAGCCTGATTAGTCCTCGCTCCACAAGGTCATGTGGAAAATTTGTGAAACACAATAAAATGCTTTATTTTATGCTGCTTCTCTGTCCTCACTTTTAGCCTATCTACCGCCGGTGATTTTCATGCTACAGTTGCCGTTCGAACGCTATTTAGGGTTTTTCACAATGGAGATCACATTCCAATACAAAAAACTTGGTGTTGCCATTTGATATTTTCGAAATTTTCTCACTGTAACGGTAACTGTTAGAGTGACACTGTTGTTTTACATATCATTCTTGAGCGCATACCTCAAAATACCTTATGCCAAAATTTCATTCAGTTTCTGTGAGTGGTATGATAGTTAGGGGCCCATACGTCGGGATAGTTTTTTTATAATCACCCTGTATATATCTGAACAATGTTCACAATTAAGTTGCTTATCGTGAAGCTCAATGTAATATAATTATCGTACATCATTTCTCTTTTTTATTGTTATACTCTTTACTTTTACTCAGCTCAATATTGTTTTTATATACTCTTTCAATACTTTCATCTAAATGGTTTCGTAATCGCATAGACGCATAGTCTGACGAAGACCGAAATCACATGATTTATGTTTTCATTATTGTTATTAAATTGATTTTCGGTTTGAAAAATGTTTAATATCTTAGGGGCAATGAAGGAAAAGCTCTTTTTATATAATGTTTTAAACTATGAACATCATTTGAAAGAATTTACTAGTTTCTCTCTGTCAGGGCCACAACTAGATAATTTATCACCCAAACCGGAATTTTGACACTCCTTGCCATGTAGAACAAGCAGTTAAAAGAGGAAATTCGGCGCCCCTTCTGGTCTAGCGCTCGGGGCACCAGACCCACCTGCTCCCCCTAGTTGCGGCCCTTCTCTATGTAGTAATTGCTACTACTACAGAAACTAATGCATTCCTTGGAATGAGGTTTTCGAACTATGAGTGAAGGCCTAAAACGGTGCAAATCGTCAATCGTAGTTTAAAAAGTAGACGGCAGATGGCAGCACTATGACAAGCATTACACAGAAACAAACTTCGCGTTAGACTCACAACACGCACATTCCAACATGTATCAATTCGTTAGAAGTTCCGCAGAGGAATATGGACGACGGGTGTGTATCATTTAGTAGTAATAATTACTATCGGTCGTGTGGGCATGGTGCTGCACTCTCATCCTGATCCAATTTAGAACCCCATTGGCCGTCGGCCATCTGAAGTTGGTTTTCTGCTGTTTTCCACGTGAATAAGATCCAGTCTCCCACTTTCCACAGAGAGTAGGCAGAACTTCAACATCATACTTATAACATATACAACAATGTATACTTATAACATTATGCTTACAACCTTAACTAATTATATTGGATTTGTGTTGAAAAGATCTACCCGCAGACATTAAAAACACTACTACTACTACTTAACCGTACATGCACCTCGTATACACATTCCTCTATGGAATCTCTAACGAATTGGCACATGCCGGACTGTGTGTTTTGAGTGTATGTGTGGCTCCAACGTATTTAAGTTGTTGAGTTGCACTTGTTTCGGAATAGATTTTCCATGAGAATATGCAGCAAAAAACCGATCATTTATGCATTTCTTAGCATTATAGCGAAAAACTACAATTCAGGCACAATAACGAGCTCCAGAAATATATAACCGCATTCTCAAAAACTATTTAATAACAAACATGTTTTGCTCAACACACGCACAGAGAGAGAGAGAGAGAGAGAGAGAGAGAGAGAGAGAGAGTTATCTCAAGTAAGAATAGCAGCAAAACGGAAGAAAGTATACATTATTATAGGTATGCAGTATAAATAATACACATACGTATACGTGAGAGGAGGAACGGGGTAAAAAATCATATATTGCAGTATCACCTTATATACTGAGGAAAAACGAAAACATATCTTTTTCTTTCATACTTTAAGATTCTTTCAATTTTGATTCTCTTTGAGAGTTCAAACAAAATCCTCGGATTCCTATTGGTCCAGTGGAGAAGTCAAAGATATTTTTGTTGAAGGAAAATGCCCTTTCCTATGAGAGATAATATCTTAAAGAAAAAGAGAATTTTCTTTGTATTTTTTTATGCATTATTTTGTTTTTATCTCTCAAGTCGTTTTCAAAAAGCTTAGAGCTTTGTCGAAATATTATTGTTATTCTTTTGTGTTGGAAGAAAGCCCGTACTAACCAACGAGAGGTACCCCCTTTACTTTTTGCAACATATTTCGACGATTTTTTCCTTTCATCGTTTGTTCGTAATATGGAAATATTGTACATATATTTTCCTTCGATCCAAAGATTCCGCCGTATGTATACTGTCTACGTTACATAACAAGTGAATGTGTAGAAAACTTGAGCGAGTTTGCAGCGTATATTTTCAAGTTCCTTGTGACTTCTCGAAGTTGAAGTCACCATAGCTTGAAGCAGTGTCGAAACCAGGGTTTCATTAGCATTGTAGTAAATTTGTCTGGTCAGACAGAAAAATAAACTTTAGTTAAATTCATCTTCACGGTCAACCCTCTTTTACGGAAGATTTCTTTTGCCCCGCCGGTGTTCGTAAAAGAAGGATTTCATTGTATTGCAATCGCTGAAAATGAAAGTTAGGAAAATTGCTCCTTTGTTTAATGACGTTGATGAATATGCACCGGTAATTTAGAGAATTTTGATCGTTCACTTTATATGCCAAATGAAGGATTTGGTCTTGATTTGGCGAAATTGGCATTGGGAAACACTGGTCACAACATTCGAAAGGATTCATACATGTCTTTCACAAATAGCTCGCGTTGATTTGGGAATTAAATGACTACAAATACATATATGGTCACAGTCCAGTCTGGGCATTTTGCACATTCCGTGATAATCAGACACTGACCACTTCTAGAAGTGACAGGCCAGTTGCTGGGCGATTCACCATAATATACAGTATAGGTCTATTATTGCATAAATATACTAGCTGTTACCCGTGGCTCCAGTCGCGTGAATTTGGCAATCCGAAAATTCTTCCTTGACACCTCTTTAGGGAGTGATTTTTGAGAAATCCCTTCTTAGCGATTAGCGAGTCTGTGCATCATAAAACAAACATACTGACCAAAGTTCAAATTTATAGTTTCTGCGGTTTTCACTGGGCCTGATTTCTCTACATAGCATTTCAACCCTCCTTAGTCGAATTTTATAAAAAAAAACAAAAACCTTTTCCTTTACGTTATGAAATAAAACTACGGGCCAAATTTCATAAATATTGCTCCAGTGGTTTCAGCTCGTCATGATTTCTCTGTATAACCTTTTAACCCCCTTATGGCTCTCTTAGGGGGTCGAATTTCGAAAAACCTTTTCTTAGTGGGTAAAATAAAACTAAAATAACGTCATTAATACGTCATAAAATAAAACTACTGAACGAATTTCATATTCATAACTCTAGCGGTTTCGGGTCGGCGATAATGAATCAGTGAATCAGTCAGGACATGCCATTATATATACGTATACAGATTTCGGCAGTGCCAGCAAAAATTGGTCGAGAAGCATAACACACTATGAAGGACAAGACGCTGTGATGAAAACAATGGTAACGTTGTTCGTAGGTAAGAGAAATTATCGTAAGAATGGTCGGGAGTTCAACGCATGAATAGATAGATCTCCGTAGTTTGAAAGCATTTAAAATGAATGGCCATTTATTAGTGATTCCATTACCTGTATAGTATGAATTTTGCAGACAAAACATTTTTTCTACACTTTTCTGCAATTATTTTCATCCATTACTTTCCCAGGGCCGTACCGGTTGATTCAGCAACCGGTGGGGCTGCACAGGTCGAATTGACGCTCAAAGAATTGATTCCCGCCATTATTGCATGCAAATATAATAAAAAAGTATACGGACAATATTGTCCTTTGAATTTAGTGTCTAGTACAGGAAAAACTCCTCTTTTGCAGACATCGGAGGTTAAGAAAAAATTCGGGGATCGAAAAATGCGTACTTCTATTACACAATAAATAATTATTATTTAGCCTCCTTATAAAAGGAGTGACCGTTAGGAGGGGTTTTACTGTATTTAATTTTTTCAAAGTAAGATTATCTAAAAATTAATTTTTTGGATGTAATATGTGTTATTCAATTTCTTGGATGTTGTATATAGCGTTTGAATGTATCTAGTATGGATGTATGAAGGTAGTGAATGGTATCTAGAGCAAAAAAAGAGAGAGAGAGAGAAGTGACCAACTTCTCACTGTTCAAGGGCCAACATAATGGTCAGCCTCAGCGTCGCGGGCCGCACGAGCGACCACATTCGGGTGTATAAGCTGCAGCAGTAAAATGACCTAGGAAATTTGCAGATTTGTGTTCGCCGTAAGTAATATGGTGAAAAACGGACAATTTAGTCATTAAAATTTTACGCTGGGCGTAGAACTTCTTCATAAACTGACACATATCCATTTTTTTTCTGGTTCCAAACTAGTAGTAGACGCAATAAATCAAAAGTTACTGTTTCTTTTGCAAATAAGTGACTCAATTACCTCCATAGTCTGAATTTTTCCGGCAAAACATTTTTTCTACACTTTTCTGCAATTATTTTTATCCCTACTCCTGATTCGGCAACCGGTGGGGCTCCACAAGTCAAATTGACACTCGAGGAACTGATTCCCGCATCGGTAGACTTCGAGAGGAGTATTATTACTGGGATGGAAAACGTGCCCAAAGCCAGCCGTGTTTATAGTATTGACTATAATGAGTAAACCGGTGATGGTACCAAGATAAAATAGGCTAGCTTCGCATCCATAACACATTTTAAGAGCAATACCCGTATATGAAAAGGTAGTTTGATGAGAACATAGCTAATTACTATCGTTACTAGAAGTAATGAATGCAAATAGTTTGTTAATCAGGTCTGCTGTAGAAAATGATGGTTTAAATAATGGTAGGAAAATCAATTTGATACACAGTAATTTTTATCTAGTCGCGGGCTGCACAAAATCCCTACTCGGGCCAGCTGTTGGCTACCACTGACCCAAAGTATTCAATGTTTCAGTTGCAGCATCTATAGTGTTCGATTTCATTTATGTAGTACTTAGTATACAATTTCATTTATGTAGTACTTAGTATACAATTTCATTTATGTAGTACTTAGTATACAATTTCATTTATGTAGTACTTAGTATACAATTTCTTTTATGTGGTACCTAGTATTCAATCTCTAGAATATACTACCTTAGGGGAAAGCGGGGTCACCGTACGTTTGTCAGGAAATACGGAATTTGGAGAGGCGCCCCCTTTAATAGATTGATGCAAAAGGAACGTGGGCTTCCTTCTATACACGACCCTTTCAAAGTTTCGCTGTATTTACATTAAAGTCTATATTCAGTAAGGTATATTTTCTCCAGATAATTTGACCGTGAGATTTGATCAATATGTTAAGTTTTTTAAACAATATCTTCTACGGTCACAACGGCAATCTTTGATTCCATGTTCATTGTATTTTAAGAAGCAATTCATAATGAAGCATCAGTAAAAAATTCGGTCTCGATAGCGGAATGATTTTGGTGGAAATTTTCTAGAATCCTCCATTATATTTACGATGAAAAAACAAAACGGAACAAAATAGATGATAGTGGTGTATAAGTGACAGATCATGCAATATCAAAACAAAAACTGATGCAATATCAACGATCAAAGAATTATGAGAAATATAAATGACGTATAATAATATTGAAGGGAAAGAAACTTGAAATTTTCGCAGTTTTTCTTCTATTTTACGAAACACGTGTTTTGGGGGTTCGTGGGAAAAAAGTTAAAGAAAAAAATGTGCTTTTTCTTCCTAACTTTTTGATTCGGGCATTTTATTTCGCTTATTCGGCAGATGTTGTTGCTCCATTTGTTTCATTTCTGTCAGCAGTTGGGAGTTTTCAAGAGCTCAGAGAAAAATATCTGAAAAACCCGAACCAACATTCATTGTTTTCTACTTTTTTTCCCCCAGTCGAAGCCGTTTTGGATTCATTCATCATTCGATCCACCAAAAGAAAACTTCCTTTTTGTTTCCTCTCTTCCCTTTGAAGAAAGACGTGACTATTAAATCAATCTTGTGAAATCACATTGCCAACGCGAGAACAAGAAAAAAAAAATCTACGGATTTCTTACAGTAAAAATAAAAGCCTATTTTCCTTACCTTAATAATGGTGAAAATCCAGATTTTTTGACTGGAGAAGAGATTTAAAGCCTATTTGGAAGGAGGAGAAAGAAAATAGATCTGCTTTCTTTATAAGTATTATTTTCTGGAACCCAGTGTAATTTATTAAAAACCCCCCACGCAGCTACTGATATTATAACTCATAGTATTTCGCATTGATTTATGGAGTAAAAAAGGATTCGGCTGCCATTCTGGATTTATGCTGTGGATTTTATGATGGATATCCTGTCGGTAAGGAGCGATTTCGATTACATCTGTTTAAACGGTCATGAAAATTCCATTCTGTAGTTTTATCTGAGTGAAATAACCATTTTTCGGATCTGTAATCAAACCTTGGAGTGTATATAGAATTACGAAGTTAGTAAATATGGACTTCAAAATACTAATTAAATATTTGAACTTCAAAACTATTGTCTGACCACTGAAAGTTGGCTTATAGCCTTTTAACGTTCTGTAACTTTCATCAGTGGGGGGGGGGGGGCAGTCTAGGTATTATTTCCCCCGTAGTTTAAAATTGTATTTAAACTTGTTTGAATACCAGTGGGTTTTTTAATTTTCTACTGTGAAAAATTATTTATTCTCCAAAAAATTACTTTGCAATCCTAGGGTTCCCTGGAACACCAGTTGAAAAACCCTGACCTAGAGGCAGGCTCCCTGTACTGAGGTATTTGGCGGGCTTCCTGTATAATGAATTTATAGGATTTAAAAAAAGCAAAACAAATCAAAAATACAAAATAATATTTGCTTAAATTACCCCGGGCCCCCTACCAGAGCATACTCTTGGGGGGGGGGGGGGTCATGGTGCTCACTTAAACCATTGAGGATGTATGTTTGATTTTTCGTACTCGGAAGATATTCACTGACAACTCGGTTGAACAACCTATGATTCAATGATTATTTTTGTTGAAGCGTATGTCTCAGTTCTTGGATTGCAGAATTTACGTGTACTTTACAGGGCACTCAGGACTATCTAAACACATGAGTCTGATCCGGGCACAGCACGGGGACTCATGTCCTCCACATCCTGCAGCAGGGTTGTCTTTCCCTGTTTCTTCTCGTTCTTCTTCATATTTTTCTTTCCTCTCTCTCATCTTTCTTTCTCAATTTGTCTTTCCTCTTTTCTTCTTGTTCTTCTTCATATTTTATTTTCTCTTCTTTCTCCCAGCTATTTTTTTGCCTTTCTATTCTTTTCTAAATTTGGCTTTTCGTTTTTTTCTCCTCAATTTTTCTTTTTAGCTTTCTTCTCCCTCTTCCTCATCCCTCATGCTTTACTATGCTTTCCTTTCGATCCCTTTCCGACTTTTTGCCTTTCTTCTTTTTCTATTTCTTTTTATTTCACCTTTTTTTTCTAAATTTGTTTTTTCCTCTCGATAGTTTGCTTTCAATTTTATATTTCTTTCTCAATTTGTCTTTCCCTTTTCCTTCTTCCTCTTCATCATATTATGCTTTTTTTTCTTTCTCCCTCCTAATTTTTTTGCTTTTTCTATTCTTTTCATAAATTTGGCCTCCTCCCCTCAATTTATACTTTTATCTTTCTTTTCCTTCTTCTCCATACTACCTTACTGTTTTTCTCCAATCTTTTTCACTCTCATATTGGTATGCATAACAATAGATGATTTCCAAAATCTAAGACTCTATAAATTTCTATCGCTTTCGTTTTCTAGCTCACAGCAAAAATAACTTAATCAACAATTACCAGAACTTTTTATTATTAATGAGATCTCTAGAGAAATTTTGTATACAGTCTTGTAGAATTTTCTACAACGTATGCTGAATACGAAAGTTTATGAAACAAGAAAAACAAAAGCAAAACCAATTACTGAAGTGAACACTCGAACGTTGTCAAGGTGTTTGGTAGCACCTATCCACTCTCTTTTAATGTTCCCAAAATGAAATTTCCTCGCAGGAAATTAATGAAAAACACTAGAGTATTCTTAAAAAAAAGAGGAAAATCTCTTACAGCGAATTCATTTACTTAATGCTTTACGGATAGGTAACACAGAGAGAAAAGGGGAAAAAGTAAGTAAAAAGAATTGGAAACTAACATTAATGCTTAATTCCTTTTACCATTAATGGATATTCAATTGGTACTCATCTATGATTTCTTCTTTATTATGTTGATTTTCTTCAGGATATGATAATTCCCGAAAAAGTGAGAAAAGAAAGGTTTCATAATTATGAAAGCTTCATCTAAAATTTTAATCCGAGATGAAAAAACAACAACTTTAGAATGAAATAAATTTAAATATACGGAAATTTAGAAAAGGGACTTTCCAAGTTCTTTGATTCTTAACTTTTTTTTTCTTGTTTCAAACTTGAGAGTTGTGATGCTCACAATAATGAATTTTTTTCTGAGAAACACAAAAAATTGTGTTGGAAATTATACGTGATTTAAAAAAAAATGAATAACATCCTGAAACAAATATAAAAGTAACTAGTTACGAGAAAAAACTTGCGATGTTTTCGAGCCAAAACGAAATATATAAAATTTGAAAGAAAATTCACTCACCGAGCTGAGGAAATTTGCTCTTACCAAGAAAATTCATTATGTGAGCCCTTGGAAAAATTGTGAAATTTAGAACCGAATTCTATAGCGATCCAAAAATGATTTTTTGCTGGTATTAAGCGAATTCTGACTTTTCATGTTACAGGATGTTTCATGGAGAGTGTTCAAAAGGAAAAAAACTCTAAAGTGGATTTCCAAAATTCACATAAAACATTAATAATCAGCACAAAGAACAAAAGTCTACTGTGATAGTTTCATTCTCGTGAAATTATAATTTAGAGAAATATAAATTCAATTAGGGCTATTAATAAGATTCCCTCGAAACATAACGTTTATAAAATAAAATTGCGAGTTTTCATTATACTGAAAAGAATTTATTTCATAATATTTCAACAAAAATTCATCGAGATGTTGGGGATTGAAATTTTATATTTTCTGCCTTTTTAACGTGATAAAATAACCAAATCTCAAACACTTCCAAGACAGAGATAAGACGCAAAATTTGTCGTCAATCTGGAATTTTAATCATTGAAATCTTTGCAAATTTTGATCAACATGCTGCGTGGTAAATTTCTATCAGCGTAGGAAAAGTAAATAAACGTAAATGAATAGTATGTAAGATAAACTTCTCTAATGATTTTTTTTTCAATGACAGCCTTATAAAAATTTCTTTAATTCAATTTTTTTATGTAGATCCCACTATCAGAGCTGAATTTTGCATACATGGTGTTCTGTAAGTGCTAATGTGGCCTTTATCTAATCAACCTTCCGTCGTAGAGGCCCCAAAGCAGAACGTTTTTCATTGTTCTGCAACGAGCCCTCTGCTGAATGGAAATGTTCTGCAGTAAAAACTACCATAATAGTGTTTTCTACACTTTTCCTTAAAATTCTTCCAGATTGTTCTGCGCCATACGTCACACGTTGTACCCAAATTTTGTGACAAAAAAAATGTTTAGATAATTTTTATAAAAAATCCTCGTCTTAAAGTATGTAACCCCATAGTATTGAGATACACACAAAGTTTCAAGACATTTCAATGAAAAATGTTCCTTATCTACCAAACAAAGTTTTAGTGAAAAAATGAGCATGTGCAATGCCTGCCAGCACTTTATATTAAAATATTTTAAAAAATATATTTAGTAGAGGTAGAACAAATACTTTAATACAGACGCAGACAATTTCATAGTATTTAAAAATTGAAAAAAATTAGGCAATGCGTTTTTGTGGAAAATTTGCTTGCACCAACCCTCTTAATTTATAGATATTGGAATGGAATTGTTCAATTATACATATATAAGTACACGTACACAACATAAATTATGTTTAAAAATTGGGAGGCCGAAATAAAATAAAACCTCCATCGATACTTTTGGGGTGTCGAGTTATCGAGCTTCCATGTACTTTGCTCATCATTTTTCATATTTCATCATCATTTTAGGATAAAAACTTAAATTTATAATAAATTTCGGGCACAACGAAACATCCTGAATGTACTCTTAATATACTCTTCTATTCCCTAAACTCATTTCTTGCATTAAAAAAAAAAATTCAAAATTCAGTTCGAATTTGAAATTAAAGCCGATAATCTTATAAGAAAAATAAAATAACACCCATAAATATAGTTACGTTAGCAATGACGATGTGTTAGAGATTTGGACGAAACATGGATATCTCCACATATCCGACGGTGGAAGGAGAAAAACTCATAAGACGACAATAAATAAATGTAACGTTTGTTCCTGGAGGATTTCATATTGCAAGGACATTCCTTTCTCTCTCGCCGCGATGCCGTGTAACACATCTCCCAATGGTGTGTTTTATTTATTTATTTTTTCTATTATCATTCTGCGAGTAACTGTGCGAATAATGACCAAACGCCATCAGCATAAATCTTGAGGCTAAAGGAAAAAGAAGAATAACACAGAAATATCGGGATATTCCGCAGAAATGTTTCCGAATAAGAACGACAAAAACAAAAAAAGAAAACCCCCTCAACATAATAATACTAACACACCAATGGTATTCTTCTTTTTCCAAGTGCAATCCGAAGAATATTCTAGAAAGAAAACTTTTTTTGTCTGTCCTTAGGTTTTTTTCCCCCCCTCCTTGGAATCCAAGCACCATTATCTCCTGGACGGCTCAATAATTCACGGCAGTCCATTTTATAGATTATAAAGAGCAGTATATATATATATGTAGTGAGAAAGATAGACCAGTTATTTGACTTCTTTCAAAAGAAATGTCGCCGATAAATTTTCCTGTAATTTTTTTTTTTGAGCAGTTACGTCTTTTATTTTTTCGCCACGGAATGAATATGTCGCCACCACACCATCGTCACACACACACACAAAAAAAGAACGTGTTTGATGTTAATGTGGTGACAATAAAAGTAATAACGGGAGTTATCGGTGAGTGATAGCGAACCGCCCACAGAGTTCGCCTCGTTCGAAGATGGTTCACCGTAGTTTTACGATTCGAAAATCTCCTAAAAATCGGAAAAGTCTAGCCGTAGATGTGGCAGATCCGCAGAATTTCTGACAATCGATTCGTAGTTAAATTTCTTGCGAGGTATGCAGGAAACTGATTGTTGAGAGGGAATGATGACCAGGAAAGAAAAATTCGCATTTTTCCGCCACTGCGACTTACCGCAGTCCGAGCAAGTGCGCTACCCCTACGATATATAAGCAATGAGCAATTTCTTCCTCGTAGCGTATATGCTGAACGGATCGCGAGAGGGCTGTCGTTCGTGTTCCCAAAAAAAGGAAAATGTGGATTTTTTTCTTCACCAGTCATCTCCGCATCTCTCACCAACCGGTTTCCTGCGTAGCTTGTGGACAGTGTACATCTTTTCCGACATTAAATTTGTAATTTGTGAATTTGAAGCATCTTTACTAATACAAATCATACCAATTTATCTAGGGTTGCATCGATGAAACTCTTTCAGACTCAATTCATTCATTCGGGTATGAAATGGCAATGAATACAAATAATAAATAGGCTGCCCTCTGTGACAGGGGAGCACAACCTCTAGCCCATGGGCCAAATGCTGCCCAGCAGGAGAGGGGGGGGGGAGTTCAATTCAGTTCGCGAAAGGTTTTCCAGTAAAGAGTAACAATGAACGCACGCACGCATGCACAAGATATATACCTATACAGGCTGACCACATTTCCTCAATAATAAAACACGAAATCCGGATCCCTAGGTGAAACATCACCAATTATCGCCAAAAAGGTTATCAAAGGTTGTCTTTTATTACTGAAAAATCACCAGTGGAAGGAAATAAAGTGCTATTATGCGACTGTTCCACGTGTGAGAATAGAAATCTCAATCAAAGTAACTGCTGAGATAATTGAGGTCAAAAATCTGAGAAAAGTTGGGAAAGAACAGCATAAACCGAAGAACGACATTTTTTCCCTCATTTATGCTATTCTTGCCCACCTTTTCTCCGATTTTTGAATTGAAATATCTCAGCGAATATTGCACTTAGAAACACTGAATTTCCTTGTAAGCGTCAGAAGAGACGGGGCAAAAACTTTTTAGTTGGAAGTTAAAAGACGGGGGTGGGGTGGGGGGGGGAACAGTATAAAAAATTTAGATTTCTTTAATTTGTGACACACTGTATTTTCACTTTCAGAACTGGTACAGGGTGATTTTTAAACACGTTCTGAGCATTTTTAGAATTGGAACTATGCCTCTACGGTGAACGGTTGATGAGATAAAAGCCGCATCAGGACTTACAGGACACCCTGTATAGAAGAACATTAGATGAAAATGGAGGCAATTCAAAACTCTTCTCCATTCCACTAAATGCGAAAGTCGAGATGCAGATTTCTCTAGAGAATCTAGTTAGAGAAGCAATAAAACTAAAGAAACACCCGTCGTAATTTACGGTTCAACACCCCGTGATGATGATGATGATATTTTCCTCACTTAATCTTCACCGTTGAAACTATATTTCACACTAAGATCGTTAAGATCTCGAGATTTCCCAAAGTTTTTTAAGGAGACTCTTAAAAAAAAGTAAACAAAACACATAGTCTTTTCGAAAAGAACTCTGCCCGGAGCTATGCCTGAATCTACGTTTTTCGCTCTGCATTTTAAGCCTGTTATAACACATGAATGCTTTATGAAATATATATATTCGTGCATAATTTATACTCGAGTACCCAATAGAAATCTCCGAAGAAATAGAGAAGAAAAAATGAAGAGAGAGGAAACATTTCTTGTAAATTTTTAAAGGAAGGGATAAAGAACTCACGCCATCTTGAACATAATCAGAGAAATTTTATGAACGAGGATTGTCTCATTATGGCTGCTATTGACGTATTTATTAGCCGATGATTTGAGCATAAGAGAACACATGATAAGAGTTTAACGATGGGAAAAAGTACTTGAAACTCTGAGAAAACCGAAAAACGAAAAATTCAATACCGGGGGAATTAAGCAACCCATTCTTATGAAGATTCCTGTCTTTCTTGACTAACTTATAGTCTGATTAATCAATTGATTTTTTTCCGAATAAGCACACGTTAGTGACTCTGAGACTCGTTGATACAGAAAAAAAAACTAGTAGTGGATTCAGATAGTTTCAGGTTTCATCTTCAGAAGGGGGTATTCTGAGTAGTGTGGACACACACACACACACACACACACACACACACACACACACACACACACACACACACACACACACACACACACACACACACACACACACACACACACACACACACACAGAAAAGTGCTTGTCGCTCGAATGTTCGGCAACTTCGGCAACAAAAAAAACGAGTCGTACAGGCCGATATCTGAGCTGTGTGGTTGATGTGGCGTATTTGAACTATGGACTATTGTTGAAACTATCGATCGTGATGCTTGATGAACTATAGCTTCAGAAAGCAGCATTATCCGGAGTGGAGGCGGGTAACCTTGTAAATGATGGGAAAGAGGACGTCTCAGATGATGGGCTCAGATTATTTTTATGCATGTAGGGAGGAAGATTTTTTTGATCCCGATATATCAAGGGAAGGCACTTTGGCATCATCCTTGGCAGTGTCAGTAGTCCATGTACAGTCCCGTTCTGTACACACGAGCTTTAAGGAAAGATTGAGATTTATTGATTTGTAGTTCAGTGGTCTGGGTCACTCACCTGGCAAGTGAGAGGACGTGGGTTCGATTTCCCGTAAGGGCAATAGAATTTTCTTTCTTTCCTAAATTCATCTTCGCATCAACCAGCTGTTAGAAACCTTCATAATATACTTTTGCTGATAAACTTCGGAAAGAAAAGTTGTTTGTCTCCGCTGGGGGAATCGAACCCAGACCCTCCTGCAATCCGGCAAAGCATGACATCAAATACAAACACAGAGACACAACTCTTTATTTCCTCACAGCACGCATGGTAGAATGATGCGCGCAGTGGGGCATTGCAGTCTCCCTCAACTTTAGCAATACGCCCCAGATGGTGAGAGAGTGAAAATCGGAAAGTCACTTTCCTTGATGTTTGTGGGGTGAGAAAATGGCATCTCTCTCTACTGATACGTCACCACTTGGGGTGCATTGCTGAAGTTAACCGCACTACGTGCAAGCTTTTGGCAACAAATTTGGATTATCTTTATTTGACGAATCGGCGATAAATCTGGTAACCTTATTTTCTAATTTTTTCTTTTATATTTGGGGCCATTCAAGTATTACGTAAGCAGACTTTCAGCCATTTTTGACCCCCCCCCCTTGTCAGCAAAAGTAAGCAAAAAACTGAGGCCCCTCCCCCCTGTCAGCACAATTTCGTCAGCAGCTTAGAATGTTTCATATCTTCAGAAAGGGGTGGTTGATGACGTAAGCAACCTTCAAACTCCCCCCGCCCCTTGTCATCAAAAGTCAGCAAATCCGAAACCCCCCCCCCCCCGATGCTGACGTAATACTTGAATGACCCCTTTCCTATTTATCAAAAAAGTATATTATACTTTTTAGATAAGTAGGTAAGACAGTATTTTCTTCAGAGTCTATTTACACCCCTCACCCTAGGCGCTCTTTGATCATTTTGATCATTTTTGTCTCACCACGGTCATTTTCTACACACGAGAGTTAATTAGACAAGAACCTGCAATTCATTTCTGATTTCGAACGGCAGTCTTTTTTTTATACTCACCTAAGGTACGGTGCGGTAACCCTTCGATGTGAGACTCCTTGCGGTAGCAATCTTTTTCCGTGGTCATGTCACCGTTTCTGTTTTACCCCTCCAATAGGAAGTTTTCTGACGAGGTATCGAACTCGCGACAACTCTAAACATCGTTTTGGTACTTTAGGGGAAATCATCTTATCTATCTGGGTTACCGCGCCCGCTAGGTGTTCTCTTTCACTCTTACATATATAGCAGAAACATACATTATATATGAGGAAAAAGTCGTTAACAGTAGTAATATAAAGAAAGGGGAGAAATAAAAAACACCTTTTCAGTTGATAGGGTTACTATAAAGCTTCGTGATGTTGAAGCGAAAGAGAGGAAAGAAAACATAGAGAGATCTTGTTTGAATTTATTTCACTGGCGTTTTGACGAAATATCTTGTCCGTGATCGTAAAGGGTCTAAGGGGAGGCGACTGTCTCCACCTAGCGCGTCACGCTACCACGCGTGTTATACGGAAAGAAGATTTGTGCCTCTACGGTGTTTCTGGTAACGGGCTCGCATGGATTGCGAAAGGACCTTCATTAGATTGCCGGTAGAGAGGTTAAGAGCGTTTGCCGGGGGAGAAAATGCGGTTCGTAAAGGCAGTGAAGATACGCTGCTCTATACGAGTGCTGGCTTCTAGCTATGGCATAGTCACGGGCTGTTCTCGATAGACTTGCGAATAAAAAGCATTGTGAAAAACCAAGCGGAATACATTGAACATTCGTAGTGAAATAATGACCGGCAGGGCCACCTATCGGATACTTTTACTTACTGTTTTCTACATGATAAACGGTGTGCGCGTGATTTTTTTGTCCGAATCCGGCCAAATCCATAAAAATTGAAGGAATTGGAAAATTTGCATGCGGTTTGCGGGAACAAATTATTTTCACGAAGGTGAATATTTTTTTTGGTGCAGAAAAAAGTATATTTCGAATTTTCGTCGATAGAGGACGCTACAACAAGAAATCAGTTGCTAATAATATTGCACACTTTGAATTTTGTGGGACTCTGATTTGCCTATTTCCACTTATCTGCTGTTATGCAGCGCCCTCTATTGACGTAAATTTGCACTGATGTTTTTTTTTTCTGTAAAAAAAAATTCCCTTTCATGAGAATGCAAACTTACTGTTTGCAAACCGCATTCGAATATATCATCCAATATAACTATTTACAAACTATTTAAAATTTTATGGGACATCTTGTATTATTTTGTACAATACTCTGAGTAAGAAGTTACGAAGTACCCGAAGTACAGAATGCTCGGTGCTCGTATCCGATTTCGTGCTCGCGAGCACTTGATCAACGTTCCAATTTACCACTTTGGGAGGAACTGCATTCAAAGATTGAAACCATCGTCATTTCATGCATTCGCATGTAAAACTTGCAGTAAGGGTGCTCTTCTTTTGATGATGGGTACGGGCAGTGCAACTGAAAAAAAAAAAGGTTGAACACCTCTGACTTAGATCACTCAAATTTCTGTCTTCATCCAGCTCGCACGGAGTCGCATTCAACTGAGGGAATTAGGGAGGGCGAAGGCGCTTCGGCACTCCCTAAGGAAATTCAATCTATATCTAGAATCCAGTCTGCAATTCTAGAAGTATGAAAGCTTTCAACACCCTACTCTAAGAGTACTCACGCTTTCTAAACATTTTGGGAAGAAATCTTCCTACGCATTTCTGGGGGGGGGGGGGCTACTCACATCTCTAGAAATGCGAAATCATCCTATGTATTTTCGCTGACAATGTTTCATAAGATACGCACTCATCCTGCGCATTTCTACTGTTGAAAAAAGACACCTACGTATATTTTTGGTAAAGACAGTCCCTCTACACATTGCACGACGTACGCAAATCTCGATCGAAGTTCGAGGAAACCCCTTCTTAGATGGTCTTTACGTCATGAAATAAAACTACTGATAAATTTCATGACTTCAGCGGTTTCGGCTCGGCATGATTTCTCTATGTTACATTTGAACCCCCCTTATGACCCCTTCAGGGGCCGAATTAAAAAAAACCCTTTTTAGCGAGTCTGTACGCCATCAAATAAAGCTATTAACGGAATTTGATATTCATTCCATGCCAAGCGATCCTTCAGTAACCATTACTGAGAAACAAAGTACAGTCGACGCTCGATATAACGACTCCCCGTCGTCCCTGTGTAAAACAGACGTTACATCGAAAGTGAAAAATATGTGTGATAGACGTTCTATGAAAACATTTGGGACTTACACCGGTCGTTGTAATGGGAACGGTCACTATAACGAGCGTTGACTGCATAAATTTCTGATTCTCAATCTTAGATCATATTCCATAGGAGCAATTAATGTCTGTTGCGTTGCATCAGAAGTTCAACGAAAAGGTTTTCATTCCCTGCCAAGAGACCCCTCAGTAACCATAACTGAAAACAAAGTATAAATTTCTGATCATCAATTTCGGACTCACGTGTGACTTACGTGTAGATACAGAAAAGTTGCAAAATCATCCGAAATCGCCTGAAGAAAAGAGAGAGATGGGAAAACCACACGTCAACGATCGGAAATTAGCCGTTGCACCGCCATCATCACCACCAGCCGGAAAAGAAATTTCGAGAACGATTTCTTTGAGAGAATCGGCTTCCGATAGATAAATACCCTCTCCGTACAGACTGACCGCAACGAAAAAATACCCGGTATAAAAGGACAATTCATCGGGAAAAGAGAACGTTCCTTCCATTCCTGTTTTTTTTTTCCTATTTTATTTTGGGTTCATGGTTTTACGATTTTGTTCTATTCGATTCCCGTTCATCCGGAATTTCGATAAGGAATATCGCTCCGTTGAGTCTTCTTATCGGCGATACATCCCAACTTTTTCACGTGTCCATTATGCAACTTGAGATATTCAACATGTATGCTCAACAAAGCACGATATTAAGATTCGATTCTTTTGTTATTCCTGATAATTAGAAATATTCAGCTTATGTTTCAGTGTTATCTGTTTTTTGTATTCTAAACACACTCTTTCTTTCTAAGATTCTTTCCCTGGAATATTTATTTATTTATTTTTTCCTCTCGGATCACTTTCCAGGATCATGGACTCCAGGAATTTCTACTCTTGGCGGCCATTGCGGGACTCCTCGGTGAAGTCAATGACCCAATATAGATTTCTGTTTTTGTACAAATGCGTAAAAGGTGGATGAATGCTATTGATGGTGGTTATCCAATGAAAATCACGTTGATCATGTTTTTATTATTAAGTGAAAATCTTTGATGATGCATCGTATCAAGTGCTGGTATTACACTGATGTGCAAAATTCAGAGAATTTACATATTATGTCGAGTATCTGAAAAAAACTAATGGACAGATTGTAATGAAATTTGGTATGGATGCAGAGTTATAACAGACAGAGAGATGTACCATGCAAAAGTCATGATTGTCATTAAAGCTCATCATTGCAGGAATGTCCAAAATGCACGTTGCGAGATCGAACAGAAAATTAGTTTAACGTGTGGAGTATGGGCCCTCCCTCTCACAGTTAGACAGGTCGCACAGAGCGACGGCATACTGGACAAGAGGCAGTTGAGGAGTCCCTGAGGCAATCGGTCCCACTCTTGCAGCAACGCAGTCTTCAGCTCCGAGAACCATCTCGGAGGTGGTTCTCGGAGGGGAATGGCGAGATGCGACTGCCCTGCCAAGAGCGTCCCAGACATGTTCTATAGGGTTTGAACAGGAAGCTAGGGCTTGAATTTAGGGATTTAAGATCTCCTCTCTATACATCCCCTCCAAGCAATCAGGGACCCTCTGTCAAACACATGGAGGGGTGTGCTGCCTTCCAACATGATGCCTTAAATAGACACAATGCGTTGATTTTCTTAATTTTGTACACGAGGGTATATCATTCCAACGAAGGTTTGATACGATTTTGAGTGATTATGTACAGTATATGTGGACTACGCATAACGACAGTATTGCTGTAATTTGAATTCCCATCTTTTAAGAAGTTCATCTTGAGGCTATAGTAGTCGTGAAAAAATCTGAATGAAATGAATGACTCTTATAAAACGACAACTAAATACTTTTTTATATTTCTTTCAAAAAATTAGAACATCCATAAAACTCTGTTAAAATTAGGTCTTGAGATTTCGTTCAGTTCTGGAACTTCTTTAAAACAGAACATTCCGAAACGTATTTTAAAAGTTAGAACATTCCTAAACTATTTCAGAAAAGTAGAACATCCTGAAACTACTTTCAAAAAATCAGAACATCTCGAAAATAGTTTTGAGAAATTAGAACATTCGGAAACTTTTTGAAAAATTCTTTATGAAATATCACGAATAATTTTTATCCTAAAAATTACTTGTAAAGTTAGAACATCCCGAAACGTCTTTGAAAAAATTAGAATATCCTGAAGCTTTTTCTGAAAATATAACATTCCAAACCTTTTTTCAGACCTGAAATGTTTTTCAAAAAATTAGAATTTATGAAACTTCTTTTCAAAAATTGTGACATCCCGAAATTATTTTGTAAAATTAGAACACCTTGAAAAATTCTTTGTGAACTTAAAACATCCTTAAAATCCCTTGTCAAATTATAACAACCTGAAACTTCTTTCAAAAAATGAGAACATCCTGGAACTTTTTTTTAAAAAACTGGAACATTCCGAAACTTTTAAAAAAAAATTAGAACATTCCGAAACTTTTTAAAAAAAATTAGAACATTCCGAAACTTTTTAAAAAAAATTAGAACATTCCGAAACTTTTTAAAAAAAATTAGAACATTCCGAAACTTTGTTTTGTAAAATTATAAAATTTTGAAAAATTCTTTGTAAATTTATAACACCTTGAAAGATCTTTCGAAAATAAGATACTCGTGAAAGTTCTTTTAAAAATTAGAACATCTTGGAATAGTTTCAAAAAATCAGATCCTGAAACTTCTTTCAAACTTCAGACTTCTTTCGAAAATTATAACATCCTTGAAACTTTGAAACATCTTTCGAAGTAGAAGCATAAAACCACACAAAATCGGACATATTACCATTACCATTTTCAATAAGTCTAAATTCTAGGCACCTTTTTAAGTTAAGATAAATAGATAAATTGATCTCAACTCGTTAGGGAATACTGTATAAAAGATTTATTTTTATTTTTGCAACATTTGAAGATAATATTTGCCATAAAACGTTTTCCAGAATTCTCCAAGTAAGCTTCAGGAAAAATCATTAAAGCATGGCCATGTTACCCCTTATAAATTATAATATTTGTATATTTAATCCCCGAGATTTGAATTCCTAAAATAAGAAGGAAAAGAAATTTCGAATGGTTTTTAAGCAGATAGAGAAATTTCTAAAAAGTCGGTAAAAGTTGCATTTCTGGAACATCCCACTTTATTTCTTTTTCCTGTTCGTGTCTCGGAGTGTGTTTTGTACGTATGCACTTTTTTCTTTAGAATATTCATCTCGGGAAAAGAAGGGAAACAGGAAAGATCCGAACTTCCGTGCTCTCGCGTCCTTTCTTTTCAATCCGGATCCCCCCTTTTTATTCTTGAGAAGCTTTTATTTTTCTCCCTTTTTGGTAGACTTTACTTGGGGAAGTGTTATTCAAAGGAATGCCCGAAAAAAAGGAAAAAGATGAATATATACCATTTTATGGATGCTCGAGTCCTGGAGGCCAAAAATAGATGGCAGCAACCTTTTAGTTAGAATTGCCAGAGAAATGTGAATTAATACTAAAAAAATGCGTAATAATACCAAAAAGTTGTCCGTACAAGTGATTACTATGTAAGTTATATAGAAGATATCGTAGTTGATAATTTTCCAACAGTTTTTTACGAAATGAAAGAGGATAGATAGATAGATAAGAACCGCTCACAACCTGGACTGATGCAAAGCCCCTTACTTCCGTTAAAGAGGCGGAAGTAAGGGGAGAGGCGAAGTTGAAGGCGGAGTTGTTAGCAAAGATTTACAGTGGTAGCTCTCCTTGCCCCGTGCTCGCATCGAATCACTCGAATCGTTCTCTCCAACTGTCAAGTCTCTACATATGAATGCCATAGACTTGACCGCCCCAACCTAACAGGAAGGGGATGTCCTTATACTTATTAAGATAGATAGATGGAACCGCTCACACCCCGGACAGATGAAAAACACGTTACCTCAAAAGAGGCAGACTTGCGTCGGAAAAGTTAGCAAAGATTTAGTGATGGTTCCCCTTGCCCCGTGCTTGCAAGTATCGAATCATTCGCGTCGTTCTCCCCACGAAGATAGCCATCAATTCGATGCAACGTACAAGCCATTTCACTAAAACGGATAGCTGAACCCAAGAACTAGGGAGAAAAATTGCACGTGCGCCCAGTGGCACATAAGGGCCGGAGACCGAAGCCTGGGATTTCAAAAGAAGTGTGGAAAAGACTTGTGGGGCAGGTAAGAAGAAGAAATTGGCATGTTGCAGTGAGAGAGATTTGAGAATGGGTCTAAATGCATGACTGGAAACGGAGAAATAAAGCCTCCGTCCACAGTGCTGGGCATTCACATTTGAATTGCGCGCATACATTATTTACATTACAAAAATTTCCCTTTTTTATACTATTGAGAATGTACATAAACATTACTATGAAGGTAATACATATTAGAAACAAATATCACCATGAGCTCGTACAAATATTCAAAGTTATTATTATCATACTATGAAAGTGCGACGGGAATAATCAAAGAATGAAAGAGGAGAATTTTCAGGCGCAATTTTGCATCGGAATGTGTAATAGGAGGAGGGCAAGTTAATCACAAGGAATGTATAGGGTGTCCCATAAATTCATAAGTAGTTTAAAAATTCATTGAAACTAAAGGAATTGGTATATTTAAATGTGGTTCGCAGAAAAAGTTATTCTGACAGGATAGTGGGGGCGTGTTTTTTTGACATAGAACATTTTTTGTTCAAATTTTCATTGATAGAGGACGATACATGCTTCATGTGGATAAATTTTGTAAATGAAAAGCTTATTTTTAATACCTTAAATTGACGGCTAAAGCTTACGAAATGTTCGTAAAGCTTTAGCTGTCAATTTAAGGTTGAGAGAAAACAACTTCGCCAATAGTGCTTTATCGAACGATGTGCGCTCAATATAACATCACAATGGAAACTTTATGTAAAGGCCAGTAACAGGAAAATTCAGAAATCAGTAGTTAATCGTAAATCTTACATTTTATAGGATGCGGATTTGCATATTTCCAGAGATTTGATTGAGTGCAGCGCTTTCTATCGACAAAAAAAAAAAAAAAAAAAAAAAAAAAAATCCCCATACGTGAAAATAACTTTTTTTTCCCAAACCTCATTCAGTTGTACCCATTCCTTCAGGTTTTAGGAATTTTAAACTATTTAGGAGTTTTTGTGGGGATACCGTGTATTTCCCGTGTGTGCAATCGGGAGAGTAACGGAGGAACTGTATGAATAAAAGCGACCACGAGTTATTTTCGTGAATCAACTGCTTCGACAGAGGGAATGATTTTAACCGACCGTGGTAATGTACACTGGTATTCAAAATTAAATATCAATGAGTATCTAGGATGGATGCTCATGTAATAATATATAAGGTTTTTACGGCCGCAAGAGAGTCTTTTCGGACAGTGAATGAATGTACACCAGGAGTCATCCGTGGGACTTAACCACTTTCCGAGATCTTTTCCAGCCCAAGCTTCGTGGCAGAAACTGGAACAGTTTAGTATTGAGTTTTGAAAAATTATAAACGTTACAAAAATATCAAACATACAAAAGCGTATCAATAAAATATTTTTCGAGACATTGGATAGTCTTTTGATACAATAAATCATCTTCGAAACGAGTTGATTTTGTTTCCAACGGTTCCACAAAACTAGTGGTCGGCATCAACAGGAGAAGCCTAAGTTGTATTACTGATGGTTTTTTTCCCTTCCAGCCTTGTCTTGTCTCAGCGCGGAGTCTGGTTGTATTACTGGATATACTGCATTAGTAGATTCATTTCTAGGTACACACACAAGTTCAAGATTTTCCAATATCTGACGAACCAATGATCGTAGCATGTAGGCCTACCTATGCTTTACAGTTTGCCAGCTTGATTTGCTCTCATTGGTCATCATGGGTTTAAACTGATGTCTCTCATGTGCGTCACTCGTTTGTCTAGAACAGGACTCTCCAACTTTTTAAACATTGCGGAAAAAAATAAAAAAATGTATTTTTCGGAATTTAGGCAATGTGTGTGGGATTTTTGGATGCTGAATTTTTCCTCCTACATTATTGGGAAATATTTTCCTCGTGTTGAACACAATCTAGTCATATTTTTATCCTTAAGGTGAGGATCATTATAAACCTCTCGATTTAACTCCCAGGGTTATGCGGTGCGAGTCGATAACCAGCAGAGTTCCGACTCGAGATATGGTGCCAATATCTTATTTTTGCTCAGAGGTATTTAGTTTAGACACAGAGTCTTAAGCACCAATCATGTAGACACCAGCTGGCTCTTTAACCATTGCTTACTGGATCAAGATCCATTAGCAGGACAATCACATTCCACTCCTGAACTTTGCCGAACTTTGCCGTGCTTTTTCCACTCCTGAAGTGTACCAGGAGCTACCACTGTAGGTAGACTTCCCGATTTCTACTTTGGCACCTCCTGGACCGTGATGCCCTTATTCGTAGAACGGTTTAACGTAAAATAAAATCATCAGTTGGAAAATCACCCTGAAAAAAATCATCTTCGACATAACATCGTCAAATGAAAAATTTCAAAATAACGAAACAAATAATTATAATCGATGACAAAAACCTCTGGCGACGTTTTCTTCGACGATAATTTTGTCATGCGATATTTTGACGCGATACCAAGTAAAACATCTCTCGAGGATAGTTACTATTACTTTTTCCCTTGCCAAACATAACATCGGGTATCAACACCTCTACTCGCAAAAACGATATCCATACAATAAACCTTTATCGCTTCAAGATACACATTGATTATTTCCACTGAAGAAATCAATACCACTCTATCCAATATCATAATAATAAATTGAAATGAAACGTTCAGGAAGTGTGCAGCACTGAATCATTCGACACCGTTTTGTACTGACTGGTAAATGAAGCTCCCGAGATCCAAATTCCTTGCATATTAGAAGATAATAGAACCGATAGAAGATAGATGACCCAAATCCATGCATAATTCGCAATAGAATAAACTCAGCGTTACTCATTTAATTCCCTATTCGACTGGGGGAAAACAATCGTGGGTATAACTTCGCAAGGTGGATTTTCCTCAACAGACATTGAATATATCCGTTCTTGAGATGAACCCCCCCCCCCATTTAAATTCCAATTGGTTCCAATTCCATTATAAAGGGAAATTCAAAATTCCAAACACTCTTAAACTTCGTTAGCGTCTGCCCGGACTTTGGAGGGGGTTGGGAAAACAATACACCTTAAAAGCTAGGTGACCATTAGTGAGCAAGGCCATCTCGAATGTCTACTGTTCCTTCGGAATCTAAATACTATCTTCTGGGCTTTCGGAGAACAAGTTTGGTGAACTAGATCCTCATTAAGTCCAACGGTATGATGAACTAACTTCCTAATGATGTATAGGTATTTGTGTATTTTAAAGACAGAATGAGAGAGAGAGAACAATATTGTTCGCGTCGACGAATATACTTATTAGTAGTATCCGAGGCGTCTACTTTGGTATCGCTTTGGGGCATGAAATGTTTTGGAATCTTCTAATTCATGCGATGTCGTCGTGTGAAATTTTCCTCTAGGAATATGAGAATATGGTAGTCATTATTTACTGATATCCAAGTGTTTAAAGCGATTCCATACATGGAATAAAATTCAGTATTTTCGGAATAGAAATTTATATCGTTACCTATACTATTTAACCGATTATATTCTTACGGTGTGAGGGAAAATTTTATCGAATAATTCCACCTTATATATATATATGTACTTATATATATAGCAGTTGATATATATATACATATATCAACTGCTTCAATTGAATACACCACTTCATGAAAATATATGAATAAACAATCCACTTACAAACTATATGAATACGCAAACGGCCAGGGGAAGCGCTATGCACTTCCCAGTTCATCAGAATTATAGAAGAATACGTGGGGTGTGAATACAATGGGCGCATGATGCACAGTTACAGGGCAGAATACATGTACGCGAAGCGTCTCAAAATTACACAAAGCAAGAAAAGTGAGAAACGGGTTTGTTAACAACGTGAATACATCGAGAATACTTTGGAGGAGTTTTGGAGAAAAATACAATATATCTTTGAATATTTTTAGAACCGAAGTATCGAAAAATACACGTATACAGTTTAAAATAAGGGCTGCAGAAAAGAAATGCATGCTTGCAAAATTGGCTAAGCATGAAATCCCACCTGATACTACTGAATAGAGTGTAAAAGTACATGGCATACTGAATAAAAAAAATATATTCGGAATGGATACAAATTTAGTGACTAGGAGAAGAGTACACATGCTAGTCGATTGTATTCCAAGTATCACACAATACACAATATTTACATGAAAATAGAAAAAACAATCCAGTTACAAACTATATGTAATACGCAAACGGTTAGGGGAAGCGTTACGCACTTCCCAGTCCATGAGTAATTATGGAGGAAAAAGTGGAGTGTGAATATTGATACATAGTTACAAGGGTATATAAGGTTACAAGTATACAAGGCATATATATGTATGCACGTAAACTTTCAAAACTACACAAAGTAAGAAAAGTGAGAAACAGGTTTCAGTAAACAATGTGAATATACATCGAGAAAAAGCTATAAGATTGACTGGAAGTTGTAAGAAACATAAATATCCGTACCTCAGACAAACAAATGCTTGTAGTGAAAAATAATTGTTTCATCAATCTTCAACCAATCACAACAATAGGAACAAAAAAAAAAATATAAATCCAACTAAAACCAAAGGAGACGGAAGACCTGACGTCATTCAAAGTGTCAATCGCATCCCGAATACCTAATTAGCACTGCTCATATGTACACACACGCGTAAAAGCAGGATTATACCTTCTCCTAAAGAAAAGAAAAATTAACTAAAATGTTATAATTAAGCTGTCGCTATTCGTAATCTCCTCAAAGTAAAGCAAAAGAAATAAAATGAAATAAGACTGAGAAATTATCTCTCAGAGTAATTATTTCCGCTTTTTAGCGAGAGGAAAAATATTCATTCTTTACTACGTAATTTTTTTTCTTCAAATCTTGTCTTTTGAAAACGTCTTGACACCGAAAGAGAAAAACGCCATCTTATATGATTTCTGTCAGAAACAAAATTGAATCGCTTTTACAGATAAAATAAATGAAAACAGAAAAGGACGATTCTCAGACAAGAGAGTATTTCCTGTCCAAATATCTATGTATGAGTCCTTTCTCAGCTGTATAAGTAGTGATGGAAAAGCTTTAATTCAACCCCGTTTTTTTGTATATATATTTGAACTTGTATATGAATACCTTAAAAAAAAAATCAAAACGAAAACGGGGTTCTCTATAGTAAAAGAAGGAGGACTAAAAAAAAAAAAAAGGAATATGAATCGGGTGTTTGTGTCAAGCCTTTGACATTCGATTTCACGTTGTCGGGTTCTTTTTCTTTTGCCCTGAAGATATTATTTGCGACGTTATTGAGGACGTTGAATAAAAATCGATGTTGCATTTGGAAGATTGTAGATTTTTTTTTTGTTCTCTTTCTCTCTCTCTCTCTCTCTCTTCACTATTTGTTTCGGATTCTGTTATAAAGATATCTATGTATCGTCCGTCTTTTTGAGGAATGATATAAATGGGGTATTTTGGGACTCGGTATCCTTTGATCCTCGACTTGAGAAACGTATACCATTGAAATCGTCCCTGTCTTTCCCGGTTGTCCTTTTTTTGTTTGTTTATGTTCTTACGAATCGAGATGATTAGTGTTTTTTTCCTTTGATGGTCCGTACAGTGTTTTGTTTGTTATTTTATGTTTGTCGTGAGAGCGTTTTTCCCCCTATGTAAGTATTTTTTTTTATTCCTTTTAATGAATCGTAGAATTGAATACTTCTTTGCCCTCTTTTTGGCTGGAGAATGCCTTTACTTCTTATCTTCGGCAAAAGCCTTTAGTTTCATACACCGACCTGTTGTATTTTTCACTTGGCGACTGCCGCCACATTAAAAAAAATTTGCTTTCTGTCTCGTTCCCATGTTTGGATGAAATTCTAATGGTTATACGTGATCCCTATTGACCAATGAGAAAATAACGTCTTTAGCAGATTGTTCTAAATCTAGTTGTATGTACACAATTGCAATTAACAATAAATTGAACATCTATAAGATGGCAATTAGGTCATTTTACTTTATGTTGTCTCAGTATGGCTTTACGCGAACAGTAATCACACGGTGTGTGAAACTGGAGAGATACCGAAATAAAACTATAAGAGCAAAACTCCTAGTCAATTGGAATATTAGGAATAGGAACAAAAGAGTCTGCAATTTTCGACTCCCCACAAAATCTAGCTGAAAATTTCTTCAAATCTCTTGAAGAATCAGATTATGAACATCTGTGAGAAATATCACACAGCATATCCAAAAAGTGTGCCAACAAGAGCTCCACAATAGCTCTTTTCTACAATCCCCCCCCCCCCATGTCTATGTCTCTCTGTAGGAATGGTCTCTAAAATCTTACGGCATATTCCACTCCAGGACGAACTAAAGACTGAAACAAACTACACTGACGTGACGTGAATTTCCGTCATGCCAGAGACGTGGAAAATTCCGATTCGTGGAAATTCCACGTCACAGAATTTCAACGAATAAGATTTCACAAATTCGTCATCATGCCTTAATGCATCTCTTAAAACATCAGACCAGTGTGCACACCATATAATATCTGATATGATCCCGTGTCATCTGACGTGGCATAATTACACGTCACGTCAGTGTAGTGTGTTTCCGCTTTTAGCCTCGGATTTGAACATGCTGTAAGGTTTTGCGTACTAAGTGTCAGTGTAAGAGTAAATAATCAGCATAGTAAGTGTTGAATATCCTACGATGAACATAATTTGCGATTAAATTTATTTAATCGCAAATTTCGTTATTATTTATATTATTATTTATGTCATTATTTATTATTTATATTTTACTGAATTGCATTTTTTATCAGGGCAATTATTGAGTATTACTGTATTACTGAGTATGTATTAACCATGAAAATCTTGACAGTAATTTCACGATGATCGTATGGGCTTAAATAGTGGCATAACATCTGTGACCGCCCTCTTGAGTGCCGTTCTTCTTTTATTGAATGCTCCTTTCACCTAGTCTTATGCCTTCTTTTCCTGGATATAACTAGCTCAATAATGAGCATAATTTTAAACTCTAAATTAGTAGTCTCATATTAAAATACTTTAATATTAGATTCTAACAATCATAGCGTTTATCGCACTACTGTCTATGGCACACATCCTCAACCCGTTGCTTGCGAGCACACGGGCAGAGCGGTGCTCCCTGAAGCACCTAGAGCGATCGATGCTCGTGTCCGATTTCGCGCTCGTGAGCACTTGATCAAAGTTCCATTTAAACACCTTGTGCAAACTGTAAATGTTCATATAAATAATTGTCAGATAATGTAAATATTACAGTAAAAATAATAAGCGCTGGATATTTTTTTTACGTCCCGTTCATTCATCAAGCTTTCCTCCGATGGTTCGAAGCGTGTGGGTTGAGTCGAGAACTTACGCCCAGTGCCATCTGTCTTTTACGACGAGAGCAGTTGAAGAACCGCCAGAGATTACCGATTATTGCCCCCCACGGGTGGGCAGCGCCAGTTAGATTTCCTGCCCATTGAACATCTAATAGGAATTGATATCACCAGACAAGATCAGAGTGACATATTTTTGTGTCGTCGAGGAAAAACAGCCTCATCCAAGATCATTAACACTATTTTTTTTCCAACGGATAACAACCTGAAGATCATTACTAAAGTGCGTGGAAAATTCATCGCCAACAATTCACTGGCACGCAATTCATCGACATGACAATTTAAGTCTAGAAAAATTCATCTACAAACAATGCAATGACAAATTTGATAGTGAGTAAGTGAGTGAATGAATGTCGCTCGAGTGACGTGGTGGTAAGATGCTCGTCTATCACCGTGAAGATTGCCGTCAGATCCCATGTTCGAACCGGGGGAAGAATATAGAAGAAATTATTTTCCCTAAAACGAGCTTGAGGTGACCAGCGATGGATGGTGGCTTCATTTCCATACCCAACTAGTTAATGGCAGTAAATTACGATACAGCGATATCGCCGGAATTGCTTGGTGGATGAGTGGGTGAATGAACACGTGATTTATCAAGTGAGTGAGGGAGTTCACGAGTGAGCAAATGAGTGAGTCAGTAGATGAGTTGATGAGCGAGTGAGTGAGCAGCAAAGAAAATGAGCAGGATAGAAAATGAGCATGTGAGTGAGCAGGTGAGCGAATGAGTCACTGTTATGGCCATTCACCCGTTCACTCGGTCATTCGTGCTGCCATTCACACGGTCACTGATACGACTGCGTACTCAATCTCGCACTCACTCGTTCATTCATACAGTCACTCATACGGTTACTCACTCGGTCATTTATACTATTACTACTTATTCCTACATGCACCTAGAACACACATACCACTGCGGAATTTCTAACGAATCAGTACATGCCGGAACATGTGCTGTCGGAATCGCGCTCGTTTTGTGTTACAATTTTTAATGATAATAACCGTGATATTAACAACTTTCATTCATCACATCAGCGGAAACGTGAAGAGGAAGAAGATAACGTTCTCTACAGAAAATGTCTTCATTAGAATGTAAGGTATTTTTAGAACGACCCTTTGGTTAAACAGCAAAAGCCGTATGCAGAAGTAATACGAGTTAATCCGTGTCAATTCGTCTCTTCTTCTTCTTAACACTTGTTGGTGCTGCCATCTGTTTTCCATATTTTTAATTAAAGTTGGTAAATGCCTGAAAAGTTTCATGTTATGTCAGCATCGTGTTGTAGGTCTGCTGGCTTTCTGCAGAGAGACTTTTTTTTTTTTAAATGGGCCATTCATACTGTCATTCACTCGCTCATTAGCTACGGCGCTATATATATAGCTCATTCACAAATTAATTTGGTCACTTACTCGTTCACACTCATTCATTCACTCGCTCAATCACTCGATCACTCACTCAGTGGTTTCGAACTGTTGTCGGTGAGTTTTCGCAGCGGTGATTTTTCCGTCGGTAAATTTTCCTATCAGTAAATTGCGTGCCGATGAATTTTCTGTATAAATCGATTACCGCATACTAAGAGAACATAATCACCACTATTCTATTCACTGCTATTCTCTCCTTTTTGCAGAATTTATAATGACCGATTCCGCATGCAGAATATCCACAAAAGGTTTGTAGACTAATTTTTTTTACCAACAATAGAGGGCTTTTCTTGGGTTTCTAAGAGGAACGGAATGGCCTAACTGGACCGGGGCATATAGCTGATTTCAAACTGAGATTTAGACGCGATAATAGCTCCGTCAATGGCCGGATGTTACATTCGTTCGTTTATACGCGTCTGAAAGACACACCATCACCATCTTCATGTACTTAAGCGAGGTTTCGTGGGAAGAAGTAATGTTAGCAAATTATTTGGAATAAAAGTAAAACAGAGATGGGTCTTCGAGCATCAAAAGAAAAAAGTATTTCCATTTACTGCTTTATTCTTTCCTTTTCTATCACACACACACACACACACACACACACACACACACACACACACACACATATATATATATATATATACGAAGGTATTTGCCATTAGCTCTTGGAATGTTCATTATCCGTTTGACTTTCGATGGAAGCTCGAAATCCGAACTTCTTCGTAAAGGTTATGAAGGGATCCTGAAAGACTAAGAATAGCAAAACATATAAGAAAAGTAAGAGGAAAACCCTTTTTTTTTTACCCTCTCCCAGATTTCTCTTTATTCCAGATCTTTTTTTCCAGCCATTAAATTAGCCGATTTCTCGGCGAGATCCGGACCATAGATTGATATCGATTTTTTTATTATTATTATTCTCATCCTCCCGTGGCATTACGCTCAATAAAACTCAAGCAAAAGAAAGGGGGGCGGGAAAGTCATTTACTATTCAACTTAATTATTATGTGATAACGGATACTTTCTAGTCTAAAAGAGATGCGGGGGCACCTACTGTGGAAACACGGACGTTATTCACTTCTGTAGTGAATGAATGAGTGAAAATTGAGTGAATCTTTAAGGATATTTTCATACAAAAATGGACTGAGATACGTCACGTGACACCGGATGATCATGTTCCTTTTTTATTGATGGGTAAAGTCATTACCTTCTAGAGGTGTAGGAGATACATACATACATCTAGGAGATAATAGTAAAGCCGTCTAGGATCGACCATCTTAAAGGATCGGTTTAGCAACTGCGTATCGAGTCTCTATCGTTTGGCGTCCTCTGCGAGGTTTTGGCATATCCGGGGTCACTAGTTTGCGTCTTGGCATCAATTTGTCCCCCCTTATGATCTTGTGGAAGAAACGGTGCAGGAACATTCGTTGTCGCTATTTTGGCGATCTATTTTTCTCTTCTATTTTGTTGTGGGAGAAACCGAGCAGAAACCTTCGGAATACCTAGAATGTTATTCTGGTGCCAATCTATTTTTATACCTTACTCAGTTGTGGGAGAATCTGAGCAGAATTCCCCAGCGTCACCAATTTGCTATCTTGGTTCGAATTTATTTTTCTGGCCTATTTTGTTGTGGAAGAAACTGAGCAGAAACCCCTATGGTTACTAGTTGCTATTTTGGCACCAATCTATTTTTCTGGCCAATTTTTTAGTAGGAAAAATTGAGCAAAAAACACCAGGGTCGTTTGTTTGCTATCTTGGTGCCAATCTTTTCTAATTTCTCGCCTATTTTGTAGTGAGAGGAATCGATCAAAAATCCCCCAAGGTCGCTAATTTGTTATCTTGGTTCAAATCTACCTTTTTCCATTATTCTGTTGTGGGAGAAACTGAGCAGATATCCTCGCGGTCTCAAGTTTGCTATCTTGGCGCCAATACATTTTTTTCTTGAATATGTTGTCATGGGAGAACCTGAGCAGAGATACTTGGGGTCGCCGGTTTATTATCTTGGCACCAATCTATTTTACTCGTTTAGTCAGTTGTGGGAGAAACAGAGCAGAACTCCGGGTCGGTAGGTTGATATCTTGGCACTAATATTTTTTTTTGTGCTCATTTTGTTATGGGAGGAAACTGAGCAGAAACATTTGGAGTAACTAGTTTCTATCTTGACGCCAGTTTATTCTTGTCACCCATTTTGTTAGGGAAAATCTGAGCAGAAATATCTGGTCATTTTTTTCTAGCTTCACGCCAATCTATTTTTCCTCGCCTACTTAATATCTTTAATTACATTAATGTATAAGCTTTTTTATAGGACGCCAAAATAGCTCCGAGGTCGCTACACGTGAAGGGTGTTATCCATAAATGTTAAACAGATCCTATTCCCAATTCCAATTCATACCACTCTGGGCACAGCGTCCCAGAACTCTACCGTCAAAATAAGAGTGGCAATAGTATACGTCAAGACAAACAATTTTTTGCACAGAGAACGAATGGTCACAACCAACTTATACGGCGAATACTGCATCGTCCCACTCTAGAAGTCACCAAATGTAGCAATCTTGCTCACATCATGATTAGCAATAGAGCATTTTCTTCCTGTCAGGTACCGGCAATTGCGGAGGGGAAAAATTGTTCTTTTTCTTTGTTTCCCCTTTTACAGCCAGAGTTACTTTAGAAACACTGAAGATAAAAGTCATTTGCGACTTTGGACTCGAAGGGGGGAAAAAAGGACTCTATCAATCCTTACATTTCAGCAGTAGAGAAATAGGAAACCATGAAAAAAACATATTCGAGCATCCAATCTCTTTAATGGAAACCATTCCAACACCTCATATATATATATTTTTTATTACTTTGAACTTTCTAGAATCGCAAAAACGGACTTTCATTTAGAGTTTAATTTTCATTTAAGAGAATATGTTGTGCGACAAAAAATTAAAAGAAAATTTTCTTCATGAAAATTTTAGAACCACTTGGAAACGATTGCGATGCGAGAGAACAAAAAAAAAACCCCGTGAAATAATACTTAAAAAATGAAATTCTTGTAAATTGTTCTTAATTTTCTTCCGAGTCTTTTCTTTTAGGAAAGAGAAAAGCGCTGCGTTTTTTTGCTGTTATTGTGAAGCTAAAATACATTTACTTTTCTCTTTGAATTTGAGGAAAAACCACAAAAGGAAAGTTTCCAAGTATTTAAAAATTTCTTTTTATATTTTTTGTCCACGGAATCGCTGTTTTTTTGTTGAGATTAAACACACCCGCCTTGTGTTTTCTTCTTCTTATTCCTTTGTTCTTTGACTTACAGGAAAAGAATTCTTGGAAAAATATTTTTGTTTGTGGTATTAAATTTATTTCAAACTGCTACTATATCCAGATATTTTGATCAGTTTTTTGACTATTGGTGGTAATATTTAATCATTAGTTATCGAGAATTCTGAATTTTCATTGATTCGAATTCATTCCTTCCATTTACTCTACATTTTTATTGATTTTGGAATCATTTCCTTAATTATCAGAAGTTCTTTCTTTCATTATGAGAAACTATTTCTTTCATCAATCCTGAATATTCATAAATTTAGAGTAAATTGCTTTCACTGATTTTGAATTGAATTTTTTTGGGTTGAACATTTGCGATTACATTTTTCATTGATTTTGAATATATTTCGTTGACAGATTTGAATTTTCATTGGTTTTGAATATATTTCGTTGACAGATTTGAATTTTCATTGGTTTTGAATATATTTCGTTGACAGATTTGAATTTTCATTGGTTTTGAATATATTTCGTTGACAGATTTGAATTTTCATTGGTTTTGAATATATTTCGTTGACAGATTTGAATTTTCATTGGTTTTGAATACATCACTTTCATTACTTTCATTGTGTTTGAGCAAATTTCTTTCAATGAAATTGAATGAATTGAATTTCACTACCTTCAAAAATACATATCTTTCACTGGTTTTGAATTATTTCTTTTACTGATTTTAAACACATTTCTTTTACTGATTTTAAACACATTTCTTTTACTGATTTTAAACACATTTCTTTTATTGATTTTAAACACATTTCTTTTACTGATTTTAAACACATTTCTTTTACTGATTTTAAACACATTTCTTTTACTGATTTTAAACACGTTTCTTTTACTGATTTTAAACACATTTCTTTTATTGATTTTAAACACATTTCTTTTACTGATTTTAAACACATTTCTTTTACTGATTTTAAACACATTTCTTTTATTGATTTTAAACACATTTCTTTTACTGATTTTAAACACATTTCTTTCACTGATTTTAAATACACTTCTTTCGCTAATTTTGAGCATTTCTTTTACTGATTTGGAGTGTTCATTGATTTTGATTAGACTTCTTTCACTGATTTTGACCATTTTTTTTTCTATTGATCTTGAATGCATTTTTTCTACTGGTTTTGAATGCATTTTTTCGATTGATTGTAAACATATTTCTTCGATTTATTTTGAATACATTTTCGAATGATTTTGAGTATATTTATCGATATATTTTGTGTACATTTCTTAGATTGATTTTGAATACATTTCTTAGATTGATTTTGAATACGTTTCATTGATTGATTTCGAATGCATCTCTTTCATTGATTTTAAATAGATTTCTTTCACTGATTTTGAATAGATTTCTTTCACTGATTTTGAATTGATTTCTTTCACTGATTTTGAATAGATTTCTTTCACTGATTTTGAATAGATTTCTTTCACTAATTTTGAATAGATTTCTTTCACTAATTTTGAATAGATTTCTTTCACTAATTTTGAATACATTTCTTTCACTAATTTTGAATACATTTCTTTCAATAATTCTGAATTTTTATCGATTTCGAAATTCTGTGGTGTTTGGCCAGAACATGACATCTCCAAAAAATGGCTTTTTGATCTAGTAGTGTCTTGCTAATTATAACTAATTAAAAGTGGGATAAATGCACAAATACGTGCGTACGGCTAAACAACAAGCTGACGTATGATATTTGTATTTGTATTTGTGTGTATGCTTTATTTTTTTATTTTTAAATGACAATGAAAATGCTTATATCTCAAAAATGTGATTTTGGAGTTATCATGTTCTGACCAAACACCACAGAATTATTTGCTTCGTCGAAATGATTTTTCTCGTTTCGTTGATTTTGGATACTTTTCCTTCATCAACTCTTGATTTTTATAGAAATTTTAAACTATTTCCTCCATTGATTTTGGAATTAATTTTTTTTTCATTAAATTTAAAAATATTTCTTTTACAAATTCTAAATTTGTTTTCATCCTGATCATATTTCATTAATTTTTGTTTAGCGGGCATATTTTATTATTTTTGTATGTTTTATTACTAATTTGTAAAATTTCTAAATTTTTTTTTTGGTTTCGACTTACCCCCTTAATGAATCGTTGCACGGAGTGACAAAAAACATTTCTGAAGAAGGGGGGCGATGAGACAAAAAAGATTGGGAAACTATGGTCTAAACCATAGTCGCCCAAACTTTTTTTTACATCGCCCCCTTCATCAGAAATTTTTTCCTCTCATCGCCCCCCAACTCAAGTAAATCCATAGGATCCTATGTTAAATCAGAAGGTTCTATCGCCCCCTTGGACATCTCCATCGCCCACCAGGGGACGATATTGCCCACTTTGGGAAACACTGGTCTAAACTAGCCAAAACTTCCTGTTCGGGGGAAAAGTTAATGAAATTCATCATAATATTTTGAATGAAAATATGCGTATTTCATATATGGATACGATATAGATAGCAGAAAAATCAAGTTGGAACTGAACACAATTAACACATTGCATACATTTAGCATTTTCCATGAACTGCACGAAAATGGGGGGGGGGGGGAGTTAGTTATTCCCTTGAGAAAGACCTTGTTGGGATTCACCTTATTCACCAAGTGACATCAATAAAACGATAGCCAATTTTATCATTCAGCTATCAGTTCAGACATCGGAATAGACTCTAAAACAGCTAGTGCACTGCTAAGAATTCATTTGAGACTCACCAACAAACAACGCAAAAGGAATCCGTTTTTAAAGGTATGGAAATTTATGCGAATATTTCATTTTAGGTTCCGGAATCGCACCCTATTCAAATTTTAATCCATATTCGGAATAACGCATACATACAAAGCTCAAATGTTTTTACGCATCGTCACATGATATTCTCCCGAAGAATTCACCAAGGTTTGCTTATGTAACGAATTCCCTCTTTGAATAATCTTAATTCTAGAGGATTTAATCCAATTTTATTTAAAGATAACAACACGTTCCTACTCAAGTGTCTCTTGAAGGAATTGGATTGATTGTTTGAAAGGAAAATTCTAACGGAGATTCCAATGATTAAATTGTCAAATCCACTTAAAACTGCGTCTTTTGGGCCGGCATTGTGAGAAACTATGAATAGGTTTCCAGAGATTTTGAATTCCTTCAGGAGTTTATGATGGTTTTCGAAAGAATGGGTGAAGAGAGAGAGAGAAAGTTTTGTGTTCATTTTGGGAGGAATTTCCGGGAAAGAAGTGATTAGCATTTGCCCGGAAAGAGCTTGGGAATCCTTATTGCACGTGTCGATTCATGCGAATTTCAGTGATTAACTACGAATTTGTTACGGAGATTGACAACAAACTGTCTTGATCCTGGAGATATCGTTCCTGTTTAAATATCGATCGCGTCCCACTCGCTCGTGTGGAAATCAAGCCCAGCACATATTGAATGTTGTGACATTGAATTCCGAAACGAGACAGACACTTATTTACCCACTGGCCAGTGGATTCAAAGGAGAAGAAGAAAAAGATTCAACGTGTTTTACTGAATCTTCTTTAGCTCAAATCAAATTTGATTTGATTTTGGTTTTTTGTGATGCAAGGACCAATCGGATAAAACTGCGCCAAAACAATATATTTGCACCGACTCAAAGCATATAAGAGGCTAGGCATCGCCTTTACAAGGTACTGATACTATTACTACTACAACTCAACTGTACGTGTACATCGTACACATTCCTCTACGGAATTTCTAACGAATTGGTACATGCCGGAATGTGTGGTTCTAACGGGTTTATGTTGTCAGAATTTCGCTTCTGATAATTGTTAGAAGCACAATAAATAATTATAATTATAATAATTAGATTAAAGTATTATAATGATTATAATTATTATAAGAATATTAGAGAATTATAAATCTCAATAAATTTATTCCATTGATTTTTAATACATATTTGTCACGATGTTTTAATTTTTTTACGTCACGATATGAATAGATTTTTGTTATTTCTGTCACGATTTTCAACTTAATACTGTCACGATATGAATACATTCTTGTCAAGATTTTGAATGCATTTAAAACAACACTTTCATGCATTTCCAACATCACTTTCATGCATTTCCAACAACACTTTCATGCATTTCAATGAATTTTTGTCGCGATTTTGAATGAATTTTTGTCACGATTTTCAATACATTTCTGTCACGATTTTGAATGCATTTTTGTCACGATTTTAAATGAAGTTTTGTCCCGATTTTGAATGAATTTTTGTCACGATTTTGAATGATTTTTTGTCACGATTTTGAATGATTTTTTGTCACGATTTTCAATACATTTCTGTCACGATTTTCAATACATTTCTGTCACGATTTTGAATGAATTTTGTCACGATTTTGAATGAATTTTGTCACGATTTTGAATGAATTTTTGTCACGATTTTCAATACATTTCTGTCACGATTTTCAATACATTTCTGTCACGATTTTCAATACATTTCTGTCACGATTTTCAATACATTTCTGTCACGATTTTCAATACATTTCTGTCACGATTTTGAATGAATTTTGTCACGATTTTGAATGAATTTTGTCACGATTTTGAATGAATTTTTGTCACGATTTTCAATACATTTCTGTCACGATTTTCAATACATTTCTGTCACGATTTTCAATACATTTCTGTCACGATTTTCAATACATTTCTGTCACGATTTTCAATACATTTCTGTCACGATTTTCAATACATTTCTGTCACGATTTTCAATACATTTTTGTCACGATTTTCAATACATTTTTGTCACGATTTTCAATACATTTCGTTGATGGATTTTGAACGGATTTCTTAGATCCATTTCTCTTTAACCGATTTTTAATACAATTTTTTTAATTTTTTCTGAATTTTCATTGATATTAAGAACCCTTCTTCCACTGATTCTGAAAGTATTTCTTTCATTGTTTCTGAATAAATTTTTTCACTGATTTTGAAGTTACATTTTTCATTAATTCTCTTGTGAAGATAGCTACAAATTAAAACACATTGTTTCGTTTTGGTGATTATTTGGTTTTAATGTCCCGTAGAATGTTCGATAGAATTAAAAAAAATGATGAGTTTTAATTATTAGTTGTCTTCATACTAGTGATGTAAGAGAATTAATGAAAAATGTAAATTCAAAACCAGTGAAAGAAATGCATTCAAAAACCAAAAGAAATACAGAAACACTTTCAGAATTAGTGGAAAAAGTGTGTTTAATATGAATAAAAATTAAGAAAAAAAATTGTATTCAAAATCGGTTAAAGAATGATTTTCCAAATCAATTGAAGAAATGTATTTAAAATCAAAATAAGAAATGTATTTAAAATCAAAATAAGAAATGAATTCAAAATATATCGAAGAAATGGATTCGAATCCAATCGAAGAAATGAATTCAAAATGTATCGAAGAAATGAGTTCAAAATACATCGAAGAAATGGATTCGAAACCAATCGAAGAAATGAATTCGAAACCAATCGAAGAAATGCATTCAAAATATATCGAAGAAATGCATTCAAAATATATCGAAGAAATGCATTCAAAATATATCGAAGAAATGCATTCAAAATATATCGAAGAAATGAATTCAAAATATATGAAGAAATGGATTGAAAACCAATCGAATAAATGGATTCAAAACCAATCGAAGAAATGGATTCAAAACCAATCGAAGAAATGCATTCAAAATATATCGAAGAAATGAATTCAAAATATGTGAAGAAATGGATTGAAAACCAATCGAATAAATGGATTCAAAACCAATCGAAGAAATGGATTCAAAACCAATCGAAGAAATGCATTCAAAATATATCGAAGAAATGAATTCAAAATATGTGAAGAAATGGATTGAAAACCAATCGAATAAATGGATTCAAAACCAATCGAAGAAATGGATTCAAAACCAATCGAAGAAATGGATTCAAAACCAATCGAAGAAATGGATTCAAAATATATCGAAGAAATGCATTCAAAATATATCGAAGAAATGCATTCAAAATATATCGAAGAAATGCATTCAAAATATATCGAAGAAATGCATTCAAAATAGTGACAAAAAAATTTATTTGAATCAGTGAAAAAGAAACTTACTTAAAATCAGTGAAAGAAATGCTTTCAAAACCAAAAACCAGTGAAAGAAATATATGTATCAAAAATCAATGGAAGAAATTTTATTGAGAATTATAATTCTCATAATACTCTCACATAATAACTATCGACAATTCAGTTAATGAACGCAACAATTTCTCAGAATAATTCTAATTCTCTTAATGCAGTGTGGCAGTGTATAGTCACATCCGATCGTGATGTAATTGGCTTTCGTGACTGAGGTCTAACACAAACTGCTGTATTCAGCTTGAAACGAAGATGCATAAGAGAAAAAAGTAGAAAAGTTCAATTTAAAAGTGTATATATGCATTTTTGGAGCGTTACCTTCAAAACCCATATAGAGAAGGATTCCATAAAAAGTGAAGAGGGAAAAGAAATTTTTCGAACCTAGAATAGAAATTTCTGGATTTTACGGCTCCAGTTGGGAAAATTGAAGTTTTCTCTCATACTTTTTCGCCCCCCCCCCTTTAAAAGAAGTTAGAAAATTTCTGCAGGAGTTATGTTCACCCTTTTTTTTTCCCCTTATTTTACTAACGTTCAAATACGACTTTGAATATTGCTTCTCAGGTTATAGTGGTATTCGGAAGTTTTCAAGCTGTCCGATAAATCTCACGAGACACAGGAATATCCGAAGTAATCGAATTGCGGAGAATCGATTCGCAATATGCATATATGTGTCTTCTTTTTTTTTCTCCCCCCGAGTCTCTCTTATATTGGAATTCTTTCTTTTCTTATCTTTGCATGGAATTTCCGTACAAGGATTTGAAATGTTCCGGAAACGAATAACGCTATTTTTGCCCGTGACTGACTGAATGACCATTTATTGTGTTCGGATACTTTCTTCCAGCTTATTAACCCTTTAGGCGGTTTTTAAAATTTCATTGATTCGCATTAAAATTGACACAGGGAAAATCGCACTTAACTCTCTGTAAAATACCCACACTTTATTTTGCAGATAAAAGATTTGTAAACAGTCCTCTTCTGGCTCTCTTCATTTTCTACCTATACATACACTACACAACTCACACACATGCACAAACTTGTCTTTCCCCTACATATACCATCCTTGGTGACCTGTAAGTTGCCAGACAGACTGCAAAGGCTAGGCGGCAACAGAAACGTTCAATTCTGGTACTGGTCTGGCGCAGGTGAGAGTGCTGTTACCCCAACTAATAAACCGAGGAAGAGGAATAGTCTAACCTTTTCTATTTATCGTGTATGCATGTTCCTATACTACCCTGAACGATAGGGTAAGAAAACATCGTCTCTCTATCCTTCTGTCATCGAACTTCAAACGAAATCTGACTCCGCTCGCTGACAGTTGGGGGACAAGTGGAGGGGGAATGGAAAAAATGTTTCCGAACAAATTCTGTCTTTCAGAGATAGCTGGGCTCGTCATTGCCCAGAATTAAGAGGGTTTTAAGGACGAGAGATGTCTATAAATGTCCGAAATACAAGGCATCAAGTAGGGCGAGATATCTCGTCATTGCCGCTGAAAGTGTTAACAAATTTTGAACTCCCGAGTTGAGTTTTAGAATGTATATTTTTGGTAGTGCTTCAACTTTTACAGCAATTCAGTATTTTTGCATTAAATAAGTACGTATAGTACAAATCGGTTGTAACGAAGCCTCGGCTATAATGTAAATAATTTTCGGTCCTAACTGATTCCCATGGAGGATAATGTTAATGAACCTTATTTATAACGTTAGTGAAAACACATCGACATTGGATATGCTGGCATATTTACCGTCGCTTATGCTTCCGTTTTAATGGCGTTTTCCCAAAGAATTCCGAGAATTAGAGCTCATCACATTCAAGCAATGTTCATCTTTTGTTCCCTAATTAAGATTGAAGGTAATTTGAATAATTTATAAATTTTGTTTTAATGAATATGACTAAACATGAAAACTCATCTCACATATTTGACATGTTTTTTTAAATTCCGTATAATACTTATAAAATAAAATAAAATTTATATTATATCTTCTATATCTATATATACAAGATATACAGAAGACTGGATGTTGTGAAGATATTTATTATTTCACCGTCCATTGCACGGTTCCGTTCAGCATATATACGCTCTAACGAAGGGAAATCTCTATCTCCTCTGTAGCTTAGCGGTCAGAGCACTCGTCCGGCAATCGAGGGATCCGGGTTCGACTCCCGGTAGAGGCAGAGATGAGTTTTTCCTTCCTAAAAAAAAAAAAATTAACACCTAAAATAATAAATACATAATAATAATATAATAAATAAATAAACAAAATTGGACATACATATACACCCACTCTGTGACCCTCAAGGGACTACTTGTCCTTCCAGAAGGTCGGACAAGTAGTCCCTTGAGGGTCTTCACAACATCCAGTCTTCTGTATATCTTGTATTAACAAGTGGAGAGCGACATTCATGTCATATATCTATATATATAAAATTGATTGTCTGTGTGTATGTTCTCTATACAAATCTACAATTTTAGATCGATCGTCGCCAAATTTTGCATATATACCAAATGGGACCCGACTTGAACGATAGGCTACTTTAAAATTTTGTCAGAGCAGGGCAAGTGCCCCAAATGGGCAAAAAACCGCCGTTTTTGGGCCTCAACAATCACTATCCGAACGTTTACATTGGTTACCGTGGTTTCCTATCAATGCGTTTCCGACGTGCATATGCCTTTACAATGGTTTGTCATTTCTTCAACACGCTGTCATATATTTATTTATAATTACGTCACGCTATTATATTTATAATATTCATGCCTTTGTAATGGTTTGCCACATTTTCAATTCTCCCAGTAATGAGGTTTTTTATGAATGACGTCATAATCATTATCAGCATCGCTTTGAGGGTCAGGAAAAGGGTGATCCTCGTAGAAATCAGTGTTGAAATTGCCGATTTTACTGTAGAAATGCGGAAATTTAGTGGGGCTTTCCACTACATCAATAATTTTAAAAAAGTGTATTGAATTCTCAATTTTTGAAATATTGAGTTCGCTTAGAGATACGAAGCCCAGAAAATTGAATACGAAGTGATTAGACGGACCTACTTTTGAGTTGAATATTCATGCAATAACATTGATTTTAACTTTCCATTTACATCTTCTCAAGCATGAAAATTAATGTTTCAATATTCAACTGCATAAATTCATGTAGTTTATAGGTTGTTTTAAAATTAATTATGGGCCCCGTAAAGTGCATCGAAGAAATTCCACAGCTTTAACTAATCATTTTTGGAAGCTTAAACAGGCAGATGGATAACTTGAAGTTCAAAAGGGGGGGGGGAATCGAACTAACTACCTAGCGCCCTTTAAAAAAGGAAAAAAATGTTTACTTCTACGTTTCTTTAAATCTAGATTTGTTTATTTCGTGAGTCGCGCGGGAAGTTGCCATATTGGTTAACTTGGACACAGTTTGTATGTCCCTCAAAAAAAGAGGGGATATCACGTGATCCAAAAAGCCTCATTGAAGAAAACCCGGGCAACGCCGGGTAATATAGCTAGTACTGTATATAAAATTGATTTTCTGTCTGTCTGTATGTTCTCTATACAAATCTACAATTTTAGATCGATCGTCGCTAAATTTTGCATATATACCAAATGGGACCCGACTTGAACGATAGGCTACTTTAAAATTTCGTCAGAGCAGGGCAAATGCCCCGAATGGGCAAAAAACTGTCGGGCAACAATGGTTTTTGGGCCTCAACAATCACTTTCCGAACGTTTACTTTGGTTACCGTGGTTTCCCTAGCAATGCTTTTCAGACGTGTATATGCCTTTACAATGGTTTGTCACTTCTCTAATTCTGTTAGCATATGTATAATAGTAGTTTATGCCTTTATAATGGTTTGCCACATTTTCAATACTCCCAGTAATGAGGTTTTTTGAATAGACATCATAATCATCATCAGCATTGCTTTGAGGGTCAGGAAAAGGGTGATCCTCATAAAAATCAGTGTTAAAATTGTCGATTTTATTGTAGAAATGCGGAAATTTGGTCGTGTTTTCTGTCAATAATTCTGAAAATTGTATAGAATACTCGATTTTTGAAATATTGAGTTCGCTTAGAGATATACGAAGCCCAGGAGATTATATATGAAGTAATTAGCCGGACCTACTTTTGAGTTGGATATTCATGCAATAACATTGATTTCAACTTTTTATTTATATCTTCTCAAGCATGAAAATTAATGTCCGTATTGTCTTTTGATATTTAACTGCATAAATTCATATAGTTTAGGTTGTTTTAAAATTAATTATGGGTCCGTAAAAAGTACATCGAAAAAATTCCACAGCTGAAAAATTCCAAAATATATATATATATATATATTCATTTCTACGTTCCTTTAAATCTAGATTTGTTTATTTCATGAGTCGCGCAGGAAGTCGCTATATTGGTTAACTTGAACACGGTTTGCATGTCCCTCAAAGAAAGAGGGAGATATCACGTGATCCAAAACGCCTCATTGAAGAAAACCCGGGCAACGGCGGGTATTATAGCCAGTTAAATATAAATTTAATACTATTTCCGGACCTAACTCAGGTCAAAGGTCATAATTGCTGTCACTGCCACCAGATGGCGACTTATTCGAGGAAGATGCCACTCAGCTATCCAAACGAAGGTTTCAAACAGCTGGCTGATGCGAAGATGGATTTAATAAAGGAAGAAAATTCAATTGCCCTTGCGGGCAATTGTGAGCTTTCTCCTGAGTTGGGTCCGACCGTTCATGAACGGTCCCGTTCGGCGCACACGAGCTCGAAGGAAAGAATCGTTGTCTTTGTTGTCTAGTGATCCAGGGCGCTCACCCGTCAAGTGAGAGTACTGGGTTCGATTCTTCGCAAGGCCAGTTGAATTTTGAATGTTCTCTATCTTTCCGAAATTCAGATATTATTTCAGGCCTTTACTATAATTTCGCTCGATATATATCGAGGAACTGTACTTCGCGTTAGCTCAATCGAGATCTACGGTATTCGGGTGTGGCCAGCTTCAACCGTCGCTTTACTGGTGTTCGTAACGGTTTTTTCAACGGTTTTCTGTGCAAGTCAAGATGAATTCTTGCAATATCGCTGGTTCTAATACCAGTGATACTTTGTGTGTGCTGTGATCGACCAGTGTTTCTTCCCCCTCCCTAGTGCATACGTCTGCCCCATATTTTCCCTTTTTATAGGTTTCTGAATGCACTTGGATAGCGTGGATTTACAGCTGGAAGTGAAACAACGACACGCATTGACAGTGTGAATCCAGGAGAGGCTTCGACTATCATCGACTTTTTGTTCGAGTTGTGGTCATCAGTGGACAAAAGAACCCTCAACCTGTTTTGTATTTCAGTGTCGCGGATCGATCTGTGTTTTTCCGCTATCTACGGTTGTTTCTTTTGGGCGAGATATGTATGTTGTGAAGTGAAACCCGGTCCAGACCAGAGACGTGGCTCATCAGGGGTAAGTCTTTGCTTTTTGAGTGCTCACTTAAAATGCCCCTTCGTTGTCCCTATGCCGATCCGGCGGCAATCGCTGAAATTGTGGCTTTTCGCCGGATGGCAGAGAGTTTCGTTTTCGAGGGGAATCATAATTTTGAGACACTGACAGAGAAATTTCTGCCTTGGATTGAGAACATGTATGATTTGAGTAACGATGGCATTAGTGATGAATGTTCTGTGGTTGATCAATTGCAAAATCTGATAACATATTTTGTTGAGTTCAAAATGTCACATAACAATGATACTGTACTCAAAAAACTAATTAGTACAGGTTGTTTATTTTTTGGAGATCTTGAGGGTATTGATTGTGTTCATAAGCTGTCTAACAGCTTTAAGAAAACGCCTGTAAACTTGGTAACTGATCCTGGTCCCAAGTGTGCTAAATCAATTCGTAAGAGTAAGAAGGTAATGGTTGATAATTTATGTGTTAAAAACTCTGCTACAGGTAAAGAATTTGTGAATGGAAATGTTTCAAAGATAAATGATAAGGTAATCAGCCCAAATAATATTTATGATTGTGTCAAATCAATCGATAATTCTGTATATTTATGTGATAAAAATTACTTTAATTTTGAAAAGAGTGTCAATGATATGAAACCATGTGATAATGTTAAGATGGTATCAATTCATGATGCATGTATCAACAAATCGAACGAAAATGTTATCAAATCAGTTAATGGTTCCATGTATGTATCAAACAGAGTTATTCATGATAATGATCATGACAAGTGTGGTGTAAATGAAAAGCTAGCATTTGATAATGATAATAGTAACCCAAAAGTCAATGTTAACAATACAGATGTTGTTGATGCTATAATTCTGGGTAATGTGGTCTGTAATGATGAACATGGTATCAATGATGTCAATGTAACCGATTGTTTGGTAAAAGAACTTGTCATGAATAATAATGTCACACTACTACCTAATTGTGATGTTGAGAAATTGAGTAAATTTGTTACTATCAGTGAAGGTTGTGATGATGATGCCAACATATCTGATAATTTGGTGAAGGCCTCAATCAATGGTTTCAGTAAAAAGCGTCATATTTCAAGTAAATGTAAATCACGTAAGCATAATGAAGCCCTTAAAAAGAAGTTGAAAAGATGTGTGTTATCCAAACTTGTGTCATCTCAATGCCCAGTGCCGAATGAGTGTGATGAGCCTCAGCAAAAACGATCGGACTCTGACACTGATACTGATCATGATGATCCGGCACTAGTAAATAGGATCACCAAGGAACTTTCCGACTGTGTTAAGTTATCTAATTCAACGGCTAATCCAGTTTTGCCATCTGTAACTGGAAATTCAGTGATCCCTGACGAAGGCAATGGCAACGAAAAAAGCAGATTCAACGTGGGAAAATTGAAAACCAAGAACTCTAAAAGTGACAAGCATGCTAACAAAAATATCACTGTTGCCAAGGCCCCTCCATCTAATGCATGTATGGCAAAAACTTCAGATCGTTATCTGCCGTCTCTTCAATCCAGGATCTCGAAAGAGAAACCGGATCCAGCACTTGGTTCCATGGTCACAACTGACGAGCCAGATAATCACCCAAAATTGACGAAGTCACAGAGATCAAAAGCTAGAAAAAAGGCAAAAAAGATGTCTACAAGAGCAAATGAGGTGATGCTCTCCACAGGAAATAACAACTCCACTGGAGCTACTGCTACCCCCATATTTGAAGATAAATCAACAAATGAGTTTGCAATCGCTTCAACAAGTCATCGAAGTCCAGTGAGAGACTCAGGTGGGGTTGGAGAGTGCAATGCAGAGTCGGATTCAGTGGAACCGAGTAGGGTAGAATCTAGAATTGACAATGATTATCCTAATGGTGACAACGATGAATTCACTCAAGTCAACAGAAGACGAAAAAAAGTTAATGTACCCCAAATTGTCTTATCCTCTTGGGGATCCAACTGGCTTGCAACCTTTCGAGATATAAAAAACAATTGTGAATTTGCTCCAGTGTCTAAAACGACAGAGAAGAACATTCTGTTAAATTTATTTAGTGAAAATGATCACAGGAACGTCACAAGGTTCTTGGACGATAACAGGTTTGAGTATCATACGTATCAAATGAATAGTGAAAGGTCCTTAAAATTTGTAATACGTGGTCTACCAGCAAATGTTAACCACTCTGACATCACCAATGACTTATCAAAACAAGGATTCGATGTGATAAAAGTATGCAATCTCAAAAACTATACTTCAGGAAGAGTACTCCCGCTCTTCTTGGTGGAAGTTCCGATCAACTCTAAAGAAATTGCCAACTTGGTCGACATCGACGGGGTTCCAATAGAGATTGAAAGATACAGAGGAAATCGTTTTCCCTTGCAATGCAGGAACTGCATGAAATTCGGACATACAAGTTATTTTTGCCATAATCAAGCCATATGCGCATTTTGTTCAGAAGGACACAGTACTAGAAGCTGCTTGGTTAAGGGAGATCTGAACAAGATAAAGTGTTACTTCTGTGGAGGCCCTCATACAGGAACGTATTCTAAGTGCCCTGCCAGACCTGCTTCCACAGGTGAATCTGGAAGAACCTTCATCTCCAAGCTTCCACCTTCGCTTCGAGATTTCCCCCTTCTAGGCAGCGTAGGAAATAACGTAGTTTTAGAACGAGGAAGAGACAGAAATGGGGGAAACAACTTTTCTGAAAATAAGTTGTCTACTAAAACGGAGTCAAATCCTTGGGTTAAGGCTAGTACAATCCCGTTGGTATTACAACGTTCTGTAGACGAAGTCTTAAAGGGACCACATATTCTTGGAATAGGCAAAGTGCATCTCACGGAAGCCGAACTGGTCGAGGAGCTGAACAGAAAGTTTAACGAAGCCGAGCAACAGAAAATATTAGATTACAAAAATAATCAATTTGGAATTAATTTCACAGATGTAATTCATGAATTCAACAAACATCTTAATAATCGTGATGATTCTTTCGGCGATCACATAGTTAAGCCGTCTGAACTTTCCAAATCTTATAATAATTCTGTAAACAGGCAAATGCCAGTACCTTACCTTGTCATTGATGAAACTGATGTCACTGATGCGTCTGTACATTCAGTTTGTATGTCTTCAACTACTAATGAAACAGTGGAGAATTCACAGAAGAACAACATCGAGAACTTTTCCAATGTTGTGCGAGAACTTTTGGTAAATATGGGCATTTCTGAAGATAAGGCTCATAACCTTATTCAAATTCTGATTGGTTTTATTTCAGCGCTCAAAAATTAATACACCAGTGTCAACTATCAGCAAACCGCTGAAAATTCTGGCATGGAATGCCACTGGGCTTAAACAGGAACTACAAGAATTCAAACAATTACTCTATGACCTACAAATTGATGTAGCACTGGTTTGTGAAAGTTTTTTAAAACCTTCTCATACTTCCAATATCTCTAATTTTATCTGTTTACGTGAAGACCGTCTACATGGAAGGGGTGGTGGAATTGCGGTGTTCGTTAAAAAGGACATTCCTCACCAAAAACTTTCGATTCCTTCTTCAACTGAAATGGAAGCTTTGGCAGTAAACATCTTCATCAACAGATCACCAATAACCATTTGTGCAATTTACAAACCACCTAATAACCATGTTGATATCAATCTCCTAAACTATCTCGTTAATATCAACAATCCGGTACTAATTGCTGGCGACTGGAACTGTAAAAGCCCTACATTCTTCAGCCATTCCACAAATAGACAAGGTAGAGTTCTAGAAAGATTTTGTAGGAATAATTGCTTGTGCATTCATTCATCGAACATTCCAACCAATTATCCTACTAGTCGATTTTATCGACCCGATGTTCTGGACTATGGAATCTCCAAAAACTTTAGGCACAACATCTTTTTCGAAACAACTGCCAAACTTAATTCAACTCACAACCCTATTATTTTCACCATCGATATAACTAGACCAAAGGATATTCCATATCAACTGGTTACCAACTGGGAAATCTTCCGCTCTACGCTGGAAACATTACCAGTGTGGAACTCAGCGGAATTGACGACAAACTGTATTGAAAATGCAGTAGTTGATGTGACTGAACAAATTAAAACAGCTATTCAAGCCTCTACCAGGAAGATTAAGGCAAAAGAAAACAGATTTGGCATTTCGGAAGAATTACGGGACAAAATCAGACTAAAAAACCGGGTCCGAAAACTCTGGCAAAGATTTAGAAGACGGTCTGACAAAACCACTCTAAACAGACTAGAAAAGGAAATAAGACAAGAAACAACTGAATATGTCAATGAGAGATTCACCCACTTCATTGAGGAGGCCACAGCATCCGATGGCTCACTTTGGAAGGCGTGGAAAATCTGTAAACGAAAATCTCCAGCGGTGGACAAAATTACAAACGAACAAGGTCAACTGTTGTATACAAATGAAGAGATTGTTGAAACGTTTGCTGATAACTATGAAAAGCAATTCATGCCAAACAGTCTGCAATCTCGAAGTATTGCTTCAGCTCATCATGGAAAAGTTCAAGAATTCCTGGATAGAGTTCGCTCGGATGGCTTGCGCGGAATGGGTGCTGCCGGTTTGACCAATGTTGACGAAATCAGGGGCATGATTAACAAACTCAAAACTAAAAAAGCTTCTGGTCATGATGAAATTTCAAATCTCGCTCTTAAAAATCTTCCTCTTTCTATCCTCAAATCATTCACTAATATATTTAATAGCATGCTTCAGACAAGCTATTTTCCTAATGTCTGGAAACTTTCTATTGTCAAACCTCTTCATAAATCTGGAAATGACCCACTTTTCTCTCAAAACTTCAGACCTATCAGCTTACTCAGTAACATTTCTAAAGTCTTTGAACGTATCTATATTTCACGTCTTGACGCTTTCCTGTCCTTCAACAGCATTCTTCGAAGTGAGCAGCACGGATTCAGGCGGGGGCATTCTTGCGTTACTCAGCTGCACAAAGTTACCGAGTTCGTGATGACTGCGTTCAACTACAAGGAACATGTCTGTGCTCTCTGTCTGGATATATGTAAGGCCTTCGACAAAACGAATCACACGACCTTATTATCCAAACTAATTGACCTGGGTTTGCCTGACTATTTCATCATCTTTTTAAACAGTTACCTTTCCAATCGGAGATTCCAAGTCAAAAATGGCAACTGTCTCTCAACTGTTAGACCAATAAGAGCGTCTGTCCCGCAGGGTTCTTGTTTGGGACCACTGCTCTTTGCGCTATACATCAATGACTTCCCAGCTCCTCAGCGCGGAATGCTTGGTCTATTTGCTGACGATGCCATCCTGTTGACCAATCACAAAAAAGGGAAAAAATGTATTGAAAATTTACAAGAATCAACTGAAGACGTTGAGGACTGGTGCCAAGACAACGATATAAAGTTGAATCATCAAAAATGTCAATATATTCTCTTCACAAGACGGTACAAGTTTCCAAGAACTCCCATATACATCGGCAATACGGTGTTGACAAGAAAACTCCAAGTCAAGTATCTAGGTTGTATACTAGATAAGTCGCTCTCATTTTCTCCTCAGGTGATGTACGTAAGAAATAAGGCCTCACAAGCAGTTGGGATGCTATCCAGAATCACATTCCCACAGGCCAGGCTAACGTTGAGGAATAAAGTAATTCTTTTTAAAACTATTATTCGTCCTATTCTGACATATGCTGCCCCAGTGTGGGCTCATGCCAGTCTTGCAAATATGAAACGTTTACAGACACAGCAGAACATCATTCTTCGTCAGTTTACCAGAGCCCCCTGGTATGTGAGAGGAAAAAACATCCGTAAAGATCTTGACTTACCACTAATCTTGGACTATATCAAGGAGCTTGCCAATGCTCATTTTGACAGGCTACGATCTTCTGAACACCCGCATCTTAGAGAAATTGTCTATTATGACCCTAGAATACCCACAGTACACTCTAGGCCAATGGACTTGCTGAGCGTGGATTGGGTGACGAATTGATGTAATTTGCAGAACATTTTCATGATTTTGATTTTTTTTTTTTTTTTTTCAAAACAATTTATCAATTTAATATCAGTTTTGTTTGATATTGCGGATGCTGTGATCGCAATTCAGAGGCATTTATATGTTTTTTTTTTTTTTCGCAATTAATAATTTTTCTCATTTATTCATAATTTGAGCTTGCATAAAATGGTGCATTGGGTTCGTATCGTGTTGAAACTGATGTTATTACAATACAGAGATGGTATGTGTCATGTCTTCATTATAACTTTTTCTTTGACGTTCTTAATTATGGTTATATGACTGATGACGGTTCAACAGTACCTCAAACATCTCTGGTCAGTGTCTCTCGATTATGTAAATATTTATGATGTTGGGGTTTTTGGGTAGCATATCATCAGCTACTTCCCTTAAGACATTGCCCCCTTGTTCTTCGATTGTGTTGTGTTTTATCTCGATGAGCATTCATTTCGCGAAGATTTGTAAACAATACTCTCCTGGCTCATTCATTCTCTACACACACACATACACTACATACCTTACACACATGCACAAACTTGTCTTTTTCCTTCTCATACCACCCCTGGTGATCTGTAAGTCGCCAGACAGCCTGCAAAGGCTGGGCAGCGACGGAAACGTTCAATTCTGGTCTGGTCTGGTCTATCTTTCCGAAATTCATCTCTGCATCAGCCAGCTGTTGAAAACCTTCGTAGGGATAGCGGAGGGTGACATCAACCGTGTTTACATGCAGCCTGATCTGCAAAGAGGTGCTCGTATTAAAATGTGGTAGTTTCATGTAACGCAAATCGTTATAAACATTAATTATTCTCTTTGCTCATTTTGAACGGTTTTCAATGGTTCTTTTTCCAAGTTAAGACCTGGGGTGCATATACTGTATATTCGTCAGTTTTGCCTCAGGTGTGGAGAGGTTACACACTGTTTCTGTTTTAGTTTAGGGTATGTAGAGTTTTCTGTAATACAGTGCCATCTATCAGTGGAATTTTGAACCATTTTTTAATTAAAAAAACAACAGCTACCAAACCCAACTCCAGCAAATAATGTTTTTTCGTACTAACTCTATACTATTTTTTACTTTTCTTCTCTTCCCACTGACATACACACACATATTGACTTACATATATTTTTTTTTCTTCTTCATAGGCTCCTCTTGAGCCCGTCTGTAATTCCACAATCGGCCCTTTGGGCTGGGCATAGAAGTTAAAGTTTGATTCTGGTCTGGTCTATCTTTTTATGCCAATTGGTTGATTTGTTATGAATTTTCTAAAATGTGTCCAGGACACATTCTGCCCACTCCATATATATAATACATAAAGGTCTTGAATATCTCAACCTCGGTTAAAACATTCGGCGAAATCCATAACGTTATAACCGAGTTTGACTGTATATTTAGCGCGAATTGCCTTTTCACGTTAGGGAGAGATACCATCGCTCATCTTAATTTATCTCTTCTTTTGATGATGTTTTTGAATCTTTCACTTCGATTCCAGAATAAACTCTGCACCTTTTCATTTATATTTCGGATATTCTTCGTGAAACACCCAAGATGATCTTCTAATACAGAGGTTCTTAACCAATGGGTCACGACCCAAACTTAGGTCACAAGGTTTTCCGGCATAGGCCGTACAAATCCACATAGAGCATAAATCCACATGGTGGGTTACTACGCAAGTTTGATTCCCAAAGGCTTCCTCGATAGGTCGTACAGATACACTTAGTCAGGGGATCTTTTATGTTAGGACCCACATTTGATTTGTGTCGACTTCCGGGAAGGTCGTATGAATCTATTTGCAGCCAGGAGTTCCTGATCTATGGGTCACCACTCAAGTTTGATTCTCAGGGGCTTTCGAGACGGATCGTACGAATTAATTTACAGCCAGGGATTCTTCATCTATGCGTCACGCGTCACCACTTGAGTGTGATTCTCAGTGGCTTCCAAGATGGATCATGCAAATCCACTTATAGCCAGGGAATCTTGAGCTTGTCACGACCCGGGCTGCGCGAATCCATTCACAGCCAGGGATTCCTGAGCTACGGGTCACTACGCAAATTTGATTCGCAGGACTTTCGATATGGGTCGTGAAAATCCTCTTACAGCGAGGGATTCACGACTCTAACTTAATTCACTGGGAGCTTTTGAGAAGGACCGTGCAAATCGACTTTCCGTCCTGTTATAAATTGCACTGGTTTCACCAATTTCCAAAAACAAACAGCAATCCCACGGGTCGGCTGGGTCAAGAATCCCTGTTTTAATATGTGAACGGCATAAAAAAAAACAACACCAGAGGTAATAAAGTGGTTATCGATTCAACGCAGGAGAGAATATCGATCTCTAGCATCAAAAGGTAGAAGGGAAAAGGTAAGGTCAAACATTAAAGTGAAATTAAGATTTATTGAAGAGCCTTTTCCCCTCTCTCTTTTGTTTCTGAGACCATGAGAAAGAAAAGTAAATAAATGAGCAAGTAAATAAAGCATAATTCACCTTCCTTTTATGTCCCGCGAAGTGAAAACTCTTGTTTCGGTTCCACTTTTTTCCCCTCCATTTATTTATAGAAATTTCTATGGAAATCAGGTGGCGGAGAGAAAAAAGGACGTGGCTCATTATTCTCTCATTATATCGATTTTAACATTGTTATAATCAAAAAGAAAAATAATAATTAATTACTCGGTCTTGATTATTACGTATCGGAGACAACTAGCGGTTTTGTTACACTTACAGATATTTTCAAAAAAAAAAAAAAATTTAATTAATTATTTTCTTGCGTAGTTTTAGGGTAAATTAAATCAAACTCGGTTACAACGTCAATAATTGGTGGTCTGGGCTGATGCCTCGTAGAGGATAACGTTAATGAACCTTATTTAATAATGTCGGTGAAAATGTCACGAACTCGGATACAACGACAAATTTTTCTCGTCGTTTGATTACGTTTTTAGATTCTAACGATGGGGGGAGGGGGGGGGGTTTAGAAAGTTTGGTGCTCCTAATTAACATGACCCGTAGGGCATTACGCATATATATGTGTCGAATGCCTATACGGAAAGTGTTATGAAATTGGTCATTACACATAATAAATGGTAATTACGCATACTTAGCAATTGTCTTGGTACGTTCGATGAATTTACCACTTTTACCTGTAAATATGCATAATACTCAAGCGTCGTTGATACATTTGTTCAATATTTGAAATTTATCACCTTTGTCTGTGATTATGCATAATGCTTCAGTGTAATTGGTGAATTTGATGAATATAAAAAAATTCCAAATGAGTCTAGTATGCATATTCCAGGAAATGTAGAGCTGAGACTTTCCCAGTACATAGCTCTAATATCCAGGGATTTGAGCAGGATTCATGGTTTTGTTGCCTGCGGGTTATACAAATTTTTCCGTCCCTCTTTCATTCTAGTCTAATATTCCCGCTCTGGGATATATAGCCCGCTTTTGTGTGTGGCCCTCACTCCGGTAAATCCCTATACAAACGTCTCTGTCTCTAGTAGTTACTCGTATGCGTGTACACCTTCTTGGTCACTCTCCCATGTCCTTACACTTTCTAGGCAGGGCCGGATCTTGAATCCTAAGTACCACGTGGCCGCAGTAGTTGTGTCCGATACAATGATAAAAATTTTACGATCGTACCCCGTTATAATGATACAGTATATGTATGAATTATCATGTATAGTATATTGTATATAGCACGATTTATCATGATTTACCAACGACGCGACATAGGTATTATACATAATCGCCGGTACCAGTGATAAATTTTTTTAGTACTTATTAAATTTACCACCAACACTTTGGTTCTATGCATAATCACCTGTAAAAGCGATTACTTTAGAGAAATTTATCAAATTCTCCAACGACGCTTGGGTATTTATTGTGCATAATCACCGGTAAAAGTGATAAATTTATTAAAATTTATCACACTTACCAAAATGCTCGGAGATTGTGCACAGTAACCAATTTTTCACATTGACCGTAACATACATATTACCGTATTTTGCCGTAATTGTGCACTTTTTGACTTTTTCCTTTACGTGAATGTTACATTTAACCGTGTTTTTGAATGAAATTTACGTCAATAATTTGTCTTTACTAGAATCAGAGCTGAAGTTTATAATTGTGTAAAAATAAATATGACTATAAGTATTTGCCATGTTAATTTCTGATTGGTTGAATGAGCATAAGCACGCGCTATGATGATAGATTTGCCAGCTGTTGAAAAGTCTTGGACAAGCAGTTAGAAACGGGTCTTCGAATTCAGTATCCCAATAATACGACGTAATTCAGACACTTCCTGGTGATGCCAAACGCAGGTGTTTGAGCAAATTAGAGGTAAAAGATGGACTCGCACCGACGACGACCCTTCGCCCAAGAACCTCTCCTTCATTTTGAACTCACATTAAATGATGTGTTCCATTGCGTGATTAATCAAGCCAAAATATTCAAATCCTGCTTTACGTGAAACCATTCGGTATTTTTGCGAATTATAAGGTTTAAAGAAACTAGTTTCACGTTCGGATTTCAAATAACGTCTTTTGGTTATATATTCGCTTCTTGATATCAGAATAAAAATACAACTGGAATGCTGTGATTCTTCTTTACGCCGTTATGCTGACGGGATAGTGTCGGGAGACAATCCGTCAAGGTCTTTGCCAATTTCTGTCGGCCATCCTGTCATTTCTCATGCGTGAATTAATCAAAAATAAGTTAGACAATGGTCCGGATACGTTTTCCATGCCATCCAAGAGATTTGACAGCAGCTCATGACAAATAAGCAGCGTTTTATTGGCAAACACAATCGATAAATGACAGTATCATCTGTTCCAGTTCGTAGCTACCACAGAAATAGGAAAAGCCAATGTACGGCGATATGAAGATATGTGTGCATACTTATGTACATACTACTGTTTTGTCCAGGTATCAAAAGTTACAGTCTCTTTTAGTGTTAAGGCCAGATTAGTGCGAATAAAGTGATCTCATCAGCAAAGAGCATAAACAAAAGTACAGTAATCTAATACACTCCTCACAGATGAGTCAGAATTTGCCCTACTACAGGCAATGAACATTTGAGGGTCTCTGCAAAAGAAAGAACGTATACCAAGACCAAGAATATTGATGAACTGTATTTTTTTTTGGTGTTGCTGGCAAGATGGCATTAAGTGGGTATTTTTAAGAATGCCTTTATGACGTACGTTCGCATGCTCACGAAGTTATGCCAAATTTATTTCCACGTTCTCAATTTTGAAAAAGTTGGCAAACTCTCTCTCAGGGTCGTCATTTTAACTTTTTCCGGGGGGGGGGGGAGACAAAGAGCATGTTCTCAATGTACGCATATATATATATATATATATACATACATCCCTAGTCGTTGGTTTCAGCTATACATTTTAGTCAAATGGCTTGTACGTTGCGTCGAGTTGATGGCTGTCTTCATGGGGAGAACGACGTGAGTGATTCGATACTTGCAAGTACGGGGCAAGAGGAACCATCATAATAAATCTTTGCTAACTTTTCCGACGAAACTCTGCATATATGCGTATATATACCATATATATATATATATATATGGTACCATTTTTAGTGTATTTTCAAAATCCGGGGAGGGGGGGAAACGGCCCCCCGGGCCCCCATCACACGTATAGGCGATAAATATGGTAGCCGTGTTCGCACGGCAAGCATTAAAGGTGGGGAGGAACAGCACAGACAGTAGTCAACTAGATAAGAAAGTTACAGAGAGATAAGAGATGTACAAGTACTTTGCTTTTTCACCCTCAGCTACTTGCTCTATTCCTCGCTTTCATGCACAGTATATAATAGAAGGATTAGTTCTGAGAAAGATACATTACATGTGGGGGCGGGGGGAATGCCGTGGAGAACGAGGAGGGGAGAGGGAAACCCGAGAAGAAGAAGAGGATGGGGAACACTCACACACCTTTGCTTTATAGGGTTATAATAAAGCTTCGCGGTGAGAAAAAAAGAGATTGAAGAAACAGTCAGCTAGATTGAATTTTTCCACCGGCATTTGCACGCAATATTGCGTCGCTGACCGTAAAGGTGTTGAAGAGTCGTCGAAGAATGATTTAATTCTGTCTACGAAGGAAAAATGTGTGTGATTTTTCTTCTGTTCCTCCATAAAGGAGATAAAGTTTGTTTTCAAAATTGAGCAGTGCCATCTACTCTCTTTAAGAAGAAGTATTGTTATACTTCTCCTATTTCCAGCATGAACTGGTTTGTTTCCAGCTTAAGTAAAACTGACTCTTGACGACTATTAAAAAGTAATTTCTTTTAAATTTTATATTATTTTTTCCCTTCAAATTTTAATTTTAATTACATTTTAGTCTTTATATTAGTTTACCATTATTACGACTATTCTACTCTGAAACTGTGTATGCATTAATCCAGTAAAAGTCTGTTGTTACGAATACGGCTTTTAACGAGTGACTCTTAATGTTACTTAATATGTCACTTACAGTCACTGGCTCGCTCATTCACCAGTTCACTCGTGCGATCACTCAATTGCTCACCCACTCCTTCGGTCACTCATGGAAGAGGGAGCTGAGGAGAACAGAGGGGGGAAAACACACACAACTTTGTTTAATATTGTTACAATAAAGCTTCGCGATGAGGAGAAAAGAGGTTCTAGAAACAGTCATCTAGGGATATATGGTCTACACGGCAGAGTGTCTCATGATCCATAGTGCAAACGTTCGAATGTGATAGAACAAAACTAGAAAAGCTCTAATCACCTGACTATACCTGACTATACAAACTCGAACAGCGAAGAGGATAGAGGGAGGAGAGTATGGTAGATAGATAGAACCTCTCATAACCCCGGACTGATGCAAAGCACCTTACTTCCATTACGTCCAAAGAAGCAGAGTTTCGTCAGAAAAGTTAGCAAAGATTTATAATGATGGTTTCTCTTGCCCTGTACTTGCAAGTATCGAATCACTCACGTCGTTCTCCCCATAAAGACAGCCATCAACTCGACGCAACGTACGAGCCATTTGACTAAAATGTATAGCTGAACCCAACGACTAGGGAGGAAAATTGCACGTGCGCTGAGTGGCACATAAGGGTCGGAGACCGCAGCCTGGCTTTTCGAAAGAATTGTGGAAAAGACTTGTGGGCCAAGTTAGAAGGAGAAGAAGAAGTTGGCATGTTGAAGTGAGAGAGATTTGAGAATGGTCTAAATAGAACAATGTGTATACAAAATATATCGCCTCGACTGTGACGGGAAACGAAGAAACAAAGCTTCCGTCTGCAGTACTGGGCAGTTTTGTTACCCTTTCCTTTTACGTAATATGCAATATATACACAAGAGTGTGTATATTGCATATTTCATCTCAGAGTATGAAATGAGCTTGTTCACAGCAACCTGCCGTGGATTGATGCGCACCCGTAATCAGTGCAAAGCAGATATGCATTACATAAATGAGGAAAATCCCAGAGATTTGTACCAAGAGAACTTCCCGACACGACGCGGTGCCAAATCAGAGAACCTTCCAGCGAATAGTTGCATTATAATTCGCAAGCATTCGCAATTCAGCATTAATCTCTGGTGTTTCCGCCAATATACAGCCGTCACTAAATCGACAGTTTTTAAGTCCGCGCCGCAGTTTAGAGTACCTCCTATGTATAATAACTATAGCTTTATGACACAGCAAGTATCACCCTCTAGCGCTTCACTAGAACTTGAGATCCGAGCATGCATTTTTAGGGTGATTTGTGCTTGTATAGTTATGTTGTGTATCCCCTCTTTTCTATAGAATAGTCCGTACCATAAATCAAAATGACTTATAGTGCCTATTAATTCAGAATGAATTCGTTCCTGAGTCACAGAAAAACGACATAGGAATTCAAAATTCCTCTATCTCAAAATACTCTCAACTTTTACGAAATATAGATACCGAGTACGTATAATATATAGCAATATATTCGAGACTGTTTGTTGTGTAATTTAAATTCATACATACAATTTCAAGTACATTTTTTAACCGTTTGAATAAGATCCAATTTGGAGCTCTATTCCATAGAAAATATTGTTTTGATACTGTACATTCTCTTTGGAAAAAGAAGGTACTGTAGGAAATTCCATATAAATCCTTCTCACCAATGAATTCTCACAAAAGGCATCTATAGATCCCACCGTTGAATTCAGTTTTATTGCCCATAAAATGCAAATTTTGTAATCCGTTTACGCTCTGGTGGTACGTGAGTCGTTTGAGCTGATATGAATGTTTTTTTGAAGGGGATCGTTCTACTTTTAAAGTCCGATGGAGGAAATTATCGTAATCTCGATTCCTTTGAATGGCGTAATGCTGGGAAAAAATTTGATTGGCGAATTTTCTCATCTTTGAAACTCTGATTGCCTAATTCGCCAATTATTTTTCGAGCCCCTAATTTTCATATCACCTGTCTCTGCTTTCCTTCATAGCACTAGCTTTCTTTGGCTAAAATTTTTCACATCGACACCAATTTATATTTTTTGGGCAAGCCAAAAATAACTTATTCACTGAAATTCCAACACATCGTTCCTTTTCGAAGAGAAATACCATTAAAATAACGGATTTTTTTTGTTTTTTTTCAGTGCTTAATCGCTACTACTGCTACTGCTGAACCGTACAAGTGCCTCATCAGTGTTTGGAATGTTGCTCTCTTTGGAATTTCTAGCGCGTAGGTACATGTCTGAATTTGCTTACATGTGTTGTGAACTTAGAGTGAAGGTTGTTTCTGAGGAATGCTTGTAATGTGTTGCTTGTCACGTGCTGCCATCGATTTACGGAAAATTCGCCGCTAACAATTCACCACCATGCAATTCATCGCTGAGAAAATTCACCGACCAACAATTCATCGACAACAGTTCGACACGAGTCAGTGAGCGAGGAATGACCGAATGAGTGACTCAGCGGAAGATACAGTCATGGCTCACGAAAGGATGAGGCTGAAAGTGTTCCAGCCTTGGGGTCCTGCACAATTACCATAATTTCTTGTGTTTTCACGCTATAAATTCACTATAGAAGGGTCCGTGAAAAGTCTGGTTTGGCGGGCCCTCACCAATGATCGCAGTCTAGGGGGCCATTGTGCCCGAGTGGCATGGTGGTAAGATGCTCGTCTACCATCGTGAAGGTTGTTGTCAGGGTCCCAGTTCGAACCCAAGGGAGGATATAGATAAGATATTTTCCCTAACGAACTCGAGGCGACCACCGATAGACAGCGTCTTCACTTCCAACCCATCTCACTAATGGCAGTAAATTGCAATATAGCGATATGGCTAGAGTTGGTGTTTGGAGAAGTAGCTATTAAAGCCTAGGGGCCATGCTCCAGTATGTGAATGAATTTTTGCGCCCGAGTGGCGCAGTGGTAAGATGCTCGTCTTCCACTATGAAGATTACCGTCAAAGTCCACGGCCTCGAATTCAAGCAAAGAGCATTAGAATCGAATTCTTTACCTACCGATCCAGAGGCGATCACCGATAGATGGAGATTTCATTTCGTACTCAACTCCATTGGTTAGAAATTGATATATGACGATATATGACCGGAGTTGGGGGGAGGTAAATTAGGATGTGGATGAATGATACCCAGATACAGTAGTTAGTGAGTGATGAAAAGTGCGGTCAGTGTTGGTGAAGGAGTGACCCAGAGATAAAGTAATTATTTACATAGTGAGTGAATGATCGAGTCACACAGAGTGAGCAACCTAGTAAGTTGATGATAAAATGAGCGACTAAGGAGTGAGTCATACAATGAGATACCTAGTGAGTGAAAGACAAAGTGAGTTCCCTAGTGAGTAAGCGAGTGACATAAGGTGTGAATGAGTCACTCATTCGCTCATTTATTCACTCATTCAACCAATAGCAGCAGCTTTGCTGATATTGGTCGTTACGATATTTTAAATTGATATCCCACGAGACTAATCAGTACTTTCACAACAGAGGTTTCTAATCTCTTGTGCCAATAAAACGAAGGACAGGAACCCTGGGTGCCAATAAGATGAAGGGTGCGGACATATATGAGCAGAAATAATATTCAGGAAATTTTAATGCAAAAACTATGAATTAATTTTATTTTGTCATATGCAAAACCACGGACTCCCTCCCCACTGAAACTTCCTCAAGGACCCTCTGTTTGAGTTTCACTGGTTCTAAAAGATTTGGTTGGTCAAGAAACGAGGAGCAACCGTCATGATCGTACTCTCCCCCCTCCATAGCGAAACCTCAAACCACACGCTTCACACACATTTATATATTAGGAACAACGCGTTTCCGGTCGCAAATCGGGAAAACCCACAAAACCTGTGGTTTCCAATGTATAAATGTGTGTGAAGCGCGTGGTTTGTGGTTTAGCTATCGGGGGGGGGGGGGAGTAAGAGAGGGCGATCATGGCACAACCAAGTGGCCACGGAGCGAAGAGGGTTATATACAGCATCCACGTCCTGCTGAGCTTTTTTCTGCTTCCTCTTCGCAGTAAGACAACCAATCGCATTGCTTGATGCCTTTCGTCCATCCTTTTAGACGTACGAATGACGTCACTCATAAGACATCGGTTCAAAATTTTTGTAACGTCCAATCAGAACAAAGCAGCGCCTGAAAAGTTAAAAAAGTTTGAGTACACGCTGTGATCATCTTATATATAAATGTGAAAGTATGTATGTATGTATGTATGTATGTATGTATGTATGTATGTATGCTCTTTATACAAATCTACAGTTTTAGACCGATCGTCGCCAGATTTTGCATATATACCAAACAGGACCGGGAATGAGCCGTAGGCTACTTTAAAAGTTCGTCAGAGATGGGCAAATGCCCGAAATGGGCAAAAAACTGTCGGGCAACAATGGTTTTGGGGTCTCAACAATCACTTTCGGAACGTTTACTTTGGTTACCGTGGTTCCCAACAATGCATTTCAGACGTGTATATATCTTTACAACGGTTTGTCACATCTTTAACGCTGCCATCATTACAGTTTATTCCTTTATAATGGTTTGGCTCTTTTCCAATACTCCCTGTAATAGAAGAAAACCCTGGAAGCGCCAGATATTTTTGCTTGCATGTATACAGGGTGTCCTGTAAGTGCTAATGTGGCCTTTATCTCATCAACCACCCATCGTTGAGGTATAGTTTCAATTTAAAAAGTGCTTAAAAGGAGTTTGAATAATATTCGCTGCAGAAGCTGGACATCTGACGTCACTAACAACTACGACGATAAAACAGGGAATAAAAATGTTCTACGCCAGCTGATGAACTCAATGCTTGCCTCAAATCATCAGCACTCTACTTCACCAAACACCAACTCTGGCCATATCGCTACATTGCAATTTACTGCCATTAGTGAGATGGGTTGGAAGTGAAGGTGCTGTCTATCGGTGGTCGCCTTGAGTTTGTTAGGACATCAACACTCTGGCACGAAGCTAAAAAATTATCATTATCCACCAACATGCGAGTTCAACTGCAAAATGACTCAGTACTGCTATCATTTTCACATCAGTTGATAAAACTTGGCAATGGAAGAATTCCCGTAGACCCAAGCACTGGACTGATAAGGTTCCCAAATGGATTTTGCCAGTTCTTATATATATAAACTCAGTTCAAGAACTTGCAGACAAAGTCTTCCCAAACATTCAACAAAATCATCGAAACCATGAGTGGCTTTGTGAGAGAGTGATTCTGGCACCGAAAAATTACAGTGTGAACAAGATCAACGGAAAAATCCTAAAAATTATTCCGGGAGACTCCACATCTTACAAATCGGTTGACACTGTCACAGACACAGCGCAGACATTTAGTTCTGTATCCTGCAGAATTTCTGAACTCCTTTGGGTATTCCGGGTGTGCCACCACACAATTTGACCCTCAAAGTCGGAGCACCTATAATGCTTTTAAGAAATTTGGACACACCGAGACTCTGCAATGGCACCAGACTCTGCGTGAAGAAATTGCACAATTGCATCATTGAAGCAACGATTCTAACTGGATGTTACAAAGAAAAAGAAGTCTTCATTCCACGTATCCCAATTATCACTGAAGAAATGCCATTCACTTTCAAGCGATTACAGTTCCCGATTCATTTAGCTTTTGCCATGACAATCAACAAAGCGCAAGGCCAGTCGTTAGCAGTGGCAGGTATCAACTTACTTGAGCCCTGTTTTTCACACGGACACCTTTTCGTCACCTGTTCACGTGTTGGTAATAGCAAAAATTTGAACATATCTACACACCAGATGGAAAAAGAAAAAATATTGTGTATCCACAAGCGATTGCCTGAAGATTTTAATTAAAATATTTAAAAATAAAAGTAATTTTTTCTTACTTGATGCAGAAATTTTTTTGATTAAGAAATAATTAATAAGCTATACATATATAAATTTTTTACGGGGCGGGCAACGTCGCCGGGTATCAGCTAGTCTTATATATAAATGTGAAAGTATGTATGTATGTATGTATGCTCTTTATACAAATCTACAGTTTTAGACCGATCGTCGCCAGATTTTGCATATATACCAAACAGGTCCGGGATTGAACCGTAGGCTACTTTAAAACGTCGTCAGAGCTGGGCAAATGCCCGAAATATGCAAAAAACTGTCGGGCAACAATGGTTTTGGGGCCTCAACAATCACTTTCGAAACGTTTACTTTGGTTACCGTGGTTCCTAACAATGCGTTTCAGACGTGAATATATGCCTTTATAATGGTTTGTCACACCTTCTTTAATTCCGCCATTATAACAGTTTATGCCTTTATAACGGTTTGTCATTCTTTTCCAATCCTGCCATTAATTCAAGAAAACCTGGGAAGCACCGGGTATTTTTGCTAGCCTATATACAGGGTGTTCTGTAAGCGATAATGCGGCCTTTATCTTATCAACCGCCCATCGTATAGGTATAGTTTCAATTTCAAAAACTCTGGCACAAAGTTGACACTCTGGTACGAAGTTAAAAAGTTATCATTATCTACCAACATGCGAGTTCAACTGCAAAATGACTCAGCACTGCTATCATTTTCACATCAGTTGATCAAACTTGGCAATGGAAGAATTCCCTTAGACCCAAGCACTGGACTGATTATGTTCCCAAATGGATTTTGCCAGTTGTTAAATTCAGTTCAAGAACTTGCAGATAAAGTCTTCCCAAACATTCAACAAAATCACCGAAACCATGAGTGGCTTTGTGAGAGAACGATTCTGGCACCGAAAAATGACAGTGTGAACAAGATCAACGAAAAAATCCTAAAAATTATTCCGGGAGACTCCACATCTTACAAATCGGTTGACACTGTCACAGACACAGCGCAGACAGTGCTGTATCCTGCAGAATTTCTAAACTCTTTGGATATTCCGGGTGTGCCACCACACAATTTCACCCTCAAAGTCGGAGCACCTATAATGCTTTTAAGAAATTTGGAGACACCGATACTCTGCAATGACAACAGACTCTGCGTGAAGAAATTGCACACTTACATCATTGAAGCAACGATTCTAACTGGATGTGCTGGAGGAGAAGACGTCTTCATTCCACGTATCCCAATTATCACTGAAGAAATGCCATTCACTTTCAAGCGATTACAGTTCCCGATTGGTTTAACTTTTGCCATGACAATCAACAAAGCGCAAGGCCAGTCGTTAGCAGTGGTAGGTATCAACCTACATGAGCCCTGTTTTTCACACGGACAGCTTTACGTCGCCTGTTCGCGAGTTGGTAATCCCAAAAACCCATTTGTACATCTACACACCAGAGGGAAAAACAAAAAATATTGTGTATCCACAAGCGATTGCCTGAAGATTTTAATTAAAATATTTAAAAATAAAAGTAATATTTTCTTACTTGATGCAGAATTTTTTTTGATTAAGAAATAATTAATAAGCTACACATATACAAATTTTTTACGGGGCGGGCAACGTCGCTGGGTATCAGCTAGTTGAAAAATAAATCACCGAATCCTGTGCCCAGTAAAACAACTCCTCATGATGCCAACCGCTGGTATTTGGATGAACACTGAGAAAATGCACCCTTAACTCTGAGCAGAACCCCTTTCTCTAAATTAGCACGATCAGCTACTTCCATTCAGTGATTGTTTTTTGCACAATTGCCATCATTTCTCCCATACAATGAAAATCACGAATTACGAAACTTTGCTTCGCGATCTTGACTTTAGGAAAAAAAAAACCAACAACAAAAAACAATGTATTTTATAAAACCCAAAAGTAATCTTCTACGGCGAAAAACTTTGCCCTCTATTCGTGTAGAAACAGCCTCAAGTATTCGATTCCATCGTGTATCCCAGAAGGCGATAACAATATCTAAATTGATCTTATTCAATTAAATCCTCCCGCCGAAGATAAGAATTTTTCGAAGAATTCTAAAACAACCCTAACATAACATAACAAAACATCAAAGTCAACGGAGGTCTGCCTTTTGTTCGGATAATTCTGGAATCAGTCAATCCTTTGAGGATCGGATTCGGAACAATAGCTTCGAGCAAAACTCTACTACCATCATAATATATAACTTCAACGAAATTAAAAGACGGGAATCGTGGTTCAAAGAATTTACTTGGAATTCCTAATTATCTAACAAAAGATGTCAGCAGTATATAAGCTAAAAAAAAAAGTGTATTACAAATTAAATTCTCTTTTTGATTATAAGAATCATTAAGTTTAAAAGGAGAAGAACGTACTATGTATTCAATAGCCTTTAGGAATTGATTCCAGTACAAATTTTGGGAACCATCTCGTTTGTGTACATGTGCATTAACTTCGAGACGTATTTTGCTAGGGATTAATAATGCATATTTCAGTCCCTACAGTGTTTACTTTATCCGTTTTTGGGTAGTTATCATTATTAAACGTTAATAAATATACAATGTCGGGAAATGGATGCACAGTAAGACTCGATGTATTTTGAAGCTGTGAATTTTCAGTCGGTTTGAATTCCTTAATTCATTGGTACGATGAATACAAGGTAAGAAGATGTTTCTTCATCGTTTCTAAGACAGTCATTATACAGGCTGTGTTCCTTATCTGGTTCTCAAACGTTTGTCACTCGCGGCACCCTTGCACAATTCATGATTCGTTTGCGACTCCCCAAAACACTTTAGTAGATATTTTCACTTATAAAGGAACCACGTCAAAGCCTGAATAGACACACAAATCAATATCCCACAACTCACTACATGCCCCGAGGAGCCCCGTCGCACACTTTGAGAAACACTTTCCAAACCAGATTTTCCTTTCAGATCAGCCTGCCGCTCTGTCTGGTATCGAAAAATACCTGGGCCATGCTACTACAACTCCTACTAAACGAGAACTAAAAAATTCCTAATGAGTCTAGTATGCGTGATGATTATAGTCGGACCCCGACACAATGATAACGAATATTACGATCGTACTCCGCTATAATGATGCAATATTTGCATGATTTATCATGTGTATGTAGTATATCATATAATACAATTTAACATTTTTTTTTTACCAACAACGTGACGCTTGGGTATTATGCATAATTGCCGGTAAAAGTGATCAATTTAGGAAAGTTTATCAAACTAAATGAAATGTTCGGCGAATATGCATAATAATCGGGTTATTGTGTATAATAACCGGATTTATCACATTTACCGCAACATATACAGTATATGTGCTGTGGGTTCAAAGATTGCTCGGAAGATTTTCGAATGCGAAGTCGACTCGTGTTTGCGGCTTGGAGTTGGGAAGTACAGAAAACCAACTCTCGGGGACGGGGGACTTAGCAGTGGCAGGTTATTGGGCCACCATCTATCGGTGGTCGTTTCAGATTGGATATATAAAGGACTTTGCCAGTCTCTGATAGATCCCCAGCGTGGTCCAACCCCTCGGGGTAAAACGCTTACATCCCTCTTGGGACAGAGCGTGGACCATGTCTGGACTTACAGTCTCTGATAGAGACAACGGATCTAGCTGCAGCCGATGCGCTTGTTCGACTGATATCCCACATATGTGTGTATATACTTTTTCATTTTTTTTCCTGTATTATTTTCCATTTTCTCTGACCGATTTGCTTTTATCGTATTTCATATCTTTTCCCCCTTCGTTCTAATCTAATCAATGTTTTGATTGAGCGCCATCTATCTTTCACGAAATAGGAAGCACTGAAATGTTGCTGAGGAAGAAAATGTTTCTCTTACGTAGATGAAGCTCCATACCTTCAATTTTTTGCACATTTAAAGGGTTATATAATTTTGACAGAAATGAATCTCCACCAGATTAGTGCTTCAAGATTTTCCACATCGTTTTCTAGCCCTTCTGGCATGCCGCTGTGTTGGTCGAGTGGTCATATCGACGGACTCGCATCGCGAAGTCCGGAGTCCGAACCCCACCGTCGCCACAATGGTGGGCAGCTGACGCTGGTTTTTTGTGGTTCCTAACTTCAAGGTGGGAATGTGAGCCGATCCCCACTTTAGAAAGTCTCGTGACAGAGAGCAACAGACTTACAAACTGTTGTGGGAAGGTTAGGCTACCCCGTTAGGTGGTCGCCGATCGTATAGGACAAAAATACATTCAAAACACAATTAAATCTAGTCGAAAGAAAAAATTGTTTTTAAAGTAATTATCAAATTATATTTAGACACATAATAATTCATACATTTTTACTGCGTTTCAGACGGGTTAGAGGATAATTATAATTTCTTATAGTGAGATTTCAATTATCAGTAAAAATTTAGGTACAAGGCCTGGATTCGAAAAAGGATATTCGCTACATTATAGTTTTATTGCGTATCTGTTGCGAGTCGTCGAGTCAGTAGTTGCTGCGAAGTACAGGCGTGAAGGCAGAAGATCACCAGCTTCCGTATACATTGTCCTGTGAGTCCAAGCGAGTTGCATAGATCTTCAGAAAAATTGGATCAGTTATGCCAGATGGGTTCTTCTCGTCTCCTGGAACTCCGGGGTGATGGCGTCCCCGAAATTGGTGTGGGCCCGTCCAAGTCAGTATCTGTTTCCATAATAAATGTAAGGCAATATTTTTAGATTTAAGATTCAAATAATCAGAGTGTTACTGGTTCGTATATTATAACATTTAGCTGGACCCCACGGTCAGACCAACCTCTTTTAGCGACTTGACTTAACTAGAATTAGGACTAGGACTCTCTTAGCGACGACGTGAACCAGAAGCCAGATAAATTAGAGAAAGAGCGTCGCCCCAATGCTCCAAAACAGCTTTCAGCTTTCTCTCTCGCTGAGCGAGCTTGGCTTGTGTTGGCAATGTGCCCCTACGCATTAACGGCCATTTGGCGATACGCTCTACGACAAAACGGTGCAAATGTAATTCAATCATAACATTTCTGAAATATAGATGGCGGCATTGAAAATCAGACGCAACAGTAGATACACACTCAGACTGTTAGGCGCACACACTCAACACTTCCGGCACGACTCACGGGGGTATTGAATTAGCGCCCATAGATGGCGATAGATCTGAGCTCTGCTCTGTTTGAAAGAAAGAAAAGGCCTCTGGCGTATGAGTTGGGCATTTGATTTATAATTCCAATCGCGTTATTTATATCGTACACGTGGAATTTTCGTTCAGTAATAGAAAAAAAAAATCAATGTGGTACTCAATGTGAAGATAAAAAAAAGAACCTCAGCTGGAAAAAGATTTCCCCGAGGTAGAATCAACTGTATTATCTGAGAGAGCTCACTCATTTGAGACGGAAGGGCAATCACGATGACGAAGCTCTGCTGATCAGTCAAAGCGCAGAGAAAACTGCTAAGACGTGACCTATAAGACACAGTCTCCTTCTTCTCCATCTTCATCTGGCCGGCATCGACCAAAAAAGGATAAAGAAAAAAAAAAAATGGAAGAGAAGCTCTCGAGATGGCTGGTCATCTACCAAAACAAAAACGGTCAGTATTCTCTCTTTTTGTTTTTTACTATCATTTCCCATCGTCAGCAAACACCATACACACAAAACGCATCGTCTTTGGTGCAAATATTTGTCCTCTCTTCGATCATTAGGTCAAGATGTCCGAACCACCACCCCTCCCCTCTATCTTTCTGTATATACATTGGTATATACTTTTATATCTATGTCGTATATGTAAGAAAAAAAAAAATATATATATATTGTATTACCTGAAAAATGGCCATTCGCTTACGGAATGGCATTTGATTCAGTGTTACTGTCTCTTATAATCGGAGCAATTTTTCTTTGTTTTTCGAAATGGCTATGGTGTTTTCTGGTCACTGTTGCGATGTTGTCTATCATCTAAGACGCGGGTGGCAAACTTTTTCCCTTGACCTGTGGTATTGTCAAGACCATACATACGATGCGTATGCCACTCTCAAAGTCCTATATATAACATGAAGGCCATACTCAACAATTTTATGGGAAAGGATTTTTTCTAAATAGGCCCAAATCTTGTAGCTAATTTGTTAAATGCTAATTTTTAATCACAATTTTTCGAGAGAAAATTTTGATATTTCGATCATTAAAATGCATCGACAAAAGAAATATTATAGATACATTGACTGTGCGAATTGATACGTATCTTCTTCAGTGTCGAAAGTCTTTGCCAAGTGAACATTGTTTGGACAACAAACTGACTGCTTAACACTCGCAAGAGGAGCTCAGCCTCCCACCCGCCTCATTGGGCCCCCTCTCGTCTGCACTGGATCCGCCACAAAACATCCCAGAGACAGGGTAGACTCGAGCTTACGTTCCTCAGATGGGATAGGTGCAGCCCCAGCAAACTCGAGACTGTGCTCACGCACGGCCAACGGACTCACTGGTCAAAACAGTGACCTGATGCAGACTCACAGCTCTGTGAGTTAGGTCTCGAAAGGCTAACCGCTTTTACCGTGGCGAAGTGACCTTCCGAAGGATGGAATGTTGTTCCTCTCTCTCTCTTCAAAGTTCCAAGTTACATGGACGTCGCCAAGAAGGGTGCGAGCCAGACTTTCAGTATTTCGGCACCACAGAAGGAAGTCCTCAATTCACCGACACCCTCATACCAAGAGATTTCCTCACTCCGCTCGTTCAGCTGAAAACCGGCCATGGCCCGTCACTACCTGCACTGCATACTTATTATTCAATCTCACCTGTTCCGCTTTGACTCATGTACAAAAACCATTATTTGCTCATTTACCATTATTGATCCGGGGCAGAAATTTATATGTAGTCTGACTTATTCGTGGGCTGACACTACCTTCCCTATCGTTAATACCAGGCCGCGCTTCCCAAGTCTTAAGAGTCTTTATATTGGTGAACGTGCATAAAACTATTTTCAAAGACTATCGTTTCCCCAGGCGATTTGAATCGGGAAGTGCCTGGTCTCAGCGACATCATGACGACGCTCCTGCTTTTATACGGATGAATTCATTGGAGGAAAACCATTAGTGACTTATTAAGATTGGGGATGCCCCGGAAAACGGAAAGAGCAAGGGGATGACGGTAGAAATCCCTCTGAAACAGGCACGGGGGGGGGGGAGGAAGTAAATAATAAAATATCATGGGGAGCAGACATTTCAGAAGAAGGCAGGAGCAAAAATCGAAGAAAAAACAACCGAATACAGATATAAATAAAAAATTGATACGACAGAGAAATTAAGAAAAAGTGAAACGAGACAGATTCTAACATATACAAGACAAGATTATTGTGCTATTATCTACTCAAAAACAATGGTTAAGGACTAATTAACTGTGGACGATGTTTTATTACAATTTTTAGTCCAGATTTCTCATTGCACATGTTACTAGCAGACCTCGAAGTGAGGCCAATTCGCAACGGGGCTGGCCACTTCGTGAATGACGCAAGAGTTTTGGTCAAAGCTTGAATTGCAGAAATGATTCAGACTTTGGCCGGCTATTTCGCGAAGTGTCCTGAGATCCCTAGCCAAAGCTCGATGTGCTGATGTGAGACGACCCGTAGGAGCCAAACCAATTTTTTTAAATCGCCAACGTGTAATACATGCCTATGCATAGTAGTTGTTTTAGATTAGCTCCATGACCATGTGACGAGATGAAAAAAGTCATATTTTGGAGGAAGAAAAAATTATTTAAACATATAGTTTTTCCGTCAAATTTTGGAGAAAATGATTAAAGCATCGTGACTGCTGTTTGATGGGTTGCCATAACTAACGTGGGCATAATTATCACGAAAAATGCGCCAACTTGACGGTGATCCCGAATGATGACTTTTGTTATCGGACTTTGACCAGAGATCACCGTCCACTTCGCGATATTTAGAGAAATTTGGCCAATTCACGAAGTAGTTGGTCCCGTCGCGAACTGGTCAATTCTGGGCTTTGACAGTAATATACGTGTGCATGACATAACATTGTTATTGTCTGTTATTATCGCATGAATTATTAATTTCCGGGATACACCCATCCTTCGGGAACGCTCTGATTTCTTTCAGAGGTGTGAATTGTGGTGTGTCCAGTCATTCAATGGTGATCAAATGCTGAAAAAAAAATGTATATAGCTCGTTATGACTCAGGTTAACTTACGGTGACATATACTTGAAACCACAAGAGCGAATGCGCCCTTGCTCTTACTTCCAGAAAAGGCAGAAGGGCCAACTGCCCACACTTCGTAGCCCCTGGTACATCGTGACAGAAATATTTCTGCAAACTCGATGCCATATGACATAATCATGTGTTCCCCCTTTAATTTTAGTTTCTTTGCAACTTGAATACATTTGCGGTGAAGACTGTTTTCAATGTCGAAACAGCTTTTGAAGAGTATCTCAAATATCATCGCCGAAGATACTGCATGGTATGTAAGGCTGTTTTAATTCCTTACTTTCTCGGATACGAGAAAAAAGTGCCTAACATCAACAGATCATGTGAGTATCTTGTATACATTTTCGCTGTTCCAAGAACTTCTTGAATGCCTCCCAATGTAATGAAGACAACTTCCTTCTGAAGTTATAGGGATTAATATTGTGAAAGTTTTCCCTCCCGGGGGGAAAAAAAGAGAAAAATTCGGTAGAATCTTGGTGTTAATGTGGACGATTAAATTTCCTTCTCCTGTATACATTTGTTTTCTCGAAGAAATAAAATTCTCCAGGAAGAAATATAGATGTATTTTGAAGGGATATTCAAACAAAGAAGAAGGAAGATTAAAGAAGAGCCCACGTCTCTTCTGCCAAACACAGAAGATTGATTGAACAAGGCAAGAGAATGAAAATCTCTGGAAAACTTTTCCTTAGGCCTTGTCGAAACTACGATCAGTCTCTCCTTTTTCCTCTTCTTATTCACAAACTTACAAAGGATGACTACTCATAAGTATGAAAAGGAGTATTAAGGGGGAAAAAACTGCATTCAGAGAGGATTCCGATAAGTTCCGTAGACTGACTATAAAAATCACATGTTTCTGGAAACAAATGCAATCAAAATAAACTGGTGAAATTGGTTGGTTCATTACAAATACAAATACAAATACGACGCCACAACAGGCAAATTGCCCAACGAGGTGGCTGACTTAAGAACATCATGGATCCCCGAGCCATTTTTTTGGAGGCCCTACCTACTACTGCTACACCCCAAATGCACCCCCCCCCGCGGAACCCCCCAACGAATCGGTACATGCGGGAATGTGCGTGTACGTGTAGTGCAACCTGACGTAAAGTTTTGTTTCTGTGTAATGCTTGTTATGTGTAGTGCTGTCCCCAGTTTTTCAAACCATGAGTGAAGTGTTATGGTTGAATGATTTACCGTTGTAGGACTGTTGCTCTCTGTGGCGAGACTTTTTAACGGGGAGATCGGCTCGCATTTGCGCCTTGAAGTTGGGAACCACAGAAAACCAACTTCAGCCGACCACCACTGTGGGGTTCGAACCCGGATCCTCGCATCACGAGTCCGCACTATAACCACTCGACCACCACAGCGGCAAGAAACATGTCATATTTTAGTCTTTTTTATAAATTTTTTTATTATTCATTAATTTACTTTGTGCTTCTATCTGATTGGGGGGTGAGCTTAATTCGGTTCCTTGAATCGTTCCGTACAAGTCTGCGGGAATTCCTGACCGGAATGATGCTTAAAAGTTCTTCCAGCATGATTATATTCCCTTGGGGGAATATAGAAAGGGACTATGTTCTGGTCTGGAGGTAAACAAACGAAGTTCTCAGTTACAGAACTAGATGGCAAGCAGCACCATAAATAACGCTAAACAGAAATCTCATACGTTAAGGGGAACATGCATATACATACACTCACACAAAAAGTTCCGACATATACCGATTCGTCAGAAATTTCTCAGAAGAAAAGGTATTCGTAGCATGTAAAGCTAAGTAGTAATAGTTACAGACCCAGACAAGGCTTCCGCAACCCATTACTTTTAATTTTTGATCCCTCCTAATACAGCAAAGTTCCCAGCGATAATTCCGTGAAGGGAAAACGCTGAAACTCGAAAAATATTAAGAAAGTTGACTTTTTGAATAATGTTTCTTACATCAGGCGTTTTGCTCAGGGAACGGCAGTGAAAGTTTTGAGTTGTGGTGAAGTGAAACAGAAGTGCGCAGAAAAAGTGAAAATTTTGAGTTTTGAGTTAAAGAAAGTCAAGAGATTTTTCAAATTTTGGTCGGGGAAGTTAAGGGAATTTCTGATTTTGTCGGAGAAGATCAGCGAAATGTTTGAGATCGGGTCAGGGAAAAATGGTCAAGCAGATGGTAGCTGGGAAGACTGTACTATCATAATTGTACCTTGCGCCTTCCTTTGAGACTCCGTTTTCTGTGTTCGGTATAAAACTTCCTTATGCATACTAACAAGTGAGGCTCTCAAACATTTCATAACTTCAGCTTTTCACAACCGCTACAAGTACACACGATCATTCTTACATTTAAGGTCGGGATTATATTGTAGGAGTTTGATAAAATATGTTTTAGAAAAATTGCTACAAAATCCAAACAATAAGGTCATCGGTTGCATTTGCTAGATGACCTTGTAGTAATGACGATGTTATGATGACCTTATTATTTGAATTTTTCAAATTTCATAAATGAACTTTTATGAAACTTTTATAGTGTGATACCGGCCTAAAAGTACCAATATGTAGTTTTCTAAATCACTATTTCCGCGAATGTTTTTTAGTTATATTTTCTCTATTTTTTTCAGCGTAGACCAGTTTCCTCGTTTTATTGCATGACAATATACATAAATGGTGTATTTAGTGAGTTGAGGCGCGCAGCAAGACAATATGCCACATATAACAATGCAGTGTTTATTATTCATTTATTACTTCTATATTCATTTATTTTGTGCTCGCTTCAAGGCAACATGCCGTATACTCAATAACGTGTTTAGTGACTTTGTGTGCTCAGCAAGGCAATATTTTGCATATATCAAAGACGTGTTTAGTGATTTTACGTGAGCAGCAAGTCATTTGTCTAACGACAAATTGACTTGCTGCTCACGTAAAATCACTTAACGTCACTTAAAAAGTCACGTCACTGAATGTCACTTAAAAAGTCACGTAAATGACTTTTTAAGTGACATTCTTAGTGACTTTGCGTGTGCAGAAAATATATCGCATACACTTTCGATGTATTTAGAGGGTTTTGAAAGGTAATAAGGTCACCCACGAGGCAATATGTCGCTTTTATCAATGACGTATTCAATGCTTGCGTGCTCGCGCAATTGAAATGTACGTGTTACGCTTACACAATGACGTGTTAAGTGACTTTGTGTGCGTAACAAGGCAATATTCATCATGCACAACCTATGAGATTTTTAATCACTTCATGCGCAGCAATGAAAAATTATGCATTTATACTGGTAGTGTGTGTAGTGATTTCGTGTGATTGGAGCTGTATTCCCTGTGTTTTACAACCATGGTGCACAGCTATCTACCATATTGCTGTGTATACACCGGGCCAAAAGGGTTCTAGGCGGCCCACGGAAGGTATTCCGAACAAATATATTAACACACAAAACTCAAAATATACCTAGGCTGACCTCATTTTCTCAAAGGAAAATTGGTAAAAATCGGATGTTTACAAAAAAAAAACAAAAAAAAAAACACACACACACACACACACACGATATCGCAAATTATCACCAGAACAATCCGTAAAATTCGCTGCTAAAGTTGCGAATTAAAGCCAAAAGAAAAGTCAAATGCAAGTGAAGTTGCTAATTGCAGCAATTTTTTTTCAAAAGAAAGTATAAAGTTGAAAACTATCACTAAAACTGCTAAAAAAACCAGTGGCGTAAAATGATGGCTACTCTATAATGTTGGCCAACGTGTTTCATCAAAAAAACGTACATGTTTGACAAACATGCTAGGTGAAAAAAATTTATATGACTAAAATTTTGATTATGATGGAATCAATGTTATATAAGAAAATAATTGATTATGATAGAATCAATATTATGTAAGAAAATCATTGATTATGATAGAATCAATATTATGTAAGAAAATCATTGATTATGATAGACTCAATATTATATAAGAAAACCAATGATTATGATAGAATCAATATTATATAAGAAAATCATTGATTATGATAGAATCAATATTATATAAGAAAATCATTGATTATGATAGACTCAATATTATATAAGAAAATCATTGATTATGATAGACTCAATATTATATAAGAAAATCATTGATTATGATAGAATCAATATTATATAAGAAAACCAATGATTATGATAGAATCATAATATAATCTAAAAGTCATGAAAATAATCTTAGTTCTTGATTTCAAAAATTCAACTTGGCTTCTTTGAAAGTAACTGAAAAAACTGGGAAACTTTTTTTATAAAACATTTGATACGGTCAAAATCACGGGGATGGCTCTTAAAATACGGGTCATATGGTCACTCTTTATATAAACAAATTTTCTGGCTCGCTAGCTGCAGAAATAGAGCATATCTGGCCCGCGGACTGAAAAAATTGTGCATACCTGGCCTATATAGTTTGCCTATCGACGCAAAAAAGGTTTTCCTAATAAATCCGACAAGTATTGTTTTTACGGCATTTACGATAAAATTTATCATCATAACCTTTCCAAAGCTGAAAACATTCTCTAAATCAATTTTAATGCATTCAATATATTAAAGCTCTAACACGAAATACACATGACGTTGTATCTGAAGACAGAGAAATAGAAATCAAAGCTTCGAAACATCCAATCCGAGTTTCCCACCACAATTACCAAGCACAGTTACTGCTCGTCACCAGTCCAAGTCGACAATGAACTTAACGCATCCTTTGATGATGTATCCTACACACACACACACACATGTAAGGATTCCGTCGGTTATTTCAGGAGGAAGAGGAGGAAGCATGGGAGGTTTGTGTCATGTTGTATAGAGACGGCGACAGCTTAAATTACCGCTCAACAGGCTTGTGTCAGGAACTCCAGAGATGCCGAGTAATGTATTATGAGAGGAGAGGAGAAGACAGTCACACACTGTGCATATACATCGGCACACACACAACACTTGTCACCAGTATAGTTAAGGTGCGACAACAATTTCTGATCGACGTGGGGGATTACACATCTGTCGTCGTGACAGCGATTGTTGTCGTGCTCAAGAAGGTTGTTGATTCTTTGCTTCCGAGTATTTTGAAGCATCCAGAACATTCCGACATCCATCGGGTAAAAAAAAAAAGCTCGTTTTATGGAATTAAGATATTCGAACTCTTCTGTACGAGCGAATAGAATAGAATTTATTCGTGTCTGGAAATCAAACGATAGTATTTGGTGTTAAAATGTAAGAAAATGAATACATTTTTGTCTTTCGGATTTCACTAAAACAATACTGCACTGAATTCGGAAATAGAGTAAAAGTTCGTTATAACGAGACTCTCGCTATTACGAATAGTTTGCTAGCGATTATCACACAACTGCTAACGTTTAAGATACAAACAATATTCTGTTATAGCGAGTTATTTATGATCAGCACACATTCGCTATAACGACAATGGAAATTCTCAAAAATCATGTTTTCTTTTTTTTTTCTTACTTTAAGAATTATACATAAAATGGACTGGAAAGAGTGTCATTGTATTTAAATCTCTTAACCCTATTCATAGGTGTTTGTTCATAGGCGGGCCATGTTAGTTCCTCCAAATAGATAAGAGGACCACATGCTGTATGTTATCTTCTTGCTATCTATATAGGAGGTGGAACAAACACAAAATTTTACCTGTAGGTGCGTCGGATGGGCAGATCGTTATTTCCCTTATTTGTATTGTCAGCCAATTTGTATAAAAGCATATTTTTGAGGTTTTTACGGAATATTTTCGGTTTTTTATGGCACATGAAGCATACTCTGCCCGTTTGTGGGTCTAAAAATATTCCAGCCCTATTGATCACAATAAGCGTCATGCACATTGAATAAATGGTATACAAAGGCTATTAATTCATTCAGTTTACGTTATTTCTCCCTAACAAAAAGACTAAAAATTTTCGAATTACGCTTTAAGAAAGAAAAGGCTCATACTAAAATTATAGGGGGTAAAAAAATGCTCTTTAGAAGCAAGTTAAGTTATTATTGACTGCAAAACACGACAGGAAACTAATGGCGGAAGGAACGTATCAACAATTTAAAATACTGGAGACTCACTTTGGATGATGTAAATTAACTTACTTGTTCTTCCCGGGGGCGAGAAATTAGTTTTTGGTTGAAGTAATTTCAAAGTTTTCCGAATTTTACAGAACGAAAAAATTTTAATAATAATAATGAAAAAAAATTCCAGATGAATGAAGAAGAGGGATAATGAAAAGGACTAAAATTTCTCAGACATTTAATGAGAAATTTCGGAAATCTATCTATACATGCAGCATATAATATAAAGATTAATTTGATTATTTACGAGCTATTCGTTTAAATTAGATATTGCGTCGAAATATGCAATTTCATCAGAATATAATGTGATTATTATTATTTTTTATGCAGAATATTGAAAATATTGAATATATTGGATGTAAAATTCCATGTATGCTGTGGTTATGCGAATAATATTCGTACAGTACTCTATTATACAGTGGAACCTTCCCTAACGGACACCTCCTGTTAACGGACACTCTCCGTTAAAAGACACCTCCTGTTAACGGACACTCTCCGTTAAAAGACACCTCCTGTTAACGGACACTCTCCGTTAAAAGACACCTCCTGTTAACGGACACTCTCCGTTAAAAGACACCTCCTGTTAACGGACATTTTTCCGATTTCCGGTCTCGTGGAATAGGGCTTCAATCTTCACTCCCCGTTAGCGGACACTTTCGATAGGGGACGGTAAAATCAGGCAAACTCTATTTTTTTTTCCAAATTCTAATTTTTGGTCATAAACCGAGGATTTATCATATTCAATTAAATTTTATGATTAATCCCAAGCTCGTCTTAGTGAATATGTTTAATCGTCAATTAAGTATTTAATAAACTGAACATAACTGGTCCAGGACTGTAATGTTGGTTTTGTTTGTTGACACGTGTGAAGAAAGCCAACACATTACAAGACTGCTGATGCTACGAAGCTTTTTAATGATTTGCTGAAGCGAATATATGTTTAGAAGAAGAGAGAAAATTCAACTGCTCTTGCGGGGGAAACGAACCCACGCCCTTTCACTTGTCCGGTGAGCGCCCTAGAACAGTAGACTACCAAGGCAAAGATTCTCAGTTTTTCCTTAGAGCTCGTGTGCGCTGAATAGAACCGTTCATGGACGGTCCGATTTAACTCAGGCAAAAGCTCATTGCTGACACTGCCACCAGATGGCGACTTATTTAATAAGTCGGGGTAGACTTATCTATGAGTTAGGTCCGGCGGTCCATGAATGGTTCAGCGCACACGAGTTGCAAGGAAAGATTAAAAATCTTTGCCTTTGTAGTGTTCTCTCCTTAATTATGAAATTATTTCTCTCCTTGATTCTGGAATTATCAATCACCCGGGTTCGAGTCCCTGTACGGTATTTACAATTCCTACACTCTTAGCAACACGAGGCATTAGCACGCAGGTGATTCGTTACTACGAGCAAGAAAGATAGCAAGACGTCACGAGGGGCGGAGTTTTTGGTGAATCCGAATTTCGACAATCCACTAGGCGCTTTCTAGTTGACGCTACAAAAATTATGAAAATAATAATATAATTAATATACAATAATTAATATACAATAATTAATATACAATAATTAATATACAATAATTAATATACAATAATTAATATACAATAATTAATATACAATAATTAATATACAATAATTAATATACAATAATTAATATACAATAATTAATATAATTTACGCCTTCTTGAACTTCCTTCTTAAAATAAAACAATGAAATTTGAGGAATCAGAGAAAAAACCGCCTGAAACCGCATGGGAAAATAAAATGATAGGGGAAAAAAAAAACCACTCAACTTCGCCAAATTTTAATTACGCCAAGTATTTCACTATGAGTGACGTAATGGTTCATCACTAACTTCGCCAATCACGATGAGCAAAATTTCTATAATGTTGCTAGAAAAGTAGGATTTGTTTATACGCGTCCCGGTAGGGGGAGAGATGAGAATTTTTCCGAAAATCAGTATCTCTACAAAATTAGCCAGTTTTTCTGTATATCTTGCATTTCTCCTTTTGATTCTGAAATTATTTCTCTTCTTAATTCTGGAATTATTTCACTCCTTAATTCTGAAATTATTTCTCTTCTTAATTCTGGAATTATTTCTCTTCTTAATTATGGAATTATTTCTCTTCTTAATTCTGGAATTATTTCTCTTCTTAATTCTAGAATTATTTCTATAGCCTTGATTTTGAATTTTGATCTATTCTCTAAAAATTCACTTAGCTTTGAATATATATTCTAATTCATTCTGAAATTATTTCTTTCATTAAATATGAGTTTTCAATAACTCTAAAATTAATTATTTTATTAAATTTTCAAATTATTTTTTCTTAAATTATGAAAACTTATTTCTTCAAATTCCGAAATTATTACGTCTATTAAATACAGCTTTTAAAAAACCATTTTTTTAAATAACATAAATTCCAAATTTTTATAACCATTTCTCTTTCTCTCTCTCAAAAAAAAAACACCACTAAATTTTTAGGTAAAAATGCCAAACATAAAATAATTATTAATTTATCAACCAAACCCAAAAAAAAAATAAATTGATAATCTATAAATACTTTCCTTCTTTCTAAGGGAAAAATTAAGAACGGATAGTTACGTTCTCTCCTACCTTTCCCAAAAGGGAATTAGAACAAACGAAAAGAGCCGCCATTATTTTTTTTCAAAACGCGAAAATTCAAATATGCCTGTTATATTGAATTATGTATTAGCACATTCAATAATAACTGTAGAAAATGACCAAAAGAAAAGAACATTAAACTATTTAAAATGATTTTTTCCCCCTCATTGCCATTGGGATTCTGGATAAAGAGGGAAAAAGGACATTTTCCTACTTTTCGGACAAATTAATTTCGGGTTTCTTTTATTATTATTAGAAGCTTTCAAATCAGTGATCCGAATAAATCGAATAAAATAATCGTATTCTTTCCTTTTTTTATTCGAATAAAAAGAAAATAAATTAAAATGGCTATTAAAAAGGAATGTATTTATGAATAATGATGAAAAGAAGCTTTTCTTTATTCTTTTTAATCAGCTCAATGCACTGAATATAGTGTATTATTAATATCGAGTATTAAAGGGAATTTGTGGGGGAAAAAATAGGGAAAAGGTTTTCTTTTTTTTTGTGGGGGGATAATAAAAGTAATTTATCATATTTTTAGGAAAGTTATTTTTTTCATTGAATTGCTCATCGGATGTAATCGTCATTAATTTCTATTTGTTTTTTGGATGGAAATATGTTTAATGTTGAAGATGGTTAAGTATTTTTGGAAATTGCGGTGTTTTTTTTGTTTCAGCGATGGCTACACTTCATTTCCAAAAGTTCAGCATTTTATCTCCCAATACAATTCGAAATATTAGTATTACATATTGTTACTGATGTGCGTATCGGGAGGAAAGAATAGATGAAAAATTAGGTTTTGTTTTTTTGAAATAACGATGTCACGCTCGAATATGTGTTATGATGACATGCGGTATCGTTTGTTTTACACGTATTAATTCACAATAATGTGCAAGAATATAGGCGGAATTTTTATTATTTTTGACGGGATTTGACGGGGATACATATCTTATTGTTTGACGAGAGGTGGCGATATTTGACAATATTTGACTTAATAATGAAAGAATTTGTGATATTTGACGATATTTGACGTAATAATGCAAGAATTTGTGATATTTGACGATATTTGACGTAATAATGCAAGAATTTGTGATATTTGACGATATTTGACGTAATAATGCAAGAAATGGCGATATTTGATGAGAATCAGTAACAATTTATTGGAATAGACAGTGTTTGAAGACGATAATGATATTTGATCAGAATTGAACGATATTTGATCAGAATTGAACAATATTTGATAAGAATTGAACAATATTTGATCAGAATTGAACGATATTTGATCAGAATTGAACAATATTTGATCAGAATTGAACGATAAGATTTGAACGATATTTGAACAGTAAGATTTGAACGATATTTGAACAGTAAGATTTGAACGATATTTGAACAATAAGATTTGAACGATATTTGAACAATAAGATTTGAACGATATTTGAACAGTAAGATTTGAACGATATTTGAACAGTAAGATTTGAACGATATTTGAACAGTAAGATTTGAACGATATTTAACGAAAATAGACGATATTTTATGAGAAATATCGATATACACCCATTTCATTTCACTGAAATCTGGCCACCTTACCTCTTAGAAACATTAGCAGGCATTAAGTATTCTCGGGAGATGCTTATGGAAAAATTTAAAAGAACCCTGAAGGAACCAACAAGATCATTTTTCGGGATTTCCTACCTTCGAAGCGGAAATGCGAGCCAGCCTTTCCTTGGAGAAAATCTCGTCATATCGAGTAACAGACTTTACAACATTCAAATTGCACTTATTAGTATTTTCATTGATTGGATGCGGAACCCTTGATGGTAATTAGGCTTTCCACAGAACTAAAAAAAAAAAAAAAATTGAATATTCATTCAAAAAATAGTAACCCTACTGCCATCTCAAAAGCATCATAGTGAATCGACTCACAAATGGAAAATTATGTTTGTTCTATATGCCAAGAGATCGCGGTGCACTCTCGCCACTTGTATCTGTGCATTAGTAGTACGCACGCAGCAGAGATGTGTGAAAGTACGACCTCCTATATAACTAAAAAAAGCAAAAACTATAGAAAACGCTTTTTACTCTCATTTGTGCTGTTTTTTCCCCCTAACTTTTTCCCGTTATTTTGAATTCAAATTTCTCAGTGAATATTGCACTTAGAATGGAAATGAGGTATCCGTGCCATGCCCGGGTGGGATTCATTCGTTATGATGGCTGGCTCTGGGGGTCTCGTAAAGTACATTTAAATTCCGCAATTCAAGAATCCTCTCTCTCAACAACATCGCTAGTGGATGAAAAATTTCTCAAAAAACATTGTTTTAACAGCTTATAATTTCTTGATGAAAATGGCATTCGTGAACTTCTGGTTCGGATGATGTAAAAAGCTGTAATGTTACTGTTTCTAAGTCGTTTAGTCATCCAAGTGGTCTTCTTATTTTTAAAAACTGCATTATCTTGATAAAATGCGAACTTAAGAGCATCTTTGCGAGTGTTAGTAATAACAAAGTTTTCTTCTTTGAAAGCTCTCTTAGTTCCGGGATTTTTGATTGTTCCATAACGTTTGATCCCTCGGAACACCCCCCCCTCAAAAATAAAGAGCTGCCACGGAACACCAGTTCGACACCCAGGAAGTGAATAATTTCACTGGCGGAGGACAGGTCGATGTAGGGTCAGGTAGGGAAAATATGATACAAAAAAACCAAACTTTTGCATGTTTCTCCTCAACCAGTAATGATACAAAATAGAAAAAAATAGTGTTAGATTCATGTTTAGGAGGGAAGTAAGAACGCTTACAGTATTATTTTTAATATTGTGTACTTTTTTCACAAAAAAAAACAAAAAAAAAAAAAAAAACCAAAAACATACTTATCATATTTGACGTCCAAAAAAGGGAAATTGTGATACAAGGCGAGGGCAAATGCGTTACACCTGTCATTCAGCTCCTACATTGTATAGGGAAACTGGGATGACATTTTTGACGCATACACATATTGCAGTGTATTATGTGTCCAAAAATCATGCAAATCCGACATTAAATGCCGAGTTAGAGCATAAAATGCAAAGCACCGTCAAATTACCAAATTTTTGTTCGGTAAAAAATTGTATTTTTTACACAAATTAAGCGATTAGATACATGTTTATGACTTGGAAAATTTATTTAGATATATTTTTAACTGATTTGACGAAAGCCTCAATTAAATCTGGTTATAATTAGCATTTATAATTGCAGAAGTGGCGCAACTGTGGTAGCTTTTTGACACATTTGTTCACCATTTTATAGTCCAAATTACTTGAAAGTTACTAAAAAGTGCTGTGTACACAACACCTTTTAGTAACACCAAATTCATTCAATTAAACCAGGATAAATCTCTAATTAGGACTAATCTGAAATAAAGAAACAAGAAACGTAAGCCTGAAAGGTCTTAAAAGCCTTAAAAATCCTAACTTGAATAAAATAAATCAAAGCACAAATAAAAACAGTGTGTATATAGAATCAACTGAAAAACAAACATAATCTGTAATATAAACAATTGTTTCAAAGTGTCATATTTGCCCTCTGAAATGTATCATGTTTGCCCTCTGAAATGTATCATGTTTGCCCTCTGAAGTGTACATATTCGCCCTCTGAAGTGTATATATTCGCCCTCTGAAGTGTATCATATTTGCCCTCTGAAGTGTGTCATGTTTGCCCTCTGAAGTATATCATATTCGCCATCTGAAGTGTATCGTGTTTGCCCTCTGAAGTGTATCATGTTTGCCCGCTGAAGTGCATGATATCCGCCCTCTGAAGTGTCTGAAGTGTATCATGTTTGCCCTCTGAAGTGTATCATGTTTGCCCTCTGAAGTGTATCATGTTTGCCCTCTGAAGTGTATCATGTTTGCCCTCTGAAGTGTATCATGTTTGCCCTCTGAAGTGTATCATGTTTACCCGCTGAAGTGCATCATATTCGCCCTCTGAAGTGTGTCATATTCGCCGTCTGAAGTGTGTCAGGTTTGCCCGCTGAAGTGCATCATATTCGCCCTCTGAAGTGTCTGAAGTGTATCATTTTTGCCCTCTGAAGTGTATCATGTTTGCCCTCTGAAGTGTATCATGTTTGCCCTCTGAAGTGTATCATGTTCGCCCTCTGAAGTGTCTGAAGTGTATCATGTCTGCCCTCTGAAGTGTATCATGTCTTCCCTCTGAAGTTATCATGTCTGCCCTCTGAAGTGTATCATGTTCGCCCTCTGAAGTGTATAATGTTTGCCAGCTGAAGTGCATCATATTCGCCTTCTGAAGTGTGTCATGTTTGCCCTCTGAAGTGTATCGTGTTTGCCCCCTGAAGTGTATCATGTTTGCCCGCTGAAGTGTATTATATTCGCCCTCTGAAGTGTATCATATTTGCCCTTCTACTTTGCAGCTGAATAAACTCCACAAAGCGTATGATGTAAATGTAGCTTGAAAGGGAATTTCTTCCCCTACGTTTTTATATACATCAATAATAAATATCTTCATTCTTCAGCAAGTTACAGTAAAAGTTTTGTTGATGTACCTCACAAAAGTTTTTGACTCCAAAAATGTAGGTGCCATATTTTTTTTATTTTTAATGCCTTGAATCCTTCAATTTTTTTTTGAGATAACAGGACGTGAAAAGAGTAAGAATCCAGCAATTCAAATATATTTTTTAGGTTTGGTTTGGTCAACAATAAAGTGATTTTTTCAAGGTGTGTCATAATTTCCTTCCTTTTTGAGAGTAACATATTTACCCTACTTGACCCTACTCACATGACACTGCTGACGTGATTCAAAACTGCAACTTTTAATGCAAGAATAGTCGTTAGCTAGAAAAGCAGGGTTTTACGTTGCCAAAAAAGACATTTTTTATCAGGAACCTATGAGCCATCTTTATTTATTTTTTGTATCGATAACATCTAAAAATTATAACACTAAAATATTAGGTTAAAAAGAGGACTAAAACGTATTTTCTTTCCCACTTTAAACTCTGAAAAATAGAATGTCGTAGAAAATTTATCGTCTGGTACCCGGAAGCGATATTTTGTGTGTGTGTCCCCATCAGACCGATTGATTTCCGTGTCCGCATCCCCATCCCGATCCCGAACTCACTCAATTTTTAGTTTGCCCGATCATCTCAGGAAGTTATAATAATGATCCTCCTTCAGTACTTACTTCCGGATACTGATATTATCGGACAAAAGTAGCTATTATATAGGAAAAAGGAAAAATATTTTCCCACGGAGAGTGACTCTTATTTTATAGGAAATGAAAAAAAATGGCCCACTTATCTGTGACATCGTGTGTCAATATGACGGCTACACCGATATATATATATTTTTTAATGGCGTTTCTGGATAAGATTTCTTTGAAGAAACTTATGGCTTGTCTAGTCATCTTTTATTTCAAAGTGTTTAGAAAAAAAGCCCTTCGGTATAATGTATTGATAGAATAAAAATACGTCTTTGGTCTACTTTATGCGCAAAATTTAAGGATGATTTGATTCTTTTGGTAGCCTAAAAGAATGGAAGTCACGCGAAATATATCTCAATGTGCACCAAACTTATAGAAGTAAAAAGGCATTTGGAAAAAATGAATGTAAAGTTTCGTCCGGGGCGGTATTTTCTTAAAGTGGGAAATATTGCTCTTTGGGGGGAGGGGGGTCACTCGGATTGATTAGGGTTGGTGGTAAAAGCCATGCGTACGTACAATATAGCAGTGGTTCTCAACTTTTTCGAGCCCGCGGACCGATTTCATTAATTTTTTGTGGGTCGAAGGCCCAGTTGGTTTTCTGCGGTTCTCAACTTCGAGGCGCAAATGTGAGCCGATCTCCCCGTTAAAAAGTCTCGCCGCAGAAAGCAACAGGCCTACAACGTTATAATTATTCATTCATCACACTTCACGCTCTATGAGTTGAGAAAAGAAACTAATAGTTTAAAAAATTGATTACAGATGGCAGCGCTACACATAACAAGCATTACACAGAAACAAACTTCGCGGAAGGTTCGCTATACGTACACCCACATTCCAACATGTACCAATTCGTTAGTCACAGGTTCCGCAGAGGAATATGGACGAGGTGCATGTCTGGTTTAGTAGCACTGAAAAATCAGACACTATATACGCATTCAGAATGTTAGGTACACACACGCTTACACTTCCGGCACAACTGACTAGGTAGTAAATTGCCCATGGCGATAGACCTGCGTTGTGCTCGGTTTGAAAGAAAGAAAGACAAAAACATCAGAAACTCAGAGCCAGAACAGTAAAAAATCACCAATGGAAAAAACGTTCACACCCAGAGCTTTTACAAATGCGAAGCCATCACGGAGCTGATGACCTCAGAAACTCAGGGGTCTTAAGAGTGAAGAAATCTTTAAGGCAAACAAACGTCCACATTAAGGGCTTCTGCAAGTTCGAAGCCACTCTACGTTGGACTGCTGTAACGTAGAATGAGTTCCTTAATAGTGAGAAACCATCGCGGCGCGTAATGAACGTCCACACCATCACGATGATCACAGCATTTCAAAGTGTAAAAAGTAAGAAATCATCACGGCAACAAACATCCACATTGAAGGTGTGAACGTTTTGCAAGTGTGAAGCCATCACGGAGCTGATGACGATGCAGAAACTCAGGGTCTGAAGAGTGAGGAAAACATAAGGCATACAAGCAACCACATTCATTGCGCGTCTGCATGTTCAAAGCCATCACAATTACTACAGCAACTTGAGGGCCTCAGAATGAGAAACCATCATGGCAATCATATCGCCACTCTCAGAGAATTTTCAAGTGTAAACGCTTATTGGAGATCACAGCATAATCAGAGCTTTCAGATTGAGAATTCTTCAGCAAAGGGTCTTCCCAATAAGAAGCCACACATCGATTACGCCACGAACAAACTCAGGGTTTTATACAAATACAAATACAAATACAAATACAACGCCACAACAGGCAAAATGCCCAACGAGGTGGCTGATAAAAAGATGCCCATAAAAATATGGATGTCATATGTTTCAAAAATACAGCAACCCCATTAAAAATGCAATTAACACAAATTATAAACAATATATACACATGATAAAAGTTATACAATGCCCATAAAGAATACTTATGGTTGTCTTATTCTAAGAATGGATAGCTTCTCGATTTACCCCAACATGTTTATCGTATTTCTTTTTAAACGTGTCAATTGTGTTACAATTTACTACCTCCGGGGGTAAGCTATTCCATTTATTAACAACCCTATTAGAGAAAAATTCCCTGCGACACCATAACCTTGCATTGTCCCTCACCAATCGATACTGGTGTCCCCTTGTAAAAGCAGTTGATTGGCGGTGTACTAAAAGTTCATGGTCCATCCTATCCATCCCATTGAAAATTTTTAACACTTCGATCATATCTCCTCGACACCTGCGTTCATCCAATGTAAACATATTCAAAAAATGAAGTCTCTCTTCATAACTCAAGATCTGTGTGCCAATAAGGACACGCGTAGCTCTTCTCTGCACCCCTTCAATCAAGTCTATGTCCCTCTGTAGGTATGGTCTCCAAAACCTTACCGCATACTCCAGTCCAGGACGAACTAAGCCTCGAAAAAGCGGAAGAATGACTTTAGGAGAACGCGAAGAGACCTTTTTGAAAATGAGACCAAGCATTCTATTCGCTTTTTTGACAACCGCTGAACAATGTTCAGAAAACTTAAGTCGCTCGTCAATGAGAATTCCCAAATCGGTGACTCTAGTTGCATCCGGGATAGTGACACCATTCAACTCGTAAGAGAACCGTGGGTTGTTCGAACCAAAATGAGCGACCATGCACTTATCTACGCTAAACGTCATGCTCCATTCATTTGCCCATGCTGCAATCTTGTTTAAGTTGGTCTGGAGCAACTCCCTATCGCTTTCATTCCCGATTACCCCCATTAGCTTCACATCATCTGCAAATTTGCTAGTAATTCCATCGATACCCTGATCGAGTTTGTCGATAAAAAGTGAGAAAAGTATAGGGCCAAGGACACTTCCTTGAGGAACTCCACTTGTGACGTCTGTCCAACCAGAGAATTCCCCGTTCACCATAACTCGTTGCGACCTATCTCTTAACCACGATTCTATATAATTCAGCAAGTTGCCCCCTATTCCAATCTCGTGTAAACGCTTCAAGAGTCTGCCATGTTGGACCCGATCGAATGCCTTCTGGAAATCAAGGTAAACAACGTCGACATTTTTGCTCTTACCCAAAGCCTTAGTCACGTAATCATAGAAGCAAAGGAGGTTAGTTACACATGACTTCCCCTTCCTGAACCCATGCTGATTATCCGACAATACATTATTCTCGTCTATCCACTTCACAAACTGCCTTTTGATGATAATTTCCAAAATTTTCGAGAGGGAGCTCGTCAAACTCACTGGACGATAATTAGACACCACTTCTCTACTACCCTTCTTAAATATCGGAACAACGTTAGCCAGTTTCCAATCTCTCGGGACGATACCCTCAGCAACACTACTCCTGTATATCTGTGCGACTGGCCCCAACAATTCATTAGCACCTTCCCTGAGAACCCTGGGATAGATATCATCTGGTCCTGGTGCTTTGCTTGCACATACATTTCTTAGAAGATTTAGGACCTCCACGTCTTCTACTTGAATATCGTTGAGGGTTTTATTACCCCATGCAACACCCGTATATCGAATATCATTATCTCCATTAAAAACCGACGCGAAAAAGTCATTGAAAGCGTTTGAAAGCGTTGAAAGCATTTGAAGTTCGAAGTGAAAATCCTGATCACCCCAAACAATAGTTTTGCTTTATTTTCGCATTTGGCCGTTGAGGAAAAAATATCTTCATGACTTATTTAGAGAGAATTGAAACTTATTTGAAGAAAATAATATAACGATGACCAATATAAAACTTTTCAGTGAAATATCTCGTATTTCTCAAGAAATATTTCAGAGAAAAAAAGTAAATGGAAATAGATCGGTAAAATAACGATGAAATATATGGAAGTTCATTTCGTCTCGACAAGGACTGCCTAAAGAAAAACATTTTCTTTCCCGGTCACCATTAGTGAATTCAATGACCACCGACAAACAATTCCTCGGAAATAAAACGGATGGGGATGTTGTTACCTTTATACATAAAAACAAAAACCCCAGAAAGCTTTACGTTACATTGTTATTTTTTCTTGTTACAAAGTTACTTCAAAGATAACAGTGAGCCGTATATAGTGAACCTAGTAACCAAATATGTACCTTAATAGTTAACTATTTGGTACCTAAACAGGTAACAAATAGTTACCTTAATAGGTACCTAATATCTACACGAGTTATTTTTTTGAAGCGCTGATCTCTATAAAAATCAAAATCATATCTAAAGATTTCATCTTAAGATTTTTATTTCAATAGAACTTATATGATCTTTATTTATGAAATGCTGTGGAGATTACCTATTTATGGGTCTTTAACCACGGATTTTATATCTGGCAGCCGAATGAATATCGCATTAATGAATGTGTTTGAATCCTCGTCGGTATGCAACTAAATACAGTACGTATACAGTGTACAAATTGTAGGCATAGACCAGAAATGATAGTCGAAGGGGAGACAGTCAAAAACGATCACATGAAATAAACTATATACTTTGGTGTATCCAAAACCATCAAAAGCATTTATGTAAATATCTAAGCTGGCATGGTGTGGCCATACGTCACAATATGTCCTGGATATTTCCGATCGGATTCAAGTCTGGCAAATATGCTTCAGCCAATCATATCTTGAAAATATCCCACGCCTATAGATATTCATACCACAAAAGAGTTTGGTGTCGTCTGGCGTTGTCGTCTATTAGGTTGTTTGTCAAAACGTGGAGATGGGACAGAAATTCGGAAAGAAAGCTGCGAATTGGACAGAAAAATGAGCTAGGAGTAGAACGCAGATTTGAAAAAAAAAAAAAAAAAGGCTGGGATAGAAACTCTGGGAAAAGGAAGAGAAATAGGATGGAAATTAAAAAAAAGGAGTCTTAAAGTAATTGGACATACATTTGAAAACGGATAGAAATTCAAAGCAGGGATGGGAATGGGACAGAAATTCAGAAAAAGACTAGAAATGGGACAAAAGTTCAGAAAAGACAAGGAGCAGACATTCGATAAAAAGCTAGGAATGGAACGGAAATTTGAAAAAAAAAAGAAAAAAAAAGCTAGTAACGAACGTAACGGAAATCCAAAAAAGGCTAGAAATGGGACAAAAATGCGAAAAAGACAAGGAATTGGACGGAGGTTTCGATATAAAGCTAAAGAATTAAATGAAAATTGAAAAAAGGCTAGGAATGTGGAGCGGAAGTAAAAAAAAAAACGTGCTAGAAATGTAAAAGGAAATATAATAAAAAGGCTAGGAATGTGTGTGGAACGGAAATTCGAAAAAAAAAAAAAAAAAAACTAGGAATGGGACAGAAATTCAGAAAAAGGCATGCATTGGGACAGAAATTCGATAAAGAGTTAGAATTGAAACGGGAATAAAAAAAGAAAGACTTGGAATGGAACGGAACAGAAATCCAAAGAAAAGAAAAAGCTAGGAATGGGACAGAAATTCAGAAAAAGTCAAGGAATCGGACGTAAATTTCGATATAAAGCTAAGAATGAAACGAAAATTTGAAAAAAGGGCTAGGAATGTTGAACGGAAATAACAAAAAAAGGCTAGGAAAAAGTGTGTGTGGAACGGAAATCCGAAAAAAGCTTATAGGACAGAAATTTATAAAAAAGAAGGCAAGGCATAGGACAAAAATTCATAAAATTGTTGACTCAGCCGAAAATGATATAACTCACTTACATTTTGATAAATATTCGACTGTACTTTCCGAATGTACTAGTGGAATGTATAAGGATTTTCAACGACTTTTTATATTGAATTGGAACAATCCATCCTAATCTATGCAGTTGGAACAATGCGTTCAATTCCATGCAGTTGGAACAATCCATCCTAATCTATGCAGTTGGAACAATGCGTTCAATTCCATGCAGTTGGAACATCCAATTCCATGCAAGGTGTGAATTTATTTTCTGATTTTCTACCAGGGAGCCTCCGACACTGTGCCATTCCTTCCACACATGCGCCTAAATTCATGGTGGTAAGGCATTCAAATTCGAAATTTTATGAGTTGGTGAAATTCTCCAGATCCGTCGTGTCATTCACCAAGAACCTCATCAAAATAAAGAACTATCCACGAATCATTTCATTCAAGTGGATTTTTTTCTCGAAAACAGCAGTTACTCTTCTCTATACAGGCCCGTTCGCCCCTCTCTTATTTCTTCTCGAATTACATACACATACGGGAGAAGTTGTTCCCTGGTAAAATTCCTATTTTGCATTTCAATGCAAAATGGCGCGTGAAAAAATTCTCCACCTTCATTTCGGAGAAAGCTCCTGAAATAATCTCAACATATTCAGCGACATCCCAACTTCCATGATAGTTACTTGTGCATATAATTTTTTAGTATTATTATTACGATTATTATTATGCTATTCCAATTTTTTTTTAGCTCCTGAAAAAGTCAAAGCCATCCTTTTTTTTTTTTTGTAGCCCCCGGGACTCAGGCATCCATGAAAATGGGATCTCCACCTGGTTCTTTAGTAGTTTCCACTTTTTCCGGCATTCCTTTGAATAACACTTCAAGGTAAAGGCTTCCAAAGAGAAAAATAAAAGCTTCCTAAGAGGGGGGAAAAAAAGGGATTGGGATTGAAAAGAGAGAGAGAACACGGAAGCTCTCGGTTCTTTCCTGTTCCCTTTCTTTTCCCGAGATGAATATTCTAAAGGAAAAATGCATACAAAACACATTCTGAGACACCAAAAAAAAAAAAATAATGCAAAGGAAGGTTCAAGAAATGTAACTTTTACCGACTTTTTAGAATTTTTCTCTATATGCTTAAAACCATTCGAGATTTATTTCCCTTCTTATTATAAGAATGTAAATCTAACGGATGAAAACATACAAACATATTCATTTATAAGACGAACTGAGTTTAATATTTAATATGGCCGTGCTGAGTTTCAATGATTTTTTCTTGCTAGAAATACTTTGAAATGAATGTTGTTAAAAGGGGATTATTATGGAAAGTATGGAAATGATTTTTTTTAATTGGCTACAATTTAGACATATTGCAACTATAATGATATTACCACCAATTTACGTTCACCAAATGCGGGTAAGACGCATTCATCCTGTTTTTCCAAACTTTTATTTATCGAGGAAATTAAGGAGGTTAGTGCGTGCACGATCATGGCTTCCTATGCTTTCATATAGGAAAGATATTCCTTTAAGGAACATTTGAAAGTTTTCTATTCACTTTAGGCACTCAATTTTTCTCTCTCAAATACTATAGATATTTTTATATACTAGCATTTTTAGGATTTTAATTGTTGGTTATTTTTTTTCTCGAACTTCATCAACATGCAACATCTTCAAAAATCACAGTCATTTACCCATATTTTGTGCCATAAAAATTGTTTAAATAATTTTAATAGAAAATTCTCGTGTAAAGAAATCCCCGTTTAATAGAAAATCCTCCAAAGTATGCAACATCATAGTATCGAGAGACATTCAAAAAGTTTCAAGGCATTTTTGAATGAGGGTGTTCGAAAATTTTTTTTATTTAACAAAAAACTTAGTTTTGAGAAAAAGAGCTTTTAGTGGAAAACATTAGCGTATATAACACCTTTTTTAACAGCTGGCTGATGCTAAGATATATTTTGAAAAGAGCGAATATATATTCAACTGCGGGGGAATCGAACCCACGTTTTTTTCCCTTTCCAGATGAACGCCCTTGATCACTAGACTACAGAGGCAACGAATATCTCAATCTTTCCTTGGGGCTCGTGTGCACTGAACGGGACCGTACATGGACGGTCAGACCTAACTCAGGCCAAAGCTCACAGTTACTGACACTGCCACCAGATGACGACTTATCCGAGGACGATGTCACTCTCCGCTATCCATACGAAGGTTTTTAACAGCTGGCTGATGCGAAGATATATTTTAGGAAAGAAGAAAATATTCAACAGATTGCGGAAAAACTAACCCACGTCCTTTCACTTTTCACACCGTTTATGACAAATAAGTATAAATTTTCGTGACACCTAAATATTTAATTTAGCGATGGCCGCCATGTTGAATTCTGAGAATTTCCCAAGGGTGCTGCATAGGTACCCGCTGTTTTATGAATCTACATACCCTGAACATCAAATACCAAACAATAAAAAAAACTTATCAGTTCAAAACACGGTTCGATGAAAAATCCCTATTTGCCTGCCGGACTACACTGCACAGAGTATAATGTGTTCTCCGAAATAAGAAAAAAAATCATTGAGATCAATCAAAAATTTAAATTAAAAATATCAAAAAAAAAATGAAATTAAATTTCCCTTATGTCACGTTTTCTTTTAATGGATTTATGTTTCTTTATTAGTGAATAATGGACCAATTATTGTTGTTGGCAGAAAAATCAAGTAAAATCATGCACATAAATAATACATATAATTCAAAAGTTTTTTCCTCGTGCGTTTTCCGGGGCCCTTCTTATAACGAGACAAAGAAATAGACTTAATTAATTAATGGCCTCGAATTCATTAAATGAAACGGTTTTCCATCTTCTTGATGGTAATTGGCTCCAAAAGAAAATGTAGCTCTCTCTCTCCCCTTTTAACGGTAAAGACATTTCAAAAGTAATGTTTCGTTTTCGCTACTTGTTAGTGTCATTTGCAAATTCCCAGTTACATTTATTTAACCAATTAACGTTTGGTTTTTAAGAGATAATTTATAATTTATTGCGCGCGAAAAAGGCTTTATGTAATTGCGTTTAGTTTTTTGCTTTCAATTCAGTCTTTTGTGTCAGAATTGGTGTCTATTTTGAATCAGATCACATATACTGGGTGTTTAGAATTTACAGGTGTCCAATGACTATTCACGAATCGTTATTAAAAGAGGATTTGTACCGATTGCAAGAAAATGCTACAGATGCGGTCAGACATCATACTAAAATACGTTTATGCCGTTAAAAACTAATCTTACTTTTTTAAAATTTGAATTTGTATACAGATACGATATGAGTAAAATCTAGCTATATACTTATTTTTTCGACCAAAGCTGACCGAGCGATAGGCAATAAAATTTTTAGCACTTTTTTATGGCAAATAGTGTTCATACACAGTTATTTCAAAGACAGTAAAATTGTGAAAAATTCGATTTTTTTTTATAAGGAACACCCTGAAAATAATCTCAGAATCAATGATAAATATTATTTGAATAAAAAAAATTATTTTCTGAATTAATGAATTATCTACCGAATTAATGAAAATGTACTACCAGAACTATATAATATGAAATATTTCAAAAATTATTGGAAAAACTATATCAGAATTAATGTAGATTCATATTTAGTGAAAAAAAATCAAATAATATTGATTATTGCCTGTTCGACTCGGAGTGCTGATCCCCGCTGGTCCCAAACATTAAGACGCCACTGTTTTGATCTATATAACGCAGCATGACTTGTTGGCCCATGGGCTTCGTGGACATTTTTGGCGTACAATATCTGAAAAACCGAAGATCCCTGGTGTAAAGACTACTATTGGACAACGATAACAGTTTACACCCTGTGTATGAAAATTCATCGATCACCGTAATTTTCTGTAAAAGTGATAATAATAATTCCAAGGAAAAATCGGGTCCTCAATGGATGTAATCCATCCTTCTACGCCTCTGTGATCAAGACTCAGTAAAAATTAGAGTCATCATGAAAAATTAGCAAATTAGTTACGCGTGACTTCCAACTTCTCCCGTTCCAACCGAGAAAAATATCTATACATACTTATATACAATTTTTTTACTCTCCTTAAGCCTGTTAATGGACAGGCCATTTAATCATGTTTCCATTCATTAATTAATGGTCTGAGGCATGCATTTTTTCTCGCTCTTTCTCTCGGAGTTCATTAATAGCTGAGTATTCTCTTTAAATATTGCTTCGAGGGACATTGTCGTTGATAATATCGGGAAATCTCGTCCCCTTAAACTCAATATAATTACGGGCATTCTTTTTATACACATTAGCAGTACTAACTTAATCTAATTAGAACTGTAAGAAGGAGGCCATGTTCAAATTTTTAAGCTCTAAAAGTCGTTTTGAAAGAACGTTACCGATTAGAATTTTCTAACGGTATCAAAAATTGTCAGCTGCTTTTAAATTTAAAAGCGGACCGTGTTTCCCGGTGTCGTTTCATGCATATTAAACACGCATCTTTCTCTAAAATGTCGATGAAAAGTCGTCGGATTTTCACCGTTAACGTAATATGCGTGATGCTGTATTAATATTGACGTTAAGTATGAGGAGTCATCTTACGGGTAAAAAATTTTTTCGCTTCGAGAGTAGCTGTTTCCGACCGAAAATGAGCGGTCGTTGTGTGTCTTCCGAAAGGAGCTTATGATATAGAAATCAATATTTAATCAATTGATGGACGGATTAAGGGAGAATGGTTCTGTTCCGCTATGAGGGTCGGTTTTGAAACTGCGTAGGGTAGCGTTACCAACCTTTATCTTCCTAAGAGCGGGCATGTTAATTTTTAACGGTGACGGTGGGTTCAAATGTCTAAATTTAATGTCAAAAACTGCTGCGTGACACAGCAAGCTATTCTGTCGCCTTCAAGTTTGAAGGGCAGGAAAAGAAAACACTACAAATATGAAGAGGAGATTGGCGAAACGCGCAGCGAATGACGCATTTGTGTCTCCTCTAGAAGCAGTAGGCCAATCGCGTCCGACGTAAAATCGCTGCCGAGAGGTGTAATGCGCTCTGTATGAAAACAGTCATATCTTATCCTTATCGGTGCGTGAACGACATGTCGGACTGGGTGATTCGCGTTGTACGCGGCGTTAAAGATCTGCTCTTAAGGGGCCATTCTAGTATTACGTAAGCAGATTTTCAGCCATTTTTGACCCCCCCCCCCCCACTGTCAGCAAAATTTCGTCAGCAGCTTAGAATATTTCATATTTTCAAAAAGGGGTGGTTGATGATGTAAGCAACCTTCAAACACCCCCCCCCCTCATCAAAAGTCAGCAAATCCGAACCCCCCCTCCCGATGCTGACGTAATGAATGACCCCTAAGAAAAAACCCGGCACAGGGAATCTTTTGAATAAGATCACTGATATTACGAGATATTTTTTTAGTGTAAAAAATATCTCGTATTGCGGTGTTTTGTTTTTACAAGAGATCCTTAGAATTTCTGCTATGAAATATTTGTGTTAATTTTCTTTGGATAAAATTGGAGGGACGCCGGAACAATGAGGGCAAGGGGGAGACAAAAGCCCTGAGATGCATTTAATGTGTCGTGTCTCTTTGCTTGTTACTTATTAGTTTCTGCCCCCCCCTCTTACTTTTGCGGAATTTCTGTACCATTTCTTGGTTTTTAAAATTTATATTGTGACGGTCAAGCCGACCGTATCCGTTAATATAGGTGGCGCGCCCGAGATTCGCTCTCGTGGCAGTCGTGTTCGAGGGTAGTGGAGAACGAGGAAGTTGTTGTGATGTCACCCACGCGGTGTATGTTTTGTTCTAAGCCGGATTTTCCCCCCGATGCAAATTTATAGTCCCTTTTTGAAAATAAGAAGAGTAGTTCCAACCCTACGAGGCTACAATTTGGCGCCCAAATATGACGGTTTTTTCTTAACTCGAGGGAAATCGTCAGCGTTCAGCCTGAACATACCTACGAATTCGTAAGTGAAACTTTCGTCGCAAATGTTCGTCCGATGTTCGTTTTCAACGTGAAAAGAACTCATGGCATCAGTTGTTTCGAAATTCGCGAAAGTGTTCGTCGAGTGTGAAAATGTTTAATGTTCGTTTTGTTTATGTCGCTTCGCACGTCTCAAAAGTGTAGATTTTTTTTTTATTGTTATTAAAACGAAGCTCAGGTCATTCTTCGAGAACTGGTTAACTGAATCGAACATCACAACTTTCCATGGCTCAAAGGACTTGATCATCACTGACCAGATGAAAAAGAAAGTCCCTCCTGAATGCAAAGAGCATCTAATGGATGAGTGGACAGAAGTAATCTCCCCCACTGTTCTTGCGGATAAACTGGATGCTTATGATAATATCAGAAGTGTTTTCAACCGAAACAATTTTTCGAATAAACAGGAACAAGTTCGTCAAACTGTGCAACCCCAAAAATCCGTACCTTTTCATGACAGATCGTCTATCGTTTGTTATGGATGTCGTATGCCAGGGTTCATCAAAGCAAAATGTCCCAATTGCTCTCCATCGACTGCGACAGCTGTGAAATCTCCAAACAACGCTATTTTGTACAGCTGTCAACCCACAGACGCTCAGGTATCGCTACCGCTGATGGAAATTCAAGTATGTCAAGATCGTGGTCTCATATGCATCGATACCTGTGCGACACACTCGGTTGCAGGGGAACTCTTATACAAGCTTTTTGTAAGTAAAAATGTACCAATGAACAGTGCCACTACGACTGTTTCTCTGGCTGATGGTACCCGGTCTATCTGCAAGGTCTATGAAGTCCGTACCGGTTGGAAATCGAACTATTGATACCACCTTTTTAGTGTTTCCAGAAGCAAAGGGTAACCGATCGCTGCTGGGATTAGACTTCCTGACGGCAGCAGGCATCGCTGTGGATCTAAAGAGGAAATGTTGGTTTTTCAGTGACACTCCCCATCACCAGTTCCCATTCCCACAGGTTCTAGCGGCTGATTGTGCAGTATCGGAATCAGTGGACCTCATGCATTCATACCGATTGCGTGCTGACGAGGGAAGAGATTTGACTCCCGAACAAAAGCGCGCCCTGCTAAGCGAACATCAGGATGCCTTCAAACCACGGGGAGAGCCTAGTTCGTTCGTTGAACATCATAACAACACTGGTAATAGTTCACCAACACCTGTGTCTCAGTACCGAATGTCTCCAGCGAAAACCAAGAGGGGTCGCAAGTCTGTCCCGCCGGGACTCGTGGACATCCGAACCCAGAGAGAAAGGGGACGCAAAAAGGCCGAGGCCATGATAGAAACGACGGCTATGCCCGCAAAAGACGATGCAAAGAAACAAAAGGTCGCAGTGAATCCTCCGCTCGACGCCAGAAACCCATTCAGATGTCACGTCTGTCAGTTCGTTTTCACCCAGAAGAGTCAATTTCATAGACACGTTGACGAGCAACACTCAAGAAGCCATTCCATGTCCACAAAGTCACCAACTTCAAGCAGCGGCAAGGTCGTGTCAGCCAGTCGCTCGCAGGCTGCCTACGCTTGCGGAATCTGCCAGTCCACATTCAATCGGAAATTGCAAATGATAAAGCACGTCATGACCCACATGAACGGGGCGTACGCCGAGGAAACGACAACGTCATCGCCAGGATCACCGCAGCCGATTCGTGTCCAGGTGATCGTCTGTCAATACTGTGAGATGACCTTCGAGGACGAATCTGTCTTCCAGAAGCACGTACAGTTCCACAAGATGAAAGAAAAAAGACGAAAACTGTAGACGCTCATCGCCGAGGCGCCAAAATTCTGCGGTGTCCAAAATTCTGAGGTCTCCATGTAGACATGATGTGGCCAAGACATCATCTCAAATACCACTTGGAGTTTATCATACGTCGGTACTTCGACCCTGCAACAACATTGCACAGACACCGGTGATGCCTATGCGTCGACGAGGCCGTCCTCCGATAAAGTCGTAAATTGATCTACCTACAAGTCATCGTTCTCGTGAAGAATTAACTATATATATATTATTTTTGAAAATATGTGTGTTTTTTTTTGTCCTCCACCATTGAAATGTGTTCGTCAAATATTTTTGATTGTTTATATGCACCGTATTGTTTATGTTTGAAGTGGTTTCATACCGAGACGGTTTCATGAAACCATCGGGGGGTGGGGGTGGGGAAGTCTGTGACGGTCAAGGCCGACCGTATCCGTTAATATAGGTGGCGCGCCCGAGATTCGCTCTCGTGGCAGCGATGATGAAATTTTTATATCGTGTCTCACTTTTGTTGAATTTCTATCCCATTTTTTTTGCTGTATTTTTTCAATTGGCGTCCCAATTTTTTGACTGATTTAAAAATTTCCCCTGCTATTTTTTTACTTTTGTGAATTTCTCTCCCCTCATATTTAGATTTCAGAATTTCTCTCTCCCATTTTTTTTTGCTTTTCTGAATTTTTTTTCTATTTCTTGGCTGTTCTTTTTTTGAATTTCTGTCCATTTTTTGACTTATTTTTAACATTTCTGTTCCATTCTTTGCCTTCTGAATTTTTGGCGTGTCTTGCCTTCTTCTACAAATACAAATACGACGCCACAACAGGCAAATTGCCCAACGAGGTGGCTGACTTAAGAACATCATGGATCCCCGAGTCATTTTTTGGAGGCCCTACCTACTACTGCTACACCACACATGCATTTAAATTTGCATACTTCCTTCTCTCTTATGTCTGTCCTTCTTTTTGGCATTTTTTCATTCATATACATATTATTTTTGTTTCAATCTTTATGTATTTTTTTTTAAATTTTCCTCTAATTTATTTATTTTTTAATTTTTCTCCAGTTTTTAAAATGACTGTTCCTTTCACTTTTTGCGTCTTCTGAATGCCTGTTCTCTTTGTCCGCAACTGAATCTTTGCTTCTTTCCTTGCCTTCTCGACATCCGATGCCCGTATATATGACATCATCCCGTTGCATGATTGTCGCTGATTTCCCAATTTCCACCAATTAGACATTGAAAGGTCGTCAGAGCTTGTAGAAGCCGTGGATTTCTGGAAATATATAGAACTAATATCCCCTTGGGGATCCTTATAATTCCATTCAATCCATGCATTCACTAAATATTTCAGGTTTTACGTAAAGAACTCAACATTCATATGAAAATATTATTTTGTTCATCCCCAGAGAATTTTGAAGGCCGTTTTAAATAAAATTCTCTAACTTTTTCCTCGAGACAGAAAACTTCTAATGTCATAGTCTGGCAAAACTGATAGATTCCAGTCAAAATGCTCAATAAACCAGAATTAATCTAACGCACGACTTTCATTCAAACAAATCAGTGTACACAACGTTGAAATGAGAAAGAAAAAATAAAGTACTGTCTAGCATTTGCATCGATCATTTCCAAGATATACGATTCCGAAACATATGAGACTGAATCTTGTCTCAAAATTTAATCATTCCATGCTATCTGAAATCCTCCGAGGAATTTCTTAGTCACACCACGAAAAATTCCTGTATATTCCTGTCGAGTAGAATTCTCACGATTTTGATAATACACATACACCCACACACCCACCAACAGATTTTCCTAAAAGTTTTCCAAGGCATTCTTTTGGTAATTAAGTTATCGATCAAAGCGATGGCGAAATCCGGAGGTATGGAGCGATGGTTGGAATTGGAATTTCGCTCGGATCATTTTGTTCCATTCACTTCCGAAATCGAGGTAATCAAAGCCTTTCATCTGAAAAGAAAAGCTCCTATTTTAATTCTAGAAATAGTCATTACCTATAGAGTAGTCATTGCTTCATCTAGCGGTAATGACGTAATGGACCTATCATGCTAATAACTAATTATTTTCCCCTGTTTTTTTTATCAGTGATTGCATGTGATGATTTACTTACCGACTGAATTTCAGTGTTAGAAAGATTTTTGGTTTTTGAATCTCGGACTTTTTCCGTCATGGAATAAAAAAAAAAATCTAGCAAGTGCCAATCTTATATATGTATGTTACGGTAAATATGATAAATCTATTTATTATGCATAATCACCGAGCATTTTGGTAAGTTTGATAAAGTTCCCTAAATTAAACGTAATTTAAGATAAATTCATTAAGTACAAAAAAAAAATTGTGACTTTTACCGGAGATTATGCTTATACCAAAGCGGCGCGTTGTTGACAACATGATAAATAGTACTATATGAGTACCACACTAATAGTGCCACACATGATAATTCATACATTCGTTGCACCATTATATCGGGGTTACGATTGCAAAATTTGTTATCATTGCATTGTGGTGCGACTGTATTCATCATATATACTAGACTCATTTGATATTTTTTCATTTTTGTCAAATTGACCAATTACACTAGGGTATTATGCATAATCACAGATAAAAGCGTTAAATTTCAAGTATTTATCAAATTTTCCAACGACGGTATTAGGCATAATAACCTGCTATTTCGCATAACACACGCACACACATACAGCCGATTTATCACATTTACCGTAATATGTGCGTTTTTTCCTCAGTCTGGCAGATCGTATAGGCTCTACTGAAATGGTGCTGGGCTCCCTCCTCGTCTAGATCCTGTAACATCATCTTTGCTTTCTCCGGGCTGGCATCAGGCGTCGGCCCTCATACTGGACCACCTGGCCTGGCTATACGGGTTTTGTCTCTGTTCATCCTTTTTCCCATCTTATCCTTCTGCTCACATGCAGGGATCTCCCGGCCGGGATGCACGGGTGTTGTCCCCTTCACGCGCAGACGTCTTAGTCTATTGGACTCTTGGCCTTTTCTTCGTTAGGTGAGCGCCTTGTGCTTTTTTAAATTCTTACCAGGTGTTCTGTAGGCTCCGTCGGGATGTATATGTACGACGTTTATGGTGAAGTGTTGCATATGTTGTATCAGAATAGAAAATATCCAATAGGGACCAGTCACCAGTGGTACCGGGGTGGGGGGGGGGGAGGCATGATGCTGTGCAGTCAACAAGAAGGCAAAGAGACAGTACGAAATACAGAATATGACAGACATGGTGCGTCAGGTGCACATAATTCCGAATAAAAAGAGCAGGTGTTGCTGTATAAAGATGGAAAGTGATGAAAAATAGGGAGAAGGGTATGATGCAGCACAGAGATTATTTGCAACACTGAATTAGCGTATGCGATAACTCTAAATCATCTAGAGAGAGAGATCTATATACAACGTCTGGGACACAAACCCTAGGGCACCTCTGGAGCCTTTCTTTGCGTGTGGCAGACATTTCTAGAAGAGCATGTTGCGGCCAAGTGCATTATATTCGAGAGTGCAATTGGATGTTATTCCCAATCGAGCTGTTAGCGCACCAAGCCCTTGGTGAGATCTTCTTGCATTGTCTGCGTTCTACGCCGGTGTTTATAGTGCTACAGCGTTCCAACGCCATTTATGGTTTCTTACTACACCAATCACTTTGCGATACATAAAAATTAGTGTTGCTACTTGTTTGGAAATTTGTTTCTCTTCCTATTCTTGAGCGCGCACTCTGAAACACGTATATCTCGAACTTCATTCACATTAGTTGATGTTTGCTGCCGCTAGGGGGCTCGCATATCGGCAAAGTTATTTTACTCGATCACACCGTATATTATTCAGTTTTGAGCCAGTGAAATTTGCTTATTATGTATTTTTATCGGTACGTGAGACGAAAAGAAAACCCTTCGGGACATTCTTTTCTGATTACAAATTTGCACTGATCGCTGTAATACATAGTAATTAGGCATTATGTCCAAATGCATATATAACGTGTAAATGAATCAAATGGATACGTACAAATGCAAAAGAGTAATTGGCTAAAAATTCTTAGTATGTTTTTAGAGGTACTATACATAGAAAGAGTATGTGTTTAAGTGGGGGGGGAGGTTTCCCCTTCCAACGTTGGCGACCATTAACTATTCTCATTGCCTGGGAAATGTGCACGGTGATTACGACGTTGACTCTTATTTCTCACTTAATTACTCATTAGGAACTTATCACTGTTTCTAATTAGCTAAAACTAAAGTCCGAGTGAGTTGCTCGAGTAGCGTAAAACTAATTTTCCCAGGTGAGAAATTTTTGTAGCTATTAGCTCTTTTCGATCCGCGATTTTCTCCTCTTTTTTTTCTCCGTTCTCCCCCCATTTTAAACAATTCGCGTAAAAGTCTTTTTAAAACTGGTTTATCGCCAATTTTCTTCTTTTAAAAATTTAAAGTTTTTCTTTTCAAGTTTTAATTTTTTTTTTCTTTCAAACTGACGCACTCCCATTAAGAAATTTTCCGGATTTTTTTTTCCTTTGTTTCCTTGGGAAAAAGTTTACGTAGTAATACGTCGTTAACTGTAATATGCAGGGAGCCGGAAATACACTTCGCCGAGAAATCGCTAGAAAACTTGGGCTTTTCCGCGTTCGACAATGTCGAGAGTATGGTGAGACCATACTGATGGCAGAAACAGAACAATAAAATACACTGCTCATTACAGTAGAACCTCTCGATAACGGGCACTCATGTCATGGGACCAAAACTTTTGTCCGCTATTGGGAAGGTACAATATACAATAGAACCTCATTTATACGATTTTCGCATTTATACGAAGTTTGTCTTCGGTCGCGATTGATTTCTACATGTTATTGTGTGTAAAAGTGATACACCGGTGGTTATGCATAATCATCAATCGTCTCGATATAAAGAAAGTCTTTTACCGGTGATTATGCATAATTCTCAAATATAGTCGGATAGTCTGATAAATAAGGACAAATTCGCAACCTTTCTTCTCTTCATTGGACCAATTAATTATTTTTACGCGTACATGGTACGTGCACTACACATATTTTGCAATAAAAATTAAATTAAGTGTGAAACAGGTAAAAATATTCATAACAACATTATCAGTCTTGTAATGTTGGCTTTCTTTACACGTATCAACGTTATTATTATCCAATTATTATAATTTTTGCAAGGAGCGGACCAGTATCGTAACTTGGGGAAAAATTCGTTTTCAACTATCGAGACTTTGGATAATATTACCAAATTTCTTCCGTAAAGTTCTTTTTTGCGCATTCTGAAGTTAGCAAAACTATGCAGGAGGCAAGGACGTGTTCTCTCCTCCCTCTTGTTGACCAAAATTTCCGTATTTAATGTCGTTATCAGTCTATATTATTTATTGTGATATATATACGTGTTGAACTGCTTTTGAAATGACCTACCTGTAATAAAGGCCAATATATGAGGCAAAAAAGCAGTTTCCTTCGGCTCTTGATAATTTTCTTTCAGTTGACCAGATTCAAATTTCTTTTCCCAGGAGATTTCTCAAGGGATCTATGAAACGTGTATTATTGTGTACATTGAAAAAAAAATTACTGTAGATCATGATAATCCATTCTAACTCCTCACTAATTGGAAAAACAGCTATAGTAAAGCTCTAGAACGTATAGAGCGTCTTATGTTTGTCTCCGGTGTTTGTGTCTCTTTCGAAATGTTCCAGCGTATGTTTCATTGTGAGTAATGTGTTGTTGGATTTAAGAAAGTGCACGGTTTGTTTTAGTTCTTACCGGGTGCTTTTTCGACGACGCGTTCAAAAGTTATGGATGATTTTAAAGTGTCACTGGAAGCGCCGTGGAATTCAATGGAGCTACAACATGGGTGACGTCACTAGTCGAGTGTAACTTTTAAAGATGGTCTCTTGAAATATTCCGGTGAGCTGTGGATATAGTTATCATTTGGGTATTGCTATTAGTGTCTCGATGTGATCACATTAAGCAGCGTGGACTGTATAATATAAAAATCAGTTATCAAAACTAAAAAAAGCTTTCAAGAGAAGTATTTTTTTTTTGTATATGTGTATTATTATACTTAATTAATTATATTAATATGTGTACAGCCGCTGTGGTGGTCGAGTGGTTATAATGCCGGACTCGTGATGGCGAGGATCCGGGTTCGAACCCCACAGTGGTGGTCGGCTGAAGTTGGTTTTCTGTGGTTCCCAACTTCAAGGCGCAAATGCGAGCCGATCTCCCCGTTAAAAAGTCTCGCCACAGAGAGCAACAGTCCTACAACAGTAAATCATTCAACCATAACACTTCACTCATAGTTAGTAAAAAAACTGGGGGCAGATGACAGCACTACACATAACAAGCATTACACAGAAACAAACTTTACGTCAGGTTGCACTACACGTACACGCACATTCCCGCATGTACCGATTCGTTGGGGGGTTCCGCGGGGGGGGGGGTTGCATGTGTGGTGTAGCAGTAGTAGGTAGGGGCTCGGGGATCCATGATGTTCTTAAGTCAGCCACCTCGTTGGGCAATTTGCCTGTTGTGGCGTTGTATTTGTATTTGTATTTGTATTATATTACATATAGATGGAGAAATAGAAAGCCCGCCCTTGCCTTTTTTTCCACATTCGTAAACCGAGAGGGAACATGTTTGACTTTTACCAATGAGGAAGAAAGGAATTTACCTTCCACTTAGGCCGGATGTGCTCACTCGGCAACTATCGAACCTGTGTAAAACTTGGGAAAGAAAGAAACCATTGACCTTTCACCAGGGAAAATGGTTGTCTGTTCTTCTTCCTCCCGAGCTTAGCAAATGTGAATTCCCTTAAACCTGGAACATCCAGTAATTTATGTTCTAATTTTAGAATCGATAATTGGATACGAATTTAAATTGGTCTACTACGCAGTTAACACAACAAGCGTTGCACTTCATCCGGATCTCAACAACACTTGGGAAACCGGAAAAATCTATTTGTGTGATTTCTCTAACAATCTATGAAGACCAGAAGAGAACCTTGTGCAAATGAACTTAACAACTCCGCAGCACCTCGAGATTCCTGAAGCGGAACTGGATGGTCCCTTGATACTTTCGTTCCTTCGGGAATCCCCAGTTCTCGAGTTTCTACTACAAAAATTTTTCGTGTCATTTTTGTCCCATCCGCGTGCGGGGTTTCCACACGTGTTTCTCGACCCACCTCATCGATCTCATTCTAATACCCGACTTACGATCTACCTACCTATTTTAATTATTAAATAATTGAATTAACTTTTTAAACTTTTGGTTTTTTGAGCCAGTTGATGCCTTGAAGGTAAATTTACATGATTGTTAAATGTCTTTTTATATATATTTTTCGAAATGTCGACAATAATCATTCCACAGTCTGAACAATGTGTTCGTATCCCATTGTTGATGATGCATTTGAATAATTCATATTCACAACAAACCATGGTGTATATGACTGCTTCCATTGTTGTGTTTCATTCGAGTTTCGGGTGTCGAATCTGGAGTACTTTTGTTAAAGTCAAGAATTCAGAATAATGTTTGAATCCTTCAGATTGGTATGCCAACCGCCAATAATTACACACGTGATTCCTTGTGAAAAACTAATGTGGAAAAAATTGTTTTCAGTTTTTTTTGAGTTGACCAATAATTATGTAACGCATTAAAAATTGATGACGTAACTTTCGAATCTCGCCAAATTCACCGAACGTGCATCAAAGGGGGCAGAATTTGGCGTTTTTAAGTTGATGGCAATGTTGAATCCCTGAGCGTAATTAAGGTAGTTAAAGCTATGCAAATGTTTTTCCCCTTGTCTTTTCTCTCATAAAATTTCCCTTAAGTCAGGGAACAAAAATTTACTACATTTTTCGGAAAAAGTGTTGATTTTGGGAAAAAAAAATTTTCCAATAGATCTCGTGTGGCTGACGCTTCACAAACCTGGCGATAAATTTGCCAATATAGTGGAGCGAAGGTAATACGTAATAACAAGGTGAACATCACTCTACACCAGCGGTTCTCAACCTTTTTCTGACTCACGGAGGCTTTTTCAGTGTATAATTTTCATGGCAGAGCCCTGTTTGACTTGACACTTTCTCTAAAATTGAGAAAACAATTTTTCATATTAGTTTTTCTCAAGGAATCACGTGTAATTATTGGGCGTTCGATAATATCCACCAAGACCACTCAAACTCTGCACAGCCAGATACCTCGCTTGGACTACATAAAAAATGCCCGAAGCACTATTACCTGTAGGACTCACAGTTTTCGAAAAAAATGGAAAAGGAAAGTATGACGTCATATCCGGTGCAAGGGAAAAATACTTTATTGAAAACATGAACGCCATTCCACGGAGCGTGCATGCACGTCTCGATATGCGCGGTGGATATTTTGAAGATCTTCACACATGCAAATACTGATGTTCATGTTTCCAATAATGTTGTTTTTTCCCCTTGCACTGGATATGACGTCATACTTTTCTTTCGCATTTTTCTCAAAAACTATGGGTCGTACGGGTACATTCTTCGGGCATTTTTTTTATGTATTCCAAGCTGTGCTGTGCAGAGTTGGGCGGTCTTAATGGGAAAACCTGTATAAAAGTAGTCCAGTATAATATTTTATTTAAGTTATTAAGTTTATAGGAGCATTTATTTAAAAAAAAATCTGAAAATAAATTTAAAAAAAATCTGGAAATAAATTTACAAAAGTTAGAACACACTGAAGAAAAACCGATTATTATGCGAAAATGTTCAAGTGCCACCATCAGTTGTCACGAAACCACAAAATATTTCTCACACAACAGGTTGAAGAACACTGAACTAAACCGTAAGAGGTTCATGCTTTTGTGCAAATAAGTAATTTCATCCATTTCCGTACAATTCGACACTACAGTGCCCTTTGAAATTTTTTTCTCAAGATTTGTCCCGGTTTTCATCTGTGCATTTGTGTTTCGTCCCAGTTGCTATCAGGATTTGCCCTCGCCCGTACCGTCCTAAGCCGGTCCAGCATCGTCCGTAGATCTGCCATGACTCTATAAGCGAGGTGAATTGTAACTTGGTGACATCTTTTCCCGCGCCAACATAGCGGAAAATTATAATTAGCGGTTTGACTCATTTTGGATTTTCAATTTATGACCCCCAACTCTTTTCTAATTTCTGTATTTTTTTTTTTTTTGAATTTTCGAGTATTTACAAAAAATTATGACTTCAGTATTTTTTATGCAAATTACATTCAGTTTTAATTTTTTTCAAGTAAGTTTATCCAGCAGAGATGTACGCGATGGGTGCTCAGGGATCCCGTGCCCCCCAAACCAATTGAAATTTGAAAAAAAAAATGATATTTCGTTGCAAAAAATTGAAATATCGAAAAAGAAAATACCTTTTATTTTGCTATAATAACCACTTTCTGTAAATTTTAACAATTTTTCAAGGGTGAAAACTCTAAATTTCTCGGGAAGAAAATTTTTGTGCCCTCGCATGCCCTGTACGTCCCCTATATCCACTGATAATATTTTCCGTGCATATAAAATATTAACCTGTGGGCAACAATTATTTTCGTTTTAAAACTTATGGATTTTTAGTTTAATGCCCGTGATGTAAATTTTTGGAGATTTTTCCCAGCCCTGTTTGTGACCCCAGTTTCTATTGCAAAAATTGTTCGTCTTGTCGCCCATTTGTTTGTAAAAGATCTTTGATCCAACGTTCATAGTTTAATCCCGGCCTCAGAAAAGGGATTTCAGACTTTGGCAGGGCATTACACTACCAAAGTTTGATAAAATCTCTTTAATAAAACTTGAAAAATGCAGCCAATAAGCGTATCGGTTACATTCCAATAGGTTTATTATTTGTTTTGTTCAAGTTTTATGAAAGATCTTTGATCACCTTTTATGGTGCAATTCCGGTCTAAGATAAGGGATTCCAAATTTTGGCAGCATATCCTGGGATATTCTGTATATACACTGAAAACATATAGTAAAAATAACAAAAAACAGATAAAATTAGAATAATGTTTAAGTCTACACTCTACATACACGGAATATCATTCTCCCATTTTATCGAATAATATATATGAATGGGTTGTCACTTCTTTAATACTGACAGTATTATGTATAATAGTTTATTCCTTTATAATGGTTTGTCACTTTTCCAATCCTCTCCCAGCAATTGAAGAAAACCCGGGTAGCGTCGGGTATTATAGCTAGCATCTCATATCAGTCAAGTCCTTTTTTACGTAGCAAAATAACTTGTAAAACGAACTGATAAAATGGAGATGAAAATCCCAGTATTAAAAAAAAAAAAAAAAAACTGTAAAAAATGGATAGAGTTGCTTAATAAGTAACGTTGGCTCGTTATTCATGATCTGTATTTCGGTACCAACTCGTAAAATTGCAGTATTTACCGATTTGACGCCGTAGGGCCAATGACGACATAAAAAAAAAAAAAGGATCCAAAGAAAAATGGGAATAATACATTACTCGTCTTCGAATTTATTATCATACATTTCTTTTCTTCGTTTCCTAAATTCAACGAATAAAATATGATTTTCATCCCGAAAGAAGCAATTTGGGATAGAAAAATCGGTATGCAGATAAAGTTCCACAAAAATTTCTTTATTGTTATTACTCTTTTTTTCCCCCCTATTCATTTCTATCTTACACACAAGATGAAAGGGAGAGAGATATGCGTAATTTGAGAATATATATATATATATATTCCTCAAACAGTTGGGATTCTTCCAAGAATGTACGTTTCTTTATTGTACGTCTTTTTTTAAGGGAAGAGAGGGGGGGGGGGAAAATGTATCGTTTGATTTATGCACAAAGATTTCGACTTCTCTCGTAACTCGGTAGCCATTGACACTGTGATCAAGTAAGAGAAGTCATTTGTTTCCCCCCCCCCCACCTTTCCTTTGTTGTGGATTATCATTGTGGTTCGTACTTTTGCCGACAGGGGGGAGTTTCACGAACCGGTGGTAAGAGATTAGACACGATATTTTGTTTTAAGACCGCATTGAAAGACGCAAAATTTCCAGATGCCATTTGCGAATGACTTGAAAATCATGAAAAATTAGAAACAAGGATTTTTGTGTTAAATACGCAATTATCACCAGTCGCAGTACTCGGTATGAGGCTTTTCGGATAGACGTCATGATGATCATCAGCATCACTCCCGAGGGATATACACTGGATCAGCGGTTCTCAACCTGGAGCCATATGGCCCCCTTGCGGTCCTGGGATATTCTAGGGGGACCACTGGAGAAAATCAGAAGAAAGGTGATCCCCACGACAGGTGGTGAAGGGAGTCATAGAGAGCTGTGAAGAGGAAAAAAAGCTTTAAAAGTGAAGCATGGTTGAAAAAAATATTAATACTTTCAGAATTCATCAGATCCGTTCATAGAACTAGGGTCATCTTAACCCTTGGGTCTATGTGGGCATGACTCGTGTCTTCATGTCTACAATGGAGGGAAGGGGACTGCACTATATGGGATCTGATACTATGATTTTCATCTGTTACCTCCAGTTAAGTATGGAGGGCCGCCAGAGCAACGGTTGATGTGTTGGGAGTGTCGATTTATCGTGCGTGTTCGTTGGATCGTACCGTATTTTACACAGACTGTTTTTTAACATGTAATTTGACTCCTGGGAGAGATGATAATCCGCCATTTTTGAGTCCGTGCCTAGCCAGGATTCCATAGATTGATCTGATTTATTAAAATTTCATTCATAATGGAAAAAAAAGTATCTCAATCTTTGATGAGGGTAGAGAGGGCCCTGGATAGGACAGGGGGGCCACGAGAGGGCCACGGGAAAAAAATGTGATCCATAGGGAGCCATGAGCTGAAAAAGGTTAAGAAACACTGCACTGGATGATCCCCATAGAGATCAATGTTAAAATTGCAGATTTTAGCGAAGAAATGCGGAAATTTAGTGGGGTTTTCTGCCACATTAATAATTTTAAAAATTGAATTGAATCTTTGGTTTTCGAAATATTAAGCTCGCTTAGAGATACGAAACCTAGAAAATTAAATATAAAATAATGAGCCAGACATAATTTTGAGATGGATATTCATGCAATAACATTGATTTCAAATTTTTATTTATATCTTTTCAAGCGGGAAAATGAGAATTAATGCAGCCGTATTGTCTTATATTATCCAATTGCATCTCAATCCATATAGTTTAGGGTGTTTTTAAATTATGGGCCCATATAAATTACATTGAAGAAATTCCGCAGCTTTATTCAAGCATTTTTTGAAGGAAAAACAAGCCGATCGATAACCTGAAGTTAAAAAGAAATTCGAAATTTCTGGCTCCCATTGAAAAGAAGAAAAAAACGATTCATTTCTATATTTCTTTAATATAGATTTGTTTCTTCCATGAATCGCACAGGAAGTCGCCATATTGGCTACCTTGTATGCCCCTAAAAAAAAAAAAAAGGGGGAAATATCACGTGATCAAAAAAGCCTCATTTTGTAGCAAACACACATAGAGCGTGTCGTTGGAGTGTTTATCACCATATTCCAACGTGTTTATAGACCAGTGTAAAGGTCAAGGCCGACCACCCTCGTTAATGTAGGTGGCGTCCGAGATCCGCTCTCGTGAGTTGGAGAGTTGTTCGAACGAAGAAGTAGTTGCGATGTCGTCCAACCAGTGTGTGTTGCTTTGTAGGCACGGTTTTCCCCAACACGATGTAAATTTCTATTCCTTTCTTGTAAATAAATTTAGTATACAAACCGTACTAGCCTACACCAGTAAAATAATGTTCACTAATTTGAGTGAATTGTTTGTTGGGCCTTTATAGATTACTACTTCAACTTTCAGGCTTGCCCATTTGAAGAGAATAAGCCACCACTCTCATCATTTTACCGTGGTTCCTGCTCTATGGTAGAGCATATACACGTTGATTTGAATGTATATTGTCAATTTGAATGCGCACGCACGCACGCACTCACACACACACACACACATGATTATGGGTCAATTAGATACCATAGTAGGGACCCTAATTATTATTTTTTCCCTCCTTGTATTTTCAGAATTTTCTCCGGAACGATCACGTCCTCCTGGGCAATGAGGTAAAATCATATAAGCGACAGAGCCTGGTAGTGCTCGGTCTGTTATGTTCTGTTCTTAGGTTGGGTTAAGATGCCTCTAAAATAGGGAGCAGGCTTGTCACCCACCTTGGAGTTAAGAACGTGGTTTCCGCTCCGAATGTCTCATAAATCGTTGAAAAAAAGCAGGATCGGGGATCTGAGTGATTGGTTATAGTGGTAACATTGACGTCACACTCTTGCGCAAAGATGGCGGATGAGTCAGTACCGTATTTAAGGAGCTCTAGATAGAGGTTTCTGTTATCAAAACAGGTTTCTCTTTCCCTACTGATGAGCAAAATCACGTTTTAGGAATTATTGATCCCACCGCGGCGCGCGTTTGTTTTGTTAACAACTTTTCACCATTTTAAACTTGAAAATTTTCCACGTGGTGTAAGTATAGGTAGGGCTCCTTGAAACCCTAGGCTGACACGTCCTCCATCTTTGAGCGCAAGCGTGATGCCATTATTATCGCTGTTACTAATCGCGCTCCAGCTTTTTCTGTTCAACGATTGTACATCACTATTTGAGCGGCAAAACCAGTTTCTTGTTCAAATGTGAAAGACAATGAATTCGCCTTTCTTTCGAGGCACACAGTGCGCATGCGTGTTGCAAAGTATTACGAAGTTTCATTTTTTTACATCTCTTTTATGTATGAAAGTTTTGCATTTGTATTTTGGATCGTAATTTACCTTGATAAAATTTAATTTGATTATATTTTTCCAAGCATTTGACGTGGATTCTCTGTAAAGCATCAATACGTCGTCCTCGTTGAACAGATTGGTGTTTCCAGAGAGATCGAAACTTTGCGCATCATACAGAGGGAACTAAGGGTTCCCATGACCATGCAAGACCATGTATTTTGTCAGTGAATGTCTCTTATGTACCTCGATGCAATGGTATTCTGCGGACCAAGGAAAAAAAAATCGTTGTAGGGAGGTTACCGTTATATCGAGAGGCAGCATCATCATCAGTCATCACCAAATTTATGCTACTGTTCACATCTCCTCTAAACTGGCACAGTAAAATACATTTATAAGTATTCATTCGGGTCAAAAAGATGCAAATTGATTAGTAGATGAATAAAATTTTGTTAGTTATTTAACCCTGTGAAACAGTTTTTGCGCAACACTTTCGTATGCCACACAGAAAATAACTTTACTGCAACTTATTTTCCGAGGACAAGGAAAATAAATATGTAAATTTGACAGATAATTAAAAAAAAGGGGCCTACGGAGTTCCGCTATAAAAATTATATACAGAAAAGGCTCCTCGAGTCAAATAGAGCTCCGATGTCAAAATTATATACTGAAAAGGGCTCTCCGCGAGTCAAAAATGGTTGAGAACCGCTGGTCTAGATCGTAATCGAACACGATCTATTGATAGGGAATGGCAATTGAATTAATTTTACAAAATTCATAAATTATTAATAATTATTAGCACGTGGTCCACCTGCTGACACTTCATCGTGGCTCGAACCATATTGAACAGACATAAATTTTTGTCATACTTTTAAAGCGTTTCATCGTCATCTCTTTATCAAATATACGTTGCAATTCGATAACTGATCATTTTTCGAATTTTTTATTGCTATTTTTGTTTAATTAATGTAAATTAATGGAAGTAAAGGAATCAAGTACTGGAATTCCATGAGCCCCACAAGGGTGGGGCTGATAGGCAGGATCGTCTTAGGAGCATCATGGCCCCCCGAGCCAAAGGATTTTCTGGAGGCTCTAACTGAAAAATTCTCGAAAAATTCAACTACGTCTCTTTTTTCCGAGGCAACTCTTCTCTTGAGGCCCTTCGGGCACGGCCCGGGACGGGGGGAGGCATGCGTTTAAGACGGCACTGCCTAAGGGCATAAATAGGAGTTTAAAACAATAAACGAAAGAAATAATTTCAGCATCGATGAGATAATTCCAAAATTAATGAAACAGATAATTTCAGCATTAATGAAGGAAAATATTGCATAGTTAATGTAAGAGATAATTTCAGCATTGATGAAAGTAATAATTCCAAAATTAATGAAAAAGAGATAATTCCAAACTTAATGAAAAAGAGATAATTCCAAAATTAATGAAAAAGAGATAATTCCAAAATTAATGAAAAAGAGACAATTACAGATTTAATGAAAGAAACAAATCCAGAATTGATGAAAGCAATTATTTCAGAAGTAATAAAAGAAATAATAATTAATAAAGGAAATAATTCCAGAATTAATGAATGAAAATTCAAGAATTAATGAAAGAAATGATTGCAGTATTAATGAAATGAATAATTTAACCTTTTTTCACCTTTATATAAGTTCTTTATCCTTTTTTTTAATCTTTGAAACCCAATATTTAGAGACCGAACTGTACATTTCTATGTGCAAATTGCCAGGCGGGAACTTTGTTTACACCTGATTTCCTTGCATTTGATGTCGCTGCAGTCGCGGCGGCCGGAGTAATATAAGCTCGATGCAAAATCTCTGTCGTCTGCTTCTCTCCAGGTCACTTGTTTTGGACGCCTCCTTGTGTACTTAAAAAATAACCGAACTGGCAGTTCGAACTTCCAGTTCCGTTTAGCTTGTAGGGAACCGAGCAAACCGTCTGTCGTCTGCTCATTAAAAGGCTCTTCGTTTTGGACGTCTCCTTATGCTCAAATAAAATAACCGAACGTTCAGTTTGAATTTCCAGTTCAGTTTATGAGCTTTGCTCATAAGGAACTGAGCGGAATAAAGAATATAGTTTTTTTTGACTTTGAACTTCATTATCACCACATGAGTCGCTTTTAAATTTGACATTAGATGGCAGCACATTACTATAAAGTGGAGTAGGGAAAAATTCACTTTTTACGATCTTACCTTTCGTCTGCTTGTGTAGAGGTCCTTTGTTTTGGATGTCTCCTTGGGTTTTATAAGGAGCAAAGCTGAATGAGGAATTTAGTTTTTTATACTTGAGCTTCGTCATCACCACATAAGGCACTTCTGATTTTCAAAGTACCAACAATGTTTTTAAAAATCAATGTCTTAAATTATTCTAGAGCAGCGGTTCTCAACCGGTATTCCGTGTGCACTTCCCAGGGGCTCCGCGGCCACACGAGAATAATAAAATAAATCAATAAATTCGATAAACAAACAAAAAAGAGGCCTAAAGGACACCGCCATATAAATGATATACTAAAAAGGGCTCTTCGAGTTAAACAGGGCTCCGCCAGAGAAATTATCCACTGAAAAGGGCTCCGCGAGTCAGAAAAGGTTGAGAACCGCTGGTATAAACAATTCCGAGACACGGGTTGTCTGTGTAAAGGGAAATCCGCCGGGGCCGTCCTCGCTTGTCAGACGAAAATGGCGACGTTTCGCACGTAGTCCACACAAATCCACTCTCAGTGGATGCAAAGGTTCTCGCAAAAGTTTGGGATGAATTTGACTACCGTATAGACACATATGCAGTGCATGCAAATTGAGAACCTTTAATTTGGTTTGTAAAAAAAACTTTGTGGTTGTCCATGCAATATAAAATTAATCTTAAGTGTCTAATGTGTTCAATATTCTTCGTAATATACGCATTTCAAATCGGGTGATTTCTTTTCTGAAACGCCCTGTATATTGGAGATTATTTTGAGTGAAATATAAAGAATGTTAGAGGTGGATATTATGGGATCCGGAACTTTCGTCCCCGACATTTTTTCCCCGACATTTTGTCCCCGACATCTCGCCACGGTACATTTCGCCCCCGAAAAATTCACACCGGACATTTCACCTGCCCTGAACGTATGAGTGATTGACTGTATGACTGACCGTGTGAGTGATCTAGTGACCGTATGAGTGATCTAGTGACCGTATGAGTGACCAAGTGAGTGTGAAATGGATTGTAGGAGTGCGTTAGTGACCGTACAAATGACTAAGCGAGTGGCAGAATGACTCACCACGTGAGTGATCGTATCAACTAGTGTGCAATTGAATTTATGAGTGAATGATCGTTTGAGTGTCCATGTGACTGACTGAATGGCCGTATGAATGACCACATGAGCGACCAAGTGATTAACTGTATGAGTGATCAAGTAAGTGATTGAGGGATTGACCGTGTGAGTGACCAAGGGAGTTACTGAGCGATGGAACGTTGGAGTGAATGAGTGACCAAGAGTGAGTGACCGATTAAATGCTTGTGTAAGTTTCCAAGTGAGTGACTAATTGAATACTGGTGTAAGTTTCCTAGTGAGTGATTGAGCGTATGAGTGACAGAGGGAAATACTGAATGATTGAGCGTATGAGTGACCAAGGGAAATACTGAATGATTGAGCGTATGAGTGACCAAGGGAAATACTGAATGATTGAGCGTATGAGTGACCAAGGGAAATACTGAATGATTGAGCGTATGAGTGACCAAGGGAAATACTGAATGATTGAGCGTATGAGTGACCGAGTGGCTGACGGAATGAAAGACCGAGTGAATGCTTTAATAAATTTCTGAGTGATTGAGCATATCAGTGATCAAGGGAAAGACTGAGAGATTGAGTGATTGAGCATATGAGTGACCGAGTGACTGACCGAATGGCCGTATAAGTGACCGAGTGACTGACCGAATGGCCGTATAAGTGACCGAGTGACTGATCGAATGGCCGTATAAGTGACCAAGGGAATGACCGCATGAGGTACCTAGTGATTAACTGTATGAGTGACCGAGTGTCTGACCGAATGGCCGTATTAGTGACCAAGTGAAGGACGAATGAGATGAGTGACCGAGTGAGTGACTGTATATGTGACCAGGTGAGTGACTGTATATGTGACCAGGTGAGTGACTGTATATGTGACCAGGTGAGTGACTGTATATGTGACCAGGTGAGTGACGGTACGAGTGTCCAAGTGAGTGATCAAGGGACTGACCGTGTGAGTGATCAAGGGAGTTACTGAGTGTTGGAACGCATAAGTGAATGTGTGACCAAGTGACTCACACTTTAATGGATACTAAGAATTTGGAATTTTCAGTTGAAGCATACAATAATTTCCCCAAACTTAGGTTGCTGCGAAATTTTTCATTTTGAGAAGAGGTATTACCGTCCTGAACAAAAACATTAAAATCCCCCCAAAGTACCTTTTCCCTCCCCTCACGCTTCCTAGATATCCAGATGGGTTTAAATAAAAACCTTCATTTTTAGGTTCACCATGCATCATCGAGGAGAATGCGCGAAATTGCAATGCTGAATACGGCTTATCACTAAATTTTGCCAAAAATTGCAATTTATTGCACTTATATGATCGCTCACACGGTCAGGGCAGGTGAAATGTCCGGGGCTAAATTTTCATTAAATTTATTTAATTTCATTTTCATTTCTTAACTCGATCACTCATATATTCACTCACTTGATCACTCATGTGGTCACTCAATTGGTCACTTGTACCATCATTCATATGTTCACTCATATGGTCACGCGTACGATCAGGGCAGGCGAAATGTCAGGGGGTAAATTTCCGACTCACTTGATTACTGACTGGGTCACTCGCTTCGTCAATCGTACCATCATTCATATGTTCACTCATACGGTCACGCGTACGGTCAAGGTAGGCAAAATGACAGGGGTGTCAATTTCCGATTCACTTGATTACTCACTGGGTAACTCATATGGTCAGGGCAGGTGAAATGTTCGGGAGAAAATTTTCAATTCACTCGATCACTCATGTATTCACTCACTTCGTCACTCATGCGGTTAGGGGGAAGCAAAATGGCACGAGTAAATGTCCAAGTCACTCGATCATTCATGTGGTCACTCACTTGGTCACTTGTACTATCATTCATATGTTCACTCATATGGTCACGCGTATGATCAGGGCAGGCGAAATGTCAATGGGTAAATTACCGATTCACTTGATTACTGACTGGGTCACTCATATGGTCAGGGTCGGCGAAATGTCAGGGCGAAATTTCCGGCGGCCAAATGTACCGGGGTGAGATGTCAGGGGCGAAATTTCCGGCAGCCAAATGTACCGGGGTGAGATGTCAGGGGCGAAATTTCCGGGGGGCCAAATGTACCGGGGCGAGATGTCGGGGGCAAAGGTTCCCTGAACCGGATATTATATATGGCCATATATATTGGATTATGATTATATATATTGGATTATCTGGATATTATGTTTGGTGGAACTTAGGTAAACTTCGTAACGATACATTCTTCCGAAGTTCACTTTGGCATAAAATATCCAGATAGCTTATTGATTTCATGTATTTTGTCTGAACAAAAAAAATCATTGTCCATCTCTACTGTCGCCACCTGGAGGCCATTAGCTGAGGTGAAGAGAGGTCGCAATATCTCTACTTGTCAAGTCACGCTACTGTGCGTGTTTTAGGGGGGCAAAGGATTGTTGCTCTGTGGTACATAGGCGGAGATAGACTTGGAAGTCTAGGGGGGGGCACGGTCATTATTGCTGGGGGGGGGCAAGATGATGATGATGTCAATTCGTATGCATACATTACGTTTATACATTAGATCAGTCGACTCCACCTTTTTCCAGACGTTCTCTCTCGACATAATATCCAGATAGTGTTATTGATTTCACATGAAGAAAGCTGTTGTAGTGGTTTTTGAAAAATAACGGTGTATAGAGGGGTTTATCGCAGTAAAAGATATCGAGATGAGTTAAACTTTGGAGTTGATTTGCCCGACACGTACATAAGTTCTTCCACGGTCACACAAATAAACTACATAGATCACATGCTAGAAGCACGAATGTGCGATGTCTTTGAAAAAAAAAGAACTTGGGAAATGACGTTTGGATGTCTACATTACCCATGTTGCACTATGGAAGTTATTTTCTTAGAATGTTTAGTAACACGTGTTTCAATATAGAAATTGCAAATTCACGTTTCAGGCGAAATTCAGCAAAATAGGGCATCCAACAAGATGACAAAAAAAAAAAAAAAAAAGGCTAAAATTCACACACTCGTTCTTCTGGCATGCGATATGTCCTGATAAATATCGATGAAATCTCATTTCGATCATCTCAAACACTTGCAGGCTCGAATAATGATAGGAACGGTATCATGTCGCAATAATAACCTCGTGAAACATTTTGCTCCATCCCTGTTCATATGTATATATAATGTCTGGCCGTAAATGAACTATTGCTCGTTGTTATATAATATCAACCTCGGTTTCTGGAAACTATCGCGTCAGATTTCCCAGCCAGTGATTTCCTCATCCGTGAAATTAGCATTTATCAAGGGAGAGAGAGGAAACCCCTGTACCACACCGAAATGAACACTTCAATCCGGGGAGTTATACATGTATCACTGTCGAGACACGGAGCCACAGTGTTGCGGAGATCAATCAGTCTGGCATTAATTCGAATGTTCAATGCTACCCCGATCTCGTTCGTTGCCTACATTTGCTCTAGCTTAAATCATTAAGGTTTGAAATATAACCCCGAACGAGAAATCGACTTCCACCCTCCTTTCCCCACAAGCCTTAACCCCAAAACGAAATCATCGTGGTCATGGTGTATCATCGCCAACGTTAATTTGCACTTTCGTGGGACCCAGGGATGATTGGGGTGGGGGGGGGGGGTGTTGGGGGTGGTCCGGGAAGCTGATGACCTTCTAAATGTGATCAGTCAACCGAACGGTGAGAATCATCCGGATCATTAAGGGAATTCTATCATTAAAACTCGGGGAGTCTAATAGTTGTTTCAAATCGAAGACTCTCCAGTACCTTCCCAATTTGCTCTTGTCACCCTGAATGAATCATCGTGTTCTCTCGGCGGATGGCAACGAGGTAAATTTCCAACACATTAAACTAGATAGATATCGCGGTGTTAAAGGATTCGGATTTCAGTGTTTTCCTGCCGCCGTTTGGTTATTGTTAAGATTCATCTCATTTTTTATGGCTGGGAATCAAGCGGTGTGCATGAGAGTCGGTCCAGAAGTCTGTTTGGAAGACAGCCTCGCAAATCAGAGGCGTACGAAAGGGAAAATGAGGGGCATGGGGGGGGGGTGGGGGTGGCCGGTGCTCCCCAAAAGTCAAGAAAAAAATTTAATTTTTTTTTCAAATATTTTCTTTTAAAAAAAAATCGATTATGGTCAGGAAATAACTTTATGTGGTGTATTTTAATTAATTTCTGTTGATTTAAATGCCTTTTGAAGGTTGGCAACTCAAAGTTTTTCCGTAACAAATTCCTTGTTATAAATTATATCAGGTATTACCGAATGGGAAGGATGCGAGAATCGCTGAAGCAAAAAAACAGGGTTCCTTATGAATTCGTAAATAGTTTAAAAATTCATAAACGCTGAAGATCATTTAAATGCGGTTTGCGAGAAAAGTTAGCCTCACGAACACATTCAGCGATAGTGCTCTTCCACTAATATCAACATCACAATAAAATCCCTTTGTATAAGCACCAGTAACAAGAAAGTTCAGAAATTAGCTGTTGATGATTAGCACATTCTGCATTTTATGACTCTGATTTGCATGTTTTTAGTGATTTTCTTTCGCTCAATGCTCTCTATCGACAAAAACGTAAACTAATTTTTTTTCCTGATCCATAAAACACGCCTCTGCGTTAGCATAACTTTTTCACAAACCGCATTCAAATATGAAAATTCCTTCAATTTTTATGAATTTTTAAACTGTTTCCGAATTTATGGGACACATTGAACAACACATTTTCCGAAAGCCGAATTCGGTGTTTAGTATCACGCAGTGGGAACTCGAATGCCTTGAAATATGAAACTAACTTATATCCACCAGTTATGAAAAAGTGTGATGTATTTACCACTATAGGCAATCGTCAACGATTAGACGTTACTTGGAGCAGCAGATCAGTTTTTTCGTTCAAAGATGCATGACAGTGATAGTCCATTTTCCTCTACAGGCGCCTTTATACCAATATACTGGCCGCCCAGTTCACTCTCGTAGATAGGCAATCTTTTTCGACCAAGAAACGCAATCAGCGGCGCTTCTTGGTAATCTTTTTTTAGATGATGTAGAGCAGTTGTTTTATAGCCTGGCGCTGCCAGGCCCTGGTTGCGGGCCACCATGATGATCTAAGAGATCTGAAGAAGGCATTCCCTTATTACAGCCGTTGCTTATGAATCTTTGACGAAAGGTCTCTTTTGACTTTTGGGCCGGGGCACCCAAGCGGGCCCCCGACCGTCTAGCTTCCGTTCTCGTAACTGACTTTCTGAATAATAAAAAGTTAAATAAGAATTTACGGGCGGCTATTAGCCGGCTCCCAACGTGAAACCATTATGGGGGGGGGGAAGCAAAGAGTTCGCGGTGATTGGATAAAAAGGAAGTATAGGTCTGCATAGAAAAGTACAAACTCACCTGCGTGTCAAGGTGAAGACATGAGTCATGCTAAGGAAGGAGGTAGAGAGACAGAAAGAGCACACCCTATGATGTGGCATTTATTATTATTATTATTATTATTATTGTAAGTGAGACAACATGCCGAGAACAGTATTTTGAAAATTACAGAAAATTATATTAATGGGTAGGGGAAGGGTGGGCATAATGGCCATGGCGGGCAAAATTGCCACTGGCTATTTTCTCCCCGTAATGTGCTGCCACAAAGCGTCAAACCCCTCAACTGCTCCGCTTGTCCACTATCATTGTCATACGGAAGTTGAAAGCTGTTCGGACCATTTGTTTGGAAACCATTCAACATTTTCTTGTTTTTCACCGTGCTGATCTAAGGTAAGCATGTTTCATTTATATTTTTAACTGAATACAAGTACCTAATACATGCGATTAGCATTCACCCCTTGAAACAACAAGATTTAAGCTATAAATATATTTGTCGAAGTAAGAGTTAGGGTTAGCCGTTTATGCTGTGGAGTCACATTTATATAATGGCGCCGAAGAGGGCAAAATGGACACAGCAGTGGTCATCAGTGGCCATTTTGCCCTCAATCATGGTCACTACCAAAATATGTAAATAAATTATTGTTCTAATTACATTTTTATACAAAATTTCAATAACTAAAAATATTTATACATTTACGACGGTAAATATATATATATAGGCCTATATATATACAGCAAAATCTCGATAACTAGAACCTGGACTTGATAACAGAAACAAAAAGACTCCCAGTTATCGAAATTTATTTTATAATCATAGAAGATTTAATTTTTAAATTTATTTTAATCATTATGTTGTTTTCAAACATAACGATGTGTTTTATTTAATCTCTGCGAATTCAAGCTTATTTTGGCAAACAATAACAAATTTTGTTTTGGTTGCAGACACGGTTATGGTGTATAAATACCAAAGGAAGAGCCCGCGGCAGTCCTGGGACCCTAATGAAATGCAACAAGCTATCGATGCCGTGAAAAAAGATGGTATGGCATGGTAAACAGCTGCTAAAAAGTTTAATGTGCCAAGAAACACTCTGAAACATCGTATTTTAAACAAAAACCAGTATGCTACTGACAACAAAAAATATCTGGGACATTATCGAACTGCCTTTAATGAAGAACAAGACAAGAAAAGCAGCTTGTGAATCATCTTTTGGATATGGAGGTTCGTTTTTTGGGAATTACAGTAGCCGACTTATGTAGCCTTGCTTACCAACTGGCAGAACAGAACAATATTTCTAACAACTTCAACCATGGAAAAAAAAATAGCTGGGAAAGATTGGGTCACCGGCTTTAGAAAGCGCCATCCTGAAATTGTCTTGAGAAAACCAGAGGTGACCTCAGCAGCAAGAGCCCAAGCATTTAACAAAACAAATGTCACAAAATTCTTCGACATTTTAGAGGATGTGCAGAAAAGTCACTTGTATCCTCCTCATAGGGTTTACAACGTCGACGAAACAGGACTTTTAACTGTTCAGTCAAGATCCTCAAAGGTTTTTGCACTTAAAGATAGACGTCAAGTTGGTTCTCTCACATCTGCAGAAAGAGGTGTTCTCTGTACATTTGCAGTTTGTATGTCAGCGGGGGGAATTTTTATTCCTCCTTTTGTCATATTTCCTAGGCAGCGGATGGAAGAAGAACTTAAAGATGGTGCTCCACCCGGGACAGATTTTGTTTGTCACACTTCAGGGTGGATGCAAATTGAGATATTCTCCCAATGGTTTGATCATTTCTTGAAATATACCAAACCATCAAAAGAAGACCCAGTATTGCTAATACTTGATGGACACGCTACGCACACGAGGAACCTCCACTTCATTGAAAAAGCTAGGAATAATCATATCACTGTAGTTTGCCTTACACCTTATTGTAGTCACAAGCTGCAGCCCCTGGATGTACCTTTCATGGGGCCATTCAACACTTACTATGTTCAAGCAATTGAGAGATTCTTGCGAAATAACCCTGGTAGGCTAGTTACTCAATATCAGGTGTCGCGACTTCTTGGTGAGGCTTTTTTGAATGCAGCTACTCCGACCATTGCCGTAAAAGGATTTCGAAGATGTGGTATAGTCCCAATCAGCAGAGATGTATTTACTGAAGTGGATTTCGCTGCAGCTGCTACCGCAGACATCCATGATCTCTCTGTCGCCTGCCTACCAGCTGAAGATCATCAGGTGGCGCGGGCCCCAGGTCAAGAGGAAACTCCTTCTGTTCTGACGGATTGCGGATCTACAGATCTCCAACCCAATGCTGCACTTCCTGTACTTTCTAGTAACAACAGCACAGCATTCACAGTAGGTTCGGGAGATTCCAGCAATGCATTTCGTTCCATGTCTAGAGACTGATCAAGGCCCAGTACCTCATCTGCTGTAGGCCTATTCACCAAGCCTAGCACCTCATCTGCTGTAAGCCTACTCACCAAACCTAATTTTTAAATGAATTAAACAGTTTCAGTTATATAAAATGAGTTTAAAATATACTAAAAAGTTTCACAACCTTTGTATTGAATGATAATATTGCTTTCATGAGAGAGAATACACATTAATATTCTTTAAAATGCAATCAAACAGTTGTTTTTTACATCGGGCAAATCGGCCACTGGGTGGCCATTTTGCCCTACCCCGTCGGGCAAAATGGCCACTTGGTAGGGTTGCGGGAAAATATTTTCTCCAACAAAACTAATCGAAATACAGTCAAAATAATATTTTTTGCAGGAACCTAAATATCTAAACTAACTTATATAAAACTTTCATTAGTTTTTTTCAATATTTACTTATCGAAAAAAAATATTTTTCCTTAGCGTGGTCATTATGCCCACCCTTCCCCGGTGTGGGGCACAGATGTTGATTGGGAAAAATTTAGTGTGTATGCGGATATATCATAACAAATAATAACAATAAAAAATTCAATTTCCGAATATATTCCTTTGCGGAATGTTAAGCTTTTGGATGATTTTTCCCGTTTACATGTATTTTTAGCAAACAACAAATCTCATCAAAAAAAATATTTCTGGGAAGTGTTGAAACTCTTGCCCTACAGTCCAGACACATAAAAAAAAAAAAAACGTTTGCTTGTTTGCCCTCCTTCTCCTACATGAAATTTACAAACGGGTATCAGAGCAAAAGACATTGGTAATGTCTGTTCACTTAAACCTTGTGAAGTCTGTCGGAAGTACTGGTTCTAGAAATAATTTCGACTGCTAGAAACTCAATAGATATTGTGAAAATGTTACATAGAATATTCGAAATCTTGCCAGTACCATGACGGCAATTTACGTCAAGACAAACGATGATCGAAATCGTTATAATCTGGACTTGAAAAACTTTTCGGATTCCATTGCTTAATGACGCGTTTAACCTGTATGAGGTTAGCATTTACCATCTGAAGTCCATTCATCTGGAAACTAAAAAAACCCAAGACGACATTCATCAATCAGGACCATTGATGTGGTCTTTAAAAGAGTTTTTGTTCTTTCCGATTGTAAAAAAACCCATCTATTTGATTTTGGGACATTTTTGTCAAGCACACGTGTTAGCCATTGTGCAATGGGTTTCTGGTCTAGTATGGAAACACAATAGGTTTCCACAGCTGAACTGTCTATGGATGAAATATTATACAAAAAATACTACACAACTGCTATAATACAAATACTATATAAAAATTACATACAGATTAACAATATAAAAAAGCACGACACAAATAATGCTAAACAAATAATATAGAAAAAACACTAAAGAATTTTATACAGAAAATAAATATACAAAAAAAACTATACAAATAAACCTCACTAAGTGCTATAAAAATACTGAATAAATGCGATACAAAAAATACTGAATAAATGCGATACAAAAAATACTGAATAAATGCGATGCAAATAATACCCAACGAATGCTATAAAAATACTACACAAAATATCACTGAACAAATTCTATAAAACGATACGAAACAAATGCTGTATGAAAAATACTGTACAAATGCCGTACAAAAAATATAATGCAAATGATATACCAAACAAATTTATACAAAAAATACGAAATAAATAATACTAAACACATGCTATATGAAAAATACTGAATAAATGATATATAAAAGTACTGAGTAAATGATATATAAAAATACTATACAAATAATAACTAAACAATTGTCTATATTCAAAATATTGGTTGAATGCCAAACAAAACATATTGATCAAATGCTAAACAAATATATTGATTAAAGGCCATACAAAAAAATAATATACAGCAATACTAAACAAATACTATACGATACAACCTAATACCATAAAAAATGATACTAAATAAATAAATGCCAAAATACTAGAAAATGATTACTAAAGTTATGCGAAGAATACTATTCAAAAAATGCTAAACACATGCTATTAAGAAATACCACACAAAATATATTAAACAAATATAATATCAATGGAAAATAATGAACATACAGGGTGTTTTGTTAATGGACCGACAAACTCAGGGGGGTTTTTAGTAGGCTTCAAGAGGAACAAAAATCGCAATGGAACATGATGTCGCAAACTACGTTGAGAGGGTGAAAATCGAGAAAAACGCATGCAGGCTCTGAGTCCACAGGAGACGAAAGGTGGATGTCAGTAGATCGCTGAATGCGTTCGTGGGTTCGCTCACCATATCTGATGTAAGCATTGTCACGAAACGCATGCGTTGAGGTAGGATCACGCCCTGTGGACATCAAAAGCGGATATTTAATTGTGTCTTCACATCCATCTTTTTTATGGGCATATTTCTTCAGCCATCTACATAGTTAAGCATTTTACCTGTTGTGGCCTTTGTATTTGTATGATACTATAATACATGTAGCCTACCTATTTTAGAGAAACAGTTTACTACTACTACTACTACTACTGCACTTAAACTTAACCCTTTCAGAACCGAGCATTCATTTTGTGCATTTTTGTCACTCAAAAAATGCATTAAAAACATAGATGTGACAACAAATCTTCATTTTTTATATATTTTTTTTTTCAAATTTTCAATGTTTTATTTTATTTGTGAAAAAATAATTTACTTCATTCAAATTGTTTCAGCCAAGATAATGCAGGATATATTCATCTTCGCATACAATGCTTTCCAGAATTTTATTGCTAAATGTCATGCAATAAATCACACTTTTCTAGGAAACACTTTCTACTGGACGCCATCTCAACTCCACACCCCTGAAAGTTCAATTGTGCTGTCCTCTGATGAAAGAACCCAAAGTTCACATTTGTAACTCAAAACTTACATAATCCTTTACGTCAGGGCTCAACTAACTTCCTGACGTCAGAAGAAACAGCCTACAGTTACAGAAAGCAACCCACGCATTTGCTGCACCAGGGACTGAAAGGAATACGCGTATACCTCGTAATACTTGAAGAATTTTGTGCATGCCTGAACATATTGTGCGTGTATATGTGTATTCCGACCGTATTTATCACTAGCTTTAATACCCGGTGCTTGCTCGAGTTTTCTTCAATTACTAGGAGGATTAAAAACGTGGAAGTGACAGACCATTGTAAAAGCAAATATGCATGTCTTAAACGCATTATTGCTTGAGAGCCACGGTAACCAAAGTAAACGTTCCGAAAGTGATTGTTGAGGCCCAGGAAACCCTTATTGCCTGAGGGTTTTTCCCATTTCAAGTATTTATCCAGCGCTGACAAACTTTTAAAGTAGCCTATCGTTCGAGTCGGTTCCCGTTTGGTATATACGCAAAATTTGGCGACGATAGATCTAAAATTGCAGATTTGTATGCAGACCCAGACAGAAAATCAATTTTATATAGCTAGATGTTAAACTTTTGCGCGTTTCGTGTTCTAGTGGTGTTGCTATATGTTTTACATAATAAAAGTAAAAAGTACTTCCACGTTAGAAGTACTATATAAAATGTTTTTGAGAGATCTAACGAAATGTATGTATAGAGTACTATCTTAATTTGAGAACCTAATGCACTTTTTTTAGTTCGCAAAAATCCACACATAAATCTTCGATTTGTGTTTGCTATTTTTTGTCCTTTAATCACCCAATAACCAGTATACGATCCTCAGGATAAATCGGGATCGACATCGAATTACACAGAAACTAATTATAAATATCCATTTCTGCAGTAAGAAATATCCGAACCTTAATAACGGAAAAGAAAATATTATATATTTGCAGGGAAAAACTGGAAAAATTTTTCCGTCCGTTATTACTTAAAGCGTTTAATCGGTAAAAGATGCTCGTACCGAGTGTTAGAACCCCCATCGAAGTAATACAACTCCACTCATAACTCATCCACGTAGGACTTTTCGCCTCTAAATGACTTAATTAGTACGAGGAGGTTACTAATGAGACAGGGGCTAGCGGTTATAACGTAAATAGGCAGCCGTTAATTGGTAATAAGCGGAACTTATTGGAGGAATATCACGGCGCCGGAGCAACGCGTCGCGCTTGTGTGTGTGTTTTTGTGTAACTTTGATCCCAATATTTTTGGGAAAACAACAATCACTTGCCGATTTTTCTAGGAGGAAAACGATTTTCGGATAAATATTTATAAATATTTACATATATTTTTTTCTCGTCGTTCCGAGAAGTTATGAAACTTTTCCTTTGATCTAAAGACCAATTAAAACACGGCTGGATCACAAAACTCATTTTCCGGGAAAAACATTCCTCGATTATATATATATTTTCATTTATTTTGGGTAGCTATGATAAGCCATGTTGAGTATCAATATTATTACGTAAATCATTCCAAAACTTTTAGCAGCCAATTAGGGTTGAAACTTTGAACTTTCATTCGAAGAATAGAAAGACTCGGTTATAACGACAACGACCACAGTCTGATAACACCACATCAGTGACAGCATGAATAAGAGGACCTCGAAGCCGACCATCGTAGAGCACTTTTAAAGAATCTCACTTTCAGGTTAACAACGTTTAAACTCCACGCAAAATAACCTCCATATTGCTGCTTCCGAATCTGAAAGGCAAATGGTAAAACACCACCACTACTACTACTTTACCAACTCCGGTGATATCACCATACAGCAATTCGCTACCGATCGAGTTGGGTAGGAAAATGAAGACGCCATATATCTGTGGACGCTTCAGGTTTGGCAGGAAAAACTTGTAATCTATGTTCTGTCTCCTAGGATCAAACACGCGGACCTTACGGAAACCTTCATGGCGGTAGACGAGAATCTTACTACCGCAATACTACGGCGCAAAAACTCATCTCTGCCTCTACGGGGACTCGAACGCACGCTTTCTCGTACGCCGAACGAGTGTGCTACCACTACGCTATAGATTAATGACCACTTACGCCCAGAGCTGTTGTGCAAGACAACTTCCTCTCCTCACACTACGCTATAGAAGCAGATTTGCAAAATACCATGCATTTCTCGAAAACAAACGTTAGGTGCACGACGCATTCCGGCAAGTGCCAATTTGTTAGAAATTTCTCGAAAGGCGCGTGTATATTATCGAACAGAACAAGTAAGGTAAGACTTCCCTTGGCGTGGCACTAATGCGTTCGTGGGTTCGCGAACTTCCTAAGAATTTCCTCTTCTTTTCTTCGTGTTCGTTGAAGAAACCGATTCTCGGTGGTTCAGTTCGAGCGGTTTAAAAAAAGGATTTGTTCGTTGTTCCCACGCAAGATGGACCAAATTACTGTAACAACCTGTTTGTAAGCTGCTCCACTCCCCTAATATACACGTGCCTAAAGGAATGTTTACGAGATTCACACGTGTGGTCATAGTAGTAGTCTGTCTTGCTACAGCTGATGTCACTTTATTTTGGAAATACATTTATTGCAGTTCGTGTTGAGTATTGTATTGCGCCATCTATATGTGAAAGAACGCAATACAATGCAAATAAATGTAGAAATTCTCCATAATCAACTGACAGTGGTTCTGCTGAGCCTATTTTTGTATAATAAATTATCTGCAGCCTGTTTTAGATTCCGAAAAACTTTGTTTTTTTAGCACTGCCTAGGTTTTCTTAGACCACCTGCTTATATCTCTCTTCACTGGGACAGAGCGGCGAGCCATGATCTGGTTGGAACGAGAAAGGAAAAAATTATTGCTGTAACCAAGGTTGACGTTATCAAGCCATTTTTTGATGAGAAAATACAATCAGTTGTAATCAAATACCGTGCATGAATTTGTTATTTCATATTGATTAAAGTGACCATATTTGATCGGGTGAAAACACAGGAAAAGGGGATCGTAAGCACAGGATATCGCCAATACTTGCCAAAAATATTGTCATTTGTCTTCCGAATATATTAATCGATCTAACATGTGGTAAGTGACATTTTTTGAGTTTTTAAGATAGCATTTTCAAATTTCAGTGTTTCACAAAAATTCATTCACATAGCACATCAGTGAATGCTGAAAACTCAGCTTTCCCCCGTCTACTTATTACCTACCACACTTGTGAATTACAATATTTGGAACTATGGATTCCAATTCATACACATACTCCATTGTTGCAAAAAACGCCATTTACCACATTTGTGCAGTAAACCATCGAAATCTTGTTTTCGAAATGACCCTTGGTGAAAAATGCAGTGCTAAAGCAAAATAATAATAATAATAATAATAATTGAACATGAAAAATATGTAACATGAATATTTGTATTCATCATGACACAATTTGTAAATAACGCATATTATTTTCATCATCGATTGCAGTACGAATTGCGAATCAAAGTGAGCTTCGTTGGAAAAAATGGGACATTTTTTATGAAAAAGAAATCGCGAAGGGAAAAATTACAGGAAAAATGGGTTTAAAGCCAATGATTATTGCAATACTCGGACATTCCTGGAATTCCAACGGCGGAAATTTAATCAGATAGAATATCATTGAAAGAAAAATATACTATATACGTAAATAAACATACTAATAAAATAAATTCTGTCTCTGTCTGTGCGAAGTAGAATCGAAACTAAAACATGACACGTTATGTGACATTTCCAGGAAAACTGTGCCAAATTATCTCAACGACCTTCACTTGTTAAAAAATAAGAACTCCAAGGCACGATTGCTTTTCACCAGGAACATCTTTTGGCAACAAACCAGATACTCTCGAAAGAAAAAAAATAAAATGTCGAAAACTCCAGAGCATATCTAGCGCATACTTTTAGCTATATCAATGAATATAGTTCAGTGCTTTTTTATTATTACTGAAAGTGGGGATATAATCGCAGGTTAAGTCCTAGGGAAAATCGTAAATCTTGTTGAATGGACGAAAATGTTTTTGGTTTTTATACCTAGTTAAAGAAAGAGTTTGAAGATTTTCTTTGCAATTCAAAAAAAAATTTCCCAACTCTTCCAGTGACTTTTATTTCTCAAATGACGAGCTTTTCTGAAAGCCTTCTAGGTCTGAAGTCTTGTTCTCTAATGATGTTTAAAGATAGTTGGTTAACAAAGAAAATTCCGTATGTTTCTTTGTGAGATTTCTTTATTTTAAGGGTTTGTGATCTGCTTGTTTTTTTGGAATTTTATTGTTTATGATAAACTTTTAAATTGTGTTTTTATGAGATATTAGGGTTACCGGATTTTCAAGTCATAAGGTACGAATAAACACTGCTGGTTTGAATTTTTCAAGCCGGAATTTGGTTTGAAGAAATGGTAAAATCGAAAGCCAGCCCTAAAAACAAGCCAGAAATGGTGAAATCGAAACAAAATTTTAAAATTCAGTCTTTTGCTTTAAAACGTAAATTGTTCAACAATTATTTATGATAATCTCTAATCATGGACTATGGGTGCAGTATTTTCTACGACAAAATTTCAAAGGTTTTCCAAGTTTATAAACTAGATAAATCATGTATTTTTTATTAATATTTTAACACTGCAAAGTATTATTCATCAACGCAAAGGAATTTGCGCAATAGATGAAAGTCAAAATGTTTTCAAATATTTGTAAAGGAAAACATCGAGAATGAAGTAATACTGCGATGAAATTCATAGCAGTATTAGTTGGTCAGCAAAAATCCATCGTAGCTGCAGTTCTTCGAAATAATTCATCGAGGCATGAATGCGTCGGTGAAAATCCACCGACAGCAAATCATCGGTAGCAATTCATCGCAGTGTCAATTCGTCTGTAAAAATTCATCATGGCGCGAAATTGTCGGTACAAGGCGCTGCAGGGGAATCGTACGTTCGTGAAGCTTCAGCCAGCTACTCGTGGCTGAAGTAAAACCAACTTCAATAATGCTTTTCCACCAATGTCAACATCGCGAACATGTTGACATTGTTCATGTCATTAGCGACTCCATGTCGCTAATGACTCCATGTCGCTAATGGAGACGACCTTAAGGCGCGTCCCCATTAGCGCTCCGATCTTGCGACGTACGATGCCCTGCAGCGGTTCTAAAGCCAGGTATTCCTAGGAATAGGTTTGTTGCGCAGCGTGAACCAAATTAGACTATTTCGCGCCGACAGAAACGTGTTACATAATCACGCTACGAGTTTGTGTTTTCCTAGCGAGACGCATCAGATCAGGACGGCTATATAAAGTATATGGCCTTGGCATCAGTTACTCTGTCATCTGCATGCTCCGGTTTGAAGGGTAGGAAAAGAAAACACACAAGAGTGAAGAGAATATCGGCAAAACCGCGGCGCACGACGCATTTGACTCCTCCTGAAGCAGTCGGCCAATCACGCCCGACGTAAAGCGCTGTCGTCAGGCGTATTGCGCGCTGTAGGAAAACAGTCATGCTGCTTTTCTAACTGGTGAGTGGACGGCGCGTCGCGCTGGGCGAATCACGTTGCGCGCGGCACAGGAAACCTGCTACTAGGAAAACCGGCTTAATCCGTTCGTAGGTACACGAACGGAGCGTATTTGATTGGTGACGAAGGCTTTGATTGGTTCTGAAATCATTTCTTTAAGAAATTCTGAGACTCTTTTCGTTAATTAATTCATTCATTTTTTTCTGTAATTACTCTAAATCAGCGTTTCTAAACTTATGGTCCGTGACGATAGTAGGTAGTCCGCAGACAGACTTCAGAATTTTATTCTAATTGAATGAAAACTTATCGATGGCGAAGTAATATCTTCCTTCTCATGAAGGGTTAGAATAAAAAACTAGGCTCTCTCATATACTCTGGACGACGATATTTCATCAAGAAAAATACGGTAATTGCGATCGTATGCACGAGATATCGTTAATTCGAGGATGACGTCACTCTCCGCTTGCTATCCATACGAGGATTTTCAACAGCTCTTAACTTATTTAAAGGTTATTTATAACATGGCTACTGCCTATATTCCGAATATCTTTCCTCGTTTCTCTCTCTGAAAGATTGATCAAATTTGGAAAATTTTTTGTGTATCTACACTAAGGGGACTTCAACCTTCCATTCATTGCGGACCAGATTGAAACTTTTCTCGAATCCCGGGTTATCAACTCCTATTCTCAAGTGAGAGGTATTCTCGAGTGAGTACCGTCCTCTCACTTGCCGGGTGAGCGCTCTAGGCCACTAAACTATAAAGGTTGAATTTGATCCGACCGTCCAGGTGCGGTTCCGCTCAGTGCACACGAGCTCTAAGGAAAGATTGAGATATTCGTTGGCTTTGTAGTCTAGTGGTCTAGGCCAGTGGTTCTCAACCGTTCTTAGCTTATGGCCCACTTTGAACCACATTTTCTTCTCGTGGCCACCCTCGTCTTACCTAGGGCCCCCCCAACCTTCATGAAGGAGCGAAGAACTTTCTACTTACTGAATTTAGTTAAGTCCAAACTAAATTTTCATTTAAAAAATCAACTGCATAAATTCATGTGGTTTAGGATGTTTTTTAAAATTAATTATGGGCCCGTAAAAAGTACATCGAAAACATTCCACAGCTTTAATTAAGCATTTATGGAAGCTGAAACAGGCAGATGGATAACTTGAAGTTCTGGGGGGGGGGGGATCGAAATACCTAACGCCCCTTAAAAAAGAAAAAAATATATATATTCATTTTTACGTTTCTTTAAATCTAAATTTGTTTTTATGATGAGTCACGCAGGAAGTCGCCATATTGGTTGTTAGACACGGGTTATATGTCCCTCAAAGAAAGGAGGGGGAAATCATGCGATCCAAAAAGCCTCATTGAAGAAAACCCGGGCAGAGCGCGGGGTATTATAGCTAATAAGTGATAAATAAGAACCATTTACATAATTTGGTAACAACATTTATATTTTTGGAATTCCTTTTTCTATAATAATTTTTTAATACGTACAGTGCAAAACTAACAATTACAGTATAAGTACTGACCTGCACCAAGAGGCCACAAAATATGAATAGGAGCTGTTTTGTTGTTAAAATGGTGTTTTTGATGGTATGGAGGGGTTAACCGGGTTTTCTGTTATCCGATCCGCCCTTCCTTCACATTAGTCCGGATAGTCGGGATTCTACTCCACTCACAAAACTGGAATCGATTTTGATTCACATCATGTCACGTGTCATCACATGGATTTTGTTCTTATTATTTATCGTTCTTGTTCAATCTGTTCTGTGAAAACGCTAAAACCTCTTCGTAAGAAAAAATAGAAAAAGAGCCAAACAATATTTAGATCCTCTTATAAAAGAGAAGCTCCAAATATAATCTTGTCTATAACGTTTCTTCTCGCTACAGATGTTGCTTTAAATCGCTTTATGAGATTATGCAAATCACGTCAGCAGATAAATGGATATTTATTTGAAGAAGTTGCGGATTTTTTTTTTCCAATGTTCAAGATTTTGAAGATTTTACCAGATGTATAGAGAGAGAATATGAGGAAATAGTGGAGAGTAAATAAGATTATTGTATCGAAATTAATTTATATCTTGATTGGAGGAAGTATTTTTGTTGCATGAATGTGTATTTTAGTATATTCGGATAGTTTTGGTGTTATTTTCAATGATGCTATATAAATTATTATTTAACATATTCAAAACTTATGGCGCCTTTCGAAAATCAGTCACTAAATTCTCGACGTATCTTTCCGAAACGCGTCATTTTCACATTTCCTGCAAAGGATTTACCTTCTGTTGAATTGGAAAGCTATTTTATATATAAATGTGTGCATAATGCTGTGCATCCTCTTGGAATTTCTTTTCTGTCAATTTTTGTTTTCATTGCCTCGAGAGCTGCATTTTTCGAAGACATTCGCCATTTTCTGCCCTTTCACCTCTTGTGTCAACATGATATTCTAGACATACAGGGTGATTCAGAAAAACATAACCAACCTGAAAGGGCAATTCAGGTACACGATAACGATATAAAATTATATAATAACATGGGTTCACAAACACCATCCGGAGCAACTATAGGGAGTTGTTGAGTGACACACATTTTTAAAGGATTCCCGAACTCAGCAAATATGAAGTCGCAATTCTAACAACATAAATACGTTAGGGCCGCACATACACTCCGAGCACACATTACGGCATGTACGGATTCATTAAAAATTCCGCAGAGGAATGTACGGTTAAGTAGTGGTATCAAGCATGCAATCCCTGCGGAATTTATAATGAATCGGTGCATGCCGGAATGTGTGTTCTAAATGTATGTGTGACCCCTAACGTATTTACGTTGTCAGAATTGCGCCTTCATGCTTGCATGCCTTCATGAGTTCGGGATTGCTTTAAAAGAATGTGTGACGCAACAATTGTCTGTAGCGCTTCGGATGGCGTTTGCGTACTTATGTTCCTATCTGATTTTGCATTGCTATTCTATGTCTACATTGCCCTTTCGGTTTGGCGAAGTTTTTCTGAATAACACTGTACATGGGCCACACGTCTCTATATGTGCCGCATTTGCATAATTGGCCCTAGGCAATTATCCCTTTTTTCTGTTTTCGAAATTAATAAAACGATCTTTTCACGGTACCTCTTACGTTTTGTGAAACTTTAGGCATTGAATTCTTTCAATTATGACATTTATTGATTAATATTTTGTGTGTTTTCCTGATTACTAAATAATGTTTTTGCCGCTTTTTTAAGGTGTATAAAACTTTTGAAAATTCGTTTAAAAATGTCTGTAAAGTTTTGTTTTTTAATTGAATGGTGTTATGACCGGGAATAGTGTGTGGTCAAGTTGTAGCTTCTTAAGGCTCATCAAGCGAAGGCTGATCTTTTCGATGTTCGTAAAACAATTTCTGAACGTTTTACTCACAATTTCTTACGCAAAGTTCCACAGAACATTTCAAAAAAAGATGTTTTCAAAATACTATATTCTAAAAAACAGAACAGTTTTCTCAAAATATTAATTATTTATCTTTTTGTTTTCTTCAATTTTTCCTGCCGATTAATTATGCATTAAAGTACTCGTAAATTTCGTAAAAATCTGTAGGATATTTTCTCTCTATAAACAGCCATAAGCGAGATCAACTAAAAACAAACTTGACAAACAATATAGTAAAACATTCATCGGCGTTTTTCCTAATTAAGGAAGCTAAATAATCAGTAATTATTTATATCCTTCACTTTAAAACATGCACCAAAAAGTTTTGAAAAAATACACAGAAAAGAGAAGTTAAAAATAATTTACATAGATTTTCATCCATTTATAAAAATTTAAATTTCTATAAATTAAATTATAATAAATTTTTAAGCTTGTTGGTACGTATTTTACCTGCTGAAATATAAATTAGATTTCAATTCACTTCTTTCTGTATAAAAAGCGTTTTCTTTTAAGCTAACTTTGATCATTCAGCCATTTAATTACAAACTTAAATGATCGTTTGAGTGTAAATTATAGAGAAAATCATTAGAATTTTTTTCCCCAAAAATAATAAATGCGCATATGGTTTCCAGTAGGTTATGCATAAAAAAGCTATTAAAGGAATGTCTATGCTTGAATAAATATTTTCTTTCAAAACTTAATTGACTTCGTTTTCTTCATCTTATATTTAATGTTCTACAACTCCACGAAATTTATAGTAATGATAAATGAGAAATATTTGAGACTTTCTATCGTTAGTCTATCTAGATTATATTTATGTCATTATATATTAATCATGAATCTTCTTCCCTTAATCGCCTTATGAAATCTTTGCACCAAAAAATTATAGTTTTGAGTTCGACTCTTATTCGCGAATTAACAAATTGTTTAAAAGAGTTTTTAAATTGTTCTGTAAAAAGAAAAATTTTGTTTACGTATTATTTAAACCAAATTTGAATTTTGACTTGAAAATTTTTCCCAAATCCACTGTCCATTTCAACGTTCTTTTATGTGAAATTTCACATACTACCTGATAAAAAAAAGAGAAAAATTCTACTCAGTTATCGTTCCCTCGTCCCATTCTGTCTTTTTTCTGGAATCCTACGCATTCCTTCTTTGTTCTCAAATCCTTGTAGCGGCACCGTAAAATTATTGAAGAAGCAGACTTTAGCCTGTATGTCATGTGTAATCGAGTTGAGTGGAAAAAAATAAATAAAAGTAGTCCACACTATATGTTAGTCCTAGAAGAAGTAAAAAGGAGTTTTCACATAAGTATTTGTCTTCTCCTTATTTATACGTTGTCTCGGGAGAATGCGACACCCGAGACCAACATCTGGTGACCCGTCTGCTATAAACACAATGGATAGGAAAAAAAAAAGAAACAGAAAACATCACCATGCACACAACATCAACATGCACGCTATGGGGGCTGCACAAAGTAAGTGTAAATATGCTTCTCTGTTGGACTGATAAACCGGAGATCTGGTTTTATCAAGTAGAGGCGCAATTTAAGATCAACGGTATCGTTTCAGGTGATACAAAATTTAATCATCTGGTGTCGCAGTTAGCACCAAAAATGTGTCGAAAACATATGTCACATTGTCAGCAGTGACAGTGGTAATAAATATGCGGAATCAAAAAATCGAGATCGCTGAATTTATTCAGGGAAAAGTGAGACTGTTGGCATTAAACGGCTCATCACCTGAATCGAACTGGGTGGCGTGAAGCCCAGCCAGCTTTTGCAGAAACTGAAGTCTATGACTGATGTTTTGGATAATTTAATCAAAACTTTATGGCTTGAGAAATTGCCAGATCCGATTCGGAATGTGCTGATAGTGAGTGACGAAGACGTTACTAAGTTGGCTGCAATGGCTGATAGAATATCGGATATGACTCCAAGATCCCAAGCCTGTGTTGTCACTAATGGAAATGTGTCAATCGAAGAACTATTGGAAAAAATTTCATCGCTGGAGCAGAAATTATCGCAATTAAATGTGCGATCGCGTTCTCGCTAACCAAATCGTTCCCGTGCTAGGTCTCGCAGCAATTCCCGATCGCGTTTCAGTCCCAACGGAAAGTACTGTTATTATCATTTCCGATTCGGCGAAAGATGTCGTTCTGAGAAATGTAAAGCTCTGTGTAGTTGGGTTGAAAATCACTCAAAACTGGAAAACTCCCTCCTACAGTAAGATCCGCGGCTCCGTGACTCCTATACAATTCTTGTTTGATCCTTAATCCTATAACCTTCTTTCTTTTAGTCCTTGAATTCTGTACATTCCTATCTAGTCCTTAAATCCTATAAGTTTCTTGAGTGGTGTTGGAATTGCGGACAATCTTTCAGCCTCCCTGATTCCCGAAGAAAAGGCGATTTCCTCTTTTTTGTCCTGGACGTTCCGGGAATGTTGTTTGAATTGTGAACATTCTTCAGATGTTTCCAATTCATAAAGAAAGACAGTCTTCTTTGCCCTTGAATCCTATGCAATCCTTCTTGCCCTTGAACCCTATAACATTCCTTTTTTTCCTTGAATTCTAAGCATTTCTGTTCTCGAGTCATGTACATTCTTTGTATAGGACTCTGATGTATTTCTAATTTGTCTCCTTCCTTTTCGGCCTTCATTGAGTGTTGTTTGAACTGTGGGCATTCCCTCGACATACCTGATTCATAAACGAAAACAATCTTCTTAAATCCACAACTTTCCTTATTTGTCCTTGAATCTTATACATTCTTTATTTCCTATGAATCCCATACATTCTTTATTTTCCTTGTATCCCATACATTCTTTATTTTCCTTGAATCCTATACATTCTTTATTTTCCTTGAATTCTATACGGTCCTTTTCTGTCCTTGAATCCTATACATTCATTCTTTGTCCGTAAATCGTAAACATTCAACCATTGTTTTTCAGTCCTAAGAAATTCTTCATCATTCCCACGTTCTGAGTATTCCTTCATTGTCTTCGGATCCTGAACATCATTATAATTAAATTCTGAACATACTTTCATTATTCTTAAATTCTGAACTTCCCTTCATGATACTCTTGTTCTGTGAAAATTTCTTTATTGATCTTTAATCATGAAAATCCCTTTATTGATTTTGAATCATTAAAATCCCTTTATTGATTTTGAATCATAAAAACTCTTACAATTTTCAATGAGCCCGAATATTCCTTTGAGAAACCCGAATCCTAATCATTCGATGAGCGTTCACAGTACCATGAATATTCAACATCATAAACGACGTTCCATGTCTATGAATGTGGGAATCGAATTACAATGGTTAAGAATATTTCTCCTGAAACATGGTCCATACATATCTATAAAACAACTTCAAAAAGTGATTGCAGAAGCTCTAGAAATGCATCAATAATAATTGTGAACATAAAAAGAAATAATTAAAACGCGTATATACATTATTCCGCTGCACATGCAATGGATGTCTTCATGCACCGAGCGATATTAAAAGCATCATTTAATCGCATACATGATGCCATATTGCGAACCAAACAATTTATTTTAACAGTAATAAGAACTTGAAAAGATTAAGTCGCAAATAAACACAGGCAATTAATAAACACTATTAATAGACATAATGTCAAACACAATAAAAATAACGATAAATAAAATTAAATTAGCGATTCCTTTAAACGCATTAAGAAAAATTTCCGTCCGAAATTAATGATTAGAAATTTCTCGAAATGGGGAAAAAAAATGGTCAGGAATTCTTTTTTTTTTTCTCCTCTGGTCTAAGTATAATCAACACCCCTCTAAGGAATTTCAATTAATCACAAGATTCAATTTATTTTGCGGATTAAATTACTCCCCAATCTATTTCGGTAGCAGTAATATGGTCTTTAAAAGTTTGTATCGAACACCAGAGACAAACGGTCTATTAATCAACACGGAAGCCGAAGAAGAACAAGAAGATAGACTTTAGTCTAAACTATAGTTTTAGAAGGAGTTTCTCGACGATATTATTCCGTGTAATTAGTTTTGGTTTCTTTTTGCTTTTTTTTTTTTTGCCCTAGAGAAGTTTATCGATGAATTTTTCTATTTTGTATTAAATCTAGGCCATTGTGGTTCAGAACAAAAAAGCCTGCTGAGGGAAATCTGATTTTCTAAAACCTATCTAAATATCTTTCATCAATTTTATTTTATTGCTACTAATGTTAGAGCTGGTACTACCGTGTTTCCTCGAAATATTAATCTTTGCTTCAAAACATACATTAGGGCCTATTTTCAAGGTAAGGCCTACATTAGGAGCATCCTGAAAAAACACACTAAGGCTTATTTTTTGGTAGAATAATTCTATCTTTTTGAAGACATTTTTGAATGATTGGTTACACAAAAAAAAAATTGCAAATTCATAAAAACATTTCTTTTGGGTGTCCTCGTTTAAAGTAAACACGAAGTTCGGTTTAGGTTTTCACGGCCAAATGAGGCGATGCCCGCGGGAAATATTCGTCGCTTCATGAGGTCCTCAGCGTTGAACTATACCGGTCGTTTAGTTCTGGCCGGGATTAAACTATAAAAGTTTGATAAAAAATCTTTTACAAAACTTGAAAAAACAACCAATTAGCCTATTGTTTATATTCGTTCGAATGCAACCGATACGATTATTGGTTACATTTCTCAAGCTTTATCAAAAACTTTTATAAAACTTTTATAGTGTAATCCAGTTTTATGACATCATTTGGTAGCCGGAAAATGTCATATGACGGATTACACCATGTATTGAGAAGTTCTTTTATAAAATTTCAAAAACAATCAATTAGCCTATGTGGTTAAATTTGGTTACTTGGCTTATATTAGGAGCATCCTGAAAAATCATGCTAGGGGGCTTATTTTCGGGTAGGTCTACTTTTCGGGAAAACACGGTAGTGTGGCTACAGCAGGGTGTCACAAATTTGTGGACAGAATATGGCCAGCCCGAGAACTAGACACAAGTCAGCCTTGTTTTTTATTATATCAAAAATTACGCATATTTATGAATGAATACAGTTAAACTCTGGTGAAACATCATCTCTGCTATAACGTCAATATTTGGTGACCTCGACTGATTCCCATGGAGAATTATGTCAATTAACCTTGCTCATAACATCGATGAAAATGTAACGACCCCAAATATAACGACCCAATTATCATCTTTTTGGTTTTGCTTGCCAAGGTACATCTAGAAAATTCCAAGAGAAATGCCCCTTACTTTCGACGAATATTGCTTCAATTGAAATACTAAAATCAGGGATGAAGATAGTTTGCATAATTTATATAGATTACATCATGGGAAATTATTATAAATACAAAAATTCTTTCGTATTTGTCACGTTGCACTTGTTTTGACATCAAATAATTTTCCATTCCTTGAACACTTGTTACAGTCCTTTATTTCCAGCCAAAGATTATTTATAGGCAATAATTGGCAATTTCACCGAAAAGTGGGAGCTTTTGTGGCAAGAAATGGGGGATGTCCCGTGTTTATGGTCCCCGTATTTCTCTCGATAGGATATGGTCAGCCTCAATGATACTAAAATAACTTCATTTTTGTATTTGATTGCATCTGAGTATATTTTTCCATGTTTATAATGCCTTGAAAAGTGTCAACCTCGGCTGTAACGACAACTCGGTTATAACGACAAAATTTCAAAAAATCTTCGATTTCGTTTAAACCGAGTTCGAATTGGTTTTCTAATTTGAGTATTTAGGTAATAAACTTTAAGTACAGGTTTTTAGTCAGTATACTATATTATGATATTTTGCATAGTTCGTGGTTCCTCAGGATTAGAGACTCATAAATAATTGTTGAACAATTTACATTTTAAAACAAAAGATTGCATTTTAAAATTTAGTTTCGGTTTCACCATTTCTGTATAAAATAAACACGAACGGACTATCGTCACGGACCATAAGTTTAGAAACGCTGATTTAGAGTAATTACAGAAAAAATGGAATGAATTAATTAACGAAAAGAATCTCAGAATTTTTTAAAGAAATGATTTCAGAACCAATCAAAGCCTTCAGTTATTTCATGCCCCTTCTTCAATTCGAGGCCCCGTTGAACCTTCTGTTAAGATACCATTGTACATTACGTTAAGCTCTTTTTGAATCTGAATTCCAACTTTGTGAATTATTAAGAGGAGTTGATGGCCCGCGGGATTCGGGAAAAGTTTCAATTTGGACCACGATGTATGGAAGGTTGAACTCCCCTTAGTGTAGATATGCAGAAATTTCCAAATTTGATCAATCTTTCGGAGAGAGAAACGAGGAAAGATATTCGTAATAGGCAGTAGCCATGTCAAGTAAAAGTGATAAATAGGTTATTACGCTTAGTTACCAGTCGTCTTGGTAAGTTTGAGAAAGTTGTTACTTTTACCGGTGTATATGCATAATAACCAAGTGGCATTGGTGAATTTGATAAATACTGAATAATAAACACTTCCACAGGCGATTATGCATAATACCCAAGTGCCGCTGGTAAATTTGAAAAATCATAAAAAATTATTGATTCATCACTTTCACCGGCGATTATGCATATCTCTCAAGTGTAATTGGTGAATGTGATAAAAATGAAAAAAATTCCAAATGAGTGCCGTATGTTTCCGACAATGTATATATATATATATATATATAGTCGGACTTCGATATAACAATCTCCTATATAAACCAATAATATAATATAAATAATATCAACCGATATAACGATTATTGCCGATTTAAGGAATGAAATCATCGTATTAGAACTAAAAATTACAAAATAAGATGGTAAAATTTGTGAAATGAGAGATCACTATTATCGTTACTGGGAATTACTTCGGGGATGTTCGGAAAAATTTGCTAAATCAGAGTTCACTATATCCAATTCAGACTTTGGCTCATAAATACGGTCATATGAAACTTATCACGGTAATGGACCGATTTATCATATTTACCGAATGGCGATATTTCGTACAATACGAAATGGCCATTTCACCAACGACGCTTGGGCCTTATGCGTAATCTCTGGCAAAAGTGATGACCTTTTTAGTACTTATTAAATTCACCAAGTGTGTCATGCATAAACGCTACTAAACGTGGGGGGCCAAATGCCGGTAAAAAATCATGAATTTATGGAAAGTGAATAAAAACCATAAAATTTAGTTGGGAAATTTATCAAACTTATATGTACCAAAATGGTCTGCGATTACACATAATAACCGGTTACTATTTATCACATTTAACGTAACATATACATGAAAAGTAAGTGGCACGCCAAATATAATTAACATGCTTAAAAGTCTGATATTTTTCCCTTAGTTTCTTGCGTAACCAAAAATGACATTTAATCAATCTATAGACTGAATAATTAGAAAACAAAAAAAATCACTACTTGCTAAATGATTATAGATAAATATGCAGAACTTGGTTCAGAATCATTGGCAATACTCACGCCAAAACACTCACGAATTTCTGACAATATTCATTCAATCGGATACTCTATGTATTTTTCTCGCAGCGTACTTATGATATTTTCCCATTACAGTTGGAGCTTTGAGAGAAGGGGGTATTCACCGATAAACCAATATATGTATCCCCGTGGTAGAGAAACCACCATGGAGCAAGTAAACGACGGAAGAGAGAGGAAACAAAGCCAGCACCGAAGTTTTAATCAATGGGCAAGACTTTAAACGAGAAATTTAGTAAATGGATATCATAGAGAGAGAGAGAGAGAGGAAAATAAAGTAAGAAGTCCATAGAAGTTTCTAAATCTCGCTGCTACAGCTTAAGGTTGGTTCATAAAGTAAATGGAGTCCGTGGGAGATACTTAATTAAATTGTGAGGACAAAATTGCTGAGCATCAAAATGAAGTGAAGAAATTCCGCCGCGGAATTGAATTCCGGTGATGGATAAACTGGTAACTCGAAGGGACAAGTGAATTTAAGTCAACTTACGTACGGGTTTATGGAGTCCACTCCTGGAAAAATTTCTGAAAGAAAATATTTCAAGGGGAAAATATTAAATAAAATACGTTTTGTTTTTCTCTATGATGTGGTTTACAGATAAAACTTGGTAGGTATTTATAGAGACGAATATAAAGCTATGCTTTTTTCGATACAGTCTGATTTTTACCAGTAGTGCGTGTGTTTTTTAAGCTTATTACTGTAATTAACAGTTATAGTAATATACGCAACATCAGTAATTTCATTCGATGAAAAATTTTCAAATTACAATTGATCATGTTTTTTTTATATTGTGCGTGCCCTTACATCAAATGAATTAATTTGAAGGAAATTTAAAAAAATAAAGTATCATAATCAACATTAAATTTTAATGAAAATCAGAAATAAATTAAACCTAAAGAAAAAAAAATTAACTAAATGAAAACTACCCGAGTGAAATGAAAGCGAAATTAATAAAAACAATTACCAGAAGGAAGAAAAATTTAGAAAAATTTAGTCAAAGTAGGGGAAAAAATGGAAAATCATAAAAGATTTGAACTGAAAAATCTTGAATGAATTGAATTGAAGGAGAAATGAATAGCATCAAAGGAGAAAGGTAAATATAGTTGAAAAAATAGAATTGGGTTTAAAAAAAAAAGAACTGAATTTAAAAAAAAAGAACTGAATTTAAAAAAAAAGAACTGAATTTAAAAAAAAAGAACTGAATTTAAAAAAAAAGAACTGAATTTAAAAAAAAAGAACTGAATTTAAAAAAAAAGAACTGAATTTAAAAAAAAAGAACTGAATTTAAAAAAAAAGAACTGAATTTAAAAAAAAAGAACTGAATTTAAAAAAAAAGAACTGAATTTAAAAAAAAAGAACTGAATTTAAAAAAAAAGAACTGAATTTAAAAAAAAAGAACTGAATTTAAAAAAAAAGAACTGAATTTAAAAAAAAAGAACTGAATTTAAAAAAAAAGAACTGAATTTAAAAAAAAAGAACTGAATTTAAAAAAAAAGAACTGAATTTAAAAAAAAAGAACTGAATTTGTTGAAATGGAATTGAATTTTTTTAAATGGAACTGAATTTTTTGAGAAAGAACTGAATTTTTTGGAAAAGAACTGAAATTTTTGATAAAGAATTGAATTTGTGTTGAAATAAAATGGAATTGAATTTGTGTTGAAATAAAATGGAATTGAATTTGTGTTGAAATAAAATGGAATTGAAAATATGATTGTCGGAGCAATCGAAAACACACGCATAAATTGAAAGAAAAACTCAAAAAATGGCAAATAAATTGAGCTGAAGGATGAAAAAATATAATTAAAAATGTTCAAATATATATTTAAGTGGGAATGAATGAAAAAAATCGAATCGAAAAAAAATTCAATTGAAGGAAAAGAATGAGGTAAAATTTTTAAATAAATGCAACTGAAACAAAAAAAATCTTGAATAAATCGAAAAAAAACAACAACAACAAATAAAGGAATAAAGTGAATTGAAGGATATAAGAAAGAAAAACTGAGTTGAAAAAAGGATAAGAAAAACTGAACTGAAAAATGCCAAATATAGAAGAGCATTGATTATCCGAATACCGATCAACCGAAACATCGGTTAACCGAAAGCGTGGCAGTCTGCAAATTCCCTGCCTTGAGACGGCCATAAAGTGGTTAGAAATACTAGCGTATCACCGATATACACACAGGGTGTTTCTGCAAAGTATAATACTGTGCTAGAAATACAACGAAGATTTCAAGAAGGACACAGTATCAAAAAGTATATACAAGTTTTTTAACAGCAGTGCGCTAAATTTTATTATTTTACCGCTAAGTATGCTATATGAAACCCCAAGAACTTGGCAAACTGTCTGTCTCGTTCTTTGGGGACCCTCCTTGTACTGGCAAATCTGCACAAACTGCACTAAACTATCCTGATGCGTCTCACAAGATGCGAGGTGACTGGTGGGATAGATACATGGAACATGACGTAGTTATTATTTACGACTTCTACTCATGACTGACCTTTGACTCTATTCTCAGATTGATTGACAATCAATACTAACAATACAATGTGATGATGTCCGATTGCTGTCTTTACAACATTTGCGAAATATAGCGGCAAAAGAAAATTTTGGACTTCTTTTCCTAAACTATAGCCCCCTACTTTAATGGACATTTTGACCTTGTCAAACGAGGCTAGTAAGTTCTCTGTGCTATTTGTAAGACGTGTGATACAAAATATATACAGTTTTGTGTTTATTATCAATGTTTCTTTGTTTCATATCGCTCCTATGACACTGGTGCAATATTTTTCTGTACATGAACAGTTATCAGAACGCCCCCCAGTCCCCAATAGTTTCGGATAATCGATGCTCTACTGTACACGGAAAAAGAAAAGTATACAAACCGTCATGTGTCGCAAAAAAGTGTAAGAAAATAACAGCAGAAACATATTTAGCTATGAGACATGAATACTTGGTATTACGGACAAAAATCACGGATCATACTGTATAACAAATCATATCTTGGCATACCACTAGATTTTATTGACCATTTTCGACAATGTTTACTATCGAAAAAAAAACAACAACCTATGTCTGTACCAATTGAATATTCAACACATTAATACTTGTGCTATGAGATGAAAACATGCCAACCAGCCCCCAACAGTAGCTACAAAACTTCATGTTCATGTTTCAACATTAGGGTTACATCATGTTTTGGGTATACAGTTTTCATGACCTCATCAAAAATTAGAAAGAACGCTATATACTCTTTTTCCTATTCCGTTTAAAACATTCAAGAGATTTTCCATGTTTAAATGGACATTCGCGGAATGTTCTTTCATGTCATTACTAACCATCCAAGTAAAAGTGCAGCTCTCGAGAAACGTTGGAAACAAAACAAAACAAAAAAAGAAAAGAACTAAATTGCTACAGTGTACAGACACATTGAAATACATTTCCTTATTCCCACAAATTATGAATATTTAAGCGAGAGTTGTTAAAAATAAATAAATCTCTAGAAATAAAAATTCGAATTTTATTTTATTTTTTTTGTCAATTTAGAATTCTTTGGTTTTTTATGCCTTTAATCAGATTATATAAAATGAAAACAACAAAAAATAGAGGAAGTTTTTACTGTTTTCAAAGACTTTTTCCTCCTTATAAAAGAACATTTTTTTTTTTTTTTTGTGGAATCTTAAGAAGAATTATAAGGAGAAAATTCGCCCTGGACGTGATGAAGCGAGTTCATAAATATTCATGACGTTCGAACAGAAAGAAGACGAAGCAGCAGCAGCACATCCTCTTATTATTGCTGATGCTGCTGCACCAGCTGATTCTTCTTCGTCTATGATGGCCCTGTTTGGATCAGAATAAATACTCCCTGAATAATTTTCTTGCAAAAAAGAGAAATAATTCTGAATTTGTAATACTGTCTTGTTTTTTTTTTCTTTTGGTTTCGCAACAAGGATTTATCGTTCGATATATCGAGCAGATGCTTCATGGAATCACTCTTCAAGTAAATTTAAGTTATGATAAATATATTGAAAGGTATCCGGATATTTGTGTTGTAATGCTTATGAATTGCAGATGCCATTGCCTTGTCGAAAGAGAAAAACTTGTGTATATTTTTTGCAATCCTACCTGATGTTATACGCTTACCAAGCAGCGAAATCGTTTTGAAGCAACATTTTTCAAGTAATAGTTGCGCGCAACTCTGCCTCTTTTGAGGTGCTTTGCATCAGTCCGGGGTTGTGAACGGTTCTACCTATCTATCTAGTAATAATTGCGTGGCTTAGGAGTCATGTTGGATATTTCTACACCAGGATGCACTGATTCCGGATAGCTGCGAAATCTACCTAACAGCAAAAATGCGCAACAGCAAATAATTTGTAGCAATTTTCTTCACTCCATTCTTCACACACTTCATAATCATCAATGGATTTATTTACCTACAAATTCTTAAATACCATTTCGCGACGCACTCGAAAATGATCCAGCCGATCGTACACAAATGCGTCTATGGTAAGTTCTTCTGTGTCTTCGGAAATTTATTGTTTCTAGTTCGATTTCGGTTTTCCAACCATTCTTTTGCCAATGCTCCTTTTGCTTTAAAATGGTACATATCTGCGCCTTTCCACCACTGAATTCATTTGCAACAGCACGAACTCCTATTTTATGTTTTTAACTGTGTTCGATGACATATTTTTACTCTTCGGAATCGTCTTAGTGATAGCGAAAGACGATTACACTAGAGCCGACCATTTCAAACAGCGCGAAATCACATAAAATATACGAGCACAGCCAAAAAATCGACACCAGAGTATTTGCAAACATTAACAAACTTCAAGCTAAAATTACATTGAAAAATAGCCAAAAAGTGGATCAAATATTAAAACTTATGCTGCAATCTAGTGAGCATAATTTGAACCGAAATCGCAATTATTAGTGTCCGTACAGCGGCTTTAATCTAATGAAATGAATGATGAAACTGGTGTCCGCGGCCGTTAAGCAGGGGTTCGAAATACACTGTTTTACATAGGCTTTTTGAAGGAACATTTTCATTTGGCCGTAAAATCGGGTTGATCGCTGCTCAGATGTGACCTCTAAGAGGGGGGGGGGGGGGTATTTCAATATAATGATAATAAAATATTCAGTTATCTTTCATGGATGTGGTGAGTTTTCAGACATCATCATCAGTCGATCTCAGACATCGGACGATATGCACATAACATATTACTTATTTTTCCCCCGTTGCTGAGCATATCAGAAATCAAATGCCTCCACCTGTCAAATTGCATTCCTCCGTCGGATGATAAATTGCCCTTCCGTATAACAAACCAACGCAATGCCTTTCAAAACATCTCAAGGAAAGAAAATATCGAGAAATCTCTTCGGGAAAGTTCTCCAGTGAATAACCACCAAAAAGAAATGCGATCAGTTTCCACGAACATGGCGGAAAAACTTTACCGAGATAAGAAAGTTGAGTAATATAGGAAAAAAAAACAAACTTTCGTTAATATATTCCTAGGAAATGATCTTCATCTATCGATACATATTTCGTAAGAAATCAAGATTTTATATTTCAATTTCAAGTTATCGAATTCTAGAAGATACGTTCTCAATAAGTTGGACTTCATTTTATGTAAATGTATACAGGGTGTTTCACCGAAAGTGATGGAAATGTTCACTTTTCAAATTTAAATGAAATAAGAAAACTTATCAGAAGAAAGGTAAAAATTTTTGCTGTTCTTTTTGAACAGATTTACGGAAAATTCACGCAGACCAATTCACTGCCACGCGATTAGCCTTAGGAAAATTTACCGACAACAGTTCGTCACCAGTGAGTGACCGAGTGGTTGAACTAGAGATTGCGTGAGTGACTAAGGGAACGAATGAGCGATTTGTAGCAGTCGTATTAAGAGTTCATTACTTGAGCCAGAAACCAACCAGTTCATGAAAGAAATAGAAGTATAACAATGCTTCTTTCTGAAGAAAGTAGATGGCGCTGCTCAATTAAAAAAAACTTCATCGCCTGTAATGAAGGAGCAGAAGAAAAAACAATGTGCACATATTTTTCCTTCATAGACAGAACTAAATCATTCTTCGACGATTCTTTAATCCCTTTACGGTCAGGGACGTAACATTGCGTTCACAAATGCCAGTGGAAAAATTCAATGACGGTTTCTTCAACCTTTTTTTTTTCCCCCATCGCAAAGCGGTATTAGTGCCATATACGTGGATATGCGTTTGCGTGGCATATGTAACATAACGATATTATGTAACTTACATGCCTTTTTCATAGGCCGATACTGATAGGAATCGCCATAGAAGAATGTTAAATAGATAAGTAGGGACCACCCAGAGATGAGGCATCATGATAACGATCGTAGCACAGTTATAATAGTGACTATAGCACCACCGGGAAACCAAAGGAAGACAATTATATTGATTGCAGTGGGATTGCTAGCTCGGGGTCTGATTGAAAAAAAAAATCGCATGGCCGTATGGCTAGGACTAGTAATTTTATGAGTACCTTATCGCAAAGCTTTATTATAATCTCTGCCGTCTTAAGGCATGAGCCGGCACGGGCGGCCTCAAGATCACGGGGGGGGGGGGGGCTCACGAAAATGAGACCTGGTTGCAATTTTTGAGAATTTACCTGGTAGGACCTCAGAAAAATTACTTGGCCAGTGGTATCCATGATGCTCATAAGACGGATCTATAAAACAAAGGTGTGTGTATGTGTTTTCCCCCTTGTTCTTCTCGGCTTCCCCCTCCTTGTTCTCCATGGCATTTCCCCCTCATATAACGCATCTTTTTCAGAGCTAATCCATATATTGTATACTGTTCATGGAAGTGAGAAAGAGAACACGTAGGTGAAGGCGAAAAAAGCAAAGTGCTGTACATCTCTTATTTCTGTATAACTCTTTTATCTCATTATCTAGTCTGTACTGTTCCTCCCAATGCCGTGAACAAGGCTACCGTCTTTTTAATTACATATTATTACAGATCATCAAAGCTTGTACGGGAAGGGGGATAAGGCACGGAAAATCCATATTTTTAGGCAATCCCAGCCGATCCAGAAAATGAATATCTAAGGTGCATCATTCCCAGTATTATCCACGCAAGTTCCTGAGGAATATTAACTGGGGGCGTTTGGTTTATAAATAGTATTATCCACGCTAGGAAATTGACTGCTATTTTCACCATCCCCCAACCACGGTCGATCTTCCTCGTCACCTGAATTTCTTGTGCCGCACATGCGTCCATGAAAAACACGACGATTAATTGAGGCTCAAGATCAGGGTCGAATAGGGAAGAACGATAGAGGAAAAAAAAAATTGCATTAAATATATGTGCCATCCGTTTCCTGTTCTTAATCTGTCTAATGTTATCTTTCTTGGCATTACTTTTGTAGAATTGATTTCGGAACAGGTGTGGAAATTTCCAGACAAACATTCATTGCTCGAAAAAAACAAAAAAAAGACCCGTAAGTTTTTCGTTTATAGGAATTTCTTCTAGTTTCTTCTACCATTTTGCTTTGTTTTTTGTTTATGACTCTTCCGAGGTGAGCACCAATGATGGTATAACACGCGATCCCGAGTTCATTTGTCTCTACGGATCACATAGAAATGTATTTTCTGGGATTTTTCCTAATTCCTGGTTCATGTTAGGAAAAGAAAAATATTTTTTTTTCTTATTATTTTCCTCTGGAGAACGATTCTTTTGTTAAACGTGATAAGATATTGCAGAAATGAAACAGCTTTTTTATTTGATGCGTTTTTTTTGAAAGGAAAAAATAAGTTCGAGTTTTTTTTAAATTTTTAAACTTTTCCAGATTGCTGCGGCTTGTGTTTAATATACACTAAAAATTAAAAAAAAAAAACCAAATTAGTTCATTAGAGAATTGCCTTCAGGACACAATACGTGAGAGAAGAAACGAAATTTCCAATTCCTTAAATCAGGAGACTTTCTGAATATTATACTGAGATGAAATCGGGTAAAAACGTTTGATGCTTCCATTGGGAATCGAATCCAAGGCCTCTTGGAAAGTGTGCTAAGCTGCGGCAACCGCAGTGATCATTACGAGCTTGTCCGGTTTGCAAGAGGTCCCGTGTTCGATTCCCTGTGGAGCCAACGAACTTTTCTTCTTGAGCTCTTTCTTCTGATATCCAGAAAGTCACTTGATTTTATGTATCGTAGGTCGAGAAAAAACAAAGGCCTCCATCGAAATTTCCAATTATTTCGCGAGTTATAGGAATTATTTCACACTATGGAAGTCTTGAAATTTTCCTATGGTCAGTTTTTGACTGCTAATCCTTTAGATAGATGGATGGACAGCACGTCTGAAAAGACAATAGTTGGAACAGCAGACGTACACGTATAATACTAGTAATCACCGCTATGGTGGTCGAGTGGTCATAGTGACGGACTCACATCGCGAGGATACGAGTTCGAACCCCACCGTCGCCACAGTGGTGATCGGCTGAAGTTGGTTTTCTGTGGTTCGAGACGCGAATGCGAGCCGTTTCAAAAAAGTCTCGACGCCGAGAGCAACAACGCTACAAATGTTCACTCACAATACTTCACTCACAATTTGAAATACAGATGACAGCACTAACTTACGCACAGCACCATATACATACTCAGACTGTTAGGTGCACACACGCAAACTTTCGGCACAACTCAAACTTTCGGCACAACTCAATCGGCAGTACATTGCCCATGGCGGTAGACCGGATTTGTGCTCGGTTTGAAGGAAAGAAAGAAAGAAAGAAAACAATACTGTAAAAAATCTCAAATACCGGATAATTTCTGGGCAATGTGTCGACCTTCTTTCCAGAATTTCGGTCGAACTACCTGCTACATCTACGAGTATCGCAACCTTCCTCTCTTTCTGGCTGTGAAAATTACGGTCTCGATATCGCTGCGAAAAATCACCTCATTTTACATCCACGCAAACTCCGACTTTTACAAATTCCTTAGAACACTATTTTCAAAGTGTCGACGTTGATGCCTAGATCTTTTAGTCACACAGATTTGGATACAATCTTAATTTAAGTTCCAATGTAAAGCTCATGCACTAGATTCTTTGAGTCTTTTAGGGAGGAGAGGAGAAGGTTGCTCTACAAAAATAATCTCCAAACAATCGAACGAATTGAAGACGCAACCACCAAGAGATTAAAATGATTAAAACAGACGATTTCAGAAAAAAATTTAGCGTTTTCAACATCAATTAATAGAGTACCCTATTTTTACAATTTAAAGTGAAGTCTACAGGATGCCTTAGAACTCCAAAACTAAAATAAACGATGGTGGGGGAGTGATATTACGCGTGAAGATCAACAATTTCTGTGCAGTGGATCTCACTTTCGCTACCCACTTGTTCGGGGAATACGTGCATCATCTCAACAGTCACCATATCAATCGCAATCATGTTCACATCAAGAGAAGCGACAGGGAAATTTCATGCACGGTGTGAGAGGTAGAAATAATTATTATAGTCACAAGAAACCATGGAGGTAAAGATATCGTTCTTTTTTCCTTTCTAATTTTTTGTGCGTACTTGGGATATGTCACCCCTCCCGCCTCTTTTGACCAGGGCCTGTTCCTCATAGGCTCCGGTCCTGAGGAAAATGGACATTTTTAGCTCGTTATATAGAATGTTCTTTGAAGCAGAGCAGTACACATGGAGGAAGAGGGCCTGTGGGTCATGCCTAAATTATAAAAGACAGCAAATTTTGAGGCTCTGAGCGCGTGCCCCGTTCGCCCGTGTGAGAAACGGGCCCTGTCCCTTTCACTCCTAGAAACCTTTTTTCCATGCTCTTTTTTGGGCATCAGTAGCTCAAACTGCATGAACACCATGAGCCACAAATTAAAAAAAATCAACTGCGACCCTAGGTCACATTGGAAAAATTGTTTGTCTAGTCGTGTATTTTCACTCCCCTAATTTTACAGTTGAGTTCTAGGACACCCTGTATTTTTTTAAGTTATTGTCCAACTCGATTCAAGTCTAATTCATAGGCCTCTATATATTATATCTGAGCGTCTGCAGTCCTACTAGACCATTTCATCTCACCCGAGGGGAATAATATTGCTCGCTTTTGGAATCACTGTCCCAGAGAGACAAATACGTTATACATACTCGTGCTGTGTACAATCAGTTTGACACTGTCGGCCTCAATATCGTTCGTGAGAGAGATTCCATCTACATATCTTTCGTATATCCATTGACATAATTAACTTCTACTTGCTATCATGGAAATTTCTGCGAAACAAATTGATTATGCGACGCTGTGTGTTTTCAAACGCATGGTAGCAATTTTAGAGACGTATTCACGTCAAACGAAATTAACGTGGACGTATAGTACCATATCACAACAGCTTGTTAGTAATCTTCACGTATTCACATATAGCCTTATTACGGAATTTTTCCATGGTTTCAGCCACTTCCAGATGTTTCTGTTGAAGGTGTCCATGGGAGTAAACAAAAAACAAACTTAATCCTTTGCTTCTAGATTTTGAGTAGGTGAGCATTAGTGCGGAGCGTGCTCTGAATGATCTTCGTTCGAATGGAAAGCAGTGTTGTCTGCAGCGTCGAGCTCATTTTCTGATAGTCTCACGAAAAACTCGGGTTTCATGGCGTCTGGAAAAAGAAAATATTGGAGAAGCAATGTTGGTATACGTGTATAAAACAATGCTGCATGGATTTTTCTTAAATATCCTATCATCAATTTAAATTCTACTTTGCTTTATCAGCTTTTGTCATACCAGCATTATACACAGTATGCTTTATGACATACATGCTCGACGGCAGAATGTGACCCTCGGACTCATGTAATGGGGCTCGCGACCTCTAATGTAATTTTGTCGAAATACGTGGCGCGTTCCTGGATCATTTAAGTAACCCACAGTGCATTTCCACTTCACTTGACTGGCTCTTGGCATATTCCCGGTCCAATTACGCGGCTCGCAGCACATTTAAAAACAGATCACTCAAATACCTCGTGGCGCATTTATAGATCATTCAAATGACCCGCGGTGTATTTACAAATCACTTGAGTGACTCACGAGTTATTTGCAGATCACTTGAGTAGCCTGTAGCATAGTTCCAGAGCATTTCAGCTACCAATGGCATAGTTGCGGAGCACTTAAGTGACCTACAGATCATCGCGGCACAATTCCAGAACAATTAAGCGACTCGCAGCAGAGTTCCGGATCACTTTAGTGACCCGGCAGCATACTTACAGATCACCGATAAAGGCAGTTCCAAAGCATCTAAGCGACCCGCACGGCAGAGTTCCAGATCATTTAATGAACGCACAGCATATTTGCAGACCAGTTAAGCAAACTGCTGTATTATTGATAAATACCAAGGATAAGTGTTCCAGATCACTTATCCTTGGTATTTATCAATTTGCGTGTATCGGTACTTTTCTGCCGGAACACCTTTTGCGGGCGGGATAGGAATCCTTGGTCGGGCCGGAGGGTGTGTACCCGTTCGAACAATAGCTAGTATTCTACACAATTTTGTTTTTTCTACTACAACAATTGATTGTTTTATATTAATTTTTTCCATGGATAAATATATAATTCAAAGATGAGGGGCAACAATCGACCATCGTCCGTGCCGTCCCGATACAACATCAATTGATTTCTCACAAAATAAATAAAGTTTATATATTCATGGAAAAGAATTACCATAATTTTCCGAAAAAGAAATGGATCAATCAATATACGCCTCAGAAGAGATTCCGTATGTGTATTTACTTAAAAAAAAACTAACTGATGGCAACATAAATGTTTCTTTCATTCAACTCAAAATGTCTCAAACTGAAAGCATAAATATAAATTTGTTTAAAAAAAAAAACGAATTTATTGGAAATTTCTGCTGTGGGAATATTTATATATTACAAACGCTAACGAAATTAGTTCAGAAAAACAGAAGTGACAACACATACATATGCGCAAACAACTACAAACAACGCCATCAGGTATTGAAATAATTAAATAAAAACATTAAATAACAATTTTCAGTTTCCATTCTTGAGAGATTTTCTTCGATTCTTAATTTTTTTATATATTTTTTTTTTAAATGGGGTTTATTCGGTCGGCTTTGACTACTTAAGCGGCGGTAATTTGCCATTTCCAGCCGATTTCACTTATATTTCAAATAAGGATGAAAAAAGAAGAAAAAATACTTCTATTTAGTTTCCTTGAAAGAGGGATTTTTGTTTTTTTACTCTTTCAAATTCATAAGATAAAACTTTTTTTTTTGAAAAATTAAATTTTTTTTTATATCTTTTATTCGCATTCTTTCTAAATTAATAGTTTCTATATATATATACTTTGCATTTCTTATCAATTTGAGGCAATTGATTTCCTTTAAATGTTTTTCGCTATTCTTTGATAAGAGATAATCAAAAGATTTTCCATTCTTCTTCATATGTGTCCAACCTTATCCGCATTTTCGTCTTTCTCTATTAAAAATGCAATTTTTTTTGTCCGATATTTCAAGTTCTTTTCTGCTCAAATTATGTCTCTTATACTTTGTATGATTTGGAATATGTATATATAATGAAATGTCTGATGAATTATGGATTTGATGGAATACAGATTTCTAGAATTTTGTTACTATTTTTAGTTTCGTATTACTGCTTCAATTTAGATTTTCAGAATTCGTTGAAGAGTATGAAATTTTAGTTTCATGTCTGTTTTTTGATGTGTATCCCAGAAAAATACAGTGAAATCATTCTTGATGGTCACCCCTCTTTTACGGACAAGTAATATTTAGGTTTCATTTTGAAGGGTTCGATAAGAATGCCCTTTTTTGACGGTCACCCCTCTTTTACGGACGAATTTTTATTCTCTCCCACCGGTGAGAGCAAAAGAGAGGTTTTCGTGTGTTACAATTTGATTCAGTTCTAAAGAGCAAAAAGAAGATAATGAATGTTTCGGTTTCGTCACATTTTAATATGGTGCCTATTCCGGGTAATGTCAGTTTTTTTTCAAAAAAAGCGTACTTGGAATTGCAATTTATACTAAAACTGAGAATGAAAATAATATTGAAAACTCGAAAATTAATTTATGATAAGTGTATGATATTGTTATAAAATGCAGGGTGTTAGATAGCTCATTTCTGAATTTCCTGTTGTTGGCGTTTACATAGGGTTTCCATTGTGTTGTTGATATTGGTGGATAAAGCTGTTACATACAGGGTCTCCTGTAAGGTAAGAGCTAGCACGGCCTTTATCTCATCAACCGTCCGTCGTCGAGGTATGATTCCTCAACAGGTGCTCAAAAAGTACCCTGTACCAGTTTCGAGAGTGAAAATATAGTCACAAAATAAAAAATCTACATTTTTTTTACGATCCCCCTGTGCTCTAACTTACAGTTAGAAAGTTGTTGCCCTGTCTCTCCTGATGCCGACAAAGAAAATTCCATGTTTCTAAGTGCAATATTCATGGAGATATCCGTATTCGAAAAACGGGGGAAATTTGGGGAACAGCAGCGTTAAATGCGGGAAAAAACCGTTTTACCCGCGTTTGACGCTGTTCTTTCCCAAATTTCCTCCGTCTTTGTGAAAACTGCACTTAGAAACATGGAATTTTTTTTGTTGGACTCAGGAGTACTGGGCAAAAACTTTCTAATTGGAAATTAGAGCACAGGGGGATCGTATAAAAATTTAGATTTTTTCTTGTTTTGTTACACTTACTGTACTTTCGCTCTCAAAACTAGTAAAGGGTAATTTCTGAACACCTTTTGAGCATTTTTGAAATGAGAATCATACCTCTACCACGAACGGTTGATGAGATGAAGACCTTGGTAGCAATTATAGGACGCACTGTATAGTAAAGTTGTTTTATTTTGTATGGAATTTAAATCATGTATATGTTCTTGACATACCATTATTCTCACAAGTGACGGCACTCGAGAAAAATCCTTTTTAATATCACAGCCAGCTCCATCCTTAAAGACAAGAGAAAAATGCATTGAAATCTTCAACTATCAAGTGCATAATTAAATCGATACTCGAAAAAGATTGAAGAAGTTTTCATCGTTAATTCCCACTTGAATTTTTCATCTCAACAAAAGAATACTCCAGAAAAAAGTGTGATGAATAGAAAAGCTAAACTTGAAGAGGAAAATTTTACGGAATATATTGAAAGAACAAAAACAATTAAGAATAGAGATTCCCTAAGAGAGAGAAAAGCCTTGGTATTCTTTATATTTCATAAAAAAGTCCAAGGCTTTTTCTCTTTCTTTTTCTTCTTTCGTAATTCATATTTCTGATTTTATTGATGACTTGTACAGGATGATGATATAAAGGGATCATCAGAACTTACAGGGCACCCTGTAAGTTCATAACTTACTTCTCGGACTTGGAATACAGAGTACAACGCTACCAGTCGGCAACATTTGTAACTAAATTTTGAAACTTCTTAAAATCGGCGAGGGGAGAGCTTTCAAGATGCGAATGCGAGTTGATCTGCCCGTTAAAAAATCTCGCCGCAGAGAGCAATAGCCCTACAATGTTACAAATATTCAATCATTACGCTTCGCTCACTTCACTTCTGAAATACAGATGGCAGAACTGAAAATCAGACACAACAGTATATACGCACTGAGACTGTTTGGTACATACACTCACACTTCCAGCACAGCTCACTCGGCAGGGACGCGGTAGCCCAGGTCGATAAGATACTCGCCTAAAGTACCACAGGCTGTTTAAAGGTGTCGCGAGTTCGATACCCGGTTCGTCCTTGTCAGAAAACTTTCCTGACACAGGGGTACAACAAAAACGGCGACATGACCGCAGAAAAAATAGCTACCGCAGGGAGTCCCCCATCGAGGGGTTAGAGCACCAACCTCTCGATACGTATAAAACAAGCCTGCCTTTCGGAATCGGCAATAAATTGTAGATCCCGGTCTAATTAGCCCTCGTGTGCAGAACATGACCGTGGTGCCACAAAAATGATCAATGATGATCTGCTCACTCGGTAGTAAATTGCCCATGGTGATAGACCGCAGTTGTGCTCGGTATAAAATAAAGGAAGTAAAGTACTGGATATAAAATTTCCTGCACTTTTCGAGAATATTCTCGCTGATAGATGACTGTAGTTTCTGCTGCTATAAAAATGGGGAGCGAAAGATGCCTACAAGAGATACAACGAGTTCATTGCCGTTTGAACGTATGGCCTAAAGAGAAAACAATCGCTATCACAGAGCAGGGTCCTTTTCCGATGTATCTCCTGCGTTTTAAAAGCTCTAGTAATGGCTTATGCATCTGCGGTTCAAATGGTTGCCTGTGGCACTACATCACCACGTGTCCCAAGACGAGAGATTTCCATTTTAGCCAACTATCATAGTCCAGAAATGCTGGCTTGGAAAATAAGAATTCCAGACATCCCTTTGAACTTTGAACGTGTGCAGAAGTTGATTCAATTCCCGGACCGTTTGACCTACATCTACTCTACAATAAGATGCGAGCTGTGGGATCAAGTGGACGACATTCGCGCTCAGACAACCCGTCTTATGAGCCAACAAGAGAGGTAGCACGGTTGCCTATTAGAAGGTATAACTTACGGCCAAGAAGACATGCATCGGATGTTCCACCGAACACCTAATAATCAATATAGTTTACGCCCAAGAAGACAAGTGTCAACTGTTTCATCCTTTTACAGCGGGTGTGAACAGGGCCGCAACTAAGGGGGAGCAGGCGGGTCTGGTGCCCCGGGCGCTGGACCAGAAGGGCCACCGAATCCACTCTTTAACTGCATCTTCTACATGGCAAGGAGCACCAAAAGGTCAGTTTGCCCCGGGTGACAAAGTATCTAGTTGCGGCACTGGGTGTGAATGAAATGGAGGTGCCAGCCTCATGGATGTCAATTTATATCTTATTCCAGCTTGATTGCTTATACTGAAAATCAATGAGATTGGTATATTACAGATTGGATAAACTCAATTCCAGATTCTATCACATACAAGAAAAGATTATTCTTCGATTATCTACAGAAGGACAATGTTACGATTGCGGACTGATTATCTGTGGATGATGTGTTATGATCACAATTTTTATTCCAGATTCTTTATTGCATATATGAAATATCGTTGTTTGTTATTTTCACATAAATTAATAAATTTCCGGATACACCCATCCCCCGGGAAAGCTTCGATATCTCTCTGAGATGGGAAGCGGGATGTGTCCGGTCCCTCAATTCTCAATGCTATAAATGGGGGCCCATGGTAGACCCCAAAATTTTCTGGGGGTTCACGAAGTTAAAGTATTTGGGAACCACTGGTTTAGACATATTTGTTATGGGCAACTTTTTTTCAGCCTCCTCATTGGACATTTTGCTTGTTGTGGCCTTTGTATTTGCATTTATAACCACACCTGCCGGACTTCAATGCAGCGCTCTCTATCATAAAAAAATTGAAATAAATTTTTTTCTGTTCTAAAAAAAAAAAATCCTCATTCGTAAGATTAGTTCGCTTCTTTTCACAAAACGCATTCAAAAAATTTTCTAATTCCTTCAATTTTCATTAATTTACAAATTATTTACGAATTCACGCGTCACAACATGCGATATTTTGTATATCATACACACTTATATTTGTCATTATACCTATTATAATTTGCATGGCTACAGAGTACGGCCCGAAAACGAATTTTTGTATTGTATAATTTGTATTCTTTAAAACTCTGATATCATTATGTATGCAACAAATGACGAAGCGCATCATTTGATTATTTCATTCATAAAAATTCATTAAAAAATTACGAAAAAAAATCGCGCATATTTCTAGAAAAAAACACCAAAAAATTATAAATTAAATTAGTGGGAGATTGCACATTGTGTTTTCGGAGCAAAAAATCAACTTAGACAACGCGCCGTATCAGTGTAAGAAGAGCCGCAAATACCTCCCAAATATTTTAAAATCTTTTTCAAAAATGCAAATACCCCGACGGACAGATGGTCCTCAAAATACGCTTCCCGTACTCTGAATAATTTTCCATACTTACCAAATAATTTTGATCGGAAAATTGTCCATAAAAACGAGATCTGAGTCCGTCAACCACGAGTTCATACATAGCCTAACAAAACCTATTAGCATATATTTTTTTCCACAATTTCATTAACCATATCTTGTTGAAAAATCTAACAAGATTCAGTGAAAAGTGTGTAATTAATTTATTTTTGCTTTTAAAACTAAATTTGGAAAACAAAGTTTGATTGAAAGAACAATTTTAAATAATTAGTTTGTGTGTGTGTGGAATCTTTAGATCATTATTCAATACAATACATTAATATATCGGTGTGACTGTGCCGTAAACTGTGTAAATGTTACGGACTCTAAAATAACGTACGAAATCCCATGGACATATATTTTCATTATTAACGTCTTATATTTTATAATAATCTGTTGTTTCAGTTTGCTTTTGACACTTTATTAATCTCAAGCACGAAAGGCTCTTTAGTACTGTAATCATAATATCTCATTTCACTGTGGTAAAAATTTATTCAATGGCGAAGTTTTTTCTTAATTTACATGGTGTCCTGTAAGTGCTGATGCGGCATTTATCTAATCAAATGTCCGTCGTAGAGGTATAGTTTCAATTTAGAAAATGATCAAAAAGCGTTGAAAAATTACTATGTATTGTATGTAGAGGACAAGGGGAGCGTCTAAAAATTTAGATTCTTTATTTCGTCACATACTGTATTTTCTCTCTCAAAACTGGTACAGGGTAATTTTTAAACGACTTTTGAGCATGCTCAACCAAAGGCAGGGATCATACTATACCAGAACCAGACCAGAATTGGATTTTGAGCCGATTCCTAGCCCGTGAGGGCCAACTGCCGGCATAAAAACTTTCCAAGAAGGCCTGTGAAGAAGAAAATAAAAGGTTTTGGAAAAGTCCTTTTATAAAACTTGAAAAATTCAACCAGTAAGCGTATTGGTTGCATCCGAGCGAATGTAACCAATAGGATTATTGCTTGTTTTTTTTTGTTTTAAAAAAGGTCTTTTATCAAACTTTTACAGTGTAATCCCGGCCTAAGTGATCTTGTACTCAATGTTCAATCTATGAACTTTTCTTCTTAGTGTGATGAGAAAAGGGTATTTTACTTAGTGTCCAATCTTGGTATTTTTGACTCAGTGTTCAACCAAGAGATGTTCTATCCAGTGTTCATACAAGAGCTGGTCTAAACAGTGTTCGGCCAAAGGATTTTGTGCTCAACCAAGACATCTTTGACTGAGCGTTTGATCAAAAGTGAGCTGAGATATTTAGAGTAATATTTATCTTAGGGCAACTCGAAAGCCTTTGATTTATTGGATGCTCAACCAAGCTCTTATTGATTTTTTGAGGATGCAGCGGTGACTCTCAGCGATCACCATGAAGAAAACTTCTGGGTCTACAGCTTCGATCTCCAAAATTGGTGACAGTAATGAGTATTTTCCTGCTTTGTTGATGCTGAAGGATCTTAACTCAGTGTTTTAAGCAATAGATCTTCGACTCTCTGGTGTTTAGCAAAGGGATCTCTCTTGACTGAGTGTTATACAAAGATGTTTTCCAGTTTTGAGTGATTAATGAAGTTATTCTGCCTTTAAGTATGCGATCGGGGGGGGGGGGTGTTCTCAAGGTTTGAGGATTCTACCAATAGAGACTGTTAAAAAAAAAGACTATCCTTTATCTTTATGAGTATTTAAACTGTTCCCTTCGTCAGAATCTATAACTGGCAGCTCTTCAGTTATTTCAGTACTATAACTGATGATATAATATTTCCATTCGATCAGTTTTCAATTAAGAGGTCTCTTCGATTCTCATATTTCGAAGTATCGTTAACCATTAGATCCTTATTCTCCAGGCTGTTTAATGTTTAATCGAAGTTTTCTCAGTCATTCGTGTTTTGATAAACACCTCATAATAAAAAACGAAACATTCATTTATTCCTGTTAATAATCAATAACCCACTTCCATATTGAAAGTTTTCTTGTAAAATCTTTTTAATGGTATATAATATTTTATTTAACACGTCAGGTAAAAATTACGCAAGTAATAGCAATCTATCATATAAAAAAAATCTTATAGTAAAAATGCCTATTTATGCTTGGAAAAAACATAAATTTCCCTTGAAAACTCATGCTTCCATTTCGAAATTCGGAAAATAATGAATTATTACGCGTTGCACTTTAACGGCCAAAGCTAATTTGAAATGCGTCATTTTCAACGAGTAAAAGGTCTCTTACCTCAACCTCGATAACACGTGTTTCTCCTGCTACTACCACTTCTTCTTGCTTTTACCCTCGACCTCCTCCTTCCAACATTTTTCAAAAAGCACTTACAAATTTCGGGAAGAAATCTTTATTAATTTTCCTCAAGAGATGCTCCTTCCGTCGTGTTTCATTAATTAATCAAAGGTAAACACAACTTCGGGAACCCTCATCGACCGCTTTCTTTGGCTGAACCATGTGCAACCGACCACACTCGTACGCTCCCATCTATTTACGTATGTAACGCTGGAATGAACAAAACTCCACCCATAACAAAAAGGGATGAGCCATGCATACATTCTTCCCTCGTAGGAGAATAAACTGCCTGCTTAATTGTGTTTACAAAAGGTTATTCCAACAAAATCCACAACGTTTTAGAAGTTACCGATTTTTCTTATACGGGTTACCTTGTGGAATTTTTTCTCATGTCTATCGACTAAATATAACCGCAATTTCATGCTATGGATTATGGATAAATCACGATTAATCGGAAATATCTCGCTTGTACTTTTTACAAAGTAAAAGATTGAAGAAATTTCCAAAAGTGCTAATTATTAAAATCTATATATATAAAATTGATTTTCTGTCTGTGTGCGTGTATGCTCTCAACGCAAATCTACAATTTTTGATCGATCGTCACTAAATTTGGCATATATACCAAACAGGGCCCGGATCGAACGACTGGCTACTTTAAAAGTTTGTCAGAGCAGAGAAAATGCCTGAAATGAGCAACACACAGTCGGTCAACAATGGTTTCTAGGTCTCAACAATCACTTCCGCAATGCTTACTTTGATCCCCTAGCAATGCGTTTCAGTCATGCATATGCCTTTGCAGTGGTTTATCTCTTCTTTGATGCTGCCAGTATTATGTATTTATTCCTTCATAATGGTTTGTCACTTCAATCTTCCCAGTAATTCAAGAAAATCCGGGCAGCACCGGGTATATTTCATAATGCTAAAATTTTATATGCTCTATCTTACACGGATTAATTTATTACTCGGATAATTTCGATGAAAGTGTCCAAAAAAGAATGTAAGCTCATTGCATTTTTAAATTCAAGTGAAATATGAAATATGATGAGAGCAAAGATTGCAGAAATTTTCCGTGATTGTTGAAAGACTCGATAGTTATTTTGCAAAATACAAAAAATAATTTTTTCATGATGCCCCATATCATTAGTGTTGAATATGAAATTTGCATCTTTTTCCCTATTTTGCATAGAATTTTTTTCCCTATAACGATTCAATGAATATTCGATAAAGTAGTATCGATGATTGGAATTCTAGATTTTCGCTGCTTTCTTTTACGCGCTTAAATACCTAAGTCTCAAAAAGTTTCGTGTTTTGGTGAGGGGCAAAAACCAAAAATTTCAATCACCGATATCTCGGCATACGGCGTAGGGTTATTTCGTTATGATAAAAAGGCTCTTGTTTTACTAATTCACAATTATTTGATTGTAGACCATAATTGTTTTATTCATTTACAATAATAAACATTTTTTTGGAGATTCAACCCCCACAGCAAAGTTCTAGCTTATATAATGACACTCTTTTTCATTTTTTTAATTGCATTTTAAAATAAAGCGTGATGTTCATTTCCCCCCTGCCCTTTGGGGACTTCTGGTGATACACTCTGCGTTATGCATCAATTAAATGTTTTTTATAATCTGATTGCTCCAGTCTTGTTGATGGGGGATTTCTGGCAAAACCATGTATCTCTCAAATTTAAAGGAAACGTTGTTTTCGAATTAGTGTTTTTTTTAAGGTTTTTAGTAGAGTTTTGCATTACGGCAAGTTTCTTTGGGAAATAGATGGAGGTTGCAACCCTGACACGGCCGCGAGTTTACACGTAAGCACGTCTTTTGAAACCTGCCCTCCTCACACGGGGAAACGAAAGTCCGGCAACTGATAAGAGAAACCGTTTCCAGAAAACCAGCGCGCATATTTCAATAGACGCCCTCACACGAGGAAATTGGCGTATTGGCGACGAAATATCGAACGCGACTCAATCACTTGCCGACTGGCATGCTAGTCGCCGCCAACTTTAGTTGAAGAAACCAAGAAACAGCCTCTAGCATTCCTTCATATTTTCGTCATTCGAGTAAATTGAAAATCAATCCAGAGTATATATATTATATGTAATAAATTATCAGTTGAAAGGATATGAAATTTTGACAAATTTCAGCTCACAGGTAAATACGATTTCTTTATTTAAATTGATACTATTTTAAAATTATAAAATCAGGGGCGTCGGAATTGTTTCGAAACTGTGGGTGCTCGTCTTTAGTCTTATATTGGAAATTTTAATTTCTGAATCAATTCTACGTGTGCTCGGATCCATGCCACAAATTACCGTGGGTGCTTGAGCATCTCCGGCTATGACGCCACTGAATGAAACGGGTCTATGGTAAACACATGGGCCCACCCGGGCACACCGTCCCCCGGGGGAATTTCAAAAGAAGATGAGGGCATCACGAAAATTAGATCTGGTAAAAAATTTCAGGTGTAACCAAGTGAATTTGCCAAGTAGGGCCTCGGAAAAAAAACACATGGCTCGGGGGCCCAAGATGCTCTTAAAAGACGGCCCTGGGGGTAAGCACCTCCAGAAATTTTCAAAATACCGTCTACTTTCACAACATGTACCAAAACAAGCACGTGTCGTATAGGAATGGTCCCCGATTTTCCCCCTTGCTTGGAATGTCTGTAATTTAGGTCACGTACACGCACATCTGTGTGTGGGAGTATTCGGGGAAAATCATTCCCTTACGTAAACAATTCATGTTGTTTGTCTGTAGTTTTGCCTACAGTTTATTTTTCGCTTCTCGGAACCGTAGCTTTCGCCGTTTCATCCAATGAAACTACTCAAAATCCTACGTGACAATACTTTAACTAATAAACAATAACTCATATAATAATCAATTCAACATATACGTACCGAGAGGCATACTTATTGAGGGAAAACAGACATTTTATTGTGAATTTTTTTTCCATTGAAATCTCTCAAAGCAAATGAAATTATACTAAAAAAATATATAATTTTTCCATTTTATTTTCATATTCAAAATTATATCATTTTGAAAAAGAAATTGCGTATTTACCTGTGAGCTGAAATTCTGTAGTAATTTCACTTCTATAATAGAAACTATTTCACTTATTTCTTTGTAACGATTTTTATTTAAATATAAATAAATAAATTTCGATTTTTCCTATCCCGGTTAACAAGATAGTACCGGAAAATAAGAAGGAGAACTATAGACTGTGCTATTTTTACCCAATTTCCCGGGCTTTGAATATTTTTTTAGTAGCGCCGTGTGAGGGAGAACGGGCAGCTCGACTCGTTCAAGTCAACTCAACTCTCAAGTTGAGGCAACTCGGGTTCGATTTTAGTTTACCCGTGTGAGGAGGGCCTTACAGCGCAACGCGACCTGTTTGGCCTGGCAACTAAAACTAACGAAGTCTTCACGCATATGGCGGTAATGATAGATTCATCCCCAGGGAGAGATCCAACTTTATCTTCATGCGCTTTCGTAATAGAATGATTCCGTTACGGAGATACGCCGCTGAGTTGTTTCCCCTAGCCAGAAGACACATTAACACTACTGAGGTGTCACTGGATGTGTCTCAACATTTATGATCTACTCGCAGACACCCTCGGTTTCTGTCTATGTCCCGTACTTCCCGAAATATAGCGCAAAAAATGATCCATTATGAATGTACCCAAGCTGTCTGACACTGAAGTTGAGAAGTTTTTTTATGAATGCAGTGTTAATGAAAGATGTCCTCTCTCCAATTGTTCATACAAGATATACTAAACTGAGTTCAGCATTTTTTACGCTCTATATCTTGTGTAAACAAATGGATATCTTTCACTACATATTTGTCGCCATCTGGTGGTCTTTATGTCAGTTAGAGGCATTAGCTGATTGATGTCGCCGTCCATCGACCGGTACGGTTAAGCATATAACTATATACACTCAAAGGAAGAACTGTTCTATCTGCTTATAAAGCATAGAGGTAGCATACTTGTCTGGAATGCTAGAGGGCGTGGGTTGGATTCCCTCTAGAAGAAGAACAGACTTTTTTCTTTTAAAAGGACTGCATTCCGGACGAATGTGCTACCACTATGCTATTCAGGCAGATAGAACAGTTCTTCTTTGCAGTGTATATATATATACTGTATATATATATACTGTATATATATATACTGTATATATATATACTGTATATATATATACTGTATATATATATATATATATGGTGACCCGTACTGCGAGATGGACGGTGACATCAATCAGCTAATGCCTCTAAATGACATCAAGGCCACCTTATGGCAACATATATGTAGTGAAAGAGGGTTATCAATAATTTCGACTGCACACATCAACACTTCCCATTATTATATTAATTTGCTAAAACTAATGTTATTTGAGATAGGAACGAAAAAAAAAAAAAAATTAAGACATATTTTTCGTTTTATCGGGCATATTTAGTTGATAGAAGTTTTTAGAGCATAAAGCTAATAAATAAAATTAGAGTATCTCAGCTATGGCCAGGATTACACAAAAATATATTATAAAAGTTGTTTCATTAAACTTGAAAAAGGCAACCAACAAGAGTATCGGTTACATTCGAGCGAATGTAACCAATACGGTTATTGGTTGGGTTTTTTTTTTTCAAGTTTTGTAAAAGATCTTTTGCCAAACTTTTATAGTGTGATCACGGCCTTAGAGTAAGGTGTGTTTTACGTTTGACATACATTCATTTACGTCGCGAAATAATAATAAAAAAAATATTTTCATACATTTAAATTTTAAAAATCATTTGCGACCCCCACCCTAGCTCATTCACATTGCCTTCCAAGGGGGTCACGACGACAGTTTGGGAACCACCGGTATAGGTATTGACTCCAACCACATACTGGTAATGAAACCATGATGGGATGCGCATACAAGCTTGCATATTATTCCTATCAGTGAACAAGAGAATTCACACAATTTTCAATCGATTTTCTTCTAGTTCAAGGAATAATCGAAGTTTTCTCAGGTGCTTCGGAAAACTTTCCGCATTATACCGAGAGGCATAGAATCTAATTAAGATCTTGAATATATTTCCTAGAGTCTGTGGGAAAAGGAATAAATTTATCCGCCGTTGTTTAATTTGTTGTTTCTTAGAAGTTCCCTCTTTCATCGTGGTTGCCAAGAAATTTGCAAAATAAACTTGTTTTTTTGGAATATCATAGAGGAAACTTGAGCTATTCGTTTTACTGATCCATAATGACTATTTCTTACGGATCTCTATCCACGAATTCGATGTTAAAAAAAAGAAACCTCAGAATTCGCTCCGATTTGCTTTATTTTTGTACGTCGGAGACAGAATCCGATGAAATTGAGTTTTCACTTGATAGTCAATGAGACTATTCCTCAGATAAAAATCGGAATGTGTGTGAGTTTTATTTGGTTTCGATTTAAAATTTGTTTGCTTAGTGAATGAGTATCTTAAGAGTTCGCAATTCTTTTCTCCCCAGTTCTTATTTGATTTCGGAGAAACCTATTTATTTTTTCGTGTTTCAAGTAAGTATTATTGGAATTATATATATATTCATGTGTTTGGATCATGATGTATTCATGTGTATAAATAAATATAGTAGAGACATTTCTAATCTTCGATATCAGTATGGACGGCTTAAAGCTCAGTGGTATTCAGCCTCTTAATATTTGCGGACCGGCATTAATCGGAGATATAATTTGCAAATCCACGGAAAAAAAATACAGTCGGCGGTCGTTATAACGACCATATGGACATTATATTGGGAGGCCGTTACATCGAAATTTTGGAGAAAAAAAATCGTTTTGAAGAGAATTCCATATTTCGACGGAAGAAAAAGTTAATTAATTTTGTTATGATATAATCAGCTTTAATTGAAGGCCATCAGGGTTGAAAACAATAGTAAAATGGTAATAATTAATTGCATGCACTTATGGTACCAGACTTACAAATATCAAAGATGAGACATATAGGCTGAATTTTTGTTCATTTCTTTTCAAAACATGACGAGACCGAGATGAGTTCGGATGTCGTATTGGATTAATATTATTTTTGCAGGCTGAGAAAATTTTTCTCTGAGAATTTTGTTTCTAATCTTGAGAAATAATTTAAAATGCACATAAAATCTTGTTTTTTTTGTTTTTTTTTTGCAAAAAATTTAATTTTGAATTTTTGATTTAATTTTATTTATTTAAATTTAATTTTAAATTTTTGATCGAGGAGAGAGAGAGGATGACACGGGCCCTCCACTGCTGCATTCTAAAGATTATATGTGTTCATCTTTTAGGAGAGTGCCGGTCACTTCGTTGGTTTTCGGTGTCGCGGTCCACTCAAGTGACCAGTAAATATGCCGCGGGCCGCTTGAGTGGTATGAAACTGATGTGCAATTAACTTAAATGGTGTTTACAATTACTCCGGGTACCTTGAGTTATCTGGAAATGCGCTACTTACTTCATTTTCACAAAATTATGTATGGGGTCGCGGGTCACATCAGATGACTCCGACGGACAAATTGGGCTCGCGGGTCTTGGCTCGAGCACGTATATCATATTTATGTGAAGAACAAGTATTACATTTGACTTTCAGCAAATGATATTTAGCAACTAAGGCGAGTACGACTCGCCAGCTGAGAGCAGCATCTCTGGATAGATTGCGCACACGGCTTTCCTTTCGAACCGAACACACCCCGGTCTATCGCCTTAGGAATTCACTATCAAATGAGTCATGCCGGGAGTATGCATGTGTACTTAACACTCTAAGTGCGTATCTAGTATCGTGCGTGAATTTTAGTGTTGCGCCATCTATTTTTTTTAAACCTTGAATAAAAGCTGATGACTGAATATTTGTACCAGCGTAAGGTAGGTCTGTTCTGAGTCCTTTCAACGGGGCGAAACTTCCTTTCCTTTCTCAAAAGTTCATTTTAATGGTCAATTTTGCGTAGCCGCACCCCCCAAAAAAAAAGAAACCCGGTGTTTCCCGCAGCTCGAAATCGCGTACCGCTGCCAGTGTGGACCAGGCTTAAGCAGCGAGGCGCTGTTCAGTGTTATCCTCAATCCACAGAAACCAATAGGACGCCGGAAAGTATCGACTCAAGACGTCGTATCCCAAGGAGCGAGGAAAAAGGGATAAGAAATTGATGTTTCATTTTTTACGGATAAAATTTGAATCTTCTATTGAATAGTTCTACAAAAGAATTTCCGAAACCGGATTTGGCAGAACCAAAAAAGAAGAGTTTAAGACGATCGGATGGACGCATTTTTATCCTCTCGGAGGTGCCTTCACAGAAATATATATATATATATATAAAAGTAAATAAAAGGAGGATTCGTTCCTAGACATAAAGCGAATTTATGGAAGTTTCCAACCACATATCTTCTTCCTCTCTCGCGTTATTTCGCCATATACACATACACATATAAGGGGAGAGAAATTTCTCTATCCCGTAAATGCATTTGGTAGGGGTCCCCGTCATTTCGCGGGCCATTGTATTACTCTTCCTACGGCTTCTAGCTTTGACAAATGATTCGCATGAATCATTGTCTTGACATGCCAGAAAAGGCCAAGAGCAAAAAAAATAAATAAAATAATAATAATAAATTTACGGCCGGAACGTTTCTATTGGTTAAATCCGCGCGGATCCTCGTCCGTTTACCGCTACACTCGAAACTGCTGAGTTTGCTTTTATTATTATGGCATTAATATCTAGTTAATATTTCTGGGCGTTTCAAAGCTATTAAACCATTCGTTATGAATTAATATTAAATCTTTGTTGCTGTTGTTATTGTTGTTGTCATCATTGTAAGCAAAGCTCTTGTATCTTGTGAAATGATAACAATTCTTAGGATACATTCGAGATGGATTCCTCCTTTTGTTCAATTGAACTGTGATTAAGTATTTGAAAATTAAAAAAAAACCCCGATTTCTCGTGAAAATTATCAGTTGTAATTACAGTTTATACAAATTAAAATTTTATATTTAGGTTCAAATATAAATTTTAAATTAATATATTAGGGTCATTCAAGTATTACGCCAGAATATCGATGGGGGGGGGGGGGAGGGGTTCCGATTCGTTCAGTTCTGATGACAAAGGGAGGGGGGGGGGTTTAGATTATGCTTACGTCATCAACCACCCTTTATAAAAATCTGAAATAATCTTAATGGCATCTTACTCGATGTACCAAAAACGATAAAACCCTTTCGATAGTTTGTAGGCACCTGTGAACGAACGTTCTCCCTATTGATAAGTCCCCTACAGAGCCTCTTTAGTGATCTCTAAATGTTTCGTGGATCCAAGTGCTCTGGAAATGTGCCACGCAGCCCTTAAGCAATTCGCAATCACTCCGCGGATCACAAATGATCTGGGAATGGGCCGATGGTAACTTGAGTGATGTAGAACCGCACTGGGGGCCGCGTAAGTGCTCACTGTGCCACATGTCACTGAAGGGATCTCTAAATGTGCCACGGATCGCTTATTTGTTCTGCAATTGTGTCGCGGGTCACTTATCTGTGATCTGTAAATGTGCCACAGGTCACCAATGTTTTTTCCTCGTCGCTCCCTCCAACTCACGTGAACCCATAGGATCGCATGTTAAACCCGTAGCTTTTATCGCCCACCAGGGGGGCGATATTACCCACGAAAACACTGGCTTAGAGGGTGGGTCGCAATGAATTCCTTAAACATAAATTTTGAGTTTTTAGCCTTCAAATAGCAGTGAAATTAACAGAAATTGATCATAATAACATATTAAGGTATTTTTTGAAATTTTATTTAAAAAATGTGTTTTTGCATTAAAAAATACATTTTTGATCGTCTGGGGGAGGGGGCACGGGCTCCCTATGCTCCCCCGCACGTATGTCTCTGATCCCACCAATATGCATTAGGAGGTGGTGAGGGCAGAGAACAAATTTGTACAAATTTGCTGACGTAATACTTGTACGGCCGCTTTTGGTAAAAATTGAAAAATTCACTTACATGTACTTATATAGAGTTGCAGATTTATATGAATTTATGGATGAAATAAATTTATGTATAATACACAGATTCATAAATATGATTTTCCACTGTAACTTTTATAACTTCTTAATTAATGCGATAAGTATGATTTACAAATTTATCAATGAATAGAATCGATGAGACTTGTATTAATAGAATCAAAATGAAGACCTCAATGAATAGAATTTATGATTTTTTTTATTATTAGGCTTGACGCATTCATACTGGTATAAGGATTTAGAGATTAATGGAATAAAATGCTTCAGTGATTAAAATTTATGAATTTTTTGATCTTTAGAATTCACACATTCATCGATAACTATAGTTAAGCATTAATTGATAAACGTAATTTAGTAATTTATTGACGAATATAATCTCGCAATTTATTGATAAATATAATTTATCAATGCACAGTTTCATGAATTTATTGAGGATTTATGAATTTATCGATAAATGGAATCATGATTCGATGAGTAAAATTAATGAACTTTTAGATAATTAGAATTTACGCATTTTCATCAATAAATTTGGCTTGATAATTTATTTATGCGTATCATCTAACAATTTAGTAATGAATGTAATCCAGTAATATCCTGATAAATATATTCTAGTAATTTATATCTATATATCTATAAATATAATTTATGAATTTATTGTTTGATATTCATATATGAATTTATTGGAATTCACGAATTCACCGATTGGTAGAATCATAATTCAATGAATAGAATTCATAATGTTTATCAATAGAAAGAGTTTAGGCATTCATTGATTTATAGATAAATATAATTAATGAATTTATTTTGATATTTACAGATACAGTTGTTGCAAGGTTTCATGAAATTATTGATTCATAAAATTTGTGAATGCTTTTGTAGATATAGTCCATGAGTGTCGATTTGTGCTTATAAGTTATCAACTTATTGATAACTACGTTTTCTTATATAATCAATTGTATAATAAATATACTGTATATTTGAACGGATATGCATAGTTTATTTTCTCTGAATGGATATATGAACCACTTATCTATTTTCGCTTATGCAAGTACCAATTGCAAATTTATGATTTAATTTAATTTCATATAAGTTTGCGGTTCAATATAAAATTAATGGATTAATAAACATATGTAATTTATTGAGTGTTTCAATGTGATTTGTAGAGTTATTATTCTCATCATAAATTTCTGAAATTGCGTTATACATCAGGGGCCAAATGTTGCGCGCTAAGAGGTTCTATCCGGCCCGCGAAGGAAGTTATGTAAAGAAAGTATCAATACAAGCCTAGGTACGATAAATACCTAGGGATGACATTACAAAAGCACGGGAGATTGGAATCCATAAGAGGCATCGTCAATTACTGACAAAAAAACTTTTTCAAATTCAAGTAAAGTTGCAAATTATAGCTAAAAAAATATCAAAGACAAGTAAAACTGCCAATCATAGAAGAAAAAAAATTGCCAGATGCAAAGTTGCAAATTATAGCCAAAAAGCATTGTCAAAGATAAAAAGTTAGTTAAGTTGTGCTAACTACCGACAAAAATTTCCAACGGACGGGAAAATATTGATATTACCATTCGCATCGGTTCAAAATGTAATAGATGGAAAAACGGGACATTAAGAAACGGTCAAAATTATGGTAATGTCCTTAGACTACGGCTCATATGGTCACCCCTCATAGCGGTTTTTGCCCACCAGCGGCAGAAATACAGAATATCTGGCAAGCTGACTGAAAACTTTGCGCACCTCTTATCTATATAGAATCACTTTCTAACATAATGGTGAGTATCAATTTTTACAAACATATACGAACAAATTCATAATTAGCACTGTGAAAAACTTAAAAAAAAAACTTGGATTTTAGAATTAATTAATTATTGTTATCTAAAATATAAGCTTTTATTACGCGAGTAAATAATGATTAAGAATTATGAAAATTATTTGAATTCTCATGTGAGAAGGGAAGATAAATTTCTCTCTCTCTCTCTCTCTCTCTCTCTCAATTAATTTCACATAGACCAAGTATGGATGCATCGTATTGAATATACACGATGCGAAAGTACGAAATTACAATAGATTAGATGAAAAAAAAACATTGGATTTTGCTGAAAGAATGTTTTACACACACACACACATATATATATACACATAATTAATTTAAGAGAACTGTTTATTTTCCTCCCAATAAAATTTGCACGGAAAAGCCTTTTTAAGATTTAGTTCTTGTAGGGAAACTTCCGATGGAGGGTTTTCACTGAAAGTCGACGGAGTTTCATGAAAGTTTGCATCTCTTCAGCACGAAACTGTGTTTACCTTTCATCAATTAATGAAACCGGAAGGAATATATTCCTCTTGGGAGATGCAAAATTAATAGAGATTTCTCCATGATATTCATAATTGATTTTAGAAAAGGTAAAAAGGAGGGGAAAAATGTATTCAGCATTAAACGCGGCACGTGTCTAATCATTGATAGACGTGACCAAACTCGTTGAAAAATTACACGTGCATTCAAATTAGATTTCGAGTTTAAAGTGCGTACTGTAATAATTATTTTTATTAAAATAATCACAACACTTCTGTTCTTATTGATAAAGAACTCAAATTATTTTTTGCATTTAAAAGAGAATTGTCTTCAACTTAATAACCAAAAGTATGAGTTTATTGAGCTAAAAATGATGCAAAAAACTTCAGAGTTTAACTGCTACAAACGTTGGACAGAAGATGTACAGGGTTTGCACAAATGAATGATACTATTTTAAACATTTATATTTTCACAAATATTACACATAATACAATCTGTGAGACATAAAAATAAAGAAAAATTTTCAATTTTTATTTCCAGCATCGCTCGATAGATGGAAGCGTTTCCATAGAACGCAGTGGCTGGAATTGACTGAAATTCTTATGTTTTTTTTTTCAGTCACAAATTTCTAAATGCAGGCTGCACAAAAAATAACGGAAACGCCCCTTGTATAATAATTCTAATACACAATTTTTTTTCTCTAATTGGCATCGTTTTTGATTTCAGACAATGCGTTCTACGGAAAAACTGCCATCCACTGAGCAATGTGTTAAAAAAAAAAAAAATGAATATTATTTTTTTTTTATACAAATACAACGCCACAACAGGCAAACTGCCCAACGAGGTGGCTGACTTAAGAACATCATGGATCCCCGAGCCATTTTTTGGAGGCCCTACCTACTACTGCTACACCACACATGCACCCCGCCCACACCCCATCCCCCCGCGGAACCCCCAACGAATCGGTACATGTGGGAATGTGCGTGTACGTGTAGTGAAACCTGACGAAGTATTTTGTTTCTCTGTAATGCTTGTTATGTGTAGTGCTGCCATCTGCCACCAGTTTTTCTAACTATGAGTGAAGTGTTATGATTGAATGATTTATCGTTGTAGGACTGTTGCTCTCTGTGGCGAGACTTTTTAACGGGGAGATCGGCTCGTATTTGCGCCTTGAAGTTGGGAACCACAGAAAACCAACTTCAGCCGACCACCACAAAAGTGGCGGCATTTTTACCAACCTGCAAAAACCCCGGAAATGACTCCCGGAGAGAATTGACTTTTCTTCTTTCCTCCACATACATACACACACATACTGACTTTTATGCCATTCTCTTCCTACCTTCATAGGCCTACCTGGGCCCGTCTTTAATCCCACACCCAGCCCTTTGGCTCTGGAAATGGGGGCAAACTTTGATGCTGGTACTTGGAATTAATTTATTTTAAGTCACCCCGGAACTGAGTATTTTTGGTAAGTGCGTGTTTAAGCTATGCTTTGTTCAATATTTAATTTTTTTATTAAGTTTTATGTATTTTTATGTATTTTAATATTTTTTTAAATATATTGTTTTTGCAACAGAGTGTTAATTTGAAAATTCACTGATATGATGTTCAAATTCCAGGCTTCTATAATATGATCAATATATATTTTATGCATCTGCAAGGACTTTCCATCTCTCTATAAATGAAGTTGGAAAAAATCCTGCAAAATAACTTATCTAATGTTTTTCAAATGTGAGCTTCAATTATTAAAATTCATTTCTTGATGCTAAAAAGCATTGAAAATAAATCAGTTGTAATGTTCTACAAATATAAATCAGATATATATGTTTCTGCAAATGCCCGAAATCGGCAAATTCGCGACGGGGCTGGCCAATTCGCGAATCGGTCAATTTCGTTAAATATTGACCCGGTCAATGGCCGGTTCGCGATTTTCGAAGTGGCGTATTTTTTCGTGATAGTTGTGTCCACGTTAGTTATGGCAACCCGTCTACCCGCAGTCACGATGCTGTAATCATTTTTTTTCTCCAAAATTTGGCAACAAAAACTATGTTTATATAATTATTTTTATAGATTTTTCTCTCAAATTTCACTTTTTTTTTTCTCTCGTTGCATGGAGCTAACCCATAATCCAATACAGCTGCTATATATAGGCATGTATCACACGTTGGCGATAAAAAAAAAATGGATTTGGCTCCTACTGGGTCGTAGGAGCCAAATCTTTTACATTAGCACATTAAGCTTTGGCCAGGGATCTCCGCCAACGTCACGAAATGGCTAAAGTCCGAATCATTTTTGCAATTCAGAGTTTGATCAAAACTCTTTGCCAATTCGTGAAGTGTCCGGCCAAAGTCCGACTCATTTCTCAAATTCGGACTTTGGCAGTAACATATATAGATCAAGTATAATCAATAAATTAAAAAAAAACAAAAAACTATTGATTATTCGGTTTGTTTCATCAAAAGTGTCCGAAACTCTTTACGGTTTTTTTAAACACCGAATTAGCGATTCCATTTTACAACATATAATCAAAAAATTCTCTGGTTAAACACATAATCAAAGATCCCATGGTTAAACACATAATCAAAGATCCCATGGTTAAACACATAATCAAAGATCCCATGGTTAAACACATAATCAAAGATCCCATGGTTAAACACATAATCAAAGATCCCATGGTTAAACACATAGTCAATCATTTTGTGTTCATACGTGAATCAAAAATACTTCGAATAAACATCGTGTGTGGTGGAGATCCTTTGATTGAACACCGAGAGTTGAAGATTCCTTTTGATTAATATGTTTTGGGATGGGTTTCGGTATAATAGTAACGAATCGAACAAATTTTACTGGCTGAGTTTTGGGAGAAGATGAAGGTAAAATCTTGAACTCTTCTTTTTAGTTTTTTCGCCAAAAGCCTACGAAGAAAATGGTTCCCATTAGAATTCAAGCATTCATTGATAAACATTGTTGTAGATAAATCAAAAATTAAGAATTTATAGATACATATAATTTAGCAATTTGTTAATAAATATAGTTTAGCAATTTGTTAATAAATATAATTTAGCAATTTGTTAATAAATATTATTTATAAAGTTATTGTTTTTGACATTTATCGATTTGATATTTATGTATAAAATGATATTGTTTTTGATATTTATGTATAAAATGATATCGTTTTTGATATTTATGTATAAAATGATATCATTTTTGATATTTATGTATAAAATGATATCGTTTTTGATATTTATGTATAAAATGATATCGTTTTTGATATTTATGTATAAAATGATATCGTTTTTGATATTTATGTGTAAAATGATATCGTTTTTGATATTTATGTATAAAATGATATCGTTTTTGATATTTATGTGTAAAATGATATCGTTTTTGATATTTATGTATAAAATGATATCGTTTTTGATATTTATATATTGATTTATCCTTTGATATTTATATAAGCATTTATTGCTTTTTATACTAACGAGTAAAATGGTCAAAACTTTTCAGATGGCATAATATAACTTCGAAAACCCCCGCAATCGACGGATCCTTAATAACCACCCACGTTACTTAAATTTAAAGAAGAGATTAATGAAATTTAAAAGGAGAAAAAGAAAAACCCCAATCCGCAATGACCACAAATTCCACGAAATTCAATCCAATGTGTTTTTGGTTAACGGCTACGACATTAAATGGTAGTTTACGGCGTCGTGAAAATCATCGACGTAACGATGCGACGATAATTAAACATCAGTTCTTATAGCTGCTGATGGTCTTTAAAGACATGAAGAAGAAGAAAAAAAGACATATATTTCTTTTTTTCCCCCAAAAGATAACTTCAATCTTTTAATCAGAATTTGTAGATGGACGAAAATGTATGTCTTTCCTACGGGGGAAAAAAATCTTTGAATAAATAGAACAAAAAAAACGTTAATTTCCGGGTTATTTCCTGAAAAATTCTAAATGGCCATTTACAGAAACGGTTAATGAAGTTTCGAAGAAACTATGATCATATCCCTTGTATTTCACTTATTATTTTTTACTTCTCTTAATATTGTCTGTAGGTTGATGAACTCAATATAAAAGCTCATCTATGTAAAAGCGTTTGATAGATCCCGATAAGGGGAATTACTCTAATGGTATGCTTCTAGAAAAATAAACATTTTCTTTGAGTAATTCCTGGAATTTTTGTTAATTCTAAAAGGAATAAAAAATTATCATCGCTAGGAACTTCATTAGCGACATTTTTTGTTGTTGAAAACATGAAAAAAATTATCTGAAAGAAATTTATATTTTATAAATTTATTTTTCATTTATACTTTATGATTTGTTATGCGTGTTTTCTTGAAACTTTTTCTGGAAATTTATCGTGATTGTCATCATTTGAAATTTAATTCATGAATACATATCATGACATGTCATGTCACATTGCGTTATATTGAAACAATAGTAACGAACTGTTATCGATTTTTCGAGTTTTATTTAGAAATTTCTCGATTTTTTTGCGTCTGGTGAAGGAGTCATTGAGTTCTTTTAGCGTTTAAACCTTGAAATTTTGGACTTCCACTGAAGGATATATTTAACTTGATTTCACTATAAAGATATTGAAATGGGATTTTCACTAAACACAATATTTAACTTGATATTCCATTAAAGGATATATTATTTGATTTCACTGTAAGGATATTGTGAGTGACAGTTCTCAAAAAGGACATTTAACTTGGTTTCACTATAATGTTATCGAACTAGAATTTTCACTAAAGAATATTAAACTATATATACATTGAAGGATATTTAACCTGATTTTTCATTGAAGGATATTTAACTTGATTTTTCATTGAAGGACATTTATCTTTATTTCGCACTACTAGGATAATCTTTTTAGATATTTCTCACTAAAAGATCATCTTTTTAGATATTTGGCAATTTAAGAGATCTTTGATTGCTCAAGTGTTTAACCTACGGATTTTGTACTTGATCTTTAACTAAGAAACTTTCGACTCGGTGTTTAACTACGGAATATTTGACACTCGAGATTTCACACTCGGCGTTCAAACCAGATTTTTCAAACTCGGTGTTTAAATTCACGATATCAATAGATATGATATTCGGTGTTCAAACAAGAGATAAAATAGCACTAGATACATCACCCAAGGTTTTTATTCGACTTGGTTTTTGATTACGGTGTTCAATCCAGAGACCTTCGACTTTTGATTGAAGTATCTAAGTGATATTCGTGTTTCAACAAAATATTTTTTTTTCACTAGTTTTCAAACCAGCGATTCTTGATTCGTATTGAAACAAAGAATCTTCGCACGGTGTTTAACCAAGGGGTCGTTAATTTAGTGTTTAACCAAAAGATCGCTAATTCGGTGTTTAAACAAAGGATTCTCAGGTCATTGAGGTACCAAGGGGTTTTACGAAGCGGTTTCTTATCTCGGGATCTTCGACTCGTGGTTTAATTAAGGAATGTTCAACTCTGTGTTCAATCAATATTGTGGTTCTTGATTTTTACAGCGATGAACCAAGGGATTCTCGGTTTCTTGAATGCTTCACCAAGTGTTCGCGATCTCCTAGCATTTAATTCAGAGCTCCTCAAAGTTTTTGAGACGCCTTTCAAACTTCTCTGAAAAATGTCTTCTAGCTGATAGATACTGAATAGAAGTGGCGATATCAAAATATTATGAAATATTGAAGTACGAAAAGACAGAAAAAACTTCTGAATGGATACGAATGGAATGCGAACTTTAATCAGACTGCTGTTAGGACTTCTGCTTGATTCGGATCCGTGGGCAGCGTTTATCCATTAGTGAAGATGCCACCGGTTGAACCAAAGAATATTTGACCAAGTGTTCAACCATTTTTGTTCACGATTTTCGTTTTATTCAACCATAGGGTTGTTAATTACTACAGTGTTTAACCTCATAAATATCAATAAATATACGTCTCTTAGAAAAAATAGTGTTTGTAACAGTGAGATGCCTTATACTCGGCAATATCATTAAAATATTCCGCATTATTCACGTTCAAGAAAAACCAACATGAATTTACATATATCAAAACTTCATAGACTTTCTATTGAAAAAGTCAACAATTTCTACCGAATTTCTAATAGATATGAAAAGAAACGCTTTGTTTACGTTGCGACCTATAATTTCTCAAAAGTTCGGTAAAAATTCCATGAGATTTTAATGAATTTATCCATTATTGTATTAATAAGTAGCACACATTTCCCCCTCTTCCATTTCTCCGTGTGAAATAGTTCTTTCAGTGAATATCCCGAGGCTAGAAATGTCCAAGAACTCTCATTCCTGAAAAGATAATTAAATAAGCTTTAATTAAATTGCTACAGGAATAGTTTTCCGTTTTTCGTAAATTTTTCCCTCCGTAAATTTTTATCCTAAAAGAAGAAAAAAAAATCGAGAATACAATCTTTACAAGAAGTGTAATCTTCGAGTTTATTGTAATATGAGGATGAAAATAACTAGGTGTATTATGGTAACAATATTTCACTCAGGATGAAATTATATTGATAGATTCATAAAAATAAAATAGATGAATTATATTAGTAAATTTTCTAGATTTATATGAGACGGAAAAAAAATAGACCTATATAAATTTCTATTTAGCCATCTAATTATTCATGATATAATGCTAGATAATACTTCTAGACTAGATAATATTCTTCTTAAGATAGTACGCCCTTGCTGTGTAAATATGATATCATTAGCTTCTATAAACTGATGAATGTGATGTATAGTAGGCTATATGTCGTAGGAAAATCAGAAATGTGGCGTACATTGCAAAAAAGACTGGCCAATTTGCAATGCGCCCGGTTGATTGGAAAATTACATAAGACTTTCTAATCAGCTTGTTATACAGTGTGATTTTGAAATTGAAATTTAATTAACACATCAAGACAAATACAGAAAACACATACACAAACACAGAAAACACACATACACTAACACAGAAAACACATACACAAACACAGAAAACACATACACAAACACAGAAAACACATACACAAACACATATTATATTTCAATATTAACCCAACGGATCGTACGATCCGTCCGGGGTTCATTAATTGATAATACTTGGCAACAGACCAACCAGGTAAAAAAACAGCATTCGTATCTTGATTTGAGTAGATAAAAATTAGTATTCCCCCATGCTTGCACTTTGAGAAATTGATGTCATTAATTTGCAACCATAAATTTATCATGCTCACTGAAATTTAAAATTGATCAGATTACTATATATCTGCCTTATATAACTATAAAGGGTGCATAGAGCAAACGGGGTATGCCATTTTATTGGTGAACCGTTGATCCTATAGGTACTATACATCCCGGTATACTTCCAGTTAGAAAAAGTTTCCAAATAACGTGTAGTACTTATAGGTGCCATTCATGTTTCGAGGGGTTGTGTAGTTGTTAAAATGAAATAACTCAAGATACAGTTCCCGTGTGCTCCGAAACTTAATTAGAAAGTTGTTGCCCTGTCTCTCCTGATGACAAAAAAAAAAAAAAAAATCATGTTTATAAGTATACTGAGATATTCCAAAAACGGAGGAAATTTGGAGAAAAAACAGCTCTAAATGAGGGAAAACCGTTTTACTCGCACGTAACGTTGTTTTTTTTCCCCCAACTTTTCTCTTTTTTTTCGAACTTGAATATCTCAGTGAATATTGCACTTAGAAACGTGGAATTTTTTTTGTTGGCATCAGGAAAAACAGGGCAACAACTTTATAAGTGGGTTTTGGGGCACACAGAGACTGTGTACAAAAAGTTATTTTTTATTTTAATAACTATACAACCCCCTGAAACATCAATGAATATATCTCATGGGTACCTTCAGCATTTACGAATGTCTTGAGAATTTGTGAATATCGCGTGAATATCTCTTGAGCATTTGTGAATATTGTGCGAATATCTCTTCAGCATTTGTGAATATTGTGCGAATATCTCTTGAGCATTTGTGAATATTGTGCGAATATCTCTCATGAGTACTTTCAGCATTTGTGAATATTGTGCGAATATCTCTCATGAGTACTTTCAGCATTTGTGAATATTGTGCGAATATCTCTTATGAGTACTTTCAGCATTTGTGAATATTGTGCGAATATCTCTCATGAGTACTTTCAGCATTTGTGAATATTGTGCGAATATCTCTCATGAGTACTTTCAGCATTTGTGAATATTGTGCGAATATCTCTTGAGCATTTGTGAGTATATCTCATGAGTACTTTCAGCATTTGTGAATATATCTCATGAGTACTTTCAGCATTTACAAATATCTTGAGAATTTGTGAATATCTCATGAATGTCAGGAGCATTCGTGAATACCTTGTGAATTGTTCGTGAATACCTTGTGAATTGCTCGTGAACACGTTGTGAATTTCGAGCACTCACAAATACCGCCTACCGCACCTTTGAAAAAAAAAAAAAACCATGTAACTTTTACGAAAGAAAATGAGGAGTATCAAAATAACAATTTATAATTAATTTCCATGATTATACAGCAAACAATTAAAAATCCAATAAAATATTGATGGACTCGTTCCTATCATTGATGAAAGGTATATAACAGAGTGGCGGAAAAAAAAAAGATAGGAAAAAGCCAGAGCTTTTAAATAAATGGAATATTAACAGCGTATTCAAGCGGAATGGGAATTCAAAAAAAATTTAAATATTTCAATAAGAATGTGAGATTTAAAATTTCAGAGTGAAGTGCATTGAGAACAAAGAGTTGAAATATATATTAAAGAACAAAAAAAAAACGCCTTTTGATTATCTTTAATCAAAATGGCGAATGCAGCTCATTTAATGGAAATCAATTGCTTTAAATATACGAAATAGAAGAAAAAAAAAAAATTAAATGAAGAAGATTTGCCTTCAAGTTCTTAATTTCATTCAGAAATGGGGGAAAAAAAAACCTTCAAACAAAGTAAAAGTGCCATAAAAGTTTCTTAAAAGAAGAAATAATGCGATGAATTAAGTGCGTTTTTTTTTTTTGGGGGGAAAATATCTTTTTTTCGGATATTTTTCAGTAAATGGGGAAAAGATATTAAAAAAAAAATAACTTTTTTTAGGGAAACTGAATAGAAGTATTTCTCTTCTTTTTTTTCCGCCTTATTTTAACCGTAAGTGAAATCGGCTGGAAATGGCAAATTACCGCTTTAGTAGTTAAGGCCGACCGAACGAACCCGACTGGAATTAAGAGAAAAACATTTTGAAGAAATTGAAAGAATTCTCTAAAGGATGGAAACCGAATTGTTAATGTATTATCATTATTATCTATTTTTTGTTTGTTTGGTAATTTCGATAGTTAATGGTGTAATGGATGTAGTTTGTGTATTATCAGGTGTGCACAACATCTTTTGCATTCAGAGGGCCAAATATAAAGTATTTCTACCGCTCGCGTGCTAGAAACTCGTGTATGTTACTGCCAAAGCCCGAAAAGCGGCCGATTCGCGACCGGGCTGGGCCGCGTCATGAATTTCCCAAGAGTTTTGGTCAAAGTTCGAATTGCAGAAGTGGTTTTGGATTTTGGCGAAGTGGCAGGAAAACAATGGCCAAAGCTCGGTGTGCTGATGTAAGACGGGTTCGGTAGGAGCCAAATTCATTTTTTTAATCGCCAACATGTGATACATGTCTATATATAGCAGCTATGTTGGATTATGGATTAGCTCCACGTGACGAGAGAAAAAGTGTAAAAATAATTATATAACCATAGTTTTTCTGCCAAATTTTGGAGGGGGGGGGGGAATGATTACCGCACCGTGACTGCAGTTTGATGTGTTAAAATAACTAACGTGGACATAATTATCACGGAAGATACGCCAACTTGACGATGACCCTGAATCATGTCTTTTGTTATCGGATTTTGGCCTCACCGGCCACTTCGCGAACTGGTCGGGTCAATATTTAACGAAATTTGCCAATTCGAGGCGGGACCGGCTATTTCGCAAATTACCTGATCTCGGGCATTGACAGTAACATATACATAGGGTGACCATATGACCCGTATTTTACGAGAGATTCCGTTCCACCGTTTTTATTAAAAAATGTCCCGTTTTTTCCCCTTACTTTCAACGAGGCTGACTCATATTTTTGAAATTATGAATTATGATTATTTTCATGATTTAGAATCATAATTGTCATAATATATCATAATTAACTATAGTCATATAAAAATATGTATATCACATTTGTGTCAGCAATCTACCTTTTTTATAGTTATATTTCTTTTTATATATTATACTTCTTTTATATATTATACTTCTTTTATATATTATACTTCTTTTATATATTATACTTCTTTTATATTATATTATATATATTATATAAATATATATTATACTACCGTTTTATATATTATATTTCAGTGATAGTTGGCAACTCTATTTGCCTTCGACAATTTTTTCGGCTGTAATTAGCAACTTTACTCGCTTTCGACAACTATTCCGGCTATAATTGCGAACTTTATTTACCTTCGACATTTTTTTATTGACCAATATTGCCCAAATTTATTTGCCTTTGGCAATTTTTTTTCGATATAATTAGTAACTTTATATCCATTTGACAATTTGTTTTTTGTGGTACAGTGAGATCTCGGTATAACGTCTACCTGTCGATAACGTCACTTTTTACTAGTTCCTCCCAGCATAATCAGTAAATTAGGATTGGTCATTATTTACCCACCCCACTTATGAAGGCATCCTTATTCGGTTACCAGGAGCGATTTTATACCGAGGAATGAGTAACTGGCAATGCCTCCATATAGATTTCACCTTATCGTATTTTTATGAAGGAAATAGGGTCATGCTAGGTATTTATCGTGTTGCCTGAGTTGATACTTCTATACCGGAACATCTGTCGTGGCCCAGATGGATCCCCTTGACGGGCCGTATTTTTAGCGCGGGCCGCAGATTGCACACCCTTGGTATATATGTATGTGTCATCACTTCGGTTTTTTTAAAAGGTGAATTCGTTTGTGTGACGTAAATAGTCACATTAAACAAATTTTAATACGTTTAGTTTGAGACACTGAAATGAAAGAAACATTTTTGTTGCCACCCGTTTTCACAAAAACTCACGTGAAAAATCTCCTCTGGGACGTCTATTGATCCATTCTATTCCGAAAATGATGGTAATTTCTTTCATGAATCCGAACTTTAGTTATTCTGAGAGAAAGAGAGAAATCAATAAATTGTATCAGAGTCACGAACGATGTTCCGTTTGCTGTTTCCATCCCTAAATTGTAAGAGATTGCTTGTGTCTAGGGATTATAATGAATATCGAATATATAAAAATTCTTAGTTTCCAAGAAGGAATGCGACTTTGGGATAGTAATTCCGGGAGATATTCGATATATCGATGGGAAAATGAAAACTCAGCGTGACCTTCGTGTATTCAGAATATCTATTATAAAATGAATGAATCTCTTATTTCAAAATAATTTCATTACAAAAACGTTGTTTAATTGAAAAAAATTATTGCTTATACAAAAATATTTATGAACGTTTGTTACATACAGATTGTTCACAGAGTTCTTCATCTAATTATTGCAATTCCCTCATACCTTCCAAAAAATACATGACAGTTGGCAGCACTATAACAATATAATTACACGCTAAAAAACTTCATATGTTAGGTTCACTACACGTATAAGTACATTCCAACAACATGTGAGTGTGTGATTTAAAAGTAGTGTGTTGTCCAACCGCCCGTCCGTCATTTCAACCGATTCATATAGAAGTTATACTAGGTGATTACTTAATTCTCCTTGTCGCATTTTACTGGCGGACCGTTGCTCCTAGAGGCATATTTCCAGCATACTCACACCCCTTGGGGAAACCAGCTTATATCTCCCATGGAGACAGAGAATTTGGTGATGAAGTGAAGAGGCATACTTCTCCAATTGGAAAAAGTATCCAAATAACGTGTAGTACTCAGATATAAGATTCATCGAAAGACTGGTTATTTGTGGAGATGAAAATTACAAGGAAGAAAATTCATCGCTGCTCCCACGGGGACTCGAACCCCGGTCTCTTACTTTCCGGACGAGTGCTCTACCATTTAAGCTATGGAAGTAGATAGAATGTTTCAACCTTGGAGCGTATATATACATTTATGTTGAAAGGCACCGTACATGGATGGCGTCAACAATCAACTAACAGCTCGTGAATGACAAAGGCCAACCAGATGGCCACATGCATATAGAAATGGGCCACATCGCATATCAACTTCGGCCACATCGCTATATTGCAATTTACCGCCGTTAACGAGTCGGGTGAGAAATGAACGCGTGCAATCTATTGCAGGTCGAATCAAGCTTTTTTTGGGAAAATATCTTGCTATGTGTACTTTCCCCCCGTTCAAAACTGAAACCTGACGGCAGCCTTCACGGTGGCAGACGAGCATCTTACCACCGCACCACTCAGGAGATCATTTTGTAAACTTGAACCATACCTCCACGACGAACGGTTGGTGAGATAAACGCCGAATCGGGACTTGCGGGACACCCTGTATAGATTCAAATACCTTTTACGGGCATCACAGATATTCAAAATAAATCATAAACTATTCTGAACTGATTATACACAACAATCGGATTCCCTTCAATGCGGAACTCAAAAGACGAAGCAAAATGCACTAAAGCTACGATTGTCTCTCTCTGAAAATCCTATTCCACGAGGATCCAGATCATTACAGGAACCAGAACAATAGACGAACAAACAGTCTAGCGTACGCCAGTCAGGCTCATTTCAACATCGAAATCATCGCACGCTTTTAAGCGAGTCTAATCGCGCATTTGATATCGTCTCTAACACGAAACAAGTCGTACTTATCGGATAACAAAATTCTAAACGATCGAGGGGCCTCGAAACGTTTTCGTCCCATAGTTTCGCATGCTCTTCTCGGCGATATCAATGACCACTGGCTGGTTCTCAATTTGAGAAGCTTCGATCGATCGAAACTTTTGAAGGGAGAAGGAAACAGCGGTTTTGGCGCTGTGAAGCACAAAGGTCTAATAAAGGTCTATGTCTCTCACTCGTGGCACAGAAGCTTATACCGAAAACAGTGGGGGCTTTATCATATTAGCATTTTCCTCTCCTGTATCGCGGGTGGAAAACAGAATAAATATTTTCCGCGAGGAGGATTATCGCGCTCGAACTATTCCCGTATGTTCGGCGGTTGTCTCTGGACTGGACACGGGAAGAGAGAAAAGGGTCAGTTATACAGCCGGGGAAAAGCTAGACATACATAAGCATTCCACGACCTCAGTTTGCATTCCAGAGGAGAAACTCTCTGAACTCTGTAATGGACAACTGATCCCGGTGTTGTCTGTAATAGCGGTGAGTTTCTCGTAATAACAGGGGAACAAGTAAGAGACCGACGTGTGTGTGTGTATCAAATATTATAGCACATATAACGAGAACACACACACAACTTGGTGATTTTAGTCCCTTCTGGCTATTGTCCCGTGATTTCACTGAAGTCCGTTTATTGCGAGTGGACACCAACGCGTGTTATTTTCTCATGGAATTTATTTTGGGTAGGAATAGTTGTTGTTGTTGTTGTTCGTGTTGTGTAGTAAAAATGTGCGCGAAGGAAGCGAAAATTGGATTTTATTATACTGGTTTGCCGCGTTAAAGGAGGGGGGGGGGGTGTCCTACCTTTAAACATGGTCAAAAAATATGCTCTAGTAGAAATATCATTGAAAATACAGTCCGAGAGAATCCAATTCACTTCGTTATAACGAAATTTCGTTGTAAATGAAATCCATGTTTTTGCATTGTCCCTATGGGACATTAGAAAAGTGTTCGTTAAAACTATATTTTCGTTATAACGGTATTCGTCCAAAACGAGATTCGACTGCATAATAAGTGCTGCGTACACCAACAAACAATTCAACATGAAGGAATTGTAACAAATAGTTTTGTTTTCATTTGATAGGTGGTAGCAGGGTCTCATATCAAATATGTTTCTCGAATGCTAAAATACAGTAGAATCCCATTGTAACGAAGTCCGAGATATTGGAGAAATCACTTCGTTAAAACGAAATTTCGTTATAATGGAATTAGAGATTTTTGCATTGTTCCTATGTAAACTTGTCTGGGTGGGGGGAATAGAAAAGTGTTCGTTAAAACGAGATTGTTTTCGCTATAACGGTATCCGTTGAAACGTGATTCAACTGTATAATAAGCTTGAAAGTTTGGAAATTTTCCTCTTATATTTTTCTCGTCGGTTCCCAAAATTATTTTTCCCGTTTAAGCCGGTCCACACAAAAAAAAGTTTTCCCTTTCCTCACCAGTCTGCAAGAGGGAAAAGGTTAAAGGACAACACACTGCTCTACAGGAATGGTATATGGTACAGTGAAGAAAAGGAACGGTACACTGTATATATCTTCTTACTTATTTATAGGCGTCGTGAATGAAATCCAAGAAGTGTTGAATTTTCCCCATGATAAGTTGGATGGAATTTTCAGAGTCAATTTATTCCTTTTCTCCCTCATTCCTGTGCCTTTTCTTATCATTTTATTCCCTTTTTTTCCATTATCTTCTAGAGCAACTCTGGTTGACTCGCTCGCTCTCCATCGGAAAAACGATTTTCTTGCTTCTCTTTCTTCATCATTTTCTTCCTTGAATCTCGAAAGAAGAGCGAAAAGAAAAGTTCTTCAAAACAGAGAAGTGGATATGAATGTATGGAAGAAGAAGAAGTAGCAGATTCTGGACCGGATAATTCCGTAGCTGGGAAAAAAAAAAATCCCGATGCATATCGATATTTCCAGATGAATCGATGCCAGTTCTTATTCCAACATCAAGCTGGTGAGGAAATGGACCGGAAAAAGCCTAGTCCCAACTATTAAACATTGCGATCTGTTAAGGGCTTTCGATGTTAACAGAGGCATCACTATCTTAATTAGTGGTCCATAAGCATTTATGCTTCAAACAGGGTCCTTATAAGAATTTTTTTCGGAATTGGGGGGGGGGGGGGGTTTAGATAAAATTATAACGCCCTCTCCACTATGAAAATCAATGGTTGTACGTGTTTTTGTTTCCCTTGAAATATGTCTCCTGTGGTAATAGGCACCGTCGCCCTTCGCTATAGTTCCGAAAATCTTCTGGGAATTTTTCCTCAGTGGAACATTTCCCTGGAATTGCGTATAGGATACTTTATCTAGATACTTCTGGAAATGTGCGGGTCAGGGAAAGGCCTTCAACCCATGGCCCGCGCGTCAAATGTGAACCTTGGAGATTTCTGCCGTGGCCCGTCGATCATTTTCAAAAAATGGTTGAAAACATTGAAAAACGATGTGGATTCTGGAATCAACGAAAGCAATACGTTCGGAACGAATTGATGGGAACTCGGAATTATAATGAAAGGAATAATTTTCGTTTTTGAAGCAAATAATTTCAGAATTAGTGAAAAACAAATGGCTAATAAGTTAAAAAGAGAAATAATTTCGAAATAATAATAGAGACATTATTTCACTATCAATAAAAGAGCAATTGAATAAATATTGAAAAAAAAATTATCTCAAGATACATAGAGAAGAAAAATAATTATACCGAATTACCGAAATAAATAATTACAGAATCATTTAAAGGGATTTGAGATTAAAATTTATCACGGAACTAATTAGTTTAACAAGTAATTAATCAAAACGTTTCTCAGAATTGGTGAATTTTTTTTTGAAATACTCGAAATTGATAATTAATAAGAGAAATAATAAATAAAACTTCAATTATTTATGTCTCTGTTTAACTCGGAGGAGGGGTTGCCCATTGGCTCCCTTGTATTAAGATGCCGCTGAATTATATGAGTTTGGTAATCCGCGAGCTTGGTGGGAAGTTTCGATTTGGCCCGCCGTGTCTGAAAAGGTTGAAGACCCCTGGTGTAAATGATTGTGCCGCTGTGGTGGTCAAGTGGTCATAGTGATGGGTTCGAACCCCACCGTCGCCACAGTGGCCCGCTGAAGTTGGTTTTCTGTGACGGCGCGAATGCAAGCCGATCTCCCCATTAAAAACTCTCGCCACCATGAATTCAATAAATTGAATTACTTACAAATGTAATTCAATCATAACACATCACTCACTTCGCTTCTGAAATATAGATGGCGACACTGAAAAATCAAACACAACACTACATACGCACTCGGTCAGGTTACACTCGGACACAGTTACACTTCCGGCACCACTCACTAAGTAGTGAATTGGCCATAGATGGTGATAGACCTGAGTTGTGCTCGGTATGGAAGAAAGAAAAGAAGGTGTAAATGATTCAGGTAAACATTTAAAATGCACAGAAAATATGCTTACTACTGGGAATGCTTATTAGGTGTTTGTATCCTTAGATGCCCAGACGAGGCATGCGTGAATCCTCGAAAGGCGTAGGAGACTTGAAAGTTTCTAGAAATGCTTAGAAAATTTTCATGCTACCTTGAAATACCCAAGAAGCATGTACACCACCCCTTTTATAAGTACATACGTCATAATTGGTAGTGCTGAGAGATTATGATGTCGTCCTCCGCTATGCAAAGCATTTAGTGTATATGGGAATCAGATCCCTACGGGATTCAGCCTGGACCATAGTGACCTATAGCCGAGGTGCTGCTATAAGCGAGACTGTTATAACCGAGTTTGACCTGTAGCTTGTTTAACCTGTGGCAATAATGTCTGATACATTTTCAGAATGCATTCACCTCGATTTAAATTTGACAAATCCAGGCCATCTCTCTATTTATCCCATTAACTACGCTTGGGTAAATGGAGATTATCACAATAATGCAGTTATTGTGTAGTTGCGACCCGAAAATCAATGACACGATCAACTTTGCGGCCCATGGGTCTATTCCGAACTTAAAAATGTAATTAAATATTCCTAAATTACAAAATGTTTGGTTTTCGAAACTTGTCAGTGGCGTCTAAACTGGTAGTTCAACAAGGCCCTCCAACATATTGCAAGTCTGGACCAGACTGAGAGGAACTCTCCTCTCTTGAAACCGTTTACGCCACAAATAGATTTATAACAGTATTGCATGCAGAACCGCCCTTAGGGGGTGTGAGACAGGTGTGGTAGCACCGTACCCGGAGTTTTGGGAAGCCCTGCAATTACGGAAACAATAATTTCTTTAATACATTTTGAATTTTCATCCATTTTGAAATTATTTATTTGAAAAATTCTGAAGTGTGTGTTTTAACAATTCTGGAACTGTTTCTATAATAAATTCTGATTTTTCATAAATTGCGGAATTATGGATTGCCACCAAAATTCTGGTTTTTTTTTTTTATTTATCCTAAATTTTCATCAGTTCTAGAAGTATTCTTCCCCACTGGACCCTGCTTCTGGTAATGACGGCTTTGATTGTATGTGGATTTGTACGGCCCTGAGGTTAAGAACCCCTCTGCAATAATGTTATTCCAGTCATATCATCAAACATAGAAACGTACAGTGAAATATCGATATAATAACACTCTGCGGGGGAAGGAAAAATATCGTTGTAGATGGATTACCGTTATATCGACTGGCAAAATTGTCATCACGTGCCATCAAATTTATGCTGCTGTTGTTGTTTTTTCCACCCTTTAAAAATCTTCGTTGTTAGTAGCACCAGACAAAGCGTTTTAAAATGATTATTTTCAGATAAAAAAAACCGTACATATGTATATATATAACCTCTGACAATGAAGTTCGGTGAATAGTCCTGTAACGGTAACGTAGATGAAATGTTAACGAAAGTTACCTTACTGTCCTTCGAAATAGTCACCTCCCATTACTATGCACCGCTGAGATCTCCTATACATGTCCTGGAAACTTTGCAAGAAGTCTTCTTTTGGGATGGAGCCGCTGTGGTGGTCGAGTGGTTATAGTGACGGACTCGCGATGCGAGGATCCGGGTTTGAACCCCACAGTGGTGGTCGGCTGAAGTTGGTTTTCTGTGGTTCCCAACTTCAAGGCGCAAATGCGAGCCGATCTCCCCGTTAAAAAGTCTCGCCACAGAGAGCAACAGTCCTACAACGATAAATCATTCAATCATACACTTCACTCATAGTTAGAAAAACTGGTGGCAGATGGCAGCACTACACACAACAAGCATTACAGAGAAACAAAAACTTCACGTCAGGTTTCACTACACGTACACGCACATTCCCGCATGTGCGTATCGATTCGTTGGGGTTCCGCGGGGAGGGGGGGGGGTGTGTGGGCGGGGTGCATGTGTGGTGTAGCAGTAGTAGGTAGGGCCTCCAAAAATGGCTCGGGGATCCATGATGTTCTTAAGTCAGCCACCTCGTTGGGCAATTTGCCTGTTGTGGCGTGGTATTTGTATAAAAGCCTCGTCACGTTTCGTTGGATGTCAGGAATATCGTTTAATCTCTTTCCTTTCAAAGCGAGTTTGAGTCGTGGGAATAGGAAGAAGTCTGGAGATCTGGCGAGTATGGTGGATGTTCAATTTGCACCACCCCCTTTTTTGTCAGGAACTGTTTGACGATATTGGCTGTGTGAGGGGCGAGCATTCGTGAACAAGAAACCATGAATCTTGTTGTGCGTACTGAGGTCGTACCCTGCGTAGACGTTTCATGAAACGGGTCAAAATTTCAATGTCCCTTGCAGCATTCATCGTCGTTCCCTCAGGTAGAAATTCCTTGTGGATTTTCCTGTTCCCAGTTAAGAGCTAACGCACTAAACAAGCACTTTGTAAAACAAGTCTTTCACGGAACACAAGCGACGCTCAACTGAACAACGGTGGCGCATGTGCAGCTTTTTGCTTCGGCAGTGTTGCCAGATCGGCCGTTCTGACTTCATTCACCGAACTTTGTTGTCAGAGGTTGTATTAGCCTATACATATAAAATTCATTTACAGTATACGTGAGTGTTTGTGTTCTCTATGGAAATCCACAATTTTAAGACCAATCTTCGCCAAATTTTGCATATATATATGTGTACCCAACAGGATTAATATGGAAGATAGGCGGCTTTAAAAGTTCGTCGAAACTAAACAAATGACTGAAATGGGTAGGAAAAAAAATCATTCAACAACGGTTCGTGGCCCTCTACTTCTGGAATATTTACTTTGGTTATCGTGGTTCCCGAACAATGCGTTTCGGACATATTTATTCCTTTACAATGATTTGTCACTTCCCTGATGCTCCCAGTATATGAAGAAAACCTGGGAACCCCGGATATATGTTTTTGCTAATTCATCAATCAACTTCATTTAGATGGGCATTGCCCCTTTATAAAGTTTACCATATATTGCACTTATGTGTTTTACTCAAAAAGTGGCAAAACCAACAACTTCATCGCCAATTTCGGTGATCATGCGGTACAAAACACCGAAGTTATTTGATGTCCTCTGGAAGAACGAAGTCAGAATTAAATCCAAGATAATTTTCAACGAAATTCAAAAAAAAAAAAAACCGTTGTAGCAGTTTTAAAATCTCTTAAAAATATTTGGGGATTTATCGTAGTAGAGGACATTGTTGTGTCGAGAGAAGTTCAACATTAGACTATAGTAGGAGAGGTCTCTCTCTCAGAGGTCTTCAAACATTTTTCCACTCGCGAGCACTGCCTCCTGTACTCATCATCAAAAGAAGAGCACCCTTACGGCAATTTTGACATACACGAATGCATGAAATCAAGATGATTTCAATCCTTGAATGCAATATGTATAAGATGTTTAATTGGAATTATTGACTAAGTGCTCGGGAGCGCGAAATCGGACACAATCATCGAGGACACTGGGTGGTTCAGGGAGCACCGTGGTGCTCGCGAGCAACGGGTTGAAGATGCCTGCTATAGGCAATTCCAAACAAGACACGAAATGATACCGTTATAGAGAGATTCATCTTTACATCGAGTATCGTTGCAGAGCGAGGTTTTACTGTATACATACCGTAATTTAACATTCCTGACAAAAATGTTTCCACCAAATATGGAGACGATCCCTCTCCAGCTCACATGGAGAAATATTTCTTTTTATATTCGTGAAAAGTACTTTTGCATATTGAAAGCGACAGCTATTTCTGGTTCTGAAATTGGATTTTGCGTCTGAAATTGATAGGCTCTTCCTGAATGAAAATTTGTTGCTTGGTTCGAAACAAGGAACCAAAACGTTTTATTTCCCTATCCCTTTTCCTGTTCCTTTCTCTCCTTTTTTTTTAAATATTTTTACTCACTTATTTCTACAAGCTCCTAGATCACAGATTTCTATACATACACATCTGTATTCTCGTTATTTCAAGGGATATGCGTGTGTACGTTGTCGTTGCTTAGTTGGTTTATTTTGGAATTTATACGTTTTCCTCGTGAATACTTCTCAGTATATGTACGTTTAAGAGGAACACGGGGGCGTGAGGAGATACTTTCATTTGTTGTTATCAGATTGGAATAAGAAAATAAATGTTTTCCTTTTTTCAAATAAATATTTCTTATTACTTATCTCTTTTAAATCCATTTCTTATGTCAGAAATTAGATTGAGTTTCATGTTCTGTTTAGTCGAGTTCTCCCTTTTCCCAATTTGAAAAAAAATGCACTCAATAACATTTTTAAAAGGATATTTTTATCCCTTTTTTTCCCTGAATATTTTTCCCCTTTTTTATATTTTACAGCCTCATAATGAAACTTTTAAAAGCGACAGGAATTTTTATGTACGAGTATTAAGGTGTGATAAGATAGATTTTTCCTTTGGAAATAAGGATATAAGAATCATTTATGCTCGAAGAAATCATTGCTGGGTTTTCGGTTTTCTTTGAAGAATGTTGGTGTTACGGTGAATGTGATAAATCGGTTATTATGTATAATAACTGTTTAAGATGCATACTTACCAATCGACTTGGTAAGTTTGGTGAATTTATCACTTTTTTACTGGTGATTATGCATAGTATCTACAAGTGTTGTTGGTAAGTTTGATAAATACTTGAAATTTATCGCTTTTTATTTGTGAGTACACATAATATCCTATTGAAATCAGTGAATTTGAAAAAATGAAAAAATGAAAGAATTCCGAATGAGTCCTGGTATGTATGATGAATAAAGTCGGACCCTGATATAATGATAACAAATTTTACGATCGTGCCCCGATATACAATACCGATGATACAACACATGTATAGTATATCATATAGTACGATTTATCATACCAACAACGCGACGTTTGGGTATTATGCATAATCACCGGTAAAAGTGATACTTTCTTTAGTACTTATTAAATTTACCAACGACGCTTGTGGGTACTGTAATCACCGCTAAAACTGATAAATTTAGGGAACATTATCAAACATACCAAAATACTTTGCGAATATGCTTAATAATCGGATTTATCACATTTACCGTAACATTGGTAGTATTTTTCTAGAATTTTGTAGATTTCTGAAAATTTCGTTTTCGTGTGATATGTTTAAAGCAGGAGGTTCTTAACCTTGAAGTTTGACATCCCTCTACAAATTAATTAGCATATTATATTTCATTAGGTTTTAAAATATACGAAACATCTGCTGTAACGTCAATAATTGTCAATCCACGCTGATTCCGTAAGACAATACTCATTCCTTAAGCATCACGTTGCTTATGATATCAAATAATGCTTATAATTCGCATAATCCTTGCTTATAATGCTTTTGCTTCCGTTTTTATGGCGTGTTTTTTTTTTCAAGAATTCCATGTTTACCATATTTAGTCAATGTTTTTCTGCTGTACTATTGGCATGACCCGTATAAGGGACATTCCCATATTCTTTTAGATTTTGCCCTTTCCGATTTGATTACAATAAAAATTACCGTTTTTTCAGAGAAGCTAACTTTACTTCTTAATTTTAAACCGAATCGGGGATGAAGGTAGTTTGCGTAATTAATTATGGAATAATAAATACGTCAATGAATTTTACCATGTTCAGTTTTGTTTTCTTCGTAATATACAGGGTGATGTTAAAATAACTTTACTGATGCACAAGGCTCTAGCGGCCGCAAAGAAATCAACGAATGCGAATGAAATTCAAGGAGGCCTGCTTAATTTAAAAAGGTATGGGGTTCTTTAGGTTGGCGGGGGGGGGGGGGGAGTTGGTGATTTCTGTTGATGCCGCTTAGAGGGTTTACCCATAATTTACTATTTTCCCTGTTTTTAGGATGCTCGTCTTCATTCCTAATCAACTGGCTTACTGACTGAGGTAGATGCATTTTCCCAGGGCGCACCGAGTCTGTAGACTTCCATAAGCTTCTCTGAAGCTGCTCCGTAAGTATTATTCAGCACATACTTTAAAAGTTTAAACCGTTCCTTCCCGATTTTTGATCAGAATGCTATAAACTTAACAAAGTCAATGAAAATATTCTAAAATTTTCAAAAATTATGGTTAATTATTAATAATTTTAATTTGATGAATCTTCTTTTCCATTATATACATTTATTTCAGTCATGTTATCATTTTTATATAGTTCTTTTTTTGAAAATGAGTTGAATAATAAAGTTTTGGAATATAACGTTATATGAATATGAACATAATATGAAGGTTAACGGGACCAGTCATCTCCCTCACCCCTCTCTGTCCGCCCTTGATCCCAACACACACACACGCCATAGGCAGAGATAGACTTGAAAGTCGGGGGGGGGGGCTACGATGATGATGGCTGAAGGGCATGGTGATGATGATGTCAATTCATATACAGTGGAACTTCGGTCAACGAGAAGTTCGGTTAACGAGCAATTTGCATGACGAGAAAAAAATTTGTATAAATTTCGATTCGAATAACGATCGATGATTCGCATTACGAGGAAAACTTCGGCACTTCGTTCATTTATTTCCACGTTATCACAACTGAGCTCGTGGTTTTACGCTTTCGTCCATACACGTGCTGTGATGTTATGAGTGATATTCTTCCCTACAGTCTTTGGTCAGCGCCTAACTTGAAAAATTAACACCCTTACGAGCGTGGCTGTTCACGATACGAAACTAGATGTAGCATTTTAACCAGCCGTATGTGCACTTGCATTTCTTTTTAAATTCTTGTTGGAGAAAACTGTGGGCTGATTGCATTATTGAACGTGACTTCAGGGCTAGCTCATGAACAAGGGCCACCATTTCTGAATTCTTGTGTCATTGAGCAAGACTATGGGCCTGGAGGTGCATGAGCCCGACATTCAACAACTAGTGGAGGAACATGGTCATATCCACAGACGAACTGATGCAATAGCAAGAGCTTAATTTAAAAAATTGTGAACATTTCCTTATTTTTTCGAAACGTCACGATATATGAATGCAAAGTACGAACAAAATAAGAAAAACCGGGCCCGAATGCGTAAAACACAAAATGACCAAGAGAATGACACCAAAAACGCCGGGTCCGTACCCAAAACCAACGCGCATTACTGCCGTGAATATAGGCAATCGGACAACCCTGGCGGCATCTGACGGGGCTGGATCATATATAGCTGTGGATTTCGTTGCTGATGAAATGAACAGTACAATGGAGGTTGACTCAGGAACCATTGGATTTACTTGGCATTCCCAATATGGCCCGAGGGCCCGAAATCGAACTTGCATCGGGGAAGACAACTACTTTAAAAATTTCTTTGACGTGAAATTTACGTTTTAAATTGATGCCGGTTGTGGGCATTGAGTATTATTTATATCATAATTATGAAAAATTAAAATTGAAATTTACTGTAAACGATTGACATTTTCACGAAAATAACTGCGGTAATGTACGACCTTTTTTCCCACGAGGGAGAAATTGACGGAGAAACGAACCACTTTTTTTACCAGCAACCTTTCCCGTGCAAATGGGACTATTAAGTCCAAGTCCTAATAACTGAAAAATATTGCGGCGAAAGAATACCGAATTTAACACGAGACTATTCCCATGAGGAACCAACTCACACAGCAATCATCACAAACTCATAAGAGAGAATGAGGGGGGAAAACTGTTGCTAAAGTATGGATTATTAAATGCAACCGACACAGAAACAACTGGCAATATTTGCGATCTTAAACACAGCAGTAAATATCCCAAATGTGGGAATTCATTTTTCAGAAGTATTGGTGACGGTGATCATTTAAACTGAAAATTTGCGGAGGGAAAACTGCGTCTTTGGGAAACACACGAGAGAAAAGCTCGTTGTCGTTCACGAAGTTGCATTTGAACAAAGGCAACGAGGGATAGGAAAATCTGTGGAAAAAGGGTATTTTGGCACGGAATGCTGCTTTTGTAGAGAGGGAAAATATACAACCTCTCTACTCAGTCGTTTTCCGGTAAAGGACATGACTAAGAATAGTAATAATGTATATACATTCGTGCAAACATAAGGACCGAAAACTCAGTTTCCCGGAATTAACAAGATCGTACGAAAAGAGACACACACATCGTAGGAAAGGAGGCTTTCGGGGAATGTTTGTGTGACTTGCCATGAGACGCACACATACACACAGAGAGAGAGAACTCTCTTCGTCGTTGGTGATGAATGCATTAATGAATGTTAATGAATTCGGATTTCTGCACTCCCGGAGACAGAGAGAGAGAGCGAGCGAGGATGGCGAGACGAACGTTATCAGTGATATGTCGTACGAATTCTCTTTTCGTTTGACACCTACAGGACAAAAGGCGAAGGATGGATAGATGTAGGAGGAATCGTGGATATATGTCTCCAAGGGGTTTACTTAGTATTGGACATGGGAAGCTGCTTTGTTTCTGCACCAGCGGCTCAGCTAGTGAAAACTGCACTCGGAAACAATTGGAGGGAGGGGGGGGGGGCTCCTTGATCTTGTGTTTCCGACTTGGAGGAATGTTTTCCGAGTGAAACTTGTTTCGTGTGACCGACGAGTGGAACCTATAGTTATAGTTGTTGAGCAGAGAGTGTGCGTTTCCCGCGTATTATCATCCGTGAACTTTCACTTCTCATTCTGTGAGCGGAAAAGTTTTCACTCATAAAGTCTGGTATTTATTTAACCTATGCAGATTGCATCGTGCCCATCGGCTCGTGAGATCAAGGCAAGAACAATTTTTACGAATTTTAATTCTTGTTATGCATTTTTATAAGAGGAAGGCGATCTTTTCATTCGTTTAAAATGAATGTTTTTGAATACACAGGTTTATACATTTAAAACAGTTTAATGGTATTAAGTTTTCAACGAAATTGATAAAAATAAAGTTTTCCCCTGTTTATAAAATGAATTGGGGACCTACAAGAGAATTCTGTCAAGGGCTAAGATTTCCAACGAAATTTAAAAAGTTGAAAATAGAAAAATAAAACCTATATTTAGAGATTCAGTTGAAGTTGTTGAAACTTGGCCCTTCGCGGCCCAGACGTTTTTTCTGTACTTCGTTGGTACAGTTTGCATTTTGTGCCCCTCCCCACTCTTGGCAATAAGGAAAGCCCCCTGTATTCTAGGTCTCGTGTTTTTTGAATAGCTTACAACTTCTACTAAGAAGCCGAATCTACAGGGACCTTCTTATATACAAATACAACGCCACAACAGGCAAATTGCCCAACGAGGTGGCTGACTTAAGACATCATGGATCCCCGAGCCATTTTTTGAGGCCCTACACACACATGCACCCCCCCCCCCCCGCGGAACCCCCCAACGAACCCCTAACGAATCGGTACATGCGGGAATGTGCGTGTACGTGTAGTGCAACCTGACGTAAAGTTTTGTTTCTGTGTAATGCTTGTTATGTGTAGTGCTGTCATCTGCCCCCAGTTTTTCTAACTATGAGTGAAGTGTAATGATTGAATATTTGTAATGTTGTAGGCCTGTTGCTCTCTGTGGCGAGACTTTTTAACGGGGAGATCGGCTAGCATTTGCGCCTTGAAGTTGGGAACCACAGAAAACCAACTTCAGCCGACCACCACTGTGGGGTTCGAACCCGGATCCTCGCATCACGAGTCCGGCACTATAACCACTCGACCACCACAGCGGCTAATACGTAAGGGGCTGTTATTACAAAAAAATTATCGTTTTTTCCTGATGGGGAGTCCACATCAACAGCATAAAATTTAACGTGTTTCTAGAAAATAATAACTTTTTGATAATCAACAAACCAAGGAAACAGACTTACTATGAATTCGGGATTTATCCAGATATTAATCATATATATAGTGATATGTCAATATCGCTATGAAGTAATTGTCACTTAATAGTGACACACACAACTTACACAATATAGTGATATATGTTAATATACACCTACAGGACAATAAGCGAAGGATGGATACACGTAGGAGGAATCGTGGATATGTCGCCAAGGGGTTTACTTAGTATTGGACATGGGAAGCTGCTTTGTTTCTGCACCGGCGGCTTAGCTAGTGAAAACTGCGATCGGAAACAATTAGGGGAGGGAGGGTTCCTCGATCTTGTGTTTCCGACTTGGAGGAATGTTTTTGAGTGAAACTTATTTCGTGTGACCGACGAGTGGAACCTATAGTTATAGTTGTTGAGCAGAGAGTGTACGTTTCTTCTGCGTATTATGATTCGTGAATTGCAAATGCCATTCCACGAGAGCAGAAGTTTTCACTCATAATGTCTGGCATTTATTTTACCTATGCTGATTGTATCGTGCCCATCGGCTCGTGAGATCAAGGCAAGAGCAATTTTTATGAATTTTAATTCTTGCAGTGTCTTTAGAGAAGGCCTGGAGGTGTTTTACGGAATCAAGTTGAAATTAATGTTTTGAGATACACGGACTTATACATTTAAAACAGCTTAATGATATTGAGTCTTCAACAAAATTAATAAAAATCACGGTTTTCTCGCCAAAAACACATCCAATGTTCGAAAAATCCAATCCAAAAACATCCAAAACATTCGATGTTCCAAAAAAAAAAAAAATTCAGCAAATATCAAAGAATTTGCAAGTATAAAAAAAGGGAGGGGTTGGGACTTTCAAAATGTCTGTGCTTAGAAATATTCACATCACAATTCTGTCTTAGGCCGGGGTTACACTATAAAAGTTTTGTAAAAGCTCTTTGATAAAACGTGAAAAATTCAACCATTAAGATCACCGCTTGCATTTGCTTGAATGCAACCGATGCGCCTATTGGTTGAATTTTTTAACTTTTATAAAAGATCTTTTACAAAAATTTATAGTATAATCCCGGCCTCAAGTACGGATTACACTATAAAAATTTTATAATAATTCTTTTAAAAAAGCAACTAATAAATTTATCGGTTGCACTTGCAATTTAATAGTTGGTTTTTTTCAAGTTTTATAAAATAACTTTCATAAACCTTTTAGAGTGAAATCCCATCCTTAGATTAGTCATTTCTGAAATATAAAATTTCATTTTTTAAGTTTATAGACTGAATATCGAGTAAAATAAACTTGTAGGTATCGAGGGAACCACCAAAAATATTCAAGCGCTAGGGTCTTCAAACGTCTTAATCCGGCCCTGAGTGAACACCGTACGTGCATAACGTTGTTTAATAAAAGTATTTTTTTTAAAGTTTAAAAAATTTAACAGATTAAAAATTAAAAAAAAATAACAAATATTTAAAATAATATTTCAGATATTTATATTTTTAAATAATTTTAAAAATTTAAAAAGAAAAAAATTAAAATTTTTAAATTAAATTTAAAAGTTATTAAAGTATGTAGTCAATTAAATATTCGTAATGATTAGAACGGCTTATAGTTTTGGTCCCGTCAGTGGCCGTTGTTGGCAGGTTTTATTATATAAAATTGTGAAATATGGACAAAAGGCAGTTAAAGTTGCTATATCTCCATCTCAGAAGGAAACGGAGGGATAGACGTATGTAGGTACATTATATTAATGAGTAGGGACCATCATATGGTGTTTTTAAGGGTATTTATGGCAAATAATTAAAAAAATTCCGTGAAAAATCACCTTCAAAAAGTAGCCAAAGATGCGGACGAATTCGTTCCGCATCCGCATCGTGTGAATAGCTCCGAATAAACCTATTGTCGAAACTTCTATGTGCGGATGCGGAGCCCGCACTTAGGTTTTGACACATGCGGACGACGTCCGGACCCGCATGAACATTTCCTAGGTGCGGAGATTTTTCGGCTCGTCTGAAAGGCGCAGTATATTCCAATTGTTAAAACTTCTTCCGGAACCGCATCCGCTCCGTGTGAAAGGGCCCTAAGATGTAAGGATTTAATTTCCTGATACTCTAAAGGATCGAACATTGAAATACATAATATCTTCATGAAAGTTGTCAAATTTAAGGATTCAAGATAAAAAAAAATATAATATACAATTTCCTGAGATAAAGATGTTTTGAGTTCAAGACTAAAAAATAATATAATTACTTCTTTAAAGTTATAAATCAGTATTTAATTTTTTTTCAAATTAACTATAAAAGATTAATTGAGAGGATAGAATGTAAAGATCAATCAGACGGATTATTATCTTCAATAAGTTATGAAGCTTTAATGTGTTTTAAATACTAACAGCTTTTTCAAAATTATCCTCATTTTAGATTTCCTGAAAGTTATCACGATTCCAGGTTCCTAAAAGATGAGCGATTTAGAGTTTCTTGGAGATGAGTATCTCTAGAAGATCAGATTTTGAAGATAAGATTTGTAGTTTCTAAAAGATAAGGTGTTGGAGAGATTAGAAATATTAAGGCTTAAAGTTTTTCAAAGACAATCGAGATTTGAAATTTCTTGATTACCTAGATTTTGGCATGTGTGTGTGATTTTGTAGTTTCTTATAGATTATCAAGAATTTTTCATCAATTTTTTATAGAATTTTGGAATATCATAGATTTATAGTTTCTGGAAACTTCCTTAAGTGTTTCTTAAAGACCATAAAGATCTGAAATTTATTGAAAATTGGAAATCAAACATTTTTCACTGGGTATGAAACCAAATACAGTCGACACTCGTTATAACGACCCCCTTCGTTCCATTAAAAACGAACGTTACATTTGCAAAGTCGTTATATCGAACGCTTTAGAAAGCCATAAAGTTCACAATTTAAACACATAATGCGTAATGTACATTACCCTTACGGAAGTGTTATACTATGTGGCCAAAACCTAAATTTATTTTTTATTTCATGCAGCTAAATAAAAGTTAACTATCCTGTATACTCTCATATTGAGAAATCGAGTAAAATCGTGTGATTAAATTGAAAGTAAGATAAAAACAAACAAACAATCACGTTGCAAGTGGGAGTGAGCCACCATATCAGAAAACAGAATGGTAAGCTCAGTTTCTAGTGATGGCGTTAGTAAACCACCGGGTTTTCCTTGTCTTTAAACGATCACTATATCATACTCTTCCTTTTCTAAACATTAAATGCGAAGGTCAAACCCATTCAACGACGGATTTTGCCTACTTCTTTGGGGAAAGGAAAACACGGTGAGAGGGCACGTGTTCGGTCGTTGTAATGAATGGAATAATATTTACCGATCGCTAATTAGATAAAATAACATGGCGGAAATAGGGGAATATTTCGTACCTGTCTTACCGGTCGTTATAATGGAATATTCGTTATAACGAGCGTCGATTGTGTTACGTCGATAAATCATAATTTTTTGAGTTCGAGAAATTCCAAATAATTCGATTCCCTCGGATATTTTCGAAGAGTGGATTGGGTTTTTGCAAGAGAGTGTTTAAAAATATTACAATTACTTTATTCCTAGAATAAAGAAGAAAAAATGATTGAGAGAAGAAGAGAAGAAATAATTCTCACTTTTATCTCGATGAAAAATTTCCATCTTCTCGATACTTTTTACGTTTTTCTGCCGTTACTGGAATCGCACCGAAAAGCATTTCCGTGTATTTAATTAGGGCCACGTAAACTAACATTCAGAGTTTACGAAATTAGCGTTCTTATTTGAATTGTAAGTTCATACATACATGATAACTGAAGCGAAAGTCATTCGTAAATTTATTTACTTTTTGTTATGTAATTTCCATTATTGTTGTAGTGTCTGCTCGAACCCATCCGAAACGTTTTCGCTCGTTATAAGCGCTATAAGCAAGGAGCAAGTGGGACCAAAAATATACTATGTTTTCTAATTTTACACATATTTGAGCATCGTGGCATTCGGATTCCTACTTCGGGAACGTTGATTTCTATTCCCCTTACGGTTTTTTTTCATATATTTTATTTCAGAAACTGTCATTATGTATGGTTAACAGGAGAGAGTAAACACTGTCGATATATCCCTGCCCCCCTCCCAAAAGAAAAAGTAAGTAAATAAAGTTCCCTAAGCGTACAGGCTCCATGCGTAAAGCCGTCTTTTCAACGCTTTAGAAAAGCAGTCAACTGTCACAAAATATCTCTTTAGCGAGAAATATCTCAAGATATATATATATACATAGATATACTTTTACATTTTTGAACCGAGGAATATTTCTTGGAGTTTGGGGAGCCGTAAAATGTATGTCTTTCAGGCAAACTTCCATCTTCCCATTCATTCGGCTCTTTTCTTTCAGCACTTGCCGATCTCGGATAGAAGTATACATGTATCCTAAAATAAGTATCTTTCAACTGCATTCATCTTTTTTAGATACTACTACGTGGCAACACCCACTACGAGGATAAAAAGGAAATTTGAGGGTTCACTTAAGCGTCATCTATTACTGCGTCGGTACGCATTCACTTGTCATCGAAATCATGAAATAAGTCGAAAATTTTCTTGAATCATACGTATTTTCTTTTTTTATGCAATATGGCTTGGATACGATGTTTTAAGGAGGATAATCGGATTCAGGACAGCACCTTGGTGTCAAGATAGATAGAAACGTAGATAAAAGTCACTTTGGATAGCAAGTTGGTTGACATGAACAATTTTGAATCAATTGTGATGGAGATAAGTTTAGACTTCAACCAGAAATCAGTAAAACAACGAATCAACATGTAAAACGCAAGTCACTTACAGAGCACTCAAAAAAAGTGGAATTTACATCATGTTTTTCAAATTTCCAACTCATCAAATCAAAGCACAGAATTAGAGCATCAAATAGAAGAAGATAAATTAGCAGTTCAAAACTATTTTCGGCTACAAATTCTTGTCTGAAGAAAGAACAGAAGGAAATTATCAAGAGATGTAAGGATTCATGATTAAAAAGAGAGATAATATTTTCATGAAAAATATCGAAAATTATTAAGATGTGAGGATACAAGATAGCGTAAAAAGGAAAATTTCTTAAAAGTCATCGAGATTCCAGATTGAAAAGACTTCTTGAAAGTTATGAAGATTCTAAGACCGAAGGTCAAAAAATATAATTTCATAGAAGTTTCATGAATCAAGGATTCAAGGTCAAAAAAATAAATTTTCATGAATTATCAAAATTTGAGTATTCAGTATTTAAAAGGAAATATCTGCTTGTGAAAGTTATCGGGATCTAAATATTCAAGATGGAAAAGACAATAACTTCTTGTGAGTTGTGAAGATTCTAAGATTAAAAATTTTACTTCATGAAAGTTGTCAAAATTTAGGGACTCTAGACTAAAAAAATTTAGAAAAAAATGAAAAAGAGATAAAAATGTTTGGAGAAATCAAGGTAAGAAAAGGCACCTTCTTGAGGGAAGAATATTCTTACACCGAAATCTGTCTGCTTATCGGAATCCAGAGAAATGGACTGCGATAAATTTTAACCCGCTATACCAGAAATCTTCGATCCGTTTCTCGCGAGTACCAATGGTCCTTTCTGAAGCACCCAGAGTGCTCGGTGCTCGTGTCCGATTTGCTGCTCGTGAGCATTTGATCAACGTTCCAATTAAACACATTGTAAAAATTGCATTTAAGGAGTGAAATCATCCTGATTCCATGCAGTCGTTCCGTGAGGGTGCTCTTATTTTGGGTAAACGCAGTGCTCGAGACTAGAAAAAGGTTGATGACCTTTGCCCTACACTATGGTTCAAACCCATAAAAACGTAGTGTTTTTTTTTTTACAAAAACGTATGTAAATTGTCCTGTGTGTGAGCATATTTTTAATTGAAACAGTGCATCAAAATAGCAATTTCTTTCAATAAGTTTAATAAGTTAAAATGGCCAATTATAAGGGAAAATACAGTTTTTTCATTTATTTTGATACAAATACAACGCCACAACAGGCAAAATGGGCAGTTTAATGTTATCTATAAACAGATAAAATCTAACTTACCAAAGTTGAATCGTTTTTACGTTGAATTCTATTTCCGATTCCTTCAATTTGGTGCAATTTTATAATCTATCGATACTTGAAATTTCAGAAGCTCTCAAAAAATGACACCAATAAGGAATCAACTCTTTTATTTAGATGGAAAGTATTGTACTTATATAGCCGTATTTTTTTACTGCAATTATACTAAAAGATGTACTTCCTAAAATACCAAAATAAATAAATAAATTAAAAAAAATTGAAAAAATAAATTGGTATACAAGTATAACTCGTTTTACGCGATTTCGATATAAGACGATTTTGAAAACTTTCTTTTAGAAATTGCGAACATCAAAACTCGGTCTATAGCGTGACTTTCATCCTCATAATAGGAAAAAAATTGCGGAATGAATTAATCACGTAAAGCGAGGCATACCTATAATGGGTTTTTAAACATGTAGTTGCAATATACATTCAAATGTACACTGGACCACACACAGGATTAAATTCATCAAAATTTTCTCTTATAGACGGAATATTCTTCTTAATACAGGGTGATTCAGAAAGGTGGGAGAAACTTTAGGAAGCGATAGTACATACTAATACAAACAATTGTCATTAAAGAATACATGGTCTAACATGAAACGCAAAAGCGCGTTTCAAAACGGCCGCTCCGCAAACGTTAAAACGGCATTCCCGTTGAAATTCATCGGGAGAAAAAAAACATCATGCATGCAAATGTAACCTGGGGAAGAAGAAGAAACCGTATGCAAATCTGGATCACGGTGGATAACAAACGTGGACGCCAGCCCCGTGAAGTTATTCCAGCGTGCGACCGTTCTAACAGTTGTAACGTACGGGATAATATGGCGCACTTTAGTAAGACTGAAAAAGCACCATGACACAGACTTGTATGCTGTTTCTTCTTCTTCCCCAAGTTAAATTTGCATGCATGTGGTGCTATCGTTCTCCCGATAAATTTCAATAGGAATGCCGTTTTAACGTTTGCGGAGCGGTAGTTTCGAAACGCGCTTGTGCGTTTGCGTTTCATGTTAGTCCATGCATTCTTTGATGGCAATTGTTTGTAGCGGTGTGTACTATCACCTCTTAAAGTTCTTCCCATCATTTCTGAATCACCCTGTATACATATCAGATAAACACCTCTATCGAAAAGATCTAAAGGAGCAACACTCATGCTTCCCGAACGCGAATTTAACGTCATTCCAGTCATTCAGGTCTTTGATGTTGTTGTTGCTGCTGCTCCTGGAGTCACGGAACGATCCAAAACAATAGCAGACGGGAAAGGACGTCGAAGAGATGCCTCTTCTTACCACGAATTCAAAATAAACGTTATTCGAACCAGGCCAGAAAATACCAGGTAATTGTATTTTCGTCTCGGCACCTTCCCTTATAGCAAGTAACGTCATTTCGAATTCCGAACGGAAATTGAGAATTTCGTACTCGGAGAGAATAAAGACCACTTTCTCCTCCTGTCTTCTCCTTTAGCAGTTTCTTGATTCGCTCCTTGAAAAAGGGAGGAGATCGTAGAAAAAGTAGAAGGGGGGCACAGAAAACCCTTCTGTGCCAGTAAGCCGATTGACTCTGTGGTATCGAGAACCGATATCCTGATAAAGCTCGTCTTGAGTGGAGTTTAAGCGAGTAGCATGTCTTCTTTTGGACGCTTTCTTCGATTCTTTTTTGGTCCATCATTTTTACGTCGGTGTTACTATGAAATGAAGTTCGAGAGAATCGATATTAACCTATCACTATGGTATAAGCTCTTCTTTTTGTATCTCTCCAAGTTGCGAGAAGTGTAGGAGAGAAGATGGAATATTATCAATTTTTTTCTTCAGCCGTGTACACAAGTAAAGTGTGTTTCAGTGAAGGAGCCGTTCAGAAGTGATTGTTGCGATGACAATGATATCGATGTCAGTGTCAAGTGTTTTGACTAGGCTTAGTGCTGTCACTGCGCCAGTACGAGTCGAAATGTTTCATTTAGCTAGTAAACGAACTCCAGGGATTCTTAACCTTTGTATCAGTCGCGACCCAAAATAAACAACACGATATTTCGCTACTCATAGGTCGATTTCGAATTTTGAAATACTTATTAAATATTCCTAAATAATGGATATTTTAGTTTCATAACTTTTTTTAAACCAGTCGATGACGTCTTGACAGAAAGGCCAAAAGGGCCTGAGAGAACACTCTGTATCCTCGGAAAGTGCGTGAGTGGACCAGTGGTAAGATGTTCGTTTTCCACTACGAAGGTTGCCGTCAAGCTCCACGGCTTCAAATTCAGGCATAGAACATTGGAAACAAGTTCTTCGCCTGTCGATACCACCGAGATGGTGCCTTCATTCCCCCGGCCCCTAACTTCACTGGTTGTAAATTTTCGTATAGCGATATAATATGACAGGAGTTGTTTGGTGTGCGGTGAAGTAGCACCCTGTATCAAATAGGAAGCGAGGAGGAAGACAAATTATTGAAAACAAATTCTGAACTTTTCTTAATTCTAGAATTACGTCTCTTGTTAATTGTCAGTTATTTTCTCATTAATTTTTAATTATTTTTTCTCATTAAAATTTAATCGCCTTCCCCAGCATTTCTTGCGTTATATTTTTTCACTCAGGAAATGCTTTCATTAATTCTGAAATTATGTATTTCTTCCATCAATTTGAAATTCTTGACAATTCTTAATTTTTAATAATTTTCGTTTAATGTTTTTAATTTTTGTCTTTATATTTTTTCTCAGCATTCTTGTGCATTTTGTAATGATGTTGTAGCTTTTTTGGGTACCGGTCTCCCCCAAAAATATATAAAATTATGGTTCAACAGAGCCCCCAAAAAATTTCTTGGCCCAAGCCCAGGCTGCCAATGTCGTTAAGATGTCCCCGAAACCTGTATGAATTGATTACCGGAATTGTATAGGTGGATCCGTACGACCGATCACAGAAACTCTTTCTACCCAAGTTTGGGTCGCGACCCAACAGTTAAAAAACCCTGCCTCTGTGTGGTCATAGTGACCGACTAATATCGTGAGGACCTTGAATCGACCATAACCGATCTCCCTGTTAAAAAGGGAGTAACAGACCTACAACAGTACAAATATTCAATAATTAAACACACTTTTTTGAAAAATATATGGCAGCACTAAACATTCACGCACAGCAGCGTTCGATATACTTTCATACTGTACTGTTAGGTCCACATGCAAATTTCCGGCACAACTAATTCGGTAATAAATTTCCCATGGTGACAGACTGGAGTTGGGCTAGGCATGCTTGTAGTTGTGTCTAACCTTTCAGCCTGGATTCTTTTTCTAATATAATTGTCAGATGTTCAAAAGTAACATCAAATGATTCTGATGGCATTGGGGGGGGGGGGTGTATATTAATTCTGTGCAAATTCTAATAACCATTTGTAAACTTCCACTCTATTTTCTCTTTTCTAATATGTTTCTGATGTTCTGATGTTCTAATCTGTTCTAATATGTTTGTCAAAGGTACAAAAGTCACATTAGATGATTCTGATGGCATTGTGGGAGTTTATTTTCATACACATATCAACTTTCTCTGAACTGAAATATTCTATAAAAGGTGCTGTAAACTTATGTTGTAAGAAATTGGTAAATTTTCATTGGTATTTTAACATATATTTAATATTGTAGATATTGAGAACAGATGCAATCTTCGAAATTTATTATTTGAAAATATGTAAACTGATGTGGTAAAAGATGTTATAACTTCTGCGAATTGTGACAACACGTACTGCACTGATATTGTATTGTAGTAGTAAGAGAGTATTTTATGTAAGAGTTTTATATAATATTAAAAAGAATAAAACAACAACCGTTTTGCCATTGACTGATTAATTAATATCTCTATCTGAGTAGAGAGACCAAAACGAAGAAGGCGAGAGCTCACTGCTCGGTACTTCGCACCAACTAGCAAATAAATCAATTAGTTTTTAGAATTTTTTCAAGTACGTTTATTCAGAGATAATGTTTTTCGGGCATGTAAAATATTGAATCGGGAATGCATTATTCAAAGTTACATGTCCGACCGGGCATGTAAATTTTTTGGAGATTCGTCCAGCAATGCTTTATGCCCTACCATGCACTGTATTCATTTATACTTGAGTTTCTTGGAAAATTACGGACTCGTGCGCGCGTGTTCTTAGATGAATATTAGAAATTTAATCTAGAAACAAATTGATTTTGATCAGATTATTATCGTGATTAGGACATCGGATCATGAAATCTTCATAAAAGTGGAGAAAATATTGCGCGTGGAAAGCGTAAAAGCTAATATTGGTTTATAATCCACGAGTAAGAATATAATTGAGTTGTTTGTTGACATAGGATTAGTGAAGCCATCGCGTTTTATGTGAATTTTTCTATACGAGGTTCGTTCAAAAATATCCGAGCATAATAAACAAAACTAGGCAGGCGTGGTTTGGTCAACACTTTTTGTAGCAGAAAGTCTCCGCGCCAAGCTTTGACGTCACTCAAGTCGTCCATTTCACCTGTAGCAATTGGAATAGCAGTCCGACGTATGCGAAATCTTTACCTTTTTTTTTGCAGTATATCCAGTGACTATAGGTGAAATTGATAAACTTCAGTGACGTCACGAGCTTCGCTTGAAGAATTTCTGCTATAGAAGGTGTTGGTGTGGTACACTTATGTAACAATCCTAGTGCGAATGCTTGAATTTTTTCCTACCTACAGAAGCTGCCAGTTGCCGTCACATTTTCGTTTTTGACAAAATAGCAGGAAAAACTTGAACACAACGCTACTGCATTAATTGTTACAAAAAGCTTAGCGATTTTCGAGTGGAAACAATCCGCAAGATTCAACAGACCTTCGGAGATGAAGAAATGGGCACTACACTGATGAAGGTGTAGTACAACCGCTTTAAAGATGGCCGCACATCAATGGAGAGTGAAGCACGTTCTGCTAGGCCCTCAACATCCAGAAATGAGATTGTTATTCACTAAGTGAGGACTCTGGTGATGTGGGATCATTGAATCACGATCAGAAAACTTGCAGACGAGGCGAGCATTAGCATTGGATTCGTATTTTTATTGACGATTTGGGCTTCAGGAGATGCAATGTCAAAGTCATGCTGACCATCTTCTTGGACACTAGTGGTGTAGCTCATCACGAGCACCCACCGCACTGCACAACCATCACCAAGGAGTGCTACCAAGAAGTTCTACGTCGCAATTAGAAGCTCCATCACGATTAATAGAGTGGCGTTGTTGAAATTTTTCCTGTTATTTTGCCAAACACGCACATGGTTCTCATTTACAATTCTCTACTCATACGCTGTCTGCAGGCTACTGGCAGCTTCTACAGGCTGTAAAAATCTAATCATGCACACTAGGATTGCCTACATACATGCACGAAACCAATCCTTCCCAGCTTCATTGGCTCACGCACGGAACCGTGTGCATCCACGCAAAAGTAGAATAATAATCATCATCATCATCATCATCATCATCTAAGATGGAGAACTTATTTCTGATATCATCAGTCCTAAAGAAGTAGAAAGTACCGATCGGATATAGTTCTTATTTGGTATCAGTATGTATCATCTGAAGATCGCTTATTCCATTGCTTACCTTCGATCATATGATGACGAGCAACGAAACTACTACTAATTGACCGTACATGCACGGCGTACACATTCCACCTCGGAATTTCTAAAGTAACAAAACTACAGACATTCATCAGCATTACTATGTCTCTACGTAATCGATATGGTTTTGAACCTGTATTTTTGCTATATGCATCATTTTCACCTGGCAATTAACGCCTCGATGTCATTTTAACAAATTAACTATCTCGAAATCTATTCATTCGCAGCTGCAATTGAATTGACGGCTCACCGCGCAACAGCTGGTTTTCAGCTCATGCTCATTAGCATAAATCGATACTACTAACACATTTGCAACTCGCATATGCATCAATGCCTTTTCGCACGATACCTGTAATTAATATCCGTGGAATATTCAATGAAAACAAGATTTTATCATGGCTAGAAAAATATATGACTTGATTTCAAAATTTCAAGAAACTAATCCGCGAAATTGATTTAAATGTATTTAAATTTTAATTATTAAATTGTTACATTTAGTTTAGTTACTTTACATTTTGGTTACTGAAAATTAGAAATGGAATAATTGGTGAAATTTATGCTGCAGTTAATTGGAATACCTCTGTCAAAAATTGAATTTTTTTTCATTAGTTGTAGCAAGTTAGTAAACCTACGAACATTAATTAAAGTTAACATGATAGCCACGTCATTAATGTGAGGAACACCTTAATAGCCTTTCTGCAAATGTAGACCCGGTGTAAGTTGTTAACAAAAGTTTGCGGTCTGGCGGAAATGTGAAAAGCAATTTGTAAGAAGAAAATAAACATATAAAAAAGTAATTTGAGGACCGCCCAAAAATTCAAAAATATAGGAAATAATTCGCAGACCAGCAAAAACAAAACATAAACACGGTAAGAATTATTTTCTGACAAGCAAAAAATACAAAAATACGTGAGATAATTTGTGGACCGACAAAAATGAATAACTAAGAAATAATTTGATTGCGTAAATAATGAGTATCAGAAGCAGTTTGCGTATTGGCAAAAAATAAATTGAAGAAATAATTTGAGGAGCAGCAGAAACTAAATAACGTGTTTATTAATTTGCGAACGAGTAAAAACTCTCTCTAAATAAATGTATTAATTAATTTGCGAATCACTAGAAACCTAATAAGTGTATTAATTAATCGGAGGACCACATATAATAAAAGAATGGGGAAAATAATTTTAGAGCTAGATAGTACATTTATATAAATACGAGAAATAATGCGCATACAGGCAAGAAAAAAAATAAATGTGATAAATAGTTTACGGACCAGCAAAACTACATAAACAAGAGAAATTATTTGCGGACTGCTATATTTAATAATTTCCTCACGTGTGCAGAAAATGACCGTGGCGCGACTAAAATCATCAATGATCATGTCGAAACATTTGATCAAAATATCGTATATAAAATCAAAATATCATAAAATATCGATTCAAATATTTTTAAATATCGTCGCTTATTTAAAAGGGAATATAATTTGTCGTTTTTTTTTATAATTTCTGAACAATAATATTATTGCGGCGGCGAGTCTCGTCGAACTTGTCACCAGATTGATTGTCACGCGGATCTCTCGGGTTCTTCGCCGGGGACTTGAAGATGGGCAAAAACTCACATGAACGAGGATTTGAGAACAAATAAACATAATCAACTAGAATTCCTGCTAAAACTAGAACAGCCTTCGAAACGTAAGTCTCTTCTCACTTCGAATTCTACTATCCGAGTTTCTAAAATCTCGTTCTTCTATTCGAACAATCGCGTTACCTTATGCATACGCTCACAAGCCTCTTCAAATTCCTACCCGTCGTAATAATAGAATATCTTGAAATATATTTTAAACATATAATCAGTTCCGCCAATTAAATCAAAATAAATTACGAATTTTTAAATAAAACTTTCAATCGGATTGAGATCGAGTCGACTAACTCAGCTAAAATTTTCAACTGCGATCAACAACTCATCGATTAACCGACCCGATTAATCAATTAATCGGACCATCGGATTATTAAATAAATAATTTTCGTGGACCAACAAAAATACGTGAAGAGAAATAAATTACTGACTGATAAAAGAGAATAAATAAATCGGAGAAGTAAATTACACACAGACCTAGTCTGTGAAACCAATACCAAATAAAACAGTATTATTACCATTGATAACTCGAAACATTTAGGATAAATGACATTCAAAAGAACACCAAAATTCAAAAAATTATATTGTGAAATTACGGAAAATTTCAAATATATACGACGGCATTACAGACTCCCAGAACTATAACTACATCAAAAATTTCACAAACATTCGCTTCCGATGACATTTCAACATGAAAACTTATAGAAATTTTCCCCATATTTTTTTTCCTGGAGCTAAAAAAAAACACATTACATTACGAAATCAGTAAATATTTTCAACATGTCTTACATATCATATCATGTGATATTCGAATGAAACAAGAATTTGAAATATGTTATTCCTGGAGAAAAATTATTTATCTCCGTCGTTTTTTTTTATAAAGAACGGAAGATAAGTCCGTGAGATATGCGGATAACACACTCCCATGGGAGAATCTCCAGGCTTTACACTTTTATTATTATAACTATGGGAAATATACACGCAACGCGGATATCCGGAAATATTGAAAATTCGGAGGCTTTAATATTTCCTTGAAGGAAAAAAATAAATATGTATGTGCACGTGGATAAATCCATGAGAATAAGAGATGAAGGAGACATTATGTTCGAAGGAATCTCATTGAAAGGGAGAGAGAAGACTGATTTCGAATTCCAAGTCTTTCCATAACAAACGAATGTGTTTCTTGATTTCGAATATGCATACGTTCACGGAAAAATATAAAATAATTTTATATGTTACCGTAAATGTGGTAAATCCGGTTATTATGCATAATAACCGGAAAATTTGATGAACCAACGACGTTTGGTTATTGTGCATAACCAACGGTAAAAGTGATATACTTCTGGAAATTTATCAATCTTACCAAAATGGTCGACGATTACGCATAATACAAGCCGGTTATTTATGCATAATAACCAGTTGATAAATTTCCAGAAGTATATCACTTTTACGGTTATTTATGCACAATAACCAAGCACCGTTCGTTCATCAAATTTCCCGGCTTTTATGCATAATAACCGGTTTGTATTATGCGCAATGGCCGACCATTTTGGTAAGTTTGATAAATTTCGAGATGCATACCACTTTTACTGTTGGTTATTCACAATACTCGAGCGTCGTTGGTTCATAACATTTTCTGGTTATTATGCATAATAGCAATTTTTAATCGGTAGATATGATAAGCGTTAACATTTGGAATTGTTGGCGATCCTCTTGTCTGAATATGCAGTTCATCAGCCATGCGGAAATAGAAATCGGCTATCAAAGTTCTGATAGGACGCTTGGCCATTCCACGTCCAAACTACATTCAATGATAAATAGGTCCCATTTGCTGTGATAAGCATTCATTATTTTGATGTTCGCACTTGTGAGCCAGAGTCTTTCTTTCAAACTGAGCGCGATTCCGGTCTACCGCCATGGGCAATTTACTACCGAGTGAGCTGTGCCGGAAGAGTGTGTGTGTATATACCTAACAGTCGGAGTGCGTATTTAGTGGTCTGTCTCTGATGTTTCAGTGCTGTCATCTATACTTCTAATTGTGAGTGAAGTGTGGTGATTGTATATTTATACCTCTGTGGTCCCTCTCTCTCCGAGAACTCTGACACATAACGAATTTTTCCGAACATACCCGAAATGACTCCTATTTGACGAATTCTGAAATCACACCCCGATATGCGAAACTCTCATTTAACAAATTTTACGATCTTACCCCGATATGACGATCTTTCGTTCGCGTTATCCGCTTGACTTTTCTTTAAAAGGGTACTGAAGTGAACTACTTTAATAATATTGTTTGACATAAAGTGTCCCAAAATGATGAAAACGATAATATATTTTGGACCACCTGATGTGAAATTTTAAGCAAAATTCATATAATATTCGAAACAGAGTAGCAAAATATTTGTGAATGGAGAATGTTTTGTTATTTTCACAATACATTCAACTAGTAATGGATACAGGGTATGAACCAAAATTTAAAGGACTGCATCGTATGTTCATAAGTTACACCCAAATACGTGAATGTACGAGTGAATTTTTTTGAAATTTCATCCCGCATTTTGTCTTTAAAAACACTGTAATTGAAAATATATGTATGATAGACCATAGATTTTGGTTCATACGTTCAATACAACCGTATTTCGGTTGTATGTATTTATCCGAGATAATGATCTTTCAACAAGTTATTTAATGTAACGAATTTTTACAAGTTTTTGTACTTATACAATCAGACATCAATATAACTAACCCCTACTTCATCCTTTCTACAATCGAACCTGGATATAGCGAACTTCTATTTAATCAATTTTATGATTGCGCCTTCGATATAATGAACTAAAATTTGACGAATTTCACGATCGTACCCAGACATTACGTACCATTTAATCAAATCATCGTTATGAATATTTTTTCTTTCATTCACAAAATTTAACAACGATGTTTGGGTATTATGCATAATCACTGATAAAAGTGATAATTGTTTTTTTTAATTATTATTTATCGAATTCACCAACGATGTATGGGTATGCATAATCACTGGTAAAACTGATAAATTTATCAAACTTACCGACGTGATTGGTGAATATGCATAATAACCAATTTAATACTTTAACGTAAAACAATACAAGAACTGGCGAAGGCAAGTATTCAGGTGGGTTCGAAGATGAATCTGCAAAAGGCTAAACTTACGTCCAACTCCGTACAGAGGTAGAAGAAGTAGAAAGCTATGCATACCCGGGACAACAAATTACCATTGGCTACGGAATCATTAATGAACTAAACAGAAGAATCAGGATCGGATGGGAGCACTTTCGACAAAAACTATGTAATTCTGAAAAGCCATATGTCATTACCTCGTATGACTTAAAAGAGAAGTGTTTAACCAGTGTGTACTACCAGCACTGACTTATGGAGCTGAAACATGGACATCCACTAATAAGGGGCCGTTCAAGTATTACGTAAGCAAATCTTTGGCTATTTTTGACACCCCCCTTGTCAGCAAAAGTAAGCAAAACTCTGACCACACCCCCTGTCAGCAAAATTTCGTCATCAGCTCTGCCCCTCTGCATCCTAATGCATATTGGTCGGATCACGGACGTACACGGGGGAAGGAGGGATAGGGGGCTCGTGCTCCCTCCCACGATCAAAAATTTATTTTTTAATGCAAAAAAATATTTTTTAATTGAAATTTCAGATGAAAATACCTTCATATGTTATTATAATCAATTTCTGTTAATTTCAATGTTATTTGAAGCCTATGAACTCAAAATTTATCTTTAATAAATTCATCGCGACCCACCCTCTAAGCCATATAATGATAAATCGCATAAAGGCACTTGGCCCGAGAACCAAATATGGCCCTGGGGGTTATCTGATGCGGCCTGCCCTCCTCAAACCTAATTTTGTAAAAATTAACTAAGCTACACATTTACAGATCGCTTAAGTGCCCCGTGGTACATACAGTTCCAGAGCATTTACGCTTCCCGTGGCACATTTTCAGGTCACTTAAATGACCCGGGACACAGTTCCAGAATACTTTAGTGATCCGTGACACATTTAGAGATTACTTAAGTGACATGTGACGTAGTTTTAGAGCACTTAAGTGGCCCCTCCAGTGCAGTTCTACATCACTCAAGTTACCCGCGGCACATTCTCAGATTATTTAAGTGATCCGCGGCATATAATTACGGATCACTTGAGTGATGCGTGGCACCGTTCCAGAGCACTTAAGCGGTCCGGACACATTTCCAGAGCACTTAAGCGGTCGGGACACATTTCCAGATTCCTTGGATCCCCGAAACATTTAGAGATCATGGGGGGGGGGGGGGGATGTTACTTCAAGTGCCCACAAACTATCAAAAGGTTCTTCTCGTTTTTGACGCACCGAGGCATCACAAGGAGAGACAGAAAGCGAATCACTCAGATAAGGGGACACGCGAAAGGTATATGATACCATGGGAAGAATTAAACGTTTAAAATGGAAAAATGGGCTGAACATATTGCGAGAAGACAGGACAACAGATGGACCACAAGTATTCTGGACTAGTACCACCGTGGTGTTGAACATCCGAGAAGGCGTCCATCCCCACGCAAGATGCATCGACGAGGTCGGAAAAGTGGCTGGAAGTCAACTGAATGGCAAAAAGCATCAGAAAGAGTGAAACGGAAAAAAAATTTCAGAGGAGAGACCTTCATATATCCAGCAGTAAATTTAAAATGGCTGTTGATGATGATGATGATGATGATGCAATGCAAAATGAAAATTTCTTACAGTTCAGGCATTTTTTATATAGGGTTGTATCTCCCGTTAACCTACATTGCTATCGTCAGCATATTCAGCCATTGCTTCAAGGAAATCGTGGGAAAAGAACGAGAAAAGTGCGAACAATAATATATATATATGAAGAAAAAAATCCACGTATATATAAATAGTAGGATATTTATGAAATTTTCCGATTTAGAATATTCGCGAACGTTCAAGGGGGGGGGGGGAAACATTCAGTTCATAAAAACCTTACACGTGAATGTGTTTCGACACTTTTTATTTTCGATCTCTTCGGAGAGATCAACGCCTTTACTCCAAACGCCATGGACGTAAAGCTCGATGTACGGAAATATTTTAGGCATTTTTTTTTATTGTCCATACACATAAACTTCGTTTTAAAAATTTTGACGGGAAAAACGGGATGCATTTGTAAAGGTGAATAGGTGAAGGTGGGTGGGGGAAGGGGGCATACTTTATCGTATTTCGAGATATTAAACGAGTGGAAATCTTTGGGAATGTTTTCTGCGATTGTTGTTTTCGCGTTCAATATGCTGTGAAGAATCTTTTGAACTTACTAAGAGGAATTTGGCAGTTTTTGGAATTGTATTACACATAATCGCTAGTTTTTTATACGGAATCGATAGTTATTATGCACAAACGCTGATTATTCTGCATACTAGCTCTTTCTGCTGTTGGATCCCGTTTTAACGAATACCGTTATATAGCGAAAATCTCGTTTTAACGAACACTTTTCTAATTCTCCCGGATGACTTTACATAGGAATAATGCAACAAATTGGGATTCCTTTATAACGAAATTTCGTTAAAACGAAGTTATTTCGTCGGTCTCTTGAAGTTCGTTATAACGGGATTCGACTGTGTTATGCATAATCGTAGATTATCGTGCACAATCACTATTGTACATAATAGTTAGTTAGTATGCATAATCACTGGTTATTACGCGTAATGACTTGTTATCACCAGAGTGTTCTGGGAGTTAGATTAACTTATCACTTTCACCGACGATTATGCATACAAAGTCGAATCCCGTTATAACGAACTTCGAGACCGACGAAATAACTTCGTTATAACGAAATTTCGTTATAAAGGAATCCCAGGTTGTTTCATTATTCCTATGTAAACTTATCTGGGGGGAATGAGAAAAGTGTTCGTTAAAACGAGATTTTTGCTATAATGGTATTCGTTAAAACGGGATTCGACTGTATTACCCAAGCGTTATTAGCAAATTTGATAAATAACAAAAAATTTATATTACTTTAACCGGTGATCAAGTGTAATACCAAAGCATACCTGATAAATTTGATAAATACTTAAAAGTTCGTCGCTTTTTTACCGGTGGTTATGCGATCAATAAACCCTTAGTGTAATTGTTAAATTTGATGAATGTGAAGAAAAATTCCTTAATGAATATAGAATATTTGATAAATATAGGTTGGATTCTGATATAACGAACGCCTATTAAACAAATTTCATGATTTAACGATTAAAATCGTGATTTCCAGATAAAAAATTCGTTAAATCGAAGAATGTTTTTACATGGGAGTTCATTATACCAGCTTACAACTGGAAAATTTGCTAAATAGTAGTTCGTTATATCGAGGTCCGATTTGAGAATTCATCGAATAGGAGTTAATTATAGAAGTTATTTGGAGGCGTTCGGAAAAATTCGCTAGATCAGAGTTCATTATATCCGGTTCCGTCACAAAACTCATAAGTCCAGTTATCTACATAATATATTAGGTCGTCCTCGCTTAATCGGATATCAATGATTTCACCACACAAATCCATATTTGTTATGGCCATCTTTTTCGCAGTTGTTGGGCATTTTGCCTGGTGTGGCGTTGTATTTGTATTGTATTTGTATTTGTAATTAGGCCCGGGGCTATCCGATTATGCGGAGAACAATTCAATTGCCATTTCACAACGTTAGTATATGATCTGTATGTTCAAAACTCATGAAAGATCAATATTAATAAGGCTTTTCGATTAAATTATTCATGAAAAATGAAATGAAAATTATATTTTTAATTACAATGATCACAATACATAAGATTTTTACTTTTCATTAGGAAAAATAGTGCCCTCTATCACCTCAACAGAGAACAAAATTAAAGTAATTAAATGTACATATTGAAGACGACTTGAATACTTGAGGCCACTCTACTCTCACAAATGCATTTGTCTTAACTTAGTTCATATCTTCCATTTATTTCCAATATTACATTCAATAAAAACATTTTGTGTATAGTGGTTGATGTGTATTAACAGTCAATGTGTGGAGCGTCAATTAAGCGGTGAACTTTGTATCTATGAGAGAAATTTTGGTGCCGCAGAATTTTCCGAATATCCGTTTAAGCGGGGCTGACTGTATTAAAACGACAATAAGATCGATTTATCATATTTACGAGTACGAAGTGGCGATTATGCATAAATAACTGGCAAACGTGACGAATTTAGTATCATTTATCAAATTAAACAACAACGCTTGGGATATGCATAATACATGATGCATACATAATCGCCGATAAAAGTGATAAATTTAGGGAAATTTATCACACTTACTAAATGCGTAACAACCGGATCTACCACATTTACCGTAACATATGCAATATTTCAAATTTATTGCTCTGGTCATCAAAACTCATTGCAAAAGTGACAACACAATAAGGTACAATTAATAATACACAACTAAACATAAATTGACAATAATACACTTGAAGACACGTATGGCGTAAAGGCAAGCCAATGAAATGCATGTTATACGATAACATTTATACGGCGATCGGCAGTGCTGTAGAGAAGGGTACAAAATCTGAAGGTGCGCAACACTGTACAAAAGTAAATGCAATAATAGAACTCTATAAAAACGGCCATAACGTTACAATGCAAACGTCTCCCGAAAGATAGAAATATCAGAAAGAGAAACCAGAATATTTTTTCACATTGCGACTATGGGAATTTTTTTGAAGTGATGTGAAGAATTGGTTTATTGTAGGGGTTTCCAAGTATATCACTGTGGTAACTGTAAACTTTGCATCTCAGGATCACATGCTGCCAAGTCTCTGCTGGTACCCTTTCATTACAGAAGGAGCAGGTATCTCTTCCTCATTTATTGCCATTACTCTACCATCCACAAAGATCGAGGTCAAACCGAATCTAAGTTTGGTGAAATTCCATTTTTCCCAAATTTTCCCGTTTTCATCGAGGCAATTCGTGAGGCCGAAATTCGTTTTTAGGAATTTACTGTATATTGGTGGAAAATGCGACGAGTTTTGGATTCGTGACATGTTACTTTGTACTCTTTGATCCCTCAGTGATTGTATGATAGGCGGGAATGTAAGTACGGATGATTATCGGGTCCCTCACTTACCTTAAGGAAAGTGAAGCCTCTTTCACCCAAAATTTACCATACCGAGTTTAGCTAGTTCGGGAGTGAGGAGTTAGGGGGATTTTCCGTATTTTCGGTGAGCCAGAGGTAGCATTGCCTAGGGTGACTATTATCTGAGATTCTCAGTAATCGAATTCAAAAGCCTAATTTTTTTTTTTTAAATCCACGTTAACCGGGAATTGCCAAAATTCTGCTCTTATCATGTAGCCTGGAATTCGTCGAGGCAGAAGGAAAACTTTCCTGACAAATTTACACAGAATAGTTTCGAGGTCAGCTAGGCAAATAGGGGACCAGACGACGCCACCGGGTACAGTAGAAGTTAAAAATAGACAAGAATAAAGTCTAAAAGAGAAGCAGAGATTGAAGACTGTTTAGACTTCGATAGGATCGACCCCACATATGATGAGGCCGATTCAGCTTTTGCAATTGATCTTAGCTTTGCCAAATGAAAATCCAAGAAGAAAAGAGAGGTATTCCTAGGTACATGTATGACGGAGTTACGTCTAATATAGCCTGCCTCCGAGAGAAACTCTCATTTTCTCTGACTTTACCACCTCTACTGAATATAATCACTTTTGTTTTTCTCTCTCAACGTTAACGCTAACGCAATAGTATCTATAGAACTTTTCCAGAATATTTATTTTTTCTGTGTAATCCTAACTGGTCTATCCATCATTATAACTGTGTCACCTGAGTAAAATAAACAGAGAGTTCCTAAGTGGTTATTAATGCAGATTGGGGCTATTTCTGAAACATTCAGTCTCTCCACTAATTCGATAAGGTACTTTGAGAGAAATAGTTGAGACAGGATTTCAACCTGGAGAATTCCCCACGTAATTTGCACTGCCTCAGAGAGTCGTCGTTAGTTCTCATTTTCGAAGAAGCTCCTGTGTATATTTCTTTAATCAGGGCAATAAATCGAGCGCCCAGGCCAAGTCTCTCGAGTGTGAGCGAGCCATAACATATGGTGCGAAACCGAAACAAATGAATTTTTAAAATCAACATATAAGACATATAGATTGCCCTTGGGCTTTCTAAGCGTCTGTTAACATATACCATATAAAATGAAACTTTCCTACATTTGTCATTTTTTTTATATAGGATTGTATCTCCCGTTAACCTACATTGCTATCTTTAGCATGTTCAGTCAATGCTTCAAGGCAATCATAAGAAGACAGGGAGAAAACTAAAGTTTTTACGTTGAGTTTCGAATCACCCAGTGTATATACGATATTTACAAAATTTTGCGACATTTTTTTAGAGTATTTGCGAACGTCAAAAAACTGCAGTTCATAAAAACCTCATGCACGAATATTTCGAAGTTTTTTACTCTCCATCTCTTCGGATCAACACCTTTACTGCAAACGCCACGGTTTTGGTGGAGTTTTTTTTCCTCCTCATGACGTAAAACTCGATGTACGGAAATGTTGTATGCATTTTTTTTATTGTCCATGCACATAAACTTCATTTTCATATTTTGACTGGAAAAACGGGATGCATGTCGACGTGGATGTGTAATATGAATAGGTGAAGGGAACTTTATCGGAATTTTTTGAGATATTAAGCTTAGTGGAAATTTTTGGGAATGTGTCTACGACTGTTACGTTAGCGTTCAATATGCTGTGAAGAGTTGGATAAAATTTTGAACATAGTATGGGATTTCGCGTAAACAGAATATACGACGTGATCTTTGAATACTTGGTAAGTAAGTCTACAACTACTACTACTTAACCGTGCATGCACGGTTGCTGTAGCTCAGGTCGACAGGATAAACACTGCTAGGAAAGCAGTGTTTCTTAACCCTTTTCAGCTCATGGCCCCCAATGGATCACGTTTTCTTTTTTCTCGTGGCCCCCCTGTCCTATCCAGGGCCCCCTCTACCCTTATCCAAGAGTGAGATACTTTCTATTTTTTTTATTATGAATATAAAATTTTAATAAATCAGATCAATCTCTGGAATCCTGGCTAGGCACGGATTCAAATGGTGGATTATCATCTCTCCCAGGAGTAAAATTATATGGTAAAAAACGGTATGTGTAAAAAAAAACGGGACGATCCAACGAACCTGCACGATAAATCGACCCTCCCAACACACCAACCGTTGCTCTGGCGGCCCTCCATACTTAGCTGGAAGTAACAGATTACATATGAAAATCATAGTACCAGATCCCATATAGTGCAGTTGCCCTCCCTCCATTATAGATATGAAGACCCGGGTCATGCCTACATAGACCCAAGGATTAAGATGCCCCTGGTTCTATGGACGGATCTGATGGATTCTGAAAGTAGTGTGATACAACCATGTTTCTCTTTTAAAGCTTTTCTCTCCACAGCTCTCTATGGCTCTCTTCACCACCTGCCGTGGATCACCTTTCTTCTGATTTTCATTCGTGCCCCCCCCCCCCCTAGAATATCCCAGGACCAAAGGGGGCCATATGGCCCCAAGTTGAGAACCACTGACCTAAAGTACCAAAGGAGTTTAAAGGTGTGAGTTTGATACCCGGTTCGGCCTTGTCAGAAAGTTTCCTTTTCCTCCAGGGGTACAGCAGGAATGGTGACATGACCGCAGGTAAAGATTGCTATCGCAGGGAGTCCCACACAGAGTGGAGGGTTAGAGCACCAACCTCTAGGTGAGTATAAAAAAAGCAGACTTTCGGAATCGGAGATAAATTGTAGGTTCCGGTCTAATTAGTCCCTGTGTGCAGAAAATGACTGTGGTGCGACAAAAATTGAAGGCAAAATTTCTGCCAGTCCTGACACACTTCGTACACATTACGCAAGAATGGGTACATGCCAGAAAGATCTTGTGCATGTTGTGAACTTAACATGAAGTTTGTTTCTGTGTAATATATATGTTACGTGTGGTGATGCAAATCTGTTATAATTTTTTCTAACTATGTTTGAAGTGTAATGATTGGCAAGTAAGGCAATGGACGGATTTCTGACATAATAACATGATTACGTTTCTATCAGTGTGAAGATAGAACATCAAAGATGCGTTACTTCCCACTGGGACACAAAAAAAATTACATCGATTGTTAAAAGAAATATATTGAGGGATTTCCTGATTTTTACACCATTAGGGATAACTGAAAAAATTTTCTGAAACCGAGTTTCTGAAACTGAATCAAAGTTTTGTGTAGGTAAAAGTTACATTTTTAACAATAATATGCTTATTCAATTGTATGTGGAATAGAATTCTAAAGAAGATTTACGGAGTGTTTTTTTATCAGAAGTTTTGTACCATGAATGGACGCCAGGGTCTCTGCCACCGGACTTATCCCGTTGCCGAGATCTCTTCCAGCCCAGCTTAGTGGCAGAGTCTGGAACAAAGTGAGTGCACCTAACAGTCTGAGTGTGTAGCTAGTGTTTTGTATGATATTTCAGTGCTGCCATCTATACTTCAAATTGCGAGTGAAGTGTAATGGTTGAATATTTGTAACGTTGTAGGCCTGTTGCTCTCTGTGGCGAGACTTTCTAACGGGGAGATCGGCTCGCATTCGCGCCTTGAAGTTGAAAACCAACTTCAGCCGACCACCACTGTGGGGTTCGAACCCGGATTCTCGCATCGGGAGTCCGTCACTATAACCACTCGACCACCACAGCGACGAAGTTTTGCACCAGAAGTGACCGAGGAATAAGTATTAAAATAACTTTAAAATACGAAAAATAATAAGTAAAATGAAAAAGAAAATTTCTGAGATGGATGAATCTCCAAAAACTGATTATCTAGAGTGACAGAGAGAAAACAGATATTTTTTAGATAACGTATTTTTTTTTGTAAATGTGAAAATTCTTCAGATGACTTTCCTAACCGAATTCTTCAGATGTAATTTATTTGTAACTGGTATTTATTAATTAGTCGTAATTTTTCAATGTTAATTAATCTGTGGAATTTGCATTGCAGCAATTACGAATCGGACACCTCCTTTACAAAAAAATCGACAGAAACTATAGTTAATTGAAATCACACGGTGCACTTAAAAACTATATAGCGGTGACAAGATACGGTCATTACAAAAAAACAAAACAACATGCGTCATTTGAGAGAGATGCATTATACATGATGGAATACTGCAACTAAAAAAACGTATGCATACAGTGTGAAAAATACTTGAAATTTCCAGTACGTCACCGTTAAATAGTCTCGAGATATTCATGATCTCAAAAACATTCGCTTCCGATGACATTTAATCACGAAATCTCGGAAATTTTTAGCATGTTTAGACGCTGTAAAAAGACGAGAAAAAAAAACAAACAAACATTGCATTACAAAATAAGCATTTCGAAATATTTTACACATAATATCATCTCGCAATAACAAAAAAATTGTTTTCGAAATAAAAAATTTATTCATCTCTGTCATTTTTATAAAGAAAAGGAGCAAAAGAAATCCGAGAGAGAGATACGGATAACACTCTCACGGGAGGTTCTCCCACACGGGCCTTACACTTTTATAATAATAACTACGAAAAATGTACAGAACGCGGATATCCGGAAACATTGAAGATTCGGAAGCTTTAACATTTCCTCGAAGAGAAAAAAAATAAATATGCATGTGCACGTGGATAAATCCATAGAAATAAGAGATGAAGGAGACCATTATGTTCAAAGGAATCTCGTTGAGAGAGAGAAAGAGAAGACTGATTTCTCGAATTCCGAGTCTCTTCAAAAACAAACGAATGTCTTTCCTGATTTCAAATATGCGTATGTTCACGAAAAAAATATAAATGAATAAAATAAATACATACAATGTATAAAATGGAAACGTTCCTATATTTATTTTCTTTATTTTTGTATTGGGTTGTATTTCCAGTTTACCTGGTTCGCTATTGTCAGCATATTCAGCCATTGCTGCGAGGCAATCACGGGAAAAGAGCGAGAAAACTATAAAGAACTAGACGTTCACGGAAATTTTTTGACATTTTTCTCTTCGGAAATATTCACAATCGGCAAAAAAACAACAAAAAAAAACTGCAGTTAATGAAAATCTTACGAGAATGTGTCTCACGAATTTCACTGTTATTTTTAGCCATTGTTTACCAACAACTTTCTCTACGGTGGTGGTTCTCAACCGGTGCTTCCCGGAGCCCAAAGAGCTCGGTGTGAACTTCCAGGGGCTTCGCGGCCGCTCGAGGGAAATTTAAAACAAAATCAGTAAATTTGAAAAAAATAATTATTAATATTTTTGAATAATAAAAATAAGTGAGTAACTTTGATGAATAACTAAAAAATTGGGCTATACGGGGCTCCGCCAGCGGAAAGGGCTTCATGGGTGAAGAAAGGTTGAGAGAGAGAGAGAGAGAGAACCGCTGGTCTAGGGCTTTACCACTACGTTTCAGTGGTCGGTGAATTTTCCTAGCGGTGAATTGCATGGCGGTGAATTGTTGGTCGGTGAATTTTCCTAGCGGTGAATTGTTGTCGGTGAATTGCTGGCGGTGAATTTTCCGGGCACGATTTTTTTAAATGTATGTACTCGTACATGAACTACATTTCTATGCATATTTTGGCAGGACACATCAGATATCTATGTATTCGGCTATGGGATATTAATAGGTTAAGAGGTGGGATATTTTATTGTATCAAAGCAGTGAATTAAGAAATAAATATATTTCCTAATTCACTGCTTTAATACAATAAAATTGTTGTTATTTATCAAGGTAGTATTATCAATTGTTTAGTTAATTATCAAAGTAGAGTTTTCGACTCATTATGAAATTTCGTAAGTCGGGCCCCGCTTAAACGGAAAGATATCAACGGTTCCAGCAAATATCTGATTAAGCGGGTTATTTGAATATGTCGGAGGGACAATTCAGTTTCTTTTTAACACCGTTAGGATAGTTTCTATGTTGAAAACTAATGAAGGATCAATATTAATAATACTTGTGGAATGAATGAAACATGAAATTGTGAAATGAAAATTATATCGAATTACAACGATCACAATTCGTAAGATTTTACTTTTCATTGCAAAGTTAGCGTCCTCTATGGGCTCAAAAGACAAGAAAAATAAAATAATTGAATATGTGTAATAAAGGCAATTTAGAGAGATATAGATGGCTTTTTTCTCAGCCAGAGATATCAAGGAAACAGTTATTTTTCCGGATATTATGCTGAGGTGAGCTCGGAAAGAAAAGTCATCACGTCTCCGCCGGGACTCGAACCCAGGCCCTCTTGCATACCGGGCAAGCATGCTACCATCTACACCACTGGAGACACATGAATCTGCTTTCCTAATTTCACGCACTGTGTCGTGAGGCGCTGAAGTAGAGGCCTAGCCTCTCTTAACTTCAGGAAATGGCCCCCGGGTGGGACGGTTTAGAGAGATATAGATGGCTTTTTTCTCAGCCAGAGATATCAATTTCCTGAAGTTAAGAGAGGCTACTACTACCTCTACTTCAGCGCCTCACGACACAGTGCGTGAAATTTGGAAGGCAGATTTATGTGTCTCCAGTGGTGTAGATGGTAGCATGCTTGCCCGGTATGCAAGAGGGCCTGGGTTCGAGTCCTGGTGGAGACGTGATGACTTTTCTTTCCGAGCTCACCTCAGCATAATATCCGGAAAAATAACTGTTTCCTTGAAAGGCAATTTAGATATTAATTCGAGTTTTTTAGATGTATTTTTTGTAAATGTCAATTTCCAGATGCATTTGTTTGTAAGTTGATGTATTTTTTTATAAATAAATTTTTTTGTGTGTGTGTTTGTATAGTGATTATATCATTTGATACGTCCTTCACAATAATTGGGGGAAATAATCGTTAGTTGAAATCAGCGAAGAAACAGTTCGTATCATTTGAGATATATCATATTTGACGGAAGATTGCAATAATATATAATAATATTCACGTAAACAATGAAAAATTCTCGAATTACTCTCGCGATTTTATTGATCTGAAAAAAAAACATTCGCTTCATCATGACATTTAAACGCGAAATCTCGGAAATTTTGGCATGTTTAGACGCTGTAAAAAAACGAGAAAAACAACAATAAATATCCCGAAATGTTTCACATATTATATCATCTCACATTATAAAAACAATGTTCTTTCTATAAAATTATTTTTCCCCGTCATTTTTATGAAGAGAACCCCAGAAAACCGCAGCAAGAGAAATCCGAGAGATACGAATAACATTCTCATGGGAGGTTCACCACACAGGCCTTACACTTTTATAATAATAACTAAGAAAAATATACAGAGCGCGGGTATCCGGAAACATTGAAGATTCGGAAGCTTCAATATTTCCTGGAATAAAAAAAAAATGAATATGTATGTGCACACATCCATAGAAATAAGAGATGGAGACGTTATGTTCAAAGGAATCTCGTTGAGAGAGAAAGAGAAGACTGATTTCTCAAATTCCGAGTCTTCAAAAACAAGCGAATGACTTTGATGATTCCAAATATGCATACGTTTACGAAAAAATATATATAAATGAATAAAATAAATATATATACAATGTATATAAAATGGTTATTTCCTATAGTTCATTCTTTTTTTTTTTATATGGTTGTATATATCCAGTTTACCTGCTTTGCTATCGTCAGCATGTTCGGCCATTGCTTCGAGGCAATCATGGGAAAAGAGCGAGCAAACTATAAAGAAATAGACGTTCACGAAATTTTTTGACATTTTTCTCTTTCGAAATATTCGCAATCGGTTAAAGAAAACTGCAGTTTATAAAAAAATCTTATGAATGTGCCCCAAGAATTCACTTTATTCTTAGCCATTGTATCAACACCTTCCTCTAGTGTTTCACTGGGGTTTTTTTTCCAATGTCAAACTTTGATGTATGAAAATATTGTTTTTTTCCTTATATACAAATACAAGGCCACAACAGGCTAAATGCCCAACGATTGGCTGAGAAAAATATGCCCATAATAAATATGGATGTCATAGATTATATATTAAAATACAGCAACCCATTTTTCCATTTTCCCACCTCACATTTCCATGGATATTTCGGCACGGAAAAATCTATGCCATATGGGCCAAATTAGGCTTCTACACCCATAATATATCAATCATCTGGAATCAAGGACATCTGTTTTTGAAAGTAACAATTAGTGTCCTCACACACCCTTTAAAAACAACACACTCTGCGACCGTGTCGTAAACAACCGGAAGAATAATGCAAATGTTTTAGTATATACATAGCATGATTATAATTTTGTAACTATGAATATTTGTATGAGCACATAATATTTGCTTCCAGTATGTATTGTATTTATAGTAATGTTTATGTGCATTCCCAATTATGCAAAAGAGGGAAACGTATGCTATGTAAATAATATATGTGAGTAATTTTCAAATGTGAATACCCAGTGCTCTGAACGGAGGCTGTTTGATTATTCCCGTCGCAGTGGAGGCTCTGTGTTTTCCATCTGTGTGGGTGTATATATTGCATATTCTGTGAAAAGAAAGGGAAGCAGAACTGTTCAGCACTGTGGACGGAATCTTTGTTTCCCCGTTTCCCGTCACAGTGGAGGCGTTGTATATATTTTGTATGTATTGTGTATTTAGATCATTCGAATCTGCCACCTCAACATGCCAACTTTATCTTCTTTCTTGCCCCACAAGTCTTCTCCCCAGTTCTTTTGAAATGACAAGCTGCGGTCTCCAGCCCTTATGTGCCACTGGGCTCACGTGCAATTTTTCTCCTTGGTCATTGGGTTCAGCTATCCATTTTTAGTCAAATGGCTTGTACTTTACATGGACTTGATAGCTGTCTTCGTAGGGAGAACGACGCGAGTGATTTGATACGTGTGAGCACTGGGCAGGAGAGCCACTACTATTAATCTTTGCTAATTTTTCCGACGCAACTCTGTCTCTTTTTAGGTAACGTAAGTAAGTTACTTTGCATCAGTCCGCCATGCAATTCACCGCTAGGAAAATTCACCGACCAACAATTTACCGCCATGCAATTCACCACTAGGAAAATTCACCGACTAACAATTCAACGACATGCACAATTCACTCACTTACTCACTCGGTCACTCAGTCATTCACTGGGTCACTCACTCACTCGGTCACTCAGTCATTCACTGGGTCACTCACTCACTCGGTCACTCAGTCATTCACTGGGTCACTCACTCACTCGGTCACTCAGTCATTCACTGGGTCACTCACTCACTCGGTCACTTAGTCACTCACTCACTCGGTCACTTAGTCACTCACTGGGTCACTCAGTCACCCACTGGGTCACTCAGTAACTCAATCGCTCACTCACTCGCTAACTGACTCGCACTAAAACTGTTGTCGGTGAATTTTGATAGCGGTGAATTGTGGGTCGGTGAATTTTCCTAGCGGTGAATTGTTGTCGGTGAATTGCTGGCGGTGAATTTTCCGGACACGCTCCTGCTGGCTCATCCGACCAGACGCCACTGGTTCCCTTACATTCACAGTCCAGTGTACATTGCATTTCTGATCAAAAACATTCTCAGCTCTTGAATATTTTCTTTACATGCGAAACAAATAGATAACATGATGAAAGGTAAATAAATATTTCCACTCAAATGTTTCTTCTGTTTCTGCAATGTTTTTTTGTATTTCTTACGCGTAAAACAGTCCTACGGAGGTGTTAGCACATCCACAGAACCATCTTTTTCTTTCACACTAAGCACGCACGGCATGTTTCCGAATATGTTTTTCAATACGAAATACATGATATATTTTTTATGTATTATGTACAAAAACACGTATATAAAATTCAGTTTTCGTTTAAAGAAATACATCGCGCACGCGAAAAATAAAAAGGATTCTACAATAACAAATAAGAGATAGAAATTTCCTCTACAAAGTGTACAGATTTATTTCGACCAATAAGGAATGTACTTGGCAAATTTGACTCAGTACTTGGACTCGGCAGTATTTGCTCTCCACTCAAAAACTGGAAAAAACTTGAAATTCAAACTGATGATATTTTTTTCCGCTATTTCTTCCGTTAAAATACTTCGATGTTTTACTAAAATATCAAGATATAACTCTCGAGAGTGTTCTGTATATAATATCTCGTAACTTACGTATTTCTCTTCCGGAAGCGTTTGTGAGTGCGTAGTGAATACTGACCGACACTATGTAGTGAATTTTATAGAGAGAATATATATAATTTTTCTATTTTTTTCGTTTTATTTTATTTTGAGACCAAGAAGAGAAATATTTCGTGCGAATACTTTCTGGCTTGTTTTTTTAAATATTACTTAAAATAATTGATATATTTCTGATAATAAAACATTTCTTATATTTTTACATTACTTCTTTAAAGTAAGAAATGGTATCCACATTTACACATGTGCATGTGTAGACCATATACTGTACGGTAAAACCTAACTTGGACATCAAAGTCTGTATAAGATTTAGAGAGTGCAGTATTTTGGAGACATTCTATTCTGTCTTATGTGATTATGGCCGGTTCCGTTTGAAACCATTCAATATAAGGAAGTGGGGATACAGAGGTGTCGAAACCAACAGGTTTTACTGTGTAGCGAAAATCAAAGATGATGGAACTTTGAGGATAGTGCGGGCGATTTCATTGGTTTGAGAACGCGTCGTGATCGGGAGCCATTGGGTGATCTGCAAATGTGTCTTGAGTCGCTTGAGTGATCTGCGACTGTTGTCGCGGGTCATTACCCAACTTTTTCACGATTTTGGAATTGAAATGTCTCAGCGAGTATTACACGTAGAAGCGTGGAATTTCTTTTCTCGCCATCGGGAGAGAAGGCACAACATTTTTGTAATCATGTGTTTAAGCACAGGGTGTCCATATGAAAAGTTAACTTATTTATTTCAATAAACATACAGCCCCTTGCAATATGAATGATTTATCTGAGGTCTACACGATATTTGGATACCTGTTGTACTTGGATGTAATGGCATTCGATCGGGTACAACATGGCAAACTCTTGAAGCGTTTACACGAGATTGGCATAGGGGGCAACTTGCTGAATTGGATAGAATCGTGGTTAAGAGATAGGTCGCAACGAGTTATGGTGAACGGGGAATTCTCTGGTTGGACAGGCGTCACAAGTGGAGTTCCTCAGGGAAGTGTCCTTGGCCCCATACTTTTTCACTTTTTATCGACAAACTCGATCAGGGTATCGATGGGATTACTAGCAAATTCGCAGATGATGTGAAGCTAATGGGGGTAATCGGGAATGAAAGCGATAGGGAGTTGCTCCAGACCAACTTAGACAAGATTGCAGCATGGGCAAATGAATGGAGCATGACGTTTAGCGTAGATAAGTGCATGGTCGCTCATTTTGGTTCGAACAACCCACGGTTCTCTTACGAGTTGAATGGTGTCACTATCCCGGATGCAACTAGAGTCACCGATTTGGGAATTCTCATTGACGAGCGACTTAAGTTTTCTGAACATTGTTCAGCGGTTGTCAAAAAAGCGAATAGAATGCTTGGTCTCATTTTCAAAAAGGTCTCTTCGCGTTCTCCTAAAGTCATTCTTCCGCTTTTTCGAGGCTTAGTTCGTCCTGGACTGGAGTATGCGGTAAGGTTTTGGAGACCATACCTACAGAGGGACATAGACTTGATTGAAGGGGTGCAGAGAAGAGCTACGCGTGTCCTTATTGGCACACAGGGCTTGAGTTATGAAGAGAGACTTCATTTTTTGAATATGTTTACATTGGATGAACGCAGGTGTCGAGGAGATATGATCGAAGTGTTCAAAATTTTCAATGGGATGGATAGGATGGACAATGAACTTTTAGTACACCGCCAATCAACCGCTTTTACAAGGGGACACCAGTATCGATTGGTGAGGGACAATGCAAGGTTATGGTGTCGCAGGGAATTTTTCTCTAATAGGGTTGTTAATAAATGGAATAGCTTACCCCCGGAGGTAGTAAATTGTAACACAATTGACACGTTTAAAAAGAAATACGATAAACATGTTGGGGTAAATCGAGAAGCTATCCATTTGTAGCGACCTCTATTTGAACTTTCACCGATTGCGGAAAAATAATAACGTCGCACTTCGCAATTTTCTGGTGCGAATATTTTGTTACCTAGCAACGCAAGTTGTGATATAAAATCGAATGTTTTTCTTCGCAGTCGGCAAGCAACCATTGTTATGTGATGTCCTTCATTTTTATGTGTCCGTACCAAATTAAACATGTATTATAAAAAACCTTCTGATTGTTATTATATTTAATAATGGAGCTCAACAACCGGTCCTACAGATAGGCGCCTACACACCGGTGCCCTGCATCGGTACCTAAACTGGGTGCCTAAACTGGCGACGCCGGACGTGATTTCGAACAGCGCCATGATTTCGAACAGCAAGCTTCTCAAGGTAAGCGAGTAATCGTTTCCTCCGTTCCAAATGGACAATCCGCCGAATGTCGATCGCGTCGCTATAAAGCCGCCTCCATTTTGGAGAAACAATCCAAACTTGTGGTTCATCCAACTAGAAGCACAATTCTCGATCGCAGCGATAACTGCCGATGAAACGAAGTTCAACCATACTATCGCTGGTGTCGATGCCGATATTTTATCGACAGTCCAAGATTTAGTTCTAGAACCTCCCCAGCAGAATAAATACGACGCGCTGAAGACACGGTTGATTCAGGTTTACGCGGAGAGCGAATCATCGAAAATCCGTACGCTATTGCAAGGTTTAGAACTAGGAGATCAAAAACCATCGCATCTGCTCGCCCGAATGCGTGAGCTTGCCGGACGTAACTTTAGTGATGACTTGCTGAAATCGTTGTGGTTAGCGCGACTCCCCGCTAACGTCCAAGCTATACTAGCTGCTTCGAGTGACGGGCTTACACAACTCGCTTCGATGGCAGATAAAATCGCTGAGTTGGCCATTCCAAATATCTGTTCAGCATCCGGTCGACCTGAGAACGCAATCAGCCAATCACTGGAGCAACAAGTCGCAGCTCTGACCAAAGAGTTGAGTGAGCTGAAGGCCGCTATTCACACTTCACAGCGACAGCCTAGACCTCCATTCCGTCATCGAGAACGGTATTCTCGCTCGCGATCCCACAGCCGAGCCCAATACAAACAAGCTGAAAATGGCTTCTGCTTCTATCACACCAATTTCGGAGCTCAGGCTAAGAAATGTCAACAGCCCTGCTCCTTCAAAACCTCACCGGGAAACTAATAAGGCAGTCGTCCACCGGCCAAGGCCACGGCTGCCAATTCGTCGACAGAGTCATACTGGCCGATCCTTCCACCAACTGGACTTTTTTGATCGACACGGGCGCTGATGTGTCAGTCGTTCCGCGAACTGTCGTCAATACCCACAAGAAACCCGAAAAGTTGATTCTTACAGCCGCCAATGGTTCCTCTATCTCAACTTACGGTACCAAACTTCTAACATTGAATTTGAACCTCCGAAGGACATTTGCTTGGCCATTCATCATAGCCGACGTAACCCGACCAATTATTGGTGTAGATTTTCTATCGCATTTCAATCTGTTAGTCGATAGCAGACATCATCGCCTCATCGATGGAACGACACTGCTATCCACCACTTGTTCCATTGCAAGAAATATCGCAGCTCCATCTTTTTGCTTGAACGGTATCGATCTATTATCATCGCCATATCGGGATATAGTCAAAGAGTTTCCTGATATTCTCCGTCCCCACATCCAAAATAAGAAAATTAAAGAGCACAATATCAAGCACTTCATTGAGACTACAGGTCCACCAGTTTTTGCCCGACCTCGACGGCTTTCCACGGAAAAGTTGAAAGTTGCGCGAAAAGAGTTCGAGTTCATGATGCAACAAGGACTTTGTCAGTCTTCGAAGAGCAGTTGGTCTAGTCCACTCCATCTAGTGCCAAAGAAATCTATTGACTGGAGACCGTGTGGAGACTATAGAGCACTAAACAAAATCACAGTTCCTGATCGTTACCCGATTCCTTTCCTCACAGATTGCTCGCACATTCTCCACGGAACGACAATATATTCCTCAATCGACCTGATTAGAGCGTATCAACAAATTCCAGTGCACGAGCCGGATATTCCAAAAACAGCAATTACTACACCGTTTGGACTCTTCGAATTTCCGTATATGACCTTTGGATTACGCAATGCTGCGCAGACCTTCCAGAGATTCATGAATACGATCCTACAAGGATTGGAATTCGTATTCTGTTATTTAGACGATATCCTGGTAGCTTCTCCAGACGAGCAAACTCATCTCCAACACTTACGTGAAGTATTCAGTCGACTTGACGAATACGGACTGTGCATAAATGTGCCAAAATGCATATTTGGCGTCCCGACCATCAAATTCTTGGGATATGAAATTAGCAAGAATGGACTCAAACCGTTATCCGCCAAAGTAGATGTCATCAAGAACTTTATGCAACCCACTTCAGCCACTTCCTTGCGCCGATTTCTGGGCATGTTGAATTTTTACCACCGGTTCATACCTAAGTGTGCAGACCTGCAGCGACCACTCACCGCTATGTTGGCAGGGCATGCGAAAAACAGCCGGAAACCACTCAATTGGACTCAACAAGCTTCACAAGCCTTCGCCGATGTCAAGGAAGCGCTATGCAATGCCACTTTGCTCGTTCATCCAAAGCCAAACGCACACATTTCTCTCGTAGCAGATGCATCGGACAATGCCATCGGTGCAGTGTTACAGCAAGAGCATGAAGGTGTGATCCAACCCCTCAGTTTTTTCTCTCGCACACTCTCCCAGTCTCAAGTAAAATACAGTGCGTATGACAGAGAACTTCTAGCTATTTATAGCGCAGTTAAACATTTCAAATGCCAGCTAGAAGGACGTCATTTTACCATTTATAGTGACCATCGTCCATTGATGTATGCCTTCAAACAAGACCCGAACAAAGCTTCGCCTCGACAACTACGGCAATTAAATTATATCGCAGAATTTACTACTGATATCAGGTATATTCCCGGACCAAACAATGTAGTTGCTGACACTTTGTCACGCATCGCAACTATTGCTTCTCCATCACCAATCGACTACGATGCGATTGCCGACTCTCAATGTGACGATGAATTACGTGAACTCCAACAAAGCTCATCATTGAAAATCGTCAAACTGCTTTTGCCGGACAGTAATATAACGAAGCACTTGTTTTGTGACATTTCTACGGGACACATCCGTCCTTATATTCCAGAATCACACAGAAGACAAGCTTTTGAATCACTCCATACGCTTTCTCATTCAGGTATCAAAGCTACTACCAAGTTGGTTTCTCAACGCTTCATCTGGCGCAACATCAAAAAAGATTGTCAGGCGTGGACTAGAGCATGCATTGCATGCCAACGTTCTAAAGTTCACCGACACACTCGTTCCGCTCTGGCCGAATTCAAAGTACCAAACAATAGATTTCAACACATCAATCTCGACATAGTTGGCCCATTGCCATTATGCCAAGGCTCACGGTACCTCCTAACGATAATAGACAGATATTCCAGATGGATCGAAGCCGCACCTATGCCAGACCAAACTGCCGAAACAGTCGCCAAAGCCCTAATTGCGACCTGGTTTGCCAGATTTGGCATACCACAGAAGATTACCACAGACCAAGGAAGACAGTTTGAGAGTCATCTTTTCCAAACCTTAAGCAGATACCTCGGATTCCAACATCACAAGACGAACGCATATCATCCTCAGGCGAATGGACTCATCGAGAGACAACACCGATCTCTGAAAGCTGCCCTAAGATGCCGAATCCAATCCCATGCAGCTTGGGTTGACGCTCTTCCATTAGCACTACTAGGCCTGAGATCAGCAGTGAAAGAAGATTTAGGATGCTCCTCCGCCGAAATCCTCTACGGATCACCATTGCAACTGCCTGGCGAGTACTTCTCCGCAATACCAGACATCAAACAATCCGATTTCGTCCATCAACTTCAAAAACTGATGCGTTCAATGAAACCCATACCTACAACAACTCACGGATCTACGCCAACATATGTTCCTACATGTCTACAATCCGCATCTCATGTCTTCCTGCGTAACGATGCACCACACTCTGCCTTGCAACCAACGTATCAAGGCCCATTTCTGGTCAAAGATCGACGAGATAAATTCTTCGACATCGACTTCAACGGGACATCCAGGAGAATCTCCATCGATCGGTTGATCCCAGCTTTCTTAAGTGACCAGCACACCCAAGTGCCTTCGACGTCACCCGTCCATCCAAGTACAGTACCAGCAACTGTGACTCGTTCCGGTCGTCATGTCCACTTCCCCGACAAATACTCGACCACGACATTTCGTTGACACTAGGGGGGGAGTGTGTAGCGACCTCTATTTGAACTTTCACCGATTGCGGAAAAATAATAACGTCGCACTTCGCAATTTTCTGGTGCGAATATTTTGTTACCTAGCAACGCAAGTTGTGATATAAAATCGAATGTTTTTCTTCGCAGTCGGCAAGCAACCATTGTTATGTGATGTCCTTCATTTTTATGTGTCCGTACCAAATTAAACATGTATTATAAAAAACCTTCTGATTGTTATTATATTTAATAATGGAGCTCAACAACCGGTCCTACAGATAGGCGCCTACACACCGGTGCCCTGCATCGGTACCTAAACTGGGTGCCTAAACATTCTTAGAATAAGACAACCATAAGTATTCTTTATGGGCATTGTATAATATTTTATCATGTGTATATATTGTTTGTAATTTGTGTTAATTGCATTTTTAATGGGGTTGCTGTATTTTTGAAACATATGACATCCATATTTTTATGGGCATCTTTTTATCAGCCACCTCGTTGGGCATTTTGCCTGTTGTGGCGTTGTATTTGTATTTGTATTTGTATGCCTTTACGATCAATGGGTCGCCAGTGCGTGCGGTTAGCTATGCATGGTTTGCACACTGTGTAAGTTGGCGCCCGACGAACGCACGACTCATTCCTGCGCGTACTAATTCGTGGGAAGTCACTAATGGTGGGAAATGAAGCCCTGCGGTTGCAAATCACCATGGATTTAAATTAATTCTACTGGAGAAAAAAATGTTACACACGACAAACATGTGAGATGACGAGTAAGAAGGAGAAACATAGAGGAGGGTGAAAGATGTGGTTCATCACGAAAGAGAAATCCACCGCGATTATCTCCCCCCCCCCCTATATTTATAAGATGCAAGCAAGAAAACCAGTTTTCCAGATTTCAGAAGCCTGTACGTGGAAAGTTTATATCCTTTTCATTTGGTGTGTCCAATGCTCTTTTGGCATCCTATAAAATCAGCAAATTATCCCAAGGCAGAAAGGCCTTCATATTTAAAGCCATATATATATATATATATATATATATATATATATATATGGCTATATATTATAAAAATGAGGAACATGATTTCAAGTAGGCTTCGCTGAAAATACCGGCCGGAAAAAAAAAAATACTTTTATAGAACAGTTGGGACAGCCAAAATTACGGGAATGCCCCGGGAAATACGGGTCATATATAGGTGATGATGTGGGATATATTTTGCACCAAATACATTACAATTCTTGTACTATTTGTTACAGGACAGAATTTTACCAATGGTACACGGGAGAATAATAATAATGGCACCCATTTCCCTGTATCACCAAAAAGTAGGGAAAAAACGGAGAGAAATGTTTTCCCTTCAGTGAATGATATCCGTATCTCACGAACAAATATTTCGTTTCTGATTGCTTCCTTTCTGATAAACACTTCCTTCCACATAACATCGGAAATCGATGTGAGTGGTCATGGATGTACAGTGCTGACCATTATTTTGCTCTTGCTTCTCTCTCTCTCTCTCTTCTCACCCGAAGGGAATATAAAGGCCTCATACGGTGCTGCGGCTGCTGCTGTATTCTGCAAGTCGATATTATTGATGCCAGAGGATGAGATGAGCACCAAGAGAAAAAAAAAAAAAGAAATAAAAGATCATCCAGACAATCATCAGGAGACCAAGAACGCTCCATTAATGTCGGATATATCCTCATAATTATGATATTTGATATCCGGGAGTGTTAATAAGAGCAAGCCTACGCTTCCTTATTCGAGTAATGTGACATCGGAATCACACGTTGCTGTTAATTACATGCCCGAATGTTTCCTCTTTTTTGGTGTTTGTGATCTGGAGATGGCGTATATTGAGGTGGAATGGAGATAACACTGACGCAGAAAGTCGCCGAAAGGGGGAATATTCCGTATGCTATGCTTGTGTTACCGGCATGGTAGATTAGAGTTGGCATTGATAGGGGGAAATGAAATCTTTGGTTTTTGCTAAATGAGCTTACACTAGGGCTGAGTTTCTCAACCTTCTTGTACCCAAGTATCAGTAAAATGAATGGAAAAGTCCGACGTACCACTATGAGAAGTATGACTAAATGACCCGTATTTTACGGGACATTCCTGTATATTTTGTTTGATGTTTTATACCAGCGTTTCTCAACCTATGGTCCGCAGACCAGCTCTGGTCCGTGGCGATGACAAAGGTGGTCTGCAGACAGGCATAATAATTCGATTCTAACCGGATTAGCTCCATGTGTCGAGAGAAAAAAAAAAGTGAAATTGGGAAGAAAAAACTGTAAAAATAATTATATGAACATATAGTTTTTTCTGCCAAATTTTGAGGGAAAAATGTATCGTGTGTGCTGTTCGATGGGTTGCTATAACTAACGTGGACATAATTATCACGAAAATATGCGACAAATTGACTGTGATCCTGAATCATGTGTTTTGTTATCGGATTTTTGGCCAGGAGTCACCGGCCACTTCGCGAACTGACCAGCCAATGTCCGAAATTCAGACATTGTGCGGGTCAATATTTAACGAAATTGGCCAATTCCCGAAATGGCAGGCCCAGTCGCGAATTGACCAATTTCGAGCTTTGGCAGTAACCTGTACATACAGCATACATATGTACCATCTGGTGCCTCAATCCTTTTGCATCCATTTGATGAACCGATATTTTTCCAACATTTGCCTGCCACCCTAATCTCTTACGCTCTCATAAATTAAATTGAAATTTCATTGAATTTTCTGCTAAAAAAAATAGCATTGCGCCAGAACATCACTTAGTTGTGGCTAAGTGATGTTCACCACCGGCGGGGAATGGCGCTGTATGCAATATTGATAAACGAAATAAAACACGAAGACATCGGTTTAAAATGTTTTAATCGTTTTTGTAAAACGCGTTACAAAGCATGTTAAATTGCATTACTGCGTTCTCAACAGTAGCTCTTACCATATCAGGAGGGATGTTACAAACATGTCGGTGTATCGCAGTTGTCAATTCCGCGGAAAACTCCACAAACAGTTTCGTTTTAGAAACGATTAAAAACGTTTTAAACCAATGTTTTCTTGTCTTATTTCGTTTAACAATATTGCATGCAGCGCCCTTCTACGCTGTTGGTGAGTTTTTAAACTTTTTTTTTTGCGGAAAATTGAATCATATGACCTCCTATAAAATGTTACCAATGTTATCGGCTGATCCTCAATCCTTTAAGCCGGGTTTTCCTAGGAGCATGCTCTCTGCTGCGCGTCCAGCGTGAAAACTGTGATTGGTCAAAAAACCTGAATTTCAGGTTTTTAACCAATCAGCGTTTTCACGCTGCACACGGCGCAGAAATTTTACTCCTAGGAAAACCCGGCTTTATAGAATCCATCAAATTAATTTCTTATCTTTTGTGCCTGACAAAAACGTGTGTGGTTCCTTAAGCCCCCCTTATTCCTGAGAGTGCACAGACAGAGCATTCCAGTTATTTTTCTTTCTGTCTGTCTTGGAAGCTTTGACACCTGAAAATGCCTTTTTTTTTTGCTAAATATGCTAAAAAATAAAGACAAGTGCATTTATATGAAGACATATTTCTTTTTTAAAGTATTTCTCAATTAATGTTGCCGTTTGAATCTTAGCAAACCATTTAGTATATATCTTCCTAGAACAGATTATATTTTGCAGAATGTTTAATTTAAAAAAGAATGCCTCTTTAATGAAGAATACCTCTTCGTGTTAGTTGCATTTTTAATTGGGTTGCTGTATTTTTGAAATATATGACATCCATATATTTATATGGGCATCTTTTTCTCAGCCACCTCGTTGGGCATTTTGCCTGTTGTGTCGTTGTATTTGTATAAACTTTCTTCACATATGCTTTTTGATAAAGCCATAAGGGGCCGTTCAAGTATTACGAAAGCAAATTTTTAGCCATTTTTTTGACCCACCCCTCCCCCCTTGTCAGAAAAATTCCATCATCAGCTCTGCCCCTCTGAATCCTAACGCGTATTGGTGGGATCAGAGACGTACACGGGGGGGCGGGGGCATGGGGGGCTCGTGCCTTCCACCCACGATCAAAAATTTATTTTTTTAAATGCAAAAAAAAAAAAATTTTTTTGTAATTTGAAATTTCGGAAGAGAATACGTTTATATGTTATTATAATCAATTTATGTTAATTTCAATGCCATTTGAAGGCTACGAATTACACAAAATTTTTCTTTGATAAATTCATTGCGACCCACCCTCTCCAAGCCATATAATGATAAATCACATGAAAGCCCTTGGCCCGCTGACGAAATATGGCCCTGGGGAATTATCTGATGTGGCCTGCCGTCTTCAAACATAATTTTGTAAAAATGCACATTTACAGATCGCTGAAGTGTGTCCGGTGGTACAATTCCAGAACATTCAAGCGGCTCGTGGCATATTTTCAGATCACTTAAATGACCCGGGACACAGTTTCAGAACACTTAAGCGATCCGTGTGACACAAATGGAGATCCCTTGAATGACATGTGACGTAGTTTTAGAGCACTTAAGTGCCCCCCCCCCCCCAGTGCGGTTCTACATCACTCAAGTTACCCGCGGCACATTCTCAGATTATTCAAGTGATGCGTGGCACAGTTCCAGAGCACTTAAACGGCCCGGACATATTTCCAGAGCACTTGGATACGCGAAACATTTAGAGATTACTAAAGTAGCTCTGTAGGGCACTTTAGTGATCTCTGCAGGGGATGTTACTTCAAGTGCCCACAAACTATCGAAAGGTTTCTTACGTTTTTGGCGCACCAAGTAAGATGCCATTAAAAATATTTCATATTTTCATAAAGGGTGGTTGATGACGTAAGCATTATTCAAACCCCCCCCCTCCCCCCCCCCCTTGTCATCAAAAGTTAGCAAATCGGAAACCCCCCCCCCCCCCCACAGACACACACATCAGCGATGACGTAATACTTGATCGGCCCCTAACACAAAATCAATAGTTGTGGTTTAGCGGACCAGTCATGGCGTCTGCGGACGAGAACGTTCTCATATTCACTGGTTCATGGGACCAGCGACTTTAATGTTTTTAATTGTAACGCCGATACTAAGCATATGCGTGTTTTGTAAATACAATAAAAGAAACCAAAAATAAACTACTCCATGACGACGCAAAATATGTTGTTTATTGCTCAACGACAAAATTAATCTCTGCGTACTTCGAGTTATATTTCTCTCAGGAAAAATGAATTGTACCGTCTTTGATAATCCGCGACACAATATTTCAAGAAGCGGAATCACAGTGAGATTGTGATTTCAGCCGGTTTTCTTTCCGAAGCAGTAGCAGTAACGCAAATTATCATTGCAATGACCCCCGGGATACCCTTGTTTGTTGCAACGAAGGAAGCAAGATTTATCACAGACGTATAGTTGTGGGTGTGAGAAGTATTTCCTGTAATCAGCTGAAAGAGGGATGCGAAATTTGAAAATTAGTACCGCGCACAGAGAGAATGGACGACTTTTTTCTCAGCCCAATATATATATCAAGGAAAGAGATATTTTCCGGATATTGTGCTGAGGTTAACTCGTAAAGGAAAGTCATCTGGTCTTCACTGGGACTCGAACCCAGGCCGCATTGCAAACCGGACAAGCATGCTACCATCTGCACCACTGGAGACGTGACCCTGTCTTCCTTATTTCCCGCACTGCGGCGTGAGGCGCTGAAGTAGAGGCATTAACCGCCTCTAAACTTGCTCAAACTACTGAGAGGCTACTGTCTCTACTGCAGCCCCTCACGTCACTGTCATGAAATAAGGAAGACATTGGCCGCCCTTTCCAGAAATGCTTGCCCGGAATGCTGCAACAGGGTCCTGGGTTCGAGTTCCGGCGGAGACCAGATGACTGTTCTTTCCGAGTTCACCTCAGTATAATATCTAGGAAAAATATGTTTCCTTGATTTCCGCGCACATTCAGCAGAATCATAACATTCCAGATAGAAATTTTACTGGAAGTTCATTCACGGGGAATTCAGAGCTCATTGACGAAACATTAATTCTTTTGAAGCAGCCTTTAAAATTTTCGTATTTTCCATTGTAGCTGCCACAGTGGAAATTGTATGACAAAAATTGCTTTCTCTATATGTATTCTATCACTCCTTAAAGTTTTGCCAGTGACTTCTGAATCACCCTGTATTATAGTATGCAAATACAAGGCCACAACAAGCAAGATGCCCAAAGAGAGGGCTGAAAAAACATGCCCATAACAAATATGGATCTCAAAATGTTTCGTATATTTTGCCAATATATATTATTATAGTTTCCAAAAAAAAATATATATATATATACATATATATATATAATTCAAAAACTCACCACCGCCGGGGAATGGCGCTGTATGCAATATTGATAAACGAAATAAAACACGAAGACATCGGTTTAAAATGTTTTTAATCGTTTTTGTAAAACGCGTTACAAAGCGTGTTAAGTTGCATTACTGCGTTCTCAACAGTAGCTCTTACCATATCAGGAGGGATGTTACAAACATGTCGGTGTATCGCATTTTTCAATTCCGCACAAAACTCCACAAACGGTTTCGTTTTAGAAACGATTAAAAACGTTTTAAACCAATGTTTTCTTGTCTTATTTCGTTTAACAATATTGCATGCAGCGCCATTCTACGCTGGTGGTGAGTTTTTGAACTTTTTTTTTGTGGAAAATTGAATCATATGACCTCCTATAAAATGTTACCAAGTTTGGATAACATTTTCTCCAATAGTTTTCCTTTTATGACCATTTCAAAGTGTAACTTTAATTATAAAGACCCTGTATATTGGTGATATACGAAGTTTGCTATATCAACAATTATTATTTAACATACTGTATATGTGTATTTAATTCTCGATTGCCATCAAATATACATCTTCATATTATATACTAACTCTCTGATATACCTGATATTCACCACCATATTTGAAAGCTAATCATTTCAACGTAATCTTGATAGATATTCAATCATTTTTAACACGAAAAATTTCGGTCGTGTAATGGATATTGCACATTTCAGCAGATATATTTCCTGCGTTATCAAACATCCTATGTGTACGAAGATCTAGTAAAAGCGACGTTCAGCTCTACATGGGAGTTTTATTGATTTTTGTATGTTTATTGAACTTATATGTTGATCTGAAGTGGATGCGACACAGCATATTTAACTTACCAAGTGTGTCGCCGAAAAGCAGACAGACAAGAAGTACGTAGTAAATAACCTTCATACCGAGCGTGTTGCTGAAATTTTGATGCTGAAAAGAAGAAAAATAATATTTTTTACATCCGCCATTGTTGTAGATGCCCGTTGAACTAACTATGGTGAACTTGACCTAATTTGTCAAACGAAACGGGGGAGGGGGGTGATAGACGAGCCCAGGAGAAACATGAAACACCCCATCAACCCTTTCCTATCTCGAACCGTTTTCGAGTTATGGTGGATAACGGATTATGGAAGAAAAGTGCGTCAAGTCCGAAAAATTACATATTTATGATGTTTCTGAAACACCCACATTCGAAACTAAGCACATATTTGGAAAGAGCAGAAAAAAGTCCTTTAAAAGATACTATTTTCATAGGCGGAGATACAATTGGAAGTCTCGGGGGTAAGGTAATTATTGCCGGGGGGGGGGCACGATGATGATGATATCGATTCATATATACACATATACATTACATCAGTCGACTCCACCTTTGATTCTGGGGGAGGGGGGCAATCCCCCCCCGTATCTCCGCCCATGACTATTTTAATCAAAATATGTAGATTTATTTGCAAGTGACAAGAGCTGAAAGGTTGGTAAAGTTCTAATTGTCGCCAAATTTGAAACAGCTTTCGAGTTAAACTACAATGAATCTTATCGGTGCTCTAGTTCAGGAAAAATTTAGTCTTTTATTTGCAATAAATACATCACTGAAATTGGCGTACGTCGAAGTAGACAGCTGAAGAAAATTCGGAATTGGCGGTTAGAGGTTTTGTCGACAATTTGATTTTGCAGGAAAAATCCTATAAGGTGACAGACACCACTTCTATCATGATATCTAGATTTAATGGCGAGCTACAACCACTGAGAGATTGGCGAATTACAAACTCAAATCATAGCCAAAATCTACGAAAATGCCTAATTTGACAAACACTGATTTCGGTGGATGTAATTACTTTATATACATAACAAAAGGCTAAATTTCTCTTCAACCAGAACATTGATACGGTTCATTGTAAACTATTTCGGCAGCTGCAGACAAGTTTTTGGTGAAATTTGTGGAATTGGCGGTTACAGAATTTGTCGACAATTTGATTTTGAACTCCACCAATCTTTCAACGCTTGTAGCTTGCAAATAAATCCAAATATTCTGATTCAAATGATGACAACTACCGAATTGTTTCTGTTCTTTCCAAATATGTGCTTAGTTTGCGTGTAGGTCTTTCAGAAACTCCACAAATCCAGGTTTGTCAGACTTGACGCATTTTTCTTCCATATTGCACTATCCACCACGACTCGTAAACGGTTCGAGATAGGACAGGCTTGCTCTATGGTACTCTATATTCCTCTCTTGGGATCAAATATCACTCCTTTTCATTTTACACATTTGGATCATGTTAAGCCTGTATTTACTTCCTTGCCGTTTGAAAATGCCAAATAGCACAGGAGGAAAAAAAAAAGCTGTTCTCTCAAGAAAGTTAGTACTGTATATTGAATATTATTAGGGGTTATGAGGGGCATATATCACGAGAGAGAGAATAAATATTACATTGAAAGCATACACACCGAGTAAAAATGAGAACTCATCTGGAGATCAACGGAAATAATTTCTGTTGGTTAGTGAGTAATATCATTATCTCTCTCGTGTTCATAACCTGCATTTATATAAGTACTCTACGAGATATTGCGACACACGTTTTGTCTTAAAAAGGACGTTGCCAATTTGAATTTCGAAAACATTGATTATTTTCTCTTGCTTGTGTTCACACCTGCTGTTTTGATTGAAGCAATTTTTCTTGTGTTTGAAATTTCTTTGATGCTTCTTTTCTCCTACTTTTTCCTTTATTGCTCAAATTCTGCATGACTGATTCCGAACAATTGGTTCGATGAACATCTTCAGAATATATACAAGGTGTTCGTAAATTATTTAGAACAAAATGGAAAAGTGATAGTTATAAACCACACAAGGGGAGGGGGGGGGGGCTGGCAAGGCTCTGGTCCTGGATTCCGGGACAATTATCATCATTTTTTGTTTTTTCCTGCCATAAATTCAGTATAAAAGGGCCTATAAAAAGTCTGGCTTAAAGGGGGGGGATGCAAAGATCCTTTTCTAGGGGCCTCTAATTCAGGATTTGGGGGTCATTGGTGATAGGTGTCATCAATTCTAACTATATTCAAAGTGGAATCCCTACGGTCTCATTCCCTCAGAGTGTCAGGAAAGAGCCAACCAAAGGCTGGTACACGTGACTCTGATGTAGCGTGGCACCACGTCACGTCAGAGTCGTGTGTAGGGGCTTCTAGAATCACGCCCAACCAGCACTTCTGACGTCATTAATGCTCTGCGTCTTAAGAAAAGCAGCGCTTCACCAGAACATACAACCATCCGCCGTATAGTGAGAAGACTATTGAATAGCAAATACAAAGGCCACATTAGACAAATTTCCCAACTAGTTGGCTTAAAAAAGATGTCAATAAAAAATATGGATGACGGCAGACACTATATCGCCAAAATTCAAAATAAAGAACAGCTTTACTAGTTTATAAATGAGAAAGAAGTTTTTTCTTTAAAAATTCTCCGATTTCCGGGATTTTTAAGAGTTTTTAACACTTTTTCGTGAAATCCCCAAAATACTCTCAGGGAACACCAGTGAGAAACTTATCATAAACCGTAAAGCAAACAGCTATGTGCCTCCCCCACCCTTCATTCTGTTCGATCCTTAGGGAATGCTGTAAATTGTACCATGAAAGCTTGTAATGAAAATGCAGGTACAGATGGATATTACCATATGGTCCGTATTTTTTGACAGTCCATTTTTTTTCAACGAACCTAATTCTGAAATGGAAGGACTACTGAAAATCGTCGTTTAGTAAAATGTTTTTCACGGAGAAAAAGTTGAACATATAATAAATATGAAAAGATGCCTTTGTATTTTAAATACAGTATTCAACAGCAGGCAAATTGCCCGTTCAAGTATTACGTCATCATCGATGGGGGGGGGGGAGGGGGTTTCCAATTTGCTTACTTTTGCTGACAAGGGGGGGAGGGCGGTTTGAAAGATGCTTACGTCATCAACCACCGTTTATGAAAATTTTAAATAGTTTTAATGACATCTTACTCGGTGCGCCAAAAACGAGAAAAACCTTTCGATAGTTTGTGGGCACTTGAAGTAACATTTTCCCCCATTATGCGGCGGATCACTTAAATAATCTGAGAATGTGCCGCGAGTAACTTGAGTGATGTAGAACCACACTATGGGGCCACTTAAGTGCTCTAAAACTACGTCACATGTCACTCAAGGGATCTCTGAATGTGCCACGGGCCGCTTAAATGCTCTGGAATTGTGCTACGGGCCGCTTAAATGCTCAGGAATTGTACCACGGGACACTTAAGCGATCCGTAAATGTGCCGCTTAGTTCATTTTTACAAAATTAGGTTTGAGGAGGGCAGGCCGCATCAGACAACCCCCAGGGTCATATTTGGTTCGCGGGCCAAGGGACTATATGCAATTTATCATTATATGGCTTAAAGGGTCGCAATGAATTTATTAAATATATACATTTTGAGTTCATAGCCTTCAAATAACGTTGAAATTAACAGAAATCGATTATAATAACATATAAAAGTATTTTCTAACGAAATTTCAAATTTACAAAATAATATATTATTTTTGCATTAAAATAATAAATTTTTGATCGTGGGAAGGGGCACGAGCCCTCCCCCTATGCCCCCCCCCACTCCGCGTACGTCTCTGATCCCACCAATATGCGTTAGAATTCAGAGGTGCAGAGCTGATGACGAAATTTTGCTGACAAGTGGGGGGGGGGGGGTCAGAGTTTTGCAGACTTTTGCTGATACGGGGGGGGGAGGGGGTCAAAAATGACTAAAAATTTGCTTACGTAATACTTGACCGACCCCTGAAAAAAAACATGTCCGTACAAAATACGGATGCCAAATAAAACCAAAACAAAGCAACTCAATATAAAAACATATATCATGAAAAAAAAGAAACTAATAGTTAATGCTACATAATACACTACCCATAAAAACATTAAGTTTGCCTCAATCTAAGTACGGGGTGGCTTCTCGATTTATCGCAATATGGTTATCGTATTTCTTTTCAAATGCACCAATTGTGTTACATTTCACGATCCTAGGAGGTGGTAAGCTATTCCATTTATTCACAACCCTATTAGAGGTAAAACTCCCTCCGAAACCACAACCTGGAATTGTCCCTTACTATTACGGTGTATTAATAACTCATGCAAATACAAACGCAATGGCCACAAAAGCAAATTGACCAGCGAGATAGCTGAAAAAAAAAGATGCCCGTAAAAAATATGGATGTCAAATATAAGCAAAATACAGCAGCGCAATATAACAGCATGTATCACGAAAAAAAACACCCATGGTCTACCTATCTTTCCCGTTGGAAATTTTAAACGCTTCGATCATATCCCCCCGATGACTGTGTTCCTCCAATGTAAGCATATTCAAGAGATCGAGTCTTCCTTCATGTTAGGAGAACGCGCAGAGACCTTTTTTAAGAAGGAAACCGAGCATTCTATTCCCTTTTTTGACCACCACTGAACAATGCTCAGAAAACTTAATCCCGCTCGCCAATGAGAATTTCCAAGTTGATGACCCTAGTTGCATCTGGGATAGTAACATCATTCAAATCGTCAGTGTAACGTGAGTTGTTCGAACTAAAATGAGCGCCAATGAACTTATCAACACTAAAATTCATGTTCCATTTATTTGTCCAAGCTGCAGTCATATTCAAATTCGTCTGGAGCATCTCCCAATCGCTTGACTTCCCGGCTACCCCCATCAACTTCACGTCATCTGCGGATTTGCAAACATCCCGTCGATACCCTGATCGAGTTTATCGATAAAAAGGGAAAAAGGTAGGAACCGAGGGTCCTTATTTGAGGGACTTCATTCTTCACACCTGCCCAATCAGAAAATTCCCCGTTCACCACAACCCGTTGTGACCTATCTCTCAACCACGATTCTATCCAATCCAATAAGTTGATCCCAATTTCATGTAGATTTCACCATTAAAATAAAAGAGTTTAACATGTTTTACCCGATGGAATGCCTTCTGAAAATCAATGTAAACAACATCTACGATTTTACCTTTTTCCCCCAAAGCCTTAAAGAGATTTTCCACCCCGCCTTGTTTTTTCAATTGGGTTCCCTGAACTTGTTGTGACGGCCCTGTTTGTATTTCTCAGGGGTGAGGTATGGTTCAACAAAGAAAATGTACCGGGTGGGCCCTAAGTGAGCTAATTAGATGTAGAATAATTTACATCCGTAAATTACTATAAAGAGAAGGCTTGTACTCTCTCAATACTGTATAAAACGATTCTGTTGTTTCTCTATTGGGCAATTTTATTAGGAACGTGAACAGCATATTTCATTTCACCCTTACAGTGGTAATCCCGAGATATCTCGTCGTCTTAAAACCTTCTCCTAGCAAGTACATGAGTCAAGTAAGTCTAATAAAAATACTCCATGATAATATAAAATGTATTGTTTATTTAACAATGATAAAATTAAGCTGTATACTTGAAGTCTTGTTGATATTCCACGATGCCATCGTTGAAGAATCATAATCGCGGTTTGGTTTTCATCTTAGGTATCTTTGCATAGCAATAGCATAAATGGTATGGCGTATTCATAATATCGCAAGGGACATGACCAAAAAAATATCCATCTTTCCAGCATCGTTGATTGCAACCTCTATGGTAGCACCACGGGCGGTTGGAAGCAGCTGAAAGAGAGATGAAATTCGAAATCATGACCCCGCGCATGTTCTGCATAGTCAGAAGATATAATCATTGATAATCATAAATTAAAGAAACAAAGATAATCATGGATTATCAATCAGATTTGAAAGGTATAATCATTTCTACATAATCTCCATAGTCTTAATCATTTTCAACATGAAAAGTTTCGGTGAATATAGTTCAGCTCTACTTATTAATTTTTTTATGTTACTGAAATTACAGTTTCTTGATCGGAAGCAAATCCGACTAAGCCTATTTATTCAAATTACCGGCGCGCAGAGCAGCAACGGTTTCAAGTGCGCAGAACAGCAGACACACAAGAAGTACGCACGCAATCTTCATGACTGTTGATCAAACTTCGATACTGAAAAGACAAAACAAAAGAATATCTTCAAAATCTCGCCAATGTTATAAATGTATCCCGTACTACTTTGCCGGTCATATACAGTGAAACCCCTCCTTTATCAGACACCCGCGGGACGAAAACAATTACCAGTAAAGGAGTGGTGACTGTATCAGAGAGGGGGTGGGTCCCTGTTTAAAATGCATTGTATAATATTAACAATAACTGAAATGGTTCTTTATTTGTATATGAATGGAATTCCGATAATATGAGGGGCGTTTAAAGTCATGAAAATACATATTTATTGCACGGATACGCAATAAAAATTACAAAAGAAAAATACTGTATTATACAAAGTTTAAATACTGAATTTTGTATCTTTTGGAAAAACTGATAATTTGAGTTTGTTTGATAACTTATGTTTGAGAAAATGAACTGATCATTTGTTTGTTTGATTTGCAAAACGCGTGTGTTTTAACTCCTTCAAAATTTTGTGACTCCTTCAAATATAATTTAAGCAGGGGCAGCTAAATGCAATTACTCTCCGCCATTGTGTTTACAGGGGAAATGTGTTTAATCCTTACAGCGACAATACCGAGATATCTCGTCAAACTTGGACTGCTTTATTTCTGTCACCCCTAAAACATCTCGGGTTCTTAAAATGCTTTGATTACGATACTGATAATCCCAAAATGGTCGGTAAAGTTGTTTTTATAGCCAAACATGTTTTACACCCCCCCCCCCATCGATCAACTGCCAGTGAGCGGAGTCAGCTTTTGTTCAAAGTTAGATAACAGAAGGAGAGGGAAAGAAAGAAACGATGTTTTTTTTCTCCTTTCTTTCAGTACACAGTACATAGTTACTATATACAGTTACTATAAATAACGCAAAACGATTTTTTTTCCCGCCGAAAAAGAAAGCATTGGTCTTTCTAGAAAGCCACACATTTTATGGCAAAAGTGTCTTTGATGCAAAGAATACGAGTGATACAAAGATGTCTTTATATAATAGTGAAGGGAAATAAAAACCATGGGCGGAGTCAATTTCCTTGTTTTGTTGTTGGGGGCGGGAGGAAACATTTATCAGCTCGAAATCGGAAAAAAAAATTCTTCTTCAAAATAGGTGGCGATTTCTAGAAATTTTAGTAATTTCCAATGTGGCAGTTGCGATGCGGATCAAGAAAATTTTAAACACCATTTAAATGGTTAATCGATGCATTGAATTCGTTTGCAAGAGCACGCACTCCTACTTTATGATTTGATTGCATTCAAGACATCAAATTTTTCTCTCTCCATGCATAGTGATAGAGAGCGACGATTACTAGAGCTAGCACTATTAAACAGCGTGGAATAATGTGGAATACACCAGCACAAATATTAACACACGTTATTTCAGATCCTAAACGGACATCAGAGCTGCCAAACATTAACAAAATCCAAGCCAAAATTCCATTGAAAGGTAACCAAATAATAGAAAGTTGATAAAATATTAAAACTTTTGATGCCATCTAGTGAGCACAGTGGGAACCAAAATTTCAATTATTCGTGTGTCCGTATAAGGGTTTTAGTCGAATGGAACGAATGATAAAAATGGTGCCGTTACTGCATCTAAGAGTGACCTTTAAACAGGGGTTCAAAATGCGTTATTTAAATAGGCTTTTTGCCAGGAAATTTTAATTTGATCTTAAAGCAGGGGTGATCGGTAAGAGGGGGGTTTTACTATAATATGAATGAATATACTGTGTTATATGATATATTAGTTATAACACCGTAGACCAGGAGTGCAAGTTCGGGATAGCGGGATATTTTCGGCTTTTGAGTTCCCAGTCAATGCCATGTGTTTTATCAGTTCATAGCCGCGGTCCAATGGTAACGGCGGTCCAAATGTTACCCCGATGTACGGTATTCAATTTGTTACTGAATAATGTGTCATTCTCTCAGGGAAATTATTGCGTTAAATGCTATAAAATATCACGGGCCGTAGGGCCACGGGGTATCGTGTAAGTGCTAACGCGACCTTTATCTCATCAACCGTTTGTCGTAGAGATATGATTTCATGATTTATATTTAAAAAATGCTCAAAATGTGTTCAAAAATTACTCTGCACTGGTTTTGAAAGTGAAAATACAGTGTGCCACAAAATAGAAAAATCTGAATTTTTATACGGTTCCCCCTGTCCGATAACGTTAATTAGAAAATTCCAGAGATATTTCAATTTAAAAATCGTAGAAAAGTTTGGAAAGGGCAGCATAAATGAGGGAAAGAAGCGTTGTGTCCATTTGCCGCTGTGGTGGTCGAGTGGTTATAGTGACGGACTCGCGATGCGAGGATCCGGGTTCGAACCCCACAGTGGTGGTCGGCTGAAGTTGGTTTTCTGTGGTTCCCAACTTCAAGGCGCAAATGCGAGCCGATCTCCCCGTTAAAAAGTCTCGCCACAGAGAGCAACAGTCCTACAACGATAAATCATTCAATCATAACACTTCACTCATAGTTAGAAAAACTGGTGGCAGATGGCAGCACTACACATAACAAGCATTACAGGGAAACAAAAAACTTCACGTCAGGTTTCACTACACGTACAGGCACATTCCCGCATGTACCGATTCGTTGGGGGTTCTGAGGGGGGTGGGCGAGGTGCATGTGTGGTGTAGCAGTAGTAGGTAGGGCCTCCAAAGAATGGCTCGGGATCCATGATGTTCTTAAGTCAGCCACCTCGTTGGGCAATTTGCCTGTTGTGGCGTTGTATTTGTATTGTATTTGTATTGTATTAGTATTTTGTTGCAATTTCCCAACTTTTCGCAGAATTTTAAATTAAAATATCTCTGTGAATATTGCAGTTAAAACCATTATTACTATCATTTTGTTGGTCTCAGGAGAGGCAAGGCAACAACTTTCCAATTGGAAGTTACAAGACAAGGGGGCCCGTCTAAAAATTTAGATTTTTTTTATTTGATAACGCACTGTATTTCCACTTTCAAAGCTAGTACAAGACAATTTTTGAACGCCTTTTTTTTTTAAAATTGGAACTATACCACTGTGAGAAACGGTTCATGAGATAGAGGCCGCATTAGCGATTCCAGTACACCCTGTATAGCCCGGGGAATAAAAGTTATATCCTTAGCATAAACACACACCGAGTCAAAAATGGACTCACCTGGAAATACGTTTTGTGGGTTAGTGAGAATAATTTTAATATTCGTTCATACCTAACGCTTATATACATTATATATTCTACGAGATATTGCGCACGCGCGACATACGTATTATCGTAACAATGACGTTGCTAATTTGAATTTCAAAAACATTCTTCTGGTTCGTGTTCACACCTGCTATTTCGATTGAAGAGATTTTCCTTTAGTGTGGAAACCTCGACGTAACACTTGAAATGCCACACAAACAGAGCTTGATTAATGTTAACTACGAGTTGCTTCACCGTAAACTCGAACTTTTTGGCAATTTTTTTTGTTAAAATTTCATATTTATTGCCAAATACAAAACCCAGTATTGTTACTAATTTTAGGTCCTGGTGAACTTTTTTCATACCCCCCTTATAGGCTATCTTATACATTACTTACATTAGACGAAGATGATGTCCTCTCTGCTATTAATACTGTTCCGGATAATTTTCCACAAGACTTCGAGGTTGCAAAATAAGAAGCGGTTCGACGGACAAACACAGATTTATTTACAGAACAGCAATTTACACGTATTTACAAGCTAATCGGAGAGCTAACAACTTTCTTGCAAAGTTTAAACGCAACTGACTTCAGCAATAGTCTGTCTATTCGAGTCTCTTCTAGCCTGTCTAGCCTCTCTCAGTCTGCCATCTTGTGAGCGCCACGGTATTTATAACCCGGATAGAAACTTCGAGAAAAAGAACATTCCACAAAATTCTATTTCACAGTTTCCTAGGCGGCGGCGCTACCGTATGGAGGGGCGGGACTTTCTAGATTTTTCTCTACACGTCCTGCCAGTTCTCCGCCAATCGCATGTCTCTGCGCTAAGACCGAAACCGGTATCATCGATATTTCTGAATCGATGTTTCTATCGAAAAAATCACGCCATCTGTCGTTTACAGTTCGTAACAATACGAAGGTTTCTACAGCTGGTTGATGCGAGGACGGATCCGGGAAAGAAAATTCAAATGCCTGTGAGGGGGAATCGAACCCACGTTCTCTCACTTGCCGGGTTAGCTGGCCTTTGATAGATAGGGAGAGTGAGGGATGATGGAGAGATATCAGAGACCAATAGGCTACAAAAGTGTTGAGTCCTCTCGACTTATCGCTCGTGTGCTCTGAATGGGGCCGTAAAAATAGCGGAGAGTGACATCATCTCCAGATAAGCCGCCATCTGGTGGCAGTGTGAGTGATGTGAGCTTTAGCCCGACTTAGACCTGGCGGTCCAGTTTCCATGTGCTCCCGGGTTCGAAACCTACCGGTGCCACAGTGGTGGTCGGCTGTGTGAAGTTGGTTTTCTGTGTTTCTCAACCTCGAAGTGCAAATGCGAGCTTTCCGTTAAAAAGTCTCACCACCAGGATCAACAGACCTACAAACGGTGCAAATATTCAATCATTACACTTCACTCTCTTCACTTCTGAAATATAGATGGCAGCACTAAAAATCAGACACGCACTCTGTGACTGTTAGATACACATACTTACACTTCCAGTACTAGACAGTAAATTGTCCATGGCTATAGACCTGAGTTGTGTTCAGTTTGAAAGAAAGCTGTGTCTATGTACGACCCCGTTCAGCGCATACGAGCGAAAAAAAAACCACGATCAATCGATGCATAATTACGCAAAAACGCTACTCACTTCGGCCCATAAAACTGGTTGGCAAAAGTAGGGGGCATTATTGAAGCTGCTAAATAATTAATATTTACGGAAATAATAAAAGATTCAACCAAATTTTGATCTTACTACAGTTAAAAGCATCAAATTATGACTTTTCATTGAAAATTTAGGACTTTTTTCCCTCCGCTCCATACAATGAAATCTGCGCGTGACACATGCAATTATGATGGAATCAGAAAAGTGTATTCCATAATTTACTGGGAAATATTGAATCTTATTGCCAACTGATTGAACAATAGATGAGAAAATCGATTAATGCAAAAACCCACTGTGCATTTTGAAACAACACCATTATCTTTCTCTGTTTCTTCAAGTCTTGCGCATTCCTCTTAGTTGAGATGTGCTCATTGTTTCCCCTACAATTTCTATTTCTTTCTCCTTTCTTTTTGCTGATGAAATTCGTTCTCCTTCAATACCATCGAGAAGTAATTGATTTTTCCGTACATGCGCAATCCATGTGGTCCAGTTACCAAACCGTTCAAGCGATCCACGAAAGATAACAAAATTATTTGAGTGCACCCCCCCTCGCCCCCCTCACCTCTCTTCCAGTACATTTACATGTCACTCAAGTGACTCACGGCATATTTACAGGTCACTTAAGGGGCCCGCGGCAACTTCACAGGGTTGGTGAACGATCTTGCCTTCCCACGCTTTCGTTATGGGAGAAATCCCCTGTCTTTGAGGAATGTTTAAAATTTTTCTATTCAAGGTAGGCCCTCGATTTTTCTTTCCCAAATATTGTTGATATTTTTACACAATTTAACAAGAGCTTTTAAGATTTTTATTGCTGTTTTTTTTCTCGAATTTTAACATCAACTTTTTAAAAATCATCAAAATTTACGCATATTCTGCAGCATAGGAATTTTTAAATTCATTTTTAAGGAGAAATCATCTCGTTAAAGCAGGTAACACCTCGGTTTTGAGAGAGACAAAAAGTTTCAAGGCATTTGCAACAGTGATGTCTGAAAACCTTAACCGACGAAAAGTTTTGAAGAAAGAGCATTCAATGGAAAACCCGCCAGCAGTCTATATAGGGTGGGAAAAAAAAAGTCCTTATAAAATTTAAAAATTGATAAAAACCGGAAAAATAACCGAAATAAAAACGGTTTGCAGGGTTAGTATTGCTAGGTTACGGGAATTTTTTTGATGGGGGGGGGGAAATCAAAAATAGGTGGCGCTGACATACGCAAGTCAAAGAAAAGTGTATGAACTCCGGTTCATCCAATCTGTCGGAACTGAACGATGCGATCCGCCGAGAAGTGTCATGTACACATCTGGACCTGCTGCACTCTGCCGTTGCTGGATTTGTGGCTCGCCTCTGCAGTGAGTTCGTTATCCCCTGTGATGGTTGTGGTCATGTGAAGAACTCATACTGCTGTAATAAACGATTTGGTGGCATTTTGTTCGTTATTTGCGCTCATCTTTTGTTTCACTTGTGTAAGTCAGCACCACATATCGGCTGTTTTTTAGTTATATTTTCCGTGTCTTAAAAAAATTCCCGTGACCTAGCGATGCTAATCCTGCAAACAGTTTTTTATTTCGGTTATTTTTCTGGTTTTTATGAATTTTTAAAGTTTCTACCGGCTTTCTGAACACCCTGTTCTAAAACATTCTAAAACTACTTCTAATGCAGGCAGAACAAAAATCTGAATGCAGTTACACGCAGCAAATTTCATAGTATGAAAATTGGAAAATTTAAAAATGTGTTGCTCTTTTTTTGACCAATTTGAGTGCACCCCCCTCCCCTTCGGAAAAAGGAATTTACGTACCATAATATACTGAAGTTTGAGCAAAATATCCGGTAAATTTACATCATTGACGATTTATCACATTCACCAATACGAGCTGGGGATTTCACATAATCGACGTATGATAAATTTTGCAAAATTTATCTAACTTACCAAAATGGTCGGTGACATTAGTAGCCGCTGTGGCGGGCGAGTGGTCATAGTGACGGACTGGCATTGCGAGAACCCGGGTTCGAAACACAGTGGTGGTCGGCTGAAGTTGGAATACTGTGGTCCCCAACTTCGAGCCGATCTCCCCGTTAAAAAGTCTGGTTCCAGAGAGAAACACAGGTGCTACAATTATTCAATCATTGCATTTCACTCGTACGTAGAAAAATTCATGGCAGACAGCACCACACGGGGCCATGATCTGGTAAAGAGGAGGTTGCACGCGTGCATAATAATCGGTGATTATGGCTATATAATCACCGGATTTATCATATTTACTCTAACATATATAATGTTATGTCTATATGGCGTGGGGGGGGGGGGTGTGCAACCCTCGGCCAGTGGGCCAGATGCGCCCCTCCTAGGGTCTCCATCCGCCCTCCAGAGATGTTCTGGTACAAAAGTATCATTAGTAAACTGCTGACCACATTTCATTTATAAAATTGCGGGAAATCCGGATTCGTACTGGATATCGCCAGAAAAATTTTTAATATCAAAGGTAAGTAAAATTACCCCAATTATTTCTAAAACACTGGAAATTGTCTGAAAAATCGGCAACGGTGGGAAATACAGGGCTACAGCAAGTCGCAGTGGATTAAAATGTGAAAAAAAATTACATATTCTACAAATATTTGACATAAATATATTTATATAAGACTATAATTAATTATATGGTAATATATGGTATGTATTATATGGTAATTATAACTAATTACCATATAATACAATTTGCAAGTTATGAAAATAATCTCAGGTATTGATTTCAGCAAAGAATAATAATTCAAGTACGCTTCGTTTAAAATACGGAGAAAACGGGACATTTCATCTAAGAAGTCGGCATGGCCATATCGACGGCCTAGTTCAGGACGGAAACTCAAAATTCCCTGTTTGAGATATACGAACGTTTTAAAGATTTATATTTAGTAGATCCCAATGTGATTCGACTCACATTGAATTGCTGTGGGGAGCGTATAAGCGCTCAGAGTTGTGTTCCCACCGTTGTCAGTGGTATGCGTAACTCAAAAATGCAACTGTTTGAGTTGTTGCCGTTTTGAACTAGGCCATGTCACTCGATATTTCCACGCTATGTAACGTGGTGGGGAAAGTTTAAGAACAACCGGGAAATTCCTATATCTTTGAAACTTGTAATTGTAGGTGCATGAAAATTTTAGAGTGACAATTACGAGTGGAAGTACATATTTGCCAAAAAAATAATTTTGATGAGTGCTGGATTTTTTTCTTTCAGGCCGCCGCATGGTTTTTCTAATGACGAAGAAATATAAATTTGCATTTTTCTCATATTGGCGTAACAGCCGAGGAGACTGTTTCGATCAGTCAAGTGCAAATGTGAAATCTTTTTTATTTTCCTGAAAGCCTGAATATGCCAATGACAACATATTTATTGGACATTGAAAAGACGAAAAACTTGCTTTCAAACAAAATTCGATGCCTGGTCACGAAAGTGTGGGAAGAATTTGAAGATTGAAGACTGTTAGGAAAAACTTTCCGCAAATGAATGCCCAAGAATTATGGACTGAAAGCTAGCGCAAACAACGCTTTTTTTCTCTCACAATCGATAGAGACGATTATTCAGTTTTTGCATGAAAAAAAAAAATCTTTGGTGAATTTCTGAAGAAATAAAACTTCCCGTTCACAAGTCGAACTGTGGCTACGCTAATGTGATTTAAAAAAAAAAATTCAAATGCGTATAATATGCAAAACCTCCCCTTATAAAACAACGTAGATGAAAGCGACGTGAATCTGCCAAACACCATGAATATCTCTCGGTGTCTAATAGGATGAGGATATTTTCTTTGGTGAAAAGCAATTTAAATGGACTCCATGGTTTTAAATATTACTGACTAATGCAATGACTGAGGCCTATCTTGGGAATGTAGGCATATAGAGAAAGTTTTGGTAGAATTTCTATTTTCTGAGGCACCTCTCATAACTTTTAGACACAGCTTTTGTTTCAACCGGGATTAATGCGCCTGTACATGTTTTAAAGTCTATTGGTTGGAAGCCAATTCAGGGGAACCCCCCCCCCCCTCCTTCGAGTGATAATTGAGAAGTCCTTTTCTTAGTCCTACAGAGCACTCTTGAATGACATTTTGACTCAAGAAGAAAATGTTACCGGACCATTGGTACGTAGCACCAAACAAGAGCCGCTGTGGTGGTCGAGTGGTCATAGTGACTGACTCAAGCTTGGAAGACGATAACAAATTAGTTATTAATGGCATATCTTATATCTGTCAATAACATCCCGAAAGATAAAACTTATAAAGAAAAACGAGGAGTATTTTTTGATTAAAACACAATTTTTGCGCATAATTTTTAATTGCCTCCATACTTTTTGGAGGTTTTGACCATTACTATCATAAGTTTTTTTTTCCTGAAAAACTGCAGCACTCATCAAAGTTATTTTTAACGAAAAATGTTTGATTGCTCTTGCAGTTGTCACTCAAAAATTTCCATGCACCTACAAGCACAAGTTTTCAAGATATAGTGGTTTTTTGGTTGTCTTAAACTTTTTTTTCCAGCACCTTATTCCAATTCCTGCCCAGCGAGCGTCATAAATACCGCGTATATCTGGCCGGCGGACTGTATAGCTTCTGCACCTCTGGTCTATGGTGTCAATCAAGTTCCCCGTCCTCCCCATTCCACACGAAGCACGGTATCCAAACGAACTGTCCTTGATCTATATTCCATAGTTTCCCAACCTTTTTTGCCTCATCGCCCCCTTCTTCAGAAATTTTTTTCTCTCCCATCGGCCCCCAACGCAATCTAATTCATAGGATCCTATGTTATACCCGTAGCTTCTACCGCCCCCCTGGAAGATTCCATCGCAGTGACGCCCATGTTGGGAATCACTGATCTATTCGATCTTTCGCAAATATCTCGGACACGACAGACACGAAATTCGAAGCATTATCTAGGAAATAATCAAATCGAAATGTGCCAGAATGTATAAAGAGCAAGCGTTTGCAGGTAATTTCATCTCTAATATCCATATATATATACATACATCAGACATCGTCTCTATTAGTGTCTAAATATCAAACACGTGTATCCCAATATACGTGCATGCAATGCATACATATTCTTGCAGAAATTTCTGCAAGACTTGGCCATCAAACGATTTCCCCGAGATTCGCTTCGAACTAAACTCCAAGAAATTACAAAATAACTCGATACACACACACACACACAACTCTGACAGACTAAGCAGATATTTCCTTTGTATATTATTATAGGGCTCGTATTAAATACGCTTCCGGATTCGGTTACTCCTGGGGCAATCTCTTCATGGATATATTCAGTTATTAGACGCGGGGGAGAGGGGGGGGGGCAGAACTCCTAGGATTAAAACAATGATGCCTTTTGGATGTTATCGACTTGGCAGGAAAATTTGCTCGAATATACGTGCACTCGAGGAATTATAATATTTAGTTGTCGAGTTGCAGCTGATAAGTGAGAAATCGGTACGTATGCGTCGTTGAATAGCAGAAGCGAGCGTTCATTTGGCGTAACTCTCTCGAGCGATTTTATAAGATTAATATTTTGGGAAATGAATATTTGATGATATTTTTAGGGAATTGGTAATATCTTAAAATTTGCGACGCTCTGCATTCGGCGGATACCTTTTCTGGTGGAATTTAATCGTAAATATTTTATGAGACAAATTCCTACCTCTCCGCGAGTTTTAATATGAAAGAGGTGCACGCGATGAAGTCTTTACTCAACTGCGAGATAACCTCTTATAGACACTTTTGGGAGAGTGACGGTGTAGTTAGTTCATTGGCTATGTTTGACGAAACCGTTTAGGGTGAGTTTTGGAAGTTGGTGGTCCCGTTTGAACGCTGCTGGATGAAAAATCCAGAAGCGAGGTTGTTTATAGTTCATTAGGGGTCATTCAAGTATTACGTCAGCATCGATGGGCGGGGTTTCCGATTTGCTGACTTTTGATGACAGGGGGGGGGGGAGGGGTTTGGATGATGTTTGCGCCATCAACCACCCTTTTTGAAAATATGAAACATTCTTAATGACATCTTACTCGGTGCGTCAAAAACAAGAATAACCTTTCGATAGTTTGTGGGCACTTGAAGTAACATTCCACCCTATTGATAAGTGCCCTACAGAGCCACTTTAGTGATCTCTAAATGTTTCACGGATCCTTCAAGTGATCAGGAAATGTGTCCAGAATGCTTAAGTGCTATGGAAATGTTTCCGGGCCGCTTATATAAGTGCTCTGGAACTGTGTCACGCATTTTTCAATTGATTCGTAATTATTCCCCGGATCACTTAAGTAATCTGGGAATGTTCTGACGGTAACCTGAGTGATGCAGAATCACACTGTGTGGGAGGCCACTTAAGTACTCTAAAATTGCGCCACTCAAGGGATCTCTAAATGTGCCACGGATCGTTTAAGTGTTATGGAACTGTGTCACGGGTTACTTAGGTGATCTTTGAATGTGCCACGGGCCTACTTCAGTGATCTGAAAATGCGCTACGGGCCGCTTAAATGCTCTGGAATTGTGCCACGGGTCATTTAAGCGATCTGTAAATGTGCTTTTGACAGAGGCATATTTTGTAAAAATGACCGCATTTTTACAAAATTGGGTTTTAGGAGACAAGCCACATCAGAAAACGTCCAGGGCCACATTTGGTCCGCGTGTCAAGGGTTTACCATATCCATTAAAGGGTGCATCGCCTCAATCAAAGACGAACAGAAGAAAACAAAATAAGAATTCAAAATGTGTTGTTATCTACTCTAACAAAAAATTCTTAGGGTTTATACTTGCTCATCGCATTTCTTATCTCAAAACGACGCACACACTTGGCAAGCGAAAGAATGATAGGTTTTACATTTCTTCCATAGAGCTTTCGACGTGATATTACGTCAGAAACAGTGGAGGGGATAAACACTATAATTATATCACGGGGTCTGACGAAACAGTGTACCATGTGGTGTAGCCTGATCTAATGAAGAATATATGGAGTCATACCACGTATAGTGTAGAGTTATTAAAAAATTATGAACGCAGAGCCTGCCATAGGCTAGTTGCCACGTGGGATAATCAATTATTCATTGAGGAGTATGGGCAGGCCTATAAAACGTGATATAATGCGATTGAGGAAAAACACTGAATACCACGTGGTGTGGTCTAAACTAATTTCAGAATGTATATAGGAGTGCCACGTGGTAGTCTGATTAAAGACAAATGAACGCCACGTGGTATCACCATGTGGGCAGACCTACAGCCTACGACATGTTTTTGACTGAGTGAAATAAAAAACAATGAATAACGCGTGAGACAGTGTAATTTGAAAAATAATGAATACCACGTGGGGCAGTTCGACTAGTAAATAATGAATACCATAGAGTACAATGTAAATAAAAAAACAATGAATACCACGTGGTGTAGCCTAGTGTAATTGCAGGAAATCGGGGGTAACAACGGAGCCTATTCTTCACCCTGGGCAAATATAAATTTTTGCCTGTCCTCCTCCCCATATGAAATCTTTGAGTACAAGGCAAAGGGGCGTCAGGGCTGTATCTAAAAATACAAAAATGCACCAAATGTTTTTGCTCACTGGGCTAGGGTGGCCAGATGCCCCGATTTTCCGCCGGTAAACTCACTGTCCCGAAAAAAGCTTTGTGGACGCCTATTCGTCCCGGTTTTCTTTGCGCAATCAAAGATTGAATGAAACCGAGTAATTTTCAAATACGGTCCGTCCCGCCTAATTATGTAATGAATAAACTTATACCTCTCCTAAACGGATTCTCGGGAACCCAAACACCACCTAAAGAGACACTGTTTAGGTACGGTATACCGACTCTTCTCCGCTTAATCGAATATTGCGACTCAGGCGGAAACTGTAAATATATATTAACCACTATGCACATATAATTTTATTTTGGATAAAACATTTGAAAATTAAGACAAATATTTCCAGATAAGACTTATAAAAACCTAGGCTTAAAAAGGCTCGAGTCCTCTAAGTTGTGTTTTCAGTACGTACATTTAATTACTTTATCTAATTTTTGTTCCCTGTGGAAACAATAGAGGGCGTTAATGTTTCCAATAGAAGTAAAAATCCCAAAAAAATCTGCACAAGTGCCGTATATCTTCATGAAATACCTGGAAATTTTAAAAACATGATCTCGAAAAGAAAGGATTTCTGTTAGCGCAAACTAAAAAGTTTTGTTTTGGATTAGACAAAAACCCCGTTCCCTTTACGGTTTACGCTCTTCAAGCCCGTATATACGGGACGTCCGACATCCCCGGTCCTATACTGATGATTTACTAATTTTCGCGCTTTGTGTAGAAGCAGTGGGATAATATTTTCGTAATACTGTACGTACATTGTAAGTTTGCCGTTTTATACTGCGATGTCCCCCAAAAGAGCGTTTCTAAAATGTCCCGTTTTTTATTTATTTGATTCCGGGTTTTGTCACGGGTTTTTAATCATTTGATCATTTTTGTCGTACCACGGTCATTTTCTGCACACGAGGGCTAATTAGACCGGCACCCACAATTTTCCGCAAAATTCCGAACACGGCAGCCGTTTCCATACTCATCGAGAGGTTGGTGCGCTAACCCCCCCCTTCCCCCTGATGTGGAACTCCTTGCGGTAGCAATCTTTTTTGTGGTCATGCTCGCCGTTTCTGTTGTACCTCCTTGTCAGGAAAGTTTTCTGACAAGGACGAACCGGGTATTGAGCTCGCGACACCTCTAAACATCCTCTGGTACTTAAGGCGAAACGGGTGTTAGTTAGGAATTCCGGGATTTGTCCCGGTTTTTCTCTGGTATCTCATCTGGCAATCCTAGTCTGAGCACGTTCTCCGTTCGACCATGTGAGAAACAGGCGCTCGGTACCACGTAGTATTTCCCAATTACAAAGCTTAGAAAAAAAAATACGTGGTACAGTTACAACAAAACGTTTTGTATCACCAACCTATGGCCGGGTTTTTCAAGAGAATAAGTGTTTTGCTCCGCGTGAACAGAACTGTATAAATTTTGCGTCGGCAGAAGCGTGTTACATAATCACGCTACGCGTTTGTGTTCTCCTAGCGTGACGCATCAGATATGGCCCTTGCATCAGCTACTCTGTCGTCTGCATGCTCTGGTTTGAAGGGAAGGGAAAGAAAACACACACAAGAAGTGAAGAGAACATCGGCAAAACGCGCGGCGCACGACGCATTTGACTCCTCCAGAAGCAGTCGGCTAATCACGCCCGACATAAAGCGCTGTCGTGAGGCGTATTGCGTTCTGTAGGAGAACAGTCATGCTGCTTTTCTTATTGGTGAGTGGACGGCGTGTCACGCTGGGCGAATCACGTTGCGTGCGGCACAGGTAACGTGCTCCTAGGAAAACCCGGCTTATTTATTAAAGCATATGGGCAGAGACCTATGCCACGTGGTAAAGTATAATTAAATATGCCAATGGAAGCATGCGGTGTCATCAAAGAACATACCACGTGGTGTGTAGGTTAATATCGTTACAGAATACACTGATAACACGTGGTATTAGCCAAAGAATATACGAACACCACGTGGTATGGTGCGATTCAAAACAATAAATACCACGTGGTATGGCGAAATTTAAAAAAAAAGAACCCGATGAATAACCACGTGGTGTCATCGAAGAACCACGTGACGTAGCCGAGTATCTCTAATTACAGAATATAAAGGTACCACGTGGTATTGCATAAGAAAAGAATATGGGAATACACACCACGTGGTTTAGTATAAATAACGATTAATGAACTACTTGCGTGCTCTCTTGCCCACCAAATTGCTAATTCACTTACTAGATGCTCACTTGCACACTAACTTGCTTGTTTGCTCACTATCTTGTGTATTCGCTACTTCCGTACTCACTTGCTGATTTACTACTTCCGTGCTCACTAAATTGCTCATTGACTACTTCCGTGCTCATTTGCTCATTGACTACTTCTGTGCTCACTTGCTCATTGACTACTTCTGTGCTCACTAAATTGCTCATTTTCTACTTCCGTGCTCACTAAATTGCTCATTGACTACTTCTGTGCTCACTAAATCGCTCATTGACTACTTCTGTGCTCACTAAATTGCTCATTGACTACTTCTGTGCTCACTTGCTCATTGACTACTTCTGTGCTCACTAAATTGCTCATTGACTACTTCTGTGCTCACTAAATTGCTCATTGACTACTTCTGTGCTCACTTGCTCACCAAATACTTCTGCGCTCACTTGCTCACCAACTACTTCTGCGCTCACTTGCTCACCAACTACTTCTGCGCTCACTTGCTCACCAACTACTTCTGCGCTCACTTGCTCACCAACTACTTCTGCGCTCACTTGCTCACCAACTACTTCTGCGCTCAATTGCTCAACGAGTACGTCTGTACTCACTTGCTAATTCACTAATTCCGTTCCGTGCTCACTTGCTCACTGAAATGCTCATTCACTACTTCTGCACTCACTCGCTCACTAACTTACTCATTTACTACTTCCGTGCTCATTTGCCCTCCAAGTTGCTCATTGACTACTTCTGTGCTCATTTGCTCACTAACTTGCTCGTTCACTACTTCCGTGCTCTCTTGCCCACCAAATTTCTCATTCATTAGTTCTGTACTCACTTGTTCATTTACTTGCTCATTCACTACTTCCGTGCTTTCTTGCTCACTAAATTGTTCATTTACCATGTCCGTGCTCACTTGCTGACAAAATTGCTCATTGACAACATCTGTGCTCATTTGCTCACCAAATTGCTCAACGACTACTTCTGTGCTCACATGCTTACTAACTTGTTCATTCACTACGTCTGAGCTCACGCTCATTCACTACTTCCGTGCGAACTTGCTCACCAAACTGCTCACTAACTATTTCTGCACTCAATTGGTTACTAAATTGCTCAATGATTACGTCTGTGCTCACTTGGTAACTAACTTGCTCATACACTAATTCCGTGCTCACTTGCTCACCAAATTGCTCATTGACCACTTCTGTGCTCACTTGCTCACTAATTTGCTCATTGACTACTTCTGTGCTCATTTGCACACCACCTTGCTCATTGACCACTTCTGTGCTCACTTGCTCACTAACTACTTCTGCGCTCAATTGCTCATTGACTACTTCTGTGCTCATTTGCACGCCACCTTGCTCATTGACCACTTCTGTGCTCACTTGCTCACTAACTACTTCTGCGCTCAATTGCTCATCAAATTGCTCATTGACCACTTATATGCTCACTTGCTCACTAACTTACTCATTTACTACTTCCGTGCTCATTTGCTCACTAATTTGCTCATTGACTACTTCTGTGCTCACTTGCTCACTAACTTACTCATTTACTCCTTCCGTTCTCATTTGCTCACTAATTTGCTCATTGACCACTTCTGTGATCATTTGTTCACCAAATTGCTCAATGACTACTTCTGTGCTCACTTGCTCACTAACTACTTCTGCGCTCAATTGCTCACCAAATTGCTCAATGACTAGTTCTGTCCTCACTTGTTCACCAAATTGCTCAACGAGTACGTCTGTGCTCACTTGCTAATTCACTAATTCCGTGCTCACTTGCTTACTGAATTGCTCATTGACCACTTTTGTGCTCTTTTGCTCACCGCATTGCTCGTTGACAACATTTTCGTGCTCATTTGCTCACCAAATTTCTCATTCACAAGTTCTGTACTCACTTGCTCACTAACTTGCTCATTCGCTACTTTCGTGCTCACTTGCTCATTAAATTGCTCATCTACTATTTCCGTGCTCACTTGCTTACTAACTTGTTCATTCCCTACTTCCATGCTTACTTGCTCACCAAATTGCTCATCGACCATTTCTTTGTTCACTTGCTAGCCTGGATTAGAGAACGTTATTCTATACACTCTGAATCGGTTATTATGAATAAGTCGCAATCGCTCTTTTCGGTAAGTTTTATTAACCAAGCACTTTAATCAGCGATTATGCATAATAATGAAGCATCGTTGGTAAATTTTATAAATGCCAAAAAAAGATAAAATGATACGTGATATATCGGGGTACGATCGGGAAACTAGTTAAATGGGAGTTCATTACATCGGGGTACAAGGATAAACTTTGTTAAAAAGAAGTTCGTTATATCGAAGTCCGATTGTAGAATCCGTCAAACAGGGGTTGATTATATCGGGGTCCAACTGCGTAATTCTTTAAATATGAGTTTGTTATGTTGGGTTGTGATTGTATACGGAAATCCGTTACTCATACGTTTAAAAACTTGCCAAAATTCGTTAAATCAAATAATTTCCTAAATGAGAGTTCGTTTTATCAGGGTACAGTAGTTCAATTCAAATAGGAGTTCGTTATATCGAGGTCCAGTTTCAGAATTCGTCAAAGGGGAGTCATTCCGGAAATGTTCGAAAAATTCATTAGATCAGAGTTCGTTATATCCAGTTCAGACTTGACTGGCCCGCTAGTATGGTCATCTAAATATACAGTCCAATCCCATTTTAACGAATACCATTATAGCGAAAATCTCGTTTTAACACGAACACTTTTCCTTATTCGACCAGATAAGTTTACATAGTAACAATACAAAAAAACTGGAATTCCTTTATAACGAAGTGAGAGATTTGTCCGGTCTCTTGGAGTTCGTCATAACGGGATTCAACGTTCGTTCGTATATGATATGTTCGTATAACATTCGGTAATGATACGACGGCGACGGGACAAACTCATCATATTCATCAATAGGAAATGGCGATTATGCATAATAACCGACAAACGTGATGAATTCAGTACGAAATTTATCGTGTTTGCCACACACAACGTGGCTTGCCGATAAATTTATCATACTCACCGAAAATTGACGGCTATTATGCATACTAACCTGATTTATCATATTTACGGGGCATATAACTTTAAAAAGAAATATGTATTATGTCTGTTATATATAACTCTACTCAAAATAATAATACCAATAAGAAAAAAGATGTACGATATACTTCGGGAACGTTTCCCGAATGCGGATGCGAACGATTTGGAGAAGCCGAGCATAAAATATTTTCCCATCCAAACGGATATATCCGCATCTGACACCTTTAAATAACCATGAATAATGATTGCGCGTGCGCGTACTCGCTTTCTCCCGGCAGAAGTAATGAGGATGCCGGAAACAACAAATGAGCGGAACCCCAGTCGAGTTTTCTTTCAATTCCCTCCCCCCCTCATATAAATGATCTAAAATACATAAATTCATACATCGTATAAATACACATACGTATGTATTACTTCTCGCGTGAGATTGAAGGAATATTACATATATATACGCGTGTATTACGCGATTTCACGTCGATCCGGGAAAACGTAATATAGGGGTGCCGGTATCGAGAAAAATGCATTTATCAATACATTTATCTTTCATGTATTTATATCACTCCCGAAATTGGCCGATTCGCGACGGGGCCGGTCGGTTCGCGAATTGGAAAATTTCGTTAAATATTAGCCCGGACGATGTCTGAATTTTGGGCGTTGGCAGTCCGGTTCTCGAAGTGGCCGGTGATCCTTGGTCAATGTCCGATAACGAAGACATGATTCCGAGATCGTCGTCGAATTGGGCAAGAGTTTTGGATGAAGTGCGAAATGCAGAAAAGACTCGGAATTTGGCCGGCCATTTCATGAAGTGGCCGCAGATCCCTCGCCAAAGCTCGATTTAAGAACGCGCGGTAGGAGCCTAATCCGTTTTTTTACATTCGCCAACATGGGATACATGGCTATATATAGTATGTATTTATATAAATAGGGTTATATTAATAATACTCCCGCGAAATTGGCCGATTCGTTACGGGGTTGGCCAGTTCGCGAATTGGCAAATTTCGTTAAATATTAGCCCGGACGATGTCTGAATTTTGGAAATTGGCAGTCCGGTTCTCGAAGTGGCTGGAGATCCCTGGCCAAAGCTCGATTTAAGAACGCGCGATAGGAGCCAAATCCATTTTTTTTCATTCGTCAACATGGGATACATGACTATATACAGTATGTATTTGTATAAATTGGCCGATTCGGGACGGGGCCGCCCACATTGCGAATTGGCCTATTTCGTTAAATTTTGACCCGGCCGATGTCTGAATTTTGGATATTGGCCGGACAATTCGCGAAGTGGCCGGTAATCCTTGGTCCGATAACAAAAACATGATTCGAGATCATCGTCGAATTGGCCAAGAGTTTTGGATGAAGTCCGACATTTGTATATCCGTATTATCCGGCATGATGGGAAATTCGGGGGGGGGGACAACAGCTTTTTGAATGTTGGATTCTGGTACGTTCCTAACGGGAGAAAAAACGAAGTTTAGGAAAGATTCCATGGAATGCATGCGATAAAAGTTATTTGAGAATTTTCTGAAATTTGTGACTCGAATTACCCGGCATGCTGGAAAACACGGGTGCCAATCTGGAAACGTACTGGAATGGTACGGGTATAAAGAAAAATACATTTATCTTTCATGCAGTCTTATATACCGTATTCCCTCGCATTGCACGGCATGCCGTAAAACTCGAGAGACACCAGGTTTTTTTTTTTTAATGAATGTTGGAGTCTGGTCCATTCCCGGCATGCCGGAAAAAGTGAGGTTTATTAACGATCACAATATCACACACACAATATGCATTCAGTACCAATATGTGCAATATGTACCCATTCGTTAGAGCACCACGTGGGCAACAGTTGGCCATCGGAGCTCTCTGTCGTGGCCAGCCGATCGTTTTGTGGTCATTAAAGTATTACGTCAGCATCGATGGGGGGGGGGGGTTCGGGTTTGCTTAAGTGCTCGGGAACTGTGCCACGCATCACTCAAGTGATACATAATTATGCCTAAAAAGTAATCTGGGAATGTGCCGTGAGTAACTTGAGTGATGTAGAACCGCACTGGGTGCCGCTTAAATGCTCCAAAACTGTGCCACATGTCACTCAAGGGATCTCTAAATGTGCCACGGATTGCTTAAGTGTTTTGGAACTGTGTCGCGAGTCACACTTGAGCGATCTCTAAATGTGACACTCATTTAATTTTTTACAAAATTAGGTTTGAGGTGGCTGGCCACATTAGATAACCCCCCAAGGGCCACATTTTGCCCGCGAACCATGGGTATAGCATATAGGGCTTAGATGATGGGTCGCAATGTGAATTTCTTAGAAATAAATTTTGAGTTCTTAGCCTTCAAACAGCATCGGAATCAATAGAAATTGATTATAATAACATATAAAGCATTAAAAAAATAATTTTTTGATCGTCGGGGAGGGGGGGGGGGATGTGGGTGGCACGAGCCCCCCTTGCCTCCAGGTACGTCTCTGATCCCACCAATATGCGTTAGGAGGTGTTAGGCAGAGCTGATGAGGCAATGTGTCGTGGGTCAATTAAGTGATCTATCTGTTGGTGATTTGGCAATCTTTCATGGACCACTTAATAAATTTTTCATGATTTTTAGATTCTTACAAAAAGATTCATGTACAGCAACATGGAAATTTTCAAAAGTAAAAATCAGGATCATCTTTATAAGAGATGGGATCAATCTACGATAGAATTTAGTTCCATTTATGTTCAAACAATGGCCTGCGGTCTTGGGTTGAGCATGTATTCTATTTATGTATAGCCACGAAATAGTCAACATACGAGAGAATATACTAACTATGTAGGAAGCATTATTTTATTTTCCCTTACGAGATTGGAGGAAAATAATGGGAATATAAAGTGTTTTGTTTGATTATAATCTCTCTTTTAAGCGCAAAATATACCCTATACACATCCCTCTATTGGGAACCGTATATAACGACCGTCTTCTGTATTTTGATCCCGGGACTACGAATTTAACAACGGAACGGCCATCGATAACGTCACACAGCGTTTCCCTCCCTCGACGTTCTAATTCAAATGCTATCGCTAATCGTATAGCGATCCGTTTTAAGTGAGGTTGAGTAGCTAGTTTTGGAATCGGATGTACGATTAGAATGTGCTTTCAAGAGCCATGCTTTCAGTGGCGTAACATTGCTCCCCCCTACCCACGATCCGTCCAACCCAACTATTGAATTAATGCTCCAGCTTTGCTGTGATGATCCGCGACAAGAGAAATCGGATTTTCGTCGAAAATCGTACAGTGAATGATGCGATGAATCTTTTGTGTGTGTTGCATAAATGGCTGCTTGACGATTTCATTCCTGCGTCTCATTGGTTTAGTTTTGATATAGAATATACCGTGTGTGATCTTCTCTCACACACGACAAGTCACTCTATGTATTTCATAAAGGTTATACGGAAAAAGCATTATTAATGAACAAGAGTTTCGAGGGCTATTATTGGTTATACGGCTTATATTAAATTGAATTACCTGTAAATATGTTGGGGTTTTTTTTTGAGAAATTGTGAGCTCTATTTGAAAAAAAAATGTTCAAAACGTTAAGAGCGAAGTCGATGAAAGCTCCCTTTGAGCATTGTCGGTTATGACGACAACCGTTCCAGTCATAATGATAATTCCGAACATTTTCATAATGACAAATGTTCCCCTTGTGGCGAATCATTCACGTTGATAAACATTCCCTTTAACCACTGGCGGTCAAAACGATAAATTTTTCCCAGAAACAAAAATGTTTTCTTTGCGCCCAAGTCCGTCACACACTTAAAAGCTTCCTTTAAGCCCCGTAATCATAATGATAAACATTGCATTCTTCCGTTGATCATGAAGATAAATGTTTCATTCACTCGCTGATCATAATGATGAACGTTTCATTCACCAATTGATCATAATGATGAACGTTTCATTCACCAATTGATCATAATGATGAACGTTTCATTCACCAATTGATCATAATGATGAACGTTTCATTCACCAATTGATCATAATGATGAACGTTTCATTCACCAATTGATCATAATGATGAACGTTTCATTCACCAATTGATCATAATGATGAACGTTTCATTCACCAATTGATCATAATGATGAACGTTTCATTCACCAATTGATCATAATGATAAACATTTCATTCCATTGATGATGATCATCAACGTTCTTGTGAATGTTATCGATAGTATACGATCTATCATAACGATTAACATATCCCCGATGTCATCGATAGTATACGATCTATCATAGCGATTAACATATCCCCAATGTCATCGATCATAACGACAAACCTTTTCTTCAAACCCATGCCGATTATGACGATAAGTGTTCCTCCGAATGTCATCGATCATAACGGAACACGTTATTCTGAATGTCATCGATTATAACTATATACGTTCTCCGTCCTCCTAACAAGATCATGGCCAGCCGCTCGGTATCAATGAAGAGATTTTAGTAGGTGGTCGAAGAAGACCCGCGGCATGCTGGTAAATGAGCACGTGTGTGCTTTGAACGTAACGTGGAGTTTAAGTTTGTTTCTGTGTAATGCTTGTTACGGTGCTGCCATCTGTCATCAGTTTTTAAACTATGAGTGAAATGTAATGATTGAATAATTGTGGCATACTGCTATCTGTGACGAGACTTTTTTCAGTGAGCTGATCAGCTCGCATTCACGCGTCGAAGTTGAGAACCACGAGAAACCAATTTCAGCCGATCGCTGATGAACGTTCTTCCGACCTTCATCGATCACAACTAGTTACGCTGTTCGAATCTCATTAAACATAACGATAAATGCTCTTGTCTTTGGGATGAATGTTCTGGTCACACGATGAATATTCCCTTCAAGCCTAGTCGTTCACATCGCTTTCGAACACTTGGGTTGACAAAATTTTCTTCCATTGATATTAGTCTTGTAGATGAACGAGCCGTTGCCTTTTCTGGCAGTAAATAAAGCAATTAATAGTAATTAATTAATTAATTAATTTTATTCAAGTAATGACTTATAGCTTTTCTCCAACGAGATTGAAAACGGCAATGTGACAACACGAAATATGGAATGATTTTATTGAATTTTTTTTGTTTTTGTAATTTTTTGGTGAAATGGTCATAAACCAGTTCGTGGATCTGTAATAATTTGTCACTGGTGCTTTAATGCTATTCTGAAACACACTAAAGGCGTTAAAATATTTAAAACTCCCAGCCGTTGTGTGTATTTGATATTTTTCACATTAGAAAACATAAAAGTGAGGCCTTGTAGAGTTTTTCTGGACACTAAATACCACTGAAGTATGCAAACCATCTTGTTATCCGTCAGACGGATGCTTTAATTCTGAGTTTTTTTTTTTTTTTGTACCTTTCAGAAAGCTCTACTCAACTCTTTGAATGTTATCTCTACAAAAGAATCCAACAAGAACATACCAAATAACCCCACTCTCTTACAATCTTCCAATGGCGAAAGACCATACTAGTGTAGATGTTACTGTCAAGCTAGTTGTTTATCTCTCTTCAAAAACTAGCTCCACAGCATCAGTTTTTTCTCCTCCAAGATGGAAAGAGAGAGAGAGAGAGGAAAAAGTTCCATTCTCTTAATCAAGTTGGTTTCCTCATCCCTCAACAAAGTTTCTTTATTTTCTATATTTTTGTGGAGACAAGAAGAAGAGCCTCGCATCCTTTCTTATCATCGCAATTCCCAAATAATGCTCTTCAACGTCTGCCTATGCCTTATAGCAATTCATCATCTCGTTGGAAAAGAAACGTAGTTTGACAGTTGCCAAGCGAGCGTTGCCTTGATATAGTTTCCGTTAGATTATGCGAATATACACTACTTATACTGTGTGTTTGTGTGTGTGTGTATTTCTCTATTTTCTATTCCTTCCATTTTAGATGGTTAGACATGTTCTCATGCTCCTGAGGTCTGTATATGTGTGTTTATACGGACCGTCATTTTCATTTTGTATTCATGTAGACTTACTTACTCTGTCGCTGACTTTAATTTGAATGGTGCAATTTTTATTTTTGTTTCTGAAACTCATTCAAACATCATGTCCCGCAAGGAAAATGTCCGGAGATATCCCGTAAAAAAATGTCTAAATCTTTTGTAGATTCTTATATATAACACAAAATTAAATTTGTAAAATATTTTTTTATTAAATAATAAATATATTGTATATCTGGCTCTATAAAGTGAAAAATAAAATGAGTAACGTTGGATATTGCAGAATATTATATATTTACAGCAGGAGTGGTTCTTTTAGGAAGGAAAAACCACGGATAATCTTTGGAATACCAGATCGACTCAAACGCCATCTTTGAGCTGAAAATGTGACGTCGTTATTATCACTATGCCCTATCGCTGTGTTTTTTGCTTATTTTAAATTCTTCTGATTGTATCACTTGGATGGGGTCTAAGGTATGTCAACATATTCTTATTCGCTTTGACCGTGGGCAATAAATAAGTATTCCACACACTATTGCCTTTTTTTCCTTTTCTCCTCCCGCACAATCTGTTTGTGCTCACAACGCCACAACCTTCATACAAAATCCTAGAGGAGCAATTCAAGTACATGAATCTCTTTGATGTACCGACCGTCCATGGGTACTTTCAAGTTTGACATTCGTCTGCTGCGCGTTGCTTGGCTTTCTATGCAGCCGTGCACTCTGACCGGAAATTTCAGCAAAACACTCAACGTGAAAACATTGCTCGTGGATGTAGATGCACCTTCACTTGTGGATGAAAAGTCCACCCTCCTTTATAGGCGTCTTAGGATACCTCGATTCAATGACAAGTTTATTACTTGGCTCTATAAAGCGTTATTAACAACCGGTTTGGTGGATGAGAATCAATTCTTTTTCATTTGGCATTCTCAGTGCTATTTTGACGTCCTTCAAAATTGGCGTCTAATGTTAACGCAGAATGAAATGACAGCGGCAAAAATGAATTAATGCCAAGAAAGTGCAATAGAAACTCTACGGGATTCTCCTTCCTCCGTTTCTCCCTCTGTAATAACTTAAACCAAGAGTGCTCAACCTTTCGGAGAGTGCGCACCACTTTATTGGTTTGAAAACGTGTCGCTGGCTCCTCAAGTGGTCTATAAATGTATCGCGGGCTGCTCAAGTGATCTTTAAATGTGCTGCGGACCACTAAATGGAAGTGAGAGGGGTCATGATATCAATACAGATCACTTTAGTGATCAGGAAATTTTTGGTCACTTAATTGAATTTAAATTGTGCCGCAAATAACTCATCTGCGGCACAGATGGTGCCGCAGATGGGTGCACTGGGTGCTGATCAGAACAGCACCTAGGTCACTTAAGTGATCTTTACATGTGTCGCGGGTCGTTTAATTGATCTGGTAGTGTAACCACTTAGTTAATTTTACAAAATAAGGTTTGAAGTCACGTTCTAAATCAGACAACTCACAGGACGAAATTTGGTCCGCGAGCCAGGGGTTGAACATGTATGACATAGATTCTCTTCCCAACGAACGTTTTAAACACCAAACTTACGCTGGAGAACTATGCTTAATGCCGTGCCAAGCTCTCGATAATACCTTTTTATTTGAGAAATTATAATTATTTTTTTCACTTTCTATGTAATATATATCTGTAGCAGTTAATCCCGACCGGTGTGCCGGGGCTCGTGAGGGTGCCGCTCTGAGCAAGTAGCATTATGCAATCTATTAATAAAGCATTCGTTTCGTTGGACATGATTTGAAAACTTTAAAAATTTCAGAAATTCAACACTATTCCTTGATTTTTTTCTACCCGCGACTTCCTTGGCTTTGTTACTGTTTATTCACAGCACCCAAGAATTTTCTAGAAATAAATCACTCCAAAGCTCTGAAAGGACATACATCAATACACCAACTCTTCACGACGCACATTTCACAACACTGCTAAACTATGGGAAGACTTAAAAAAGAAAACGGTGATTTTTCGATAGATTTATTTATTTATCTCAAAGAACAGTATATACCCAATTACAGTGGAGTTAAAGAAAGAAAGGAAGGAACATAAATAGCACATTGCAATGCAAACAAGCAAGGATTACACAAATAATGATAAACAAAATATGTGCACGTAATTGTTAGGTTCATTTAAAAAAGGAAATGAAAAACTGATTTTATGTCAAAAAAGTATATATATGGCCACTTCCATACCTGAGGAAGCGAAAAAGTGGAGAAATTTAGTTTGGGTTATGGTGGAATATAAAGCAGATTGCGGTTTTTCGAAGATCGATGCTGTAATAGTGAGAACTGATTTATGCTAAAATGATTGAAACATGCAATACAGAGTGCAGAATAATTTTCACACAAAAAAAGTTTATCAATGCATTCTGACGTCGAAAATCCAGTGATTCGTAGTTGAAAGCAGATCTGAGTTATTTTGTAGGGGATACGAATATGAAAAATTTGAAATTTCTTGAAAAAACGAAAGCCTATTTTGCGTGCGTTAAACCCTAATGTTATTCAATGAATTATAAGGGTTCCAAATTATTGGACAATATTCTAGAACACATCTGACGTAAGAACTATAATGAAGCAGAAACGTTTCAGGGTTTTTGAAATATTTATTGTTACGATTATAAAAGTTTTTGATGCTTCCGAAACAATGTATCTAATATTCTGGTTGAAAGTGGAAGAAACCTGTAAAACGTGACGCCCAAGTGCTTCATGCACTCCACTTTCTCCAATATTTGACCATCGACAATATAATTATACAGAATATAGGACTGTATGTGTTTCGTACTAAAAGACAAACATTTGCACTTGACAATATTTAGGTTTGGCCTATCGATGTTACACCATGAATTGTGTTGTTTGGCAGAATTTCTGTAACATCTCAGCATCTTGGAAGTTTACGACATCATCAGCATAAATAAAACAATCGGAACTACTGAAATTATTCAAACCATTGGTAAATAAAACAGGAAGCAACGGGCCTAAAATGGAACCCTGAGAAAAAACAGAAAGACGAGAATAACGGGAAGATTTAGACCCATTTAAACTTACTTGGAGGGTATCGACCTATGGGATAGGATTTGAACCAGTTGAAGAGGTGACCTGCGAAACTCCGAGCCCTAGCTTTTAAAAGAAAGATTTCTTGATGGACACGATCAAACGCTTTGAAAAAATCATTGTAGATCACGTAGAGTTGTTGGTTTCTGTAAATATCTTAACCAATGGCCTGGGATATTACTACAAGATTCATACTGGCAGATGGTTTGGACACAAGACCATGCTGACAGTAACAGATCGGATATCGAACATAACCGTTAATTCCGTTATGGCAGCGTTTCTCAATCTTTCAGTCTTTGCGACCCAATTTTCAATCATAATTTTCATCGCGCTCCCCCCCCCACAAGTGCAGTACAGGGGGGCACCCCCCCCACAAGTGCAGTACAGGGGGGCACCCCCCCCCCCCCCACCTTCATGAAATTTTTGGAACTTTCATATGTAATATTACATTCAAATAATTTGCTGAAAATTACTTTTATCAACTTATTTTAAATGAAAATAAAACAATCTTTCCTCTGAGAAAGTCACGAAAATACTGAACAATATGGGATGTATTCTAATTATTAAATACATTGTGCAATACTGAAAAAGCCTTATTTGAAGTGTATTATATCAGTGTAAATGCGAATTTTATTTTGTATTATCATATAATGCATTTTGTTTTGCTTTCCTTTCAGAGTGAAATAATCATTTTTTTAAATAATACATATTTCTTTCGATATGCTAGCGCCCCCCAGGTTGAGAATCGCTGCGTTATGGACTCTATATTATCTGAAAGGTCCTGAATAAAAGGGACATGTTTCGGCCCTTTAATTCTTTTTTCCTGTCCTTTACGAGTCTTTAAAGCGCCATAATCTACCTTACTGGTAGATTTGAAATATGTTTTGTTTTCTAAGTTATTATCCCTACTTATTACTCCCCATACGCAAAATTTCGTTCCGTTCGGGTTATTGGGTTGAGCTAAAGAAGGCATTGAGTAGCGTCAGTTTAATAGCCTATACCTAATTTTAGATTTTACTAAAATCAAAAACGAGTGAAATAATGAATTGTATGATATACATATTATTATTCTTCTACTGTCATCTCCGTATTCCTTAGAACCTCTATGTTTCCTTGGAAATTCGAATAAAAGAGAACTCTCTTCTCTACACTGATATATATATATCACACGACTCAAATAAAAAAAAATATATATATATGTATATATATATATATATTTATGAAAATAGAAAAATGGAGGAATTTATCTCCAGAAAATTTGAATTTAAAATTGAAAAATTTCCATTACTATGAATTTGTCAGATTGTATGCGCGTGAAATGAGAACTTCAAAAAAAAAAAAAAAAAAAAACCCGGAGAAGAGAGTGAAATGATCGCTCGAACGCTTAGTAGGGCATTCCCCGCACAGACCAAAAATAAAAATAAAATAACATTCCACACATCAGGAATGCGAGAAAAGTGCTGCGAGTCCAGAAATTTCCATAAATTTTACATTGAATTCGGAACCGTATTTTATGTTACAGATTGGAAATACGAGTTTTTCACAGGTGCTCGAATTTCATCGGTAAAAAGAAGAAATATATATATATAAATTTTCACAAACTCTTATTCTGAAAACAACCAACGAAATGGCGGATTTCGATTACTATAGAGAGTGTAGACCTTTTCATGTATCATCAAGATTTTGTTCAAGGGGGGAAAGTATGTCGTAAAATACACCTTATCACGGAACAAAGAAAGCTCTGGATCGAAAATTAGTTCTTCCCACTTGTAATTTAGATACATAAGACTCACTCTTTGCCGAAGACCATTAAAATGCAGCTGATAGATATTAAAGCATAAAATGTCTTTTCCCCCCGACGAAGAAGTCTTCGAATGTTTTCCTCAAGGAAACACAGATTTCTTCGGTTTAAACGATTCTAAAATTAAAGAGGGTGGCTCCATCTCTTCACATAAATCTTACGTAAAAGAGGGTCACTCTTTTCAACGATAAGACTTTTAAACTTGGTGTCGATTAAAAAGCCAATGGGAAAACTGTTTCTGCAAATATTAAAGGGGGTGGAACGATTTCCAGTTAAATGGAGTCCAAAACTACCTTCGACTTAACTAGTTTTGTGCAAATTACTATATCTTATACGCGTAATTACTTTTCGGTAATTTACCCTGGGCCATTAACAGAATCTCGATGTATGTGTGCGTGTGTATAAGCACATGCTACTTTGTTTCATAATCATTTGTTAATGGGACAGCATGTAAGATTTTGTTGTTTTAAATTTTTCTCGCCAGACATTTGCCTTTTACATGGATTTTTCCCATAAATTGTCGTAGGGAAAACTTCTCCCCCCCCCCATTTCTTGATGTTCGTAAAAGTCAGGATAACCAATAAATAGTTTGAACATTAGGATATGTAAATTAGTACTTTTCTGTGATTATAAATGTACGATAATGAAACAAAATTATCACACTATGGATAGTTACTAAAAGCCGTTTTTTCACCCTTGGAATAGTCGTAAGGAAGGTAGCAGCAATTTCGTGTGAAGTTATTGGCCGCATTAGTCGGTGAACAAAGTCGGTAGTTGCAGTACTTGTACCCCCTCGTAGGGGTGTGACATGCAGTATGTGTGAAAAACAAACTTCCTATGTGTATTTCTCTAGGAATGCGCACTTCTATCACGCACTTCCTATCAGGGTCACAATTAGATACCTTATCACCTGGTGCAAGCATATATTTTGGTACCCGATATAATGATTGATGAGCAAATAAACGGTGAATGAACGTACCCCTCTACTTCACTCTCCTCAAAGCTGCAAGCCTCCTTTTTATTTCTAGAGATATGCGCTCAGGGTAGGTCTATATCTATTTAAACCTGTGTCCCTCATCTCAACCACCAGGTCCGTGAAACATTTCCTCAGATAGTGAAACTCGTTAAATGATTGGAGGAGTTGCATTGTTGCGGGATGAGAAGGAGGCTTTCGAAATTTCTATCTACGTGAAGAAAAAAAAATATTCCGTCGTCGTGTCAGTAATAAAACCCAGAGAAAGGGAACTAAATGCAGCGCCTGATATCACAGAAACAACGTACACATATGTGCTTTTCTTTCTGAAAGAGAATCAGTGATATCACTACCACACACTACTACCACGAAGGTTTTTAACAGCTGGAGAAGATGAATTTAGGAAAGAAAGACAATTCAACTACCCTGTCACTCAGGGGGCGTCGGAAGTGTTTTGAACCTGTGGGTGCTCGTCTCGAGTTTCACGTGGGAAACTTCGATGTCTGAATCAATTTTGGGAGTGCTCGGACCCGTTCTACAAATTTCCGTGGGTACTCGAGCACCCACAGCACCTCCGGCTCCTACGCCACTACTCTCACTTGCCGGGTAATCGCTCTAGACTACAAAGCCAAAAGAATTTTGGTCCTTAGAGCTTCCTTAGAGCTCGTGTACAGTGAACGAGACCGTACATGGACGGTCGGATCCAGTGTTCTCCAATATGAATCTAGATGCGTATTTCACCCCTCTTAGTGGGGGTGAAAATGATACACAAAATTTTTAAATTGAATTTTTTTTTTTGAAAATTTATGTACAAGACGTGAAACATTGTGAATAGCATACCAAGGTTTCAGAGGTTAGCCGTGTACAAACACCAACTTGATTTAACTTAGCTCTGATCCCTGTTTTGGACTTGGATGTTTTGGACTTGGTCGACAAACTATCTGTTTCTTTTCAAGTAACCTTACTTTTTCAACTCTTATTGAGAGGTTGAAATTAACGAAATTCCGAATAGAAAAATTTCATAACAACCCTGGAATATGTTTGAAAGACTTTACAATTCGAAAAAGGAAATGTACTACAGACAAATTGTTATGTCAAATTAAATATGTTCAATTCAGATCAAAATTCCATGAAAGCAAAAAACAACTTCTAGACTATCTGGTTGAAAACTTGGATAGAAGATTTGAAGAAAGTGCAATGAACATTTTCATTGACTTTGACCAGCACCTCCTCGAGATAGAAGGCTTCCGCAGTCTACTTGGGACGTCAGTAAGTAGTCCTTTCTCCCTCAGAATATTCAGGAAAACAATTTTTTTGCTCGTTCCGTGAGGAAAAAAAATGACCGGGCTCAGAATTGGCGATTTTTATGTCCCACATCCAATCACTATGCGATATTTGTGAGCCAATCAGGTAGATTCTACGCCAAAATAAGAAACGAAATAGGATGCGCTGTCTCGAAATGCGGCAAACTTGCTAGATAGTCTGAATGACGTTTATAGCAAACAGTGCAGGGCCTTCTATCTCTAGGAGGTGCTGCTTTGATGCAGTTTTGAATCCTACTCTTGAGACCAATGATAAAAACAAAAAATGATACTCTGTATAACGGCTCAAAAACGAATTACAACCCAAGTTATGATGAAACAATGGGCAGTTTAATTTGTCCCTATTGTAATGGAAATGAGAATTCCAAAGATGAAATACTAATCGATATCTGAATGATATACTTCCTAAAGAAGCGCCACTTATGAACATATCAGTGGGTGCAGAGGGGTGGTGATAACATTCAAGTTTTGAAGTCATGTTTTCATTTATGTACCATGAATTTGATATAGGCTACGAAGGTCGTGGTGTTCCATATGGTTTTCACGGTGTTTCAATTCCAGTTCAAAATGATTTTTTGCCTTTAAAAATTACCCCCATTTTCGAAAAATACACCTCGAAATTTGGGAGAGGAGTGAAATTACTCGTCATAAATTTTTTTTTGGATAACACTGGTCGGACCTAACACAGGCCATGCTCACAATTGCTAACGCTGCCACCAGATGGCGACTTCTCTAAAGATGTGTTTCGAGGCCTCAGAAATAGCAGAAGTTTTTGCCAACTCCTATGAACAACAATTTTCACCAAACAATAATCAACCATTAATAATTAAAAATCGAATTTTGCATAGACTTAGAAATTACAATATCAAATTGATAATAATTTAATTGAAATTCCACTTACAGATCCAACTACAATTGAGGAGGTTAAATACTTTATAAATGAACTTAAGGCAAAAAAAACTCCAGGAGCAGATGAGATCACAAATACAGCTATAAAAAAATCTTCCTAATAATATAATTATTTCTTTAACTAATCTCTTCAATTATATGCTTAAATTAAACTATTTCCCATCAACTTGGAAATTCTCAATTGTTAAAACTATACACAAACCTGGCTGGACCCTTTAGATCCTAACTCCTACAGACCAATTTTTTTATTGAGCTGTGTTAGTAAGGTGTTTGAAAAAATTGTCATAGTGAGACTTAACTCTTTTTTAAATACCTGTTGAAGTTTTATATTCTGCTGGTTTACAGAATGGCAACTCTTCTGTTTTGTTTATCTTGTACAATTTACTTTTGATATGAGTGGCAACTATCAGTCTTGTTTAAGCGGCCATGCTGTACGGTTGTATCTGTCTATCTCTCTATACAATTAAACTTATATTACGGGATTCCCTGCGCCCAGTCAATGTGTTTGACTATGAATTAGTTTCATAATTTTCACAGGTTATGGGCCCAGCCCCTGTTGACAAGTTAATTGTAAGTTTTGAGGGATTTATGTTCTTTGTGAACAAGTTATAGTTTCCGAATCCGTTAGTTTACGTTTCGATTACCACGATGGCTGCAGTTGAGATTTCGTCAATCAACAAATTCGACGGCTCGAATTATTTCCAATGGCAGTTCTTGGTGAACTGTGCGTTGAAAGCTAAAGGAATCTACGATGTGGTTGTAGGCGAGAATGCTAAACCGGATGTAGGTCCTGCCCTCGCACGATGGGAGAAAGCTGACGCAACAGCGATGTTTGTTATCACCTCGGCGATGGAGATGACCCAGATATCCTTGGTGCAGAACTGTCGTTCCTCGAAAGAAATGATTGACAAACTAGACTCGATTTATCAGCAAAAGTCCGCCTTCAACAAAATGTTATTGCTGGACAGATTTCATCAGCTGAAAATGGAAAGCAACGAGTCAGCTGTGGAGTATATAGCGAAAGTTGAAAACCTCGCTCGTCAAATCACGGATGCCGGTGAAGAGGTGAGTGATGTTACAATCACAACGAAGATTCTAAGTACTTTGCCGACAAAATACATGAACTTTCGTCAAGCCTGGTTGTCTATGGATTCAAGTAAGCAAACGGTCGCCAATCTAACCGCACGTCTCATCGATGAAGAGCTTTCAATTTCGCGCAACGAACAGAGTGAAACTGCGTGTGTCTCAGTTTCTAAGCCGAAGAAGTACTATTCGTCGAAAAACAAAAATTTTCAGAGTCATGAAAAATCCGAAAAGCGTCTCGACAAGTCGAAACTGATCTGTTATTCTTGCCGAAGGAAAGGGCATTATGCCTCCGAATGTAAACAACGAAAGCACGACTTCAATCGTCGTTCGTCCGAAAATGGTGGTGCGTCCAATTTTACCGATGTGAATCATGATTTGCTCAGTGCTGAAAGTGTCTCCAGTGCTCTTCAATCAGGTGAAAATGAGTGGATTCTTGACAGTGGCGCATCTGCTCACATGACGTGTATTAAAAAGTGTCTTAGTGATTATCAAGAGGCAGATGGTCAAATTAAGCTCGGCAACAACACTGAATTACCCGTTCTTGGTAAAGGTAAGGTTTTGATTAAGAAATTCGTGAATGGTACATGGAATAATGGGGAGATCCATGAAGTATTATATGTCCCTGGTCTAAAAAGAAATTTACTGTCGGAAGGTGTACTGGCTGCCAGGAACATGAAGATAATTAAAAAAAATCACTATGTGAAAATTTATAATGACAATAGATTAATTGCTGAAGGTATTCGTACTGCAAATAATTTGTATAAAATGCTTTTCAAAGTCATATTTAGTGATGAGGTAAATATTACAAGTAACAACGACTTGCAATTATGGCATGAAAGAACTGGTCACATAAATATGAAGGCTCTTAAAGAGCTATGTGAAAGAAATATTTTGAAAGAAAATATTAATTTTTCTGATGCCGAAAAATTCTTTTGTGAGGCTTGTCAGTATGGAAAGCAACATAAGCTATCTTTCACAAGAAGGGAACATAAATCGACTATCCCAGGTGAACTAATTCATTGTGATCTTTGTGGACCGATGTCTGTTCAATCGGTGGGAGGATCAAATTATTTCATTCTTTTTAAGGATGATTTCACAGGCTATCGTTCAGTTGTTTTTATAAAACACAAAAGTGATGCGTTTGAACAGTTCAGAAAATTTGTTCATCTCTGTGAAAACAAATTTCAACATGTTGTCAAAGCAGTCAGAACTGACAATGGAACTGAATTTATCAATAACGAGTTCAACAATTTCCTTGGTCGCAAAGGCATCTTGATGGAAACAACGGCACCATACACACCCGAACAAAACGGTCGTGCAGAAAGAGACATGAGAACTATTGTTGAAAGTGCCAGATCAATGCTGTTCGCAAAACAGCTACCTAAGTACTTGTGGGCAGAAGCAGTAAATACTGCAGTATATATTCTGAACAGAACACCAACAAGTCAAGCTCCAAATTCTACCCCATATGAACTTTGGACTGGAAAGAAAAATTGCCTGAATCATCTCAAGATTTTTGGAAGCGAAGCGTTCATGCACGTTCCGGACTCTCAAAGAAAAAAACTGGAACCCAAAAGTAAGAAGATGATTTTCGTGGGATATGATAGAGACTCGAACAACTATCGATTATTCGATCCGAATAAAAGAACTGTGAAAGTGTCGAGAAATGTCAAGTTCAATGAAGTCCATGATGCGAAGATGCTTCCCTCAACATCCAAGGTACATGTCATTCCGGATGAAAACAATGATATAAGCCCGAACTGTGATGAAGATATGCAAGATGATATGTCTGATCGCGAATCTAAGAATCCTGAGCCTGGAAGAAAAACCCATAGGTACAATCTTCGAGATCGATCTGCAATAAAGTCTCCTTCTTACTTCGAAGCGAATGTGACGGAAATCGAAACACCTGTTTCATATGAAGAGGCGATGTGTTCTCCTCAGTCACAGGAATGGAAGAAAGCGATTAAAGAAGAAATCGATGCTCTTGAGAAGAATGAAGTTTTTGACTTTGTCAATCTACCAGATGGCAAAAGAACTGTAGGTTCAAAATGGGTATTCAAAATTAAATATTTCCCAGATGGAAAAATTAAGAAGTTCAAAGCAAGGCTGTGTGCAAAAGGCTTTTCGCAGATTGAAGGAATTGACTACTCAGAAACCTATTCACCAACTTCAAGATACGACACGATAAGGGTTCTGTTTGCTATTGCTGTCCAACGCAATCTCAAGATAATGCAATTTGACATAAAGACCGCTTTTCTCCATGGTGAAATAGAGGAAGAAATATATCTTGAGTCACCTCCGGGATTAACAAGCGATGACAACAAGGTGTGCAAACTAAAGAAATCTTTGTACGGTCTGAAACAAGCTTCAAGATGTTGGAACAAGAAATTCTCAGACTTTCTAAAAAGTTATGGTTTCGTACAATCAGTTGCAGATTCTTCAGTTTATTTTGGGACATTCAAATTAAAGACTGTGTTACTAGCCCTTTACGTAGATGACGGTTTACTATTTTGTGAAAATGAAGACATCCTCATCGAAATCGTCAATAATCTGAAGAACACTTTTGAAGCTGTGGTGTGTAAAAAGGGACTTTTCATTGGTATAGAGTTCATTGAGAAGAAAAATTCCATCTTCATCCATTCGAAAAGTTATATTCATAGAATGCTGAAACGATTCTCTCTTGAGAATGCAAATCCGGTGAGTGTTCCTGCGGATCCCAATGCTATAATATCTGCAGACTCAACACCACTTGAAAAAGGTTCAGTACCTTACCGTGAAGCAGTCGGAACATTTATGTTTCTAGCTATCACTACTCGTCCCGACATAATGTTTGCGTTAATATCGTGAGCAGGTACCAAGAAAACCCTGGATTGTGTCATTGGAATGCCGTCAAAAGAATCTTCAGATACCTGAAAGGTACATCATCGTACGGAATCGAGTATACACAACAGAGCTGTGATGAATCAACCTTGGTTGGTTATTCCGACGCTGACTTTGCGAATGATGTGGACACTCGAAAATCGACATCAGGATATGTGTTCAAGATTAGCGATGGAGCTGTGACATGGGCTACCCAAAAACAGTCAGTTGTGTCTACATCAACTACAGAAGCGGAATATATCATATATCTCTGCTTCGACAGCTGTGAAAGAAACTCCGTGGTTAACTGAACTTCTCAAGGATTTTGGTGAAATTATTAATGCCGATGGAGTACCCTTGTGCATTGATAACCAAAGTGCCATAAAACTCATCAAAAACCCGGTATTTCATAAGCGAACCAAACACATAGACGTTAGGTACCATTTCATAAGAGAAAAATATGAGGATAAATCCATCTGTGTGAAATATGTTAAATCAGTTGATCAAATAGCCGATATTTTCACCAAACGCCTTCCAAAAGAGAGGTTTGAAAAATTGCGAAATATGCTCAATGTGAAAATTTCATGATTATATATATATATATTTTGACAATGTTTGTTTTATATATATGTTACCTGTAAACCATAGAATTGGTGGGAGTGTTGAAGTTTTATATTTTGCTGGTTTACAGAATGGCAACTCTTCTGTTTTGTTTATCTTGTACAATTTACTTTTGATATGAGTCGCAACTATCAGTCTTGTGTAAGCGGCCATGCTGTACGGTTGTATCTGTCTATCTCTCTATACAATTAAACTTATATTACGGGATTCCCTGCGCCCAGTCAATGTGTTTGACTATGAATTAGTTTCATAATTTTCACAATACCAATCAAATTATAAGGCCAGAACAACACGGTTTTATAAATAATCATTCATGTGTCACACAACTTTTAAGAGTGATTGAATTTATTACCACAGCATTCAATAACAAAGAATATGTTAGTGCATTATTTCTAGATATCTCGATGGCTTTCGATAAAACAAATCACAATACTTTAATTTATAAAATGTTAGAAATGAATATTCCCCATAATTTTATAATTTTTATAAACAACTATCTTAACGGAAGAACTTTTGGTGTAAAAATTCAAAATAACATTTCAAGTACAAGACAAATTACAGCTTCTGTCCCTCAGGGATCCTGTTTGGGCCCAATATTATTCTCTCTATTTATCAATGACTTACCTTCTCCAGAAAATGGTATACTCAGTTTATATGCAGATGATTCTCACTATTCATAGGGACAAATTTCATGCAGTGGACAATTTGCAAGAAACAGTAGATGAAGTCGAGGAATGGTGTTCAGACTCAGCAATTAAATTAAATTTCCAAATATGCAATTTTACTTGGTTCTCAAAAAGAACAGAAATTCCCAGAAGATTCTTGTATTGTGGAAATGAAAATTTAAGACCGAAATACGATATTAAATACCTAGGAATTATTCCGGACAAATTTCTCAATTTTAATGAACATACTAACTATGTTATTACTAAGGCCAATAGGATCTTGGGCATCATAAACAGAATTACGTTCCCTCAGGCCAAGTTGTCCTTAAAAAATAAAATAATTCTTTATAAAACAATTATAAGACCTATCTTAACATATGCATCCCCAGTTGGGCCTTTTCAACGAAAGGAAACATGAATAAACTACAAATTTTTCAAAATAAAATTCTTAGACGATTTGTACATGCCCCATATTTTATTCGGAACTCTAATATTAGAAAAGATTTAAAAATACCAATTATTTTGAACCACATCAAGGAACTTGCTCAGTCACTATATGACATTTTGGAAAATTCAGAATTTGATCATCTTCGTGAAATTGTTAACTACGACTCAACAACTTATACCACTCATAGAAGACCTAGACACATTTTACATATCAACTGGACACCTCCTTCATAGAGAATGAAATCTCAAATTTATTTCAACTCTTGGATTGACATTTTTAAAACAAGGCGCTGAATGGTTTGATCTAAAAATTACCTTTTATGACCCAAACAAACTTATTGGACTTCTTCTTTTCACATACATTCCACATACATACACTCACAGTACACATACAATAAACACTCCTTTTCTCTCTTCATAGGGTCCAAAGGGCCACCTCTTAAGCCGCGAGATGGCAAAGCCAGGAACTGGCAAAAATTCACATTCTGGTCTGGTCTGGACCATCTATTTATCAAATTTATATCGAAATAAACTGAAATATTATATATATTAAGCTATATTTTAATAATCATATATATATATATATATATATATATATATATATATATATTGATTTTTCTGTTGCACATTAGTCAGAATCCAAAAGCTAATTGTAGTTAAAGAGTTATAATGAACAGTTTTGGTTTTACTCGATAGATGACAGCTAAAGTCCCAACAGAAGCATATTATTGTTACACTGGAAGCAACTGAACTGCTACCATCTGCAAGGAAAACCAAATATAAATTAAAAAATATCCCATTTTATTTTATGCGATATATTGGTTTCAAACCAACAACCAATTTTAATTCCAGAATTATATCAGATGATTCAATTTCAGTCCGACAGATGGCAGGCAGCCTGATTCTTAAAATTTGTTTCGAATGTATGAAAAAGTAGGTCGGTAAATGTTTCTTCTATCACTTATTTTTTCGCGGGTTAGCAATTAATTTCTCTCATTAATGCCGTTCCACGAAATTGTTCATTTAACTTCACCGGTCTGTGAGTATGAAAAGGTTGAAGAGAACGCTGATTTAAACGACATTGAAGATCAACTTTTCTGCCTGAGTGCACGTGAATGTACATTCCTGCGCCCTCACTCGACTTGAATTGATAGGACATAATTAGTGGAGTTTCTAGGGCAGTTTTTCCCAAAGTGGGCAACCCCCTGATGGGCGATGGAATGGTTCGGGGGCGATAGAAACTACGGATTTAACATAGGATCCCCCATGGATTCACTTGAGTTCGGGGTGACGAGAGAAGAAAATTTCTCCAGAAAGGGGCGATGGAATGTAAAGTTTGGAAACTATGGTTCTAGGGTATATGCTATTTACACAAACACACACATGCCGCAACTATTCATCAGAAAACTTGATTTCTGGAAATGTCTTAATGAAGACAAATGAAAGAAATATTTAGAGCTAAAAAAAATCATATCCGACGTTCACTACTGGACGTTGTTGTAAGGGTTGTAACAAGGATTTTTCCGCCCCCCCCCTCACAACTTTAAAATTCGATAATTTTATAACGGTATATATTCTTTGTTCGCACACAAAACTGCCGCCGCCTAAATTTCTCCGCCCGGGGAGTTTGTCCCTCCCCTGCCCCCCCCCCCTCTCTAGTTCCGGTGGCCCTGGGTGTTGTCTCTGCGAATTGCAGACCACGCGATAATTCTTCTGCTAGCATGTTACCAAAGGGTTGATTAAACTTCATGGTTGGGAATCAAAAAAAAGATCTCCAGTAAAAAAACTTGTGCATTCCCATTTCTTCTCTAAAGTGTATGGCAGTTAAAGTTATTGTTATTAAAATATCAACATCATTATCTATCATCATTAATAAAGCTATTCGGGTAATTTTCTGTCCTCAATGACGATTTCAACTCTAGACATGAAATATATGTTTGGGGTCTCACAGAAGTTAATTCTTTAAGGAATTTTTGCATAGATTTTCGTATTATCGATGAGATTTAGTCAACCAAATGAATAGTTGAAATTATTCTATTCAATTATTTAATAGATAGATAGGTAGATAGAACCGCTCACAACCCTGGACGGAAACACCTTACTTCCGTTACCTCAAAAGAGGCAGAGTTGTGTCGGAAAAGTTAGCAAAGATTTACAGTGGTGGCTCCCCTTGCCCCGTGCTCGCAAGTATCGAATCACTCGCTTCGTTCTCCCCATGAAGACAGCTATCAACTCGAGGCAACGTACAAGACATTTGACTGAAATGACCAGCTGAACCAATTGACTAGAGAGAAAAATTGCACGTTCGCCCAGTGGCACATAAGGGCCGGAGACCGCAGCCTAGGATTTCGAAAGAAGTAGTGTAGAAAAGACTTGTGGGCAAGAAAGAAGAAGAAGAAGCTGGCATGTTGTAGTGGGAGAGATTTGAGTATGGTCTAAATACATAATGTGAATACAAAATATATATATACAGCGCCTCATCTGTGACGGGAAACGAAGAAACAAAGCCTCCATCGACAATGCTGGACATTCATATTTGAATTACACATATACATTATTTTACATTACAAAAATTTCCCTCTTTTATACAATTGGGAATGTACATAAACATTACAATGAAGATAATACATATTAGAAACAAATATCACCATGAGCTCATAACACAAATATTCAAGGTTACGAAACCACCATCATACTATGAAAGTGTATGTTCAAAAACATTCATAAATTATACAGTGTGTATTATTACTAAAATATTATGGTTTAGCAGCCTAAGTGCGCCCCTCTATGTTGAATCTGCATCTGTTTCAGATTCTACTTCCGAATCACTGGTGGATTGTTCACTGCTCCCAGTTATTATCAAAATAGTTTCTTTATTGTTTATCAGATAGCCTAAGACTTGTAGTTTCCTCGTTGCAGATCTTTGTAAAATAATTTTCCGTTTCCACAAGATCTCTCGTCCGTTCGGTGGCGCCTCTAAATGGTATCCCTTTATGTACTCACACTGTGCCACATAGTGTATCACGCTTCCCGGATGGCCGCATCTACATGTGCTGGTCTAGCTGTAATTATTTAATATATTACTACCCACGATTGGAGAATATAATAGAGTCCAACCTATGAGAAGGTTTTAGTACCGATAATAATGTGGCAATTTATCTAAAACAGCCATCCCTTGTTCGAACATGGGACCGGACAGCAACCTTCACGGTTGTTGACGGGCATCTTACTACCACACCCCACTCAGGCTTACCTCTCTCTTAGTGACTGGAAGAGACAAAAGTCGAATAATATCAAGTGAGGAAGCTTAAAAGTAGGAGGGGACGGTAGGGGGGTTGAAGAGATTTGACTTTTACGTGTGTATTGTTTGTTAGATGTAATAGCTCAGAGTGATTTTTACGGGGAGCATATGCCATTATAATATTCGTTGACTAAGTTAAATTCTTGAAGAAAGAGAAGGAAAAACTAGCGTTTTCCACAATTCTTTGGAATTCCATGGTGAATGCTTTCTCATTTTCAACACGCTATAACCGAATATGTTTTGTATCTAGTTATTTGACAATCACTTGCAAAACACTCGTTATAGCGAGATTCTTGTTATAAGCTTTACTCGTTATAGCGAGATTCTTGTTATAAGCTATACTCGTTATAGCGAGATTCTTGCTGCAAGCCGTACTCGTTATAGCGACTTTTGCTGTATTTGGAAGTGCGCAATTATTCAATCCATGACATTATTTTATTCTTCAATACAGAGAGGTAAGTCTTCCTTAAGTCTCAGAATGAAATACCCATTCCTTCCGGATCAAGGAAATTTTATCCCATTTTTTTAGTACAAATCCTCATTCTGTAAAAGAACGTAATTCTCCATACAGAACGGAGATTTAAAAGAGAGAGAGGAGAAAAACACCAAAACCATTTTGGGGTTTTGCAGGATTTGCCATTTTCTTGGGATTATTTCATTCGCTTGTAAAATACAGCTGGAATTTCCTCTTATACACAAACACACACACAATCCTTTCCTATCGCGTTCTCTGTATTCTAAGATTGATGTACAAAGAGACCAAAAAAAGTACATAAAAATTTATACTCTTTCTCTCTATGTAGAGAAAGTAAGCTTTACTATTTCTGGAGAAAAGTGCTCCAGGGGAGCATCTCGAATTTTTAATGTAAAGCTTTGATAGAAGAAAGAAACTGGGAGGAAAGAGGGAAAAATAATTTTGCTGAAAGCATCTGATAATACCCAACAGTCACGTAACGACACATACGTACGTACGCACCAAAAACATCTACAATGAGAAGTAAGTACGAGACGAGAGGAGATAATTACAGGAGTCTTGATAATTTAAGTTTTAGAATTGGAGATTTGCTCACTGTTTCCTCTTTCTCTCTCTCGTCGGATGTTTTCCTAACGCACTCGCAGACGCAAACACGTGCCTTTGATGGGTATTTGTAGGAGAGAAGAAAAAAAATCACGTAACAGTCAAATTGCGATCGAAAACGAGACGTAAATTCACGTTACGAACGATAGAAATCGTTTCCGTGGGGATAACGTTTACCGTGATTATGTTCCTCTTTTCTCCGTCGTGTAGTTCTTTAGGATGGGAAATATCTTTATGAGGACATGTTTATATGGAGGATAATTACAATCCTATGTGATTCCAGTATTTCTACGGAATAATTTTTATTATTAAATCCATCTATACCGTGGCGAGAATAGATGTGGAACGAAACGATGAACCTGTCCGCTAATTATACGAAGTACAGATGACTGGATACCAAGCGATGTCAATTGGAAAGAAAAGTCACATTGTTTTGTGGGGGAATCGAATCACCAACCTCGCACTTTTCGGGCGATTGCTGCCATTAAGCTACAGAGGGTAGGCATTTTCCTTCCTAAGGACACTGGGCTGAACGGGAGTGCGCAATGGACAGCCTCCTAACTCAGCAACAGCTCGCAACGAGAGAGAGAGAAATTTACCCCCAGATGAAGACACATAACTGGATACCAAGCGAAGGTACAGCCCAAAAGAACACAGTGTTAGGAGTCCTATCCTCTGTAGCTCAATGGTAGAGCACGCGCCCGGAAAGTGCGAGGTTGGCGGTTCGCTTCCCACACAGAGGAATATGACTTTTCTTTTCAATTATCCAGTCATATGTAGGACTACTTCGTAGAATGGATGTGGTCCATAAATATATCATTGAAAAACGGAAACCAAAAAACATTTGGGTTGGGGGCTTCGCTCAAAATTCCGAATTTTCGAAGTCAGTTAATCGATCATTTTTGAAATTTTAAATTTATTTTGAAATGTCGAGACTCGTTGGGGTTTTGGTCTGTCCGAATTTTGCTCTGTGGAAATTTTGGAGGATTTTTTTACTGTGTGGATTGTGTGGCCATATCTCGTTTTCTGCCAGTCGTATTTCGGAATCGTCGAGATTTCGGTCTATCAAGATACAGGCCCTGTCGGAATTTCGGTCTTTCGTGATTTTGGCACTGTCAGGATTTTTGCCTGAACGAGATTCTTTTCTGTCGTTTTTCGGCATTGTCGGAATTTTTGCCATTGCAAGATTTCTGTCTCTCGTTTTTCAACGTTGTTGGAATTTTAATCCAGGGCCGGAACTATATAGTATGGTATGTTTTAGGGGGAAAAATACTATTATAAAGTAATGAACCACGAAGACTCTGTTTAGACCACTTTATAGACTCTGCCACGAATCTGGGATACAGGATATCTCAGCAACGAGATAAATCCAACGGAGTTCTGGCGTTCGTTCATGTCAAAAAATTAGGAAATTTTACAGTTGGGGGTGGGGTAAGGCAGAACCATGTTTGCCCCCCCCCCCCAAATAAAAAAAAAACACGTGGTTACATCTCCGTCTTGGTCCATCAGGATTTGGGTCTTGTAGAGATTTTGCTCCTCGGGAATTATGCCTTCTTTGGAATTTTGCCTTTTTGCCTGCCATATTTCAGGCTTGATGGAATTTCTGGAGCTGCCGGATTTGTGACCCACCGTTTATCAGTTAGGAAGTAATGGTCTAATCAGTTATGTTCTAATAAACCATGATTGACTCGTGGGAAAGCCCACATCTGTACTTATCTCCTGTGTATCGAAGAAAATTTCTCTGATAAGCATGATATTTGTATATGTGACCTCAAGCCAACACGGAAATCTACGTGGGCTTACGTATTATTACGTGAGACTTATCGTCTTCAAAATAACGAGATTAAAATTTATAATGGGTTACGAAGTCAAACTTTTCTCAACGCTTACGATAATCATCACTAAAAGGCGTGCGCCGGTAGTGATTGATAACATAATAAGAAATGAAATATAATTAGTTATCCAGTGACCAGATTTGATTTCGTAACACTCCAAGAAAGCGTCTATTGCTGTATTTTATCGTGGTGAGAAACGGTGACTTCTCTTTCTCTGGCATAAGAGTTGTGCCCCGTTTTACCCATTGGAATTGATGTGCTTACTCAGACATTAATTGAGCATGTGCTGCACATTATTTAGACGTCACATGAGATTGGGTTAAAAGTGGGAAGATAAGGAATTTATTTTTCAGACACAGGTGAAGTGTTTCTCAAATCCTGTGATAAATTTGATTGTCATAATGAATATAAATAGTTGTTATAATTCCTTTTAAATTTACGGTATCAAGAAGGAATATAACCACGATGAAGTTCGCGTTGGCGATTTCTGTCGTTGTGCTCGTTGTAGTAAGTTTTTCCATATAGTTTCTTTTTAATCTCTAGAGCAGCGGTTCTCAACCGGTGCTCCTAAGGGCTCGGTGTGCACTCCTCAGGAGGTCCGCGGCCACTCGAGGAAAATATAAAAAAAATTAAATTTGAAAAAAAATAATTATAAAAACTTTCAAATAATAAAAATACATAAATCAGTAACATTGAACGAATAAGTAAAAAATAGGCCTGCGGGGCTCCGCCATAGAAATTATATGCCAAATAGGGCTCCGCGAGTCAAAAAAGGTTGAGAACCGCTGCTCTAGAGCTTAAAATACCATCTGAAATTATAAATTTAACTGTTTTATGTCTGTGGAATACGCTACTCGGCAAAAAAAAAACAAAACTGTAGGGTACTCCGATACATTGTTGGAGCACTTTCAGCGTACATTTGTCATGGCATTAATTTCATGAAGACATGTAATATCTGAACACCGGTGTTTTTAGTAAAAATTGTTGTCGTTCACTTGCGGAAAGGAGGGGGCGAGGTGATAATGATAGCGATAGGAACCGGGAGACACATACATGAGAAGGTGAAAATGTTCAAGCGCATTTTGCCAATGAACAATTGTGAAAAATATTTTCAATTGCAAAAATTACGATGAGAGTTGAAATAAAAATCTCCTTTAATAAAAATGAGCTTCTTTTCTGAGATTTCAATCAGCTATTTTTCAGATAATTCCAGTCAATAATTTCTTTGGCGAATTTCTAATGATAACTGAATCAATCCGACCGGTTGTTTTAGTTGGCGCAACAGATTCAACCGGTTAGTTTTTAGATGAATCCAATCAAAACCATTTCATGTAAAAAATGCAGCCTAATCTCGAGATTCCTTGCCCGTAATAAGTTGTAATATGTGATGTAGAGCCAAGTCTAAAGCCCGGCACGCACTACTATGACGTGACGTGTAACGACGTCAGGTCATACGGCGTGTGATAATGTCAGAGATTATATGGTGCGCTGCACATTGGCCTGATGTTTTAAGAGATGCATTAAGGCCGAAACACACGACGATGACAAATTTGTGAAATCTTATTCGTGAAAATTCCGTGACTTACAAATTATGGGAAGTGCAATTCCCACGTCGTAGAATTTCCACGAATCAGAATTTACAACGTCTCTGGCATGACGTGAAATCATGTCACGTCAGTGTAGTGTGCTTCAAGCCTCTACGCCATCAGTCGAAGTGAAGCCATTGTGTGTGTCGGTTGTGATATTTACTACTACACTATTGTTTTGGATGACCTCTAAGAGGAAGAAATGACTGCATTAATCGGTGCAGTAAACTGTTCGAGCAAAATTCAGATGCATCCCATACAGGGTCGCCTTCACCATACACGGGGCCCGGTGCGAAAATAATAGCTGGGTCCCCTTAGCCCCGTTTTTTTTTCTTCTGTGAGAGAGACGAATCGAAAATTCAGAAAATGAAAATGATGAAAATCCGAAATAAATGCAAAGAAAAAAAATTTTTTTTTTCAGAATTGGTGAAAATAAAGAATAATAGAAATATAGAGAAACCTCGCTACAACGTTGCTCGATATAACAACAATTCATTTTACAACGATATATTTCAAGTCTTGCTCAGGAATGTTTGTAATCGAATGTTAAACTGCTGCCTTTCAATAACCTCACTAAAGCGATATTTTTCCTAGGTCCACAAAATATTGTTATATCGAGGTTTCACTGTAATTCCGGAATTGATGAAAATTCAGAAATTATTAAAAAAACAATTCCAGATATGGTGTAAATTCAGGTCTTTTTTTTTGTAGATGAAAATGCAAAAAAACTTTCAGAATTATTTCTTGCCAAATGAAAATGCAGATTTCCAGAATTTATGAAAGAAGTAGTTGCGGACCCCCGAAACGCAGCGCCAGGGCGTGAAATTTGACATCTTATTGTAATATATCTCTAAACAAGCATGGTTGGCTCTCTATCAAGCTCTGCTTCCGGGGCTTTGGCTCTGATATCCTCAGGGTGCTGCTCCAGGAAGCGGTCCATCTATTGATTTAACTTTTCAAGTTCTCTCGCTTCAAGATGCATTCAATCCAAGCTGTTTGCAGGTGTTCTGCCTGCTGTTTGAAGTGGAAGACAGCTGTCGTGAAGCAACGCGTTACGTGGTAAAGCGGTATGCAAATGACTCAGCATGGACATATATTACTGACTATAGAGATTTGGACCTATAAAGGGGTGGGAGAAACTTCAAGTACAGTGGAAGGGGAGTTTGAAAAATATATTCTGACAAGAGGTGATGAACAAAAAATAAGGTATATCAGCCTCTGATGTGCATTTATTCTGGAACGTGACATCAACTTCAGAGAACATGTCTATTGACGGACAATGATGGTCAGTAAGTACGTTTAGGTTTTCAACTGACTTTATTTTTGCGCTGCACAAATTAGCACTTTGGTACAGTGAAGTAGTGAACGACATTTACTGTTGCATCACCCATAAACTTCGAATTATATTCTTACGGTTGTGATTTCATCCTGGTTAATCCTTGTCATAACGATAATAATGTGGCAATTTATCTACAACAGTGCTCATCAGCTGCGGACGAGAAGAAGACATGCTCAAAGCAAGAAGATTGCGGTGAAGGAGAATGCTGTATCTACCAAGGATTGTTCAGGCAGGGAAAATGCCACAGTTCAGCCAAGGAAAGTGAGTTGTCAAACATTGATATCTGCACGTTCATTCAAGAACAGTCCCATAATAAATTATGGAGGCGTCAAGTGAGGTTTTTTAGTGTTCTAAGTGAAACCTTCAAAGCCATGGCGTAGGAAACACCCCGCTAATAGTGATAATGGCGATTCTTGCCATCACTACTACTGATTTCCCCCAAAACTTCAAGTATTTTCGAAAATTTTTCAACATCACCAGTGTCACTCATAGCAACGCTGATGGCGATTCTCGCCATCAGGTGCATTCTAGAGGCGACGTTTGTTTCGTACGCAATTGCTTAGAAAGTACCTAAAAGGAAAAAGAAAAATCTCTTAATCATGTCAAAAATGCTAGCAAACAGCACATTTTTCTTTTACTTCGGATAACGTTAACAGTAAACTTTTCCTACACGAATAGGAACAAAAATCTATATAATGAAACATAAAAGGTTTTCGTGGCCATCGTGTAGATTAGAATTAAATTTAACAGTTTTCGGGTTTTTTGGCCGACGTGAAGGACTCGTGTTCTTTTTTTTCGACGTTTCGTTCGCACGAGTGGCCAACATTTCCAAGAATTACGTAACGCCGATATGCTCGTTCAGCTTGAGACAAATAAAAGCTCCGTCTCATCATCAGAAAACCCGGCACGACGTTTGAGTACCAACATCGTGTTAGAAAGGTCAATGATGACAGTAGGCGTGCTTTCTACTTTTTGAATTTTTCTAACCACCGATATAGGTGGCACAATCTAAAACATTTTTTGTTTCATTAAACGTCTCAAAGGGGAGGAAATGTGCCAACTATACGGCGGTTAGAAAAATTTAGAAAGAATAAAGCAAGCTTATAGTAGTCATCATTGGCGTTTCTAACACGATGTCGGTACTCAAACGTTTGTGCCGGGTTTTCTGATGATGAGACGGAGCTTTCATTCGTCTCAAGCTGAACGAGCATATCGGCGTTACGTAATTCTTGGAAGTGTTGGCCACTCGTGCGAACGAAACGTCGAAAGAAAAGAACACGTGTGTACTTCACGTCGGCCAAAAAACCCGAAAACTTTCAAATTTAATTCTAAAAAATCTATATAGTTTCGCAGATTGATATTCTTCAGATTTCTCCAAATTTTTTTAATGATGTTTGTAATAAAGTATTTGTATATTTCTTTTCTATTATCAGACGAGAAATGTGACGAGAAAGAGGAAAAGGTGCCGAAGGGTCTAGGAGATTTATACCTTTTACATTGCCCATGCAGCACTGGTTTGTCCTGTGTGCCAGAAAAGATCATAGACATACCTTCCGTGAGTTTTGACATACTTACTACCTCGCAATAAATCCTAATTAACCTGGCAACGCTCATCAATATCGGCGCTTGAAGGCACGTGTCGGGTCTTTCAGATCCTCAATGACCATCTCAATGATAACATTGAAGAATAAGGATATTAATTTTTTTGTTTAAAAATCACCTACTTACATCTATGCCGTTTTTTTCGTTCGAATTGCGTTATCGGCACCCGCTCTGTTACACTGAAAACAGAAAATTCGGTATCGTGGTTGCTAGGAAACTACTTCATGAACCACTTTATCGTTGCCGTCCATAATTGCTTCTCTTGCACCTTTTTTTTTAGCAGCGGCCATTCAACACCACATTTCTTCTTCATATGTACCAGTACAATTGATACTTATATAATATCTCAATCAATTTCTAATCGTGTGATTACAAATTTTGGTAATCACACGGAAACGTGCATTGTTTTACTAGACACCAACTCGTTATCTTTATCGTAAAACGGATTTATGATTGAAATGACATGAATTTTCTCAACAGAACTATGAAGATATCAACCTTTAACTCAGGTACTGAAGTTTGTGGAATGACTTCACGGGTGTGGGTTAAGAAGACGGGTTTATTTGATGGGTGGGTACTGGGGTATCTTGGACCCCACCCATGTTCTAAATTTCCAAATCCTATCACTATCTAAAATGACTGTCCACTGTAGTAGCAAATTGAAAGTTTATGTTAAGAGATAATCTTCTCAATGTTTACTCAGTGATAGGAAGGCGCGCGCGCGCGCGCGCGTGTGTGTGGAGGGGAGGGGGGGGTGTTCGAGTATTGAGCGATGCGATTCTTGACGATGGCAACCAATGGTACTGGGGAAACGTCGAGAAAATAATTAATTAGTACCGAGGCGATGGCTCCAAGAAACTCGCTTTTATGGCATCATAAACAGCAACTCGTATGATATGGGGGGGGGGGGGCGTCGCTGACCAACACGAAATGATCTGGTCTCATTTGAATACATATTGATTTGATGAACTGTTATCTCTAATAACGTGACTAATTGTAAAATAATATTTTTTTTTATTTTCAGATTGGAAAGGTTAAGATCAATCAACGTTGCGTCGTCGGTGGAGTATCTACCGAGTCACCTTCAGAAGCTCCGGAGTTCTAGAATGGGTCTTTGAGCTTCCCAAAATGTCAGACCGGAATAAGTTTGGGAAACGTTGCGCATTAGAAATAGACACATTGTTTGTGTAAATAATCGTCCCCGTAATATTGAATATAAAATATTCAATTAAAAAAGACGTTTTTAATATTTTTTTTCCTCAAGATTTTCATTTACAGCCGAACCAAGGCTATGTCTTGAATTTTGAGCAATGCCTATGAGTTTTTGATGCCCTAACCACTCCGTGTAGGACTATTTACGGTGTAAAAAAAACCTGTTCCAGACTCTGCCACGAAGCTGGGCTGGAAGAGATCTCGGCAACGGGATAAGTCCAGTGGCAAAGTTCTGGCGTTCATTCAGTGGTGTAAAAAAACCCTATCAGTCGAAGAAATAAATTAAGTTTATTATTTTATCGAATTTTGTTGGGGTTCTTTGAGGGCATTTGCAGCCGTATTAAATATCATCAAAAGTATAGAGTGCGCATAGCTTACTCTTGGCTAACAAGTTATTGGTGAGGCTTACTTACAGTTAGGAAAAAAGTATCTAAATAATGTGTAGAACTCAGATACGCCATTCAAATTGCAAGAGATTGTTTATACATATTTGAAAAAAGAAACCTTTTATACGAACAACCTGTGCGCAAGCACTTAATTAGAAAGTTGTTACCCTGCTCTCCTCACACCAACAAAAGAAATTCGTTTCCAAGTGCAATATTCGCCGAGATATTTGAATTCGAAATGTGTGGATAGACAGATAGATAGAACCACTCACTACCCCGGACTAATGCAAAGCACCCTACTTCCGTTACCTCAAAAGAGGCATAGTTGTATCGGAAAAGTTAGCAAAGATGTATAGCGGTGGCATCACTTGCCCCGTGCTCACAAGTATCGAATCACTCGCGTCGTTTTCTCCATTAAGACAGCCATCCACTCGATGAAACTGGGGGGAAAACAAGCATAAACCAACGAAAAAAGCTTTTCCTCCTCATTTATGCTTTTTTCTTCAATTTCTCTGCATTGGCAATCCAGGGCAATTGAATTGTTCCCCCGCATGATCGAATACCCCGCTTAATTGGATCTTCTGTGCTGGAACCGTTTAAGAGGGGCCGACTGTAACTATGACGGCACACGTTTTTGTCCATTTATCCAAACACTATTGGCCACTTTTATGTTATCAGGACGAAATTTCCTGTTCCGCAGTGTTTCTTGGAATACCTTGTTTGTACTGTATAAATTTAGCATGCTCTCCATTTCCTCTCTAATCCCCACAAGTATGGTAGCAATTTGGAAATTATACGCCATCATCGTTAATGTCTGGACGGTCTGTCCCGCGTTAATGTCCACGTAAGTGACACAACACATTAAGCATTCAATTATGCCAACATAAACCTAAATTTACATTGAACATTATTTTTTTTTCCCGACCCATAGGAAAACACGCCTTTCCATTATACAAAAGAGAAATTCTTATGGGAATTTTTATTTTTTTGGAGAATTTGATTTGAATTCAAACTCCTTCAAGCAGACATGCAAATTTCCTGGGAGCTGCAGACATTTGGGAATGTATAACGATGGGAAATGAGGTAAAAAGACAGCAGGGTAAGAGAGGGAGAAGCTCTCAAGATGGAGGAGAATAATGCAATTCTTGTCCTAAATTGATTTTGTGATTAGTTAAAGGCACCCCAAATACCGGGGGGTGGGGGGGTGGGGAAGAAATGTCTCTGCTCAGGAAAAAGATGGAATCAGAACTTGCATCTGGTTCTTTCTCTTGTCAGAAAATGAACGCTGATGCTAATGCATGCGCGCAAGGGGAAGCATTTTTAATAGAAAACACCAAAGAAAATGACAACGGGAATTTTTAGATCCTTAAAAACGGAAATGGAATAATATTATGTAAATATATAATACACTGATGTGTAGAAGGTTCTTTGACGAGAGATGGAATTACACCCCCCCCCCCCTCTTTCTCTGTGTAAAAACATCCTAATGTGAAGAAATCGTGTATTTCGTGATTTGTGCACGATTTTTTCTCTCTCGAAAGACGTTGATTCAATTTTAAATTTTTTCTGGGTATAATGTTGTTTTCTGTGTGTCTTTTCCTCTTTCCATTTAGCTCATAAGTATTTACATATGAAGAAATGAATGTTTTTTCTTTTTGATTTTTCTTGGTGTGTTTATGGAGAATTTTTCGAATGTGTTAGCCTATATACTGTGGAATTTTGTGTTTTTTTCGTACAGCAAAATTTATAGTTGACTAAAACACTATACACAACTGAATGGGTAATTTCCAAATCACGACGGAGGTTGTTCCTTTTTTTCGTCCATAGCTCCTTTCAAACCACATTCTCTTCTTATGCTTTCCAGGTTTTAAGCAGCCCTATTCACATTCAATAGCAAGGTACTTTCTTGTTAACTGATTTGTAAGTCAATTTATAGTGTAGAAAAGAATTATGAATGAATCGATATTTCCAGGGTCTCGGGCAAGCAGAGGGCTTGCCTCCCTCTCTAGTGGACGGTTCCGCTGCACCCTACATGCACCTCGTAAACATACAAGATTCCTCGAAAGACTGGTTTTTTTGGGAGATGAAAAAAGAAAAATAATAACAATAACCAGTCTCTTTTTCTCGAGGAATCTTGTATTAACGAGTGGAAGGACGTTTCTACGTACATGTCGCCATCTGGTAGCCTATGTCATTCACGAGATATTTAGTTCATTGCTGCCGCGGTGCATGTCGGAGCCTTTCAACACACACACACACACACACGCTCCAAGAAAGAAACATTCGGTCTGTTTCCATAGCTTAGTTCCAAACGAGAGACCAGGGTTCGAGTTCCCTTTGAAGACAGAGATGAATTTTCTTCTTTGTGGTCATCATCACCAAAAAAATAACAAGCCTTTAGAGGAATATATTATCAACACATTTCTACATGCCTTCTAAACATTCCTCTGCGGAATTTCTAATGAATCAGTACATGCCGAAATGTGTGTATTTGTGGCCCCCAATGTATTTTTATCATCAGTTTTGTGCTTGTCTCGTTAGTCTTGCCGATGTTGCAATCTGTCTTCCATATTTTGAAGTGAAATAAATGCTCGAGTTTTTATGTTACGTAAGTGTCATGTTGAAGCTCTGCTGCTTACTGTGGAGAGTCTTTTCCAAATGAAACACCAGCTCACATTCATCCCTCGAAGTCGGAAAACCTTAGGTGCCACTACCACACCGTTCATGCTCCTCGTAAACATTTCTCCGGCGGATTTCTAACGCATTGATGCATTTCTGGTGCGCAATGCACAATAGTGTGTGCGTGTAGAGGGTTTCATAAAAAATGGATTAGTAAGAACGTTTAGAGAAAGTAGGTGGGGCGCGGTAGCCCGGTCGATAAGATACTCGCCTAAAGTACCAAAGGATGTTTAGAGGTGTCGCGAGTTCGATACCCAGTTCGTCCTTGTCAGAAAACTTTTCTGACACAGGGGTACAACAAACAAAACGGCGACTTGACCGCAGCAAAAAATTGCTACCGCAGGGAGTCCCCCATCGAGAGGTTAGCGCACCAACCTCTCGACGAGTATAAAAAACAAGCCTGCCGTTCGGAATCGGCAATAAATTGTAGGTCCCGGTCTAATTAGCCCTCGCGTGCAGAAAATGACCGTGGTGCGACAAAAATGATCAAATGATCAGAAAGTAGGTAACATTTGAAGGAATGAGAATTCCAGAGGGAGAGTTGAACGGAGAAACGCCATCGTAAGATGATAGGCAGCGCTGTTTATCAGAGTGCTTGAAGGAGAATATCCGGTTTTCTGAGTAGAATGGTATTCAAACTAGGAACATACATATTTTACTACCGGATACCTCTATATGCCCCATAATCGCAGCACACTATAATTTGTACAGTCCACGCCGCTTAATGTAATCACATGAAGACTCAAGGTTTATGATAACAATAACCGAATGATAACTAAAAAATGAGCGGCTGCACTCCGAAAAAATGTCCTTGGAATTACGGTGACCATACGTCCCGTTAAACCAAGTGGGACGTATGGTAAATGTGTATAGGTAAACCGGAACAACTCTGTTTTTCTTTCCCACATAATTATTAGTTGCGAAATGTACAATCGTGCCATTTTTTTTCCCCTTCGATCCAAATTCCTGCACTTTTTGTTATTCAGCCATCGTGAGAGAATGGAAGTATATAATGTTAATCAAGAATTACAATAATTCTTTAATGTACAATACGTTACATAGATCCCACGAGATAGTCTCTCAGAAAATGAAACTTTAATTTGGTCAAATGAAAGAAACTGATCAAAAACTGAAAGAAAAGGCTCATTTTTCGTGATAAAATTTGCCTTCAGTATAGGAAAGCCATTGTAAAAGCAGATCCACACGTACATGGATCTCATTACGACATTAAGTATGGAGATGTATGTCAACAAGGGAGGGAAGAGTGAACACCTTGTATCCTCCTGCATAGTCATGCAGCCTAATAACTTTACAGGAGATGGAAACTAAATTTGGTTAAACCTTAACTTCAGAATGCGCAAAAAGAACAGCTTTCGACAGCAAAAAAAGATAACATTATCCGAAGTACCGGTAACGTTTGACGAATTTTTCCCGATGTTATGATATTGGTTCGTTCCGTTCTTTGCAAAAGCGATAACAATAAGCGAATGGTAACATTATATGTGATTCTAAGAAGCGGCATCGACAGTATATATTTTTTATATACTCCCCACACACTGAAAACGCACCACAATCATCCATCGTGCAATTATTTTCCGTCTATAAAAAAAAGACCAGTTGCGAACTCTTGCCTGGCCTCTGGGGCATCAGCAAACAAGCAGTTCCGGAAGCACGTCCAGTTGTGAGTCAGAGCTCGTCCTGGTAAGTCTAAACTTGAGACCCCCTCGGGCAGTGAAGTAATTAGGTTTTCTCCTTGTTATATTTGTCCTGGTTATCTTTATATACATAAATAAATATGTATATAAAAAAAATTGCAGTTCTATCCACCGCATATAAATAACCCGAACACCTTGTTAGTGCTCATGTCAGAAAACAGTATTTAATACCTTTACGTGTGGTGCCATATCATGTAAGTGAAAGCAAAACCTTGCAAAAAAAATATAGTGCAAAACTTTTTCCTGGTAAAAAATCTAGTAAAACCTTCAAACAATATTTTTTTTTTATAATTTGTAAAATATTTTTGAAGAATATTTCACAAATACGTTTCAAAAATTATTATTAGTTTTAGCAAAATTGTGAATTCTCGATGCCAGGTTGTTGAGCAATCAGTATCTAAATATCTAAAAGCTATACATGAAATGAATGGGGTTTTTGTGGCCGCCGTCAATCGGTAGGGAGTTCTTCGGAGCACAGGACCATCGTCGACATGAGTAAATTTTCTCCTGTACGTTTCCTTAAACCTAGTTGTTGCCATCGGCGAGGGAAGGGGGGGGGGCTGCTTAAGTTGCAAGGGGTGGTGCTCAAGTTGCAAGGGGTGCTGCTCAAGTTGCAAGGATGGATACTGAATCAGAAGATGAGTTCCTAGGTACAAATTCCGACTTTTTAACATCCATCTTCCGCAGCGGGTATTTATGTTTTTTCAGCTTGTCCGGTGCCACCTTGCCCTGATTGGCAGTTGAGGACTTGACCTGATGTGCTGTGAGTATCATCAGTTCCTCTGGAAAAATTAGGTTGTACAAGAGGCACAGAGTTACCCGACTGATTGTCACTTTCGTTTCGTTGCAACGGAGAAGGTCATATGCTCTTCAGAGAGGGGTGATCCACGTTTTGCTCAGTTTCGTTTCCGTTTGACAACCCCTGGGTGTCAGAGAATTTCCGTTCCATTCTAGGGAAAATAGCCCCACATCATTACACGCTGTAATAGCCAGTCAATCAGCTGTTGGAAAAGTCTTGGACTTCCGTAGCCAGCAAACGAATCTTCTAATCCAGTATCCAGTGATGCAACTTAGATATTTCCTGAGATTGGAACTACTTGCGTAGGGAAAATGCTGAAGAATAAACCGAAATTGTCTATTCAAATAAAATTGAAGAAGTGGGGTGCAAGAATCTGACAGCTCCAGTTTTCCAAATTTTTCAGGAAGGACAAAAAAACTTTAAAAAATACTTAACGTTTTTCAAAACTTATCAATTTCGGGTGGAACATTAATAATACCTTTAACTATTGCAGTCCAGTTTTACTTTTCACAATTTTGCTTGATTTTCTCTTTATTGAGAAAGAAAGAATGGAGCTGCCTGGTTTTTTTCCCACCCAACACTGGAATTTTGTGGCTAGGCATATCAACAAAATCCTAGTAGATGCCTAAAAACCCTGTAATAACACTTTAAAACTGTATGGTTTCAAGAAGTAACTTGCGGTAAGTTTATGGAAAAGAAATCTACAGAAGGAAAAGTTTGAAATAATCATGAAATTTCGTTCATTTTTTTAATAAAGTACTATACCACAATCACTAACGTACAGTGTTCGTTGACTTGCTTGAAATGTGCTGACAAATCATCATCCTAAACATCACCATTACTGGACGAATGGATGATGCAACACGAATTGTGCAGTGTATGGTTTTTGCACCAATTGATGAAGGATTTTTTATTTCATAGGAATAAATGAAAAAGTGAAAATCGGAAAAAGTGGAACTGTCTGGTTCTTGCACCCATGCCTTCAATTATTGGATACAGTATTTTCAGGACAGTGGGACATAATCAGGAAAACGTAATTACTTGCGTTTCGCTCGCCCTTGTGGTTGTCATTATCAGGCGAGTTTGTCTTGTCTCGAGCTTTTTGCAGCCATCTTCAAACAACTCTTCTGAGTATTTTGGGCACAGTTACGTGCAAAATGCCACGAAGCATTTTTTTTTCAGACGTTAGACCATCAGCCCCGTCGCAATTGTACACAATTTGGTTATGTTCGTGCAAGAAAAAGAAAAGCAAGTCGTGTTTGGTCACTACGAGTGACAGAGATGGTAAGGAATCACGAGGGACGGAATTTTTGGCTGAAACTACCAAGGACTTCGGGAAACTTAAGCTGACTCATTCACCACCATGCAAAGTGCGACTGCCGTCAGTACCACCGCTACAATCAATCGCTATTACCTATGCCACTTTTTTAGCGATTAGACGTCACTTGGAACAGAATACTAGTTTTGCTGCGCTAAGATGGAGGACGATGAGTCTGCCCCATATTCCATTTGCCTTAAAACTACCACATTTCCTTACGTATAATCCGTGTATTCAGTGTGCCTTAGTAGAGGAATCGCTGGATTAGGCCTTAGTAGAGGAATCGCTGGATTAGGCCTTAGTAGAGGAATCGCTGGATTAGGCCTTAGTAGAGGAATCGCTGGATTAGGCCTTAGTAGAGGAATCGCTGGATTAGGCCTTAGTACAGGAATCGCTGGATTAGGCCTTAGTACAGGAATCGCTGGATTAGGCCTTAGTACAGGAATCGCTGGATTAGGCCTTAGTACAGGAATCGCTGGATTAGAAGCTGTACAAAAATAGTACATCTCCAGCAATCAGCTTCGCAAAACTCCACGTTTTGTTACGTATTACTCTACCTTCATCCCTTACTGCGGCCAATCACGGCATACTGATTTTTCCCCAGCTCGATTAGGAGTAAACAGGGATCAACGTAGTCTTATAAAGGTTCCTATGAAGGAGACCGAAATCGTCGTCAAACTTTGAACCAAAAACTGGTATGCTGCGACAAGTGATGTCTCGGAAATCGTTGAAAAAATAAAGCGGTATAGAAAACGGCGATCGGCTATTGCGACAGTATCGACGTCACACGTATGTTCAAAGATAGCTGATGAGTCAGAATAGTATTTCAAGAATAATCTATGTCTTATGGGTTAAAAAAAAATCGACGTAGAATATTCAGGAAAGCTTTCTCGCTGCGGCACATTTCTCCAACTCCGATATAATTTCGTAAATGGATAGTGATGACCGTCAGTCTTACTCAGATTAGGTTTATAAAATCATTTCGCTCCTTATAAATGTTATTGATGTTACTTTATGATCTTAAGGCCGTGATAGTGCCATGAATCATCATCAGCACCCGCGGACATAATTGAATTGCGATAGCTCTTAATTTTGTTCTCAGTTTATTGCATCAGACACTGCAGACAGTGATAGAAGAAAGAGGAAAGTGTAAGAGGTCCTTTAATAAGAAGGACGACGGCTATCTTCTGGCGATCACTCAAACACAAACGTTTGAGAAATGATATCAAAGGAGCAAGTTACAAATAGCCCGAGTTGTTCAGTGAGTTATGGCTGACCATCCACAAAACAAAGTTATGTCTTCACGTATCTAAAAAAGAAAAAGCACAATGACTTCTCTTTCTGTTTTCCGTATGAACTGAGGTCCAAGTCTGGAGATTGGCGGTAAAAAGGAGTAGCAGGAGGAAAAAAGAACGAACGAACTTGTGCGAGATGCCATCTTGGACCTGGCAACAACTTACTCTTTTATCGCCTTTTGTTTCATTTTTCGTTCTCAGAGGCAGCCAATCTTGTTTCGATGACATCAATTGCCGGTTGTTAGACTGAGGAATGGTTCAGGGATATCCACCATCTTTTATTTTTACGTGATAGTAGTGATAAATACAACGAGTCTGAGAAGATTATGTTTCGCTGTTTGTTTTCTTTTCTAAGATTCTCTTGAAAATGATCTGTCAGATAACGAAGACGTACAATAAAATTACCTCCTTTTGGTTGTTTCATCTTTTATTTTTGAGTCTTTTCGTTTTATTTGAACTTATCAAGAATGAAATTTTCTATTGCATTAGTGTCCTGAAAATCGTCTTCTGTTTGTGAAACTGGTTCGGAACCATTGTTGAAGGGTGGAAAACATATCTGGTGAGGTGGGAGGATAATTAGAATACCGGGAAATTGTTTACGAAGAAATATGTTTATCGAGATTACAATATTAAACACCATAATAATGAAGAAACTGGAAAAAAGAAAGTGGGATTTCTCTCTCCTGAAAGTGGGATCCTTCGGGAAAGTCACGCAAGGAGAGCATAAACTGTTCGTGCCTTTCACAAGCCAAAAAATTATTATTTTTTAAAAATTTAAAAAAAAAATCTTTGCATTTTGAATTTTGAAAAATTTGACAATTAAAAATATTTCCAAAATACATTAATAAATTTCTGTTAATAAATTGATTAATCGTTTTTGAATGTTGAAAATCCCTGTGGTATGAATTCCCTACACCCCCCCCCCCCCCAAAGGCCGATCCTGGGTACGCCCCGTGTCTTAACATCATCAAAAATTAATTTAAAATTATCAGAGAGAGAGAGAGAGAGAGAGTAAGGAAATAAAACTGAAACATTTCAAGCACAGGTTTCATGTACAGTTTGATATAATATATTAATCACTTAGCATTATGTAAATACTCATGGAAAGGCCCCTATTATTATGCTGAACGAGGTGGAGGATAACTTAAGGTAGCAGAAAAAATTCAAAGAGAAACCAACAATAAAGGCCTTTAACAAAGCCTCGACTTCATTATACAGGGTGTCCTGTAAGTGCTAATGCGGCTTTTATCTCATCAACCGTTTGTGATATGGTTTGGTCGTTGGTTTGACTTGAAAAAAATGCTCAAAATGTATTGAAAAACTACTCTGTACTAGTTTTGAAACTGAAAATACAGTGTGTCCCAAAATAGAAATTCTAAATTTTTATACGACCCCCTATCCTCCAACTACCAATTAGGAAGTTGCTGCCATGCCTTTTCCGAGTCCAAGAAAAAAAAAATATATATATATATATATATTTTAATTTGCAACTGTTATATTCGCTGAGATATTCTAATTCAAAAACGGAGAAAGTTGTTAAAGAATAGCATAAACATAAGGGAAAGGAGCGTCGTCTTTAATTTTTGCTTTTATTTCAGAACTTTTCTCAGGTTGTTGAAATCAAATATCTCAGCCAATATTGGATTTAGAGACAAAGTAATTTTTGTTGGCTCCAGGAAAAACAGGGCAACGACTTTGTAATTGGAAGTTAGAAAACAAGAGGGACCGTAAAAAAAATTAAAATTTTTATATTTTGTGGCACACTGTATTCTCACTCTTAAAACTGGTAAAGGGTAATTTTTTCAATGTTTTTTTGAGCATTTTTATAAATTCGAATCATACCTCTACGACAGGCTGTTGATAATATAAAGACCGCATCAGCACTTACAGGACAACCTGTATAATGACCCTTCATGGGCAACAGTTCTTATACAAATACAAATACAACGCCACAACAGGCAAAATGCCCAACGAGGTGGCTGATAAAAAGATGGCCATAAAAATATGGATGTCATATATTTCAAAAAAAAAAAAAACAGCAACCCAATTAAAAATGCAATTAACACAAATTATAAACAATATATACACATGATAAAATATCGTACAATGCCCATAAAGAATACTTATGGTTGTCTTATTCTAAGAATGGATAGCTTCTCGATTTACCCCAACATGTTTATCGTATTTCTTTTTAAACGTGTCAATTGTGTTACAATTTACTACCTCCGGGGGTAAGCTATTCCATTTATTAACAACCCTATTGGAGAAAAATTCCCTGCGACACCATAACCTTGCATTGTCCCTCACCAATCGATACTGGTGTCCCCTTGTAAAAGCGGTCGATTGGCGGTGTACTAAAAGTTCATGGTCCATCCTATCCATCCCATTGAAAATTTTGAACACTTCGATCATATCTCCTCGACACCTGCGTTCATCCAATGTAAACATATTCAAAAAATGAAGTCTCTCTTCATAACTCAAGCCCTGTGTGCCAATAAGGACACGCGTAGCTCTTCTCTGCACCCCTTCAATCAAGTCTATGTCCCTCTGTAGGTATGGTCTCCAAAACCTTACCGCATACTCCAGTCCAGGACGAACTAAGCCTCGAAAAAGCGGAAGAATGACTTTAGGAGAACGCGAAGAGACCTTTTTGAAAATGAGACCAAGCATTCTATTCGCTTTTTTGACAACCGCTGAACAATGTTCAGAAAACTTAAGTCGCTCGTCAATGAGAATTCCCAAATCGGTGACCCTAGTTGCATCCGGGATAGTGACACCATTCAACTCGTAAGAGAACCGTGGGTTGTTCGAACCAAAATGAGCGACCGCGACCATGCACTTATCAACGCTAAACGTCCTGCTCCATTCATTTGCCCATGCTGCAATCCTGTTTAAGTTGGTTTGGAGCAACTCCCTATCGCTTTCATTCCGGATTACCCCCATTAGCTTCACATCATCTGCGAATTTGCTAGTAATTCCATCGATACCCTGATCGAGTTTATCGATAAAAAGTGAAAAAAGTATGGGGCCAAGGACACTTCCTTGAGGAGCTCCACTTGTGACGTCTGTCCAACCAGAGAATTCCCCGTTCACCATAACTCGTTAAATACAAATACAAATACAACGCCACAACAGGCAAATTGCCCAACGATGTGGCTGACTTAAGAGATACTAACCCCCGGCCCGGAAAACATAGTTCGCCATACGGGGTTCCCCGAAGGGAGCATTTATTTTCTCCACAAAAAAAAAAAAAAAAAAAAAAAAAATCAACTTTACATCTTGGCCCAGGGAGCAACCATTAACAACTCGCGAGCAGCAATTTAGTGTCCCTGGGGTTTATAATAATTGCTTCACTAAAGTATTATATTTTACATTGTAATTATCACACTGTAGATACACATTCACATATCACACATGAGTCCGACAATCATTTGATCTTTCAACATAAAAAATGTGGCTGACTTAAGAATATAATGGATCCCCGAGTAATTTTTTGGAGGCCCTACCTACTACTGCTACACCCGCCCACACCCTCACCCCCCGCGGAACCCCCAATGAATCGGTACATGCGGGAATGTGCGTGTAGTGAAACCTGACGTGAAGTTTTTTTTTGTTTCTCTCTAATGCTTGTTATGTGTAGTACTGCCATCTGCCACCAGTTTTTCTAACTATGAGTGAAGTGTTATGATTGAATGATTTATCGTTGTAGGACTGTTGCTCTCTGTGGCGAGACTTTTTAACGGGGAGATCGGCTCGCATTTGCTCCTTGAAGTTGGGAACCACAGAAAACCAACTCCAGGCGACCACCACTGTGGGGTTCGTACCCGGATCCTCGCATCGCGAGTCCGTCAGTATAACCACTCGACCACCACAGCGGCGTTGCGACCTATCTCTTAACCCCTTCTGGAAATCAAGGTAAACAACGTCTACATTTTTGCTCTTACCCAAAGCCTTAGTCACGTGATCATAGAAGCAAAGGAGGTTAGTTACACATGACTTCCCCTTCCTGAACCCATGCCTTATGACAGACAACTTGGCTGATACCCCGAATGCGATAGTTGTTGGCGGAATAAAATTCATGGGAGCTAAAATATGCTTCCTTGAAGGATCCTGATCATATCGCATGTTTATTTTCTTCATATTATTTGACATTTCGTTTAATAACATATTTTTATTAGCGAGGTAAGGTTATAGGCATAAGTAAAATAAGTCGATAGGAGTGAAATCTTAAACACAGATGCTTTTATTCAGGTACCGCATTCTGAACCTCTCACCGGTATTGACTGGATATCGCTCCAAACCGGATGCTTTGCATTTCACCGCTGTGGTGGTCGAGTGGTCAGAGTGACGGCTCAAACACACATAACTCAGAATTTGTAATATAGATGGCACCACTAAAACTTCGCACAAAAACTATATACGTACTTAGACTTTAGGACGCCACGGACAATTTACTACCGATTGAGTTGCGCCAAAAGTGTAAGTTACACATACTTACACTTTTGGCGCAACTCAATCGGTAGTAAATTGTCCGTGGCGATATACCGGAGTTGTGCTCGGTTTGAAGGATGCTTTTTTATGTTGGTATTGCCGAGATATCTTTCCGCCGTAGAAGCCTCTAATCAAGTCAATGGTGAAAATTTTTCCCAAAGATTCCGTAGAGCTGACTCCTAGAATAAAACACTGTTTCTTACAGGGAAGACATTTGCAACAGCTAAGAATCGAGGGAAAAAGCCTGCTACATGAAAAATAATGTATATTTGGCACCTTTTTTTGGCGATAATTTGTGATGTTCTGTATTTTGTCTTTGGGACCCCGATTTCTAGCATTTTCCACGAGGCGTTATGGTCAGCCAGGCGTACATTGCGATGTATGTGCTGATACCTTTCTTTCTAATACTTTTCGTGAGCCGGATGGAATCCATTTTCAGGCCACATTTTGCCCGCGGGCTGAAGGTTGTGCACCCCTGAATTAAAGGAATGTTTTTCATTCCCTTTCTGTTTTGCATTAACTCTATCAGTGGCAATGATCAGACTCGCGGAACTTGATGTCTTGTATTTCGGCAATTACCACATAATAGTGTTTATTATATCCAAATAATAGGGGTTTTAACATGCAGAGATATTGGCGCGCCTTCTTAAAACCCTATTATTATGGCAATGGTGAGTGCCCCCCCCTCCCCCCACGAAACCTGTTAGATCAACTGCCAGTGCACGGAGTCAGTTTTCGTTCAAATTTTGGTAATGGAAGAAACGAGAAGGTTTTCTTGTGCAATCTCATCCTGCGTAGTATAAGAGTACAAATAACAGAAAAAGCCAGAGTATTTCTCTTCCTTGGTTCTTATTTCTCGGAGTTGTGGGGAGAAGCACTATAACCTGCACAAAATTAGAAAAAAAAATCTTTTTGAATAAAGGTGTGGCGTTTTACACAGAATGTTCAGTGATTTGATGTTTAAGATTTCCACTGTGGCAGTTTTAACGAGGAAGAAATAAAAATATAATGCAATGTGAAATATTTTAAAAACCGCTTAAAGGAATCATTTTTCAGTCATATATATCAATACAGGGACAAAAGGTAATAGCCTAAATGATGATGATAATGATGATATAGTTTCCAAAATAATCTCGTCTAAGAAAAACATTTTTGTCATGAATTATTGTGATTTTTTTTTCACCGACTATTACCGATATTACTCACCAACATATTATTGTCTGGCGTGATAATTTAATAAGGCATACATGTCGGGATTATTCATACAGTAACATTATTGACAATGAAGATAACAATATAGAAATTTTAACAATTTATCTCGAGGAAATAATTAGTGAATAATAGGACTAGGCGGATAACAAACAGTGCACTATTCGTTTTACCTCCCCTAAAATATCGAGATAACATGTAAATATTATATTATTATCATTTTTAGTGTTATTTTGAATTGCCAATTTTCACCGATAAGAATATAATGTGAATATTTGCTGAACTAAAAGCACTGACTCCTGTAATAATCGCACATAGGACGTTATTATAAGGAATTGACACCGATGCCTATCACATGTTTGATGAATCCCCATCAATATGCAATGGGGCGCGAGGAAAATTCTTCTCCCATTATCTTTTTAATGGCGTGATATGCTGTTTGGAAAATGCAATATTTTTTGATACCTTATCGTAAAAATGGCCGTAATCACAAAAAAAAAATATGAGCCATTTAGAATAAGGTTGGAGAGATATGAGTCTTCCTCACGAGTAATTCCGTGATGACCATCAGTTCTGACAAAAACCCCTATCGCTTCTCATTGGTATTCCTCTCTTTAGAGCGGCGAATAAATCCAGTAATAATCCTTAATCAATATAAATTGCCCTACATTAAACCCTCCCCCCGCCGCCTTCTCGAAAGATAGATGCATAAATATTAATGACGTAATCTTTCCAGCTAAAAAAAAAAGAAGTAAATTTTGATAAATTACTCGAATTCTCTTGAGCTAATTCTCTAAAATTTTGAATTTCCGGTGGATTATACCAATCAATCATCGTCCTACCGATTCATCGCCTACACTTACTGCACTGTCGTTGTAACGGGAGATGTGTTGTTAGGGATTCCGGGCGGGAATTCCCGCCCGCATGTTCTCGAAAATTTATTTTTCGTTTTCCTGTTCCTCAAGTCACGAGAAAAATTCCCGGGAAATCGGGAAAATTGCTGTTCGGACACAGCAATATTCAAAATGGAAATATGGGATTTTCCAAAGAAAAAAAATTCAGTGAGAAATATTTGATCAAAATTTAATTAATATTTTATACGTATAAGTATTGCTTGTCAATGAAATGGGGGGGGGGGAGGGTAATAATAGACTGAGAGAGAGCGTGGATAGGAGGGGACTTCCAGTTTGTGTAAGCCAAGGGAGCTCAACTTTAAGTAGAGTGCGTGCCACTCCATTGGTTTGAAAACGTGTCGTGGGCCACTTAAGTGATCTGGAACAGCGACGCAGTCCATTCGAATGACCTGCAAATAAAATATATGCCACGGAGACAGAGTAAATGATCTGCTGCAGGCAACTGAAGTCACGTGGAAATACACCACGGTCCACTTGAGTTATCTGGAACTGTGTCATGGGCCACTTAAGTGATCTGGAACAGCGCCGCAGGTCACTTAAGTTATCTTACACAGGCCACTCGAATGATCTGTAAATAAAATATGGCACTATATTATATAGAAAGTGATCTGCCGCAGGCAACTCAAGCCACGTGGAAATACACCATGGTCTTCTTGAGTTATCTGGAACTGTGTCGTGGGTAACTAAAGTGATGTAGAACTGCCTCGCGGGCATTTAAGCAATCTAGAACCATGTCGCGATTCACTAATATGATCAGGGAATGTGACGTGGGCCACTCAAGTGATCTGGGAATGTGTTGCTTAGTTCATTTTTAATTAATTGCCGCAATTGGCCCACGATTGAAGGTTGTGCACCCCCTGATTTAATTTATTATTATACAGATTGTCCTTACTCAGAGGCATCGTTCACCCCTCGTTTTCCTATTGTAATATGCCAAAGTTTCGTCCAGGTATTTTTAGTTATTTATCGTTTTCTACCCAAACGCAGAAAATACTGCGTTTTTATTAATCTACATTTCTGTGGACATGAAGTCCGTTTCCAGTAAGCACGGGAACGGAAGTGTGAAATGTATGCCCAGTGAAAATTTTAAAATTTTATCATAATCAGGGCACGTCGGGCAATAGATATTTTCGGCCCTGCGTCTCCTACACTGAAAACGTAATGAATAAACATTACGCAATGCATTGTATATCAAATTTTTTAACGGTATTCAAATGGGCTAGGCTTATGAAAGTACAACATTTTAACTCATGTTTCAGATTATCCGTATAAGTGCGAGCAATTTGTCAAAATATTAAAATATTTGATAAAGTAATTGGAAATTTATTTCTTAGATAAAAGAAAATGAAAGTGTTAAAAAAAATAAGACCAAATATATACATGCGAAATTAGATAATAATACAGTATTTAAAGTCAAAGATAGGTGGCGTTGAAAAATGAAACTAATTCATTACGGCATGCACAAAATTGAAACAAACTTTCTAGATTTAACAAAATGTGAGAGAGAGAGTGAGAGACCATTGAGATGGTGTATAAAATAAAAAGATATTTTTAACCAATTTTTTGACTTCAAGTTTCTCTTACGATTGAGCTTTATGCTAAAAAATTGTCGAAATAATAGCATAAATACCTTCAAGAGAAGAGATAAACATACAGTATTTCTCGAGGAGAAAAAATTCAGAAATTAATGGTCTAAGTCACAGCACAGATTGGTCATAAAAGTTGTTTTTTTTTTTCATACGCGTATCAATAAATTTTTTGACTGTTTTCCAACTGATTAACCAAATTGTGTTCAAACAGGTTCTAGATATGATTACCGGTTACTTAAATAACATGTTTGAGAAGTTTTTTCAAAATCTTCCCATCACCTACAATAACGAAAACCAGTCTGAGGGCAATCGACTTTTTGAGGAAACACTATATTGTTGATATTATTTGCACGGTATATTATTGGTAGTCCAAACTGAATGATGAAGTATAAGAATTTCTCTATACTCTGCAACTGCTACTACCGATAACTTCTACATGTTCGATTCTTGCACATTTCATACGAACAGTAAAGTTAAAGAAATTTCCACTGTAAAGTTGTGTTTTGATTCTCTACAATGAACAGTAATGTCCTTTAAATTCCCACCGCTGTGTTGTTAACAGTGGGTACCTTCTCATTTGCATCACGCTTTTGAATTTTGCATCTTTGTGTTTTTACCAGTGTTGTGTGTTGTTTTTTTCATTTTTTCAGATTTCTCCGATCAATTCAGTTCCTTGAGTGGTGCTGTAATTGCCTGCGGGAATTCCTGGCAGGACTGATCCTGCTCTATCCAACTGCTCAAGCCCCCTTGGGGGGGGGGGACAGAGGGGGCACGTGTTCTGATCTGGTGGTGGTGGTGACAAAACGTTGAAAATTCAAATCCTTCCATTTTTAAGGCAATGGCCCCTTTGTCACCTTTAATTTCGAAAATTTATTTATACCAGAGTTTATTAAAACAGAAAAAAACATTACCTTTCCAGAACATTAGAGAATTACTCTAATTATACATTAATTATGAGTATATTATTATAATGCATCATATTATGTTATGTAATGTAACACATTCACACTCATACCATATTCAGTCATGAAATAATATTCAAATCATAAGCAAAAGTTTCATTTCTAACATTCGTGAAAAACCTTTTATAAGCTTATCACACAAAACTGTAAACACTTACATAATATTTCAGGAATAAAATAAATTTTACTAAAGAAAATTACAAAACCTCATCATCAATAATTTCTCTAAATTATAAGAAATTAAATTTCATGTAGAGTATAATGTGTAACAATTTAAATTATGTGACATATGTGTAACCTCTTCGCTCCAGAAGTATGCATACGTGAATCTTCATTTTTTAAATTATTAAATAGTTTTTAGAATGATTCTTTTTTGTTGTTAACATCTGAGGTACTAAACAAAAGCCAAAAAAGAAATATTGTCTGTCCCGTAAAAAACGTGACGATCAAAGGGAGTTACAAAAGTCACCCGACAAATCGACCTGGATCCGCGCCTGACAACGGATCTGCTCCAAGAAACAATCGTAACAACTTGTAACAACTTATCTTATCATAAACAACTTGACTGATAGAGAAATTGATCAACAGAAATGTATGATGTCTCATTCAAATCCATACTCATATGATTGACTGTTACCTCTGATAACATATTATGTATAGAAGTTAGAGGTTATCCCTTCAGTTATTAAGAAGACACCAACGAATAAGGCAAATACACGAAAATACAAAAATTCTAATACATTTCGACACCAATGGGTTTCGTCTTCAGAGGAAAAATATTTTACCACTAGTCACGCTGACCCAGTTCCCACTTTGGTCAAATTCCACTTGGAAATGCTTTAGGATTTTTGTATTTTCGTGTATTTGCCTAATTCGTTGGTGTCTACTTAATAACTGAAGGGATAACCTCCAACTTACATACATGTTATCAGAGGTAACAGTTAATCGAGTCAGTATGGATTTGAATGTGCTGTCATACATTTCCGTTGATCAATGTCTCTATCAGTCAAGTTGTTTATGATAAGTGAAGTTGTTACAATTTGTTACGATTGTCCTTTTGATCGTCCAGTTTTTTACGGGACAGACAAATTTGTATGGATTTGAATGAGGCATCATACATTTCCGTTGATCAATATCTCTATCAGTCAAGTTGTTTACGATAAGATCAGCTCTTGGAAATTCCACTTGGAAATGCTTTAGGATTTTTGTATTTTCGTGTATTTGCCTTATTCGTTGGTGTCTTCTTAATATTTTTGGGCAAAGTTGATCAACCCTTCTATCCCTTGAGCTATTTACCAAATTATTTCTTTCCAGATTGGAAAACTTGTGATCAATGAACGTTGCGTCGTCGGAGGAGCAACTACCGAGGCACCTACCGAAGCTCCAGAGTTCTAGAAAGGGCCTTTGAGGTTCTTCCTGATATGGAAGACCAGAACATCTCTTGCAAACATTAAACATCAGGAGAGAGATGGCTACATTTTTGCTTATATTGTAGTCTATAGAAATGAATAAAAGAAAAGCGTTGAATTAAATCATGTTTTTACCACTTTCTCCAGAACTTTTTTTTATAGCCGAGTAGAGGCTACGCCTTTCAAAGAGAGGTTGATACTCTAATCTCTCAGTCCGAGACCTATACTTACAGTCGTGCCTTTCTAGAAACGTATAGGCCAGTAATCTTCAACTTCTGGTATGCGAACCAGTGTCGGTCCGCAAAAAAATCTTTCACTCAAATATCGCTCATATAGAGTAGCGCCCCTGTTTCTCCCGGTGGTCAAAACATGAACCAATTTTTTTATTAGGAGCTTTCCTTTCCCCCTGAACCACATTTCCCATATACAGTCAAATCCCGTTTTAACGAACACCGTTATAGCGAAAATCTATTTTTAACAAACACTTTTCTTACACCTCCCACAGATAAGCTTACATAGAAACAACGAAAAAACCTGGGATTCCTTTATAACGAAATTTCGTTATAGCGAACTGATTTCTCCGGTCTACTGAAGTTCATTATAACGGGATTCGACTGAGTTTCATCAAAATACCTCCATCAGAATGGGTGCTACATACCTCTGAGTAGTGTCAGTTTATTTATAGCCACCCTGTACATTGAAAAACAGTTTAGACTTTCATGCAGGCGCTCAGCCCGATTCTGACCACACCGTCTGACTCGAACGGACGCATTTTTTCTCGCTGAGATACAATAGTTACGATATCGTAACCAACATAAGTGGGATCCCCGGTCAGAGAGAGATTGCGGTAATATTCTCCTCTGAAGACGGTACCCATTTTGTGCCGATACGCAAAAGGGACTGCTTAGTTTTCGCGTTTCATTTGAATTTTCCGTTGGTTCCTCCTGCGATCATATCAGGCAAAGCATTGCTAGTCTTCCGTAGGGTCTTAAAACCAATTCCATAGGATGCCAAAATACAAGTCCGTTGGTTGGGAATCTGTAATTGGCGTTTAACAGAGTTAACTGAATGAAATGACATCCACCACTCGTGATTGATGAATTTTATGGTTTAAAACGGTTCGGATCTCTCGAAGCCACGTGCGGCAACTTTCATATGCATACTAACTCCAAGCCACATGCGACCATTTACATTTGAATACTAACGCTGATTAAACTATTACATGGACGTATATTTGAACCGTTTACGTCATTCGAAAAATGATAAAAATTGCAAAGGGATTTCTTCGAGACACAGGTGCACTGTTTCCCAAATGATTTCATTTCTGCACGTGCCATGATAAATATAAAGAGATGTAATCGTTCCCGTGGCCTTCTCAGTATCCAAAAAGGAATATAACCAAGATGAAGTTCGCTTTGGTAATCGCTGTCGTCGTGCTCGTTGCGGTGAGTTTCCATAAAGTTTTTATCTAGAGCTTAAAATTCCTGTCTTAAAACTGAAATGATAATAGTGATTCAGTGTCTCAAGAATACACCACCCGGGGGGAAAATATGCTAGCATACTTCAATGCTTTGTTGGACTGCTGTTAGCACGATTCACATCACATATTTCTCGTGTTAATGGGGAATTTTCCCAGCGGTGAATTGTTGTCAGTGAATTTTCCGGCTGTGAATTGTTGGCGGTGGATTTTTCGTAAACCGATATGCATATGTTACGGTAAATGTGATAAATCGGTTATTATAAGTAAATACCGATCGTCTTAGTAAGTTTGATGAATACTGTAAACATCGTCACATTTACCGGTGATTATTATGCGCCATTGTTAAATTCGATAAATACTTGAAATTTATCTATTTTATCTGTGGTTATGCATAATATCCTAGTGAAGCAAGTGGGGAATTAAATAAATAAGAAAAAAATTTCAAATGAGTTTAGCATGTGTGAGGAATATAGTCTGACTCCGATATACACCCGTTCGACTAATCCGACAGAGATCATCGTAAAGATTCAGAAACTTTTGACAAGTGCATTTGGAATCAAAGGTTAAAAAAAAATAAGTTGAAATGCTCCTTTTTCAAAAATAGGCATCTCAATTATTCCACGACACTTTGTTTTTGCTGTACACTTCGTACAATATATTTTAGCGGTTTTTGCTATTTTTCGGAAACAAAAGATCTATCAAATTCTAGATGGTAAATGAATTTGTCTCTTATAATTGTTTTTATTCGGAGAAACGATGTATAATTATTGATTTTGTCTGAGACAGTGTGCATCAGCCAAGGATGAGAAGAAGAAATGCAATACCCAAGAAGATTGCGGTGAAGACGAATGCTGCATCTACAAGGGATTCTTCAGGGGAGGACAATGCAAGGCTTTGGCCAAGGAAAGTGAGTTGTCATACATTATACGTTCATCTCAAACTATTAGTCTCACAAACAATTGTAAATGTATACAGATATAATCGCCAGTATTGCAAGTGGTACCTTCAAATGTAACTTTATTCGCAAGAACCGTCATCACACACACACACACCAGAGGGCGGTTCATGAGCCGTGCGACTAATGTGGCTGCACAGGGTCCCGCTGCTGTGGGCGCCGAATCCGAGAAAAAGGGGCGAGAAACCTTTTTCAATGAAAAATTAGGGGGAAAATAATTTCTATCCGCTGTTTTCTCTTTTGGAAAGGGCGAATTCCGAGATGAAAAAAAGAAAAATGATTGACCAAACATTGGGGAGGAGGGTGGGAATGATTATTCTTCTCATTATTAACTTCAACGTAAAACTTCTTGGGGAACCCATGATAGTTATAAGGTTGTTCCGTGGAACTTTTGATGATGATAATAAGACCGTTCTGCGGAACTCAGACCCTACGTACTCCAAACTCTGTCCCAACAGCATCATAGCCACAGAGCAAAATCAAAGAAAGCTTAGGTATCAACTCTGAATTTACATATTAATTGTCGTAAATTATTGTACGAGATGTTATCGTAGAAGCCCAAAGGCAGAGCGAGTGAGAGAGAGCCAACTAAGGTTCCCGTGCCGTGCCCGGTTGGGACTCGTGTGTTGAGATTTTTCTCGGAGTCCAATGAAGTACACGTTAGTTCTGCAATTCAGGAACCCTCACATCTAGAGGATAAGAAATTAAAAATAAATAAATAAATAATTCGTTTTTATTACGTATCATTTTCTGATGAAACGGGAAATAGCAATCATGAACTCCTGGAGCATATGCATCAAAAATTTGATGTGAAAATGTAATGTTACGGTTTCTGAGTTGCTTAGCTACCCTAGTTGTATGATATTTTCAGCTGACACTATATTGTTAAAATTGAAAACAAAGAACTGTTTCACGAGTACTAGTCACCAGAAAGCTTTCTTCTTTGAAAGTTCTCTGGGTTCCAGAATTTTTAATGGTTCCGTGGCGTTTGTTCAAACGGAACCACCAATAAAGTTGTCACGGCAACCCAGGGTTCCGCGGTACACTGGTTGGGGATCCATGCTCTAGAAGAGAGTCAAGTCCGAGATGAAAAGAAAAAAAATTAGTTCGAAACAGTTTCTCTCCCATTTAGGAAGGCACCCCTTCCCACCCTCACCGCCGCTGATTTAAGGACAACATCAGTTATTTTCGGAAATTTACGATATTAGTGTTGTCTCGGGTTAGCAATGTTGATAGGTTCGATGGGAACATGACTAGTTCTGATTTACATGCTCCAACTGTGGCACCACGGGTAGCTTCGATGGGGATCCAAAAATTTCGACCCAACGTTTCTGGTGCTCTGACCGTACGAGTGACAGAGTGATTGATCAAGTAAGTGACTGACTGTGTGAGTGACCAAGCAATTGGAGGGGGTGATTGGGTGGAGAAGTAACCGAATGTATGACCATATAAGTGGGTGAGTGACTGTATGAGTGGTTAATTGCGTGATAGTGATAGGAACTGTGGCTAAGGTAGTGTGTAATTGTATGAGTGAGTGACCAAGTTAGTGTGTGATTGACTGTATGAGTGAGAGAGTAACCATGTGAGTGACCAAGGGAATGACCGTATGAGTAATCTCTCATACGGTCACATACTGTAACTCATCCATACGGTCACCCACCCACTCACTTGTTCAATTATATGGTCACTCACCATTCAGTACGTCACTAAAACATTCACTTAGTCGCTCACGTGGTCACTCATACGGACTTTCACTCATGCGGTCACTCACCCCTCAGAGACTCATACGTTCACTCACCTACTCACTTCTTCTCTTATATTCTCACTCAACCATTCCCTTCGTCACTCACGATCAAGGCAGGCAAAATTTCCGTAAACCGCTTCTGAACCTTCTTGTCATGAGACCCATACATTGCAGGTGCAACACGTGTTTCGGACGCCATGACTTTGAAAGTCACTCACAGAAAAAATCCTCCCACCTAGAATGTTAGCTGAACTAATTGTGTCTTCCGTCACCTTCCAATAACCATTTCCAGCCAGAAAAGTGCGCTGGGAGTGCCGTGCTCGATCCTGTGGACGTTCTTATTTCCAGTTATAACTTTTGATATGAAAATAGCTACAGATGATTTTCTTTAAGCCCTACCCTCCCCCTAAGTGTTTTAATTGTTGTCATAAAATACATTTTCGCATTTATATTTTGATCAGACGAGAGCTGCAACGTCGAAGAGGCCAAGGTGAAGATTCTGGGAGATAAATACCTTTTGCATTGCCCATGCAGCGCTGGATTTTCCTGTGAGCCGGAAGAGATCAGAGACATACCTATCGTGAGTATTTCGATCTTATACCTGCATATGGTAATTACTCAATGAATTCTGTGGAAAATGACACTAACTTTATAATATAACTGATACAATTTCCGAGGACGTCGTTAGTAAAAAAGAGAGCGTTTTTTGGGGGCTGTAAAAGTTGATTTTCTTCTAAGTGTTTCCTCCAACGCTAGGAAGGGTTTGCGTACTCAGCGATGCTATTTGGACCGTTTCTGATGATGGCCACCCCTCGCTTGGGCGGAGACGTGTAGAAGAGACTGCACTCGTGCCGACAATGAACAAGCGCAGATTCAGAGGAGGGCAATGGAGTCCCGTAAAATACGGGATTATTCAAGGTGCCTACACAATAAGTCGATTTTCCGACACATCGCCCTGGACCCACCTAGTCGGCTAGTTCGTAGCCGAAGGTGCCTACCTCCAATTCATTCGCAACTAAAGATGCTTACCTTCACTCCATGTTCACACAGGAGATGTCTGCCTCCACTCTATTCATTTGAACTCGAAATGCCAGACAAATACCCACGTTAATATTCCTTACGCAATCTCTAACGTAAAGGGTATCTGTTGGGAAAGTAGGAATTAGAGTAGTGCATTAGAGAGAGAGAGCACTTTGCCAAAGTATATGAGGGTAATTGATGCTGATCTGATCTGTTCATCGATCTAGTCACCATGTGTAAGGCAGGGAGGTCTTCATAACTTTCATCAGATTCGAAGAGGTTAACGGCAGATTTTCCTCCAGAAAAATGGTAAGCCTGATGATGTGAGCCCAGTTTTAAGTTTGTATGACTCGACGTTTTCAAACATGAAATTTTTTTAGATTAATCGGGGGCTGGTGGTAGGATGCTGTGCTAGGACAAGACCAAATATAGTGAGGAAAAGTATCGGTTTCCCCCATAAGTACATATTTTTAGATTTTTTAAATCTGCTTAGGTATTACGGAAGAGAGCCAAGCTTACTATATAGGATTGTCCTTTCTCTCAACCATGGTTGATTGAAGATTTCGGTCTTGTTTATGGTTTGCAAGATTTCTCTGCCTCGTTGACCATGATCAATCAATCTAGGCTGCCAAATGTTTTTCGCTCTACAAAGTATCTTGTGTTTGGCGTGAGACTAAGAAGTAGAAACATCAGAGTTCATATTTTCTGATGAAGTAGCTGTTTTAGCATGCAAGTCTGCTAACTCCTTCCCCTTGATTACCCGCATGGGCCCTGGTCCATGAGATGAAAGTATTGGGCTTGTCAATTAGATTTGCTTTGTTGGTACAAGTAGTAGCACACCAATGAAAAATTATTTCTAAATGCGAGAATACTTGAAATTATCTGGATAGATTCGCATTCTCATGCAGTATGTGGAGAATGGCGCGACTAAATACAGCCTGGAAAATAGAATTGAAGTCTCGGAGCCTTTGTGACCAATCGTGTATGATGACGTTGTTGCGCGAAACGAAAAAAACATCCGAAGCAACTCAACTAGAGGTTTTCGAGCCATCCTTTATGTATTTTGGTGGCTATCGAAATGCTTTTCTCTTCAGTGATGAGCTGATTATCTGGAACATGTATGGCTTGGTGATGAGGCCATGAGGCTATTTTTTCTTCGTATGAGATGCCAGCGGACTGCAATCGTTACATATGTCATTAATAGCAGAAGTCGGCTTCTTTTCGATATAACTTCTATTTGAAGGCCTAAAGGTAAATTTCCAGTGGGAATTTGTAGAACAAAGTCAGCATAGTATTATATGTACCCATTACTAAAAGTAAGTATATTCTTTGGGCAGTCAGCCACTTATGTTTACATTCTACAGGTGGGTTTGCATATCAAATATTTGAGCCATATGATAGTTGGGGGATGATGATGATGGTTCGATAATAGGCGTTTCTTAGTAGCCTGTTAATACCTCACTTGCAGCCCCCCCCCCAATCGTATAGAAAGACTGGACGGTTTATGTGATTTAATTACTTGTCTATTAATTGCTGAAGATGTCTGCCTCCACTCTATTAACTGCTGAAGATGTCTCCCTCGCTCAGGTATGGACCCAAAGGGGTAAGGTAATAGGAACGGTCGCCCTATACAAAAGCCAAAAGAAATATATAGGAAAACTTGTCTGTTCCGTAAAAAACGTGACGATCAAAGGGACTTACACATATCACCCGGCAAATCGTCCTGACTCTGCGCCTGAAAATGGATCTGCTCCAAGAAACAATCGTAACTACTTGTTACAACTTATCTTATCATAAACAACTTGACTCATAGAGACATTGATCAACGGAAATATGACTTCTCATTCAAATCCATACCGACTTGATTAACTATTACATCTGATAACATGTATGTATGTATATAAGTTGGAAGTTATCCCTTTAGTCATTTACCAAATTATTTACTTTCAGATTGGAAAAGTTAAGATCAATGAACGTTGCGTCGTCGGAGAAGCAACTACTACCGGGGCACCTACCGCAGCTCCAGAGTTCTAGAACGGGTGTTTCAGCTGCTTGATCAGTCTATCTCTCGGATACATTTCACATCAGGAGAGAGATGGCTACATTGTTTTTAGATCGTAGTCCTTAGAAATGAATAAAAAAGAAAAGCGTTGAATTAAATCATGTTTTTACCACTTTTTGAAGAATTTTTGTTTGCAGCCGAGTAGAGGCTACGCCTTTCAAAGAGATGTTGGTACTCAAATCTCTCAGTTCGAGACCGATATTTACAGTCGTGCATTTCTAGAAACGTATAGGTCAGTAATCTTCAACTTCTGGTATGCGAACCAGTGTCGGTACGCAAAAAAATCTTCACTCATAAATATGCAGGTTACTTTGTAGGTGCTATAATGCGGCTTTTATTTCATCAACTGTCAGTCGTAGAGGTGTGGTTTCAATTTTGAAAATGCTCAAAAGGCGTTGAAAAATTACCTGGAACCAGTTTCTGAGAGTGAAAATACAGTGTGCCACAAAATGAAAAATCTAAATTTTTATACGAACCCCTTGTCCTCCAACTTCTAATTAGAAAGTTAATCTGTCTCTCCTGAGGCCAACAGAAAATAAAATCAAGCATTAGCACTTACAGGGCACCCTGTGTGTAGGCGACGCGTTTTTCCTCAGCGGAATTTCTAACGAATCGGTAGATGTCGGAACGTGTTGAGTGAAGATATGTATATGGATGGCCCAAACAGATGTATGTTGTCCGATTATTGCTGGTTTCGTGTACTTGCTAGTGCTGCCATCCGCGTTGCATATTTCGAAGTAAAGATGGTAAATGCTTGAATTTTTCATATTATGTCGAACGTTTTCACCGGTCTGCAGGATCAAAAACAAAGTTGGAGAACGCTGGTGTAGGAAGTTTTAGGTATGCAAACAAAGCCTTTATCCCTTGAGATGCGCAGGTGTTCGTGCATTTCTATAAATGCGCATAAGGCCAAGGGGCCGTTGAAGTATTACGTCAGCAGATTTTTAGCCGTTTTTGACAACTCCTCCTCTCCCGGTCAGCAAAAGTTCATCAGCTCTGCTCCCTGTATCCTAACGCATATTGGGATCTGAGAAGTACGTGTTAGTGAGGTGCACGAGCATCTCTATGTCCCCGCAGATGATCGCAAAAAAATTGTTGATGCAAAAAATTTTAAAAAATAAATAAATTCCGGAAGAAAATACCTTTATATGTTATTAGAATCAATTTCTGTTGATTTCAATACTATCTTTATGCAATTCATTGCGATCCACCCTCTAAGCCATACTGAACATATGGCCCATGGTACAAATGTGGCCCTTGGGGTTAGTTGATATGGCCCGCAACCTCAAACCTAATTTTGTACAAATGAACTAAGCGGCACACACATTTGCAGATCGCTTGATTGCACCATGGCACAATTCCAGAGCAAGTTAATATGAACAATATCACGCTGACCGGGTATCCCACTTGGGTTGGTTACCAAATATTAACTTCGGTTGCAAAAAAAATTGTCCGTTCGAATCAGACTTTCTGGTCAGGATGAAGCTGACAACCTGCGTGTGTTGGTATGAAGCTACGTTGATTTGATTGCTTTAAAAATGGTGCTATTTAATTGGTCTATCCCAGTGTTTCTCAAATAAGTTACGCTGGGAAATTCATTTGCTGACTGCAGTTTTTGGAACGTTGGGGAATGTTCAAGCTAGATCTAATTTCTGCATGGGCTGTACTGGAGAAATTACGAGACACCCAGGCTCTGTCGCAAGAAGCAACGTAAGCACTTCGCCCCCCCCCCTCCAGGAAGGAGGACCAGAGCATCTCCGGCAAAACCAAAATTTATTGATACGTCAAAGATTACACATGGTGCAAGGAAATCAAAAATTATGTAAATCGAAGAATCAAATCAATCAAGTCAAAGTGCAACGAGCACGGATAATAAATACAGTAATCATAGAAAACATGGGCTCTACTAATTTAGGGCTTGAAATTTAAACGAAATATCTTTGTTGAAAAAAATTAGACATTCTTTCCCAAGTTGTGGTCTTCTGTTTACTTTTCGCTGCCCAGGGGCCCCTCCACCAAGTCAAAAGTGTTCGAGGTTACTTTGTAGTTGCATCATGAACTACTGATGAAGAATTAAAATACTAAAATTAAATTGCAATAGTGAGTTCTATTATGCAGAAAAGCTAATTATAGCTTTCTGTTAGTCTAAATTAAAAATTACTAGTTTCATTCAAAGTATACAGTGCATTTTACCACAATAATTTAAGTAATAAGAGATAAAAAATTTAAAAAATTGCTATAATTTTTTCTTTTGCGATCTATAAATTTTATTAATATTGTTATTTTGATTCATGCTTTGATAAATTTCATATTACATTAAATTTATACGATTTTCACAGCATTGCAAATTGAAACAGACGGCACTCCGCTTAAGCCGTCATAATTTTTCGATAACTTAGAGTGACGACTTATTGAGGTTTTACTCTATATACCAAATTTCAATGAAATACATTCACCGCAACGGGCATTACGTAATTCGAAGTAGTATCAGTAAAATTAAGCTGAGTGATGTCAGTTGCATTATGCTGACACTACTCCGACCGACATATGCAATGCCCGTTTTGGTGAATGAATTTCATTGAAACTTGGTGTATATACGTTATCTGGACCATGGGAAAGACATAATTGAGATAAAAAAGTGCCACTTTTTTCACCTGTCAAAAATTGAACCAGTTTTTTTTATCAGGCTCTCTTTTCCGCATGATCCACATATACCATATACAGTCGAATCCCGTTTTAACGAACACCGTTATAGCGAAAATCTTTTCTTAACGAGCACATACCTTTCCCCCGCCCCCCCCCCCAGATAAGTTTACATAGAAACGATGCAAAAACCTGGGATTCCATTATAACGAAATTTCGTTATAGCGAACTGATTTCTCCGGTGTCCTGGAGTTCATTATAACGGGGTTTGACTGCACCAAGTTTTATCAATATACCTCCATCCGAATGGGTGCTACATACGTCTCAGTAGCGGCAGTTTATTTATAGCCACCCTGTACATTGATAAACAGTTTAGACTTTCATGCAGGCGCTCAGCTCGATTCTGACCACACCGCCTGACTCGAACGGACGCATTTTTTCTCGCTGAGATACATTAGTTAAGATATCGTAACCAACATAAGTGGGATCCCCGGTCAGAGAGAGATTGTGGTAATATTCTCCTCTGAAGACGGTACACATTTTGTGCCGATACGCATAAGGGACTGCTTAGTTTTCCCGTTTCATTTGAATTTTCCGTTGGTTCCTCCTGTGATCATATCAGGCGAAAGATTGATAATCTTCCGTAGAATCTTATAAATTCCGTAGGATGACAAAATACAAGTCCGTACTCGTTGGTTGGGAATCTGTGTTTGGCGTTTAATAGAGTTCACTGAATGAAATGACATCTATCACTCGTAATTGATGAATTTTATGTTTTAAAACGGTTCGGATCTCTCGAAGCCACGTGCGGCAACTTTCATATGCGTACTAACGCTGATTAAGCTCGAAAAATGATAAAAAAATTCAAAGGGATTTCTTCAAGACACAGGTGCACTATTTCTCAATGATTTGAATTCATTCTGCGCGTGCACATGATAAATATAAAGAGATGTAACAGTTCCCTTGACCTTCTCAGTATCCAAGGGGGAATATAACCAAGATGAAGTTCGCTTTGGTGATCGCTGTCGTCGTTCTCGTTGCGGTGAGTTTCCATATAAGTTTTATCTAAATCTTAAAATCCCGTCTTAAAACTACAATGGTGATAATGACTCAATATCTCGGGAACACACCACCCGGGGAAGAATATTTGTTGGACTGCTGTTAGCACGATTCACGGCACGCATTTCTGGTGGTAATGGTCTCATAGGGTAAAAAAGCCAGGGCAACACTCGTGCCAATGGCATGGCTCAATTGTCATTCACAAATCTTTTATCCCAATCGTTACCTCCCCTTGATGCAATGAAGCGCTAGCATCATAGGCTGCCTACACACTGACGCAATCTTGCTTAATGTTCCTTGAAGAGTATTTGCCGAAAAACAGAACCGGTTTTTCCAGTATACTCTTCATGTCGTGACTGTTGTCGTTCTTTGGCCAATGTGTAGCCAGACGGATTGGAAGAACAGGAAGGTAGGTGTCACCTCTGAATTGGATTGGAAGATTTAATGTACTGATTATTCTCTTTGACCAGCCTTCCAATAGCATCAAGCCTCCAAAATTTGACTATCATATCCAATAGTGGAGCAGCTACTTGTCCATGACTATTTTTAATTAACATAATGCGCCAGCCTTGACACGGGTGTTGCCCTGGCTATCTATGAATTTTCCTTCAAGATTTTTTGTGTATTGAGAAATCTGGGCTGAAGAAGATATTGGCAATGGGATGGACCAGTGGCAGAGTTATAGCGTTTATTCATTTATTGGTGTACCGAGAATTGGAAGAATGATTTTTTCTCACACTCTTTTCTTTTTTCATGGAGTTTTATGAACTCCAGATTGGCCAGGGTTGTTCGCAACAATACCGTTCTAAATCCACGCATGTTTGTATGAAAACTATACCGACCTGAAAAATAATTCTGGAGTTGAATATACCAACCGTTTGGTACGTTTGGTAAATTTATCACGTGTACTAATGAATATGCAAAATACCCAAGCATCTTTGGTAAATTTGATAAATATTTGAAATCTGTCTCCTTCATCTGTGGTTACGCGTGGGTGAAGTAATGTTTACGTGCATTCCCAATAGTATTAAAAAGGGAAATTTATATAATATAAATAATGCTTGTGAGCGATTCAATTAGGCTCAGTTCAATTATATCCGTTGCAGTGGTGGTGACTCTGTATATATAATTTTTATATATATTGTGTATTTACACCATTCTCAAATCTTTCCCATTTCAACATGCCCCGCTTCTTTGAAATCCCAGACTGCGGTCGCCGGCCATTATGTGCCACTCGGCGCACGTGAGATTTTTCTCCCTAGTCATTGCTATGCATTTTAGTCAAATGGCTTGCGCGTTGCGTCGAGTTGATGGCTGTCTTCATGGGGAGAATGATGCGAGCGATTCGATACTTGCGAGCACGGGGCGAGGGATCCACCGCTATAAATCTCTGCTAACTTTTTCCTGACACAACTCTGCTTCTTTTGAGGTAACGGCAGTAAGGTGCTTTGCATCAGTCCAGGGATGTATATATATATCTATCTCTATGTATATCTATTTATCTATCTATCCTAGTGAAGTAATTGGCTAATTTGATAAATATGAAAAAAATTCCAAATTAGTCTTTTATGTGCGATGAATATAGTCGGCATGGCCCCCACAAAGGAGGGGGGACTGACAGGGTTCTAGCCCTCGGGCCCGGGGCAGTTCTCACCATTTTTTGCTTTTTCACGCTATAAATTAACTACAGAAAGGGCACCGTAAGAAGTCTGACCGGGTGCCCGCGAATGATTCCAGCCTGGGGGACCCTCTCCAGGATGAGGGGGCCATGATAGTCGGACTTCTATACGTCCCTGTTGAATAATCCGACAGAGCTCATCCCAACGATTCAGGACTGTTTCAGGAAATTTTGTTATGACACTTCGTATATTATTATTTAGCTGTGTTCTTATTTTACGAAAACAAAAGATTATCGACTTCCACATGATGATGAAATATCCGCAGAGAAGAGCTACGCGTGTCTTTGTTGGCTCACGAGGCTTGAGTTATGCAAACTCAAAACATGGCCGCGCTCTCTGTACCTTGTGGGATATAAGCAGGTTACCTTACGGCTGGGCCATGCTGGGGGGAAAAAGAGTAAAAAGCCATGCCACCCACAAAGACCACGGGCGAACGCCAACCGGATCACGACACCAGACCTTCGACCTAGCAAAGGAGTACGACCTACGCAGGTGTCCGCGGGATATGATCAAATTGTCCAAAGTTTTCAAAAGTGTGTGGATAGGATGAACCATGAATTATTAAAACCCCCGTCAATCGACTGCTTTGACAAGGTTGGGGAGGGGGGTGGGGTGGGACACCAGTATAGATTGGTAAGGGACAATTCTAGATTGTGGAGTCACCGGGAATTTTTCTCTAATAGGGTTGCTAATGAATGGAATAAGCTTACCTCCGGGGGTAGTAAATTCTAACATAACAGACACGTTTAAAAAGAAATACAATAAACATGTTAGGGAAAATCGAAAAGCTATCCATACTTAGAATAAGACAAACCATAAGTACTCTTTATGGGCAGGGTTACAATATTGGTTGACCTATTATATATGCATAGCTTTTTTTAGTTTTTATTATTGCGTTTTTAATTTAGTTGCTTATTTTAGAAATGTATTACATCTACATTTGTTATCTTTTCCTCAGCTACCTCTTTGGGCATTTTGGCTGTTGTGGCCATGTATTTGTATATCTCTCTCTTATAACCGTTGTTATACGGAGAAACGACGCATAATTTTTGATTTATCTAAAACAGTGTGAATCAGCCAATGCTGACAAGAAGAAATGCAAAACGCAAAAAGATTGCGGTGAGGACGAATGCTGCATCTTCAAGGGATTCATCAGGGGAGGACATTGCAAGGCTTTGGCTAAGGAAAGTGAGTTGCCATACATTAGTATTATACGTTTATCTGAAATTATTAGTCTCATGAACAATTGTAAATGTATACAGAGAGATAATCGCCGGTGTTGCAAGTGGCACCTTCAAATGGAACTCGTATTGGCGAGAATTTTCATCACCAGAGGGCGGCTCATGAGCCGTGCGATTAATGCGGCTGCACAGCGTCCCGCTGTCAGGGGCGCCAAATCCGAGAATAAGGGGCGAAAAAAAAAACCTTTTTACGTCCTAGAAATAGTTTAGAAAGATAGAAATATAGTTTCCGTCCGGTTTAGGGGAACGATTTTCGGCCTTAACGCCACTGATGTCCGCAAAAAACATCTGTTATTTTCTGAAATTTACGACATCGGTGTTGTTTCGGTTACATTATTGCTGATATTTCCGATGGGAAGATGACTAGTCCTAATTGATCAGCGCCAACCGCGTCCCCACCGGTAGCTTTGATGGGGATCCGGAAATTTCGTCCCTGATATCTCTCCTGCCCTCAACGTATGAAAGGCCGAGTCACTGACCAATTAATTGACTGACTGTGTGAGTGACAAAGCCATTGGAGGGGGTGAATGGGTGTCCAAGTAACCGCATGAATGAGCACATAAGTGGGTGAGTGATTGTGTGAGTTGGTCCGTGACTGTATGAGCGGCTGAGTGGTGGTGGCAGGAACCATGGCTAAGTGAGTGTGTGATTCTATGAGAGAGTGACCAGGTGTGTATGCGATTGGCTGTATGAGCGAGAGAGTGACCATATGAGTAACCAAAAGAATAGAAATCTCATACGACCACATACTGCCACTCACCCATACGGTTACCCACCCACTCAATTGTTAAATAATACGGTCACTCACCCTTCAATTGGTCTCTAACGCATTCACATGGTCACTCATACGGTCAGTCACTAATGCAATCACTCACCACTCAGTGTCTCATATGGCCATTCACTGATACGGTCATTCACCTATTCACTTCGTCACTCATATAGTCGCTCAGCCACTCACTTGATCATTCACAAGGTCAGCTCAGGCGAAATGCACCGGTGACGTAACGTGCCAGGAGCGAAACGTCGGAGGCGAAATTTCCCTATCTTGTAGCTTGCAGAGGCAACGTGTGTTTCGGACGCCATGGCTTTTTTTGAATGTCCTCTCACAGGAAAAAAAAACCTCTCAGGCCTATAGAAAGTTAGCTGGCTGTGTCTTCTGTCATCTTCGCATTTCCGGACAGTAACGTCGTGCACCACACATAACAAACATTGCAGAGAAACAAACTACCCGTTAGGTTCACAGCACGTACATGCACATTCCAACATGTACCAATTCGTTAGAAGTTCCGCGCAGGAACATGGAGGAGGTGCTTGTGGGGTTAGTAGTAGACAGAAACGTAGGCAGGTAAAGGCACCGCAACTCGTGCCGCGATCGTAAGCCCTTATTTCCAGTTATGTTTTTTTATATGAAAATTATTCTTTAAACCCCGTTCCCCGCCAACTCATTCAAAGTGTTTTAATTGCTGTCTTGAAATTCATATTTTGATCACCAGACGAAACCTGCAATGTCAAAGACGCCAAGGTGAATATTCTGGGAGGTAGATACCTTTTGCATTGCCCATGCAGCGCTGGATTGTCCTGTGAACCAGAAGAGATCAGAGACATACCTATCGTGAGTATTTCGATCTTATACCTGCATATGGTAATTACTCAATGAATTCTGTGGAAAATGACACTGAATTTACAATATAAGTGATACAGTTCCCGAGGACGTCGTTAATAAAAAAAGGGGGTTTTTGGGGCTGTTAAAGTTGATTTTCTTCTTAGTGTTTCCTTCAACACTAGGAAGGGTTTGCGTACTCAGCGATGCTATTTGGAGATTTTTCTGATTATGTCAACCCACACCGTACGCTGAAGCGTGGGGATGGAATGGACGTGTCGACAATGGACAAGCGCAGATTCAGAGGACGGCGATAGAGGCGATCGCCCGTCCCAAGAGCCGAAAAATATTGGAAAAATTTACTTGTGGCGTAAAATACGAGATTATTGAAGGCACCTACACAATACGCGAACTTTTTTACACCCTGGACCCATCTGATTCCACTCCATTCGAAGCTGAAGATGTCTGCATCAGCATCATTCATGGCTGAAGGTACCTGCCTCTACGCCTTTTCAACTAAAGTTACCTACGTCCATTCTACAGTATTCACTGCTGATGTCTGCCTCCACTTTATTCACTTCTGAAGATATATGTCCTCGCTCAGGCATGGATCCAAAGGGGAGGGAGGCGATAGGAATGATCGCCCCAACCAAGAGCCGAAAAACATAGGAAAATTTGTCTGTCCCGTAAAATATGGGACGATCATGTGCACTTACACAAGTTCCCCCTTCCGACAAATCGTGCTGGTACCGCCCCTGAGAATGGATCTGCTTCAAGGAACTCTCTTTTAAACAATAGTAACAACTTGTCGTAACAACTCTCATCTTATCGTAAACAACTTAACTGATAGAGACATTGATAAACGGAAATGTATGACGTCTCATTCAAATCCATACTGTCTTAATATACTCTCAAAACCAAATATTAAAATATTATTTCTTTCCAGATTGGAAAAGTTAAGATCAATGAACGTTGCGTCGTCGCAGGAACAAGCACCGAGGCACCTACCGAGGCACCCACTGAGGCACCTACCGAGGCACCCACTGAGGCACCCACTGAGGCACCTACCGAAGCACCTACCGAGGCACCCACTGAAGCACCCACTGAGGCCCCTACCGAAGCACCCACTGAGGCACCTACCGAAGCACCTACCGAGGCACCTACTGAGGAATCTTCTGAAGTTTCAGACTTCTAGAATGGGTCTTTGAGCTGCCCGAAAGAACATCTCTTGGAAACATTCCGAATCCGGAGAGAGAGAGAGAGAGAGATGGCTACATTTTTTCTAAATCGTTTTCCATATAAATGAATACAAAAGAAAAGCATTGAATTAAATCATGTTTTTACCACCTCCTTGAGAATTTTTGTTTATAGTTGAGTAGATGCTATGCCCATCAAGAAGAAGTTGATACTCTAATCTCTCAGTTCAAGACCGATACTCAGTGCCGTCTTAAGGCTTGGCCTATCCGGTCACGGCCCGGGGGCCTCAAGCGAAAACGGGCCCCACAAAAATGAGATCTGGTTGAGATATTCGAGAATTTGCCTGGTAGGGCTTCTGAAAAATCATTTGGCCCGGGGGCCCATGATGCTCTTAAGACGGCCCTGCCGATACTTAATAGTCGTGTATTTGTAGAAACAAATAGGCCAGTAATCTTCAACTTCTGGTACGCGGACCGCTGTTGGTCCGCAAAAAAAAAAAAAAATCTTCACCCAATATGCAAGATGACTTACTTGCAAGTGCTAATGCGGCCTTAATTTTATCGACTGCCCGTCGCAGAGGTATGATTTCAATTTGAAAAAATGCTCTCAAAATGCATTTAAAATTGTACCAGTTTTGAGGATGGAAATACAGGGTGTCACAAAATAATAAATCTTCATTTTCGTACGATCCCCTTGTCCTCTAAGTTCTAATCAGAAAGTTATTGCCCTGTCTTTCTTGAGGCCAACAAAAATAATAATAATATTTCTAAGTGCAATATTCGTTAAGATATTCAAATTCCAAAAATAGGTGAAAGGTTATGAGAGAACACCAATAAAACTAACAGACAACGCTCCTTTCCCTCATTTATGTTGCGATTTTCCCAACTTTTCTCCGTGTATATCTCAGCGAATATTGACTGCTCTTAGAAACATGGACCTTTTTTTGTGTTGGCCACACGTGTGACACGGCAGTAACATTCTAATTAGAAGTTTGGGGGACGGGGGACCGTTTAATTATTTAGATTTTTTTTATTTTATGACACTGTATTTTCACCCTCGAATCTGGTACAAAGTAATTTTTAAACACATTCGAGTATTTTTTGAATTGTAACCATCCCTCTACAACGGACGATTGATGAGATAACAGGCATTTAACATTTACAGGTCACCCTGTGTATAGCCGCTGCATAATTCCAGATTTAACAAATGAAATATTGTCTCTAAATTTATTACTATTATTATTTTTGGCATCACATGTCCCCTAATTATTCTTATATTTTTCAGTTCTGAAAATTATTTTTCTTATTTATTTATTTTTTTTGCCGGTCTACAAATACAGTCAAACCTCGTTAATGAGTCACTCTTGGGAGAGCAAATATATGACTTAGTAAGCGGAGTGACTCGTTAAACGGAGTAAGCCATAGCTGCACCAATTCCTGCCTAAGGATAATTGGAACTTCCAAAAAAGTGACCCGGAAAGTGGAGTGACTTGTTAACCGGGTGACTCACTAACGAGGTTTGACTGTAATTTCTTCTAGTTTTTTTTTCTTTTGACGATCCACAAATTATACCACATCACTCGCTCCTATCATTTCACTTTCTACAAATTATTCTCCTTACTTATCTTTCTTATCGGTCCGCAAATCATTGAATATATCGTTTCTTTTGGTCCGCAAATTATTTCACCCATTACCGTGGGTGTTTATTTAAAGGTGGATTCACATATCTAAAGACACGGCAATTATTCTGCAAGATAAAAATGTCTGTCTGCGCCTGCGCAGCCACAATACGATACACGTGAATATGTTCATTGGTTCTACGTTAGAGAATGGTTGCCGTGTCTGCCACGACACGGTGAATGTCTGTAGATGTGAATCCACCTTAACTGTTTTCACCGGTCCGCAGAAGCAAAAAAAAAAAATGTTGAAGAACACTGGTATAGGAAGCTTACGTACCCTCAGCTAGGAGTCCAGTCAAGTCACAATGGAGGCAGTTTGTTTATTTTCGTGCTCCGTTAAAATTTTGTTTTAAAACGTGAATATTAGGTTATGGCAGGCAGTAAATGCATAATTATTGTTTATTAAGTGTAGGAGTAAAGGTTCATATGTGGAGTTGTGTGATGTAGGAAAAAAAAAAATTTGGATATTGTTAATGCCACGCGTGCTATATCGGTGCAGTCGTGATCAACGGGCGACGGTTATCATCTTACGCTATCAATGACTGAAAATTTTCAGTGATGATCGGTGTAAATTTTTCATCTGATTTGTCGGCGGGAATGTCAGCTTCAAAACGGTATGAAGATCGTTCAAACATTCCAATTAGTTCGAAGTGGATGGTATGATTACAAACTCCGGATATAAACTTCAATGGTTTTCAAGCGGTTTTCTAAACTACATTTAAAGACCAAGTGGACATGATAGGGGTGAGTGATTTTCGAAACTTGATAGCAGAGATCATCAACCAGAACATTTGCAATAATTCAACCTGTTAATCGTTGCTATAACTCTTATAATTGGTGAGATATGATTTTTTTTAAAAGGAATCCAGCGTTGTGTGTATGACTCACCATTTTCGAACCAGGTGACAAGTTTTATTATACATGTAAATGGTTGTTGGACTTTTCACTACATTTAGCCATGTTTGGTATTTGAAGTCCTGAATTGTTTCTTTAACTGACTTTCTTTTGCCATGGTAAAAGTTTTTTGACAAACATTATACTATAATTTTTTGCGAACGAATTTCATTGGTGACCATTCAGTCGGGTCACACATGTTTCTCATGTATTGATGTTCTTCATAATTTGTAGTGGCGTTAATAGTTTCGTACTGAATTTACATTTCTGAACATTTTAATATAATTTTTTGTGAACGAATTTCATTGGGTGGCCATTCAGTCAGGTCGCATACATGTTTTTCATGAGTGGTTATTCTTTATAATTGGTAATGGTGTTAAAAGTTTTGTGCTGAGTTTACATTTTTGAACATTTTTCATAATATTTGTGAACGAATTTCATTTGGTGACCATTCAGTCGGGTCGCATACATGTTTCTCATGTGTTGGCGTTCTTTTATTGGTAGTGGTGTTAATAGTTTTGTACTGAATTTACATTTTGAGAACATTTTAATATAGTTTTTGTGAACGGATTTGATTTGGTGACCATTCAGTCAGGTCACGCATAAATTTCTCGTGTTAATATTCTTCATAATTGGTAGTGGCGTTAATAGTTTTGTACAGACTATGGATAAGTCAAATAAGACACCTATAGGGACCCCAGCTTTTGATTCAAACATGGACAAAAAAGAAACCCTTGTGGGAACTTCAAATCAACCAGACTGCACAGATCATTCATTCCATACGGACACAAACACGGCAAGTCCAATACTAGATCTTGAGAGAAGCGAGCACAATGAACCGGATAAAAAGATAAAAGAACAGAGAGATAATCGAATCAACAAGAAAACCTCCAAAATTCACAAAGTCTTTAAAAATTTGGCCAGGTCCTTCAATGAAACCTTCAATATTAGCTCCCGTTTAGCAACATCGGAAAACTCAGATGTCTCAATCTCGTCGTCAAACTCATCGATTGGCTCCCTCTCATCTTCGTCGTCAACGTCAGACGTAGTCTACAAACTGAATTCCTGCTATCCACAAACATCAATTTCGAATAAAGCAGAGCAGATAAAACGGAAACATAAAATTGGTATTTTCAACATACAGAAAACATCTTCATTTGTGCATAATGAACAACCAGAAAAGCAAGACTCGCTCAAGTTCAGCATAGAAGATTCAGAATGTCAGAGGAAAGTCTTTCGAGCAACTGATGCCTATAATGGACCGATTTCATTTACAAGTCAAGTAGCAGTGAAAATCCCATTGACAGAAAAGACACAAAACATAGATCTTGAAAAAATGGAAACGAAAACTGAACCCTCAATGGTATTGAATAATAATAATGACCTACAGATTTTCTCTGTAGAAGAAAGGACGAGTAATTCCGGGGAACAGGAACAGGGCAGTGAATCAAAGACACTCCTCTCTGTTGATGATCTCAATTACAATGATTCCCAAAGTCAGTTGGGTTTGTCAAACACACCACTTTTTTGCGGGCGCAAACTGCTTGGTAAACTAAATACTGACATATCTTGTGACCCTGAATCTCACTCGAAAGGAACTTCTCTCTCATTAAATACATCGACGGTCCAACAACCAAATCACTTTAGTTCGAAAATAATGGACTCATCAATTGAATCATGGGATGAAGGCAGTTATTTGGATTCTCTACCAGAGGGAAGTGATTGCACCGGGAACGACAAGGAACTTCAGACAATGCTTGACTATTTAGACTTCAAGAAAGAGAAACTTGATAAAAGCCACTTTTTCTTACAAGAAAAGTCAGCAGAAGTACAGAATCTCTCTTCGCATAAAAATTCCAAAAGTTATAATAGTGTAAAAAAAAATAAAAGGTCTGGTAAACAAAACGTCAAGTCTCAAGTTAAGAAAAGAAGTGAGGAGCACAATACTGACAATATGAACATTTCCCAAGAAACAGAAAGTTTAAAAACCTCCAAGAAAAAAAAAGAGAACCTTGAGATAAGGGTCAAAAAACAAACTCAATGTGAAGACAAAATTTTCTGTCGGAACAAGAATACAAAAAACACTTCTCGTCGGTTAGAAACACCCAAATCAGCTGAAAAACCTGTCAGACGAAGTTCATCAAGACTTAAGGAAAAAGGCAAGAACCTCGCTATATCTAGGGGTCAAGGAGGTTCTGAGGATCTCCTCAAGCCCATTTTGATAACAGAAATACAATCCAGTGATAATTTGAGTAAAAATAATTCTGTAACCTTGCCTTCTCAACAAGCATCATCTGAAGTCATATCCAAACTCAACGGTCAACAAGTATATGCACAAAAAACGATGGGTGCCACTACTTCACTCTCAAGTGATTTTTCAGCACATAAGACACTCCAACCAAATGTACACGTACTCCTGGAGGAGCTTCGGGAAATTTTGAACTCCTATGCAAGTGATAAAGCCAGAGAAAATGTAGGGTTCTGCATTCCCGCTAAACAACGCAAAAGAAGCAATAAAATAATTGATGCAATCAATATCTGGGCAGACAACATCCTCAAATCTACTAGGGACAACTTCTGCCAAACAGAAATATCTTCTCCTCAGGAACTAACACTCACTTCGACTACACAACATTCTTTTACTCAGTCGCATCAAGACCGTGTCTCAGCTCAACCACAGATCGAAACAATTCTCCAACAGCAGATTAGCAAAATGGGTGAGATGCGCAACAGAGCACCACAACAACCTCCGAAACCACAAAGAGATGTCGCTAAAAAAACTCACGGAGAGGCTGGAGTCAACACCAACATTCCAGAAGTATCGCATGATCTGCGACAATCAGAGAAGGTTATATTTTCTCCATCTGCAACCACATCAATTAACACTGCAACTAGTATTAAAGCTGTCAACACCTGCATCTCTGGAGTTGAAACTCGCACAAGACTTGAACAGTGGTTAAGCAACAATTACAACCCCCCTGCAGCGTCACTGGAAAAAACCAAATCTATGATAGATTCTATTGTGGAATGGATTGAAGAGACTGTAAAACAAGAACTCAGTGGTTTGACACAAACAGACTCCCCATCACTACAAGGACAACGCCTTGAAAAACAACATGGAACTGCGAGAAAATCGGCAGAGAAGAATTTGCCCATTGTGACTAATTCTGAAAAAATCACACAGATATCAATTCCCATATCTTCCCCTCCTCAACAAAAGGACTCTATAATATCAAATCACGTAGATGAATTGAATGACAGTTCATCTTCATATGTCATACTTGATGAGATCTCTTCCAATACAGAAAATCCTTTCCAAGAAGTCAGCTACAGGAAGAAGCAGCAGAGGAAAAACAAGAATCGGCAAATCTATTCAGTGCTGTTATACAAGAACAGATTGGCTCAATCACATGGAACTAACAGTAACAACCAAATTATTATCAAAAAATTTGAGAAAAAAATTCACAACATCAGACACATTAGAAATGGTACGGCAGTTGATTGTTACACTAAAGAAGACTGTAAAAACATCCAAAGATTTATACTCAACAACCGAAGCCTCCGGCAGTACATATATGTTGTGTGCCCAGGGGCCGATGCTTTTAAACAGCACCGACTTCAACCGCAAACACATGAAGGGGTTAAAACTTCAAATAACAAGAACTTTGGACGTACTTTCAATAATAAAAAAACAGCAATGTATCAGAAAAATTCAAACCTCTTGGGTGATATTGTCTATGAATCCGAGGAACAGAGCTGTAAGGGAGAGGCCTCTTCGACATTCAGATTTGGATCTGGCTTGGTTTTCTACAATCGTTGCCATCTTAAGAATCATAGTGAAATTCGAAGCAGCCATACTACATATGCAGGAATCTCTTGTGCTAACCAGAAAAATCTAACCACAAGAGCTTGTAATACCGTGTATAAGGATGCCGATAACAATGAATCTAAACTGACATTCAACGCTATTGACCAAAAGGAGATTAAACAAGTAATGAATGACTTAGAAGAACAGTTAAAATATAGCAATCTACAGGAGTTCATTGCTAGTATAGATGAACATAAAGGTCAAATTACTTTGATATGTACAGACTCGTCGGCTGCAAAGGTCATAAGTTCGGCAGTCGCGAACAATTTCAAGTTGAAGTTACACTTGAAAAATTGATAACAAGACAACATATCGTTTTCCTACTCATATAAGTCAGGTATAATAGATAACTATTTTAATATTTCATTTTTGATATACAATGCCTCAAGATAACCTTAAAGATGCAATAGACAACTCCCGGATAACATGTCAAAATAACAGACGGGAAAAGCACCCAAGATTAAGTCGAAAAGAGCAAATTCAATGTTATTCAACGACACCATCTTCAATGGGCAATCTCAAAATACTACAAATAAATGTAGATCGAACTAGAGCGGCAATAAACTTGCTCATAGAGACAGCAATCAAGGACAAGATTGACATAATTGCTTTACAGGAGCCAGGAATACCAGGGAAGCCACTGCTTGGATTTCCGAAAAGATGGAAAAGATGGATGTCCAGAGATGGAAAGGCGGCAATCCTGGTACTCAATCCAGACATTCACCCTATGACATATCATACGAGCAACAACATCACATCGATTAGAATCTCACAGCCTCAACATGATCTAATATTAGCTAGTGCGTACTCTTCACCGAAAGATTGTGTTGAGAATGTTCTCAAAGAAATGGACCAACTATTGAAACTGGCCACACAAGCGAACCTATTGTTGTGCGGCGACCTCAATAGTCATCACCCGCTTTGGGGAGACCATAGAACAGATACTAGAGGAAATAAGCTCATTGATTATTCTAATAGGAACAATTTATATTTCCTCAACCATAGTAATTCTCCTCCCACCTTCGAGACGGATTATGGGAAAGGATGGCCGGATGTGACTATTACGAACTCGCATGCAACACTTCTGAATACATCTTGGAAAGTGGACGAGAAAGTGACGCTCAGCGGACATAAATACATTTATATACAAACAAATGCGACTATTTGCCAAAAGCCACAACGACGATATAAAATAACAGTGAGGAAGCTAAAGGTTTTCAACTTGAAAACAAGAAGCGTAATTAAAACAATACAATACAATTTAAGGAAATGTCAAGACAAGACAACCCTCCAACGAATATGCCAGGAACTAATGGCATATATTACTAACATGTGTGAGCAGACATTTCCAAAAGTAAAACCTTCACCAATTCAAAACCTCGCATGGTGGAATGATGAACTAACGTTAGAAAGGAAACGTCTGAGAGCACTAAAGAGGAGGTGTGAAAGAGAAAAGGATCCGGACAATCAAATAAGGTTAAAGCAATTATATCGAAAAGAAATTGCATTATACAAAAAGAAATCAACAGTGCAAAAAAAGAAGGCTGGATGAAGTTTTGTGAAAAAGCGACGGAGCCTTTTGGGAAAGCGTACAAGACTGTCACAAATACAAGTTCATTTCCTCCACAAACATTCCTCGTGAATCCTGATCATCCAACAACATCTTTGCAAGCTGCCCAAAACATTTTAGAAGAAATTTCCCCCCAAAATAATGGGGGAAACGAAAATACTGTATGGCAGTCAAGAAATACACAGAATACTGATACTAGAAACGATCCACCTTTCTCAATTCAAGAAATTAATAGATCAATTGATAAACTAAATGTGAAAAAAGCTCCCGGTCCTGATGGAATAACAAACGCATTGATTAAAAGTATACATGCTTTCCACAAATTCTTTTTCCTGACTCTATTCAATAAATGCCTCAGCTTCAATATTTTCCCTACAGCATTCAAGAAAGGGCAACTGATACTATTTCTAAAACCAGGAAAAGATCCGAACAATATCAACTCATACCGTCCAATAGTTCTTCTAAACACAGTGGGCAAAATTCTCGAAAAGTTGCTGACACAAAGGATCAACTACTACATCGAGAAAACGAAGTGGATCAGCGATAAACAACATGGATTTAGAAGAGGATTCTCGACTGAGACAGCACTCTCAAAGATTCATGACAGCATACAAACATTTAAGAGCCAAAAACAAGATGTTGCCCTAATATCAGTAGATATTAAGGGAGCCTTCAATAACATTTCACATAAAACAATAGTAAAACAACTTCTCAACATCTCAATGCCGGACAATGTGAGAAGAACAATGATTGATGCAATCAGAGAAAGACATATATCCCTTTTTACAGATGAGGGCGAGGCCACTATAGTTCAAACGAAAGGGTGCCCTCAAGGTTCCTGTAGTGGGCCGATGCTGTGGAACCTTGTCATAAATGACCTACTCACAAAAAACTGCCCTGAAAATATAAAAATTCAAGTGTATGCGGATGATATTGCTATGGTAATTGGTGATTCTACAATCCGCAAGGTCACTGAGCACGCAAAAGCAGCAATGGTATTATTGGATACTTGGCTCACGAAAAATAATTTAGAGATCGAATTCTCCAAATCAAATTACTTGTGGATTTCTCACAAAAAGGGAAGACCAACCATTAGACTGCGAAACAATCCAATAAGACACAATATGAACATCAGATATTTAGGAATAATGTTTGATAGAAACCTGACATGGTTCAAACATGTGAATTATCTGATCACGAAAACACAGAAATGCTTACAAAATTTTAAAAGAATGGCTGGTCCTGCATGGGGCATTAATACAAGAATTAGAAATACGCTTTATAAAGTTGTCGCCATCCGCATTATAGCATATGGTGCCATCGCATGGTTCGGTGATCCCAAACAACAGTTAAGAACAAAAGTAGACTCTCTTCAAAGAAAATTCCTGCTATTCATCACTGGAGCCTTTTCCACAATACCAAACAGTGCTTTACAAGTATTAACTAACAATCCCCCACTACATGTACTTTTGGACAACGAAGTACAGAAAGCAAATTTAAGGCTAAAGCGTGAGATTAAAATAAACAATGTAACATATCTTCCTACAGATGTAGAGCATAAACATCCACCATGGACGTATCACCCGGTGAAAGATATTTTGCCAACACAGGTCTTGACCACAGATGCAGAAGAATCAACAAATCGAATTATTTTCACAGATGGTTCAAAGACCGTGGACGGTGTAGGGGCCGCCTACGTCAGTATATACATGGGTGAAGTAACGGACAAATGGAACTGCCGATTGCTCAATAACAACACTGTATTCCAAGCAGAGTTATACGCAATCTGGATGGCGGTCAATTATGCAAAACATTTTGCAGAGAAATCAACTATAAACACAGACAGCATGTCATGTATACAGGCAATACGAGACGTAGAATCCCCTCATAGCCTAGTGCATGACATTAGAAAAATACTGATGGACAACAGGAAGATTACAATACGGTGGGTAAAAGCTCATGTAGGCATTGAAGGGAATGAAATGGCGGATAAATTCGCGAACGAGGCTACAAAACATCAACTTGAAAACCACCTAATGAAATTGCCGGCATCCTATATTAAAAATCTGCTCTCGAAAGAAGCGTCCGAGAAATGGCAACACCATTGGCAAATATGCACAACTGGAAGAAAGGTCTTCGACGTTATACCAAAAGTGGGTAAAATGAAAGAAGTCATGCCGAGAGAAATAATAATGTTCCTCACAGAACACGGTCCATTCGGTGAATACATGCAAAGGTTCAAAATCAGCCAGACCAGCACGTGTAGATGCGGCCATCCGGGAAGCGTGATACACTATGTGACACAGTGTGAGTACACAAAGGGATACCATTTGGAGGCGCCGCCGAGCGGAAGAGAGATCTTGTGGAAACGGAAAATTATTTTGCAAAGATCTGCAACGAGAAAACTACAACAAGTCTTGGGCTATTTGATGAATAATAAAGAAACTATTTTGATAATAACTGAAAGCAGGGAACAATCCACTAATGATTCGGAAGTAGAATCTGAAACAGATGCAGATTCAACATAGAGGGACGCACTTATATACGCTGCTAAACTATAATATTTTAGTAATACACCCTGTATAAATTATGAATGTTTTTGTATATACAATTTCATAGTATGATGGTGGTTTAGTAATTGAATATTTGTATGAGCTCATTATGGCATTTTTTCCAATATATGTGTCGTGCATAGTAATGTTTATGTGTATCAACAATTATATAAAAATGGAAATTTATATTATGTAAATAGTGTATATTATATAAATATATTATGTAAATATATGTATGGGAAATTCAAATGTGATCGCTGCCACCCAGCACTGTGAACGGGGGCCGTGTTTGATTGTTCCCGCCGCACTTTTATAGTATGATAGTAATTTTGTAACCTTGAATATATATTTGTATGAGCTCAGGGTGATATTTGTACCCAATACTACCTTCATAGTAATGTTTATGTGCATTCCCAATGGTACAAAAAAGGGAAATTTTTGTAAAGTAAATAATGTATGCATGTAATTCAAATGTGAATGCCCAGCACTGTTAACGGAGGCTCTGTTTGATTGTTCCCGTCGCAGTGCGGGCTATGTGTGTATTCTGTGTGTGTATATATTACATGTTCTGTAAGGGGAAGAGCGAGCAGAACACACTGCTCAGGGCTGTGGACGGAGGCTTTGTTTCTTCGTTTCCCGTCACAGTCGAGGCGCTGTATATATGTAATTTGTATGCATTGTGTATTTAGACCATTCTCAAATCTCTCCCACTTAAACATGCCAGCTTCTTTTTCTTCTTTCTTGTCCACAAGTCTTTTCCACCCTTCTTTTGAAATCCCAGGCTGCGGTCTCCGGCCCTTATGTGCCACTGGGCGCACGTGCAATTTTTCTCCCTAGTCATTGGATTCAGTCACCCATTTTAGTCAAATGGCTTGTACGTTGCATCGAGTTGATGGCTGTCTTCATGGGGAGGACGACGCGAGTGATTCGAAACTTGCGAGCACGGGGCAAGGGGAGCAACCACTATAAATCTTTGCTAACTTTTCCGACACAACTCTGCCTCTTTTGAGGTAACGGAAGTAAGGTGCTTGCATCAGTCCGGGGCTGTGAGCGGTTCTATCTATCTATCTACCCTCAGCTATGCGAAAACAAGGTCTGAATATCCCTGGAGATGTGTAGGAGGTGTGCATGTTTTTAAAAATGCGTGGACGGCTTACTCATCCCTTGGCGGAGTAGTGCGTATGCGTTGTAATGCGCAGGTGTTTGTGCGTTTCTATAAATGCTCTTCTAGAAATTCGTAGTAGCCTTACTTATTCCTAGGCACAGGATTGCGTACGCTTTAAAATGCAAAGGATGCCTGCGTATTTCTATAAATGTGTTTCTAGGAGGCTTGAGTGCAAGATATCCATAAGAGTTGTGTGCTCTCAATATAATGCGTAGAAACCTTGTGTATTTCTAGGAATTCGTAGGACATTTGTGCACCACTGAAAGTGATACGCGTGCGTATCGAAAGCTGGCGTTATATACTGGAATCACACGAAGTATTTATCGTGCTTTAACTAATATTCGACTACTTTAACATTACTTTTTGTAATTTCTAGGGACTCATTAAGAATTCAAAATATTTCTCAAAATTCGAACTCTAAGCGGGTCATAAGGGGGTTCGAAAGTTATATGTATATATATAGAGAGAGAAATCAGGACGAACCGAGATTGCTTAGGCTACAAATATGAAATTCGGTCTGCAGTTTCATTTCATGACTCACTATAAAGAAGGGTTTTTCGAAATTATCTCCGCTAAAGGGGAGGAGGTCACAATGGGGGAAGGTTTAATGGTTATATAGAGGCATCGTGATGAGCTGAAACTGCTGAAGTGAAAAATATGAAATTTTGTCAGTATTTATACTTTGTAATGTAGAGACTCACTGAAAATGGATTTTCCAAAATTCAACCCCTGGGGGAGAGGGTTCACAAAGGTTATTTGATACAATCATCATTGAAGCTATAAATATGAAATTTAGTCAGTTGATTTATTTTATGATGTGAAAACTCACTAAGGAGGAAATTTTCCAATTTCCACCCCCCCCCCCCAAGGTGGTGATAAGGGGGGGATTCAAAAGTAACATAGAGAAATGAGACGAAGCTGAAGCTATAAAAATATGAAATTTGGTCTGTAGTTGATTTTCACGAGGAAAATACTCACTAAAAAAAGAGTTTTTGGGTATTCCATCCCTATAAAGGGGCCGCAAGGATGGGGGTATGGTTAAAAGGTTGTATACAGGCATCACGCAGAGCCGATAACGCTGAAACTATGAATATGAAATTTGGTAAGTAATATATTATAGTGTAGACACCCATATATAAGACGGGATTTCTGAAAATTCAACATCCAAGGGGATCAATGCTATATAGGCGACGTATCGGAGCAATTTTCAGATTACCAAATCAACGCGAGAGAAGCCGCGGGTAACAGATGCTCTCGTATATTCTGAAGTAATCAGTATAAATAAGTATTACCACCATTTTCTTCTCACGTACTCATCATTCTCCAGCGCAATATATTTCTAACAGTAAATGTGACAAATCGAATATCATATATAATAACCGGTTGTTACGCATGATTGCCAATTGTGTTGGTTAAGTTTGATTAAATTTATTATTTTCACCGGAGAATATGCATAATATTCAAGCGTCGCTGATAAATTTGATAAATATAATTTTAAAAAATATATCACTTCTCTACCTTCACTTATGCATAATATCCAAGTGTCATTGGTAAATTTGATAAATGCTTTAAATCTACCGCTTTTATCTGTGATCATGCATAATACCTAAGTGTGATTGGTGAATTTGAGAAATATGAAAAGAAATTTCAAACGAGTCTGGTAATGTGAGATTATATGGTCAGACCTCGATATAACGATAAAAAAATTTGCTATCTTATCCCGATATAATGACACAATAAATGTGTGAATTATCATGTATAATTATCTCGTACAATACAGTACGATCTATCATGCTTACCAGTGACGCGACGCTTGGGTATTATGAATAATCGCCGGTAAAAGTTGTAATTCCATTAGTACTCTTTAAATTTACCAACGACGCTTGGGGACTATGCACAATCGCCGTAAAGGTGATAAGTTTAGGGAAATTTATCGAACTTACAAAAATACTCGGCAATTATGCATAATAACGGGTAACTAAGCATAACAACCGGATTCACCACATACACCGCGTAACATAGCTTAACACGATTATTAACGTCAGGCTCAATAAAGTATCATACTCGTATCCACGAACACATTAATTACTAACGCATTTCTTTTGTGGTACCTTTATGTTACGTTAACTTGATTTTACGTAGAAGGGGTTTTTCTTTTTGTATATTTTACGATGAATATTCATAAACGCTATATTGTAGTTTTTTAAATTGAATTTTCCCCTCAAATTACGCCTTACCATTTTCAAAGCGATCAATATTTCGGGATTTGAGAGAATTTGAGTCCCGAAAAGACGCATCCATCATAAATTTCACTCTCCGTTAATCGAAGTGACAAGCTCCATTATGGTATATGGAGAGTATATTTTATGTGAATGTTACGCTTTATTGTTAAATTCAGTTTAAAATATTCAAAAATTTTACTAAAAAAAATTTATTGAACTCAGTTATATTTCTTTTTATTGTAATATAGTTATATTTGTTCGATAAATACGCGTATTCGGTTCGGAAATGTTAGGCTTGTTATATACGTGTATACAGGGTGTCCTGTGAGTACTAACTAACCCTTTATCTCATCGGTCTTCAACTTTTTCTGGTCGCGAGCACTGCCTGTATCCATAATCAAAAGGGGAGCAACACTTCGGCACATGCGAAGGCATGACACCAGGATTACTCCAATCCTTCAATACAATTTGTTCAAGCTGTTTACTTGGAACGTTGATCAAGCACTACGAAATCGGACATGAGCATCGAGCACTCGGGGTGCTTCAAGGAGCAGCGTGGTGCTAGCTAACAACGAGTTGAAGATGCCTGCTTTATCTCATCAACTGTTTGTTGTAGAGGTATGACAGTATTGTGTGTTCAAAATTGTGTTCAAATATCACTCTGTACCAGTTTCAAGATTAGAAATACAGCATGCCTTAAAATTTAAAAAAAAAAAAAAATCCAAACTTTTATACGGTTTCCCCTGTCTCCTAACTTCTGATAAAAAAGTTGTTGCCTCGTCTCTCCTGGGGCCAACAAGAAAACAATCCATGTTTCTAAGTGCAATATTAGCTGAGATATTTAAATTGAAAAATATGAGAGCAGATGCGAAAAACCCACTTAAACTGAAAAACAACGCTCTTTTTCCTCATATGTGTTGTTCTTTCCAAACTTTTCTCCGATTTTGAATTCGGTGTAAATTATCAACTAATATTGGACTCGTGGTGTTTTCTTTTTCCTTGTCCTCAGTAGAGACAGAGCAACAGCCTTCTAATATAAGGGATCGTTAATAAAATTTAGGTTTTCTTATTTTTTGACACCGTGTTTTCAATCCCAAAACTGGAACAGGGTGGTTTCTGAACACATTTTTTTATTAGCATTTCCTAAATAATATAACATGGAAACATTCGCTGTTCTTAAAAAAATGTAGGTGTTGATTCCAAATCTGACGTTATAAGAAATGACAAGCACATATAGTAGTGTTTTTTTGTTTGTTTTTTGGGGTATTTATTATCTAGCACCTTTCGAAATTAGCCTGTTTATGCACCAGATATCCCAGTAATTTTCGCTGAAGGTATGGAAGGTACCTGGACTGTGGAAAGTACGAAGAACATTGGGTGCTCTTTGAAATGCGTTAGCTTGGGTACCGCTTGCACTCACACATTTTGCAATAACTAATGGTTCACACTTTTGTATAACTTCATTCGTTTCAAGCAATTGACAAGGATCATTCATTTTTCCCCATGACTAATGGATACCTTTCGCTTACCGCTCAATTATCCGTCACGTACCATAGATTATTAGAAAAATTTAGCCATTTACAAAGCGAAGAGTTCGTTCTTATATAGGAAAAAATGAAAGCCCAGAATGTAAAACTTTCACGGCTGGAGTCAATCGAACAACCATCAACTTTTGGTCCAAGCTCTTGTTCAGAATTCAAAACAAACCCCGTACGTTTCATTTGCGGCATTTGTTTGCAACAGTTTGATCAACTTCTCGCGCATTCAAAATTTAATTCAATTTTTAGACCGTAATCTATATTTTCTGCACGACAAGAAGGGGGGACTACGGAAGAGAAGCAGGATGAATTTCAGTCTTCCAGAACCAGTAAAGCTGATACCAGGGAGAGTCTACGGTCACGTAGGGGTATTGGAAATTCACGAACCTGATATGGCGTTGAATGGCGAACTTTACTGGAGGAACAATAAACACTTAACATGTAAACGTGGTGAATCAATGCCATCCATAATTAATCTAGCAATCCGATGTAGCTTCGGGAATGATGTCCTATACGCCCAAGAAAATTAAGATGTAGGATACTTATATGGAACAGAAATGTGCGCCTAGAACGAGCTAAAACACCTGGGTGTCGGAACATTGGCTGACTTGGACCAGACACCATGTGACGCATACATGGTATCGATTTGTCGTTGTACGGCTCACACGACTACAACTTGTGACATCCAACGAATGCGAATGGACCGCCACCAAGGGAACTTTCATTATCGGGGCCAGACGTGCCAAGGACGCTACAATATCAATTTAGACTTCGATTCTTGGACCACGATTCATGCTAATTATTTCGTTGATTTATACTAATGTAATCAGACTTATTCTGTTATACAAACTTTTGTAGATATATATATAAATATACTCATTCAATAAAATTCCCGATGCACCCATCTTTCGGGAACGCTTCGATATCTCCTTGAGATTGCAAACGGGGTGTGTCCGGTCCTTCAATGTTCAATGACACATGCGACAGCTGTTTTCAAAATAGGCTTTCTCTCTGTAGCTGGAGAACCTGTTTTTATTCTGAATTCTGGACAATGGCTTAATAATCTAAAAGAATCGTTTAGTTATGTGAAAACTTTTTCTTCACGTGCTACTTATCCAGTCAGGAATGAAAGCAAATTGTGTGAATCCTTGATGATGGGTCCATTCGAAATCACGTATTGAGTAAGTATAAATAAATAATTGCTAATGACTCGTATAAATGGTTAACATCAAATAAATTTCCCCCTTTCTTTTGGTTCTTGGCTCGCGTGCCAAACGGAACCAAACGGAATAAATAAGGAAGGCACACAACCCAGCCAATCATTCGTCGAGTATTTGCTACGTGGCACACTGCAAACAACTAGAAAGAAGAGGAAGGATAGCAGATGATTTACCATCACGGCCCTTCTTAACGCCATCCATCAAGGTACGCCTCGCCGACCATGAAACAAGAATTTCCCATTCCGGAGGATGCTCACTCGTTCAGAGGAGTTCTGTTCTATCCTCCAGTTTTTGTTGTTTTTTTCTCCTTGCTGCTGCTGATGTTCATTCATGTTGATCAACGGTGAGGGGCTACTCCACAGAGAGCAATACCAAGATCGAGGGAGATTTACGTACAGCGTCTACTACGTGAGCTACTGCTAATGTTTGCCACTGAAAGAAAGAAATCAGGGGGTACGTTTAAAAGACACGTGAAAACGCATGTTCTGCCGCTGCTTGACCTTTTCCACAACTTTGTTCCTGAGTTCTCTCTCTAAACTGTTTGTTATGTGACTTACGGAAAGCTATTGGTCGTGAATAGGCAATGATTGACGAATATGTGCGATATTTGGTGAGAATTGAGAGGGGGAATGTCCCTGTTTCGTATCGTTTGAATCTGGTCACGAACTCTGTGACCGTTTTAGTTTTCGCCAAGGGTGTGCATCCAGGTTCACGGGCTAGATATGCGGTATTTCTGTCGCTCACGGGGCAAGAAACTTGTCCTTAGTATATAGGATGACCTCCTATTATTCTTATTTCATGGGACATTCTCGTAACTTTGCTCGTCCCAATTTTTTTCATGAAATGACCCGTATTTGAATTATTTTCAACTATGCTTTGCTGAATTTCAGAAATCGAGAATTGAGATTATTCTCATGACTTATAAACTAATGCCTTTGACAATATTCGTAGCGGTAATTGGCAGCTTTGCTTACCTTTGACTTTTTTTCAGTTGCGATTGCAACCTTGCTTTTGACAATTTTTCTCCCATGAGTCCGTACTTGGCTCCCGGGCCAGAGGTTGTGCACCCCTGATATATAGAATGTGTTCGTTGACTCGTTAATTTTCATTGCGATGTGTTCACCTGTCTTTTTTAGGAAGCAGTATAAATCCTGCTGGGTTTCCATAAAGAACCGGTAGTTTTCGGCATACCCGTATTTTCCAGAAGTTTTATCTTCCGACTAAAAAAAATCTGGTTTCTCCCCATATTTTTTACACAGCTGATTAAATGTGTTATCTAGAACAAATCGTAGATTCCTCGTATTTATAGAATCTGTATTTGCTGTTATTCTTGATGGAATTTCGTCAGATTACTTCCATATTAGCTGAAGAACATGAAAATTTATGAATATGGTGAGTATATATGCGACTCGATAGGAAGAACGATTCTTGGTAGTTTTCCTGTAGAATTCAATTTTTTGGGCAATGTATGATCAACCAGTTCTCAAAGTGGTGTTCAAAGACCGAAGTTATTAAAATTATCGTAAATGTACTTCCATTTTCCCTGAAATGACTAAATTTCGGATAAATTTCACATACGTGCTATAACTTTTCTAGAGAAAATATTGGATAATTCTTTTTCCTTCTGTTATCTCCCGGTTATTTAAATTGAAATTACATCAGATACGGAAATTCCAAGAACCATTATGGGAAATGTAGCAAGTATAGAATTTCACAGGGGAAATTTTTCATAAAAATTCCAATGTTGAAGATGTAAGTTTTCCGTTCCTGTGTGATTGACGAAAAATCTTTATTAATATTAGAATTTCACTCATGATTTATAAGAAAGATAAATTTTTCTCGTAAATTTGGAGTCATCAATTTCTCATCAAGTACATTGAAAAAAATAGATTGAATTCTATTTTTTTTTCAATTTTCATAAACGGTATTAATAAAATAAAATAAAATAAAATATCAAACTAACAAATAATAATAAATTGTGTGAAGAAATTATTGTTATATTAGTGATATCAAATGTGAAACTCTGTGTGAAAATGTGAAAGTTCGTTGCAACAGTATTTTTATTATATTTTCAGTTACGCTGGTATACGCTAGTTATTTACAGTTGAACCCAGGGCTGGACAAATCTCTAAAAATGTAACCTCCTACTAATAGAAGGCCTCCGCACGGGTTTCCAAATTCACCTGTAACGTCATTAAGACTAACTAGCAAGTTTGCCACATTTTGAAACACAGCATCCTATTTCGTTTCTTCTTATTTTGGCGTAGAATCTTCCAGATTGGCTAACAAATACCGCATGGTGATTGAATGTGGAGGATAGAAATCGACAATTCTGATCCCGATCATTTTGTTTCCCGCACAACGATGATATTCGCACGAGCAGGGAATTTGTTTTCCTTGAATATTCTGACGGAAAATGTACTACTTGCTGACGTTACGAACAGCGTGCGGAGGTCTATCTCTAGGAGATGCTGATGTAACTGAAAATAATAGATGCGCGAATCAATATGTTACATACCTGAAAAATTACATCACTGGACTTACGCACTTGAAACGTTTTAAAATCATACTGATTTATGTGGATAAAAAATATCGAAAGTGATTTTTTTAGTATTTTTTAGTAGGTATCCGACGACGTTGAAAACGTCATTTTGGAGGAAAATATCGCGATTTTTTCCCCATTTTTTATGCAAGTCCTAGTTGTAGTAATATCGAAAAAAGTCTTGTTTTGATTAAATGGTGCTTAGAATCAATGTTACGTCCAGTTTAGTGTTGCGTTTTTCTAGTGAATACGTGAATAAAAATTTCAAACGCGTGTTCTACAAAGCATGCTGCTTTTGATATTTTACTTGAGTTTGAAATATGATTTCTAAAAATCTATCCATTGTATCATTACGAAATTTTAATATATTTAACTATATACAGTATATCGTTGAGGTTATGAATCAAAATCTAAGGTATGTAAACGTATATTCTTCTATTTACAGTGTTTTGTAGACGATATGTGGAATGAAATGTCAAAAAATGCACACGCGCATTAACAGATTTCAGTATAAAAACTTATAAGCATACCATATACAAGCCTTCAACTCTCAGTTCATAATCCGCGATATTAATAGCTGAATATACTGTGGAAATAACAAAACATTCCATTCATATATAGAATATTTTTTGCAATCGGGTTTCGAATATTACATGCATTTTGATGAAAATTTGATATAAAAAGGACTTTTTTACAGAAAATGACATAGGTAGTCCAAAATTCATTATCGTTTTCCCCATTTTGAGACACCTTCTACCAAAAATCCATTCCATTACCATTTTGTAGAAAAATGCCCCGAACATATTCGGTTGCCTTCTAAATTTTGATGGAAATACAAAGAAATCGAAAAAAATTTGGTCACCACTAAAAAAAAAATTAATCAACCCGATAATTACAATTTTTGTTGCTGTTATATAATCAATAATAATATAATAGCATCGGAAAAGAAGTCACCAAGTTCAAGATTCACCTTGCATTTACAATCATAGCCGATTCGTATGGGACAGGAATTGGGTGGGCACATCTAGGATAGGGTAGCCATATCATGCGAATGAGAAACCGGGACAAATTCAGATAAAAACAGAGACATAATGTAAATTCACAGATAAAAACAGGATCTTGAAAAAAAAAATTACGGACAATTATAGTGTCGAATTGCAAGGAAAAAGGGCTATAATTACCAATTTGCTATAAAACCTGGGCAGTGTATAGTTTAGAGTTCAAGGCTCTTCCAACTTTTTCTCATTATAGACCAATCGCAATTATGTTAACATCTAATATATATAAATGGGGAAAAATAACTTGGGAACCGGAGAAATTGACTATATTTCATATTTAGTCTTTGTTATCTGTTTTAATTCTTGTAATCAAATCACTGTAGATTTTGAATGGATGTGCAGTATGAGAATGAACATCACATCATATCGTACGAAACTATATATATATATATATATATATATATACAGGGTGGGCAAGAAGTCCGTAAAACTTAAAAAATTCATAAAACCTGAAAAATAACCGAAATAAAAAACGGTTTGTAGGGTTAGCATCGCAAGGTCACGGGAATTTTTTTAAAAAGGAAAAGAAAAAAAAAGAACAACTAAAAAAGCCGATAGAGGTGGCACTTAACGGGCGACTTTGGTGGAAATATGCAAATGAGACGGTTATAAGAACTTGTGCTCCTAATCCGCAACCAGTTCAAATCAAGTTCCGTTCAATGGAATCAAGTTCCATTCAGCTCAGCTCAAGTTTATATTCTATTCACGAACACTTTCACCCTTTTCGTCTTCACAGGCCTTCTTGACCAGTTTTTATGCCGGCAGTTGGCCCCATGGGCTAGGAATCGGCTAAAGAGTTTAATTCTGGGTCTGGTAAGTTTATATTCCTAGACACTTCTTTACGTGTTGTGCATGTTCAAAATTAAGAACCATTGCAACTGAACTTATTGAATCGTAATCGATACGTACGATTATTATGCGTAGTTGCCGATCATATTGGTAAGTTTCATAAATCCCCCCTAAATTAATCAATTGATCGCTTTTACCGGCAATTATGCACAGTACCCAAGCGTCGTTGGTTTTTACCAGTGATTCTTCATAATACCCAAGTGAAGCGTTGGTAAACATGATAAATCGTACTATATGACAGACTTTACAAATTGAATCATTATATCGGGGTACGATCGTAAAAATTGTTATTACTATCTCGGGGTCCGACTATATTCATCAGACATACTAGACTCATTTGGAATTTTTTCATATTTATGAAATTCGCCAATTACAATAGGGTAATACGCATAATCACAGGTAACTGCGATAAATTGCAAGTATTTATCAAAATTACCACCTACAAGTGGTGACTATGCATAATCGCCGATAAAGGTGTTTTCAATATTTATCAAATTCACCAACGACGCTTGGGTACTATGCACAATCCCCAAGGGGATCCTAATAATATCCCTTGACGATCAATTATAGCTATTTAACTTTGGTATCTTTCATCAGAAGTTCAACTTTGAAGTAAGCGTTTCTAAAATGGCTATTACGAGAAAGTGCCACCGGGAAAAGTGTGATTTACTGCTTGAGATATAGCACTAAAATTCTGGAAAATATTGTATGTGAAGTTCAATATTCCCTGCATTATCTTGGCTACTACTACTACTAAACTGAACATGCACCTCGTACATATCATACTGCGGAATTTCTAACGAATCGGTGATGTTGGAACGTGTTGTGTAAGTGCATGTATATGCGCGTCCCGAACATATGTATGTTGTCTGACTTTTTTTGCATGTCTCGTGTACGAGTTTCATTCACGAATTTTCATGTTATACCAGTCTGTGCCGCCAACGGGGTTCGAACCTGGATCCTCACGTACAGAGTCCAGCACTATGGCCAGCTAACCGCAGAGCAGCCATCATCTTGGCTGAAAAAATTTGAACGTGCGAAGTGATTATTCTTCTCCCATCTCCCCCCCCCCCCCAAAAAAATTAAAATTTGAAGAAAAGAAAGATTTGAGGATATTTTGTTTATAATGCGTTTTTTGGGTACCAAAAATGCAAAAACAAATGCAAAATTCCAAAAACAAAAGAATGCTTGGGTCCTGAATGGGTTAAATATTAACGCTTTTTGAAGATTGGTAACTCAAAATCTCTGTGGTAGGAATTCCGTGCACCCTATTTTTTCCCCTCCCCTCAAGGGCGATCCTGCGTATGCCCATGTGCTTTGCGTCACTTCAACATATAATCTGTTGCTTGTTATATACTTTTCTTCCTAAATACCTGTCGTGGGACGAATTGGACTTCTCCGCAGGCCACCACTGGTTACAGGTTGTGCTCCCCACTTGAATAAACGGAATGGTTTACATCACCCTCCTATAATAATTTTTACATTCTTATCAATATGGTACGAAGATGCGATTCACTAGAAAATCAAAATGATCTAATATTTCCCCAAAACCACATTTCATTTAAGAAAAAAACTGTCATGAATTATTGTGGTTTTCTTCACTAACTACAGTATTATCGATATTACTCAGCAATTATTGTAATCTAATAAAGCATATATGCCGGATTATAGGTACCCAGTGTAACATTATAGACATTAGTGATAACAATATAGAAATTTTACAATTGATCTCGAGGAAATAATTAGTGAATATTAGGACTAGGTCGATAACAAACAGTGCACTATTCGTTTTACCTCCCATAAAATATCGAGATAACATGTAAATATTATATTATTATCATTTTTAGTGTTATTTTGAATTACCAATTTTCACCGATAAGAATATAATGTGAATATTTGCTGAACTAAAAGCACTGACTCCTGTAATAATCGCATATAGGACGTTATTATAAGGAATTGACACCGACGCTTATCACATGTTTGATGAATCCCCATCAATATGCAATGCCGCGAGGAAAATTCTTCTCCCATTATGTCTTTAATGGCATGATATGCTCTTTGGAAAAGGCCATTTTTTTGATACCTTATCGTAAAAATGGCCGTAATCACAAAAAAATATGAGCCATTTAGAATAGGGTTGTAGATATAAGAGTCTTCCTGACGAGTAATTCCGCGATGACCATCAGTTTTGACAAAAACCCCTATCGCTTCTCATTGGTATTCCTCTCTTTAGAGCGGCGAATAAATCCAGTAATAATCCTTAATCAATATAAATTGCCCTACATTAAACCCTCCCCCCGCCGCCTTCTCGAAAGATAGATGCATAAATATTAATGACGTAATCTTTTCAGCTAAAAAAGTAAATTTTGATAAATTACTCGAATTCTCTTGCGCTAATTCTCTAAAATTTTGAATTTCCGGTGGATTACACCAATCAATCATCGTCCTATCGATTCACCGTCTACACTTACTGTACTGTCGTTTTAACGTGAGATGTGTAGTTGTTGTTGTACGTGAAGAAGATATCTCATTGGTCAGCTGTCCATATACGAAAATCACCCGTGAATTTTGACAAATTTTTTGGCAACATCGCATCATGTATATCTGAAATTATATTACAGAGATTTTTGTTTTCAGAAAGTTTGAAATTTCACAACTTTGCACATGCGCATCGTCTTCCAACATTCATTAAGTACAAAAAGGCATTAAATTTTAAATCAAGTTGGGAATGTGCACATATCATGTTTTGTGTGGAGTAATGGGAACATTTGAAAATATAGAGTATATCAGGTGAAAAGACAACTTTTTCATGATAGAGAATGATAGACAACTTCTTTGATAGAGAGAGAGGGAGAGAGAGAGAGAGAGGGAGAGAGAGAGAGAGAGAGAGAGAGAGACAGAGAATGACCAGTATTTTAATTTGTCGCGAGGTCGCACCTAGACCACATCGCTTTACGGCAATAAATGCATTCAACTGCTGTCCTGTATTTTACTGGAAAATACCGTTATTACGCTGTCCCAACATTCTCATAAAATGTCCCGTTTTTTCCCCCTTATTTTCACCAAGGTTTACTTGAAGTTTAGAAATCAAGAATTAGGATAATTCTCATGATTTATGTTATAGTATCATAAATATGACTATCATAATTAATTATAGTCATATAGGAATTTATTCATCTCACATATTTATTTATTTTTTGGTTGTAACTGACAAATTTACTTGCCTTTGGCAATTTTTTTCGAATATGAATAGAGACTTTAATTGCATTTGACAGTTTTTTTGGCTTTGAATGAAAACTCGCTAGCATTTGACAATTTTTGTAAGTAACTGGCAACTTTACTTGTCTTTGACAATTTGTTTTTGTTCTAACTGGCATTTTTACGTGCATATGATTTTTTTTAACGATAATCTGGTAACTTTACTTACCTTTGACAATTTTTTTCTCTGTAACTTGCAACTTTTCTTGCCGGATTTAAATGCAAACTATACTTGTGCATTTGACAATTTGTTTTAGATCTAATTTTTCTAGCCTTTGACAATTAGATAATCTTTTGTGATAAAATTCCCATCTTTCTTTGTATTTCAGTTTTTTGTGATAATTGGCAACTTTACTTGCATTTAACCATTTTTTATTTAGCATAGTTAGTGATATACCGTATGGATATCGATTTCAAGTATTTTTGTTTGATGAAACATGGTCGGTCAGCTTAGGCTTTGAGGGGAGTTGGTGCACGCAAATTTTCCAAAAAATGAACTTTTGAATTTTTAAATGCTGTGAAATTTTCTTCGTCTAAGTGTGCTCAAGTTTTTGTTCTACCTGTACTAAAAATATTTCTATATACACTGCTGGCAGGCATTATAATATAATATCTTTACTTAAAACTAAGTTTTTTGTTCAAATGTTTTTCAAGCACTACTGATTCTAATGTCTTGAAACTTTGCATGTCCCTTAACACTATGGTGTTACAAACTTTAACACGGGGATTTTCTATTAAAATTATTTAAGATCTTTTTATGGCACAAAATATGGGGAAGTTTTGGTGATTTTTCAAAAAGTTGCGTGTTGTTAAAGTTAAAATTCAAGAAAAATACCAGCAGTTAAAATCTTAAGCGCTCGAAGGATCCATCCACCCAGAAAAATGGCTTCCTTACATACTGTATGATCCATCAACATATTATTGAAGTAAAATGACGATTAATCATATCTAAATTGTGAATCGATTCGGTCGCAAATTAATTTACATCATCATAAGCATGTCTTCAAATTGCAATCACACATGTATCTTATCATGTAATCACATGCAGTGATATACAGATAAATTTTAGATGATAAATTATAGTTATAGTTTATTAATATAACATATTAACTGTCTCTTATAATTATTAATTAATAGGTTTTACTTTACTTCCTTTTTTGAATCGTTGATATTAGCCTTAGGGCCGTAACTAGGATTTTGTTTTGAGGGAAGGGGCAAACATAATTTCTTCGCACCTACCACTGTAAAATTCGATGGTTTTAGTTCGGTGTTTTAGTTCCCACCTATAAAATTTGAGCCCTTAAATTTTTCCACAAGGGGCAGTTGCCCCTTTTGCCCCCTCTAGTTTTGACCCTGATTAGGCCGATGGTATTTATTCAGTTTGTTCCGGAGAATCATTGATGAGTGATGACTGATTTGAGAGTCAGAAAACAGCAGCAAAATTATGTTAAAACAGCACCATCCTATGAGCAAAGTCTTCACTAAATTCGGGAAATCTCAGGCGCCCAAGATCCTAACGTTTACCCCACCCCCCACGTTGATTAATTAAGTCTGGGAAAATTATCGTGCTTCGGCTTTGCCGATGATTCAATGTAAGTCAAGGTTTTAAGTCTGGTTAGTTGCGGGGGCAGGGGCGGGGTGAGGCTTCCCTATTACATGTTTGGAACTGCTGTATATATAGAATTATTTTTAATAATTACCATAAAAAGTTTTTTCATGGATATTTTGAAGAGAAAAAAAAACGTTTCTGAGCAGGAATTAATTGCCCGTGGGAAAACACATCTGTACTTATCTCACGCACTTCGAAGTGGATATAATATGCCTGATAAGCATGACACAAATTTTCTCTATAATAATAATAATAATAATTGACTTATTTTTGTGACTTTGGGCAAACCTACAGAAATTTGAACATTATAATTGAGATTTCTTTACAATTCAAATGAAGCCAAGAATTCGTTGATATGACTTTTGCCGGCGTCGTCAATTGATGGGGAATTCCTCGGTGACGCCGATATACAAAGATTGTCATTTTGTTGTGGAGAGGAAAATTGAGGGCAATTCTCTGGGAGTGAAACTACGCTGTTTTGTCACAAATAGGTTTCTATCAGCAAGGGTTTACACTTTGTCCCTAGTTTTGGTCCCCTACGAAGGGAAAGAAGAGGGGAAAACCACGAAAAATTCCTAATGCGTCTCGACATGCTGTAGGTGCCGTTTTGAGAGGATAAATATGAGCACTGCCGTGCTGACCGGGTATCGTATTTGGGGTAGTTGCCAAGTCTTAACTTCGGCTTGTCAGTTCAGTGGGGAAAAAAATCTGTCCGTTCGAGTTAGACGTGGTGGTCAGAATGAAGCTGAGAGCCTGCATGTGTTAGTATGAAGAAACGTTCTGATTGATCCCATGAAAAATGGAGCTATTCGATTGGTTTATCCCAGCATTTCTAAAGGGGTATATGAGAACGGTAGAAACCTCAGGCGCAGTATAAGATCTTATGTGTTGGCTTCAGTTGGAACACTATGAGAAGAAGAAAAAAATTGAAGAAGGGGGCGAGATATAGAACAAACGTTTTTAAAGAAAGTATAGGGACTATTCGAATTTTCTGAAATTGCCCCCCCCCCCACCCCTCGTAATGAGCCTAAGAAATCACGCCATCGCACTGCCATCGACGGTTTTAATTCATTATCGTTTACCAATATGTTTTTGTCAAACATATTGATTGATAAACAATCTAGACTTTCATGCAGCCACTCAGTCCGATTCTGACCACAACGTCTGACACGAACGGACGCATTTTTTCTCGCCGAGCAACCGAAGTGAAGATTTCCTAGCCAACCCAAGTTGGATATCTGGTCAGCGTGAGGTTGTTTATATTTTCCTTTGAAGACGGTACCCATTTTGTGCCGGAACCCATAAGGAACAGTGTGGGTTTTCCCTTCTTATTTGGTTTTAATTTTCGTTGGTTCCATCATATCAGGCAAAGGACTGTTACTCTTCTGTAGCGTCTCAAAACCAATTGAATATTCCATAGGATGGCAAAATAAAGTTAATGACATCAAAGGATATACTTCTTCCTGATATCTGCTCTTCTAGACCAGAAAAAAAAGAGGAATCGTCTGATGTCACGTGACACGACGCACACAAGTCCATTCTCGTTGCTTGGGAAGCTGTGAACGATAACCCACTCGAAAAAGTGATAACTCACTCACAATGAACACTCACTCGCACGAAATCCCTATCGAAGAAAACGTTATACAACAGACCAGCTCGAGCTCTCATGACCCTTGTGAACTCTGCTCTCTCTCTTTCTTCTTACTTTTCTTCTTTTTCTTTTCACTATTGTTATTACTATTATTATTATTATCATTATTTACACACATCAACAAACTATAATTGAAGTTTAACAAAATAATTGAATGAAGCACTCAAAATTGATGAAATTCAAAATTTGAAACGTTGCAGCCACGTGCGACCATTTACATTTGAATACTAACGCTGATCAAGCTATTACATGGGCGTATGTTTGAACCGTTTACGTCAGTCGAAAAATGATAAAAATTGCAGAGGTATTTCTTCGAGACACAGGTGCTCTGTTTCTCAAATGATTTGATTTCTGCGAGTGTCATTATAAATACACTCGTATACTCGAGATACACTCGTTCCCGTAACCTTCTCAGTATCCAAGAAGCAATATAACCAAGATGAAGTTCGCTTTTGTGATCGGGGTCGTCGTGCTCGTTGCGGTGAGTTTTTCCATATGTATGAGCTTATAATCGTAACTTGATGATTCAATATCTCTGGGGAACAAAACACAGTAGCGTACTCCAATACTTTGTTGGACGGCTATTTAGCACGATTCACCGCACGGATTTGTCGTGGTGATTGTCTCATAAGCTGAAGTCAGGGCCACACTCGCGTGAAGCCTGGCCTAATTAGTCATTCACAAATATTTGCTTCCAATCTTTGCGTTCTCTTGCTGCAATGAAGCACTAGCATCATAGGCTGGCTATATACGCTGGCCCAACCTGGATCAATGTTCCTTGGCGAACATTTGCCAAGAACAGAATCGGTTTTTTCTCGATATACTCGAACTGTTGTGACTGTTGGTTTCTTCGACCGGTGTGTGGCCAGACGGATTGGAAGATCAGGAATCAAGTTGTCACCTTTGATTTGGATTGGAAGATGGAAGGTACTGATCATTCTTTTCGCAACGAGCCTTCCAATACCTTCTAGCTTGCAACATTTGACGATCAATGCCAATGGTAGAGCGGCTACATTACTGGTCCATGAGCATTCTTGGAACGTATTGGGCCAGCCTTGGCACGAGTGTGGTCCTTGCTGAATGCAATGTATGTTGTACACATATGTTTTGCCAATTTTCCTTCAAAGTTTTCGGTGTGTCGAGGAATCTGGGATGAACGAGATCTCGGCAATGGAATAGAGTCCAGCGGCAGAGTTCTTGCGTTTATTCATTGACTGGTATATCGAGAATTGCTAGAATAACTTTTCAGACCTATCTCTTCATGCAGTTTCATATATTTTCGATTTGCCGGGGTTGTTTGCAACAATTTTTTTTTACGGTTCTAGATTCCCGTGTTTGGTTTAAAACTTGATGCGCATGCGCTATTGGGCGTGGTCTCGTATTATCAAATAAGCATTTACTTTATCACTATAACTTATGGACAATTTTTTTGAGCACTTAACAACTCAAAATTTAGTTCACTACTCAATAACATGTGTGTAAACGTGCCGTAAGATCAAAAGTATGGGATTATTGCAGGACAGACACGTTTGGCAGACTTCAATGTCCTATTCAATCAAGTATCGGCCAATGCTCAGAGATTTGTAAAATTTTGAATTGAAGTCACTGTATTTCGGCGCTATTATTCTATAACACAAAATCAACTTCGGAGAAAGAAAATGTTCATTTTCAGATAGCCAATAATATATATATATATGTTAGGATATCCAGTTGGCTTCATTTTGACGCTGCAAGCTATTGCTAACGCTAGTCTATCCTAACACAGGAGCAACTAACATTTCCTTCCGCAGACAGCACAAAATGCCACAACAATGTTTTTTTTTCTGCATACTTCGAATACTAAATTTATAGCTGTGTTCTTATTTTCGAAAAGAGAAGATTGCCCGCTTCTCAGTATGCAATATTTCTATTATAATTGTTGTTATGCGTAGAAACTATGTATAATTTTTGATGTTCAAAACAGTGTGCATCAGCCAAGGATGAGAGGAAGAAATGCAAAACTCAAGAAGATTGTGGTGAAGACGAATGCTGCGTCTACAAGTTATTTTTCAGGCATGGAATATGCGTGCCTTTGGCCAAGGAAAGTGAGTTGTTAGGCATAGCTTGTATACGTTAATCTAAAGTTGGTCTCGCAGCCGATTGTAAATAAATATATATATAAGAGATGCTCACCTCAACTGTTGCAAGTATAACCTCCAAATCCATGGCGTATGGAACTCTCATTGGAAAAAACCGGCATCATCAGGGGGCCGCTCTTCGGCCGTGCGACTCATGCGACCGCACAGGTTGCCGCTGCCGCAGGGCACCAAATCCGAGTTAAAAGGGTGAAAAAACAATTTTACGAAAAAAATGGCGGAAATTATTTTGTTCGCTCTAGGAGGGGGTGAATTCCACCTTGAAGAAAGGGCGAAGAAAAATTTATCCACCAAAAAGTAAGGGGAGGGACCATTTTTCTCTACTCCAGAAGGGCGCCAAATCCGAGATCAAAAGGGGGGAAAAAAGATTTTATTGACCGTCAAACCGAAAGACACCCAGGCCATATCGCCATATGGCAATATCGGCTCATTGTCCACACGGACTGGATACAAATCACAAATCTACGTATACAATCGGAAATCAAGCATATAATCCTATATATTCCATATTAAATCTTAATTCGAATATAAAGTCCTAACTCACATATTGAAATCAATAATAAATCAGATAAAATTCATAATCGATTTCATCCTCCATTTAAATCGTTCGATTTCCACGGCATTATACTGTTCTTGTGCTATCAGTCAGTCCTCTTTATAGTTGATCAGTTTCTTCTTTCTTTGCGAACCGCGAGGTGGTGCAGTTTTTACTTGTGCTATTGGCTGATAAGGCGTCCGTGGGATCACTTTGTCTTCATTGTCTTCTATCCATCTAGTTATTTTCTTGACATTATTCATTCTACTTCTGTTTTTAAAAATCTTTCTGATCCAGAGTGTGGCATTTCCAGCAGCGGGCACAGCCATGTGCTTTAGATGTGCAGTTAATGTACATGTTGTCAAGTAATGGATGGGAGTGCCGATTTCACCACAAAGGCAATGATCTGTTCCTCGTTTTTTGAAGCGGTGAAGGTAATTTGGAAAAGGTCCGTGAGTGATTGTAAAAAATACAAGTTCTCTGCTGCAATTTTTTGTGTTGTATGAAACTTTTGGTACTATTTTGTGGACGCTTCTTCCAGTTTTGGCATCATTCCATCGGGGTTGCCATAGATTGAGTATTTCTTTTCTTGCCTTTTGTTTCGCTGTTGATGATGGTAATAATATTTTAATTAAATGTGCGCCATTGATTGTCGCTGCTTTGGCTATTGCGTCTGCTTCTTCGTTCCCCCACTCACCCACGTGCGCTTTGATCCAAGATATGCGAATTTGTGGGTTCTTGTGGAGGACCTGCCGAATTTCCCTAGCCATAGTATGGATGGTCATCGGGTTCTGTATTGCATATATACTTGAAAGGCTATCGCTATAGATTATAATTGCTTGTTGGAATTCTTGAGCTTTTATGGTTGCCATGTATAACGCTAGTAATTCAGCTTGAAAGATATTATTGTCGTTTTCTAGCTTACTACTCCAGCACTCGATGATCTTATGATCTTTCGCTACTACATACGCTGATGCTGTTCCGGAGATAGTTCTCGAGCCATCTGTGTATATATGACTTCTTTGGCGTCCTATTTCTTTGTTCTGGTTATTCCCGATAGATACTTGGTGTTGATGCAGGTCATCCGATGGGTGGATAGTTTTTCCCGTCTCTGATACTATTTTGGAGCAAAGATTGACCAAAAATAAGAGTAACTAGTTTCCATCAACTTTAGGAGGGCGCCATTGGGCCTTACTGCCGCAAAACATCAGATACTTTCGGAAGTTTACGACAGTTTCTATCGGGTGCATCATTGCTTATATCTTCGACGATTGTTCCTGCCATAAGGTTTATTGCCAGGGCCGTCATTTCAACTTTTTCCAGGGGGGGGGGGGCAAAGCACATGTACTCAATGTATGTATTTATATATTTGTGTATATATACGGGGTGATTATAAAAAAACTATCCCGACATATGGGTCCCTAACTATCATACCATTCACAGAAACTTTTTGGCATAAGGTAATTTGAGGTATGCGCTCAAGAATGATATGGAAAACAACAGTGTCACTCTAACAGTTACGGTTACAGTAAGAAAATTTCGAAAATATCAAATGGCAACACCAAGTTTTTTGTATTGGAATGCGATCTCCATACTGAAAAACACTAAATAGCGTTGGAATGGCGCCTGCCTGTAGCACGAAAATCCCCGGAGCTAGGCATGGAAAAAGTAAAAAGGACTTTGCCGTGCACCAGAGCATTAATGTTCGTTTCATTCGTCACGCCGTTTCTTCGGCTGAGATCCCACAAGGCCTGATTAGTCCTCCACAAGGTCATGCGGAAAATTTGGGAAACATAATAAAATGCTTTATTTTATGCTGCTTCTCTGTCCTTATTGGTTGTCCTCACTTTTAGCCTATCTACCGCCGGTGATTTTCATGCTACAGTTGCCGTTCGAACGCTATTTAGGGTTTTTCACAATGGAGATCACATTCTAATACAAAAAACTTGGTGTTGCCATTTGATATTTTCGAAATTTTCTCACTGTAACCGTAACTGTTAGAGTGACGCTGTTGTTTTCCATATCATTCTTGAGCGCATACATCAAAATACCTTATGCCAAAATTTCATTCAGTTTCTGTGAATGGTATGATAGTTAGGGGCCCATATGTCGGGATAGTTTTTTTATGATCACCCTGTATATATCATTTTTAGTATTTTCAAAAGCTGGGGGGGGGGCAACGGGCCTGTTTATTGCAGAGACAACGCTTGCTTCGGACGCCAAGGTTCCGAATGTACTCTCAACAGTAAAAAAATCCACACGCCTATAGAGTGTTAGCTGACAGTGTCTTCTGTTATCTTCGAATAATCATTTCCAGACAGAAACGTACGCAGGGAGCGGCACCGTGATCTGTCCTGCGTACGACCTTATTTACATTCATAAGTTTTAATATGAAAATAGTTTCAGATGCGTCTGTGAGTTATACTTTAATCTCCCCCCACCCCCACAAGTGTTTTAGTTGTTGTCTTGAAATACATTTGTGCATGTATATTTTGATCAGACGAGAGCTGCCACCTGGAAGAGGACAAGGTGAAGGTTCTGGGAGATAAATACTTTTTACATTGTCCATGCAGCGCTGGATTGTCCTGTGTGCCAGAGGAGACCAGAGTCATACCTGGAGTGAGTATTTTGATCTTATACCTGCACAAGGTAATTACTCAATGAATATCCTGCGAAGAAATTAACACTAAATTTACAAAATAACCGCTACAGTTCCCGTTACGAGTTTTTTTTGGGCTGTAAGAGTTAATGTTTCTTAGCGCTTCGCAAACACTAGGGATAGGGAGTTTGAATACAGCGATGCTACTTGGATGCTTTCTGATGATGCCAATCTCTTCGCGTGAGAAGAAACGTGGTGTAGATAATGCACTCGTACCGACAATGTACAAGCGCAGAGGAGGGCGATGGGAGCAAGATCGCCAGTCCCAAGATTGAAGAAATTTGTCTGTCTCGTAAAATACAAGACACCTACACAATAGCCACACATTGCGTTGGATCCAACTGCTTCCGTTCCATTGGCAGTTGAAAATGGCCTCGACTTCATTCGCTGCTGAAGATATCTTACTCACAGCTGAAAATGCCAGTCTCTGTTCCCTTCACAGTTGTCTGCTTTAGCCTATTTTGCAGATGGAGATGTCTGCCTCAGTTAATTCACAACAGAGATATCTGCCTCGACATCCACAGCTGTTGAAGGTGTCCATTCTATTCCCTTTTTTTTCCTTTCAAACCGAGCATAACTCCTGTCTATGGCTATCTATGGGCAATTTACTACGTATGGCATTGTGTGTAAGTGTGTGTACCTAACTGTCTGCGTGCGTATCTAGTGTTGTCACTGATTTTTCAGTGCTGCCATCTATGTTTCAGAAGTGAAGTGTAATTATTCAATTACATTTGTAAGTCTGTTGCTCTGTATGACGAGACTTTTCACAGGGGAGATCTGCTCGCATTCGCGCCTCAATGTTGGGAACCGCAGAAAAGCAACTTCAGCCGACCAGCACTGCGGAAACGGTGGGCTTCGAACCCGGGACTTCGCGATGAGTGTCCGTCACTACGATCACTCTACCACCACACAGCGACATTCTATTCACTGCTGAAGATGTCTGCCCATGCCCAGGCATGGATACAAAGATGGGGGATCTGAACCCAAGAACACCCAAAAAATATAGGGAAATGTTTCTGTCCCGTAAAATACGGGACGATCAAATGGACTTACACAAGTCGCTCCCCTCCCGGCAAATCATCCTGGATCCACGCCTGAGAATAGGTCTCCTCCACGCAACTCCCTTTTAAACAATCGTATCAACTGGTCGTGACAACTTATCTTATCATAAACAACTTGACTGATAGAGACATTGACAAACGGAAATGGATGAGGTTTCATTGAAATCCGTACTGCCTCGATTAACTATTACCTCTGATAACATGTATGTAAGTCGGAGATTATCCCATCAGTTATTTACAAAATTATTTCTTTTCAGCTTGGAAAAGTTAAGATCAATGAACGTTGCGTCGTCGGAGAGGGCACTACCGAGGCACCTACCGAAGCTCCAGAGTTCTAGAAAAGGGTCTTTGAGGTTCTTCATGGTATACGGAAGACCAGAACTTCTCTTGCAAACATTCCACATCAAGGGAGAGATGACTACATTGTTTTTAGATCGTCGTGCAAATAAATTAATAAAAAATTGATTTTCTGTGTGTGCATGCTCTCTATACAAATCTATAATTTTAGATATTATCGTCGCCAAATTTTGCATATTTCCCAAACGGGACCCGGATCGAACGATGGGCTACTTAAGAACATCGTCACAGTAGGGCAAATATCCGAAATGGGTGAAAAAACCGTCGGGCAACAATGGTTCCATCTCATTCGAAATGTTTACTTTGATTCAGCAGGGTTTTCTTAGAAGCAGGTTTCTACAATGCGTGCAGCGTGAAAACTCTGATTGGTTAAAAAAAAAACCCCCTGAATTTCAAGTTTTTAACCAATCAGCATTTTCACGCTGCATACGACGCAGAAATTCTACTCCTAGGAAAAACCGGTTTTACCGTGGTTACGTAACAATGCGTTTCAGACTTTATATGCCTTTACAATGGCTCGTCCGTTCTTTGATGCTGCGAGTATATGTGTAATTGTTTATTCATTTATAATGGTTTGTAACTTTTTTGAATCCTTCCGGCAACTGAAGAAAACCCGGGTATTATGGGTAGTAAATGAATAAAAAAAAAAAAGGTTGAATTAAATCCATGTTTTTACCACTTTCTGAAGAATATTTGCTCATGGCCGAGTAGAGGCATAGTCTTTCGAAGAGAGGTTGATAATAGAATGTTTGAAAAAAGTGGGCAACATAGCCCACTGGGGGGGGGGGGCGATAGAAGGGTCCAATCGAACGGTAGAAGCTATGGACATAACATGAGATCATATGGGGTGATTTGAGTTGGAGGGCAATGAGAAAAATAAATTACTGAAGAAGGGGGCTATGGAGCAAAAAGTTTGCGAAACTCTGCTCCAATCTCTCAAATCGGGACGGATAGCTATAGTGGTGCATTTCAAGGAACGTCTAGCCCAGCAATCTTCAACTTCTGGTACACGGACCGGTGTCGGTCTGCAAAAAAAATATTTTTCCAATATAAGTAGCCGCTGCGTAATTCCAAATTTAACAAATGAAATACAGTAAAAATCTCTTTTAAGGTCACCGGTGGTGCAAAAAAAAAAAAGTTGAAGAACACTGGTATAGGAAGCTTACGTATCCTTAGCCAAGCAAACAAGCAAGCTTCATATTCCTTGGAATGCGTAGGATGCCTGTAGATAGATAGATAGATAGAACCGCTCACAACCCCGGACTGATGCAAAGCAACTTACTTCCGTTACTTCAAAAGAGGCAGGGTTGTGTCGGAAAAAGTTAGCAAAGATTCATAGCCCTAGCCCCGCTTGTACCTTGCTCGCAAGTATTGAATCACTCACGGCATTCTCCCCATGAAGACAGCTATCAAGTCGATGCAACGTACAAACCATTTGGCTAAAAATGGGTAGCTGAATACAATGATCCGGGAAAAGAATACACTTGCGCCCAGTGGCACATAAGGGCTGGAGACCGCAGCTTGGGATTTCAAAAAAAAGGGCGGACTTGTGGGGTAAGTAAGAAGATGAAATTGGCATGTCGAGGTGGAAGATTCGAATGATCTAAATACACAATACATACAAAATATATACAACGCCTCCACTGTGACGGGAATAGGAGGTATGTATGTTTTTAAAAATGCGTTTAAGATTTACTTATCCTTCGGCAGGAGTACGAGGAAGTGTGTACGCTCTGTAATGCGCACGTGTTTGCGCATTTTTACAAATGTGCGTAAGGCTAGTGTGCTTCTAGGACAGCCGCGAGTGTGATTGTCCGTTTACTGTTTCCCCATTCATTTCCTGTTAGTCGTGTGTTTGACAGAGCCTTTTACTTACGAAAGTAAACGAAATCGGGCCGGTGGCTTCCAAATAAAGATGAGAATCACTATTCAAGGATCACTGTTCTGACCAAGAGAGTCGTGTAAGAGCCTCTCATGGTCAGAGTGCTCTTGTGGTCTTTCCTCTAAAGGTGATTCAGAGGAACTAGGAAAAAGTAACAGTGGAAACTGTCGAACTTTCTGCATTCTTCATTTGCCCTAGAAAACGCTGTGTCATTTTCTGGAGCTAACTAAGAAGATAGGGCCCGAAATATTTGCAGCTGTTGCTGGTATTGATGAAATTGTGAAGCTCTCAAAGAAAAAAATATATATGCATCAATCTAAGCTTACGGATTATTTTAAATTAGTTAATGCAGTTAAAGTTGCATTGAACAAAATAAAAACAAAAAATAAAATCGAACGTATTTCAGTGTATTTGCGTACAGTGTGGTTGAACATTGATTGAGTAACCAATGATTTCATTAGTATGTAGTAAAATATAGTACGGTATTTTTTGGTTTTTTTATAAATCGAATTTTCCTCCATTTTTTGGTATGTTTTTCCTGTCTTACCAGAAAAACAACTCCCTATCTCGAAATTTTTCTCCGTCCCATAAATTTCGAGATAGAGAGGTTTGACTGTACTTTCATTTTTCGCGAAATTACCAAATTTTTAATAAATTTAACATGCGTACTATAGCTTTTCTAGAGAAAATATTGGATAATTTTTTTTCCCTTCTGTTATCGGTTATTTAAATTGAAATTACATCGGATACGGAAATTCCAAGAACTATTATGGAAAATGTTGCAAATACAGAATTTCACAGGGACAAATTTCTCATACAGTGTTGTTAGGAACCATCGAGTCGATTCCGACATGCTTTTTTTCACAGTCGCGAGCACTGCCTGTACTCACCATCAAAAGAAGATCACTCTTACATCATGCTTGACATACGAATGCATGATTTTGAAAATTGAATGCAATTTGCGCAAGGTGTTTAAATGAAACGTTGATCGAGTGCTCGCGAACAACGGATTGAAGATGCCTGCTATAGATCATCTCTCTGCAAGCTGGTCTGTCATTCACAGCATCGCTCAGTTGCACTAACTTCATTCCGGTGCTCTGCAACACCTCCACTATCCCTCTGGTGCTCGGTCTGCCTCTTCCTCTCTTTCTTTTCATTCTTCCAAGCATTATCATTTTTTCTAGAGAGCCTGCTGTACAAAGTGTAGTTTTATGGATATTAAGTTCTTCGTTGCTGATTGATGAAAAATTCGTATTAATATTACAATTTCACTCATGATTTATAACTAAGATAAATTTTTCATTTTAAAAATTTGGAGTAATCAATTTCTCATCAAGTACAAAATAGATTGAATTCTATTTTTTCTTTCGATTCTCCTGGAAAATGGTCTTAAAAGAACAATAAAATAGGAAACTAACAATAATAATGAATTGTCTACCTTGAACATAAGTCGTTTTATATCAACTTTTTTAGAGTGACAGCAAATATGAATCTCAAAATAAAATTATTGGTGATTTTGAATCGATGTGAAGTATGAAAATGAACATGATGTTATACGAAAGTATGTATACTTTTTTATTTTTGTGCTGCACATCAGTCACTATACTTTTGATTTTGCAGCAAAATCAATTTCCGCAGCGGGCATAAATACTTAGTATTTAAGTATAAATACTTAGTATTTAAGTATTTAGTATTATGTACGCAGACGATTCAATGATAATCTGTACAGATAGAAAACCACAGAAGGCATTAAGTAATTTACAAGAATTAATTGATCAAGTTGAAACATGGTGCGAAAACAGCAGAGTTAAACTTAATGCAGACAAGACAGTATTTATGTGGATCACAGGAAAACTAGATCTACCCCCAGATGCCGGAATAGTGGTTGGGGGGAAATTCATTGAACCTGTTATAAGTACTAAATACCGGGGAATAATAATTGACAAACGATTGACATTTGTGCAACAACGAAATTATGTAATACAAAGAGCAGACGTAGCAAAACACACTTTAAAACACATACTTGCAAGCAGATCAACGTTGAAAATCAAGAACAAATTAAATGTATACAAAATGGCTATCAGATCCATACTTTTATATGCTGCACCAGTGTGGCTCTACTCGAGCAATCAACACATGGTTAAATTAGAACAATATCAAAACAAAACAATTAGAGCTATGCTGGGAGCCAATTGGTTCATAAGGAATAGAAGTATAAGAAACGATATAGGAATGCCCACCATACACGCCTTTGCTCAAAAGCTGGCTAATAATCTCTTCCAATCTCTTGAAGAGTCAGAATACCAACATCTTAGGGAAATATCCACTTACCCAAAAGATCAGATATCAGCTTTTTCCAGACCCAAAAACTTTCTGGTTATGAAAAGACCGGAGGTACCGGGATTGTGAAAAATTTATATAAGAAACTATATATAGTATAAATAATTAGACCAACTGCAAAATATCAAATTTTGTAGATAATATATATTTAATCAAATAATCATAATTAACGGCATTTAATAACATATAATCGCATTTAAATATGGTATATAGTTGACGCGATGAACATAAAAATGAGAGTAGGTAATATATGCATTATGATGAATGATTAATGTTAAAACAGTAGCATTTATTATAACTTAATGACGTCCTAACGGGCTGATGAAGTGACATTCTGTCACGGCCCTGTTGAGTGACTTTCTGCTTTTTTTTTTCCTCTCCAGCCTGCTTAAGCTTTCTTTTCTCCCTAGATTAATAACCCAATGTGGGTAATATTAAACTCTAAGTAGTTTAAAAATAAAACATATACAACCATGGCGAAAATCGCACTACTAGTCCAGGATGGCTAAGAAATGACTCAGGGGTATGCACTGTTTGCCAATTTCAGTCGGCCACTATGTCATATTTAGGATTTAGGAAATACTTAGTAACCGATATTTTAGCGCATAAAATTTATAACAGTAGTATAATATAAAACAATGATGTAGCATAATAGTAGAAAATCTCCTGTCCAACCAGATTCTCTGATTGGGCAGGCGTCACTAGTGGAGTTCCACAAAGGAGATGTCCAGGAAGCCCAAACTTTTTCACTTTTTATCGATGAACTCGATCAGGGTAACGATGGGATTGTTAGCAAATTCGCAGATGACTTGAAGCTAATTGGGGTAGTTGGGAACCAAAGCGATAGGGAGTTGCTCCAGACCCACTTGAACAGGATTGGAACTTGGGAAAATGAATGGAGCATGAAGTCTAGAGGGCCATATGGCACCTTCTTAAGAACCACTGTAATTTAACATGTTAATAACATAAATCATTAATCTGAAATATCTGCTGCCATCTACCGAATAAAATTGATGTATTTTCAATTGACACTGGTAAAAATGGTTTCCGATTAGCTAAATATATTGAAAAAATAATATAATATGGTGTTACAAAATATTTTTTTAAACAATAATATTTATAAAACTATCACATTAGCTTCAAAATTTTAACGGTTGATATTTTTACAAATTAAAATATTATCGGTAAATTTATAAAAAAAAAGCCGTCTTCAGTTTTGTGACGTCTTAATTATTTATTGATGTAAAAGACGGCTAGACTTAACAAAATTAATTAATATTATTTTCTGTATAAAAGTATTAACTGGTAAACATATTTCAGTAAATTCAGTAATTTTATATATATTATTGTTTTTTAAAGTATTATCAATATGATTGAATATTTTTCATCACTTTATTACGCTATTTAAAAGTTAGTCAGCAACTTTATTCGGAAAATTACAGCAGTTTTATTCGATAGATGGCAGCAAACATTCCAGCTATATGATTTTTTGTATGTTATAATATAACTGCAGTAGTTCGCAACCTGATGCCGTGTGGCCCTGGGATACTCTAAAAGGGGGGGGGGGGCAAATAGTAATGGGAGCCACGACAAGTGTTGCAGGGGGCCACACACACAGAAAGAGAGGTGAAGAATTAGAGCTTTCAAGTGAAAATGTACAGTATATATAATGCAATAGTGCAGTAAACAAACATGCGACACATAATTTATACAAATTAACTTACTCTACACAGCGAGAGAGAAGACGACTATCTCGTGTTGGACGATTTACGGACTCACTTGTTTGCATTCTTATTCTTTTTGTGTGATTTTAAAAATAATGTATCCAATGACACTTGCTTTTTGCATCCTTTTTAAGATTTCTCGTAGATGGGAAATTGCATTGCGGTGGACAGATTTATCACTTGCTTTACTGTGCTTCTATTTCATTGGTACTTTTCTACAGAATTTTGTGCGGATTCCCTCATTTTACACATATCTCTAATCACATTTGAAAAGTGAGGGACTTCTCACAGATATTCTCAATATGAGCTCTTGCTGTTGCATGCAATGGAGGCCCATCAGTACGGCTATGGTCAACTCCTAATTAAGCAGAATTTATATAAAAAACAAGCGCACATAATCGCTATTACAATGCGACACCTAGTTTCGTGCAATAGTCACACTCAATTTTTCCAGTGATGCACGCTGACCAGACACTGTGGGGGAGAATATTACCTACAATTCCATAGTACGTGTGGGCACGAAAGCGAAAAATCATCAGCTTAGTTCCAAAAACGTTTGAAATCTGTCAAGTCGTTCATATTTTGTGTCCATGTCACACTTTTGTGGCTTGATTTTGTATCAATAAATTCAGGAGTGGATGAGAAAGACCGCAGTTTATTCTTTTTTGTTATACACAATAGTCTATAACACCAATGGGAGAAGATTCTTTTTTTTTGGAATTGATCTATAATGCAATGGATTTGAATTAGACCGCAACGGGAAAAAAGTAACCTCTTATGAGAACTTTTTCTAGTTCTTATCTAATAGTTTTCCTATTCAGATACGTAACTTCAATCAACCATGCGTATTTGAACAGTGGTGAGGGCAATTATGCTCTGCCTATTATTGTTGGACAAAGTGAGAGAACAAGAAGAAAAAAAATTCTCAACGCTAGCACACACGCACATAATCACCATTTTCGTTTCTTTACATGAGGGAAAAGCAAAAAAAGTATGCTGATTTCAAGTGAAGAAAAATTCTAGATTTTCCGAACGTTGTAAGCGGGAATAGCAGAAAATTTAAACGTTGTATCCGAAAGAAGTAAACATTATCGATATAAGAAAAAAAGTAGAAATCACAAAAATTAGTCGTACTAAGCGGTATCGACTGTACCAACGACAATTGAGTACTACGCACAGTCACCAGTAACAGTAATAAATTTATCATACTTGCCAAGAAGATTGGTAAATACGCATAATAAACGGTTATTATGAATAATAACCAATAACCGTATCCACCATAGTTACCGTAACATATACACTAAAATACGATATACATATTAAATACCGGTACATATTATTCTGCAAATATTTGAGAGCTTTTACGGGAGCCCTTTAACTGTTGCCAAGCGAAATACTGTCCCAAACAACGGCGAATTCTGAAGGTTGATCAATACCATGTGGCAAAAAAACAATAATAAACAAATAAAATTCCCAATTTAAAACATTTTATGCACCGTCACAAGAATTCAAAATTCATTTCTTGTTTGTTTGTGAGGGGGTTTTCGGTAGAACGCGTCTCTCTACGAATGGCAAAATGTATACAGTACAGTAGTAGAACGCCGTTTATGTTTTATTCCAGAATCCGAAGCATCGAACAATCCTTGTGGGCCACTTTATGGCTCGCCTTGTATATTAAATTCGATGGAGCTGGGGAGGAGTGGGGCGAATGGAAATATGCATCCGATGGTACAGATAGAAAGAGAGAGAGAGAGAGAGAGAGAGAGAGAAGATACTGTGTGTGTGTGTACAGCAGGCGGCACGAAGCCAAATACATTATTCATAGAGGAGAGGAACCTCGCGGATAGAGAATGGTGTATACGGATACATATGCCATCATGTCCTAGTGGCGTTAGAAAGGTCTACCTCTTTTTTGTTTGCGACGTATGCTTCCCCTGATCTCTTAGTCATCACACTCTGTATTTTAGTGTCAGAGCACCGTTACCGCGTGGCTGCCGTTTCCACCTTCCTACCTTTCAGATAGGATCATACCTCTTTCTACGAGATATAAATCAAAGCATACCAGTGAGAGTAGAGAGAGAGCACTCTCTCGCTCACTCTCTTCCTCTTCTTCTCTCTCTTCAAACTTTATCTAAGCACTATATTTCTGAAATGCTATTGATTTTATAGGGAAGAGGACCTTTTTTCCCTTCACACATAAATAAATATATACACATAAAGCTGTTTTTGTTTTTCTCCTTGTTGTGCGTCTTGGTCTACCTAAGCGGGAACGATCTCGGTATGAGTGAGGGATGTGTTTGAAGATGCAGAATTCATTTAGAAGATTTCATATTTTCTGAATAGCAATTTCAAGGGATGACAGGTAGGAATCACAAGAATGTGTGTGTTTAGTATTGTATACACTGCCGAGTTGGATTGAGTGGAAAGTGTTTGCTTATCATCTTCAGATGTTCAATAAGTTATTAAAGCCAAAAAAGAGCTATTTGCCCAATTACGTTTATTTGAGTGCTAACAGTTGGAGCGGCGGTTGAATTTGTAAACTTTGTCCAAAGGCACGCGTTTTCTCAAATTAACAAAGTTGTGAGTTTCTATTATAAGATTCATGATTTAGTGTTGGTCAATGATAATTGCCTTCGATGCATAATTGCCTTCGTCTTTATAATGCGCGTAGTGCTCTTGTTCCTGAGGATCCATGCCACACATCATTAGAGAGAAGTTTCAGTCAGCTCATTTTTCTCAAGGCTTGATAAGAGAACAACACAATTGATAAGAGAGGTAACACAACTCACTAGGTAGTAAATTGTCCATGGCGATAGACCTGAGTTGTGCCATCCCCTCCAAGAAATAGAAGGCCTCTGCAGTGTTTGCCATAAACGTCATCCAGACTAACTAGCAAGTTTGCCACATTTTGAAACACCGCATGCTGTTTCGTTTCTTCTTATTTTGGCGTAGAAGTTTCCGGATTTTCTACCAAATACCGCATAGTGATAGGATGTCGGGCATAGAAATCACCAATTCTGAGCCCGAGATCATTTCTTTTCCTCACAACGATGATACTGGCACGAGCAGGGAATTTTTTCCCCCTGAATATTCCGAGGGAAAATGGACTACTTACTGACGTCACAAGCAGACTGCAGAGGCCTTTTATCTGTAGGAGGTGCTGGTTGTGCTCGGTTTGGAAGGAAGAAAGAAAGGCAAGGTCACGTTCACCCTGTATATCACTGTTTTCAAGTTGAGCCATTTAAAAGTTGATGATTCATTTCTTGAAACAACCTGTGTGCAAATCAGTGTTTTTCCTCTCACGTAGCTGGAGGAAAATAATTAATTAGCAATTCGAAATGCAGATTAGTCTTTCCCGAAATTTCCTCCGTAAATACGTTTATACAGTAAAAATTCTAGGATACCTGTGAAGTTTGAATGGACGTTGGACATTGATTTATGACTTTTCATAGATTAGGAATGCTTTAATTTCGTATAACAAGTTGACCGGATCCGAGAAACACATTGTAAGAACAGAAAATCCACCATCCTGATTGTGAGTCCGCTCAGAAACTTCGAAATTTGATTAATGGCAACCCCCTCCCCCCCTCCTTCCTTCATTCTTCATAACAAGGGGTTCCCTCGTCTTGAAATGACATCAAATGTTCGTTCTCATTCAAAGTAATGCAAACCGCAAACACACACAGGCTTACTTTTAAATACCTGTACGTGATAAATCAAACCTGACGTATATTCACTAATTAAAGATTTATTCCTCGTCTAAATATTCATCGAGTCGACGTTTAGGAAACTTCCGAAAAGCACCTCAAATTACGGGCCGCGTTACTCTCTTTGAGAGATTACTTTACTCATATATAATCTCACATTTGATTTCTTTGACATCAGAGACATGTCTACGTTCAGTGTATACATCATTAGTGAGCGTTTGTGAAAATTTAATACCACGGAGTTATAACTCACGATGCGTATAACTTTGTTCCGAACGGATTTTAGCTTCACTCAATGTGAGATTGTTGTTGTGTGATTGAAATGTTAAAATGTTAACGAGTAACATTGATTTAGATATTTTTTGGGAGATTTAAATATTAATTTACAGGATGTCTATATTTAAAGTTCCACCATTCAGAGATGTGTACGATTTACGGAAAATGGGCCCTCGACATTTTCTCCCGTAGGGCCCGCCCTTACTAGGCGCGGGGCCCCGGTGCGAATATAATAGAGGAACCAGAGGAGCGTCTTAACAATGTTGGGTTTCAAAAATGTTTAGCACCCGCTTTGCACCGATTGTATGTATTTGGAAGTGTGGGGGGCGGGGGGAATCGGCATCTATTATTTCAGAATGTACAGGAATGCTGATATATATATCCATACAAAAGAAGTTAAACACAGAACAAAATATAAATTGACACAAAATTTGATGAAAAATTCGACACTGAATATAATTTTAAACTAATTAGCGAAAAGAAATGAACATTTTAGAATTGGTGAATTAAAAATAATTAAAACGAATAATTTTTTCCGGCACCAGATTCAGAATTAGTGCAAGAAATAATTTCAGAATTGGTGAAAATTCAGAACTGATGCAAGAAATAATTTCAGAATTGATGCAAGAAATAATTTCAGAATTGATGCAAGAAATAATTTCAGAACTGATGCAAGAAATAATTTCAGAATTACTGCAAGAAACAATTTCAGAATTGGTGAAAATTCAGAATTGATGCAAGATATAATTTCAGAATTGGTGAAAATTTCAGAATTACTGCAAGAAATAATTTCAGAATTGGTGAAAATTCAGAACTGATGCAAGAAATAATTTCAGAATTGATGCAAGAAATAATTTCAGAATTGATGCAAGAAATAATTTCAGAACTGATGCAAGAAATAATTTCAGAATTACTGCAAGAAATAATTTCAGAATTGGTGAAAATTCAGAATTGATGCAAGATATAATTTCAGAATTGGTGAAAATTTCAGAATTACTGCAAGAAATAATTTCAGAATTGGTGAAAATTCAGAACTGATGCAAGAAATAATTTCAGAATTGATGCAAGAAATAATTTCAGAATTGATGCAAGAAATAATTTCAGAACTGATGCAAGAAATAATTTCAGAATTGATGCAAGAAATAATTTCAGAATTGATGCAAGAAATAATTTCAGAATTGATGCAAGAAATAATTTCAGAATTGGTAAAATTCAGAATTAATGTGAGAAATAATTTCAGAATTGTGAAAATTCAGAATTAATGTGAGAAATAATTTCAGAATTGTGAAAATTTAGAATTAATGCGAGAAATAATTTCAGAATTGGTGAAAATTCAGAATTGATGCAAGAAATAATTTCAGAATTGGTGAAAATTCAGAATTAATGCGAGAAATAATTTCAGAATTGGTGAAAATTTCAGAATTACTACAAGAAATAATTTCAGAATTGGTGAAAATTTCAGAATTACTACAAGAAATAATTTCAGAATTGGTGAAAATTTCAGAATTACTGCAAGAAATAATTTCAGAATTGGTGAAAATTCAGAATTAATGCGAGAAATAATTTCAGAATTGGTGAAAATTCAGAATTGATGCAAGAAATAATTTCAGAATTGGTGAAAATTCAGAATTAATGCGAGAAATAATTTCAGAATTGGTGAAAATTTCAGAATTACTACAAGAAATAATTTCAGAATTGGTGAAAATTTCAGAATTACTGCAAGAAATAATTTCAGAATTGGTGAAAATTCAGAACTGATGCAAGAAATAATTTCAGAATTGATGCAAGAAATAATTTCAGAACTGATGCAAGAAATAATTTCAGAATTGATGCAAGAAATAATTTCAGAACTGATGCAAGAAATAATTTCAGAATTGATGCAAGAAATAATTTCAGAATTAATGCAAGAAATAATTTCAGAACCAGTGAAAATTCAGAATTAATGTGAGAAATAATTTCAGAATTGTGAAAATTCAGAATTAATGTGAGAAATAATTTCAGAATTGTGAAAATTCAGAATTGATGCAAGAAATAATTTCAGAATTGGTAAAATTTCAGAATTACTGCAAGAAATAATTTCAGAACCCGTGAAAATTCAGAATTAATGCAAGAAATAATTTCAGAATTGGTAAAATTTCAGAATTACTGCAAGAAATAATTTCAGAACCAGTGAAAATTCAGAATTAATGTGAGAAATAATTTCAGAATTGTGAAAATTCAGAATTAATGCGAGAAATAATTTCAGAATTGGTGAAAATTCAGAATTGATGCAAGAAATAATTTCAGAATTGGTAAAATTTCAGAATTACTGCAAGAAATAATTTCAGAACCAGTGAAAATTCGGAATTAATGTGAGAAATAATTTCAGAATTGTGAAAATTCAGAATTAATGTGAGAAATAATTTCAGAATAGTGAAAATTTAGAATTAATGCGAGAAATAATTTCAGAATTGGTGAAAATTCAGAATTGATGCAAGAAATAATTTCAGAATTGGTGAAAATTTCAGAATTACTGCAAGAAATAATTTCAGAATTGGTGAAAATTTCAGAATTACTGCAAGAAATAATTTCAGAATTGGTGAAAATTCAGAACTGATGCAAGAAATAATTTCAGAATTGATGCAAGAAATAATTTCAGAATTGATGCAAGAAATAATTTCAGAATTGATGCAAGAAATAATTTCAGAACTGATGCAAGAAATAATTTCAGAATTACTGCAAGAAATAATTTCAGAATTGGTGAAAATTCAGAATTACTGCAAGAAATAATTTCAGAATTGATGCAAGAAATAATTTCAGAACTGATGCAAGAAATAATTTCAGAATTGATGCAAGAAATAATTTCAGAACTGATGCAAGAAATAATTTCAGAATTGATGCAAGAAATAATTTCAGAATTGATGCAAGAAATAATTTCAGAATTGGTAAAATTTCAGAATTACTGCAAGAAATAATTTCAGAACCAGTGAAAATTCAGAATTAATGTGAGAAATAATTTCAGAATTGTGAAAATTCAGAATTAATGTGAGAAATAATTTCAGAATTGTGAAAATTCAGAATTATTGTAAGAAATAATTTCAGAATTGTGAAAATTTAGAATTAATGCGAGAAATTATTTCAGAATTGATGAAATTTCAGAATTACTGCAAGAAATAATTTCAGAATTGGTAAAATTTCAGAATTACTGCAAGAAATAATTTCAGAATTGGTAAAATTTCAGAATTACTGCAAGAAATAATTTCAGAATTGGTAAAATTTCAGAATTACTGCAAGGAATAATTTCAGAACCAGTGAAACTTCAGAATTAATATAAGAAATAATTTAAGAATTGTGAAAATTTAGAATTAATGCGAGAAATAATTTCAGAATTGGTGAAAATTCAGAATTGATGCAAGAAATAATTTCAGAATTGGTGAAAATTCAGAACTGATGCAAGAAATAATTTCAGAATTGATGCAAGAAATAATTTCAGAATTGATGCAAGAAATAATTTCAGAACTGATGCAAGAAATAATTTCAGAATTACTGCAAGAAATAATTTCAGAATTGGTGAAAATTCAGAATTACTGCAAGAAATAATTTCAGAATTGATGCAAGAAATAATTTCAGAACTGATGCAAGAAATAATTTCAGAATTGATGCAAGAAATAATTTCAGAACTGATGCAAGAAATAATTTCAGAATTGATGCAAGAAATAATTTCAGAATTGATGCAAGAAATAATTTCAGAATTGGTAAAATTTCAGAATTACTGCAAGAAATAATTTCAGAACCAGTGAAAATTCAGAATTAATGTGAGAAATAATTTCAGAATTGTGAAAATTCAGAATTAATGTGAGAAATAATTTCAGAATTGTGAAAATTCAGAATTATTGTAAGAAATAATTTCAGAATTGTGAAAATTTAGAATTAATGCGAGAAATTATTTCAGAATTGATGAAATTTCAGAATTACTGCAAGAAATAATTTCAGAATTGGTAAAATTTCAGAATTACTGCAAGAAATAATTTCAGAATTGGTAAAATTTCAGAATTACTGCAAGAAATAATTTCAGAATTGGTAAAATTTCAGAATTACTGCAAGGAATAATTTCAGAACCAGTGAAACTTCAGAATTAATATAAGAAATAATTTAAGAATTGTGAAAATTTAGAATTAATGCGAGAAATAATTTCAGAATTGGTGAAAATTCAGAATTGATGCAAGAAATAATTTCAGAATTGGTGAAAATTCAGAATTGATGCAAGAAATAATTTCAGAATTGATGCAAGAAATAATTTCAGAACTGATGCAAGAAATAATTTCAGAATTACTGCAAGAAATAATTTCAGACTTGGTGAAAATTCAGAATTAATGCAAGAAACAATTTCAGAATTGGTGAAAATTCAGAATTAATGCCAGAAACAATTTCAGAATTGGTGAAAATTCAGAATTAATGCAAGGTACAGAATTATTGCTATCGCACCTATCACACACCCTTAAGAGCATCTCTGTCACTCAGCACGTTCCGTTTCCTATAAATTTCACCCAAATATTTCGTCTCTAGCATTTCACCTCCAATGTCTCACCCTTGACATTTCACCCAGGATGTCCCACTCCCGACATTTCACCTGAAATTCGTTTCATCTAATATTTCTCGGTCATCTCCACGTGGAATGTTTTCGAAAATTTATTCCTCATTGCGAACTTCTTGGGTTCCCTCAGAAAACTACTTGCTATAGCTGAAAAGACTATTCGTAGACTTATGAATCAAAATCCTATGAACAAATACCGGCATCGTGATACCATGAATATCTTTCAATCAATTTTTAAGCCTTATCCATAATTTTTAATGCTTCGAATTTGACCAATTGATGAATTCAACCCTGTAAGACACAATTAGCACTTAACAAATTTCGCTGAGTCAATTCATCATTTCGATCAGGGGCCGTTCAAGTATTACGTAAGCAAATTTTTAGTCATTTTTGACCCCCCTCCCCGCTCCCCTTGTCAGCAAACGTCAGTAAAACGCTGACTCCCTCCCCACTTGTCAGCAAAATTTCGTCATCAGCTCTGCCCCTCTGAATCCTTACGCATATTTTCATAAAGGGTGGTTGATGACGTAAGCATTATCCAACCCTTCCCTCCCTTGTCATCAGAAGTCAGCAAATCAGAACCCCTCCCCCATTGATGATGACGTAATACTTGAACGGCCCCTCACGTAAGATTTTTGAAAAGTGAATACTGACATAATGCGTTGTACAGGGTGTCCCAGAGATTCGTAATTAGCTTACGAATTCATAAGGAATTGGTATATTTGAATGCGGTTTCCGGGAAAGTTATTCTCACAAAGAGGGGATTTTTATTTTGGTACTGAAAAAATTTTAGTTGGAAATTTTTGTCGACAGAGTGCGCTGGACGAAAGTCCGAAAGGAATGATTAGACCCAGGTCTATATAATAAGGGATGTTTCATCCCTTTGAAGTTACGCTTCCCGCCTTGGCTCAGTGGGCGTTGTCTCGAAGCTAATACAAATACTAAACCGAACATGAACCTCGTACGCATTCCTCTGCGGAATTTCTTATGAATCGGTACATGCAGGTAGACGTTGCGTGGATATATTCAGCCGGCTACCACTGTGCCGTCAACGAGGTTCGAACCTGGATCCTCGCGATGAGAGTCCAACACGATGCCCACATGACCTCACAGTGGCCTCGAAGCTACTGCGTGACGCCACTGCTCAAAAACTATTCTTAGCAGATGAAATCGGCACCCAGAACGTGCTCTTTTTTACATTTGAGTTGCATATTTCATTATTGTTTTAAGTGAGTGATCTCTCGTTCATGGTGTTGTTTTAGTGCCACAAATATGTGCGTGTGGTATTTTTGTAATCTTTAACTTTCTTCTTATAAAGCTAGCAAATGGATTAAAACCAAGAAGTAGTTGGTAAGTAATAATACAGTCGAATCCCGTTTTAACGAATACCGTTATAGCAAAAATCCCATTTTAAACGAACACTTTTCTAATCCCCAAATATGTTTACATAGGGACAATGCAAGAAACTTGGAATTCCTCTATAACGAAATTTCTATATAACGAATTGATTTCTCTAGTTACTTGGAATTCTTTATAACGGGATTAGACTGTATGTCTTTTGATATTAGCATTGGAAATTAATATAACGTCTAACACATTTTATATTATGACTTTTTTTACACTTGCTTACCATGTTTTTATGTTGCTTTGGCAATAATGAAGAGTTCACGTGCAAAATTTCTTATTTTCCGAATGTCTAAGTAATTGAAAGAAACAAGGCAATAAATGCGCAAATATCAATGGCAATAATCGATAGGATAATTGTGGGAACAACTCAGGAGAGTGAACAGTACAGCGATTGCAAACTATCGTAACAAACAGGGTAGTAATGCGAGTGCACTCGGTTCTGTTTGAGCGATGACGTCGCTCATGACGTCAGCAGGAACAGACTCAGGCGCGTCATGAAACAACCCTTGTTCTGTAGCCCTGGATGAGATCCGAACTTTTCTTCAATCTGTCCTGTGTCCAAATCGTACGTAAAGCTTCAGCCAGCGATTCGTCGTGGAGGTAGAATAACTTCACCAAAGTGATTTACCCACCGATGTCAACTTAACAATTAAAACCTTATGAAACCGTCAGAAACAGGAAATTTCAGAAACGAGCGGTTAATCATTCGCGCTGTATTTTATAGGACCGTGATTTCCATATTTCCAGTGATTTACTTTCGTAAAGCGTCCTCTATTGATTGGTTTTTCTCATACCAGATTTGAAAAGAAATTATATATAATAAATATATACAAAATTTGTAAGTAAAGGCTCTAGTAAATGCTCAAGTTTAAAATAACGATGAACTTAGGTTCATGTAATGATCCATTAAATTGTTTTGCTCATATTGATGGGAAATAAGATTTTAGTAAATGCTACACTAATTAGTTTCATCAACTTGAAGTGACATAATTGCATTACTTTCGTATGAATAACATAACATTTATTCTTGAAAAACTCGTACATCTTAAATTTTGTTAGTTTACGACACTATTCCTTGGTGGAGATATTCCACGGCCTCGTTGCATTAGTTTTGAGAAATTGTTTGGCCCGTTGAAGTGTTAACAAGGATTCGGATATCAATACTATGGCTAGAAGAGAGAGAGACCAGACCAAAACCGCAAATGTTGGCGTTGTTTTCCCACGTTTGCCTCGAAGGAGCGCGTGAGTCTGTGTTTGTGGAACGGTGCGTATTGACAGTCATTCACTCCGCACAAAAGAGCGCTAGTGGTAAATACTAATGTCCCGGGCTCCTTTGGAAGGCACCCCCTTACCATTATCCAACGCCCGCAGGTACATTATTTGCTTTAGCAAATATCCCTTCCATGTTTGTAATGTTTGCTTCTTCGCTGGAGTATCCTCTCGAGATAGGGCTCTGCCACCCGCAAGTAAACTCTTCCCTTTTCACAGATTTTTCACGTGTTTTCCTTGCACGGCATTGATGTTGTAAACACACCCAATTGCCTTCTGATCTACGGCATAGATTTTGCAGAATTTTTCTAATACAATCTGAAAAAATAAATTATGGATTATTTCCAAAATCCATTTGATGATGTAAAGCAGTGTTTCCCCCATTCGCTGGAACATTTTGCCCATTTAAAGCCGCTACATAACTGTAGATTTAATGGAAACATTTTTATTTTTGCATATTATGCTGAGGTGAACTCGGAAAGAGAAAAGTCGTCTTGTCTCCAGCGGGACTCGAACCCAGGCCCTCTTGCATACCGTTGCATGCCTCTTGTAGATTCAATCTTTAGTTTCTGTCTTAGAACGTCAGCGGGGTCTGTGAGACATTTCTATTTATTTTATTTAGCAGAACCTCAAATTAGTTCTACTACTGTAATTATTTTTTCTTGCAGGCCCACAAATTACCTCTGTCACTGTATTTATTTTTATTAATTTTTTCTTGTCAGCAAATTATTTTCTGCCATTCTGCAAATTATTTCCCTTGACTCTTATAAGTGCTGAAAAATTATCTCTCGTATTTATTTCTTTTTTTTTTTCTATGTCGATCCTCAAATTATTTCTGCTATTTATTTATTTTCGCCTGTCCGCAAACTATTTCCCCTATTCATTCATCTTCTGCTGGTTACCACATTATTCGTCCCTTCCCCTATATATTTTTTGACTATGAGCTCATGGTGATATTTGTACCCAATACTACCTTCATAGTAATGTTTATGTGCATTCCCAATAGTATAAAAAAGGGGAATTTTTGTAAAGTAAATAATGTATGCATGTAATTCAAATGTGAATGCCCAGCACTGACAACGGAGGCTCTGTTTGATTGTTCCCGTCGCAGTGCGGGCTATGTGTGTGCATATATTGCATGTTCTGTAAGGGGAAGTGCGAGCAGAACACACTGTTCAGCGCTGTGGACGGAGGCTTTGTTTCTTCGTTTCCCGTCACAGTCGAGGCGCTGTATATATGTAATTTGTATGCATTGTGTATTTAGGCCATTCTCAAATCTCTCCCACTTCAACATGCCAGCTTCTTTTTCTTCTTTCTTGTCCACAAGTCTTTTCCACCCTTCTTTTGAAATCCCAGGCTGTGGTCTCCGGCCCTAATGTGCCACTGGGCGCACGTGCAATTTTTCTCCCTAGTCATTGGATTCAGTTACCCTTTTTTGTCAAATGGCTTGTACGTTGCATCGAGTTGATGGCTGTCTTCATGAGGAGAACGACGCGAGTAATTCGAAACTTGCGAGCACGGGTCAAGGGGAGCCACCACTATAAATCTTTGCTAACTTTTCCGACACAACTCTGCCTCTTTTGAGGTAACGGAAGTAAGGTGCTTTGCATCAGTCCAGGGTTTTGTGAGCGGTTCTATATATCTATCTATATTTTTTGACGGCCCTTGAATTACTATTTCCCCTATTAATTTACTATTTTTTTGCCAGCTTACAATTATTTCTTCCATTTCCGAGGGGTGTTCGTAAATTGTTCAACTACTTCCATTGATCAGCAGTTGTGGAAAGGTTGAAGAAAATTCTTTCTTCCAAAGAATGTAAAATAAACAAATATATATACACGTTCTTTTAAATATATGGAAATCTTGTTATGGGCACGATAATACAGAGTAAATTCTATAGATAGATAGAGCCGCTCACAACCCTGGACTGATGAGCAAAGCACCTTACTTCCGTTACCACAAAAGAGGCAGAGTTGTGTCGGAAAAGTTAGAGAAGATTTATAGCGGTGGCTCCCCTTGCTCGCAAGTATCGAATCACTCACGTCGTTCTCCCCATCAAGAAAGCCATCAACTCGGTGCAACGATCATACAAGTCATTTGACTAAAATCCATAGTTGAACCCAATGACTAATGAGAAAAAACTGCACGTGCGCCCAGTAGCACATAAAGGCCGAAGACCGTAGTCTGGCATTTCGAAAGAAATGTGCAAACGACATGTGGGCAAGTAAGAAGAAGTTGGCATGTTGAAGTGGGACAGATTTGAGAATGGTCTAAATACACAATGTCTGCAAAATATATATACAGCGCCTCCACTGTGAAGGGAAACGAAGAAACAAAGCCTCCGTCCGCAGTGGAGAGCAGTTTTGTTTCCCCTTTCCTTTTACGGAACATGCAATTATACATGCACACAAAACACACAGAGCCACCTCCACTGCGACGTGAATAATCAGACAGCTTCGTTGACAGTGCTGGGCATTCACATTTGAATTACTCCAATATATCATCTACATTATAAAAATTTCCCTTTTTATGCTATTGGAAATGTACATAATCATTACTCTGAAGGCAATACATATTGGGAACAAATATCACCATGAGCTCATACAAATATTAGTAATTTCTATAGTTTTTTAGGGCTATTTTGGCTACATTGATCTAGGATCTAGGCCTTTTGCTTATAGCCAAATAGAAGCTAGACTTTGAAGTTCCCGTCCGATTACCGTAGCTAATGTGGATAAAAACAGGTCCGAAAAACTAGAAAAAAATGTTTTTCCAATTTCCTTTTACAATTAGCTTCCATAACAATTCACGTTTGCTATTTGAAAAATATGCATTATATAAATGCTTTTATTTTAAATTGTTTTTTGGAAAAATATATTCGCGTTTACATTATTTATCAACTCGAAGATTAATTTTCTGTTCATCAAATAAAGCAATTACCTCAGTTTAAATTATCAGATATGTCTTCGGGGAATCTCAATATCCTGGTTAGTGTCCCCTTTTCTCGTGCCCGACACTAAATTGCTCTTAATATGATTAGAATTGAGATGATATTTCTTTTCTAGAGATAAAGTCACCGAGAGAGAGAGAATAAATTCGTCGATAACCGTGTGTCTGACGTAATATTTATATACCTTCTCCGGAATTATCAGATAAATTTTATGTGTGTATTCAGTAGATAAGATAATGCACGCCTCTGGCTTCGATGAAGTATTTTATTGATAATCCGTAGATTGTTATGTACCGGAAGAGAGAGAAAAATATGTTTGCGACTGTTGGGAGCACTGCAGTATCCACTAATAATCGGATAAATACTAAAATTTGTGCACGTAATCTAAGGCAGACCTAATTATTTCTTTACGTCGCTGCCTAGCCTGAGAAGTCCAATTTGTGAGGCATTCAGGTTGCTTTTACTGGCTATTAAATAGTATCGTTTAGACCCCCCCCCAGGCCAAAATTGAGTGTTTTCATCACCACCTAGCCCTTGCAGGCTGTCTGGCGACCTATAGATCACCAGTGCCCCGGTACGTGAAGGGGAAAGACAAGTTTGTGCATGTGCGTGGGTATGTATGTGTAGAGAAATAGGACAGGATTCTTTACAAATATTTGCAAAATGAGTGCTAATCGAGATGAAACTTAAAACAACACATTCGAAAGGATTATAAGTCATAAAAGAAGAAGAAAACAAAAACTAGCTGATACTATGCTACACAAAAATCACAAACATTATAAAATGTTACACAATCGAGAGAAACTGATCAGATAATGAATACAAGATGAGTTCTTGCCAAAATTTAGTGCAAGCAAGTTCAGTCGGAACAACAGATACTGTAGGACTGGCATCAGTGATATAACTTTATTCAAGAACGTCGTAGAAAAAGGTTATAACGAAGGGGTATACATATAATGACACACTCCATTTCTGTATGTAATTTAAACAGCTTTAATATCGCATGAATTTGACACATTATTTATCAATCAAAATAATAATAATAATACGAAAAAGAACCATATTGTTGACATTGCAAAAATGAGGAGAAAATGCAATTGCAAGCTATGCATAAATAAGATAATTGAATAGTAAATTATAAGAGTAACATGAATAATGTGATTGATTGCGAAAAAAAATCTATACAGTCCCGTTTTAACGAATACCGTTATAGCAAAAAAAATCTCGTTTTAACGAACACTTTCCTAATCCCCCAGATAAATTTACATAGGAACAACGCAAAAACCTGGAATTCCTTTATAACGAAGTGATTTCTCCGGTCTGTTGGAGTTCGTTATAACGGGGGGTTCGCCTGTTTATATAACTGCTCCTGAATTGTGATCACAACATTTGCAATATCCAATGAAATTGATACGTTATTTGTTCATTAATAAAAATAATCAGGAATAAAAAAGATAACTATATTGCTGACTATTACTACTACTAAACCACACATGTACCTCGTCCATATTCCTCCGCGGATTTTCCAACGAATTGGTACATATTGGAATGTTCGTGTCCGTCTATACTGTAATGCTTCCTATACGCATCCTTCCTCCCTACTACGTAAGACTGCTGCTGGCCTGCAACGTCCCAAATAATTTCAATGCAATTTTCCTATCCTGTAAGAACAATGTTGTGGACATTAGAAAAACAAAAAATCTAAAATGGCGTATGACCACATTTAAAGCAATTTAAATCCGTTTATGTGAGACTCACTGCATCTGCTGATTTCTCAGAAAAGTGCAATAAACTCTTACGTAAGTCTTCACTTTGAAATGTCCGTAACCGGCTGAATCCATCTCTTTGTAGCTGCCAACCTGAAATTTATGGTTTTTAGTGTTGATAATACGCATGAAAAACCAATTCAGCGACGCGTTTTCACAATCTGCAAAAACTGCGTGGATTTGATAGTTTGAAATGATGTCTAAATGCCAAAGATTTGGAGTTCGAGTCAAAATGAAAATGCCAAATAATTGAAATTGTGCTTCGTATAAATGAAATATTTTAATATTGAAAGCTATATATAGAGGTTAATCGTAACCGTAGTCAAAAGTCTCATAAATGTGAAATTTTGTCATAAAACTGGAAGTGAGGCCCGAATCCCCTTGCGCACAAGTGGAATTCCAAGGCATTTACGCACAACCGCGAGCCCCCTTGGCCATTTTTCTTTTCTTCTCCCCACCCTTTCTTTCTTTTGTTTCCTTCTCAAATTTATAAAAGTAAAATGACATAATCATTATAAAAAGGACTGCTTTCACATCAAATTGCAAAAATATCAGATTTTTTTGGTGGGAATACAGTCAACCCCATTATAATGAACTCCAAGAGACCGGAGTAATAAAGAAATGTCGTTAAATTTCAGATTATTACTCCGGATATCTCAGTGAATATTCCACTTAGAAACGATAAATTTTTTTGTTGGAGACCGGGAAACAACTTTCCAATTCGGTTTTGGGGCACAGGGTGTCCACATAAAAAGTTAACATTTTTATTTTAATAACTATGTAACCCCTGTTAACATGAATCAAATATCTGAGTACTACACATTATTCGGGTACTTTTTAAAACTGGAAGTATGTCTCTAAAACCAATGGTTCGCCAGTAAAATGTCATTTGCCCCGTTACCTATGCGCCTTGTATATTAAATATAGTACAGTCTATTATGTGAAATATTGTGTTGTGTTTAAGCCAAATCGCCTGCGAGAGAGCGGCCATATTACGAACCAAAAAGCCGCTTGAATGCAGCTTGTCATCCAACGAAATATCAGATTTTCAACGTATCGAAATTGAAGTCAAGAAATTGATAATTTTCTTATTTGAAAATCTAATTAGGGGTCATTCAAGTATTACGTCAGCATCGAGGGGAGGGAGGGGGTTTCGGATTTGGTGACTTTTGATGATAAGGGGGGGGGGGTTTGAAGGTTGCTTACGTCATCAACCACCCCTTTTTGAAGATATGAAATATTTTAAGCTGCTGACGAAATTTTGCTGACAGGGAGGGGGGAGGGGGGGAATCAGTGTTTTGCTGACAGGGGGCGGGAGGGGGTAAAAAAATGGCTGGAAATCTGCTTACGTAATACTTGAATGGCCCCTTATTTATATTTTCCGATGGGCTTGAAATCCTGATAATGAATGATTATTATGTTCACATGAACAGTGTTGTCACTGCGTTACGCAATGGCAAAATCCGTATATACCGGGTGACTCGAAATGTTACGCCGTCCGCCAATAGCAGTTTTTTTTGTTTTTTTTTTTGCCTTGTAGCATTTGCCGCGAATTCATAATTTCACTAACAATTTTAAAAGGGAATTAATATTAATTCAATACTCTAGAATACTTTAAGAAATTCATTTTCAGAAATATTGTTGGTGCTGCTACCTACTTTCAAAATCAGAAGTGCCTTCTGTGGTGATGACGAAGCTCAGGTATAAAAAAACTAAATTCTTCATTCAGCTTTGCTCCTTATAAACTGACCTGAAAGATCAAACTTCCAGTCCAGTAATTTTTTCAAGACCCAAAGAGAAATCCAAAATAAAGGTCCTCCACACAAGTAAACGACAGCTAAGATCGTAAAAAGTTTTTCCACACTGCACTTTATAATAATGTGCTGCCATCTAACGTCAAATTTAAAAGTGACTCATGTGGTGATGATGAAGTTCAAAGTGAAAAAAACTATATTCTTTATTCTGCTCAGTTCCTTACAAACAAAGCTCGTGAACTGAACTGGGAATTCAAACTATAAGTTCGGTTATTTTATTTGAGCATAAGGAGACGTCCAAAACGAAGAACCTCTTAATGAGCAGACGACAGACGGTTTGTTCGGTTCCCTACAAGCTAAGCTCACAAACAGAACTGGAAGTTCGAACTGCCAGTTCGGTTATTTTTTCAGGACACAAGGAGGCGTCCAAAACAAGTAACCTGGAGAGAAGCAGACGACATTACTGGTCGGACTTATTAGTGAAGGGAGCATCCAGCCACCGCGACTGCAGCGACATCAAATGCAAGGAATTGACGTGGCTCGGTTAAAACAAACTTCCCGCCTGGCAATTTTTCCATAGAAATGTACAGTTCGGTCTCTAAATATCGGGTTTTAAAGATTTTAAAAAAGGATAGGAGAACTCATCTAAAGGTGAAAAAGGATTAAATTATTTATTTCATTAATGCTGGAATCCCATTTCTTTCATTAATTCTTGAATTTTCCTTCATTAATTCTTGAATTTTCCTTCATTAATTCTTGAATTTTCCTTCATTAATTCTTGAATTTTCCTTCATTAATTCTTGAATTTTCCTTCATTAATTCTTGAATTTTCCTTCATTAATTCTGGAATTTTATTTCTTTATTAATTATTATTTATTTCATTACTTCTGAAATAATTGCTTTCATTACTTCTGAAATTATTTCTTTCATTAATGCTGAAATTATTTCTTTTATCAATGCTGGAATTATTTCTGTCGTTGATTCTTGAATTACCTTACATTAATTTTATTATTATATCTTTCATTAATTCTTTCACTAATTTTGGAATTATCACTTTTATCAGTGCTGTAATTATCTCTTACATTATTTCTAGAATATTTTCCTCCATTAATGCTGAAATTATCTTTTTTTTAAATTCTGAAATTATAACTTTCATTAATTTTGGGATTATCACGTCCATGCTGAAATTATTTTTTCATTTATTGTTTTAAACTGTATTTATGCCATAAGAAAATAACGGGGGAGGGGGGGGGGGTGTTGTCGTGTTTGTTTTCGCCGAGTCACGTGATGTTCCGACAAAAGATACTGGGGGCATATTTCTCAGCACTTCCAAGGCGGAGACCGCTGACGTCCTACTCTCTCCAGAGGCTTTATTTATATAGTGTTGGGGCTGCCATTTGATCTCAAAATTTCAGGCAACTCATGAGATGATGAAAGAGAGAGAAATAGAGAGTTCTTTGTCATTTTTTGGCATGAAATTTTTTTATGAGACGAAAATTTCGTAAATAAAATTCGAACATTTGCAACAATCGATTTCATGTAGAAAAGACGATTAATTCTTTCCACAAAAACATACGAGCAATGTGGGTGATCGAACAAATAAGTGAAAACACGGATTATGAGGTCTTCAGATAGGGTTACCAGATTCAAAACTGAAAAAAAGAGGACGCCTTTTGCGAACCATAGGCAGTGCCGTCTTAACGCATGCTTCCCCCACCCCGGGCCGTGCCCGAGGGTCATCAAGAGAAGAGGTGCCTCAGAAAAACGAGACGTAGTTGAATTTTTCGAGAATTTTCCAGGTAGGGCCTCTAAAAAATCCCTTGGCTCGGGGGGCCTATGGTGCTATTACGACGATCCTGCCTGTCAGCCCTACTCTTGTGGAAGTAATGGAATTCCAGTAATTGATTCCTTTACTTCTATTAATTTACATTAATTACACAAAAATAGCAATAAAAAATTCGAAAAATGATCAGTTATCGAATTGCATCGTATATTTGATAAAGAGATGATGAAGCGCTTTAAAAGTATGACAAAACTTTGTCTGTTCAATATGGATCGAACCACGATGAAGTGTCAGCAGGTGTGGCCCACGCGCTAATTATTATTAATAGTTTATGAATTTTGTAAAATTAATTTAAATGTCATTCCCTCTCAATGGATCGTGTTTGATTACGATCCAGACCATCAACGCGTTCTTGAAATAATGAAAAAAAATTAGTGTAATAAAATGCGTTCTCTCTGAAAAAAAATTCCCCTCCAAGATTTATGTTCGCAACTCGAAAAGTTTGTAAGTCGGGAACAACTACATCAAATGTTTTTAGAGGGAGCCGCAAAATTTTTTTTTTCGCATTGGGCAGCGAAATTCTTCCGAGCCCAGACCTGTCTCCTCCGATTTTGAATTTACATATCTCAGGGAATAATGCAGTTAAAAACATGTGATTTGTTTGTTGGGCTCAGAAGAGAAAGATCAACAACTGTCTGATTGGAAATTGGGGGGGGGGGGATCGTACAAAAATTTAAATTTTTTTATTCTGTGTACACTGTATTTTGATCCTCAAAACTCGTACAGGGTGATTTCTGGTCACATTTTTAGAATTTTTAAAATTATAACCATTCCACAACGACGAACGGTTGATGGATAAAGGCTGTACCAACACTCCAAGGAGAAACCATTGAATCTTATAATGACCATAATATTACCAATAGGCAGGGCCGCAACTAGTGTGAGTCTGGTGCCCCAGGCGCATTACAAAAGGGGGCGCAAATTCAACCATTCAACCTATCCTTCAGCATTACGGGGGGGGGCGCTTCCTAAATGAGTAGTTGCCCCGTCTAACCAAATATCCAGTTGCGGCCCTGCCAATAGGTATCTTATTTCTGACGATCCACCGTTATGTATAGTCCTCCTACCACGAGATGAGATTTGGCTACGGCACGTCATGTCACGTCAAACGATTCTATTTTATCCTAGAGGGACATGCCAATCGTGAAAGCTCAGTCACTGATGAACTTTTCTCGAAGTGCAATCGTTTTACCAAAAAAAAAATTGAATAAAATCATCCGACGTGACGTGACATGACGCAGCGAAAATTCATCTCGTGGTCGGAGGACTATACATTGGGTATTTCTTCTTTTCAGATACATTGTCAAGTTTGTAATATACACCTGGTAGCATTTCTTTTACTTCTATGGACCAAACTACACAGTTGGTCCACTAATGACCCACAAAAATCATGTCCTTATTCTGTAGAACTAAATTTGCTGCATGAGGCCCATCTGGGCATTTCTGGCAACCAAGTGACAATTAGATCAGGTTCCGATTTTCAAAAGTAAATATGCAAATACGTAGGTAGGCATTTTTAGCAAGGTAGTAGTGCCTCTCTCAGAAAAGTCGATTTGTATGTGGGCGTATGATAATGTTAAGACAGCCCAGGGCGTACTTTATGAAAATTGTGAAAAGCTAATCGAAAAACTCAGCAATAATGTGTGAAGTCTAGTTTGCAATATTATTAGTTTCTCATCTTTTCTGCCATCGTTGTGATAGTGATCTTCAATTGTACAATCAAGTGTTCTTACAATTTTAGGATCTTCTATCGGATGATGGATGTTGAAAAAAAATAGTGCATTAAAAAGAAAATACCATATGATATCTTTTTGGTGACAGTGCCCTTTAGTACTAATGCCCTAAGCACGTGCTTATTTTGCTTAATGGTTAATCCGGCCCTGTGACTGCGCACATGATTTCTCTGGAATGAATGTTTCAAACAAATATTTAAATATTTTTCACACGTATTTTAGTTCATTTTTTCAAGTTCATAGTATGGCTACAACATGAACCTATATCCTTGATACATTATTGAAAACGATGTGAAAGGTTGAACTTTTCAATTGTGATTCATTTCTGTGTGGCTACTCCCTCATTATATACTACTTTTATCCGCATGAAGAGAATAAAATTAATAAAACTGCTTGCTACCACATTTAGCGATTTTCATCACTACAAGAATGCGTATTTTGGAAGCTACAACTGACATTTTCTCAACGAAACCATAATAATTTACACAAAAATAAACTGATTTGAAATAATACAAATTTCATCCAGTACATTAACTTGATGACAATGTGCCGCCTTCAAGCGCAGAATTTACATTGATTGAAAATAATTTATTCCATTTTTTTACTGTATTCTATTACGTTTATTTTGTTCTTTCGTTATTTTCATGAATTAAAAATTAATCAAATTAAATTCAAACATATTTATATACTTCAGACAAATTTTGAATAACTATCTTCTAATGGAAAAACGGGCCGGGGGTAGAAAATTATTCATGTTCGCAAGAGGGAGCCATAGGAATGAGAAATGGTTGAAAGGGGGCCATGAACAAAAAAAAGGTTGAGAACCACTGCTCTGACGTACTGACAGTGACACATGCAGTACGTTTTGAGGCGGGTCTTTGACGAGAGTTGCAGTCGACCAGTATTCTCAGATGCTCGTACTCGGAGTTCCTCATCCTTTCAAAGTGATCCTGCGAGATTTGTTGGATGTAGCTGAAGATGCTTGGAATATTCGGGTCTTCTGTATTGTCAGCCCTCCCCCCCCCCCAATGTATTAATCAATACATTATCAAGGGTTATTAATATTTTATTCTGTTGACTTTGCATATTGGTCTTTGAAACATCAGCCCATGCTGGGTTGGGACAGGCCATGATAGGTCTAATGATCGATTTAAACAATATGGCTTTGGTTTTAAGAGTTAATCTTGCACTTTAGAATGTAATGCTCGACATCATTCCCATGGTTTGGGTAGACTTAGTTCTTACGTGATTTCTTTTAGGAACGAAGGATGATGATTGGTTTAGGAATACATCCCAAATATTTCACTTAATTCACAGGTCTTATGGCTTCTTTACCAAGGTAGATTGGCGATCTAGTGAATTTGGTTTTACTTGTCAGCCAAATGTACTTACACTTGGCATGATCACCCGCAAAGAGACTTTGAGGAATCATAAATATAATAATGAATGAATGGGAAAACTATTGATGTATCCAAAAAAAAAAATCATTTGATAAAAAACGACTCACAGCGCGAGATTCCCTTAATTAACCTACAAACTGCTTTTATTGTTTTTATATGACGAGTGTAGTAACATGCTTAACCATTTTTTGATGATTGGAATTGCTTTTTCATACATAAATAAATACTAGTTTTCGAAATGCTTATAGATGGCGCACAAATATATTGCAGTTTTTTTCCCATTATTTCCCTTACATCTGACACAAATTTGCTTGTACTGTATTTCCTTTTGACTTGACTTGGTTATTATTTTCAAGGCTCTTTATGCATGTACTGTATTTCTTATTTTTATATTATATTGGATCTGTGCAATGCATATGAGTATGATTGTCATCTATCTTTCACAAAATAAAACTAAAAGCATAAATAAACAAAATAAACAAATAAATAATATAAAAAACAAATATAATAAACAAATAAACAATATAAATAAACAAAATAAACTAAAAGCACAGACAGAAGCATATTTTCGCCTATTTGCGCAGCGGAAGAAGTTAAATGCCGTGAATTGCCACGAGATGCTAATTTTTTTCACTCCGAAATTTAGAAGCCATGTGGCAGCACCAGTATAGCACTAAACAAGCATAACTCTGACAATATAAATAACTTAGACCCACGCATATACACACAGATTACATTTCTGCATGTAACCGATCCGTTAGAAATTTCCCAGAAGAATGTTTACCAGATGCATGAATAAAAGTATGGCGCTTTGGATCACTTGTCCTGGATATCTGTTACTTAACCAATATAAAATTTCAAATTCGTATTGATTGTTATAGCGATGGGCTGCGATAAATTGAATGATAAAGAAAGAAAAATTCGATCAACGTTGATTCCTTTACCATTGCAGTAAACTCGTATTTATCACCGAAACCAATCACAGTTTATACCTAGGTATAGTTAAAATAAAAAGAAAAAGTCCATTGAAATATTAGTTTTCATCTTATTGACTTCAACGGTAAATTACTCTGACTGTACGAGTTTTGAAACACATTAATGGTTCTATGTAATCCCAACACAACAGAAATCGATCAGCATTTATCGGTTGGACTACGGTAATCAATTTCGACGATAAGTGCTGCTTCTGTTGTGTTTTGGTAACAAAAGTTTTTGAGAAAAATCATCGTTCCACCAATAATGCTCCGGTCACTTCTGCGATAATAGTCTTTGGTTTCAAATATAAATGTGATTTTATTGGAAAACATGGATTGGTAGTGGTTGTCGCCAGTGATATTTCAGTGATGGATGACAAATGCAGTATCAGGCTCGAGATAGTATTGCTAAATTTAAAAATACATAGAGGTGTCAAAGATTGTATTTACACACTCCATTCTTCAATACATTTTTCTTCTTCATGGCGACCATTATTCTTTGAGGAAATAGATTGCGCTGTATCTTGAATGTCCTTCAAATATCAATTTATCTTTGATAAACAATCTGTTCATGAATTAGTTCTGTTAGATTCAAAACACAAACACACAAGAAGGAAACATCGAAGTATTACTTACACTACCCTGTTTTTATTCACACGGAGCTCATTACAGAACGTACTAGCTAATATTAGTCACTTAAAGATCCCACGCCGATTTTAAAGTTCAAGGGTATACCTTTCTGGTAAAGTTTGCTCAGATTATCAATGTGGTACCTTGTTACAAGTTTAGTGCTATATCTCCAGTATTAAATTGTGCTAAAGTCCTAAAGTTTGCTAATAAGAAGGTAAAAAAAAAATGTATAGTAATGTAATAGCACATTTTTTTACTTATATTTTTAATTGTATACATCGATGGATTATTAATTGTAGATCAATATCCTAACTGCTTTACTTTAATTGCATTATTCACAAATCACATATAATGGCTCAGATGATATTGATTCCGGATATCATCCTAGCAGCCAAGTCGAAAAATCCTGACAACGAAAATTTCAACAAACCAAAAAGTCCCAACGACCAACCCCCCCAAAAAAATATACCTCGACAGCCAAGATCCAACTATTGAGAAAATCTCGGCAGTTAAACTTCCAATAAAACCAAAAAGTCCCGACAGCCAAAATCCGAACAAGCCAAAAATCTCGACAGCCGATACCCTAACAAGGCAACGACTCCCGACAGCCGAAACCCCAGAAAGCTTAAAAATCACGACAGCCACAATCCAAACAAGCCAAAAATCACGACAGCCGAAACCCTAACAAGGCAATGACTCCCGACAGCCACAACCTCAGAAAGCCTAAAAATCCCGACAGCCAAAATCCCAACAAACAAAAAACTTCCTACAGCTATAATCCCAACACGCCAAAAATTCTGATAGCTGAAATCTCAACAGGACAAAAATTTCTACAGTCAAAATCCCAATAAGATAATTACTCCCGACAGAGAAACCCCCCGAAAAAAGCGTAAAAACCCTGACAGTCTAAACCCCAGAAAGCCCAGAAATCCACACAGCTAATCCCAGAGAAAGCCTAGAAATCCTGACCGCAATTCCCAGAAATCCAAGAAAACCTGACCACCATTCCCAGAAATCCTAGAAATCGTGATCGCCATTCCCAGAAAGCCTAGAAATCCTGATAGAGCCAAAATCCCAATAAGCAAAAAATTCCCAATTCCCGACAGCTAAAATCCCAGGAAGCCTAAAATTTCGACAGCCAAAATGTAATTATATGTCATAAGTAAATAAATAAATAATATTGCTTTTTTAAAAAAAAAAAAAATCCCAATAAGTAAAACCTTTCCGACCTCCAAAATCCAAACACGTCGAAAAGTTCGTACAGCTGAAATCCCAAGTCTATAAATCCCGATATCCAAAATCCCAACAAGCAAAAATATTCCCAAATTCCCCAAGCAAAAATTTCTGAATTCCCGACAGATAAAATCCCAGCAAGAGAAAAAATTCCCGAATTCCCGACAGATAAAATCCCAACAATCCAAATGTTCCGACAGCTAGAATACCAACACGCTAAAAAATTCCGACAGCTAAAATTCCAGCAAGACTAAAATTTCGACAGCCAAAAAGTTCCTACAGCTGAAATCCCAAGCCTAAAATTTCGACAGCCAAATCCCCTCCCCCCCCCCAAAAAAAAAAGCTCTAAAACTCCCGACAGCCAAAACTCCAAAAAAGCATAAAATCCCTGAGTGTCAATTCTAACTAGCGAAAAAATTCCTACAAAAAGCCAAAAACCCAAGTCGAAAATCTGAATAGCAAAATCCCCAGCAGCAGAAATACCCTAATAAGCCTAAAATTTTCCAACAAACCAAAATGAAAAGTGTGGTTTATCCGTCGAAAATTATTGTATTGTAATTTGTGTGATATTTTAAATCATAATTTATTATTCTATTCTGCAGCAAAAGCACCCTCTCGTGTCATTAATAAATTGAAACAATTGAAGTACGTAATTCAATATTTATTCAATGAAATTTGTTTTGAAATGCATGTACAAGGAATTTTGAGATGTTTTTCATTTCAGTATCATCGGGATGCTGGTTTTGTCGGAATTTTTGGGTTGTCGGATTTCGGTATTATTGGAGTTCTAGCTTCATCACTATCGACATTCTGAGTCAGACATGATTTCAGTATTATTGAAATTCTAGTTACATCGGATTTCAGTATTATCGGTTAGACAGGATTTCAGTATTATCGGTATTGTGGGTCAGACAGGATTTCAGTATTATCGGTATTGTGGGTCAGACAGGATTTCAGTATTATCGGTCTTGGGGGTCAGACAGAATTTCGATATTATCAGTATTGTGGATCAGACAGGACTTCAGTATTGTGGATCAGACAGGACTTCAGTATTGTGGATCAGACAGGACTTCAGTATTATCGGTTAGACAGGATTTCAGTATTATCGGTTAGACAGGATTTCAGTATTATCAGCATTCTGGTCATTTTTGTCGCACCACGGTCACTTTCTGCACACGAGCGAGGGCTAATTAGACCGGGATCTACAATTTATTGCCGATTCCGAATGGCAGGCTCGTGTTTATACTCATCGAGAGGTTTGTGAGCTAACCCCTTGATGGGGGAAGACTCCCTGCGGTAGCAATTTTTTCCGCGGTCATGTCGCCATTTCTCTTGTACCCCTGCGTCAGGAAAGTTTTCTGACAAGGACGAACCGGGTATCGAACTCGCGACACCTCTAACCATCCTTTGGTACTTTAGGCGAGTATCTTATCGACCTGGGCTACCGCGTCTATCAGCATTCTGGGTCAGACTGGATTTCAGTACTATCGGCATTCTGGGTCTGACAGCATTTCGGTACTATTAAGATCGTAGAGCCGTCGGATTTGGAGATGTGGAATTCTGGTAATATATATATATACGGATATATTCTGGGATTTCGTTTTTGGATATTATAAAGAATCCATCAAGTTTTCAGGATCGGTCATCGAGTTGTTTTCGGTATTATCGACGTTTTGGATGACGGATTTTGGTATTATTTGTATTCTGAGACCGTCGTTGTTTTGAGATGTAGGATTTCGGTATTTCCCGGATTTTGGATCCGTCAGGGGGATTTAGGGATGTCGGTATTATTGACATTTTGGTTCCGTCAGAATTCCGGTATGGTCGGGGTTCTATTTCCGTCGTATTTCGGTAGTATCGGTATTCTGGGTCAGTCGGGATTTCGGTATTATCAAGATTATGGCACCCTCGAGGGATTTGGAAATGTTGAAAATTTTGGTATTTTATCAGGATTCTCTCTCTCTCTTTCTCTCTGAGATTTAGCTTTCTCGAGGCTTAGTTCGTCCTGGACTGGAGTATGCTGTAAGGCTTTGTAGACCATATCTACAGAGGGACATAGACTTGGTTGAAGGGGTGCAGAGAAGACCTACGCGTGTCCTTATTGACACACAGGGCTTGAGTTATGAAGAGAGACTTCATTTTTTGAATATGTTTACATTGGATAAACACAGGTGTCGAGGAGATATGATCGAAGTGCTCAAAATTTTCAATGGGATGGATAGGATGGATTATGAACTTTTAGTACACCGCCAATCGACTGCTTTTACAAGGGGACACCAGTATGTTGTTAATAAATGGAATAGCTTACCCCCGGAGGTAGTAAATTGTAACACAATTGACACGTTTAAAAAGAAATACGGTAAACATGTTGGGGTAAATCGAGAAGCTATCCATTCTTAGAATAAGACAACCATAAGTATTCTTTATGGGCATTATATAATATTTTATCACGTGTATATATTGTTTATAGTTTTTATTAATTGCATTTTTAATTCGGTTGCTATATTTTTGAAATATATGACATCCATATTTTTGGCATCTTTTTCTCAGCCACCTCGTTGGGCATTTTGCCTGTTGTGGCGTTGTATTTGTATTTGTATTTTGTATTATTACGGGTTCGGCGGAATTTTGGGATGCAGTTTATCGTATTATCATAACACAGAGTTTGTCGGGATTTTACTGTGTTAAAATTATGTTCCCGAACAATCTGATGCAAGACGAATGCAATATCAAACAAATGTTACGTAATTTCAAGCAATATTACGTAATTACTTATAACAAATATTAAATACCTTAGATGAATACGGACGTAGTTATAGGATTTTATTTTATTGTCTATGTGCGGGAGTCACTGAAATTTGATGTCGATTACCATGTCTTGGAGAAATTAATATATATATATATATATATATATACTTCACCTTCAAATAACATTCTCCGAAACATCAATTACACATTTTTGTATGATCATTCTTCGTATGAATAACATGAGGAGAAGCTACTCCGGGGAAGTAATTTGCATTTAGAGTCAATCCGAAGTAATTACGTTGTCTAAGCTCTCGATATCATCCAACTCGTTTTCCATTATTTTTCTTTTACTAATGGTTGAATGATCATCCACGTCCCCCTTCTATGAAGGAATTTGCTCTCATTAACCGAGATATTATTATATTGCATGTCTCTGAAGAACCATTAGAATTTTTGCTTGAATTATCTCTGGATATGTTTCAAAATGCGATCGCAGCCTTGACGTCTAAGCATATATACGCGTAATGAAAGGCAAAATAAAAGAAAAAGTATATTGAAAATGCAATATTATTGTTAATGCTACGGCAGTGATTTTAATTTTGATTCAAGTGAATCAATAAGAATTTCGTGTAATTGAGATGTAAATTAATTGGTGTTTGAGCATATGTAATTCAATATTTTTGAGTAAATGCAGGGTGATCCAAAAGGCAGTTCAAATTTGAAAGTTGAATAATTCCTTGAATAATGTACGCAGAAGGGTGAAAATTAATTTATAATGTTGGAAAGGACATGGGGGTTTCATTAAAACCTTAAAAATGAATACGGAAATGTCCGACGTGTGGGACTGTATTTGATAACGAAAAGAAGAGTTAGCACTACAATGCACGTCAGTAAATATTAATTATTATATTAATTAAAGATGGATTGAAATCTGTCTGGTGCCATCTGCTTCCCATTTTTGTGATAATTTTTTTTCGGTTTCAATAAAATGTCGTGTCGTTTCTAGCATGCGTGTCAATTTTTACCCCTCTACGTACATTATTTCGTGAATTATCAATTTTGAAATGTTAACTGACTTTTGTATCCCCCTGTACGTATTATATTGTCCGGAAAACAATGGGAAGAAACGAGTAAAAATTTGAAATTTTGTTTATTTCAAAATTAAAATTAAATGTTGTAAATGATGAGCAAAACATGATATATTTGACTTGTGTACGTCAGCGCCACCTATCGGCTGTTTTTTTATTTTTTTTCCTTTCTTAAAAAATTCTCGTTATGTTGCTATTTTTCCGGTTGTTATGAATTTTTCAAGGTTTCTACACGGACTTTTTGCCCTCCGTGTATAACTATGCCATTGTATCCGAAGACGTTGCGTTCGTATTGACTTCGTAAGTAACGTTTATTTACATCAGTGTTTTTCAAAGTGGGCAATATCGCCCCCGGTGGGCGATGGAACGGCACGGGTGGGCGACACAAGCTACGCGTATAATAGGGTCCTATGGGTTCGCTTGAGTTGGGGGCGATGAGAGAAAAACATTTCTGAAGGGGGCGATGAAACGAGAAGTTTGGGAAATTGATTTACGTTGTTATCTACGGAAGGAATCTGCTGGGACCGTAATATTGTTGATTATAGCAGAGGTTCTGTGCCACCTTGACACCGAGTCTGATTTATGTTTCCGTCTCGTGAAAGAATACGCAAATTTCGGGCCACTGATTGACAAACTTTTTGGGGACCTAATAAAATTTTCAGTTTTTTTGTATCGTCCCCAACAGTGTCATCGGAAATATAATATTGAAGAGCAATTTCACAAAATTTTAAGGGATATTTTTGTAGAAAATAATTTTTTTTTTCATTTTTTCTTCTTAAAAAATTAGGATGGGCTGTATTATACGGCCGCAAGTACTTACGGGAATACTTACTTACGGGTAATTGAATCACGTGCTAGGTAATGACATACAGTCGAATCCCGTTTTAACGAATACCGTTATAGCGAAAATCTCGTTCTAGCGAAAACTTTTCTAATTCCCCAATTATAAATTAACATTGTAGCAAAATGCAAAAACCCGGAATTCCTTTATAACGAAGTGATTTCTCTGGCCTCTTGGAGTTCGTTATAACGGAATTCGACTGTATAATCGGCTTTGTCTTTAGAACAGCTAATAAACGATACCGATGTCGTCTATTTTCGTTGCGTGACTGCTCAAGGGCTGCGGGTCCCGGTGCCAAGTCGAGAAGAGATTGAAACCGGAGTGATATTGTTGGGTGTCCCTTACGGTGAGCATCTGAAGATACTATTACTTATGACGTGCGTAGCGTACTTTTAGAGATACAGCGGAAAACAATTTTTTTTTAAAATCAGGACCACGGACCCGGTGCCCAGAGAGGAAGAGATATTGTAACTGGAGTGAAATCATCGAATGCCCCTTTGTCATGTGCATCTGACGATAAATTGCTTTTGACTTACGTCAGCTACTTCCTGAGATATGAGCGTTCAAAGGATTCCGATGTGCAAACTTTTTTGCGAGTGCTCAAAGTTTCGTCAGATGATTTAAAACTTGTATTCACGTAAAAAAGAAATTACCTAAAATCTGAATGAGTATTTTCACCCCCTCAATAAAATTTAAAGGACTAAAATTAAATTTTTATTCACAGATGCGTATTAGTGAACACTGGTCCCCGTTAATAACTTGTTGGGACTTCAACCGTTAGGTATACTCTACTTATAATTTTTATTGAATATTACCTGAATTTTAAAATGAAGAAGCGAATTCATATTCCTTTCGGATACTTCTGGTGAAACTTTAATTATGATAAAATTAATGTAAGGAAAAACCAATGGAAAAACTCTTGAAAGTACCCGAATATAATTGAAAATGTCTAGTAATATCAAAGCACAATATTACAAATATATAAACACCTCGAGTTTAATGAGGTACTTGTAAATCACACCATTCCCAACATTTCTTGCCCGCCTTAAAACTAACATTAGGAAACTCTTTCGACAACTTTCGCATGTTCATCATTCAACCGGAAGTGAAGAGTAATAATAACTCGCTAATGTTATGAGTAATTTCTCAATATATTACACATACACTTCCGCCTACTCCTCCTCCATCAAGTAGTAATTTACTCAGCTGATGTAAGATCCATAAATCATGAGAGATACGACTACTGAAATTACTGCCGCCGTCTCCGTGATATACGTAGCATTTTTATGGAATTTCTAGCATTTTTTTTTTCTTTCCGATTCTCGTCCCTTTTAAAGAAAAAAAAATGTTTCGTACTTGGCTTTTTGGAAGCAATAAATCAATTTTTATATCGATACTGTCACAATTTTTTTTCGGCTTATATGACATTATGAAATTTTGTTCCTGAAAATTTCATATTTTGTATCATTCAAGGATATACTTTTTTTTTCCTCGATTTTTTTCCTTTATGATTTGGTGTTAAGATATTTTCCGTTTGGACTTCACTAACCCTTCCGACACCGCATTATAAAAAAATGGAATAATTACAGTCGAATCCCGTAGTAACGAACTTAAAGGGACCAAGGAAATCAGTGCGTTATAATGAAATTTGATAATAAATGAATTCCAGATTTTGACATTGTTTTTATGTGAACTTATATGGGGGGGGGGGGGATTAGAAAAGTTTCCGTCGTTAAAACGAGATTTTTTCGCTACAATGGTATTCGTTAAATACCGTTATAACGAGCTAAACACCTGGTTAAATTCGTTTATAACGAGCTAAAACACCTGGGCGTCTGAACATCGGCTGACTCGGACCAGGACTCCATGGGACGCAAACATGACATCGATTTGTCGCGTTGTACGGCTTATACGTCTACAACTTGTGACATCCAACGAACGCGGACGGACCGCCACCAGCGGAACTTTGGTTATCGAGTCCAGACCTGCCACGAACGCTACAATATCAACTTAGACTTCGATTCTTAGACCACGATTCATCATAAGTATTTCGTTGATTTATACTCCTGTTATTCGAACTCGTGCCGTTTGGACGCCGGACAATCTGCAGATCATTAGAATAGATCAATTTACAATTCATTAAAATTTGAAAAAAAAAAAACCTATGGATTTCCACTATATATAAGTCGGGTGATCCACACCGAATTCAGCTTGCACGCGTCGATGTAAGTATTATTTGTTGTGCTCGCTTCGTCATGTACAGTGTGCTCATAACCGAATTGCTGGCTCAAACAGTGGTCGACTGTGGTGTTTCGACACAATCGCCCGATGTAATTGTCTCTGAAGTAAGTTAATACTGGCGACAAACTTTCGTCAATATCTGGCACACTGTCATTTTCATTCACCCCTTTCAAAACGTCGATTGCATCCTCGACACTAGCCATGGGTACAAAAGCCAAATAAGGAGTTATACGAGCAAAGTCCGAATTATTTTTGTATCGATGAGTCAGATATTCAGAGAAGCTATTTTATGTTTTATTAACTAATGAAATACTTGGAATAAACATCTGTGCAAATCTGCATTTAGAAACGCATTGGAAAACCCGTTGCTCGCGTTGAAACCATGGCGTCCAAACAGCACGAGTCATAATGTCTCGCGTCCAAACAACCGTGTCCAAGTGACCGCGTCCAAACGTAATATACCCAACGTCCAGCATCAATTATCACATTTCAAGTAGAGTTCCATAAAGAGTAACTCCGACTATAATTTCATTATAAGAAATAAAATCAATATTTGCATTTTTTGAGCATCGAAAACAAAAACCAAAAACCCCTCAAAAATAGAGCAAAAAATGTGTTTATAGCACCAAGGGAGAAATAGTGTCTTTTGTGAAATAAAATGCATTTTTCATAAAAACTTGTTTTCTGAAAATTTTAGAGGGAGAATAAAAGGCCAGGAAGAGAGAATTTCCCATTTTTGTACTTTATTATTATTATAATTTTTTTTTAGTTCAAAAGAAATAAAACGCTTTTAGAATTGTTCTTATATATATTGTATATACTTTAAAGTTTGGAAGACAATATCTCACTTCGCACGAAAAAAGAAAAGCTGGTTATGCAATAGAAGAATGGTTTTTCCCTTTTCTCGATTTATGGAAAAAAATACACTGTTTTACTGTATCTCGTGGTCATTTTCTTCTCCAGGAATTCTTAGAAATTTCTCTCAGGACACAAAAAACCTTATTTTTAACAGCCAAATGTATTTTTTGAATTGTTTCTGTATAATACATATTCATGTTACTTAAAATAGCTTTTGCTATTAATTGAATTTTTTGAGTCAATTCTTATAATAATTTTCCTATTTTTTGCTATTCAATAATAGTTTTTCTTAATTTTCCCATATTTTTGTCATTCGAAAAAGGTTTCCCATATTTTTGTCATTCGATAAAATTTTCCCATATTTTTGTCATTCGATAAAATTTTTCTATTTTTGTCATTCAATAATAATTTTTCTATTTTTGTCATTCACCTTTGTGACAATAAAACCACTGACTTTTTCGAAAATGAGATGAAAGCCACGACAATGAAATGAAAGTCACAGAGCTTCTTTGACAATGAGATGAAAGTCATGGAGGTTCTGTGACAATGCAATAAAAGATACGGACCCCTTTTTGACAATCAAATGGAAGATATGAACCCATCTTGACAATGAAATGAAAGTCACAGAGCTTCTTTGACAATGAGATGAAAGTCATGGAGGTTCTGTGACAATGCAATAAAAGATACGGACCCCTTTTTGACAATCAAATGGAAGATATCAACCCTTCTTGACAATGAAATGGAAGGTACGAACCCTTTTTGACAATGAAATGAAAGATACGAACCCTTTTTGACAATGAGAAGAAAAACTGCGATGCCTCTGTGAAATCGAAATGAAAGCCACGGAGCTTCTGTGACAATGCAATGGAAGCCGCGGAACCTTTGTGACAATAAGATGAGAGCCACGGACTTTTTTGAGAATTGGATGAAAGCCACGGAGCCTCTGTGAAAATAAGATGAAAACCACTACTTTTTTGACAATGAAAGGAAAGCCACGATGCAAAATATCGCGGAATATTCAATGACATTATAACCGAATTCGACTGTGAAACAATTCGATAAGGATAATCGGAACAATCCCAATCGATATATTAATTCAATCAAAAAGATAAAATTCCACTGAACTTCCGATAGCGTTTTTAATCGAGTGTTACTGTAAATCAATTCCATCAAAAAAGACAAAATTTCTCGGAATCTTTGATGTCGTTATAACAAAATTTGACCGTAAATCGATTCTATCAGGATCATCCAAACAACCCTAATCGAATAAAGAAAACAACAACAACAACAACAACATGATTTACATAAATTCTCGATCTTAATACTACACCGAAATAACGAATAAAAACTCGCATAAATTCTTCTAACCGTTAATGTGTGTGTGTATGTATATCGTTATAAATTATATTTCCACAGAAATACAATCCCCCCTTCCCTTTCGCAATAAATTTAAAATATATAAATATAAGTTATTCACAGATTTTTTGTTTTTATTCGTTGTACCCGAATATATACACATAAATATATACGTATTTTATAGCGAAATGTAAAACCTTTCCTCTCTTTATAATAGTTAATTGCGAATCGGCGGAGGGAGACTTTTATGTTTCAAGTCGTAAAAGGAGTTTTCCAAAGTAACAAGACCAAAACAAAAAGAAGCGAGAGTCTCGAGACTAAAAATTTAAAACCCAAGGAATGTGTGATTTCAAGAAAAGCAATTGTTCGTTATCAGATTTCACCGCTTTCTAGGAATGAGGAAAAAAAATTCAAAATATTTATGTCTTTTGCCAAAACAAACGTTTATCACCTTTCTCTTCACTTTCTTTTTAAAAAAAAAGAAAGTAATAAATATATTTTATTTTATTTTAACATTTAAAAGTCTTTTTCTTCTTTAAGGACTGAAATTAATTGAAGGGAATTCTTTTATGTATTTGAAGAAAATAATCGAATAATTTTTTTTTTATGATTAATGTAATGGATATATGGCTCTTCCTTCTATCTTGGATGATTATTTCCGGAAATATTTTTTTAAAAGTTACAATAAATTCTCTATTTTAAAAAAAAATGTGCTTTTGAAGTGAGTAGGCTTGCGGTTTTTTTTATGAAGCCATCACCATTCGGGCACTGATAAAAAACAAAATGACTGGATCCTCTTATAAAGTAAATAATGGGAAAAAAATGCGGAACACTGTATACATATAACTACATACATCATTCATTTGTAATAATATATATGTATATGCTAATGTTTTCTTTATTCACTCTTCAGGGGCACCAAATTGCTGCTCGAGATATGTAAGTCAGTGGTTCTTCCTGGGGTAGAATATATATATATATATTTTTTCAATGAGATATTAATGACGCCATACGTGAACCCCCGTATGACGAATCATATTCGCCGGGGCCAGGGTAAGTCATTCGTATTCTCCATGGGCTCTTTGTGACAATGAGATGGAAGCCACGGTGCCTTTGTGGCAATAATCTGAAATACACGGTGCCTTTGTGGCAATAATCTGAAATACACGGTGCCTATGTGACAATGAAATGAAACAATGAGATGAAAGCACTGGTTCTTTGTGACAAGATGAAAGCCACTGAGCTTTTGTGACAATGCGATGGTAGCCACTGAGCTTTTGTGACAATGCGATGGTAGCCACAGACCCCTTGTGGCAATGAGATGAAACCTATGGAGCTTCTGCGACAATGCGATGGAAAACTATTTTGACACTGAGATGGAGGGCACGGAAACTTTTTAACAATGAGATGGAGACCACGGACCCTTTTTAACAATGGGATGGAACCCATAAACATTTTGTGACGAGATGAAAGCCACGGAGCCTCTCTGACCCTTTGTGGCGATGAGATGAAAGACGCGGACCCTTTTTGACAATGAGATAGAAGTCATGCTTTTTTGCGATGAGATGGAAGCTACGTACCTTTTTTTGACATTGAGATGAACGCCTCTGTGACAATGAGATGAAAGGCACGGACCTTTTGTGACAATAAGATGAAACCCACAGGTCTTTATTGATAACGAGACGGAAGCCACGGAACTATTTTTACAATGAGGTCGAAGCAATGAACGCTTTCTGACAATAAGATGAAAGCCATGGAGATTCCGTGACAATGAAATTGAAGACACTAACCCTTTTGACAACGAGATGGAACCATTGGACTATTTTACAATGAGATGAAGGCCACTGACCCTTTTTAACAATAAGACGAAACCCATAAACATTTTGTGATGATATGATAGTCAAGGAGCCTCTATGCGATGCGATAGAAGTCACGGACCGACCCTTTATGTCAATGAGTGACAATGGCATGAAAGCCACATAGCCTCTGTGACAATGACATGAAAGCCTCTGATCGTCTGATGTGATGGAGGCCACGGACATTTTTGTCAATTTGATGAAAGCTACTGACTCCTTGGTGCAAAATAATAAACGTCACGGAACAATTTCACCCAATAATAAACGCCACGGACCCATTGCGCCAACGACTGAATGCCCCACGGAACCTCTCTGGTAAATAATAAATAACACAGACACATTGAGCCAAATAATAGACGCCACGAACAGTTCGTGACAATGAGATGGAAGTCACTAATCTTTGTGAAAATGAGTTGAAATTCACAGATCCCAAGTGCCGAATAATGAATGCCATTGACCAAACCTAACGGACACTTTTTGACAATGAGATGAGAAGCAGCGACTCTCTGTGCCGAATAATGAATGTCATAATCAATTTTACTCAGTAATAAACGCGAGACGGACCCATTGTGAAGAATAATAAATGCCACAAGCCTATTGTGCCAAATAATGAATGAAACGGACCATTGTACCAAATAATGAATGCCACGGACCATTGTAACGAAAAAATATTTTTTTAGCAGTTTCAGGCATTATTTGGCAACTTGCCGACAATTTTAACCTTTTTAGAGGATTGGCGCTGTCCTGTATGTTTCTCGAGAACATATGGTCACTCGCCCGATTTTCTGGGGGGAGGATGTACGTACCAGCGTTACTCTTTCTTGGCACAGGGAATGCGCAAAAGGTTAAAAACTTGAGGTATCTCCTGTAATGTTTGGATTCCTCCAAACATTCGAGAAAGAACTCCTCACCAGATCATGGCCCGCTACTCTGTGTCCATAAAGAAATTTTAGCAGGTGGTCGAAGAAGACACGCTGGAAAATGTGCGAGTATGTGTTGCGGACCTAACGTGAATTTGTTTCTGTGCAATGCTTGTTATAGTGTGCTGCCATCAATTTTTCCAACTATAAGGGCGGTATTCACTGACATGGTTTAAACTGTAGTCACAATTTTTTGATAAGAGATCGACACGGATTAGTTAAATTGAAGTTTTTAACCAATCTATATTGATCTCTTATCCGAAAATTGTGACTACAGTTTAAACCATGTCGGAGAATGCGGCCCTAAGTGGTGCAGTGATCGAATAACTGCACCGTTAAAGACCTGTTGCTTTCTGTGGCGAGACTTTTGGGGAAGATCGTTTCGCATTCGCACCTCGAAGCTGGGAACCACAGAAAACCAACTCAAGCTGACCACCAGGATGGCGTCGGTGGGGGTTCGAACCCGGGTCTTCGCGATGAAAGCCCATCACCATGACCACTCGATCACCAGAGTGGCGCAAAAGCACTCCGATAGAGTCTCTGATAGATGCTCTGATTTGGAAATTAGTTTCGGTGATTAAATGTGCAGAATACGGTCAACTTTGGTGACAAGATTCATTTGCACAACGCCAAATACATACTCGTTCGACAAGATAGCTACATTGAACATTGAAGGACCGGACACACCCCGCTTCCCATCTCAGAGAGACATCGAAGCTTTCCCGGGGGATGGGTGTATCCGGAAATTTATTAATTTATGTGAAAATAACAATGATATACGTATATACAATAAATAATCTGGAATAAATAATCGTACAAATTGTGATCATATAGCATCATCCACAGATAATCAGTCCGTAATCGTAATAGTCCTTATATAAATAATCATAGAATAATTTTTGTCTTGTATGTGATAGAATCTGGAAGTGAGTTTATCCAATCTAGAATATAACAATCTCGGGAATCAAGCTGTAATAAGATATAAATTGACGTCTATGTCCGGCATCTCCATTTCATTCACACCCGCCGGAAAAAGGATGAAACAGTTGACACTGACACTTGTCTTCTTGGGCGTAAATTGTATCGATTATTAGATGTCGGTGAAACAACCGATGCATGTCTTCTTGGCCGTAAATTATACTTTTTAATAGGTAACCGTGTTACCTCTCTTGTTGGCTCGTAAGACGGGTCCTCCGAGCGCGAATGCCGTCCCCTTGATCCCGCAGCTCGTGTCTTATTGTGGAGTGGATGTAGGTTGCGGTCCAGGAATCGAATCAACCTCTGCAAACGTTGAAAGTTCAGAGGGCTATCTAGAATTCTCATTTTCCAAGCAAGCATTCTGGACTCTGGCAGTTGGCCAAAGTGGAAGTCTCTCGTCTGGGGACACGTGGTTATATAGTGCCATAGGGAACCATTTGAACCGCAGATGCATACGCTGTTACTGGAGCGTTTAAAACGCAGAAGATACACCGGAAAAGGGCCATGCTCGGTGATAGCGATTGTTTTCTCTCTAGGCCATACGTTCAAACGCAATTGAACTCGTCGTTGTATCTTGTATGCGTCCTTTGCTGCACATGTATTCCAATTGGTCTGCCACTCCTGCAACACGTCCTCTTTAAGCACCCGATGGAGCAAACTCCTTGGCCAAAGGTGGTCGTCTTGAGACGGAAGTTTTGTGGCCTCCTGGGCAAGTTTGTCGGCTATTTCATTGCCAAAGATGCCTGCGTGGGCTTTAACCCAGGCCAATCGGATTCTCGTGTTGGCGCATAAAATTCGGCGAATCTCCCGTACATTATGATGCACAGAACGTGGGTTTTTGATTGATAACAGGCCCGAAGCGCTGTCTGAGAGGATCAGCACTGGTTTCGATACCGCTGCATCATCTTTGCTGAAAATGTTTGAACAAAATTTCAAAAATTTCAAAAAAAAATGTTATTATTCATAAATTCGATGGCTTTTATGTTTTTAATACATTTTTTGAGTATCAAAAATAGAAAAATATCTTGAAAAATCCCCAAAAATGATTGAAATGGATAATGGTGACCATTTTCACATTCAAAAACAATTGACATGATAATTTGGTCAGTAATAATCTTTGTGCGGAGATACGCAATCTGGAATATCCGAACCATTTCTTATTTATGAAAAAAACTTTCAACACATAAACTAATAATTTCCCGACATGATCATTGGGAGTATAAAAAGTAGCGGCGTTTTAAATTAATACACATGTCCAGAATTCTGTGGATGTAAGGGGTGCTTGAAACACCATGTAAAAAAAGGCACATCCTTGTTAGAGGAAAGTACTTTGATAGATACTCTGATTTGAATTTAGAAATCAGTTCTGGTACATTTCAGAGTGCGGATAATTTTGGCGAGACATGATTGATTTTCGACGCCAAATGCGTGCTCCCTTCGCTATCATTCACTATAACCAACCAATGGTGACCATTTTCAAGAATAAATGACATGATCATTTGGACAGTTATAATCATTGCGGAGATGCAGAACCTAGAATATTTGAACCATTTCTTATGTAAATACTTTCAACATTATCTAATAGTTTTTGAGATATGATCATTGAGAGTAAAGAAAAGGAGTTTTTTAATTGATATACATATCGAGAATTGTGTAGATGTGATGGACACTTAAAAAATCATGTAAAACATTGACATGAAATCGGTATTTGGAATCGAATTTGATTCAATACATCAGGAATCGAATGATTTGAATGATTGTTTTCGATTGTCGATTACGCTATGCGGAGGAGAAACTCGGTTATATGGTCCTCTTTGGTCGTGTTGAAGAAGTCCCGGTGGACTACACGTCAGCAGTAGCTGCTGCTGCTGCTTTTGCCCTGGCCCTGGTGACAGGTCCTTGCATTTCGCTAGTCATACTGCCGGAACTGACCGGATTTGGCTTTAGGGCAGAGTGGGAGACACGTTTTGGTTTGGTGGTGACCGGATTCGGCTGGCTTGTAGCGTTGTCGGACAGCCCTTGTTGAGGTCCCACTTTCAGGGAACTGAGGATAGCCCGAACCTTTGATTTCCTGTAGCTACGGGCTCTGTTCGCCGACTGGACTTCGCATATCCCGTTCTGTATGTTCAAGGCTCCGCACTCGACGCCGTTCTTCAGGAACTCCTTCGCCATCTGGACCGCATCGTCGTTTTCGAGGCGGTACCTAATGGCGAGGACGTTCTTCAGGATGCCGACGTTGAATCTGTCGCCGAGGCGGAAGTCGTAGACGATCTTCCTGGCGAACTTGTCTTGTTCCCGTAGCCTATCCATCAAATCTTTCTCGTTGGTGGATTTGGTCGTGTCCATGCCGTTACTGCTTGGATATTGGACGACACAATCAGGCTTTTGTTTCCTTGATGAAACGTTTCAGCGAAGGTCAATGGAGATCATGAAATGTAGAATCAGCAATCAAAACATGCTTGCAAACATTCTATATTCCCGCTGAATCTGCAGCTCTTATTATTAAACTTGTTACACGAGCCAGTTAAAGTTTCAGAAAAAGTGTTTTGGACATTTCATTGTTCGTAGGACTTAACAGCTGTATTTTAGCAAAACGGCCAACGCGCATGTAAACGGGGTTACAGAATGCCAAAGCGAAAAACGTTCTTGTTCAGAGGGAAAAAAAAACATTAATAAAATCCCTTTTAAGACAGTTTTTGAAAGTAAAAAGCTGTTTTTTTGTTCTTTTTTTTCGCTAAATACAAACTGTGATAGTTTTTCTCCGAATCGTATAGATAGTTTCCGAGTGCGTGATTAAGGAAAATAATAATAATAATATTTTTGTTTCTATAATTATTTCTACTGAAAATAGCATCGATAAATTCTTGCCGTTAACGTTTGAACCTAAAGCCGGAAAATTGAAATTTTTTTTTCAATTTCAAGAGGAGAAAAAATGCCTCGTGGAATATTAAGAAGGTGGATAAAAAAATGGGGAATTTTCAACCCTGTACTGCACTTATTCATAAACATTTCGTCAGAATATTTCATTTTATTAAAAAAAAATTTCTTCTGTGCTTCTTTTAATTTTTCATTTCTGAACAAAAGCCTGAAGCATGTAATTTCCCCCCCCCCCTTCTCTGTCTTGGGGACTGACGGGACCGGAAAGTAATTACGGCGGCAGTTTGTTTCGTGTGAAATTATTTGCTTTACAAAGTGTTTTCCAACATTTTCCTTCTTCCTGAAAATGAGTTTAAATTCTTCATCCGAGTATGTACTTGATGACGCTGGAAATAGTGGTTTGATTGTGTTTGTAAGAAATAAAGCAAAAAAAAAAAGAACTTGAAATTATATATGGGAGTTCTATCTGAATTAATATATACAGGGGGTGTCCTGTAAGATCTAATGCGGCTTTTATTTCATCAACCGTTCGTCGTAGAGGTGTAATTCCAATTTGAAAAATGCTCAAAAGGCGTTGAGAAACTACCCTGTACAAAATTTGAGAGTGAAAATACAGTGCGTGAGAAACTATGAAAAATCTACATTTTTATACGGCCCATTCTTGTCCTCTAACTACCAATTAGAAAGTTATTGCCCTGTCCCTCCTGATTCCAGCAAAGAATGTTTTTGGTGCAGTATTTGCTAAGATATTTGAATTCAAAAACCGGAGATAAGGTACGTGAGAACAGCAAAATATAACGGACAACGCTCCTTTCCCTCATATGCATGCTGTGATTTTCCAATTTTTCCGATTTTTGAATTCGACCTACAATCCTATTGAGATGCGTGTCTCAATAAGAATGTGTTGAAGTCGTGCGTATCATTCAAGTCCGCAGAAAAAGTATGTGTCAATAGAAATCCGTAGAAAGTGTGCATGCCAATTAACATCCTCAGAAGCGTAGGCGTACGCGCCCACAGAAATCCATAGAAGGCGTGCGTGTCCGCAGAAATCCATAGAAAGCATGCATATCAATTGGAATCCGCAGGAAGCGTGCGCGTCCGCAGAAATTTGTAGGAGGCTTGCGTGCGTGTCATTATAAATCCTTAGGAAGTGTTCATCTCCCCCCCCCTCCTTAAAATCCTTAATAGAGTGCAATTTTTCATGCTGCATATCACTTTAAATGCGTAGGAGGCTCGTGTTTTCCTATTAATGCATGCATGATTTGGGTATCCCTTATGAAAGCGTAGGAGGCTGCGCGCCATCAGAAAAACAAGAGACATGCCTACCAAGACCGGACTAATCTCCAAAAATTTTGCATTCTCTACGATAAATAATGCATGCCCGAATCAATATTTCCTATGCTAGCTACGGCCACGGGTTGAAAAAAAAAACTACGTAACCGACCAAAATTTTTACATGGGCCGGACATTTTGGGCAATGCATTATTTTATCTCGCTCTGATGTCTACTCCCTTGTACATTGAGACCCGATACACCCCTAAAACTGTCGTGTTATCCGTGGATCACAAGTCGGAAACCGTTGCCCATACGGCAACAGATCTAGATTCAAAAATAAGCATACAGCTACATGATGATGATGGAAATACTCAAGTTATTTTTGGCAACTTCTTGAAGATGGATATGAATTGCTATACCCCCCCCCCCCCACAGGCATGTCGACACATAAAAATCAATGGCACTCGTATAATACCTAGCAGACAGCTTTCAATGCGAATGGCTACATACATACATACATAATACTTACTGGTCAACTTCTCAATACCATCTTTCAAAAGCTGCATTGGGGGGGGGGGGGAGTTACTACCGCCCAACTACCTCATTTCCCCAGCAGGTTCCGGACGGGATCCTGAAAAGGAACGTGTGTGTGTGTGTGTCCGAAGAAAACTCAAGCCAATATTCCTACACATGACGCCCCCACCTTTCTTTTATTTATTCTTCTTCTTTCGATGGGTGACGTCACAAAAGAAATCCACTAATGGACACTAGAGGTCACCACTACTTACAAGTCCAAGATGAATAGCCTCCTTCTTGAAAAATGAATCCTACACATCAGTGTCAAACGTCCATAACGGAGAGTATTGAATTTTATCTCGATGATTTATTACCGTCTCCAAGAAGGCAATTTCTCTTTTATTTTTGGGCTCCTTCCATAAGATTCATATTTATATATTAGAGACATCTTATATATATATTGTGTGTTCCGTAAGGAAAGGCTTAATGATCGTTCACATATCCTCTCATACAGCTCGGTATAATTTAAAGTTAAGGATATACGCTACGTGGCCAACAAAAAGCCTGTTTCTAGAGTTCATTCCTAGTAGGACAATTGAAAGAAGTAAGCAAAAAATTACCCGAATAAAGATATGAAGTTCAAAACATCAGGTATGGCTAAATACACATGGAAATAACATGTTTCCTGCGCATTTCATTGGATGCAGTATCATGGGATACGCAAATCTCGTAGGAATTTCTAGGGGAAAGGAAGTTTTTTACGCATTTCTTAGCGATATATATATCATGCGACTATTAAGTACTTTAAGAGGGTAAGAACGTTTTCTACGAATTTCAAAAGGTTAAGCACGCCTCCTATACGGATTTTTATGAACACGGATTTTTATGAACACGGATTTTTATGAACACATACACTTCCTAAGGATTTCTATGGACAACACGCCACCGAAGGATTTTTACTGGCATGCATGCCCTCTACGAATTTCTAGGGACAAGCACGCGCTTCCTAAGGATTTCTAATACTACTACTTAACCGTACATCATGCGCGTCGTACGCGTTTCTCTGTGGAATTTCTAACGAATGAGGACATGAGGAAATCGTTCTGTCTATGTGTATATGCTTGGTCCTAACGTATTTATTTTGTCAGAGTTGTGCTTATTTTATGTTCTTCCTGGTGCTGCCATCTGCTTTCCATATTTAGAAGTGAACATGGTAAATGTTTGAATTTTTCATGTTACGCAACTCTCTTGTTGACGGTCGGTCTACATGTTCGCCGCGGAGAGACTTTTTTTACATATGAGACCGGCTTGCATTTGCGACTCGAAGTTAGAAAACTGCAGAAAATAAACTTCAGTCGACCGCCACTATCCCGCCAATAATATCCTGGATCCTCACGATGAGAGGCCAGTGCGATTCCCACACTACCGCACAGCGGCCATGCGGATTTCTGCATACAAACACGCCTCTTTCGGATTTCTAGGAACACACATGCCTTCTACATGTTACTGGGGGGGGGGGGGTACTTTCAGAAGTAAAGAGGGATACGTCTATTCCAATACGTTATTGGACCGCTTGTAGCACGCAGTTGTTTTGATTTTATAAGTGTCTCATGAAGAATCTCACTATTTTGTTAGCCAGATTTTGCATACCTTTTTTTGGGCACGCACTGTACATATTGCGTATGGGAAGCAGCAAAATTTTCGAACGAGAATGTCTTTGAATATTGGAGCTCTTTGCTCAGTGCGCCAAAGAGAGCCTTCATATCTCTTATTGGAGCTTGTCAGGAGCCGTTTATTTTTCCGGAGTAATAATCTGAATTTTCAATAACGGGGGGCAATAACTTCGGGAAATACCTGGGTTTTGTTTCAAACCCGCGGAATCGCGAGTAACAATTCCGCTCTTTCAACCGATCACTGTTCTAAGTGGGGAATTTCTGTCGGTACTGGATGGCTGCTGAATTTAATGGTTCTATCCGAGATTTATTGTTCCTCCAGTAAACGCAAGGTAATTTCTTAGAGAAAGAAAGAATTCATTCCTATTAAAAGGCATTGGAATTTCGATTACCTTACGGTGTCCCTTGAAAGAATTCACACATGGGAATAATTCAAATCAGCTTTCTCAACAGCCGAAACAGTGATATTGGCCTGTGGCTAACGCAGATTTCTTTATTCTGCGATGGTATACTTCAAGCCTATGTTACTTAAGTGTACAGAAAAGTGTATTATAATTCTTAGATAGAGTAGTTCTTATTATAGAGTTAGAAGAGTAAATAATTATATGAAATCCCTCTACCATTTTTCATGATGAACAGAGATAGCTGATATTTAGTTTGATGTACAACAAATGAAAGGGAAAAAAAATGTCGCTCTTTCTTCCCTATATAGGGCTACACAAAAAGGATGGGAAAACTTTGCTAATATGCACCAAAGCTGTATTATGAGTAATCGTTATCGAGTCTGTAGAGAAGCCGGTCCTCGAATGCGGCAGCTGCGCCATCTCTGTGGAGCTCTCGGACCTGTGATTGGCGGACAGCTTTATCGTAGGTTTTTCGTTCCTGTGATTAACTGCCGGCTTAGGAAACGCCTTTTTGGAACCATAATTTTTTTTTCGATTTTGCACACAGCCGTTGTTCTATTTATTTGAAATCTCTTGTGTTGCAAAATTTTATAGCAGGGTATATAATGGACGAGAAAGAATATACCAATTCGGTGGTCACGCCATTTCAATCTGTAAGCTTCGTCCTACGAAACATCAGATGGCGCTGCTGTCAATTTCGCGTCTCTCTTTTTTTTACCATCTAGCGTGGACGCTTTATTTTCAATCAGCTTTGAGTTTTCAGTTCGCAAATCATAATAAAACATTAATTACGCATCGTTTGCATCGTATTTTATGCATGATGTCAAGTTTACAGTGATGCAGAACTATCTGTGAAGGGTCATGCAAGTATTACGCCAGCATCCAGCAGGGGGGTTTCGGATTTGCTGACTTTTGATGACAGGGGGGGGGTTGAAGGCTGCTTACGTCATCAACCAACCCTTTTTGAAGATATGAAATATTCTAAGCTGCTGACGGGGGGGGGGGGAAAGGTGAGTGTTTTGCTGACGGGAAGAAGGGGGTCCAAAATGGCTGAAAATCTGCTTACGTAATACTTGAATGACCCCTGAGAGAAATTTCGAACTATGCATTTTTCGACAACTGCGACAACTCCACACCACGTTAGTATTTTAGCACACAGCGCACTGTTTTTTCTTAATTAGTTGATTTTTCGTTTACTTTTAAAATGTACCATAGACTTTTCGTCCATCCGGTACAATGCTACCACGCTGACAACTCTGTCTGCGAGAAACACGCAGCCTCTTCGTACTTACTTCTATAAAAGCAAATATATTATTATTATTATTATAGCGGAAGAAAATAATCCCAAGGAATTACTTCACCGGGAATCGCAAGAGAGCATATCCCGTCAAAAATCGCATAATCACGGACGTCCTTATGCGCGGAGAAAATCCGACTCATTAGACACTCGTATCAAAAAAAAAAACCTTAATGCCAAAGGTATTAACAAGCATTTGCTCCGAGAGAGCGAGAGATAGAAATTCTTGACATTACGGCAATTATGGCAATTATTTTGTACTTGAGACAGAATATTTCATTTCTAGTTTTAAATATTAACACTCCCACAAATTTTTTAGTTGTGATTGATTACAGAGTCCTGAACAGTTTAAGAACAATGTTCGTTGGATTATCATCCGATAAATAACTTGAGTAGTCTTGTTAATTGTTTTTAGCTTGTACAGGCGCTATATATCTACCTTCTTCCGATAGAAATAGTGTGATAATATTTATTTCAGAATCTATCTGGAGATTCAAGCTTGATTCAAGGACAAGGAGTGACATGACCTTCACTAGGGTAAGGCTGGCAGGCTTTCTACCAGTGCACTGGGGACGATTATTGCCATTTCTTTCCCATCATGGACTTGCTATCTATGGGCACATGAGAAATCTGAATGGGGAGGGAGAGCACAACTAGATCCTAGCCTATGGGGAAGAACATGCATGACGATCGCCATCAATTGGTGCAGTGAACAGATGTTTATGTGTACTCCCACGGCTTTCAGACAGTTTTTCTGTACAGGGTGTCCTATAAGTGTATTCGACCTTTATCTCATCAACCGTTTGTCGAAAAGGTATCGTTCGAATTTAAAATATGCTCAAAATGTGTGTTTAAGAATCACTCTGTACTAGTTTCGAGCAAAATCTAAATTTTGTGCAATGTTCGATGTTATATCTGAATTCAGAAATCAGAGATAAGTTGGGAAAAAACAGCATAAATGAGGCAAATAAGCGTTGCCCGTTAATTCATGCTGTTGTATCCTAAATTTTCATCGTTTTTCTTAATTCAAATATTTCAGCGAATATTTCACTTACAAATACAAATACAGTAAAACCTCTCTTTGGCGCACACCAGCGGGACAAAAAAAAATTCTTCCGTAAAAGAGGGGATGACCGTTAATCATCGGTTTGAAATGCATGCATTTATTATGCAAGGAGAGTTTTTTTTTTGGTCGTAAAGGAGGGAGTAACCGCATCTGAGAAGTATCCATTAAAATGGGTTTTACTTTAAGGAAGCCACAATAGACAAAATGTCCAACGACGTGGCTATAAATATACACATATATATATGTATATATATATAGGACTTAAAGAACACCCTGTATATAGAATATAGTAATACTCATATAATAAAAGTATGGAAGTAAGGTAAATCCGAAAACGTCTTACTAAAAATAAAAAAAAATATGCTTCTTTTTCAATGTCAATTTATCAATGTAGGACAGGAGCATGGGCCCTAGGCTGGGACATTTAGCGGATCCCACTCCCCACCAGCCTTTTCACGGGCCTCTTCATAGTTGATTTATAGCGTAAAAAAAACAAAATAAATAATTACAATATCGTCCCGGACCCCAGGGCAGTCAAACCCTTGTGAGGGCCATGGGCAGAGCTCTTACACATTTCAGACATTGCGGGCCAAATTGAAACTTTCCATGAAAACCGCGGGCCACCAATCCATACTGTGGCATTTCCCGTTAGTAAACAGGGCTCCCAAACTATTGAATACTTTTATTCACTCCGAGGTTATTTGTTTCATTAAATTTGGATTTTATGTTTTTGGAAATAATTTCTTTCACTGATATTCCAATTTTTATATTTCTTTTATTAATTCCGGAATTTGTCCCGATAAAATTCTGGAATGTTTTCCTCTCATTAATTCCGAAGTTTCTGCCAATAATTCTGGATTATGGGTTTTTTTTTCAATTGTAAATTCCCATTAATTATAAAAACATTTATTTCACAAATGCCTAATTTTTTCCGTGAAATTTTAAGAATTCTAAAATTACTTTCAATAATTCTGAAATTATATTACTTTCAATAATTCTGAAATTATATTTCTTTCACTAATTCTGTAGATATTTTTCATTAATTATATATTTTCATCAATTACGATTTTTTTTTTTAAATAATTCTATTCTTTCATTAAGGTGTTTTTAGCATTTCTGTAAATTCTGTCATTACGTGTACCTTTCGGATTCCGAATTTTGCCTCTGGAAATATTTGAAATCATGGTCTCAAAAAGTGTTTTGACTCTGGGTCCCCCCCGAATTCGTTGTGACGGCCCTTTTAATGTACCAAATACACTAGCATTACTATTGAATCTTGCAAAGTGTCACTGTCGTACATGTTTCAGTGGCCAGCGCTCTTTAGGGAGGGGGGGGGGGGAGACAGCAGTGCAGGAGAGTCGGGAGTGTTTAGAATCTGTGGGTGCTCGTCTTCAGCTCCATATAACAAACTCAGATTTCTGAATCATTTTTGGGGGTGCTTAGAACCTTTTTAGAAATTACCGTGAATGATCGATCACCCGCAGCAAACCCGGTTCCGACGCCACTGATTTAACGACTTTTTTTATTTGTAATTAAATAGTTTTTCTCTCTCAAATAGCTATTTTCCTCCAAATGATCGGCGGGCCACTGCAAAAAAACTCCGCGGGCCAAGGTACGTTGAAGATCCTTGATGCAGGGAATATTTCATCAGACTTACCATAATTTCTGTGATTTTCCAACTTCGAGGTGCCAATGCGAACCGTTCTCAACAAACCTTCAACACACTTACCTACCACGAGAAGTTAGGAATAAACCATTTTCAAATCAAAGTATGGGAGAGAGATGGCAGCACCCTAAAACACGTAAAACGCGTAATAACTCGGACAACTTCAGAGTACGCTAGGACCCACAAAATACACCACTCAGAACACGTATAAATGTGTGCGCAATCAACAGCAATACGTTGTGTGAATATTCATGACGTGAATATCATGAATATTCATACGTCATGTGAATCTTATCAACAAAAACCTTCTTCCAAAACTGAATTTTCCTAAAAATGGAAAAATCTGGCACGATAGGAAAAAAAATATATGTATTCAAAATATGCAAAAAATAACTCTTAAATCACATCAGCGCGAAGCAATTTTGTTTGCTCATTCTTTTCATGGTTTTTGCTCCCCCTTTCATTTTAACAATCCAATGAACAATGAACAAAACAAAAACAACGTTCAAGAACAATCCCGCGTACATACACATACATAAGTTTTATTAGCGCGTAATAAATATTTTAGCATTTTTCCATTAAGTCCGAAAAACATGAATTTTTTCCCTCTTCTCCATCCTCCGTTGGTGTGTGTAGTAAATGGGGGAAAACTTTATTGTTTCATCGTGTCCTGTTTTTCCACCGTTCGTTGTTTTTATTGTTATTAGGCTCCATAACCAGAAGTAATATTCATCTTTTCGTTTATATATATATATACTCGTATATATCCATTTTTTTTTAAATTTGTGAAAGCTATGGTTTTCCCTGAAAAATAAATGAATAAATTCCGAAATAAATCAGGTTTTTTATTCTTAAAATGCATGGAACAATTTGAAAAATATAGTAAAATCTTTCGAAAGATCTTTATTATGGGCTTAAACCTCCGAAGGACTCGGCTTTTCGAACCCAAGATTTGATGGATGTGACCCCTCCGCTTAATGAATCACCGATATCTTCTCTCCATTAAGGAATCGCAATTATTTCTCCTCCGTTATGAAATCACCGATTTCTCCATTATGGAATTGCAATTACCTCTCCTTCATTATGGAACCATCGATCTCTCTCCTCTATTACAGAACCACCAATATCTCTACTCCATTATGGAATCGCATTTATCTCTCCTTAATTATGGAATCACTGATATCTCTTTTCCATTATGGATTCGCAAATATCTCTTTTCCATTATGGATTTGCAAATATCTCTCCTTCATTATGGAATCACCAGTCTCTCTCCTCCATTATGAAATCACTGATATCTGTTCTCCAATATGGAATCACAAGTATATCTGCTTCTTTATGGAAATCACCCATATCTCTTCTCAGTTATGGAATCACCCATATCTCTTCTCAGTTATGGAATCACCCATATCTCTTCTCAGTTATGGAATCTTCGATATCTCTTTTCCAATATGGAATCTTCGATATCTCTTTTCCATTATGGAATCGCCATTCTTTCTCCTCCATTGTGGAATCCCCGATATCTTCTCTCGATAATGGTATCGCAATTATCTCTCTATCATTATGAAATCATAATGATAGAGAGATTATGAAATCATAATGATAGAGAGATTATGAAATCATAATGATAGAGAGATAATTGCGATACCATTATCGAGAGAAGATATCGGGGATTCCACAATGGAGGAGAAAGAATGGCGATTCCATAATGGAAAAGAGATATCGAAGATTCCATAACTGAGAAGAGATATGGGTGATTCCATTAGAAATCATAATGATATCGATCGATCTCTCTCTTCTATTATTGAATCACCGATATCTCTCCATTATGAATCACCGATATCTCTCCATTATGAATCACCGATATCTCTCCATTATGAATCACCGATATCTCTCCTTCATTATCTCACCGATATCTCTCCTTCATTATCTCACCGATATCTCTCTTCCATCATGGAATCACCGATATCTCCCCTTCATTATCTCACCGATATCTCTCTTCCATCATGGAATCACTGATTTCTCTTCTCAATTATGGAATCACCGTTATCTCTCCTTCATCATGGAATCACCGATATCTCTTCTCCATTATGGAATCACTGATTTCTCTTCTCAATTATGGAATGTTCGACATCTTTTCTCCACTATGGAATCACCGATATCTATTCTCCATTAAAGAGAGTTCTCGCACTTTGTATTCCTTCTTTTTCATTACCTATGTTTTTTTTTTTTTTACCTGTAAGGCTTTAGTTCAGTTCCCGCTGGTGATGGGAGTCATCTGATGTGGCCCACGACCGCAAACCTAATTATGTTAAAGATGAAACGAGCGCCACATTTTCAGATCATTATAGTGACTCGCGGTGCAGTTCCACATCGCTTAAGTGACCCGCCGTACGTATACGGAGCACTAAAAGTGACCTACGGCACATTAACAGATCCTCAGGCAAATTTACGGATTAATTAATTGACCTCGGGCACACATTTACAGGTAACTTAATGGATATGTGGCTCTGTTCTACATCACTTACGTGACCCCGCAACACATTCCCAAATCACTTTGTTGACCCACGGCACAATCCCATATCACTTAAGTGACCCATGGCACATTCCCAAATCGCTTTATTGACCCACGGCACATTCTCAAATCACTTTATTGACACACGGCACATTCCCAAATCGCTTTATTGACCCACGGCACATTCTCAAATCGCTTTATTGACCCACGGCAAATTCTGAAATTACTTTATTGATCCACGGCACAATCCCATATCACTTAAGTGACTCGCGGCACATTTAAAGATCTTTTAAGTGACCCATGGCGCATTTATTGACCTTCCAAGTGATTTCAAAGTTGTTTTTTTTCCAAGTTTAGACCTGAGGTACACACACATGCGTACCTAACTTAAATGGTCCTAGTAAAGATATTGACCCAAATTAAAATAAATTATTTAATTTTAACATATAATGATCAATCTAAATTAATTTTCTTTTTGGATTGCCAATTTCGGCTAAGGTTTGAAGAGGTTAGGCACACTAAGTGCTGTTGCTGGCGAAAAGTAAATGTGATATTCTTCGTACGGTTTCCAGAAAAATAAAATGGCACCGTTGTGTACCCACAGTATGCTCGAATTGGCAATAAATAAAGGTGGCACGTATAATGCATTTTAACAACATTCGGTTTACATTTAGATTTATTTATATTCGAGTTATATTTAGTGAATTTTAAAGTGCACTTCATTTTTTTTTGAAGTGTTAAGCAGTGCTATATCAGTTTGTGGATGACGGTGTTGGAACACAGACCCGAAAATTAGCTACAGTTGAGGCATCAGATAAATTCTCTTTTATCCAATTCGGGATACAAGGTGCTACCCCAATTGTCTTAGGCCGGGATTACACTATAAAATTTTGATAACAGATCTTTCAGAAAACTTGAACAATTCAATCAATAAGCGCATCGGTTACATTCGAGCAAATGTAACCGGTGATCTTATTGGTTGAATTTTTTGAGTTTTATCAAAGAGCTTTTACAAAACATTTAGTTTTGTTGGAATCCCGGCCTTACGTTCGGAGTCAAAGTCATAAAACTACCAGAATATAAAGTAATGTTAAAAGTCATGAGTGATTTGACTCGCCATATTTTTACACTTTCTCTTTCAAGTGACAGAAGGTTTCCATTCGCCATCGAGACCACCGTAATTCATTGTGTAAATTACCTGTACAAATACAATTAACGAATAAATGTAACTACCCCTTCAACACAAAACACACGTAGAAACAAAATCTCCCAATTGAATGCAACGCGGGTGAATAGCAATTCAAATATTTTACTTTTAATCACGACGTTCATGAATGGGAATATTCATAAAGGGAAAAACAAACATGTGGAATTCTCCTAATAATGGTTATTCACAATATTTGCTTAGCTTTAGTCAATTTGAAGACGTAAGTACACGAATTATAACCGAATTATGACGATTCTTATGCTAAATGTGTTACAAGTAGCTCTCATTCTGTAATTTTGTACCCATGAAGATACGTGACGATTTTTATTTAAAATTGAAAAGCATAAATGGCTTTTCCATGAAATCGTATTGATATTTTTATCCTATTTTTAATGGTCGACATTTTATTGAATTGAATTTGTTATCATTTCTTTTGCAACATAATATATTTAATCGACTTCGATACGCAAATTTAATTACGTGTGTGTGTATCAATTAATTTAGTTTCTGAACCAGGGAATTCTAGTCCTACGGAATGGAAATTTTTATGTAAAACTCAGTCGAATCACACTTACTTACGGGCAGCACACAACACTGAACTGAAGCAATTTTCTACACCTCGGAAAAGGTGGCTGTGTCGAAATTAAGTTATTGCCGAACCTCACAGTGCATTTTTCCATTCGTATAGATATTGAGCTGCTGCCATCTAACTTCTGAAGATCCGAACTGGCAATGAATGAATATTTTTATGAGTGCGATTTGAATTTAGAGAAATACAGGTTGAGTCAAAACTTCGTTCAAATTAAAAAATAAATAAATAAAATAAAAATAACTTAATAGTGATAAAAATGTAGTCAGAAAGTCTCAAATGTCGACGATAGATGGCACTGACGTGCAATGTAAAAAGCGGATTACGCTGCCGGCATCACATAAAGAATTATATAAAAATTGAAAGAAAAAAAAATGTTATAACCCAAAACCCTTTAATCGACCACGCCAATAGTGGTCACAATGATGAAGGAGATGTAGACCATTTGTTAAAAAATGGGTCTAGCGCTCTGTTTAACTGTTGCACGGCCACGGTCACATAAAGAATGCAATTAGCACAAAAACGTGAACCAGGAATCAGCGACCATTGCGTTGCGTAAATTCCGAGCGCAGAAGAATGTGAGGACTGGGAAAACGACAGGCCTCATAAAGCTTGTTTAGCGGTTTCAGGAAACTGGAACGCTGGAGGATCGTTCATAGAGAGCCGAACGACCATGTATAAGGAAGGCACGTTCGCCGCATGTGGCAGCCGAAATGGAAGCGTTAGCGTCCGAATCAGCTTCAGGGACCAGCAATGCTCGTGAAGCTGCTAGACGCTTGGGCTTACCACCATCCTCGGTACGCAATATTCTTCATGGAATACTTGATCTGTACCCTTACAGATTGCAGTCGTGCAATGAACTTTTACCAGCGGATACCGTATAGAGGGAAGCATTTGCGAGGTGGGCTTTCTCCAAAATTGAACAGAATCCTACCTGGGTCTTAAACATCTTGCGGACACGTGAAGTTCATTTTTCGCTTCATGGCGACTTTAATACGCATAACTGTCGCATGTGGGCGACGTCTATCCACTTGAGTACGTGAGAAGCCATTACATTCCCAAAAAGTGACAGTGTGGTGTGGGTTCACAGGGTTTATCATAGGAACTTTCTTCTTTGAAACGCAGTGCCCAGTAAATGGGTGGGAAAACGGATACCGTGAATGCGCAGCGTTATTTAACGCTTCTGCGCGAGAAGGTCGTGTTTGCGTGAAAGAGATGAGCTTTCTATCGTCACGTTTATGCAAGATGGAGCAACAGAATTTTGACTCATCCTGCAGGTAGCAGCACTTCCTAGCACACATATAGCATGCTGAGAAACTAGTAAATACACACACATCTATTTCTACGACAATTTATCAGTGTGCATGCTTTCATATCGTGCATGCGTGGTTTAGCGGAAAAATGAAACGCGTACAGGATAATAGCACTGCATGAAGAAAAATGAAAGAAACACTGGTTTCTGCTACTGAAAGTTCACAGTTTTTACTTTCATGTGGGAGGCACATCGAAACCGGTCATCATCTTTTTTCTGAGACAGCCATGCCACAGTGCCGTCTTAAAGCATGGGCCCGGGGGACTCAAGGGAAGAGGGGCCTTACAAAAATGAGATTTGGTTGAAATTTTCTAGAATTTGCCTGGTAGGGCCTCACGAAAACCACTTGGCCCGGGGGCCCATGATGCTCTTAAGACTGCCCTGCCATGCCATCTACTTCTGTCTTTATTTCATAGGTTGCCCCCAGACAACAAGTTGAATAGCACCTATGCCGTGTCCACACCCGTAGTACTCCACAGGATTGCGCAGCGCAAAAACCGGTTTTGAGGTATTGCTGGCGGTCACAGCGTGGGTGATTTTAATGGCTTAATTGCTTTAATTTTAAGCGATTTTTTGGCGCTGCTGAAATCTGCCGAGTTCTGCGGATGCGGAGAACCGGCTTAACACTAGAAGGACCGACATTTCGTTCTATCTATAAGGACCGATATGGTCAATATGACTGGAGTTTGATTTGCGCTATAAAATCTCAATTTTTGTTTTTTTTTACTTGTAAAAAACTTTTCCTGTAGGTAAGCAACGGAATATAAAACCTCGCTATTAAATATAATTAATATTATAATTAAATTTCATTTTTAAGCTCTTTGCTTCACAGACTTTGCTTCATATGTGTTTTTTTTTTTTAATAGTTTTTAGTGGTTTTTGATGATTCTTTTTTTAAGTAAAGCCTTATTTGAAGTAGAGCCTTCGAAGTAAGGTATGCTTAAGGGTACGTAATTAACGGGCTAGTTTAAATAATTAATTAAGTCAATTAATTAATTATTTTTTATAATTTTTTTTCTTTTTAAAGACCATTTTGGCATACAATAAATACCAATCAATAAAAAAAAGTTTCGATGGTCAAATAGCTGATTAACTGAGGAAAAGTGTTTTGTCTCAGGTTTGAAGAGAATAATACTTACAAAGAAGTCCCTCATAATGCATAGCTGATGACTGAACGAATAAATTAATAAATATATTTACATTCTAATCATTATATAATTGCGGTTGTATCAAACATCCAACTTTCTGTACTTTCAATGCCTTCGTTACATTAGAAACATTTTTCGCCATACGGGTTTTTCACGCATTGAAAATATATCTCTGGTTTTGTTATTGCATGGTGGGACCTGACATCACCGTGTTTTTCCTAGTGCAGCAGCACTTGTTGTTGTTAGCAACTGATTCCTGAACAAATAAGGGTCTCTAAGGCTTTTAGCTAAGAAGAAGGAAATTAACTTTCCGGTTTTATTTAATTCTTTTCCCAAATAGACCAAGCATTTCTTGAGGCTACGTCGAATGTAGTGGAAAACGCATACTGGCAAACGAATATGCGCACGGCATTCTTTCGAGCTATCTGATCAACACTATACTTCGTTTCGTTGTAAAACTCCGGTATATTACAAAGCCGCTTGAAAGTTGAGCAGCTTTGGTAAATCACGTTTGCACGTGGCCTCTTGGACGCGAAATATTTGGATCCGTGCCGTTTGGACATCGGCTGATTGGACGCCATCGTTTCGACGCAGCAATTCTCAATATCATGAGAACTTCGTGGTTACTTTATACCACATCTAATATGATTCTGCTGTCACTTAATATGATTCTTCTGTAACTTAATATGATTCTGCTGTAACTTAATATGATTGTGCTGTAACTTAATATGATTGTGCTGTAACTTAATATGATTCTGCTATAACTTGATGTGACTCTGCTGTAAGTTAATGTGATCGTGTCATAAGTTAACTTCTCTGTTATCTCTCATTAACTTCCCTAATATTTCTCATTAACTTCCCTAATATTTCTCATTAACTTCCCTATTATCTCTCATTAACTTCAGTATTATTTGTTTTATTAATTTTAGAAATAATTTTTACTAATCTGGAAAATTGTTTTCATCAATTTTAAAATCATTTTGCATATATGTTGGAATTAGTTTTAATTGATCGTGGAAAGTAAATGTAGTTCTTTAATTAATTTCAAATTCTTATCAAGTCTGAATTCGCATTGAAGTTTGTTTAATGTGTTAAGTTTCTTCCTAGGACTTTTATTGTTTTTAATAATAAAAAAAAAAATCATTAATTCTGGAATCATTTTTCATTAATTAAGGACTTTTTCCTTGAATTCTGGAATTCAGTTATTCTTTCCTTGTACCTACCAAGACAGTGTTATTATTATTCAGTATTTCAGCAAGTACTGCTGAAGAAAATAATCACCACGTGCTTCAATTCCTACTTGATTTCAGATAAGCTTCAATGATTTGTATCACTATATTTTTGCCCGTACAAGTATTTTTGTTTTATAATTGATGGATCATTAAGTATGCTTTCAATTAGCCGAAATGAGCATTTCTATACTGTAGGAAATTTGATGTCCCGATTCGAAGAAATATTTGCTGGGTATGACTATGAAAGTGCCTATAACATTACCGGCCAAATTGACCGGTGATGGTTCTTCTAGGTATAACTATAAATATCCTGGCCGATGTTTTTTAGACTTATGATAGTTGGGCAGCGTGATATTTAAGAATTTTTGAGAAAAGTCTCGGAATTTCAACATTCTGAACGATCTAGTTCATCACGAAGATCTAGCGAGAAGATCAAAAACGGTCAAAATGACCGGAATGGTCATTCAAGTGTTAATGTAGTTCATTACAATAGTTTTCAAGCACCATTGTGCACTCATTCAAACAGCAGGCATTTTTCCCGCTCAGGGTTTAGGCCCCAGTTTATTATAATTTTTATAATTTCTCCCCACACGTCACGCACATTTGAATAAAACTTGATTCATAATAGATTAATTATTTTCCTCATCAAGTTATACTTAATGTATTCAGTAAGAAAAGTACAGTATACATTTTTTTCTCGTTATAATAGAAATTATTAGAAAAAAATAAACTCAATACCAGGGATATTTGATCGTTAATGCGTTTTTAATGAGCTGCCGTTTATGAAGGGGCTGAAAAAAAAAACCATGTATACTCACAGATCTGATTTCTCTCTTCTATTCAGACGTATACCTGTGTATTGACCACCATTTTTTTTTTCACTGTGTAATACAAGAAATTCTTTAACAGTAATGAAGTTTTTTCGGTTTCCTTTTTATTTTGCACTTGGGTTGGATCAAATGAACATATAACAGAATTAATATTACCCCCCTTGTACCTCTCAGCCACCTCGTTGGGCATTTTGCCTGTTGTGGCGTTGTATTTGTATTTGTATTTGAGCATTAATACCAAAGAAATACTTCAAAATGCCTTTCTTAGTTGCTGGTCTGTAATCCTGAAGCAAAATGAAATCAATTTCATTTTCAGACAATTCATTGTTTGTCAAAACTTCATTTGAAAAATTCGGAAAAAAGAAATGTATCTACGGTGGACGCTCGTTATAACGACCCTACGTTGTAGCGACTGTTCCATTGCAACGAACCGCAGGATAAGTCCCAAATGTTTTCTCATATAAGAATTATCCCATATGTATACCTTCCGATGTAACGACCACCAAATATAAAGTCCGTTTTCGTCGGAACGATGGGGGTCGTTATAACGAGCGTTGACTGTATTTGTATACGAATCGGATTATTTCTAGGAATTTAACGTAGGATGTAATATCGGTGAATTTCGTGTTTGAAAAAATAATTAATTGAGACAATTGCTGTGGTATGACTGGTAAAAATGACTTATGTTACTCCAGTAATAATTTTTTTGCAATGATCTATTAATTTTTTTTTTCGCTATTTATAATGATGTATCGAGCAGGATTGCTTTTAGCGAACACACTGCGTCACCGAGAAAAAAATTGTGTCGGCCCGCGGGACCAGTTGCGGAAAACATCGCCAGTCAGTTTGACACCTGAAAATGTCTTATTTGTTGCTATAATTTCTTAGAAGAAAATATCTTTTGCAAAAAACATTTTTTGTTCAAACTTCCATGATGGCAATATATTGATGGAAAAGGAATTATTATTAGTCAGAAGAGATTTTTCCTTTAGCGGAACACTCATGATGTCTACGGACCAGTAGTTTCTCGTATTCACTGGTCCGTGGGACAAGTGACTTTTATTTTTCAATTCTAACGCTGGTTGAGTTCGTTCGTATGTATAAATACAGTCATAGTTTCTTCATTTTTTTTTTAAAAAAATAGTACTTGATTTTATTTATTTACTTATTTATTTTGATGAAAAATTACTAAAAATCAGTTACAAACGTCTTCAGATGTGCAGAATTAAACATTAACCGCAGAAATAACATTACACAGTTAAACAACTTTTCACTGAAGAAAAAAAAAATACTTTTCTAATTGATTTGGAGAAAAAGTTACTGCAGCTTTAAAATTATTGTCGTAATTAGGTGATAAGCGAAATGGCACGGGTGATCCCTAATTGTATATATTCCCCCACTCAATATTTCCATTTTGTGTTTTTTCATCAAAGCCACAGGAGCGAAAGAACTCAACGCAATAAAACTGATGCTGGTTTCTAGTCTGCAAGTTATCAAACCCATTTGATCGCCAATAAGATGTTAAGCGAGATGACTCGTTCAGATGGATATTATATATTATCGCGATAAGATCCTCATTTCGTTTGTTTTCTTGTATCCTTTGTATATAATATGGCAAGTGTAAGATAACAGATGGCATGTGCCATGATGGAGGTAAAATATACCTCCATGCTAATATGTGTACATTCATCCGTCTTAATGAAACCCCGAAACTTTTATCCAACTCCCAACCCCATCTCGTCTGTAATCAATACACAATTTGCGACAGTACCCAATTGCCCGGGGATAATATGTTGTAAAAATTTTGTATGTTCTTTTTTTTCTCTTTTTTTGACACAAAATAAAGTGTTCCAGACTCTGCCACGAAGCTGGGCTGGAAGAGATCTCGGCAACGGGATAGGTCCAGTGGCAAAGTTCTGGCGTTCAGTCATGCAGCTTTAAAATTATTCTTCGATTTAAAGTTAAATTTTTCTAACTCATAAAAATCTATCATTTCAACCTCGTACCCCCCCCCCCCCTCCTGTTTCACAGATACAGTGTATATATGTATATATGGTGATTCCAATAAGAATTTATCAGATTTATAGGAAGTTATGCATAATCATCAATTCAGAAGAATTCAGAATTTTTTTTATCAGAAAAAGTATTATATTCAATACAAGGATGACGTCACTCTCCGCAACCATACGAAGGTTTTTAACAACTGGCTGAAGATATATTTTGGAAAGAGAGAAAATTCAACTGCCCCTGCGGGGAATCATATCTTCGCAACAGCCAGTTGGTAAAAACCTTCATATGGTAGCGGAGAGTGACGTCATCTCCTTGTATAAGTTGCCATCTGGTGGCAGCGTGAGCAGTTTTGAGCTTGGCCTGAGTCTGGTCCGGCCGTCCATGTACGGTTCCTTTCAGTTTACACGAGCTCCAAGGAAAGATTGAGAGGGTCGGTGCCTTTGTAGTCTAGTGGTCTGGACCAGTGTTTCTTAACCTTTTTTTGCTCGTGGCCCCCTTTGAACCATATTTTTTGCCCGTGGCCCCCTTTGAACCATATTTTTTTCTCGTGGCTCCCCTGTCTTACCCCCAGAGTTTTCAACTCTCATCTTGAAGCAAGACACTTTATACGTATTGAAATGATTTTTTTCAGTGAATTTATACTGAACGAAAATTTTGCAAAGAAAATTGGCCTCCAGATCACTAGCCTAGAATTTATTGATCTCCCCGATAGTCCGAGTTCTATCAGGACCGTCTCAATATCATGGGCCCCCCCCCCTCCTTAGGCAAAGTGATGCTATGGTAGTCCCATACTTTAGCTGGAAATAAACAGCCTACATATTTCCTATTTATTTTCAAAATTAGTTGTACTATACAAAATATCATAAGGTAGGGTCACTTATGGGCATGCGGCCCCTCACGAGAGTGGGACTGACAGAGCTACAGCCCGGGGCTTAATATGGTTTTAATCTTTTTTTGTTTTACATACAATAAATTTCATATAGGGAAGGGGGGTCTGAAAAATTTAGCCGGGGACTTGAGAAAAACCCCATCCTAGGGAACTTGTTGCAAAATGTAGGCGGTGAGGCCTGGGTGACTCCATGCCCTATAGAAGGCCCTGGTTTTATGGGTGGGTTTTGTTGGATTCTCTCTCTCACTGTAAGTGTAAGTCACTAATATATTTATTTCTTCACACCTTATTTTTTCTTCTCAGCTCTCCAAACCACCTGTCATGGCCCCTTTCTCCATTTTCTTCCGTGGCCCCCTTGAAGTATCCCAGTACCACAAGGGGGCCATATGGCCCCCGGTTGAGAACCACTGGTCTAGACTCTAGAGCGTTCACTCGGAAAGTGAAAGGACGTGGGTTCGATTCCCCGCGCAGAGACAGTTAAATTTTCTCTCTTTCCGAAATATATCTTCGCAACAGCCCGTTGTTAAAAACCTTCGAAAAGTATTATTTTCGAGTTATGCAGGAGGAGATTTACGCTTCTCTCGCTTTTAAACTCAATTAGGGAATTTCGTTTTTACTTTCGTAAGGTAGCCAATGAGCATCAAGTACAATGGGCACTCGGCATGTTATCCGTAGTGCATCCATCCCATTCCACCTCTCGTTAAGTTGTATGTTGTAATAAGTATTTTGCTGCAAGAGGATGAAACGGGACATCAGTTTTGAGAGTCACGCTAAACTACAAGTTAAGCACCTCTTACATACGGGATTATCACAACATGATAACATAGAAAAAAAAAATCACAATTCCCATTATCAAACAACAAAAAAAACTTATAGTTATAATACAGGCAAATAAAGTCAGATAACTCCACATATGCCTGAAATAAATTGACTAAAAAAATTTATTTCTGGAAAATTTTCAACTCTGTTTTTCTCTATTCCTCACACAAAACAGCAGGAAGTACATTAACCATTATTATTATTTTTTTATATTCCTCCCGGTGGCAACATTTTTGAAGTACCGAAAATATTTATCATAAATACAGAGAAAGAACCACATGATAGGAATTTTCGTGTTTTTTTCCCCTCTTTCTTCCCCCCCCCCCTCCCCTAAATATGCCTAAAGTTGAATTATTAGTTTATTTATTTATTTTTTCGTCCCTATTATATTATAATACATCTCAGAAAAGACGTAAGCCTCCAACGCCGTCTATTGTGTATGTGACAACATCGTTTTTCATGGCATTCCATTCCTGGATCGGGAGAGGAGGGAAAGAAAAATAACGTTTTTCCTTCAAGCGTCAACGCTTTACCTTATCCTTAGATATATATATGGCATCTCAAACATAAATTTTTAAGGAATTTTACACATCCTTTCACAACAAAAAAATTTTTTTTCATTCTCCTCTTCAAGAAAAATTCATTTTTAAGAATTTCATTTCTATGATTGAATCTTTTTTTTAATATATATATATATATATAAACGAAAATTGTTCCTTTTCTTGGATTAAAAATGAGAAACAAGTGATTGTCTGCGAATAAATGCGAGATGTACGTGTATTATAATTTGTGCGTAAATTTTAAAATTTATTCTGGGGAATGAGGGGTACATTCGCACCTCATGCAACTGACAACTTTTTTTTGCGGATGTGGATTTTTATATAGATTTCCTTCCTTTCCTTGGACTAGAAACTGTTTAAAATTTATGAAAGATCCATAGGAATGAATATGTTACTGTAAATTTGATGAGAATCGTTCATTATAGACAAAAACCGGTTATTACGCATACTTACCAATCGCCTTAGTAAGTCTGATAGATTTTAAAATAATTTTAATTCACCAGCAAATATGCTTAATACCCAAGCATCGTTGGTAAATTTTACAAATAATCAAAAAAATATCACTTTTACAGGCGATTATACATAATATCCAAGCGTCGTTGGTAAATTTTACAAATAATCAAAAAAATATCACTTTTACAGGCGATTATACATAATACCCAAGCGTCGTTGGTAAATTTGACGAACTCTTGAAATTTATTGCATTTATCTGTAATTATGAATAATACCCAATTAGAGATGGCGAGATGTTATTCCTGGCCGGCTTGCCGGTTTGAGTTTTTTTCCGGCACGCCCACGATCTCACGATCAATGAGCTTATATCGCAAAAGCGGCAGAGCCTGGGCGTGTTCGGTTCTATACTATACTATGAGAAAAATATATATATTTCCTAGTTGTTTATCCAAATACTGAATTATTTTACCCGTGTATTTGTTGTTCTTCGGCTTGTCAACCGTGAAGCCATGATCACCATAAATACACAATGTGATCATTAGAAAGTCAGCCTCGTCTTTCGCTTCTCGGCCTTTTGGCTAAGATCAAAGTGTAGTGAGTCAGCCTGAGCTTGCAGCTAGCATTAAATCTCCTATTCCGGTATTCATAATGGCAGCATACACACCTCATGATGATGCTAACCATTAGCACTGAAGAAACGTTTGGGGAGGTAGAGAGTCATACCGACGACGGTGCTTTTCCTCGATAAACTATATTCCAATCAAAGATGGCCCCGAAAATCTCATCAGGTAATAAATAATATTTCAAATATTTTTTCCTAAGTTTTTACATCTACATCAAAAAACATCCGAAGCTCCCATCTACATGGTACATCAACTCTCCTTCCTTGAATAAAATCTCAATATTCTCTCCAATGAAAATATTGAAAATCTTTTTAAAAGATATATTTCTTTCTTATTAAACAAAGCCATAAGAAATTTATTGTAACATTAATATTATCGGAAAGCAAAATACCAAGTCTACAAGAAAGAGGCGGAAAAAATAATTTCTTCCGAATTCCATTACTTTCGTTGAAATTTCGTCTTGGAAAAATATTCTATAACATCAAAATTTCATAATATTCTCCCGATCGCTGCTAAACTAATATTTTTCCTCCAAACCCTTTGTACTTTCCAATACATACTTCGCCTTTAATGAATAAAGAGAAATCAGATATCTTAGGCCTTCTCTTCTGAACGTATCAGAAACCATCCGAATAACAAAGTTAATTTCGTTTTGCGATAAATTTCCCATTAAAACTCTGGGAATAAATTTAAATATTTTAATACGATCCACGTTGTCTTCCGATTTCTTGGCTTCTGAGATTTATACTCGGCTAATATATTACAGAGAAGAGAGAGAGAGAGAGAGAGAGAGTTTCTTTCCTCTCCTTTTGCCTTTGGAAATGCTTTATTGCTTGTTAGGGTGAAACAATTGGAGTTTTCTTTTTACCCGTCTATCCTTTCCTCAATCTTATGTATGAGTGTGTTCATAGTGAAATTCAGAAATCGACTCCGAGGGAGTGTTTATGCAAATCGAGTGATTTTACTTTCAGATCCGCGATGTACGGCGGAGAGTTTATTCTTTTGGAAAAGTCTTTCTTTCTGCGTGTTGCGCGGTTTCATAACGCTCTGGTAGATTTAGAATTTAGTCTTATCGACAGATTTAATGAAAAATCGAGTTCAGTCTCCGTGTGTTCTTTTGTGTTTAAGGGAGACACACATGGAGCTAATTGATCGGATTTTAATCTTCATATTGATTTCGGAAATCATCGAAACGTCTGTCAGACCAGGGAAGACTCCGGGATGTAAGCGCCTTACCCATGTGGAGGTTCATTGGAGCGTCTAGCTCTCATTCTTCTTGAATAGTCATTTCATGTAGAAAGAGTGGTACAGTATGTATATAATAGGAACAAAAATTTTGGTGTGAAAAAATCTAGAGACACGAAGATGGAGAACGGAGAAATAGCTAGAAAATAGCTTTTTAAATGACAAAAGCGCTAGTGTTGCGCACTTGTTCATTCAAAAAATATATGTATAGTTATGCAGTATATATATACAGTATGATAGTAAACGAAAATCTGACTTTGATATATAAAATTAAGTAAAATATAGGTAATGATCAACAATAAAAGAATGTTTTGTTAAGAATGAAGATATAGAGTGAATGATAATATTAATTAGAGAATAACAATGAAGATGTTAATGAAGATAAATAATAAAGAATATAATAATAAATAACAGAGGAGATAATCAATAATAAATGTTATTAATCCCAGAAGACCAAATAACATTTTGGTTATTCCTAAAACAAATAAAAATATTTTATGTAAAAACTTCATTTACTTAGCCCCAAATCATTACCATAGACTACCCATCGATATCCAAAATGACAAAAAAATGATAACTCCTCCAAAAAATTGTTAAAAAATTCATACTTGGTGATTATTTGCCATCTATTTTTCACTCTAATTCTGAAATAACATACAGGTTGTTCCAAAAAGGTTCACCCGATTTGTAATATGTATACTACGAAAAATATTGAACATTAGACACTTAAGATTAATTTTATATTACATGGACAACGACAAAGTTTTTTTTGCAAACCAAATTAAAGGTGCTGAATTGGCATGCACTGCATATGTCTATACGGTAGTCAAATTCATCCCAAACTTTTGCGAGAATCTTTGCCTCCACTGAGAGTGGATTTGTGTTGACTACGTGCGAAATGTCGCCATTTTCGTCTGACAAGCGAGGACAGTCAACGGATTTCCCTTTACACAGACAACCCGTGTCTCGGAATTGTTTATACCATCGCCTAATGCTCTGAGCGGTAGGAAGTTCAACACCAGTGTATTGTCGACGAAAAGCACGATGAACAGTTGTTACGAACTCACACTTGTAGAAGGAATGGGGCGGTTGAAGACAAGCACTTCCTTCTACAATGCCTGGAGAGATTTTCGTAAAACAACATGTCCCGGAGCCAGTAATCACCAGCACACTGTTTCAGCGATGGTGGAACTGGACTTGAGTTTGCCCGCTTAAACGAGACAGTCACGCGGTCCACTCGTTCCTGTAGGTTCTGTTTATTTGTATTTAATTGTTTAATAAATGTTTCTCTCATCTTAGCGTTATGGAATATCTTTGAATTATAGAAGGAAGTGTTTGTCTTCAATCGCCCCATTCCTTCTACAACACACTTCGCGAAGCTTAGAACACAAAACGATTTCTCTTGTGAAGTCGCTATCTCGACAAACACTGAAGTGGCGGCCGAAGGAAGAACGTTAGCGCTACCAGTCGGCAACTGAGTGAGAAACTCGAGATTTTCTTCTTTCTATCTATACATTATTCGACCAAAACCGATAAAACGCTGAATAGTTATGATTTGTTTAAATCGGATGATTCTTTTTGAAACACCCTGTATAATGACTGATATTATATTTTATTAAAACTGACACTCCTCTTTGCCACATAATGACATTGATGATATTGATATTTTACGCTAAATTATTTTACGCGGGCGTGAAATAAGGAAGGCAGGGTCATGTCTCCAGTGGTGTAGATGGTAGCATGTTTGCCCGGTATGCAAGAGGGCCTGGGTTCGTGTCCCGGAGGAGACAAGATGGCTTTTCTTTCCGAGTTCACCTCAGCATAGTATCCGGAAAATAACTGTTTCCTTGCTATAAAAATCTCTGCTTGTAAATAGCTGATTTTAATAAATCTGTGACGTGCTGCATTTTGTTTCGTACATTGCTCACAATCCAAGAACACGTGTGCAGATCACCCGCCACAATCACCGCACAAGGAAAATGAACAGCAAACCACAGTTATCTGAAAAAACAACCTCTTCACGATAGACATAAAAAAAGTGGGGGTATAAACCCCATTCTTAGTTGTCTACAATCTCTGGTCCTGATCTAATTAACTCTCGTATGCATAAAATGGTAATTAACATTCTGTGGCGCGACAAAAATGATTCTCCAGCAATTTATGTTACCATTTTATCTAACCAAAGAAATTTCAAATATATATATATTTTTTCCTTTTCAATCTAATTTTTTCGCCGGCGGTCTTTTATGTGAAGAAAAAAGAAGTTCCATAAGAGCATTTATTGAAGCAGAAGAGAATAGATTTTTAGAACATACTTAGAGATGACTATAAGATGGAAAAATGTTTGAAGATTATTTTTCGGTATGAAAAAGGAAAACTTACTGTGCTTCATACGGATTAAAAAGAAATTCTGCGTTTAAAAGAGAAATAGAAGATTAAAAACAGGGAAATATAAATTTTCAGCAGTTTTTAATAAAAACACAAAAAATTCTGGTTTGAGAGGGGAAATTTTTATTTTTTTAATATTTAAAACTTACACTATACACTCACACTACATTCGAAGACAGAGCATTTCCTAAAAGTACGATTGCCAAGCTGTTCTTGAAGATCTGTGATTAAATTATGAAAAGTGATTATTATAGATCTTTTAATTAACAATTTCAGAAATGCAGGGTGGGCAAAAAAGTACGTAGGAACTGCTATATACAATGGCAATAAGTGAAATGCCCTTCTTCAGTGACGTGACGAGCTTCAAGCGGAGGCCTTGGTCGATAGGTGGTGTTGGTCAGACACGAGCCTTCGCTTCTTCCCTAAATTTACTTGCCTGTGGCTACACGGACATCGTAATCTTTGTCCCTGCAGGGCACTAACGAAAAGTAAGCATTTAATTAAAATCTGCACAAATGACATGACTTTATATAACAGTAATATAATGATCTCTAGATACAGGGTGGGCAAAAAGTCCGTAGAAACTTTGAAAATTCATAAAGTCCGGAGAAATAACCGACATAAAAAACGGTTTATTGGGTTAACATCGCTATGTCACAGGAATTTTTTAAGACAGGAAAAAACCTCAAAAAACAGCAGATAGGTGGCGCTGACGTACACAAGTCAAAGAAAAGATACTCAAATAACGAAGAGAAGCCTCCAAATCGTTTATTACAGCACTATGTGTTCTACATGACCTCCACCACCGGGGATAACACATTGCAGGCGAGTCACAAATCCAGGAACGGCAGAGTTCAGCAGGTCCACATACACAGTTTAAATCGGTGAAGCTTGTGGATTAGGAGCGCAAGTTATTATAACCGCCTCATTTGGATATTCCAGCGAAGTCGCTCGTACCAGTGACTCCTACCGGCGGTTTTCAGTTATTTTTTTTACCTGTCAAAAGAATTCCTGCGAGCCCCTGCAAACCGTTTTTTATTTCGGTTATTTTTCTGGTTTTTATTCATTTTCAAAGTTTCTACGGACTTTTTGCCCACCCTGTACATATTTAACACAGCTATCAAAAAGGCCGTTACAAAGCTCATTCAGACTGAAGATGCCCAGTCTACAGTACCGATAAGTGGTGTTCTGACTGAATTGGTTGTCATGTGTTTCTTTTTGTTGTTGTTTTTTTCAACTTCGAGGTGCCCCAACACGATACTTTCAAACGATAAAAACAAAAATTTCCAGCATTGGCTTCTTAAACGTCTGATATGTAAGACAGTCGGCAGCATTTTTTGAACACAAAATGCATTTAACTCTAACATCATCGTTAGAGCGACACATACACAATCACGAACCTTCCGACATGATCAAATTTATTGGAAATTCCCAACTGGAATATCTACGAGGTGCATGTAAGTTTAGTGACTATTGTGGTCTGGATAAGAGGTCTGCTTCACCCTTTGACACGTCCCGTTCTTGATGGGAAATTTGAACAGAAATCCTTCTGTAGCATTTACGGTATTCTTCTCTGAAAATTTACGGGATTTTTCTTTACTGTTTATGGGATGCTCTTTGGCCCTCCAGTGCTCGGAATGTCTCACAGACCCATCTTTGAACATCTTTTTTTAAATAAAATATTTATACAGCTTTTATTCATAATGCTTTTTTCAGAGATAGTTCTGGCCGGAGAGGGGTAGAGTTTTGATTTACGTAAAATCCAGGTTTGTGTGTGTGCAGGCTCGAGAGGGTAAGATACAGAGTAGTGATATTGAAACTGCATGGGTTGAACTTGAATACAAAAAGTGTCATAAGTTTATGGTAGAAATTTGTTACTACATCTCTAAACTGCATGAGAAAATTCCCTAAATGGGTAAGCATGAGATGGTTATCATATTAGGGGATTTCAATTACCCAGGTATCGATTGGGGGGAACCTTGTCAGCTAGAGATCAATATGAGAAAGGCTTTCTTCAGTTGCTGCTCGGTAACTTTTTGTATCAGCAAGTATCAGAAGCCATTAGGGGTACTTTTGTATTTTGGATTTATTTCTCACTAGTACCGAGGATCTTGTTGAACATGTTTTCGTGGGAGACGAGTTTTGTTCAAGTGATCATCGTGTCGTCAGTTTTGTCTGTAACTTATTTTCGGGTAAAGCTGATAACAGAAGAATGGTTCTTGTTTTCGAATTACCAGCTTTGAGATTTTGAAAGAAAGATTAGCAAAAATTTTCAAAGACCGGTCGGAATCAGTTGGTGTTGTACGCCAATGGGAATAATTTAAGGAAATCTATCCTGTTTTGCATGACGTCATGAGAAACGCATTTACTTGTCGCACCCCATCTGGTTCAAGGAAAAATTACGTAATCTTTATCTTGAGTATCAAAGTGGAACAAGTGAGCTGTCATCATTTATTGAAAAGAGAAAGGAATTGAAGAAGGTGATCAGGGAAAGTAAAAAGAAAGTTAATCAAGGTTTGCAGACGACACTGGAGCTGGCCCAAAATCATTTTTTAAATATGTAAACAATGGACGTAAGGGAGTGGGGCAGTTGGCACAATCCCGATAGAAGGGTCTGGGGTAGAGAGGAATGTAGGCATGTGTGGTGCTTTCAACGACTTTTTCGCGTCGGTTTCCAATAGGGAAGGTGATATTTAAAGTACGTTTGTATCATAGGGTCATAATGTCCTCAACGATATTCAAGTGGAAGATGTGGAATTTTTAAAACTTCTAAAAAATGTTTAAGCAAGAAAAGCACCAGGACCAGATGATATCTATTCTAGGGTCCTTGGAGAATGTGCTAATGAACTGTTGGGCCAGTCGTACAGATTTACAGAAGTAGCGTTGCTGAGGGTATCCTGGATAATAAAGATAAGCCTGGTTTCTCTTCCATAGATTATGAGATTCACCTTCAAAACTTATGGGATTCCATTCAACAGCTCATGAGATCCCCCCAGAAGTTATTGGTTCTCTTTCACAACTTGTTGGTTCCCCCCTTCACAACTTATTGGTTCTCTTTTAAGCTTATAAGATTCTGTTTCAGAACTTTTGAGGATATTCTTTCAAAAAACGTATGGTATTTTCCTTCAGAACGTACATCATTCTATTCAAGAACTTATAAGATTCTCCTTCAGAACATTCGCTCATCTTGTTCAGAACTTATGGACCTCCAAAGCATTAGGGGTTCACTTTAAAACATGAAATAAATGGAATTCGCGTAAAGTTTTATAATATTTTTTTTTTTCAAAGCATTCAACACATTTTCAATAGGAGGAGATATACATGTTTATGTAGGAAAATTTGAATTGATAATTTATACGAACACAGATTATATAAAAACAAAAATACTCAAATTTCTTAAAAAAAAAATTCATGTAACGCAAAATAAAATCAATATGAAATTTATTTTAAAAAAAATACACAACATAAAACACAAATCCAGAGCAGCAAAACCTGCGATACTCTCAAAAATACAAGAATTCCCTAATTTTAACATTTTACTCTAATAAATTAGCGAGGGTACAAAGAGACTGGGTGGAAAAAAAACCAAATTTCTAGACTAAAATTTTAAAAGCTTCAAAAAAGCATATACATAATAAATGATCGCGGTAGAATCAATGGTATGGAGAGCTTTTTTTCCTTTTACCTTTTTTTAAAAAGAAATTATGATAGTGGTGGTGGTGGGTATCGGAATTTTGATGACTCTGTCGTCGAAAGTTTCTCGCTGGTATAAATTGCTTTTCAGGAATTTTTTAATTAAATATGAAATATAATTTCTCTTCTCGAAGAAAATTTTCCCGTTTCGCCGTCTCAATATATATATTAGTAATTTTTTTTTCCCCCTGCTCCTTTTAAATAGACGCTTGACCGCTTCTTCAAACTGACACTTTATTAATAGACGTGGAAAACTAACGTCACACTCAGGAATGCATTTTTTTTTCTTCTTCCCTCCTCTCTCTTTTCTTATTTCTCTTCTCCTCACGTGTCTACATTTTTCATTATTAGAACTTTAACTTGATTTTGGTGAATGTTACGGGCAATATTTTCTTAGTTAGATGTGAAGAGGTTGGGGGGAAAAAATATTATTTTTCGGTCATTAAGTCATGCATATTCGCTGTCAACAACCATCAATGCTCTCACCTTACAAGCTGTCATAGTTTGAAGTTCGAAGTTTTAATTGATGTTCCAGGTCTAGATATTAATAAGAGAACGGAAAAAAATGGTGTATAAATTACTTTGGTGGAACTGCATCGTTAACTAACTAACTAATCGTGTGATGGCTCGGTCCATATCCTACGGGACTTCTAACCGAAAAGCTATCACCGGGAAACATTTCCAAACATTTCAGAAATAGTTATACATACAAGCACAGTAAAAAAACAAGCGAAATAAAATAGTACATACGTGTATCCCATACACATTCCACAATTTCCAAAAATTTCAGAGACAGAAATACAAACTAAAATGTGTACATGAGATAACCCAGCCACATATGGCTAGTCATCAGAGATGCAACACGCTACCAGAGTGTATACTATTACATTGTCAGTATATTCCGTAGCAGGGATTTGCTTCGAGTAATAGGCGGCGAGTAATCTAAGATTGAAGTCGTGGATGTGTCCGAGTCTGGAGGTAGGCTAGTAGAAAATCTAGTCTTGGTGTGACATATATGCATATGGGTCTCCATGGAAATTATAAGGTTTTCTATCTTTTTAGTGAGGACTTGTGACCTAATGATTGATGAAGGGGTCCTTAAAAGTCCACGGGTGCATAGATAAACATATAGAAACAAGATCTTTACCTACTGAACCTGGGACAGCAACCGATAGATGGCGCCTTCTCTGTCTCACCCAGCTGGATCGGTTGGAAAGTGCAGTAAGGCGAGTAAGTTGATATGACCGGAGTTGGTGTGCGGTAAAGTAGTAGCGATAGTGTCAAACATAGCAGGCATCCCATAATCACTGGTGTCGAAATATGAGTCACTCTATCACTAGTGTTCGCTATGCTTGCATCGCATAATCGGCGGTGTCATGATATGCATCCCTGCATCACAGGTGTCACACATATGCATCGCGTCATCTTCGTTCACCCCACTCATGCATCAGATCATCGAAAGTGTCAGATCCGCATCTCTGCATTATCATTGTCAAGACATGCATCACGTTATCGTCGGGGTCAAGCAGGCGTTGCTTCTTCATAAGCCGGATTGTCTTGACACATTGAGTAGACAAAAGAAAAATATCGGTTATTACAAGTCATGCATGATCACTGTCAACAACCACCAATGCTTTTACCGTAAAAGTTGTCATAATTTGATGGTTGCATCACTATATTACAAGTGTCAATCATATACTTTTTCATCATAGGTGTCAAACATGCATTACTTCATCACAGGTGTCATGCCTGCATTATTTTATCACAGGTGTCAAGCCTGCATTATTTTATCGCAGGTGTCAAGACTGCGTTGTTTCATCGCAGGTGTCAGGCCATGTATTATTTCATCGCAGGTATAAAATATGTATATCGATGTGAAGTCATGCATCAGTACTGATTTTTGTTGATGAAACAGAAATGATCTTTTCTATAAATGTCAATTTCAGAAGACCTTAACTTTGAACTTCAACTACAGTGATAACTTTTTGAAGAGAGCACTTCCTATAGCGTCCTTTTGGCATGATTTTCCTTGGGGGTCATTCAAGTATTACGTCAGCATCGGAGGGAGTGGGGTGGGGGTTTCGGATTTGCTGACTTTTGATGACAAGGGGGAGGGGGGGATGGTTTGAAGGCTGCTTACGTCATCAACTACCTTTTTTGAAGATATGAATTATTCTAAGCTGTTGACGAAATTTTGCTGAGAAGTGAAGGGGAGGGGGGTCAAAAATGGCGAAAAATCTGCTTACGTAATACTTGAACGGCCCCTTGGGGCCGTTTGGTCATGATTCCCCCTATGTGAACATTTTGATGCTATCTACCGCCTTTCAATGCTTTTAACGTGTTAAAATCAGAACCCCCCTTCTTTAAAAACACACCTATGTAATGGATACACTTTTTTAAATACTTCATAATATTATTTGATTCACATAAAACTTACTCTATACACAAGCGTTACTTATAAAACGATACATTTATCATTTTCTATGAGAAATTGAGAAATATTATTCAAATAAATAGAAAACGAACGCTATTCAGAATTTTTCTGGAAATATTTCTCATTCGTAAAGAGAAATATCTATACATTTTTATTTTACTTTTTTTTATTGCAGGATCAGTTCATAAAATGTAAGAGCTTTCACAAAAACTGCATTTTTGCAGAACGATGGTGAATAGAGATTGCACGTGTATGAATTATGTATGATTTTATTTAGGAATATCTTCGTCTTCTTATGGAAAGTGTTAGATAAAAAGGAACCACTCTTTGAAACACAAGACCGCTGATACATAAAAACGTCGAGCAAGTAAGTAGTAGAGGGGGAAAAAAATGTATTTTTGTTCTAAATCTTCAATGTAATGCATGATGTGTATGCGGTCTTTTCTTTCATACATTTCATGTTACAGAGGTTATTGCTTATTCTTACGTCTTCGATCATCGGAAAAGATTATGATTGAGATCATGAAAAATAGAGCAGTGATTCCTAAATGGCATGGTGTCTAGCGTGCTGCATGATCAACCTGGTGTGCCACGTGGTACTCAATATTCTAATATCAATTCTAAGGGTGCAGCGAACACAAAAATTTGTGGGATTTCCGGAAATTAGGCATGTTGATGAAAAAGAAAATATGGAGAATGATCAGCGAAATTTGCGAATAATATCCTATCAATCGGGCCCTGATCTATAAAAAGTGGAGAAGGGTATAGGACCTAGGACACTTCCATGAAGGACTACAATAATCTGTCCAGTCAGAAAAATACCCGTTCACCATGACCCGCTTCAACCTATCTGGCAAACTAGAATCCATAAAATTCAGCAAGCTACTCTAAATTCAACCTTCATTTAAATGATCCAAAAGTTTGCCATGTGGTACCAGATCGAACGTGTTTTGCAAATCTAGAAATGTAATGTCCGAATTTTTCCTTTTTCCTAAGGGTTTAGTCACAAGATCGTAAAAGCAAAGTAAAGATCGTAAAGTAAATATATTACGCGTTTCCCTTCTGGAATTCCTGGACAGATGTTGGTAATCGGACAGTTTATTATTGTCTTCTACTTAACTAATCGGTTTAAACCAAACTAACCAGCCATTTTGTGGTACTTTTTTTGAGAAGGAAACGTTAAACTCACTGGGACGATATTTCGATACCACGTCTCTAATCTCGACGATACCCTCATCAACTCTACTCCTGTAAATACGAGAGGGTACCGAAAAGTAAACGGAATCGGCTTACGGTAAGCGGAACATCCGTAGTACGCTGTTCTCCTACTAGGTAAGCATGAAACTACTCCTTATGTGTCAATGTGCCAAGTGGCGTTGATTGTTCATCCGTGAATTATTTCGTGGAAGCAGCTGTTTAGCCTGCCCCTCGTTTATGGTCATGGCAGACTTATGTGAACAGTGTTGCTGGTATGGGAAGTTTTACTTCCTGTCCGGGAAAATTGCAGCAGAAATTGTTTGGATGTTAGGGAACAGATCACAGGGATGCTGCTACGGGTAGACCTCAAGTGCACGGATGTTTCTTTACAATCTAGCTGCTGAGAAGATTGCACAACAGTGTGGGAAAAAAGGACCCAATTTGTGAGAGACAAGCGATTGGTTTTTGCATCATGACAAAAAAAATGCTTCGTTTTACACATCTTTCTGAGTGCACCAATTGTTAACAAGAAACAGTACGGCTCACGGCCCCAACCGGACTGTTTGTCTGATTAGCTCCGTGTGACTTCTCTTCATTCCTACGGAGGATGAGGGACGTGAAATAAAAGCGTTTCGTGAAAAAATGATGACGTCCAAACAGAAATGATGGAGGTCTTGTGCGGCATCGCAACAGATGAATTAAAAAAGAATTCAACAATGGAAGAAAATACAGGCAAATCCTGTTATAACGAACGCCAAGAGATCGGAGGAATCACTGCGTTAAAACGAAATTTCGTTATAAAAGAATTCCAAAATACCTAGCATTGTTCCCATATAAACTTATTTGGGGTATTAGAAAAGTGTTCATTAAAACGAGATTTTCGCTGTAATGGTATTCGTTAAAACTTTGTTCAACTGTAGTTGAGAAGTGTATTAGCTCTAATGGAGAATATTTTCAAGGAAATTGAAAAATTTTTGTAAAAAAGAAATTAAATAAACAGATTGTAGAAAAAAAAAATCATTTACTTTTGTGTACTCCCTCGTATGTATAACTGCACAATCTTCTATTCCCATTTACCCTTATTCAAAAGACCCTGGAATAAATGCAAATGTGTTCTACTGCTACTAAACCACACTTGAACCTCGTCCACATTCATCTGCGGAACTTCTAACAAATTGGTACATGTTGGAATGTGCGTGTACTTGTTGTGAACCTGAAAAAGCAAAGTTTGTTTCTGTGTAAAGCTTGTTATGTGTAGTGCTGCCATTAAACTTTCTAGCTATGAGGGAAGTGTGATGATTGAATACCGTTGCGTTGTGGGAATGCTGCTCGCTATGGCGTGACTTTTAACGCAATGTGTTCTACTGCTTTGTGAGCTGGTAATTTTTTTAAAAGTAGCAGAAAGTCTTGTCCACTCGAATTTTATACGTATAGTTACTTATCTCTCCATCATTCACTCTTACTTGGAATGTCACCATCCTTGTTGTAAAAAAAACCGACGTAAAAACGTGAATGGCCTACTCATGTTTTTATTGCCTTCTAGACCCTTCAACGTAGAAAAGTGGAAAGGAGGAGGGGACGGTTCCATTGAAAATTCACTATTGAAATACATAAAAATGATTTTGGGTTTCTGTGCTAATGATATCTATTACATTTTTGCTGTATTTTATAATTTTTGTCGACTTTCTTCTTTTGTATGCATAAAATCTGATATATAAATCCCCTTCTGCCATTCTTAACTAGACTCTCTAAAATATAATTTCCTTAAAGAGATAAAGTTTCTGTGCACGATCCGTAGACTAGTGGGTACCATGAACACAGTGGATTCTCAGGGGTCCATAGACAAACTTTTGAAAATAATGTCGCAATCGACAAGAAAAGATCTGAATAATCAAACTTTCCATGTTTATTTTCTGATTTCGAACTCACAGTGTTCCAACATTATTAATCCCATGTGTAAAGGAACCATCGCATTCCGATAAGCCATATGTGAATAACTCACAACGTTAGAGCCTTTACCTGAGAAATTGATTTCGATCAAACATTCACTCCACAAATTTACTGGCCATTATTCCGTTATTTATGACAAACAAATCGACAACTACCGCAATACATACACATGTGCGGGAAAATCGAGAGAGAGAGAGAGAGAGAAAGAGTGACAAATGCATTCGTTTTCTGTGTCCTAATGAATTTAGAATTCCCAAATTCCGGCGCAAGTATTGTCCACGGGACATAAATTTCGTGGGGCTTCCATGCTGGACAAAAGGGCATGTTTGTGGACTCGGGGGACATGCATCGACAGTGTTGAAAGAGTTATCTCATTCAAGTTGACTAAAACATTTTCTGTACTTTGCGGATGGCATTGAACTGATCGATTCAAATCATGGCGAACGGTATACGACAGTAACCATGTGCAGTGTTGTTTCTCTTAAATAGAGTTTGTCCTTAACAATCGAATCCATCCGAATTTATTCTAAAATAGGATACATTGAATTGAAATTCTTCACTGCTTCATTCCTTCATATTTACCTCATTACGTACAGTATTTTGGCAACAAATTTAGACATCTATATGTGCAGTATCAGCGGCAATTCTGAAAAAAAAAAGTTTATTTTCTTTCGCGCATGTTAGAAAAGTGAAGAAGAATCGGGAAAGAAAGAAACAGAGAAGAAAGAAAGGCAAAATAAAGGAGGGTACCAGTAGAGGAATATAGGGATGAAATGAGGCATGTTTGACACCAGTGACGAAGTCACTGAGCTACAAGCCCGACATTACTATCTCTCTACACACCAACTCCAGTCACATCTCTGCAATTTACTGCCGTTATAGAGTTTGGTTGGGAATGTAGGCGTCATCTCTCGGCGAATGCCACAACACATATGGGTCTGCTGCGCTATCACAGAATTCTCGCCAGGCTTTCATGTTGGTGTCTCTTATTCTCTTGTAGTTGGTGTCTTCTGCTTCTATGACGAACAATTCTAAGGTTTCGTTTATCTTTCTCTGTTGCGTTTTCGTATCAACGCTTGTTTGCTCCGACTTTGTTTCGAAAGATTTCGAGCTCTGTATTCCACCACTGTGCATAGTCATTTTGTGCGGCGATAGACTAGGGCAGAAAGTCCATAATGGTCATTATATCCAAAAAATAATGATTATAGAATCCTATTTAAATAGGCCATCAGAAATCTAAAAATTTGTGACTACTACTATTGAACTAGATATGAAAATCTTGCACATTCCACTGCGGAACTTCTAACGAATTGGTGCATGTTGGAATGCACGTGCACGCGAACCTAAAAGAAGTAAAGTTTGTTTCTGTGCAAAGCTTTTTATGAGTAGTGCTGCCACCTGCCATAAATTTTTCTAACTAAGAGTAAAGTTTAATGATTGATTGATTGTATCGTTGTAGGTCTATTGCTGTCTGTAGTGAGACTTTTTAACGGATAGATCGGCTCGTATTTGCATTTCGAAGCTCGTGACTATAGAAAACCAACTACAGCCGACCACCATTGTGGCGACGGTAGCGTGAAAATTTGTCACTACTACTAAACCAGAGACATGCACTTCGACCATATTCCTTTGCGGAACTTCGAACGAATTGTGTTCGTTTTAATCAGTAATGAATGAATAACTATACTGTTGTAGGCCTGTTGCTCTCTGTGGCGAGACTCTGTATGACAAAACAAACAAATAATATCACTGGAACCAAAGCTTGAATTCAAAAATTTGCTTTGCAGATCAAATATCTCACAAAATTAGATTAAAATTTCGTTGCCATTTCACAATTTCTAAAATAAGAAAAAAAAATTTGTTTGTGGGACTTTATATGAAGACGGTAATGAGTAACATAACAAATTTAGAAGAAAGAGGGAAAAAATTCACCATCAAATCAACAAAATTAGAAATATATATATATATAACTATTAGGAAAATCACAACCACCGCACGAAAAAAAAGATCTCGGAAAGAAAAAAAAAAAATGCAAATTAGGAACCTAATGATACTTAGCAGACGGAGTAAATAATTTCTAATAGATTTCTTGCTTTGCTCTCAAACTGATTACTACAGAAAACATTTCCAAAAAATTAAGCAATTCAGTTCAAAAAGGACGAAAAGAAGAAAAGAAAAAAAAAAATTGCACGGATGCAAATACGCAAAATTAAATCCCAGAAACAGCAGGAAAAGAATCCTAAAAAAAAGGGGGGATTTGGTTGTCACGTTTTGTTAATGAAAGTTTCCCATGGCTCGAATTAATTCACTTTTTTTTTATCCTCTCCTATTTTAAAATTGAAACTGGATATTTCTTTAAATCCGGAGTAAAATCTTGAGATTTCATTTAATATCTGAGAAGTAATTGAGATTCCAAAAAAGAGGCAAAAGAGCGTTAGCAATAAGCAAACGATTTAAAACTTGATTATTTCTTCTATTTATATTTTATAAATTTTTCTTTCATACCTGTCACGAGAAGAGAGAGAATTAATTTTTCTAGAACCTTCTTTCTAGAAGAGATGTGTTTAATTTTTTTTTTTAACCAAGGAAACATGTGAGATTTCAAGCCGATATAATGAAAAGGGGGGGGGGGAAGAAGGAAAAAAAATTCCAGGAAAGATGTTTTTCATTAAGTAAAATAAGCTTCAATATGTTTTTAAATTTTAATTTCATTTGCTGTGAGAAAGTCTGTGGAAGGGATCGGCCAATCAGCGAGAAGATACCAGTAGTTCTCGACAGGGGCGGCGGTTCTAGCTTACCTGCCGCCCGGGTGTAGAATCTCACACGTGCCGCCCCTAAAGACGACCGTGGTGGGGGGGCTGGAAGGGCTTCCCGGCGAAGAGGGCTCTGGGATAAACAAAACTTTTTTACACGTCTGAAGTCACACACAATAGTGTAGAGACAAGATATACTTGACCATGTGTTCCGCTTTTAAAGCAACTCACGTTTTGTTTGGTCCAGAATTATTTCACCGTTCTTAATCATGTCACATAACTTTTTCTGCATTGTAGTGTTTATTGATGAGATATCATATTTTTCTTCCCCATGGGATTGAATTATTTTCAATAGAGTTGAATCTTGTTAACGCCAAATACCTACACTGAGGGCTTGGTTGTAGGTTCACAGGACAGAAACTAGGAAAGTGTGGGAGGGGGGGGGGGATTTCTGCTGGTCCAAGCCAAAGAAAAACCAAATTCTTTCTTTGTCTTTATTACTGGGCAGGGCTGTTGGTGCCCGGGAGGATTATCTCTTTTTTTTGTATTTTCACACTATAAATTCACCATAGAAGGTCCAGCGAAAAATCTCACCTAGGAGATCATCCAAAACTCCAGTCATTGGGAGCCTGCCGCAGGATTTGTGGGTTACGGCGGACCAAATTACACACTCACCTCGAGTAATGGAGCCCATTCTTTGTTTCTGGTATTACAGCCTCAGCTCAGGCCCTATCAGTTCTATCAAGCGTTCTCAACATTTTCGTTGTCAAGCTATGATTCAAAAGAGCGAAAGCACATAGTGCCGTATGAATTTTTATTATTTCCACATAAAAAAGAAAATTATGCGTCTAAACAAAACCCCAGGCTGCCGCCTTTTACGACTTGCCACCTGAGTGCACCGCACCCCTTGCACCCTCTGTTAATTGCCAAAGGTTCTGGAGATCATGCCTACAGAGAGATATAAACTAGGTTGAGGAGGTGCAGAGAAGAGCTACACGTTCGCTTGTTGACACACAAACCTTGAGCTATGAAGAAAGACTTGATTTCTTGAATATGTTTACATTGGTGGAACGCTGGTATCGAGGGGATATAATCGAAGTGTTTTTACATTTTTTTAACGGGATGGATAGGATGGACCATGAGTAATTATTAATACACCGCCAATCAACTGCTTTGGCAAGCGGACACCAGTACCGTTTAGTAAAGAGACAACTCAGGGTTGCTAAGGCTAACCGTGCTAGCACGGCCTTTATCTCATCAACAGTCCATTGTGGAGCTATGATTCCATTTCATGATTATACTGTACCAGTTTTGAGAGTGAAAATGTCCAAATGCCCGTGTGGTTTCCAACGTCCAAAATTCAGACATTGGCCGGGTCAATATTTAACGTCAATGGCCAATTCGCGAAGTGACCTGCCACGTCGCGAATTGGCCAATGTCAGGTTTTGGCAACAGTAGTAGTATAAGTAACATACACACTGTGTATACGGCAGTAACATATACACAGTATATGTATTTTTTTGTTTTGTGCCCTAACGCTCAAGTTTTTATTATATGCTTTGGCTTGCGCTTGACGGAACAAAAATTCCATTGATCGTGGCAATTGATCTGTGATTGGTTCTTGGAGACGGAAAAAGCTTCTTTCTTCATACATATATATTGAAGCAGTATAATAGCTACTGTAAACGGGTACACTGATAAAATGACAACGGAGCAAAAAAATGTAAAAGGATATGGCTCCTCTCTTAAGGAAGTTCCAAGATATAATCTTGAAAAGCACACGAAATACCCAACTCCCTCTTTTTCCTCTAGTTTCGTTTAAGGAACCGGAAATGAATTGTCCTAACATTTCACTGACAAGAAATGATGCCACAAGAAAATGTCAGACTGTCATCATTATTTTTCAAAGGTTTCCATTTTTTTTAAATATTCCTTATTTGTTCGTTACTCGTATTAGTGTGTGTAGGAAGCACGAGTCGGATGAATTCGATTAAATTTTGCTGACTTCAGTGAAATTCGAATTGATAGTTGCATGTAGAAATTTTGAGACTGTTATTCGAGGACATTGAATGACCAAAAACTTTGATCGCTGGCCAATCTGTAGATAATGACTTGGTTGGCTTAAAACTTGATAAACCAAGGAAGTTTTTGTTCTCACAAGAGAAGGTTTTTTTGACTTCGAGGATATGATATGATTCCAAGACGACTTGAAAAAAAATTATGACAACTCCACAAAAATCCTCCTATAGCACGAATTCTACATTGAGAAATGAACACAAAAAAGTGATTATTATTTGGTTGATTTATTGTCAGGGTCATATAACAAGGACTGTCTCCATGAGGAACTGCAGTCGATACCAGCTGACGTCACGCGTGACGTCATCACTCTGCCAGCACCGAGTGCGCTCGGTTTGCTACCTTGTTAATGCAAGCCGATCTCCCATTAAAACATCTCGCCGCAGAGACCAACAGTAAAATCATCAAACATTACACTTCGTTCATAATTTGAGTAATAATCTTTGGTTTTCATTTCTTGTCCTAGGAAACAAATTCTTCCCCAATGAACCTGAGGTGACCACCAATAGATGGCTCCTTTATTAAAGACGCGACTCTTTCGGTAGTAAATTGCTGCATGGTGATGTGACCGGAGTTGAAGTGTAGTGTATTACTTCCCCCCTCCGCTTTACACCCCGGAACAGTTACCTCATGTATCGTATAATAATATACCATTTTTGCATTAAAAAAAAAAAAATGGAGAAAGAAAATCTTTAAAACGGTAGACATAGCAGTTCTAGAAAACAAAATGTATTGATAACAGCTAGAGGTTCTACCGGCAGTCCCAAAATGTCGAATAAGTCAGCCTGGCATATCTAAGAGCTATGGCTTCATTTGAGGTGCCTATAAAGCATGCATCTTCAACCCGTTACTCGCAAGCACCACGGTACTCCCTGAAGGACCCAGAGCGCTCGATGCTCGTGTCCAATTTCGTGCTCGCGAGAACTTGGAATAGCAGTCCATCTTTCAGCAAAGAACAGGGTTTTCCGCTTTAATTGGTGTTTCGAAATCATTAGAAAGAAGGAAAAAAAAAAACAGTGATTGGCTTGAAGCGAAAATACGAACATCAAACTTCCGCTCAGAGATGGCGGGTGATTCAACTTGGAATTTCAAGAAGCCGTAGCTTGACTTATCAAAAATAGGGTCTTCCAATGTCACATGTGATACTACGTATACAAGTTAATTGTCGTTCTTCGAGGAATGTATTTACTGTTTGATTATAACAAATAATAATCACTAAATCCGGAAATATCTCAGATACTTACTGTACTAATTCCATGTTTTTATAGATAATCCAAAGAATGCATATCAATGATTGAAACAAATCATGGATTATTTATTTAGTGATGTCTACGGATTTTTAGATATCGTTTCTATGTAATTAATTTATCTCTCAGATTAGTTATAATTAATAATTCGTTTATGAATTATAATGAATGAATGGGAATATTGTAGATTAAATTATTCTGGAAAGTATGGAAAAGAAGGAGTCTTATACATAATATAATAAAAAATGCATACAGTGACGAACTTTCAAATATTTCCGACCAAAAACATTCACTACCGTAGTCCATGCTAAAACCAAAAAAGGAAGGGTTTTAATAGGATATCTAAGATCTTTTTTATTCTATAACATTGAACAGACCGGGTTTCCTCTGTGTCCAGCGCGTTATATCCTTTCTTGGTTTAATGATTATTAATGGTAGAGGCTATTCCCCCGCTGCAATATAATCTCTGCAAATCTTGATTGATTAACAGTACGTACCAGGTTACGGTCCACCTAATCATTAGAGCAAACATGATACGTCACGGACACAATTCCTAGCCGAAGAACCATGATTTATACTCCAGGTAATATAGAACGAAAAATTCCGAATAAAAACCGGAATTACCTTACATTCAATGCATCCTTGCATTGTAATAAGTTATGAAAAATTTAAGAAAAAAGGTAACATTTTAATAATTATTTCGGATTAATCTTGACGCTAAATAATGTATTCTGAGGTTTTTCTTCATATACAGTCAGCCCCGCATAAGCGAATCCTCGGTTAAACGAATAAAATCCTCCGTAATGAAAATTTCTCTAATGGAATGTTAAAGTTCCCCGCTTTTAACCACTTGCTTGATAGGTTTTTAATTTTTTTTGCACAGAAAATGTCCGGTTTCTCTTTCATTTTTTCATTCTATTCATATGTCTATGACTAGAAATAACAGACAATTACAGAAAATCGTACTTAATTTCTTTTTAATTTAAAAAACTACGTTTTGATTCACTTATTAATTTTTCTTTCAACTATTTTTTTTTCAAGAATGTCTTATTTAAATGTTTTCGCGTGGAATATGAGTAATTTAGTTTTTAGGTAGATCATGTAACTGAACTAGATTATGTATCTATGTAATTAGATTAGAAGGTTATGCATCTACATATCATTACCTAGATGCATAATCTTCTATATGATAGATGCATAATAACATTTAGATACATAATATTATCTAAATGCATAATAATATCTAGATGCATAATCTTCGAGATGCATAATAATATCTAGATGCATAATCTTCGAGATGCATAATCTTCGAGATGCATAATAATATCTAGATGCATAATCTTCGAGATGCATAATAATATCTAGATGCATAAACTTCGAGATGCATAATAATATCTAGATGCATAATCTTCGAGATGCATAATAATATCTAGATACATAATCCTCGAGATACATAATATCTAGATGCATAATCTTCGAGATGCATAATAATATCTAGATGCATAATCTTCGAGATACTTAATAATATCTAGATGCATAATCTTCGAGATGCATAATCTTCGAGATGCATAATAATATCTAGATGCATAATAATATCTAGATGCATAATCTTCGAGATGCATAATAATATCTAGATGCATAATCCTCGAGATACATAATAATATCTAGATGCATAATAATATCTAGATGCATAATCTTCGAGATGCACAATCTTATATAAGGGGTCGTTCCAGTATTACGTCATCATCGATGGGGGGGGGGGGGTTTCTGATTTTCTGACTTTTGATGACAAGGGGGGGGAGGGGGGTTTGGATAATGCTTACGTCATCGACCACTCTTTATGAAAATATGAGTTAGGATTCAGAGGGGCCGAGCTGATGACGAAATTTTGCTGACGAGGAGGGGGGGGGGGTCAAAAATGGCTAAAAATTTGCTTACGTTATATTTGAACGGTCCCTAATCTATATTTCTGTTGCATGAAGCCATAGCGTTTGTACAGATTTAGTTAAATGTCCACTTTTCGTTAGCGCCCTCTAGTGGTAGAGATTACGATGCCAGTGCTATTCATTGGCAAGTCAATTTTGAGAAGTGGAGACACGGGTAAATCGGACAGTGGTTAATATGATAATTTCAACGAATTTTATCCCCGCTTAACCGAATATTATGAATCACACGTAAACTGGTAATTACACAATCAACCATTATACGCATAATATTTTTATTGAATAAAACGTTTGGAATAAATGAAAAATATGTTACACCAAGTTAAGAGTAGAAATAAAAAAAATAAAAAATGATAATACCGCGTACTAGCCTCCATGTACAAAAGCTGCCTTCAATACGTACAATTAATTATTTTTGTTTTGTTATATGTTGAGCCAATAGGAGGCGCTAATGAATGAAAAGCAAAAATCTTACAAATTGCGTCATTTGTAATTAAATACAAAATTTACGTTTCAATTTTTTTTTTTTGGTCTGATTTATTCGAGAAGCCTTATTGATACTGATTCTTGATTCTTCATTAGTTTTCAATATACAAATTATACCTTACGTTGTAAAACAGCAATTGTGAATTGTGTATGTGTTCCCCGCTTCATCGGATATTGCGTGCTGGAATCGTTGATACCCGACTAATGAAGCGGGTCCGACTGAAAATTAATACAGAAACGAACGCTACACGACTGTAAAAATGGTGCAAAAAATGGAAAATGTCTCATATTTCTGTGCCCTTCTAATTTCTTACTGTAATCCACAAAAGTATTAAAATATCGAAACCTATTTCTCAGACGTCCTTGCAATTTCACTCACAATTGCAAACAACATGACCGATACATGTACTTAAGTTTCATGATTGTGGAATTATTCGGTGTGTCTTTTTTCTCCCGTGATTTTCGTGGCGTCTTATAATTATGTCTCGCACTGTAGGGCAGCGCAAAGTTAAGCGGAAGATTTTATGGGGAAAATTTTGATTCCTGCGGGTTTTATCCGTATAAGCGGAGTGAGCATCCGTTACGCTATTCAGCGGGACCGAGTGTAGTTGTTCCCATTCAGAAGAAGTAAAAATGGAATTTGAAGAAGAACTGCTTCCGGAGAAAAGAGACTTATAAAAAGAAATACACACACACACACACACACACACATAACTATCTAATCAAATCTTTATTCATTAGGGACAAACGAATGCATATTAACGAGAGATCCTAACAAAAATGCATGATGATGATAATAATAATCACATCACTTACGCTGGCGATGCACGTCACTGAAAATATGATCAAAGAAAGCATGGAATGAATAAGATCCTTTTTTTTTTCCCGCTTTGAATGTGCCGAGATTTTCTTCAAATTAATCACTCACACGCTATTGTGTGATTGTGCGTCGGGTTACGAAATACAAGCTGTCGGCAGTATTTCTCAATGCATCAGAAAAATAACCCAGAAAAATCCTGATTCTTAAACTACAGCAATAAGATTATTCCAAATATGTATATATATATAAAGATGAAAATTTAACACAAAAGGGGGAAAAACAAGCAGTTTATTTGGAAGATTTCCAACATTAAAAAAAACATCCGACATATGAATTTAGTTTAATTAAAGAAACACACTGCACACATAATGAACAATGAATATTCATTAAGCTAATGAATATGTATTAATGAATGAGGGAAAAACATCGAGATGATTCGGATGAAAAACGCATGATAATGGCACTTGTTTCTTTTATATTTATACATAAATACAAATACTCTACTCTTTTCTGAATGTATGTGCATTCATTTACGAGATTCATGGGCGCCCATTCGTGTATGGATTCCAATTTATTTATTTTATTATGCCCTTTCTATCTAGTCTAAAAAAACATAATCAAATATATGTCATTAGAAATGGGTAAATATTACGAGGGGGGGGGGTGGTGTTACAAGAAAATGTTTACCATTCAAATAATACCGTCAACTTATTATGTATTCAGAAGCAAATGAAATAATTGGTGCGAGTCGGAAAAGAAATTAATCAGTTTAATTAATATTATTTCGATTCATTAAAAGAAACAAAAAAAAATTGAATTACTTATTGAATATGTAAACTTGAGGAACATCAAATGATTGGGATAATTTTTGTTTTTAAATTGATAAGCATTTAGAAAAAGTAAATATCATTGGCTTTTATTAGATTGTTAATGTCAGGAAATGATATAATATATACAGGGAAAAAAGACAGGATGGTGACTCTACACACACACTTTCTTTCTTTCAAAGCGAGCACAACTTCGGTCTACCGCCATTGGCAATTCGCTACCGAAATGAGTTGTGCTGGAAGTGTGCAGGTGCGCCTTACAGTTTGAGTGCGTATCTGATGATCTGGTGTTGCGGATGACGTTTTTAGTGCTGCCATCTATTTTTTAAAACGATCTAAACTAACTAGTGCACTTGGATATTTGTACGGTTGTATGACTGTTGCTCTCATTGGGGTAAGATTTTTCTAACGGAGAGATCGGCTTGAAGAAAGCATAGCAGTGCTACAGCCTAAAGCATAGAAGTGGCCTTTCAGCGACCAAAATGTTCATGCACTTCACTCACTGACTGGGTTACTGACTCTATCTCTCATCCGGTCTCGCTCCCTTGCTTACTTTGCGCAATCATTCCGGTCCTCCACTCAATTGTGTCTAATCGTTTTCGATGAATTGTTTGTCGGTGAATTGCATGGCAATGAAGTTTTCTTAAATCTAGGTTAAGAACCACTGCCTGAAGTAAAGAAATTCAAGTTCAGAAGACCACACACTTTTTTTACGTCAAAACCGCTCAACTTACAGACTTAGAACTTACTGCTTGCTCATTAACTAACTAGTTCGCTCACTATAAATTCCCCGAGGCCGTTCCAAATTGTTTGTCGGTGAATTTTCTTAGCGGTGAATTGCATGGTTGTGAATTGTTCGCGGCGAGATTTCTGGCGATTGAATGTTGGTGGTGAATTTTTCGTAAATGTAGGTGAACATCCACCGCCTTACAAAAGAAAGTCAAATTCACACAGAAGACCATACAATTTTTCTACTCCAAAAACCACCGAAAACTCACATTCTCTTTAGTTTTCTTCTCGACACAGCGACGAAAATTTTCTTTGGTAATTCAAAATAATATCTTCCAAAAGAAAGAAAAAAATACACAGAGAGACATATTTACGTCAATATTTACTAGACCCAGTTCCAAAAAAAAAAAAAAAAACAAAACCAAAAGATGAAGGAAATATTTTATGATCAAAGAGAGAGCAGTGCCATTGATGATTTCACTTATAAACGATAGCTGACACCATAAAATTATACGTCGTTAAGCTGAATGTCTTTAAAAAGTATCAGACGAAAGGAAAAAAATAATAATGATAATAATTTTTTCCAGAAAATTTTCTTACGACTTCCACGGACACGACATCGTACGGGGTAAGAATTCCGAACCATTTATACAAGAACTGAGTTCTTTCTTTTCATATATAAAATGTGTCTTTATTTTTTTGCTTCAAGTTTTGAGAACTGTTGAGAGCTTCTAAGTCATATTCTCTTCCAGTGGAAATATCAAACGTTTAAAGTTGAGAAGAAAGAAAAAAAAAGTTAAGAAAAGGAGGTTCTTAGTCATCGGTTTGAAAAGAGAGAACAGCTCTCCATGTCAGAGAGAGAGAGGAAAAGCATTTGAAGCATCCCATTTTGGAACGGTCGGCTTAACCTTCTCAAATTGATACTTTATAGCTCCCGAATTCATATTTTACAGACGATTTGAAGAAAGAATAACGCACCCCCGTTCCCATAAGAAAAAAGAATAGTAAGAAAGACGAATGTTACTGCCTTAACTTACTTCTCTTCTCCTACTATTGTTATTTTTCTCTCCGACCATTTTCGTTGCGGCGAAAAAACTAGTAAAAATATAACAAGAAAAATGGTTTTTTATTCTTTTTTATTTTTGGGATTTTTTTTCTGAACTGAAAAGTGAATGATATGTAGCGAAGAGTGAGAGAGATTTCCCTTGGAATTCAGAATTCAATCTCTTAAGACTGTTTCTTTTGCTTTAGAAGTGAAATGGTTCAGGTATATACTGTAGATAAGGGGCATTCCGTAACTTCTCCCTCGTCGTTACGGTTCCGATATTTCTTGTGAGTTTTTTTTTTTTTTTGGAGTTTTGACTTTGATGGATGTTTCTTTTACTTAGTATGATAATTTGGTTTTTTTTTTTGGGAATATGATTCAATATGCTTTTAATTTCGGATATGTTTATTGGATTGTGAAATGAGATATAGTTGAGCTCGGTGAACTTGCGACATCCATTGAATGCGGCGGGCCGCCATCGACGGTACATTTGCTAGCGAGTTTGGTTGATTTATATGCTTGTAGGCGGTCTTCTTGTTACTCTGTTATTCAAATTTATACACACGCATATATATTTATATATATACTCATTTGATAGAATTTCGGATACACTCGTACATTTGGAAATCCGGGTGTATCCGGTCCTTCAATCTGCAGTTGAACTCGATAATGACACTTCGGTTTTAACGTCAATAGGTGGTGGTTCTGACTAATTCCCATAGTCAATGAAATTAATGATACTTGGCTAATGAACATTTCAGTGATTATGATAAGAATTATTGCAGAGTTGTTAAAAAGACGGAATTTAAAATTCTCAATGAATGAGAATTCAGAAGCAATAAAACTGAAAAGAAAATGAGAGTTACTAATCTCTTGGTGAAAAAAAAATTGAAAAATTAGTAAAAATAAAGTGAAATTGAGAATCAAAAATGAGTGTTAATTCAGAATCAAAAATGAGTGTTAATTCAGAATCAAAAATGAGTGTTAATTCAGAATCAAAAATGAGTGTTAATTCAGAATCAAAAATGAGTGTTAATTCAGAATCAAAAATGAGTGTTAATTCAGAATCAAAAATGAGTGTTAATTCAGAATCAAAAATGAGTGTTAATTCAGAATCAAAAATGAGTGATAATTCAGAATTCAAAATAAAGAGAAATTGAGAATCAAAAATGAATGGAAATTCAGAATCCAAAATAAAGAGAAATTGAGAATCAAAAATGAATGGAAATTCAGAAAACAAAATAAAGAGAAATTGAGAATCGAAAATGAATGGAAATTCAGAATCAAAAATGGGTGATAATTCAGAATCAAAAATGAGTGATAATTCAGAATCATAAATGAGTGATAATTCAGAATCAAAAATGAGTGAAAATTCAGAATCCAAAATAAAGAGAAATTGAGAATCGAAAATGAATGGAAATTCAGAATCAAAAATGAGTGATAATTCAGAATCAAAAATGAGTGATAATTCAGAATCAAAAATGAGTGATAATTCAGAATCAAAAATGAGTGATAATTCAGAATCAAAAATGAGTGAAAATTCAGAATCAAAAACAAAGAGAAATTGAGAATCGAAAATGAATGGAAATTCAGAATCAAAAATGAGTGATAATTCAGAATCAAAAATGAGTGATAATTCAGAATCAAAAATGAGTGATAATTCAGAATCAAAAATGAGTGAAAATTCAGAATCCAAAATAAAGAGAAATTGGGAATCAAAAATGAATGAAAATTCGGAAGCAATGAGAAATAGATTCAGAGTCGATATGAACTCAGAGTTAAGAGTTAATGAGAACGCAGAATCAATGAGAAAAATACTTAAAATACTAAGAAAAATGCTAAGAAATATCAGAAGTCCTGGAAAAATTCTGGAAAATAATCCCAAAATTCTGGAAAATCCAGAATTAATAGACCACATGACCTAGTGAAAGAAATATCCAAGAGTTCTTGGAAATCCGGAATTAATGAAGAGTGAGTGAGATTTCCCTTGAAATTCTGAATTCAATCTGTTAAGACAGTTTCTTTTGTTTTAGAAGTGAAATGGTTCAGGCATATACTGTAGATAAGGGGTGCATTCCATGACTTTTCCCCTTAATAAATAATTCCAATAATTTTTTCTCTCGTCGTTACAGTTCCGATAATCTTTGTGAATTTTTGAGTTTTGATTTTAATGGCTGTGTTTCTTTTACTTGATATGGTAATTTTTTGTGGGAATGTGATTTAATATGATTTTAATTTCAGATGAGTCTACTGAATTGCGAAATGAAATACATTCACGTGTTGAACTCTGTAACGACACATCGGTTATAACGTCAATAATTGTCGGTTCTGACTGATTCCCCTAAAAAAGGATGTTAATCATACTAAGAAGTCATCAACACGCGCATAAGGCAAATACATTGTGCATTTGCCTTATTAGTTGGTGACTTCGTAATATTCTTGGGCAAAGTTGATCCACTCTTCCATGTTTTAGACGGAAACGGGCGTGTCGAGATGAAAACTTTCAACATCTTTTTGCAACTACAAATAAAGAGTGATAGCTTGCTGGATAGAATCCGGTTCCTGCTGAAATGTAAATCCTCGAGCGATCGTCCGGGAATTTTTGAATCTATCCTGCTCGTTAAAGAGAACCCCGCAGGCAAGTAAATGCCTTAATTGTAGTAAACGTATTTACTCCGTTGCCTCATACAAGATCTCAGGAGTGCACTAGCCTCCGTCGAGGAACGTTTGTATTTGTCCGATTTTGAATCATCTCAACGTGAGCTCAAGGCTTTGACCGTGCTACGCCATTCTCCCCTAGCTCAGAGAAAATTTATACTGTGTAAGCGTGCTGTGAAAGAGTCCAAACGCCATTAGGACACCCTCAACAAGAAATTTTCGAGAAATTATGAACAGCTTCGTTGTCCGCACCCCTATCAGTCAATAAATCTAAAATAATTAATTTAACTGACAACCAACTGATCGGAACGCAATCTAAAGCCCTAGAACTCGGAATTAATTTCTGTGACAAACCCGAATTCAACCCAATTAGTTTCCTACTATACTTGCCACTATAGAGACGTCAGTTTCACGCAGTAAGATTCTACCCGAACAGAAAGACACCCTGAGACATCTTATACCCAGCATTTTGGTGGATAATGAGCTTACGAACAATAAGAAGGTCTCAGTGGACTATTCGCCGGACTATCTTCGTGTATTTGCCTTATTCGTTGGTGGCTTCATAATATTCTCCGGTAAAGTTGATATACTTATCCAGAATTATTTCAGATTCGGAATTCATGAAAAATAGACTTGGAACTATCTCCAGAATTTAAAAAAAAAAGAAAAATCCAGTATAGATGAATAGTGAGAGAAATTCCCCTTGTAATTTTAAATTCAATCTCTAAATACTTTCCTTTTGCTTTAGAGGCCATTCAAGTATTACGTAAGCAGATTTTCAGCCATTTTTGACCCCCCTTCCCTTGTCAGCAAAAGTCAGCAAAACACTCTGACCACCCCCTCCCCCCCCCCCCACCCTCTCAAACCCACCTCCCTCCCTGTCATCAAAAGTCAGCAAATCCGAAACCCCTCCCCCCCCCCTTGATGCTGACGTAATACTTGAATGACCCCTTATAAGTGAAATGGTTCAGGTAATGCTATATATACTGTATACAGGGTGCATAACAAACAGGGTTATGGCACCTGTCTGAAAATGACAGAATGGATCCCTGTATGCAGAGTTTTTTGTTGAGCAGAGAAAAATTCCTACATTGTATAAGGTAGCTCTTGTTTTGGTGGTTTGTTTTGCCGCAAATATCGAAATTCTGTGCGCAGACAAACAACAGGTGCGTGAAATAAAAGTGAATGTACCCACTAAAAATAGAGAGGATATTTCACGTAGGAATGAAATTCTTCCTTTCCCCGCGAGCATCTCGGTTCTCCCCCATGGCCCTCCTCATTCTCTGATAAATTTTATCGCGTTAAAAGAGTTTGCTTTCGTTGATTCGAAAAGCAGATATATCTCTCAGTTTTAACCTGGTATGAATGTTAATTTTCGTAACATTTTTGGAAAAATTATTTATGTAGTTTCCAATCTCTTCGCGGAGCACCAACAACTCTTCGGCGTAGCACAGTTTGGGAACCCTAGGTATGACGCATTGTTTAGATTCCGAGTCGGTTGGGTTTTAAGACTTCTTCAGACTGTTTTCAGTAAAGCTTAAGCTAGACTTCAATCAATGTTGACGTTATCATCATATGCGTGCAAAAATATACCTATCCCTTTAAGGTGTTAAACGACACTATACGTGGTGGTCTCGAAAACACTTTATTTTAACTTCCAAGTAATATCAGAAAACTTATCTCCCCAACGTATGCTTTCTCGGAACAATCATTTTTTCAAGAACATACAAAACATGCAATTTTTTTGGTTTCTCCAAATGCCATAATGGTAATTTCATCATTTCTTCCAGAACCTTAGCAGATAGAGATTAAATAAGAAGAGGAAAAAACATAATTCTATCCTATTATTGAAAAAAAAGTCATGTAAATAATAAAGTGATTCTAGCAATTTGTAGACACGTATTTGCTTTGGACCTTGGGAAAGAGATCGAAATTCTTTCATTACATCGCGTTTGTCGAGGGAAAACCTTTCATTACACATATATAAAAAAAAAGAAATTGTTTTCTCTCCGGAAGAAAATGGTAATTATGTTCGACGGAATAAATTATGAAAGAAAGAATTCGAATTCTGGATGTTATAATTGCTTGGCGTCTCTTTGCTGATGGACAATACCAGAAAGAAAAAATTAGTTTGCCTTCGGTGAAGAAATTTGATATCAATGACTCCGGAAATTAATGTCCAAAGGTAAATATAATCGGATGATAAATTAAGAAAGAAATAATGACCGTATAACTAGAAATAACGAACGACCGGAATTAATATTTACGGGGAACAAAAAAAAAATATATATGATAGTCAATATTTGTAATAATATTTTCCAATCGCACTGGGATCGCTGATGTCTCTGGAATTAATAATGAATACCTCCAGGATTTATTTTTAACCACTTTACGTACAGGGTTTTGGCAGGAAATTTGGATTATCCCTATTTGGTGAATCGGCGATAAATCCGGTAACCTTGTGCTAACTTAACTGCACGTTGGAGAAAGAAAAAAGTATATAAAATAGATAAGATAAGGTTTTTTTAAGCCCTGTTTACAAACGCATTACTGCAATAGTATTGGGAATTCTGACACCCGTTTGACGACTTTTTTACCTCTAAAGCCGCATTTACATGGGAAATAGAAAAAGCGGGTTCAAAACCCACTTCAAGAATTTTCACCAATGACCGCTCTCCATGTCTTTCATTACGAAGGAAAAAAGTCGTCAAGCGGGTGCTAGAACTCCCGATGCTACCGCAATATTTGCACTTGTGAACGGGTTTGTAGTGAAAGAGGAGAAAATATTCGCACCATCTTCCATACGGATCTCTGCGGTGCATACCCTTTTCCCTATAATCCTTTGCGATTTTTCCCCTGTTGCGGAGTCAAGGAACCGAATTTTGCATTTCCCATAGTAAACGGAGCTATAGAGTTCCTTTTTTCACTCTCACGCTATGACTCTTGGTAGAGAAAGAAAGAGCAGAAATAAAACTTCGGAATAGTGAAGACACCGAGAAATTATAAGAATCTATTCCAGTGGCGGCTGAACGTAATTACACGCTCACCGTAATAATATAATCGCATTCCCAATTACTCCATCATGAAATTAATTTTATTATATTCATAAGAAACTATGCAGCGTGTCCAACAACTGAAAACGGGGTCTCTAATAAATTCTACAACAGTTTAAAAATTTATAAAAAATTAAAAAAAAAATGATATATTTTTGAATGCGTTTTTCAGAAAGAAAAAAAAATATATTCTCTCACAAAACAGAATTTTTTTTTAACCACAGGAAAAAACTAGTTGAAATTTTTGTCAATAGAGAGCGCTAAATGAAACCTGATCTTTCGAAATATACAAATCAGTCATAAAATGCATTCCTGTTAGTGGTGCTTAATTAAGGTTCGCATTGTGATGTTGAAGTTGATGGATGAAGCACTATTGATGAAGTTCTTTTACCTCCAACATGAATCGCTGGTTACGACTTAACGAACGTTTCAAAACAATATAGATTGAAGAAAGGTTCAGGCCCATATGATTTGCTTTCTTGCAGCGTCCTCTAGCATAGCCGCCCTCGCGAGAGTGCAGCAGTCAGGCGAGGATATACAACTTGCGACCTAGACGACAGCGGACCTATGGCTACTAAACCAGACATGCACCTCGTCCATATTCCTGTGCGCAACTTCAAACGAATTGGTACATGTTGGAATGTGTGTGTACGTATAGTGAACCTTCCGTGAAGTTTGTTTCTGTGTAATGCTTGTTATGTGTGGTGCTACCATCTGCTATCAATTTTTTTAACTATGTGTTTTTTCCCCAACTCATAGTGAGCGAAGTTTAATGAATGGATAACTGTACCGCCGCTCTGCCGCGAGACATTTTAACCGGCTCGCATTCGCGTCTCGAAGTTGGGAACCGCAGAACACCAACTTCAGCCGACCACCCCTGCAGCGACGGTGCGGTTTGAACCCGGATCCTCGCGATATGATATTATACAGTCGAATCCCGTTATAACGAACTCCAAGAGACCGGCCAAATCACTTCTATGACGAAATTTCGTTATAAAGGAATTCCAGGTTTTTTGCATTGTTCCTATGGAAACGTATCTGGGGGGGGGATTTCAAAAGTGTTCGTTAAAACGAGATTTTCGCTATAACGGTATTCGTTAAAACTGGATTCGACTGTACTAGATAATTTTCATTTTCATGTCACACACCGGTATAAAACAAACAGTCGATAATATGCATAATAATCTGCGTATTGCAAAGGGGAATGTCAGATACTTAACAGATTTTCTGAATTTCGAATCACCACCCCATTAGTCGCAGGATCCTACATGGACCCACAAACCAAGGAAGAAACTTTCTGATCACCCTGTATATAATATTCGAATGTCGATATATCGTTCTCCGTACTATTTTTACGGGAATATAAGAGGAAAAATCCTAGACGCAGGCCTTTTTTTGGAGTTTGGAATTTTGTGACAGTGAGGGTCAGCTATGCCTTAGCCTTACAAAGACTGGTGAATAGTATTGGTACCTGATTTGAAACCCATTGCACACTGGTTCTCGCACACTTCAGCTTCCAAGATAGCAGCGGAATTAATACGTCATGCCCAATCCCCCATTGGGAACAATCGTCAGAGTAACATGGAAGGGAATGTATATCCTTCCCATCCCATTCTCATTCAATCAATTTCCTTGAGTAAGGAGAAAGAGCGAGAGAGAGAGAGCAAAACGAGAGGACCCAAAGGCAGGGTATTGTTTTCCGATACGACCCACAGATGCGTAGAGCACTGCAAAATTACTGTTAATGGGGGAAAAGCCTGTCAAGTGAAGCACGATCCATTTTGGAAGGATAGGGAGGGGGGGGGCATGTAGTACTATCAATGGATTTTGCTAACGACCCGATCGGTGACCGGATCTCCATGTCATTAACACGAATTGAAACGCGTATACTACGTATGTATAGTGGCCGCCATGCGTATGTAGCCATGTTGTTACCATTTATGGTGGGAATTGTCGTGGATGGATCATTTGTATGAGTGTACCAAGGCGTAATATGTTGCCACGAAAATATCTCCAGTAGGTGAAAACGTATATGTAATGGCTAGTTTAAAACCTTCATCGCGACATTTAAACTCGTTTTATGCCTAATGTCTCGTCAGATATCGGTGCCAAATCGCCATTCACCCGATTGGAGATCGTAAACTCTTTCATCATCATATATAATACAATACAGTGAAACCTCACTACAACGGCACTGAATTTAACGATGGATCTCTCTACAACAGCGTCTCTCAACTTATGGTCTGTGAACCAAAAATAGTCCATGACGATAGCATAGATTTGATAAAATTATTCGCTCGTAGCAGTTAACGTAAGCAATATTGATATGGGTTGAAATAAAATTTTACTTTCACACTTAGGTTCACCATACATCATTGTAGAGAATGCAAAAAATTGCGATCGCAAATACGGGATACCACGAAGTTTTGCCAAAAATTGCAATTTATTGCCTTAAATGCAATTTGCTAATTACTGCTAAAACTGCTGAAGGGTGTGGAAAGAAAGGGCGGCTACAAATCGCAATAAACTAAAATAATGTATGCACGAAAAAAATATTCAATTTATTTAATGACCATAAATTAAATGACCGTAAACTGGGATCTTAAATAATAATCTGTCAAATACGGGACATCGCCAACTGTCATCAAAAGCATTGTCAGAAGTAGGCACAATAATCAATCGTAATTAAGATTTCGTAAAAATTTCAGAGAAAAAATTAAACCTGATGTAATGCTTCATTGAACCTGACAAATACATCAGATGAATATTTGTTGCCTCCCCACATAATTATCATAATATAATTTACATAATGAAAACACTATGTGTGTGTTTTCCCGACTTTAGTATAAATATAACAAATTCAAATAAATATCATTGAAAGAAACGCGACAAATATATATAAAAAAAGTCGGAGCAACAGAAATTGCAGGGAAGTCCCGTAATACGGGACACAAGTGGTCCGTCAAATTGTTTCAGACATTTAACTGATCCTTGTTTTCAGAAAGGTTGAAAAACAGTGGTCTACAAAACGATGTCTTTTTTTCAAATCTTGTTTGGAATAGCCTATAGGACAATGTTAAATTCCTTCCGATACAACGATATATATCCTCTTCTATGATAAATGTCTATAACGATATTTTTAAGAGATGTTGAAACCGCTAAACCGACATAAATACGTGTATTTTTAAAATTATGCCAAAAAAATCGTCTTCAACTCAATATTCACTTCATCGCTTGCTTTCCATTCTTCCAAGGGTGTCTAATAACATCGATGTTTTGCATCACATGTTTTGCATCACCGAAAGTATCGTTGAAGTTGTTGGTGATGGTAATTTCTGTGTAAGACGCACAAGTCCAATACAGTAAACATCTTTACAGGGACAATGCATCCAACTGAATTTCATTAATCAACAAATCAAGGTACAGTTTTCGCGTCAAAAAAATACTTTGAAGCGCATTTTCAATATGGTACTAGCAACACAGATTTAGAAAAAAATTGTCAGCAACAGCATGAATTCGGTGGTACGTTATTACAACGTTGCCTATCCATGTAACGATAAAATCGGTCTGCAACGATATTTTTTCTTGGTCCGGAGAGTACCGTTATATCGAGGTTTCGCTATATAACCCCTGCTTTAGGACACCAGCGCGACAAAAGATAAAAAATCGTCCGTAAAAGATGGTTGACTGCATTTAAGGGGTTGCTGTTGAGAGGGATTGCACTGTAAGTCTAATCATATGTGCCGTGCTTTCCAAGACGTACTTCATTTAATTACTCAGTATGGTCATAAGTAAATCGTAACGGGAAGGTATTGCTTTAATATTACCATATTGAAATGAATTGATGTTACTTTTAATTACGTATATCATGCCGGAAAAGGACATGCTGCAAAATGTGCACAGGATCAGAAGCCACAAACTCAAATACAGGAAAGGACTAGTCAGCAAAATGGATATTGGATGTTTGCCAAATCCAATGATAAGTTTTACAGTGCGGCATTACGTTTATGGCCATTCGAAACCTGAAAACCATAGTTAATGATACCGGGGCTCTCCAATGGGTAGCCATCAGCCATCAACCCCCTGTCATCATTACTCTGCCGATTTCAGTAGTGACTGTTTGTATTCATTATGAGGGCGAATCCATAGATTCACGCACCTAACACCCATTGGGAATCTGTTGCATAACCGGAGATTCTAATCTTTGTGTCCCACGCGAAGCCTTTATATCAAACCGATAAGTTCATGGATCCCTCGTGCCAATAAAAAAGAAAGCCACGGACCCTTTAACCAAATAATATCCTTTATATAGCGATGTAATAACGATGAGTTAATTGCTTTCTCATCCAAGCTCATGGATTCCCTGAAATCTGAATTGAAAACAGCCGGTCTAAACAATTGAAATCACTTTTATAATGTATATGGAGTTTTTATGATACACAGTGTCTTCTGTTGTGAATAAAATGTTGAACTATTTTTTTGCCAATTCAATTATCTATAGCCATGGCCCCCACATGGAGGGGGGGGGGTGAAAGGGCTCTAGCCCTGAGGCCCGGAACGATTATCACTATTTTTTTGCTTTTTCACGCTATAAATTAGCTACAGAAGGGGCCCGTAAAAATTCTGACCAAGGGCCCCGCAAAAGATCCCTGCCTAAGGGTCCCGCTACAGGATGTGGGGCCATTACAGCACTAAAAGTATTTTCTTTCAAACAACACTGTTTTAATTTCTATTGGTTGATTTTTCGGCAATTTTTAAAATTTATTATAGGCTTCTCGCCCACCCTGTGCTTTAATTAATGTTAATAATCACTGTTTTTTCGCTAAATGATGTGCTTAGGCAATCCAATAATTAAATAATTTAAAATTTTTCTCTCTTTATTTCCTACATAAAAAAAAATACTAAAATCGATTCCTGATACTGACAACAAAAACAAAGATATTTCCACTTATTATTCATAACCAATGAGCTTTAATATTTCATCTCGAATTTCCAAATTTACGATGTTAATTTTTAGAACATCATCCGTATAAGCAATATTCTTTAATAAATCAAATATTCAGTTCTAATGGAAGAAACGAGAAATTTTTTAGTTGCAGTAAATGCAATAATATTGTGAAATTCTCAAGAGAAATACACTATCATCGATTAATCTAGTTATTCAAAAGTATTTTTCTCGGAGAAAATATCATCATAACCGAAAACAAAAATTGTATCTATGGTGATTTTTCTTCTCCCTACTTTGCGTAACCGTCGTCAGAAGTGATGTGGCTCCGAGTAATAATTACAATTACATATTCAACGGGAGTTCCTCCAGGATTAAATTGTTATTCGATTATCATTTTTTTTCCCCCTTCAGTTTCTCGAAATAATTAGTACCGCTTGGGAAATGCAATCTCATTGTTACACAAAAAACACGTGGAGAGAGAGAGACTGAGGAAGAAAACGAGGAGGAAAACAAACAAAAAAAAAAAACCCTCTGTAGCGTTTGTTTTGCTTTTTTGGTGGCAAACTGCAAAAATCTCCGAATGCCACGAGGCAAAACCCTTCAAGTAATTCCAAGATTAAGTCTGGAGAACAAATATCTTGGTTAATGTCTGGAAGAGCTATTCCAAAGTCATTAGTAAGGAACGAGAGATAACTTCAGAGCTCCAGGGAAGAAGAAGAACAGGAACGCGCAAAAAAACAAAAAAAACTGGAAACAAGTATCCAACTATTCGGCCATAACGATCCAACGTCTAAGACGCTACAGAAAGTAGAATGATAAAAGCACAAAGAATAAAATATACAAGAAAAAATGCCGAACAGAATGTTCCAGAAAGGAAAAGAAGTAATCACTGTATTTTGCAAAACATTCGTCTCTAAATGTTTTCGATTTAGGTCTGATGTTTTTTTTCCTGGTTTTCATTCGACTGAAAAAACAATATTTTTATTCCAATTCGAACTTTTATAATGATTTCGATTCGAATTCTGCATATTCTTTGAACTGGATATTCGTTTCGTATGATTAAAAAAGAATAATGTTCCGTTATTGAATTATATTGACGGCAAGAAATGTTACCACTGTTGGATTTTTCACTGGATATGTGGGAAATATGGTACGTATGTCAAGATTGATGGTGAAGTTTGTTTGCGCGTGAGACTTGAAAGAAGGTCGTGGGATCATGGTTGATTAGGCAGGCCGAACGTATGTGATAACCGATGACGTCACGCCGGTGTTCGTCGAACCATTTGTTGCGGAATGGCACCCATCCAAAAATTTTCGGCATATTCCTTTAGCTGCTACATAATTTGATTTGGCAAATAAGATATAGTTCATAAACACGGCCGCTGTGGTGGTCGAGTGGTCATAGTGACGGACTCGCATCGCGGGCCCGGGTTCGAGCCCCACCGTCGCCACAGTGGTGGTCGGCTGAAGTTGGTTATCTGTGGTTCCCAACTTCGAGGCGCAAATGCGAGCCGATCTCCCCGTTATAAAGGTCTCGCCACAGAGAGCAACAGGCCTATAAACAGTACAAATATTCAGTTACTACACATCACTCACTTCACTTCTGAGATATAGATGGCAGCACTGAAAAATCATACACAACACTAGATACGCACTCAGACTGTTAGGTACACACACTTACAATTCCGGCACAACTCACTAGGTAGTAAATTGCCTATGGCAATAGACCTGAGTTGTGCTCGGTTTGAAAAAAAAAAGTTCATAAACAGCAGAAGTTTCCAACCTTTTTCCAGTCGCGAGCACTGCCTGTACCCATCATCAAAATAAGAGCGCCCCCTTACGGAAAATTTAACGTACAAATTCATGTGATTCCCCATGGTTTCAGCCTTTGAATGTAATTCCTCCAAGTTGTTTATTTGGAACGTTGACCAAGTGATCGCGAGCACAAAATTGCACACGAACATCGAGCACTCTGGGTCCCTCAGGGAGCACCGTGGTGCTCTCGAGTAACGGTTGAAGACGAATGATATACAGGGTGTTGCCTTGAAGAGTGGCGATAAACTTTATTTCTTTCTTTCAAACCGAACACAACTCGAATCTATCGTCATGGGCAGTTTACAACTGAGTGTGTTTTCCCAGAAGTGTAAGGGTGTGTATATCTAGTAGCTGCTACATAATTTTATTTAGTAAATAAGATATAGTCCATATACAGGGTGTTGCCTTGAAGAGAGGCGCGACAAACTTTCTTTCAAATCGAACATAACTCAGGTCTATCATCATGGGCAAGTCACTACCCAGTTGAGTTGTGTAAGTGTGTGTGTATATACCTAACAGTCTGAGTGCGTATCTAGTGTTGCGCCTGATTTTTCAGTGAAGTGTGAATGTAATGCTCTTTTGCCTATTGTTCTTCTTTGTGGCGAGACTTTTTAAGAGGGATACCTGTTCGCATTCGTGCCTCGAAGTTGGGAACCAGCGAAAAAAATATCAGCCGACCACCAATGTGGTGCCAGTGGGGTTCGAGCCCGATACCTCGAAATACGAACACAGTGGCGAGACAAATAGCGACAAACGGCGAGAAACAACTCAGAGAGGTGATATTAGGCATCGAGAGGAACCAAAATTGTCATAGAATATGATATCGCAAACCACGCTTAGTGCAAAATCGCAAAAACACTTATGAAGGGTGTGACGTCGAGTGGGACAAAAAGAGCATTAAGTAGTAAATAAAACAAACATTTTTTATTTGAGGGCATTGTGCAGCATGATTACAGCACAGCCTGTGGTGTAAAAAATAAAGTACAAAATAAGTGCAGAAAAAGTAAAGTAAATAAGAATAAAAACCATTCATTTCACAGCATGAATACAATGCAGCCTGTGCAGCACAGTTCAGTGTCAGAAAGTAGACGAAGAGATTACAGGAGATTTTGTACTAATTGTATTTTACTTTGTACACCACAGGCTGTGTTGTGATCACGTTATCAAATAAATGCTTTTTTTGTATTATCATTGGCCTTTTTGTCCCGCTCGACGCCACACCCTCCACACGTATTTTTGCGATTTTCATAGACTAGACGCGGTTTGCGATACATGTTCTATGACAATTTAGTTTCCTCTTGATCCCTAGTATCACCCCTGTGTTATATTTTGTATAATAACCCAAATAGCAGGGCTATATTGGAAAAGTATATAACGCATTTTAAAAATTAATAAAATATGAACCAATTGATATTAAAAAGCGCAGTTTGTACGGAAATACTTATACTTTTATTTTGAAAAGAGTTATACACGTTTCATTCACGTATGGCGGTATATGATGAAAAAACTAGACAATACACGAAAAAGCAACGTAACTCTTTTGCATATCATTGTTTTTCGCCGGTCTGCATTCCACCGAATTCTTGACAATTCCAAACAAGATTTGAAAAAAAAAAATCGTTGTAGCGGGATTTGTCGTTGTATAGAGTATCGTTGTGCAGCGAAGTTTTGTATAATGTGTATGTGAAGGTGGGGTATAAGGTTCATGTGTTCCACATCCCCGATATGTTTGTTTTTCACTCTTGCAATCAAAGTTTCAAGAAAGTTTAGAACACTTCTTCCATTTCGATCGTGTTAATTCATGTTCGTAGGGTGTGATAATTACTGAAGCACATGGACAATTCCTATCATGTTTATTCATGTTCGTTGGGTATAATTCTCTTACACATATAGGACACTCATGGAAAACGCTTAGTTGGAGTGGAGATTTCGTAAGCGAATCACATAATAAGTACCGGCTATTCAGAGAAGACGTCGACACACACACGCCATATCTTTCTTTCTCTCTCTACCCTAGCATCTGTGAATCAGATTTTACCAAGAATTTCTCAGGCAAGATTCTCAGAAATTCGAATGAAGTCCTCTGAATGCGGAAAGAATCTTCTTTGTGCAGTAAGTGCGGCGTTACGGAGGAGAGGAGAATGCCTACAGAGCAGACAACCTTATCTCCTGATAAAACGAAACTTCGCAACTGCTATTAAAGCAAGTGTTTTAAAGGAGAAAATGTGGCCTGTGTGTGGCCGGCTCATGTTCGTACGCACATAACATTCATGGCATACACAAATACATACACCTATACAAATCCTCTCCACGCAATTTCATAAGATAGATGGTGATTTTGTGTTGACGTCAGTAATTATACCCCATGTCCCTACTGATACCGACGAATGTGAGGATTCTCTTTCACTCCCGATCCCGTGCATTTCTAAGTACGTGACGCGAATTCCTGATTCTTAGAGGAATCCTAAATCGGAATCATTTAAGAAGGAGTTCGAATTCGAACGAGGAGAAAACATTAAACATTTTTCCGAGATATACACACACCGTCTTGCGCGAGTAATTTGAGAGAATACCGAGATATACTGTACGCACACGCGCTCGCGTGGGGTGATTTATAATTGTTTCGCCTTTCGGTTGAATTACGTACTTTGCATCTGGCGTTATTCATGGGAAGACATTAACTCCGGCAAGATATTGAATTTATCAGGAGGGACGAATGCGCGGGGTTCTCTTGCGGTTCGTCGTGGGGCCGCCGTGGGTATGAAAAAGAAACTTTTGAGAGGAACGAATAATGGCTACGCTTTTCTATTAATTAATATCGCCTGCTGTTATCATGCAAGCGAAAAGTAAAAAAAAAAACGAAGATTCCGTAAAGCAGGGATTTCCAAACTTTTTGGAGCGTGATCCCTTTTTCCCGAAAAGAAATTCATCGGTGAATCCCTACATAAAGTGACCACATGTCCCGGAAAACCGGGTTTTCGCTAACAAAATGTGCTGACCCGAAAGCACTTTTTGGGGACGCCTGTTTCGCGTGGGTTTCAATTTGATGGTACTTAAAAGTTAAATACAGTGGAATCCCGTTATAAAGAATTACAAGTAAGTGCCACAATACAAGATCTAATTGTTTATTTGAAATCAAATCATACAATACTAATATTGGTAATTACTGTGCTGTAAACAGATTTTCCGCACTTTATAATGAGCTTCCCCGGCATCTGGGTATTTTTCATTCGTCTGTTACCGACTTTAGAAGGTTTTTGCTGTGATTGCGTTGCATATATCTTTGTGTGGAGTTTTGCATTTTGCATAATTTTTGTTACTTTTTATTTGTCTTGTGTACTTTGTCATGTAGTTGTATTTTCTATTCTGTGCTAATTTTTATTTTTACTGCAAGCTGTAACTGGGTTTTAGACCTGTGTTAGCATTGTATTCCAAATAAATAAATAAACAAGAGAACCGGAGAAATCACTTCGTTATAACGAAATTTCTTTATAAAGGAAATCCTAGGTTTTTAAATTGTTCCTCTGTAAATTCATCTGGTGGGATTAGAGATTTGTTCGTTAAAACGAGATTTTCGCTATAACGGTATTCGCTAAAACGGGATTCGACTGTACATGCATGATTATCTACGACTTAAAAATAAAACCACATTAATCCGATAATGTAGAATTTTTAAACTAAAATCGAATTTTCATTACCTGTCTGTACGGCTAAATTACAAAACCGGGACCAGAACTAGAGGGAGGCGGGGAGGGGAAAACAACTGCCCCGGGTGGCAAAATTGATAGGGTGGCAAATTTAGGTGGAAATAGAGAACACCGTTATAAAATTATCGCAAAAATCCTAGTTGCGGCCTTGCCAAACCACCATAGCGTTATCAAAACGCAAACACATAATAGAATGACTTATTTTCGAGAATAAACTCAGCGTTTGACACAGATCTGAAAGTAAAATCACTCAATTTGCATAAATACTCCCTTGAAGTCGATTTTTGAATTTAACTATGAAATAAAAGAAAACCACTCCAATGGTTTCACCCAAACTAGCAACAAAACATTTCCAAAGGCAAGAGGAGGACAAAGGAACTTTAATGCATAAGCCGAGTTATAAATTGCAGAAGCCGAGAAACTTCGAGACATGGATTAAATTAGAAATATTTAAATTTATTCCCAGACTTCTGAATGGGAGTTTTTCCGCGAAACGAAATTAAAGTCGTTATTAGGATGTGTTTAGACACAAAATGAATACCAGGGGAAACAGAAGCGAATATCGGTGTTTGTTTCTTTAATTAGTCATTAGAGGAAAGTAAGTGATACTATATATTATCGGAACTTATGTCGGGAGGCTAAAGATTAGAATCAGTTCACGGTAAATTAAAGATTATTATAACTTGAATACCTATAGTAAGACCACTACAAAGATATACAGGGTGGGCAGAAGGTCCGTCGAAATTTTAAAAATGAATAAAACCGGAAAAATAACCGAAATATAAAACGGTTTGCAGGGTTAGCATCGCTAGTTCTAGGGACTTTTTTTTTTGACAGGAAAAAAAATAACTCAAAAAACAGCTGATAGGTGGCACTGGTACGAGGGAATTCGGTGGAAATATGCGAATGAGACGGTTAAAAGAACTTGCGCCCCTAATCCAGAATCAGTTCCCCGTCGTAAACCGTGTATGTGGAGCTCCTGCACTCTGCCGTTGCTGGATTTGTGATTCGCATGCAATGTGTTATCGCCTGTGGTGGTGGTCGCGTGGAACACATACTGCTGTAATAAACGATTTAGAGGCATTCTGTTCGCCATTTGCGTATATTTTCTATGACTTGCGTACGTCAGTGCCATCTATCGGCTGTTTTTTATTTAGTTATTTTTTTCCCTGTCTTAAAAATATTCCGATGACTTAGCGACGCTAACCCTGCAAACCGTTTTTTTTTTGTATTTCGGATTTTTTTTTTCCCGGTTTTTATGAACTTTTGAGGTTTTTGCGGACTTTTTGCCCACCATGCATTACGAACCCTGAGTAATCAAATATTTAACGTGTTTATGTTGATGCTCCAACTTTTAAGATGGTTTAAATTACCATAGGAGACGAATATGTTTTGAACAAGAACTTGGTAGTATATTCTTGACGTGTTACACGTATCTCAATACGGCCATACCCGGATTGGATTGTTAGAATTAGATTGGACTGGAGTGGACTAAATTGATTAGATTGGAAATACAATTCTTCATATTGATTTCCGTGGTCATTCGATCACTGAAAAATTTTCGGTATATAAAAAAAGGGAAATAATTTTCCGACAATCAAAAACGAATAAAAAAGAGGTATATAAGAATTCTGATTGGTACCCCAGAGTGAATATAACAGAAGCACTATGAGATATGGCAATATATATATTCTACTCCATTACCTAAAAGAACAATTTTCAAAATATTATTTTTCTTCGCTTCGAAAATATGTAGAAGATTTGGTGTTATTATCAGACAGCAGCTGTCATTTTATATGCTTAAGAACGCTATAAAAGATCACATACTGGAAATAGCAGATATTGAGCGGTTCGATTCATTCGATGGGCAATGAATTTGTAAATTTTAAGGAGAAGAAATATGTGTATATATGTTACTTGTAGGTAAATATATACCTGCAATGTATTACTTGTGAAACATCAGAGTCTAGTATAACACATGAAAGCAATATACTTTGTTTGACTTGCCCGCAGCTATTGGAGAATATACATTTGTACGTTTTGCCAAGAAATTTTGTACATTAGTACGACTCATGGAAAGATATTTATATCCCTTTGGGTCGAAAAAGTGTTTGTTTGAAACTTATTGCCTGCGTTGTTTATTGTATTGTTTGTTCAGTAAACTATACAATAATTAAAGAGAAATAATTTGTCGACCTCAAAAAATAAGTAAAATTGATAATAATAATTTGCTGACTGCCAAAAAAAGGAGAAATAACTTTCCGACCATCAAAAAAAAAAAAACACGAGAAGAATTTGAGGACAGTTATTAAAACAAAAAAATACCTTAAATAAGAGAAATAATTTACAGACCATGGGAAAAAAATAAATATAAGAAATAATATGAAGATCGATAAATCTATACTGTATATTATAACATGTTCTGACTGACTGATTCATCACCACTGAAGCTATAAATATCAAATTTGGTCAATAGTTTTATTTCATGAAGTAAAGACCCACTAAGAAAGGGTTTTTTCGAAATTCGAACCCTAAGTGGGGTTCAAAGGTTATACTGAGAAAACATGCGGAGCTGAAACCGCTGGAGAAAATATTTATGAAATTTTGTGCGTAGTTTAATTTCATGACGTAAAGACTCACTGAGAAGGGGTTTTCCGAAATTCCAACCTTAAAGGGGCCATAAGGGGGTTCAAAAACTATACAGAAAATCATGCCGAGCCAAAACCACTATGGAGCAATATTTACGAAATTCGGTCAGCAGTTCTATTTCATGAATAATGTCCCAAATAGTGTTCCCTTCTTAGTGTCCCAAAGACTCACTAAGAAGGGGTTTTCCAAAATTCGACACTAATATGGGGTAATAAAGGGATTCAAATGTTATACACGGAAATCATGCCGAGCCGAAGCCACTCTGGAGCAACATTTATGAAATATATATTTCGTCAGTTTTATTTCATCACATAAAGACTCACTAAGCAGGGTTTTTTTCCCCCCAAAATTTGAACCCTCAGAGAGTCGTACGGGGTTCATAGGTTATACAGAGAAATCCTGTCAAGTCGAAAACGCTGTAGCAGTCTATATTTATGAACTTTGGTCAGTAGTGTTATTTCATGCTTGGTTTATCAAGAAGTGAGAGACCTGTATGCCTTTGAACTATTCCGTTGATAATTACAGAAACTTCACGAACAGCTCAGATATGAAAATTGGAATGTTTAGGAGCTGCTTAGAAACATCAATGCCGAAAACGAGATCAAAATATACAATGCCTTTATTTGAAAAATTTTAGAGACTGTTGTTGTATTCGAGAGCAACGCGGCCTAAAATAAAGGGTTAAAATTATATATTAGTTTTAACTGGTCGAAATGTTTCGTAGATCGGTAGAAAATTCTCACGGACCGGTACTGGTCCCCAGAGCAGAGATTGAAAAAAAGAGATCCTTTACATAATATTGGAGGTGTCATCGACCTGTCTTACCTTTTCTAATGTTTTTTATCTACTTCGCTCAGTACACTCAGTTGTAATCTAGCACCAGATTGATCATACAATAAAAAAGAAGAAAAAATAATGATCAACGCAATCATTCATTAAAAGCCGGCAGCAGATAATCTCATCTACGAGCATCGGAAACCAAATTATCTGACGCAGCTTCGATATGATGTCAGACGCGATTATCGACGAATTTATTCTTCCTTGATCTTATCGTGAAAAGAAATATCATCTCGATCATTTATAATCGTGTTAAGAGTGATTAAGTGTCAAACTAGATATAGACACACACCCACATGCACGAAACAGTAGGGCGGAAACTCACCGAAGCCATATGCGATGTATTAAACTTGGAATCGGATTTATCGGTGAACAGAAATTAATCTTGAAAAAATAAAATAAATGAAGAATAAAATTTCTTCGACTCTCTTGTTTTTTCTTATTCTTTCGACTCTGGTGTTAACGCACGTGATTCCTTGTGGGAAACTGATGTGGAAAAGTGTTTGCCGTTTTAGGAGCGGACGGATGTTCCGGGAGTTATAACATTTTGGAGTTTTCGCACCAAACACCAAACGGAAGTAAAATTTGTCCCCTTTCAGTGTGTTGCGGGGAATTGAAAATAAACTAAAATGTCCAATTCTGCTAGCCGAGTTTAGTTTCTTTCCCTTTCACGATTAGTGTTTTCGCTCTTCGTGTGTAACGATGTTATAACCTTGTTATTTCGTGTTACCTTCACCCACTATATTGGCAAATTTATGTTTATTTGTGTTAATTGATGATTATGTTTTTTTAAAAGAGACTATTTGTAAAATGAATGTGTGAATTTTATTAAGTGTTAATCAAAAAAAAAGCTATTTGAAAAAAAAAAAATTCCCAAAATACAGTATTTTTTTTCCTTCAATACGAAGTCAAATCTTTCGAGGTAAATAACAAGGTAAAACAACTGGTTTCCACATCTTTAGCTGTTTGACTTTATCCAAGACTTGCAGTTATAAGTTTTGGAGGGTTAGTTACTAAGAGTTTTGCAATAAGTGTAGGCTTGTTCAAGAGTTACAATAATTTTATATGAGTGCCCGAGGGTTTCAGCAATAAGTATAGGAGTGCCTAAAAGTAAAAACAAGAGTGTCCCCAAGAGTTTGAAATAGTCTGCGTAAAGCCTGAGAACATTAGGAATAAATTTAGCGATTTCTAAGAATTTTAGCAATGAGTGTAGGAGTGGTCGAGAGTTTTAGAAATAATTATAGAAATGACTAGGAGTTTTAGCAGTAATTAGTCTCCCAAGAGATTCAGCGATAAGTTCAGGTGTGGTCGGGAGTTTTAGCTATAAGTGTGGTAGTGGTCAAAGTGCAGGAGCGGCCGAGAGTTTCGGCAATAAGTACAAGAGTGTCTCAGAGTTTTAGAAATAAGTAATGAAGTGCTTAAGTCTTTTAGCAATAAGTTAGCTAATAGAAATGTTCAAGTGTTTTAGCAATAAGTATAACAGTGGCTCAGAGTATTAGCATTAATAGTAATAGTGAGTAATTAGTATTAGCATTAAATTTAGCAGTGTGTGAGGCAGGTTGCATATAATCAAATTAGTTTCTAAAATAACCGCTATACACATCAAAGAGATTGAAAACGATGGTTTAATTCAAATATTCGAATTATACTCTAAGTTGTACGGCGTCATTTGTATTTGAAAGAAATTGGACGTTCTTTATGATAGTACTAACCACACACACAAAAATTAATGACTTTCTCCTAAAAAATTTGTTTCCCGTAAATGAAAATTAAAATCCATTTCCCAAGAAACATAATATCTTTAGAAAATTCTTGGTTTTTCAGTCGAAATTATAAGAATTTCTGTACGTAGTTGGAAATACATTTCTCGCGTTTTTATATTTTGATCATAAAAAAATAAATAAATGGATTCTTAAGAAATTTCTTCCGAATGTTTGAAAATTGAATGAATTCATGTCATATACGTATTAACGTCTGTTGTGTTTTCTCCCCCTCTATTGTTAAATTTTTTTTCAGGTTTTTCTTTCGTATTTTTATTGAAACTTCGTATAATTTAATTGAGTTTCATTTACAAAAGACTTTAGTATCGGCGATTTGATTTCATTTACGCCTTGTGTCAGGAAAATTTTGTTATTACATTTTATGCAAATGAAATTTTCAAAAAAAAAAAAGTTTTTAACTTTGATCTCCTTCCAAATTATAACCTTCGGTTATATCTGCGAAAAAATTCTATTAAAAAAAAATGTAAATTTCATTTTTCCGGAAAATTTATAATTTGATTTGATGCCTGCGTTCATAACATCGGGGAGGGGGGGGGGATAAAGAGAACACAATGAATTTTTCCTGAAGGTTTTAAACATTATTGAAAACTCCATGGATTTTCGGAAATATTTTGTTTCTGCAAAAATTGTTTATTAAATATAAGCGCGCTTAGAAGATGTTTTATGAATTTTTGATTATTTCCGGAATGTTTCAGGAATTTTTCGAAGCAAAATTAAAGCACGAGAAATTTTTAAGGAGTATAGTTTTTGTAGAAAAAGATAGTTATGTGTAAACTCATTATCAAAATGAGTGTAATTAATTAGTTTCAGAATCATTGTTTATTCTTATATGCGAAGTATACGGCAAAGACGTGTTTGTTTCCGTGATACCATCTACAGTGGAACTTCGGTTACCGAGCTTAATTCGTTCCCCCCCTCAAAACAACGTTCAATAATGTAATCAACTCATAGTTTTTTCCAAGCAGAATTTAAAAAAACATCTTCAAATGCACATACGCATCGCTGCTATGCTACATATAGTTTCGTATCGTAAATATCCACTCAAATATTAAATTTCCGACTGAGGAACGCTTACCGGAGACCGTAGGGGAGAATATTACTCAAAATTGCATAACATGTATGTGGGCGAAAGCAAAAACCATCAGCTCAGTTGCTATAACGTGAAAATAAATATAAACAGCGCAATTTTTGCTCGTAACTAAGTCAAAATTTGTTCAAATACTTTGCTCGTTAACCGAAGTTCCACTGTAATTGGTTATATCTCATGAAGCTGGTTAATACATAACTGCAATCTTGAAAGAAGCATGTATGCTCAATCTTTTTGCGCAATCATGCACAATTTCCCTTTCACCACCAAACGCTATGTTATTTATAAAAATGCCAGGGGTCGTTTCAAAGGCTCTGGAAATACTGCGGTGATCTTTAATTGTGCCGCGAGACACTTAACTGATGAGGAACTGTGACGCGAGTCACTCAAGTGATGTTTAATTGCGCAATGCTCTTTTTCCTCTTACATGCATATAGTAGAAAGATAAGTGGATATACAGTCAAACCTCGTTAATGAGTCACTCTTGGGAGAGCAAAAATATGACTTGATATGCGGAGTGACTCAGTAAACGGAGTAAGCCATAGCTGTTTCATTTCCTGCCTGAAGATAATAGGGACTTCCGGTAAGCGGAGTGACGTGTTAACCGGGTGACGCACTAACGAGGTTTGACTGTGTATATATATATATATATGTATACACAGTCAAACCTAGTTAGTGTGTCACCCGGGTAACGCCGTGTCACTCCGCTTACCTACTTCACCAAACACCAACTCTGGCCATATCGCTATATTGCAAATTACTGCGATGGGTGGGAAGCGAAGGCGCTGTGTATCGGTGGTCGCCTCGAGTTCGTTAGGGAAAATATCTTATCTATACCGTCCCTTGGGTTCGAACCCGGGACCCTGACAACAACCTTCACGATGGTAGACGAGCATCTCACCACCATGCCACTCGGGCATTCAGTCCGCTTACCTGGTCACTTTTTGGATATCCTCATCATCCTCTATGGGGATCTAATGTTGATAATGCGTCAACCCACTCCGCTCACTACTTGGAATGGTTCCCACACAGCTGAAATTCTTTTTTCTTAGCGAGTTGCGGTTCTTGGTCACTTTAAGCGTCCATGGCAGAAATTCGTCGTTTTCTGGTTTTTTTATGACAAAAAAAACAGCACGTTTAGTTTAAATTGCTCAATATTTTTATCGGCTTTCTGATGTTTCGACATTGTTCCGCCCGAATGAAGACTTGAATTGATTTAAATTTTTCTTTCTATTATTTTCCCTTCTGATCCTTTAGTTTTAGATAGCAACCATAAAATTGATCAAAATTATTTTTTTTTCCTGTATATTTTCTGGACTTGTCCATCTCCAAAGAGACAACATTATAATTATGAGTAAAAAGATTAAATTTTATTTTTCCTTGAAAATAGGGTATTTACAAAAATCAAATTTATATGAAATAAAGCACTGAATGAATGAAATTTTTGTTCAGCAAATTAAATTTAGAACCTCACACGTTCACATGAGCACTGGCCATAAAAAGATTAAACAAATCTTAGCTGGACGATTGTAATGCAGCTTGACATCTGTAAACCTGTGTTCACCTTACTGCCAGAATGATCTTCAAATTTAACAAAAGTTTGTTCAATTGTAAAGACAAAGCAGCGTTATAGAGAAAAAATACGAGATATCGACCTATTATTAAAATTTCTATCGGGACTGGAAGATACAACTGACAGAGACTTCCAATTTCCATCTTTTCTTTTGAGAAAACGATTGCTTTAACTACCAATTCCACAAAAACAAAACTCACCGGTGATTTTTCAGTGAAAAATAAATACTTAATTTTTTTTGAACTCATAAAGAATATGTTATTTTCATTTTTGATGTGAAGAGTTAAACTAACTGCCATACATGGCGACAATACCTTGGTTTCCATAAACCATGCGAAAAAATTGGCGAATTTTCAAAGTACTATTTTGTGTTATTTAAATGCGTAATAATGTAGCAAATAAACATTAATTGATTAAATAAAAACTCTAGTGACCAATTTTCGTGACGGAACAAACGTTTTGAATAACTAAAATTTGTTTTTTTCCCGGCATGAATGCATCAATAGGAAGACAGGAATCAACGTCAGCCATGGCTTACTCCGTTTAACGAGTCACTACGCTCACGAGGTCATATTTTTGGTTTCTCAAGAGTGGCTTATATATATAGATCCTAGTTTCATTATGATGATATATGATTAATGATCATATGATTGATTATATGATTGATATGATCATATGATTGAGTATATGATTGATATGATCATATGATTGAGTATATGATTGATATGATTATATGATTGATATGATCATATGATTGATATGATCATATGATTGATATGATCATATGATTGATTGATTGATATGATCATATGATTGATTGATTGATATGATCATATGATTGATTGATTGATATGATCATATGATTGATTGATTGATATGATCATATGATTCATTATATGATTGATATGATCATATGATTCATTATATGATTGATATGATCATATGATTCATTATATGATTGATATGATCATATGATTCATTATATGATTGATATGATCATATGATTCATTATATGATTGATATGATCATATGATTCATTATATGATTGATATGATCATATGATTCATTATATGATTGATATGATCATATGATTGATTGATATGATCATATGATTGATTGATATGATCATATGATTGATTGATATGATCATATGATTGATTGATATGATCATATGATTGATTGATTGATATGATCATATGATTCATTATATGATTGATATGATCATATGATTCATTATATGATTGATATGATCATATGATTCATTATATGATTGATATGATCATATGATTCATTATATGATTGATATGATCATATGATTCATTATATGATTGATATGATCATATGATTGATTGATATGATCATATGATTGATTGATATGATCATATGATTGATTGATATGATCATATGATTCATTATATGATTGATATGATCATATGATTGATTGATTGATTGATATGATCATATGATTGATTGATTGATTGATATGATCATATGATTGATTGATTGATTGATTGATATGATCATATGATTGATTGATATGATCATATGATTGATTGATATGATCATATGATTGATTGATTGATTGATATGATCATATGATTGATTGATAAATCTTGACGAATTAACATATTTTCCATTGATTCCAAACGTTTCATTACATAACGTTATAACGTTTAACGCATTATAAACTATCATTCCATGTGAATTATGTGTATAATAACTAATTTGTATTAATTGTTGACGTCCGGAGCGCAATATTCGATTAAGCAGGGAGCTTTAATACTATTGCAGGAGGGTTTTATCGGGTTATCTCCGCTGTACGATTTAGCGGGGCCGACAGTATATTGTGAATATGTGAGAAAATTTCGTGTATGGCTATGCATAATAATTTACTTAGGCCTAGGATATAAATTAAAATCTCTGATGGGACTCCCTTTGCATATGGTATGACTGATTCTAATCAATCGCATTTTGATTTAAACTGAATATTTTTGATACATTTAGGAGGATAAATGTGTACCCATTTTCGATGTATCGAAAACATTCTTTAGTTGTAAATAGTGTTCGAGTGCAGGTATAGAAGAAGTAAGATGAAAAATGAATATTTTTTCTTCCCTATGTTCACATGTAGGTAAACAAAAGCTGTTTGGTTCTGGAGGATTAGTACTTCAATGAAGAAGCGAACATTAGTAACACCGAAGCATACTTGCTAAAGCAAACAATGCGTCTGCTAACGAGGAATAATTGTTAGGTCCTTCTCAGGGTGGTTCCCTACATTAGTACCTTATGTACTTTTGCTTTTTGTGTCAAGAAAATAACTGTCATTCAATATGCATCGTCTACAAATATACAACTAGATTCCTAAGCTCCTTCCCTAAACGGGAGAGGGCCATGCCTAGCTTCTGTAGTTGCTTCTCTTTCCCGCTGTTCTTCCCGCAGTATTGATATCAGAATTGTCGTTAACACCTGGAGATACAAACACAAAGGTCACAACTGGTAAATTGCCCGTTGACGGTGCCTGTTTCGAGATGACTGAAAAAAACCACATAAGAAAATATGGATTTCAAATATAACCAAAATACAGGAGCCCAATATAAAAGCATATATCAGTAAAGAAAAAAACTAATATTTTATAATATATAATACACTACCCATTACAAAGATTTTGGTTGTCTTATCAAAGAATGGATATTTCTCGAAACATCCCACTATGTCTATCGTACCTGTGTCCGTATGGTGCAGGTAGCGCCCTATAGCTCTGTATCACCAGTCAGCTTCACGCATCCCGACTATGCAACCACGTTCGAAGTCGTCCGATTGGTTATAAGGTCTTCGACAACGTCGTAACGGCATTATTGGTTGCGTCTGCAGGGAACTGCAACGCCGACAACGGGAAAAGATAAACCCTCCACGATTGATACGTACTTCACATAATGCTTTTTCGCAGTAGAAACGCGAGCTATGACCGAAGTTAACATTTCATTGGCGTTGAAAATCTAATCATTTGCATACTTGGCATGAAAAAATTTGCATGCAAAATTTCGAAATGATCGAATTATTTTTTATGGGGGCTTCGTGTTTTTTTTTTTTTTTCATTGAAATTCGATTCGAAAAATTCAATTTATTTTTACTAAAAAACTTTTCCTCAAGTTTCATTGCGATGTTTTTATTCATTTCAGTTTTTTAGTTTACCTTATTATATACCGTGGTTTTTTTTAATGTAAAGAAATATGTCGATGTTGATGTAAGGGATAAAAAAAATAAATTGTATTTGTGTGAAAAATAATTTTTTTCGTGAAAAAAAAAACCTGAAATGCAAATTAATTAAAAAAGAGATTATTTTTTAGAAAAACAAATTAGGGAAATTATTAAAATTTATTTTCTTTTTTTTGAAAATGAAAGTATTTTTTTCGAAAAAGGTTAAAAAATAAAAAAAATTGAATTTGATACTTTTTTGAGGGGATAATGATTATTTTTTATAATATGTGGAAATGAATCGATTTTTTTATCTCTACGGACATCCATAAATTCAGCAATGGAATATTATTCGACGCATTGGTGATCCGCCAAATCCGTTTCGATCTTTACATTAACACGTTCCAAGTTCCACGGCATCTGCAACTTTTAATTCTTATTTAGAAGGTAGATGACAGTATTCTCACACAGCCGCTGTGGTGGTCGAGTGGTCATAGTGACGGACTCGCATCGCGGGGATCCGGGTTCGAGCCCCACCGTCGCCACAGTGGTGGTTGGCTGAAGTTGGTTTTGTGTGGTTCCCAACTTCGAGGCGCAAATGCGAGCCGATCTCCCCATTAAAATGTCTCGCCACAGAGAGCAACAGGCCTACAAACAGTACAAATATTCAGTCACTACACATCACTCACTGTACTTCTGAGATATAGATGGCAGCACTGAAAAATCATACACAACACTAGATACGCACTCAGACTGTTAGGTAGACACATAATTCCGGCACAACTCACTAGGTAGTAAATTGATTATGGCAATAGACCTGAGTTGTGCTCGGTTTGAAAAAAAAAAAAGTATTCTCAAACACGAAACATTCATACACCAAGTGGCCAGAAAATTAGGAACACCCTGCTACTCAGCACTAATATCGTGTGGGACCTTCTTTCATGATAGTAGACATTTTCTTAGGTATGGGCTCTGCAAATTGTGGAAACAGTTGAAGAGGAACATTAGCCCATGCTAACGAAATGACAGCTCCCAAAGTCCCTCATATTAGAAGTTGGTGTTAAGGACCACGCCCCACTAATGTTCAGTTGGGTTCAGATAGGGAGACTGGTTTGGGGGGGGGGGAGCATTGAAGCAACTCAAACTCTGAATGATGTTCCTCAAACCTATCTGAAATAATTCCAGGAGGATGCATTGTCGCTCTGGAAATATCCATCATCATCAGGAAACATTATAGACATAAAAGGATGTACGTGGTAAGCAACGATGTGAAGGTAACCGCTGGCATTAACGGATGATTAAAATAGAAATAAGGCACCGAGTATGTCTGGGAAATGCTCCCCTGACCGTGATTCTGCCTCCACCCACTTGAACAGTTGTCACGGGGCATGCCGGATCCATGGCTTCGTGCTGCTTGCACCACACACAGATCCTGCCGTCAACGTCATGGAGAAGAAATCTTGACTCGATAGACCATACAACCTTCTTTCATTCACCAAGTTTCTGATTTCGGTGTTCTCTAGCCCACAAAGCTTTTCTACGAAATCAAAGGGACTTTTGTTGGTCTCTCACCGGCTATTAAAAGCCAATTCGTTTTAAGAATTGTCTTGTGGAGAGTAAGGATATGTGTTGCGATGTTCCTACGGTGTATTGTGCTGCAATTTTTTGCGTTGTAGGCCTTCTGTTGCTGCACACAATGCGTGTCAGTCGCCTGACACCTATTTTGTTCACAAGTCATTTCTGCCCTCTATTCCGATTTCTGCACAAACTTTTCTGGCTCAGCTGTCATTTTTTGAAGACTCGAAATACTTTTGTACGAGAAAAGCCAAGAAGGTTAGCGGCTTCGGAGATACTGGAATCACCACTTCTGGCTCCCACAATGATGCGGCCTTCAAAGTCACTCAAATCTCTTGTTTCACCCCCATGAATAAACATATTGCAACGACCAACATATTGCTTCTGACCGGACGAAAACATTTTATCATCAAATCTGGTTTATTACGTCAGTTCACGTACTGGACGGACGAGTCGAAATTTGAGTGAGGGGGGTGTTCCTAATTTTTTCGCTACCGAGTGTAAATCAAACATCATAAATACGTTGGGGCCAGACAAATACTCGCGAAGAACAATTTCTGTCATACTCCTTCAATTGAAATCTCTCATCAGCTTCCGAGTCTCACCCAACCAATCAAAAGGAGCCTTTTTATATTAAGATCAACATGTCACTAGCATGCATCTAGATCTCCATGAATTATTTATCAAGCTGATTCACGCGCCACCTTAACCCAAATGTGTGACGTCGGTTTTATCGCTATAGCCCCAGGGATGCACAACCTTTTCACACAATCAGCTGGCCAAATGTATGGTATTTCTGCCTTACGCAAGGCCAGAAACTGGAATATATGAAATGTGACCGTATGGCCCATATTTTACGGGGCATACCCATGATTTTGACCGTTTCGACTTTTCTATAAAGTTCTGTTTCTCCCAATTTTTAACGAACCTTACTTGAATTCGCATTTTACACTGAAATCAAGGATTGAGGATTTTATTATATGGTGATGATGATTATATATATATATATTTTTTCTATAATATAAAATCACAAACAAACTCGAAAAGGGCCTGTTGCTAAGCAACCGAGTGACGGAAGTGGGTGAAATTTTTGAGTGACGGAAACTCTGTTACGGAAGTGGGTTCGATTGATATATCGATATTCACATTCATATATCGATATGATATCATATATCATATATCGATATTGGGTCGATATTCACATATCGGGACCCATTTGACCCATCGGGACCATGTTATGTGCATGTACCAAGAGGCTCCTACATCCTACAGCAGAGCCCTTAGGCTGGAATTTAGATTTCGAGCCCCCAAACCAGCTTTTCAGGGGCCCCCCTGTGATTAATTTATAGTGTGAAAAATCAAAAAGTGAAAAGAATCGTTGTGGCCCCTGTCAGCCCTTCCTTTGTGGGGGGGGGGGAGGTCCATGCCGAGAGGTATATATATGTGTAATATACACACACAACAGCAGTGCTCCCAACACAGGGTCGGGGTACCCGGGGAAAATTTCACGTATAAGTAAAAAGTTTTCATTTCCAGGGGCCCGTGATGGATCTCATTGTTTTCTGTTGTAGAATTCGCAACAGCCGAAGCCCGAGATAAAGCCAGTCTGGGGCCCCACCAAAAGTATGCGAATTGGTGTCCCGGGTAATTGGTTGGGGGCCCTGGATTTTATTCGTTGGTAAAACGAATACAAATGAAAATTTTTCATGGCACTCGCTCCGGGGGGATGACCGACAAGCTTCCAAGTCGGGGGCCCTATGTTTACAGGTTTCGTTTTGGGGGCCCTGGATGAATCTCATTCTTTTCTGTTGTAGAATTTGCAACAGCCGAAGCCCGAGATAAAGCCAGTCTGGGGCCCCACCAAAAGTATGCGAATTGGTGTCCCGGGTAATTTGTTGGGGGCCCTGGATTTTATTCGTTGGTAAAACGAATACAAATGGAAATTTTTCATGGCACTCGCTCCGGGGGCATGACCGACAAGCTTCCAAGTCGGGGGCCCTATGTTTACAGGTTTCGTTTTGGGGGCCCTGGATGAATCTCATTCTTTTCTGTTGTAGAATTTGCAACAGCCGAAGCCCGAGATAAAGCCAGTCTGGGGCCCCACCAAAAGTATGCGAATTGGTGTCCCGGGTAATTTGTTGGGGGCCCTGGATTTTATTCGTTGGTAAAACGAATACAAATGGAAATTTTTCATGGCACTCGCTCCGGGGGGATGACCGACAAGCTTCCAAGTCGGGGGCCCTATGTTTACAGGTTTCGTTTTGGGGGCCCTGGATGAATCTCATTCTTTTCTGTTGTAGAATTTGCAACAGCGGAAGCCTGAGATAAAGACAGTCTGTGGCCCCACCAAAAGTATGCGAATTGGTGTCCCGGGTAATTGTTTGGGGGCCCTGGATTTTATTCGTTCGTAAAACGAATACAAATGAAAATTTTTCATGGCACTCGCACCGGGGGATGACCGACAAGCTTCCAAGTCGGGGGCCCTATGTTTACAGGTTTCATTTTGGGGCCCTGGACGAATCTCATTCTTTTCTGTAGTAGAATTCGCAACAGCGGAAGCCCGAGATAAAGCCAGTCTGGGGCCCCACCAAAAGTATGCGAATTGGTGTCTCGGGTAATTGGTTGGGGGCCCTGGATTTTATTCGTTGGTAAAACGAATACAAATGGAAATTTTTCATGGCACTCGCTCCGGGGGATGACCGACAAGCTTCCAAGTCGGGGCCCCATGTTTACAGGTTTCATTTTGGGGGCCCTGGATTTTATTCGTTGGTAAAACGAATACAAATGAAAATTTTTCATGGCACTCGCTCCGGGGGGATGACCGACAAGCTTCCAAGTCGGGGGCCCTATGTTTACAGGTTTCGTTTTGGGGGCCCTGGATGAATCTCATTCTTTTCTGTTGTAGAATTTGCCACAGCCGAAACCCGAGATATAGCCAGTCTGGGGCCCCACTAAAAATCTGCGTATTGTGTCCCCGCTACTGTATGTGGGGCCCTGGATTTTATTCGTTGTAAAATTGATAAAAATGAAAAATTCTCACAGGGGGGTGTCCGACAAGCTTGCAGGTCAGGGCTTCATGGAAATGTTGGCAGGTTGTAATTCGGTGCCCCTGAATGTATCTCATTGAGTTTTGTGGTTTAACATTGTAAAATTTGCAACACATCGGTAGCCCAAGATATATCCAGTGTGGGGCCCCACTGAAATTCAGCGAATTGAATCTGGGGACCCCCATGGGGAAGTTTTCTGGGGATACTTGATGAATCTCATTTGTTTTTTGTTGCTTTATTATTATTTTCATTAAAATTCGCTTCTTCAGTAGGCTGGTGCTTTCACACGTCCCTTTCCCCTTTTCCATAGCACGCTGATGAAGTGGGACGAATTAAACAAGATATGTCCGGGAGAGAAGTGGGGGGGGGGGGGGTTGGCCGCCAAAGGCGGCAGGGGGGCAGAGCCTCCCTAGTATATATATATATATATCATAATTATGTAGTCAAGAAAATATGTTTCTCATATATTTGTCTCTCAATCATATTTATTGGTTACATTTTAATGAATCGTAAGTTGCAATAGCCCTCTATTGGTGATTTTTGAGCAGTTTAAACGACAGTTTGCAACTCTACTCATCTTCGGCAATTGTTTTGGCTATAATTAGCAAACTCATTTCTTTCTGAAAATATTTTTTTGGCTATAATTATCAACTTTAATTCCCTTGACCATTTCTTCGACTAAAATTAGCAACTTTACTTACCTTTGAAAATTATGTTGCTGATAATTGGTGATGAGAGAGAGACACGTGTGTATCATGATTTCCCATATTTTCCACGAAGGATGGTCTTTTATTATTGATACTCTTTTTATTGGAACACTTTTGGCGGGCCGGATGAACCCCCCCCCCCCGGGAGGGCCGCATTTGGCCCGAGAGCTGGAGCTTGTACACCTCTCCAGGTCCAATTGTAAGGTGTCTTGATTACTGGACGGACCCATCGTCCTCCATCTTAGAGCAATAAAACTAGTTTTTTGTTCGTAGTGACGTTCTATCGTTTTAAAAAAGGTAGTACAAAGATCAGCGATTGGCTGTAACGGTAATACTGACGTATTGTAATACTTGCGCTAAGATACGGATAAGCCACTTGCAGTTTTCAGGAGCCGTTGCTAATCGCTCTTTCCCATCCTGCTTCTTTTCAATGATTTCCGAAAGATCGCATGAAGCTTCTCATCTGTGATTATCTCTGAGGTATTGATTCATAAAAGAGAGCAACACCATCTGCAGCAGAAGGTTTCCGCGCGAATCTCATGAAGCCACGGAAGAAGGTAATCTCACCTATAGCCATTGATTATAGCACGCCTGCGGATGCGTGTCTTTACCGTTTTTTGTAGTACATCCGATGGCTATAAACGAGATGACTTTCTTCAGTGACGTCACGAGCTTCGCGCGGAAGCGTTCTGCGATAGATGGTGTTGGATGAGAGCGATCCCCGTCGTCCATCTTGAATGCAGTTTTGCCGCTACAATGGAAATCGTTGAGGGGAGAAGAAGGGGAAAAAAACCTTAGTACACATTTTTACTAAATTAGGTTCGAAGCTGCGGGGCCATATCAGATGGCTCCGAGGGCCGTATTTGGCCCGCGGGCCATGGGCTGAGCATGCATGCTCTATGTTTATGATTTGATTACTTGATTCACTTTTTTTTCCTGACAAATCTGTAGTCAATCCAAGTAAAATTTTTCCTGTTACATCGAGTTCAACGTCACGTCCTGAACTTTTGGAATGCAGTGTGGTTATAGTACCGTTCTAGTTAAATAAGTAACTAACTTCACATAGAGAGAGAAATAGAGAGAGAGAGAGAGAGAGTATGAGAAAATCAAACAAATCCTTGGAAGTGCAGCAGCTGTGATACGAGTATTCCTAGTTCCGAAAAGAGAATGCAACGATGACACAGAGACAATTCCTCCATAACTGATTCCAGCGACTCTATGCATCAGCTACTATTCAAACTTCCGGTCGGAAAACTAACGATGCAGATTCCAGAACGCAAAGCGAGAACAAACCCTCCACTCCACGATCCACTAATTGAGAACCCAAACCCGGGTCGCTGGGTACAGCTCGTTAGTGGAAATCCTTTGATGGTAGTTAGTGCCCGAATCGATTGAGATTCAGATGTGGTGGTGGGGGTAGAACGAGCAGGAAGAGGAGGAGGAGGAGGAGGAGGAAGCGCAGTTGACAGTACCATTAGCAATAATGCTGTTATGTGCTCTCGATCTGCAGATTAAATTGGGAAACTATGTCCCAAATTGGATCGCCAGACGCTGCCCAGATACTGATACACGGGTAAGCTCTGCGGAGCATGATGAATTAATTTAAGCATTGTAACAACCGACATCCTCCAAAACACGTGCCAAGACAATTAGAGCCAATCCGTCGTAATTGGTTTTTTGGACGAGAAGAATTTGATGGGAAGAAGATGAATCGCCTTCTTCTAGTAAATTGGTCACCTCTCTCTCCGTGTTCCTCAATACAGAAAACGCAATGATTCCGGTTGGAATCGCTGCAAAATTTATTCAAAGTGAATACAGAGTGGCGGTATTGCATGAATTGTCTTGGTTATAATCCCTGGATGATGGATTCGAAATAGTATCATCTCTCTGAATGAGTAATCATCTTCTGCATCTTCTTCGGGAGAATTACTGTTAGATGTAACCTTGATGAATAATTATCCCGGTCCGTAATCGTGTCGTGTTATTCTTCTAGAAGTGCATGGAACAATAGTTCGTATATTCCGTGTGCTGCTGCCCGAATCTGGTTATTTTCTGGTAATGCGGGTGAGGTTGAACGTCCACTGAAAGTACCAGGCCGACTCTAATTTTAATCTAAATGGTTATTAGATCAAGTAACACGATTTTTGTTCTTGGTTAGTCAGTGTTCCTTCTCCATGGTTTAAGGCAGAACTTCGGTTAACGAGCAATTCTCAGAAACAGCAAATATTTTGAAGAAATTTTTATTTGGTTAACGAGCGATGATTCACATTAGGGGTCGTTCAAGTATTACGTCAGCATCGATTGGGGAAGGGGGGGGGGGTGGTTTCCGCGTTCTTGAATTTTTTGATAACAAAGGGGAAAGGGGGGTTGAATAATGCTTACGGCATCAGCCACCCTTTATAAAAATATGAGATATTTTTGATGGCATATTACTGGGTTTACCGAAAAGGGGGGCCATTCAATTATTACGTCAGCAAATTTTTTGCCATTTTTGACAAGCCCCCCCCCCGTCAGCAAAACACTGATCCACCCCCCCCCCCCTCCTCCTTGTCATCAAAATTTCGTCAGCAGCTTAGAATATTTCATATCTTCAAAAAAGGGTGGTTAGTGACGTAAGCAACCTGCAAACCCCCTCCCCCCCGTTGTCATCAAAAGTCAGCAAATCCGAACCCCCCCCCCCCCCCACTCCCACCACCCCGATGCTGACGTAATACTTGAATGACCTCTATGGAAGGAGAAACACTTCGAAAATATAATATTATTGCTCAGTGGGACTGCTTCAGATATATACCAAGTCAAACCCGTTTTAAATGAATAAATCAACCATCATGAACGCTTTAGTTTCTGAACTTATCAGTTCCTTATTATATATAATTAATAATTATTTAATAATTATAAATAAATTAATTATAAATTAATTAATTATAAATAAATTAATTATAAATTAATTAATTATAAATTAATTAATTATAAATTAATTAATTATAAATTAATTAATTATAAATTAATTAATTATAAATAAATTAATTAATTTACTGCCATTAACCTACCAGTTCGTGACACTGATTAAAGAACTGTTAAAATAATTTACTCCTGACGATGATTAAGCGATTAATAACTGTTATCAATTGACTAATTAATCTGCTCCGACCATCAATGATCAATTAGTTCATTGAAAACGGGTTTTAACTGTTCAAATTAATTAGTTTTCTCCGAAAAGTATGTAGTTTAAATCAAATAATTACTTAAGGATAATTGGTCATTGTTTCGTTAGTTTTAGGAAGTAATGAGTTATAGGTGATTGATTAATTTAATACTTGATAGTTAAGTTATCATGGAAACAGTTATTTTCCGGATATTATTCTGAGGTGAACTCGGAAAGAAAAGTCATCACATCTCCGAACCCAGGCCCTCTTGCATACCGGGCAAGCACGCTACCATCTACACCACTGGAGACATGACCCTGCCTTCCTTATTTCACGCACTGTGGCATGATGCGCTGAAGTAGAGACATTAGTAGCCTCTCTTAACTTCAGGAAATGGCCCCTGGGTGGGACGGTTTAGAGCAGTCTCCCAAACTTTTTGTTCCATCGCCCCCTTCATCAGAAATTTTTTTCCTCTCATCGCCCCCCAACTCACGTAAACCCATAGGATCCTATGTTAAATCAGTAGGTTCTATCGCCCCCTTGGACCATTCCATCGCCCACCAGGGGGGCGATATCGTCCACTTTGGGAAACACTGGTTTAGAGAGAGAGAGAGATAGATGTTTTTTTTTCTCAGCCCGAGATATCAAGGAAACAGTTATTTTCCGGATATTATTCTGAGGTGAACTCGGAAAGAAAAGTCAGCACATACCGAGTAGCATGGTTGCCGGTATGCAAGAGGGCCTGGGTTTGAGTCCCGGCGGAGACGTGATGTGACTTTTCTTTCCGAAACTTTTTGAGATATTCTAAATTATGTTTTCAAAACTGACTCATTTTCAGTACTTACGCCAGACATTGTACACTGAAAATCACATCACTTACTTGAATAGTTACCGTATGTTGTTGTGACTGTTATCAGTGCAATGATCTAAAAGTTTAAGATACGTAAAATATTCCCTGAGGTATGGTAGTTTCCGTGATTTTTTACAAAAACAAATTAAATTTTTTTATTCAAACAGCTGCAAAATATAAAATTCTGAACATATGACCAAGATCCTAGTTCTTTGCACAGATAACGTTATCTGGAACACGAAATTGAAAAATTTCATGAGAATATCTTGCATAGTGTTGAGAAACATGGTTACCCGTGGAATAAAGTAACGACAAAATGAATCTTCAAAAAAAAACGCGTTTGAAAATTGTTAGTTGCCATCCAAGCCATTGTTCGAGATGATTTAAATCGACCATTACTTTGTTTTTACTTATTTCACACGTACAAGAATAAAATAGTTTTGGACTTTGCGTAAAATATTCTTCCAAATAAATTTATAAAACCATTTTCGAAAAAAATTTGAACGTAGTCGTTTCCTTAACATTTATGGAATAAACATGAAAAAAGATGGTCGAATTGGTTCTGTATCAATTTGATGAAATTTCCCAAATGCCGAAAGCTAAAAGAACTGAAAAACATAGAGAGTAACGTCGAAAAATATAGGTAAAACCTTACACTAGTTTTCCACTCAAAAACTTACAAAAAAAATATCAGAACTTTCTAGGAGGTCTGATAGAAATCTTAATTGGTATAAATACATACACAGTTATTAAAACCATAATCTTTAGGCTCCTAGATTGATTTCACAAATAAGAGCAATACAAACCACCGAAGTCTGAACTTTTCTGAACAGTATTCACTTTTTCTCTCCCCCTAACGAGTAAGGACTCGAATTTTCGAATAGTTATATCGTAATCATTTTAAGGAGCACCGAGGCTCAATCAAGAGAAGCTAACGACTAACGTCTTGATTCTCTCTCTCTTTTCCACGAAACGAGCATTAATGAGCAAGATTCTGACTTGACTTAAGTGTAATCGCGTACAGGTTTTTAACGTTATCGGAAACCGCTTAAGAGTTTTGCTCATTAAGGGGATGGTTTCCTTGTATGTAAGTGTATGTCGTTTCCCTCCAAAAAATACATATAAAAGAACCAAATAAAGAAATTTGCCACGTCTTTCATAACAATCTTAAGACGAGACCTAAAGGATTTTACTAGTACTAATTGGCACGTCAACGCAGATGGGACATCGCGATTCCAGCTTTGTGTGGCTTCGCTGTTACACTGTGATCGAGAAGTAACATAGTGCATGGGAGTAGAGAGAGAGATGCTCTGTCTTTTCCAGATTTAAAAGAGAGGAGACGATGATCTCAACAGGATTTCGATTGATCTGATATTAATGCAATTACCGTTGCTGCCGATTTGAGACGTTCCGTTTAATGAATTGGATGGGAATTGGTCTGGAAAAAAAGAGTTATTAATGAGATCAGCTCCAATTGTTAACTTCGATCATATGGGTGACTAGCACATCGACGAAAAAGAAATTTTGAGGATCTCGACTTAACTGTTCTCGTATGAGATACAACATCTTTGCTGGAGAATTATTGACCGTTGAATGAACAATGATGCTCGATTCATCGATTAAAATAATCCTTATGATTCCCTCCTCTTCCTCCACATTCTTTGCATCGTTTTGATCTCCAAATGTTAAAGCATAATACTACTTGGTAGAAAACTGGAATTGAAAACGTGTGCATTCACGCTTTCAATTGATGATATTTTTAAAATTCTTCTTCCTCACCGAACGATGGCCCAGTCCATATTCCTAGGAATTTTCAACTGGAAGATCGTCGTCGCCGCATTATGCAAGCTACGTCCCTGCGTGCCAAAAAGCACGAGCCACCGGATACCGCGGACAGGCCGTCGGTCTGTCCCCTAGCGCCAGTTCATGCCACTCGTATCCTCCCAAGAGAAATTTAAGAGCGGACAGACGTCCTTATCCCCCTGGCCCCCAACCACAAGCGTCCAGTGTGATCATGGGAACCCCAAAGCACCAGCCTCATTGCACTCATAATATTTGACCGCACACCATTCGCGGGTCGGATGGAGCCACCTGGAGGACCGAATTCGGCACGTGGGACAGACGTTGTCACTGCTGCTGTGACGGACTCGTATCGCAGAGATCCAGGCTGAAGTTGGTTTTTTGCGGTTCCCAACTTCGATGCATGAATGCGAATCGATCTCCCTGTTAAAAAAATCTCACCCTAGAGAACAACAGGCCTACAATGTCATAAATATTCAATCCTTACACGTCAATCATAGTTTGATGAATCTATGTTTGATGAATCTATGTTTGATGAATCTATGTTTGATGAATCTATGTTTGATGAATCTATGTTTGATGAATCTATGTTTGATGAATCTATGTTTGATGAATCTATGTTTGATGAATCTATGTTTTTCAAACTTGGCGGCTAAATGTCACTTACGACAGTGGTTATCAACCTTTGGAAGCCCGCGACCCTGTTGAGTATTTTTTTTTCGAGTGGGAGGCCCGATCATAAACACGACTACGGGAAATAAATGGGGAAGAAATAAAAGACGAATCACTCACGGGGACCGGTCTGACTGATGCCAGAGCCCGGTACCGAGCCGCGTCCCGGCGGCTGAGAAACACTGACCTAGGACGCTAGATACTCGTTCAGACTGTTAGGTACACATGCACACATTCCTTCGGTAGAAAATTACCCATGGCTATAGGCGAGAGTTGTGCTCGAATTGATAGAAAGAGAGAGTGTGTGCAACTGCTGTAGAATATAATACGAGGTAATTTCGTCTCACCAACATGAGTAAATAATCAATGTTTATCGTTAATTGGTTCCGAATTCAGGAATTCAGACAGACGTCCCGGTTTCGTCTCATCGAAATCTGACAACCCCATTAAAAACCTTCAGATTAATCGCGATAATCCCTCACCTACATCGATTCTCTCCATTCCGGCCTCATTTACAAGTAATAACGAATTAGTATCGTAATTACGGTTGAGGAATAGAAAAACGAAACTAAGTATCGATTATTTTCGCCATTCCTTTATCAAATGTGCGAAAATCAAATACAAAAGGAAAAATATAATCAATTTCGATGGAACATTTTTTTTTCCCTCTCATTGTGTCCTTTTGTATCGGAAGTGCTTAAAAGTGAATGCGAGAAACAAATGGAAACAATTATTGTTTTCCGATTCCTTTTTTACCCCAAGAGAGAGAAAAATATTCAAAATAATAATTATTAAACTCTTTTTGCAAAGAAAAAGGGAAATACTTTGTGATATGCTCTTTTTTTCGTTTCCATTGAAAAAAATCGATTCATGGGGGTTTTTTTTTTCCGTGATAATCTGAATCGATTATAATTTTATCGATTTTGAGAAGTGAATGTACAACAAATAAGTCAGGTCTTTTGCTTGTTTTTTTTCGCTGTTAGAAATTTGCATATTGGAGAAATTTGATTATCTCGCTGATAGAAAATTTTTTTAAAATTTTCTTATATAGAATAGAAATTGGTTACTTTTTTGTTGTTATACCGACCTGAAGTGGCTGTTTTTCAGGGCGTATCATAAATGCGTATGAAGTTTAAAGATCCGTAATATAGTGAAAACTTGATATAAGGAGCCGTTCAAGTATTACGTCAGCAAATGTTTAGCCGTTTTTGACTCCCCTCCTCCCCCCGGTTGTCAGCGAAAGTCAGCAAAACTCTGACCCCTCCTTCCCCTTGACAGCAAAATTTCGTCAGCACTGCCCCATACCGCCTAACGCATACCGGTGGGATCAGAAACGTACGCGGGAGGGTGGGGCATACAGGGGGCTCGTCACCCCCCCGGCGAAAATAATTTTTTTTTAATGTAAAAACAAAATTTATAAAAATGAAAATTTCGAAAAAAATACCTTTATATATTATTATAATCGATTTCTGTTGATTTCAATGCTATTTGGAGAGTAAAAACTCAAAATTTCTTTTTAAGAAATTCATTGCGACTTACCCTTTAAGCCATGCATGGTAAACCCTTGCCCCCAAGACCAAATGTGGCCCTGAAGGTTATCTGATGTGGCTTGCCCCCCAAACCCAATTTAGTAAAAATTAACTAAAAGCGACACATTTACAGATCGCTTAAATAACCCGTTGCACAATTCCAGAGCATTCAAGTGGCACATTCGAAGTTCACTGAAGTAGGCCCGTGGCACATTCAAAGATCACTGAAATAGGCCCGTGGCACATTCAAAGATCACTGATGCAACTCGCGACACAGTTCCAGAACACTTTAACGATCCGTGTGGCACATTTAGAGATTCCCTTGAGTGACATGTGACGTAGTTTTAGAGCACTGAAGTGGCCCCCAGTGCGGTTATACATCACTCAAGTTACCCGCGGCATATAGTTATGGATCACTTGATGATGCGTTGCACAGCTCCACAGCACTTAAGCAGCCCGGAACATTTCCTGAGCACTTGAAGGATCCGGCATCATCCACCCCCCTCTCCTACTGTCTTCAAAATTCAGCAAATCGGAAACCCGCTGCCACCATATCGATGCTGACGTAATACTTGGATGACCCCTAACGATACTCTCAGGACCAAGAAAAATTGTCGTTGTAGAGGGGTTATCGTTATAAAGAGAATTGATATTGTCACCATGTGCTACCGCATTTATTATTTTGTTGGCATTTTTTCGGAATCAGCTGGTTAGTACCATCAGCAAATGAGCTTTTGAGCATTTATCCTCTGCGAAGAATTGTAATTGATTAATAAAATTTCGGTTAGATGCATAACCCCCCTTTGAAGTGGTTCACCGCACATCACACCTTCGTATCGCACACAGAAAGTAGCAATATCGATAGCACTTCATCACTTTTTGGTGATCAGGTGGTGCAAAATACTGATTTCATGAGACGCCATCGGAGAACGAAAACAAGTGGCGTAGTTAACATTCAATTCGAAACGATTTTGAGTGAAAAAAGACAAAAAAAAAATATCAATGTAGCTCTTGCGAAATCTTTTAAAAATATTGTTATATAGTAGAGGCCTTCAACCTTTTTCCAGTCGCGAGATCTGCCTGCACCCGCCATCGAAAGAAGAGCACCCTTACGGTAAGTTTGACATACGAATGTGCATGAAATCGGTATCATTTCAATCCTGGCATGCAATATTTACAAGGCGTTTTAATTGGAACGTTGGTGAAGTGCTCGCGAGAACGAAATCGAATATCTGAACTCTGGGTACTTCAGAGAGTAACGGGTTGAAGATGCGTGTTATAGAGGCATTTATCGTAGTAAAGGACACCATTGTATGTAAATTGGACTGTAAGCAATTTCAATCAAGATCCGGGAAAAATATATCTTTGCAGAACAGTGGTTCTCAACCGGGAGTGCGAATGATCATATTTGGAGGTGCGAGATGGGGAAAAAAATTACTACATGTTGACTGATTATCCAGGAAAATTGAAAGGATGATAAAAATTGGATTTTCCAATTATTAAAAAATATGGATAGTACCGAACTTCACCTCTGGCTCTCGCTTGCAGAAATATGTCACGTGAAATTTGGGTTGTAAATTTTCCATTTCGGTTGAGAAGAAATACCATCATTTACCTAAACTATTTAGCGGTTTATTTACATTGGTACATACCTCATGTTACTAGCATGTGGTGCTTAGATTTTGATACTGTCGTGACCATGACTCGGGCAGTTGTTGCACCTGGAATCAATAATGTAAAAAGAACTATATTCAATGAATCTTTTTTTCAATCAAATGTCCAAAAATGTTTTTAAAACCTTAAAAACGTTTAAAAACTTTTATATTAGTTTCGTTTTTAAATAATCTTGCAAAAAATAAATAATTCCAAAATTGAATATTACTCATAGCCCAAAAGGACATTAAATATTAAGTAAAAGAATTCATTGAAATGAATTAATGGATAATTATAGTGTAATTAAGTACAGAAATGAATTTTCTAACATAAATGTATCATCTAAGGCAATGTTTCTCAACCGCCGGGCCGGGGCCCTGGCATCAGTCAAACCGGGCCGTGAGTGATTCATCGTTTAATTTTTCCCATTAGTTGTGCTTTTTACCGGGCCTTCCACTAGAAAAAATACTCAACCGGGCCGTGGAGCTTCCACAGGTTGAGAACCAATGGTCTAAGGAATTTTGGAAAAGAAAAGAAAAATATCAACAACCACTGCTATAGAGGGATTTATTGTTATACCGAGTATCGCTCTAGCGAGGTTTCGCTGCAATTAAAAGAATTGTTTTTTTTTTTTTCGAATGCGGTTTGAGAAAAAGCTATATTGCTCATTCCTGAATTTTCATTATCAAGTTGACATTGATGGATAAAAACACTGTTGATGAAGCTGTCTCATCTCAGACACAAATAGCCGGCCGGTTAGAGCTTTACGGATGTTTCAGAAACAGAACACATTAAAGAAAGATTCAGGTCAAATCAGGTCATCTTTCGTGCAGCTCCTACTATCGGCAAAAATTTAAACTTAAATATTTTCCGTACCTAAAAAACGTTCCCCTTTTTTTTTGAGAATAGCTTTTCTCAAAAACCGCATTCAAATCCATCAATTTATTAAATTCTTATGGATTTCAAAGCTATTCACGAACTTATGGAACAACCTGTATATTGCAGGTGTTGGATCAACAGAAATGAAATCTACCAACACCAAAAAAATACTCAACAAATAAAACTTGAATTAATTATTTAAATTTTTGAGTTTTTCTGCAAATAACGGAATTCAAGAACGAAAATTCTCTCATTTCTATTCTCAAGGGACTTACTCGTACTTTATTCCTTCAAATAAAACATTTTATTAAAAATAAATATCGTAAGTTTATTGGAATTTATAGTATTCTTCCGATGGTTTTTCTTTTCTCGATTGTGTTACGTTTGGTCAATAACTCAATCGAATTCCAATAACAGAATTATTCGCATAATCTTTATTACGATGCATGTTATGTGTCAGCTTGTATTGACATATTGGTATATACGAGAGATGTCTAGTACCTGCTTTTTACCTATTTTTTCCAATTCTTAGCCCTAAAATATATGGCGTTTTAATGAATCAATAAGACTATAATTCAATTCTTTATTTCTAAAAAAAAATGATTTCCATTATTTCAGTAGAAATTTTCGTTCATTTTTCTGCATAAAGTTTAATGTAAATTTTAAAATAATTAAATGTGATTTAGTGGTCTTTTCTATGTGCAGCGAGTGTGAAAGAATCGATTCAGTGTGTAGAGAATAAAACTGGAGATGAATTGTGACGACAATTTTTTTCCAATTAATGCTACTGCTTTTACTATATTTGCAGTCTTTACCGGTGTGGCCGCCGGTTGAACTTGGTTTTCTGCAGTTTTCTGACTACGAGACGCGAACGTGAGTCGGTCTCTCACTCGAAAAAAGTAGATAGACCTTTAACATGGTACTTACATAACATGAAATTTCAAGCATTTACCATCATATCCAAGGATGATGTCATTCTCCACTTATCCATACAAAGGTTTTTAACAGCTGATTTATTTTGGAAAGAGAGAAAATTCAACTGTGCCTTAGAGAAAATCGAACCCACGTTCTTTCTCTTTCCGGGTGAATGCCATAGACCACTAGGCTACGGAAAGCGAAAGGACGTGGGTTCGATTCCGCACAGGGGCAGTTGAATATTCTCTCTTTCCAAAATATAACTTCGCATCAGCCAGCTGTTAAAAACATTTGTATGTATAGCGGAGAGTGACATCATCCTCGGATAAGTAGCCATATGGTGGCATTGTCAGAAACTGTGAGTTTTGGCCTGAGTTAGGTCCGACCATCCATGTACGGTCCCGTTCGGTGCACACGAGCTCCAAGGAAAGATTTCGTTGCCTTGGTAGTCTAAGTGGTCTAGGGTATTCACCTGGAAAGTGAAAGAACGTGAGTTCGATTACCCGGCAGTTGGATTTTCTCTCTTTCCAAAATATATCTTCGCGTCACCCAGCTGTTAAAAACCGTTGTATTTACCATCTTCACTTCAAAGTATGAACCGAATCTTAGAATTCAATTGACAGATCGTTCCAAAAATGACTGGTTCATATGGAATACAGTGCACGCCGCTTTATGCGATCATCAAATCGGGACTCGGTATTTCTGATTAAAAGAACCCACGTCAGGACTCGGTGTTTCTGATTAAATGAACCAATTGATAACTGTCTCCGAAAGAAATCCAAAACTGAATATGATGAACATACGTCCCGTTTGATCAAACGGTACCGGACTATTACTGATGACGCTCAGATTTTATGACCTAAAACTCTTAACAACATGCAAGCATTTATGACCAAAAAAAAGGGGTAGTCACATAGAAATGTGTGACCTTAATATAGTTTCCTATTATTTCATCTCTTTTTCAAGTATTGATTCCCATCATATTAAGACACTTACAAGACACCCTGTATATCCTAACTCTGGGTTTAACGAGTTTCTGCGAACTTTTTATCTGAAACTACGCCAAGTTGTGTCAATGCGAATGGTGGATATTTTGAAATTTTTTCTTTATTCTTTAGAGTGCAACATGATCTGTTGCAAAACTTTGTGACTAATTCTAATATTCTAGTTGAATTAAAAACTCACAACTTCCCCTGAGCACAATGAAGCAAATAGTGAATTCTTATTTGTTTGTTTCTTGCGTAATCTAGTGTATTTTAGGACACATTATCCGTAAGATAAATAAAAACGTAAAGAAATAATTATATAATTATAAAATGCAATTACGAAAAACAATTATAAAATGGGATTCAGACAAGTTTATGGCATTAAACCGATTCTCAGAACGGATAGTAATGTTGAAGCATATGGACGCAGGGGAAAAGTAGTCCAATATTATAGCTGCAAGAGATACTTCACGGCTAGAAACAGTGCCAGAATGATCCCCGTTGCAATTGAATGCAATAAAGCTCATTGGACCTATTTGTGCAACAAAAACCAAAGCAGATGGTCATGACACATGTGTGAACTGCCTGAGAAATCATATCGTACCATGGACTGAATGTCTTAAAAATCCTAATAACGTTCACAAAGACAAGAATAAGATGAGAAGCAAAACTCAAATGAACAATAACTTTAATCAGAAGCTCCGCAATGCAACCGAGCAAATAAATTTCGTACCTAAAAGTAATCAACAATGTTCTGCTAGACGTCCTGAGTATGATGCTGACGAGCTACCTCAGACAATTCAGAACCACTTTGGAGTGTTTCCTTACCAGAGACGGAAGGAGAGTCCTGCAAAAGAAAGGAATATTTCTCCAAATAGAAGAATAGCACCTCTTACGCCCTATGAAAGTCTAGTAGATCGGATAGAAAATCTCAGAAAAGGGGCCACAGATATCTTAGCGGAGGAATCAGGAAATGCAAGTAGGCGGATAACAACACAAGGACCCAATAAGGGAATAATGGCGGTGCAAACACAAGGACCCAACAAGGGAATAATGGCGGTGCAAACACAAGGACCCAACAAGGGAATAATGGAGGTGCGAACACAAGAACCCAGCAAGAGAATGATGGTGCTAACACAAGAACCCAGTAAGATTACCGCAAGGGTGTAACGACACAAGAACCCAACAAGGAATATATTGTGGATTCAGGAGAAGGATTCATCAGCAACGGAAAAAAAAAAACTCGAAATTTAGGACATTCGATAAAGCCACAGCTGTAATGTTGCTTGAACGAACTTGTTTCTTCGACACAACAATCACTGCTAAAAAAAAGAAAAGAAAAACAAAACGAACACTCTTTGTAGAACATTTTCACGCCATGACAACCCTTGATCCAAAAAACTTCATTGATTTTCAACAAGACGTAGATTTTTCCATTCCAATAATTTCCAGAGCTTTTCGGCAAATTCAAAAACCTTCGAACATCAAAAAAAAAAAAAAAGGTTTTGATTGGATAGAAGAACACATACTTTACAAGTATAATTTTATCTTCTGACTCACATTCTTGTCAAGAAGATAATAAAGGTCATGGTAGTGTGAGACGTCATAGCCACGAGGCTATGAATGAGATTGACAGGTCCTATCATCCACAGCTGATGCTTCTTTGTGGGTGTCTTCGTGAATGACAGATTTTCCACTCGTCAACCTTTCCTGTGAGATGATTCTAAGCGAGCAGAAAAAAAATGACATTCGTGGCTCATTTCTTTTTCTGTGAAATATTCCTGTATTTTTATGATATGGACATCATTGCGTCTTTGATCTCGCATTCGTACAGTGATGATCATCTGAAGGTTCCCGAACGAGTATGAGCCGGTTTCTTCTTCAATAAGTTCCTTTCATAGGGATCAGCGAATCTCCAACACACAAAAAAATTACCGAAACCACAAATCCATAAATTAACCAGTTTCTATCGAGAAATAAGATTTTTTTGGATTTTATACCGAAACAAAATCTTTCAAAATAAAAGATGTCCCCTCCAGGATTTTAACCCGGGTTCTCTTGCATACCGGGTAAGTGCACAAACCAACACTCTGACAACCCGATAGAAAATTCAGTTTTTCATTATATTTCGGGCCAAAAAAACACAACATCCCTCTTTTTCCAGTTTCTGATCCGGAAGAAAAATGTCGATACTTCTGATTGACATGCACAACAGTGCGCTTAACAAGACATGTTAGGTGGATGACGAACATGTTTATGCAACCTCCCCAGTAATGAGGGAGACAGATCTGCGATGATATTCGGTTTTGATCTTAGCGAATTTATCAAATTAGATCGGACATAGATGTTTCACAGGTACTGACAAAAAATATTAGCTCTACCTATGAATGAGCAGTTTCCAACCTTTCATGCTTCAAGTATCCTGCAGATGTGTAGAAGGTTAAGGAGGAGGAGGGAAGGTAGAATGCTAGAATTCTTGCTTACTTCCTAGCAATGCAGGCATTGCGTACGTAGAGATCATCTTTTGCATCCATTTAAATGGGTAGAACACTTGTTTACTTCCTAGGAAATGCATGAAAAACATCCGTGGCGTACCCACTAGACATGAGTAGAGATCTTCTGCATCCATCTAAACAATCCTTGTAAGGTTTCTGTACTTCCTATCTAAGACTTTTTCCCTTAAACATAACTTCCATTTTTTCCCCTCTGCTTTACCATCATGAATTAAATAGGGGGGAAAAATGATATCAAATAACATACCAAACTTTTAGTCTTTTTGTTGTTTAGAAAACTTGCCAAACTTGCGTTTGGCATATTATGCCAGTTACGCATTATTGTATTATGCGTACGTTGATTCATGTTTTTTATCCATAAGCGTCACAGAGTCTTCAACCCCGTTACATGTTTATTATTCACACCAAATGCATATATCTGCCACCACTTGCTATTATACTAAATTAACTTACATTTATCTCTTCCCCGTCTCTTATTTTCTTTTGTCTTCTCTTTTTTGTTTTACACTTATCTTTAGGGGCCATTCAAGTATTACGTAAGCAGATTTTCAGCCATTTTTGACTCCCTTATCCCCCTTGTCAGCAAAAGTCAGCAAAACTCTGACCCCCACCCCCTGTCAGCAAAATTTCGTCAGCAGCTTAGAATATTTCGTATATTCAAAAAGGGGTGGTTGATGACGTATACAACCTTCAAACCCCCTCCCCTCCCCCGTCAACAAAAGTCAGCAAATCCGAAACCCCTCCCCCCTCGATGCTGACATAATACTTGAATGACCCCTTAGAATACATAGTAGGCCAATGTTTACTATTTTTTGTCATTAATTTTTGGTTTTTTTTTGTTTATTTGCCACGAATTCTAATTTATTGTAAAAATTTTAACATATACAGACATTTTTATTGCAACAACCAGTGTAGGACTAATGTTCCCTTGGTTTTTTTAATTTTTGTATTTGAATGATGTTTAATTTTTTTTTAATAATTATTTGAAAAAAGTAAAAATTCATGGAAACCATGTATTACGTGCGCAATACAAATGCATAGAAATCTTTTACGTCCCTTCAAATGTGTAGGATGTTTGTTTATTTCCTGGGGATGCGTAATCTCCTTGACAAAAAAAAGTATCTTGAATGGATGGAAACAAAATATTTCTCTCCCCCCCAGACACGAACGGAATGTAGTTCCATTCAATATTTACTAAACGGGCGCATTCGTAGAAATATGTCTTGCATATCGCTTGAAACGCGTATTTCTAGCGCAGCGTTCTCAACCTTTTTTGACAAGCGGAACCCTTTTAAAAATAGAATAATTACTCTGTGTCAGCCCCGTAGGCCTCTTTTTTTTATTCGTTTATCGAATTTACTGATTTATATGTTTTTTGGCGAGTGCGGGGCACCTGGGAAGTACATACGGAGCACTGGTTGAGAACCACTGGCCTAGCGTATTCCTGAAATGGTTTTGCCTTGCGTACCCCTGAAATGTATTTGCCTTGCGTATTCCTGCAATGCGTTTGCCTTGCGTATTCCTGCAATGCGTTTGCCTTGCGTATTCCTACAATGCGTTTTACTAGCGTGTCCCTGAAACGCGTTTGTATTGTGTATTTCCGAAATGCGTTTGTATTGCGTATTTCCGAAATGCGTTTGTATTGCGTATTTCCGAAATGCTTTTGTCTAGCGTATTCCCGAAATGCGTTTGCTTTGCGTAGTCCCGAAATGTGTTTGACTTGGGTATTCCTGCATTGCGTTTGCCTTTCGTATTTCTGCAATATTCGTTTGACTAGCGTGTTCCCAAAATGAGTTTGCTTTGCATATTCTATCAATGCGTTTGTCTAACGTATTCCGGCAATGCGTTTGTCTAGCCTCTAGGGTATTCCTTAAATGCGTTTGTCCAGCGTATTCCTGAAATGCATTTGTCTAGCGTATTCCTGAAATGCATTTGTCTAGCGTATTCCTGAAATGCATTTGTCTAGCGTATTCCTGAAATGCATTTGTCTAGCGTATTCCTGAAATGCATTTGTCTAGCGTATTCCTGAAATGCATTTGTCTAGCGTCCACTATAAGGGCGTGGTATTCAGATGTCTGGAAAATTCCCTAGAGAGGCTCTATCTTTGCAAGTTTTGACACTCCTACTGTGCATTGCTGCCTGAGCAGTATTTTGTTGTATTTTGGTAACTTTGATGGTTTATAACCCATTGCAGTTTATTTGAGCCTGAATGACAGTTGGTGTATGGTCGGAATTGTCAGGGATAAGTACGTACATCACAGGTTGGAAAACCGGGTTAGTATTTAAAGCATTTTTTTCTTAAAGCCATATCTTAGTAGATTTTCAAAATATATACATATTTACTATATAAAATGAAGACTTCTGAAAAAAAAACGAATTGATAATAGAATTATGCATTGTCTCTTATTGTAAGTGATAAAATCAGGAAAATGCATTCATTTCAGAATTAAGGAATGATATTTTTTCATTATTTGATGTGTGAGTGGTCTGAGAAAACATGAATAAAAATTCCTTAAAAATCCGAAACTGTTTGGAATTCAAGTTTCGAAATTCAACTGTTTATATTCAAGTGGAAAAAAAATACTTGAATGCAAATTTGATTTAAATCTTAAATACTCTTTTCTGTAGAAGCTTAAGGATTGTGCAAATACTCTCTGTGCACTCTGTTCCACTACTTTTTTTTCGAAGGAAAAGATATATATTATTTCTGTTTGTTTACTCATAAAATATTTCAAGAGGATTAGCATGAAATTTCGGAAAGGAATAATAAAATTTTTGATTTTTTTTGTCAGATATTAATCGGGTGCAAGTTCGATTGGAGAAAATTTATTGACCTCAGGGGCTGTTTTAAGTTCAACGTTGTCGCGGAAAACTTGCGACAAAATGATATGATATTCAAAATTGGAGGGCGTAGCTGCATGATTAATAATCGTAATGAGTGATGCCTAGAACGCTGTATCTAATCGGTGAGTCAGAAGTGGGGCAGCGGCCATCGAAATTGAAGGTGGGAAGAACGTATTGGTCATTATTTCCAGAATTTCGTTCGCTGGATAAAGACTGTCAGAAGTTTTCTAATATCCCATATGGGGTCAATGGGCTTGGTCAGAAAATTATATTTCAATTGCGATCGATAAGTCCAAATCGATTGCCATTGGTAAGACGAAATCTATTGTCATTGGTGAAAAATCTATTACTATTGATAAAAAATCGATTACTATTGATAAAAAATCGATTACCATTGATAAAAAATCGATTACCATTGATAAAAAATCTATTACCATTGATAAAAAATATATTACTATTGGCAAGATCAAATCTGTTGTCATAGATAAGAACGGATCTACTGCTTTTGATGACATGAAATCGATTGCCATTGATACAACCAGATCCATTGCCATGGATAAGTCCAAATCGTTTCTCATTGAAGTCCGACTTGATTGCCATTGAAGCAAAGTAAAGCTGCATCCCGCTAAAAAAAACCTTCATTACCCTGGACAAGGCCAGATCCATTGTCATGTATCAGAACAAATCTATTGCCATTGATGAAAAAAAAATCTATTGCCATTGATAAAAAAAAATCTATTACCATTAATACAACCAAATTTATTGCTATTGATGAGATAAATCTGTTGACTTTGAAAAGATAAATCGGTTAACATGATAAGATAAATCGGTTAACATGATAAGATAAATCGGTTAACATGATAAGATAAATCAGTTGGCATTGATAAGATCAAATCCGTTGTTACTAATTAGAAGAAATTCATTGCCCCTGATGAGAACAAACCAATTGACATTGATTACTAACCCTTGCTTTATCTGGCTACCATAATTATTCACGTAGTTCCTCGGATGCCATCTTTTTTCCACAGCATGAAGTATGGGCGTTTATACACTAAATATTCTTAACATATAATATACAGGGTGTCCTGTAAGTTATGGCCTTTATTCCATCAACCGTCCGTCGTAGAGGTATGATTCCTGTTTAAAAAATGTTCAAGAGGTGTTCAAAAATTATACTATACCAGTTTTGAGAGTGAAAATACAGTGCGCCCGAAAATAAAAAAATCTAAATTTTTATATGATTTTCTTGTACTCTAACTTCTGATTAGAAAGATGTTTCCCTGTATCTCGTGAGGCCAAAAAAAAATCCATGTTTCTAAGTGCAATATTCACTAAGATATTTCAATTCAAAAATCGGAGAACACAATTATGAAATAACAGCAAAAACTAACTCACAACGCTGCTTTTCATCATTTATACTCTCCTTTCCCAAGTTTTCCCCGTTTTTTAAATTTGAATATCTCAGGGGGCGCGGGCGGTAGCCCATGTCGATAAGATACTCGCCTAAAGTATCAACGGATGTTTAGAGGTGTCGCGAGTACGATATCCGGTTCGTCCTTGTCAGAAAACTTTCCTGACACAGGGGTACAATAGAAACGGCGACATGACCGCAGAAAAAAAAAGCTACCGCAGGGAGTTCCCCTATCGAGGTGATAGCGTACCAACCTCTCGATGAGTATTAAAAAAAACCTGCCGTTTGGAATCGGCAATAAATTGTAGATCCCGGTCTAATTAGTCTTCGCGTACAGAAAATGACCGTGGTGCGACAAAAATGATTAAAATGAAATGAATATCTCAGCGCATATTGAAATTAGAAATTTTGCAGTTTTTTCTGTTGGCCACATGAGCGACGAGACAGGGCAACAACTTTCTGGTTAGAAGTTAGAATACAGGAAAACCATATAAACGTTTAGATTTCTCGTTTTTGTGTCACACTGTATTTTCACTCTTAAAACTGGGGTAAATTTTGAACGCCTTTTTTTTTAAAAATTGAATGGTTAATGAGATAAAGGCCGCATAAGAACTTACATGACACCCTATGTATAAGTAAACATGTAAATATTTGTATCTTCATTTTGAAGTTTTATATGTCTTGTCGTTAACTTCTTTTAAAGCTCGTGTATTGTCAGTCCGGTTGTTTGCATATATCGCCTATCACCGTGTAAAAACGATCGCTGCGTCGAACCCACCATGACGTACGCCAGCAAAGGCGGGTGACAGAACGTACTGGATAGATAGATAGATAGAACCGCTCACAACACGGATTGATGCAAAGCAACTTACCTCCGTTACCTCAAAAGAGTCAGGGTTGTGTCGGAAAAATTAGCAAAGATTAATAGTAATGGTCCCCTTGCCCCGTGATCGCAAGTATCAAATGAACTCGCATTGTTCTTTCTATGGAGACAGCTATCAAGTCACTGTAACGTACAAGTCATTTGACTAAAAATGAATAGCTGAACCCAATGACCAGGGAGAAAAATTACACGTTAAGGGCTGGAGACCGCAGTTTGGGATTTCAAAAGAAGTGAGGAGAAGACTTGTGGAGCAAGTAAGAAGATGAAGTTGGCATGTTGAGGTGGAAGATTCGAATTATCTAAATACACAATACATACAAAATATATACAACGCCTCCACTGTGACGGGAAACGAGGAAACAAAACCTCCGAACGTACTGGATGGCATGGAGTTCTGCCTCCAAGTCAGGAACTACTGTAACAAAAAAACTGAGCAGGTTCCAAACTCACATGAAAATCAGAATTTCCCGTAGCACAGTTGGTGAATTATCTTTTCAACCTCCAACATCGAAACCTTGTTTATTTCAAAATCTGAAATTGTTATACTGGAAAAATTTTTCCAATTCCCATAGTGTTTATACGCAAAACGCATTTTCAAATCATCCAATGGAGGTGACTCGAATCGTATTTGAGAGGACAAGTAAGAATTCCAACTTCTTTCCTCATAGGGTTAGAAATAAGGAAATTCTCCAGTTATACTGTACATATATTTTCCTTAGGCTTCGTAACTTCAGCTTGACTGCATTCCAAGCTATTTTCACTACTTCTCACCAGCTTTTTCAAGGACTTCTCCATTTTTTTTTTTCACCGTACATGGTGCCATCGTGTATTTTTGAAGTGTTTTTGTCGACCTTGGAACTTCAATATTTTTTTCTTCACACTTGTAAAGATATGCTCCACAATGCAGAGAATGGAAGAAGAAAGTTATACGAAATTTTTCTTTTATTCTATTTATGGTTATGCATTTCTCCCGGGGAATGGAATGCAATTTTTATTCTTTTTTTTCTTTATTCTTGTATTTATTTCTCAAGGAGATCAGGAGGGAAAAAAATCACATTCTCCTGGAATCTCTCTCTCTCTCTTTCTACTTCTTTTTCACTTTCAATATTCTTACGAAAATGAAATTCTAGAAACTAAAAAGAAAAGCGGGATAAAAATGCTATATTTCTTTTCATAAAGATTCCGGAGATGTTGTATTTCAGGATTTCGTTTCATTTACCTGTGATATCCAATGATGTAAATACTTGAAATCGGTTATAGTAAACTCGAGTATAAAAACAAAGTGCATTTAAAATATTGAGAGCTTCTATCGTTGGTGGGTGTGGAATTTCCACAAATGTGCATTGTAAATTTGTTCACTTCCACAAACTTACATCCCAAGCTGCGGTTTCCAGCCCTTATGTAACACTGGGCGCACGTGTAATTTTTCTCCCTGGTCATTGGGATCAACGATACATTTTTAGTCAAATGGCTTGGCTTGTACGTTACATCGAATTGACAGCTGTCTCCATAGGGAGAACAACGCGAGTGATTTGATACTTGCGAGCACGAGGCAAGAGGGGGGGGACTTTACTATTAATCTTCGATAATTTTTCCGACACAACCCTGCCTCTTTTAAGGTAACAGAAGTAAGTTGCTTTGAATCAGTCTGGGGTTCTATCTATCTATCAACAACCATCTTGTTTTGATCAGAATATTAAACAACACTACGTGGTTTTTTCTTTTCTTCATTTTTCTGCTTTTAAAAATAATTTTAGCAGAACGCCACCGATCTTTTGCGGAATTGGTTCTATTTCTCGATGAAATAAAACCGAATAAAAATGTAATACATAATATACCTTATTCAAAAAAAGTATGGATTACTTGGGACCAGCCATTTGTAACGAATTCGGGAAAAACATTGTCCGAATTAATACTCAATAATCATTTCAAGGAAGAAATTTTTACATTTGCAAATTCTATGTCAAATTTCGAAACATTCATTCAAAGCATAAAATAAGTGCTCAAGACAAGCTTTGAATGAAACTAAAAAATAATAATGAATGAAAATGAAAAAAAAAAAATCTGGAATGCATTTAGTGTTACACATTAATACAATTACTGTTGTAGAAACTTTTTGCAGTTGTTTACTTGTAGAAAAAATTTATTAATCTCTGGGAAGGACCGTTTGGGTCCCTAAGAGCTGCAGAGTGTATGCTTTGTTTTCTTCTACTGCTTTATTATGCATATTATTTGTATTTGTGTGTTTCATTTTGTAATTAGTATTATATATATATACATATATAAATTCGTTTTTCACGGGCCTGCCACGGGTTTGCCTAGAGCAGGACTAAAACGAGCTGGTTATATATATATATATTCAATTTTATCTTTCTCTTAAAGAAAGATAAAATTGATTCTACGGCAGTGTGTTCTTCAATCGCTGGTCCGTGGACCACTGCCGGTCCCTGGGAACTTTCTGCCGGTCTGTGAAACATTTCACAAAATTTAAAAAAAAACATTACATGACAGGGGAAGCTGCAATATTCCTGGTGAGAAATTTGGGCCGAATACAAGATTACCAATATAGCCATGAACATTCAGATAAATAAATTTTAATTCCATTAACTCTCATGTTCCTGTATTTGTGTATAGAACAGAAAAGTGCATAGTTATTGCTTTTCACGCTACGACTACAGCTACCATCTGTGTATGGAACACAAAATAATTTTTTAATGTACTTCAAGTGAAATTGACCGTTGGTTTTGAACAGATGAATAGCATAAAAATAAACAGTATGTTGGCATAGTATACCGTGAGTGTGCCCTCCCCCACTAACCACGGGGCCCGGTGCGACCGCAGCTGTCTCAGACCCCTCGGGGCGGCTCTGCTGCGTACTAGTCAGAATAGTTGAAAGCCCTCCCTCCACTTCGCGGACCGGCGGGAATGTGAGAAATAATTTGAAGACCAGCAAAAAATAAATTAATGAGATGAATAAAATTTAAGGACCGACAGAAAAAAATAAATGAGAAAAACACAATTTGCGGACCAGCATAAAATGATTAAGTGGGAGAAATAATTTTAGGACCATCCAAAAAAAAAATAAATGAGAGAAATAATTTGCGGACCTTCAAAAGCAATATAAGGGAGAAATACTTTGCAGACCAGTTTAAAAATTAAATATAATTCGCAGACCTGGTTAAGGCTAAGACATGTATAAAAATCAATATCGAGATGGTGTAAGGGGCCATTCAAGTATTACGTAAGCAGATTTTCAGCCATTTTTGACCCCCCCGCCCCCCTTGTCAGCAAAAGTCAGCAAAACACTGACACCCCCCCCGCCAGCAAAATTTCGTCAGCAGCTTAGAATACTTCATATATTCAAAAAGGGGGGGGGGGAGTTGAGGACTCACCTTCAAACCCCCCCCCCTCCCTCTTGTCATTAAAAGTCAGCAAATTCGAAAGGCCCCGTCGATGATGGCGTAATACTTGAATGACCTCTAATTAAAACAAATCTCAACTTATGTAGGGACTATACGTATTGGTTGAAATATTTCACCGCGGACCAGCGGTAGATGAACACTAAATCTGCCCAAAAATTACTTTCTTGAAAATCTGTGGGATCATGACCCATTACTTCGCATCAAGTAAACGAAGAAAATCTTATTCTAATTGTATGATAATTATCAACTTATAAGAACCAACATATCAGTGCAATATATATATATTACAGATACATAAAAATCAGCTATTTTATTATGCATCATAAATTATTCTCAGGGGGGGGGGAAAAAGAATTGATGAATATTAAATAGAATCATAATACACACGTATAAGGAACTATTTTTTTTCTCTCTCTCCTCGGCACGGAAGCAATTAGCGTCATGATCCGGGATGACGACGAAGAATTCATGAGACTTACAAAATTAACCGTTTCGATGCCAGAAGTGATGAATCGTCAAGTGATTTATCACTGATAGTGATTAATTACATCGTTGGAGGCAGGAGGAAGGGGGGGAAAAAATTCTGAAAGGGGGGGGGAGAGTTCATTATCTAGTCCCATACTCTTATAATTGATTATTGAGGCGCGATGATATTTATTAAGATACATTTTTCAGTGTTTAGCTAACCGACTAATAGTCATTCCTCAAAATAGTGGAGATAGTGAGCAAGACGTCAAGATTGTATCTCGGAAAGTCAGCGGCACTGCAGGGAATGCACATCAACAGGGGACTGCGCGAGGCTTTAAACACGTGGAGAAACAGATAAAATGTGACCTTTGGATGCACCTGTCTGATGGATTTATTGTTCAGATTTTCATCAGTGGATTCCTTTTACATATGCCATCAAATTATACACCGCTTTGCTATGAAATGAAAAACAAAACGCCGAAAAAAGGCAGCTCTGTCAGAACTTTTGCACCACTTGTCCAAATTTATGTATTTGACCGCACATTCCCTGCCCGCATCTGAACCACCAGGTGAGTCCTGAAACTAAAGTAAATGGACACCAGGGTGTTCTAATACTGGACCGACAAACTCAGTGGGTTGTTAGTAGGCATCAAGAGGAATAAGAATTGCAATGGAACATGCTGTCGCAAACCACGTTGAGAGGAGGAAAATCGCGAAAAACGAATGCAGGTTTCGACGTCACGCTGGAACGACAAATGTACAATAATAACTACAAAAAGATTTATTTGATTAATTACAAGAGTTGTTGGAAGTAGCGGCCGCTGACGTCATTGCACAGCCTACAGGGACGTAAAAACTATTTCCAGACACGCTCAAATGTACCAGGTATGCTTTTGATGTCGTCCGCATAGTTTACGTCGTCTCTCTGGACTCGGAACCTTGCGACGCCATGTTCTATTGCATTTTGTGTTCCTCTTGATGACTACTAACAACCCTCTGAGTTTGTCGGTCCATTAACAGAACACCCTGTGTAATATGAATTTACTTACTCAAAATGAATTTTACTCATTCGTCACTGTCTATATGTGTCATGTAAATATATAGGATGTCACCAGAAGCTCGTAAACCGTTTAAAAATTCAGAGAAAAATCAAGGCATTGGTGTATTTTAAATGCGGTTAGCAAAAAAGGTATTTTCACAAAGGGCTATTTTTTATACCAGGGAAAAAATAAGTTAAAATTTTGTCGATAGAGGACACTTAACGAACGCAAATCACTGAAGATATACAACTGAGAGTCATGTAAAATGCAAGAAAAAATGTTCGTCGTGCAAAGATGTTATATCGTGCTAAAGAGCTGCCGACTTAGTGGAGAGGCTTTCCTAAATTGTATAAGTCTAGAGGCTCGCATTCACGCCTCGAAATTGGAAATTCTTCGAAGGAATAGCCACTAATGGGCGGGATGGCTAAAAAGGTACTACTAGATGGCTAAAAGGTCTACTGCATAGGCGGTGATAGACTTGGAAGTCTGGGGGGGCAAGGCCATTATTGATCGGGGGGGGGGCACGATGATGATCATGTCAATTCATATACATATATATACATTAGATCTATCCACTCCAATTTTGATGCTGACGGGGCAACGCCCCCCCCCCCCCCGTATCTCCGCTCATGGAGACAAATCGAAAGATAAAACGCCAATAAAGATGCTTTGACAAAACTTTTACCGCATTTGCCCCGTTTTTCTACTGGACCGCAAACAAACTGGCCTGAACTGAGTCTGATACAGTGAGACAGGACGCTTCTTCTATACTAGTGGTTCTCAACCTTTGGAAGCCCACCGCCCGGTTCCATTTAAGTAAAAGGCTCGGTCAAACACACGACTCCCGGCGAACGAATGGGGTAAAATTAAACGACCAATCACTCGCGGCCCAGTTTGAAAGTTACCAGGGCCCGGTGGTTGAGAAGCACTGTTCTACACACCACCGTAGGATAGAATGGTCAAAGCGGACGCTATTTGAAGTGAGACTCTGTGCAGTTAAGGCAGCCATACTGGACACTTCCTACCGTCAGAGGACGCCAAACTCCAAGACTAAGATAGATTTTTCTCTGAATTAAAATGAATTTCATGCAAATGTCTCTTGTCTCCATTTGCCATAAATATCAAAGTTTATTCTATATTTCAGCGGTTCTCAACCTTTTGTGACTCGCGGGAGCCCTTTTCAGTGAATAATTTCTCTGGCGGGGCCCTGTTTAACTCGAAGAGCCCTTTTTAGTCTATCATTTATATGGCGGTACCCTTTAGGCCTCTTTCTTGCTTGTTTATCAAATTTATTGATTTACTTTATTATTCTCGAGTGGCCGCGGAGCCCCTGGGAAGTGCACGCGGAGCACGGGTTGAGAACCGTTGCTGTTGAATACTTTAAGACATTCATTTTTCAAAATATTGTTGGAACTTTAAAAATCGGAAATGCCTTACGTGGTAATGACGAAGCTCAGGTATAAAAAACTAAATTCTTCATTCAGCTTTGCTCCTTATAAATTGACCTGAAAGATCAAACTTCCAGTCCAGTAATTTTTTCAAGACCTCAAGGAGACATCCAAAACATAGGACTTCCACATAAGCACATGACAGGTAAGATCGTAAAAAGTGAATTTTCCCACACTCTACAATATAGTAATGTGCTGCCATCCAACGTCAAATTTAAAAGCGACTCATGTGGTGATAATGGAGTTCAAAGTAAAAAAACTATATTCTATATTCCGCTCAGTTCCCTATAAACGAAGCTCATAAACTGAACTGGAAATTCAAACTGAAAGTTCGGTTATTTTATTTGAGCATAAGGAGGCATCTTAATGAGCAGACGACAGACGGTTTGTTCGGTTCCCTACAAGCTCAGCTCACAAACGGTACTGAAAGTTCGAACGTCCAGTTCGGTTATTTTTTCCGGACGCAAGGAGACGCCCAAAACAAGTAACCTGGAGAGAAGCAGACGACAGAGATTCCGAGGCTTGCATCGAGCTTATATCACTGGAGGGAGCATGCAGCCATCGCGACTGCAGCGACATCAAATGCAAGGAAATCACGTGACTGGGTAAAAACAAAGTTCCCGCCTAGCAATTTTTTTCCATAGAAATGTACAGTTCGGTCTCTAAATATTAGGTTTCAAAGATTAAAGAAAAGGATAGAGAAGAACTCATCTAAAGGTGAAAAAAGATTAGATTATTCATTTCATTACAATACTGGAATCATTTCTTTCATCAATTCTTGAATTTTCCTTCATCAATTCTGGATTTTCCTCCATTAATTCTGGAAGTTTTTCCTTTATTAATTATTATTTCTTTTCTGGAGTAATTGCTTTCATCAATTCTGGATTTGTTTCTTTCATTAATGCTGAAATTATTTCTTTCATTGATACTGAAATTATATCTCATTGATACTGAAATTATATCTCATTGATACTGAAATTATATCTCATTAATTCTGGAATTATCTCTTTTATTAAATTTGGAATTATCTCTTTTTCATTAATTTTGGAATTATCTCTTTCCTTCATTCTGGAATTATCTTTCATAAATTTTATTATTCATTAATTCTCTCATTAATTTTAGAATTATCACTTTTATCAATGCTGAAATTATCTCTTACATTTACTCTGGAATATTTTCCTTCATTAATGCTGAAATTATCCCTTTCATTAATTTTGGAATTATCTCATCGATGCTGAAATTATTGTTTCATTTATTGTTTTAAACTCCTATTTATGCCATAAGAAAATAACGGGGGATCGTGTTTGTTTTCACCGAGTCACGTGATGTTAAGACGAAAGATGTTGGGGGACAGTTCTCAGTATAGCCACTATACAGTATAAGGGCCCCATCCTTCTACAGTCGCCTTAGCTCTCAGCACTGCCAAGGCGGAGACCGCTGATGTCATACTCTCTCCGGTAATATAAGCTCGATGGAGGCTTGATTTATATACTGTTGGTGCTGCCATCTAATCTTGAAATTTCAGGCAACTCGTGTGATGGCGAAGAGAGAGAGAGTTCTTTTTGTTATTTTTTGGCATAAAATTTTTTTATGAGACGAAAGTTTTGATAACAAAATTCGTACATTTGCAACAATGGATTTTATGTAGAAAAAAATAATTATTTATTTCCACAAAAACATTCGGACAATATGGATGATCGAACAAATAAGTGAAAACACGGATTATGTGTTCTTGAGATAGGGTCACCAGATTCAAAACTGAAAAAAGAGGACGCCTGGTGCGAACCTTAGGCAGTGCCGTCTTACACGCATGCTTCCCCCACCCCGGGCCGTGCCAGAAGGGCCTCAAGCGAAGAGGTGCCTCAGAAAAACGAGACGTAATTGAATTTGTCAATTAGGTCCTCCAAAAAGCCCCTTGGCTCGTGGCCCATGATGCTCCTAACACGATCCTGCCTGTCAGCTCCACCCTTGTGGAGGGTCATGGAATCCCAGTACTTGATTCCTTTACTTCCATTAATTTACATTAATTAAACAAAAATAACAATAAAAAATTCGAAAAATTATCAAAGTTATTGAATTGCAACGTATATCGTTTTGATAAGGAGATGATGAAGCGCTTTAAAATTATGACAGAAATTTATGTCTGTTCAATATGGTTCGAGCCACGATGAAGTGTCAGCAGGTGGACCACGTGCTAATAATGATTAATAATTTATGAATTTTTTTTAATTAATTCAATTGCCATTCCCTATCAATAGATCGTGTTCGATTACGATCTAGACCAGCGGTTCTCAACCATTTTTGACTCGCGGAGCCCTTTTCAGTACATAATTTTTACAGCGGAGCTCTATTTGATTCGAGGAGCCTTTTCTGTATATAATTTTTATGGTGGAACTCCGTAGGCCGCTTGTTTTATTTATCTGTCAAATTTACATATTTATTTTCCTTGAGTCGCCGCGGAGCCCCTGGGAAGTGCACACAGAGCACCGGTTGAGAACCGATGCTCTATTTAAAGTGAAATTATGTGATTGGGACTTCCATTGTATGGGGTCGCGATCTCTCCCCCCCCCCCTTCCCAGAGGCCTAGATTATTAAATTGGGAGAGGTTTAAAGAGAATTTCCGAAATAAAAACGACTTGACAAGAAATTTATTTTCATCTTCCTTGACGTGAATGTTAAAATAGAAAGCGACTTTATATGGTATTTAACATAAATGTAATATTTGAAATAATAGGTTATAAAAAATATATATTTGATAGCAGATGGCAGTGCAGTCTCCGGTTTGTTCTGAATGGTATGCAGCCGATAAAATCATCAAAAGTGGATCGCGCTTGAAAAAATCTCAAGAAACACCAGCTGGAAAAGAGGAGCCGAGATGTAGGGAACATTGAGTGGCCTGAACGTTTCCAGTCTTACCATATACACGGGACTTAAGCCCGTATGTAGAAGGGGGAACGGTGTTAGGCCGATACATCAAATTATGTGAGTTGGCGGCTATTTTGTACGCCAATTGTAGCGAGCGTTTTTCTGTGACTGTATTACGAAATAGGTCGTTAACCAGGAAAGGAGACGAGCAGTAGGCTCTCCCTTTAAAAATAAAGTTAGTACTATAGGAGTACGTGTTTAAATTCAATTGTGTGATTGAATCTCATTAATGCACAGTAGTAGCATTTTTAGGTTACATTTTTAACTGAGCTATTGAACAGTTGGTCCGTCTATAGCCACAGGATAATTGAAAATGAATGCTAAATATAATCGTCAAAAAGGAACTGTAAAAGCTAAAGTTACTCAACTAGAAAATTTTGCCAAGGACTTTGAGCCATCAGTGGATTCAAAACAATTACTTGATGTGAAATTGAACAATATCGCCGACATCAAAAAAAATGTTGAAGCATTGAGGAAAATATTATACGCTCAACCAGAGACTATAGACATTAGCGTGTTCGACGAAGAGCTGCTGCACATAGATGAGCGACTAGAAACTCTGGAGGTAAGATTTCTTTTCTACCAAGAGTCGATGAAAAGTCATCATAAAGTTAATGTTGATGAGCGTAAAGAAATTTCACGTATAAAATTGCCAGACATTCCTCTACCAGAATTTTCTGGCAAGTATGAGGAATTTAGTCAGTTCAAAAATCAATTTAAGTGTTTAATTGAAGGCAACGAACAATTAACCGACGTACAAAAGCTGTATTATTTGCGAGCATCATAAAAAAGGGGATGCAAAAAAGCTTGAAACAGCTGACGAAAGCTATGCTTCTTTGTTTGAGGCGTTAACAACTCGTTATGAAAACAAAAGAATAGTTGTTGACACTCATATTCAAGCTTTAATAAATTGCGCTAAAGTTCAATATGAGTCAGCTAAGGAATTGCGCAATCTAATTGACAATGTAAATAGAAATTTAAGAGAGTTGAAATCATTGAAATTTGAAAGAAATGATTTATCAGACACCATGTTACTGAATGTATTACTTCAGAAAATAGATAAAGAATCCAGAAAGGAATATGAGTTAACATTAACAACTACCGAGGTTCCTAAACTAGACAATTTTCTGGAATTCATTGAAAAAAGAAGTATAATGTTTGAAAGTGTCGGAAAAATAAATAGTCGTCAGCAGCAGCCTGACCACAGAATACAACCGAAAGCAAAAGCTTTCATGGTATATGATAGTGATAATATCAAAGAATATAGAAGATCTTGTGTCTCTTGCAAAGGTTTTCATGCATTATATAAATGTGTAAAATTTCAAAGAATGAGTGTTTCGCAAAGATATGAATTTGTGCGAAAGCATAATTTATGCTATTGTTGCTTAAAAATTGGCCATATTACGTCTCAGTGCTTATCAAAGGTCATTTGCTCTATTTGCAATTTGAGGCACAACACTCTCTTACATCGGGGAGAAACGGCGTCTCCAAAAAGCAATAAAGATGTCATCCAACGAAAAAGCGAAAGCGCTTCCCCCATACCCTCAGAGGGAGGAGCAGTAGGGGGCCAACAACCAGATGTTCTTCATAGTCTGAGCAATGTGATAAACACAAATTCATCAGCACTTCTCAGTACTGTGAATGTTTACGTCTGCGATTCCCAAGGAAAAGAGACTCGAGTTAGGGCCATACTCGATAATGGTAGTCAAGTGAACATGATGACAACAAGCTGCGCCGAAGCCCTCGGGTTGAAGAAAGAAAAAGTTTATGCCCCCGTTTGTGGCATTAATGGCTTGTCACATACCGTGAAAAACAAAACTACCGGGGTAGTCGCAAACAAAAGCGGCGAGTTCAAGAAAGAATTGGATTTTTTGATTGTATCCAAAATAACAGATTTCACCCCATCGTCTCCTCTTGATTTATCTGGCTTGAAGTTTCCCGAAGGAGTTGAACTTGCTGACCCACATTTTTCCAAGCCAGGGAAAATACAACTTTTGATCGGAGCAAAAATATTTTTTGAGGCATTGAAGAGCGGACAGCTGTATCTCAGCAACGAAGTGTTGCTTCAGAATTCTGTATTTGGGTACATAGTCTCCGGGACAATTTCTCACTCGTCATCTCAGCAATGCTGTTTTCTCTCGAGAGAAGTTGATGTGTTAGATCAATCCATTAGAAAGTTTTGGGAAATTGAATCTGTGGAGGAGAAGCTACCCCTGAAAAGCAAAGAAGAACTTTTTTGCGAGGATCATTTTGTAAAAACCCATCGTAGAAATGAAAGAGGGGAATATATAGTTGATCTTCCGATGAAGGAAAATGTTGAACCTGGGGAATCCATGCAATTAGCTGAGCAAAGGCTGAATTGGTTGTTGAAAAAATTGGATAAAAATCCCAAAATGTCTGTTCTTTACAAAAATTTTATGGCCGAGTATGAGGACTTAGGTCACATGCAGGAGATGATGGAGGGACATGAGGATATAAAATATGTTATGCCTCACCATGGAGTCTACAAACCTGATAGCAGTACCACTAAATTAAGAGTAGTTTTCGACGCATCAGCCCCTTCTACAAATGGGTTATCACTTAACAACTGCTTGTTAAATGGGGGTGTGGTCCAAGAAGACATCTTTTCGATACTGCTAAGATTTAGAAGACATAAAATCGCTTTCACTGCCGATGTGAAAAAGATGTACAGGCAGATCTGGGTCAATCCTGATCATTACAACTTACAATGCATCTTATGGAAAGAAAGTCCGTTAGATGAACCCAAACTGTATAAGTTACTTACAGTAACATATGGAACAAAATGTGCACCATATTTAGCCACTAGGGTGTTAAGACAGTTAGCTTATGACGAACAGAAGAAATATCCTCTTGCTGCTGCCGCAACTCATACTGATTTTTATGTTGATGATATTCTAACTGGTTCTAACGATATAACAAGTGCCATTGAATTGCAGCAACAGCTGATTTCTATGTTAAAATGTGGAGGCATGGATTTACACAAGTGGTGCTCTAACGAAAATGCATTGTTGAACAATGTCCCTGTTCATGAACGAGAATATTGCTTTCAGGATCCTGAAAATGACACGGTGAAAACTTTGGGTTTAAGATGGAACCCTAAAGAAGATTGTTTTGGTTTCGCTGTTGCTCCTGGTAACAACATACCTACCAAGCGTGCTGTGTTGACAGATATCGCAAAATTATTTGATCCGTTAGGCTTGCTTGGTCCTGTTCTAGTACAAGCAAAGATTTACTTGCAGAAGCTCTGGCTGTTGAAAATCGACTGGGACGATGAACTGCCGTCTCAACAATCGAAAACCTGGAGAAAATTCCGAGAAGGACTTACAAGGTTGACAAACCTCCAGATTGATCGTTTCGTCTTAGCAGACTCTGCTGAAAAATTAGAAATTCATGCATTTTCAGACGCGTCAAAGGATGCATACGGGGCTGTTGTATATGTGCGTTCGATTACTGCCGTGGGTGATGTGAAGGTGGTGCTTCTTTGTAGCAAATCCAGAGTTGCACCTCTCAAAGTAGTGACCATACCACGTCTTGAACTTTGTGCTGCAGAACTGCTCTCAAATCTTGTTGAGAAGGTGCTATCTTTTCTGCGTGTAGTAGTGAACAAGGTGTGTCTGTATACTGACTCAACAACAGCGTTGGGTTGGATCATCCCGGAGTTCAAGAAATATGCTGATGTGACTTTGACTCTAAATCTGAACGAAGTCTTCATGGATTCTTTATTTTGCATTACAAATGATTATGCTAAATTAATTCGCATTCTTAGTTTTGTTTTCAGGTTCATCCATAATTCGAGAAATCCACTTAATAAGCGAAAGGGTCCTTTGTCACATCAGGAACTTCAAGGTAGTATGCAATATATAGTTCGTTGCGCAGAAGAAATGGAGTTTAAAGGTGACATATCCAATCTTAGAAAAGGGAAATTGGCAACAGACAAGATAAAAAACTTACTTCCATACTTAGACGAAAAGGATGTTTTGCGAGTAGGTGGTCGTTTACGGCACAGTCAAGTAAGTGATAGCCAAAAACATCCGATCATATTACCATCAAAACATAAGCTCACTAGAATGATCATTGAGCATCATCATAAAAAATATTTACACATTGGTCCGCAAAATTTATTGTATTCTTTGAGGAGAGAATTTTGGCCATTACGTGGCAGAGATATGTGTCGTAAGGTTGTACATGACTGTATCACTTGTTTCAAGATAAAACCTGTAACAGTAGAACAACTCATGGGGGATTTACCTAAAGAAAGAGTCACTGTGAACTATCCCTTTAACTGCTCTGGTGTCCACTTTTGTGGGCCGTTTCTGATAAAATATAAGGGCCAGAGAAAGGGGATCTACCACAAGGTGTATATTTGCATTTTTGTATGCATGGTCACGAAGGCCACTCATTTGGAAATAGTGTCTGATTTGACATCCGAAGCATTTATCGCTTGCTTGAAAAGATTTGTTGCCAGGAGAGGAAAACCTCAAAAAATGTTCAGCGATAATGCAAAAAACTTCGCAAGTGCTAATAAAACTCTGAAAAATTGGTATGCCGATATTGTGCAGAGTAATAACAATCTCGTCAACTATTTATCAGCAGAGGGTATTCAGTGGCAGTTTATACCTCCCAGAGCACCCAACTTTGGTGGTTTGTGGGAGGCCGGGGTAAAATCCTTTAAGCACCATTTGAAACGTGTAGTTGGGAATTCGAAACTAACATACGAAGAACTGTTAACTATTGTCAATCAAGTAGAGGGAATTTTAAATTCACGTCCGTTAACACCACTATCTAGTGATATAGATGATTTAGATATTCTTACGCCTGGTCATTTCCTCATTGGTCGCCCAGTCACTGCCATTGTAGAGCCATCACTGACTGATGTTAAGGAAAACAGATTGAACTTATGGCAACGTACATCTAAGTTGGTGCAAACAATCTGGAAGCATTGGCAAAACAATTATTTGAGCACTTTGCAACAACGAAATAAATGGAAAGGTTCCAAGCCCAACATCAATGTTGGAGATATGGTTGTCATGAAAGAAGAAAACCTCCCAAGTTGTAAATGGATTTTGGGAAGAGTCGTGGAGGTTTTCCAGGGTAGGGATAATAAAGTGAGAATTGCAAATGTAAAAACAATGAATGGGATCTTCAAAAGATCAATATGTAAAATCGCGTTGTTGCCGTTAGAAGGGTCTCGATAGAAAAGAAAAAAAAAAAAAAAATCATTAGGTTTCCGCCTTGAAATTATAATTGTATAATATAGCACATTTGTGTATGTATATAGTGCATTTGTATTTTATATAATTAATTTTTGTTTCGCAAATATGATATCTGTACTGCATCGAATTTTTGTTATCTGTGAATTTGTTTATGTATTCAAGTTTTATATTGTCGTATTTATTGAAATTGATATTTCAATGCCGGGCGGCATGTTAGGCCGATACATCAAATTATGTGAGTTGGCGGCTATTTTGTACGCCAATTGTAGCGAGCGTTTTTCTGTGACTGTATTACGAAATAGGTCGTTAACCAGGAAAGGAGACGAGCAGTAGGCTCTCCCTTTAAAAATAAAGTTAGTACTATAGGAGTACGTGTTTAAATTCAATTGTGTGATTGAATCTCATTAATGCACAGTAGTAGAATTTTTAGGTTACATTTTTAACTGAGCTATTGAACAAACGGGTTGCATTGCTTTGTGCTTTGTATATTCATTAATTTTACGGGAAGACTCAGCCCTTTCACAAAAGCTATTGGGGGGTTGGTGAAATTTTCTGGAATGAAAGCTAATGAAAGCAGAAGAAATCTTCAATTTTGTAAAGCGACAACCTCGATTATCGTTCACGTGCATAAGTACGCATGAACGTGTGCATCTAAAAAAAAACATGTTTAACTCGAACATCGAACATTCCTCGATAAAAATATACACTGCGTTATTTAATGTCAAATTACCGCTTATAGGAACAGTCAAATAACAATGATTTACTATAGGAATTCTTTTAGCATAGAAGGGTTGGAACTTGGCGAGGAGAAAAGCACTTTTTTAAGATACTTCGTTACACACTCTCACTAGATAACATACAGGATAAAAATATAAGCATCTATTTCAATTAACGCACGCAAGAAGAACAAACCTAATGCACACATTGTTGATGGAAGTAGAGAAAAGTCTCTCAGCATTTTCAATGAGTAATTTCATTAAGTGTGTCTCGAAACGTTAGAGGAATCAGGCGTTAATTATACATTACTAATTAGACATGGGCATGTTTCAGACGCGATGCGAATTCCATTGGAATGTGTCTTTTCGGTATGTGTTTGTGTAGTAGGATGAACATGAATTGGACTTTTCGTGACCACCGCATTTATGGAGGTTCGTCGAAAGTTGAATATAGCATTGTTGGATTGGAACTTACACGTTTCAGAATTTCAAAAATACTTTTGTATTGACCTGAGAACGTTGAAAAAAATGTTTTTTTCATGGAAAGACCTTATTGCTACGCACAGAAAATTGCGACACAAACTCATGATCGTCCGTTTAACGCTTTGACTTTTATTTTTCGTTTAATTAGTGTTAGTGCTCCATCTATGATGTAAATCATACATGCCTCAACCCATTGCCCGCGGGCCACGTTTTCATTTGATATGGCTTATGGTCTGAAACTTAGTTTTGCAAAATGAACAGAGTGGCACATTTTTGCAGATGACTTGAGTGACCCGGGGCACATTCCCAGATTTCTCAACCGGCCTGCGGTACAGATACAGATCACTCAAAGAACCCACAGCATACTCACAGATCATTTGTGTGACCCCGCAACAAAATTCTAGAGCATATAAGCGGCCCGCCGCCACACTGAAAGATGAATTTTATGACTCGGGATGAAATTTCACATCATTTAACCTCCTGATCTCTGAACCAAAACTAACCATAAAAAAATGTTTTTGATTGATTTGTGTTGATTGTATGTCGAAATGCCCTTTAAGAAAAAATATGGCAATAATTAATCTAGTAATCGATTAATCGGCGTCGATATCTTTACTAAGACCATGACGTTTTGTCTCATTACGCATACCTCAAGTCTTAAGATGAAAAATAGAATCGATAAAACCATTTGAAAAACATAAAAAAACCCCGTTTAAAATGAGCAAAGAGGTTAAGAAGTTAAAATGATTCTGGAGCGAAAAAAGTTGAGTGACTCGCGGCACATCCTTAGATCACTTGTGTAACTCACAGCTTAGTTGTAGATATTTGAACTAACCCGCGGCAAACAGTTTTTACAGATTACTTATGTGATCTGCGACAGACCTTCACAGCATTCAAGGGATCGTCAGTTCAGCCCTCGGTAAAGTGATGTGGAACCATACCGCGGGTAGCTTAAATGCTCTAATATTATAATTGTCCTCTGTTAAGCCCATAGAGGGCGCTGACTATCCCAATAATAGTTAAAAAAAATCAAAATAAAAATCTGCTCGAAAACGCCATTGCTTCATGGAATGTCTAGAAATTACAAAAATGAAGGATTTGAGTTTGTGCAACAAATTGAATAATGCGCATGAAGATTATTAAAATCCGTTCCGGAGTCGACCCTGCAGGATCAAGGATTCAGCTATTTCCCTGTTAAGAGCATTGGAAGTTGTTTTGTACCTGTTGATGGTCAGCTTCAGGTCGATGCATGAAAATCCGATTGTTAAATAAATACTGGAATGCTCGACTACAGTACTCGAGTACCCAACGTTTATATAACAGAAACATCGTGACGATGATGCCATACTGAGTGTGCCATCGTGGCGTTTAGTGAAATTTCTGGGAGGCCAAAGTATCGTAAGAGACGCCAAACGTGAAAACGCAGTTGCTAATGCGTGATTCTCAATGCACAGTTGCTTTACCTAAAACAGTGTTTGCCAACTCCCTTCCCGCGTCTAACCTAAACATCTTCAAAATCCTGATGTCCCCCATAAAAGACACGGAGGGATATGCGACCCAAGGTGATCGAAAATTGTAAAAAAAGTGGAAATATTGAAAAAAAGGTATTTAAATGTTGTTTTAATCTGCTTCTGTGAATTTGAAACTCTTTTTGAAAGTTAAAAACTCTCTCCATGCTATTCTGAAACCTTAAATTAACCTGTGTGCCCACACCCCCCCCCAGAATCCACATGGAGGAAGCCAAAAACCTGGAAAGACCTATAATTTGAAGCCTAAAGCCCTATAACCTGGACTAAAAAGTATGAGTTTTCAACTTTTAAGACAGTGTGGCCAAAAAAAAAAAAAAAAGGTTCCATGAAGCCCAATGGCCTGTGAGCCATACTGTAGTACAATATCTTGGTTCTCGCAACCAAGCGTCTTTACGAGTGAACCTAACGGGACCCAGGCTTCGAGGCAAATAGCGAGCCCTACATTATTGGAGGAGAATTTTGCTTATTCTGTGATTTTTTTTTTCATTTAAATACGAATATTTATTGATACTTATATTATTTCCTCATAGAGTTGACGCTTCATTAATTTGTGAATTATTTTTTGCATTGGATATGAATTTCTTTGATTCGGAATTTTTTCATTAATAATGAATTTTTCATTAATTCTGAGAAATTATTCTTTCATCAAATATGAATTTTCATAAATCATAATTGCTCCCTTAGTAAAGTCGAATCCCCCCCCCCTAAAAATCACATTCCTCCGCCCCAACGTGGGGCTCGAGCCCCACGTCGGGAATCATGGACCTAAACGAAAAGTATAGAATTGTCCAACGTGACGTAGCCAATCTTCATCTCGTGCTTGGAGAGGACTATTCAACTTCACTGTACATGCACATTCCTCTGCGGAATTTCTAATGAATCGGGAACGTGTTCTGCGTGAGCGTATGCATGACCCAAACGCATTTATGTCCATAGTTGTGCTTGTTTCGTGATCTCACTGGTTGCTGCCACCTGTTTCTTCCATATGCTGAAGTGAAGATGATAAATGCTTGAGTTTCCCATGTTATATGCAAGTATCGTGTTGAAGGTCTGCCCGCTCTGTGCGGAGATAATAATTGATGTACTGCAATTTCTCGAAGAAACACCATGTAGCTTACGAGTACAGAAGGATGAAGATCGTTCAGGCTTTGATTATGTTTCGGGTTATTCGAGAAACATTTCTTTAATTGATTGATTTCGAAAATTAGGTGCAATAAAATGGCTTATGAAAAAGCCTTGTGTAGTGATTAATTGGTTCAAATGCCTACGCTACTGTTTCAAAAGACTGAGTGATATCGTCCTATAATAGAGGCAGGAGCTGGCGGTGAAATTATAGATATAAAATGGGATCCCACGGGTTTGATTATCGTAGTAAATCGCCCATAGTTGGTGATGGACCTGAGTTGTGCTTGGTTTGAAAGAAAGAAAGGGTTCGATTATCGAAAAAAAGGTGGGATATACATAATTACATGTACATGCTTGCGGAAAACGACAAAATTTGTATAAAAAATAAACTGAAATTGAGAGACAATCGCCCAGTCACCCCCCCCCCCTCCGCCTCCGGTTTCTTCGAATTTGGAATACCGGCACCGTAAACGTGGGCTTTTATGGCCCATTTAAAAAAAAAAAAATTCAAATTCACTTCCAATATACTGTAATACGAATATTACTAATACTTTTTAGTTCTGGTAATGTTTTTTTTATATAGATAAGATATGTTATACATTATGCAAATAAAAAACAACCAAGAGATTTTTTTTGAGAAACTTCCAATTAGGTGAATTAAAGAATAAAAACATTTTGTGGGCTAATGTTACATAACTTTGTCCTACTTCACTTCTTCCCACCTTGAAGCATAAAATGAAAAGCTAGGGTATTTCTCTTGAACCTGTGCTTGCAACAAAACTTGAAATTTTGAAAGAAAACTTATATTTCAACTTGTGCTGATCACATGTGTGTAATATAGCAATATTTATTTTATTTTTTTTTAAATTTTACTTTGCAATCCTTGTGTGTTACAAATGGATCACAAAAATGCTTCTTTTAACAGGTTTCGTAGGCTTAATTATAAGGAACCCATAGTCGCACATTTTGTCACGTGAGTGGTATATGCTAGTTCTTCGTCGGTACTAAAAACCTTTAGATGGTTTGCCAGGAAATGCATTTTTAATTTTTAGTGGTGCTTCGATGTATTTTAACTCTTAGAGCGGCCATCCCGGAATATCTCGTTAAACAGGATTTTGCTTTATTTCTGTCCCTTAGAAATATCTCGGGTCTTTAGCAAGCTTCTACTTCCAACGTGGCAGTTATAATGACTATCAGGAAAATTTTTGAAAATCGCCCAAAGAGTTGAAGTTACCAAAAGCTTCCCTTTAGTTTATTTCAACAGATATAATTGCATTTTGAAGGTGGTCATTGCTGAGTCTGCATAAATTCACCTTCCAGGATAATTCTTGTATTTATACGCCATCTTCCCAGTCTGGAAACAACATTTGAAATAGGATAGACCTTCAAAATAATCAACATAATTATTCAACTCATAATTACGTGTTTTAAGTGTACTCACAAACAAATTACCAAGGATTACGAAAATTCAACCTACTTTGTTTGGCCTATCAAAATGTTCAGAAAAAGCACGGTGCATTTTTTGAAGTTACCAGAGCTTGAATTTTCAATTACTTTTTTTCGGCAAAAATGGAAGATTAAACGAAATTTTAATCATTCTACAGTTAGAAGCATTAAATTGTCTTTTTAATTAGGTGCCTACCTTACTTGACAAAGCTGGATTGAAATCCCTCGCAGCTGAAACTTTGGAGAGAGAAAAAAAAAAAACATATGCAATCACAGCGTATAAAGCCACCGCTGTTGCTGCCTAGTCCGTCATTTGTGAACTACGCGTGGCACACAGTTGCTTAGTACCGCTACGTAGAAAACACTACACAAAAACTAGGAGAAATACCGGAATTTTTTCTTTTTTTATACAGTAATTAGAGTACGCTTAATTATTTTATCGCTTTCGACGGGTTTTCCTAGGAGTAGAAGTTCAGCGCCGGGTGCAGCGTGGAAATGCTGATTGGTAAATAAACCTGAAATTCAGGTTTTTTTTTACCAATCAGTGTTTTTCCCGCTGCACTCACCATAGAAAACCTGCTGCTAGAAAAACCCGGCTTTTGGGCCGAGAATAGTTCCCTGGGTCAAACTAGCCCGAGAGAGAGAGTTTACGGTAACCAAAATATGTAGTTGAACATGGCCCCAATGAAGAGTTTAATCAGCACCTCCTAGAGATAGAAGGTCTCTGCACTGTTTGCCATAAACGCCATTCACACAGACTACCTAGCAAGTCTGCCACATTTTGAAACACAGCATCTTATATAGAATATAGAAGATTCATCGAAAGGCTGGTTATTTGTGGAGATGAAGATTACAAGGAAGAAAATTCATCATTGCCGCCACGGGGACTCGCATCCCGGTCTCTCGCTTGCCGGACGAGTGCTCTACCATCTAAGCTATCTAAGCAGATAGAATATTTCAGCTCTGGAGTGTATATATATATGTAGAAAGGCACCGTTCATGGACGGCGTCAACAATCAACTAATAGCTCGTGAATGACAAAGGCCAACCAGATGGCCATATGCATATGGAAACGTCCTCTCCACTTGTCAATACAAGATTCATCGAAAGGCTGGCATCTTATTTCGTTTCTTCCTATTTTGCCGTAGAATCTTCCTGATTGGCTCAAAAATACCGCACAGTGATTGGATGTGGGGCATAGAAATCGCCAATTTTGAGCCCGATCATTTCTTTTCCTCACAACGATGATATTGGCACGAACAGGGAATTTTTTTTCCGGAGGCGAGAGGCCTTCTATCTCTAGGAGGTGCTGGTTTAATACGATAGTTAGAATCGATCATACGGTCTGAATGAGTTTATCTAAATTCAACCTATAATCAAATAAATTGGTTCGACCCGAATCAAATTCAATAATTTTAGAATTTCAGAGAATTCATATTCAGTCAAGAGCAGCGTAAATTTCAAGATTCCCAAAGTCACTGGGAATTCTTTCTTGAGAAATTGGTATTCACAAAAAGAATCAAGAGCTATATAAATGCCTCAGAGGACGACGGGGGGGGGGGGCGGCAGCAGCTTTCGCAAGAATCTTTATAAAAGCCAGATTCACCAAAGGGATAAGGGATTTGGTCGATTTCTATATATACGACTATGTGTCTACCCCCCACCCCATGTTTTTCCCCACTTCTCCTATACCTTCAGCATTTATAGCGCGACGGGACATTCCGTCATATCTCAACCATGTAATTACATCACATACATCCAACGCTTGGTGTCCGGCTGATGCTTCTCCGGATATTGGCTTAGCACAAAATCCTCCGGGAGCCGTGAGAGGTCCGGGATATTCTTTTCTATGTTTTTTCTCTCTCTCTATTCTTATTCTTTTACTTCTCTTCTACTCCTTCCTATTTATCGATTTTAATTTTTCTTCCGTCCGTGTATCGATATTTTCAAAGAATTTTTTAATTTAATCGTGCATCGTAGATATTTCTAATGAGAGAAATACGCATTAAATATTCATTAATTTCACCGCAGAAATTCTCCGAATGCAATGGGAATGATAAATGAAATAGCTTTAATCTATTTCCCCACTGTAAATTTAAATTTATCCTACTGCAACCAGAGGGTTGCTGACGCCATCTCTTTTTTATTGATTGCGAATTTCTCGATGATTTCATATTTTACAGAAAATATGAGGATGATTGAAAATTTATGATAAATAAATTGATTAAGACATATTTTCTTCCGGGAAAAAGATTCCTGAATTTTGTTTTTCTCCGGAAAAGATAGGAAAGTAGTAATTTGTTATAGGCATAGAAGGAACGCATGGTTTCCATTTGAACTAAATCCATATGAAATGTGTGTTCCATGTAAGTACAAAGGAAACTTTTTCACGGTCGGGATTGCTCTATAAATTTTTTTATAAAAGCTGTTTATAAAAAAACAACCAATAAGCCCATTGGTTACATTTTCTCGAAATATAACCAATACGCTTATTGGTTGAGCTTCTTGAAGTTTTATAAAAAAAGTTTTACAATGTAATACTGGCCTAAGACAGCCACTCGCCGTTCTTCAGAAAGCTGTATGACATAGACTAGAGCAATAGAGCCGGGGTATACGGGAATTTACTGCTCCTGTGTGCGCGTAAAACAAGTTCGAAGTCCAGTCGAAATGCTACTATTTCGACTGGACTTCGAAGAGGTCCTTCGAAGAGGTCTTCAGACAATTCCAGAGGTAAGCAACATAGCAACATACACATTCTACACATTAACACGGGTATACCTCATACTACGCATTTCTAAAAAGTACTCAACGCAAGCCTCATACACATTTATAGAGGTTAATGAGCCTAATTTTTGTTTACATTGGTTAGTGAGGCTCCTATACGTTTCTGGGCTTGAGAAAATCTTACAGGCATTTCCCTTACAAGCGTAAGGGAAAAATCGGCAATTCCAGAGATACGCAACCCGCCTATTACACATTTTTTTTATAGGAGTGGGAAAGCCTTACACTCATTCATTTAGATTAGGGAACATTTTACGCATTTAAACGTTGTCTTAAACGTTGTCTTGTCGGACGTCTTAAGTTGCCTGTAGGACGTCCCACCAGAGGTGAATGAGTCTCTCAGGTATATCTGGAGGTGAAGGAAGCCGCTAAAGTAATTCCATAGGTATGCAACGCACACCTTTTACACGTTTATAGGCGTACGCAAGTCTTTTCCTCTTTTCCAATTCTACACTTAACGCAAACCGATTCTACTTGCATTTATATTTCCAGTTCTACTTACGCATTTATAGGGCTTAGTGAATCTCCTATGCATTTATAGTGGTGACTGAACCCCTTTTTAAAAGTAAGGAAGTCACACGGACATTTCTAGGGGGATAAAAAACCCCTTAGGTGTCATAGCGGCACGCAACGAATAAAATAAGTAATCAATTAAAATGAATGACCGAATGAAGGAATTAATGAAAGGAAATTATTTGAAAATAAATAAAAATCCAAATTCCATGAAAGAATTCAAACAATTGTAGATCAATGAATTCAAACAATTGTAGATCAATGAATTCAGACAATTGTAGATCAATGAATTCAGACAATTGTAGATCAATGAATTCAGACAATTGTAGATCAATGAATTCAGACAATTGTAGATTAATGAATTCAGACAACTCAATAGTTTGGGAAAACCCTGTATAATAAACGTGAATACCACGGTATGACTTGGTAACCCGCGGGCTTCGTGGAAAGTTCAATTCGGCCCACAGCGAATCTTTGATATAGCGATCCCTTTCCATCCAATTTACGTACAGAATACCAATTACATGACACGAATCGAATGATACCGCCACATAAAGTAGAAATAAACAAATTTTATCGACTAATTAAACAGAAACAAAAACAAAAAGTTAATGTGTTTAAACGAGACATTCGGAAATCACATGTTCCAAAAAATGGCGGAAATTTTATGTCCCACCACTTTATTATTTCACCTTAATTACCAAAATCGGAGAGAAATACACATACAACATTTCCCATTTAGAAATTACTTTTATTTTTTTCCACCCTAATACCACGTATTGCAACAAAAATACAATTTCTTAAATACAAGAAAAAAATTATATATATATATATACGGTAATTTTTACTTCACGATAACGACTTCCACTAAGGAGAAGAAGAAAAAAAACGTAATATTGAAGGGAAGAAGGAAACTCGTACAGGTAATTAGATGTACTATATAATTTCTTGGAACCTATTTCTCATCCCGCTAATATATAAAAGGGAATAAAAGAAGGAAATTCCCGGATAAAAAAGAAGGAAAATGACTTTATACTTATTATCTTATAAGCTTAGTAGAGTTCTTAAAATCGACAGGATAAGAAAAAAAGGAGAAAAAAAAAAAACTCGCCATTATTTTCCTTTTTTTTTCCGCCAAAAACTTTCCAAAAAAGCTATTTAAAACTTGCCCATTACCGAAAATTATATCTCTGGAAAATTCTTTAGAATTTTTTCTTGAGAAATTTTCCTTTCTTTTTCTTTTCTTATATACTATATATCCTAATTGATGATTATTATCCGAGCTGATCGGTAAGAAGTAAGTTCTTTCTTCTTCTTTTTATCTTCTATCTTCTGTACCTTGATGTGTAATGAGTTGAATTTTGATGGATTTTTACGTAATTACTAAGAACTCTATCTAAAATTTCAGAACATACTTTTATAAGAGTTGAAAATTTCTCTCTCTTTGTTTTTTTTTTTTTTTTGGTTATTATTATTAAATTTTTTTTTTCCTGGAAATATTCGGATATTATTATCTGTTAATATAAGAAATGTGTTTTGTGTTTGATTATTTCTGTTAATAATTGGTTTTTTTTTTTTTTTTTTTTGGTTGTTCCGTTACGATTGGGTACAATTGATGGCAAAAAATTGGGTATCCATTGCTTATTTGTGGTTTTTCTTAACGTTGTGTTTTATATTACAGTCATTATGCGACTTACGAACAGAAAGGGTTTCTGCTCTTGGCGTATTATAGATTTATCTTGGCGGTATTTGGCAAAAATATTTTGATCAGACCTGCTTTATTTCTGTTTCTGATCCTCAGTTAGCGGATTGGCAACAAATTGCCATGTCACTGTGATGTCTTTTGGCCATCGTGCTGTACACTTATCGTGACGATGCATGTTGGAATCCCGATTGTGCAACAGTGTTGGTAGGTTGAAGTTCGTTTTCCTGCGGTTTTCTAACTACGAGAGGCATACGCGAGCCCATCACCCTTTTGAAAAAGTCTCTCCGCAGAGAGCAAGCAGAATTGAATTGCGAAGATTTGTAACAGCTGGCTGATGTGAAGATATATTTTGGAAAGAGAGAAAATTCAACTGCCCCTTCGGGGAATCGAACCGACGACCGGGTGAACGCCCTAGACACGCTTCAGTGCACACGACCTTCAAGGAAAGATTGAGATATTCATTACCTCCGTAGTCTAGTGGTCTAAGGCAGTGTTTCTCAACCACCGGGCCGCTGCCCAGTACCGGGCCGTGAGTGATCGCAGTTTCATTTTTCCCATCAATTTCACGTTAGTTGTGTGTATGACCGGGCCTTTCACTTACACAAAGTCTTACACTGGTCTAGGGCGTTCACCCGAAAAGTGAAAGGACATGGGTTCGATTCCCCGCAAGGGCAGGTGAATTTTCTCTTTCCAAAATATATCTTCGCATCACCCAGCTATTAAAAACCCTTCGTATGGATAGCGGAGAGTGACATCCTCTGATTATTGAATTGGAATGTGTTATTTTTTAGAATTTCTTCATCTTCAGTAGTTTGGTATATGTCACTAATATGTCGAAATAACCAAGTTTTCTCTGGTTGTAGAACATTCGACTTATCGAGATTTGACTGTATCGGTTATTGGTCATACATGCAAATACATTTTCATCAAAAATACTAAAACACTTATTAATCACCAGTTTAAGGATCACCATTTTAATTCCATAATCTTTTAGATCCATAAGACCGCGAGGATCATTAATTCCTCTGAATGGATATTTTAAGGGGCTACCATCGCATAGATTTCAATGCACAGATTCATAAATGTAAAAATTCTAAATCTACAAAGTGTTGAACGAATTTTACATGGAATTCAACATAGATTTATGAAGACGGGGAAAAGAATTGGTTCTTTTACAATAGAAAACTCAGATCCAAATTTATATTTTATCATTATTTTTTTTTCTTTTTTCTTCAGCCCAGAGTTCGGAATGCTCAGACGAAAGGGGATTCATGATGAATTAATCTTTAAAACCGTAACTGTATCTGACATGTAAAAGCCATAAATTTCTTCCCTCAAGAAATTGTTAAATTGTTTTCAACCGGATGAAAAATAAAGAGAAAGCATTTTGACGTAAGATTACTAATGAATATTCAAAGCTGTTTCAAAAGTTTTCGGAACATTTATTATTTCGTAGGTAAAGCGAGTATTCAAACATTTGCTCAACGTTCGGTGGTGATTTATCAATAGAATGCCCCCGCGTAAGTAAAAATATAATAAGAATTTTTCCATTGAAAACCAAGAAGAAGAAGAAGAAAAAAATCATTAAAATTTGAATATTTGAAAGCTGTTCGCGTCAGTAAATCACATATTTGAGGGGCGGGAAAAAAGAAAATTATTTATCACGTGATGAAAATTTTTACACATGCAGAAAAGAATGTTCCCGGAGATACAAGAGAGGAAAAACAGGATTTTAAACCGTATAAATTTTGAGACCATACCCCCCGAGAAAAAAAAAACACACTTTATTTTTGTCGCTGTCTGAAGCCTTTACCCATGGCTTAGGATGTCTCACGGGATTTGCTTATCATTTCGAGATACTGTCAGGAAAGGTTTGATTCTGGACGAATGGACGTAGATGTCTTTGCCTATTCGTCGGAGATTTATTTCTACGAGATAAATCTTCGGAGATTTAAAACGAGCTTCTATTTTTGAATGTGGATCAGGTTTTACGCCTTTTTTTGCTTTCCTCTCAGTTATCTTGCGTCTGTCGTTTGAATTCATTTTAAATGAAAATTTTTGTGAATTATATACATTTTATAATATTCATTTTTTTGTAAATATTTTCCCAATCTTTAAGAAAAAAATTTACTATATAAATTCATCGAAAGTGGTGGTTGTGGGCCCACCAAAATAAATTTTAGAAACAACGGTTGTTTGTTTTTATCCTGCCTGGATTGATGAAAATGGTGATTTTTGGTGGATATTTTTAGAAACAAACGCGCCTTATATAAGGTGTAACTAAACTTTCCGTCAGTACTGTAAGGGGCCGTTCAAGTATTACGTCATCATCGATGGGGGGGGGGGGGAGGTTTCCGATTTGCTGACTTTTGATGACAAGGGGGGAGGGGGGTTTGGATAATGATTACGTCATCAGCCACCCTTTATGAAAATATGAGTTAGGATTCAGAGGGGCAGAGCTGATGACGAAATTTTTCTGACAAGAGGGGTCAAAGATGGCTAAAAATTTGCGTACGCAATACTTGAACGGCCCCTAACGGGGTGATAGAACTCACCAACACAAACAACTTTCACCGTAGAATGTGGGGTCGGAAAGCAAGCGGTGACCCGCGAGATGGCGCTTTCTCTGGAGGGGGATAAACGTCGCCTTTCACAGAACCCGTCAATCAGATGCTATCCGCCACCGATGTGACATCTGTATTTCAGCTGCATATGTTGTAAAGTTTTCAGTAATAAAGATTCTTCATCCTTTATTATTCGTGTTTAATGTGTTCTACATTTCCATCACGCATGCGCCCTCTCACGGATCGCCGCTTGCTTTCCGTCTCCACGTTGTATGGTGATTTTTTTTTTTTTTCAAGTTCTATCACCCCTTACTGTTCTGACAATCAGGTTGGTTAGACCCTGTATATAAATTAGTCAAAAATATTGTTTAGCGTCTGCCAAAATTATTTTCAGAAACAAAAGTACCTTACGTAAATTAGTAGTAAATGTAATGGCTTTGAGCCTGCTGAAATATATACTTATATTAGAAACAATGTACGTACGTTTTACTGTATAAAATCACAGAAAATGGTGGTGTAGGGCCTACTAAAATATTTTCAGAAACAAAAGGACCATATATGCCTGCGAAAATATTCTCAAAAACAAGACAGAAGTAAGTAAATTACACAAGTAAATGAAAAAAAAGAAATAAATGAACATACGCCAATGTGGCAGTCACCCTTATCATAGGGATCGATATGTAGTGATATATACAGATCAATATATAGGGTCCGGCCAGAGCCCTTCGAAACTCCGAATTCCGGACATTGGCCGGGTCAACTGGGCTGGCCAGTTCACGAAGTGGCCAACATCGGGCTTTGGCAGTAACACGAAAGTACATCTGCCCCCCCCCCCCTTTTTGTAATGTAAGTATCCGTGGTCGTTTCTGTGTCTGATTATTATTGGTCGCGGTCCACGAAATAAAATGTTTAACCTATGATGCGGCTGAGTAACAATTTTTCACACGGTACCTTAGCTACGTCAGTTACTAAACTATGTGTATTCAAATGAATCGGATCGATAGAGATTAATGCGAATTTCTCTCCGAGTATTTATTCATAAGAATCGACGCATTCTCATGAACAATTTTCCAGTTGGCAACACGTTCATTTATCCGAAGGAAACGAATTGCAATTTTCTCTCCCCCCCCCCTTTCCATGTCTGTCTCTGAGGAACATTTCGATTTCAAACCATTTCACGTCCCTTGTATCCGACTGTTAATTCGACTACATCAATTCAACCGTGGCATTAATTAACAAATCTAGCCATGATCGCTAGACCAAGAAACGCACCATAAGCATACTGTATGTATAAGCAGACATTGTAATTTTACCGACGATAATAACAACAAATTCAGCGACTACCGCACATATAAACTACTAATTTTGACTTCAACGCTAGAATTACCGGAATTTATACCCTCCTCCAAGAATTACAGAGCGGTCAAAATGACCGCTATTGTGAATACACATGAGATACAGCTGTAAATGTTGGTTTATTTTTGAATTGAAACACGTGCCTTAAGAACTAAGTTTGCCTGTCTTCAAATATTGTCGTATGTGGGATTTGTGGGATGGGATCCAACATTTCTCCTCCGACATTTTGCCGCTGGCACGTTTCGCCCCCCCGGAATTTCACCCCCGACATTTCGGCCTCGGGAATGTCACCATTCACATTTCGCCTGCCCTTACTGTATGAGAAACCGATGGAGAGTCACAAAGTAAGTGATTGGGTGCGTGACCGTATGAGTATGTAATTGTCTTAATGAGTGACCGAGTAAGTGTGCAATTGACCGTATAAGTGAGTGAGAGACCCTATGAGTGAGTGAGAGACCGTATGAGTGAGTGAGAGACCGTATGAGTAAGTGAGTGTGAGTGACTGAAAGTGTGAGAGAATGACCCAGTGAGTGAGAATATGAGTAAGTGTGAGCGACTGTTAGGTTTTGAGTGAATGACAATATGAATGATCAAGTGAGTGACTTTATGAGTGAGTGAGTGACCGTATGGGTCATCAAATTATTGACCATATGAGTGGCCATATTCACTTGGTGTCACACACTCTCACTCACGCATACGGTTACTCACCCACTCGCTTGTTCACTCACCTGTTCACTCACCCACTCGCTTATTCACTCACTCACTCGCTTGTTCACTCACCTGTTCACTCACCCACTCGCTTATTCACTCACTCACTCGCTTGTTCACTCACCTGTTCACTCACCCACTCGCTTATTCACTCACTCACTCGCTTGTTCACTCACCTGTTCACTCACCCACTCGCTTGTTCATACGGTCACTCACCACTCACTTGGTGAGTCTTACGGTCATTCATTCACTCACACGATCACCCACCCACTCACTAGGTCACTCATTCACTAAATTCGTCATTCACATGGTCAGGTCAGGCGAAATTGCCAGAGCGATATGTCAGGGGCGAAATACACGTAGCACGAAACGAGCCTTTGACGAAATTTTCGTAAACATTTGGGGATTTGGGAGCCCCGACTACGAGAAAAAAAAAAATATTATGCTTATATTTTTCAAAATTTTATATTATTTATTGTTTTCAGAATTGCGGAATGTACGGGACAACTAAGTGACCCCCCCCCCTTCTACTTAGGGGGTTCCAATAAGGAAAATCAATTAAGGATTACTAGGGATGCCATACATCTTGTATATCAGTGATTCCCAATAAAGCATGTGGGGAGGAGGATGGATGTGTGCATATCTTTGTATGAGCATTAAATTATTAAGGGTATGCTGCACAAAAATCCTTGAAGGCTCAGGTGATCTAAATCTAATTGGGTGTTCACCACCCAGAAGTGGCCAACTATGGAAGCCAAAAATACTGTCCTATTAAATACGGGATCTAAGGTCACTGTACAATTTTTACTTTCACTTCGCCCGCCCTTTAGCACATCGGCATGGGTATGGTCGGGAATAAAATGTGATTCACCTCCTTGGCTTTTACCCTGAATGTCAATCTGGCACCTTTTGTATCCTATTTTCGGCAAAGTAAGTTCTACCGCGTTTTTAGAAATTAACCCCTTCTCCTTTGAAACACCCTTTATATTTGCTTACTCCTGAAATGTAACAAGACACGCGAGAATGATTCTATACTTTATTTTCGGAAGAGAAAATGGATGAATTTATTTCCTTAAAAAATGTATTATTAGCATGTTTAAAATCTGGTTTAGAAAAGAAATTTTCAACTGCTGTCAAAATGACCGCTTGATAATTCTAGGTAAAAGGAATTTCCAAAAAATCAACGAAATGACTGAAAAATTTCTTTCGCTCCAAAAGACTCCTTCCGACGGATTAGGAAAAGTCACGGCACGGAGCGAAACATGTTAAATTTTGAAAAATTAAGATGTGGTCGGCGGTCAAAGTTTAAAAAGTAGTCAGAGATATTGCATATCGCTCGGTAATTCTAGTGTTTTTACGCCGGAGAGAAACGAATAGTTCCGGCCTGGTAATTATAAAAATCTCCAAATCACAGCATAATTGCGGTGATATTGTTCGGTATTGATGCTGAGCGGCATTTGGTAAGCACATAGTCCTAGAATTTTTTCAATATACAGGGTGACCCTGAACTCCACCAACAAAAATTAGAGGGTTGATAGTACGCGTGAAGACAAACAAATTTCTGCAATGGGGGGAATCTAGGATAGAGAATAATTTTTATGTTTAACTGATGTTAACATGGAACTAAAGCCACTGGAGCCAAAAAAGGGAGGAAAGAAAATTTTTTAAAGTAACCTTGGAAGTGAATGTGGAAAAATATTTTCTCCCCCCACCCCCAAACACATATTATACCGTTATACCGAGAAAAAAAGACGATACAGTGGAACCTCGTTTATCGGAACATAAATTTTTCGATGAACTCGGTCAACCGAACACCCTTTCAAGCCAATTCATTTTCAGTTCTCTATAGTCAATGATGATCAACAGTTGTATTTTCTTGGAACTTGAATCCTTTTTTCTCCCAACTCGATATCTTCGGTCTATTGTACAATAATTCACTTCCAAACAATTGTACATATCGTTCTTGTGAGCTATAGATGTGTAAGTTGGGGGCAGATCCGGGTATAGTGTATGTAGTTATAAACGAATGACAAACAAACAAACGTGTGAATTTTTTTTTTCCGTCGGACGAACCCATCTTAAATTCAATTTATTCCTTTGCTTCATCGAATTAGTTTTGAAATCGATTTTCCGAACACGCTTCGATCCCAATGTGTTCGGATAATCGAGGTTCTGCTGTATTTTTTTTCTTCTTCCGTAATCAATCGTGACTGGAAAGAATAAAACTCTCTGTCGTTTCTCGTTTTGTGAGCAAGTTTGGCACATTTTGGCGACTTTTAGAGTGGTGTAACGCACGTATTCCCCAAATAAATGGTTGTGAACCTGGGTTTCATTGAAAAAAAATTGCTTTACAGATCCAAATGACACCGAATTCGGACAACGTATATTTCGGATAATACACTCATCATTTATCTAAAAAAATTCATTAAAAATTCTACGTTAGGTGGAACCACCACTTTACAAATCACTCTACGAATGTTTAACTTGTCCCCTAATATTCAACAGCTATGTTTTCTATTCTTAAATGGTGTCATCCAGAACTGAACGCTGCAAGCAGGAATGCACGCAGGTTCGACATTTGGAAGGGAGCATACCACGTTGGGTACGGGCATAAGAAACCGCTTCCGGCGGAACATTTTGAGGTACTTACCTTCAAGGTACAATCTAAGCCTTGCAATGGTTCCCCCTGTTTCCAGTGAAGGGTGTTACTTAACCACAGGGTTTTCCAGCATCAAAAGTCACACTTAATGAGGGATTTTGTCTATTTTTTTTTTTTTTTTTGAAAAAGAAAGAAGCGGGAAAACTAGCTGAGTTCGGTCGTTGTAATGGGTTCAATGGTCGTTGTATTCAAAAAATAATAAATACAAAAGAACATTGTGGCAATACCCAGAAATTTGGTACCTGACATAGCGGTCGTTATAAAGAGAGTTGACAGTATTTCTTGATTATTTATTATTTTACTCCAAACTCTTATGGAATGCGCTTTTTAGATATTTCAAAATCGACTAAAAGAAAAAAAAATGAAATACCTTTTCCTGTGTTGAAATCGTTTATGTATTTATAGAGAAGAAATATGGGCGGAAAAAAGCACAAAATACGTGGCTGAGGGGGAAAAAAAAGAACAGAGCGAAGCATTATTTATGGAGTCGGTCAGCTAGCAATTCGTCATGACATGCCAAACCAACCATATAACAAGAATTTCCCATTCCGCTTGTCTTTGAGACAATTCATGATGGATGGCAACATACACGGACAAGAAGAGAGAGAGAGAGAGAAACTCTTCTCTCTACGCCACTGGCTGTGTGTGTGAGAGCTAGAGCTTCCTCCTCCGCCTCTCGTCTTTGACCGAAGATTTACGCCACTGCAACAAACGTGATCTTCGGATCGCACGCAGCTCCTCTCTTCCCCACCCCCTTTCCCAAGAGTTAATGTCTTTTTGGATATTTCGAGTAACAGATGCGCTGACACAAGCAATATAGGATCGTTCTCGGATGGCGGCCGTCCCTTTGACAAATCTCGTATTTATTTGACCATACACATACAATGACACGAAATCATCTCTTAAATAAATACACAATGACGGGAGGTATCAAGGACCTATCAGAACTATTTTATCGATATATATTCCGGGTTCGTGAGGGCATACCTTTTTTTTTTCTAGTGGAAATAATATTCAATTATAGGTGATCATATTTATCGCACCACGGTCATTTTCTGCACACGAGAGCGAACTAGGCCGGGACTTACAATTTATTGCCGATTCCGAACGGCAGCTTTTTTTTTATACTCACCGAGAGGTTGGTACGCTAACTCCTCGATGCGAGACTCCCTACGGTACAAATATTTATGATTCCCAATAGGCCTTGCTTTGTTTATATCAGACATCTTCGACTTGTTGCTCGAGAGTATCACAGTGCTCTCTGAAGCATCCAGAGTGCTCGATGTTCATGCCTGATTTCGTGTTCGCGTACACTTGATAAACGTCCCAAATAAACACTTTGTACAAATCGTATTGAATTCATCCTGATTTCATGAATGGTGGGTATGACAAATTTGCCGTAAGGGTGCTCTTCTTTTGTTTGATCGGTATCAGTGCTCGCGATTAGAAAAAGGTTGAAGAGCTCTGATTTAAATGATGCCTAGAGCTGAAGTTACGTTCACTTTAGTGTTGCGTTTTTACATAAAAGTATGCGGTGAATAAAAAGTTTAAAAGCATTTTATACGAAGAATGATATTTTCGTCATTTTATCTAAGTTTGGAACATGATTTATAAAACATCTATTCTCTGTATCGTTACTAAATTTGAATGCGATATTCTACTGTATATTGTTAAGGTTGTGCACCAAAATCTAAGGACTGGCAAATGCATTTGTCTAATTACAGCGTCATATATACGATATATAGAATGAAATTCAAAAAATTCATACGTTCATTAACAGATTTGATTGTAACTTATGCATATACCATACAATCCTTTGAGTTTTCGTTCATGACCTGCTCCATTACTAGTTGAATGTACAGTAAAATTAACAAAACATTCCATTCTGATAATATTTTGCAATCGTGTTTGGAATATTACATGAATTTCACTTAAAATTTGACATAAAAATGACTTTTTCTCAGAAAATGACTTAGTATAGAACTTATTATTGTTTTCTCAATTTTGAGAAACATTCTAGCAAAAAATACTATTAAAAAATTCACTCTGAAACCATTTCATAGAAAATTTCAAGAAAGGTAGTCGGATAACTTAACCGGAGGTGTTTCTAATGGCCAGAAAAGTCGAATAACTTAGAGACTATGCACTACTTTTCCATTTTTCAGGAACAACAAACTATTACTGCGAATATAATATAAGTAAAACTGCGCTATTAGCAAAGCATAAAATACTTCGAGAACTTGTTATTAGACGGAGCAAGAATTTTCGCGCACTTAAGCAATTAGCGCAGTTTATATATTTTATCTGTAGTTATATAGCTCGTTGCGTTTTAAAAAAAAGTAGAGAAATGTTGTATATTCTCTTAGTTATGGGGTTTACATAGAGTACTATAATACTTTTAACGTTTCAAACCATAATACTGAATTCCGAGAAATTTTTATCTATACATATTACGGGCAAGGCAATGCCACTCAAAATGGAGAACATAATTCATCAAGGGACTTCATAAAATAGCTTTTGACAGAGCTATACAACTGTATCGTAGATAACATCAAGAATTTATATTCTTATAATTGGATCAGCGGCAACAAACATTTCCCAAGAGACTTGGTACAATGTTGAAGTGACACTTATTCATGTAAAGAAACATAACCGTGTTCGTCTATCATCTTCTAACGATTAGTAAAAAGAGTTGCGCCAGAATCTCCGTGGGCATATTTTATAGATAAGTGAATATAGTTTCCGCTCCTATATAGGCAATTGCTTGAAATTTAAAGGATTGTACGGTGTTGTACATAAGTTATGAAGTGCATTCTGCTGCATGTCTATTTATGAGAAATTTTCCAGCAACAGGAAAATTCAGGAAGGAGCTGTTAATCGTAACACCCTCTATATTATAAGATTCTGATTTTCATTTTCCTATGATTCGATTTCGTGTATCGCCCTCTATCGAGAAAAAGGTATTTATTTTTTCTTGTACCAAAAAGTAAAAAAATCCCCCTTTTATTTCTTCGTGGGAATAACTTTTTCGCAAACAACATACAAATATACCAATCCGTTCAATTGCTATGAAAATATCAAACTTTTTTGCGGATGGTGCCGGTTGAAGAACACCGCCGCAAGCTATAGCCGATGTTATATATTTTTTACAATAAGAGAATTATATTTTGGCTAGAAATACACAAAAAAAATGTCCATAGGAAATAATTCGAATTTATCAAAAAACCGTGTTTCTTCCGCATTATCTGGCATGCCGGAAAACATCGAGGGACACCAGAATGGCCGTATTTTCTAGCATGCCGGGAAATTCGAGTGAAAGTTTCTGAAAAGTCAGATATCTCTATACTGTAAAACCATTGTGAATTCGCTAAATGTGATTTCAAAAGAATAAAAATACAGAAATGGCGATACTTGATCTAACTAACTATTCAAACAATGGATTTAACAATAATAAATGTTCCATAACGGTGTTCCTAGATTTGAAAAGAGCATTCGATTTTGTGGATTTGGACATTTTAACAAATAAACTATTTGAAATAGGACTGAGAGGTAACATATTTGAATTGTTTAAATCATACTATTGCAACAGGAAACAAGTTCTTATTCAAAAAGCAGTTAGTACTTTTCAAGATGTGAAAAAGGGGTACCTCAGGGTTCTGTTTTGGGTCCGATATTATTTTTGATATATAAATGATTTATGTAGCTTGAGATTGAATGGAAAAATATAACCTTTGCCGATGATACAGTGCTTTAGGTAGAAAATACTGATACAGCAAATTTAATTCGAAAAGTAGATGATCTAGCAAATTTAATTCGAAAAGTAGATGATCTAGCAAATATATATATTAATAACTGGTTAATTAAACATAAATTAAAGCTTAACACCCAAAAAACAGAATTTATTTATATGAAGACAAGAAACATAAATTATAACACGAACATACATCGAAGAATACATAATCATTGTCAGTGCCTGGACAACAATCAATGCCACTGCCAAGAAATAGATATTGTTCGGGAGTACAATTATGTACGTATCACAATGCAGAATGATCTTAAATGGAACACGCACTGTGATATTTTAATAAAAAAAGATTAGAAAATATGCAGTGATCATTTACAAAATGAAAAACCTGATTGACGAATATTTTTTAAAACATTTATTCTATGCATGGATATATTCAATTGTCAATTATGCAATCAGTGCTTGGGGAGGAGCATGTTACGAGAATATTAAGAAATTAGATAATATATTTAACAGAATAAGATCTGAAATATTAATCGATAGTTCCAAAATACAATCACCGATTTTATTTTTTCATGGTATTTTATCTTGTCGCGGGCCGCACAAAATCCCTTCACAGGCCGCCTGTTGGCCACCCCTGACACAGACCATCAGATAGCGACATGTATGTAGAAATGTCCTCTCCACTTGTTAATACAAGATTTCTCGAAAGACTGGTTATATTTCGTACATGTTGATTACAATGGTATAATGATAGAGCAGTCATCCGGGGTTCGAGTTTCCGTGGGTGCATACAGAGATGAATTTTATTCCTTGCAATTATCATCTCAAAAATATAACCAGTCTTTCGAGGAATCTTGTATTAACAAGTAAAGAGTAACTTGTATTCACAAGTAAAGAGTAACTTGTATTCACAAGTAAAGAGTAACTTGTATTCACAAGTAAAGAGTAACTTGTATTCACAAGTAAAGAGTAACTTGTATTAACAAGTTCTACATAAATTTAGAGAATATTTTCAAAATCTGGAGTTACGCAACGGCTGGTTTAATTTGGATGAACATTTCAGCGGACAGGCAGAAAGTTTCCACGGACCGTCCAACAATTCAAAAACGTTGCACTGCAGAATTCTAGATGCTCTAGGGGAAAATGTTCATGCGACACAAAAAATGACGAACTATTAAGAGAAATTTATGAACATTCTACAACATATTCAGAAAATGGACAAACATTGTCTTTCTTCATAAGTATTAGAAATTTCGCTGCACCTTACATTCAATAAATTCCAAAACAACAAACAACCTAATTATCGCTGTTAAATTCTGTCAACAAAAATGTACTTAGTGTTAAAATATTACGGTATAAATTACACTTTTAAGACCTGTCAGTTTCACTAAAATTAAATACCTCGCTAATTTTTAATGACACTATTAAATATTAGGCAGGGTATGGCGAAATATGAATATTCAGCTCAATTTGGCGATGATTTACGGACTTGAATTTATGAAACATTTCCATTATTCGGAGAGGTTTTTATTTTCAGGACTACATATTTTCATGTGTTTTTTTCTTCACTCACCCCTTTTATGACCATTTTTATGGACTCGCCGAGGGTAATTCTCAATGGTGTCGATGGACACGAGACTCGCCCTTCTAATACAAAAACCCCGCATATAAAGCCCATCATCATAACAACAACACTATATACTTATTTTTTTTTCAATAAAGTAAAACCATTGTTTGTACGATATTTCCGATGAAGTTTACGACGCCCTCCTCGACGTGAGTTTACGACCATCTTTTGGCTCTTTATTTCCCTATGCTTTTTATACATTGAAAGTGAAATCTATTTCCGTTTCACGAATTATAGTTTAACGGCTCATCTATAATTTACGACGTTTCGAAAAAGTAACATTAAAAATTCGGAAGAAAAAAAATTAATTTTTGTTTTTAGAGTCTTGAATTGATTCGTTACAACATTCGGGGATATGCGATAAATATGACCATAGGGTAATGAAAATATCTCTTCTATTGTACAGGGTGTCCTATAAGTGCTAATACGGCCTTTATCTTATAACGCATAATTTGTAAGCAATATATTGAAAATTTCTTTCGTAATTGGCAACATTTTTGCAAATAGAAATACAATGGTCACAACAAGCAAATTGCCCATGAATTATGCCCATAAAAATCATGGATGCCAAATATCACCAAAATACTCAATATGAAAGGATATATCACAAACAAAATATGTAATGCACTGTTTATTAAAAATATTATGGGGTCTTACTCTTAGCATTGGTAGCTTCACGATTTATGACGCTATGTCTATCGTACTCCTTTCTAAATTTATCAATTTTGTGTTAGAGTTCACGTCCTCCGAAGATTAGCTATTCCATTCATTGACAATCCTAGTAGGGAAAAGCTCCCTGCGACACCTAAACATGGAATTGGCCCCTTTCTAAACGATACTGGTGTCTCCTTGTCGAAGCAGTTGATTGATGGTGTATTACTGGTCCATCCTATCCACCCCGTTGAAAATTTTGTACATTTCTCGATCATATACCCACGACACCTGCGTTCCTCCAATTTGAACATATTCAAGAATTCGAGTCTTTCCTTGTAGCTCAAGTCTTGTGTGCCAACAAGAGCATTTGCGGCAAGAATCTCGTATGAATGTCCCAATTCTCTGTACTTTTATCGATCAAATATGGTCTCACTTTAATCACCAACAAATTTAATCTTCAAAGAAAGCATTTGATTGTGCCCGATTATATTTAACACTAGCCATAATACCCGGCGCTGCCCGGGTTTTCTTCAATGAGGCTTTTTTTTTTGGATCACGTGATATATCCCTCTATTTTTCTTGAGGGACATACAAACCGTGTCCAAGTTAACCAATATGGCGACCTGCGCGATTCATGAAATAAACAAATATAGATTTACACAGAAACGTAGAAATGAATATATATTTTTCTTTTTTTAAGGGGCGCTAGGTATTTCGATCCCCCCCCCCCCCCGAACTTCAAGTTATCCATCTGTCTGTTCCAGCTTCCAAAAAATCCTTAGTTAAAGCTGTGGAATTTTTTCGATGCACTTTTCACGGGCTCATAACTAATTTTAAAATATCCTAACCCACATGAATTTATGCAAATAAATATCAAAAGAGACAATATGGAGACATTGATTTTCATACTTGAGAAGATATAAATGAAATCAATGATATTGCTCGAATATCCAACTCAAAAGTACAGGTTTGGCTCTAATTACTTCATATTTAATCTCCTGGGCTTCGTATATCTCTAAGCGAACTGAATATTTCAAAAATCGAGAATTCAATACAATTTTTAAAACTATTAATGGGGCGGAAAATCCCACTAATTTCCGCATTTCTACAGTAAAATCGACAATTTTAGCACTGATTTCTATGAGGATCACCCTTTTCCTGACTCTCAAAGCGATGCTGATGATGATTATGACGTCTATTCGAAAAGCCTCATTACTGGGAGGATTGAAAAAGTGGCAAACCATTATAAAGGCATAAATATTATACATATACGTACAGCATTAAAGAAACGACAAACCATTGTAAAGGCACATACACGTCTTAAACGCATTGCTAGGGAACCACGGTAACCAAAGTAAACGTTCGGAAAGTGATTGTTGAGGCCCGAAAACCATTGTTGCCGGACAGTTTTTTGCCCATTTGGGGCATTTGCCCTGGGCTGACGAAATTTTAAAGTAGCCTATCGTTCAAGTCGGGTCCCATTTGGTATATATGCAAAATTTGGCGACGATCGATCTAAAATTGTAGATTTGTATAGAGAACATACACACACACACAGAAAATAAATTTTATATATATAGATAGATTAATTCTTTAATGTCATGAAAGCACTTGTTTTTTTCCCCTGAAGGAGTGAGATTCCAAACTTGAATTAAATTTTTAAAAAAAATCATTAATTTCAGCATTTACATAAATTTAATTTATTTAAAATGATCAGTTTTTAATTAATAATCGTATTTTTTGTTCTCAATTTTAATGTTTCTTCTATGGACATGGGAAAACATTTTTTATATTAGTATCTCCCTAAATTAAAGGATCAGAACAGAGAAACAATAATAGAAAATTATGAAAAATCTATCCAAATCTGCGTAATTGTCCTGAAAACGTCAACCTCAGTTTCAACGGGATTCCGTTTATAACGATAAAACTTCACTAGGTTTTTAATATTATTATTATAACCATGTTTACCATTATTATTGATGGATTATTATTATATCACTCTGGATTGGGGAACTTTAATTTAAATAAACCTGTACATTCATTCTTCTTTGAAACAAAGCCAAATACCAAACAATTACGCCAAAAAATCCTAACACCAACCTTCCGAAGTTCTTATACATACTACGAAGCCAAAAAAAACCAACTTCCACAGTATTAATCTTACACCATAGGGAGGTACATTCATGTAAATAAATGCATATACATATAAAAACAATTCTTAAAACAATTCCTAAAAAGGAAAATGATAATTATTTCAATGGAACTACATTTTTATTTCCATATCCCCCTCGCTATGTTTTTGTTTCATTATCCACACGCGCACATTACTCTATTCTAATGAATATGAAGGGATCATTATTATTCCGTGAATAATCTAAAGAAATCACTTTTTTCCCTCCCTTTCGTTTTAAGAGAATTTCTAAAGCGCGTTTTTATCATTTGCAATTATTATAAACAGTTTTATTCGGTTTTTCTTTTAAAGTTACTCAATATGTAGATTTATAGTACGTAGAAAGGAAACAATTTGAATAAATTTGAATCGCCTCTTTACTTGGAACGATGTAGAAACAGAATATACTACATACTAAACATGGGATTTCCATAACCAAAATACTTTTAAAAATGTTCTAAATAAATATGGAATTATGCGTGTATTTTTCTCAGTGTATGTAATTTTGTAATAATTGTATTTCGTAAGGCGGGTACGTAGTTCTTTTAACGTGAAGATCCCGTTATACTTGGTACTTTTTTTTGGGTTTTCAAAGTTTAATTAAGGATTTTCCTTTTCTGTGTGTGAATTTACATTGGATACCGAAAGAGGCTTTTAGTTTGAAGGTGTTTTGTGATTGATTAATATTTATTATTTTCGTGGGTCTTGATCACGGTTGTCTCAGGGGAATGCGCGTGTTTTTATCAAGCCATCAATTTCAATCAACGATTTTATATCTTGCGTGAGCGTAGTTTTAAGTTTTTGTTTTTAAATCCTTTAAAGATACTTTCATTTCATGGGAAGAAAAAGTTACTGTTCGTGAACTTTGCATCCAATGTAAACATTCACTGATTGATGGTTTTTCAGTCTAATCTCTTTTTTTTTTGAGACGGGGCCGGTGATCCTTGGCCAGAGTCCGATAACAAAAGACATGATTCGAGATCATCATCAAGTAGACGTATTTTTCCGTGATAATTATGTCCACGTCAGTTATGACAACCCATGAAAACCGCAGTCATGATATGCAATCATTTTTTTCCTCCAAAATTTGGCAGGAAACACTATACATTTGAATAATTATTTTTATAGTTTTTCTCTCAAATCTCACTTTTCTCTTCTTTCGCCACATGGAGATAATCCAAAATAGTTTCTACGTATACACATGCATCACATTGGCGATTAAAAAAATTTATTCGTGTTCCAGAACACTCCCGCTAAGATGAAATGGACGATAGTACCCATAGATAAAATTTGTTTGCAATGAAACCAAAGTTCAGAAATGCTTCCTAATCTTCTATGCATGTTAACATGGAATTTACACCATTTCTGCCCGGACCTTGATGGTTTTTGAATTCCATTTCGATATTTGATATTCTGTTGAAATTGCAACAATTAAGAACATTTCAAGAGATTTTTTTCCAAATAATCACCACAGGAAGTATGACACTGGACTAACAGCATTGAATTGCGTTAGTTATTCACATGAAACTGCATTATAGATAATCAATAGCAATATAATCATTTGCATGAAAATAATGTAATATCGATAATACAAGGGGGAAAACAAAAGTACCCTCGAGATAATAAGATACACCAAATTTAAGACCTAATTTCTAAATCAGAAATGGCTTCTCGAGAATTTTTTTGTTGCCGATCTCTGAATAGGGTTGGCATCTACGAGTGGTAAAATGCAGAAGATCTAGCTGCAAGGCTAAAATATTATGCAAAGTAAAATTCTCGCTATACTCAAACGAGTACATTGGTTACAAATCGTTTAATACTTGGCTGATCAAAAACACTATCACTTAACTATACAGTGGAACCACCCGTATAACGGACACTCCCCGTTTACGGATACTTTTCTGATTCCCGGTCCAGTGGAATAGCGCTTTAATGCATTTCCTCCCCGTTAGTGGACACTAGATAAAGGACAGTGGAATCAAGAAAGCTCCAATTTATTAATTTTTTGTCATAAACCGGGAATTTATCACATTCAACAAGATTATGTCCCAAGCTTATGTTGGTAAATATGATAAATCGTCAATTAATTACATAATTAACTGAATGTTCCAGGTGAATTCAAATGGTAATGTTGATTTTGTTTGTTGATACTTTGGATTAACAATATAAGAGACAATGTAAAATTAATAAGACTTAATAATTTTGTTATGAATGATTTTATCTTCTTCACAATTATTTTAATTTAATTTAATTTTTATTACAAATAATGTGTGGTGAACGTATCATGTACGGTTAAAACTAATTAATTGGTTTAATGAAGAGGTGAAAGGTAGCAATAGCAAGCAAAGGTTATAATTTTTTTTTTCATATTTATCAGACTTTCCAACATTATTTGGGAATTATGCATAATCGCTGGTAAAAGTGATAAATGTTATGTAGTGAAATTTCATCAAACTTTTCTCTATCGAGATGATTGGTAATTACGCATAACCACCGGTTTATCACTTATACAGTAATTGAAAATGCATACGAACCAATTGCAACAGAAGTCAATTTTTGTGTAAATGCAAAAGTCGTATAAAAGAGGTTCCACCGTTTATCGTGATTCCCCCATTAGTGGACAATTTTTGGTCCCATAGGTGTTCCTTATCGAAAGATTTTACTGTATTATGGATAACTCTTTCGTTATATTCGTACGTAAAAAAAAAAAATTCTCACTGAAAGAGAAAAGAAAGTAGTTGTTCAATTAGATTCGTTCTAATATAACAAATAAAACGTTTGTGAGCCGTTTATGTTTCAATCATAAAGCTTTTGGTCATCATTTAGTGTTGAGTCATGTAGCCTTTGCTGATAGTTCAGAGTTCAATCATAGAGCTCAAACATATAAAATGATTTTGGGTCCTTCAAGATTGAATCATAAATACATTGGTGGTCGTTCAGGTTTCAACTATAAAGCCTTTGGTGATCGTTCAGGTTTCGACCATAAAGCCTTTGGTGATCATTACGTGTTCAATTATTTATCCTTTGAGGATAGTTTAGAGCTCAATCATAAGCTTACTTCCTGCAGGCTTCAATATCTTCGGTTCCTTTTAAGACCCATTTTCGAAGGAATGGGAAAAAGCCTGTTTAAATCCGGGTTCAAGGATTTTCGCTAAAACCCGTTTATATGGACCTTCATGTTAACCCCACTTCACATAAGTCGTCAGAGGTTCGCACACGCAAAGGATTATGTGAAAGGGGAGAGGTTACAACTCTCAAATATTCGTAAGAAAGAGTAGGCAATATGTCTGCTCATTATTTTTTCCCTACGAAGGAAGAAAATCCGTCAATTCCAATTCTACCGCAATATTGCGCATATAAACGGGGCTTTATTAGGCTTCCTTCAGGCTTCAGTAATGAATATTTTAGTTCCTTCGATCTCTAATAATTCATGTTTCGGTGATCCTCCGGGTTTCAATCATTAATGTGATTCGATATATCTTAAACTAAAAATATCCCCGACTGCTTACAAAAATCGTTACTTCAAATTGCATTTTAGAACAGGCTGAATACCGAAGGAAACTTCATAAATACATTATAACGCATATAGGCCGATCGTAAACTATATTACTATGATATTATGTCCGTACCTAAGAATAGATTCTCGCTAAAGAGAGAAGAAAGCACTTAAATTTTTTTAAGAAGTCCCTTTCATTAACTGCCGAATTTTTTTTTTCTGGTGCGTAGGTGCACTGTGCACAGAAGAAAAGTATTGTTCTCGAACAAGAGAAAGGAGTGAAGATTGAGGAAGTGAGAGAGAGAGAGTCTTTGGTAATAATCCAACCACCTATTCACACAACGAAATTCATCTAAATTTCATTAGCGTGTTCTTGTCTTCACGCGCGGCTGTAAGTACCAGGGGGATTCCGCATACACAAGGTATCGTTAGCGTAAGCTGGATAATTAGATTCAGGTTGATTTAATCTCGTAAAAGAGTTTAACCAGCTTGAAATGCTTATCTAGTCTCAGGAGAATTTACTGCTAGTTAATTAATCTTCCTCTCTCGCATGCTTTCATTGCCTCCTCTGTCTTATAAAGCTTTTTTTTTTTTTTCCACTCCACATTCACCCCATGTGATATATTTTTAAGGCTTGGAGACATTGAACTGAGTATTGAAAGAAAATTTAGACTTTTTTTTTCTTCCCCCCCCCCCCCCCAAGGCTTGTGGACTTGTCCAATCAGTTCCTGAATGGACAAGTCCCTAAAGACTTCCCTTCGTAAAATTAACGATCGTTCGAGGGAGTTCTCTCTCTATTGATACAGATTTTGTTTGTGGAAAGTCATTGGATAATAAGTTATTGATTCCGCGAGGTGTTTTTTTTTTTCCTCAGGACGATCAGGTTCTTATTCGAGGCGTTCGTTATATTCAGCTAATGTTGCTGCAGCGATACCCGAATATAACCAGCAATTCTTTTAATTTCTTTCCGTTTCGAAAGTTTTTAGAAGAAAATGGAAAATTTTCGTTGGAAAAAGAGTTGGATTCTATTCACACGTATGTTGGGTTGATGCCAGATAGTACAGCTACCAGTTTCCATTGTGGCTAGACATTTCTTTTTTTTTTTAAGTGATTTATAATAGCTGTGTTGGACAAACAATCCATCCAATTGAAAACTCTTCCATTGGTTTTTCTTTTTTTTAACTCATTGTTGTTGTTTTTCTTCCTGTAAGTCTTAATCAAGATAGCTTAATTACAGTGGAAAACAAATTTTGAAAACTTTTCTGCGTCCTGAATAAAAACAGTCAATTCATATGTAATTTTGAGTGCTGAATACGAATCTAACCATAAGAAAGCTTGATTCTCTCAGGTGTCTTTCCTTTTTTTGTAATTGTACATTTAATACACATTAGTAATACTACAATGCAAACAGATTGAATCGTAATGGAAAAAATTATAAATATGTATGAAAAATGCAAAAAACACGCACATGAAAACAGGAATAAAATACGTATGAACACAACACAAAATACCAAAAAGCACGAAAAAAATGCATAGAAACATGAATATATTACAGCACAATAATCTATTTATTCTTGGCATGGTAATATATCCGATGGAAAAAAAAACGAATAGAACTTTTTCGTGGTGATAATTCATGTTCAGCAAGTCAGTCATACGGAATTATGCATTTTAATGTCGAACTTTCATTGTTGGACTTATATGTCGGCAATTTCATTGTATGTTGGCAATTTCATTGTTGGAGTTATATGTCGGCAATTTCATTGTTGGAGTTATATGTCGGCAATTTCATTGTTGGAGTTATATGTCGGCAATTTCATTGTTGGAGTTATATGTCGGCAATTTCATTGTTGGAGTTATATGTCGGCAATTTCATTGTTGTGTACAGACACCATTCGTAAAGCACTTTTTAACACTTTATATGTCATTATGTCAATACATGTCCAAAAAAAGAAATTTTTCATGGTGATATTCGTATTCAGCATGTCCAAATCATTCGGAATTTGTATATTTTTATGTCGGACGCAGTTTCATTGTTGGCCAGAGTGTTATTTTCTACAAAAATTCTAAAAGGTATTTTATTTAAAATGTATGGGACTGATTTCTACTTAAAGAGATTTGCAACATTTTTCAATTACCGAATTTTTCACGGCGGTACCAAATTAGAAAAATCAGTATATGTGTCTGTCTATTTTCTGTGAAAATGACTTTCGTATTGACTATGACACTGTTCGTATTGACTATGACACTTTTCGTATTGACTATGACACTTTTCGTATTGACTATGACACTTTTCGTATTGACTATGACACTTTTCGTATTGAAAATGACTTTCGTTCTTCATTGTTAAAACTTTCAGTAGTCAGAGCATTCAAGTCACTACATTTATATTGCAACAGTAAATAGAACCACGTATACTGACCACGAAATAAAAGGATTCTTAAGAGATCCTTTATCTCAATTTTAATGTTTATTGACTTACACTGATTGGCTTTTGAATCTTCTATATGCTTGGTGACCACGGTCATTTGGACTTCCTAATGCTTGATTTGTCCAGGTTTTTCGCACGTGGGTTAATAATATTTATGGTATTTATTTGTACTCTTTGTGAAATGCCTTGTATATAGTATATTGCAAGTAGTATAGCCAAAGAAACAACTACTGCGTAAAATTTAACGTAGACGTAAATAATTTTCATCCGGTCTTGAGTGACTGCCTCGAGTATTCAAGAAGCAATATTGAATACATTGGCACCTACATGACATCGACACATTTTGAGGGAAATTCACGATTAATTTTCGGAATCGTCATTCTTCAGTCATAGAAAGCCGTTGATGTTCTCTTAGGATCCAATCGTGAAGCATTTGCTGATCCTTGGGCTTTCAATCATAACGTCTTTGGCAATCCTTCGGGGGGGGGGGGGGGCACGAGCCCCTTCACCCCCCCCCCTTCCTCCCGTGTACGTCTCTGATCCCACCAATATGCGTTAGGATTCAGAGGGGCAGACCTGATGACGAAATTTCGCTGACGGGGGGTCAGAGTTTTGCAGACTTTGACTAACGGGGGGGGGCAGGGGGTCGAAAATGGCTAAAAATTTACTTGAACGGCCCCTTATCCATTCACATTTGTTTTTACCTCCTTTTTAGGATTTCTGAGAAATTGTAAATTGCTGTGTTTTTGTTGGACAGATTCGTTGCTCACACACTGTTATAGCTTTATTTGGGTGGTTCTTTTCTACAGAGTTTTGCACAGATTCCCACATTTTGCACATTTCTCAAGTCTCACTTTATATGAGTGGGACTCCATTTTACTTCTCTCTTCTTTAGACGGGATACCGTCTTCCTTAAATTTTTGCTGGTGCGTGCAAAATAGATCCATCACTTCATCAACCGTCAGCGTCTAAAGCAATTTTTCACCACTAGTTCGTGAATTCCATCCTCATGCACCTCCAGTCAGTAGTCTTCCCCAAGCACGCAATCTCTTCGACAAGTAGTGGCTCTTGTTCATGAGCTAGCCCAGGCATCTTCAACCCGGTGCTCTCCGAAGCATTAAGAGTACTCGAGACTTGTGTTCAATTTCGTGCTCGCGAGCACTTTACAATTAAACGCCTTGCACAAATTGCATTAAAGGATTGAAAACAGCCTGATTACATGCATTTGTGTGTGAAACTTGCCTTAAGTGTGCTCTCATTTTGATGATTGGTACAGGCAGTGCTCGCGACTAGGAAAAGGTTGAAGACCTCTGGTGTAGAATCTCAACATAACATGCTACCTAAAGGGAAATTTCTTTCTGTGCGCAGCAAAAAATCTCTTATGTACTGTATGTACACGGAAGCATTCTCATTCTTAGTCTCATTCCCAGATAGTAAACGTGCATATGTTGTAAACTTATTAATCATGAAAAAATAATGTCATTCTTTGTTACTTTCGACCATAACACAAACTAAACTTTTATCAGACACAAAATATACCATTCAGAAAACAACTGCACAGTACAGTATGTATTACATCGAGAAACATCATTTAACTTTTTTGGTTATGGACAAAAGTAATTAAGAAAGTCATCTTTTTTCATGGTCTATAAGTTTATAAAATATGGGCATTTTAGAGTCTGAGAACGGCTAAGAATGAGAGTACACCCGCGTATACAGAGTTTCTTCTACGTAGAAAAGAAAAAAAAAGGCTTACATTGTACGAGGTAGTATGATATATTTTTTCACTCCGCGCAGATATCGAAATTCTGTGCGCAGGGAAACAACAGGTCTGTGCAGATGAAATTAGAGAATATGCCCACTATCCTGGAAATAAAAAGGATCCTTGGTACCACCGAAATAAAAGTAATAAAGGCTATTCAGCACAGCAGCATTTTCTTCCTCATTTCAGCGTCATTTTCCCACGGAATTCGATCAATTGACAAGGACCACATAATTTTAGGCCCTCCGATTTGTGCACCGTTTCCCCCCGGATGCGGATTTACCGTTTTGTTGCTATAGAAATTATGCTGCAGTTTATTCATCCGTTCTAATCTAATTTTCTTGACTCCATGTCCATGTTCGACTATCTTTCGGTCGTTCACGTGCTTTCACACACTCTAGGTCAGGCATCTTCCACTCGTTGATCGGGAGCACCACGGTGCTGCCTGAAGCACTCAGAGTGCTCTATGTTCGTGTCTGATTTCGTGTTCGCGAGCACTCTTTTCATCAACTTTCCACTTAAACCTCTTGTACAAATAACATTCAAGAATTGAAATCATCCTCCTTTCAGGGAGTGAAAGGAAGAGGGACCCTGAAATTCACGTCCGGTAATGCAATCAGTCCACAGTTTCTTCCACCAAGCAGAATTTAAAAGAGACTTCAAGTGCACATACGCATTACTGCATGCTGCATTTAGTTTCGTATCGTAAATACCGTCGAATCCCGTTATAACAATTTCCAAGTGGCCGGAGAAATCTCTTCGTTATAACGAAAAAAGTCGTTATAAAGGAATTCCAAGTTTTTTGCATTGTTCCTATGTAAACTTATCTGGGGGAATTAGAAACGTGTTCGTTTAAACGAGATTTTCGCTATAACGGTATTCGTTGAAACGGGATTCGACTGTATTCACAGTCGCACGTGTGTTAATTTTTCTTAGTGAGGCAAGCTTACCGGAGACTGTAGGGGAGAATATTTCCCACAATTCCATAGGTGTGTGGGCGAAAACACAAAAAACCGTCAGCTCAGTTGTGATAACGTGAAAGTAAATAAACAAAGCCCAATTTTTTTTTCTCGTTATGCGAATTGCTCATTAACCGAAGTTCCAACTGTTCATATGTTTCGTATTCTTCTTATTTTTACTCCCGTTAAGAAATTATTAACCAATGATATTAAGCACTACACGCCCTATTTACCCATCACCATTACAAAATAAAAATGGCTTGATTATTTAACTGGCTAATGAACAGGCACTTATTTCTAGAACCGATGCGAGAGGTGGGGGGCGTGTGCCGCCGCGCCCAAGCTAAGAAAGATAGACTCGGGCAAAACGTCAAGCCTGAAAGTAGCTATTAAGAATAAACGGTTCCGTCAGTTTTGAAATGGGCTAATTATCGTGCATGAGTTCGTAGACAAAAGAGACGCTTCATAACCAATTAAGGAGTTCAAGCGGTCTCATCTGGACGATATGACGAGTTATTTTCTTTCGCTAAGAAGATGGCGCTGTGTCTGTCGCGGCTAATTAATTTTGTTTTATTGCTGTGGTTGTAGAAACGAGGTCTCGCAAACGTTTATAGGCCTCTAAGGGGGGCATTCAATTAAGTCAGCAAATGTTTAGCCAATTTTTGACCCCCCCCCATCTGCAAAAAGTCAGCAAAACTGTGGCCCCCCTTCCCCCCCCCCGTCAGCAAAATTACGCCAGGTCTGCACCCTTACATCCAAATATATATTGGTGGGATCAGAGACGGATTGGGGTTCCGTGGGGGTCTTATGCACCCCCCTCCCCACAGACGATCAAAAATTTTTTTGAAAAATTCAAATTTCGAAGAAAAAATCTTGATATGTTATAATCGATTTCTATCAATTTCAATGCTATTTAAAGGCTAAGAGCTCATAATTTCTTTTTTTAAGAAAGTCATTGTGCGGCCCACCCTCTAAGTAATATATGGTAAACCCTTGGCCTGCGGACCAAATGTGGCCCGGGGGGTAATCTGATGTGACCTGACCACTCAAAACTAATTTTGTGAAAATTAACTAAGCGGTAACTTTGCAGATGTTTAAAGTGACCCGTGGCATACTTCCAGATAACTCAAGTAGCCCCGCTACACATTCACAGAGCACTTAAGCGGCCCGGACACATTTCCAGATCACTTGGATCCGCAAACATTTAGAGATCACTAAAATGTTTCGATAGGATCTGCCCATTAGTTCATCTGTCAAAAGTTAGTAAATCGGAACCCCCCATCGAAGCTGACGTAATACTTGAATGACCCCTAATAAGATATATTTAATTTTGTGATTATTTTTTGCAGATATTATTTCAGCATTTTATTGCTTGGCCATTGCATAATTATTTTATTATGATAAAATCATTCGTTCATGAACCACGTTGCAAATATACAGGGTGTCCTGTAAGTGCCGTCATGAACCGTCCATCATGGAAGTGTGATTTCTGTTTGAGAAAATGCTCAACGGGCTCTCATTAATTATCCTGTACCAGTTTTGAGAGTGAAAATACAGTGTGTAACAAAATAACAAAATCTAATTTTTTTTCTTGGTCCCCCCCCCCTTCCCGTAATCTATCCTCCAATTAGTAATTTGTTGTCCCGTTTTTCCTGATACCAACAAAAAAAAACTCCATGTTTCCAGGTGCAATATTTCCAGAGATAATCGAATTTAAAAAACGGAGGAAAAAAATTTGGGAAAGAACAGCGTCAAATGCGGTAAAAACGGTTTCTCCGCATTTAACACTATTCTTCTACTGTAATCGTACCTCTATGACGGACGGTTGATGAGATAATGGTCATGCTAGCACTTACAGGACATCCCGTATAACCCTTTAAGTCATAGTTTTCCAACCTTTTTTGTGTCCCATCACCCCGTTGTTCAGAAATTTTTTTCTGCCATCGCCCCACAACGCAATCTAACCCATAGGATCCTATGTTATACCAGTAGCTTCTACCGGCTCCCCGGAACTTTCCATCTCCCACAAGAGGGCGTTAACGCCCACGTTGGGAATCACTGCTTTAAGTGAACAAATAGCCAAACATTTGCTTTTTTTTTCAAGCTGGAAAGAGAAATTTTTACTTTCTGTGTTTTTCAGTTCCTTAACTTACTTTCATGCGGAGGTAATATGACGTTAGCAATCAAATCATTTTCTGTTGAGGATTCTATTAGCTAATGAATTAGTTTTTTACCTCCGAACCTTACGAGTTGCTAATGGCATCAATACAGAAAGGAAGCCATCTGAAATCCGTTGAATGACTTCTTGAACGTAATCGATTGCATCCAGCTGCATCTATTACATTTGACAATGAGTTGACCAACTAACACTCCGCCATGGTACTTAGAGCGGCCGTGATATATGTCAACCAGTACTTTTTTTTTACCGGAAGGTATTTTGGGTTTAGAATCTAAATAAAAATGATTTTTTTTTTGTAATTTAATGTAATTCGATTACGTTTTTCGAAACAGGGGGAGATTTCCCCAGGGAATGGTAAAGACCCGTATATACGGGACGACACTGAATCCGAAAAAAAAATGGAGTCACGTGAAATAATTTATTCGTTGAAGACAGGCACACATGAGATTTTTAGCTTTGATACTACTTTACCGCGCACCAACTCCGTTCATATACCGCCATTCGGCAATTTCCAACCAGTGGAGTTGGGGGGGGGGAATGAAGTCTCCAACTATCGGTGCACGCCTAAGGATCGGTAGGTAAAGAACTTGCTTCTGATTGTTTGTGCCCGGATTCGAACCAGTGTACATTGATGGTAGTAGAAAATATACTTTCATAGTAGAAAACGAGCATCTTACCACTGCGCCACTCGTGCGCCTAGCTTTGGTGCTGGCACTGGAAAAAAAGAAGAGTTGACCATCAACTGTCGATAAGCTATTGGATCAGAAAGAATCAAAGAATTTTTGTAATCTGATCGATTAGAGATATGTCATATTAGAATCATCGAATGTCACTTGCCGTAGAAATTAGCAAGTCCAATCTCATGACGGACGGATAACGGTCTGTGTTACACTTTTGCGAAACATGTTATTTGACTGAATAAATACCCCATATAGCTGCCGTTACGGGTTCCGTGAGTTAGTTCCTGCAGAAACCCATATATTTAGTTTCTATGCTATTTTAAACTGTTGTAATTATGAGTTCTATAGTTGGAACAACGCTCTATGTTGCTATTGCGTCTCAGTAAACTACCCAGTTGGAAAAACGGTATATGTTACTCCCAGGCGAAGAAAAATTCCCTTTGTCAGCGATAACTTTAATCACGTCTCCTGTAAAGTTTGAAAATACGACTTAGAACCGACTCGTCCGAACCCTCCAAATTGACAAAATAATAAATAAATCTGACTTTATACAGACAGAATAATCGAAATTCATCTCCCCCGATTGCAGAGGGTGTTCTGTTTGTCCAAATGACACAAAATTCGGACAACAGACATTGAAAATCACGGATAATTGGCGTCTAATTCAAAACATATTCCTACGAATATTCGATAAGTCTGTCTTGGTCAAACCAACTGTACTGTTTTGAGTTTGCGTAACCATGTTTTTCACATTCGAATGGAAAAATCTGCATTGATCCGTGAACATGGGTCTGTAAGGGTGGATTCACATCCACAGACACTCACCGTGTTGTATCATACACGGCGAACAAAATTCAACATGAAACCAATCAACGTATTCATATCTATCGTATCGTTTCTGCGCAGGCGCAGACAGACATTTTTGTGGTAAAAAGTATTTGCCGTGTCTGGCATGACACGGTGAGCGTCTGTAGATGTGAATCCACCCTCACGCATGGCTCACGGGTCACTTGTGCCCTTCGAGTTCTTTGTTAAAATGTGCGTAGTATAGCCAAATGGCTTCCTGGCCCCTGGTTTGAAAATGGGCGAATGATAAAAGTTTTGCGCTGAGCGCAGTCCTCAAAACGTTACACCAGCTTTACTTTAAAGATGCCATGGTAGGTTAAAACAGCCTTAGAAAATGACGAATGCTGTATGCTAGCTTTTAGGATATGAGTGGGTTAATGGTTGTTTTCGGCAGACCTGTGAATAGGAACGATTTGTGGAAAGTGGGGGAGGGGATATTAAACATCTTTGGAAACATTCCACAAGCGATGCCTCCCATTGATGCGACTTTTGCACTATTATGTCATATCTATGCGAACGCACCATAATATAACGCTCTCAAGAACCTTCTGTGTCAGTGGAGTTTAATTTCGATGTACGTGACTAATTCAATGGAAACATTTGTGGCTCAAATTAAACAAAATTACCGAAAAAAAACAAAAACAAATTCTAAACCAATATTCAAAATTAGATGTAACATATCTTCTTCATCATATAACGCCACGACTTACATTTTTGTATAGAGATGATTTCATAGAATTCAATTCAATAAATTCGAAACATAACACACATATAGCGTATTCAATGTAAATAATATCACTATCACGCATCAAGAGAAATATTTGCCGATCGAAGTGAAAGCAATAGACGAAAAATATCGACGGTTTTTCTCGACATAATACATTTAGGATACATTTAACGTATCCATATTCTCGATACAATCTAGAATATTTCTAACATTTAGAAATTATGTTTACATAGAGTGAATGTTGTAAGATTTTTTCATTGTTTACCTGAAAATTAATCCCGGAATATATAAATATTCTTAACATAGAAATAACATTTAGTTTCCAAAAATGCAAATCATACTTGGTTTATCCGATAAATTGTATAGACATATATGTCTTATTTCAATCACGTATTTTTCACTGGTTAGTAAATATAATATACATCGGGATATATATTTTCGTGTTTATAACAGTAGTGCAAGGTATGGATTTTCTACATTCTCCGATTATACCCGGAAGAGTTTCTCCTGGATGATTTTTTTGGGATTCAGATTCGGGAATAGAATCGAAATAATTTCCCACGAGATGTAACATGCCACTTAGTATTTTCGTTCCGTAAAGTATAAGAAGTATAATAGTGAAAATTTCATTTGATTCTAAATGTCATCCCACGCATTAGAATCATTTCCCAAAGGTGTGACCGTAGCGTTATTCATGCAGTATGTATGGGAACATCCGGGCGTAAAGTACAATATTATACGCCGGGTTTTCAATTCCAAAGTATTTTTTTCTTTGAGATTGATCTTGAATGACTCTCTGGTAGACTGTACATAACAAAGTAAATGATACAGAGTGAGTTTTTTCTCTTGAGGTTTGGAGGACCTTATGGACTAGAAAAATACTCGGAGTGTGTATTTTTATCGAACAGAGATAGAGAATAATTTTCTATACGTTGTGTGTGTGTGTAGAAGTGACGTCAATGTTTTTTGTAAGAAATTTAGAGAAGAAAATACCGTGTCAGAAGAAGTTTTCAGAGTTGTCTCGCGTCACTTGCATTATTAAGTTTGAACGCCAAGAGACACAGAAATGAAAAATGCTCGGAAGTTAATCTGAAACGATCTAGTTTTTGCTGATTTTGTTGTTTCAATCAATTTATCACATTATTATCCCGTCGAAATCTCCCGTCTTGGCGTTATACACTGAACATTGAAGTACCTTACACACTCCGCTTCCCGTCTCAAAGGGATATCGAAGCGTTCCCAACAGATGGCTGTGTACATATACATTTTTATAACAGAAAGTTACAAGAAGTCCGGCTACAAGCATATGAATCAACAAAATAATTATGATGAATCGTGGTCTAAGAATCGAAGTCTAAATTACTGTCGGTGCGTCCTTAGCACGTATAGACTCGATAATAAAAGATCCGTTGGTGGCGGTCAGTCCGCGTGCGTTGGATGTCACAAGTTGGAGTCGCGTAGAGCAGACCGTGCAACGACAAATCGACGTCCCGTCTGCGTGACATGGAGTCCTGGTCCGAGTCAGCCAATGTTCGGACACCCAGTTGTTTCAGTTCGTTCTAGGCGCATATCGCTGTTTCATATGTACCCTACATATTACTTCTCCTGGGCAAATAGAAGAACTTCATCATTCTCTAAACTACATCGGCTGGCTAGTTTGATTATAGGTGACATTGATCGAACCTTCGAACATAATATCTCAACTCAAATAAGAATATTGAAACATACTACTTGAAGTGAAATAAGGATATTCGAACATAATACTTGAACTCAAATAACAATCCTCGAAAATAACAATATTTGAACTAAAAGAATAATCTTGGAACTGGGATAAGAATCTGAGTACTGAGAAGAGAATCTTGGTACTCAAATAAGAATCCCAGAACATGTTGAAACTGAGAGAGAAGAGAATAACTTCATTATATTTATTTTCAACCATTTAATATAATGTCACTACCCGATGGAGAGAAATTCGATTTTTGCTCGAATTTCGAGAATCATAGATCTTGAAAATCGAATTTATGAAATTATCATTCGTTATTGAGTGCATTAAGGTCAGATAATGATGATAATATCCGGAATGATTGAAGTTATTTCCCTCCCGAACGGACTAGAGATATTATGTGATTACTATAATCGATCGATTGACTACTTAGATGCAATCCCATCTGATACAATGTCTCGGATAATGGAGAGAGAGAGAGCGAGACAGAAAAGGGAGAGAGTTGGTTTACCTGTAATTTATCTTAAACGTCTTCGAATTCACCGGGTACAACATCAATTTGAATCATGTCGGATGCATCGAAGTGATTTATAATGATTAACGGGGGGGGGGGGGGAGAACGGTAGAACGTGTGCGTATAAACTATATCCCCCCCCCCCCACTCCCGCCCTTCCATCCTGCTATGTTACTGATCCTGATAACCTTAATCCTACAGCTCCAGTCAGTCGATATTTGGTTTTCAGATAGCGGGAGCCGTTGACCCCCTTCATCTGGGGGGAAAGATAAATGGTTGGAAGAGCAGAAGGATCGTTGTGTGACCCGAATTCCCGATCAGTCAGCTACTGTAGACATTTATACAATCGAAGAATAAAAGAGATTTTTATTAGTCAATCTTTGATAATGAATCACGTGATCGGCTATATTGGATTGTCGTTCCAAATACAGAAGTTGTGGAGGTATTGACCACATGAAGCACGGCAAACGCTGCTTAGATCATTCTTGCGATGTTGTTTAGTACATAGAATGTCCGTTGTGGTGGTTGAGTGGTCATAGTGACGGACTCGCATCGCGAGGACCTGGGTTCAAACCCCAACGTCGCCACAGTGGTAGTCGACTGAAGATGGTTTTCTGTGGCTCCCTACTTTGAGGCTCAAATGTGAGCTGATCTCCCCGTTAAAAAGTCTCGCCACAGAGAGCCATCAGGCCTACAACAGTGCAGTTGATCAATCGCCACACTTCACTCATGGTTAGAAAAATTGTCAGCAGATGACATCAAATATAAATTCAGATTTTAATGTAATACCATAAAGATAAATTATAATGCAATATCATATTACTTTACTGTAATCTACATGAAGATATGATAAAGATACTCATAATGTAGTATTTCTTATACTATTACTCACAGTGTAAGAATATCGTTGTACGTTATAATATTTAGTTAGTGAAATACTTTGTAGATATATAGACACTTTCTAATATATACATCAAGAACATCTTAAACACATCGTTATCCCCCGAAATATCACAAACGAATATCAAGTAAAATTCTCAAAGACGTTACATCCTCACACGTTGTATCTTAACCTTTCGTTTTGCGAATCCCCGAACACGTCTCCAAGAAAACTTTGAGAGGATTATATTGACTTTTAAGCTATAAAAGTTTGACACAGTCTTGTTGACTCATATTCTAAGAGCAAGGAGGAAAAGAAAAAGAAATGATATTATATTTTTATATCACAGCGTAATAACGAGTCGTGAAAAATTGTATTTTTCGAGACAAGAGGATTATATATACCGACTTTTTTCTTTTTATTCTGTGTACTTGGTGAGGATTGTTTCTTTCCCAATCCTCGACATCCAGTAGATGAAATAACATATGATGGAAACACATGGTGAGTGAGAGAGAGAGAATATAATGCATTATATGTGTTCTGTGTCTTAGGTATGTTAGGCTATACTCGGCATCGCGAGGATGAGAAGGACCTGATCTTGAGGCGATTTGGATGGTGACGGCGGTGGGAATAGGATTACCTGATACTCCAGTATAGTACTTACTTTAGGATTCTGTCGGAGAATTCGTAAGGATTTAGGTCGAGTTCATTTTTGTCTATATCTAGGGGTGGATAATAACTTTAGAAAACAAAAATGAGAGGAAAATCCTATAAGTTATAGTTTTGTGTGTATCGGATATTACCTGCGGTGTCTCAATGTGACGAATTGCTAATTCTGGCACAGACTTAGATGAAAAAATTTAAATTTTTTCCCGAGATGGTTATTTTTTTCTTACGCCATAAATATTAGAGTTTTTGAAACATTTTTGTGAGTTTTAGATGAGATTTTTCGACCATTTTACGATTTTGTTTTTCTTTCTCACTTGTCATTCCATAAATTTTCGTCAAAACCTGAGCAAGAAACTCATCTTAAGAGAGTAAAAAACTTGACAAGGGACACACCATCAGACCAGAATATGGTCCACCGCTCTGTCTGACAAGGAACACAGTTCTTGTTTCAGGAATCAGCATGGAAGTGTTGAGATGCTGATAATACAAATATTATACATGTATGTTTACGTCCATAAAGTCAACGAAAGAAAATTCCCTATCAATGATCTACTAATAACGGACAGCGAACTATAAATTTTGCTTCATGCTTCGGTAAAGTTGGAGTCTTTTCAGTGTACAGAAATGAGTAATTTGCGATGTTTTGTGATCGATGCCTTTCAGTGCTTAATATTGGTAAGTTTCAATGCTTATCAGTGCACAGAGAAGGTAAATTATGATTGTTTGTGTTTTTTAATCGACGAATTCCAATGATCTATGGTTATTGCATATATATAATCGATAAATTTCAGTGGTTTTAAGTATACCGAAGTCGATATCAATAACAACAAATTTCAATGTCTATTTATGTGCCGATAACGAAAAAATCGAGCCAAATCTTGAACATTTGTGCTCAAATCGATAGATTTTTAAAATTGATGGATTTTAACACTTTCTGCTTATAATCGAAAATAATTTTACCCTCTATGCCTATAATCGTATATTTCAATCCTTTCTGTATGATTAACGGTAAATTTTGATTATTTGTGTGTAATAACCGATAAACAGGGATGTTTTCTACAAGGTATTCGATAAATTGCAGCGTTTTTGCACAATAATTGATAAATCGCAATGCTTTGTGCATACTAATTAATAAATCACTATGCAAAATTTATAATATTTATAATTATTAAATTTATAATAATTCGTAATAATCTATAAATCTCAATAACCGATAAATTTTGATCTCAATAACCGATAAATTTTGATCTCAATAACCGATAAATTTTGATCTCAATAACCGATAAATTTTGATCTCAATAACCGATAAATTTTGATCGATGCTTTGTGTGCAATAGCCAATGAGTTTGTGATATGGCTATCGATTATAATACATCGGTTATCGGTTACAGATTGTGTTATATCGATTATTGATTACCTATTACATTACATCGATTAACTATATATTTCCATAACGATCATAGCAAGGCAATAGATAAATTTTAATAATTTTTTTAAAAATGACAAAATCGATTTTTTAGGTTAATTCCAACTTCGTTGATATTAGTTAAAAAAAAAACAAAAAAAAACCTGCCATTTCAGAAAAATGAGAGCATCGCTATATTCTGATCATCTAGGGAAGAGTGATCTCGCGTGATCAACAAAAAGGGAGTATATCGAAAAGGGCGTGATTCTCAAATTTAGCCACCCAGTTCAACGAAAATAAGATTTCAAGAATTTTTATAACGAGTAAATGCAAAAATTATACACACTCTCTAGAAGAGTTCACTTCTTACTGCAAAAGATCCTGAAATTTGAAGAGAGAGAAAAAAAATATGACAATATTTCATAAGCATATATTATAAGTCAAATTTCATCCGAAAACTCGATTTGAATTTCAACATAAGCGAAAAAAAAATTATAGAAAAAAAACTCTTTTTGCATGAAAATTTAGTAGAAATTTATGGCCTTATTTAATATTTGATTACATTTTTTTTCTTCCAATTTTCAGGGGGAAAAAACAAATTCTTACGAGACTATGAATCTAATATTTCTTGCTGTTATTCTCAAGATAAAACCCAGATAAAAAAAATAAAGAAATTTAACATCATACGTGAATATGATAGAGTATATCGATTATTTTTTTGAGCGTAAAAGCAAGGAATAGTGAAAAAAAAAAATTTTTAACGAGGGAATATATTAATTGGATCTTCGTTTTGAATTCATACGTGGGTATTGGTACTTGGCTTCAAGTACTTCAAGGCAAATAGAAACACAACATGGTTTCAGTATTCAGTATATTATGCTGTTTTTAAGTTTTTTTTACTGCGGTATTAATTACTGATTATGTAAAATTATTGCCAAAATTTGTGGTACTGTGAACCATAAACAATTATCATGACCTGAGTCTTCTCTGTTAGGGTGGACCAAGGTCAGCAAAATGAAGTCAGCTGTATTGAAATTATCGCAAGCATCCATCGTTCCACACTTTCTACTACGAAAGCGATGACATGTTCCGATGGATGAAAATGCCTAGATGCTTTCAACATGAACTGCGAAAACTGGATGGAAAAGCACTAGGCGTCACTAGGCGAATGCTTGAACTGAACTACTCCTTGGAATTTGTATATAAAAGAACACAACACCACCATTTTATAGAATATTGACTCGAATCTATGACTTTTAACTTGTAATATAAAGATATATCCTGGGTGCTTTTTTTTTAATAGCATCATATGCATGACCGTAAAGCCCTGACCATACTCTTGTCAAGGGTAGCCCAATAGTGATTCGCAAATATTTTCTTCCAATATTTGCCTTCTCCTAACAAATCGGTTATCGAAGAAGTCAAGGTTGACTTTTCTCTAGAAGCAACAGTCATTAGGTAGAAACTCACTTACTTTGGCCATGTAATGCGCACAGAAGGCTCACTAGAAAAATTGGTAATGCTTGGAAGAATGGAGGGGCCGAGAGGGAGAGTCAGACCAAGCACCAGATGGATAGAAGAGTTGTTGCAGAGCACTAGAATGAAGCTAGCACAACTGAGACATGATGTGAATGACAGACCAGCTTGGAGAGCCATGATCTATAGCAGCGTTGCTCAACCTTTTTTGACTGGCGGAGCCCTTTTTAGTAAAAAAATTCTATGGCGGAGCCCCGTAGGCCAATTTTTTAATTATTCATCAAAGTTATTAATTTATTTTTACTATTCAAAAATATTTACAATAATTTTTTTAAATTTCACTGTTTTTTTTCAATTTTTCTCGAGCGGCTGCGGAGCCCCTGGAGAGTTCACAAGGAGCCCCAAGGGCTCCGCGGAGCACCGGTTGAGAACCGCTGATCTATAGAGTCACCAGGAGTCGAAATGGACTCGGTGGTTCCTAACAACAACACCTAATGCAAAGAAGCAGCAGTTGCATAGGCTAGCTACAAACTGCACCAGCTTGACCCAATATTCTTTGGCCAAGAACAATAGAAATGGTTTTTCCATAACACTCTTCGTGTTGTGATTGCTCGAGTTCTTCGACCAATGTATGACCATACATCGGACATCGAATGTACCGATAGTAGTATAAACACAGTGTGTGTGTGCGCGCGCGCGCGTGCCATCTATCCAGCAACATGATGTGTTTTCCCAACAAGATAACTCACATCCACAAGTTGTGAGAGTTCTTTTGTAGTATGGTCCACAGCGTACATGCGATGCGTTGCTCGCCCGTACATCAGGCCTTTCTATTATTGGAAATGACTGGCGATGTCGGACCTTAAGACCTTGAATGCTGTCAGAATCAATTAGTAATTTTAACAAATTAGAAGCATCGTCTTATGTGGCCTCATACTCGCAAAACACATAGAAGCACTCAATTACAACGTTCCGCAACGTGACATAGTCTGTATTGTTCGCTAAGGCAGTGCCATATTAACGCCTGAGCCCACCGAGGCACAGCCCGGGGGGCCTAATGAAAATGAGATCTGATTACATTTTTTGAAAAAAAAAACGTCTCGCCAATTGAAGGGCCTACGAAAAATCATTTATCCCGGGGGGCCTAGGATGCTCTTAACACGGCCCTTCTACGGAGGGGGGCTACAATTTACAAATACTTTTTCTATTTTTCTATGTAAAATATGGAATAAAGCATGTTACTTTTTGATTTTGTGATCATTTACTCCCCTTTCACTTTTCCGACACAACTCTGCCTCTTTTGAGGTAACGGAAGTAAGGTGCTTTGCATCAGTCCGGGCTTGTGAGCGGTTCTATCTATCCCCTTTCACTTGTATAAATTTCATACATCATACATACAGCTTAACGCGTTCAAAGTGTGTTGCATTTGCATTTCCAGATAGTGTATTTAGGTATTCTGGGAATTAGTAGGCTCTAGAATATTTATGCTGGCTAAACTAAAGCAATATATTTTTTGTGACAATAATTGATATCAGATAACATCTGAAACTTGTCCACCGATGAATGTGACAGCAAAAGCGTCACGTAAACGATTACACCCAAAGACAACGTAACAGTATGACATCTCCCAGGCGTACGTTATCCACTGAAACATTTCGTCTGAAGGATATCTACCTCCTGAAGTCATTTTCGTCAGACCATTATCATCACCACCAGCGAAACTAAGCAATAAATCACTCGGCTTGAAAAGAAGATAATTAATGACTATACTCAACATGACATCGGACATATTTAGGGCAGGCGAAATAACAAATACATAATCAGCAAGGCATGACTATCAGTTCAAGTCTTTGTTAGCGAAAAATCGCATCAGATACATAAAAGAATAATAATTTTACATTAAAATTCCATTAGCTCACTTCGCTCTTTCTCTCTGTCTCCTGATCTATAATGTATTTTCGTATTGTGATGTTATGTTCAGGCATGTACAGACCGCTCCGATGATTTTTCCACCTCCAACTCCTTCTACACGGAATTCCTCTGTCCCATCCCCTCTTCTGCCTTGGAGGCGCAAAAATACAATACAATACGAAGGAGAATAGAAAACTGTTAAAACAATTATCGGTAATCGATAAATTTCTCGCGAAACAGTGACAAAGAAAACGCCGATCAATTTTAATTTGTGCTCAGTGTGTTAGCGCTTCCAGCGATTCCCGAAGAAATTGTTTTCTCGTGTCCCGCGAATTAAATTTCATATTAGTAATTACTTCACAGAGCCTTCTCTCATTTATTAGTTATTTTGAATCGGATTTATATCGATTTGGTAAAATGATAGTCTATATATACTTGCATTAGTCAGATGCAGCTAATTTTCAACGAGCTAAGCCCGTTAGGGCTTGAAAATCCACTAGAAGTGAATGACTACTCGCTATCGATCCAATCAGCACTTCGGAATAGATTTGCAGTTTGTGTATCCGGAGATTGAGGGTGCGTTCGATTTCTTAAAGTCACCAATAATAAGATGGCTTGTGGATATTTTTAGCTTCAGCTTACAGACGGCAGTTAAGAAATTTGAAATGCATAACATTTCATAAAAACATATGAGGATTTTAATTTACACCCTGTATGCATATCAAATAAAATTTGATCAGTAGTTATCAATCTTAATGCAGTTATCAATCAAAGTCATCTGATTAAATTCTAATCCGTATTATTGTCAAACTTGGCAAAACGTTAATAAGTTACCAGGTGTTTGATAAACTACGATAACGTTCTATGATTAATGAAGCTCAATAGAAAGAGTTGAAGAGGCATGAAGTTTTATCATGAAGTTTGATAAAAGTGCTAAAAAATGAGAAAGCTCCATGAAAAGTGATAAATTAGAGTGTTTCAAAAGAAAGATAAAGTTTCTTAAAAAGTGATTAAAAACTGAGAAATAATGATCTTCATAAAAATAGATAAAGAATTTCAGAGAGCTTCGTAGAAAGTGATGAATAACTAGAATGTGTGTATGTGCTTCATAAAAAGTGGTACAGAATTAGAAGGTTTCATAAAAGGTGATAAAGAATTAAAAAGCTTTTTTAAAAAGTGATGAAAAACTGAAATGTGCTGGAAAAAAAGAAAGATAAAAATTTAGAAAGTTTCATAAAATCACAGGTAAAAGTGACAAAGAATTGGAAGGCTTCATAAACAGATATTAATAACTGGTAAAAAAAAAAAGAATTGTCAATATTCATGAAAATGGTGGGGGAAAAAGTTCTTAAAACTGATTAAGCTTCATAAAAACAAATAGACATAAAAGATGTTGAAGTTTGAAAAAAATGACAAATTGTGATCTAAAGGAATAAAAAGTGAACATATTGTGATCAAGCGCTCAATATAAACTGAAAGAAATTGCGATAAGCTTACTAAAGCACGGCCAATTGTGATCAAGCTTACTACAGAGTGGCAAATTGTGAACAAGTTCAGTGAGAAAGTGATAAATTATGATCAAACTCAACAAAAAGTGATAAATCGTAATAACCCTTGATGAAAAGTGACAAATTGTGAACAAGCGCGATAGAAAGTGTGAAATTAAGGTAACCCTCGATGAAAAGGGACAAACTGTGATTAAGCTTGATAAAAAGTGACATATTGTAGTAAACCTCGATAAAGTTCAATAAAAAGTGACATATTGTAGTAAACCTCGATAAAGTTCAATAAAAAGTGTCATATTGTAGTAAACCTCGATAAAGTTCAATGAAAAGCAGCAAATTGTGATAAAGTTCAATGAAAAGCAGCAAATTGTGATAAAGTTCAATGAAAAGCAGCAAATTGTGATAAAGTTCAATGAAAAGCAGCAAATTGTGATAAAGTTCAATGAAAAGCAGCAAATTGTGATAAAGTTCAATGAAAAGCGGCAAATTGTGATAAAGTTCAATGAAAAGCGGTAAATTGTGATAAAGTTCAATGAAAAGCGGTAAATTGTGATAAAGTTCAATGAAAAGCGGTAAATTGTGATAAAGTACAATGAAAAGCGGCAAATTGTAGTAAACCTCGATAAAGTTCAATGAAAAGTGACAAATTGTAGTGAACCTCGATAAAGTTCAATGAAAAGTGACAAATTGTAGTAATAATATAATATATAGTCACAATAAAATATAGTCACAAATTGTGATAAAGCTTGATAAAAATTGAGAAATTCAATCAAGCTAGATGAAAAAAAAAACCAATTCCAATCAAGCTCGATAAAAAAAAAACCAATTCCAATCAAGCTCGATAAAAAAAAAACCAATTCCAATCAAGCTCGATAAAAGCTTGACAAATTGTGATCAATTTCGGTTAAAAAATCGTTTCATGAAAAGTTGCAAAGAACTTGATAAATAACGATAGATGAAAACTTACGAAAACTGACCAAACTTGACATACGCAAACTTAAAACAAGTGGCATATAGAAAGATAAAAGAAAGATCAAGACACAACCAAATGTTCTACAGTAAAATTCAAACCTGTATTGAAAGAAACATATAAATCACACATTACATTAATATCCAATGAAAACCGTCGCTAAAAATTCATTTAGCAAACACTTAACGATACACCCCAGTTTATGTAACCCATAAATTACGAGAAAAATAAATAAATATAATCGAATCCCGCTTTCTCTAGAAAGAGATAAGAAACAAAAGAACCATCGTCGCCACCATCATGCATATTTCAAGTGGATCGGCGCAGACCTAATCCAAGGAATCCTGTTTTCTTATAACCTAAGAAAAGTAGGAGACAGAGTATAGAAAAAGAAACTTAAGCCGAAAAACAAACTGAATGAAATGAAGAATTCTTTGATGCTTTTCCCTCCTCTTCCTCCTCCTTCTCAAATGAAATTTAGTAAGAAAATAATAATAATAAAAATAAAGTAAAAAGGTAAATTTAGTTTGTCTTTCCTCGAAGACTTGAGGAGTTTTTCCTCCCTTCAAACAAAAGCGACTTTTTGGGTGAAGTGTGAGAATGTATGAATCCTCATGCAAAAGAGGGTTTGAAGGATATTCTGAAGGAAACTGAATTAAAAGCAAAAGTTTCTTCTCAACGTACCTGCCGCTGGTATTAGTGGAAATAATCCTCGACGTGAAAACAAAATACTTCACGGAGATATTCTTAAATCTTCTTTTTTTTTTAAGTTATTTTATTTTATCCGTCTTTAACGTTTTCTTCGGTTCAATCTGTCGTCTCTTTTGCCTTCAACTTCATTTGCGTAATCCCCGCGTTTCTCTTCCTTGGGAATGTAGTGGGAACTCTCTTTCTATTTAGTTCTTGGTTATCTCTTATTTCTAGTATTTTTTCAAGCTTTTTTCTGGATAAATCTTTCATCACAATTACGCTTTTGAAGAATCGTCTAAAGTTACGAATAGTTTTTTTTTGTTGTTGCTGTTTGTTTGAGGTATTTGAATACTTTTACGGAGTCTGTTTTGTGGGAAGATTATTTTGCTATTCAGTTATATGCAGTAGACGCTGTCAATAACAAGCACATCTTGCGATCGGGAATTTTGTGTCCGCTAAAATGAAGTGTCCGTTAATAGGCGGTGACCGGAATATGCGGGATACCTGGTCAGCTTGCATATATATAGTGGGTTTTATTTACCATCTGGAAACGGCACTTATAGTTTGTCGAAATGCATTAAGAGTTTTCGTATTTTTCTGTGTTTGTTTTTATCGTTGTTCTTCTTTGTGATTATATTAGTCAAAACATTATCTACACTACCACAGAATTAAAAGACTATTACTACTAATACCACGCATGCACCTCATCCACATTCCTTTGCCGAACGAATTGGTACATGATGGAATGTACATGCATGTGTTGTGAACCCAACGTGCAATTTGTTACTGTATAATGCTATATGTATATAATGCTAGATACGTGTATTTCTGTCATCTGCCATCAATTTTTCGGATTATTTGTGAAGTGTAAGAGAAGAATTAACAGACTGATGAATGTCACACGATGGTGTCCTCGTGACCACTGCGTTAATTTTGCAGAATAAGAATCCTCGATCAGAACAGATAAACAGTGCCCAAGGAATCGTAACTATCTTACTCATAATCTCTGGATAAAACACAAATCGCATTGGTATTCACATTCAAATTTGATATCGAATTTCTTAAAATTTAAATTAGTTTTCTCAAGTCCTAATTATATCAGGAAACCACAAGTCATTTGATGGAGGGACAACGTAGTATAGATATTCTTTTTAACATTAATGTAATTTATCACTAACAAAAATAAGAGAAAGTCTCCACAATGTGAGAAAACAAAACTCCTCCAATCCTAAATTATCCGGATTTGATTCTCAAAACGCAATAATGAATAAATCCATTATATTTTTCCATGTTCGACTATTTATTCAGGATGTGCGAAGATTCAATTATGAAACCTGAAATAAACAAGGATAACTAATTTCTGACTGAAATTGTTCTGATACAAAGAATCCGCACAATAAGGATTTTTGAAAACAACAAGGCGATGAGAATTTCTAGAGAGTTTAGAAATTGGGAAAACAACATAATATAAACAGACAAGTCGTATTAAAAATTAAGTAGAAAATTTAAATACTGAAGTAAACAGTATTGAGACGCATTTATAAATCTTCTGGGAATCATTTAAAATTTACGCTTAGCACGCGAAATTAATATTTTCACTTTGAACATAGAATTTGGAGTTGAAAACTACACGTTTCTAAACTTTTTGAATAGCATTGATGTAATTTGAAAAGCAAAAAATGTTAGCGTACACACATACACAATGAGATTCGAATGTTGCGAAAATATACGGTCATTTTCATAAAACATCGGCGAATTTTATGAAATTTCTGGCGTAATGTACCAAGGGATTTACGAAAATTATATTTTGGAATGTTTCAGGTTCGTTTTTGGAAGGTATCATCTCAATAATATACCTCTGGCGAATTTTCAAACAATAGAAAGTTCGTGTTATATCCAGAATTTTATCAAAAATGCTTTCGTTTAAGTTAATGAATACTTATGAGTAGTTTGCGGATATTTCTAGAAGTATTGCGGTCATACGGATCATTTAAGTAGCTGGAGACTGAGTTTGAAATGAAACGAACAAGCTCGTTTGAATGTGCGATCGACGACTTTGTAAGAAGCAGCGCTGAGTGAAGAAGCAACGATTTGTGCTACCAGAGCTTTGAAGAAAGAATATTTTAACCTAGTTTAAAAATGATTTAATAGATGAAAATATGCTCAATATGCATTGTGAATTAGGTAAAATCATCTAAATCATCTAACGTAGCAGTAATTCAGCCACGAACAAAGCCTCCAAAAGCCTCCGCCAAAGCCCGGATCACTTTGAGCTTCCACGATATTGTCCGTGATATTGACAGCAAAAAACTGATATAAAAAAACTGCGAAATTTCCACAGTTTAAGTAAAAATGTAAAAGAGTAAAAGGATACACAATATCTAAAAAAATTATGAGCATAAATGCAAGTATCTATTATCTTATCTTCTGATTTATACTTTTATCTATTTTCTATATACATATATGTTTCATTTCAAAAGATTGCAGAAACCACTCTGTAGAGTTAAAGTGAATTAGTCTTTTGGAATCATTAGGATTCAACTCAACAACATTGCATATGCAATTCCTTTGCATTTCTTCACATCTCTGATCAGTTTTCCCCAACCGTTGCTTGTCTGTGATACTTTTTGAATCCAAGTATCTTTCCCGGTTACCTTTAGTCTTAATGACTCTTTGTTAAGGTCCAGAAGAGTAAGCTTTTTCTACTCCTAAATTTTTATTCTGATTAACCCTCTGTGGTCCAGTGTATTTGGATATACATGGAAAATACAGGGTGGGAAAAAAGTCCGTAGAAATTTTAAAAATCGGACAAGAAATTTCTACGGACTTTTTGCCCGTAGAAAAACCATTATACCAACTTCTTTTCCTGATTATTTTAGTATATTAGTAAGGTCGTTTTCAAGTGGCATTTTAGTTCATAATACGGCTATGTAAGTATAATACCTTTTATGTAGATAGACTTTATTCCTTCTCGGTGTCATTTTATGTGAGCTGCCGAAATTTTTCGTGTATAGAGATTTACAAAAACGCGCATTATTACCACCATCGTTGGTACACCATAAACATTATGATCCTTGCACCAATGAAAAACAAAATTCCAATGCAATCCGATGGTGCATATGCACCCTCGAGTGGTTGATATAACATATCGCAGCAAATCCCGTCGGAATAATACATTCCTTTTTGGTGAAATGCTATTGAGCACCCTCTAAAACTGCCTTTGCTATTGCGATTCAAGCGCACATTTTGCGATAAAAATGCTTGTTTATAAGGGTGTCTTATATACCACTTCTTAAAAATTGTCCCTTGAATTTAGAATCACCCTGTATAATAATTCTACAGTAAATCCAATTTTGATCACCTCTTTTGTGATAAAAGAGCAGTAAAATAACGAAAGCTGGAATCCTCTCACGCGGAATAGAAAAGGATCCGGAAATATCGCTTCCAACATTTCGCCCGGAAATTTCGGGAAATTTCCAGGGAATTTCGCACTTGACATTTGGCTGTCTGTGCAACTGATTGTGTGAGTGATCAAGTGATTAGGTGAGGGATAATATAAGAGGATGATTCACCATGCGAATGAATGCGTGACTAAATGAGTGAATAAGTTAGTGGGCGATTCACTGTATGAGTGAGTGACCGTATGAGTAGGTGAGTGCGAGTGACTGTGTGGTTGAGTAAATAACCAAATGAGTGACATAATTCACATAATATCCATACATGGGGCGAATGTCGGGCGTGAAATATCCGAGCTGAATATTCAACTCACTTACTTGTCACTCACTTGATCACTCATACAGGCACCCACTTTGTTACTCATACGGTCATACGTTTAGGCTCTCATACTGTCATTTACTTGGTTACTCATTTTGTCACTCATACGGTCATATGTTTAGCCTATCATACTGTCACTTACTTGGTTACTCATTTTGTCATTCATACGGTCATAAGTTTAGTCTCTCATACTGTCACTTACTTGGTTACTCATTTTGTCACTCATACGGTCATACGTTTAGTCTCTCATACTGTCACTTACTTGGTTACTCATTTTGTCACTCATACGTTCATGGGCAGTTGGTCACTCATACAGTCACATATATACTCATACAGTCACGAACTTGGTCACTCATACAGTCACTTACTTAATCACTCATAATCACTTATTTAATTACTCATACAGTCATTTACTTGGTCACTCATACAGTCCTTCATAAGTCACTCATACGGTCTTTCATAAGTCACTCATATGATCACTCACGGTCATGGCCAGCGAAATGTAGGTGGTGAATTATCAGGGGCGCACGAAATTCCCGGGGTTGGGTGAAATGTACCAAGAACGAAACATCCCATTGGCTGTAAGTCCGAGGTGGAACGTCAGGCGCAAAGTTCTTGTGCAGCAATAGAAACCCCACGTCCGTTCTCCACCACGCTTAAACACAATAGAAACCTAAATAACATGCATTCACATGATATTGAATCACATCACAATAGAAACATAAAATAATATGAATCATCATACATTTAAATTTATAACTCATCTCATGAACATCACTCACACCCAGAGCTGCATAAAAGGTAGAACAATATAAAAACCCATACAAATCAAGGAAAATTTCGAGAAAAAAAAAACAAACTTATTCCTTGGAAATAAAAATTCCATTACAATATAATTAATGGAAACGAAATGAGTTTTTATACTATTTAATAGGTTCCAGGTTCCTTTCTTTTTTCCCCTTAGAACATTCGAGGAAAGATGAAAAACCATGCATTAAACATGAGGAGGAAATAGAGCATCATCTTTCCGTAAGGAAGTCCATTCAAGGAGTTCATTAAAAAATTTTCTTAGAGGCAAACGCCCCCGAAAGAATAATAATACATATATATTAGAGGGAGAAAAAAAATTGTTTTTAAATTAAGTTTCTTCTGCTGTTTTTATTCCCTCCGTATAATTGAAGATATCCACGCTTTTATATATTTTCTTGGCAATAATTTTCTTTTTTTCATCCCTTAAAAACGGGGAAAAAATGAAAAAAAGGGATTTTTTCTTCCCTTATTTTCAGTCTTTTCTATTTCCCGGCAGCAGAATAATGAGATTAAATGAAGTGTGCTCGTGAGAAATAGCTCAAATCCTCCTCGTTTCCCAAGAAAAAGTGTTACAGTGGGAAGAGAAATAAGAGACCGTATTAATAATGAACATATTTATTCTGCTCTCATTCTCATAATGGATTTTAATAACAATTACTATATAGTGCGAATGAGCGATTATTGCGGCTGCTGCTGCTGTCGTAAAGTTTTTATTATTCTATTTAATATGCTCGAATATGTCCGAAGGATGAGCTGTTTGTGTTATGGACATGAATATACGTCGTTGTTATTAAAGTTTCGGTGTGTATTGTGCATAATTGTTTGACGTTGATTTCTTATGAGTAAGGGTATGGTTTTTATGGCGTAAAAAGTTCTAAAAATCGCATTTATGCCCTTAAAAATACTGAATATGTCCTGTAAAACAAAAACAAAAAAAAACATTCTAAATGTTTTTCCATTCCTATCTCAAATAAAATTAGTTTTAGCAATATAATATGATAATGAGAGGTGTTGATGCATCTAAACTATTTTCAACCATTCATAATTGTATGAACGAAAATTCTTCGTTTTACTAACCAATCTCATAGAGCCAAAATATCCCTAATAAATTTCCCGTTTGAGCGCTTTCTTCCACAAATTCAGAATTAATGTGCTGCCATCTATAGGTAAAAGTACCTAGCCGAGAAGTGTATTTAGGTTTAGAAGAGCATTGCACAAAATTGAAAATAATAATAATAAATAATTATTTTTATTTGATATAAACTTAAAATTCTCCCATTGACCAATTTTAGCCAATTTTCCCCACGAGATACCATCACTGACACCGTTAATAGATGATTAATCTATTTACAGCCACACACCAGTGTCGTTTTGTTTTTACCAATCAGCAACGATGTTCTATTTATAGTGCATAAAAATCCGAGACGTAAGAGCTCTCATCAGAGGCGGGAATAAAAAAAAACCAGTCTGTAGAGAGATTGGAATTATCCAAAATCATGAAATACGCAAAATGTGGCTTAAAATTCTTAAAATATGCTGTATCACGTAAAAATAGCGAAATATGCAAGAAAAAAAAATACATAACCATTGTAGAATACATAATCATTGTCAGTGCCAGGAGAATCAATGCCATTGCCAAGAAATAGATATTGTTCGGGAGTTCAATTATTTAGGTATCACAATACAGAATGATCTTGAATGTAACACGCAGTGTGATATTTTAATAAAAAAGATTCGAAAATATGCAGTGATCATTTACAAAATGAAAACTTGATTGATGAAAATTTTTTGAAAGATTTATTCTATGCATGGACATAGTCAATTGTTAATTATGCAATCAGTTCTTGGGGAGGAGCATGTTACGAGAATATTCGGAAATTACATAATACATATAATAGAATAACATCTCAAATATTAATCGATAGTTCGAAAATACAATGCCATGCTCTAACTTTGAGACAAAACTTTTTGTACAGAGTTATCAAATTTTCACAATTAAATGAAAATTACTTAACGAAAAATCAAAATAGAACTACAAATAGATATAATCGAGTTTATCAAGTACAAAAATCAAATGAAACGTTATATAAAAAGAGATTTTCCTTCATTGCCCTCTAAGATAATAAACATTTTTCACACTGAAAATCAATTTAATAATAATAAAAACATAAATCACGTGATTTTTGACTTCGTCAGACTATGCGTCTATGCGATTACGAAACCATTTAGATTGAAAAGTATTGATAAAGAGCAAAAGAGTATAATAATAATAAAGACGAGAAGTGGTGTACGACGGTTGTATTATATTGAGCTTCAGGAAAAGCAACTTAATTGTGAACATTATTCAGATATATATAGATAAGCGAAAATACATTTGTGAAAACATATCTGATAGATATAATAATGATGTTGTTGCAAGAGAAAGAAAAAATATTCTATTTGTGTGTATTATATGTCTGTATTTGTGTAACACGTCTAGATTTGAGTACTGCATGGTTGTATTCGTGTAACACATGTCTGAATTTGTGTATTACATGTTTGTGTCTTAAAGATATATATATATGCAAAGACAGAAATCCGAACCCTACTAAATATGTACTAAACATCCCAGGGGATAAGGTGAACGTGAAACGTCGGGGTGAAGTTCCTATAATCCAATAGAAACCTTACGTCCACTCTCCACCACGCTTAAACGCAATAGAACCTTAGAACCTTAATAAAATGCATTCATTACATTGAATCACATCACAATAGAAACCTCTAAAATAACATGAATCTTCATACATTTAAATTAAAACTCATCTCATGAAAATCATTCACATCAGAGACTTCCACGTTGCTTATAAGAGAGAACAATATAAAAATCCATACAAATCGAGGAAAACTTGCAAAATTTCGAAAAAGGAAACAAACGTATTCCATGGAAATAAAAATTCCGTTATAATAATAATTAATGTAAAAGAAAAATGAATTTTTATACTATTTAATAGGTTCCAGGTTCCTTTCTTTCTTCTCCTTAGAACATTCGAGAAAAGATGAAAAATCATGCATTAAACATGAGGAGGAAATAGAGCATCATCTTTTCGTAAGGAAGTCCATTCAAAAGGAGTTCATTAAAAAATTTTCTTAGAGGCAAACGCCCCCCGAAAGAATAATAATACATATATATTAGAGGGAGAAAAAAAAATGTTTTTAAATTAAGTTTCTTCTGCTGTTTTTATTCCCTCCGTATAATTGAAGATATCCACGCTTTTATATATTTTCTTGGCAATAATTTTCTTTTTTCATCCCTTAAAAACGGGGAAAAAATGAAAAAAAAACATTTTTTTTTCTTCCCTTATTTTCAGTCTTTTCTATTTCCCGGCAGCAGAATAATGAGATTAAATGAAGTGTGCTCATGAGAAATAGCTCAAACCCTCCTCGTTTCCCAAGAAAAAGTGTTACAGTGGGAAGAGAAATAAGAGACCGTATTAATAATGAACATATTTATTCTGCTCTCATTCTCATAATGGATTTTAATAACAATTATTATATAGTGCGAATGAGCGATTATTGCGGCTGCTGCTGTCTTAAATTTATGTTTTATTCTGGTTATTATGTTCGAATATGTCCGAAGCACGAGTTGTTTGTGTTATGGACTATATGTCCTTGATATTAAAGTTTCGGCGTGTAATGTGCATATTGTTTGACGTTGATTCATTATGAGTAGATGTGTCACGGATTTACTTTGATATTAAGTAAAAGATTTGATACCTATTGTCTTGTTATTAAAAATATATTGTTTTCCGATGATAAAAATTATCAAACATTGATGGTGATTGATCATTCAGTTTGAAGCAGAATTGCCACTGATTGACGTCCATACATGCACCATAGCCAGTTCAATGGACAATAGACATGGAGGTTTGGTCGTGTGTTGCATTCTACACTTTGATTACAGCAATTGACTGTATGTATGAGTGATAGTATGAGTACGTGAGTATGAACGACTGTATAGTTGAGTCAATAACCAATTGAGTTACTATATGATGAGTGAGTGTGAGTGACTGTAAGGTTGAGTGATGACAATGACAGAGACATAACTCACGTAATATTTATACGTGGGGGCGAAATATCGAGTTCTGAATGTTCAACTCACTTAGTTGGTCGCTCACTTGATCACCCATACAGTCACCGATTTTGTTAACTCATACGGTCATGCGCTTAGTCTCTCATACTGTCACTTACTCGGTTACTCATTTTGTCACTCATACGTTCATGCGCTTGGCCACTCATACGTTCATGCGCTTGGTCACTCATACGTTCATGCGCTTGGCCACTCATACGTTCATGCGCTTGGTCACTCATTCGTTCATGCGCTTGGTCACTCATGCGGTGACATACTTAACATACAGTCACATAGAAACTCGTACAGTTACGTACATGGCCACTCATACATTTCATTTCATTCCGTGCACCGCCCAGGCTCTATCGACCATTGTCAATTTTAGCCATTGCCCGGATGAGGGGCTGGGCGATGTCGGGTCACTCATACAGTTATATACTTGGCCACTCATACAGTTATATACTTGGCCACTCATACAGTTATATACTTGGGCACTCATACAGTTATATACTTGGGCACTCATACAGTTATATACTTGGGCACTCATACAGTTATATACTTGGGCACTCATACAGTTATATACTTGACCACTCATACAGTTATATACTTGGCCACTCATACAGTTATATACTTGGCCACTCATACAGTTATATACTTGGCCACTCATACAGTCACTTACTAGGTCACTCACGCGGCCCTTCATATGGTCACTCAAACAGTTATATACTTGGCCACGGCCACTCAAACAGTTATATGCTTGGCCACTCATACAGTCACTTACTTGGTCACTCACGCGGTCCTTCATATGGTCACTCATACGATCACTCACATGGTCATTCACTTGTTTACTCGTACGGTCAGGGCCGGCGAAATACGCGGGACGAAATGTTAGGGGGGAATTATCATTGGCGCACGAAATTTCCAAGAGGGGGTAGTGAAATGTACCGAGGACGAAACATCCCAGGGGCGGATCCGAAACAGCGGGTGCAATGTTTCTGTAAACAAATAGAAACCCTACATCCGTACTCCAAAACGCTTAATCACAATAGGACTTTAATAAGATGCATCGATTACATTGAATCACATCATAATAGAAATATAAAATAATATGATCATCATACATTTAAATTAGAACTCGTCTCACGAACATCACTCACCCCAGAAATTTCCATGCTACATAAAAGTGTGAACAATATAAAAACCCATACAAATCAAGGAAAATTTGGCAAAAAGAAAACAAACTTATTCCTTGGAAATAAAAGTTCCATTACAATATAATTAATGGAAACGGAATGAGTTTTTATACTGTTTAATAGGTTCCAGGTTCCTTTCTTTTTTCCCCTTAAAACATTCGAGAAAAGATGAAAAACCATGCATTAAACATGAGGAGGAAATAGAGCATCATCTTTCCGTAAGGAAGTCCATTCAAGGAGTTCATTAAAAAATTTTCTCAGAGGCAAACGCCCCCGAAAGAATAATAATACATATATATTAGAGGGAGAAAAAAAATTGTTTTTAAATTAAGTTTCTTCTGCTGTTTTTATTCCCTCCGTATAATTGAAGATATCCACGCTTTTATATATTTTCTTGGCAATAATTTTCTTTTTTCATCCCTTAAAAACAGGGGGAAAAATGAAAAAAAAACATTTTTTTTTCTTCCCTTATTTTCAGTCTTTTCTATTTCCCGGCAGCAGAATAATGAGATTAAATGAAGTGTGCTCATGAGAAATAGCTCAAACCCTCCTCGTTTCCCAAGAAATAGTGTTACAGTGGAAAAAGAAATAAGAGACCATATTAATAATGAACATATTTATTCTGCTCTCATTCTCATAATGGATTTTAATAACAATTGTTATATAGTGCGAATGAGCGATTATTGCGGCTGCTGCTGTCGTAAAGTTTTTTTTTATTCTAGGTATTATGCTCGAATATGTCCGAAGGATGAACTGTTTGTGTTATGAACAGGAATGTACGTCCTTGTTATTAAAGTTTCGGTGTGTATTGTATATAGTTGTTTGACATTGATTTGTTGTGAGTAGGGCTATGGTTTTTATGGCGTAAAAATTTCTAAAAATCACATTTATGCCCTTAAAAAAACTGTGAATATTCCCTTTGACGTTGATTTCTTATGAGTAGGGTTAGAATTTTCAAGCTCTAAAAGTATTTCAACGATATCCACGGAGACGATTTCGAGCAGGAATATCAATGGACCCGTGAATATGCCGATACCCAAATAGTAGTACTCGTACGTTATTTGGTTCTATGCACACCGTGAGTAGAATTTAATGAGAACGAAAACAATGACGAAATGTAAAGCCGAAACAGAAAGGAAATGAAAGTTCTTCGCCATTGCGTGGAGGAGAATATAATCAGGGCGATGATTTTGGGACGTGGTTAGAAAAAGAGAATAAAGATGGAGAGAGATGGCTCTTTGTCATTTTTCGGCCAAATAGGTCTGGTCATTGTCGTCTTTTGAGAAATGGCTGCGTCTGCTTCCACTGACGTTTGCTTCTTGTTTTTGGCTCCCTATCACTTGTAACGAGGACGGAGGATAAAAAAAGGAAGGGTATATGAGAGGAGCTGGAGCTCAATGAGCAATGAGAGGCAATATAACTAATCTAATAAATGAAAAGTGGCTGCTGTCTCTTTCTTTTCCATATAATAACAATAATAACTCCTATTATATTCTTTGAAGTATTATTATTCCACTTTCTCCCTAGTGGTTCTCTCATTTCCAATGTGGCTCATGTACACTGGATGGCCATATTTAACGGGAGAAATTGCCTCATATGAAACTGGAATTTGAAGTCACTTAGCTTCTTAATGATAATGTAAGTTTTGTATTCACTTTAATTATATACAGGGTTGATAGCAAACAGGAGGTATACCATTTTACTGGTAAACCGTTGATCATAGAGGTGTACTTCCAGTTAGAAAATTTTGCGAAATAAGGTGTAGTACTTTACTTTTTTATACAGTTTGCGTGTTCTCCAAAACCCAATTAGAAAGTTTTTTTCTGTCTCTCCTGATGCCAACAAAAAATTTCCATGTTTCTATGTGCAACATTCACTTAGATATTCGAATCGAAAAACGAAGAAAATTTGGGGGAAAACAGCGTTAAATGCGGGTAAAACGGGTTTTCCACATTTAGATCTGTTTTTTCCCCCCAAGTTATTTTTTTTTTATATTTTAATTATGCAACCCCTTGAAGCATGAATATCATATCTGAGTGCTACACGTTATTTGAAAACTTTTTCTAATTAGAAGTATATCTCTAGAATCAAAGGGTTCGCCAGTAAAATTGGGAATTATTATTAATGAAATAATATACAATTTTATTTCTCCAGGTTTTGCATGAACGTCTTACGGAAATGATATTAGAATCTGTAATTTTGCAATTTGACGTGTACGTAAAAATCATAGAAACGTTAGAATAGTACCATTTTTAACACTTAGGTTTGCGTTTTTAAGGCGACTGCTTTTTAAATGACGAATTTCATCAAAATTTTCGAAAATGCTTTCATTTCTTTTCATTCGAAGCAGCAGTTAATTCTAGAATCCAAAACTGCTTTATTTCCATCTCTAAAATTACTAGAAGCGAAGTTATTGTCAATTAAGTAAAACGAATTTAATGATCTTAGTTTGAAAACAAAATATTTGAATCCGTTTTCTGAAAATCTGTTTGTTTTTCCCATTTTCACTTCACGAAAAACTTGATAACCCAAGAATTTTTCAAAATATCTCTATGAGAATCTCTCCCACTACATTACAAACAGTTCTGACTGTGCAATGAACTAAAATCTAAGCAATATATTCAAAGCTTTTTTATTTATATAATTTTCGATTGACAACATCAAGTATTAATAATGAGAAATTCACATTTTTAAAGTGTATAATCATATCTTAAGTTTTCATACTAAAAATTTTAGTTAATTGTACAGAAAAATGTCATAGCAATAATCTGGGTGATGAATATGCGAACAGAAGGAGAAGTTTTTAGTGAACAATGTCTAGCAGAACTACTGATAATATGCTGATTTTACATGTATAATTAGCAATATAATTTTTTTTTTGCAAAAATATTCATGAAATGACATCTATTTCCTTAATTTTACATCATATCCAAACCAAACCTACTTGCATTCCATCAAGGAATGGGCAGTCGTCTTAACTAGTCTAGTGAATAAAACAATGGTTTTTGTGTTAAAATGGCCTATATGTTGTTTTCTGTAACAAAGTACAAATGTCTCAAGATACATGTGGTGAAGCAAATAATGCGCAAAATCCTTCAAATTCTTTTCTTGATAGTGTTTCTCGTAAAAGCAATAATATTTTGAAAATGAACATACATTTTTACGAGGTAAACAACTGAATTTCTGTGCCTTCTAACGAGATCGATGAGCATAAAAGTTTTGTTATAGAATGAAGAACGTGTTATAAACATTGATGTGGATTCCAAAAGTGCTCATTAATTCAGGGGATCAAAAATTTTCAAAGTATTACATGTTTTAATGAGAAAAATTAATCAGAGAGACAAAAATTAATTTACACACACTTCAAAATTGAAAATATCTCTTTTCAACGGGACTTTCAGACGGATTGATATGCATTTCTAAAAGAAATCTGACTCTCTACGTATTTTTAGTGGTACGCAAAAGTACGGTCTCCACCAATTATTCTGTATGTGAAAAAAAAGTCCGCTTATACATACAGTCGAATCCCGTTTTAACGAATACCATTATAGCGAAAATCACGTTTTAACGAACACTTTCCTAATGCCCCAAATAAGTTTACATAGGAACAATGTAGGTAACCTGGACTTCCTTTATAACGAAATTTCGATATAACGAAGTGATTTCTCCGGTCTCTTGACGTTCGTTATAACGGGATTCGACTGTATATATATATTTTTTTCTTTATATTTGTTCTGTTTGTACACATACATGCGGTTCTCGATCCAGTGGTTCTGTTGTTGAGCCCGGGTGGTATGGTGGTGAGATGCTCGACTACCACCGCGAACGTTGCCTCCAGGTTCGAAACGGTGGGGAAAATATAGATATATATAATAATAAGATATTTTCCCTAATGAGCTTGAGAAGATCACCGATGGATGGCGCCTTCATTTCCGATGCAACTCGTTAATGACGGTAAATTCCAGTATAGCGATGTGGCTGGAGTTGGTGTGTGGTGAAATGGACGTCGTTCCATTGTGGAGCGAAGGTGATGACTCTTAGGTGTATATTGTTAATACATATAACCTAATCGAGTCAGCCCATGAAAGATCCATGTTTCTCCTGATATACGCGACTCAAATGATAACCCCAATAATGAAAAAAAAAAAGGCCAGCATAATCCAGAGATAAATGAAAAATAAATAAATAAGTGTTATAACACGTGCGTGTATGTGGTCGGTATCCTTAAAGGAAAAGCAGTTAAGCCGAGAGAAATTAGAGTCCGGTGAAGTTGAGATAAGGTCCCGACAACAACAACAACAAAAAAAGTCCCAACAACACTCGACACATCTGAACAGAAGTCCTTTTTCCCCCGTGATTCTTTCAATTCGGTCGGTGCCCGAGAAAGAAGAAATCGATGGAGAAAAGACCCTGGGAAAGTCACAACACTTTCTTATTAAAGAAGAAGCAACGTCTCTTTTGAACGTCTACTCGAATTACGATTTCGGCGGAATCTTCGATAAAGGTGTCGAGTTTCAATTAAATAGCTCTCCTTGCTCTGTGTATACTCTCTCTCTCTCTCTCTCTCTCTCTCTCTCTCTGGAGATAAATCTTATGAGTGAAGCAATTGACGAATATATATCGACCTTTTTATTGAAGAGTTGTCTTCTTCCGTTCGTCTTACACACTCATATACACTTGTATATATCCGTTTTCTATCGTTTTCTTTTTCTCGTCTAGAGTAAGCGTTATACAATAGATCAGAAACCAAAAAACATTTTGGAGGTCTTAAAAAAGGTTCGGAAATATTTCTTTTTTCCCCCCATGGGAGACCATTTTTTCCCCCCAAAGAACCTATTTATTTATTTTTCCCATGTTTCTCAGTGCTTATTTTATTTTTTGAATCAATATCAGAACTCTTAAGAACCGTGAGGAAACAAAGTATGTTATTTTGTAATATTCCGTAATAAAAAACTTTAAAAGTATAATGCTTGCCTTTTTTCTAAACTGAGTCATTGCTATAACGATATCTCACTCTACAGATTTGCTGATTGAAAGTTACTACAGCCGAATCCCGTTATAACGAACTCTAAGAGACCGAAGAAAGCACTTCGTTGTAACGAAATTTCGCTATAAAGGAGTTCCCATTCCTTTTTCATTGTTCCTATGTAAACGTATCTAGGGGATTATGAACGTGTTTGTTAAAACGAGATTTTCGCTATATCAGTATTCGTTAAAACGGGATTCGACTGTATTACAAGATATAAGGAAAACTGGCTATATGTAGATATGCTGATCTTTCGTATGCCGGACCAGTACTGTAACATGAGTTCATATTATTTCAAATGACACCGAAATCGAGCAACACATACTTCGGATGAGGCATTAACCGTTGGAACAAACGTTTTGAGCTAATTCACAGTCAGCATTTAAGCCCTCGTCATACGGAGATGACGAGGCATCAAACTTCTTTATGAAAAGGCAGATGCCGTCGGTGGATAAAGAATCTAATTGGTTCGCTGAAATAGTAAATTCGCTAAGCTGTAGAATCCCATGATGACTAAGTGACCCATCATGCAATGACCTTGTATTCTAGCCTGCTACAGGGAATAACTTCACCTTCACTAAAGATTCATCTATCAGATTTTGATGAAACATTCGGAACAATTTTCATTTGCACCAGAGTGCGGTAACATAAGGTCGATAAGGCACACACCTAAAGTACCGAAAAGATGTTTAGAGGTGTGGTGAGTTCGTTACCCGTGTTCGCCCTAGTCAGAAACTTTCCTGGCACAGGGGCACAACAAAAAAACGGCAACATGACCACAGATAAAAATTGCTACCGCAGGGAGGTAACACACCAACTTTTTCGGTGAGTATAGAAAAGGCTACCGTTTGGAATCGGCAGTAAATAGCAGGTAACGGTCTAATTTGCCCTCGTGTGCAGAAAATGACCGTAGGGCGACAGAAACGATCAAAAGATCAAAATTCATTTTCACCACGGCTCCATACAGCCAGGGGAAGTTTCTACAGGAATTAAATTCACGAAGAAGGGTAAAAGTTTAGACGACATATGTAGGGGTTTGATTTCATATATCCCTGACATGAGAAAAAGAGAAGACAAGAAATAGTATATCGATCATGTCGTTGAATGCCGATGAGATTTCGCGAGAATATATATACGTATATATATATTTTTTTTTCTCCTAGTCTCTCTTTCATGTATTGATTTCCGGGAAAAGGAATCCAATTCCCGAAGTTTTTCCTGAATTTACTCTTTTTCGACTGATCTTCGAAAGCACATCGGATACAAGTTTCTGATGGTGATGCTTTGGGGAAAAGAATAAAGAAAACGAAGAACTTTGCTGAAGAGGAAAATCGCTTTCCGATGAACACAGTTAAAAAAATAAACTGGGGAAAAATTTTCTGAATTCCGAAGTATTAGAGATTTACTTTGTTATAATCTACTGCAGTAATAACACCAGGAAACTGCCGCCGAGACCTACAGGGTGTCCCCGTAAAGTCGTAAATAGTTTAGAAATTCCTAAAAATTGAATATGTGAATGCGTTTTTCGAAAAAGTTAGTTTCCTCTCTCACACACACACATTTTGTTACAAAAAAAATGTACGCACGGTTCTGCATGAAAGTCCAGTAGAGGCCATCAAGATCCCCTCTGTATTTCTAAGGATTGGTCAAGTCTCCGATGTATTTCAACGTCTTCTATCAGTTACGCACGTCTTATAACACAGTGGCATTATAAATTACTGTGGGGTGGGGGGGCTTGCAGATCTCACATGATTTTCAAATGTTGCGCACGTACCCTGCGCATTCCAACTGGCACGCATGCAGTAAGCTGAAGTTGATGAAGACTGATGTATCCAAATTTCCTAAAAATCAGATACGTTGCTTTCTACTCAGCACTACTATTAATCAATCCGTGAACCCCTCATACGCATTCCTTAGAGGATCATTGGAATGAATTTGGGAATTTAGGAGATCATATGACTATTTCTTTAGGTTTTTTAATATATTTATATAATTTTATCTGAGGTGAGAATGTGTTGTATGTGAGATATAATGTAAAAGTAGCATCATCTATCTTCTATATTCTGGAATAAAAAATCGGCTGATTATCTGTACAAGTGCACTGATATCAAAATTAATAAATCGTAATAAAATCACATCCTCAACCGACCACCACTGTGTCTCTTAGCAAAGTTATTTATAAGCCAGGATACACTCCTTCCTCGGAGGGCATACATTCCTTAACGCAGGGCACGTTTTTTGTTTTGAAATATATTTCTTGGAGGTAGGAGGAGCGATTATCAGATCTCACAGGAGTTTTCTGCGGTCTAAGTATCACGATGCCAGGAATCAGGTATTCCATGCACCAGTAAGTAAAAAACAAGTGTTATGACCACTGAACATGTAATCCTGAGCTTCTTGTATTATAGCTATTGCATTATCTGGCCGGTTGCTTCAAGTACCAAGCATTCGGGCACATGGAAGCAGACTGCAGATGGAGATCCATTTCGTGCAAAATGCGCATACAGGCACTAAATCCGGCACTGCTAGACGAAAATACAAAACTGCATGGGTGTGTGAAGTGTGCCTCTTTCAGAACATCCCTGAAAGCGGCTCAAATGACCAATAGTTGTCGAGCGCATCAGATCACAACTGTCTGAAATAGGCATGATGAGCGCCAAGGAAAACACTAATAGCTAGATTAGCCACTCGTCTTCCCTGATTTAAACCTTATAGAAGAATTGCTGGACTTGATGTTAATGCTGGACTTAGTTAATGGAGAGTCGATGTCATTCACGAAACTTCGACGAAATCCGAAATCAGCTGGTGTTCCAGTGGTTATATATAAGCCTCGATATCAACTACATTCTTACACACGTGGATCACGAAGGTGAATAGTAATTATTTTGCGATCATCACCGAGTTAGCTGGAGTAAAATGAGTACAGTATTAAGTCACAAACCATTTTTAAGTTGAATTATAAAACGGGGGAATATTGAAGAGAATGTCTTGGAATGGCTTTAAATTCCCTGACCTGTTTCTTTTATTTCCTGGAAAACTTGGAATTGAATTTCAAATAGAAATCGGTGCCATTTTTTTTTCTTCTTCTCATTCTTCCTGCAATGTATAAATTGGAATTTGGAGAACAGGGAGAAAAGAGATTTAACTCTACCTGGCTTTTTCTCCTCAAGTGTTGAGCAAAAACGTATTTTCTCTTAAAGATTTTTTTTTTCCCTACTAGAAATTCCGAAATTTTTCCCGCTCTTGACACCAATTTCTTTTTTCTTCTGCCTATTTATTTTGTTTGCTCCATTTTTATTTCACTGTAATATCTACAGGTAGGAGATATTTCTCCGTTCCTTTAAGGTTTCATGCGTGAAATATAAAATTTTGTAGATCTTTATAGGGAATTCTTTAGGTAGAGATTTAAATCCGGAACCGAATAATTTGATGGTGCCAAACTGATCTTGATAAAAGATGGATGTGTGCGCAGTAAAACCCGTCTTGATGTACACCTTTTACGGCCAATGATAATTTCCCCTTGTGTAATGGAAGTACGCGTTTTAAACCACTGATTAACGGTCTACCGCCCCCCCCCCCTCTTATACTGACGAATTTTTCTGTCTCGTCGGTGCCCGAAAAATAGAAGTTTACTGTATTATGACATTATGTATATAATGTCAATGTAATTTTGTTACTTAAGGTATCCGACTACCTTTCTTGTCACTTTTCTTTATAATAGTTCTGGAGTGAACTTTAAATACATTTTTTGATAGAAAATGTCTCGAAATGGTGAAAACAGTGACAAATTTTGGTCTATCTATTATATTTGCTATGAAAAAGTCGTTTTTATGTCATATTTTAGGCAAAATTCATGTCATATTCGAAACACGATTGCAAAAAGTTTTATTAATGAAATGGATTGTGATTTTCACAGTGCATTTCGCTGGTAATGTTGCAGGTTATGCACCAAAATTTAAAGGATTGCATGATATGTTCATAAGTTAAACCAAAATATGTTTAAGTACGTGTGAATTTTTTTGAAATTTCATCCTACATTTTGTCTATACGACACTGTAATTCGAAAAATCTATGTGATAGACCTTAGATTTTGGTTCATAACCTCAACAATATATAGCAAAAGATCACATTAAAATTTCGTAAGAATGCAATGAATCAATTTTTACAAATCATGGCACAAAGTCAAGTGAAATGTCAAAAATAGCATTCTTCGTAAAACACGTTTAAAGTCTTTATTCGCGTATTATTTGTATGTAAAAACGCTAAACTAAAGTGAACGCAACTTTGATTCTAAGCATTATATAAACAAAACGAGGCCCGTTTTGGAATTACAACAAATAGGGCTTTTATAAAAAATTAAAAAATTAAAATCCATATTTTCTTCCAAATGACGTTTTCAACGTAGTCAGATACCTTAAAAAATATTTGTTATGTGATATTCCATTTTCTATCATTTTATTCCCGGAAAATTATAGAAATTATGTATATTATATAGAAATTATTATGAATATACCATATCACATTGTAGCTTATTTCACAGTATAAACTTTGAAATAACGCTAAAGGAGAATTTGCGGACTGAGAAAAAGTAAATAAATATGTTTAATAATTTGTGGAACGGCAACGGAAATATAATTAGGGAAAAAATAATTGGCCGGCCGAAGTAATTATACTCTATAAGAAAAATAATTTGCACATTGATTAAAAACAAATAAATAGGAGTGTTTTGCGCACCTGAAGAAATAGTGAAATGGGAAAAATATTCTCCGAACCTGCAAAACATTAATAAATAGAAGTAATAATAATTGGAAAACCGCAAAAAATAATTAAACAAAGAAAGAATAATTTGCAGATCGGATGGTGACAAAACCAAAATGCAGTCAACGCTGGTTATAACGACTCCCATCGTTCCGTCGAAAACGCAAGTATGTCGGGTAGTCGTTACGTCGAAGTGAAAACACATAGAAAGAGAATAGTCGTTATATGAAACTATTGAAACTTATCCTGCTGGAATTGTCGTTATAACATGAATGGATGCCAGAACTTTGCCACTGGACTTATCGAGATCTCTTAATCGTTGCCGAGATCTCTTCCAGCCCAGTTTCGTGGTAAAGTCCAGATCAAGGTCGTTATAACAAGCGTCAACTGAAGTAAGAAATTTAGGGACTTGGACCTGAGATTTATTAGACCTTGAGTTCTGTAGCGGCTGCACAGAGTAGGTGAAATTTATTTGTTAATCATTTCTTTTTAGTTCAATTGTTTCTCCTATTTAACCAATTCGCTTACAAGCAGTTGGCGAAAAATTCGGATGTTCTCTATTTGACGAATCAGCGATAAATATAGTAACCTTCTCCTAACCTAACTGCACGTTAGAAAAAGGGAAAGTAGAAAAGGAAGGGTAAAAAACAAATGGAAGAGTAAAACATTATAATAGATAAGTTCGTAAGAATGTAGGTACAGTGTAGATTTCTATTTCCACCCCCCCCCCCCCACCTGTTCTCTCTATTTCCCTCTTGTACGAAAAACACATCATCTGTGTTGGGGGAAAAATAACTATCGTGGTATACATAAAAAAGCAAGAGGAGAAAATATAGGGTTGCAACAAAGATTCGCGATGATGAGGAGAAGACAAAATAAAACAAACGGATAGAACTTATTTAAATTTATTCCACTGGAGTTTCGACGCAATATTACGTCCTTGATCGTAAAGTGGTTAATGTGGTTCGCGAAATTGTTCATTCGATTTCATGTTTCTCGCAAGGTCGCCCGCGCCAGACGCAGGTTCAGATACCTCTCAACAATTTCGGGGCACCAAAATTGTTTAGGATCCCCTTCGCTTCGATTTTATATGTATTTCTTGGTGCAAGGGAATGTCGTCATCTATTATTTCAGCGCATATACAAGAATACTGAAAATACACAAGACGATTATTTGATTCCCCCTTGCCATATTTTACTGGCGAACTTTTGATCTTAGAAACAAACTTTCGATTAGAAAAATTATCTGAATAACGTGTAGAACTCAGACACGCCATTAGTTTTGCTATTTACGCCAAGGGTTTTCTATAGTCATTGAAATATATATAAAAATAATTCTTTATACAAAATCCTGTCCACACACAAAAACTCTCATACAAAGAAAATAGATGCATAGAAAATTCCACGTTTCAAAGTGCGATTCTCGAAGAAAAACTTGAATTCAATAAACAAGTATTATTCTTCGTAACAAGTTGGAAAATGAACGGTATAAATGAAGTAAACAAGCGTTTGGTAAGTTTTTGCTTTTCTTTCACAAATTTTCTCCCGATTTTGAATTCAAATACCTCTGCCAATACTACACTTAGACACGTGGATTTTTCTTTGTTGGCTTCAAGAGACACAGTGCAACAACTTTCTTATTGGGTTTTTGAGTACAGGGTGTACGCATCATCCCTTTGCAACATGAATGTTAACATGTTGTTAAGCATGAAGCATTGTTATCGCCCCTAGAATAATCAGCGTAACTTAAACGCGACAAGGGGATTTAACGAATCCGCTGTTGTATATAATCCATATAAACAATTTCTAAAAACTAAATTGAATGTAGATTAACATATAAAAATTGATGAAAATTCAGCACTAAAATTAATTTTAAATTAATGATAGAAACATTTCCCGAAACTAATAAAAATTTGAAAAATTGATGAATTGAAAATAATTGGAAGAAATGACTCCAGAACTGATAAAAATTAAGAATTAATGAAACTGATAATTTCGCAATTGGTGAAAATATTCAGGATTAATAAAACAAATAACTACAGAATGGATGAAAACTCAGAATTCCGGAATTGATGAGAAAGTAATTCCAGAATTAACTAACGTTAAAAAAATTCGAAATTAATAGTTCCGCAAATGATGAAACTTCAGAATTAATGTAAGAAATAGTTTAACAACTTGTGGGGTCTCCAATAATTTACCGCGAGTACGGAGCCTCACAAAGTTTGGGGTCAGGTAAGACCGCACCTGTCACACACCCCCAATGATGGCTCTTGGGTCCTCGAGTAAGGGAAGGTTGGAGGACACTGCTCTAGATTACTTTCTTGCATTTCAAATTATTTACGAAAAAATTGAAAGCTTTGCACGCAAAATTTGGGCAAAACTTGTTGCGGACCTGCAAAACAGAACACTGTTCTAAGATAGTATTTAAATTAGTCCCTCCTATAATGCGCACGTAGGAATTTTAGGAGTCCTGATCTAGATCCTTCAGCAAATTTCAGTGCTGTGTGTGCTTGCTGATCCCTACGATACATGAGCGGGTGGCTAGAGATTATTAATTATATCATCATCAATTCCATGACACTTTTCACGGATCATTAAGTTATGAAAACAACCATCATGAACTGAACCGACAAGCAATTACTATTCCGACGATGGTTCATTCCACAAAACCTCGAGAAGAAATCCTCTTAATATTTGCGAAGATATTTCTTTCTTCAACATACTTTGGGGTGGTGCAATTGGATTATCTTTCTCTAGCCGCGTTATTCGCATGCCTAATTAGATCATATCATTTTTCTTACAAGTGATAAAACCAGGAAAATGTAAACCTGAGCCACTTATCTCTCACTGAACTCAAGAGAAGACAACACACACTACCGCAACCCACCATGAAACCATGAATAAGTCGCTCCTGCAGATTTGATGTTCCCTGCATTCTAGAGTAGGAGGTAGGGGGTTTGGAAACCAGGTATAATTTCAAGCTTCGTTGGACTTGACAAGAAGACACTTCGGAGAAAATTAACGTTTTAACGACGATGTCGTGGCACAGCAAGCAAATCTCATTTGATGCACCATTTCTTGTCTCCTCATTCGTCGTCGTCGTCGTCGTCGAAATTTCGGTGCCCCGACCTCTTCTTCCCGTTCTCTGCAAGTCTCCTCAATAGATGAAGTTATTTCGCATTAGTGTCAAGCTGATGGTTATGGTTGCACGCTCTCGGGAATATGAGTCCATATATCGCTGTGCGCTTATCCGATTATCTTGTTTAAATGGATTTATTATTATTTTTTTTCTTTCGTTCCACCCTTCGTCTGGTCTACCACAACTGAAGTTCAAGCTTCAGGACTTTACATAAAGTGTATATGTATAGCGCTATATAGTTTCCGGCACAGGTAGTATGGCTAAAAAGGAATTTATTGAGAAATATTTGCAATAAGGATTGAAGTACAGTCGGCCCCGCTTTAACGGATATCAACAGTTCTAACAGCATGCTATCGGATTAAGCGGGGAGCAATTCAGATTGCCGTTTCACACCATTGACATAGTACCATATAGTTCCACACCATTCATAGATGTACTGATGAAGAATCAATACTAATGATATGCTTTCAGAAATAAAAGGAAAATTGTATTGAATTATAACTTTTCATTATCATATAATTCATTTCATCATTATGTATATAATTTCATTTCATATTTACTGTATTTTATCATCGATTACCTAAGTTTTTTTACTTTTCAAGAGGAAAGTTCGCGTCTTCTAATGCATACCGGGTGTCACTGGGAAGACGAATTACGTTGACTTGTGGTCATCATTAGCCTCGTCTATTGTCAAGGTCAATGTCACTTTGACAATAGACGTCACATTGACTTTGACATTATTAGCGTCATCTATTGTCGAGTCATGCCAAAGTCACGTAAATACAAATATAAAGGCCACAACAGACAAATTGCCCAACGAGGTGACTGAAAAAAAAGATTCCCATAATATATATGGATGTCGAATATGTCTAAATTACATCAAAAACACAGCAACTCAATGAGAACAATAAAAAACCAATAATTATGATAAAATATACTGCACATAAAAGATATGGTTGTCTCATCCAAGTATGGATAGCTTCTTGATTTATCCCGACAGGCTTATCGCAATTTATTTATAAACGTGGTGATTGTGTTAGAATTCACGACTCCCGGAGGAAAGCTATTCCATTTATCCACAACCGTATTAGAGAAAAACTCCCTGCAACACCACAATCTGGAATTGCCCCTTACCAATCGATACTACTTCACCAAACTGACTCTGGCCATATCGCTGTATTGCAATTTACTGCCATTAGAGAGATGGGTTGGAAGTGAAGGTGCTGTCTATCGGTGGTCGCCTCGAGTTCGTTTGGGAAAATATCTTATCTACATCCTCCCTTGGGTTCGAACCCGGGACCCTGACAACAACCTTCACGATGGTAGACGAGCATCTTACCGCCATGCCACTCGGGCACAACCAATCGCTACTGGTGTCCCATTGTCGAAAGCAGTTGATTGACGATATATTAATTACTCTTGGTTAATTTTTATGTGCCCTGTTGATAACTTTAAACACTTCATCATACCCTCCCGAAATCGCGCTATTGCGATGTAAACATTTAAAAAAAAGATCAAGTCTCTCTTCATAGCTTAAGCCCCGCGTGCCATCAAGAGCTCGCGTCGCTCTTCTTTGCACCCCGTCGACCAAGTCACGGTCCCTCTGTAGGTACGGTCTCCAAAATCTGACGGCGAACTCCAATCCAGGGCGAACTAGACCCCGGAAAAGTGGAAGGGTAAGTTCGGGAGAACGCAAAGAAATATTTTTTAAGAATGAAAGTGAACATTCTATTCGAATTTTTGACCACCGCCGGATAATGCTCAGAAAACCTATGCCGCTCATCAATAAGAGTACCAAGATCAGTGATCCTAGTTGAATCCGGAATAATAACGTCACTCAATCTCATTGACTTTGGTGTTATCATTAGCGTCATCTACTGCCAAACTGAAAATAATTTAGATTCTCCAATTTGTTTATGTCGTACACTCCCAAAAAATCTGAATTTGGACTCGTAATCTGTTCAGATTGGCTGGGGCTGTGTGACATTTTAAATATTTTATTATTTTTCTAAAACAATTACTGACAATCGGTATCCCGACATGCTACATGAGAGTTACAGACATAATAATCATGTTGAAAAAAAAAAGGTTGAAGCTACGATTGGTGGAAGACATTTCCATTCTAGTCGAAACGTAAAACAACAAATTATGTCACAGAAACTCTTACATCATTATAAGAAAAAAATTGTTTATGTCCTTTTAATAAGTCCAACATCAAATATATTTCAACAAAAAATTTACTGCTGTTTTTCTTTCTCACCGCAAAAAAGTTGGAATAAATAACGCTGTTCTCACTGCTGTCGTTGGATCGTTGCCAGATTCCTGGATATGAACCGACGAAAGAAAAAATATCAAAGTTAATGAAAAAGATGTTGCTGAAAAAAAAATATATATATGATATAAATGGATAAAAAAACCCGCTTGAGATGAATCAATTTCCTATTTAGCGGCTGTGAGCAACGGATCCTCATTTTTTTCCGCCATTTTTTTCCAGGTATTTTTTTGTTCGTAGAGAAAATCTACGAACAATAACTAAGAAAGCATCAGAGCAGATTTTTTTCAAAAAAAAAAAAATTCACAACTTATTTATTGAACAGAGAATCTCTTGTCCTTTTTTTCCTCCACATACATAACTATCTCATTTCCCACTTTCGCCATCTATTCCGCAAAACTCGAAGTTTTTTTTTTTGCCTTTGTATCAGAAAAAAATTGAAATAGAATTTTTTCCCCCCGTTTTCATGCTTATGTGTTTATTATATCAAAGACCGAATTTATCAAGAACGGAAAGGAAAATATATAAAAGTATTGTAGATTATATGGTAGAGAAAACAAATATCAAACTGTCTAGAACAGGGGTTTTATGAAATATAACACGCGCATGTATAAAGTTTGTAGTCGTTTGGAATTATAACATTTGATTTTCCACTTTAGTGGTATTTCCCTCCCCCGATAATATTGCGATTTATAATGAAATAATAGTATCATAAATATAATAGGATTTTAAACGGATAATTTAAAAAGAAGAAGAAGAAATATTTGGGGTTGAATATTTTATTTCTTCTATGAGAAAAGAAGTGAAATTGATATTGGAAACCGAATTAATATCTAGCATTGGTATGAACGAAAAATATTCTGTGAGAATCTCGTGCGATAGAAGCGAAACTTTTAGGTTTTACATGACTAGGTTCACCTCAATTTAATTCAATTTTAATTACCTTAAATTTAACTTTTGATTGAATGCCGTAATGATCCCATAGTAAATACCATGTGTGGCAGATTTGGTCACTAAAAATTTCTGGTGATAATCGCGGTTGGCTCCAAACCGGAAGGGGGGGGGGGGAGTTATTATCAGGACTGTACAGGAGTGAAGATTAAGATAAATAAAAAAGTGAAGTTCTTTAGATGTACAGTATTATGACAGCGCAGACATTTAGGAGCTGACACTGTGACGTCACAAATATTTAATTCCCGTGCGAAATATACTCTCGTGTGGCCAGGGTGTGCGGTATCACGAGTGGGAGGGATAGGGAAAAGTGATGAACAGTCTTTCTCCGACACTAATCCCTTCCAACCTATTTCTTACATGGCTGAATGTGTAATATTGACAACACCACCACCACAACTCATCTGCTTCTCACCCCTTCATCATACAATCAGCTACTCCACGGAATGGGTTTCACTTTTTTGTGATGGTTTCATTTCCCTCACAAACTTTCACTCCTATGTTCCTTTCACTATTACGTCACTATGGAAGTTTCACTCCAAAAAAATGTAGAAAGGAAATCAGAATTGAAACTAATGCTGCCAGAACTCATTCCGAATTTATGTTTGAGAAGGTAAAGTGTTGTTGGTGTAAGGGAAAGGAAATGAAATGCACTGGCTTCCAAAAGTTAATCACGCGACTGCCTATATAACATTACGACACCACTTCAATCTTGTCGGTGTTGATTGGACGGTTAGAGGAAAACAAGCATTTGGTGAACGAATATACAGTCAACACTCCCCTAAAGAAGAGGAGTGTTCTTGTTTCGGGAGTGCTGGTGGAGCCTCCTGTGGCTGTAGTGCAAGATATTGTGTCTCAGGGCCGTCATTTCAACTTTTTCCAGGGGGGAGGGGGCAAAGCACATGTACTCAATGTATGTATGTATATATATATATATATATATATATATATATATATATATATATATATATATATATATACCATTTTTAGTGTATTGAGTATGACGGGCCTGTATTGTGTTTTATATTTCTGCAAATGTGAAACGCTTGTAGTAATGCCTCTTCTTTGTATATATACAGTCGAATCCCATTATAACGAACTCCAAGAGACCGGAGAAATCACTTCGTTAAAATGAAGTTTCGTTATAAAGGAATTCCATGTTTTTGCATTGGCCTTATGTAAACTTATCCGAAGGTATGGAAAAGTGTTCGTTAAAGCGGGAATTTTGCTGTAACTGTATTCGTTGAAACGATATTCGACTTAGTGTTAAAAACTGAGTTTTTTAGTTTGAGAAAAGCTTAACAATATTGTATTAGAATGTTTCTGGTGAGGGTGGGGGAGACTTATAATTATTTTATTTATTTCTTTATTGGCAAATGTTTAATATAAAAAAATAATAATTTGATTTGGGAAAGTGTAACCTAACATGATGAATGATCAATAGAATAAATCGAACTAAGAAGGAAGAAAATCCAATTCTGGGCAAACAGTAATAAAAATCTACGGGCTTTGTTTTTGTGAGTGCGTTGTCAGTTTACCTCATTCAGTGATTTCTTAAGCCCGTGTTCCTGTATATCGTCCTTCAGGGTCTTACCCCAATGAGACTACGTCCAATGTTCAGGATCGAAAATGAGACTCTGGATGGTTATGGCCGCGATCATCTCGCCCATATAGACACTCGTGATAGATATTACCACCGGGCAATACTTACAAGTAGGAGGGGTGGGAGGGCAAAGGCTTACATCGTTCACGAAGGAGCCACTTGCTTCCTCGATTATCTGACGGCAGCTTGAACTAAACGCATAATTAAATTAAGCGACGTTTTCTCCGTTACTTTTCGAACGTCTGAAGAGTTAGAAAAATTCATCAGAGATTTTCGAGGGTTTATAGTTCAAAATATTGAATTTATTTTTGGTTGCTTTCCTCAAATATTTCATACGTGAATTATATACGATTCTCTGCTAGGGTTGATGTTTATACGCACGGATAATAAAATCGTTAGTTAAAAAAAAATCGAATTGCTGAAACGAGATCAGTGCCAATCACATTACAAAATTTACGTTTAATAATATCAACGCCTATGCTTTTAGAGATATTACAATTATAATTTTTAATTAATTTTATCCATCAATAACTGTGATAAAATTACATTTTTAGCACATTGTAAAAAGCAAAAGAAAATCAACGATGCTCGCGAAAAAAATATACTAAGTCGAATACCATACAGCTGTTTCGGGGCCAAATTAGCCCCTTCGCAGAAGATAGATGGAAAGACCTGTTATAGCGCAGGTCACTCGCTTAAATGAAAGCAACAGTGGCTATACCTATGACGTCTTCTTAAATGAGAAATTAGAGTATGCGTAACTATAAGTCACACCAGTTTACGGTATTTATATAATGCCCACTAATAACATCTGAAATGCCCACTAATAACATCTGAAATTGGTCAGAAACGCCGCATTTCTCTTATAAGCCTCGTAGCTGTATAACAGGAGTACACAACCTTTTCAATCCACGGGCCGGATATGTAGTGTTTGTGACTCTCGCGGGCCAGAAACTTGTGTACTTATATGGGGTGACCTTATGACCGGTAATTTTCGGCACATTTAAGTAATTTTGGCCGTCCTGACTTTATATACGTCCCGTTTCTTCCTTTATTTTCAATGAGGCTTACTTTAATTTCTGGAATCAAGAAAATGAGATTATTTTCATGACTCGAAAATTATATTGTGATAATTATGACTCCACCATAATTATTTATAGTGATATAAATATATTCATCTCACATAATGCGTGAAACAGTTTTTTTTTAGGTGAATCATGTTTTCATCCATTGTGACTTGCAATAGCCCACTTCCCGTTATTTGCAATTTTTCAGCAACTTTAGTGATAATTGGCAACTTAAATTGCTTTTGAAATTTTTTTTTGTCTGCAATTGGCAACTTCATTTTCGTTTGACGAATTTTTCTGGCTGTTATATATCAAATATCGACAATTTTACTTGTACCATATATATATTTTTTTCTTTTTTTGAGGATTTAAAAATATCCCATATTGACCTTAATTTCCCATATTTTTATGAAGGAAATATGGTAAGATACGCATTACCGTGCGTAGTTCGGTACCGACAGATCAGACACGACCCAAGGTCTGTCCCTCCCGGGATATAAGCCTTTTACCCGTGTTGGATAAACCGTAGTTCAGTACCAGCACACCTTTCGTCAACCGAATGGAACCCCATGGCGGGCCGCATTTGTCCCGCTTGCTGGAGGTTGTGCCCCCCTGTTGTATAAGATTTAATGTAAAACTTTGAAACTGGCCATTTAGTTAACGAATGCTTCTTCTCGATGCTGTAATAATAATAATAATAATAATAATAACTTTCGGTGCTTTATTCTCCTTAAAACGACACGAAAACAGTAGAATAATTGTTATAAACTAGTTTGAACGTACAGCTTTTAGTGCTGGACGTTACCCGTACCCCATCAATAATTTAACGTTATAACCCAAGTTTCTCAAATCAAATACCTCGGTGTCATAACCTCAGCTGACCTACGTTGGAACAAACTTGTTGACTACGTTTACCAAAGAAGTGTCTTAACAAACTTTCCTTCTTCCGCCGCAACCTCAAACACTGCACTCGAGATATCAGACTACTCTGTTACCAAACTTATATCTCCCCCGTTCTTTCTTACGTTGCTGAAATCTGGGATTCCTACACCTCTAGGAATATAGAGAAACTCGAATCAATCCAAAATAAATCCACCCGATTTGCTCACGACTGCTGGTCAACAATTCAACATAGGTACTTCTGGTATCTTAGCCAAACTATCTTACATCTCTCGAAGACTCGACCATTCCCTTAAAATAAAACCAATTTTTGCTTCCACTGACTGCTTTAAACACAGCTTCTTTCCTCATACCGTTGGCGAATGGTACAAACTCCCAAGCTCCATTGCCCAATCCTTTGTCCAATATCTTTGCCATTTTCAACCGCATCCTCTTGTATAGGCCCTCAGGGCCAACAATATTGTATAAATAAATAAATAAATATAAATAACATTTCTCTTTTGGAAAATATAAAATGCTTAAATGCCGCATCCCTCAAAACCAAACTGTCAAACGCATTTATAACCTGAAGCGTCTTCTTCTAGAAATTATGAGACATAATAAACAACGAGAAACAAATAATACGAAGATAACGGTAGAAAATATTCAAAAAAAAACCGTTAGAAATTAGCGATACGACAAAAATACAGCCAAAATAATTCCCTTAAAAGGAAAACACACCTTGTTATAAATATGGACAGGTATGAGAGCAAAAGAAGGGTTTTTAGTTTTAGGGTCGCACAATGTCTCATCCTTAAAAGCCGTGTATTTCAAGGAGAAAAAGCTATTATAGATGAAATGCAAGAGCAAAGAGGAGGAAAAAACATTCTTTTTTGAAATCCGAAACTCTCGGCAATTTCCAGGTAAGTAGCCCATCGATGTTTTTCTTTTCCCTTTTTTTCCTTTTGGTTTTCCCTCTCATCTTCTCCGGTTTTTTTTTTTCCCCACCTTATTGCGAACTCTCTTTTCGCTCGCCTCTTCCATTCAACGACTTCATAAAAGTATGATGTTCCTTGGCACACACGCGGAGCTGCTGGGGCCGTACTAAGAAAGAAGCAATTTAAGACGAGGCCAAAGACATTGGCCAGAGAAGAGAGGTAGAATCTATTCTCGTCCCACCGCAAGAAGACTGGGGAGGGGGGGAGGAACCTTATTCATGAAATTACTTCTTGCACGTGATACTTTAAGGCTTATAACGAGGAGGGACAAAAAAATTCGAGAAATTCGTAAGATTCCCTGATAATTTTCTTGGGATTCGAGTATCAGGTTGGGTTTATGGAAATGAATTCGGCGTTGTTAATTCTCTAGGGGAAAATAATTGATGGCTGTGATAGACGACAGATTTTTCGAGAGGAAAAAAATTCGTGCAATACAGTCGATTCCCGTTTGAATGAATGCCGTTATAGCGGAAAAATCTCGTTTCAACGAAAACTTTGCAAATCCCCAGGTAAGTTTACATAAATATATACAAATACAAAGCCACAACAGGTAAATTGCCCAATGAGGTGGCTGACTTAAGAACATCATGGATCCCCGAGCCATTGTTTGGCTCGGGGATCTCTCAACCTACTACTGCTACACCACACATGCACCCCCCAACACCCCCCCCCCCCAAGGAACCCCTAATGAATCGGTACATGCGGGAATGTGCGTGTACGTGTAGTGAAACCTGACGTGAAGTTTTTTGTTTCTCTGTAATGCTTGTTTTGTGTAGTGCTGCCATCTGCCACCAGTTTTTCTAACTATGAGTGAAGTGTTATGATTGAATGATTTATCGTTGTAGGATTGTTGCTCACTGTGGCGAGACTTTTTGACGGGGGGAGATCGGCTCGCATTTGCGCCTTGAAGTTTGGAACCACAGAAAACCAACTTCAGCCGACCACTACTGAGGGGTTCGAACCCGGATCCTCGCATCGCGAGTTCGTCACTATAACCACTCGACCACCACAGCGGCAACTGTTTAATAAGAACAATTAAAAAACCTAGAATTCCTTTATAAGGAAATTTCATTATTACGGAGTGGTTTTTCCGGTCTCTTGGAGTTCGTTATAACGGGAATCGACTCGTCATTACCCGTGTCAGAGGGGTATGGAAATTCTACAGTTAAGTTTAACCCTCAGCGCGTTGCCATCATCCAAGGATGATCAGCGTAGTAGCTCAATCATCCACGGATGATTGCAAATTTTTTTCTTAAGATGGAATTCTTTAACTGGAGTGTATATGAATGGCGTGGTTCAAAACTTAACGTACGGTTTTTTAGCGGAGGTAGAAAACACAAAACAGAATCACATGGGGACGTATGACCCTGTGGCGACCCTCAAGCTAGTTAGGGAAGATATCTTGATAGCTCTACTCATCTCCCGGATAAAACCTGTGACCATACGACAATCTTCATGGTGATAGACGAACATCTTACCACCGCGCCACTTCGGGTGCACCATGGTCAAAGAACACTAGTCTGAACCATATCAGTATGAGTATGTCCACTGATCCACTGATAACTTTGTAACTAAATAACAATTTCCTCATATAACAGCGATTTTCGTCATATGAGGATATTACTTAACAATTTCTCTGATTATACCCAATGCCAATTTTTTTTCTATCTTTCCAATCCGTCATAATGAGCAGTTCCTTTACTCCGCGATCGTTATTCTGAAACAAATTTGATACACCAGCAACCGATTAACTGATTGATTGTTTCATTCCTTTTGTTTGTCTCTCTCTCTCTCTTTCATGTTTCAACACAAAACGTTTCTGTCTACCGCTTGGTACAATAATTCGTTTTCACTTGTCATTCGACGATCAATCCCCTCTCTCACACACACAGACATTAGCTGATGAGAACAGGAGACATGTTAGGGGAAACATAATACCGCTTCAAGTCGGATCAAAACTATTCCTGGGATTGATTCATAAACTCGCGTCCTTTACATTCTACACTACTCATTACCTTGTGAAAAGACGCAAACAAATGTTCCCATTCGATTCCCCGGAAGCACAGTACAGCAAGCAGAGTACAATGTCTCACCACAAAGCGAATAAATCACCGAGGATATCGGTCCGGTTCGTTTGGTGTTGTGCGCGAAAACAGTCGGGCCACATTTCGGTAAACATCGCGACTGAAAAGCATTTAAGATGATGGAAACCGAGCCAGCAATCGCAGGGGACGAACTTCGCACACAAAAGCATCGCGTCCGGAACAGATGATAAGCTATCATCACGGGGTCATCTATCTGAAATTCTCTTAGAATTTAAATTGGAACGATAAGGAAGAGAAAGACGTTGTTCAGAGAGACAGAGAGAGAGCACCGAGAGAAATTCCAGTTCCCCTGATAGTTCAAGGAAGGAGATAGGTCATTCAATTCCTGAACCCGATTCCGGAAACCACAGCAATTAGACTGAAACCTATGGGCATCCGTGGGGATGTCAGCTCGTAACCTGTAGGGCTAGCGAGGCGTTTAATAAATTACGCTTTGCCATCGAGACGAGGAGCACACACACAACGCGTGATACTTGTTCATTAATGTAATGGAAATTGTGATCTTATTTAAAGTTGGAATATTTATAAATTAAATTGATTAAACGCACCTGAAACTACATATTTCAATTATGTTTGTAAGATGAGAAGGGTTCAACATCATTTCTGTTAACCAGGTTTCTTTAACGCAGAGAACTCGGAACGTTTTGCCGTGCAATGATCATTTTTGACGGCAACTCTTGGATATTAGTGGATTGGAAATTCCATAAAGTCTACAGGTCACTCACAGATGTACCATACTTTGCAAAAGTTGGCATTTTAAAATGACATTTGAAATGACACAATTACAGAATTACACATTCATATTGCCAAAAATGACACAATTATAGAATTACACATTCATATCACAAAAATGACGCAATTGCAGAATTACATTCATATAACAAAAAAGACGAAATTGCATTGAAAAATATGACAGAATTACATTGAAAAAATGACAGAATTACATTGAAAAAATGACAGAATTACATTGAAAAAATGACAGAATTACATTGAAAAAATGACAGAATTACATTGAAAAAATGACAGAATTACATTGAAAAAATGACAGAATTACATTGAAAAAATGACAGAATTACATTGAAAAAATGACAGAATTACATTGAAAAAATGACAGAATTACATTGAAAAAATGACAGAATTACATTGAAAAAATGACAGAATTACATTGAAAAAATGACAGAATTACATTGAAAAAATGACAGAATTACATTGAAAAAATGACAGAATTACATTGAAAAAATGACAGAATTACATTGAAAAAATGACAGAATTACATTGAAAAAATGACAGAATTACATTGAAAAAATGACAGAATTACATTGAAAAAATGACAGAATTACATTGAAAAAATGACAGAATTACATTGAAAAAATGACAGAATTACATGAACAAAAATGACATAATCGCACAATTACATTGACCAAAATGACGCATTTATATTCAGCAAAATGATGACGAACGAAGTGGCTGAAAAGAAATGCCCCCCATTTATCAAAAATACAGCAACCCAATAACAACAATAAAAAAATGATGACAAAACTTACAAAATTACACGAGTTACCAATTACGTTGAAAACGAATTACGCAGATGGAATGACCAAAATGGTGCAATCACAGAAATACACAATTGCATTGACCAAAATGATACAATTGCATAGACAAAAATGACACGATTCCAAGGACAAGAACGACACAATTAAATTGACAAAACGACACAATTAAATTGACAAAACGACGCAATTAAATTGACAAAACGACACAATTAAATTGACAAAACGACACAATTAAATTGACAAAACGACGCAATTAAATTGACAAAACGACACAATTAAATTGACAAAACGACACAATTAAATTAGTGTTATACAAAATAAATTCACAAGATTAATTATTCGCTATTTTTCCCAATAGCGAATTTTATCAAGGAAGTGGCGTTCTATGCAATATTCGATAGCTATATTCATTATCTAGTAGTGAAGACGGAAAGGCTCAACCGTTCTGTGTGCACCGAAATATACTGTATTTGTGTAAAATATTATTAAAATTCTAAGTAAATATAGTACATTTTTGAGGGGAAACTCTCGAACAAATATTGTGATCTGAGACAGCCTCAAGGAGTAAAGCTAGAGAAATCCCCTCACGGGAGCAAATGTTTTCTCAAGAAATTTTCAATATTCTTCGTACATTCTACGTGTTTTCCACCTATAGCTTGGTGTTAATACTGTTCGTAAATTCCGAACCCTGATGAAAATTTTTATTGGTGTATTAATATAATATAAATTTATATGTTGTGAGAAACAAAAAAAAAACCGGAAAGACTAATACAGGGTGTCAAATAAATTTATCCATATATAAAAAAAAATCATGAAAAATCAACATATTGACGTACCAGGACGCAGTTTACGCCCATAGACTGGTCAGAGTTTTTTTTTTCTTTCTGATATAAATAAGAATTACAATTCATGCCGGCAGATGGGTTACTTGATGGAATTGTTTCTTGATAATAAGTAAACTTATCCGAGGATGATGCCATTCCCCGCTTATCCGTACAACGATTTTCAACAGCTGGCTGATGCGAAGATATATTTTGGAAAGAGAGAAAATTCAAATGCCCCTGCGGGGAATCGAACCCTTCCAAACCAAACATGGGCCCTGCTCTGTCCCTTGCGGGATAAAAGCAGATTACCTTGCGGCTGGGCCATGCTGGAAAAACACTTCCGGTATCCACGCCCAGCAGGCATTTCGATGCAAGAGCCGCAGGATCCAACCCTGCAAAGGACCCCGCCGTTCCAAGAAAGCGATAAGCACGCTCGTGGAAGCACACAGAGCACTCTCTCCAGTCCATTGAGCCAACAAGACAGAACCATGCGGCTGTTCTCAACCTGCGACACACGTCCATCCATTCCCAGTCCCTCCGGCCGCCGGTGTCTATCATTCTGCAAAGAGATCATTTTATGCGCATGTACATACACACACATATATATACGGGGTGATTATAAAAAAAATTTCCCGACATATGGGCCCCTAACTATCATACCATTCACAGAAACTGAATGAAATTTTTGCATAAGGTATTTTGAGGTATGCGCTCAAGAATGATATGGAAAACAACAGTGTCACTCTAACAGTTACGGTTACAGTGAGAAAATTTCGAAAATATCAAATGGCAACACCAAGTTTTTTTGTATTGGAATGCGATCTCCATACTGAAAAACACTAAATAGCGTTGGAATGGCACCACGAAAATCCCCGGAGCTAGGCAAGGAAAAAGTAAAAAGGACGTGCACCAGAGCATTAATGTTCGTTTCATTCGTCACACCGTTTCTTCGGCTGAGATCCCAGCCTGATTAGTCCTCCACAAGGTCATGTGGAAAACACAATAAAATGCTTTATTTTATGCTGCTTCTCTGTCCTCACTTTTAGCCTATCTACCGCCGGTGATTTTCATGCTACAGTTGCCGTTCGAACGCTATTTAGGGTTTTTCACATTGGAGATCACATTCCAATACAAAAAACTTGTGTTGCCATTTGATATTTTCGAAATTTTCTCACTGTAACCGTAACTGTTAGAGTGACACTGTTGTTTTCCATATCATTCTTGAGCGCATACATCAAAATACCTTATGCCAAAATTTCATTCAGTTTCTGTGAATGGTATGAGAGTTAGGGGCCCATATGTCGGGATAGTTTTTTTATAATCACCCTGTATATACATACACAACAAAACACAGTATATGGAAATAAGAACGGAGGTACAAGTGGAAAATTGACGTTGAGTTACCACGCAGGACAATCAATGGCAAACATCACAGTTACGGGAGGGTGGATGGTACTAAAGCAATTGTAGAATATTGTTCATGTTCAGTTGTTTTGAGAACATTCTTTCTCCTCGAACATCAAAGTCCCAATTAGAATGGTTAATTTACATTTAGTTCGGCAGCGGGAATTCTGAAGAAAGTTGGTCACTGAATGTTATACGATACATGTCATGATATCACTTATATTTGTACAAAATAGTAAATTGAAAAGAAAAAATGTGAAAGAAAATGAATAGACATATTCAGTTTTTTGAATACAAAAAAATAAAAAAAGGAAAAATATGAAAAAAGAAAAACATATGACAAAAAAAAACAACAACAACAAACACCACAGAGACACTTACTTATATTGGATTTGGCAATGGAAATTCTGAAGAAACTTCACTGTCCCAGTTAATCAAATAAAAATGTTATAAAACAACAATTGAAACACCAGGACTTCATTGTTCGTTTGTATGGGTTTAGTCCAGTTATGAATGGCTTTTGTGGTTTTATGGCTCGAAATCAGAGTCTGAAAAAGAATGTGATAAATAGTCAGCTCCACCTTCTGTCTGTTGTACCACGGATCTTGGGAAAATCAGTTCATCCTCATGTTCTTCTATATAGTTGATAAGTCTCTTAATCTTGTTGTGCGTGTTTGGATATTTGTACGTATTATTTTTCCAAGTCTGCATATCATTGGATGGGTCTGATACATGGAAGTTTGCTGTAAGTGGACGGACTGTAGCGTAGTGAAAGGGTGTGCCCTCTCCTCCGCACTTGCACCTGTCAGTCCGCCGGTGGCATCTTGCTAAGTATGTTGGAAATGGACCATGTTCTGAAAAGAAAAGGATCATCTCTCTGGTCCATCTCCTTATCTTACTTTTGACCGTAGGTAAGAGGGCGAAGATTTTTCTACCTGTTTTTCTTTCATTTGTCCATCTATGTTGCCATCTAGTGTGCATCTCTTCCAGCAGAATTTTATTAGCCCAGGATCTCGGTAGGAAGAGGGAAAAGTCTGATGATTCTCTCGTTGTTGCAGCTTTAGCTAATGCGTCAGCTTGTTCATTACCCACAATGCCCGCATGGGCTTGCACCCATGCAAGCCTGAACATTGGGTTTTTACAAAGCTCTGATCTAATCTGTCTTGCCCCCAAGTGTCCCGAAAGAGGGTCTTTAATTGCATGTAGAGAGGAGAGGGAGTCGGTGAATATCACTGTTTTTTCCCTTAGTTCTGTCGCATTCGTACATGCCATATGAATGACAAAAAGTTCTGATTGAAATACTGAATTATGTTCATTAAGTTTGCATGACCACTGGCAAATTATTAATCCATTTCTGCAGATAAGAAATGCTGCTGCCACATTATGTTCTGACTTAGAGCCATCTACGAAAGCTAGCAGTTCGTTGGTGTCCCCATATGTCTCGATGCATATGTTGATGTAGTTATTTGGTAGTCGGCTGGACTTTCAGCAGAGTGTTGTGTCCAGCCAGTTAATTTTTTCTGGAATTGCAGATGCCCTATTCTGTTGTCATCAGAGAGAAGGATGTTTTTCCCATTTCTAAGAAGAAGACCCTTCTTTGCTTCGTATTCAACGAAAAATCTGAGAGGAGGGAGTCTGCGATAGTCTGCAGAGCGTTGGTTGCTGAAGTCGAATATGGCTTTAAGATGTATAGGAGACAACCCCTTTGAATTGAGTCCAGTTTACGTCCTTGCGCCTCTGTGAGGTGACTTCCCCAAACCACGGCTTCATATACGATTATTCTCTGTGATACTGTGAGGTAGAGAGTGCGTCTCATGGATGCATTAATTCCCCACTTTTTCCCTGTAGAACACTAGAATTTTGGAAGGAGAATGTTGATTTTGTTGGAGATTTACGCGATGTGGTTTTGCTAGCTCAAGCGTTCATCAAAGATGACCCAAGTATCTTGACTTGACTTTTTTTTCTTGATGAAATGTTCTCTAATTTTGATCGAGGGAGGTCTTTTCGAGGATATCCAGAAGAAATTAGTTTTTTCCACTGATAGTTGAAGGCCATGATGTTCCAACCATTTACCGATCTCGTTAAGAACTGTTGTTGCTTGTTTTCCTGTTCTCTCTACCACTGGGCCCGAGACCATAACCGTAATGTCATCGGCATAGGCCTGGACCCGGACGTTATTTGGTCATTGTATTTGCAGGAGATCATTGAGGAAGAGGTTCCACAGTAGAGGTCCCGAGCAGGAACCCTGAGGGCACCCCCTCGTCATTCTATGTTGCACAGGTCCTTCCGACGCATTCATCTGTACCACTCTGTCTTGAAGGATGTTGATCATTATTTCTGCTAGATTTGATGGGATTGGAAGATCATGTAATTTATTGCTGATGATTAACATGATCAAAGGCTCCCTGTATGTCGAGTGTGATGATGGCCATGATGGTCGTGTTTTTTCTCTCTTTGTCGTTGAATCTCACTCTTGATTGCCATTAAAGCTTGTTCGGGAATCGAACCCACGCCCTAGGCCACTAGACTACAGTGGCAACGAATATCTCAATCTTTCCTTGGAGCTCGTGTGCACTGAACGGCACCGTACATGGACGCTATGACATAGAGATTGAGATATTGTTGCCTATGTAGTCTAGCGGTCTAGGGCGTTCACCCGGAAAGTGAAAGGGCGTGGGTTGATTCAGCGCAGGGGCAATTGAATTTTCTCTCTTTCCAAAATATATCCTCCAGCTGTTAGCTGTTAAAAACCTTTGTATGGATAGCGGAGAGTGACATCCTCGGATAAGTCGACATCTGGTGAATTGTCAGCTTTGGCCCGAGTGAGGTCCGACCGTCCATTGTACTGTCCCTTTCAGTGCACACAAGCTCCAAGGAAAGATTGAGGTATTCTTCGCCTCTGCAGTCTCGTGTGTTCACCCGGAAAGTAAAAGGATCTGGGTTCGATTCTCCGCAGGATATAAATATATCTTCACATCAGCCAGCTTTTAAAAACCTTTGAATAAGCAAACTATTTTTTTAAAAAACGATGAGAATATTAATTAGCTTATGTGAACATATTATGCCTAGATAAGAGGGGAATACAAATTTAATTGCGGCTATTATGCATTATTATGTCTCTTTGAAAGACTGCGGAGTTGTAACTGGTAGAAAAAACAAAATTGATGAACATTCTCGAATTAATAAAAGCTCCTGCCGCATAATCTAGATGCATGTTCCTCGTATACAGGACGCTTTTAATTAAAGTCCTTGTACTGTCTGAGTTGTTTTTTTAGGAAAAACTACTTATTCGAATACAGTCAAATTTTCAGGATATAATGAGACCATAGGAGAAAGATTTATGCAATCAAAAATAGCTAAATTTTTGAGCACCAGGTGAAAAGCAGCACCTTTTTTTATTGAAATTTTCTTCTTCCCATGGTCCGTATAATGTATATGCGAAGTTCCAATGGAGTGCGTTCATCAGAATATATGGGTTATTATAAATACCTGTTGTTAAAGAAATTGAAATGTATTTTTATTGCATAAATCAGTCTCCCATTAGTCTCTTTAGTTATCCTGAATATTTGACTGTAGTAAATTCTGATATATGGTTTTTGAGTAAACACTTCTCAGAGTAAACTTTAGTTTGAAACATAGTTTATTTTGTTAACGAGAGTCACCTATTGGCAAGAACTTTAACTAATTCGTCTTCTTTTTTATCTGGAAAAATCCCGACCTATTAACAAGTCTGAAGACACAAAGTGTACCCTTAAGTGGGTGCTTCAATTTGTTGATATTTGCGATTTTTTAAAATCCGCTCAAATTTATGAGACACCTTGCATTGGGAACTTTCCCCTTAATTCGTCAGCATAACACGATTATCGGGCCGTTTATACTGTTGAAATTAACCCGATTTATATCAATTATTACTATTGAATAAACCTTGTTTCTCGATAGAAAAAAAAGCAGGTAAACCTTCAACACGATACTTACATAATATCAAAATTCAGGCATTCGCTATTTTCACTTTATAATATCCAAGGCAGATGGCAGCACCAATGTAACACGAAACATGCATAACTCTGACAACATACGTTAGGGTCATACATTTACACACATACCACGTTCCCGCATGTAACCAATTCGTTAAAAATTCCTAGGCGCATGTTTACTAGTTCGTATACGGTTAAATACTACCAGTTATAGACTTGCCTAATATTTCGAATTTGTTGTTATTTCACATGTATCCGTACGCCCTAGTGATGTCCTGAAATATTTAAATATCTACAACACTTTCTTTCATCTACCTTTTTCTACTTGCGGATCGGGGAAATTGAATGCAAAATTTTGCATAAATGTATAATTATGAAAAATAATAATCAGTGAAACGGCAATATACATATCTAGGACCAAAATATGCTATCTTTCTGACTTATTATTATATCATAATTATTACTGTCGAATCCCGCTTTAACGAATACCGTTATAGCGCAGTTACAATGCAAAAATTTGGATTCTTTTTATAACGAAGCGATTTTTCCGGTCTCTTGCAGTTCGTTATAACGGGATTCGACTGTATTATTATTAATACAGTCTATCCCAAGATATTTTATAACCATCCCGAGATAGTCTCTCTGGGCGGTCAGCGGTCATGTCTGTCTGTCTGTATTATTATTACAGGCGAGAAACATTTTTGGGCCTCGATATCTACAGCCATCTATCGAATAAAAATGAAACTATGTGTATAAATCTTTAAGTCAAATTGGTTGTTGGTTTTAAACCGGTATGTAGCATGAAAATGAACAATATGAAGGTACGATACCATGCTATTCATTTCTATGCTGTATACGGATGTTAGATTTATGCGCCATATTACTGTTTACTATGTTTTTAGGCTAACAAAGAGAGATTTTGTGTCAAACATAAAGGCATATTAACCAGTATATAATAGCGCATTGTGATTCATACCAATAATGAGCATAAAATTGAAAAACTATTCGATATACTAGCATACTAAAATAATATTTATTTTATATTACTCTCCAGTTTGAAATCACAATTCATCTTTTTTTGAGGAATGATAACAAATTGTTTTGCTTCTCTGCTGGATAGATGGCAGGGAAAAATGTATTCTATATTTCACACACACACAAGAAATGTTTTAATGCATAATCGCTATGCAAAAATACCGGAACAGGAAAATAAATAAAATTCATATTCATTCATCTCCATATCCAAGGCCAAAGGGTCCGAGTCCTATTCAGCTAGCATCTATTAAGCAGAAATTGCGAAAGCGTACTTCCCATCCCGAATAATGCCGCTCTCCAATCATGTAGTGATTTTAAAAAGTTTATGTAATATTTCGTGGGCAGGCAGAAAGTTCTTTCGAACCAGCAATTGAAAAACATGGATCAACATTCCCAATTTCAAAATTTCAATATCTATCGCAAAAAATTACGAATTTAAACGCAAGTTCTATCCAGCGTATTTAGTTTAATTATGATAACTTAATCTAAGTGTATGAAAATTCTATTTGTGTGTGATGTTTCTTTTGTGTTTACAATAGTATACAATGGTATAGAATTTGATGATTTAATTTGAGAGAATTTCGTGCGAAATGAGTAATCATACTTGTATTAAGATGTTTCGTCGAAATTTCTAAAGCACAATAGAGAAGAAAAAAAATAGCAGCTAACACACTATGAACAATGTTTTCAATTTTTCTATGGCAAATCCCAAATATATTGACTAACAAAGCGAAAACATAATAATAATTATCTTTATTGTTTTAAATTAGTGTAACCAAAATATTGGCAATAGAGAAGGCATTGTCTTTACCACAAAACCATTATCCGGGGAAACGAAAACGCTAATTGCTTTTTATTATTATTATTATTATTATTACTTTAAATAATTATCGAAGAGAGAGAGAGAGAGGAATATTTAAATTAGATAGAGGAAACAGCGTTCCACGATAACTTTCAGTTCATTGGCGGAGTGATAATTGTGAAAATGAAGATACGCATGCACGAAACGATGCTATTCAGTCGTTAAAATGAAATGAGCAAAACGTTGCATGACCCAGAGCTATTTTTCGTCTGTGGAAAATGCACATTATGAAGAACAATTTGGTCGATTTCATTTAATCAAAACATTGGTCTCAGGCGATTATAATTTGATGCGATTAATTCAACAACAAATAAATGTTCTCTTTGGTTTTTTGTTCTAAAAAAAAACTTCTAGAAATAAGTATCGTATTATTATGTGATAGTTTTCTCTAATAATTCCATTATGTATTTCAAAAAATATATAAAACGCATATTGCCTTTCACGTATAAAAAATGTAAAAATTTAAGAAATATGTTTGAGTTTATGAATTATTTGTTTTTTGCGTGTACTTGATGTAAGTAAAAATTAAAAAAACCTGTATAATATACCAATTATTCTTTAAATTTGCATTTTTGTTTCAAATAACAAATTTTTAATGTTGAAGCTATCGATAACTGAAATATTAATAAATTACTACATTGAAAGCAAATTGCTTAGAATTAATCTAAATAAGAGAAAAATGTTTTTCAAAAGTATCTAGTATCATGAAATCATCGTAAAAAAAATAATTGTTTTAAATAATTCAGTGGAATAATGATTAATCGGGGAATTTTGTTTTCTTTCTTTTTAATATCGCTCGGTACGACTCATCGTTGATATAACTTTACAGGAATTAGTTGTTTGGATTTTGTTAATTAGTTTTAAGGATGTTTTATGAGGGTTTTTTTTTTTTGTAAAAGTTGAAATTGATATTTAATGACTTTTTCAAAGGAAGAAAATATTCATGATTTAAAAAAATAATTGTGAAAACAGAGGAATGCAAGGTAATGCATTCACCGTTTACCATCGCGTCTCCCGTGACATTTTGTCTTTATTTAGTCATTGCGCCGCCCGTGCTATTTATTTCTTACTTTATTTATTATTTTAAAAATATCTTACGCTAAATTATTAAATTTTTCAAATATTTCGTGCTCCTAAATTTTTATTTTTCTTGTGATCTTTTTTTTTTAAATCTTTCTCTGGAATTTTCTCTATTGGTTCCTTTTGAAATTCATATTCTTCTACAATTTAGTTTCATAATCCTGTAACTAGTGCATTTATCTATCATATTTTTTTTTCTAGTTTTCCATCAATTGCTTTCATTCTTTTTCAATTAATTTTTAACTTCTTCGTCACCGTTTCGCGTGTCTTTCTCCCTAAATTCACCGCTTTTTTCAGTTTATTTCTTTCCATATTATGTTTCTTTTTTAATTCCTATGACTAGCTTTTTGTAAGCAGGTCCCCCATTTTTAAAAAGTCTCTCCGCAGAGAGCAGGCAGACCTTAAACGTGATGCTTATATTACATGAAAATTCTAGTATTTACCATTTCCATTTCTAAATATAGAAATCAGATGGCAGTACCAGCGTGAACACGAAATAAGCACAACTATGACAACATGAGTACGTTAGCACCACGAACGCACGCACACAATACGTGTAACCAATTTGTTAACGGTTCCGCAGAGGAATGTTTGAGATCATTAATGCTCCTACGGAAAGGGTGCTGATCCTTTAACGGCCGTATTCACCACTCACGGTCCTGAAACGCGGATCAGTTGAAACCCGTTTCAGTTTTAGAACGAATTTGGCATTCACCAGTGAGTCTCGAGTGCGTATCAAGTGAAACTCGGTTCAGTTGGCGAGTATTTGGCGTATATTAGCTTGGCGAGAGTAGATCCAACGCTGATTGGATGAAGGGTTTTTGATCTTCTAATGAAGTAGAAAACTCAACGGTGTGATTCTTGTGTTTACATTTTTCAACAATTTTTTTTCGATAAGCAAAATATGGTTTTATCATCCCCTTTTTAATGGAAATTCCATTTCATTCCAGCTACTGTTTTCTTTCCTACTTCCGCTATATCTATAATGATGGTTTTTCATTTCGCTACGAAATTGCTAATATTCTCAGATTAGATAAATTATATATCGCTCGTACAATCAGCTTATGCGCTTTTCATTGCTTTGAAGAAAAAAAAAATGTATCAGCACATACAAATTTTATTAATCGTGAATGAAATGAAGGAAAAAAGGACGGTCGCAATTGTGTAAAATTTATATTTTAAAAAATACTAATAAATTTGGAAATTTTTCAAAAAATAATTTTTATCTGAATATTTTTTAAATTATGATTGTTTTGTACCTGAAATCAAATTTTTAGATACACATATTAAAATGAAAAAGTACAAAATTCAGTGAATTTGATTTCAAAAAAAAAATTTTATGCTAATAGTAATTCTTGTGATACACATTGAATGTTAAATTACTGAACATTAATAGCTATATCTCCTATTAGCCAAATAAGTTAATATCTGAGACTGATTTTTTGTAATTATATTTGCTGAAACTTGTATGATAGTTGCATGCAATCCTTCCTACACACAAGATGTGCCCCCTCTCAATGTATAAAATGCTAAACCCAACAGTTTTCTTTTCAACAAAAAACTGTTCCAACATGTGTACTAGTTTTTTTGATTAGCTTACATAAAAAGTTAGATTCAGTTCAAAACAGTTCATTATATTATTAAATATAAGTTGAAAGGACGTCCTTGAAACTGAAAGATTCTTAAAAATAAAAAATCTGTAAACAAAGTTTCAAATCTGACAGTCAATACAAGCATTAGTGTATGGACAATTTTTTTTTTTTTTTTTGTGTGTAAAATGCATTGCCTTTGAATCATGTTCAACTTATAAAGGATAAGCTAATAGCCAAGACTAAAAATTAAAAAACACTTGACATATATTGATAGATTCAACGTCATTATTCATCAACAAAATCATTTTCCATCCCTCTTTTTACTAGCAGGATTGGTAGTTAAATCTGGATTTTTTTTTAATATATACTGCATTTACATGATAATCACAATCTAGTAATTCGTTACTTTCAAAATTTACACTGTAACTTGAACATAATTAAGGCACAAATTCAAACTACGTAAAAAAAAGCTAACATTTTCCTCACTTAAGAAATAACGACAAATCAATTATCAAAAATAATTTATTCATATTTATATGGAAGTATTTTGAGATTGCTAAAAAAAAATAATGGTACGTATAACATACACACAAACATTGTAAATAAATATTGAGATTTTCTTCCATGATTGAGTCAGCTCATCTTCAGTGGCCACATTTTATCATAGATGTGTTTTTACCCTACTTTTGCTCCCAAATACTTGTTTCATCTGAAAAATTAAAAACATAGTTTTCAAGAAAAAAAATTTCCCTAAAGAATGAAGCAAATCATACTCATGTGTTGTGATTTCAAATACAGTGAAATCATACTGCATAATACGAATAAAGCACATGTAATCAGCAATCACGTGGTACTAGTTATGTAAGGATAGATTACTTAAATATAATAAATTTCATTCAATCATTGCCCAATGCTGGCATGAACTGCACATAAATAAGGTTCCAAAAAAGTAATTTCATGAATTTTTGAGCACGAAAGGTATGATCACACACTAAAATCTCAATAAAATGATATTCTGCACATCAAGAAAAATTATCATTGTAGAGGGATTGCTGTTGTATTAAGATTAGAGATGTAAAATTCTTGAGAATATTGTAACGAAGGACTCTGGAAGGACTACTATTGTAAATAACTTGAGAATATTCTTATTATTCTTAACAAGAATATTCTCCAGTTATTTATAATATAATTATATATAATATCCTAGAGAATATTCTTTGGAAAGACTACTTTTATGAATTACTAGGGAATATTCTTATCAAAAATAATTATTCTCAAGTTATTTCTCATATTAATATTCTCATCTCACATCTGTAATCGAGTGGCAGCAGTTTAACATTATACTATAGGAATTTCCAAACAAGACTTTCAAAATATCGATGTAGAGGGATTTATTTTTATATCAAGTATCATTGCAGTGAGGTTTAACTGTAAATAATAAACGAATGAACTGATAATTATACGCAAAATACTGATGCACAAATAGAATGAAATGAGCTGATAATTATATGATTTTGGATAATGAGAGTGCATCACAGAAAATATTTTTTTTTGTGCACGTGTTTTCATTTGTGCAAATACTGCGGATTCTGCTTATAAAGGTTTTTTTTTTCAAAAAATTACCATGAAAAATGTAAGCGGGAAAAATGCTTTAAACAGGAAATCTTAATAAAAATTAATTCGAGTACTAAGCAGGAAAATATTATACATGGGAATGTTATAAGCGAGATCGACTGAATATAGAAGGAAAATGTCATGTTTACACACAGCAGCAAAATATCAGCAAAGTATCAAATAAATATATTCCTGCCAAGAGGTAAAAGCTAAAAAAAGGTAATATATTTTGCTTGGCATTAATATAAATATTTTCATATTAGAGACGAAACATTTCATACACAAATCTATATTTTAGAGTGTTGTTGAATATTGTTTTGTTTAGGAATTAAAATGCACTACTGTAATGATCGCTTTTGCCTAGTACATTTTGCGAGTTCTTAATGTACGAGGCTCCTCAAGAGAAAAAAAGGCCCCACAAAAATGAGATCTGGTTGAAATTTTCTAGAATTTACCAGGTAGGACCACAGAAAAATTTCTCGTCTCGGAAAGGGGGGGGGGCCCATCATGCTCTTAAGATGGCCCTGGTTAGGGAAATTTTTTTTTTGTATACACTGTATACAAGTGACTATTCCTGCAATTCAAGAGAGATATTCATGACTTCTTTTCAGACCAATGGTACATTATTTTCAGAGGAAAAAACTTCAAAAGCGTGACACTATACCCTGCCATTTTAACCTTTAGGTCAGGACCGTAAATAAGTTTGGGCAACCGGAGCACTTCCCAAGGGCCGAGAGAATGGGGGCCCTCACAAAAATGTACACTTTATTTTACATAATAATACTTTCAGGGGCCCCCACTCAAGAAAAAAGTCTGCATCGAGAGAGCCCACTACCAGTGCTGTCTTAACGGATGGACCTACCCGGGCACGGCCCGGGGGAATCGAGAGAAGAGGGGCCTCACAAAAATGAGATTTGGTTGAAATTTTCTGTAATTTACCTGGTAGGTCCTCAGAAAGGCCACTTGGCTCGGGGGCCCATGGTGTTCTTAAGACGGCCCTGCCAGCTACGACCGTTTCAGGTACCATAAAGACGAATTTTTCATTAATATCAATGCATGAGTATATTACTCATATTATTAAATAATCATTATTTCATAATGATAATTTTGTTAGCGAATAAAGTTCAGATTTGAAGGAAATCATAGAAAAGTATCATTACTCACCTTCTTTCGTCACTTGTTGATGGCTTGAAGTAGTAGTTGAAAGCTTTCATTGATCGGGGATAATTACTTAACATATATTTAATACCTAAACGCGGTCACTCATCACCTTATAATTAATAAATTATTCTAAATTCCCTATTTCATTCCGGGTCATCGTAAAAACAATTCAGGGTGACCGCCATTACTATGTCGATGTTTGTGTTCGCAGCGACGATAATGTTCACTGCGCATGCGCTGAAACTCGATTCACCCTGCTGGATCGCCGATATCGGAGGTTCAGTTTCAGGCTCGAAAAGCTGGTCCGTGGATCTCGATTCAGGGGTGGCGAATACCAATTTTGAGGTGAAACGCGGTTTAGAACCTGGATCGCGTTCTGAACCTGGACGGTGAATACGGCCGTAAGAGAATGCGGGCCATTTCATTGGTTTGATAATGCGTCGCGGGCCATTTCAGTGATCTAGAACATCTCCGCGGGTAACTTAAGTAACTGAAAACGTGCCGCGAGCCAATTGGGAAATCTCGAACTAAGGTCGAACAATGGTCACTTGAGTGATGTTTGACTTCACCACGGGCCGATTATGTGCTCCGCAACTGTATCGCGAATCGCTCAAGCGACCTATGTGCCGCGTTTCATTTAAGTAACCTTGAAATGTTCCATGTGCCACTTGAGTTATCTCGAACCGCACCGCGGATCACTTAAGTGATCTGTAACTGTACCGCGTTCCACTGGAATGATCTGAAACAGTGCTATCCTTTCAGTGATCCGCAATGAATACCGTTGGTCACTTGAGTTATCTGTAAATGTGTCGCTCGGTTGATTTTCAAGAAATTACGCTCGAGATCGCGAGCCACATGAGGTAATTTTGGTACTTGTGGTACTTTGGTACCGCAACAGTATCTTTAACACTTTTAAAATAGAGCGATTTTATTTGGTACATCTTTTCTCATATTGTGTAAAACGAACATTTATGGGATGTTTTCTTTCATTTTTCACTTCAAGTGATATTCTTTTACCAGAATATTTTTTTTCGATCCATTTCTTCATTTTTAGTCCTTTTTTTACTACATTTTCTCTTACTTTTTTTTTTCAATTTCTTCTCAATTATCATTTGTCCGATTTCGTTTCCTTTGTCCTTTTTTTATCCGATTTCGTTTCTTTTTTTTGCTTCGTTTAATCCAATTTCTCTTTTCCTCATTATTTTTTTAATACGGAATTTTTTTTTCCGTATTCTTTTCATTACCATGTTTTAAAAAAAATTCATATTCTCTTCTTGATCAGTTATTTTTTCCGAATTTACTCAATCTCTTTCTGATCTTTTTTTTTCCGAATTTTTAATCAATTGTATATCATTTTTTCGCCTAATTTATAATTCATTTTTAGCCTAATTTCCAATTAATTTTGGTGCTAAATTTTCAATTTATTTTTTGGTCAAATTTCCAATTTTTAACTTTTTTTCACAACTTTCGAATTTTCAATATTTTTTTTCATAACCGAATTTTCAATATTTTTTTTCACAACTTTCGAATTTTCAATATTTTTTTTCACAACTCTTTCGAATTTTCAATATTTTTTTCACAACTTTCGAATTTTTAATTTTTTTTCACAACTCTTTCGAATTTTCAATATTTTTTTCACAACTTTCGAATTTTCAATATTTTTTTCACAACTTTCGAATTTTTAATTTTTTTTCACAACTCTTTCGAATTTTCAATATTTTTTTCACAACTTTCGAATTTTTAATTTTTTTTTCACAACTTTCGAATTTTTAATTTTTTTTTCACAACTTTCGGATTTTCAATATTTTTTTCACAACTTTCGAATTTTCAATATTTTTTTTCACAACTTTCGAATTTTCAATATTTTTTTTCACAACTTTCGAATTTTTAATATTTTTTTCACAACTTTCGAATTTTTAATTTTTTTTTCACAACTTTCGGATTTTCAATATTTTTTTCACAACTTTCGAATTTTTAATTTTTTTTCACAACTCTTTCGAATTTTCAATATTTTTTTCACAACTTTCGAATTTTTAATTTTTTTTTCTCAACTTTCGAATTTTTAATTTTTTTTCACAACTTTCGAATTTTTAATATTTTTTTCACAACTTACGAATTTTTAATTTTTTTTCACAACTTTCGAATTTTTAATATTTTTTTCACAACTTTCGAATTTTAAATTTTTTTTCACAACTTTCGAATTTTTAATTCTTTTTTTCACAACTTTCGAATTTTTAATTTTTTTTTGCGAAGTTTGCATTATATATTTCATCTTTTTAGAATTTCCAATCTATATTTGATCACATTTTTTTCTAAATTTGTGATTTCTATTCGATCTGTTTTTCGAATTTCTGATCTCTGTTTGACCATATTTTTTTTCGAAATTTCCATTCTTGATCATTTTCTTTTTCACAAATTTCGGATAATATATTTTTTTTCTTGATTTATTTCATTACTAACAATATCAAGATGCTCCTCCATTTTTGTATCCGACTTCTTATTTATGCTATAATGTGCAATCTTCTTGTATTTCAGTATTTGTTATTCTTTTCCCCCCATCTAAATAGTCTATGATTTATTAAAACTGAAAAGTAAAGAACCATATTCGTTCGTCAAATGTTCCTTAACTTTGAACATTTATTGTCCTTTATGAATTTTTTTTAAGTGAATTACCATAGAAGTGTGCATTGTTAAATAGTTGTCGTTAAATTCTGAACAAAGTGAACGGGTTTGCATATAGAAACGTCCTCTCTACTTGTCAATACAAGCCTGTTCTGCCAAACGAAAGGAGTCGGTAGATGAGCCCAAGTGGAACATGAAACCCGTTATCAACCCTGTCCTATCTCGAACCGTTTTCCAGTTATGGTGGATAATCGATTATGGGAAAAAAATGTGCCAAGTCTGGAAAAACCCAAATTTGTGAAGTTTCTGAAAGACGATTATTTTCAAACATGTGCCTAGTTTTCAAGCAAATTATGCACTTAAATACGAGTATTTTTTTTCGAATATTACCCGGTTTTATTATACTAGTATATAAGTTTTAATCTTATATTAACAACCCGACAAGAGCAAATAATTAGAAAATGATGTCAAAATCCATAATTTAATAATTTTTTACCATAAAAACAAATTTAATTCCACGACGATCAGTGAATGATTTCCCTAATTTAACAGAATAAAAACGTAAACATTATTTAGGAAACTCGATGCTATATAAACTTTGACATTTCGTAATACAGTATCAGCGTTTTCCTAAATGTCAAAAAATATCTGCATTTATTTATTGTTTTTTCAAGCACTTTCCCGTTTTGCATTGTGTTTTAATATATATTTCCCGTTCAAACATGGATTTTGGTCTTTTTCTCTTTTCAGTATAAAATTCCACAAAGTTGCTATTTGTTACGCTGTCATCGTTGGAGAAATGGCTGTTAATACATGTAGTACGTACGCGTGTATGTATCCAGTAGAGAATTCTTCACGGGGAAACGTTCCTTTAAGGCGATTTTGGAAACAAAGAACAAGAGATGCGTAGTCTTAGAAGCGAAGATATTAAAGGAGAGACAGAATTTGTATGTTTTTGTTGTTTTTTTTACCTTTTCTTTTCTTGCTTTTACAGAATATACTGGAAGATCACTTTTGCATTAAGCTCTTTCTGGAATTCTTGTTTTTCTTTTCTCTTTTGGCTCACGCGTTGCCTTCCTTTTCTGCAAAGTAAACATTGCCGAGGAAAACTTGCCACGTCGTGGGACAAAAGCATTGAAAATTTTTTTCCGAGAACCGAGGCTTTACTTCTCCCTTTTCTTTTGTATGAATTTCTTTGCTGCTTTCCGTATTTGTAGCGATGTATTTGGGAGGGGAAAAAAAAGGCTTTTTTGAGAGAATGATGTTCTCCGGATCAGGATGTTGTGTATTTATTGCATTGTAAGATGTGATTTCCGTAAAATAATCCTCTGCTGCAGCGTTTTGCATCAAATAATGTAACGACTTCAATGTTTTTCATCGCTTTGAAAAGTCAGATTTTTTTTTTTTTTCGGCAATTTTATGTAAAACTTACATTTGAATATTTCTGCTAATGCAATAGTTCTTCTGACTGAATATATTCCATTGTATGAGAGAACAGTAATGACTGTGTCTTACACGATATTCCTAGATGTCTCTCTCTCTCTCTCTCTCTCTCTCTCGGATTCTACATTCCAATTTTATATTCTCAGACATGGATTTTTTTAGAAAAAAATGTTAAATTTTGAATAAACTTACCGTGGAATTTCCTTATTCAGTTCAATTATTAAAATTATTTTCTCTTGTATGAATTTTTCAAAACGTTTTAGATGCTTCGAAAAATACTTTTAACAAGTGAAGCCGAGAAAGTCTCATTTTTCTGGAGTTGAATTAAAAAGTGTTAATGCGTACGACATTAAATTAACGCATTAGTTTCCGAAAAAAGTAATTTAAATCACAGATAAATTCTCATCATAATCCTTCCGTATTTCACTATGAAAGAAACTCATAATTATTTAACTTTCTATTTTCCGTTATCTGATCATTTCTTATTTTCACTATAAGAAATGATTAGATAAGTTTTTTTTTTACACAATTAATTGACAACTTTACTCGTTTTGACATTTTATTTTTGGCGATATTCCGTATTTGCATGAAAGAATTATAGTCGGCTTAAGTATTATCGTGTTGTCATATTCATTCGTTTCTACCGGAACAACTATCGAGGGCCGGATGGCATCTCTTGACGGGCGGCATTTTGGCCGCGGCCTGAAGGTTGTGCTTCCCGGATGTATGCAATAAAAATAATAAACGTAACTAAATCCTCATAAATATTTTACGTCAAACCATAGTCATGACATCTTCGTAAATAGAGCCAAGTAAACTTTATGTGCATATCGATATCGATATGCATTATAGTCGCAGAAGGATTAGAGACACATAATTTATATTAATGGCAATTCCATATTCATCGTATCATTTCGCTCTGTTACGTTCGAGTCCCCGGACTGTTGTCTACGCGTATTTTCATAACAAGCACGTTACTGCTGCGTACTGAATCATTGTTTGCAAGTGATTTGCGCAGCATCGCACGTACATTCGCTGCCCATTGAGTAATTCAAGCGTGGGCGCACACATGCAGTAGCGGCACACACATTCCTAAAACAATAGTATTCAAAGTGGGGGGAGATTGCTGAAGATTGATTCCTAGAAGTATGCACGCACGGTGGAATTGTCCTTCTATTATTGTGTGTGTGTGAAGAGTGACAGTCATCAAAATAATTGGATTCCGGGGATTACGCACATTTCCTCTAAGCATTCATTTCGGCTGCCGAGCACACACACACACACGCGCGCGGAGAGAAGAGACGATGTACGGTTGTGCAATACAATGATGGGATGTAATTGAGCACTTGGAGTTGATTCGAATGCGGTGATGCTCGGGAAATGATGACTAGGTACATTTTCCTATCTTACTAGGCAAATTTCAACAATGGCTCCAAGCAAAATTCTTAGATATTCTTCTGAGCGTGAAAGTGAAACCGCGTGATCATAGCATCCACTCTATCACAATTTGGATATTTTCTCGTCGTTTGGGTAGTACACATCCAAAAGCATAGTCATATCATAAACACTTCCAACAAGTAATGAATGAATTAGGGCAGTATTCACCGACATGGTTTAAACTGTAGTCACAATTTTTGGATGAGAGATCAACATAGATTGGTTAAAAACCTGAATTTAACCAATCCGTGTCGATCTCTTATCAAAAAATTGTGACTATAGTTTAAACCATGTCGGTGAATACCGCCCTTAGATATGTATTTATAGATATATTTTGTTCTATTTCCGACATGATATAGATACCAAATCGTGCTCACATTGCACTTTTATATACTACCTTCACCGGGCCTCATAGCATGGCATTAAAAACATTAATGTCAGCCAATCTTCATGAAGCAAGTTCTTTACCTACCGAGCCTAGGGCGACCACCGATGGATGGAGCCTTCATTTCCCACCCAACTTCACTGGTTGGAAATTGTCGTACGGCGATATATGACCGGAGTTGGTGTGCGGTAAAGTAGTAAAGGTAGCCAATCTTCATTTTTGATTTTTTTTTGTGCGAAGACTGACTTCATTCAATTTGTTTCTACCAAAATAATACAGGACACATTGATCTTCACGTACACAATTTTTTCAGAATTTCATTCCTAAAATTTATGTCATAAATCACACTTTTTCCGGAGTTACTTTCTCCTGGAAGCCATCTCAAGAACCCCCTCCCCCCTGAAAGTTTAATTTTAAGTGCTGACCTCTGATGAAAGCCCCCCCCCCCCCAAAGTTCATAATTACCATATTTCTAACTCGAAAACTTAACGAGACAAATTAACAAATTACCCTTCAAGCCAGGACTTAACTCTCTGAAGTCGAAAGAAAAAATCTTGTGGCACCAGGGTCTGAAAGGGATAAATTACATGAATTTTATTGCAAACCATGTTCGTGGGGGTTCAAATGAAGAGACGGAGTTAAATACGTTGATTTAAGCTATCCATGCGTGTGCTGGACGTTGTGATCAGCTAGTAAATGCTGCTTGAAAGTCAGCGCAAGGTTTTCGAGAAAAAGGTAAAAACACCTACCAAAATCCACAAAGACGCTTTGCTATCTGTTGGAACGAGTCGAGCAACAGTGTACTGAGCTTTCAGAAGCATTCAGCAAATGGCACAAAGATCGCTCAGGAATCGATTCAAATCAAATATCTTTGGCTACGTGTCAGAGTAACAGGGAGGCATATCCAACGGAAAGTGTCACGTCAGCCTGATCAATTTTAAATGTAATTAAAGCCGATTTAGAGCTTGAAGCTTCACCTCCAGAAGGCTTTGATTGCGCGAAGTGTACACAGAGTCGTATTCAAGTTCAGGGCAGCATGTTCCGTGAGGCGAAAAATTTGAGGAAAAGAGTGATAAAGAAAATATGAAGAATCCCAGAATGGCAGCAAAATTTACATAGCCCACAAGTGGTGAAACCAAAGGATTCACATATTGAAATGTATATGGGTGTTCATGGTCACGAAATTAGACAAAAAAGGGGGGGGGGAAATAAAAATTGCAAAAATATCCAAAAAAAAAATTCTTATGGATAAAATATAGTCAGCAGCGAAGTTTGTTCAAAATTGATGGTGAAATTCCATTTTTAAGTTTAACTATGTTAAGAGATAGGCAAGTCCGACGTGGTATTTTGTCTATTTTAGCATTTAACTTGATACTTATGCTGGCCATTCCGACATTTTCTATACATTTTGATAGTTTGTTTCCAAGTTGGACAAGTAGTAGTTAGACAAAAGCAGTGGATGAGGCTGTTCTAAGGAACAAATTTTTGAATGTATATCTAAAAACAAGTTTGCCCCCCCCCCCCACCCCCACTGCCGTTTCAACAGCAACATAACATCTAGGCAAAATGATAGAGAGCTTAGGCACCGCCTCTTAATCTGGATCGTAAGCAGGATCGACCTTTGAAGTTGAAAAGCAGTTGTTTTTTGTCAGTTTGCATTAATGATCGGTAAGATAACGCGAAAAGTCATTTAGAGGTTAGCGATGAAGAATATGTCAATATTGTGGACAGAGTCAGGGATAATTCGTCATCTAATCCTGCCTCGGCAGTTGCAAATCAATTGTCGGGGACATCAGTTGCTTTCAGTTTGAACAAAGTGATAATGATGAGCAAGACTCCGATGACGATTTTGTTCCCGTAGTTCATAAAAAAAAAAGTACCTACCGACCGAAAAATCCCTCGCTTGAGATCACAGATATGACGAACTGGGACTATTTGGAAGGGGAAGCTGAAGGAATTCTGCACTGGACCGTTCAAAGGTGTTCAAGTGCGAGAACGGTTTAAACTTTACGTGGATTCACCGAAGGACTGGGTTCAGGTCACCAGAGTTCTTCTGAACAATAAGTTCCAATACCTGGTCTAATGGTCTGGATTTGCTTTATACGCAACCCTACCGCGTTAAAATTCAAAACGAAGAACACCTATGCGCATATTAGCAACAAAAAAGTTAGTTTCTTCTTTGAAAGCTCTCCGGGACTTTCAGGGGTTTCGTGGAGTTTGATCATGCGGAACCCCCAAAGAAGCTGTCATGGAGCCCTAGGGTTCCGTGGAACACCAGTTGGAAACCCATGGACTAGAACATAGTTTCCCAAACTTTTTGTTCCATCTCCCACTTCTTCAGAAATTGTTTTCTCTCATACCCCCTTTACTCCAGTGCGTCCATGGTATCCTATGTTATACTCGTAGCTTCTATCGCCCCTTTGGAAAATTCCATCGCCCACCACGGAGCGAGATTGCCCATCTTTGGGAAACACTGGTCTAGAGAGCAAGTGACATTCTCAAAGAAAAATATTTAGATGAAATATTACTTGCTGGATTTTGCAACCAAGAAATTTGGATTTCTTGTTTTTTTTTTTTTCCTTCCTTAACTTATAATCAAACCTTCCTTCTGGTTACCTAGGAAGCCAGGAGAAGGACATGCTCACATGTTTTGCAACACTGAACAAAAACTAAGCGTTTTGAAAACGCGTTTTTCAGAAATAATAGAAGTTTCTAAACTAAAACATGAGAACAAATTGAAACAATTTTTAATTACATATTTTTCACAAAAATGCAGCCAGGATAATGCAATTTCGTAAAGACACTCACCTCTTTTTTTCTGAATAAATCGAATTTACGAATTAATTTACATCTCTGATTTAAAAGGAATTTCAATTGATGGGATACATTCTTTTTAACCTTTTCTACAAAAAATTTTATAGGTAGCGACTGGGGGTTGTAGGATTTAAACCAATGTTCCTAGCAGTTACACACGGGCGGAAAAAAATAACAGCGAAGGGAGAATTTTCATTTTGTTGTAAAGTATTAATGAAAAAATATTTAAAATTATAAAGATGATCAAATATGAAATTATACCGATCCTAAAAATGTATATTATTAAAAGAAATGTTATATTTTTGTTTTAAGATAGAAATTTATCATTTTAATATTTGAAAAATTGACTGAAGACAGAAAAGAAATGAAAATTTGTTCAAGCAAATTCAAAGAACGTATTCAGGAAAAAATTATAATTAGAGTGACGACTTGCCAGAAGCAGGAATAATAAATATAAAGTGATGAAAAAAAATGTATTTACCAAGTATATTTTTAACAAACGTAAACTGCTGGAGACACAGTTTAGTCCAATCTCGTGAGAATGACCCATAACTGTTCGCTTGTGATTCATTTTCGTCTTTCAATCCTTTTTCGATTGACAGTCATCAGTTTTCTTTAAAATGTATTGCTCGTGGTGTGACCAAACATGAAAAAGAATATCCAAATAATCAACCACCTACAGAGCACTGACATGAAGAAAACTTTGGGTAGGTGTGGCTGAAAACAGCTAATCGTCCCGTATATACGGGACATGAGCACGTACGCAGGAGACGGAACGGGCATCGCATTGTTTTTTTTTCTGCAATTATTGGGAGAAGGAGAGGAGGCTTAAATTGCATCGGCCCCTAGGTTCCGGCACCTGTGTCCACCTGAGAGTGTTTCCATAAAAATAACACACACAAAAAAGGTAAATGCGGATCAAAATCAGAAAATTTCGTGGTTTCTTTTTATATAAATCGTTTTTTCTGCTCATTTTTTTCTTTAACATTGGATTTTTTGACTCCAAAATGCATTCATAAAGATTCAAAATTCCTCCTCTTTCGTCCGTTATTGTAATAAATGTTTCATGTTGAAATAAAAGACTAAAAGAAGTCATTCCGGAGGAAAATGAAGCATGTTTCTTATTTCTTACACTAGGATCCAAAAAAATCAAAAGGACGGGAAAAAAAGGAATCACACTGAATCTGAGTGAATTCGCTTTTCTGGAGCGAAAATTGCGAACTGGAGTTATCTAAATCGAAGATTTATGAAGCTCAAATGCTACTCCAACCGATTTTTCTTTTTTTGCTAACTTTGTCTCCAACGCGAATACGAAACACAGAACGGAGGAATTGGAACCGTGTGCTCATTAGCATATATTTTCCCTTCAGTAACGATGCCTTCATATACGAACCACGATAAATGAGGGAGAAAGGAACAAAATAAGACTCACGTATTACGAAAATGGTGGATTTCTCTCACAAGAAAGTTATTTATTTATTTTTTTTTATATCACGTGGATTTCACAAAATGTGAGAATACATATTATCTTTTAAGGTCTAGTGCTTTACTTATGGTCTACGTGCATGATTGATTCCAACCAAATACCGCCGAACATCAAATATATAGATATTTATATATTTGCGTTTTTTCTCCTCTTATTTGATTTTACACTGCTGTATATACCGTAGTATATTTCCTTCATGATTCAAGATGACATTTCGCTCTGAAATTCAAAAATTCCTTTTGATGTTTGTATTGACACGAGTGGTTTAAATATCCTATAGAGTCGCTTCTAAGTTAGTTTGAATAATGACCTAAAATATTTTGAATCATTTTATTGCTTTCAAAATAAATTTGATTGGAGAAGTCGTGAAAGTGTTTGTCAAAATTGTTGTAAGTGCTAGAAAATTAGCAAAATAGCTTCAGAGAGTCTAATCTATTCAATGTCTACTAAGTATGTGCATGCAAACGAGATGCTAGAAACAGTACATTCGGGAATGTGTATGTTCTGAGTGTATGTGCGATCTCTTACGTACAGTAAAACCTCTCTTTTGCGGACACCCGCGGGACAAAAGAAAATCGTCCCTTTAAGAGGGGATGACAGTGTCAGAACCGGTTCTCGTTGAAACTTTAAAAAATAGTATTAACAATAACTGAAATGCTTCTTTGTTTGCAGACGAGTGAACAATGGAATTTGTTCGGAGATTGCCCATCTTATAAGTTTCTAGTTAAAGAAATACTTGGGCAATATGCAATTTTGGGTTCAATCAAAGACTCTTCAATCTTTCGTCTGTATACTGTATTGGTGCTTGCTACCTTAATTCGTGAGAGATGGCTAGGTGTGTATCAACAAGATCTGTTCGTAGATACCTGTTTCATTCATATTTGCTTGTGACTGTTGAAGATATGCTTCGATATTATGGATTTCAGACCTCGACCGAACATTCTCTAGTCCATTATCTGTAAACGTTTTGTTTTAATACAACGGTGGATGAGTTATCGTCCTATTTGTACTCACAGGATCTACTTATAAGAAGATATTTTGTTCATTTTTTTGTGCTTGTTGCGATTTATGACGAAGTATTTAATACGACAATGTTTTCAGTTCGAATTTTTCTGAGTTTTCCACAGTTTTGGACTTGGAATTCGTTAAACTTGGGTAATGATCCACTTGAACTCGTCTGTCACCCCCTTCTGTTTGACAGAACAGGTCACGTTCACCCTGTATACAGCCATGCATCACACGTTGACAATGAAAAAGTAATGGATTTGTGCGCCTACCGTATCACATCAGCACATCGACCTTTGGAAAAGATCGGAAAACCACTGGTCATTTCGGAAAATCTGACTTTGGAAAAAACTGTCGGCCACTCCGTGAACTGGCCTCACTTCGGACTTTCACCGGAACATATTTATAATAATAATGACTATGAATGGGGGGGGGGGAATAAGGTAAAATATAGCTTTTCTGTGCCCTTATTTACTTAGAAATACCTCAGAATATGGTTTAAAAGAAGGTGATAAGTGATAGTGATCACAGCACATGGTCTAATTATCCATACTTAGATCAATTCTTGAAGACATGGAAAGGAAAAAATGGCATTTTTGAGAAATTTTTTTGACGTTATAACGGAAAAAAGATTTAGTTTTCAACTCACTATAAACGAATATTTTTTGTATCTTCAACCATTTAAATGGCATTGACGAGATACTTCGCCCCTTAAAAGCCTCTCATTTCAGCATTAACAAGCCTAGATATTTTGTAAAGTTAATTTCTCGGTGCACACTTTTCTCACCTCTTAGTTAGCAACTACTATCCAATCACTATACTTCACGAATAGTTAAAAAAACTGATGACAGATGGCGGCACTACACATAACAAGAAATACACAGAAACAAACTTCACGTCAGATTTACTACACGCACATTCCAACAAATCCAAATTCGTTAGAAGTTCCACAGAAGAATGTGGACGAGGTGCTTGTGGGGGTTTAGTAGTAGTTGACAACTGCTGAAAATCTGAGTATAGCCTAGTTTATAAAAAAATCATATGACATTTTGAAGGGGGTGCCAGTGATATCTGCTGTAACGCTTAAACATTATCTCTTTGGCAATCACTTACAAATCACTCGTGATAGCGAGATTCTTGTTATAAGCCGTATTCGTTATAACGGACATTCACTGTACTCCCGATTCTGCTCACCCTGTATAGAAAGTAGAATCAATCCATTGCCTCGATGGCGCTACGAAAAGCTCTGAGCACAATGTGTATGAACATCGAAAGACCATAAAGAACTCGCCAGCTGTGTCTTCCTCAAATGTCAACGCATGGGTTCAAATTGATTGAATACAAGAAATCAATCTAGCAAATGGACGGTTCAATATCAATCTAAAGCAAACGGTAAAGGATAGAAGCCACGGGATTAAATTTCGACCGATCGGTCGTATTGAATCGAGGACTTTTCACGGCATCTGTTGGGAATATATGACAGATAAGACGAGCACATACACATACATATACATACACATATATATATATAAAAGTATCCTTTGGGTTCTCTGGGAATAGGATTATAGATTAAAGTTCAGTAATAAATCGATTTTAAACTATACCCCCGTCCCATACATGTGGCATCGCAGCATCCAGAGTTTGCTCATCTAATTCAATGTTTGCGTTACCTTGGAAGAGGATTAATATTTCACGATTATAATTAATTATTATGAATGAATTATTATCTGAGCGAATATGGGATTAGAATACGTGTGTGTGTTGTTCCTGAGAATATCTGTTTGAATTAGAGATGATAACTTGGTCTAATGCTTGTGGCAACACTCCATCTTCTTGACTCAGTCGTCGATGGTGTTCAGTGATTGATGCGAGTCATGTTAACATTGATTTGGGGCAGTCGTTAGAGTATGTGTAGTATCTGACCATTTGGAAAAAGCAGTGGACATACGTGAAATGTGAATGATTTTGAATTTCATGTTCAACTATGAATTGCTAACCGGCCCAAAAAATTAGTAAGAAAGCAGCTATTTTTTAACAGTTAATTAATGTAAGTCAAGATTATTTGAAACAGTTGAAAAATTGCGGAATAGCTTGAAAAAGTCAATAACAATATAAGTGCATTTTGAAAGTGTCGACGTATACGGCAACAATCAGGGCAGGGCAAATCTCCAAAAATTTAGGGCATGTAGTTTGAAGCAGTAAATGCCCGAATCAATATTTTACAGGCCCCCGAAGCTTATTATCACTGGATTTACTTGATTAAAAAATATCTAGGAACAAATTGATTTATACAAAAATTGCCACGTTTTAAGTGAAATTGATTTATTTGCATTAAAATATCGAAAGTGATATTTTTTATAGAAATTTTGAAAGAAATACGAAAATTCGAAAGGATAAGGTTGTCAATTAAATATAAAACAATTAGTCAAACCGCTTATTAGTTTTCCGTGCTGTTGACACCCAAAAAGAAGTCACCACCTCGCTTAGAATCATAACCGATTTCCCATAAGCCGTAAGGTGACCTGCTTACATCCAACAAGGGACAGAGCGGGGGTCATGTTTGGCGCTTGCATAACAGTATGGAACCGGACAGCCGACGCGGACCTATGATAGGATGGCCAGATCATGCGAACGAGAAGCCGAGACAAATCCTGACAAAAATCGGGGAATAATGAAATTCACTGTTAAAAACTGGGACATCTAAAAAAAAATGTTCGGAAGGCATTGTAATATCGAATTTTAAGGCAATAAATTAAAATTCTCTATATAGATTGAGTGAATGCACTCCAGAACTTTGCCACTGGACTTATCCCGTTGCCGAGATTCCACTTCCAGCCCAGCTTCAGGAACACATATTTTGAGTCCAAAAAAGAAAAACAACATTACTGACACCGAAAAAGCCACGGTTTTGTTCGGTGCGCTTCAACATCTTTCTCACTGCAGACCGATGAAATCAAGTGAATAGTTTCAGGAACCAGTTGTGAAATGTGAGAAATAATTTGCGAACCGGTAAGAAAAATAATATTTGGAGCAAAATTTCTAAACCTTTTATCACACTATCTCCCTTTCTTTCACTACATTTATCACGCATTTTTTTTTATATTTCGCTATTACAAATACACAGCAAGCAGCTTTAACACTAGAAGAGACATCTTCAACCCGTTACTAGCGAGCACCACGGTGCTCCCTGAAGCACCTAGAGTGCTCAATGCTTCTGTCCGATTGCATGCTCGCAAGCACTTGATCAACTTCCCAAGTAAAAACCTTGCGCAAATTGCATTGAAGGATTAAAGTCATCCTCATTCTGTGCATTGGTATGCCAAACTTGTCATAAGGGTGCTCTTCTTTTAATGATGGCTACAGACAGTGCTCGCGACTAGAAAAAGTTTGAAGACCTCTGCACTAGAACGACGGAAGCGGTCATGTTGACCGCGATTGGGAAAAACTTGGCATAAATAATTTTTCTTCACTGATTTTTTTTCTGAAAAACTGCATATATTCAATTTTTTTTATCATATTATACTGATAAAACTTTATTTTTTCATTTACCATTTATTTCCCCTGGAATATGAAACAAAATTCCTTGTTGTATGACAAACATTATGCAATATTGTGTTTTGATACCTCGATAGGGGTTTTGATTTTAATTGTTTCAACGCTTGTGATTCGTTGCTTGATTTTTCACTTGAGAGTCTACTGGATAGGTTTAAAATATGATATCGTAAAAAAGTTTGCGAAAAGATCGAATGTGCAAAATTGAAAATCGTGATTAACTGCTAAATCCTAAGGAATGAAAAGTACATACGCGAAACTGCATTGCGATGTCGATGGTATTCTGCTATGAATTTATTAACTTACCGGAAACATTAACTGCACTCAGAGAAATAACGTAAAATTTCATAATTTTCTGGAAGAAATTTCTTTTTATTTTCTACAATTGCAATTTGCCTGTGTATGGTACGTAAAGTTCCGGATCCCGTATGGTACATGACACCTACATTTTCTCTGCTCACAAACTGTAGATAGTGAATGCGTTGAGCAATTCCCCCACCAATCTACAATGCACGATGCTGTTGTTATTCTGCAGAAGTTCTCTGTAATTTGATAACAATGACGTTCTCATCATTCAAAGAAAAAACCGATGATTTTTCAAAAAATAAGAAAAGTAGAGGTTAGCAGCTCGAGACCGCGGGGGTAAATGTGTTATTTGTTTGTTCAATCAAAAGTGTGATATGTGTGTACACCATAGTGTACACAATCAAATATGTGTACACTATGGTGACTCACATAATTCCAACGGGGTGGGGGAGGCTTGGCTGTGGGTCTTTGGTTGGCTCTGGGTCCCCTCTATAGTGAATTTATAACGTGAAGAAACAAAAATGATATGAATCGTCCCGGGCTTTCCCGGATGCAGAGCCCTGTAAGCCCCAACCCGTGTGAAGCCAAGGGTAAAATCGCGAAAAAGGAGGATGCTGATCTTCATGCGACATTTTTCCAGCGAATTCATTGCGTTTAGAAGCATCAACTCAGTATTGAGGGTTTTAATGAGGGAAAACGTGGTCCAGGACCTGGCCTGGCCACGGCGGAGGCTCACCCGAGCCAACACGCCAGTGAGGGAAAACGTGGTTCAGGACCTGGTGCTTGGCCACAGAGAACAACAAAGGGCTCAAGCTCAATACAGCTACAAATACATCAGAAGAGCTCATCGGAATAAATTATATATTGTATAATAGAAATATTTAAATCTGTATATATATACTTTTTTTAATAATGTGTTTTTATATTCATGTATTTTATATGCATAATAAGCACCCGACACCGCCCAGCCCCCTCATCCGGGGCAATGGCTAAAATAGACAATGGTCGATAGAGCCTGGGCGGTGCACGGTATGAAATGAGTATTGGGGGTTTGAAAATTTACTCAAAATCATTCTCTGCAATAGTTGTTGAAAAGATTTATGAGTTCAGTGGTCTAAAGAAACGGATACTGGTAGCAATAATTAGAAAGGATCAATATTTACTACAAAGATTCGAAATAGCCAATCTCGATAACAGTGATGTGACAGAATGAATCTTGATAGCAGTAGTTTAGAAGAGTAAATATCAACAATAGGAATTTGATAGAGAAAATATTTGTTTGAAGACTCAATAGTTGGTAACAATGTTTTTAAAGATCAACGTTTGTGTCATTTGTTTGACAGTCATTTTCAGATGTAGTGATTTGAAGAAGTCAGTATCGATAAGCGTATTTTGAAAGAGTCACTCTAGGAAGAAGGAATTTTGAGAAGTCAATGAGCAGCTTCGAAAAATCGATCTCGGTAGTAGTGATTTAAGGAGTCAGTATTTTATAACAATGATTTCAAACGTCAATATTGAAAAACAATGATCTGAAGAGTCAATACTCGAAAACAATGATTTGAGGATTCAATATTTGAAAACAATGATTTGAGGATTCAATATTTGAAAACAATGATTTGAAGAGTCAATATTTGAAAAATAAAATGACGTGTAGAATTAATATTTGAAGACGATGATTTTTGAAAAGTGCGAGTATTTGAAAAATATAATTTCAAGAGTTATCTCAATATTCCCTCTTTCTCTTTATAATATTGACTCAATATTTTATAACAATGAACTGAAGAATCATCATTTGGTAGAGATAGTATGAGATTATTGAAAGTTCTCGTTAAGAATATTTCCATAAATCTTGGTAAAACTTACCTGATAAAAAAGTGCAGTATATATTCATATATATACGGTAAAAATATGCTGAATCTGAGATTATGCATAACAACCGGTTATTATGCGTAATTGTGTAGACTACAAAGATATTCAAATTTATTACAGTTGTTTAATCACAAACTGTTATGATGCTAGAAACATATTAATGAAATCAAAATTCCTCTCTAAAACAATAATTTCTTTGAATTTAGTGACATCTTTAATCATCATCGTTCTTTGTAACCAGCAGTAAAATCAGTCGATAACGATGGCATTCCATATACCTGTGTGTCAATATTTACTCTATCCATATAATATTCACCCGGCTCGAACAAACTCAAACATTCCTGTCATTTTCACAGGAGATTGTCAATCACCGACACGGGATTATTATACGATATTCATTATAAAAAAAAAAGCACAAAAAATAATAATCGAACTTCTGGCGATACCGATATCGATTTATCGAGTATATGGGCCGGGGATAGGTATAATCTTGGGTTACATATTCCGAATATATATCCGACGGGAAACCAATAACAGAAGCCAATGCATTTCTATCAGCTGCATTTTCTACTAGGTCATATACTCACACGGTCTATTATTGATTCCCAATGTATATACTATTGGAAGAAGAGACCATCTCTTCTCTCTCTACTCTTCCCGAATCCGAAATTCTTTATATATTTAGTTTCGGTTCCCGACATACTTCCCAAGGTTTACCAAAGCGTTTGTTTATTCCCATTGTGGGAACCCGCAAGGAACCCATTTTCTTTCTTCTAACAAAACTTTTTAGCATCGAAATTGTTTTCCGTCTTTTCAACGAAAAGAATTCAAAGGGGGGAAAAAGCATCGGGGATTTTTGGAAATAAGATATTCATATATATATATAGAAATGGCATATTTACTATGAATAAATTCCTCGAAAATGTTTCCTGATTAAAAGAAATAACAATTATTTCTTTCGGAGTGAGTGAATTCCCAGAAAATGAAATAGAGATGTGGTAATTATATGGTAAATATGACAAATCGGATATTATGCATAGTAACCTGTTATTATGCGTCATCGTGAACCATATCGGTAAGTTTGATAAATTTATCACTTTTATCGGCGATTATGCATAGCGTATTTGGTGATGTTGATAAATATGAAAAAAAAAATCTCGAATGAATCTCGGTAGTTTGGTTGATAAATATAATTTTACCCCGATGTAAAGAACTCTCATTTAATGAAGTTCACAATTGAACTATTTTTCTGATCCGGTTCCTGAACTAATCTGTTGAATGAGAACTTCTAAATAATTCATTAAATCGAAGAATTTGTTAAATGGGAGCTCATTGGATCGGGGTACGATCGTAATATGTGTTGAATGAGAATTCGTTATATCGAGGTCCGATTGCAGAATTCGGGAAACAGGAGTTATTTCGAGGATGTCCGGAAAAATTCGTTAAATCAGAGTTCATTGCATCCGGTTCAGACTCTAGTTCACAATTACTGTCATCAAAATAATAAATATAATCACAAAAAAGGGACCAATATTTATCATATTTACCCATGGGAAATGGTGATTATGCATACGTGATGGATTTAGTACGATTTATATCATGTTTACCACTGATACTTGGGTACTATGCCTAATCGCAGGTAAAAGTGATAAATTTACAGAAATTTATCGAACTTATCAAAATGGCTGGCGATTATGCGTAATAACTGAATTTATCATATTTACCGCACTTACCACTGTATAATATATGGGTATCACTTGTGTAATCAAATATAATATGGACACATATATATAGGAATATATATATACACATATATATAGGAATATATATATACACATATATATATAGGAATATATATATACACATATATATATATATATATTACGGAATATGTGTATATAGCTCTTCATTTATTATTTATGTTAATATTCACTTGCAAATAATGTAAATAGCGTTTGTACTATGTGAAATCACTGATAAGGGTCGAAACAGCGTATTTCCTGTAAATCACGCGAAGTTTGTGAGTTTGGTTGGCGTTGGCGACAGTTTATAAATGGTACGGAAGGTACGGCGATTATTCCGACTCATTCGGGATGTTTCTTTTCTGTCTATACAGGGTCGTTAAAATTGACGCCCAGAGGAGAGAGGGCGAAGAAGATCTGTGACGTTTCTCCAATCACTTACCCATCACCAGAGTACTGATCAGACAGAATTTTTCAATCTTTGTAGTTACTTATGAATTAATTGTAAAAGTTTTAATTGCATCAATCCAAATTATTTGACAATATTGACGGATGTCAATAGTGTCATATCATGTCCTCAAATTTTTGCCAGCAAATCTCGGTCAAATGGGATGAGGGCGATGCTGTTAGAAAGCTAGTTAGTCAACTACTTCACCGCACACCAACTCCGGTCATATCACCATACGGCAATTTCCAAAGAGTTGGGTTGGGAAATAAAGGCACCATCTATATCGGTGGTCGTCACGGGATCGGAAAGGACTTGTTTTCTATGTCCTCCCCCCGGATTAGAACCTGTGTACCTTGACGGTAACTTTCACGGTGGAAATATATATATATAACCTGTAGTCTGTTATAGGTATCTTTTTCTCATCCAGAGGTGGCTGAGCAATATTGCCTGTTGCGGCCTTGTCTTTGTATGTGTGTATAATGTCACAGAAGGAAATAGTGGAAGAAAACGACTGTGGTGTCATCTATAAGTAGTACGGCGATGAAGGCGGATGGCTCGGGGTGTTTTCGTTGGTCTCTTGCGGGTGATCCACCCGGGCTACTTGGCGCCCCATGGGACTTTGGGGTGTGATTGCCGTGAGTCGGAGGCGATGGGGGCCCCCCCCCCCGGTGGGGATTTGTCCTGTGGCTTATGGGCCAGGGATGCCTGCCGGGCCCGGACATCAAGAGAGTTTTTCCAGCATGGCCCAGCCAGTAGGTAATCTGCTTCAGAGCTGGGCCATGTTTGGTGTTAGTGTTTGTAGTCCTTTGCGTGGGTCAGAGGTCGGCCCGTGGTCTTGGTGGCTAGCGGGGCTTTTTCTTTTTTCCAGCATGGCCCAGCCGCAAGGTAGCCTGCTTATATCCCACAAGGGACAGAGTGGGGGCCATGTTTGTTGTTTGCATCTACAAGTGAAAATTGTAATTAATTTAGCGGAACGGTGTATTTTTCAAAATTTCGGGTTTCTCCATCAGGGGTCATTCAAGTATTACGTCAGCATCGAGGGGGGCGAAGGGGGTTTCGGATTTGCTGACTTTTGATGACAAGGGGGGGAGGGGGGTTTGAAGGTTGCTTACGTCATCAACCACCCCTTTTTGAAGATATGAAATATTCTAAGCTGCTGACGAAATTTTGCTGACATGGTGGGATGGGGGGAGGGGTCAGTGTTTCGCTGACTTTTGCTGAAAAGGGGAGTAGGGGGGTTCAAAAATGGCTGAAAATCTGCTTACGTAATACTTGAATGGCCCCTCAAACGTATCATTCGTTTCATTTTCCGATCTATCCCTACTTCAAAGTTAAGGAGCCCTTTTCCGTAACACCCCGTATTTCCATAGATTCAACGTTTCTGGTGAGCAATCATGCAAGATCGGAGATTGGTTCGAAGTAAATTATATCTTAACGGTGAGAAACCGGAATTGTGAACGATTTGAATGAAAGATAGAATGTTGCGATATGTATTTGTCTCTACAATTTGTTACATGACAACGTTTCCATTATGACAAAACAAAAAACAAAATTTCCTAATTTAATATCACATTAAAAGCCTTTCTATTTTATTCATGAATGTAAGTATTCAAATCACACATATATATAATTTATAATTGAGAATGTGTATAACGATATTAAAATTTCGCTTTATTATTCATTGAATAGTACCGTATAATCAGAATTTATATTTTTACTAATGATTTCAATGAACGGATATATACGTACGAACATAATTCACTTCAGATGACGTACAAATGTCATTATGATAATCATCAGCGCAAATATGCTTTATCTGATCGAGACTAAATGACAATCGTTGTTTGCTGCATCAATTAATTAGAATAACTGTTACAATTCTGAGGAGATATCATACATTTTGACAATATTTATTGTTTTCGATTTCTCCCTCTTGCCGATATAATCGAGTTATCTTTTCCTTTGGAGGATAATTACCTGGAAATCGTTCGAAATTTGTGTTTTGCGATTGTTGATTACAGGGATTTTTCCAAGTGAGATATGCTGTTTGATGGAATTCATGTTTTACATGCATTGAAATAATTTATGGAAGATTGACTTTTCGTTTTGGTTCGGGGACCAACAGATTTGCACCAATTACTCACTGCTGAAGTTGAATTGTAAGGTGTCACTATACGATGGTGACATTTTTTCAACGGTTTTTCTTGATTTGTTTCTTATTGTTTTCATGTATATAAGTGACTTGTAAGAATATATTAATTATTGTGGGGGGACGTAGAGTTATTCAGCGTGCATATAAGTTGAATAGTTCAGTTTGGACATGCATGCATGCATTACGTTGGTTGGATATGTTACTGCCAAAGCCCGAAGCTCGGCTAATTCGGAAGTGTCCGGACATCCCTGGCCAAAGTTCCATGTGCTGATCTAAGACGGTCCGGTCGGCACCAAATCAATTTTTTTTTTCATCGACGACATGACTGTGTATATGTGACATTATTGGATTATTATTAGGAACACAAGTATTTATAAGAATAAGAGGAAATTCAGCTGCACTAGCAAGGAATCGAACCCACGTCCTCTTACTTGCCGGGTGAGTGCCCTACACTTCGAAGGCAATGAATGTTGAGGCGGACACTGTTTACCACAAAACGAAGAGCATCTTTGGTTTTGGTTTGAGACTGGAACTAAAACTAAACTCTCCTCCCCCCAACTCCTGGCGAAGATCTTTCTTATACTGTATCACTCGCTGACTCACACACACAGAAGCATGTTCAGTTTGTCTGATTCTTTGTTGTGTCTTGATAATTTGTGCTAAAATGTTTAATACATTTGTGTTATATGTACGCGAAGGCTTCAAATATCTCAATTTTTCCTCAGAGCTCGTGTGCATTGAACGGGAACGTACATGGACGATCGGACCTAATTCAGACCGAAGTTCACAATTCCTGACACAGCCACCAGATATCGACTAATCCGAGGATGATGCCACTATCCGCTATCCATAATACTCACTGAGGACAGACTGAGGCATTTGATGTCTTTGCAGTCTAGTGGTCTAGGTTTCTCACCCAGCAAAAGAGAGGACGTGAATTCGATTCCCAGCAAGGACACAGTTGTGTTTTCTTTCTTTCCTAAATTAATCTTTCGCATCAGCCAGCTGTTAAAACCTTCGTATTATTAGTTATACAGGGTGTCCTGTTAATGGACCGGCAAACTCGGAGGGTTGTTAGTAGACATCAAGAGAAACAAAAATCGCAATGGCACATGGTGTCGCAAACCACGCTGAGAGGGTGAAAATCGCGAAAAATGCATGCAGGTTTCGACGTCACGCTGGAACGACAAAAAGTACAATTCATAATAACCTTTGAAGAATCAACATAGTCTTCAGCTAAAGCATCAGTTCAACAAACCTCAGACATCATAATATAATAATAATACATAATAAACACAAAACGATTTATTTGATCAATTATTACAGGAGTTGTTGGAAGTGGCGGCCGCTGACGTCATTGCGCAGTATACAACAACGTAAAAACGATTCCCGAACACGCTCAAAAGTACCACGTATGCTTTTGATGTCGGCTGTTGCGACGACAATCCACGCTATGAGATCCTCCGGTGTGCTCACAGGAGTCGCATGAACGACATTGCCATCTGCTCGACCGTTAATCACATGCATATCAGCGTATTCCTCGTTCGTGTAGTCAGCCATCACGATACTTGTCGAAACTAAAAACTTACTGCACTTGCGCAATAGAGTTAACTTACGTCGTCCGCAACGCGTGATCCTACCCCAGCGCATGCTTTTCACGACGCTGCTTACGTCAGATATGGTGAGTGAACACAAGAGGAACGCATTCAGCGATCAGCAGACATCCACCCTTCGTCTCCTCTGGATTCAGAGCCTGCATGCCTTTTTCGCGATTTTCACCCTCTCAACGTGGTTTGCGACACCATGTGCCATTGCGATTTTTGTTCCTCTTGATGCCTACTAACAATCCACTGAGTGTGTCGGTCCATTAACAGAACACCCTGTATATGTACCATCATTTGTCATCAATATACAGAATCTTTATAATTAAAGTTCCACTTTGAAATGACCATAAAAGGAAAACTACTGGACAAAATGTTATCAAACTTTGTAATAGTTTACAGGAGGTCATTGGGATTCAATTTTCTGCAAAAAAAAAAAAAAATCCAAAAACTCGACACCAGCGGGGAATGACACTGTATGTTATATTTTTAAACGCAATAAGACATGAAGACATCGGTTTAAAATGTTTTTGCGGAAAATTCAATCTCCTGACCTCCTGTAAACTATTACCAAGTTTGATAACATTTTGTCGAGTAGTTTTCTTTTTATGGCAATTTCAAAGAGGAACTTTAATTATAAAGACCCTGTATATTATCCGTGCTTCCCGTGGAAGTGGCTGGTAACTCCCGGGATAAAGATGTACTTCCAGCCGCATTTCTAAATTTTTTGCAATTATTGAAATGGTTTGAGATGACTCTTAAATTATCACATTATCCCTATTCCCTTATACCAACCATGGTTTCAATGCACTACCAATGCAATCTACTACTACTTAACTAACCGTACATGCACCTCGTACACATTCCTCTTCGGAATTTCTAATGAATCGGCACATGCCGGAATGTATGTTTTAATAAGTGAGTAAATGTGTGGCCCTAATGTATACCTATCTATGTTGTAGAGTTGAGCTTGTTTCGTTTTCATGCTGCCATCTGTCTTACATTTCCTGAAGTAAAGATGAAAATGCTTGTAGGTCTGCATTTAATTGGCAGAGCGGTGACAAGCTCTTATATAGTCTGATCTGCAGCACCCCGATGTACGAATGAAGCTTCACGGTTCAAGTTAATTATTCATCAATTAAGCTTTTTAAATTCCATTCTGAAATCCACTGTTAAAATTTAATTCTCTTTAGATAACTTCATTCGGAATCACGCATTTGACTGGAGTTTAAAATCTTAAAATCAAATTTAATCCTTATCAATCTCCATTCTCATTTCATTGACGACACCATGCATAGCAAAAGACGAAAAGCCGAAAATACTTCCACGTAGTAGTATTTACATATGCATATTTATATATCATCGGGGGGGGGGAAGAGTTCCTCTTTTTACTACTCGTAGTAATAATAATAATAATAATAACAATAATAAAGCAGCTCCCAATGTCCCAACGCCATTGAAAATGACGGAAGCTCCCGCAATTGTTCATTTTTAACAACTCCCGCCCTGGTGCTTTGCCGCTGCTATACTGTATGCTTCCTGTGAATTACGTTTATATAACTCATTTTTATTTAAAGGATAAACGGGAAAAAGGATGATGAAGAAGAAGAAGAAGAAGAAGAGGATGAGGATGATGGCACAGTGAGCATCCAGAGGATGCAATTCGTCGGGTATCACTTGGAAAGAGAACGCGAAGTTGAGAGAGAGAGGAAAACGCAATTTATTTTAAGCGCGTTCTCATTATGTTCCAGCTCTGAATATCCTCGTACCAGAGAGAGAGAGAGAGAACGAGAGTTTTCCTACTGCGAATGAAATGGAGCTTACACAAGTACATACCTACGAGATGAAAATAACAGTAGGAAAAAAAAAATATAAATGTGTATGAATAAAGAGGATGTTAATTTCATTGCGGAGAGATGTGGAACGTCTCAGTGAATAAAAGTGAAATGCTTTTGAATTTATGAATGTGGAAAAGCACATTTCCCGAGTATATTCTATCATAGTTCGTACAGAAAGATTGTATATAGAGAAGACCGAGGTAAAATAAAAAATAAATAACAGTAATAACAATAATTCTGGAAGAGAGAAGTGAACTTTGAAGCGTGGACATGAAAATGAGTAGTAGCATTCTATGGAAATTGTCCGTAGCACTACGGTTATGATCCGAGTTTGAATGAGTTTTTAAGACTTTTTGGAATGTGAATTTTATATTATTCTTTCTTTTTTTGGATTTTTCTTAATATATATATAGTAGTTACAGAATTTGAATGAGAAAATGTATTCAAGAAATTAGATTTTTTTTGGCGTTTTCTCTTGAATGATGAGAAGTTTTTATTACTGGGTGAGTCTGAGAATTTTATGGGGGGATCTATTTTAGGACTTTATAAAAATCTGAATATTTTATGTTATTTGATTCAAAACAATAGAATTGCCTTTTTTTTTACATAAAATGTGTGGATGGTTCCTGAATTAGTAAATAGTAAGTAATTAACCTTTTTAATGGTCAATGTTTCCATTTGAGAACATCAGTTTTATTAATTGGAAAAAAATAATATTTTTCTCTTATATAAATGCACTTGATTTTTTTTTCCTCTGAAAATACGAGATTCCAAACTTAATTTACAAAGTAAAAATTTCATTCATTTGAGCACTTATGCTATATTTTTAATTTTTTACTTAATACAAATACAAATGCAAATACAAATACAACACCACAACAGGCAAAACGCCCAACGAAGTGGCTGAGAAAAAGATGCCCATAAAAATATGGATGTCATATATTTCAAAAATAAAGCAACCCAATTAAAAATGTAATTATAAACAATATATGCACATGATAAAATATTATACAATGCCCATAAAGAATACTTATGGTTGTCTTATTCTAAGTATGAATAGCTTCTCGATTTACCCCAACATGTTTATCGTATTTCTTTTTAAACGTGTCAATTGTGTTACAATTTACTACCTCCGGGGGTAAGCTATTCCATTTATTGACAACCCTATTAGAGAAAACTTCCCCCCCCCCTCCCTACGACACCATAACCTTGCATTGTCCCTTACCAATCGATACTGGTGTGAAATCACCTATTTTTAAGTTTGAATAAAATTTAATTTTTTTTGGTTTTGATTTCAATGTTGTTTCTATTTACATGGGAAAGCCCAGAAAACATACAACAATTTTTTTTCATGAATTTTATGGTTGATATCTCTAAACCAAAGGAGTAGGAGAGGAAACAAAAGACAAAATTGAAAATCAATTCAAATCAGTATTTCACTGATAGGAACATCGATGTCAAGCGTACATTGGCAAGCAGAGATTGCATAAACAAATTTTGGTAGAGCACTTCGATATTTTGTGCGAGTCCCTTGGCCTAATGGTTTGGGAAATATTCGTGGTGTTTGTATGAAATTTTCCGTTAAAAGAGCACATAATTTTCCTTTACGTTTCCGCGTTAGACAGGTTCCGTTCAATCCAGGTTTTTTTAACGTACATTTTAGAATCGAAATCACGGGACTAAGATTTTTTTACGTTGAAGACAGGTTTTCTGTATATTCTATCATAGTTCGTTCACAAAGATTGTATAGAGTAAGAATGAGGTAAGATAAAAAATATATAAACAATAGAAACAATAAAATTCTGGAAGAATAGAAGCGAACTTGAAAGCGTGGACATGAAAATGAATAGTAGCATGCTCTGAAAATTGTCCGTAGTACTACGGTCATGATCTGAGTATGAATGAGTTTTCACTTATTGTTCCTTCTTTTTGGATCTTTTTATATAGTAGTTGCAGAATCTGAATGAGAAATGTGTTCAAGAAATTAGATTTTGGCTCTGGAATGATGAGAATTTTTATTTCTGGATAAGTCTGAGAACTTTGTGGTGGGATATCTATGTAGGACTTTACGAAAATCGGAATATTTCAAGTTATTTATTTTGTATGCCTTTCAGACTATGTTTTCAATATTATTTTTGAAACAACAGAACTATCCTATTACATCAAATACGTGGAGGGTTTTTTAATTAGAAATAAAGTGTGTCCCAAAATGATAGAGCCACCTAGGTTTATCGAGCTGTCATACAAATTTCGCCGCGTTTGCGTACTGAGTTTTCACTGCTAGACTGGGCGGTGGGAGGAAAAAACGATTGTTTTATTGTATCGGCAACTGTGTAGTTTCCTGTCCCGAATTTAATTTTGAATTTTTTTTTCCATAATTGGTAAAAATTAATCGTTAACAGCTCAAGAACGAAACAAAATTGATGAATTGCATTAGAATAAGCTATTGTTTTTTTTGAGTGATTGCAAAGTCAATTTGCCGATCTTAGGCCAAAGATCGTCCTTCTGTATAATTCTACCCAAAGTAAGTAACTCTTACATAAGTTTAAGAAAAATAGCATCTTTCCCTGACGTGAATGTATCTAAATCTAAATCTCATCTCATTCTTCGGCGATGTAAATACTTCTGGCCATCGAGAAACGCCAACTCGTCCGAAACTTAGTGAGCATCATAAACAGGAAAGATTTCGTTGGGCGAAGTATCATATGCCATAGAGTTCCTAGTGGCATAATACCATTTAGAGAGTGATGAAAAAAGTTTAATTTGGACGGTCCAGATGGCTGGAAATGTTATTGGCCTGATATCAGAGAGAAGACCTAAGCTACCTTTAGCGTCAACAAGGAGGCGCGGTGGCATAACCGTCTCGGGTGTGTTCAATGCTATCGGAAAAGTGCAGTTAGCTGTTATGTCTGAACGTCTAAATGCTCAGACATATTGGGAACTGTTGAAACAGTATCTAATTCCATTTTTTGAATCCCAAAATGGCTTCACAGCTTAATTTCAACATGACATTTCAACTCCCTCACAACGCAAATTCAACCTGTGAATGGTTCCTTGCAAATAGGATTCGAGTGATGGACTTTCCCGCATGTTCTCCTGTCTTCAATCCGATGGAAAACACGTGGGCTATAGTGACGCATAAAGTGTATGTGCATAGCAAGCTGTACAACAATGTTTCAAAAGTTGAACGGGCGATCTTCAAAGTATGGGACAATATATTCCTCTGCAGTATTGCCAAAAACTTGTTGAATCGATGCCTAGACGAGTATTTGACATTATAAAGAACAAAAGGAAAATTTATTGAAAACGAGTTGTTTTTACGAGTGGCTTCATCATTTTGGGACAGGTTTTGATTCCACTATTCGATCTATTTTTTTTCCTGTCATAATAAATGCAGATATATGTTAAATTATTAGTATAGTTTTAATCTTGCACAGAGTCAGAGATATCTATTTAAAAAAAAATTTCACTTCGAAAAAATAAATTATGCTATTCATTGAATATTGAATGTGGCTTTTTATCATTTTGGGATTTTGGGACACACAACCATAGTTATTCAGTTTCCAGTGATACAATGTGAAGAATCACGAAAATAGCAGAAATGAATTATATATAGGAAAATAGCATAATCATTTTGTGAAAATTTTGATTAAATAAGTATTTTGGATGTGATTTTTTTAATCATTATTCATGTTTAAAAATCCACTTGTCTAGTTTTTAAGTTTTGATCTATAAATTTTAGTTCGCTTGAATTTTTTCATAAAATATTAAATTTTTTTTATTTTTGATTCAAATCTTTTCGTATAATTTTGTCTTTTCCTCCTGAAAAATACTCTTTTTACATTTTTATTTTTAAATTCTATTTTACATTTCAATTTCTTATCATTTTAATTTATTTTAAATTTTTCTCTTGAACTGTTTTGACTCCCTTCTTTTTTCAATTTTTACGATTTTTTTTTCTTTTCTTAGTTTTCTTTTTCTACCTTCTTTTCGATTTTCACGGTTTGCTGAATCTAAATTTGCTTATTAATTTTATTGCTATCCATGTCCTTTCGGTATCATCACGATTCTTACGAATTTTGCTCCTTTTAGGAATCAAGGATGAAAAAAATTAATTTCATTGCACTTAAAATGTCACTATTCTACTGATTTCTTTTGCTTTTTGAGCTATTTTATTATTAATTTTATTTTATTTCATTATCCTGCCGATTAAGGATTTTTTTTCCAAAAAGAAAATAACTTTCTATGTTATCATCTGATTCTATATCCGTGTTCTATATTTGAATTTTCATGCTTTCACAACTGTTTTGGTATTTTTTTTACCCATGATTTTCCAACAACTTTTATACGAGTTCTTAAGAATGTATAAATATATCTATTCATATATTTTCTATCATTTCGATTTTCTATGAATATATTTCAAAAATATTCATTTTTCAATAAAATTTCAATTCCAATTCCTATTTCAACATTTATTTCGTAAGAATTTTCCTCTAATCAGTTTTTTTATTAAATAACACTTGATTTCAGGCTTGATTATCGTTTATCAGTATGTTTGATTTGTGCTATATATTTCGGATACTTTTGCTGTTTCTCTATTTGGGTTTAAAAAAAAATCAAATTGCGTTATATTTCATTTTTTCCAAGAAATTCCATTCTAAAAATATTGATTTCTTGATAGAAAATAACACTTTTGAAGCTGTTTTCCTCAAATATTAGTTATTAATTTCTTTCAGTTCTATATTCGCAATGCGTTATTTTTTGTTTCAATCTAAATTTAAATTAATTTAACATTTATTTCCAGTTTATCGAAAATTCCAAAAATATTGAAAAGAAAATACTTTCGAAAAAACTTCATACCTGTTAAAAAATTTGCATGAATATTTTTAAATCATCCCACACTTTTTATTGCTTTGAATTCACATTCAAATCATGCATTTTGATTGCATACATTTATAATTCAAAAACGTCTCGGCAAGTTTTTTATAGAAACTTTCTAATTTACTTCAAAAATAGCATACAGAAACAATCCGATTGCAATTTTTCCCTCCAAGTTCACTTCTATATTTCTTGGTAAATTATAAAAACAAGTTAGAATGTTCAATATTTTACGTGTCCGGAAAATTCACCGCCAGCAATTCACTGACAACAATTCACCGCCTGGAAAATTCACCGACCAACAATTCACCGCCTGGAAAATTCACCGATCAACAATTCACCGCCGGATAATTCACTGACCAACAATTCACCGCCATGCAATTCACCGCTAGGAAAATCCACCGACGAACAATTCACCGCTAGGAAAATCCACCGACGAACAATTCACCGCTAGGAAAATTGACCGACCAACAATTCTCCGCCGTGCAATTCCCCGAACAACGATTCACCGCCATGCAATTCACCGCTAGGAAAATTCACTGACCAACAATTCACCGCCATGCAATTCTTCGCTAGGAAAATTCACAGACTAACAATTCACCGACAGCAATTGGATGCAAGATAGCTATCTAGTGAGTGAGCGATTGAGTTACTGAGTCAGTGAGAGAGAAAGTGAGTGGCCCAGTGATTAAGTGATTGAGCGCGTGACCTTAGCTCGCTCACTCAATCACTCACTTGCACACTGACTCAGTGACTCAATCGCTCACTCCCTCGCTAACCGACTCGCATGGCACTGTTGTCGGTGAATTGTTGGTCGGTGAATTGTTGTCGGTGAATTATCCGTAAAACCAATATCTTATTCATTCACAAATTTGCGGAAATTCACAAGAAATCGTTTTACTTCAGAACTTCTACAACTTTCTCTCATCTATTAAATTTTACGTACAAGAAAACAATTAAGTGTCAGTGAAAAGACTATCATCATGACATCACCACCAGCAATACCATACCACCTTACATGATATGAATATGAACACCCACGTAGTAATTTCTTTTGATAAAAGCGACAATACATCTTCATCCTACGGAAACAGTGCATGGTAAACATTAAAAAAAAAAAAAAAAACCCATAATAGAAGTCCAATGTTCAAGGAATTAAGCTGCTCAGCCATTTGAAGAATGCCATCTTCACTGCTATGTAAGAAAAAAAACACCAAGGACAATACAAACGATAAAAAAAAGTACTCTCTTGAGGACAAAAGTCACGCATTCGCATAAGGTAAAGGTATAAGATAAGATGGGAAAAAAATATCTAAGGGAGGTAAAAAAACAGGAGAAAGATAAGATGTGGAACCTAAAAATAATGCGAGATGTCGGTCCTTCAGGAATAAAAGATTCACTCTACCGTAAAATGAACTTTGGTGGAAAGGAATAGGAAAAAAAAAGGCACATAAAAGCACAGGTTCAACAATTTTTTTTGCTTTTATTTTGCTACCTTACGGTAAAGTGACCTGTTTGTAAGGATTGTCTCTGTCCCTGTCTTAAGGGAATCACTGGCGTAAAGCAAAATTTTCCTCATTCGAAAACAAAAAAAAAATTACCCCATGAAAAACTAAGAGGAATATCATCACTAGGAATCATTTAGATGTTCCTCTGGTATTTAATGGTTCATTGTACTTTGAATACTATTTTTTAATGGGTTTTTTTTTGTTTTGTTTTCCTGTTGAATTTGATGTCTTTTTGAAAAGTTCGCTTATTCCCACGGTATACATTTTGTGATTTCTTAGAGTGCATTTTTTTTTTCGTTAATTTTTGTTCGAAAATACCTTTTTCACGTCACCTTTGAATTTTTGTAAAAAAAAAAAATACTTTGGTGTTTTAAATTCCTATTGTATTGTTTTGCTTTTCCCCTTTAAAATTCCAGCGCAGGGAGAATTTTCCACCTTTTGCCTGCGGGATTAATATCTGAATTGATTTTTGTAGTTTTTCCCCTGTTATTCTCCCTTCTGATCAGGGTGTCTGTTGCCCTCAAAGTGGCATGAATGAATGAACGCCAGAACTTTGCCACTGGACTTATCCCGTTAGCCGAGAAGTCCAGTGGCAAAGTTCTGACGTCAAAGTGGTCTTTCCTCAAAGTGGCAACAAACTCATAGGGGTAGATGTTAGGCATCGACAGCAACAACAATTGCCATGGAACATGCTATCGCAAATCACGTTTAGTCGGTGAAAATCACAAAAAATGCAAGTCTCTGCGGCAGACGTCACCAGCATACCCGTTATATTTGAGCGCGTCCGACAATCGCTACTCCGTCGCTGTCGGCCGTGCAATTATTTTAGCGCGGCCGCAACTTCTCGAACAACTATTGTAATCATTTCTCTTCGTCTACTTTCTGACATTGAACTGTGCTGCACACGCTGTATTGTAATCATGTTGTCAAGTAACTCTGGTTATTGTTATCATTTGTTACTTCTTTGTACTTGTTTATTGCACTGTATTTTGTACACCACAGGCTGGTTGTAATCATGCTGTCAAATAAATGTTTTTTCTACTTATTATTGGCCTTTTTTGTCTCACTCGACGACAGACACCTTCATGAGTATTTTTGCGATTTTCAGCGACCAAGCATGGTTAGCGATACCATGTTCTGTGGCAATTTTGGTTCCTCTTAATGCCTAATTGAGATTTTCGCCACTTCAAGGCAATATCCTGCATACTTTAGAGATATCATCCATATAACATAGGAAAAGAAAAAGTCTTATATGACTCCTAAATATCATCCTAGAATTGCCCATGTGCTTAGAAACAACAAAAATTAACAATTAAAAACGAAAATATAATAATTTTATTCTTCCTTAAAAAAGTGGTGATTTTAATTTTTTAAATATAAGTGATTAGTGATGAAAATGAATGAATTTTTCGTTTTGTAAATTAAATTTAGAACGCTACACGTTCAGGAAAATGATAATTTAATGATATATGATTTTTTTTGTATAATTAGTGAAGCTGATGTGTTCCGATTTGGGAACATCGGCCGTTAAAAGTTTAATAAGACTTATCCAAGGGACCGTATAAAAAAGTTAAAAGCTCTTACAATTTTCAGAAATTATCATTATTTATTATTATTATTATTTGCAACGACATCTATAGAACAGGGCCATGGAATATATCATACCACGCCGGGAGATTTAAATGAACATTCATGGATTGTTGTTTCTTTCCCAGAAATTTTTCTTTAAATACACTGCTGGCCACCCAAATTGCAACACCAAGAAAGACAAGAGATATCGCAACAATATTTATTTTGTAGATAACATGTTGACCAAGCATCAAATGATTAAATTTATAGACTTCCGTGAAGTGTGGTTCCTGCCAAAATCAGTAGCCAGAGTTGCCGCCATTGTTGGAGATCACCGCTGCCACACGCCTCGGCATTGATTCAATAATCAATGAAATCGTGGAAAAAATTGGAGATGGTGGAAATATAGGCCGTGGAAAGGTGGGGGTGTGGGAGCTCAAGCCTGTGGGTCAGATCAGCACCTCCTAGAGATAGAAGGTCTTTGCACTGTTTGCCATAAACGTCATTCAGACTACCAGGCAAGTTCGCCACATTTTCAAACACATCGTCCTATTTCGTTTCTTCTTATTTTGGCGTAGAATCTTTCTGATTGGCTCACAAATTCCGCATAGTGATTGGACAGATGTGTTCTTGGGGTACAGCAGACCAAGCAGCTTCCACGCGTTGCCAAAGTTGATCTGGTGTGGCAGCTGGGGATGTAATCTGGGTCAATCGTTGAGCAACCATGGACCACATGTTTTCTATCGGCGAAAGATCCGGAGAGCGAGCTGGCCAGGGAAGCAATTCAATCTGGCGATTGACGAAGAACCTTTGGACAATGCGTGCCACGTGTGGTCGCGCATTATCCTGTTGAAATATGGCTGTGGGCAAGCCCTGAAGGTAAGGAAGGACAACTGGCTCCAACACCTCGGAGATGTAGCGCTGGCTTTTTAAAGTACCGGCAATGCGTACTAGAGGAGTGCGAGAGTGATATCCAATACCGCCCCATACCATAATACCCGGTGCAGGACCAGTGTGGCGGTGCATAACGCAGCTGTTCAGCATCCTCTCTCCACGGTGTCTCCAGACTCGAATCCGACCATCGTGGTGTTGCAGACAGAAGCGTGACTCGCAGTAAAGACAATTTCATTCCATTGTGCCGTCCACATCCTTCTTTCATCGCACCATTGGCGGCGGAGACGTCTGTGGTTCTGCGTCAAGGGTAGACGAAGCAATGGACGTCTTGTGGACAGACCACTCTGCTGTAAACGGCGTCGAATGGTACGCGCAGACACTGGATGATGCGGTAGAGACTGAATGTGCTGTGCTATGGTTCGTGATGTGTGATGTGGCTGAGCGATCCGTCACTGTCATACGCACAATACGCCTGTCATCACGTGAAGTGGTGCACTGAGGTGGATGCGATCGAACACGTCGGTCCGTCGTACCCTCCTGCATCCAACGATCACATATCCGCATTACAGTTGTTTGGTTTCGTCCAACACGACTACCGATTTCCCTGAAAGATAATCCAGAATCTCGGTAGGCCATTATCCTTCCTCTGTCGAACTCGGATACTTGATCAAAAGATGATCGCTGTTTTCTACGAGGCATAATTGATCGTTTTTTTGAAAAAACCACAAGAAAAACACAATTGCCGTACTTCAAATCGTCGAAATCTCCAAGCCTTAAATAACGCTTTGAAGTGGCGCCACAGGCGCGCGTGATGTGCGTCTGCGCTGAAATTCTAATCATTTGCATATCTCACCTCCGCTAATGCATGTTGTAAATTTCATATTATTTGCATGCTTCCTTCAGGGTGTTGCATTTACGGTGGCCAGCAGTGTATCTACATCAGTGTTCTTCAACTGCCGGTCCACGGGCCAGTGCTGGTCAGAGAAAGATTTCACCAAGTTCTTAAGGCCACTACAAGACTAGAGAGCTGCAATTTTGAAGTTTATGCTTACGTGGAAAAAATTGGAGATGGTGGAAATATAGGCCGTGGAAAGGTGGGGGTGTGGGAGCTCAAGCCTGTGGGTCAGATCAGCACCTCCTAGAGATAGAAGGTCTTTGCACTGTTTGCCATAAACGTCATTCAGACTACCAGGCAAGTTCGCCACATTTTCAAACACATCGTCCTATTTCGTTTCTTCTTATTTTGGCGTAGAATCTTTCTGATTGGCTCACAAATTCCGCATAGTGATTGGATATGGGGCATAGAAATCGCCAATTCTGAGCCCGATCATTTCTTTTCTTCACAACGATGATACTGGCTCGAGCAGGGAATTTTTTCCCTGAATATTCCGAGAGAAAATGGACTACTAACTGACGTCACAAGCAGACTGCGGAGGCGTTATATCTCTAGGAGGTGCTGGCCAGATACACGTTTAATCCTATGGTTTCGGGAACGCATACAAGCGGAAAAACGGTACACAAGAAGGATCCCCGGATGACCATTTTGTAAAGAATTAGTTTGTTGTTAATCGAAAGAGAAGTGTTTCATCTGTATGCTTTGCAAAGGACCCTTTTGTCTTGCTTGATAGCTTCGGGGAAGTGATGAACGAATGATAGAAATTTATCAAAGATTGCCCCCTAAATAACCTGTGTGTGTCAGAAGGATGAATGTTGCCGCACTGAGAAAAATGAATTCTAATTCTATGCACTCCCATATTCCGATATTTTTGTATACAAGAAAAATGCATATAAAATTGCATAAAATAAAGCTTTCTGCTGTCATTTATTCGTTATTAAAAACAAAATTTGTTACTTTATTCGAGTGAAATTGATTGTTGCATTCGAACTGGCGAGTAGCATGAAAATAATTTTTTTTGGTCAATACTCCGATTTTTTTCATTTTTATTGCCACTACCAGGGAAATCGTATTCTACATAATACCAGTTGCAGGGCCGTAACTAGGCAGGTGCACCCGGGAAGGGGCTCAGAATGGGCCTAAATTCAAATTCTTGCACATGACACAGGATTGGTTCGCTAGTACCAGTTGATTCTTTTTTTGTATTTTTCAGTGTAACAGAAGATATTTTTTCAAGCACTGAAAGGTATAGTTACCGGTATTATGGCGCATAAAGTCAACACTATTATGCAGCATAAAGTCAACACTATTATGCAGCATACCGGTATAAATATAATTAGTTTCACTTGAAGATTACACAGATAGTTTAATTTGACTAATAGGTGGCAGAGGTTTCGTCTACACTATTTCTCTACATGAAATAGTAGAATATAAAATAATATTAAACATATATTAATTCAGAGAGAGAGAGGAGAAATTTCCCTTCTAATGATTATTTAAATCTTTTGGAGGATCGCAAATTACTTCTTTAATTTATGCCGGCCTTAGATTTTGCAATTAATTTCACCGGTCCGCAAGTAATGGAAGATTGAAGAGTACTGATTCAAACGCTTTGGTGCATGAGTTTTTAACGCATGGCTCTCTATTCTTTTTCAAATGGCCACCTACGTAAAGGCTATCGTAGAATGTATAGAGGTGCTGAAAATCAATCTTAATCAACAAATGTATTCCATAATTGGTAAAAGGAGTAATTATGAAACTTTTAGGAAATATTTCAGAACAGAGAGAAATAAATTTAAGAATATTGAGAAATTATTTTAGAATTATTGGAAAAAAATGGATTTTTTAGAACTAATTGGGAAAAAATTATTTTGAAAGCATTTCTCGAAATTTGTTTAAATTCGTAACGAAAAATATTTCTAGAAATACTTCGGGAGTTGATCGAAATTAATTTTTTTACTTATTGAAAGATACCAAAGATCATAAAAATTCATATCTGATGGAAATATAATTCAAAAATATTTAGATTCGCATAATCGATGAAAATAATATATTTTGAATTAATGAAATCATTATTCAATCAGAAAATAACCCCAGCAGCGGAGAAATTGCAGGAAAGTGGCGGTTTATTCCACTCTTCACTTTTGTCATGTCCATGCTAACTAAGCAAGGCAACCATTAGGAATCCATCATAATGTGATTTGACTCACGTTTGCATCAAAGACTGTTTGAAACTTTTTTTTTACAGACTGTGGCGTCATCTGTTAATCAAAGTTGTGACTTATTCTGCAAACCGACGTGGTTGAAAATTCTGCCCATTAAACGAGAGATAGAGAGAAAAACCTAATTGTTTCATCTTCTATATCGTTTCAAAGTTATGAAATCCTCCCTGAGATACCATGCAATATTTTTTGTTCGTATGTGCATGCAATGTTCACATGTAACATTTTACTATAAGTAATTTTCTTAAAGAAAAATGAATGAAATTCTACGACCGATATCACTTTTTAGTAACGATTTTAGAGACGGGTTTTCGTTGTCGAAGGTGTTCGATATGGAAGTAAACATTTCTTGAAAATAAAAGCAGTAGAAATTCTCAGTACAGCCTATTTTTCTCTTTATTCGGGACGTCAAGGAGAATTAGAAACTTAATAAGTCAGTCTAGAAAACTAGATTTAATGAAATGTGGTTTTCTGAAATTCGTCGCGTGTTTTATCAAAACTTAAATTAAAACTGCCGTGCTCGTTTTACAAAAATTTCATCAAAACCCGCTAAATTTCACTGGTTTCAACGCGTTTCCAGTGAATACCAATTCCACGAAATTAAATTTAAAGACTTGGCGTTGAAATAACTAGACTCAAATTTTCGTGATGAACAATATTTTCCCCAGAGTTTTCATAATATAAACCCATTAAAATAGGAACCCATAAGCTCTTGAGCATTAATCCTACATTTTCTATTTACAATAGCGTAATAAAATTTTCTATAGAGAGTTTTAAAGAATATTACATTGTAGCTTAATACATTTCTCAACTTGGAAAACAAAACTTCGATGAAATAGTAGCTATTTGTATATTCAAATATTTGATATATATGCATTTCATATTGGTGATAACAAACTCGGGATAAATAAAATTTAAATTCTCCCACTCATATCGGCATATACGATTTATTTCTAAAGAAAAATTCCGTCTTTACATCAATTGTACATTTATGAATAAAATATTCAAGACGGATTTTTAAATATTACACAAAAAAATCAATCACTTCATTTGATTCCATAACATAAAATAAGGTGAAATCGTTTTGTATGTTTACGGTATGACGAATATATTCTTTCAATTTTCTTGCTATATATATAAATAACTTTTTTTTGTAATATATATATATTTTGTCTTACATTTACATTCCTTTACCTGATATTTTCTAAGGAAAAGAGGATCATTTAAGGCGATATACATGTCTTTGCTAACCTCGAATTTTATCTAACGGAGAAAGTGTACGTTCTTTTTCCCTCATCTTTATTTCCTATACTATCCTTTAGAAGAAAAAAAAAAGAAGAGAGAGCAAAGTCTCGGGCACGTTTAGACTTCAATGTAAAATTTATGGAAATGTGCGTTCTGCAACATTTATTACAACGCATACCGATGTATAGAAAGTATTTCCGAAAAGAGTTTCGCTAGAAGTGCTCGGGACCGTTCTAGGAGAAGAGAGAGAGATTCCTGGGAATTTCCATTTTCTCCCGATTCTTCTTTTATATTTTCTGACAATTTTTATGCTAATGGAATTATTTCCATTTCAAATTCTCCCGATAAAAACTTTTTTTTTCCCCTCCTTTTCTCTTCCTATAGTATAGTTTTTGTTGGAGGAAGGAGGATTTTTCGGAATAAATTCACGCTTTCCTACAGCTAAGCGTTAGTGCTAAAAGAATGATAACAGCGATGTTTAGGAGCTTTTTTTCGGATAAAAATATATGTATGTATAAAGGGAAGTAGCTGAGAACGAGAGAAATATGGATGCTTTGAGAGGAAAATATGGAATACGTAGTGATTATTAATGTTCGTTTTCTTTTCTCTCTCATATTTACAGTCGCTCTGGAACAATTAGGAAACGAGTAGGAGAAATGATATATTTGACTGGAAATATATTTATTTCTTCATGTGAAGCAGATTCTTTGTTTTCTTGGATGATGCATTTCTGTTCAGTGATTTTGAAGTTGATAGCGTGTTCCCTGTAATTCTGCAGAGAAAGATTTATATCAGATACATTATAGATGATTACTGAAATTCCTAGAGGTGTGAAATTATAATCTTCCCCAGAGGAATGTCTAAGGACGGTATTCACCGACATGGTTCAAACCTGTAGTTACAATTTTTTGATAAGAGATCGACAGGGATCGGTTTAATTCAGGGTTTTTACCAATCTATGTTGATCTCTTATCCAGAAATTGTAACTACAGGTTTAAACCATGTCGGTGAATACGGTCCTAAGAGGATCATTTGAGGTGAAGTAGTAGGCTCCAATGTGTATTTTCGGGATATTTTCAAAGTAGCAAACTAATGATGAGGTACTTGTGACCATGATACTCGCCGTTTAGGATCACCCTGTGAATATATACAGGATGAGCACCTAAACTTATCACGACGTTTCTTATTTTAAATTGGGTTCTCTCTGCTCTCTTCAGCTGCTCTGTCGCATCCTAGACCAGAGTATCGTGGTCATAAGTACTTCATCATTACTTTGCCGTAATTTTCGAGAATTATTTTGCACCGGTTTGGGAAGCCATAATGTCCTTTCACTGCCACATTTTGTCTTCATAGAGACCAGTTATTGGTTTTGAGAATGCACTCTCTAGAAATAACGCAAATATTCATAACGCTGATTAACACCAAATTCATTGGTGTTAATCAGCCTTATAGAAATTCATTCCCACTTATTGAAAAATTATAGCCTGAATGTCACATGCTTCCTAATATTACTACGAAGATAATGACCCTAAACTGAGTTATTGAAGGAATGAAGAACCTCACGCGCGTGGATTGAGAAGACAAGTAAGTTTTGTTAGAAAAGAGGTATGTTGGACACCACACGCGTTCTGCAGGGGTGAATCGAATATTGAACAGTGCTAGTTGCCGGTTCGTTCTTTCCATGCGCAATTGTTGTATAAAAGTCTTTAAATAGAGTTATGACTTAACCATATATCTCTGAAGCTCCCGAATTCATGCGCGTGAAGAGCTTATGTAGTTTGTAGTAAGACTTTGTTATGTAAGACGAGACGACTCACAGGAGTTCCTACTGAATCAGGAGCTCACTGACATAAATAGTATTGATGTGAGTGATTTCACACATCTAGTTCCCATTGCCATACTGAGATTGCGATGGCCTACTTTCTTTGTCTCAGCAAGTGGATAGGCCTATTGATCCCTTTCCGTTTCAGTAACATCGAGCCATTCCGTACCAACGCCCGCTTCCGGAAAGACATGCACTCGTTCTGAAGGACTGACTGACCCTAACACTTGCCTAATTTGTTAATGTTAGTGTCAATATCGTATTTATAACATGAATGGCCGGTATTTTAATCACTGGCATTGTGTATCCATCTATGATGTTGTGCAAATAAATCTATCTATCTACCCATATTCAACTGCTCTGTGTCCCTGCTCCATTTCATTCCTAGAGGGTCTATTCAGTTAAAAAACCTTACTCCCTACATCCATTCCAAGTGAGAGTGGCCTACATCAATGTTCCTCAACCTTTCTCTGTGTATGACCCCCTATAAAAATCATTTTTTCTCGTAGCCCCCGTCTTATCAAGGAGTGAGAGACCCTTTCTATACATTGATTTTTGAGTGTATATATATATAGTGAAGAAAATTTTTTTAAATGATGCCGATATCCACTGACACCTGGGCTAGAGTTCAGACACGTTGTTGTGGTGCTATGCAGGACCGTCGCAACATCACGGGCCACCGGGAAAAGCGATGTTCTCGGGTCCCATAATAAGCTGGAAGTGATAGCTTACACATTAACATATTCTCTCCAGAAAAGAATACTACTAGATTTCATCATGTTGCCCCTCTACTTGGGCCATGCCTGGATGGACCCATGACTTGAGGTTTTCCCAGTTTTATGGGCGTGACTGCTGGAATGTGAAAGTAGACACTTTTCCCACCAATATTTCCCACCATACTTCTCCTAAAAGTTTTATATTTCACAGCTTTCTGTGGCCTTTCAGCCACCGGCGACGGTTCGTTTCACCCGTGTGGCCCTAGAATATCCTAGGATAGCAGGGAGGGGTGTCGTTTTGTCCCAGGTTGAGAGATACTGGCTTACAGCTCTCTTAAGAAGTTATTTACACTTTCTAACCTTGACTTTATATCCCAGACAAAACTCTCAGACCAGGTAACCTAACTTTTTGAGGTACAGGTTTCTGACAAGAAATTTTGACGATCTGTATTTGAAGTATCAGTGGCATATCTGAAAACCTGGTTCTTTTCTTCAAGTTACAGAAATGGGGCGGGGGGGGGGGGTGAGTGATTGCAGTAAATTTCACTTTCATAATTTTTTAGAGGAAAAAACGTCACGTGAGGGGAATAAATATTTTCTCTGGAGACGGCAAAAAAAGAGGGAGAAATTCTGAGGTGAACGGTGAGGGAGGAAACAACTTTCTCATTTTATGGTTACAATAAAGCTTCGCGATGATGAGAAAAGTAGTGGTGAAGAAAGTAGGGAGAACTGGAATGAGTTTCTCTTCCATTTCCTCCTTAACGCAAATGGATGAAAATTAACACAAAAATTATTCCTGATCGTTAAGGAGTTAGAAAAAACAAAAAGTTGGAAGTAAACCCCTTTAGAATTTTTTGTACGATCCCCAAAACTTCAATACAATTGTTAAATACAAATCTTATTGGAGGAAGAAGAATCACACACATACCAGCCCCTTCAAATTCCCATACCGATTTACCGTAATCTCTCATAGCCCAGAAATTGGCATGGATGAATTTTAGCTTAATATTTCGTACAGAAATTCAAGAATCTTGATCAAGACGTATCTCAGTTGATTTACGATACCATCAATATTCTTTTATATGCACGTGTATAGCATCTGGTTCGAAAATAAATTCTCCGAAAATACCCTCTCGGAGGATCATTAAATTGTTTGTCATCCTTACCCGCGCACAGCATCGTTGAAACCCCTCCCCCACCATCAGTAATTCCTAAAACATTTGAATATTGAATGTATTAACCTTGCCATTAGCAGGAGTATTATCACGCGCTCACTAAATTGACGGAGCATTACGCAGTTAAAAGATCACTCGAACTCTTCGATAAGTGTTTAAAACGGAAGCATCTGGAAGACATCGGCACGGAATATAAACCCCCGGGCATAAACAGCTGCGAATTCCTCTTGAATATGCATTAATAAGCTGGAAGGAAAATCCTTAATGCTCCCCCCACCCCCAACAGTATTAAAGTTTCGTATTTTCAAGAAATTGCAATGCACTTACATAATTCTAGAGTGGATCGATAATTAGGAAGTTTGAGGAAGATACGTATATCTGGCAATATGCAGGGATATATGCATGCATTGAATTTCAAAGGATGTTTGGAATACCTCAAACCCCCCCCCCCCCTAATCATTAAATATGGCACTCGAGTTCGGGACGTTACTCCGTTAAACATCGAGAGCGTCTGTAGTAGTGTAACGGAGACGACGCTGTATCCATATTTCCCTTTTGAATAAACCATATTCAAATCGTAATAAGAGAGGCATCAAATGCTCATAATCTAGATGTTTGACTGCATTACTTTGTATTGTTTCGGTCAAGGAGGGTGGTGAGGGGGTTGGGGGTTCGTTAGAATTCGGGAACCTGAGTTTCTAATGAGTTAAATCGAGTTAAATCAAGCTTCTCATTACTTCCGTCTACGTTATTACTAATGATGGATATAAGCACGGGTTCGTTATCGGGAGATTCCCGGGAAAATTCGTGATCAACAACGAATTTGTTGGACATCGTCGGACGCCGATTGGTACTTCAGGACCGTATCTCGGTGATCTGAGTGGGGATTGGAACGTATGGAGTTGGCAATAATAGAGTCTAATCATATGCGACTCAAGTTACCTGTTCTTGTAAGCCCGGTGTCTTAGTTATATGCTGTAAAAATGATAATGTTAGTATTAGCGTATTGTCTTTTAATTAACGTGATGAGATTGACAGAAATATAACAAAAAAAAAAGCCCCTAAAGCCCCGTTCACATGTGCAAGATTGGGGGTCGCTTTGGTGATAATTACCGGCATGGCAACTTTTTTCCCCTCGCAGGGAAAAAAAAGGTTTGAGAGAAGCTCATCACACAAAAAAAGTCTATCTTTCTTGGGGGTGGATTGGTGGTCGACACCGACCTTCTCTCCCATAATCCTTCGCGCCGCGAAAACTATTGCAAGCTCCTCCTTCGTCAGCCATCTTGAATCAACCACTTCTGGAAAGAAGGGGGGGGGGGGATTACCGGCATAAACTAAACGTCATGTGAATGGTTTGTAGCGAAAATCCCCGTTACCGGGAACTTCCCGGGATGTTTTATTGTACATGTGAACGGGGCTTTAGTTGCTTTCATACTGCATTTTTGCATCAACTTTTAACACTTAAACTGCTCCCATCTCTTTTAGGATGATCAATGGCCTCAATGACCTGCTTAATAAAAGACGCTGACATGAAGAAAACATTCGCGGTGGGGGAAGGAGGGCTGAAGGAGGGCTGCTGACGAAATTTTGCTGACAGAGGGGGAGGGGAGGTCAGTGTTTTGCTGACTTTTGATGACAGGGGGGGGGGGGTCAAAAATGGCTGAAAAACTGCTTACGTAATACTTGAATGGCCCCTAATAGAAATATTTTTTCTTCCTCCACAGTTTCTGTAATCAGCGCACGTCACGCTACTCTACGTTTTATCCCTTTCAGATACGAGCATTCATTTTTTTTAAATTTTCAAAACGTTTTTTGTGCATTTTTGATTCTAAAAAAAAATGCATTAAAAACATTAATTTTAACAATTTTTTTCATTTTATTCGAATTTTTGTTTAGCCAAGATGATGTGCAGGGTGTATTCATATTCACATACAACCCTAAAATTCGACATCAAGTGCTACCTTCTGTAAGGCTATCTTCTTCCCAGAGTTCATATTCATTATTTTTAAAGCTTAAAACTTACCGAATCATTCATATCCTTTATATCAGGACTTGACCCCCTGAGACCAAAAGAAAAAAAAAAACTCTACAGTGAGGACAAAAAAAAAACCTATACATTTGTGGCATCAGATTCTGAAAGGGTTATAACGAAAGAGGAGTCTTGTCCACGGTATATGTATGTATATAGCAGTACGCTCTCAAAATGTGACACATAGTTTCTAAGTTGAGAATAGTCGGGTGACTGTCGTGAATCAAACGTAAGGAAAATATTTCTATGCAAATTTTATTCTTAACTGAAAATAAAATTGATCAATTGAATTTAGAAATGATATTTTAAATTATTTTTTAATTAGTTATTGACACTTTTAGTCAGTACCCAAACAGGCATATTCCGAAATGAAAAAGTGGTTATTTACCGGTGTTTGCAAGAAATGGAAAAAAAAAACCCGAATTTTTATGTTCAAAATAAAATTTTTATTAGAGAAAATAAAAAGCTTTTGCTTCATCTTTTTTTTTCTCCATAAAATTTAAACAAAAAATATGAATTACGAGGGAAAAACAATTGGATATGTCACGTTCATATTTTCAAAGGAATGTTTACAAGTGGGGGAAAAAAAAAATTATTCAGATGTTTTTGACAAATTCTGTTTTTTATTGGCAAACGATTTAAGAAAATAAACACATATTTCTCATTTCTTTTAAGGTGTTCATAGATAAATATTTACAGTGATGTATTTATAGAAAAATTCCAGTGAAGTGGCCATTCAATTTTTTTTTTTTCTTTCGAAATTTGTAGTGAATGATATTTTTGTTTTTCTTAGTGAAAAAAAAATCGATTGGATGACGTTGGAAATTGTTTATTGCTTCAAACTCATAAAAATTTTGTGATTTTTTTTTTTCTATTTTCACTAGAATTTTTTTTTTGACATTTTTACCACTATTTTTAATGTTTTAAATTTAATTTCTAAATAAAAATTATTTTTGTAATTACTTTTTGAATGTCGGTGTGAGAAACGAAGGCAATGGTTGTTTCTAGTTCTTGTAATTCACTTTTAATTGGGTTGCTGTGTTTTGGAAATATATGAGATCTATATTTGTTATGGGAAAATTGTTCTCAGTCACCTCGTTGATCATTTTGCCTGTTGTGGTATGTATTTGTAATTATATAAGTTTTTGATGCTAATGACGTTTACTTCAACTGGAGGCATTGTCAACAATCTAGACGTTAGTTACAGTTACAATTGAAGAGTATAACATTCATATTAACTATAGTATCTGTGAAAATCTCTCAGCTGGAGTATTGTTAAGAAAGATTTATAGATACCTGGGTATTTGTACTCTCTTTTGTGTGGAGTTATATCTTGATTAATACCCATATTTGACTTGATAACCATGAATAAGTTAGATTGATAATCACCATGATAGCATTTCATTAATACTTGCCACGGAAAATGCTTTATGGATAGAAAGACATCAACCATGGCTATTATTTTATGAATACCATTTTGTTAATACCACTCAATCCTATCATTTTATGTATTTAAGGATGAAATTTGTTTAACAGTAACTGTTGATACCATTTCATGTGGATACAAGAACATTGAACATAGATACCTTTCCGTGGATATAAAAATATTTACCATTGATATACATCAGTTTATGGATATACAGATATTAACCTCGGATACTAATGATGGATACACATTTATATATCATTGATACCATTTTATGGCCGCAAATCATAGCCATTTGATGAATAGAATGTATTGGCAATGGATACCAGTTTTATGGATGCAAAGATATTACCATCGATACCATTTTATAGATAAAATGATTAACCATGGATTCAAACCATGACACCGTCTCATGAATTCGAAGATACGCACCTTAGATACCGTTTATGAATACAATTACCGTATATACAAAACATTTTTTTTAGATACAAATATAGCAACCAGGGATGCTAACCATGATGCCGTTTCATGGATTGAAAGAAACTTTCCATACATAGCCTTTTATGAATGCAATGTATTCACATAAAGATATTAAACAAAAAAATACAAAAATATCTACTAAAGATATGGATTTATGAACGCAAAGGTAATTACCATGGACACAATGATAGTAATAATGAACCATGATAATATTTTAGAGGTACTCCACGAGGGTAACATTACATTTATACAGAGTGGGCAAAAAGTCCGTAGAAACTTTAAATGAATAAAAACCCTAAAAATCGAAAAAATCTGCAGAATTAGTATCGCTAGGTCACGGGAATTTTTTTAAGACAGGAAAACAAATTAACTCAAAAAACAGCCGATAGGTGGAGCTGGTACGAGCGACTTCGGTTTGAAATACGAAAATGAGGCGGTTATAAGAACTTGCGCTCCTAATCCACAATCAGTTCACCGTTGTAAGCCGTGTATGTGAACCTGCTGCACTCTGCCGTTGCTGGATTTGTGACTCGCCTGCAATGTATTATCCCCTGTGGTGGTGGTGGTCATGTGGAACACACACTACTACTGTAACGCTTCGATATCTCTCCGAGATGGGAAGAGGGGTGTGCCCAGTGTAGTGATTGACGATGATAAAATCAAATCACAAAAATCACTACATACGCATGGAACGTGGACTACCTGTGGGGAAGCGGTCAAAGCCGTCCGGATGTTATATATATTTTTTCCTTGTGGTTGGTAGAGAAGTCGAAGCCGTCAGGAGATGACGCTTGGTGTTTTTTGGTTGAGGTGTCACATGTTGTTGCGCGTGTGTATGTCCGTTCCATGTATGTAGTGATTTTTGTGATTCGTTTTTGTTAATTAAATAAATTGAATAGATTTTATTATCGTCAATCACTACACCGGTCTTCAAAGGTCAAAGGAACACACACTGCTGTAGTAAACGATTTGGAGGCATTCTGTTCGTTATTTTCGTATCTTTTGTTTGACTTTCCTACGTCAGCGCCACCTATCGGCTGTTTTTTTCCTTTCATGAAAAAATTCCTGTGACCTAGCGATGCTAACCCTGCAAACCGTTTTTTATTCCGGTTATATTCTACGGACTTTTTGCCCACCCTGTATTAATCACCAAATAGTATTTCATGAACACAAAGATACTCGCCATAAATTTGAATTTCCTGGATACACAAAAATGCTTAAAATAAATAAAATTTCATTTACACTGTCTATGGTTACAGATTTATACAGGGTGATTCAGAAAACATGGGAAAAACTTTTAAGAGCTGATAGCACACACCAATACAAACAATTGTCATCAAAGAATGCATGGTCTAACATGAAACGCAAACGTGTTTCGAAACGGCCGCTCCGCAAACGTTAAAACGGCATTCCTGTTGAAATTTATCGGGAGAAAATGACCACACATGCATGCAAATGTAACCTGGAGAAATACGCTAAGTATTTTCATACTGAAATGCATGTCTCCTTTTTTTCAGTATTACTAAAATGCGCCATTATCCCTTAGGTTACAACTATTAGAACGTTTGTACGCTAGAATAACGTCACAGGGTTGGCGTCCGTGCTTTATATTCACTGTGGCACACGCAGATTTGAATACGGTTTCTTCTTCCCCAGGTTACATTTGCATGCACGCGGTGTTCTTTTTCTCCCGATAAATTTCAACAGGAATGGCCGTTTTAACGTTTGCGGAGCGGCCGTTTCGAAACGCGCTGGTGCGTTTGCGTTTCATGTAGACCAGTGGTCGGCAAACCGCGGCTCTGAGCCACATGCGGCTCTTCCCCAAAATACAACGTGCGGGGGCACAAAAATCCCAGATTTTTGCAAAATCATGTTTAGCCACGCATTTTGTTCTCGCTCCCTCCGTTTTTTTTCGCGTTTTTTTGCCGGGAAAAAAGAGTGAAAGCCTGACGCTGCCGTCACGTGACACTTTCGTGACCAATCATGTGCATCGAAACTGGAAAGTTCGGGAAAAAGTTTTCGAAAACGAGGTTTTTCCTAAGGTACTCGGGGTAGATAGACGCAAAAGACGAGTCTCCTCTCAGAACAAGGCGGGGGGGGGGGGACACGCAATGTTTTCCATACTAAGGAACGTCAACCTCTACCCTGCAACATCATAGAAGACGATGCTCCTGGGCCACCACCTCTCATAACGTCTCATCCGTGGCCTCCACTCTCCAACCAACATTGGTCAACACAGCCAGAAGCGATCCACCAGGGGCCACACATCTGAAGACGACTCTCCTGGGCCACCTCTCTCCATCTGCATCAAACATCGGTCATCGCTGCTGAAGCAATCCACCAGGGGCGACCATCCGAAGACGATGCTCCTGGGGCCTCTGCCCCACAAGATGGACCGCCTTGGGCTTTCATCGACGACGCCCTCCGTATAACATCTCGTCGGACGAGCTTACAGTGAATCCGTCTTCCACACATTTCCCAGAGAAGGGAGCCAGATATCCGTAAGACAACAAGTAAAATTAATAACTTAATAAACTGTTTATGAAATTAATTTTAGGGAGCGTTGTGGAGTGAAAGAAGATGTGGTGTCGAGGATTGAAAAAGGTATGTTGAGATGGTTTCGATATATATATAGTGAAGATGAACGAAAGGAGATGGATGAAACAAGGATACAAGACGAGTGTGGATGGGAGAGTTGGTTGACCTCAGCGAACTTACCTCAATCAGATCGAGGACGTTTTTAGCAAAGGCCAGCTGAGGAGTACCTTAATTAAGTTAATAAAAATGTACCTATCTATATAGTTTAAGTTTAAAAAATTAGACTCTCAGAACAAATTTCAGTCATTGTATTGTTGATATTTTGCTCTGTTGATTAATGAGAATGAGTTTTTTTTTTACCACTGATGCATGCATTCTCTGATGACAATTGTTTGTATTGATGTGTACTATCACCTCTTAAAGTCTCCCCCATCTTTTCTGAATCACCCTGTAGATACTAATGGCCCAACAACGATTTTATCGACCAAAAATAAATAACAATGGAGATATACTTGCAAATTGGGATTGAATCTGTAATCGATGCATAGAATAAGACAACCATATTCTTTATGGACATCGTATAGCATTCCATCGTTTATATATTTGTTTGTAATTGAATTTTTAATTGGGTTGCTGTATTTTTGAGAAATACATTACATCCATATTTGTTATAGGCATATTTTTCGCAGCCACCTCATTGGGCATTTTGTCTGTTGTGGCGTTGTTTTTGTATTTGTATTTGCAAATATACTCACCATAAATACAAATATACTTAAAATTAATAAATATATATACCATAAATACAGTTTAATTTAAACTAACTATAGAGAGCATTTCATGGAATACTAACCATTGTTACCATTTCATTTACACCAAAAACCATGAAGATGTAATTCAAGCTAATTTCGCACCTCTAAAATTTAAAAAAAAACATTCCCACTGCGTAAATTCAACGATTATATCCAGTTGAAAACAGCAATTAATTAAGCATATCAATAACAATTCCGTTTAATTGTAATTTTGTCAAAACAGATTGGTTCAATAACACTCCAGAAAAGCATAACATAAGAAAATAACATCTTGGAAATAAGATAATATTACAAAAATAAAATCATCAGCGTTATCAGACACATGAGGTTAATCTAGAAAACTCCATAGCTTCAATTAAGCTAATTAAATCAGTTTTTCTTGGATGTTTTTATTTCGATTCATTAATTATCGAAACAAATGCAATTTTTATCAGCTGCCTTGAAGCAAAATGTTGCCAATTAAATTTGAAAAGAAAAATTTATCTTGTAATATTTTTTTTTAAAATAATTTCAAGAATGTAATATGAGAGTAAATACATATTATACAGGACACGAAGGCACATTTTTTCCGAATTTTTCTAAAATATGTATATTTTTTGTAATTTTCTTTTCCTTTGTGCATAAATTAAATGTTTTTGAATATAGATAATCAACGATTGTTTGATTATTCCACCTAAATAGGAGTTTTATTGTTGATACAAAAGATAATTGTTTTCCCCTGGATGCAATTAATTTTTTGTCGAGAGATTTTATTGTCATGGTGTAATTCTCATTATTTATGGATTAATTGTGCTGAAAAGATGTATTTTTTTTTCATGTCCCGGATGAACATTATCTTTTATTAATTTTTTTTAATGACAAAAATAATGATTTCGTGCAGATTAATTAGATGTATTACGAATAGGAAACATTTATATTGACTTTGAACAGGGAGCTTGGTAAGTACGTTTTCAGCAGCGGTTCTAAACCTTTATTGACTCGCGGAGCTCTGATCTTTGGTTTATGATTTTCATGGTGGAGCCCCCCCCCCCCCTAGACCGTAGACTTCTATCTTGAACAAGACACACTGAAAAATATCAAATTTACAAAATTTATTTTAATTGTATCAAATTTAACTGTTAATGTTATTCTCCAAGGGCGGTCGCAGAACTCCTGAGCGAAGGGCCGTCATTTCAACTTTTTCCGGGGGGGGGGGGGCGGCAAACATTTTCCAGGGGTAGGCAAAACTCATGTAGCCTACTCAATGCATGTATATATACCATTTTTAGTGTATTTTCAAAAGCCCTGATTGACGGGCCTGCCCCTAGGAAGTGCGCACGGAGTGCCGTTTGAGTACCGCTTGTTTAGATTAAGGGTTCACAACCTTTTCAGTCCGCGGGCCATATATGCGGTAATTCTGCCTCTCGCGGGGCAAAAACTTGTGTATGTTACTGGCAATGTCCAAAATTGGCGTGGTCAATGTCCGATATTTGAACATTGGCCGGCCAGTTTGAGAAGTGGCTGTAGATCCCTCACTAAAGTCCGATTTCAATAGAATAAAATATAACATAATAGACACGATTCGGAATGTACGTTTAGTTTTTTCATGATAATTATGCCCTCGTTAGTTATGGCAACCTATCAAACCGCAATCGCGGTAATAATTTTTCGTCTCCAAAATTTGGTAGAAATACTATACGTGTTTATGCAACTATTTTCATAGTTTTTATCTCCTCTCAAATTTCATTTGTTTCCTCTAGTTACATGGAGTTAATCCAATACAGCTGCTATGCATCACACGTTGGCGATAAAAAAAATGGATTTGGTTTCTAACAAAGTTTTACATCGAGCAGCGTCTTACTCGGTACGTCGAGCTTCGGCCAGGGAACTCCGGCCGCTTCGCGAAATGGCCGACCAAAGTCTGAATGATTTCTGCAATCCGGTTTTTGGCCAAAACAATGGCCAATTCATGAAGTGGACGGCGTAATATATAGTATTTAGAGGTGACCATGGGGCATTTATCACGGGACATTCCCTTAATTTTGACAGTCCCAGACATTTTATAAAATGACGTTTTCACTCGTATTTTCAACGAAGCTTACTTGAATCTTTGAAAGTAACAATTGTGATTGTCTCGTGATAGTTATGACTCTATCTTAATAACTATAGCCATATAAATATATTTGTACCAAGTGTATATGCGTTTTCTTGGTGAATTACATTTTAATGCATTGCGCGATTTTAAGCAGCCTCTTCTATTTTCTATCTTTGGTGTTTTTTAGCAATTCAAGAGGTATTCAGTAAGTTTACAAGCTTTTGACAATTTTTCAACCACGGGATTTACAATTTTGCTGCTTATAAATTTATCTTCGATATTTTTCCTGGCTATTTGAAGTTTGGCAATTTTTTGGCTACTGATGGCAACTTTCATTGCCTTAGACAAATTTTTGGCTGCGGATGGTGACTTTCCTTGCCTTTGAGAATTTTGTTGGCTGATATACACAACTTGGCTCGCTTTTGACATCTGTATTTGGCTTTAATAGGCAACTTCACGTCTTAGGCTGGTGATTACACTATAAAATATTTATAAAAGCTCTTTTATATGAAAAATGCCACCGATAATCGTATCGGTTACATTCAAGCGAATGTAAGCAAATGGCGTATTGGTTGTTTCCTTCGTGTTTTGCAGAATATCTTTTATCAAACTTTTATAGTGCAATTCCGGCCTTAGAGAGATTTTTCATCTATATGTGACAAGTTTACTTCCTTATTTTTTGGCTATAATCGGCAACTTTATCTGCCTTTGACAATCTTTTATTTTTTGTGATAATTTTCGATGTTTCGGGTGAGTCCCGATTGTTCAAGAATGTCTCACGAACGAAGACCTCAAATACTTGACGAACTGGTGAATAAGGCAATTTTACGCAACAAAAAAATGCTATTTTCTTTCCTCATTTTTTCCCCCTAAAATAATATTTTATGCCAATGTGATTTTGTGTTACCACAAGATAAAGGAGAATAGGGCTCTTTTGAGCTCGGCGCTCTGTATAACGCCACCTAACGGAAAGTTTTTGTTAATTTTTTTTCTAACGTTTCAATAAAAAATTCTGTGAGGTTCTGAGCATGTGTGTCACGGTTTTTATTCCTCTACGTCAGGCACCTTCAACTCGTGGCTCGCGAGAACCACGGTGCTCCCCGAAGCACCCACAGTGCTCGATGCTTGAGTTCTATTTCGTGCTCGCGAGCACTTGATCAATGTTGCAATTGAACAACATGTACAAATGCGTTCTACGATTGGAATTATTCTGATTTCGTGAAGTCGTGTGTCGAATTTGCCGTAAATGGTGCTCTTCTTTTGATGATGGATACAGACAGTGCTCGCTTCTAGAAAAAAGGTTGAAGACCCCCCCCCCCCCTGCTCTATGTATATTGTGACTTGTTAAACTTTCAAATGTTAACTAACTTTTGGATCTCCCCAAATAATAACCAAAAATATAACCAGATATTTGTTATAAGCTTGTTTGTTATAAGCTTTGTATGATGGGCGCTTCCACTTGAACATTTCTCTGTTTCATTTACTTATAAATCAGGGGTGGACAATAACCGCTTGTAAAACGTCAGGTGATTTTGTGTGGCCCGGGACAAGGTAAAATTGTGTATCAAATTGATTTTCTCATCATTATTTGGGCCATAGCATTATCCCCTGCAGACCCGAGTACCAGTCTATTCATTTTAATTATTTCTAGTGACGGAAATAATTTGCAATGCTCCCATTATATACTGAATTTTTTCCGATTCATTATTTTTTCTTTTAACGTTTGTTATAAGCATTTTTTTTCCGTCACCTCGTGTCATATTGGATGGCCAGGTTCATATTGTACTTTTAACGGAGGGAATTACATACCCGGGCAAAATATTTGTGTCGAAACCGGAGAAGCATTATGTCTCTAAATTTCAACATGACAGGTTGGTGACATTTTACGTTGAAACAGACTGGAACTTTTTTAAAATATCAGTATTATGGTTAAAGAACGGGAGTAATAAAACATAAACAATAATTAAAACTCACGTGATAAGAATATGTACCGCGAATTGATTCTGCTTAATTTTATGGACATGCAGGAGAACTGGGAAATGGTGTTTGCGTGATTCTATTTTGCAACTTAAAACTTGAGGTGTGCCAAATGGCACCAAACCCCAATGGTCTTGGTGAAGATATCGACTCCCTATTAATAAAATACTTGCCCAATCTTGCCCTTTCTCTTTAAGGGCATTTTGACGTACAATCAACACAAATGAATCAAAAACATTTTTTTATCGTTAGTTTTGGTTCAGAGATGAGGAGGTTAAGTGATGTGAAACTTCATCCCGAACATTAAAGTGATCTATGAATGCGACGACGGGTCGCTTATATGCTCTAGAATTTTGTTGCGGGCCACACAAATGATCTGTAAGTATGCTGTGGGTTCTTTGAGTGATCTGTACCTGTGCCGCAGGTCTCTTGAGAAATCTGGAAATGTGCCCTGAGCCACTCAAGTCATCTGCAAAAATGTGCCACTTTGTTCATTTTGCAAAACTAAGTTTGTAAGCTAAATCCAATAAAAACGTGGCCCGCGGGCAATGGGTTGAAGCATGTATGATTTACATCATAGATGGAGCACTAACACTAATTAAATGAATAATAGAAGCCAAAGCGCTTAACAGAGATCCATGAGTTTGTATCGCAATTTTCTGTTCGTAGCAATAAGGTCTTCCCATGAAAATAAGTGTTTATGTCACGTTCTCAAGTCAATACAAAGGTATTTTTGAAATTCTGAAACGTGAAAATTCTAATCCAACAATGCTATATTCAACTTTCGACGAACCTCCATAAATGCGGTGGTCACGAAAAGTCCAATTCATCTTCATCCTACTACACAAACACATACCGAAAAGATACATTCCAATGGAATTTGCATCGTGTCTGGAACATGTCCAAGTCTAATTAGTAAAATATAATCAACACCTGATTCCTATAACGTTTCGAGACACACTTAATGAAATAACTCATTGGAAATGCAGAGAGATTTTTCTCTACTTCCAACATCAATGTGTGCATTATTCTAACGTGCGTTAACTGAAATATAGATGCTTATATTTTTATCCTGTAGGTTATCTATTGAGAATGTGTGGCGAATTATCATAAAAAAGCTTTTCTCCGCCACGTTCTGACCCCTCAATGCTAAAAGAATTCCTATAGTAAATCATTGTTATTTATTGTTTGTGTCTGCGTGCGTGCGCACACATCCTTTCATATACACAGGTAGTTTGCCTGGACGATGCGAGGAATGTACATTTTAACTTGGTACGATCACATGTTGCGCGTATCAATACTATCCACTCGACTAGCTTTTGGCATGCTTTCAATCCCAATATTAATAATCCTCTTGAAATCTAACGGTGAGTGCGTGAAAGAATTCTTTGAACTTCTATTCTGTCAGTAGCCTCACGTGTTGCACAGGGTAAGGAAAAAATATAATTGCAGTAGTAGGTTTTTTGTGCGGGTCTACAACATTTCCATAAACATTAGTGTTAATCTCCCAAAAATAATGTGCGCGTCTAAACATCCCAGAAGGAGTCAGCTGTTCTACTGGAGTAAAAGTACGGGCGTCTTTAGCGTGATTGGTCTATGAAATAACAACACGTGATCTGGTAACATATAATTTTTTTCTTTTATGAATGTGTTTTAGACGCGCACATTATTTTTGGGAGATTAACACTAATGTTTATGGAAATGTTGTAGAGCCGCACAAAAACCTACTACTAAGTGCAGAGAGAAAAATATGTAAAAAAAGTTTTGTTCATAAAATTCAAAATATGGATGTAATAATTAGCTGAAGAAACAAAATTTTTTGATGTATTGCTACTACTAGCCGGGAACTGGAAAAAACAATATCTTTTCTTTCTATCAAACCGAGCGCAGCTCAGGTATATCACCACCTATGGGCGATTTACTACCTAGTGTTATGATTGAATTTACATTTGCACTGTTTATAGAGGTCTGTTGCTCTCTGTGGTGAGACTTTTTAAAGGGGAGATCCTCTCATATTCACGACTCGAAGTTAGTAACCACAGTGAAACCAACTTCAACCGACCACCACTGTAGCGACGGCTGGGTTCGAACCCGGGACCTCGTGACGCGAGTCCGTCACTGTGACCACTCGACCACCACAGCGGCCAGAAGAACAATAGCTGTATATCAGTTTGTAAAGAAGTGGGGTCAAGGGTACAGTTTTAATCACTGAATTGCTCCTGTTTTTAATCATATTACTTATGGCCTAGACCAGCGGTTCTCAACATTTTCTGACTCGCCTTTTCAATGGATAATTTCTCTGGCGGAGCCCTATTTAACTCGAAGAGTCCTTTTTAGTATATCATTTATATGGCGGTACCAGGCCCGTCATTTAGAGGGGGGCGGGGGGGGCCATTGCACCCCCTGGCTTTTGAAAATACACTAAAAATGGTATATATATATATATATATATATATATACTAGGGGGCCTCTGCCCCCCGCCCACTTGTCTTCACAACATATCTTGTTTATTTCATCCCACTTCATCAGCGTGCTATGGAAGGGGACGTGTGAAAGCACCATCTAACTGAAGAAGCGAATTTTAATAAAAATAATAATAAAGCAACAAAAAACAAATGAGATTCATCAAGTACCCCCAGAAAACTTCCCCATGGGGTTGCCAGATTCAATTCGCTGAATTTTAGTGGGGCCCCACACTGCATATATCTTGGGCTACCGATGTGTTGCAAATTTTACAATGTTAGACAACAAAAATCAATGAGATACATCCAGGGGCACCGAATAAGAACCTGTCAACATTTCCATGGAGTCCTGACCTGGAAGCTTGTCGGACACCCCCCTGTGAGGGGCCACGGAAATTTTTCATTTTTATCAATTTTACAACGAATAAAATTCAAGTGCTACTGGATAGGCCGCTGTAATCGCAGATTTAATAATACGCAGATTTTTATTGGGGGAATCCAGACTGGACTTATCTCGGTCTTCCGCTGTTGCAAAGTCTACAATGTTAAACAACAAAAAAGAATCAGATTCATGCAGGACCTCAAAATGGAACCTGTAAACATGGGGGCCCCCGACTTGGAAGCTTACCAACGAATAAAATCCAGGGCCCCCAACCAATTACCCGGGACACTAATTCGCATACTTTTAGTGGGGCCCCAGACTGGCTTTATCTCGGGCTTCCGCTGTTGCAAATTCTACAACAGAAAAGAATGAGATTCATCCAGGGCCCCAAAAATGAAACCTGTAAACATGGGGCCCACGACTTGGAAGTTTGTCGGTCGTCCCCCGGTGCGAGTGTCATGAAAAATTTTCATTTGTATTCGTTTTACCAACGAATAAAATCCAGGGCCCCCACGAATTTACAAATTTTATGGAGCCCCTAGACTGGATATATCTTTTGCTTCCGCTATCGCAAATTTTTCAACGTCAAAGCAGCAAAAAAAACAATGAGATCCATCAAGGGCCCCTGGAAATGAAAACTTTTAACTTTCCCATGAAGGTATACGTGCAATCCCCCCTGGGTACCCCAACCCCGTGTGTTGGGAGCACTGCTGTTATATGTATATTATACTTATACATACCTCTCGGCATCACCCCCCCCCCACACAAGGGCAGGGCTGACAGGGGCCACAACTATTCTTATCACTTTTTGATTTTTCGTACTATAAATTAACCACAGAGGAGCCCCTGGAAAGCTGGTTTGGGGCTCGCCATCTAAATTCCAGCCCACTGGACCTGCTGCAGGATGTGGGAGCCTCTCGGTATGTGCACATAACATGGTCCCGATGGGTGAAATGGGTCCCGATATATGCTAGAGTTAAATGAATACTTGACCCAAAATCGTAACCGACTTCCGTAACATAATACCGTCATTAATTTCGGTTGCTTAGAAACAGGCGCTTTTCGAGTTTGTGATTTTATATTATAGAGTAGATATATATATATATACACATACATTGAGTACATGTACTTTGCCGTCCCCCCCCCCCACGGAAAAAGTTGAAATGACGGTCCTGAGCAGTACCCTTTAGGCCTCTTTTTTGTTTGTTTATCGAATTTGTTGATTTATTTTATTATTCTCGAGTGGCCGAGGAGACTTTGAAAATCGAAAATGCCTTACGTGGTGATCACGAAGCTCAGGAATAAAAAACTAAATTCTTCATTCAGCTTTGCTCCTTATAAACTGACTTGAAAGATCAAAATTCCAGTTTAGTAATTTTTTCAACACCCAAGGACACATCCAAAACAAAGTACATACCTCCACACAAGCAGACGACAGGTAAGATCGTAAAAAGTGATTTTTTCCACACTGCACTTTATAGTAATTTGCTGCCATCTAACGTCAAATTTAAAAGCGACTCATGTGGTGATGATGAAGTTCGAAGTGAAAAAACTATATTCTTTATTCCGCTCAGTTCCTTATGAACAAAGCTCATAAACTGAACTGGAAATTCAAACTGAACGTTCGGTTATTTTATTTGAGCATAAGGGGCATCCAAAACGAAGAGCCTCTTAATGAGCAGACGACAGACGGTTTGTTCGGTTCCCTACAAGCTCAGCTCACAAACGGAACTGGAAGTTCGAACTGCCAGTTCGGTTATTTTTTCAGGACACAAGGAGGCGTCCAAAACAAGTAACCTGGAGAGAAGCAGACGACAGAGATTTTGCATCGCGCTTATATTACTGGAGGGAGCAGCATCCAGCCGCCGCGACTGCAGCGACATCAAATGTGAGGCGTGACGCGGCGAAAACAAAGTTCCCGCCTGGCAATTTGCACATAGAAATGTACAGTTCGGCCACTAAATATTAGGTTTTAAAGATTAAAAAAAGGATAGAGAACTCATCTAAAGGTGAGAAAAGATAAAATTATTTATTTCATTAATACTGTAATCATTTCTTTCATCAATTCTTGAATTTTCCTTCATTAATTATGGAATTTTCCTTCATTAATTATGGAATTTTTTCCTTCATTATTTCTTGAATTTTCATTCATTAATTCTGGATTTGTTTCTTTCATTAATGTTGAAATTTTTTCTTTCATTAATGCTGAAATTATTTTTTATTAATGCTGGAATTATTTCTTTTATTTATTCTGAAATTATATTTCATTAATTCTAGAATTGTCTCTTTCATTAAATTTCTAATTACCTCTTTCCTGCATTCTAGAATTATCTTTCATTAATTTTATTATTCATTAATTTTTTCATCAATTTTGGAATTATCGTCGAAGCATGCGTGCCGTCCTAACGCATGCTTCCCCTACCCGGGACCTCGCCCGAAGGTCCTCAAGAGAAGAGGTGCTTCAGAAAAACGAGATGTAGTTGCATTTTTCGAGAATTTTTCAGGTAGGTCCTCCAAAAAATCCATGGGCTCGGGGCCCATGATGCTCCTAAGACGATCCAGCCTGCCCCGATATTTCGCCTCCGACATTTCGTCCCCGACATCTCGCCCCTGGCACGTTTCGTTCCCAGTACATTTGGCCCCCGGAAATTTCGCCCCGGACATTTCACACCGGGAATTTCGCCCTAACCTTTCGCCTGCCCTGACCATATCAGTAACCATATGAGTGACTCAGTAAGTAATCAAGTAAATCGGAAATTTATCTCTGATATTTCGCCAGCCCTTATCGTACGCGTGACTGTATGAGTGAACATATGAATGATGGTACAAGTGACCAAGTGAGTGACCACATGAGTGATCAAGTGAGTTGGACATTTACTCGTGACATTTTGCCTCCCCTGATCGCATGAGTGACCAAGTGAATGAATACATGAGTGATCGAGTGAATTGAAAATTTATCCCCGGACATTTCATCTGCCCTGACCATATGAGTGACCCAGTGAGTGACCATATGAGTTACTCAGTGAGTGATCATATGAGTTACTCAGTGAGTGATCATATGAGTTACTCAGTGAGTGATCATATGAGTTACTCAGTGAGTGATCATATGAGTTACTCAGTGAGTAATCAAGTGAATCGGAAATTGACCCCTGTCATTTTGCCTACCTTGACCGTATAAGTGAATGTATGAATGATAGTGTGAGTCGTGAATTTGGGAAAAATATTTTATGCTTCAACTGAAAATTCCAAATTCTTAGAATCCATTAAAGTGTGAGTCACTTGGTCACTCAATGCTACGTAACCACCTATAAAAAGGGAGGGGATGAGGAGGATCATCTTTGCAGACACTCCACCCTCGCACTTTGCCAATCACTCAATCGTTCTCTCTGTCAATCACTCAATCGCTCACTGGGTCAATCATACGGTCATTCACTTTATCAATCTTTCGGTCACTCATGCAGTCATTCACTTTATCAATCTTTCGGTCACTCATGCAGTCACTCACTTGGTCACACATTCACTTATGCGTTCCATCACTCAGTAACTCCCTTGGTCACTCACACGGTCAGCCCCTTGATCACTCACTTGAACACTCGTACCGTCACTCACCTGGTCACATATACAGTCACTCACTCGGTCACTCATGCGGTCAGTCACTTGGTCACTCATACGGTTAATCACTCAGTCTCTCCCTTGATCACTCATATGCTCAATCACTCAGTCACTCGCAAATTTATTCAAGCATTCACTCTGTCTTTCATTCCGTCAGCCGCTCGGTCACTCATACGCTCAATCATTCACTAGGAAACTTACACCAGTATTTAATTAGCCACTCACTTGGTCACTCATTCGGTCAGTCACTTATTCACTCAAACGTTCCATCGCTCAATTCCTCCCTTTGTCACTGACACGGTCAATCCCACTATCACTCACTTGATCACTCATACAGTTAATCACTTGGTCGCTCATGCGGTCATTCATTTGCTCACTCGTACGGCCATTCGGTCAGTCATGTGGTCACACATACGGTCATTCACTCATAAAGTCAATTGCACACTAGTTGATACGGTCACTCACGTGGTGAGTCATTCTGTCACTCGCTCAGTCATTTGTACGGTCACTAACGCACTCCTACCGTTCATTTCACACTCACTTGGTCATTCACACGGTCACTAACGCACTCCTACCGTTCATTTCACACTCACTTGGTCATTCACACGATCACTCATACAGTCAATCACTCATACAGTCAATCACTCATACAGTCAATCACTCATACGGTCACTCATGCAGTCAATCACTCATACGTTCAGGGCAGGTGAAATGTCAGGTGTGAATTTTTCGGGGGCCAAACGCACCAGGGGCGAAATTTCCGGGGGCCAAATGTAACGGGGATGAAACGTTCCAGGGGCGAGATGTCGGGGGCGAAAGTTCCGGATCCCTATAAATTTACATTAATTAAACAAAAATAGCAATAAAAAATTCGAAAAATGATCAAAGTCATCGAATTGCATCGTATATTTGATAAAGAAATGATGAAGCGCTTTAAAAGTATGACAAAACTTTGTCTGTTCAATATGATTCGAGCCACGATGAAGGGTCGGCAGGTGGACCACGCTAATTATTATTAATAATCTATGAGTTTTGTAAAATTAAAATTTAAATGTCATTCCCTCTCAATGGATCGTGTTCGATTACGATCTAGACCAGCGGTTCTCAACCATTTTTGACTCGCGGAGCCCTTTTCAGTACATAATTTTTACATCGGAGCTCTATTTGATTCGAGGAGCCTTTTCTGTATATAATTTTTATGGCGGAACTCCGTAGACCTCTTTTTTTATTTATCTGTCAAATTTACAACGAAAATTGTTTGTTGCCTTCGAAACCATTGTTCCAGATGATTTAAATAAACCATAACTTTGTTGCTACTTATTGCATGTACAAGAATGAAATTGTTTTGGATTCTGTGTAAAACATTCTTCCAAATGAATTTCTAAAATCATTTTCGACAATTTCCGAAAAAAATCGTGATTTGAACGTAGTCAGTTGCCTTAAACGTATCCGAAAACTAATCATTTGATCAGTGTGAAAGTACATTAGAGACAACCATTTCGCGTGGGAATCGTATATTTTACACAAGAAGGAAATTTTATTGCAATTGTACGCATCTGTGTACAACAGAAATAACTGGAAAAAAAAAATCTTGAGTTGGGTGTACGGTTGTGTGTTCTGTGATTTTCTAGAAAGCACTCGAGTCTTCAGCTGAGGAAGAACGATTGCATTAAGCTGAAACCAAAGTTTCAAAGCGGAAAGTTTTATCTTGAAAGTGGGGAAAATCTTACTTACCTCCAGGGATTTTGAATTTTCTCAGTAATATACTTTCAACAAATTGAAATAGAACTGAACAGATTCTAACTTAATTTCCATTCATGCTTACCATTAATCATGGGGGAATAGTTTTTTACAAAACAACTCTGTGTGAGAATAAACCAAATTATTGATATTGTTTGGATGCATCGTCAATGAAACTTTCACATCGTTGCAATCGTTACAATTGGCATTTGTGTTTGTTTCTTTTGTTTTGATACAATAATCTCCTACGTATAATCCACACATACAAAGTTTGTTCTCTTATATTGAAAATATATGGAATAAAAGATCTGTTTAGTCACGTTTTTATAGAAGAAAAATAAATTTTTAAAAATTTCTTCTAAAATACAATCGGACTCACTTAACCTTTTAAGTGGCACTGACGACATATCTCGTCTCCATAAATGCCTCTTATTTTAGCAAATATTTTGACAAACACAGATATCTTGTGAAAATAATTTTTCGACGGAAAAACTTTTCGCTATAATCCTAAGTTTGCACCAGTTGAAAATGAAAGAAAACCTACTTAATTGAAATAGATATGACATTTTGAAGGGGGATTTAGTGGTTTCTAATTTGCCACTTGAAGGATTAATCGGGTAACACATAAACAGATGAAATCCTCTGGAAACAAAACTTCTCCCATGGAGAAAATGTTTAATAGCAAAGTGATAGCAGGGCTGATTCTATCAAATAATAACTATAAATTTATATTAACCATTAACTTCGTGATATTTTTATATATACTTTTTTTTTTTGAAAATTATGGCCTAATATATTGCCGCATAAGAACAATGAAAACGCTAGACTCCAAACCTCTAGGTGCCTAAGATATCGTTAATACATTCTCGATTATCTTATTTTATTTTTGTTCTCTGTTAATACCATAGAGAGCGCTGACTTCTTTAATAAAATTAAACATCTGCAAAACATTAGCACAAATGCTATGGCTTCATTAAATGTCTTGAAATTTTACGAAAATGATCGCAAAAAAGAAAGAATTTTAGTTTCTGCAAAAAATTACAAGTACTCGATGCGGTAAAAATAATAAACTTAAAACTGTAATTGCTTAAATATGTAGAATTTCTCCAGTTCAAGCGTTAAGAAATATTTTGAAATTTGGCGAAAGAACAGAAACTTCTGATGAGGAATTGGAAAGAAAAATCTAATATTGATGGTGTCGATTATAATTTCTGTTGCAATGGTTTCTCGTTTAAAATAGCCACACACACAAAAAAGACATTTACCACCTCTGGTTATATTGCAATTTACTGTCATTAATGAGATGACGCTGTCTAATGGTGGTCGCCTCAAACTCTCGTTAGGGGAAAATATCTCGTTCAGGTTCGGACCCAGGACCGTGACAGCAAGCTTCATGGTGGCAGACGAGTATCGTACCACCACGCCACTCGAGCGCGATGTGGACATTTACCAATTACGCCATGATTGGACATTAGGCAGAAGAAATCTCCCAAAAATTTTGAAATATGTGAAAACTTTTCGTTTTCAAAACTATAGTTACACAATGAAAGCAAAGGGCCGCCAACTGCATAGTAGATATTTAACAAACCATACTATCCATATCAAAAAATCAACTGAAGTATGTCTCGTTTAATCGGATATTATGTGCTGCAGAGAGAGAGCTGTTGATACCCGTTTAAGCGGAACCGAGTAGATAGAACCCCGGACTGATGTAAAGCACCTTATTTCTGTTACCTCAAAAGAGGCACAGTTGTGTCGGAAAAGTTAGCAAAGATTTATAGTGATGGCTGCACTTGCCCCGTGCTCGCAAGTTTGGAATCATTCGCGTCATTCTCCCCATGAACACAGCCATCAACTAGATGCAACGTACAAGAAATTTGACTGAAATGGACAGCTGAACCCAATGGCTAGGGAGAAAAACTGCACGTGCGTCCAGTGGCACATAAGGGCTGAATACCGCCGCTTGGGATTTCAAAAGAAGTGAGGAAAAGACTTGTGGGGCAAGTAAGAAGAAGAAGCTGGCATGTTGAAGTGGGGGAGAGATTAGAGAATGGTCTTAATACACAATGTATACAAAATATATATATACAGCACCTCCACTGTGGCGGAACCGACTATATTTATTCCTGTTTCACCTCTGATTAAAATAATAATAATAATAATAATAATTGCAGAAAATATATATATACATCCACAGCAGTATACAGGGTAGTGTGATCACAGGATTATTTTTTTTATTGATGATTATAGATAATTCTATTGTTCACAGGATTATCTCTGCAACAGTGCAACCGTTGACATTTACAATTGTACTTCCAATTGCGAAAAAAGTTTTCCAATAGCATGCAGTTCCTTAAAATGCCGCAATTTTTTTAGCATATATGCATTATCCGTAACCTGAAACTTCCAATTAGTGAAATGTAGAACCTGCTCTCAAATAAATTCATTTGCGAAAAAAAATTCATATTTTGAATGCGGTGTTGGGAAAGACATTCGACGTACTTGAGATAAATGTTGAAGTTTCTAACACATTTATCTCAAATGATTGAGGGCGTTTTTCAAAAATTGTGAAACGTAAATTAAAAGTCCAAAATCTATGAAAACAATGTGATGACCATATTGTTATTGTAACTAAAAAAATAAATTAGATCCATCTAAGTAGTTATTCTTGACCTGTGAGCTATTAACTGAAAAAAATAACCAATATTAGAGGCCATTCCATTTAAAGTCTCTAAAATTTACAATTTGCAAGCCGATAGTAACTTTGCCAACATAGTGATGAATCGCCAAAACATGTTGATATTTCATCTTTAATATTTCGATAAATATTGAAAATTTAACTTTTTAAATTTTCTTTTCTAGTTTACCGAGTGGAATCACTAACGTTTTTGGCTTTCGCAGCCCAATCTTCGTGAGGGATGATACTAATTAACATTACTTATTGCAGTTACAGTGGAACTTCGGTTAACGAGCAAAAATTTTGAACATAGTTTGACTCGTTTAACGAACGCTGATTCGCATTACGAGCGAAACATTTTGCTCTTCGTTTATTTAGTTTTCACTTTATCTTAACTGAGCTGGTGGTCTTTCGCTTTCGCCCTCACACGTACTGTGGAATTGTGGGTAATATTCGCCCCTACGGTCAGTGTGCCTCATTCGATAAATGAACACACAGGCGAGCGTGACTGTTGACGACATTAGACTAGATGTAGCATTATAACCACGCGTATGTATGCTTAAAGTTTTGCTTTAAAATTCTCCTCTGAGAAAACTGTGGGCTGATTGCATTATTGAATATGACTTTGAGACGCTGGCTCATGCACAGGAACCAACATTTGTTAAAGAGCTTGTGTTCCGTGGGGAAGACCATGCGACTGGAGATGAATGAGAATGACATTCAATAAATAGTGGTAGAGCATGGCCAGGAAATGACCGTAGATGAATTGATGGATGTCCATTGCACCCAACAGCAAGAGATTATGGATATGGCATCTCGTCTGAGGAAAAGAGAAGTGAGAAGAAGTCGCTCATTTTTCAAATGAGATTAGACAGAAGTAGAGAATATGATCATCTGTGCAAAATTTTATAGAAAAGAACCACCCAAATTAAGCTGTAGCAAAGCAAGCGATGGATCTGTCTAAGGGCAATGCAATTTCTCATTTACGAGAAATCTTGAAAACGAGCGAAAAGAAAGTGTCACTGGTTATAGGTTCTTTTTCAGTCACACAAATGAAAAAGACGACTGACTTACTTGAACAGACAACAGTGAGTCCGCAAATCGTCCTAACACCGGGATTACTCTATAAAAGTTATAAAAGTTATTTCATAAAACTTAGATTTAGTGTAATGCCAGCCTTAGAGTAAGTAGAATTGTAAACATTATTGTACTTGTATATTTTTTTATTTATGGCGTCATAGTACTATTTTATTATAAGGGAGATTATTGTATTTTATTATTTACTATATTATTATAGTGCTTATTATTGATTGAAGTCGCTTCTATTAATCTTTTTCATATGAATGAATGATTGTGGAACGAATTATCCGAGTTTACATTATTTCCTATAAGGAAGTTTGATTCGATATGCGAGCACGTTCACGAAACTAATTAAACTCGTTAAGCTCCATTGTACATTCTTTGAAAAATTCAGCATTCAGCGGTTAACTTTTCCATCTCTATCGTGTGCGTGAGCTCAACTTCATTATATTTGTTGACATGCACATTCATTCTGATATCTCATTCTGTATTCTCAAATCATGTGAAGGTTTCGAAAATTATACAGCTATCTATTTGAATGATACCAACATCGATTTTTATCTCTCATATGATCAGGGAATTGTGCACATAAAATATAATTTTTAATTTAAAATTATATAATTTGAATATTTGCCGAAAAATGCCAAATATTGTCAGTTGGAACCAGTTCAGAATTCAACCACTTCAATGCATTCTTCGGGAAAATATTCGATGTTCATGTTTTATTGGATACAAACGTGAAATAAATTTATAGGAAAAAAACAGTCTTTCTTTCACCCAAAAAAGCTTTGATCACAAATAATTTAAAATATAGAAATTTTTGCAAATGCCTCTGCGAATACTTAACTAATTGGACCTGTTTTTAAACCTGGTATTGGTTCTTATTTTTACTTTTTTAGAAATGATTTTTACCCTTTAAAAAATATGTTTTGCCCCTTAAAAAATTTATAAAAATTCACGTAACCGCACGACATTTGAGAAAATTTTCAGATTGGAAGCATGTAGACAAAGGTAACGGTCGCAGAAATATCTACTGGGGACAAACAATTCGGGGCATCCTTTATGAACATATGCATGCCCTATCCCGGCAAAACACTATAATAAAATCATATTTCAAATGATTTTTCCGAATAAAAATAAAATTGATAAAATTAATTGCAATTGATACACACAGAATATTTCACTTTTACGTGAGATCAAACGGAGATGAAAGATTTTATACCATTCGCAATCCAACAACTTTTTTCTTCTTTCAAAATTGATAACCTCTCTCTCTCTCTCTCTCTCTCTATCTTTATCTCTCATTAACGTATAATTAAAAGGCTGCGATAAGATTACACATTCTAGAAAAATATTCTGGATGATGATGACGATGCCGTCATTCTTCGATGAATTTCCTCATTATTTCTTCGTCCACAGATGCTTTCCGGGTATTTTTCTTCTGGGGAAAGATCCTGGTAATTTGTCTGTTCAAAGTTGACTCCGAGCAACACCAATATACCTGATTTTTATTCTGAATACATCAAGAGTTACGAAGTGAATATTTTTGAACATATTTCCTCCTGACTTTCTAAAATGAACGGCGTAGGAAATTGGTTTAAAATTTACTTAGTGTGACGGTGAAAATGAAATAGAAGAGATACAGTAGACTCATTTCTCCCCAATTTAAAAAAAAAAAAAAAAAACCTCTTCATTCGGTTAATTGGGCACCTAGCTTTGTAGTTAGGAAGTTTCACCTCGGAAATGCGAAGGTCTCAAATTACAAATTACTTTTCAAAGAAGGTGTTTATCATTATGGAAAAGAGAGAGAGAGATTGGTGAAGAGATGGTGGGAAAAATTAGAAAATCTTGCGGGAATTGGATCTGTTTTAAAATTCTCATCTCCGCACATTTTCCCTCTCGTTTTCAAGCCGTTCCGTATGTTTTCAAGGGAGAACTCGGTCTTGGAAACTAATGAACATTTTAATTATTCGTAACTAATTTGCTTCTTCCAGAGGAAAATTTGATTAGAGTAATTTTCAGTTTTCCCTTTGCCCTTAACGTTTTGTAGGGGGGTTAGTAACTGTAATTGAAATGAAAATATTCCCCTCGTGTGTGTGTGAATTGGAGTAGTTTTTACTCCTCCAATTTTGTCGTGTTATGGAAATTAACGAGGAAGACATAGAGATTATTAATTTGGTTTTGTTGATCTAGTGATTACTTGAGTTATGCAAGATTCTTAGTATATACATATTATGATTTATCTTTTTCTCTGTCTTTGTTGCAAGTTTATATGATTATCTTGAAACACAGTAAAATAGAATGAAAATTAAATGACTAAATTGGTATTTTAATTTTGGAAAATGCTTATTAAAATCATTCTGTGCATTTTAGATTCTAGTTTTCACGTTGAATTGTGGTAATTTTAATCATTTTTGAATAGAGTTATTTTATAAAACTCCCAAGAGAACAGTTTCACATTTCATATACATTTTCATATTTGATGTCGTACTTCATTAATACCATATATAAATTATTGTAATCTGTGTTTTGCAATTAAATTATTACAGCATTTGCTTCCATAAATCGTTCTATCGTGAAGTCGTATTTAATAGTAATTGTAACAATAAAACAGAACTCGATTGGGTTATAATTACTTGCTTGTATTCAATTATTTTCCGATTCATACATATATAACGGGTGGTAACTATCGCCAACCCAATAATTACAAAAGTGATTCCTTGTGAAAAATTGATATGGAAAAGTTTTTTTCGAAAATTTTTATTGAGTGTTTTGGTTTTACCCCAACATTAATGAAAAATAATGCTTTAAAAATTGATTGTCACTTCATAATTCCTGCCAAATTCACCGAAAGTGCACCAAACGTACAGATCGACGTTTTTGAAACTTCTAACCCTAAAGAGGGGTTGAGAGAAAGAAAAAGGTAACACGTAATTACACGCATGCTACACGTAATGAGAAGGTTATAATATCACATACAGGGAGAGGAAAAGTGTCAATCGTGAAAGATGAAGGTCGAACTTGGCTTCTGAAAAGATTGTGAATATTTAAATTCATTTTCAAGAAGTGGCAACACGCTGCTTTCGGAGAAATCGACTTTCGTTGGGCTTTCGGTGCGTTACTGACCGTTAGATAAATGACACGTCACGAAAAATCCAAAGCATCATAACTTATTAAACATTCGTCTGGATCCCAAAACGCTTTTCCATATTACTTTTTCACAAGGAACCACTTGTGTAACTATTCGGCGGTTGATAGTTACCACCCTGTATCTACACAGGGTGCATAGATAACCGTGCGTATGACATTTTATTGGTGAACCATTGATTTTAGACGCCTACTTCCAATATGAAAAATGTCCAAATAACGTGTGGTACTCAGATATGTCATTAATGTTGCAAGGGGTTGTATAGTTGTCAAATTAGAAAAATTCACTTTTTATACACACCCCGTGTGCCCAAGATTTCAGAACCTAGCTAAAAAGTCATGACCCTGATTCTGCAGACGTCAAAAAAGAAAAAAAAAAGTTTCTAAGCGCATTATTCACTGATTTTATCATAGCCATACGGCTCTGTTACCCTAATCAGCACCTCCTAGAGATAGAAGGCCTCTGCACTGTTCGCTATAAACGTCATTCGGACTACCTAGTAAGTTTGCCACATTTCGAAGCACAGCATCCTATTTCGTTTCTTCTCATTTTGGCGTAGAATCTTCCTGATTGGCTGACAAATACCGCATAGTGATTGGATGTGGGGAATAGAAATCGCCAATTCTGAGCCGATCATTTTTTTTCCTCACAACGATGATACTGGGCACGAGGAGAGAATTTTTGTTGCCTGATTATTCTGAGGAGAAATGGATGACTTACTGACGTCACAAGAAGACTGTGGAGGCCTTCTATCTCTAGGAGTTGCTGGTTGAACACGGGTGAACCATTTCTCCCGCATTTATTGCTGTTTTTTCCTCAACTTTCCTCCGCTTTTCGAATTCAAATATCTCGCTTAGCAACGTGGAATTTTTTGTCGTCGTCAAAAGAGACATGTAAACAACTTTGTAGTTCGGTTTTTTGGTACACAGAGGCTGTATAAAAAGTTAATTTCTCTCTTTTGATAACTATAGAAACCCTTGAAACAGGAATGACATATCTGAGTACTATACGTTATTTGAATATTTTTCTGATTGGAAGTATGTCTCTAAGAACCATATTTCACCAGTACAACGTCATAAGTCCTGTGTATATAAAGTCTAATACAATACTATGCATAATTATTTTTAGTAATTCCCAAAAGATTAAAGAAAAAATATAATTAAGAAATGTGGGTTTTGAAAGTCAAGAGTTATGTATAGAGAGAGAGAGATATTATACAAAGATATGCGTAATTTGGGAAGTCTGTATAAATATTAGCATGCCTATATATATCAGAAAAACTCCGTAATTAATGTTGTATTTGTAATCGTTCCTTTAAAAAAACAATGAATTGAAAAATGTATTGCCATTGATACACAAAAATACTTCGCTTCTGCGTGAGATCAAACGGAGTTGAAAGATTTTTCATCGTATTCGTTATCGAACATGCCTTCTTCTTCTAAATGATAATCATTAATGTGTGATTAAAAGGACGTGATAAGAAAAATATTCTAGATGATTAAGATGCCGTCATATTACGATTAATTTCCTCATTATTTCCTTGTCCACAGATGGTGTTGGGGGTCTTTTTCTTCCGGGAATAATCCCGGTAATTCGTCTATTCACAGCATCGACTGCGAGAAACATCAATACTTTCATTTATTTTGGATTTTTAATACATCAAGACTTATGAAGTTAATATTTTGTACGTGTGTGAACAGATTTCCTCCTGTCTTCCTCAAAATGGACGACATAGTAAATTGAATTCATATCTAGTACTTCGGTGTAATGAAATATAAGATACAGTGGAGTCACACATTTCCCAAGGGGAGAAAAAACTCCTCATTCGGTTAATTGAGCAACTAGCTTTGTAGTTGGAAAATTTCGCCCTTTGAAAAATGCGGAGGTCTCAAATTACAAATTACTTTTCAAAGAAGGTATTTATCATTATGGAAAAGAGATTGGTACAGAAAAGAGAGAAGTTGGAAAAATTAGAAAACCTTGCGGGAAAATTGGATCTGTTGTAATGTTTTCATCTCTCGCATACGTTTCCAAGCAAGTCCGTATGTTTTCAAGGGGGAAACTCGGTCTTGAAAACTAATGAACATTTTAATTATTGGTAACTAATTTGCTTCTTCCAGACGAAAATTTGATTAGCGTAATTTTCAGTTTTCCAGTTGCTCACAACGTTTCGGGAAGGGTTAGTAACTGTAATTAAAATGAAAGTATTCGTCTGGCGTGTGAACAGGGAGTAGTTTTTACTCTCCCATTTTTAACGTGTTATGGAAATTGATGCGGGAGACTTGGAAATTATTAATTTGGTTTTGTTGTTCCAGTGATTACGGGAGTTATGCTAGATTTTCGGGATGTATTATATCTTTCTCTCTTTGTTACAAGTCTATCTGAGATAATTATTTTGTAACACAATAAAATAGCACGAAAATTAAGCTACTTAATAGTTGCTGATCAAAGGGATCCTGTGCGTTATAGATATTGTAGAAATGTTATTCTGATAAATTTAAACAATTTTTGGATGAACCACTCAGCATCGAAATAGCAACTCTATTATCAATTTTAATAATTTATTTGGTTACTTATTGATATCGGGATAAATTATTATAATATGTCTTTCATTTACATTATAGCAGCATTTTTTGTTGTAACTTATTCTGAGCGTCTTACAAAATTGAATTGAATTTTTTCTTGAAATTGAACCGGTCTATTTATCTTCCATGAAATCGTATTTAATAATAATATAAACAGAATACATGATGGGGGGTTATTTACTCCATTTTATATACATTTATTTTCTTTCGATTAAAAAATACGTCGTCATAATTTAAGTTAAAAAAAAACATCGAAGACTTTAGAGAACTTTATAACGATAGCGAGAAACGTTATAGTAATTAATTGGAAAATAATTCCAACGACTAAAAAAAAGATCCTATTCATCTGGATATAAATAAAATTCTCGAACAAAAATGCTTTCAAGTTTTTCATTCAGGTGATGAAAAAATAATTAATTTAGGAAAAAATAAAGGGCAATCTAATGCTTATCTAAAATTTATATTTAAAACAAAAAAAAAAGATAAATGATATTTATTTTTTTTGTTTTATAATGCTAAATTTGAATATTAAGTTTAAAAAGAAGATAATGTAACGCGCAGTGTGTTAAGATAACAAGGGACCATCTGCCTGCCAATTTAGTTGAAAATATTAATTAGGTTTTGATAATGAGAACTGTTTTCTTGGATTCTAACTTTTAGGAGTTTAGTTTATTCTATATCTCCCGTTTTTTTAAAAAAAAAACTTATTATTAGTACTACATATCTCTCTTATTTTAGTAATTGATTATTTTTTCCTCTGTCGAGAAGATTAAGGGAGAAAAAAAAATTGAAAGGTTAATTCACGGTGGATACTTATTTTTAATGAATATATCATTAATTTTTTTTTATTCAATATTTAATGATTTATGTTCCGCTCGGACATTTATTTTTTTTTCGCCTGATATTTACATAAAAAAAATTGTATAATTGAATTTCATGAAGTCATGCATGTATGAATAATATTAATTATGATGTGACGCTTTCATGGCTGTGGAGTTTTGTAATTTATTTTCTCTTATGGATATGTTCAGATAATGTTTTATTCATTTATATAGATGTATGTTTGATTATAGCGACGTGAAAACTTTATTGAACTTCAATCATGTTTCTTAAGCTACTACAGTGATGATTAGTTATGCGATTCTATATACGTCTGGGAATATTGCATTTAATGGATTTCTATTTGGATTGGTAATGGAAGCTATTTTTAGACCAGCACAGCAATTAAATTGATCTCTCGGATTAAGTTGGCGTCCATTCACTGTTCATCTCATGGTAATGTAAAAATACGAATTTAATTATTAGTTTATTATATATCTGGTTAGTTTCATAAACATATGCTATTTTTTTTTACCTTTCACTACTATTATTATCTTCGTAGGATTCTACGGGTTCCCGATATTTCATGCTTCAAGTACCGTCGACTGGAGCTACATTATCGAGTTTTAATGTTGAAATTTAAAATTTTCATTCAACCCGTTACTTAAAAGTTAATATAATGTAGTAATATAAACTTAATTAAATGTAGATTTAATCTTTAATTTTGTCTTCATGTAGATTTTCGTTTAATGAGTCGATCCTCCTTTATATGAAGAAATTAACACAGAGCGGACAAAGTCACACCATTATGCAGGATTACTTTGCCCACCACCTGATTTGTGTAGAGAGCAAGGCTGTAATGATTTTTTGGCAATGTGACCAACACGGGGTGTCAAGTAAACCACAGTGACAACAAAAATAACGCAAAACAATGAAATGAAATTTTATTTTCAAAAAACATATGCTTTTATTATGACTCTTACTTAAAGCTGGTCCACGAAACATTACGATAAATTACATAATGTCGTCAAATTTGAAATTAGGTAAAAAATATATAAATTAAAAATTTATTTATTATTCTAAGGATGTGCGCTTTCTAGGAAAAGATGAATTTTTTACTCGAATTTGGTAGAAAATGAAGGAGAGAAATAAGAAACAATCTACCTACCGGATAGTTTCACTGCAGTATAATGTAATATACACAAAAAACAACTTAATGTAGTTCAATGTCCCAAGCAGTCATATTGTGTTTAGGAAATTTGTTAAATCTAATATTGGAATACTCTCATTTACATGTAAAGCGAATACCTTGACGACTGCAGCGCCACAAACGATCAAATTATCAAGTTTTACACATCCAGAAAATATTATTTTTTTTTTAAAATTCGACAAAGCCACCCGAGTTCAAGATACTGTATTTTAATACGCACAAGTTGCGTTCCATAAGCACTAAGAGTAAAATAATTAAAAAAGTCGAAAATGGTGCAGCAAAAATAGTTCACGATTTTTCAAAGTATCTTCCTTCAGATGACATGAGATGGTCCCGATGTTCAATCCACTTTTTGAGGCACAAGTAGCAAAGGCTTTTTTTTTCTGCAAGCTGCAGAAATATTATAATAATTCCCTAGCAGTGCTTATACACAACGTCGGAAACAGTCCGACGTAGTATAGATATCGCCTGGTGCGAGATCCGGACTGTAAGGTGGTTGTGGCATTATTTTAATATTTCATTTACGAATTATGTTTCTGTTTTGAAAAGTTTGTGGCAACGCATATCGAGAAGTCAGCGTGAACTGGTAGAAATTTCAGCTGCGCAGGGGTGACTCAATTAGCTTCGAGAAAGCGTCTTCCCTACTTGCTCTGAAAAGGGGATTGAACGATTGGGAATTGCATATCATCCGAGGGAAGATAATTTGAAAAATTATAAATTACTTTTTGCTCTACCTATACTTCTTCATTTGTTGTATGTGCGTGTGTGTCATTTTACTCTAAATTATTATTGAACGCATCTTGTGCAATCAGCATATATGTATTAACTTCTTTACGTACAAGCTTTTTGGCAATTTCGACGATCTCTATTGGGCAGGAATAATCATATTGGCTATTTACTTTCAGAAAATATGTTTTAATGATTCATAGATAGCATATAGACGATTTAAAAACAATTCGCATTTTATTCCTCTTCTGACTAATGGCCCCATCTGAATCATTGAAATTCTGTTTATAATGAACGATATTTTCACACTCATATTATACGATGATATTTTCTTCCAAATTAGCGAAACTCGTATGTGTGGATCGTGATCAGGCAATAATTACGTTTTCACAATTTTTTTAGCATAAAACGGAATTACAAGATAGTAATACGTAGTAATTGAACTACGATATTGCAATTATTTTTGATTGAATTACTCAGAAAGTACCTATTATTAATCAAATATACACGGTGTCCTTTTTATCATCAACCGTTCGTCGTAGAGTAATAATTCTAAATTAAAAAAAATGTTCAAAATATGTGTTGTACATGAATCATTCTGAACCGATTCAGAGAGTGAAAATGCAGTTTGTCATATAAAATTTAAAGAAATCTAATTTTTTCTATGGGACGCGTTTCCTCTTACTTCCAATCAGGAAGTATTTGCACTTTCTCTCCTGTGAGGACAACAAGAGAAACTTCATATTTCTATTTGCAGTATTAGCTGACATATGTGAATTTAAAAAAAAAAAGTAAGAAAAGTTAAGAAGAAACAGAATAGGCGAGAGAAGAGGGAGCATCTCCCGTTAGTTTATGCGGTTGTTCCCAAATTTTTCTGTGTTTTTAATTCGAATGTCTCAGCTGATTTTGCACTTGGAAACGTGGAATATTGTTGTTAGCATCAGGAGAGGAGAGAAAGTGCAACAACTTCCTGATTGAAAGTTAGAGGGTGGGGGGGGGGGACGTATAAAAATGTATATTTCCTATTTTGTGACTTTTTTTTTAGTATTATTATTGTGTTGTGTTATTATTATATTATTATTTAGTGTTAATCTTGAAACAGGCACTGAGTGATTCCCGAACACATTTTGAGCAATTTTTAAACTAAAATCATACCTCTACAACGAAGGGTTGATGAAATAAAGGCCAAATTAAGATTTGTAGACCACCCTGTACAGCAGTTAACAACACAACATTCGGAACATAAAACCCTTTATATGAAAGAACTCACCGACGTATTTCGATTTATTTGTGGTTTTTCTCCTGTGAATTTACAAGATGTTGATGAACTTAGGATATATAACTATATCAATAGACATACAGGGGAACCTCCCCGAACGAACCCTCCCCGTTAACGGACACATACATTAGCGAACACTTTTCTAATCCCCAGTCCTGTGGAATAGGGCTTTAATGTATTTCACTTCCCATTAGCGGATACTCGTGATAACGGACAGTAAAATCAGGCAAAGCTCACGTGTGTGTGTGTGTGTGTGTGTGTGTGTGTGTGTGTGTGTGTGTGTGTGTGTGTGTGTGTGTGTGTCAACTAAGGTTATATGTAATTCCAAGCTCGTGTTGCTAAATATGTTAAATGAGTTAATTATTTAATTAACTGAACCTAACTATGGTCCAAAATGGTGATTTCGATTGGTAATGTTGGTGTTGTTTGTTGATATGTGTGACGAAAGCCAACATTATTAGACTGATAATGTTGTTGGAAATGTTTTCACCTTCCTCACATTTATTTTAATTTAATTTTTATTAAAAAATAATAGGAGTAGTGCACGTATCATGTGTACGGGTAAAAATAATTAATTGGTTTAAGCACAAGAGAAGAAAGGTTTTTCCATATTTATCAACTTTTGATTTAGGAACTATGCATAGCCGCAGGTGAAAATGTAGTGAAATTTACAATCAAGCTTTCTTTATTGAGACAATTAGTGATTATGCATAACCACCGCATTGGTGTTCACTTTTACACGGACACAGTAACATTTCAACATTCATAGGAAGTAATTGCGACCGAAGCCAAACGTCGTATAAATGTCAAAGTCGTAAAAACGAAGTTCCACTGTACTTCGTACCTCCCCATTAGCAGACAACCCCCGTTAGCGGACAAGATTTTTCGGTCCAATGGGTGTCCGTTATCGAGAGGTTCTACTGTAATTGGGATTTTTAAATATGGAAAGGAAAGTCTAAAGTTATACGTAAAATTTCTTGTGAGTGTCTTTGAGAAATCGGGCTCATTCTCTCTCTCTCTCATTCGTCGTAACTAGAAAGTTTCAGAGTGGAAAATTCTAACCAAACCAATTCTTTTCACATCGAAATCGTTTACCGTTAGACTTTTCGTTCCTGTGGTATCATTTCTTTTTTAAAAAAGTGGAAATATCTATCGACGGATAAACGACTCGAAACGACGACATATTTCCCATTTCTCTGGACGATAAAACTGAAATCAGCGTTGAATGCGGTATCAATCGAACAACTTTTTCTTTTCTTTCTTATTTCAACTGTTCAAAATACCGTGAAGACGAATTTTACTACTTGCACATAATCGCTCAAGTAATTTGCGTCTTCTGTGTGTAAAACTCTTCTTTTTTTTTTACATACATGTAGACATAGATAGGGTTGGGATCGTTCCACACATCATCATCGTCATCAGTAGAATCTGTATAGACGCAGACACCAAGAAAACTTGCGGGGACATTAAACGTTACATAGTCATTTTCTCCGGAAAATCTTTATTTTATTTTACTCTATTTTTTTTGTATCTACGAGGACCATGGTTTCGTGTACTTTTAAGGGCCGAAATTTATTGGCGCGTTTCTACTTTTACGATTCTGATAATATGGAACTTCATTTCGAAGACATTCTGGAGTGAAACTAGCCACACGCACAGACGAGTAGTTAACATTTATGTAAGAGGAAAAATTCTTTACTGCTGTCTGAAGGGAAATTTTGAGAGATAGAACTTTCTCAAAAATTCTATGTGCAGTCTACAAAAATTAATGGTAGGAATGCTTTCCATCCAATCGTTTGTAATTCAAATAGCAAAATGCCGTGTAGTGACCATTCGACCGGAAAGTAATTGGTGATTCCGGTCATCTGCAGAATAATGTTTATCTACGAATGTATAGGATGTCCCATGAATTCGTAAATAGTTTACAAATTCATAAAAGATGAATGCGGTTTGCGAAAATAATTATTGTCACGAAATTGTGCGTGATAATAACTTTACGTTTATATATATATATAATAGGAAATTAATTATGCGAATTGGAAATTGAAAATTTCAAAACTTAAGAATGAAAAAATCGAAGAAATCAAAAACGAAAAAAGTCGTACCCGATATCCTGGGCTGTCATCAGGGGGGGGGGGGGGGGAGAGAAACCCTGACATTGGCTTAACACAGAACGTCTCTGAGAGCATTCCTTGGCCTCCAAAGCCTAAATAGGTGTTCGATCCCCCAACGTTTTTCATTTTTGAATTCTTTTATGAATTCTTTAAATTTTGAAATTTTCAATGATGCTCTCAGAAACGTAATGAGTGAAAACTATAATGTCAATATTTTCCTCCCTAATGACAGCCCTAAACATTGGCTACGACTTTTTTTTCGTTTTTGAATTCTTCGATTTTTTTTTCATTCTAAAGTTTTGAAATTTTCAATTTCCAACTCACATAATTAATTTGTCTTCAGTGCTTAACAGTGTTTCTTCACTACACTGCATATTACAGCTGCCTATGGCGCTGGTGAATTTCGAGAAAAATCAGTTTTTCATAATGTACCTTTTTCCTTTTTGTTAAAGAAGAGAGTTTAGTTGAAATTTTTTTTCGATAGAAAAAGACGCTACACGGGAGAAAATTCCTGGAAGTATACAAATCAGAGTCCTATAAAATATAGACAAAATACGCGATTAACAGTACATTTTCTGAATTCCCTGTTACTCTGGCGCTTGCATAAGCTTTTCATTGTGATTTTGACATTGGTGGATAAAGCTCTACTGGTGAAGTTGTTTTACCTAAACCACGATCTCAACAGCTGAAGCTCTTCGAAAGTTTTGGACAAACAAGGGATTGCGGAAAGGCCCAGGTCTATCATCCCGAGACTTGATTTTGTGTAGCGCCCTCTATTAACAAAAAAATTTGAACATATTTTTTTCTTATTCAAATGAAACTTCCCACCTCCTTCGTGAGAATAACTTTTTTTCGCAAACGCATTCAAAATATATCAATTCTTCAATTTTTATAATTTTTTAAACTATTTAGAAATTTATGGGACAAACTGTACGTAATTACAGTTTGTCCCACATAGTTTTGGGTCTTTTCATCCGAGTTTTTAATGATCCAGCCGTGAAGACCCAATGCCAACATCCACATATTCAATAATATTCAACTTAAATCCTCTTTTGAATATCTTACACTTCATTATATTTCTGCACAATTCTAAATGGTAATTTCCGAAACATCTGCTTCTGACCTCAGAATCATTAATTACCATAATCATATAGTAGAATATTCGCAAAATTCAATGAAAATCCTCGAGAACTTGCCCATTGAAATCTAAAAACCCCAAAAGAACGCTCATCTGCATTCCTGACGACGCATTTCTAGTCGCCTGTCATACAATTAAGTTTGATTGGTTCACTTTTACTGTGGAAAATATTCTCAAACTATATGAAACGCAATCAGTAACGACCTACGCTGTAACGACAAATCGGCTACAACCGCCAATCGAAAAAAAGAAAAGAACCATTCCCGACGTTGATGAAAACCCAACTACTTCGGATACAACGACATATTTGCAGTCGCTTTTCATCCGTTTTTGGAGAAATTCCTATAAAAATGTTCCGTTTTTTTTTCGACTAAGCTTACTTTAAATCAAATACTAAAATTAATGATGCAGATAATTTACAGACTTTATAAATTGATGCATCTCGCATCCCTGGCATGTGTAGATGCAAAGATTTCAGACTTGATGTAGCATTGTATTTCTACGTAAGGCTTATTATATAACCAATAACGCACGCAGGTCAGCGATGGAAAAAAACTTTCTTAATAATTACTGTTTCTGATATTTTTTAGTATGCTAAAGCTCCAATAACACTTAAGACATAGGAAATGATTAAGTACTTATATGCCCTGTGTCCAATTTTGGGAGATTCCAACAGAGGAGGGGTATCAAAGGGAATAACAATGATTTCAAAACCAGAGTTCATGCCCTACCTGCCCTTAAAAACACAAAATCTACAGATAAAATTATTTATTTTCCCACCTCCGTGTTATAGATAACCGAAATAAAAACGGTTTGCAGGGTTAGGATCACTAGGTCGCCGGAAAAATAACTCAAAAAACAGCCGATACGTGGCGCTGAAATATGTAAATGAGACGGTTATAAGAACTTGCGCCCCCTAATTCACAATCAGTTCACCGTTGTAAATATGTGGACCTGTTGCCTCTGCCGTTGCTGGATTTGTGACTTGCCTGTAATGTGTTATCCCCTGTGGCGGTGGTCATGTGGAACATATACTGCTGTAATAAACGATTTGGGAGGCATTCTGTTCGTTATTTGTGTAGCTTTTCTTTGACTTGTGCACGTCAGCACCACCTATCGGCTGTTTTTGAGTTGTGTTTTTTTTCTTTGTCGTAAAAACCTTCCAGTGACCTAGCGTTGCTAACCCTGCAAACCGTTATTTTATTTCGGTTATTTTTCCGGTTTTTATGAATTTTTAAAGTTTCTACGGACTTTTTCCCAACTCTGTACTATACCTTTCTCGTTTTATAGCGGTCTTCTACTGTACTTATCACAATACTAGAACACAGGAAACACCAAAAAATAAAATAAAATTACTCACAGTCAAAGAAATTTCGAAAAATATACTTATTTTATTATAATTTCTTAAAGTAAAGATTATCGAGAAAACAAAAGACCAAATAATAAAGAAAAAACATTTAAGAAAAAAAACATTTTTTTTTTTTCAATATCTTGAACATTCTTTTCAACCAACATCAGGAATCATTTATCATTATTGTCATTATCATCATCATCATCATCATCATCATCACCACACATGAAAGCACATTCGTAATAACATAATAATTATCTTTTTTTTTTGTCATTATTAATTAGTTACAAACGGTCGTCGCGTCCAGTTTCGTCGAGTAAAACGTGGAAAAAAGACCATATTTTTTTAGACCGCAATAATTTCTTTTTTAAAAAGGACATTCTTTTGATGGAAATTGGCATGAGGGAAAGAAACATATCACAATCAAAAAAGTGTGTGTTATTTTTTTTCATTTTATATAAGTGCTTAATCTTTGAAAAAGGTATCTTTATATTTTGTGCAAATTCACACGAAGATGGATTAATTAAATATTAAGAAATCAAATAAATTTGTGGGGGAACGAAATTGATCCGAAAGGGGGTTCGAACTTTGAATGTCTCGTTATTTTGTTAAAAGATTACACACTCATAACTTTCAACAATTGGTCATCCATAAATATGTATATATATCCATAAACTGATCATATACATATATGCATTCATGTATATATTTATATATATATATATATTTTTTTTCGATGACGTATATACACGTCATCAAAACGGAATGTCTGAAAAGAAGTAACGCTCGTCGTGTGTAAAATGATAAGTACAAGGCCGATGCATTCTATATATTTCTTCGCCGTCACCGATTGTCACGTGCTTCTCTTTCTCTTCGTCGATTGTAATCGATCGTTCATCCTCGTCGATATCGATTGCAATCGCAGTAATTCGATTTTTTTGGATCGAGTTGTTCAGACCGTGTTGGTGTGTGTTGTTGGGAAGCGGCCACACAAGATACCCAGTGTTTGTGTCTCCTGACTCGTCGCATTAAAAAAAACGGACCCGTTCCTTCGAAATTTGGGAGGAATGTAATGTGTCCAACATCTTCTTCAGTCGTGAAAGGTAAACGTCAAACCACATGGAAATGACCGATGATATGCGTACCGATCCGACACCGTATTTTACCGCATATATCAGCGTTATATATGGCGACGTTGATCATGTTAACCTCGTTTTACATAGGCCTATTTTTTTTTTATTCTTTTTAAACGTACTCTTTTTATATTTTCTGATTTTACTCGTTATACATTTTTTTGTTGTTTTTGTAGTTTTACATATTGTTTGGTTCCAGGTGGGGTCGAAATCAGACAGCACTCTCGCGTTTGTTTTTCATGAGCGGCGTCTCGCAGGACGTGCAACTAATCTCTTCGTCTTCCTCACCCATCGCTATCTTTTGGTGATGCATGTGCCTTTGTATCTCGAGTTGAGCGTATTCCGTGGGTGGCTCTTTCCGCCTTACTGTCATGGTGGCCGCGGTCTGTTGATCCAAAGGCAACGCAAGCTCTGCGTATGTCACGTCGTCTTGCTGTGTGGATGAAACATTTCGCATATTTGAATAAGGAAACATGATTTTTTAAAATCAGAAAATTGGACATGCAATTCATTGCACAAAACAATGAGCGAAAGATAAGGATTAAACAACCGGTTTCATCAATAAGAGAATGACAAACACTTCCAATTATCTCAAAATATGAACTATTACATATTTGCTGTGTTTTATTATGTTTAAATTTTCAAAAATAATTCCCTGATGTCGAAATTAAAAAAATATATATCTGGATTGCTAAGAAGAAATGCTCATGTTGAACTAAATTGTGTGGACAAGAGATTATGTAACTGAGCTGTGTCCCTGTGCGTAATTATTGTTCTCTTGATGACAGAACTTAATTGTATCCTAGTACGTAGTTGTGACCAAGTTGATCCGAATTCTTTCCAAGTTGAAATGAACTGTGCTCAAGTTGTTCTGGATTGTAACCGTTTGAATTGAATTGTTTCCATCTGATTGTATAACTGAATCGTGCTCATTTTCAACGTAAGTGTGCCCAAGTGACGATATAACTGAATTGTGCCCACGTGATGATGTAACTGAATTGTGCCCAAGTGATGATATAACTGAATTGTGCCCATGTGATGATGTAACTGAATTGTGCCCAAGTGATGATATAACTGAATTGTACCCAATTGATGACATAACTGTATTGTGCCCAAGTGATGATGTATGATGTAACTGAATTGTGCCGACGTGATGATGTATGATGTAACTGAATTGTGCCGACGTGATGATGTATGATGTAACTGAATTGTGCCGACGTGATGATGTATGATGTAACTGAATTGTGCCGACGTGATGATGTATGATGTAACTGAATTGTGCCGACGTGATGATGTATGATGTAACTGAATTGTGCCGACGTGATGATGTATGATGTAACTGAATTGTGCCGACGTGATGGTGTAACTGAATTGTGCCGACGTGATGATGTAACTGAATTGTGCCGACGTGATGATGTAACTGAATTGTGCCGACGTGATGATGTAACTGAATGGTGTCCAAGTGATGATGTAACTGAATTGTGCCCAAGTGACAATGTAACTGAATTGTGCCCAAGTGATGATATAACTGAATTGTACCCACGTGATGATATAACTGAATTGTCCAGACAAGATGATGTAGCTGAATTGTGCCCAGGTGATGATGTATCTATAAATTATACTCACGTTTAACATGTCTGTGCCCAAGTGATGACAAAACTGAATTGTGTCCAAGCTGAACTGAAATGTGTTCAAGCTGAACTGAAATGTGTTCAAGCCGAACTTAATTTCTCCCAAATTGAACGAAATTATGTCCTTTATGAACTGTGTCCAAGGGATGATATAAGTTCGGAATCGTTTCCGATCCTGCCACAACTGAGCAGGTATACACCAATTAATGAGTCTAGAAAACCCATTTTTTTTAATACCAAATCGAGGGGTCACCTGCCCAATCAATTCAGCAGGATTTGAATCTTTGCGTGATTTAGACCTCCTCAACCCAAAACTATAAAGACAGTTCAGACACGAATTGTATGTGTCAGAGATATAAAACTAAGCGAAAAATTTCTTAATCATGCATTTAACTTTAATTTAAAATAATATTCAAATGAATAGTCTAAGAAAAAAAATCGAAATTAATACAGCAGTTATCATTACAGACACTCCCGGACTTACGAATGATAGACTTACGGAATTTCGGGGTTACGAACGGAAATATCCGACGTTTTTTGGTGTATCCCAGAACAATCTTGACGACATTCAACAAAAATGTTTCAGGGACTTCTCCTGCTCTCCTCATCTTGATTCGAGAATTAGGTGTTTTCGGTAAATATATACTGTATAAAGTGTTCTTATGTACCATGGTGTAGCAATATTTCACAACCTCTGACGATACACCAACATGGCCTCCCCTCCCCCTTCTCGATTCGTTGTCCTGAAATGTTCTGGGTGGACAAAAGCCAAATGGGAAAAAGCAAAAAACAGATTTGATAAATAAAGTTGGGGGTTGGGCTTGGGTGCTGGTACTACAAAGCTGGAATATCTTCTAAAAAAGGGATTCACGGAAGGGAAAAATATATGTAAGCTGATTCTAGGTGCACCGTGATTTTGACTGCGCTGTGCTGAGTTTTCCCGTGACGTTTTTATCTGGACGGGATGAAGTGAGGGTTCTTGGATCGATCTTTGGTGGGAGAATGAAATAAATGTATTTGGAAGAAAATATTCAAACAATCCGTGGACAATTTTAAACGTCTTGCGATGGACAGTGAGTTTCAAGATATCGGAGGAAAACTCATGAAATCGGTTAATCCTCGCTGAATTCGGGCGATATCAACTCACGGACGATGCTCGGAACGGGACCTGTTCGTAAGTCGGGGAGTACCTGCATATAATTATGTATCGAAAACAACAACATTCAAGATCTACCGTTTTCATTAAGATTTTCCTTTAGAAAGAATGCTCTTGCAACCTCACCCGTCTATATGAGGCGCACTGCTGCTGCTGCTGCTGTTGTAGAGCTGCACTGCTGGTGTTGTCGAGGCACGGATTCCTGGGCGGGGAACCCCAGTGGCATATGGCAGCCGGGCTGTTGGAAGGAGAACTCTGCTGCTTCATTTCCTCTGAGAAAACAACAACAACAAATCACCTAATTTAGCAGCCTTAGGGATAGATTTGCTAATTTTAGATAGATTGCCAATTTCATATCAATTAGTTTCTCAAATTTACCCAGAATTTTAGTTAACCCTACAACGTCCGAGTTTTCGAATCGATAGTATCTAGTTAACAACACAGTTGCGCGTTCACTGATTGAAACATTTACTGCATGTATTGGATATCTGTCGAGTGTGATACGGCGATCAACAGCTACAATCAATAACGTAATTTCAGAGATACGCGTTTGTAATGAGAAACGTTCGAGAAAACTTCTCGATCGTTAGACGTCACTAACAGATTCCCACCCTTCTATTAATTTCTTGGACATTGCACCAAACAAAGCACCTTAGTCTGTGGAATCACGGGTACCCTGGACACGGAAGGAACCCACAAAAAATCGCTTAGACCCGGCACTGTAAGTGTAGCATGCAGTATAGAAAAATTAATTTCTGTAAGGGAAAACTTCTTGAGTGAGAGCAACGATAATAAACATTAAGACAAACAACCATCCAAATGAAACCCAGGGTCTCAACCCAATTATTCAGCAGATACGTGCATTTCCTAACTTCAGAAGTCACCAAAATGTAGAAACCTAGCTCTTATCTCGATGACCGACAGGAAATCTTTTTCACCCTTCTAGTCACGGGCATTTTTTACAAAGGGGAAAAAATATCGTTAATTTTTCCCTATCCGAAAGTGTTATGCGCACAGAAGAGGATTTTTCCCTCTTCTTTCTTGGGTTACTTTGGGGAAGACATGCTCAACCCATGGCCCACGGACCAAATGGATCCCTTGGAGTCATCTCACATGTGTTGGCCTCAAACCTAACTTGTACAAACTTGAACTATGCGGAACATTTCCAGATCGCTTATGTGACCCGCATTGCAGTTCCACGTCGCTTGAGTGGACCGTGGCCCATTTACGGATTACTCAAGTGTCCCGTGATAAAGATCTTAACGTTTAACACACGCATCACATTTCCAGATCACATAAGTGCCCCCACAGCATATACATAGATTACTTAAGTGACCCACGGCGTATTTACAGATCATTGCGGCATATTCCCAGATCACTTGAGTGACCTGTAGCAAAATTCCAGATCACTTGAGTGACCTGTAGCACAATTCCAGATCACTTGAGTGACCTGTAGATTCCATATCACTTGAGTGACCTGTAGATTCCAGATCACTCGAGTGACCTGTAGATTCCATATCACTTGAGTGACCTGTAGATTCCAGATCACTCGAGTGACCTGTAGATTCCAGATCACATAAGTAATCCGCGGAGCTGTTTTACATCACTTAACTGGCCCGCGATGCATTTTAAAACCAATGAAGCAGACCGCACTGTCCTAAACGTTGAGCACCCTTTCCTCTGGCAACCCACGTATCTCTCTCCCTATTTTTTCACGCCCGTGACTCAAACTCCATGTTGAAATGCGCTGAGCATTAAAATCATTTGCGATCCAGGGTTCCATTGCACAAAAGTTTGTCTTGATGTGTATCTTTAGCCATCCTTCCGCTTCGCGTAAACCGTTCCAACACCGATTATACGCCATTATATTTCGATAACGGTACGGATTATTTCGATCGATAAAAAAATGTCTTACCATCTGGAATGAAGTGCTGCCGCGTGTTAATATTCGCTGGTATGATATCCGGACCTTTCTCTTCACTGTCCACAACATCATCGGTGTCTTTCTTCAGAGGTGTTTGGCACCTTGTATGGAAATGAAAATAAATATCGTCGAAATGAATCAAGGTAACAATACATGCTAGCCCCGGAATCCGTAATTTGCACCACGTTTATGGCATTCCAATTAATTTCTTCAATTAAAAAATAAAATCAGTAATTAGATAAAATATTTATCTGTTTTGGTCATTTTTCACATCTTTTTATCAGTTTCCTGAATTAGTATAATTAAAAAAAAAACACGCACACACATTTTTGAAAAATGCACAAACTAACGAAGATTAGTTCTTACTTGTCAACAACTTCTGGCGTCCTTTTGGCGGCTGTTCGGAATAAAAGAGAATTCAAATTGAAATTCGAAGTAATTTTAATGTTTCTTTTTAATTTATATCAATTAGCACTCACCATTTATGCATGCATTCAGAAAAGGGCAAGCTTTATACATACGTAAAGAAACCCATATCAGCTTACCCTTCTCCTTCTGCTGGCGTTTGATTTTCATGTACACCACAACAGCGATCGCCACAATGACGAGCGCCACCACGACACCGATTAGTAGGCCTAGCACCGGCCGAATGATGATTATTCCCTGCATACCTGAATCAGAAATGGAGGTAGGATTTACAAACAGCTTCTCGTACAAGAAAAATCTTTAATAATAATAAAAAAAAAAGACTTAATTGAGTAAAATATACAGGTTGATCCAAAAGTGAGTGAACATCTCGAAATGCCATAATTCCTCCAATACGTTCTTAGAGGATAAATTTTGCATTTAACTATCAGTGCAAAATTGTTGGCCTAGAGACCTATACAAGGGGATGCAGTTGATTTATACTTACACTCAGTGGGCAAAAAATTAGGAACACCTCTCACTCAAACTTTGACTAGTCCGTGAAGCACGCGCGGTGACGTGATAAACCGGATTTGCTGATATAAAGCTTTCTCCTGGTCAGAAGCACTTGTAAACGTTGCAATTTGCCTGTTCATGGAGAAAACAAGAGATTTATCTGACTTTGAACGCGACATGATTTTGGGCGCCAGAAGTGGTGGTTCCAGTATCTCCGAAGCCAGTAACTTTCTTGGCTTTTCTCGTACAACAGTATCTCGAGTCTTCAAAAGATGTCAGCTAACAAAAAATCTTCGAGTGGAAAGCGGATTATAATGGGAGGAAATCGCTTGTGAACGAAAGAGGTGTCAGGTGACTGAAACGCATTTCGTGCAGCAACAGAAGAGCTACAATTCTAGCGCAATACAACTCAAGATCATCGCGAAGCGTATCCTTATGCTCTAAAAGACGTATCTCAAAACAAATTATAATAATAGCCGGCGACCAACAAGAGTTCCTCTGATTTAGCTGCGAAACCGAAGAAAACGGGTTTTGTGGGCTAAAGAACGCTGAAATTGGAGTCTGGATGAATGGAAGAAGGTTTCTGGTCTGACGCGTCAAGATTTCTTCTCCGTGACGTTTATGTCAGAATCCGTGTGTGGCACAAGCAGCACAAAGCCATTGACCCGGCATGCCACATGACAACTGTTCAAGTGGGTGGCGGCGGATTCACGGTCTGGGGAACATTTTCCTGGTGTACTCGTGGTTTCTTGAAAGGTGTGTTTTTTAAAAGGTGTAAAACACCACCTTCCAATCTGAGGGAATTAGGATCTGTCATTTCGTTAGCATGGACTAGTATTCCTCCTCAACGGTTTCAGCCACCTGTAGAGTCCATGCCTAGAAGAATATCTGCTGCCAGAAGAGGTCCCACACGGTATTAGAAGTGAGTAGCAGGGTGGTTCGTAATTGTTTGGCCAATGGGTGCATATATTTTGTTACATTGAACAAGAAATCAGTCATCGTGGGGAGTCAACAGTAGTGGGGGGGGGGGGGGGAGGAGTTTGTTCCATTCACTTATGATATTAGGAAAGAAACTCTAGAAAGAAATTAACACACATGCTGGAAACAACATAGCTGTTTTAGTGAAACCTTAAAAAATATTCACAATAATAGTCAACAAAAGGCACCAGACAGATTTTTATTCTATTTTTAAATTCCATATCAATTAGTATATATTTAATCACTTTAATTATTAATATATCTTTGCTAACAAATAGACCTACACTGTAATAATAACTTCATTTTACTATCACGTGGTTCGTCACCTGTTGGGAATTTTTGTGACTATTTATTTAAGGTTCGAATAAAATTCCATGTCGTTTCTGCATGTGCGTCAATTATTATCCCCTCTACGTACATTATTCTGCGAATTATTGAACTTTCAATTGTTAACTGACTTTTCAATCACCCTGTATTTTAATATTTTTATTATCTTTTAACCTTATGATAGGCAAGAAACTAAACTGAATATATCAAATTTTGTGTGCGAAAATATATGAATATTTATATGATTTACGGAAAATTCACTGACAGAAATTCGCAAATAGAAAATTCACCGACGAAAGTTCATCACCGGTGAGTGAGTAACCACATGAATGACAGACAGTGTGAGTAGGTGAGTGACAGTATGAGTGACCGAGTGAGTAGATGAGTGACAGCATGAATGATCGAGTGACAGTATGAATGATCGAGTGAGTAGGTGAGTGACAGTATGAATGATCGAGTGAGTAGGTGAGTGACAGTATGAATGATCGAGTGAGTAGGTGAGTGACAGTATGAATGATCGAGTGAGTGACAGTATGAATGATCGAGTGAGTGACAGTATGAATGATCGAGTGAGTGACAGTATGAATAATCGAGTGAGTGACAGTATGAATGATCGAGTGAGTGACAGTATGAATGATCGAGTGACAGTATGAATGATCGAGTGAGTAGGTGAGTGACAGTATGAATGATCGAGTGAGTAGGTGAGTGACAGTATGAATGATCGAGGGACAGTATGGATGATCGAGTGACCGAGTGAGTACCCGTATGAGTTATCGAGTAAGTGGGCTATTTACCAAAGTGGTGATCGTATGAGTAACCAATCGAGTGGATGAGTGAGCGATTGACTGGCTTTATGAATGACTGCGTGAGTTGGTGTGTGATGGTATGAATGTGTGAGTGACCAAGTGAGTAGCTCACTCACTCACTTGCTCCCTCACTTGCTCAATTGGCTCATTCATCTGCTCATCCATTCACTAACTATGTCGCTGGATTGTCATGTTTGGGAAATGGAGATGAAATTTCGCAGCTGTTACATACTCTTTTGGTAAATTGTTTGCCGATGAATTGTTTTCGGTGAATTTTCAGGCTGTGAGTTATTGACGATGGATTTTCCGAACACGATTCATGAGAAACCAGTCATTCAATTAGGATAGCTGACCACTAATGGATGGAACCGTCATTTCCCACCCATCTATAGTGGTTGGAAATTGCAGTATGGCTTTATATAACCGGATTTGGTGTGCGGTGAAATAGTAAAGTAGTCATTTAATTATATACAATAACATCCAGAAAGAATTAATTACATGTATATAACTGCATTTTATAATTCAGTAATAAAGTCCAGAAATTATATGTCGTTGATAAAACTATTTCCTTTTCCAATTTGAGGATTTTTTCTGGACGATTTCCAATCAAATTAGTAGCATATCCTAATTTACCTAGAGAAGAATTTAGAAAAAAAATCAAAAAATAAATAGAAACTAATTTTCTCGAGATGTGTTCAAGGCAGGAAAAAAAACAAAATCCAACAACTTCAAGGAAGCTGATTAAAACACCATCTTTTTTAGCAGAACTTGCAAAACTTGAGAGCTCCAAAGTCTCCGAATTCCTTGGAGCATGGTATTTTTTTGTAACTTTTTTTCTCCCCTCCTGTATCCTAATTTTTGCTGAACGACTAATTCATTTCTATGCCTGTGTTAATTAAATTCTTGTGAAAGATTAAAGAAAAAGGTAACGGAAATAATGAGAATGTTTTTAGTAGAGTTTAGGTTTTTGAGCTTGACATTATTTTTTTGACTTCGTTTGCAAGAAAAACTCATACCGTTGACTTGAAAACTCTCAAGTGGTTACTCGGAATGTCATACATTGCGCATGGAGATGTACAAAAACTCGTACTCTTTTATTTGCTTTCTCTTCTGTTGAATTCTTTTTTTTGTTAAAGGAAGGATACTTTTTCACTAATTAAATTAGGACTACACAAATATTTTCTTTATTCAGTGAGAAAATACAACACTATGCGGCAGAGACATTTTGTCTTCACATAATTAATATCTAAAGAAAACTAAAATAAAAAGAAAATCCAAAGAAAACACCAAAAACGGTGACGGGGGCCACCTTTAGCCCCTTATATTCGCCCGTGGCGACAGGGGCCACCTGTAGCCGCTTTATATTCGCCTCCGGCGACAGGGGGCCACCTGTCTATTTTGGTTACAAATGACTAAAAATGGTTCGAAAATCAATTATTGAGCTTTTAAGTTTGAGCCTACACCAATATTCTCGGCAACTAACGTTTTCAACAACTAATTATCCCAAAACGTCCGTATGATACGGTATTGATCGCAAAGCAATAATGGATTTTACATGCATAGGTAACAGGACGTGTGGCATCTTACTAACAAATCGTTGATTCTAGAGGTATACTTCCAATAGGGAAAAGAAAAGTATCTAAATAACGTGTAGTACTCAGGTATGCCATTCATGTTGTAAGGGGTTGTATAGTTATTAAAATGAAAGAAATAACTTTTTATATGGACACCCTGTGCTAAAGAACCCAGTTAGAAAAATCGTTGCCCGTTTAATACAATTACCTATTAAAATTGAAAAAAAATAACTTTTTCTACAGTCCTCGTATCCCAAAAACCCAATTAAAAAAAGTTGTCTCTCTGTCTCTTCTGCTACCAACATTCCACGTTTCTAAGTGAGTATCATTGTTAACTGAGGTATTCAAATTCGATAAACGGAGGAAAGATGGGAAAGATGTGCGTGAAAACGGGGTTTATCCGTATTTTACACTATTTTTTCCCCATTTATCATCTCTGTTTTTCTATTCAGCAGAGACAGAGAAACAACATTCTAATCGGGTTTTTGTGCACACGGGGAAGGTATAAAAAGTTTATTTTTTTTATTTTAATAGCTATACAATCCCTTGAAACATGAATGACATCTGACTACTACTATTTGGATATTTTTCTAACTAGAAGTATAGGATAGTATATATATACTAGGCTCAACGGTTCACCAATAAAATGTCAAACTCCCTGTTCCCTATGCACCATGTATAATTTATAATTCTGTAAAACCTGTATAAGTGAGATACCTCAGGTTGCATTAAAACTTTCCAAGTTAGAGAGGTATCCAAGAGGTGCAAGGAAATATTTTACGCTGTCAATTAAAAGACGAACTAGTAGAATATGACGAATAAACATATGCTAAATGGTACCGTGCGATGGCCGGTGACAGCTATCAACTGATAAGGACTCATAGATAAAAAATGAGCTGATGTGAACAGAGCGACTCGTAAATAAAATTGGACTCTTGAACAGTAGGACTCGCAAATAAAAATGATTCCTGAATAGAGTGGGATTCGGAATCAGTGGGATAAACTCACAGATAAAAATAGCATTCTTGAACAGTAGGAATCATAAATAAAATCGAGCCATTGAAACAGAGAGACTCGAAAATAATGAAATAGACTTTTGCAGAGTAGGACTCGTGAGTAAGAAAACCCACTTTTGAATAGTGACACTCGTAAATAAGAAATGCACTCTTAAGCAGTTATCTGGTAATTAAAAAAAGCATGAACAAGGGGACACATAGTTAAAAAATTCATTAACAGTGGATTGAACTATGATTCGTAAATAATAAAAAACACCCTCGAGCAGTGGTAAATCAGTCCTCGTGAACAGTTAGGCTCGAAAAGAAAAATTGGACTCGTGATTATCGTTTATAATAAACAGAAATCACAGACTCGTGATTTGTGGGAGAGAATCGTAATTTAAAAATACAATTAAAGTGAACCGAGTGACATGAATAATTGAAGAAAAGGGATTCATGAACAGTTGGATCCGTGAATAGTAAAATTCGATTCGAATCAAATGCTTGTAAATACACCTTTATTCCAGGAACCAAATAACTGTGAACTATGGAGCTCAAAGTAAGGAGGCATTCGTGTATATCACAAATAACACTGAACAGTTTGGTTGCTGAACAATTATAATTTACCTGTCAACTTTTCCGGTTTCCGCAGCGTATTCGCCGTGATAACTATGGGCGAACTTTTCCCCTTGGAATTTTTCGCAAATACCACCAGCCGCAACATTTTACCACTGGGAAGACCGGACAGTGAGAACTGGGGTTGCGTCGAAGTGACGTTCGTCCGGACACGATGTCCTGTCTCATCGTAGACGTCCATCTGGAAAGTTTGAGTTAGTCCTCCATTGTAACCTTCTATACATTCTATTCTCAGCGAGTCTTCGGTGTAGTTCACAACTGTACAATTCTGTAATTGTTCCGGCGGGCCTTGAGAAAAAAAGACACACATTATAAACAAATTGCAAGAAAAATATAATTTTTATAGCTTTTAATAATCTTTTTCTTTCATAGTATTTCTCACCTTTTTATAGGTCCTAAGGTGACGTCTAGAAAAGTTTTGCAAAAATTGCCGCCGATTCTTCTGATTTAAATATGCACAAAAATGTTAAAATATCCGGCGGGATCATTATGGGTTTAAGAAATGTAAATATTAATATTTTAAACGCCTGCAGACGCAATGAATTTTAAAATCCCGGGACACTAGAGTCTTAAAGGGACGTCACTAAAAAATCCCGTGATCGCAGGTACAGCACAGTGAAAGAAAGGGGAAAAATAGGAAATAACTCATTTTTTTTTTCCCAGGAGAAACAACTTTGAAAAACAAAGACAATTAACTTTGCGCAATAATATTCAGAAATCACCAGCGAATGAGGTAAATTTACAGAAAATATATAAAACTCACAATGTGCATTTTGACACACGGTGGGTGTTTTATTCAGAGGAAAAATACATAGCCACTAATCACGCTGACCGAGGATCCCACTAGGGTCGGACACCAAATATTAACTCCCGGTTCATCAGCGGACAAAATGTACCACGACGTTTGAAGTCTTCGTGATCAGATGACTTAAGACTTCAAATGCCGTGGTCAGAAGGCGTTCAGATGACTTCAAACGTCGTGGTCAGAAGGCGTTCAGAAGACTTCAAACGTCGTGGTCAGAAGGCGTTCAGAAGACTTCAAACGTCGTGGTCAGAAGGCGTTCAGAAGACTTCAAACGTCGTGGTCAGAAGACTCCAGACGTCGTGATCAGAAGACTTCAAATGCCGTGGTCAGAAGACTCCAGACGTCGTGATCAGAAGACTTCAAATGCCGTGGTCAGAAGACGTTCAGATGACTTCAAACGCCGTGCTCTGAAAACGTTCAAAAGACTTCATGGTCAGAAGACTCCAAACGTCGTGGTCATAAGATTTCAAACGTCATGGTCAGATGACGTCAAACGCCGTGCTCGGAAGACGTTCAGAAGACTTCGTGCTCAGAAAAACTTCAAATGTCGTGGTAAGAAGGTGTTCAAAAGATTTCAAATGTCGTGGTAAGAAGGTGTTCAAAAGATTTCAAATGTCGTGGTAAGAAGGTGTTAAGATTTCAAATGTCGTGGTAAGAAGGTGTTCAAAAGATTTCAAATGTCGTGGTAAGAAGGTGTTCAAAAGATTTCAAATGTCGTGGTAAGAAGGTGTTAAGATTTCAAATGTCGTGGTAAGAAGGTGTTCAAAAGATTTCAAATGTCGTGGCAAGAAAGTGTTCAAAAGATTTCAAATGTCGTGGTAAGAAGGTGTTCAAAAGATTTCAAATGTCGTGGCAAGAAAGTGTTCAAAGGATTTCAAATGTCGTGGTAAGAAGGTGTTCAAAAGATTTCAAACGTCTATGCGAGAATATGTGGTCAATCACTTTCTGACCACGACGTTTGTGTGTAGTGCACATACGTACTTTTTTTCTACAGAGTAACTGAAAATTAAGATTTGGTCTTCGACCAAAGCGGTATCCTCGGTCAGAGTTAGTGGTTATATAATTTTCCTCTGAAGATGACATTCACTGTGTGTGGAAAGTATTCGGAGTTATGTATTTTCCGTATATTTGCCTCATTCCTTGGTGATTTCTGAGAGCTTGTCATTTTAATCATTTTTTGCGGCTTCAATAATTGCACTCCACTGATATTTTTTATATGTTTCTGATTGAGATTAATGTACTTCATTTTTTTAGGACGTCACCTTCGCATCCTTTCCTTATGAGCGACAACTAATTAAATTTATTTTAATAATGAATAAGTTACCAGCAGGTATCACGGAGAAAACGCAAGGATCGGTCTGGCGTCCGATCTCGTTGCTTCCCCAGCAGATCATGGAACCGTAGTCCTCATCATTGTGTGGTACGTAAGAAGCCACCGAGAATTTTCCAGAGTTCTGGAAACTTGTCACGTCTAAGCTCTTAGTTGTGGTGTTGAATCTCCACCGGAACGTCACGTTATCTGGATCGGCTTCGAGCTCGCATTTCACCCGAACGGTTTCGAAGCGGCTCACGCCGTACGTCTTCTTCTGGTTAGATTTGCATTCTGGAGCATCTGTGGATGATATAATAGGAATTCATAATAATGAGGATTAGGAATTAATTTAGTTGTGTGTGTGTGTGTGATTGATCATAACATGGCAAGAGATTCATCCAGTTTCTTGTTATTCATATTACGAAGCGTTTAATACAAAGTCGCATTTAATTAATGACATTTGAAACATTCGTATTTGGTTGAATTTTACTATTCGTCAGTCTATATTTTTACATGTTTTCAATATCAGTTGGTGACTTTATGTGCGATCATGTGTTTCTTTCTTTTTTATAACTCCATCTTGAAGTTCAAAGAATATGTTCCGTGGAATATTTCATGAAATCCCACCAAAATGTGGAAAATCACGTTGCGAAGACCGAACACGTTTCAGATTACACGGAATTCAATTGGCACTGCAAAAATTTTCTAAATCTCAAATATGTATTCCATAGATCTTGTGTATGTTGAATATTTCTTCCCTTCTAACTTTTATTCAAACGTGGGAGAAATTAGCATACTGCGATAGGTCGTTATTCGGCTTCTTCACGTACCAGGCTGAACTATCCGACGTTTTGTTCCCAGTGGTGGTGCTTCTAACTGTTATTTTCGGGTATAAATTTCCTTCAAAAACTACTCTATTTGATTCACTTCAGTTATTTTCATTAATTTATTTTCAAATAAAAAATGTGAAAATGCCACACATTGTTGGGTTCCGAAATAATCCGATTAGGATTCAAGAAAAGGATTCCGAGAGAGGCTCAGAATCCCTGCCGATGGAGACCAGTTAAGGAACCTGAGGTTCAACGTGGCGGTTGCGTCCGCTTTCTTCTGTCAACGCCTTTTAAGTCCCGTTCACATGTGCAAGATTGGGGGTCACTTTGGTGATAATTACCGGCATGACAACTTTTCTCCCCTTGTAGGGGAAAAAAAGGTGGGAGAGAAGCTCATCACAAAAAAGCCCATCTTTCTTGGGGTGGATTGGAGGTCGACACCGACCTTCTCTCCCATAATCCTTTGCGCCGCGAAAACTACATTAAGCTCCTTCGTCAGCCATCTTGAATCAATCACTTCCGTTCAATCCACGTAACCAGTGACGACCTCCGGAAAGAAGAGTCAATACTTGAGCCCCGTTTACATGTGTAAGATTGGGGAGGGGGGGGGGGTCGCTTAGGTGATTATTACCTGCGTGGCAACTTTTTTTCGTCATGGGGAAAAGAGGAGTGACGAAGTTCAGTCAAAAGAGTCCCATCTTCCGCATAGCTGCGGAATAATGGTGGATGACTTCGACGTCCTCTCCCATAATCGTTTGTGCCGCGAAAACTACTACATATTGTATGTAGCTTATACTACTGTATAAGCTCCTTCGTCACACATCTTGAACCAACCACTTCCGTTCAACCCACGTAACCAGTGATGACTTCCGGAAAGAAGGGGAGGGGGGATACCGGCATCAGCTAAACGCCATGTAAACGGGTTGTAGCAAATATCCCTGTTACGGGTAACTTCCTGGGATATTTTATTGCACATGTAAACGGTGCTTTAGACACTTATAAAGGACAGCGGACATTTCGTCCATCGAGGTCGGCGAAGTATTTCAAGGAGCTCTAGTCACCATGAGTAATGAAAGTAGCAATACGTTACCGTAAGCGGAGTTTTGCCAAGGTCTTAGCTAAAACAAATTGTTACACTTTCCTCTTACAATTTCACATCCATTTCAGCTTTGTTGGTTATCCATCTGACTGTGTAGGCTGAGGATATTGTTTGAAATAGGTATCTTTTAGCTTCAAACTTAATTTAGTTTTTTATCGTTGGTAATTTTTAGTACACCTGTATACATGGTCGGGTCATTTCCACGACTACTAAAGTATGAAAGAGTGAATTGTGCGTTTAGTGTGTGTGTGTGTGTAATACCTTCAAAAAGATCCATGAATAGGAAAACTCCAAAGAATACATCAAGACAAATTCATAATGGGAGCAAGGAGGAAGGAATGACACTTAACAAAGCTACACTGAAACGGACAAGAACCTGTGCTTTGACTCGGTACTACAATAACATTTTTAGCAAAAACTCCTCCCCCGTGACGTATCATTCCCTCCGCCACTCGTACTGATCGATCGTGGCGAGTTAATTTCCTTTGGGCTAGAATAGGAGTAAACAGTGCAAATATGCGACCCGTTCATCTTAAAAGGATTGTAGAAATCTTGATTGAATATCTAATAAAATCCGTGACTCGATAGATTACGTAACGGCTTTTTAGTTTCTTAAGAAATATTCGCAACTCTAACTAAAATATTAGAAACGTTATACAAATGCGTTTTCGAGTGTTACTTCGCAACGGAAAAGTTAATAATCATTGATGAGTATATGACGCAATTGCCGCGTGTCACAAGGATCTACGAGTTCAAGAGTAAAATATATGTATTGTTAAAAACTGTTAACCCGAAAGTTCCAAAACATCCGTAACGAGAAGCATTTCTCACAGAAGATTCTCTGAAGCATCACTCAAGATAATTAGTGAAGAGGAGAGAATACTTTTCCATTGCTCTCGATGCAAAAGAAGTTGAGTGTAAGTTGAAATGAATACCGTGCTCAAATGTATCATTCCGAGTTGACACAAAGTCTCTACTACTTAGCCTCTGTCTAGTGAATGATACTTCTTAATTTGAAAGACTCGCATTCTTTCTTCTGGGTGCTTCCTAATTATTCAGCATTTAAAATGGTGTGACTTACAGAAGTTAATTTCAAATACTTATACACACACACAAACACCGCCTGGATAGACTACGCAATAGCATCACCATCACCACCATCAATCACGTAAATTCCATCGAAGGTGAAACTATTTCCTTATTGACTTTCCTGATATCCTGTTAAGTTGAGTGTGTTTCGGAGTTCGTCAATCACATAAATTAAATACATGTATAATCTATAGGACGGTCGATAAATCTTGTGAGGTATTTTACAAGCGTTAAACATTTCATTATAAAAATACCGTAACCTGCAAACATTCAACAGGATGAAGTAATCAATAATTGCTGACCGGTTCCCTATAATGTTTGAGGTAGAGTAATTTTCTTATGGGATACCTTGTACTCGCTTCGGCAGTACCTGATTCGAGAATGTACCGACGTTTTACTTGCCATCATTTTCATAATTGTTTGTACGTCCGTGAATTGAAATGCCTAGAGCACTTTGTTATACAGAAAAGAAAAATTAATGACATTAGGTTGAGTATTCAATAGTATATCGGTGCTTAGAATGTTTAGTTTTAGCCACTAACTGTGGGAAAAAAATTTTGACTTCGTAAAGTGGCAAAAATAGAGTTTTTATTGTGGACACTCTTCTTGAGAGACTGCATAATGCCGCATATGTCCAAATGTCAGACTGTGAATTGCTTAATTCCATGTGAGATATGCAAGCTGCAAATATGAACATGCACACACATCATCTATTTAACGAATGTTTGAGAATGTATTTTACAGTAAATAGGCGGTCGGTTTTCACAAGATTAATATAAAAAATCTCCCGCAGGTTGCAAGAAACTCGAGAATCGGGGATGATCGGAATTAATCGAAACTGTGGACTCAGAGGACTCGTCTTCGGTAAAGAAAAGAAAATCTTACGATCACAGCACACTAAGGAGTCGTCGTGAAATTTCGGCATCTCATACTCTGGTGGATTTACTGAAAATCCACCGCCAACAATTCACTGACAGCTTCGCTAACACCGGTGGAAGGGAAATTTACCGCAGGAAAAATTCACGGACAAAATTCTGCCCACGACAGATCGCGTGAGCGAGTTTGTGAATAAATGACCAAGTAAGCCTCCAGACCATCCCGCTCCGTCCCCCCTAGGGCAGGCATCTTCATCCCGTTGCTCGCAACCACCATGGTGCTCCCTTGAAGCACCCAGAGTGCTCGGTGCGCGTGTCCGATTTGGTGCTTGCGAGCACCTGATGAATATTCCAATTAAACACCTTGCATTCAAGGATTGAAACCAATCTTATTCCATGCATTCGTACGGTCAAACTTCGTGTAAGTATGCTTTTCTTTTGGTGACGGGTAAAGGCAATGCTCGCGACTAGAAAAAGGTTGAAGACTCATGTCCTAGGGGGTATAAGCTGGTTCGTCTCGGGAGACGTGAGCTACGGTGGAAAAGACAGAGTTGTACGAGAAAATAAGTGAAAGGGGGTGACTCATTGAGAAATTGAGATCTCACTAACTTGCTCGTTCGCTCGCTCATCACTCACTTGCTTACTGACTCACTCATTTGCGGAATCACCAACTCGGATTTGTAAGGAGTACGCATTTTTCTGTGAACCGCGCCAAGTTCACAAACAACTTGGCGAGTTTGGCAACAAGGCCGAAGTTTCGATAACGTAATTTCACAGGAAAACGTTGATGGGCATCGATAATTCGAGATTCGTCTCGATCTTTCTTTTCTCTTCCCGCGCTCACCGGGAAGAAACGGTGTACGAGAGAGAGAGAAATTCTTGCGCATAAGAAAGACTAATTTTGTTGTGGTGCATCTGATTTGCTGCTGTAATAAGTGTTTATTACAACAGCAGCTGTTATTACATCACAGCTGTTCTGTAGATAAATCTGCATCAGATGCTACGTCTTGTATCAAATCGTTACGTGTTTGTACTCATCCCAAGGTCTTGCAAAGACATCATCCAGAACACCATAAATAGATTTCTGAAATCGAAACTTTGGACTCATCATCATAGTAACATAACCATCAAACTAATCGCGAAGATGTACAATGCATGCAGTGTACTGATTTAGCTTACATCTTATCCTGAGGTAAACTTCGTTGCTCCTTCCACTGCCTTCGGTGTTCGTGGCCATGCAGTAGTAATGGCCCCTGTTGAACCTCCTGACTTTCTGTAGGACCAGCGACTGGTTGCTAATGACCACGCCTGCCGATGTGTTGGTCCTGAGCTCGTGATTATTGAAGAACCAGCTGATCTCCGTCACCCACGGGTGGGAGTGAATATTGCACTCGAAGTAGACGTCATTGCCTTCTTGTATCTCGCCTTTCTTGAATGTGCTTCCGAGTTGTAAGGTGACTTGGGGAGCATCTATGAAGAGACATGGAACTTCAAAGGCCGAATAAATCATAATAGATGGTGAATATGTAAGAGTAAATCAACTTTTTGCCCAATAACACTCAGAAATCATCAATGAAAACGGTTAATACATGTAAAATTCCGAATTCTTAATGGATCACGTCTTCAGAGTAAGAATATAACCACTATCACGCTGGCCAGAGTTACCACTTGATATGGTTACCAAATATTAACTCCTGGTTTCTCAGTGGAAAAATATACGTCTGTATAAGTCAAACGTCGTGGTCAGAATGAAGCTGGGTGCTTGCATGTAAATCTAATGCAACGTTCTGATTGGTTGCTTGTGTAATGGAGCTATTCAATTGATAAAACTAGTGGCTTGACATATGACATGATAAGCCCAATTAATCAAGACAATTCAATTAATTCCATTTCGCAAGCAACGAATCAGAACTTTGCATTCGACTTACATGTAGGCGCGCAACTTCATTCTGACCACGACGTTTGACTTGCACAGATGCAAAATTGACATTGGGAAATCGGGAGTTCAGATTTTGGTAATCAACTCAAGTGGGATCCCCGGTCGGCGTGATAATGCTTATATTTTTCCTCTGAAAACGGCACCCATAGAGCGTCGAAATGCATTAGGAAATTCCATATTGTCACGAGTACTTGCCTTTTTCGTTGGTGATTTCTGCATAAATAAGAAATACCTTGTTATGAAGTTTACTGTGTGTGTAAAATTTGCATAGGAAGTAGTTTAGGAAGAAATGGAAATCGCTCTCTATACGGAGCGCTATATTACTGGATTAGTGAGGGCCTATTACAGCCCTGTAATTCATTACATTGTTTCAATTATTACATCGAACACTTTACTGGTCTCAACAGTGTGTTGAGATCAGTAAAGTGACTCTCTCACAGGGCCACTTCATAAATACTCACAATATATCTCCAAAGGCCATCCGTCGGATTCGCCGCTCCCCGGTATGACGGGATTATGCGCCCTGCACGAGAAGTGGACGTTGCTGTCTTGCATGGTCGGAATGAAGCTGATGACGCTGGTTGTGACGTCGCCGACTTGTGTAGACTTCTCCTCGTTGGGGCTGTGCTTCAGCTGCTTGTTCCCTTTCCACCATGTTATAATGGCCGGTGGCCGGGATCCCGTAGCCACGCATGCGAACTCGTATTCCTGTTGAGCACTCAAAGGCTGGCGAGGAGGATCTATTCTCACTTCTACTGGTTTGACTAAGCAAATAGTGAAACATTTGTATGTATTTGAATTGTATGCAATACAACAAGCATCATAATTACAACTGTACATAAACTCACGAGGATACCGCAAATGATGTCTCGCCAACTGTATGTCACATATTCATCTCGGAACAAATATTATCTCGTTATATTGATGCAAATTATATTCGTCTCAGAGAGTCGAGGATGTCCAAGAATCCAGTGGAGGATTCCGCAGAATGCAACGCAGCGCGATGAATGCCTGATGCCTATTTAAGGTGCACAAAATCGCTCGATAGCTTATTGCCAGTCCACCAATGTTTTGAAATGGAAGAGCTGACAGCATATCCGTAATGTGTTTCTTGTAGAAGCCAACTGTGTTTACGTTAATCACGCGTTGTAAATGTTTTAAGTGTTCAAGCAGTGTCATCTATCTTTCGAATCGGAAACCAAAAACTGGCTGGGAATGATTTTAACCGCTAATTTTATTTACGCTGTTTTGATTGTCGCCGTGGAGAGAGACTTTTTTTCTAACTTAAGGCAATCATGACTATGTATCCTGTAGAGATAAAATATGGGATTTGAAGGCGGAAAGAAGTCATGATAGACACACGGCTACAATGAGCTGCTTTACAAACAGTATGCAAATCAGGTCTATCTCCATATATACAATTTATTGTCACGGGCATTGAATACGTTTTGCCTTGTTATATATTAGGATGCTGCATGTTTTTTTCAAATTCACTCAATGTTTGTGGTTCGCTGTGGCCAATCTTTCACAATGAACGCAAAAACGTTTCATGAATGTTTAGTTTCTTTTCATGAATGGGAGGTAAATGTATTACTACAGTGGAACATCCCATAAAAGACGCTTCCCGTTAGCGACACTTGACGTAAACAGACACTTATGTCAACTACGTCAACGAGCTTAAATATATAAGTTTTGCACAAATGAATGGCATAATTTTGAAATTTCATATTTTCAAAAAGCTATTACACACAATATAATCTGTGATACATAAAAATAAAGAAAATCATTCAAAGTCGTTATTTTTCCTTCAACATCGCTCAGTAGATGGCAACCCTTCCATAGGAGGCAGTGACGGAAATCAAATGGACCGATCTTTTGTTCTTCTTCTGTTGCAAGTTTCTAAATGCATGCTGCACAGGAGAAGCGGAACCAAATCCTGCATAATTCTCACACACAGAATGTTCTTTCTCCCATTGACAACGCTTCTAATTTCAGACACTGCGTTCTACGGAAGTGCTGCCATCAATTGAGCGATGATGAACAAAAAAAACTTTGAATGTTTGTCTTCATTTTTATGTATCGCAGATTTATATTATGTGTAATAGTTTTCAAAATATAAATTTTAAAAATTTTGCTGTTCATTTGTGCAAACAATGTAATTTAATATTCATTGACGGATACACTGTTAGTGGACAAAATATTCGGTCCCAAACATGTCCGTTATTGAAGGAGGTTCCCCCACTGTGTACATTTCCATTTAATATCCTATTTTGCATTTCGGGATTTGGCCAAGTCTCGAATAAAGGATTCTATCATGATGAACGCGTCTTCTGAACAAGCTCTTTGTAGATTAACAAATTCAGGTCCTCTAGAGACGGTGTGATGAAACAGATACGAAATCAGGCAGTAAATAAATTGAATTGACGCATGCACATCCTCCATTCGATGCCAGCAGCTTGATTTCCATAATCCGCTGCATAGTGCCATCTATCCGTGAACTTTATAATTATTTTTATACCTCCCTCCCACCCTATTCGTTTTTTAAAATCCTAATTTGTTCTTTTTTAATTATTTTTCGAGATTTCAACGATTCATCAACTCACCTTCAAAAGAAGGATTCAATTCTTTGAATAATTTCACAAGGACTATGCAAGAAAATATTCCATTCGTTATCGCTTTATCTTGTTATAGCAAAGAATGCGTTACTTACGATTAAGGTCGAGCGTTATGGAAGTCGAAGCAGGCACAGTTATGTTATTGTTCGAGGCTTGGCAAGTAAGTACGGCTAGAAGATCATGCCTCTTCAGCTCTGGGATCTTGAGTTCATTTCGCACCAGGTTATCACCCGACACGAAGGAGTACGTGTCGTCTAGAAGTGAATACTCCCGCCACCATGTTACAGTGGGACGAGGCTTACCTAACAAACGAGAGAGATGAAGATTTAGTGAAATGGTAAGTGAAAGCTTTAAGCTATTTCACACATTATCTGGTTCGAACATAGAAAAAACTAAATAGCGTAATTTATTGAAGAGAGATGCGATCCACTCTTCCGGGAGATGCGTGCATCACCCCACTTCCGAAGTCGCCAAAATGTGGCAACCTTGTTCGAATCATGAGGATTGAGAGAGAAATTTCTTCCCTTCAGTTGACAGGAAATAAATATACGAGGGGGAAAAATATCGTGTCTTTTTTTTGTTATTTCCATCCAACGATACAATGGGTGTTTAGGGTTACTTCCAGGGTTACTTTACAGTGAAAGGGGCTCAATTCTATGTTAACTCGTTCTGAAAACACAATTCATTTGTGCCCCTGGACTTCATTACGAAAATTATTTCCCTTAATGTGATCTTTCATGATTGATTCTCATTTGGAAGGCAGGTACTGGATCATCCTGTATAAAACAAATTTCAAACAATCAGTGAAATATTTACCGCCGATTGCCTCACAAGTCAGCTTGAGTGCATCGCCTTCGTTATAAGGACCAATCAAACCTTTTATTTGCAGGTTCTCTTCGTCTAATATCACCGGTTCTCCTGGAGGCACTGTGCAAATTAAAAGATATATATATGTTATACAGTGATGAACAGGAGTTCCCATAATTTCGTAAATAGTTTAAAATTTTATTTTAAAAAAATTGAATGAATTTGTAAATTTGAGTGTAATTTGCGAAAAAAAAAATTCACGAAGGGAAACTTTTTTTTGGTAGACGGAAAAAATTAGCTGAAATTTTAGTCAATAGAATGCGCTGCGCGAAAGCAAATACCTAAATATGGGAATCAGAATACTATAAAATGCAGGATGTTCGATTTACAGATCATTCCTGCATTTTCTTGTTTCTGGTGCTAACATAATGTTTCACATTGGATGTTGACATTGGTGGATGTTAGGGAAATCTGTCAACTCTTGGTGAAGTTGTTTTACCTCAGCCACGACTCAAACCAGCTGAAGCTTTTCAACTTTGAACGTTTCAGGCACAGAAGTCATTGAAATAAGTTTCAAGTTCAATCACTCCAGACTTGCTTCTTGCAGTGTCCTCTATCGACAAAACTTTGAAATATTTTATTCCAACCACCCCCAAAAAAGTTCTTTCGTGTATAAGTTTTACCCAAACCGCATTCAAATATACAAATTTTTGCAATGTTATGAATTTTTTTGATTGTTCATGAATTTATGAGACACCCTGTACATATTAAATTTTTTGAAGATGATCTGGTCAGTTGCAACATTGTAGCAGCAATATAAGACTCAATTTCAAACCCTCAAATATTGTGTTTTCGGATCACATTACGTTTTTCACTGTACAAGATGACATCATTTTTTCCCTTTTAGTGATAGAGACTGACGATTAAACAGCGAATAGTGCATAATATACGAGCACAATACCGGCAACACACATGATTTCAGATTCTAAACTGACATCAGACTTTTTCCAAACATTTGCAAACTTGAAGCCAAAATCTTATCAAAAAGTAGCCAAATACCATATACAGAAAAGTTGATAAAATATATACAGTCGAATCATATTTTAACGAATGTCGTTATAGCGAACAAAATATCTCGTTTTAACAAACACTTTTGTAATCCACCAAATGAGTTTACATAGGAACAATGCGAAAACCTGAAGTTTCTTTATAACGAAATTTCATTATAACAAAGTGATTTCTGGAGTTTTCTTGAACTCTCGTGGAATTCGTTATAATGGGATCCGACAGTATTAAAACTTTTCCTTCGACCTAGTAACCGTAACTTGAACCAAAATCGCAATTACTAATGTCCATACAAAGGTTTTATTCTAACGGAAAGAACGAATGATAAAATTGGTGTCCGCGACCTTATTTGAGGGTGACTGTTAAACGGGGTTCGAAATACACTATTTTAACAGGTCTTTTGCATGGGAAATTTTTATTTTGCCATATAACAGGGTAGACCGCATCTGAGGATGTTTTACTGTACAAAACACCATTAAACAGTAAAAGAAAAGACCGAAGGACGTAAATATATCGAACTATTCAGTGATGATTAGTGATAATAATCACGTATTCATTATTTTTCATAAGCCCCCTCAGCTTTATTAAATCCATTCACTTTCTTTTGTGTGTGGGTTAACATCTACCTTTAATATACCGGATGCACCAGCTCCATCGCCTCCATCACCGCGAGCAACTCTCCCATGTTGTGAAAATTGAAATCAGATAATCACCCTCTTTTATGCACTTAGTGGTAGTTATTTAATACTTAACTCACTTTGTTTCGGGACCATTAACATGCATCAGATTGTGGGGGGGGGGGGGGAGGGGCACAGCGATGAATAGTTAAAGAGAGGCGGAAAAACAAAGAAAAGAAAAAATTTTGGTTAATTTCTTCTCTTTTGAATTTACATTAAGCCTGCTTTTAATTTTTCGGTAATTACCATTTCATGTTATAACAGAAAAAAAAAAGAAGGAATTATTTCTTTTATATTTTCAATTTTTGTGCTTGAAAGGAAATTATTCTAATTTTTTTTAGAGTGTATTCTGTATATATATATATTCTGTGGGAAAATTGTTTGAAGAAAAATTACTCTGATGCAAATAGACGCTACTAATGGCAAGTTTCCTGTGCGGCAGCTATAAGTGAACAAAAGAAAAATTAGTTTCATTAGCTAATCAGAACGAGTTTTGTATATAAATGCGCAATTTTTGTTGTTGTTTTTTTTTTTAAATTTTGTTTTCTTGTATTCCATGATTACATACGGAACATTACAAAAAAAAAAATAATAATAATAATTCATCTGCTGATCACCTAAATGTGAGGAGCCTGATGACTTTTTCAATTGTGATGAAATGCAGTAAAATCATAATGAATAGAATCCGGGACATTTTGCTCACTCATTTCTTCTTATTTGTGTTGGGTATAATGGTACGTAATTGCTTCAATTGTTTAGTTCCGTATTTTATGAAATTTTTCTTGATGACGTTATCGCTGTTGTTATTTTTTTAATGCAATTTTATAGTTATTATTATTATTATTTTTGTTTCTGGGAAGGAGAAAAAACAAAACAAAAAGAACTCGAAGCATTTGGTTTTAATGGTTATTAGTTTTCTGATTACTCTACTGTGTATTCCATGCGTTAAAGATTTTTAAGAAATGTGAAAGGAAAAGTTTATATATATATTTTTTTTTGGTAACTGTTTTTGGGGCATTTGGAAAAATTTCCAATGAATTGGATGGTTTTCAGTATTTTCGGAGTTTTGGTTATTGATTCACCGAAAAGTTACAGGATACTCAGTGTGAAGGGAAAGAGGCCAGATTGATGCTTATGTCGACCATGTGAAATATGTTTATGTTGTTATATGTCAAATATCTTGACGTTATGCGGTAAATGGACTGATCACATCCGAAATTTTGAAAAAGGCAAGAGGCGGAAGCAAACGTGACAAAGCTTAAGCATTTTCTAGACAAATCCGATATAAAGAGAGGGTTTTAGTTCACAAATTTAAACACCTGTTTTAAGACACATGCAAGAAAAGAACGGAATCGGGCCGCAAGGACTTGAGGCGTTTCTTGGATCACATTGCAGAAGACCATCTTTTTGACCACTTTGCAGAAGACCAGACATGATATATTTTGGGCAGACCGAATGAGAAATTAATTTGGCCGCTGCAAATGGAGGACTTTTTCGGGACATATCGCAGAGGAATTCTTTTAAGACACATTGCAGGATAACTATTTCAGGACACATTGCACGATAAATATATTAGGACACAATGCAGGATAACTATATTAGGACACATTGCAGGATAACTATATTAGGACACATTGCAGGATAACTATATTAGGACACATTGCAGGATAACTATATTAGGACACATTGCAGGATAACTATATTAGGACACATTGCAGGATAACTATATTAGGACACATTGCAGGATAACTATATTAGGACACATTGCAGGATAACTATTTCGGAGATAGATAACTACTTTAGAGACACTATGCAAGAGAACTACTTTAGAGACACTTTGCAAGAGAACTACTTTAGAGACACTTTGCAAGAGAACTACTTTAGAGACACTTTGCAAGAGAACTACTTTAGAGACACTTTGCAAGAGAACTACTTTAGAGACACTTTGCAAGAGAACTACTTTAGAGACACTTTGCAAGAGAACTACTTTAGAGACACTTTGCAAGAGAACTACTTTAGAGACACTTTGCAAGAGAACTACTTTAGAGACACTTTGCAAGATAACTACTTTAGAGACACTTTGCAAGAGAACTACTTTAGAGACACTTTACAAGAGAACTACTTTAGAACCCACTGCAGAGGAGCTATTCAAATCGTTCCAAAGCAGAACTATTTTAATGCACATTGGAAGAAAACTAACGAATGTCACATTGCAGGAGAACTATTTTAATGCACATTGGAAGAAAACTAACGAATGTCACATTGCAGGAGAACTATTTTTGTACACATTGCAGGCGAACTACTTCAGAAGACCAATTTTGGCACACGTTGCAAGATAACTACTTCAGCAAAGATTGCGGGCGAACTATTTTTCGACACATTGTGGGAAAAAAATTTTCAGACAAATTGTGGAAGAACTAGTTTTGAGAGAAATATTTCACGATCCATTGTGGGAGAAATATTTCATGACATTGGAGAGCTAAAGTATATCACACTGCATGGGAACTATTTTAGGAAACATTGGAAGAAAACTCACCCATGTCACACTTAGGGCACATTGCAAGAGAATTGTTTTAGGAGACAATGCAGGAAAAATAGTTTAGAACATACTGCAACAGAAATCTTTTAAGACATATCGAAGGACTACTTCAAGTCACATTGCGGAAGATTTACTTTATGCCACTTTACAAGACAAATATTTTAGACCCCATTGCAAGAGAACTAGTTTGTGCCATAACGGTTGTGAACAGTTTTTTGCCATCATGCAAGAAAAATAGGAAGTTTCCGTACTTTTTTAAAATACGGTTAGATTTAAATTCCGAAGTTAAATTTCAAGTCAAATGAAACCTACAAAGTTTTTACTCCTAATCTTTGATGACAAAAAAACCATGCCGAATTAATCTACAGCACTGCTGAAAAGCTAGTTAGTTATTTATGAGGTTGATATGAGATGTCTGGGAAGCCAATAAAGTTTCTGTTCGTTGTTTCAGGCGCAACGCACTAATCCTGAATGCCGGTTATATACCAGAACAGAGTAACACACAAAATACAGAAATCAATAAGCGTGCAAGCAGAACGCATATGACAGCAGAAAAGAAATGGAAAGCACAAACGGAAAAGAAAAAGAAAAACTGTCACAAAGAGAAACATAGAAAAATATAAACGCGCGGTTGAAACAGAGGAAAATGGAACAGAAATATGAGGAACAAAAAGACGACAAAAAAGAAGACATGACACGAAAGAAAAGAAAACGAGACGAATAACATCAAAAAGTAATGTAGCTGGAGGGAAACTAACTAAAACCCAAACGAGGTACATATATGAGAGACAAGATATATGAAATCATATTCAAAGTTATAATATAAGTAGGTTTTCTGCGGGAAAATTGAATTTAAGAGCTTTGCGGGAAATCGAACGAACCCACGTCCTTTCACTTTCCGGGTGACTACAAAGGCAACGAATCTCTCAATTTTTCCTTGGAGCTCGTGTGCACTGAACGGGACCGCGCATGGTCGGTCGGACCTGATTCAGGCCAAGCTCACAGCTGCTGACGCTGCCACCAGACGGCGACTTATACAAGGATGACGTCACTCTCCGGTACCATACGAAGAAACCCCACCGTCGCCACAGTGGTGGTCGGCTGAAGTTGGTTTTCGGTTCCCAACTTCGAGTCGCGAATGCGAGCCGATCTCCCGTTAAAAAGTCTCGCCGCAGAGAGCAACAGGCCTAGAACATTACAATTATTCATTCATTACACTTAACTCGCTATGTGAGTTGAGAAAAACTCGTAGTTTAAAAAAAATTGATTGCAGTTGGCAGCACTGCACATGACAAGCATTACACGGAAACAAACTTCACGGAAGGTTCACTATACATACACACACACATATTGCAACATGTACCAATTCTTTACAAGTTCCGCAGAGGAATATGGACGAGGTGCATGTCTGTTTTAGTAGTAGTAGTGGTACCATACGAAGGTTTTTAACAACTGGCTGTTGCGAAGATGAATTTTTTTTTGGAAAGAGAGAAAATTCAATGCCTTTGCGGGGAATCGAACCCACGTCCTTTCACTTTCCGGCTCCCGTTAAGCGCACAAAAGCTCCAAGGGAAGATTTAGAGATTCGTTGCCTTTGTAATCTTAAAGTATCATAAGGATTTTAACAGCTTGCTGATGCGAAGATATATTAAGGAAGGAGAGAAAATATTCAACTGACGTTGCGAGGAATCGAACCCACGTCCTCTGACTTGACTCGGTGAGCGCACTAGACTGCAAATTCAACGAATATCTCAATCTTTCCTTTGAGCTGGGGTGGTGTGCACTGAACGGGACTGTACATGGACGGTCGGACCTAATTCAGGCCAAACCTCATAGTCGCTGACACTTCCACCAGGTAGCGACTTATCCGAGGATGACGTCATTCTCCGATATTCATACTGAGGTTTTTAACAGCTGGCCGATGCGAAGATATATTTAGGAAAGAGAGAGAAAATTAGACTGCCCCCTTGCGAGCAATATATCTCCGCGTCAGTCAGCTGTTAAAAATAATCGTATTGATAGTGTAGAATGATGTCGTCCTCGGGAAAAATACCATATTCGTTATGTTCTTTCCATAGAAAACGGAAGTAAATTCTCTGAATTATAGATTTTGAGGAACGAAATGACTAGGCCAGTGCTCTCGAATCGCCGGTCCGCGGGAATTTTCTACCAGCCTGATAACAATAGATCTATGTAGCCACAACACATTTTCGGGTTTAAAAAATAAGATGATGTCTCTAAAAATTGGTTTTTGTTTCTTTTTCTGCCTTTCAGACGGTCTGAAATATATCTCTAGTTGATTTTTTTTGGGGGGTGCTCAAATCACTTTTTCCTGTACATTTACATTTGCCGACTTGCAAATTATACCTCCTACAGCAGCGTTTCCTCAACCTTTCTGAACCCAAGGGCCTTGGAATGTACGGACCACTTGTGGCCCGTATTACGGGACATGTAACATGGTTGTTACAATTTTTTTACACACCAGATATTGAATTTATAATATTTACTAAGACCATGAATACATAGCGTTTTCATAATATATAAATTATATTATGACAATTACGATAATAATTATTCAAATAAAATCAATAATAAAATTTTTAAAATTAATTATTTTTTAAAATATTTACCATGGTATGTTCATTTCACATATTCTTCCATGTTAAACGTTTTTCCGCAATTTTTAATAACAGTTAGTGATTGTGCCTACTTCTGGCAACATTTTTGATGATAATTGGCAATGTCCCGTATTTTACCCTATTTAACATCCAAGCTTAACCGTATTTTTTTGAACGAAATATGGTAATTTGCTCTCACATTTCAATTTTTTTTTCTCTCGTGAAATACATTTTTGTTTATTGCGATTTTTAGTAGCCCTTCATTTCTCCCATCCTGAAGCAATTAGAAAATTGCATTTGAGGCAATAAATTGAATTTTTTTGACCAAGTTTTGTAATACCTCGTATTTATAGCATCTCGTAGGTTCGCGGTCCCCGAAATTTCCCACGCTGATGTATGTTGAACCCGTGTATATGAAGGCATAATTTTTATTTGAACCCATATATATTGGGGAAAAAAACTAACATCAATTACAAAGTTTGATTAATTTTTGATTCTGGTGTTGGAACTGATTTTTATTAGAATTAATTTTATCAAGTCTGCTTGCGGACCACCTATACCGTCTTCACGGTTCATAATTTGAGAAACTGTCCTGCGGTATTTATTTATGTTTTGCAAAAAGGTCTACAAGTTATTTATTCTATTTATTCTCGTCTTTTGCCATTCCACACCATTATTTTTTTATGTTTGCTGGTCCGTAAATTATTTCCCTCCCTTTTGCTGGTCCGTGAAATATATTCTACCTTTTCCACTAGTGTGCAAATAAGAATAGGTTGAATAACATTGGAGAAACACACTATAAATCTGTGTTAGGCCGGGATTACACTATAAATTTTTTATAAATGTTCTAATATAACACTTGGAAAATGCAACCAAGCGTATTAAGACTTTTTTTTTACTTAGAGTTGTTGGCCCATTCCACAAGACTCCACTGTACATTAAATTGATGCCACTGTACATTACGTTGATGTTAATGTTCATTACATTGATGTTAATGTTCATTACATTGATGTTAATGTTCATTACATTGATGTTAATGTTCATTACATTGATGTTAATGTTCATTACATTGATGTTAATGTTCATTACATTGATGTTAATGTTCATTACATTGATGTTAATGTTCATTACATTGATGTTAATGTTCATTACATTGATGTTAATGTTCATTACATGGACACCACTATACATTACGTTCACTCCACTTAAGACACTATGCATTCTTGTGAATCACGATAATATCTTAAAACTGCGGTATATGACCTGGTGACAATCTGGTTTCTCATGTAATTTCAATTTACCCCACAGTGTCTGGAAAGTTGAAGACCTCTGCCATATGTCATGATTTCCAACTAATCTTGAAATCGCATAGTGATGAAGGTCAAGACACGCATTACTGTGACCAGAAATTAATATTTTGTGACTAAAAGCCAAGCTACGGTAGTTTTTCAAAAGAGTCGGAATTTACTCGGTTTTCAAGTAATGCATTCTCATGGAACGCTGCTCTGAAACAATATGTTCGCGTCTTAGGCATTGTTCACTTTGCTACGTTGTTGAGAATGTATTTTTCCTTTGTTTCCTTTTGAACAGTTTATTTAAAGAATTATATTGTTGTTCTTCATAAATAAGAAGGTAGCAGGAATGGTTTTAGTCACAGATGATTTGGACGCAGAAGAGTGCGGTACTCGAAACAAAAGCAGGGATTATTCATTCAACGAACAGACAAGAGAAAACAAGGTGAGTAATGTTTCATGCCTTCATTTAAGCTTTTTTACCTGACGTCGACAAAACAAAGTAAAATATTAATGCCGAGGACTGCTTTCGTACTATCCCGAACCTAATCCTAATTCCGAGATTTCTCTACTAAAGCATCCCAATTAATGTAAATTGAGATGATAAATACCCAACAACTAAAGATAAATATTTTTTATATGATTTAGTAACGTTAATTTCTCGGATAATTAATTTTAAACGATTTAAATTTCGACCATCCCCACTACCCAACCCAAAAACACAAACGAACATCGTGGACGGGTGTTTATTTTGCTAGGGCTGCTTTCGATCTCTCTTATGGTGTCTATGTGGAGCGTGGGTTCTCGAAAGGAGCTGGCAGCTAGTCTTGGTGCATGATGTCATCCGAACGCGCCGTGTTACGACAAAGGTCTTTTGGTCTCTTTCGGTGTAATCCTTGTAATTGGTCACCGTGTCGCCAGCCTTTTTCCTGTTCGGGGATTGTGTACCATAGATGTCAACGCTTGCGCACTTCCTCCGATGTATCGAGGCTCTTCAGTGAGTTGAGCATAACATAGGGTAGAGTGTCTGTCACCCGACGACATCGAATATTTCGAACATGATGTTATTGTGAGGCAGTAATAAATGTCAAGTAACTCAAACAAATTTCAAACCTTCTCAACAACTAAAGATAAATATTTTTTGTATGATTTAGCAACGTTAATTTCTCGGATAATTAATTTTAAATTATTTATATTTCGACTATCCCCACTACCCAACCCAAAAACACAAACGAACATCGTGGACGGGTGTTTGGATGCTAGGGCAGCTTTCGATCTCTCTTATGGTGTCTATGTGGAGCGTGGGTTCTCGAACGAAGCTGGCAGCTAGTCTTGGTGCATGATGTCATCCGAACGCGTCGTGTTACGACAAACGTCTTTTGGTCTCTTTCGGTGTAATCCTTGTAATTGGTCACCGTGTCGCCAGCCTTTTTCCTGTTCGGGGATTGTGTACCATAGATGTCAACGCTTGCGCACTTCGTCCGAGGTATCGAGGCTCTTCAGTGAGTTGAGCATAACATAGGGTAGAGTGTCTGTCACCCGACGACATCGAATATTACGAACATGATGTTATTGTGAGGCAGTAATAGTTGTCAAGTAACTCAAACAAATTTCAAACCTTCTCAACAACTAAAGATAAAAATTGTTTATATGATTTAGTAACGTTAATTTCTCGGATAATTAATTTTAAATGATTTATATTTCGACCATCCCCACTACCCAACCCAAAAACACAAACGAACATCGTGGACGGGTGTTTATTTTGCTAGGGCTGCTTTCGATCTCTCTTATGGTGTCTATGTGGAGCGTGGGTTCTCGAAAGGAGCTGGCAGCTAGTCTTGGTGCATGATGTCATCCGAACGCGCCGTGTTACGACAAAGGTCTTTTGGTCTCTTTCGGTGTAATCCTTGTAATTGGTCACCGTGTCGCCAGCCTTTTTCCTGTTCGGGGATTGTGTACCATAGATGTCAACGCTTGCGCACTTCCTCCGATGTATCGAGGCTCTTCAGTGAGTTGAGCATAACATAGGGTAGAGTGTCTGTCACCCGACGACATCGAATATTTCGAACATGATGTTATTGTGAGGCAGTAATAAATGTCAAGTAACTCAAACAAATTTCAAACCTTCTCAACAACTAAAGATAAATATTTTTTGTATGATTTAGCAACGTTAATTTCTCGGATAATTAATTTTAAATTATTTATATTTCGACTATCCCCACTACCCAACCCAAAAACACAAACGAACATCGTGGACGGGTGTTTGGATGCTAGGGCAGCTTTCGATCTCTCTTATGGTGTCTATGTGGAGCGTGGGTTCTCGAACGAAGCTGGCAGCTAGTCTTGGTGCATGATGTCATCCGAACGCGTCGTGTTACGACAAACGTCTTTTGGTCTCTTTCGGTGTAATCCTTGTAATTGGTCACCGTGTCGCCAGCCTTTTTCCTGTTCGGGGATTGTGTACCATAGATGTCAACGCTTGCGCACTTCGTCCGAGGTATCGAGGCTCTTCAGTGAGTTGAGCATAACATAGGGTAGAGTGTCTGTCACCCGACGACATCGAATATTACGAACATGATGTTATTGTGAGGCAGTAATAGTTGTCAAGTAACTCAAACAAATTTCAAACCTTCTCAACAACTAAAGATAAAAATTGTTTATATGATTTAGTAACGTTAATTTCTCGGATAATTAATTTTAAATGATTTATATTTCGACCATCCCCACTACCCAACCCAAAAACACAAACGAACATCGTGGACGGGTGTTTATTTTGCTAGGGCTGCTTTCGATCTCTCTTATGGTGTCTATGTGGAGCGTGGGTTCTCGAAAGGAGCTGGCAGCTAGTCTTGGTGCATGATGTCATCCGAACGCGCCGTGTTACGACAAAGGTCTTTTGGTCTCTTTCGGTGTAATCCTTGTAATTGGTCACCGTGTCGCCAGCCTTTTTCCTGTTCGGGGATTGTGTACCATAGATGTCAACGCTTGCGCACTTCCTCCGATGTATCGAGGCTCTTCAGTGAGTTGAGCATAACATAGGGTAGAGTGTCTGTCACCCGACGACATCGAATATTTCGAACATGATGTTATTGTGAGGCAGTAATAAATGTCAAGTAACTCAAACAAATTTCAAACCTTCTCAACAACTAAAGATAAATATTTTTTGTATGATTTAGCAACGTTAATTTCTCGGATAATTAATTTTAAATTATTTATATTTCGACTATCCCCACTACCCAACCCAAAAACACAAACGAACATCGTGGACGGGTGTTTGGATGCTAGGGCAGCTTTCGATCTCTCTTATGGTGTCTATGTGGAGCGTGGGTTCTCGAACGAAGCTGGCAGCTAGTCTTGGTGCATGATGTCATCCGAACGCGTCGTGTTACGACAAACGTCTTTTGGTCTCTTTCGGTGTAATCCTTGTAATTGGTCACCGTGTCGCCAGCCTTTTTCCTGTTCGGGGATTGTGTACCATAGATGTCAACGCTTGCGCACTTCGTCCGAGGTATCGAGGCTCTTCAGTGAGTTGAGCATAACATAGGGTAGAGTGTCTGTCACCCGACGACATCGAATATTACGAACATGATGTTATTGTGAGGCAGTAATAGTTGTCAAGTAACTCAAACAAATTTCAAACCTTCTCAACAACTAAAGATAAAAATTGTTTATATGATTTAGTAACGTTAATTTCTCGGATAATTAATTTTAAATGATTTATATTTCGACCATCCCCACTACCCAACCCAAAAACACAAACGAACATCGTGGACGGGTGTTTATTTTGCTAGGGCTGCTTTCGATCTCTCTTATGGTGTCTATGTGGAGCGTGGGTTCTCGAAAGGAGCTGGCAGCTAGTCTTGGTGCATGATGTCATCCGAACGCGCCGTGTTACGACAAAGGTCTTTTGGTCTCTTTCGGTGTAATCCTTGTAATTGGTCACCGTGTCGCCAGCCTTTTTCCTGTTCGGGGATTGTGTACCATAGATGTCAACGCTTGCGCACTTCCTCCGATGTATCGAGGCTCTTCAGTGAGTTGAGCATAACATAGGGTAGAGTGTCTGTCACCCGACGACATCGAATATTTCGAACATGATGTTATTGTGAGGCAGTAATAAATGTCAAGTAACTCAAACAAATTTCAAACCTTCTCAACAACTAAAGATAAATATTTTTTGTATGATTTAGCAACGTTAATTTCTCGGATAATTAATTTTAAATTATTTATATTTCGACTATCCCCACTACCCAACCCAAAAACACAAACGAACATCGTGGACGGGTGTTTGGATGCTAGGGCAGCTTTCGATCTCTCTTATGGTGTCTATGTGGAGCGTGGGTTCTCGAACGAAGCTGGCAGCTAGTCTTGGTGCATGATGTCATCCGAACGCGTCGTGTTACGACAAACGTCTTTTGGTCTCTTTCGGTGTAATCCTTGTAATTGGTCACCGTGTCGCCAGCCTTTTTCCTGTTCGGGGATTGTGTACCATAGATGTCAACGCTTGCGCACTTCGTCCGAGGTATCGAGGCTCTTCAGTGAGTTGAGCATAACATAGGGTAGAGTGTCTGTTACCCGACGACATCGAATATTACGAACATGATGTTATTGTGAGGCAGTAATAGTTGTCAAGTAACTCAAACAAATTTCAAACCTTCTCAACAACTAAAGATAAAAATTGTTTATATGATTTAGTAACGTTAATTTCTCGGATAATTAATTTTAAATTATTTATATTTCGACCATCCCCACTACCCAACCCAAAAACACAAACGAACATCGTGGACGGGTGTTTGGATGCTAGGGCTGCTTTCGATCTCTCTTATGGTGTCTATGTGGAGCGTGGGTTCTCGAACGGAGCTGGCAGCTAGTCTTGGTGCATGATGTCATCCGAACGCGTCGTGTTACGACAAACGTCTTTTGGTCTCTTTCGGTGTAATCCTTGTAATTGGTCACCGTGTCGCCAGCCTTTTTCCTGTTCGGGGATTGTGTACCATAGATGTCAACGCTTGCGCACTTCCTCCGATGTATCGAGGCTCTTCAGTGAGTTGAGCATAACATAGGGTAGAGTGTCTGTCACCCGACGACATCGAATATTTCGAACATGATGTTATTGTGAGGCAGTAATAAATGTCAAGTAACTCAAACAAATTTCAAACCTTCTCAACAACTAAAGATAAATATTTTTTGTATGATTTAGCAACGTTAATTTCTCGGATAATTAATTTTAAATTATTTATATTTCGACTATCCCCACTACCCAACCCAAAAACACAAACGAACATCGTGGACGGGTGTTTGGATGCTAGGGCTGCTTTCGATCTCTCTTATGGTGTCTATGTAGAGCGTGGGTTCTCGAACGAAGCTGGCAGCTAGTCTTGGTGCATGATGTCATCCGAACGCGTCGTGTTACGACAAACGTCTTTTGGTCTCTTTCGGTGTAATCCTTGTAATTGGTCACCGTGTCGCCAGCCTTTTTCCTGTTCGGGGATTGTGTACCATAGATGTCAACGCTTGCGCACTTCGTCCGAGGTATCGAGGCTCTTCAGTGAGTTGAGCATAACATAGGGTAGAGTGTCTGTCACCCGACGACATCGAATATTACGAACATGATGTTATTGTGAGGCAGTAATAGTTGTCAAGTAACTCAAACAAATTTCAAACCTTCTCAACAACTAAAGATAAAAATTGTTTATATGATTTAGTAACGTTAATTTCTCGGATAATTAATTTTAAATGATTTATATTTCGACCATCCCCACTACCCAACCCAAAAACACAAACGAACATCGTGGACGGGTGTTTGGATGCTAGGGCTGCTTTCGATCTCTCTTATGGTGTCTATGTGGAGCGTGGGTTCTCGAAAGGAGCTGGCAGCTAGTCTTGGTGCATGATGTCATCCGAACGCGTCGTGTTACGACAAAGGTCTTTTGGTCTCTTTCGGTGTAATCCTTGTAATTGGTCACCGTGTCACCAGCCTTTTTCCTGTTCGGGGATTGTGTACCATAGATGTCAACGCTTGAGCACTTCCTCCGAGGTATCGAGGCTCTTCAGTGAGTTGAGCATAACATAGGGTAGAGTGTCTGTCACCCGACGACATCAAATATTTCGAACATGATGTTATTGTGAGGCAGTAATAGTTGCCAAGTAACTCAAACAAATTTCCAACTATTTCGACCATCCCCCCTTCACAAGGCAAAAACATATCGTGGATGGGTATTTGAATGTTAGTGACGCTTTCGGTCTCTCTGAAGGTGTCGCACGTGGATTGTGGTTTCTCGAAGGTAGCTGGCAGCTAGTTTGTTTGCATGGTGTGATGGAAACATGTTTCCTAATTTGATGTTGTTGGACATCGTATATTTGGAACAGTTTTTTCTTTAGGTAATAAAAATTGTCAAGTTACTCAATTAAATATTTAGTCTTCTCAATATTGAAATATTAAATTACTTGAATGTTGAAATTTCCTTAATTTCTTGGGGATAAATCACTTTACAATTTTCAGTTGATACCGATCTGTTGTCAGTGTTTTAGGAGTGACTATTGGTCATTTCATTGTTATATTGATTAGATGTTGGTATGTTCGGACTCAGAAGTACCTGAAATACTTAGGTCATAAAACAATAGAGCTTTGAACTTTGATTGAATCCTCAAATAATATGTTATCTTCGTCAGATACTCTGGTAAATGATAGACTTTTCTTGGGTGTGGAGAGAGATGTATTAGAATAAAGAACGAATTACTCACCAATGACTTTGAGCGTGATGACCGTGTTGACGGTCCGAGCCTTGCGGAAGTCAACTCGGCATCTGTATTCTCCCGCGTCGTCTTCCTGTACAGGATCGATCTGCAGGAACGCTGGTCTGTTGATCATGTTGAAAAAAGCTCTTCCTTCGAGTTGGGCACTCGCCGATTGCCTCGCCTGCTCCACGGTCCCTCTCCGAGAGTCTAACGTGTAAATTGGTGCGGGATCTTCTCCTTTGTACCATAAGATCAGGACTACGGAATCGTCAGCCGTCGGGGGAGATATGTCACAAGGTAGAGCAACTTTACCCCGGACAACTGCCGTGTACAATATCGTTGCTACAAATAGAAGAAATAAATTAAATCAATTAATTTTTATTGTGATAAAATAATCATATAGCTGTAATCATATACACTCAGGATCATTTGAATTAATGACAATTGGCTGCGTGCAAAAGAAAAATTGTGGGCTGTGGGAGTATAGTGATTTATTCGGACATGATATAACCAGCGCTCCTGCAGTGGAAGGTGCTCGGCTTATGGGGAGAGTAACATTTGAACTCATTGTGGGAAAGACAAAAAATCCAAATGCATTTGATCGTGGCTAAATCGTGAGCAAGCATCCGGCATATCCATCTGATGAGACTTGCAGACTCTGGAATTTTCACACCCCTTAAATGTCAAGTGTCTATCACGTTGAGGGCATCATGTCTTGTGAAAGAATCCTTGTCAGAGCCAATTGCCATAGAGAATAGCAACTAGATGAGCCGGGTCGACATCGACATGCTCGCGTCGTTACAGAGGATATACAGACCACTGTATAACAAATCAGTAAGCTATTCTACGCTGGTGTTCCGAAATTTGTATGCAGCGACAACATCCAGAATCATTTCCCCGATATGGGTTGCAGAAGCCATCGGTAAACGGCATCTAATCCCAAATTCTGATTCAGTTGCTCTTGAGTGTGAAAATTTCGATCAAAAATTGTTTAAATAATTTTTTTTTGCAGACATTATATGATATAATTCATAAATGTTGCAGTAAATTAGTCATGAAAAGTCAACGTATTGCCATTAACCGCTAATAATTTCATTAAATTTTTATTTTATGTTTCTTTTTTGACGTCATGAAGGGTATCATTTCCTAAAGGTGAAGGGTAAAAAAAAAATTCTAATCAGAAAGCAGTTTTCTCTTAGTTTCCAGCTGAGGGGAAGAAAACGTTCAGATTCTTTATGATCTTTTACGAAACAGGTGCACAAATTTCCAGGTACTGTCTATCGGAAATGTGATTTCGCTGTCTATTCCATGTATTATTTTTCTTTATCCTCCGATATCGTGACTAGAGCCTGTACCCGTGAGCGAAAATCACGCAAGACCCAAAAGGAAAATGACCCACACCTTGCCTTTAAAAGAGAACGAGGAATAAAAAATAGGAGAAAACACACACCATTCGTTGAATCTTGGAAGTTTTCAGCCATTTCCTACTTACATCGAAGGGAAATGTAATATCATTTCACAAGAGTCTGTTATAGACATCGAATATTTCTCTCTAGTTTTCTTTATAATAGGGCTTTGAACGACTGGCAGATATAGTAGAAGAGAGAGAATAAAAACTGATATTACTATATATTTTTACTCCGATTTCTACTCGTTTCCTTTTCTAGAGTGAACATCATTTCGGTCTTACAATATTTGATTCATAGCTGTTATCTATTACTTATTGCGGAAATTATCCTCTGGATATTATATGCTGCTCAGAGAGAAATTACAGTAATTCTTTCACCTGCATTTATCTTAAATATTTCATCAGTATGATAAATTTCTCCGGGGTACGCAAATTATTTCCCTATTTATTTTTTTGCAGATCCGCAAATTATTTCCCCCATAAATTTATTCAATGCCAGTACGTGAATTGTGTCTACTTTCCATTCATATATTCTTAGTGCTCAAACTATTGCTTCTATTAACATATTTTCAAATGTATTTATTTTTTGCCGCTCCGCAAAATATCTCACCTTTTCAATTATTATTTGCTAGTATTCAAATTATTTAGCCCATTTACTTTTTCGCTGGTCTGCCAATTATTTCTCCTAACGAATTAATTTTTGCCAGCCCACAAATAATTTCTCCTAATTACAGTATTTAATTTGTTGGTAATGCACATAACATTACTCCTTTTCACTGTGTATATTTTTTGATTCTCCACACATAATAATTCCTATACCCGTAAATAATTTCTATTTAGGGGCCGTTCAAGTATTACGTAAGAAAATGTTTAGCCATTTTTGAGCCCCCCTCCCTGTCAGCAAAATTTCGTCATCAGCTCTGCCCCTCTGAATCCTAACTCATATTTTCATAAGGGGTGGTTGATTACGTAAGCATTATCCAAACCCCCCTTCCCCCTTGTCATCAAAAGTCAGCGAATCAGAAACCCCCCTTCCCCCCCCCCCCGCAACCGTTTTGCCTCCTCCCCCAGAGGTACAACCATGTTTCTTATTTACTTGAATTTTTGCCTGTGTGTCCTCAAAAATTATTTCTCCATTTTAATTATATCGTCCAAGTCCGCAAATTATTTTTCCCGTTTATCTATTTTTTTGCCATACAACGAATTAGTTCCCCCATCCTCAAATCATATCTCCTACTCATTTATTTTTCTGCCGGTCAGCATATTATTTCCCCCAATTATTAAAATTTTTTTTTTCCGTTGCTCAAAATATTTCTGCAATTTGCTTATTTCTTTCCAGTCCGCAAATTATTGCTCCCATTTTCGCTGGTTTGAAAAGTTTTCATTTTCTTTCACCGGTCCGCAATAGCAAAATGGTAGAAGAACATTGCTACTGTATCTATTAACGATAAGAATACCATGGAATGAATATCTAGGGCACTGGTTGCTAAATAATTTTGGTCGTGGTTCCCCAGGAAATATTCATGTCTGTCATGGACTATCATTTATAGCCAACAGAAATTGTAGCCATCTGACAGCGAGAATGTTCTCGAATAATGTAGTTCATTTAATAGAGCACTGGTAAATGTGCTGCGATAGCAATAACCATCTACTGGACTGCGAAAGAACCAAAACAACGTTTTATATTTTTATCGAGATATTACGCCAATACGGCATCTAGAAGCATGATACACGCATCGAAATTCAATTTCGTGGAAGAATGAAACTACTCTCCTGCGGGTTTTAGGTAATTTTTTATCAACGTTACAGCTTGGCTTTAGCTCGTTAATTCGATTAAAACTATTTTTAAAACTATTTTTCTTAAAATGACATTATTATTATTTTTTTTTATAATTTTACAATTAGGGGATAGACCTCCAGTATAAAAAAAAAACATTATTCACTCACAGTTAGAAAAATTGATGGCAGATGGCAGCACTATACATAAAAGCATTACTCAGAAACAGACTTCACGTTAGGCTCACAACATTTACATGCGCATTCCGGCATGTACCAGTTCGTTAGAAATTCCGTGGAGGAATGTGTATGGGAAGCATGCACCTTCTAATTATTAGTAATAGTAGTAAAAAAAGCCGTGGACCACCGCTGTGATCCAGAGAGTAAATCCTAGTTTACTTTGGATCAATTCTCTTTGGTACGGAGTAACTCCCATCTCCCGTATGCGTCACACAAGCTTACAAATCACGTACGAACAACTAACTAATGTGAACTTTTTTTGTGCTTTTAACGTACACGGTAAACATGATTCTACTTTTTTTCATGTATTTCTCAATCATGAAGATATTCAGAAAACGACTCTATACGTATAATAAGTAGGGGGAGGGGGGGGGGGAGAAAAACGAGTAACGTTTTCGGATAGGAATGCCCCGAGGAACGACGAGCAGCTTGAATTCCAAAGGGAGACGCCGATTATGTCACAACGCACTCATTCCAGCGTGATACGGAATCATTTAGTCTCGACAGCAGCAGCAGCAGGAAAATATCGAAATGAACAAGGGGAGGAGAAGGAAGAAGAGAGTGGGAGAGTATCTGCGAGACAGAGAGTATCATTGAATCGACGTTAACTGGATCTCCCCCTGTACTCTCCAGTACTCGTTCAGACTAATTGGATTCCGTGCCAGGAATCCTTCCCACCGACGCTCCTCCCTCGATTCGTGAAAGTCTAAATTGCAACTGAGACTTAATTCTCTATCTCTCCCGTTCTCCTTCCATCTTCTCCGGGAGAAACACCAGGTATTGAAAGCAGGAAATGATATGCCGGGAGAAGCCAAGTAATTATTTATAATATACTCGAAGAGTAGTCTCTATAGAGACATTGTGCAGTCTCTCGCACGCACGCACGCATACTCTCCGTCCGACCAGTCATCTGCGACAGAAATCTTCGCGGAAAGGCAAGATTTTCTCTGGCGGAAAATAATGTGATTACGAAGACAATCATATCGTCTTACTTCCACTTGTGTAAAATACGGAAATTGGTACACACACACGCGGATATGTATACTTGCAAACACACACACGCGCGCACACATACACATTCATACTTGCGAATGTATCCGAAAACCATCGAGTCTGACTTCCCTAGAGATGAATATTATAATAGCGAAGAGATTGGTCGTGTTTTCAAGTTCTGGAGTAAAACAAAGTCGCTGCAGCTTAACATTTAATATTTACTTTCATAATTATTTAATTTCCCGAAATTTATGATACTCACGTGGGGCTTAACCGTAACCCATCAGAGTAAGATTGTTTGGAGAACGAACTTGTGTTGAGTTCCAAGATTCGGAAGATTTTGAAATAATTCAAATTGTTATTATTGAAATGTGTATGAAGTAGTGGTAATAATGTTTGTTAAAACTTAAACCGTAAGTATATACATATATATTTGTTACGGTTAAAGCCCGAAGACTGGTATAACCTAGGTTTCACCGAGGCGAGTTGATAAAAGCCCGAAATCGAACTTTTACCAAGTCAAATCCCATTTCTGATGACTTTGCGACTTTTTAGCTCCTGTCGCATAATAATTAGTTAATAGTTATAATTAAGTGATAACTATATTATTTAATAATTACAATTAATTAAATATTACAGTATTTGATAACTGCGATCAATTACAACTAATGGATTAATTAATTGCCAAGTTTCTGGCGATAACTAAGTAAGTAATAACACGATTTTTGTTCTTGGTTAGCGGACCACATTTCTCGATGGTTTACGGCTATACAGGGTGTCCTGTAAGTCCTAATGCGGCCTTTATCTCATCAACCATCCGCCGTATTGGGTATGATTCCAGTTCAAAAAAATGCTCAAAAGGCGTTCAAAAATTGCGGAAGAGTAAATGACGTTGTCTAATAATACTCAAAAAATCGTCAACGAATAAGGCAAATACCGGGAAATACTAAAAAAATTCCTAATGCATTTCAACACGCTATGGGTGTCGTCTTCAGAGGATAAGAGTACCTTGCCACGACGTATGACTTGAAAAGACGTATAGTTTTTAAGTTCCGCTGAGCAACCGAGATTGAAGATTTGGTACTCAATTCAAGTGGGAAACTCCGTCAGCGTGATACTCTTATCCTCTGAAGACGACGCCCATAGCGTGTCGAAATGCATTAGGAATTTTTTAGTATTTCCTGGTATTTGCCTTACCCGTTGACGATGTTTTGAGTTCAAAAACTATCCTGTATCAGTTTTGAAAGTGAAAACAGTGTGCCACAAAATAAAAAAATCTACATTTTTTAACGCCCCCCCCGTCCTTCAACTTCTAATTAGAAAGTTGTTGTCCTGTCTCTCCTGAGTCTAACAAAACAACAAATTCAAGTTTTTACGTGCAATATTCGCTGACATATTCAAAACTCAAAAATCGGAGAAAATTTGGGAAAGGACAGTCTAAATGATGGAAAGGAGCGTTGTCCGTTAGTTTTTGTCCGGTTCTTTCATACCTCTTTCCGGATTTTAAATACAAATATCTTAACGAATATTGAATTTAGAAAAATTGAATTTTTCCTGTTGGTCTCAGGAGAGAGAAGGCAACAACTTTCTAATTGGATGTTAGAGTATAAGGAGACCGTATAAAAATTTAGATTTTTTTTTTTGCTTTGTGACACACTGTAATTTGCACTCTGCAAACTGGTGCAGAGCAATTTTTGAAGAACAGATGCAGTATGGTCCGCAACGACTTTGGCGACTTTTTTTCTGTGATAAGTCGCCAAGACCGGCAGAATTGGGTTCTGGTTCGCCGTGTTTTCTAGAATTTTCGATCTTCCAGAATTTTCTATTTCAGATGGCGCTCGCTTCGCAAAACGGGTTTTTATATTTACTGTTCCATAAAAAATAATGGGACTTAGTCCATTTTCGGTGCCATGACTTGCTCTCAAAAGTAATTAACATGACATTTTCAACGTGTTTTCCTTTATATAGATGCTCCAAGTCGAGAATTCTTTGGTGAAGGTGCTCTTTTTGGGTAAGCGCCCAAGCTCTGTTTGAAATTTCCGAGATGAGTGTGGAGGAAGCAATGTACTATATGTACTGTAATTACAGTAAAGAATGCGGAACACAAAGAAAGCCCCCAAAAATAGTCAAAGACTGATAAAGAAGCTTGGGAAATTGCCCACGAAGTAAATAAGACGTTGCATAGATCATTTATCAAGTCTAAACACTACAATACTTGAGAGAAGCATTTATACATGGTTGGAACAGGAATTTGATAGAGAAGCATTTATACATGGTTGGAACAGGAATTTGATAGAGAAGCATTTATACATGGTTGGAACAGGAATTTGATAGAGAAGCATTTATACATGGTTGGAACAGGAATTTGATAGAGAAGCATTTATACATGGTAGGAACAGGAATTTGATAGAGGAGCATTTATACATGGTTGGAACAGGAATTTGATACATGCAAATCAGTTAGTGAATAGTCTAGGATCTTCCAAAACCAACACAGTAAATTGAATAATGCAAATGAGAACTGGTTCAACAATTATTGAAAATTGGCTATCCATCTGCATGAGGTTGTGTTCGGGCACACGACGTTTTGACAACAAACATAATGCCTTATCCAACTGCATTACTGCTCATGTACGAGCCGGAGCGATAGTAAATCAACTCTACTAGCTTTCAATATCTCTGATTGCATGATTAAATGAGTTATAGGTAACAGTTGGACCAAAACCTATCTTGAAGTTGTGGGAAAAACATAAATGTCTATATAAAAACGAAATTTCTAATGATTTCTCGAAATCGCACATCACATTCTCCACGCCCATCTCGAAAAAATCAAAGAAAACATGGGTGCGCAAACAAAAGACCAGCTTTTACCAAAAACGTCCTTCAATTGGAACATATACAGGGTGTCCTGTAAGTGATAATGCGGCCTTTATCTCATCAACCGTCCATCGTAGAGAGGTATAGTTTACATTTTTTTTTTTAAATTCTCAAAAACCTGAACCGGTTTTGAGAGTGAAAACACAGTGTATAGAAAATAAGAGATCTAAATTTTTATACGGTTCCCTTGTCCTCTAACTTCCAATAAGAAAGTTGTTGTTCTGTATCTCCTCAAGCTAACAGAATAGAAAAAGCATATGTTTCCAAGTGCAATTTAATATTCGGAGAAAAGTTATGAAAGGACAGCAGCACCTAACGGACAACGTTTCTTTCCTCTCATTTATGCTGTCATTTCCTAACGTTTCTCGAATTTTAGATGTGGAGAAACGTTGTATATACCCGAATATCTCAGGGAATGGGAATATTGCACTTCTAAACATGGATTTTTTTTTTCCTTTTGGCCTAAGGAGAACAATTGCGATAACTTTCTAATTGGCAGTTAGAGGATACAGGGACAATATAAAAGTTTAGATTTATTATTCTGTTGTTACACACTGTATTTTCACTTTCAAAACTGGTACAGTGTCATTTTTGAGCGTCTTTTGAACGTTTTTAAACTGGGATCATGCCTCTCCGACGGACAGTTTATGAGATAAAGGCAGTGTTAACACTTACAGGACACCCGGACACACCCTGTATAATCCACATTGTAGAATAGGCTTTATTTTGTAATACAATACAATAAATAAAGTTTAATGTCTACTTTCACTAATGTTCATACAATATGCCCCATAAGTTCGTCATTATCGAATGAATAAAAATAGGTATTACGTAATAAAAAAGAGAATTTTTTTTCGTATATTTGAGGAATTCCCTGGATAAATAAGCTTATAATGTGACATTATAATAACAGATACGTCACGTGATTAATTGCGATTGATTGTACTGGAAAAAAAAAATATCCATTCCCATCACCTAACACAGCCACACCTATTACTACCATATGTCCAATGAAAAATACAGTGTGAGAAATGAAGAACAAAAAGGAAAGAAGTAATATTAGCCAACTTTTGATTGAAGCTTTACTGTCCATAATTGCGCGATCTACTGCATACATGTATTTATCCACCACAACTAACAGTAATTTTGAGATGATGAGCAATTCAATATGCGATTTCGGTGCGGCAGATGTATCTGAGTGATCTGTAGATTGCGGCTCACCATTACGCAATTACCTCTGGTGAGTCACTCGGTACACGAAACACAGTCACGGGATGATACCTACCTGTCAAGAGTATTGATTGTTGAACGTTATATCCGATTTGCGTTGTGTACTCCATTAAGTGTTCTCGCATGCTTTTATTTTTCGAGAAATTTCTGAAATCTTCGGTCCCATTCTAATGTTCACAGTTATCTTTCAAAACTATTAATTAACTTATTGAGCTCCTACAGTTATGTTGTACAGATCTGGTTGTTTGCTTACGTAAAAGGACCAATAATAAAGCGATAATTGTGAGGATAAAGCTATTTGCTTAATTTAATGCTTTGAAAAAAATATTTAAAAAATTGCGCTGAAAGGTTTTTAAAACTACAAAGCGATTCGATGAACTTGGATCAGTGAATCATCAAAGAAAATAATTTTTTCGCCCCATATATAATAGTTTCCTTTGAAAATAAAAATAAATTTACATGATTTCTTGTTTGAGCTAAAAACGTTCTCATCAGTGGTCCCGTTGACCAATGTATCGACAAAGCTTTCGTCCCAGCTGATAACGGTTCCGTCAAGAAAGCTTCTGTTCAAATTCATAAACGCATTGTATTGCATGTAGCTTGCGTGGTCAAAAATGTTTGCGCTGTTTAGTCAAGGAAGCTCCCGTTTTTATTTATAACGGAATTATCAAGGAAGCTCCCGTTTTTATTTATAACGGAGTTATCAAGGAAGCTCCCGTTTTTATTTATAACGGAATTATCAAGGAAGATTCCGTGGTTTCGTCTAAGAAGCTTCCGATTAAACTGATAACGACATTATCAAGGACAATGATATATGATTGCATTGCATGATTTTGTCAAGGAATACCCATGGTTTTGTCAAGAAAGCTTCCGTTTAAGCTAAATAACGGCTTTGTAGATAAAGCTTTCGTTGTGGTTGATGGTGTGTTTAGCAAAGGACGTTCTCGTTCAGGCTAATAATTTCTTTGTCAAAAAAGCTTCCGTTTAAGCCGATAACAGCTCTCGTGTCTGGAAAACTTATAGTTACGTTAACAAATCTTCTGTTCTAGCTGGCAAAGTTTTCTTAACAGAACTTCTGGTTGAGCTGACAACTTTTTCATCTTAATGAAACCTTCTTTCTAGACAACAAAGATTTTTCACCGTCTGTGTGGGCGTGCTATTGGATTCATAGACGATCAACAAATTACACTGCCTCTCAATACGGTAAAGGCGATAGCTTTACTTCGTACTCCTGAGATCATGGTCTAAGATCGGTCTTGTCAACGAAGCTTCATTTTCGTCAGGCAATTGTTCAAAAAACAGCACTTCATCGAAGGTTTGTGTGTTATACAGTAGAACGTCTTGATAACGGACACCTATGGGACCGAACATTTTGTCTGCTAACAAGGAGTGCCCGTTAATAGTCAGTAAAATACGTGACTGCCCGTTGATGTAATAAAAGAGTGCCCACTTAGGGGCGGGAGGAGGGTCCGCAGTAACTATAGTTTATTCATTTGGTTTCTGCTTTATGTAAGGATGGTTTTTCGTCGAAGGTCTTCTATTTAAATGAACAACTTCATCATAGCTTTTATTTGAACGTATTACCATTTCAACGAAGCTTGTATTATTTGTTCATTTGTTACTCCATCGAAACGTCAGTTTTAGGAACCAATGATATTTCGACAGAAATGCTTCAGCTAATATTCGCTTCATAACTAGCTCTTGTTAATGAATTTCTCCGCACTAATTCAATTAATAATGTTTCCGTCAGTGATTTTGAGCGAAAATTGGTTCTGTATGGAACATTTGAATTAACGAATTTTCAGAAAACCATCCGCAAAAATATCTTGAAATCACCGTCATAGAATAGCTAATTAATAAGACATGACGCAACAATGTTACACTGTCAGCGTTTATTTGGATGTGATCTGGTGCAACATAATGACATGGAAAAACATTATTCGAATATAAACTTTTCCCAGTTAGAACATTTATTGATATTACTCTTTGAATTAAGTTACTCCTCGAAATATATTCAATACATAGCAATAGTATAGACTGTAATTCATTAAATCTTTTCTACTGAATAATGGACTATTTTTCCTCCGTCGACCGCCTGAGTCGGAAACAATTTTCAACTAAAAGAAATGGCCATAAAGTTCCATGTCCAGAATGAAAAGATGTTCGAATAATTGTGTTTTAATGGAACTTTTTTGGAACAAATATCGATACCACAGAGAAATGATAAAAGCAGAAAGAGATGAAAATGTAACAAGGTTTTTTTCCCCCTTTTTCTTTTACAAAACATCGGATTCAATCGAAATTCAATTATATTCGAGTAACAGATTTCTTTTGACTTTTCAAAATCAAACCATTGATTTTACTTTATTTATAGCAGACTATAATCAGTTCTGCTTGCAATTCTATGATTGATTTCAGTTCTCTATTATATCCAACTGGACTTTAATCTCAATACCAATAGAAATTGTTTTTTACTGAAGCTAGTTTCTTTAGAGTTCTGTATCATGTTTTTTTAAACTTGATCTGAGCTTTCATCTGATTTTTAGACTTACTTGAAAAACCCTTTTTTTATTAGAACAAACGTCCTCTCGCATTAATGAGTATAAATGATCCAAACTAACGTCCTTTTGAATTAATGAAATCTAACAGAAATAATGTAATAGGAAGAAATTGGAACCATGAAAATACGAAGCTAATAATTTCAACATATACTTATACATACGTGAAGATCACGAGAATTCCAGATATATCATGAAAGTTACAAAACTGATTTAGAAAAATCCCCACAGAAATTATGTTCTACGAAGAAACAAAGATGGCGGTGTCATAACACGAAACACTCATATCTCTGGCAACATAAATACGTTAAAAATATTTCAGGAATATATGGCATCAATATTTGTTAGAGCAGTGTTTCTCAAGGCGTGCGTCGAGGGTCCTAAGGGCGTCGACAGCGTTTGTCAGAGGCAACACTGTCATCTGGCGACATTGATGTGTATAACTGTTGGGGCTTTAAAGGAAATATCTTTTGACAATGCACTGGAATAGCAAGCAATTTCGATTAAACTATTGCCGGAAGCCGTTGATAAATGATGAGCAGGGCAAGTGAACCGCGAGCCCCAAAAATCTGAGAGCCACTGAGTTAGGGTCATACATACTCTCAGAGCACACGTCCTGACATGTAACATTTCGTTACAAATTTTCCAGAGGACGGTTTACGAGGTGCGTGTACGTTCAAGTAGAAAAGAAAACTAATTTGGAATAACGGAAATCAAATAGAATTAAGAATCTCAAACGTAATGTTCAAGATAGGTGACGAGAAGCACACAAAAATAAAGTTAATTGGTTTAGTGTCAACACACGCAAGAATATTCGAATGACCGCGAGAATTCGTAAAATGATGTTCGAAAAAGCATCACAAAAACTGCAAAAATGTTTTAGGAACAATACGAGAATTAGTTAAATGACATTTAAGGAAGATCGCGAAAAATTAAGAAAATACTTTGGGAGCACCACGGGAATTGTGTTCTAAGAGAGGAAAAAAAAAACGAATATCAGAATAGAGTTCAAGGAAAAACAAGAATCACGAATATCGTGTTTAAGAGAGGAAAGCGCGAATCACACGAATAGGCCTATAGGGTTCGGGATGAAAAACTGTAATCACTAGTCTTCAATGAAAAAAAAAAGAATCACGAGAAAAAGTCAACAAGGGGAAAATGAGAATCACAAAAATAATGTTCTAGGAAAAAAACGAGAATCACATAATTAAAGTTAAGCATTTAAGTATGAACATATGGTTAAAACCAAGGGAATTAGTAAATTTATGTTCGAGGAATATCACAAATATAAATTTAGGAAGACCACGGGAATTATGTTCTAGGAAGAAATAAGAATCACGAAACATGTTCGATGGAAAAACGAAAATCACAAAAATAGTGTTCTAGAATGGCAACGAAAATGAAGTAAATAAAGTGAAGTATTTTAACATCCTTACGTGTAAGACCGCGAGAACTTTAGTAAAATAGAGTTTAGTAAAATAGGCAGATCACAAAAATGTTTTATGAATTTCACGGAAATTATGTTCTAAGAAAAAAAAAGAATTACGAGAAAAAGTTGTCACACAAATTCGGCAAAAACAAATTACGAAAAAAATCCCCCAAAAAATTCGGCAAAATAATAATCACGGCAATAATGTTCAAAGGAAAGAACGAGAATGACGAAAATGATGTTCAAGGAAAAGAACGAGAATCACAAGATAATTTTCGAAGAAAAGAACGAGAATCACGAAAATGATGTTCAAAGAATAAAACGGGAATCACGAAAAAGATGTTCAAGGAAGAGGACGAGAATCACAAAATAATGTTCAAGGAAGAGGACGAGAATCACAAAATAATGTTCAAGGAAGAGGACGAGAATCACAAAATAATGTTCAAAGAAAAGAACGAGAATCACGAAAATGATGTTCAAAGAAAAGAACGGGAATCACGAAAATGTTGTTCAAGGAAAACAACGAGAATCACAGAAATAAAGTTTGAAGTTTAGTATTAACATATGCGCGAACAACAAAAATTGTAAAATAATGTTCGAGAAATATCACAAAAATTACAAAAAAAAGGAAGGAAACTGCTATACAGGAATTATGTGCTAAAAATGAACAAGAATCATGAAAATAGTTTAGTAGGGGGAAAAAATTAGAATCACAACGAGAACCAGAGAAATAATGAAATACTGTCAATTATATCCGTTGAAAAAAAATTGTGAATAATTCATAATCCAAATAATATACTTGACATTATATTCCAACGAAAATCAAAATAAAAACAGATTTTTTCCAGAACTTTTACCCTTTTAATCCCGGGGTAATTTTTATGCTATTTTTAACAAATTATTTCCAATGTTTTTTTTTATAATTTCGATTACCTCTTCATGTGTGCCTCTGGAGCCCCCCGATCGGGCAAAGGGGCGTCGAAAAGGAGTCTCGAACGGGTGGATAGTTTTTCCAGAGCCGCCCTTGCACTTAATGATCCACGTTTCTCATTCTTCACAACAGTAAAAAAAAACATGTCCGGTTATGGGAACGCCACGTACGATTCGACCAAATACTCACACGCAGCCATCATTCAAAGTCTTATAATCATATTAATATGATTAATTCATCAATATTTTATTTTTTAATATTCTTTCCAAGTCAAAAAGCTGCTTTTTTTTCTGATACCGATGAACATGCTACTAGAGACGTCTTTAAAACATTTGACATAAAAAAAAAACGGACGCTATTATACTATATTAATATTCGCTACTGCTGAACACGCATACGAAATCAAGAAGTGGTTTAGCGTATTAGCGCACTAGTAGAATAAATTGGCATTCAGCGAGAGTAGTTAGGTAAATCCCAAAGGAAATGATCACGAATTCATACCGCATACGATAATCGGAAGCCATTAGAAAAACCACACTCAGTTTACGTGGAAGAGAATAATGGTGGCAGTCACATAAACACGTTCGCGAACCCGGAATTCGTATTAATAACCAAATACAATAAAATTAAAACAATTTTGCCAGAATACAAATTCAAAGGATATGGCAAATAGAAAACTTCTTGTTGAAATCACATTTTTAAGCAAAATGAGTCGAATACATTTGATTTTATAAACAAGACTTTTAACGAAATATTTTGTGAGCATATTTCTAAGTATTTTGATTATCCTCTTCATATTGGATAGAAAAGACAGTTGTGTACTTTATCAGTCAGCCGCAAGATACATTTTTTGACAGTTGTGTATGTTTCTAGTCAGTCGCAAGCTCATATCCCTTGTGGGGACAGAGCGGGGGTCATGGTTCGACAAGGGTCGCAAGGTAGCAAGCTGCAATTGTTGACAGTTGTGCATGTTATCAGTTTGTTACAAGATGCAGTTCTTGGCAGATGTGTATACCATTGTCCGTCAGTAAAAATGCCGACAGTTTTGTATGCTATCATCCGTGAAAATGCGTAGTTATTCCAGTTGTGTGTGTTATCAGTCTCCTGCAAGATACGTTGTTGACAGTTGTGTATGCTATCGTATATCACAAGACATTTTTGACAGCTACGTATGCTATCATCTGTGACATGATATGGTTTTGACAGATATGTGTGTTGTCAGTCCCTTGCAAGATAGCGTAGTTGACGGTTTTGTGTGTTATCACGCCTCACAAGATATAGTCTTTCGCAGCAGTTGTGAATGTTACCAGTCTTCAGCAAGATATAGTTGTAGACGGTTGTGCATGTCAACAGTTCAACGCATAATGCAGTTGTGAATAGTTGTGTATGTTATCAGTCCTCCACAAGATACAGCTGTTGATAGTTGTATATGCAATCAGCCCGTCGCAAGCTAAAGTTGTTGATAGTTATGCATGTTATTAGTCCATCGGAAACTACAGTTCTTGACAGTTGTGTATCTTATCAATTTGTTACTAGATACAGTTAACAGTAGTGTATGTTATTATACTCCGTCGCAAGACATAATTAGTTACCGACAATTGTGTATGCTATTATCCATCACAAGATACAATTTTCACAGTTGTGTGTGCTACCATCACAAGATACAGTTGGTGACAGTTGTGTATGTTATCAGACCGTCGCAAGTTCAGTTGTTGACAGTAGCTAATGTTTTCGATCTTCATAAAGGGAGCAGACTTTCATGGTTTGAAATATAAAAAAAAACTGTTTACTTATCTTGTGAATGTATATCTAGGGATACGCAAGCGTCCAACGCGTTTCTGAGGATATGCAAGTCGCACGCTTGTCTAAGCTAAGCAAGCACCCTTCCCATTTCGACAGCTTACGTGTTTGTAAGTGATACTTAAAACAATAAAAGTTTAATGTTAGTAATAATAGTTATGTTAATAATAATAGTTATGTTAGTAATAATAGTTATGTTAGTAATAATAGTTATGTTAGTAATAATAGTTATGTTAGTAATAATAGTTATGTTAGTAATAATATAGTTAAAGCCAGACTGAACTTAAAATGTAATCACTTGTCAGACTTTTACAAAATTCAGCGTGAGTGAGTATAAGCGATTGCCAGTGCGAAGGAACCCAACGTAAAGAGCCACGGGGACGAGGAAGAAACCACAGGTAAAGATCTCTAAGGCATGTGATCTGTGAGCAAATGGGGAGTTGTAGGTTTACACAGTCGTAAGTAAAAGCTTTTATTGTAAGACTATGTGTCACTGTGGTGAAGAACCCGCATGTAGATTATTTCTAGTGTGAGGGAATCTCAGTTAAATGATCGATAGGGTTTACCGAGCAGACCGTAAATGATTGCTACAGTGATGGAGGAAACAAAAATGGTTGCTATATTGCAATGAGCTGCAGGTAGAGAGAGAGAGAGAGAGAGAGAGAGAGAGAGAGAGAGAGAGAGAGAGATGGGGGGGGGGCGGGTGTGCGTGTATATATATCTGATTCCGCTGATTTGTTACTAAATCTCACCCGGACTTACTTAATACATCCTCTAACATGTCCAGCAACATGAAAATTAAGATATCCGACTTTAACTTCCATTTTGGAAGACATATAGCAGTACTTTACGAAGAAACGCTCCTGCGTGGCCTTGTGGGCATCGTGATGGACTCGCATTGTGAAGATCCAGCTTTGAATCTTGCGTGCGGCACAGTGGTGGTCCGCTGAAATGCTTGGTTTTCGTGGTTTTCCTAGTTTGCTGCAACAGATGTGAGTCAGTCTCCCATTTCCAAAAGTGTCTCCGCAGAGGGCAGGTTAGCTTTAGAGCACAGATTAATTAGACGGTATGCATATGTATAAAACATAAAAGGCTTCTGTAACTTGAGCTTCTATAACTTCTAACACATGAGCAGCGATATGTAGGCTTTGCACATGGGGGTGTTTCTATTTTTCTGGCGGTGGCCTATCAGTTGTTAATTTCTTGGTATACCGACTGCGCTGTCGTGCGGTTTGACAGAACTTTTGAATCACGAAACACGAACAACTTTTGCATCATAAATATGTAGAGACCATGCCTATACACCCAAAAAACTCTCCTTCATTCACCATTGCGATAGAAAATAGTCCTGTGGAACCGCGATATATGTACGGTAAAGAGTTGAAGTATGAGGGAATCACATAAAATATTATGACTAGAAGAGAGATCTGCATGTGAATAATCCCTAGAATGAGAGTTCCGCGGGTAAATGATCATGCCCAATCGGCCGATGGCAACACGGAATCCAAAGTTTAGGATCAATATTCCCAAAAAGAATGAGTTTTTGGTTCCGCGTAGAAGTTTGATTTTATTTTAATCTACTTCATTGATGTGCGAGTGGAACGTGAACAATGTTCTAGACAAAAATCATGTCCATTTCAGTTAAAACAAGAAAAAATGGTGAAATGAAAATCGATAATCTTCTCAAGCTGGTATATATTTCAATTAGCAAATGAGCCTTCAACACATTATTCAGGCGTGTGTGTGTCCTCTTTCATGAGGAAAAAGGGGTTTGCGTGTGTTAAATTCACTGCCATGAGAACGGCTCAACATCCACGTTATTATTCACGGAAACTCTTAAGCGAAAAAAAAAATCACTTTTTTTCTTTCCATACTTTCAAAGTCTGCTTCTGTATTACGTGCTTGGTTTTAGTGCACGCCATCTTGTTTTCCTTTTTTTTTAATACTTAAGTGCAGGGAAATATCCACATCACATAATTCAGTTTCACGCTTTGTCACGGTTTCATTCGCCATTAACCATCAGGAAACACGTGAAGGTAAGCTAGAACACACACAAGTTATCGCTGCGAAAAATTTCATTTTAATACTTTTTATGGGGGGAAAAGTTTCAAAGCGATCACAGACTTGTGAGCGCTTCTTGAACGGGCGATACTGACGTTGCCAGGCTATCAGAAGACTCGTTATTCAGCCAGCGACCTGAATAGCCGTTGCCGAGTCAGGAGGTTGTCTACAGTGAAGTCCCGATTATCGTAAATCTCAGTTTAGGAAATTGCCTGTCTTCTGTAGCTTAATGTTAGAGCAGCTCTCTTCCGGACAGTGCTAGTTTAGTGGTTCTGTTCCCAATAGAGGAATGTGAATTTTCTTTCCGAAGTTAATCTTCGCTTGGTATCCAGGCATTTATACTTCGTATAAGAAGCGGAGAGGCTCATCGTTTCGTTGCTTACTATAATATAATACATTTATATACCTGAAATGACATAAGTCAGCGTTAGCGGTTAAAAGCACCGCATGGATTAGATCGCAGTGTTAATCCTTTCAGCGGCCATCTCAAGATATCTAGTTAAACTTGATCTGCTTTTTATTTCAGCCACCCCGAAATATCTCGTCTTCTAAAAACGCGCTGAAGTAGTAGAATCAACTGCCAGTGTAAGAGTCAGTTTTTGACCAAAGAAGATAAAGAGAAGGAGCGAGAAAAGGAGAGATTGTTTGCGTTTTTCCTCCCTTTCTTTTAGCACTACAGGGTGGGCAAAAAGTCCGTAGAAATTTTAAATATCCATAACAACTGGAAAAATGATCGAAATACTAAACGGTTTGCAGGGTTAGCATCGCTAGGTCACGGGGATTTTTTTTAAGGCCGGAAAACAGTTGCTCAAATACAGCCGATAGATGGTGCTGACGAACACAAGTCAAAGAAAAAATACGCAGATAACGAACAGAATGGCTCAAATCGTTTATTACAGCAGTATGTGTTCCACGTGACCGCCATCACCACAGGGGGGCAACACATTGCAGGAGAGTCGCAAATCCAGCAACGGCAGAGCGCAACAGGTCCACATACACGGTTTACAACGGTGAACTCATTGTGGATTTGGAGCCCAAGTTCTTATAACCGTCTCATTTGCGCATTTCCACCAACGTCGCTCGTACCAGCGCTACCTATCGGCTGCTTTTTGAGGTTTGTTTTTCTGTCAAAAAAATTTACGTGACCTAGCGATGCTAACCCTGCGAACTGTTTTTTATTTCGGTTATTTCTCCGGTTTTTATGAGTTTTTTAAGTTTCTACGGACTTTTTGCTCACCCTGTATATGCTCAGTGTGAAAAAGTGAAAGAAAGCATTTTTCCCGAAAATCAAGAAGTAATCTTTTGGAGATATCATGTTTTGACCAAATACCACAGACTTAGGGTAGCACCCCCTAGAGGTAGAAGGCCTCCGCAGAGTCTGCTTGTGACATCTCAGTAAGTAGTGCATTTTCCCTCAGAATATTTAGGGGAAAAAATTCCCTTTTCGTGCCAGTATCATCGTTGTGAGGAAACAAAAATTTACTGTTGTTAACACGCTTTGATTGGAAATGAAGGCTTCATCTATCGGTGATAAACTCAAGCTTGCTAGGAAAAATAGCTTATCTCTATTCTTCTCCGGTTTTGAACCTGGATCCATGACGGGAACCTTCACGATCGTAGACCTTGCTAATAGAATCATAGCCGATTTACGGCACGAGACCGGAGGACAGGCACGGGACTAGGATAAGGTGGCCAGATCATACTAATACTACTACTACTACCACCACACATACGCCCCGTCCATATCCCTCTTGCGTGTATGCGAAGTCTGTTTCTGTGCAATGGTTGTTATTTGTAGTGCCGCCACCTGCCATCAGTTTTTCTAACTATGAGTGAAGTGTAATGATTGAATAATTGTATCGTTGCAGAGGCCTGTTGCTGTCTGTAGCGAGTCTATCTAACGGGGGAGTTCGGCCAATACCATCTATAGAAGAAAGCTCTCGCGCCAAGTGCGTGACGTCACTGAAGAAGTCCATTTCACCTATTCGCATTGGATGTACTACAAAAAAAAAGATAAAGGTAACCCATTATTATAAATACAATGTCCACAGGTGAAATGGATTTTTCCAGTGACATCAAAGCTCCGCGGCGAGGCCTACTGCTATAGAATCGCATTGGATTGGCCCACCCTTTGCGCCTCGAAGTTGGGAACCACAGAAACGGAACTTCAGCTTACCACCATTGTGGTGACGGTGGGGGTTCGAACAATGGTCCTACCGACGCGAGTCCGTCACTATAATCACCACCAGACCAACCGTGATTTCTGCTCTGTTCCTCCTAGGGGATATAAGCTGGTCCTTCTCAGGATGACCGCTCGACCACCACAGTCATAAATTTCACATTAGGTTAACAATACGCACATTCAAACGTAACATTCAACGACAAGGTGCACGCGTGGTTCAGTAGTTGTAGCCTGTACACGGTCTATATTGTTTTCTACTGGGCCAAGTTAACGTATTCAGATATAATAATATCGTATCGGAAATTCAACTGCTCGGCATATGCCCGGAATTAGAGAATCATTTCTCGCGTACAAATGTTGTCGATCCATTTGCGAGATTCGAATTTGCCAGTGACAACTGCGAGAGCCCCAGGCGCGTTTCGTATCATAATCCTCTACACCGTTGAGGCTACTCGAGGACATTGATCGGTAAACCACAGATAGCTCTCGCTGTGTGTGTGTGTGTGTTATTGTACAGTGATATTTGTGTTGTGCTAGATACCACGCGGAAGTGCGTTAGTATATTGACAACTTGACCGACGTGTAACTGAACTTCCCCCCCCCCCCCACTGCATCACTGCATTAATTGGAAACGGAAATAATTGAATTCCCCTATGCTTTGAGTTTATCCAACACTAGTGTATACTTAACATTTCTGAAAATTTCACTGAACTCATCAAGGGCGTAGCGAGGGGGGGGGGAGGGACTTGGGGGTTTGGTTCACCCCGAAATGTGAGAAAATTACTGAAAAAAGGGAAAAAGATGGCAAAATCTATTGTTCTATCCCTTTGCCCCCCCCCCCGAACAAAATGTCTGGCTACGCCCCCGAAACTCGTGTGTGTACATTCGACCCGCTTAATCGGGTAACGGATAATATGATACCCCCGCTTACATTAATAAAATCTTCTGGTACCAAAATTTCTCCTATAGAAACAACGTTAAAGTTCCCCGCTTTTGATATAGTAAAGTCAATTACTTTTCCCCCAGTTAATGGAATGTTACATTTCACATGACAACTGCTAATACACATCAACCACTATACACATAATGTTTATATTGGGCGAAAAATTTAGAATTAATAGAAAAAATTATGTTAAGATAAATACATTTGTGAATATGTACTTTCCTACAAGTATTTCAGTTGAATTCAATACGTGCGTTTTAATAATTATTTTTTCTCCGTCGAGCGAAGAGAGGGCGCTGGTTCTAATGAAACAATAAAGTTTTAGGTTTTGTCATCATTAAGATTAAATACAGTAAATACTCGATAAGTCATCAATGTACAGTTCAATCCCGTTTTAACGAATACCGTTATAGCAAAAATCTCGTTTTAACACGAACACTTTTTCTAATTCCCCCCAGATAAGTTCATATATGAATGCAAAAAGCTTCGAGAATAATTCTTCTTATAAAGAGAGAATTCTTTATAACGAAATTTCCGTCCTTAAATTGCACCTCAATTAAGTATTGATTTACTCTGGATGGCACAAATACACTGGAGATGTAAAGTGCGGCAGCCGCGGCTCAGCACTTAAGATGGCGGACATGGAAATGCTATTGTGGAAAAGTGAATAAAATGCATTAATATGTATACAGTCAAACGGAGTAAGCCATAGCTGTGCTAGTTCCTGCCTGAGGACAATTGGGACTTCCAAAAATCGACCCGGTAAGCGGAGTGACGTGTTAAGCGGGTGACGCACTAACGAGGTTTGACTGTATATATTTTTGAATTTTTTATATTATAATCTTTTATTTGTATCATTATCGATCTCATTATGAGTCTTTATTTCTTTTCATGCGTAAATCCAATGGACACTGGTCTATGGAGCCTCCCCATTGGATTTTCGAACCCGAATTCCGGTTGTTACTGCACCAATGAATGTCCCCCCCCCCCCCCAGATTTCCGCATAACCTTGTGAGCTATCCTCGGACGCCCTCTGGAGTCATAGTTTCATGATGAAATCTATTTTTCCATGTTCTGCAAATGGGTTTATGCATCCTCACTTGCTTTTGTTTTATTTCTCGCATTATACGGCAAGACATTATTACCCAGATGTGTTTGTTCTCGCACCCCCCTCAAGTTTGTCGAATGTTTTTAGATCAGCCTGTACATATACTCCACGTAGTATTGATCTCCCTCATGAGATATTGACGGAAGGTGTGAATACCCATACAGAGAAACGGGTGACTGATCCGGACAAAAAATCCTAAAAAAAAATAAAGATATCAAGCTTTCCCGATTTTTTTCCATTGACAATATACATATATCCCCACAGTCAATTTTGGCCTCAGTCACGGGACATCACAAAAAAAAGAAAAGGGGGAGCTATGAACACACACCTATGTGACAGTATGTATTCAATACCCATAATAATAGTACCAGATCTCATACACGAGAGGCGAAAAACTCTCGAAATAGCCTAAACTACATAAACACATACACAAGAAACGCACCAGATGAAAAATATGGAAAGAAGGTGCCAAAGGAATGGCTTTTCTTTTCCCAGGCTTCTTTCTTGCCTTTGGTCGAGAGGAGAAATAGCTCGCAAAAATATCGAAGTTTATATGGAAAATGACGAAAATGATTTCGCGAAGGTTGTGGAGGGAAATATCTATGATATCTGACACTCTCTTCTTCTAGAGATTTTTGGGGGAAAAAAAAGGAAAATGGCTATTTTCATGGCAAAAAAAAGGAAAAAAACAAAAAGTGAGAGATGCTGCATTGCCAAAGCATGTCGTAAACTGTTTTTCCTCCATCAAAAATCGAAACGAGGAAAACCCTAGAACTTGGAAGATCTCTCTTGAAGGTTAAGAAGAAAAGAGATAAAGTACTTTGGTATATACTCTCTTATTCCTACAACGAGAAATATGGTAAATCTTGAAAACTGAGTGGCGAAAAGGAAATAAAATATATATATACATTTTATTTTAAGGGGAGAAGATGCGAGGAAAAATATTCAAAGATAAAAACAAAGAGAAAAAAAAATGAATATATGTAAGTGCAATTTCCGAAGAAGTTTATTTATTTTTGCATAAAAATTGTGTCTCAGCACCTCAAGAGTCATCCTTTGCATCTTTAATGACCAGCGTGTAGTAGGTTTCTTCAACATCTTACGGTGGGTAGTGGATACTTCAAAGGTAGTCTCTTAAATATTTTATGGCGCAATTTCCAGAAAGTAAAGGTATCTCCGTTTGTTCCTTCGACGATTCATAATGGTGAATAACATGATCATCGTTGTCTTTCGGGTCATTAAATTTTGAAGATGAATTAATGAAACCGTACTAACATCACATTTGTGGAATTTTAATTGTAGTGATAAGACTATAGCGTGTCATATATCATAACAAAGAATGTGATGAAACTACTGTCAAATCCCGTTTGAACGAATAACGTTATAGCGAAATTCTCGTTTTAACGCACACTTTTCTAATCCTCCAGATAAGTTTACCTAGGAACAATGCATAAACATGGAATTTCTTTATAACGAAATTTCGTTGTAACGAAACTGTTTCTCCGGTCTCTTGGAGTTCGTTATAACGGGATTCGACTGTATAGGTGATGTGAATATGATGAACCTATATGTGATGTGAATATTCTGAACCTATATGTGATGTGAATATGATGAACCTATATGTGGTGTGAATATGATGAACCTATATGTGATGTGAATACGATGAACCTATATGTGATGTGAATATTCTGAACCTATATGTGATGTGAATATGATGAACCTATATGTGGTGTGAATATGATGAACCTATATGTGATGTGAATATTCTGAACCTATATGTGATGTGAATATGATGAACCTATATGTGATGTGAATATGATGAAACTATATGACATGGATCAGTGAATCCTTCTTTTCTCTAGCTTCACGTGTTCCCTGTAAATTTGTAGGAGGCGTACTTATCTTCAGAAATACACAGGATGCATTTTATCCTCAAAAACTCGATAAGGACCTGCGAAAATATTTGAATACGTAGGACGATTGCTTACCCCCCTTAAAAAAATTTGGGAAAGGTTCGCGCGAAATTCGAAATGCGTAAACCACTTTGCTTACAATAAAAATTCGGAGAAGAGGCGCATAAATCTTGGAATGCGTAGGAATGGGAAGGTGTTTCTTGGACAATGAATTCCAGTGATGAATTGCAAATAAAAGGCTAAATTTTTCATCAACAGGACAACCAATATGGTTTGTTGTAGGCTCTTTCGAAAGATGGTGGAATGGACAAGTTTTTGGTAAATTTGACCGATTGATGCTAGAAAATTTTTTGCGGAATTGGCGATTAAAAATTTTGGCGTCAATTTTTATTGCAAACTTCCTTACTCCAGATATTCAGGGAAAGCTTGCGTGTAACTCGAAGTTTGTTACGCTTGCTTTCAAAGACGCTTGCTTTCCCCAAAAAATTCGGGAAAGGCTTGTTTGAACCTTGAAATGTTCGAAACGCTTTTCTGCTTACAAGAGAAATTCAGAGAAGAGGCGCATAAACTTGGTATGAGTAAGACGCATGCTTACCCCAGAAACTCAGTGAAGGCGTACTTAAACCCCAAGATGCGAAGGACACTTACACACCCTCAGAAATTCCGAAAACATGTACGCGTAATAAGCCTTAAAATCCGCAGGGTGCGTAAACCTTGAATTGCGTAAGACCCTTGCTTACCTAAGAAGTTCAATGAAGGTGTACATAAACCCTGAAATGAATAAGACACTTGTTACACCCGAGAAAACTAAGCTTTGAAATTGTAGGACACATACTTACCCCCTAGGAGTTCCGGGAAGATTGTGCATTAACCTTGAAGTGCGTAGGGCGCTTGCTCACACCAGAAATTTGGCAAAATTGAGCATATACTCTGAAATGCGTAGGGAGTTTACTTAAGAACGAAAATTCAGAGAAAACTCTCGTAAACCTTGAAATTTGTATAGCGATTGCTCACACCCAGAAATTATTGGAAGGAGTGCGGAATCCTTGAAAGGCGTCGGACGCTTGTTTACCTCCATAAATTCAGGGCAGGCATGCGCAAACCCTGGATTAAGTACGACGCTTGCAGACCACGGGATATTCGAGGAAGGCCGATATATATACCGCCTGGTTGTCGAGTGGTTAGGAAGCCAGCCTCTCACTCTGCAGGTCTGGGGTTTGAATCCCAGTTCGGGCATGGATGTCTACTAACATTAACAAATTCCTTGCACGGATCATGCTGACCGCTTGGGAATACGTGAGGATCATGTTTGTTTAAATAAAAAATAAATATAAATAAAAGGTTTGCGTATATATAAAACTTGAAATGCGTGCAACGCTTTTTTGCACATATAAATTTATGAATAGCATGCGTAAACCTTGAAATGCATCTTTGAGATACAATGTGGACGCCTGCTCGCCCTTAGAAACTCAGAAAAGTTGGCATTACAAACTTTGAAATGTGCTCGATGCTTATCTATCCCATAAATTCAGAAAAAGAAGAGCGTGAAGACCAAAATGCATGAGAAGCTTGCTTATCTCAGAAATTTGGAAACCCGTGCGTAAACTTTGAAATGCGCAGCCCACTTGTAACACTCGAAATTCAAGGAACGCGTGAGTAATCCCTGGAATACGTAAGAGACTTGCTCCGATGTTTTATTCGAAGATTTGAAAAACGCCACTGTACATTCACGATTGTTACATATTCACTTTAATCGATCTTTATATCCATTTTGGGTAACCGTTTCTGGTATAATGCACAGTATATGTAGCCTACTAGTATCTCCATAAAAAGAATAGTAATAAAATAATTTCTCCCCATTGAAAAATCCCTTGTACAGACAAATAAACCTCAATAGTTAAACCTTAACTCGATATGGAGAAATAATTTTCAATACCGATCTCGAATTTTGAATATTTCAAAACTTTCAAAATAATTTTTGATAATGAGGAAATCCACCAAAAGTTACATATAATTTTCAATATATAAAATATTGAATGTTGCAATTGTTCGTTGTAGAGGAAATTATGTTTGATGCAGTTCGTTTCCACAACGCGGTAGCGTTAATTTTTCATAAAGAAAATAATTCTTATTGGAAAATATATTTATAATAGAGAAACAATTTTCAGTATATGGTCAATACGTCGCAGGAAAATAATTTTCAGTGAAGAAGTAATTTTCATTAATGAGAATTTTAATTGCAATGCAGATGTAATTTTTTTTTGTAAGAGTTATTTGAGAAAATGCAGAGAGAGAGAGAGAGAAGTAAATATTATTTCATAGGAATTATTGGAAATACAGAGGCAAATTATTTAATGGAAATTAATGGCAGTGATGGGAGGAACAGCTTGCAACGGGGAATGATCATGTGAGGTATCAAGTGTGCGACCAAGTGAGTGACCGAATGAGTAGGCGAGTGACTACGAGTGACTGTATGGGTTGAATGAATGACCATATGAATGATCAAGTGAGTGACTGTGTTAGTCAGTGAGTGACCGTGTGGGTGACCAAATGAGTTACCGTATTAGTCACCTCACCAATCCACACGGTCATTCATCAGTCACTGAGCTACTCGCTCGGTCACTCACGTCTAACATTCCGACATGTACTAATTCGTTAGAAGTTCCACAGAGAAATATGGACGAGGTGCATGTATGGTTTAGTAGTAGTCATCCACGCATACACTTGGTCACTCGTACGGTCATTCAGCCACGCATACACTTGGTCACTCGTACGGTCATTCAGCCACGCATACAGTCACTTATTTGGTCACTCATTCGTCAATCAAAAGGAAAAGAGTGCCATCTTTATTGTGGAATAATGACTTCCGGAAAGAAGGGGGGAGGGGGAATACCGGTATAAACTAAACGCCATGTAAACGGGTTGTAGCGGAAATCCCTGTTACGGGTAACTTCCCGGGATATTTTATTGTAAGCGGGGCTTAAAAAGACGCACGTGAGCAAGGCGAACCCCGGTTCAGGGGCTGAACTACCCAGGGCTACGCTACTCGGTAGCGAAAACCAGTGACTGAACTACCATAGAAGATGTGCGGGTACCAAGCATGATACCAAAACTCCGCCACCTCCAAACCGGTCCGTTTCAATAGTGTTGGAAGGGTTATTGCGTGTGTTCCCCGCTCTCTGCAGATGTGTGTGCGCATTGGCGTACACAAAAGGGGGGGGGTTGGGGTTCTAACCTCCCTCCTTGAGCCAAGATTATAGTGTTTTTGCAGGAAAAAACGTAAACCCCCCTTAGAAGAAAAAAGAAATTTGAACCCCTCCTCACATGATACACGAGAAGATACACTGCTTAATTGTAGGTCCCGTTCTAATTAGCCCTCGTGTACAGAAAATGACATCGACAAAAATGATCAATGATCAATGATCAATACACACTGCTTACGACTATGTGCATGCTTCCGGAATCGCTAGTCAGACTAAATCTGCTTGCATCCGTAAAGAGTATTCGACCTGAATTATTTTCAGCTTCGTCCTTGATTTTTGCACAACAGTGTACGAGGGAAAATATATAGTATATTAGATTCGTTTTTCTACGTAAAAAATATTCCTATGAAACACATATGTTGAGAAGATATTATATGTATATTGATGATGAATCGTGATACTTTCTTATTCAACTACCACCATGAATAAAACATGGGTGAAAAATACTTCATGCGCGCATTTCTTTCCTTATTTTTCAAAACCATCTACATAATGATGACAATAATAATGAAAAAAATAATAATAATAACACACTTTTTCGTGTGTACACGCAGCGATAATGATCGTTCCGGTATAGAAATATTATGTTATCGGAACATGAGATAGATAATGGCATCATTATCAGTTGCTGTTAAGAATATGCTGTCAAAATCAGGTACCCGGAGTATTTGTTATCCCTACTCCCAAAAAGTTTTGGGAAAAATATACACGTGCTCTAGATTTATTTCCTCGGAAAAGTCTTTTCTTTACACCGGGTTCGAGGATATTCGTTCATCCCTCCCAAAAAAGAAATAAAATAGTATCCGCGGATTGAAAAATATATTCTTTTGCTGTTAATCTTGTTTATTTCGAAATCTACGGATCCGGTAGATTATTATCGGAGTTGGTTCGTTGAAAATTTGTTCAATGCAATCATTTCCATACGGAATGATACTGTTCTTTCCTGTTATGAAATATGTATTGAATGCAATATGAAGGTTCAAGTCATATGTTGGTAACTAATAAAGATATTTATGCATATGAACCGCTTGATTTCCAGAGGGGACTTTTAAAATTGTACAGGAGAAGGGGAAAAAAACCAATGGCGTGTAAACAGCCCCCCCCCCCAAATTTAGTTTTTGTAGTCCCCTTTTAATAGCAAACAGTATAAAAATCCTGCGGAATTTCAGGGGGAAAAATGATGCTGATGCCAAAAGTATCAATAAATACTCAAATATAATTCAAAATGTATTTATAAGCAAGTGAAGTAAAATTTTAAGTCAAATATTTTTTTTCAAACGTCATTAACTTTCAACTATAAATCAGATTTTTCAAAAGTATTAATACTAAAAAAAGTGCAAAAAAATTAATTTCAGTCCTCTACTTGAGAACTCTCGTGGATAGGTTTGGATATCTTTAAAAAAGGGAAAATGTTCTTCTAGGACATTTCTTATTAATATCATACACCGGTGTGCAAAAATTAAGAATCAGCCGGTTTTTCTAATGTTATGTCGTCTAATAGTTTTCCGAATCGCCACAAATAATACCATAAGATTCCCGAAGACGAAATAACATGGGAAAAGTAAACAAAACTTTCCAAAAAAAGAAGTCCGAATGACAAGAAGGAATTTTATTGAATAATTAGCTTCTAGCATAATTAGGAAGGAGACCGAAACGTCCATGTGACAAGGAACTGGCAATGTGAATCAAGAATTTAGTAGGGGATATGACCACCCCTAACTGCTATGCCGGATTTACATCATCCGCCCATGCTGAGTACAAGATTGTCGCGAGGTGTTGCTGCCTGTTGTAGCGACAAGGGTTCGGATCCGTCTTAACATCAGAAACAAATTCTTTACCTATCGAAAATGGGGTGACCACCAATAGATGGCGTCTCCATTTCCCTCCCAATTACATTGGCTGGAAATTGCGATATATGACCGGAGTTGGTGTGCGGTAAAGTATTGACTGAACCACCTTGGAAGATGCACGGGTACCACGCATGATACCTCCCCAAACAAGAATTCCACCACCTCCAAATCGGTCCCTTTCAATGATGTTGGATGGGGTTATTGCATGTTCCCCGCTCTCTCTCTTCAAATCTGTATGCGTCCAGAATCGATAGTCAGACTAAAATCTGCTTTCATTCGTAAAGGGGTACTCAATTTTCCAGCTCCGTCCTTAATTTTTGCACCCTAGTGTGGTTTTCCCACTGTTATCCACATTTTGCTCGATATAATTGTTCTTCTGGTCGCCATATTGAATCAGTGGGAAATTTTGAATTTATTTCGGTGGCTCTCAAACGAAATGCATGCCCATAATTCCATTAATTTTGGTTCTTACGAATAGCATTCGGGAGTTAGAACTGGTGCACTTGAAATCAAGAAACATGGAGTCATTTTAAAAATGCTAATTTCTATTCTATCGTCATTCTAACTTTTCTCTCATACGAGGCATCACACAAGGACTTTTTCTTGTAATGAGTAGGATACCACTCAGTGAAATCATTCACGTTAGTGTGCGTTCTTTCTATGACAGTAAATTTCGCAGGTGTGTAAGATTCTCTTTTAATAACATTAATCAATTCAAATATCTAATGTGCGCAACGTGGCAGAAGCCCCGGTATAATACCGAATGCATCTGCATTCATTACATCGGAAATAAAGTTAAAGTGCACAAAAAACTTAGGAGTCCTTTTTTCTAATCAAGCGGTTCATATAATTATTGTCGACTATTAACCCTTTCAGACCCTGATGCCACAAATATGTGCGCTGCTTTTTCTCGTCGTAGAATTTTTTATTTTGACCACAGGGAGCGGAAGCACTGACTCAAATATTGTGTAAAATTTGAATTAGAAATATGATGAACATCATCACTGGGGTATTCCATTAGAGGGCAGCACTTAAAATTGAAGTTTCACTGGGTTTTTAAGATGGCTTTTAAGAGAAAGTGCCTCAGTGAAAAAGGTTGATTTGCTAAATGCAATTTAGAATTAAAATTCTGGAAAAAAAATTACGTGGAGATGAATATATTCACTCTGTATAATCTTGGCTGAAAAAAAAAAAATGAAGGAAGTAAACTATTTCTTGGCGAAAAAGGAAAGATTTGCCGACGTTTTTGTTTTTAATGCATTTTTTCTGGGTATCAAAAATGCAAAAACATTTCGAAAATTCCAAAAAATGAATGCTTGGGTCGGAAGGGGTTAAAAATTACCATCATAATTTCAATCCCGCTTTTACAAGTTATTATACAGCAAGTCATAAATTGATTGATATGAATATAATTAATTGATATCAATACCCATTTTTGTAGACTGACGTTTGTCTGTTTGCAATTGCGATGATTTCTAGCGATTTCAATGCCTTAGAAGTAACTAGTAGTCTCACCGGTTTTATTGCTTAGATGAGAAATATTTGATGAAATTTTTGTTGATAGATGACGCTGCACTGAAAGCAAATCACAAAATTATCAATCTGAACCTTTGTTCAATCTCAGAAGAAATTGTGTCCGAAACGTTTGTAAAACAGGCACGCCAATAGCGCTAAATGAACGCACACAACTTCACCATAAGAAAAGTTGCGCCACCGCACAAAAAATCCACCAATACTGAGAAATATAATTTTCTGGCTGTTATGCCGAAACTGATATTTGGAAAGAAAAGTGATCTGTCTCCTCCGGGAATCTTGCAAGGAGACCCGGGTTCGATTCCCGAATATCAGTTTCGGCATAACATCCAGGAAATGCAATTTCTCAGTATATTTTTTTCAGGCCGCAAAGATACCATTTCTTCATACAAATCCACCAATGTTAACATCGAAATTGGAAACTACGCCAGTACCCGGAAGAAACTCAGAAATGAGTTGTTTTAATCAAACACCCTGCATTTTATACGGGACCAAAGCCGCTTGTAAGTTAATCTTACTCTTAATGCAGCTTTGTAGGGGACTGATTTGCATCTATCAAGTGATCTGCTTCTTGTGCAGCGTCCTCTGTCGAGAACAATTAAAACTATTTTTGTGCCAAAAAAAAAAAAACAACGAATCCTCCGCCAATTTATTTTACTTTTATGAATTTTAAAAATATCTACGTATTTACGGGACACCCTGGGCATAATCTTTACGGTTATATATTTATAAATCAAAAGAAAGAAAAAGACTGGGTCACTTTTGGTCACGCCATCTATATCTCAATCCCCCAAGAAATAATCCAAATCCAGAACATGATGAAGCAATTTTGTTCGATCCCTTATGATCAAAACTGTATCATTTCAGCTCACAGAGCCATCTGGATACCCAACCGGCAGCTCATGCTCTACCAACATCTTTAAGCCCCCTTAAAAATCTCCATCGGAACTTCCAGAGAGTATCAGAAACAAAATTTCAACTATGATTCCTGTCTTTAAAAACGAAAAAAACAAATCCACATCCCTTGGAAATCTGATCTCTTGATACCACGACATCACTTGAGTCCCGGTTCAAAGGGACTACATGGAGAACACGCATGTCGTCCCTCTCACATATCTTATTTGATATATATTTTTTGTTTTACATTTCTTTTTTTCTAAAAGAATGAAAAATATGACCGTAGAGAAATGAAACACATGCGAGAGAAACATGTTACACTTGAAATTCAATCTTTTTCCGCCGAGAGGAATGGATATATCCATACTGGTACATAGTTGTTTAGATGATAGAGAGAAGTACTACCGTACTCTGATTTCCCATGAGAATATTGGAGTTTGTGTACAGATTGCTCGTTGTGTTGCTCAACACCATATGCCTCCTTTTCTCTCCTCGTCCCTTGTAAAACAAAAATACGGGGGGTTTCGATATGTTTTGCGTTGCACGGTTTTTCTTCGGTTTGTATCGAAAGATGACGCGTAGTGTATGGATAAAAGTATGTTTATTTTTGCTGATGGAAATTGGAAAGAAGATTCAATGTCGCAGAATCATGAATAACAAACACTCTCAGCTCATTTTTTTCTCTCTCATGTATTTGAGAAATGTACGATGGAATCTAATGTTTTCGTAGACGTGTTCAAATAAAATTTGATTGTACAGTATAGACTCTGGACTAATGTGGCGGAAGGCTGGTCCGGATAACAGGAAAGCCGGATAGGCAGGGGGGGGGGGTGCCAGGGTTGTATAAATACAGTACTTACTTCCTACTCCCACCCATACCATGCCATAGAAAAACATATTTTTCGTACAAAATCCTGCCCGTATTCATACTTTCTGACCTCGAAATACAGACGAGCAATTAACCCTTTAAAGGCCGAACTATGAAAAAAAAAATCACTTATTGTTTTGAAATTTGGAATTTGAGGTGCTATTGCATGCCTATACCTTCGAAATTTGAAGAAAACATTTTTTTTTTTGTTTTTCATGATGCTCCATAAATTGAACATTGCCACTTGGGGAGAGAGGAAAGCGGAAGCTGGTATCGCTTATATTCTCACGATTTTTTATTTCTCGAGAAAGAAATTTCACACGAAATTTTCGGTTCGTCCTTGTCAGAAAACTTTCCTGACACAGGGGTACAACAAAAAAAAGGCGACTTGACCGCAGCAAAAAATTGCTACCGCAGGGAGTTCCCACATCGAGGGGTTAGCGGACCAACCTCTCGATGAGTATAAAAAAACAAGCCTGCCGTTCGGAATCGGCAATAAATTGTAGGTCCCAGTCTAGTTATCCCTCGTGTGCAGAAAATGACCGTGGTGCGGCAAAAATAATCAATGATCACATACCGATTTTTTGACATAAAAATGTATGCAGAAAATTCAATTTTTCTTTCTAATGTCCGTGATAAAAGAAGGAAAACATCTTTGATGGACCCGTTTGTCACATTGGTAGCATTTAGTGTTTTTGGGCAAACCGTACCCTGTTCTTGCGTGGCAGACACAATTCAATGACCATCAAATAACCAGGCATCTTTTTTCAGTTGACAACGTGAACCTGGATGAACAATTAACCGCTCGTTCTTTCGTAGAAGGTTCATTGTCATTTCTCTTAGGAATTCCAAATGCGAAATAAGATACGCTTCTCGCAACTCTGAATGAATTATCCGAACGTGCTATAATGGTCGTATGGCAAATCTTTTCCAATGGAATCCAGAGCTGAGGTTTTGATCAGGTTCTAGAAAGGACTTTTTTTTATCCCATGGGATGTCTTTTTTTTTCGGATTGCTCAAAACTGTTTTGCCTTTTCTTGAAACATTCACATGGGTGTTGCACTTTTCCGACCCTACATCTTTTGAAGAACTTGTTTCGGGAGTTTCTTATACTTCATCCTCGTTGTTGCAAAATATATTTAGCATTCAAAATACATCAGTTGGAACTGTTGTCACTTGATCATTTTCTCAAAAATAGCATCTTCACATCCGTGATGCTCCAGTTTTCATTAGCAAGTAATTGGCATATATATCTACGAAACATAAATATCCTACTAGGTATGTATATATATCTAAAAGTTTCTAAATATCCTACAGCTTCTTCTAGTGTGAGATACCTTACGGACACGGTTACTAACAGCTGAACATAACAAGAATATATCTACGATTACCGATCACGGTTTGCGATTGGTCTGCGGTTCGCAAAAACATATATTTCCAAGAATGCAATAATAAAAAAAAATATTCACCTATTTTGAATATAAGCAATTCATCCCAGAAAGCATATTCCTGTGTCATATTACCCAGAATTCGCCCGCACATACGCATGTCGAATGATGACAACACCCTGGGGATACGAACGGTTAAATCGAAGCAGCAGCGCACTGCATATTAGATATCTCTAGAATCCCGCTCCCTTGAAAGGCCGATGTTCCATAAATGGAACATGCATATTTGAACGCGCGTAGCTCTTTAACGTTTAACAGTACAAAGAAAATAGTTGATTTACTTTGATTGAAACATTAAGTGGTAGAAACACACAAAATAACTTTCAATTTACTTCAAAATTGAAATTTCGGCGAATTCAATCGAAATGGGGGAAAAATGCCCAAAAAATGCCAAATTTCAAAATTCTGTCAAAAAAGTTTATATTAACCTTTCCAATTTATTTCAGAAAAATACTTTGAACTCTTTCCTACATACGATAAAAAAACCGGAAATGTTTGAATGAATTTTTATCTTATATTTTTGCAATTAAAAACGATGTCCCATTTAATGGAACATTGGCATTTAAACGGTTAATAAATGTTTGTTATTTACTTCTGTTCTGTTTTCTAAACTGTTCTGTTTTAAAACGGCTCTTTTAATGCGTAAAATGCACAGAATTGCTATTCAATCTGGAAAGTACATCTAAGGAAAGTATCGATTTCAGTAGCCGAAGCCATATAACGATCTTTTTTTTCGGTTTTTTAAATTTAATCGTTTTCTATGTAAAGTAACTAACCCCACAGACCACTAAGGGTGGTGGTCAGCCGAAACTGGTTTTCTGTGGTTCCTAACTCCGAGGCGCGAATGCGAGCCGATTTCCCCTTCAAAAGTCCGCCACAGAGAGCAATGGGACTGCAGTGGTACTGCTGGTGTAATTCCACCATTGCACTTCTCACGCAGTTAGAAAAAATTGATGGTGGATCCCATCAGCGCTACACGTAGCCGCTGTGTGGTCGTGTAGGCATCGTGCTGGACTCCCGTCAACAGTATCCAGGTTCAAACACCCGTTGGCGGCACAGTGGTGGTCGGCTGAAGTTGTTTTCTGCGATTTTTCCAGCTTTGAGGTGCGAATGCGAGGCGGTCTCCTATTTTAACAGGCTCCTCTGCAGAGAGCAGGACGACACACAACACGACACTGACATAACACGAAAATTCAAGCATTGCCGTCTCTATTCCGGAAAATCGAAGACAAATGACAGCATGAACACGGAACAAGCTAAAAACGACAACGTAAATACATGGGGGCCCACACATACAGTCAGAGCCCACATTCTTTCTACGGCATGGGCCGATTCGTTAGAAATTCCGTAGAGGAGTTTGAACGAGGTACACGCACGGATAAATAGTAGTAATAGCACTACACATAACAAGCATTACACAGTACCAAACTTCACGTTAAATACACAACACGTACACGCACATTCCAACGTGTACCAAATTCGTTAGAAATTTCGCAGAGGAAATGTGGACGAGGTTGCATGTATGGATTAGTAGTAGCATTATGTAAAGTAACTATTTTCTAAAAATAGTCGATGGGCCACATCAAATAGCTCGGAGGGCCACATTTGGCCTGCGGATCATACATAGGTTGACCCCCCTCCCCTGCTCTAGAAAGTCACCGTGGAATTAAAACCTTCCACGTCTTGCATCAAATTCCCGGCATCTAAGTCATAGTGCCGGGAAACTCTCCAAAAAACGATAATCCCTTGAACATTAGAGGCCGCGGTGTATTCCAAGCACGCCCCGCACTAATGCGGTCTCATCCACACACACATTGTATATAAACTTTTGTATTGAAAATTACCCAAGAAAAAATCAGGTATATATATATTTTTTAAAGTTGAATCCCCCAAAAGTTTCCTGGATGAGAAAATTTTCAAAACGGAACCATCTAAACTGGAACGCGTGTGAATATACCTGTTAAAAAATTCCTCGAAAAACCATTTTCTTTCAAGTATCACTAGATGGCACAGAATAAATAATAATAATAATAAAGATAAAATTCCGCTTGCGGGGGGATAAAAATAAGGTTATCACCATCATCAAAATCAGCATGATCATGCTCATGGAGGAAGACGACGCCCGTGATATAATTGAAGTGTTGGTAAGCTCGTTACTGTGTGAATCCAATCAAGCTAAATCTAATTATCCCGCTCTTAATGCCAAGATTAGTGATGAGGATGATGCACTATCCCACGATGGGTGTCGAACGAACAGCAGCAGCAAGAATACGAACTCGGTAAAGTTCGTTAATGCAATTTCAAGTGGCTTTCTTGTCAAGGAGATGGAGAGAACTTTATCCCCAAGACGAAAAATGGATCGTCCATGGTGTTTCTCTCTCTCGTCGTCTCCTTAAACTCTTTATACACTTATATGTATGTATAACTTTTCGTGCATGATAAGTGATGCTACTGTTGCCATCACGGACATTCGGGAAGAGAGTGTTCTTTTTCTACCATCTACAAGGAACACTCACTCAACTTTTGCCGCGCGCTTCAAGAGATAAGAATGCGGAGGTACTTGACGGATATTTCTAAATGAGATCCCACACGTCATACCCGTTAAAGTGAGATGGCTTGTTGAAAAGCTCGTCTCTATAAATCGAATTTTAAAATGCCTTATTTATTTATTTATTTATTCATGCTTGAAGTTTTTCCCGCTGATGATGATGATGATGACGATGATGATGCTAATTTGAATTTAGTTCCCCGGTGTTAAGTTGGTACTCAAAACTTAATTAATCGAATATCTCCTACCGTAGCTCCAAATTTTTGTTCTTTGAGAATATATTTGAATATTCTTAATTGGTCTCCACAAATGCAAGGTCGAAAAATTCCTGCGGCGGCTGGATATTTACGGATGGAGCATTTGAGAGATAATTTTGTGATGTTTGGTTTGGTGAATGCTTGAACGAATCTAAAACAGATGGTTTTTCTGTTAGTGCCGATATTGATCATGGAGTAATAAAGAACGTGTAGTGAATGTATTGCGGCAAAAAAAATATATATACAGGGTATCCTGTGAGTCTTAATTCGGCTTTTATCACATCAACCGTTCGAAGTAGAGAGATATGGTTTCAGTTCAAAGAATGCCGCTGTGGTGGTCGAGTGGTCATAGTGACGGACTCGCGATGCGAGGATACGGGTTCGAACCCCACAGTGGTGGTCGGCTGAAGTTGGTTTTCTGTGGTTCCCAACTTCAAGGCGCGAATGCGAGCCGATCTCCCTGTTAAAAAGTCTCGCCACAGACAGCAACAGTCCTACAACGATAAATCATTCAATCATAGCACTTCACTTATAGTTAGAAAAACTGGTGGCAGATGGCAGCACTACACATAACAAGCATTACAGAGAAACAAAAAAAAACTTCACGTCAGGTTTCACTACACGAACACGCACATTCCCGCATGTACCGATTCGTTGGGGGTTCCGCGAGGGGGGGGGTTGTGTGGGCGGGGTGCATGTGTGGTGTAGCAGTAGTAGGTAGGGCCTCCAAAAAATGGCTCGGGGATCCATGATGTTCTTAAGTCAGCCACCTCGTTGGGCAATTTGCCTGTTGTGGCGTTGTACTTGTATATTTGTATTTGTAATGCTCAAAATGTGTTCATATATCGCCCTGTACCAGTTTTGAGAGTGAGAATGCAGTGTCTCACAAAATAAAATAAAAAAATCCAAATTTTCACATACGGTTCCTCTGTCCTCTAATTTCCAATTACAAAAACAGAAAAAAAATCCGTTTCCAGGTGCAATGATATTTGCTGAGATATTTGAACTGAAACATCGGAGAAAAACTGCCAACGATTGAAAGTTTTTTTTGTGGTGAATCGTTTTTTTTTTTTTGTTTTTTTTTTTGTGATTTTTCCAGCCCTGCTGTACAGCAGTGATTCTCAACTGACCCCCGTGAGACCACGGGTTCATTTTTATTTACTATTATTGCATGAAGTGTTGTGGAAATTGTAATTTTATTAGTTCAATAATTTTTATGATCTGTAAATTATAAAGGACAACACATTTTGGATTTCATAGGGAGGCAACGTAATAATTGACCTTAGTCCGTGGTGCTTAAAGTAGAACAGCTAAAAGAAGCGTTGTCCGTTAGTTGATAATTTTTGTCGCACCACGATCATTTTCTGCTCACGAGGGCTAATTTTAGACCGGTGCCTACAATTTATTGCCGATTCCGAACGCTAGGTTTGTTTTTATACTCACCGAGAGATTGGTGCGCTAATCATTCGATGTGGGACTCCCATTGGTAGCAATCTTTTCTGTGGTCATGTTGCCGTTCCTGTTGTACTCCTGTGTCAGGGAAGTTTTCCGACAAGGACGAACCGGGTATCGAACTCCCGACACCTCTAAACATCCTTTGGTACTTTAGGCGAGTATTTTATCGACCTGTGCCACCGCACACTGTCCGTTAGTTTAAGCTGTCCTTTTCCCCCTTTTCTAAATTTTTTTTAAATTCAAATATCTCAGCAAATATTTCACATAGAAACATGGAATTTTTTTGGGTTGGGTCCAAAACAGACTGGGTAACATCTTTCTGGTTGAGATAATTAGAAATTGAGGATTTTTTATTTTGGTCATACACTATATATTTTTACTCTACATTTCTGTCACTCGCGGGCAAGGAGTTTGTATGTATAGTGTGACCATATGACCTGTATTTTACGGGACATTTCCGTAGTTTTGGACGTTCGAACTTTTTATATAAAATTTTACGTTTTCTCCTTTGTTTTCAATGAGGCTTCCTAGAGAGATAACTTTTGAATTCAACAATTAACGTTATTTTTCTCCTTGACTTAATTATAGTTGTCATGCCATACACACATATTCATCTTACATATTTGTCATGCATATGTTTTGTTTGGTGAGTTATAAGTTTTCACTCATTGCGTCTTTTGTGGTCTCTCTACTTCCCGCCATTGGCGATTTTTCAGAAATTTCAGAGATAGCTGGCAACTTTACTTAGTTTTGACAGTTTTATGTCCGTAATTTTCAACTTTAATTGAAATTGACAATATTTTTTTTTGCTATAATTAACAATGCAACTTACATTTTGGTGATGAATTATGATATCCCATATGGAATCCGATCTCTTCCCTGTATTTTTATTAAATATCGTCAGTTAAGATATTTATCGTGTTGTGTAAGTTGACACTTTTCTTCGGAACACGTTTGGCGGGCCATAGTTTGCCCATCACTACCTTAGACCATCGTTTAAAAGCGACGGGAGCTGTTGAAGTGTTGAAAAATTGTTAGTGGTTAAGCCAGTATAGTAGTTAAATCAAGAAATGAACGAAATTTTTCTTAGCAGGAAGTATCACAACATATTGAAGAAATTCCACATCCCACACATTGATATTTTGAATTCCCCAATTTTCTTTTATATGCAGAAATAAGAGTTTGAAATTAGTAAAAGCTTAACCCTTTAAAACGGCATAGCAGAAATCACTAAATCTCTATTTCAGTTGCCATTTTTCTGATTTTCAGTAGGTCCAAAATAAGGGTACAGAGATCTGGACTTGCCAATACCATAATAAGAGCCTTTTAAGGAGAAGCGATGTATCTCGTTAATGCCGCTTAAAGGGTTAAGAAATCCACAGAGAAATCCAAATGAAAATCTAATTTCAGAAGGAAAAAACACACAACACGCTATAAGAAAAGCGGGAGACAAATCAATCATTAAATTGACTAAAACACATAAAAAAATGCCTCAGAATGATAAAATTAATCATTTACAAAAACCACAGACAAAAGCAGGAAACAATAAAAAGCATTATACAAAGAGAATAAAATCTGACACACAAAAAAAAAAACGGGAATCGAACCCACAACGGCCATTTCCCACCACGTTTCCCACGGCATATATCTTAGCCGCAGAGATCATCTCTCTACCTCGGCAAACGATTTCACATTAACTTCAGGTTCTTCCTCCAGAGTCAAATCCTGGTGCATTTGTCACCCCTCCTTCCAGTTCAATTTACTATTCCTACACAGACACACACACACACCATATAAGCACCCTCCCATATTATTGGAAATTCATATCTCGGACGAAAACGGGACGGCGGAGGAATGGAAGACTTTATGGAAATGAGATGATTTCAACCGTAGCCTCGGTTGTCAGTATGGTTAATGAGGGATTCGTGCTGGGAAGATGGCAGGAGGAATAGTGTGGGAATAGTCTCATTATCTCTCTCTTTCTACCACGACTACCAAAAAAGATGGGATAGATGACAATGCTACGAGTTTTGACAGGATATGCATCAGTTTCATACGTATTAAATCAGGGGGGGGGGGGGCGAATGGAAAAATTTTTGAAGGGAATCCTCCCACAACAAAACTATTTTAATAATTTTTACCTCCGATTTCTGGTAATTCTCATCCGAATGATATATCCGGGTCATACCGTTACGTAATTGAGATCCATTTGATCTTCTACCCCGGGTTGTCCCCCCCCCCTTGTTGATGTCAGGGGTTAGTATTCAATTTATTGGTAAAAGAGATTATTTTCTGTCCTGGTTTTGTACGGACAAATGGAATTTTTCTGTGAGTCGATAAGTAATTAATTATCTCCGCACGGGGATGTCAAAATTCATGAAAAGGAGACAATGACCCCTTTTTTCTACCCCCGCGTTATCTCTGTGGATTCTGCATCGGGGGGGGGGGGGAGAGGCAAAACAGATCTGTATCAATGCCAAAAATGAGAGTTTCCATGCACGGAACATGGTAATTAGAAATGGAACGGATATGAATGATGAATGTTTTCGGGATATAACTAGTTTCGAACTCGTATACATACATATTGTTTTTTTTTTGTTTCTGTTTTAATATGTTTGTATTATTTTCCAGATATTTCCGAGTTTCCTGGTTTGTTTGCGTAATTATCTATGGGAATTATTTGGAAAGTTTGTTCTGTGTGATGATTGCTGTATGGATTCCTTTAATGGAAAAATGTATTGATGAACTTTTTTCATGATGAATTTCGATGCGGAATAGTCTCTTAAAATCGGCTGAATTTCTGAAATGTTGATGTGACTGTGACCAGGCGTCTTGATTTCAGAAGACACGTCCTAGTGTTTAAGCCGATTTCGGGTGTTGTAAGAATAACATAAATGACATAGCAAATCATATAATAAAAACATAAAAATGCATTGCCATTATAAAAAAATGGTAAGTTCGTGCAGATGGTATGATCAGATGTCCCGGTATAAAGACAAGTTTCGTTATCTCAGCCAATTTTTAAGTTGTCCCGTAACGAGATAGAAAAATGATATGATTTGGTCTCAGTACTGACTTTAGCCATTTTTTTCGTGTGCTTTTATTGAAGAAATTTTTAACATTTGGAGCAAAGCGAAACTATTCAGCTAAATATTGGTGTGGATTGATAATTATTAGTGATATTTTTGGTAATAATGAGCAAATATTTGCCATTATTGGCGATATTTGGTAATAATTGGAGGTATATATACTGTTTAAAAATTATATGAAAAATTTTGGGCTAATGTCCAAAATGTTAGAAAAGCCCTCTTTTTACATCGACGTTTCACGCCGCCTGACGGAGAGCCATTACTCGAGATCCACAGAAAAAATGTGTTTTTTAATATTTGTTGATGAAATCTGTAGTGTCAAGTTCACACTTGAAAATATTACAGGCAGACGCCACCATCAGCAAGAACACGAAACAAGCACAACTCTAATAACATAAATACGTTGTGGTCAACACATACGACTCTGAACATAAATTCCGGCATGTGCTGATTCGTTTGAAATTCCACAGAGGAATTTGAATGAACTGCATGTGCGGTTAAGTAGAAGAATAAGTAGTAGTGTCGACTTCAAGTTATGTTAGTTCCTAGGGGCTAACGGGCTTGGGCCGAGATTTCTGGGGTACCTTTCTGTGGAGTATGCTTTGAGCATTCAGGAATGACTAACAGTTCAGTTCAATGACTAACAGTTAGTTCCTAGGGGCTAACGGGCTTGGGCCGAGATTTCTGGGGTACCTTTCTGTGGAGTATGCTTTGAGCATTCAGGAATGACTAACAGCTGGTAATTTTTTGTCCCTCTTGGCCACCAAACCTACAGTGACTCATTCTCCTTTCTAAAGACCAATAATGCCTCATATCAAGCCATACATTCGAAGGCAAAAGCTCTCGACTGAAATCTTCGCCTCGAACCTCAGCTCGCATATTAAGGCGCCGAAAATTAGATTGTAACAGCTCATACCTCCCACCCTCTCCATCTTCACTCTGCTAATTAAATTCAGGAATACATCGCAGCTGTGTTTGGTCTGAGTGAATAGGACGATGTGCCAAATTGAAAGTTACCTCGCACACTCCAGATAGTTAAAATCTTCTTTGCATTAACCTTTTAACGGCCAATGTTCCCAATTGGGAACATACTTTTGATTAATTCAAAAAAAATATTTCTCTTTAACGAAAATAGCTGATTTTTTTTCCCTGAACATATAAGGTTCTGAACTTAATTTAGAAAAGACAAAATTTATTCGATTCAGCTCTTATCATATCAATTTATTATTCTAAAATCACCCATTTTCAAGGGAAATTATCTGTAAGTTTATGTTTTAATTATTAAAATAGTTTTTGTAAACATACATGCATCTTAATTTTTTTTTAATTGTAGAATATTGCCAAGAATGATAAGAAATGCTCAATGAGAGAGAAAAAAAATTTGTTTGAATTCCAGGGAACTTTTCCTACGATTGTTCCCAATTGGGAACATTGGCCACTACTGACTATTCTAAAGTGCAATGCAGGGGAGTGGCATTCCGAAAAAACAATTTATTGCTTTTTCCTTCTCTCTGGTGTGTCTCAAAAGGAAGGAAAAGTATCAAATTTCACATTCCGATGTTTACATGCAGCACCCTCTTTTTTCTGTGACTGACTTTGCCCCCCCTCCCTTCAACCTTCCCTCTACGTTTTGAGTAATTTTGTTGGTACGTTGGTCTTTCAGTTCTCAGTTGATATCTGGTCTTGTGACTTTCTACACTTCTTTTTCTCATCTTTTTTGTTATACTAGTAGCTTATTAGACTGAGTTTGAGAGATTCTGATATATCACATCTCTCTGATGAAGAATTCAAAATGTGCCAGCTACTGCCTGATGAAAATGAGCGGGCTTGGCCCGGTCGTTCCTGCAGATGTTTGTGGATATCTGTGTTTTAAAATCACCACCTAGTTCATTTGTGGGTGAATTTGTAGATCCTATCAACATGCCTTCTACATCAAAATTGCCTTTCAAAGATCAGATAATGACCCAGTCAAAAAATAAGAAAACATCATGTGTCAAGTGCCAAAAGACTGAAATTCATGCAACCGAAGTGGAAAAAAAGTACCGCATTCGACAAAAATATAAGTGAACCTACTGGAGCAATCAGTCATAAGTTTCCTGAGCTAAGTGCAAGCCGACTCGATTGATATTTTTTTTCAAATTTTTACCGCAAGAGTACCTCAGTTACTTGGCTGAGATGACAAATATTTATGTCGCACAACATGGATCGAATTTGAAAATTGAGTGGAAAAAAATCGCAAAGGTTTTTGGATTGGTTTTGCTAAGTGGGTATCACAGAATACCAAGTGAAAATGATTACTGGGGTATTTTCAGTAGACACAGCAGTACCGATTGTCCCCACTGTTATGCCAAGAAATAACTTTAGAGACATAAAAAATAACTTCCATTTGATGTCTTCCACTCTTTGTTACAACCCGGTGATAAGTTGGCTATCTATGATGAATTAAATGAAAAATTCACACACATTCGGTTTGGGTTGTTCCATGATAAACTAAGCATCGATGAATCAATAGTACCGTATTACGCTCATCATTCAAATAAGATGTTTATATGGGTAAAACCAATTCGCTTTGGATTTAAAATTTGGATGATTTGCTCAAACAATGTGGTTTCCCATATCAAATGGAAGTATATGCTAGTAAGCAGTCATCGGAGCCTGTGCCTTTAGGTACCAGAGTTGTAAATAATATTTTCTCTCTCTTTATATTTTTAAATAATATCTTTTAACTTATCAAGGGATCCATACAAAAACCTAAATCCGTATGTATGTATTCTTTTGTGAATTTTAGACCAGCATATCAGCTCATCATAAGCTCTTTATTATAATCCAGATATACATGCCTTTTGAGTGTAATCGAGAGAAATTTATTTCCATCATTTTTAAAATTCTATATGTATATTCTTTAATTTTTAAAATAAATTTATTAAATGATGACGAATTTTGCATCATCCTGTAAGATGGCTTCACTGCGAAAATTATGTTTAGTCAGATTCGGCCAATGTTCCCAATTGGGAACATTCAAGAAAACGCATAGGGAAATTTTTTTTCTTCAATTTCTCGATTGATATCTCTTAACTAAAAAATCAGAAGGAGAAATTAACAAAAAAAATAATGAAAATCACTTGGAATCTGAATTCGGCCGGTAAAAGGTTAACAATTCTCCCTAATATACAACAATTCTTAAATCAGGACGTACATTTTAGAAAGAAATTCAAACGAGTGAGTAGATGCCGAAGAATTCATCCATGCCTCTCGAGTGATGTTGAAACCGAATCATTTTAATCGCACTTTTCCAGAGTATGTTTCCATTTCTTGGCATCATGTGGTTACGTCTCACACTAATCATAGTGTTCAAAAATATACTAGAGCGTAAAGTGAATAGGAATCCGCCTCATCAGTAGCTGCAACATCTACGACATACGAAAACAGAGTGGATACTATTCACCGCGCAATAATTACACACGATTCCTTGTGAAAAACTAATATGGAAAAAAGTTCAACTTTTTTAAGGATGGACGAATGTTTCGCAAGTTATGACGTTTATAAGTTTCATGACGTGTCAGTTTTGCAACGGCCAGTTACGCGCCAAAAACCCAACGAAAGTAAATTAGTTAAAAAGTAAAGTAATTAAATTAACCCAACAGCAGGTTGCAGTTGCTTCAAAATAAACGGAAACATTCAATCCCGTTTAATGGGCAAGTTCAGTTTATTTTTTCTTTCACGACTGGCGCTTCTTTTATCTTCATGTGCAATGATGTTATAACCGTGTTATTGGGAGCTACCTTCGCCCACTATATTGGCAAATTAATCACCAGAATTGTGAAAGTGCCAGCCAAACAATATCTATTTGAACAATTGTTTTCCAGATATCAACATTTATTTTTTTTGCCAAAATGTGGTACTTTTCTCTCTTTAATTGTCAAGTCAAATCTTTTAAGGGGAAGAGCAAATGAAAGAAAAGCTGTTTTCACACTTTTTGCTTTCTTGATTTCTTTCGGAGTAAATGCCATTGTTACAGCTTCAAAAACGTCAAGGTATATGTTTGGTGTACATTCGGTGAACTTAGCAGGATTCTGGAAGTGACGCAATCAAATTTGAAAGTGTTATAACTCCATAATTATGCGTCCACTCAAAACAAACACTTTTTCATGTCAGTTTTTTAGAAGGTTTCACGTGGGTAACGATTGGCGGTCGATGGTATTCACTCTTATACGCCCTAGTAAACACCTACATGTATCAGGCCGTCAATTGCACGCTTAATATCACAGTTCCTCGTAGCACAGATGGCCATGATATCCTTTATTACGTCTGTATCGAATAGAAGTGACACTTATATATATCCCCGCTGTGTGCGTGTGTGTATTATCCGTAGTTACACGGATGAGGGAGAAAGTGTTCGTGGCATTTAGTCGTGGTCATCTGTCATCACGTGACACGGATAATTGAGCACGGTCTGTGTGTGCGAGACATAGTGCACAGTTGGATGACAGATGATCCTCCGATCCCTTGGTCATTGCTGCCTTCATCAATCAAAATCAAAAACTTCGGAAGGTACTCATTAAGAGTTTTCTCTCCCTCACTCTCTCTCTCTCCCGCCGAATCTCGCCCTTATAACTCGTTGTTCCCGGTTCTCTCTTAAGATAATGTTATTCGAGGTTTACATCGGTATATCTATCCACCTGAATGAACATGGTTTATAAATTCCATATTTCTTAATTGATGTGACACGAATAACAGCAGAAATCGGATTTTTCTCGTACGGGAAAATTATTCTTCAACAATACAGACATTCAAATGATACCAAAATTTTACTGATACGTTTTCAACTTCATCGTATTATTGTTATTGTGAAAACCATTTCAAAACTTTATTATTGTCGAAATTTTAAAACTCATATTAACTAATCAATGAAAAATAGAGATGCACGTTGAGAAGTGGTGTTGGATGAAGCATTATTGAAAATGAAGTAAATGATGGGAGATAAAACATGACCAAGGGCGGTATGGCCAAGCTCAATAAGATATTCGCCTAAAGTACGAAAGCATGTTTGGAGGTGTCGTGAGTTCGATACCCGGTTCGTCCTTGTTAGAAACTTTCCTGACACATCGGTTCAAGAGAGACGGTGACATGACCACGGAAAAAAGATTGCTACCGCAAGGATTCCCACATCGCGGTTAGGTTAGCACATGAACCTCTCGGTGAATATAGAAAAAAAAGCAAACTTTTGAGCACTGCCGGTCGGAATCAGCAATAAATTATAAGTCCCGGCCTAATTAGTCCTCGTGTGCAGAAAATGACCGTAATGCGACAAAATAGATCTATGAAAATATGACCGAAAGTGAGCAAAATGATGAGAGATGAAGCATTATGGAAATTAAATTTATTGATTATTGAAAACACTATTAAAAAAATTGTCGCAGTAATGAGAGATAAAGCTTTGCTGTAAATGAACTTATTGATAAGAAATAAAACGTTATTGAAATCGGGAATGCATGATAATAGGTGATGATGATGATTAATCAAATTATCATTTTTGGAAGCTTACAAATTGTTAAGAGATGAAGGATTATTGAAAATTATTAAATAGATCAGAAATAAAACATCATCAGAGATAAAACATTATTGAAAATATGAAAAATGAGTAGATATAAAACATTATTGAAAACTTCCACATTGATAAGCATCACTGAAAATGAATGAATCGTTATTAAAAATAAACGAAGTGAGAAGAGATGAAACATTATTGAATATGAAAAAAAGATAAGAGATGGATCATTACCTAATATCAACTGATACAAAAGAGATGAATCAGTATCGAAAATCAACTGATTGATAAAAATGTGGTTTAAAGCATTGTTGAAAATGAAATGGTTTATAACATGCTTTGTGTGTTGTGTGTCTAAAGCAAAGTTAAGAGCAATTCATTGGCAAGGGATAAATCATTATTAAAAATTAACCAAAAACACTAAAGCTTTCTTTGTTACCAAGTCAAATCAGCATTCATCTAGCCAACTGAAACTGTACGTTTAACACCACCTCCTTCTCAACAGAAAACAATGACACATATCGATAGCGAGAAAGGCTATTCCAACAAAATATCTTAGAACAAATCAACTCTTCGAAGGAAAAAAGTTTCTGAGTAGTCAGGCAAAAAATATCCTGCATAAAATTTAAAATGTCTATACAACAAAAATCTCTATCGACAATCTAATCGCTGAATATAAACCAATTTTTCATTTTTATCAGAAAATGTCCCCCCCCCCTAACTACATTATCATCATAATTGATCAAATAATTTTGCTTTGAATTATATTCCAAACGCATAAAGGCAATAATAATTTCAGTCTCCATCTTAAAAATACATAAAGCTCTAAATAACATTCCGTAAGAAGTTTCTCAAAAACGCATTACGATTTTTTTTTTTTACTTACGAGATAAGAGTAATGCTAAAAATTTTGGAAATAAATATATTTCTTCAGAATTTATACATAGTAAACGCACTAAATAAATCAAGGCGATCATCGAAAGAAGCAAATAATCTTTAATGATTCTCTTCTTAGCTCCTTTTAAATTACGTTTGTCTCTTTCAAGAGAGAGATAATGCTTATTTTATTTTATTTTTTGGAAAAATAGCGATGAACATAAAATGATTTCTTCTTTAAGAAAATGTTATATCCTTACCTTAGAAAAATGGATGGCATTTTGTTTTTCTTATGTTTAAATTAATGTGCGTCTGAGAGCGTTTTTAAATGGGCGAAGAAAATATAAATCGCTATTTTCACACGCTAATTTAAAAAATGCGTTGCAATATGGATATCAGGTGCATTTAATATCGGTAAGTATATTCTCACGTTGGACAAAATTCCTCTTAAATATTGACGTTTTTACAAAATCCCTCTTAAATATTGACGTTTTTACAAAATCCTTCTTAAATATTGACGTTTTTACAAAATACGAAACTAAAATTCGTTGTTTTAAGGACAAATTAATTTACATCAAATGGTTTCAACATATTGAAAAAAATAATTCTTGAAGAACCATGTATGGTATCTAATGTTCAAAATTACTCGATACTGGGAATATTTTTGAATTGATTTCAGATCCAATAATTGGTGTACTATATATATACAGGGTGATTATAAAAAACTTTCCCGACGTATGGGCCCCTAACTTATACCATTCACAGAAACTGAATGAAATTTTGGCATAAGGTATTTTGATGTATGCGCTCAAGAATGATATGGAAAACAACAGTGTCACTCTAACAGTTACGGTTACAGTGAGAAAATTTCGAAAATATCAAATGGCAACACGAAGTTTTTTGTATTGGAATGTGATCTCCATTGTGAAAAACCCTAAATAGCGTTCGAACGGCAACTGTAGCATGAAAATCACCGGTGGTAGATAGGCTAAAAGTGAGGACAACCAATAAGGACAGAGAAACAGCATAAAATAAAGCATTTTATTGTGTTTCACAAATTTTCCACATGACCTTGTGGAGGACTAATCAGGCTGGGATCTCAGCCGAAGAAACGGTGTGACGAATGAAACGTACATTAATGCTGTGGTGCACGGCAAAGTCCTTTTTTCCTTGCCTAGCTCCGGGGATTTTCGTGCTACAGGTGCCATTCGAACGCTATTTAGTGTTTTTCAGTATGGAGATCGCATTCCAATACAAAAAACTTGGTGTTGCCATTTGATATTTTCGAAATTTTCTCACTGTATCCGTAACTGTTAGAGTGACACTGTTGTTTTCCATACCATGCTTGAGCGCATACCTCAAAATACCTTATGCCAAAATTTCATTCAGTTTCTGTGAATGGTATGATAGTTAGGGGCCCATATGTCGGGATAGTTTTTTTATAATCACCCCGTATATACATATATTAAACCTTGCTAATGAGTCACTCTTCAGAGATAAAAAATATGACTTAGTAAGCGGAGTGACTCGTTAAACGGAGTAAGCCACAGCTGTGCCAATTCCTACCTGAGGACAATTGGGACTTCCAAAAAGTGACCCGGTAAGCAGAGTGACGTGTTAACCGGTTGACGCACCAACGAGGTTTGACTGTATATATATTTATTTTTTAAAGCAATGATTATTATTATTAATAAATTTAAATTCATAATGAAAATTTTATTGTACGATTTTGCATTCACAAAAAAATTTTATCTTTTATAATGCTTTCTTTCCATTAATGTTTTCAAAAGGATTTATGTAAAAATATAGTTTGTTAATGCGCATATGATAGTGGTAATTCGCTGTATTTGGCATTTTGATACAGAGAACGTACAAATAGTTTTTTTTCTCCAAATTTTATGAGCAATGGTTTTCCAACATCTGTTATCATTTGGTTGATGTATATTTACGCTCATACCAATAGTTATTATGAGTAGCACATTTTTGAATATCCTTTATCCAACATCTTTCATTAGTGTTCATTGTGATTAGCTTTCAATAATCGATAGGTAAGCGATTCAATAATAATTTTTATCGATTAATAATCGATTCAATAATAATTTTTATCGATTAATAATCGATTCAATAACAATTTTTATCGATAAAATGTTATCAATTAATTCATTTATAATGGTACCGATGGGTTCATTTGAAAGATGTTTTTTCTAGCACTTATTATCGTTCATTTTCAATAATGCAAAATCTAACATTTTCCATAGATTCTTTTTCAATAATGCAAAACCTAGAACCTCTCATAAATGGGTCCATTTACAATTATACTTTATCGAACACCTGTTACCAATCGGCTTATTTGCGATAATAAATTATCCAATTTTTCTATCATTGCTTGCATAATTTCAATTTCGCTTTATTCAACATTTATTTTCAGCAGTTCATTTTTATGAATATTTTAAACAGCACTTCATATCAATAAGTTTATTTTTATTAATACTTCAGCTGACATTTCCCGCAATCATTTTCAACAATTTTTTAGCCAGTATCGTAATGCCTAACTCATTTTGTTAAAATGAATTAAATCGGTTCTCTCGACCGCTATTTTGTAAGCGTTTCCCGACCCATTAAATGCGTCATTGACAAAAAAAAATTCTCAGGAGACTTTTGTTAAAGAATCAAACCTTTGGGGAAGAAAAAAAAACATTTTGCAAATAATGCGCTCTTTTTTCTGAAATAAATAAACTAAAAGTGTCCATTTTTTTAATGTAACTTATTTTAAGTAACGTTAATCTTTTAGTAATCTCTTGAGACATAATTAGGTATCCTCGGTTAAAAGCATTTTTGTGTGTGTATGTGTGTCGAGGTTTCAACCAACTAAAATACATAGAAGTAGGTAAAAAAATAAATAAATTGGGAAATAAACAATGTTTGATCTCAAGGGTACGAACCTTCATTTGAATTGGTACTTATTATACTCCTGTTAATGAATTCACGAGAGATTATCGACGAATAAGCTTTATGTATCGAAACTGCTTGAATTGCGTTACATTTCGATATTTTAATATATGTATTTACTTTTATGCGGAGATCAGATAAAATGCCGATAGCATTCATTACGCGTTTGATGCTAATTCATGCTTTATCTGTGTTTTTAAGTGACTTGCGCTACATTTAAGCATCACTTAAGTAAAGTGCGACACAATTCCAGCGCAGGTAAGTGCCCCGCAGCACATTCAGATCACCCAAATGACCTGCGGTGAAATTTTACATATTTGAAATGGCGAGCTACAAGCGCTGAGAAATCAATGGTGAAAAATCGCATCGTTGGCAAAGGCTACTAAAATTACTTCGACGAATGTGGATTTCAGTGATGTATCGCAAACACATGACTAAAACTTCTCATGAACTAGATGACGAATTTCGTTCATTCTACGCTCTTTCGAAAACTGGTGGAATGGACAAGTTTTTGGCAAGTTTGACCGATTGTAGCTGGAACTGGCAATTAAAAATTTTGGCGCCAATTCGATTTTCAACTTTGCCAATCTATCAGCACCTGCAGCTCGCCATTAAATCCAGATATTTCGATGAAATTAGTGTAACCTTATAGGATGTTTCCTGCGCTTACCAAATATGTGCAGGTTGCGTGTAGGCCTCTCAGAAACTTCACAAATCCAAACTTTTTCAGACTTCACGCGTTTTTTAATCGATTATCTACCATAACTCATACACGGTTGGAGATAGGACAGGGTTGGTAGGTTTTGTCATGACCTATTTGATCTCGTATATCAACCCTTTTCATTTTGCGGAATAGGTTGGATTTACCCTGTATAGCCGAATTAGAAAGTGAGCAAACTAGTAATTAGTTATTAGCTTATAAATATCAAATTGTATTAATTTGATTCAAATGGATTGAGATATAAATTAGTAATGATTATGACCAGTTCGACTAATCAGGTGAGTTAACCAATTAATATTTAATCGCAGTTTTGAATTTTAGTTGAATTAATCGACTTGACAAATTTAACTTGATATGTCTAACGAAACAAATTAGATGTCTCAAATTATATAACTATGTATAGCGATTCGGATGAGAGACCATGTTTAAAGTTATTTGAATAACTGTTTTGATCAATTTTTTCGGTTTTGGGTAATACAAGGTGATTCAACTAAAACTGGTGATGATTTCATTTTCCATTTGAGTTTGATGGAAGTTTTAAACCACACCATATCGAAATTTCGCAGAATTCTCCTACGCAAAACCAGTTTTGAGGTGTGGCTAATACAGCGCAGGCAATTTCAATGGTTGGTTTTTCCGTCGTCACATCTGAAAACCGGTTCTTGCGCTGCAGAATCCTGTGCAGCTCCGCTGGTGTGGAACCGGCTTTCGATGACAAGGCAAATGTTTATTGTCTTCATTATGACAGTAGTTTTCGTAAGGTTTGAAGCATGCTTCTCTCTCCTCACACATATCCATTTGAGAGAAGTTTCTAGCAAAAAAGCAATAGTATGATAGAAATTAATTTTGAAATCCGTGACAAACTTAAAACAAACTAAATACGGTTAAACTAAAACTTAAAAAAAAAAAACGTCAAGATCCAAATGTGAAGAAATTCCAGGTTTTTCTACAAAATGTGTTCACCATATTAAGCTGTTCGAGAAGCAGGCAGCCTTAGTTTCTCAATCTAGTCCTGTTTGTTTATATTTAGAGAATAGGTGTACGTGTGTGGTGAGAAATGAATAAAATTATATATTTTTTAGCATTGATTAGTATATGTTTACAAAAAATATTCGATTAATCAGTCGATTGGTCGGTTACAAAATTTAGATTAACCAGTGAGTGAATCTATTACAAAATTTTGATGAACTAGTTGATTAATCGATTACAAAATTGCGATGAACTAGTTGATTAATCGATTACAAAATTTAGATTAATCAATAGATTAATTGATTACAAAATTTAGATTAATCAATAGATTAATTGATTACAAAATTTTGATGAACCAACCGATTAATCGATTACGAAATTTTGATACCAGTTAATATTTTAATCGATTCCCAGCCCTAGTCATGATACATCGTTATGAATATTATGAAAATGGCTGGTGTAAAATCAATTTTAATAATTGCAAATTGATTTTATATATATATATTTGTATACTTGTATTAAAATTATCATGCGCACATTCCCTTTTCAGTTATCATTTCAACACGAGAGGAAATTCATTCAGACAAACGTAATTTGTCAATTCTCGAAACAATAATTCGAACTTGGGCCGCTCTTAATTGAATGATTCAAAATCTGGGTTCGTTTGAGAACGTTGAATTTATCTCGGATTTAATCACCGTCAAGCGAGAACAAAGTTTTCAACTATATCCTGCTTCATTACTATAACACCATAGAATATCGAAAATACTATATAAACGTTGTGTATTCCCTTAATTAAGATAGTATATTCGAAGATGTAGTAATTTTGTCGGATTACGGACATTTTATACAACTAGTTGTAATTCAACTGTGATCTTCATTCTGAAGCAGGCAGCCTCTTTCCACCGGCTGACAAATGGAGAACGATACTTAGATTCTAATTACAGATTGAACAAACAGTAATTAAGTATGCTAATTATTCGACTGGATATTTCTAGAACATTTTTCAATGTGTAAGTAAATTATACGTTTATCTATGACTGTCCCATGAAGACCAAGCACGGAAAAAATAATCTTCATTGTAGAAAGACTGTTTGTTCAAAGAAAAAAAGCGTTCTGTTGACAATACCGTATTTTCCCCTGTATAATCCGCGGATTATCTACTCGAAAGTTGTTAAACATTAAAAAGTGCGGATCATTTACCGCTGCGGACAATCAGCAGACAATGATGTTATCGGCCGGAGAAGTATTCTGATTGATTGTAAATTTTGCTGTTTTGATGGTAAATTTTGTTTCGTGTGTAAATCGATTGCTAATGTTTTAAAAATGCTAATTTTTCTTTAATAAATTTCATTAATTACTGTACCAATGGACTGATTATTGAAACACAAAAGGTGAGTTTTTGTTTATTTGTATTTTTCAAATCCTGCGGATGTGATGCACCGCCGCGGATTATACGTTTTTTTCTTTTTTCGTTCTTTCTTCAAATTTTGCATGCGGATTATACGCAGGAAAATGCGGTAAACAGTTTATAAATAAGCGTGAAAAACAAATCTCAGTGAAAATTGTTAAAAAACCGCCTTTTTAGGAAGATGCAACTTTCAAAAGTGTAATTTTTAAAGTAAAATTGTAAAACCTGATTTCGAAAATAAACATGTAATTTGAAATTTCTGAGGTAAACGTGTAATTCTAAATTCATGATGCAAACTTATGAACTGCCATTTTAACTTAATCACAAATTTTCAAGTAAATTTGCCAGACCGCAATATTTATATGCAACATAAAACCGTTTTTATATAAAGAGTAAAACAATTTTTGTATGAGAAGTAAATTATTTTTTACATGAAACGTGAAGCTTTTTTCTCGAAGGAAGAGAAAACCAAATTTTTTTTGAAAGAAATTTGTAAACTACAAACGCAAAAGAAAAATTTTAACTGAATTTTTTTTTTCAAAATAAACCAGTAAGTGTTTATTTGCGAATAATAACAAGAAACGACCATTTCTAAGATAAACACACGTAATCCTTAATTTTTGAAAAATACTTATGAACAACAGTGTTTGAACTAAACTTATTGACCGCAATTTTTAAAGGGAAACAACTTATAAACCACATTAATTTTTAAAACAAACTTATATATCCCAATTTTTTATAGGAAACGTACAACGTGTTTTTTTTGAAAGAAACTATTTCAACTATATTCTTAAAAGAAAATTGTAAACAACATTTGCTCAAAAAAAAAAAAACCTTTCAAACCATAATTTATTTTTGCAAAAGAACTTGTAAACCGCATCCCTTAAAGAAATGCGCTGAAACATTTTTCAATAGAAATTTTTTATCCACATAATTCCCAACGGAGAGAGAGAGAGAGAGATGTGTGAACCACATTTCACAAGAAACCGTCAACAAATAGGGTTCACTAAAGCTTGTAGACTAATGTTCTTTAACCGCTGGTCCAGGGTTTACGGAAAATTCACCGACGACAATTCACCTCTAGGGAAAATTCATTGCTAAGAAAATTCACCGAACAACAATTCATCGACGGAAAAATCACTGCCTATCGATTCACCGACAACAGTTCCACACAAGTTTCTGGTTCACTGCCAGTAAGTGAGCAAGAAATGACACCCATTGAGTGAATCGGTAAATAATACAGTAGCTAGTGAGTGACAGAGTGGTTAGCGTTGGTGAGTAAGCAAACTAGAGAGTGAGCGACCTAGAGATGGAGTAAATGAGTGGATGACCTAGGAGTGTGTCATGGTGAAAGACCCAGTAGTAGACTGAGTGAAGATCTAGTGAATGAGAAGGAGACAAAATAAGTGACGTAGTGAGTAAGTGCGTGACATGGCAACAATTAGTTATGTTCTCATTCGATATGGGGGAACTGGGTATCCCAATCCATGATGTTTCTCATACGATGAAATACGCCCTTTTGCAAAAACACGAAGCATCCCTAAGAGGTATCCACATGAAAACGGAAAATAATTTCACACGTAAATTTCTTTATACGAAGTATGCAATTGATTATATTTTCAAGGTCAATGAATGCTAACTTACGCACTAGCATTGTTTATAACAGGTAGCAATTGCGAACGGTTCTTCTTTTCCCGTTGTCGGCGTTGCAGTTCCATGAAGACACAGCCAATAATGTGGTTACGACTTTGTCGAAGACCTTACAGCCAATCGAACGAATTCAAACTGTCTGGCTGGTCAAATCATGCAATAGGCCGGGCTGCCACCTATAAAGGTGTTGCATGGAATTTATTGGTGTATTTTCCACTCTCGTATTTTTCAATGATTTCCTTTTCAACTCTATCATGTCCCTTGCCTCCTCCTTCGCAGGGCTGCTGACTCTTGAAACTTTCTTTGGTCCCATGGAATTTTTTGGCTAGATACGTGGGTTGATACTCATACAACGAGAAACAACGCCGCACTGCGCAGGAGAACGAAAATTGGCAGCGAGGTCACGTGTGCGCGACGGCGAAGTCTTAGGCAACCGACTAAAAGCGAGACAAATTTTTTGCCGAAAAAATCGACGAAAACCGAAAAAGAACGATAACCGAAGTATTACTGTATCATACTTTTACGACGGATTCGAGGTCAACCATTCGAGGGTGCATATGATCCTCGGATTGGAGTTCGTTGTTTTATTGGTGGAAGGACCCTCAAGTTTATGCTGCGACAAGCAATGAACGATTGGTATAGTGGCTTGTGGTAGAATTTGTGTTACCCAGGTAGCACCATGAGAAGTCCTACCACATTACAATAACCGGATGGTTGACTGCACTTATTGCAGCAAATCCGTCTGTATAATATGATATTTACATTTGTCGAAGTATTGATGTGCACCCTCTACCGTATTTGCTATTGCGATTTGACCACAAATTCTACGACCAAAAATGCTCGTTTAAGAGCCTAATATCACCTCTTAAAGTTTGCCCCATGAATTTAGAAGAAACTACCATGCATTTTTTAGATCAGAATCATCCTCTAGTGTGATCTGACTACTACTATTACTACTAAACCGCACATGTACCCCGTTCATATTCCTCTGCGGAACCTCTAACGAATTGGTACATGCGGGAATGTGTGTGTACGTGTAGTGAAACCTGACGTAAAGTTTGTTTCTGTGTAATGCTTGTTATGTGTAGTGCTGTCATCTGCCACCAGTTTTTCTAAATGCGAGTGAAGTGTAATGATTGAATAATTAATCGTTGCAGGCCTGTTGTTCTCTGTGGCGAGACTTTTTAATGTGGAGATCGGCTCGCATTTGCACCTCGAAGATGGGAACCACAGGAAACCAACTTCAGCCGACCACCACTATGGCGACGGTGGGGTTCGAACCCGGATCCTCGCGATGCGAGTCCGTCATTATGACCACTCGACCATCACAGCGGCAGTGTGATCTGACTGGTTACAATTCTATGCGACGGATTCAACGTTAACTCTGTTCCGCATATCACTCAAAACCACGGATTGTAGAGATTTGTTTTATGGGGCATCCCGTATAGCACATAATGCGCACAGAAAAATACTTTCAAGTTTCATACATCAATATTACCAGTTTAATTATAGGCGTCCAAATGGCGAAGTAGTAAGATGCTCGTCTTCCACTATGAAGGTTGCCGTCAAGGTACATCAGAAAAAGTTCTTTACCTATCGGGGCAACCACCAGTAGATGGTGCCTTCATTTCCCATCCAACTCCACTAGTTAGAAATAGTCAAATGGCGATATATGACTGGAGTTGGTGTACTGTAAAGTAGTGTTACATTATAGAGCTCTGAAGCGAGAGTATTCTAAATTTTTGTATGTCCCCCTAGCACATTTCCCGGAACTTCTTCCGAAATAGAGTCTCTTTCTTTCCCGTGAAGCCACTGTTATCGTCATCCTCGAGAGATCCTCTTGTCCATTAGATAGTTCCCAAGTCAGTTGCTTCGAATCGTCGATCTTTCCGTGGAAGCAGAGGAAAAATCGAAATTTAAAGCTCTAGTAAGAAGCGTAGGTCGGGGTAAGAAAAAAAACCGGGCAATTGATTCCCAGTCCCCTTTTTCCCAACTCTGATACAAGTCCTCGAAGAACTAACAATGTACAGTATAGACTAGGTATAGAGTTCATTCTAGGGAATATTTTCTATCTGAATGCTGGATTTTTCAAGACTGACGTTCGAAAACCTTATGAATGGAAATAGAGATTCAAACTTCTGGACTCCTATGAATTTATAACCAGTATTACGGTTGTATTTATAAAAGAGATCGTTGTATAGAATATTTCTTATCAATGCAATGCAGTATAAAACCTCGTTGAGGCGTCAGGGACTGTTCGAGCTAGACCTGATATATGCATAGGCCTCCACTAATTTAGGGCTTCGAATTTAAACAGAATATCTTTGTTGAAAAACGCGACTTGTCCGACTTGTTTTTCCGAAGTTGAGATCTAATGTGCGTTTTTCCCTTCCCAGGGTCTCCCCACGTCAAAAGTGGGCCCTGTGTTCGAGATTGCCTTGTAGTGGGATCATGAACAACTGACGGTAAGACGCCTGTAAAGCAGAGTAGACTCATTGTCCTCCATCTTTGAACAAAATAACTAGTTTTGCCTCCCCAAGTGGCGTCTAAAGTTTAAAAAAGAGTTGTATAACGAACAACGATCGGCTATAACGGTGGTACTGATATCAAGCTTCTGCACAAAGAGGGCGAACACACTGAGGACAAATAGAGCTCTAGTTGACGAATGAACGAATGAACGCCAGGACTCTGCCACAGGACTTATGTATCCCGCTACCGAGAACTATTCCATCCAAGCTTCGTGACAGAGTTCGGAACAAAGCGTGTGTACTTAATGGGCCATTCAAGTATCACGTAAGCAGATTTTCAGCCATTTTTGACCCCCCCCCCCCGTCAGCAGTTTAGAATATTTCATATCATCAAAAAGGGGTGGTTGATGACGTAAGCAACCTTCAAAGCCCCCCCCCCTCCCCCCTCGATGCTGAATGACCCCTAACACACGCTGCCGTCTATGTTTCAAATGGAGCCCTTGCTGGCGGAAGGAAACATTCAAGTATCACAACCCAAAGTGATATGGGGGTTGGTAGAGTTTATAGTAGGCTATATACAACAGCAATACACACGCACAACATGGAAATTCAAGCATTTATCAGATTTACTTCAAAATATGGAAGGCAGGTGCAGCACCAGCAAGAATACGAAATGAGCACAACTCTGGCAATATGGATATGTTAGAAGCCCCGCATACACTAAGAACACACATTCCGGCATGCACCGATTCGTTAGACATTCCGCAAAAGAACGTGTACGAGATGCATGGATGGTTAGGTATTACACGAATCACTTAATCCTAAATTCTGACGACCATCCGCAAGTAAAGGTTCCGCAAGTTACAGCTACCTCCTCCAAAACCAGATCGTGGCACGCCGCTCTGTTTCAATGAAGAGATGTTGGCAGAAGTGGCCGAAGAAGACCTGGGCAATGTATGTGTCGTAAACTTAACGTGAAGTGCGTTCCTGCGTAATGTGACTTATATTTTTGAATCTCGAATAAATGCATATTGTCACAACTATTGTATGTAAAACGAAATATACGACGTATATTGTACCCTACGAAAAGGGGTGCCCCAATCACTCTCTTTGTGTTTTCAGAATTTACTCCGACGACACGACCACGCCCTCCTGGGCAATGAGCTAAAATCGCATAAGTGACAGATCCTGGCCGTGTTCGGTCTGTTTTGTTCTGTGTGTCGCTGTGTAATGCTTGTTATATGAAGCACTGCCATCTGCCATCCTCGTCCCTGCCTATAAATAGAAATAAATCACCGCTAAACCGCTACTCAAATTACGGCGGCAAATTGATGGGGAAGTTCAATTTTGGAAGTGGAATCTCAACTGTTCTTGTTCCTACGGAGATAAAAATTTCAGTCCTTTTCGTGATAAGCAGGTGTGCTTTATATCGCGACGAGATGGTAGATGCAATGTTTTTCGGGCATAACAGAACAAAACAGATTGAGAACCAACAGGCTCTGTCACTTACGTTATTTTAGCGCATTGGCCCAGAGGGTACGGTCGTGCCGGAAAAAATTCTGAAAGAAAAGGAGGGAGGTTGAGGGTCTCTCCTTTTCGGTAGGGTACAATAAAGGGTCGTAAATCGTATACATCGTATAATTCGTTTTACATGTAATTGTTGTGACATTATACATCCAATCGTTGTGATAATATTCATTGATTCGAGATTCAAAAATATAATTCACAATGTGTAAATGTAAAATTACAAGAATAGAAGTGGGGGACAATATCGTGGGACCCAAAGGAGTGGACCTAACTCATATCGTTAGTGGCTCTGCGTAAGTTTTTCTGGCAATAACACAAATAAATGAAGTATTTAGCATGGCGGTGGATGACGCATCAAATGTTGCTGATCAGAGAGGAATAGACGAGTGAACAGATCAGCAGCAGTAAATAAATGAATAGTCCATCAGAAGGTGAGGATAAATGAGAAAGGAAAAGTTCATCTAAAAAAGACGCGTAGAGATACATCTATAGTTAATTTCACTACTGGAAATACAAAATGGTTAGAAAAGTCCTTCTCAAGCACCTTAGTTTCGTCTAGTAGCGTTAACTGATTGAAAACGTGATAAATAACGATGTTAGTGATAGAGAGAAAAATCATGTGAAAAAAATGAAATCACCTGCGAAATAAATCCACAACAGAGAATAAAAAAAGTGCTGATAAGCCTGGAATTCCAGGCAAAATGTCATTAAATGCCTTTTTTTGCCTATTTTCAAACTTTTTTTTTTGTAAAAATGCCTTTTTCAAGTAGCCAACTCTTATAATTTTCAATATTTTTTTGCGGCTTTACTAATCGCACAACGCCGCTAATTTCATTGTTGTTTTTATGCGTTTCTGGGTGAGATGAATGTACTAAATTTTTTCATAATTTTCGGAGGACGGCACTTTGGGAGCCTTTCTTTCTAAGTTTGATTCCCGATTAATTGGTTGAGAACCCCCTGGCTGTAAGATGATCTCTCCAGTCTCGCAAGCCACTGGGAAACAAGCTGAAATCACATCCATGATAAAATGCTTTTCCATAATTATCAGATCACGCATACCTTCCGTTATCGAAGATATAAATTTCAACCTGGTATTTAATAAATTGATCAAGTCAAATTGAATTGTCTACAAAAGCGCAGACTCATAACATCAACATAAATCACGCCAAACCTCATCGAACGCATTATCAAAGCGACGACGTACATAGAAATTCTATAAATCGATAACATTTTTACGAGCTGTAGAAATCGCAAAACCTGATCCGGGTTATAATATTATTTTTTTTATACATATATATATTTTTATGATCCGATTTACGAGGTGAAATATCATCGATTTTTCTCGGGACAATATACACATAATACGAATCTTACAAGACCAAAAAAAATCCGGATTTTCCGTTCGTTATCCATATTTAAAGTAAATAATCAATAACGTGTGTGTTGAAGAACCTCTTAGAAAATTCGTTACAAATGGTCTTCACGAGTCGGGACCAACCGAATGGATATTCGCTCCGAATGATCGCAACCGAAATTTGTTGACAGAAACTATTTCATCCCGGGGAGAGGTTCTCAACCTACAGGTTAATAAATACCAAATCCGAGGAAAAGAGATTTTTCAATATTATGCAAATCCAATTTACGTTAAACTAGAAGGGTGGGGTGGGGGACATTTTGTCATCGGTTCCGAACATTCAATATGCATGGAAATTGTGTCACATATCCTGTATAAGATCAACCGGGAATTTTCTTCCACCAGCAGTAAGTTATTCGTCGAAGAAAGAAAATATTCATGACCAAAGGAAAAAAAAAATCTAGAGGAAAACTCTATTATGATTTTTAATATCGGGATCTCATTAATGTTTCCGTGAAATGCAATATTGATTGTGAGCATGGCTCGAGAATTTTCGAACGTGAATAAAGTGATCTAGAGAAGCCTTCAAAGAGGAGGAGAGAGACACTTCCTCTCACATCATTATAATCTCATCAAAGAAGTACCATACGAGGAAGAAAATTACTAAAAATCCCTGAAGAATATATACGCGTTTGTTTTGAAAAATTAGGACATCGCAGAAGGTAGGTTCAGTTCATGAAATGATCAAATTTGAAAGCTCGAATTTACTGCATTTCTCTAATTTAAGGTTTTCATCTTTTAAGAGGTTATTAAACACATTGGTGGAGAATATATTTTTCGTAAAAATTTAAAACTCTGTAGTTTAACGGTTTGGTGCTTACTAAAATGTAAAAAACTATCTTTTCCTCTTTGTTTCAAATAAGAATTGTAACACCTAATACTTATTTCGAAAAATTATAACATCTCTGACTTAAAGCTCATTAATACATGAATACTTTCATGATAATGAACATGAATTTCCTGTGTGATAAGTATTGCACGTCTTTCCCCATTATGGATGTAAACTAGAAGAATTGTTCAACAATGAAATTGCAGGTAAAAAATGAAAACATTTCGGCAAATGCCAAAATTACGTGCAAAGTTGCTTGGACTGTATGGGAAAACAGGTCTAGGCCATAGCCAGAGATAGACTTGGGAGTCTGGGTGGCACGGTCACTATTGCTAGGAGCACGATGATAGTGATGTATCAATTGATATATACATTAGATCAGTCTACTCCACCTTTGACGCTGGGGGTGCAATGCCCACCCACGCCCCCCCCCCGTATCTCCGCCCATGGTCAGAGCCTCCTATATATATAGAGATGGAATGCCTCCACACTAATAAAAACATTTCGGCAAATGCCAAAATACAGATACAAATTGCAACTACACAAACGTCATTCAGACTACTACTTAGCAAGTTTGCCACATTTTGAAAAACACAGCACCCCTATTACGTTTCTTCTTATTTTGGCGTAGAATCTTCCTGATTGGCTCACAAATACCGCAGAGTGATTGGATGTGGGACATAGAAATCGGCAATTATGAGCCCGATAATTTCTTTTCCGCACAACGATGATACTTCTTCACCAAACACCAACTCTGGCCATATCGCTATAGTGCAATTTACTGCCATTAGTGAGATGGGTGGGAAGTGAAGGCGCTGTCTATCGGTGGTCGCCTCGAGTTCGTTAGGGAAAATATCTTATCAATATCCTCCCTTGGGTTCGAACCCGGGACCCTGACAACAACCTTCACGATGGCAGACGAGCATCTTACCACCATGCCACTCAGGCACTGCACAACGATGATACTGGCACGAGCAGGGAATTTTTTTCCCCTGAATAATCTGAGGGAAAATGGACTACTTACTGACGTGTCACAAGCAGGGTGCAGAGGCCCATCTATAGGAGGTGCTGTCTTAGCCCATATACAGTTCAAGCAACTTCAAAGTAATTTTGGCGTTTGCAGAAATATCCTTTTGTAACTAACTGTACCCACAATTTAAACACATTGAACTAAACGGAAAAAAAACAGCATTGAATGCAGGTAAAAAGGTTTTTCATTATTTAACTCTGTTTTTTCCTTCTTCAAAATTTCCTCAATTTTTCGAATTTGAATATCTCAGTGAATATTGCAGTTGGAAATGTGGAATTTTTGTATATTGTCATCAAGAAAGGGACGTCAACAACTTTTTAACTGGGTTTTGAGAACACGATAACTGTATAAAAAGTTAATTTTTTTATTTTATTTTAATAACTATGCAACCCTTTGAAACATGAATGATATATCCGAGTACTACATTTTCCTACAAAACTTTTTGTAATTGTAAGTTTAGCTCTAGGATCAGCGGTTCAACAGCAAAATGACATGCAACCAGTATATATGTCGGTTTCCGACCCGCGGGCGGCAGAAATAAAATATATCTGGTCCGCGGACTGTGAAGATCGCGCAAGCCTGCCTTAGGCCGGGATTACACTGTGAATTTTTCGTAAAAGTTCATTTATAAAACTTGAAAAACGAAACCAATAATGTGGATACATTCGGAACCAATAATGGATACATTCGAGCAAATTCAACCCGTAATCTTACTGGTTGAATTTTTCAAATTTCATAAAATAACTTTCAGAAAATGTGATTTCTCAGTTTCCTTTGAAAAATGTGGTTTTTCAGTTTCCTTGAAAAAAAAATTTATTTTTTTAAAATAAAAAATGCTTTTTAGTTTACTTTTATAGTGTAATCCCGGCCTCAGAAAAAGTGGTAAATGCAAATTATTGCCATACTGCAACATGGGATTTCCAACATGAGTTGTACGCGAAATGCGCTCGTAAATTTCCGAGATCTCCTAATTTTTTAAAAACATGTGTTTATATTTACATTGCCTTTTGATAGAAATTATGAAATTATACTAAAATAAATTGAATATATTTTTTTTTGGTTAAGTAGGCTATATATCCAAAACCAAGGCGGATCTTATTTTAGGAAATTCCGGATATTTATGTGGTATTTACGACGACTATACTAAACACACAGAGTAGTTCCTTTTTTCCGTAAAAACTTCCAAAAATTTTCGGAAATTCCGCTCTTTCGAAACATAATTCCTTCCACGCATAATAGCATCTCATTAACTGCGCGTTTGTAAATTAGTGTTATTAGCTGACGTAGGTTGTTGCGAAACGTTGTATATGGTAACAATATGTTTGTTTCACTTTTTGTTTTGTTTTGTTTGTAGGATGTTTGTTGTCTACGGGGTTTACTGTACATCCCGCAATTTCCAACTCAGCGCTATTATTTCTCGCTTGTGCAGTAATGGTTCTTTTATGCTTTTTTGATATTTCTACAACTCCCTCTCTCTCTCTCCTTCGTTAATGAATCTCACAGAATTCAGGATACTCTCGAAAATATTTAAAAATCACTTTCCAAATAAATGAATTCGTATACGTAGCTAAATAATAATAATAAAAAAGCGTTAATAATAATATTATATATATGCGTATATATAATTTAAATGTTTCGTATATTTAAATATATTTTCTTCTTTTGGTTTATCAATATTTCATACATTGCAGCAATAAATTTCATTATGGAACTTAAAAGAAAAAAAAACATACATAATTTTGAGATACAAAAATGAGGAATTTGAAAATGTTTCGTGTTTATTTGAAAATAACTGTGATCATTAATTTTATCATTTTACGCTTTAAATTATTAACGATGAATTTTTTTGGTGTGCGAACACCGATGCTTGTCTGTCCTACATTTTCGTTCTAGGAGTTTATTTATTTATTTATAATCATCCAACAGTAGAAAAAGTACGATTACAGTTGGAGAAAATTGTAAAATAAAACTAACAAATAGAGTACATATGGGAAAAATATATAAAAGGAGTAAGAAATGAAATGGAAAATGAATGAAATGAGCTGAAAAAATAAATGAATAAAATAAAATTGTCAATACTTTTTCAGATGAATTATGAAAAATACTGGAAATCGATGAAATTATATGTATGCACGCGCGCGCATACAGACAGTACGTATGCTTTTTGTACGTATTATTTTTCCTTTAAAAACAAATATATTTCACAAAAAGAAACTTATTGGGTATGTTTTCTTTATGAAATAGCGTTCAGGTTTTGTTCAAAAGACATTGCAACTCAGTGTTTTGTTTCTTTTTTTTGAATTTTAAATGCGGTTTTCAGTTTTGTTTTACATGCAAGTTTTTTTCTTTCCCCCTTGTGTTTTTATTTCTCTCTTAGTTGTCTTTACAAAAAAAGTGATTTATCAGTTTTATTTGAAAAATATGGTTTTTTCTGTTTTCTTGAAAAATAAAAAAAAAGATTTTCACTTTTTTTTTTATAAACAAACGATTTTCAGTTTTCTTCAAAAAACAAAAAATGAATTAATAAAAATGCTTTTTCAGTTATTCTTTTAAATAAAAAATGCGGTTTCGCAGCTTTCTTGCAAAAATAAAAGTGTTTTTTTCTCAGATTTCTTCACAAACAAAATGTGGTTGTCAGTTTTCTTAAAAAAAAATGCGGTTTTTCAATTTTGTTGAAAAAAATTCGATTTTTCAGTTTGAAATCCGGTATATACCCTACTAATATTTTTCAAAGAATGTGATTTACAAGTTTCCTTCAGAACACATTTGCTACGTTTATTTTGTAAAAAAAAGGACAATGCGCTGTGCGTGCGTGCACGTGCGAGCGCGCGTGTGTGTGTGTGTATGTGGCTCAATCTCCTTCTGCTACTAAAAAAACTAACTACACTACGTTGCTCTTCTTTAGTCCCAAACGTTCAGCATACGCAGATTGACAAAACAACACAGAAACAACCGATTGCCTGTTGGACGACACTGCCGTCACATATCACATGATTCCTCGTCACTGCATGGTAAAGTACATACATAGTAGGGGTTGCCTTTCTTATATCCCACTGTTTTGCTTTGCTTTGTCTATGGTTGTGAAAGGTTCTATATATTTAGTATCACACTCTTATAACTCTACACAAATTTCGCTACACTCCTACAAAAATAAACCAAATTATAACAATTGTTCCGTTTTTCATTTGATCCACCCTTATTCATATTGTAGCATAATATTTAATCTCAATTTAAAATACTTCAAACCATTTACTCAACGAGCAAAGCCGGAAAAGCTTTAAACTAATTAATTATTTATTAATGATAAGGCAGATTATACCATCACCAATACGATATCTTATTGTATTTGCACGCTATTATACAAGTCAACCATGAATATAATTAATGTTTCGATGAAAGTGAATCATCGTCTTTATTTACGGATTATTTCGCTAATATCCGAACACTAAATTGATAAGTTTACAAAAAATTATCAAGAACTCGTTTCAAACGAAAATTTTAATTCGGTTAAGTAGGCATAACTCACTGTCGCATCGAGTTTCCGGGAATAAAAATGATGATAACGCATTTTCGTCGGGAAAAATTATTTTGTATTGTGTAGTATTTTTTTTTAGAATTCTCATCAGATCGTACACGTATTTGGAAAGCTTTTGGAAATATTTCTAGGTAAAACATCGAAATGTTTTCTTATTTTACGGAAGACTTCTGTATATGTATCTGCTTGGATTCGCGGTAAAATTTGTCTAACGATAAAATTCGATTCAAACATCACTACGAAATTAATGTTAGCACATAGATATACGGTGAGCACGCGTCCTGGTTGTAGAGATGTAATTCAATATCCGGCAAAAATATATATAATATAGCTGTGCTACTGTAATAAATAGACTGTACTTGCCGAAAATAATATAGCTCGGGTTTCGTATCATTCAGATCTGGTTATAATATGTATAGATTATACAGTATATCGCTATTGTTAATATGCTACCGGAGTTAATTTCTAGAATTTATTCTATTAAATGAAAGAGTAGTAGATAGAGATTCTAGACCATAGTTTCCCCCAACCATTTTTGTCCCATCGCCCCCCTTCTTTAGAAATTATTTTCTCCCATCGCCCCCTTGTTCAGAAATTATTAGAAAATAATTTCTGAAGTTCTTTTAACGCAATGTAACCCATAGTTAACAATTCTATGTTATACTCGTAGCGTCTATCGCTCCCTGTAACATCCCATCACCCGCGAGAGGGCATTAACGCCAACGTTGGGAATTACTGATCTAAATCATCATTCGGCTTTGAAGATATAATTAGGCTTTTTTGTCTAGATCATAGTTTCCCAACCTTGTTTTTGTCCCATCGCCCCCAACGCAATATAACCCATAGGATCCTATGTTATACCCGTAGCTTCAACCTCCCCCCTGGAACTTTCCATCGCCCCCGAGGGGGCGTTAACGCCGTTGGGAAGTCTTCATATATGTCTATGCTTCATCACTGTTCGATTTTCAAGATAATTCGATCTTATAGATGTGTTAATCGTCAGAATATATTTTTTAATTCAATTCGGTATCTCAGCTGTCTAGAACTTCGCCAAATAGTTTAAAAGATAATTCGGTCTTTTCCAGATGTCTGGATCTTCACGATTATGTTCAAATATATACGATCTGTGTTAGATGTTTACGATTTAGTTTTCAAACTAAGCCGGTCTCAGAGGTCAGGATGTCCAGAATTTCGTTTCTGAGATCCCTACATCTTCAAACGTCGGTCGCTGAAATTTGAATATCTTTCAAATTTGACCTTTCTTAGATATCAACATTAGGTCACAAAGATCACTAGTACTTAGAAATTCGATTTCTAAGGCTCTCTAAATCCGAGAAATTTCGTGATTAAGTTATATAGGTGGGAAACATATTTTGTCGCTCAAAAAAAAAAGGATTTTTAGTTTTCACCGCTTGTCTCTTGGATATCTAAAACTTTGGAATTCGATATTTTCGAGTTATTTAATAAAATATCCAGATCTGCTGAGCTATCTCTCTCCATATTGAGAATAAGTCGGAAAGACCTATTCTCCTCAATGGGCGCAAACATAGTTCACGCTGGTTTCCGATTCTGCAATTCGGTGTCGTTGCTAATTTGTTAAAAACTTGGATTTTAGTTTTTTTTTTACCAATCGGTAACAGTGCCGACTTGCAGAATCGTAAACCAGCGTGCACTATGTGTTCGTAGACTTAGGTCGGTCAGTTCTGGTCCCCTTCGGGGACTGAACGATGACCATGTACTGGTCTGGTAGTGTGATGACAGAACCGGTTGATTTCCATTCGCTACCCTGATATTTCAAGGTCGCACTTTGTTTAAAAAGTATGAGAGCAGTGACGCCACGCACCTGATCCGAAACCACATCTACTGAGCTCAAACTTCAAAGGAATGAGACAGCCCTTACTATATGGCACTGGGTCAGATCCAGCTGACAGTCTCTAGCTACACTCGTGTACAAAATTGAGAGAATTTTGCACATCGTTTCAATTTAAGACATCATATTGGTTGGCCACACACCTCTCCATGTGTTTGACAGAGGGTCCGTGACTGCTAGGAGGTATATAGAGGACATCTTAGAGTTCTATGCTCGACCTTTCAGGGGCGCAGTTGGCCCTCGGTTCCTGTACATAGACGACAACGCTGTCCACATCGAGCTCAACTGGCAAACGATTGTCTCGAAAGTGGGAATATTCTGCGTATGGATTGGCCAGCCAGATCTGCTGACCTAAACCCTATATAGCATGTCTGGGACGCTCTTGGGAAGGAAATTGCATCCCGCCATCCCCCGCTCCGAGAACCATCTCGGAGCTGAAAACTGCATTGCTGCAGGAGTGGGACCGATTGCCTCAGGAACTCCTCAACTGCATCGTGTCCAGTATGTTTTCGCGCTGTGTGACCTGTCTGACTGTGAGAGGGGACCATACCCAACAAAAGACCCATTTTCGGTTCGATCTCACAACGTGGATTTTGGACATTCCTGCAATGATGAGCTTTACTGACAGTCAATTGTGTGCACTATGACTTTTGTGCGGTACATCTCTTTTACTGTTATTACTGTGCATTCCTACCAAATTTCATAAATTTGAGATAATGCGCTAATTCTCTAAATTTTGCACTCGAGTGTAAAAAATTAGGTCTCAAGATCGCCAGAATTCATTTGTTGATTCTCTTGTCTATTAACAAATTTCATAATCGTTTCTTTTTTATATCAATTATCAACTAATTACGTGTTGAATCCTTAACTAGAAACGTTTTTGACTAGATCGGAATATAATCATAAAATTATTTTATTGAAACTGCAGAAATGTCAGGATGAAACGGAATGTTGAGAGACGCGGAACATGACCGTTCACGTTATCAGTCTCACAAAAATATTTATATGCCTGAAATAAATATGTTCCTTCAAAGTTTATCGAAAAAAAAAAAAAAAAAAAAAATCTGATGTTTTTGACATGGTTGTGTCGCGAGAAGCGGGAGGAATGGAAGAAAAATCAGATTTCTGCAAGGAAAAGATGGGAAATCTGTTCTTTTTCCGTCGGCCTTCAGTGTCACTGTTGATTGAGTTCCAGCGTTCGTCATAGTCGAATTTTCGCTCGGTTGGTTGACCCAAACCCCGTCGAACGATAACCATTTTTACTCGGGATTCATCTTACCCCCTTCAGATATAGGTATTTGATGTTCCCGTATTTTTCTTACCCAACTCATACCACGCTGCATGTGTCTTTCTTCATGACTGGTTACGCAGTTTGGGATAAGAAAAACTGGCGATGAGTAAAAAAAAAAAAGGGCGTGAGAAAAATGTTTTTGTCATGTGCAGGAAAAAAACCACGACGAGATATTCCAACAATGTCATGTTTCATCTTCACAAACAGTAAATAAATGAAAGAAAAAAAAATTTCTTGGTGTTTTTATCTTTTTGTTGGCTTCGTAACGGAGTGACTGTCATTCTGTATTTTAACCCCTTCATTGAACAAAACGTACTAGGTACGGACATATCCCATGGTTTTTTTCTTATATATTTTTCCTTATTCTCCTATAACAGATTATTTGCCGAGTTTTGATCACGTGTCTTGTCTGATATATGATTCTGCTGATATATCACATTTTTTTTTGAGAAAACAGCAAATCTACAGAAAATCTTATAAAAAAGTTACTTGAAAATTCTAACACAAAATGGAAGGCAATAATGGCGTGTGGATTATAGCAATAATTCGATTTCCCATGCTCCGACGTACACAAACTATCAATTATCGTCCGAAAACCGATGCATTCAGAAAACTAGTTTCGGGTGGCTTGTTTCTGTTGTTGGGGGTTTTTTTTCCATTAGTTGTTTTCTTTTCCTTCCTCCTACCTAAAATGTGATGGAATTAACATTCTAATTAAGCCATTTTTGTACAGCTAAAGCCCCACGCACTACTTTACCGCACACCAACTCTAGTCACATTGCAATACAGTAATTTACTAACGATCGGGCTCGGCCGGAAATGAAGGCGCTATCCATCGGTGGTCGCCTCAAGTACGATAGGCAAATAATTTATTGTCTATGTCTTTTCCCAAGACTGAACTCGTGGACCTGGCAATAGCATTTATGGAACCTTCATTTCCCACCCAACTCCACTGGATGGAAGTTGCCGTATGGCGATATGTGGCCGGCGCTGGTGTCTGGTAAGGAAGTAGTAGCATTAATGGTGGTAGACGAGCATCATACCACTGCACCACTCTTCCGCTAGCACTACTGGACTGATGCCAGTCTTTACCAGTACAACAATACCTTTGCTATACATTGGCACAAAGATTTGGTGGATCAGCTGTGAGATGGATTAGAATGGAGTGCGGTCCTTATCTAAAAGTCAGAGCTGAGCGGCTCCGATCGAATCGGTATTAGAAGGTTTAGAAAGAAAAATGTAAACTTTGCTGAACGCGCAAGCTAAGATCGAATGGGTTCAACGGGCGTAATGGAGAAAAATATAAGCTGATGTAACTACTACTACTATTACTTAACCGCACATGCACTTCGTATACATTACTCTACGGAATTTTTAACAAATTGGTACATGCCGGAATGTGTACTTACTTCTTGTATACCTAACCATAAGTTTGGTTCTGTCTAATGCCTGTTACGTGCAGAATTGTCATCTGCCATCAATTTTTCCAACCATATAACTACAAGCTCAAAGCGATTGCGCTCCGCAGCAGTAATGGAGAAAAATGCAAGCTGCGGAACACAGAGGCTCATACAGAAAAATGGGCTTCGCAGCAGTAAAAGAGATAAAATATAAGCTGCTGGACCCGGGAGCTCAGAGAGAATGGGCATCACGGGAGTAGTCGAGAAATATGTATAAGCTGCCGCAACTAAAACTCGGAGGAAATAGGCTTCACGGAAGTAATGATTAAGAAATGGAAAAACAAATGTATGCTGCCTGGAACTTAAAACTCAGAGCGGTTGAACTTTCCAGCTGTAATGGGGAAAAAAATCTAAGGTGCGGAACCCATAAAGCTCAGATCGAATGGGCTTCACAGGAGTAAAGCCGGGTTTTCCTAGGAGCAGGTTTCTACAGCGCGTGCAGCGTGAAAACGCTGATTGGGCGAAAAACTTGAATTTCGGGTTTTTAACAAATCAGCATTTTCACGCTGCACACAGCGCAGAAATTCTACTCCTAGGAAAACCCGGCTTAAAGGAGAAAAGTGTGAGCTGCAGAAATCACGAGCTCTGAGCGGATGTTCTCCAAGCTAGTGAAAAAGGGAAAATGTAAGCGATTCTGTGAAAATGTATAAAAATGCCAATGCTCACTTATCCTTGTCATGAAAGAATAAAGAACAGCCGGTTGCCTGAGACTGCATCAGTAAACGATTCAGACCTACCCAAATTACTGTTGACATACATGTGTGTGTATCCAGGTAATTATCTGGTTCTATCCATAATTACTGGTTGGAAGTGCATTTTACTCAGTACTGTAAGTCAATAACTGAGTAATCATAAATCAACTGCTAGTAGTTCGCTTTTTGGACTGCAATTTTAATTATTCATAACTGATACAGGTAATGATCGGTAAAGTAAAAGGTATAGCAAGTTCATAATTGCGTTATAAAACTTCTCAAAAAACAACCTAAAACTTTCCAAACTTTGCCAAAAGACTTATTTCAATCGTACGACAGCTTTATCGCACCAATGGGATCACAAACTTGGATCTCCTGGCGTGTGAATGAATATTCATGAACGAGAAAAAAAAAATTCAGAATAAGGATTCACGGAAGAAAATTCGGGGCAACGCCGAGTCTGTACTTAGTATGAGTATCACGTCCATCAGATTCTAATTTGTCAATGAAAGCTGAAAAGTTTCGCTAATGCTCCGCGTTTCACATTTTAATCATGAGATCAACAGATTCTCCTCCGTCGAAAGTTAGTCGCAGTTGCGATGAAAGATGGTGAAGTTTTGATAAGCTGTACTAATATCGCTAGACAAGTTATAATTGCTATACTACTACAGTCGAATCCCGTTATAACGAACTCCAAGAGACCAGAAAAATCACTTCGTTATATCTGGTTCCTTTATAACGAAATTTCGTTATAAAGGAATTTCAGGTTGTTTGCATTGGTACTATGTAAACTTATTTGAGGGATTAGAAAAGTGTTCATTAAAACGAGAATTTCGCTATAACAGTATTCGTTAAAACGGGATTCGACTGTACCACTACTGCTAAACCACACATGCATCTCGTCCATTCTCTTCTAATGGATTGGTACGTGGAATGAGTGTATCCGTGTAGTGAATCTAACGTGAAGTACGTTTCTGTGTAATGCTTGTTATGTGTGGAGTGATTTTTTTCTTTCTTTTTTTTAAAAATCGAGCACAACTCTGGTCTATCGCCATGGGCTATTTACTAACGATTGAGTTGTGCCGGAAATATGAGTATGCGCACCTAACAGTCTGTGTGCGGATACAGTGTTGTGAGTGAATTTTTAGTGGTGTCATCTACAGGGTGGGAAAAAAAACCCGTAGAAAAAAATGAATAAAAACTGGGAAAGAGTAACCGAAATAAAAAAAAAACGGTTTGCAGGGCTAGCATCGCTAGTTGATGGGAATTTTTTTGACAGGAACAATTAACTAAGAAACGCCGATAGGTGGCGCAGGTACGAGCGACTTCGGTTAAAATATGCAAAAGAGACGGTTATGAGAACTTGCACCACGAATCCACAACCGTTGTAAACTGTGTATATGAACTTCCTGCGCTCTGCCGTTGCTGAATTTGTGACTCGCCTGCAATGTGTTATCTCCAGTACATGTGGTAGTCATGTGGAACACATACTACTATAATAAACGATTTAGAGGCATTCTGTTCGTTATTTGCGTGTATTTTCTCTGACTTGTGTACGTCAGCTCTACCTATCGGCTGTTTTTATAGTTAATTTTTTTACTGTCTTGAAAAAATCCCTCTGACCTAGCGATTCTGACCCTGCAAACAGTACTTTATTTTGGTTATTTTTCCGGTTTTTCTGAACTTTTTGCCCACCCTGTATATTACAAATTCTGAATGAAGTGAGGTGTTTGAATATATATCCTGTTGTAGGCCTGTTGCTCTCCATGGCGAGACTTTTTAACTGGGAGATCGGCTCGAATTTGCATATCGAAGTTGGAAATCACAAAACACCAACTTCAGACGACTCGCAATGCGAGTGCGTCACTCTCATCACCGACCACCCAGCGCTGCCATCAATTTTTCTAACTATGACTGAAGTGTGATGATTGAATAATTCTATCGTTATAAACTTGTTGCTCTCTGCGGCGAGACTTAATTACGAAAGTGAAAAATCACTTGATTCACAATCGGACTGTTTGGTGCACACACTCACGCTTCCGACGCAATTAACTCTGTAGTACATTGCCCATGACAATAGGACCGGAATTCTACCCTGCTTAAAAGAAAAAAGTTATGGTAACAAAGTAGTCCCGTTTCCTCAAAACAGGCAGAGTTGTGTCGGAAAAGTCAGCAAAGATTTATAGTGCGCTCGCAAGTATCGAATCACTCTCGCCGTTCTAGCCATGAAGACCGCCATCAATTGGATGCAACGTGCAAGCTATTTGACTAAAATGGATAGTTGACCAGGGAGAAAAATTTCACGTGCGCCCAGTGGCATATAAGGGCCGGAGACCGCAGTCTCGGATTTCAAAAGAAGTGTGGAAAAAGCTTGTCGACTAGGCAAGTAAAAAGAAGAAGTTGCCATGTTGAAGTGGGAGAGATTCCAGAATGGTCTAAATACACAATACAGTATATACAATATATATATTGGGTATCAGGTATACATGCATCACCTCCACTAACCACGGAAAAGAAGAAACAAAGCATCCGTCCACAGTGCTGGGCAGTTTTTTTCACTTTCCTTTTACGTGGGGAATATGCAATTACACACACACAGAAAACACACAGAGCCTCCACTGCGACGGAAATAATCAAACAGAGCCTCCGTTGATAGTGCTGGGCATTCACATTTGAGTTACACGCATACATTATTTACATTAGAAAAATTTCCCTTTTTTATATTACTGGGAATGCCCATAAACATTACTATGGAGATAATATTGGGCCAAATATCACACCATGAGTTCATACAAATATTCAAGGTTACATTCATCTGATAGAAAAAAGGAGGGGATGGAAAATTTGCACATTCGTGCTTTTGGCATGAGCGGGACGATACTAAATTGTGTTCCGAACTTCCCATAAGTGTATTAATTCGTCGTTACTCCACTGGTCGCACAAAACTCCTATCGCCACGGAGGTCATGCATTTTTCTGGGTGAACCTGAAGTATGTATTAATTAACTAAATAACGCACAGACATTTCTTCCCAAAAGTGGACCCTTCCAAGTTTCAACTGCACTCGTCCTTCGGTATTCGAGGGGGGGGGGGGGGAAGTTGAGAGGGTTACCTTCCGGGGGTCACCGCGAATACGGAAAAACCAGCGAATAAGTCACACCCTAAACTTTTGTTTCTTAGGTAGAAAAAGTCAGAGTAGCAGAAGTAGAAAGGGATATCGAATGATTTTTTTTTTTCCTGAATAAAAATTATAATGCGTGTTAGCTGTTTCTTATGTCCAGTTATTTGCATTTTCCAGTCAATTTCTTAGAATATGTGAATACAAGGCTAGACCAATAATGACATCGGTGAAATCTATCCATGACTTTTAGACGTTTCTTGCATTTGCATCTTCCTCGATTGCCAACACATCTCTTTTGTGTCAGTCTTGTACAAACAAAAAACAGCATTTTCTGTACGTGAAACACATGGATCCCATAGGTGCTGCAAAGTTTTGACTGCCACAGGTGCTGCAAAGTTTTGACTGCCACAGGTGCGGCTACAGCTACGGCTGAACGAATTTCAGATACCATTTTCTTGATATAACTCACCGAACATTCGTTGATTCCGTAATGGCGGACCACAGAAGGTATTGACTTCGCCAAGCAGTCAGTATATCAAATTTTTCTTGTCAAGTTTCCATTTTGATTTGCCTTTTCAAAGCATTATCAGCAGCACTAGAAAAATGAGCCATCCTAAACAAGCACAACTCCAATTTTGTAAATAAAACACGTGAACGACGATTGCTGAGTATTTTAGAGAAAAATTCCAATAAAGGAAAAAACCGCGAATACGGGGGGGCCGACTGTACACTGTTGTGTAAGTTTTTAACGGTCTACGAGAGAGAGAGATAAGTTGTCATAATAACAGCAATACTCGGTAATTTTTTTCACATCAATAGCACTTCTCGATGAATTTATCATAAATTAACATGCACTTTTCTCGGTGAATTTGTCGTAAAGTAATCGGCATTTCCCGGAGAATTTCTTAAAGCGCGCCCTGTTTCCATGTTAGTGTAATGAGAATTCTTGGTAAATTTTCTGAAAATTAAACAACACTTTTCGGGGGCCACCGTAAACCAATTGACACTTTTCGGTGAATTTGCCATCAACTAATTAGCACTTTTCATCAAATGTGCTATTGTATATTAATTCAAACTTTTCGATAAATCTGCCACCAATTAATTAGAACTTTTTGGTGAATTTGTCACAAATTATTTACCATCTCAGTGAGTTTGACACAAACCATTTAGCACTTTTTCGACAATTGGTTACAAATTTATTACCACTTCTTGGACAATTTGTCAGGAATTTATCAGCCCTTTTTCTGATAATTTCCCAATGGTTGGCAGTAAGTTCTCACAAATTTTGTAATATTTCTCTGAAAATTTCGACTACTTATAGAAGAAAAAAAAACCGCATTGTGTAAATCTAAATACATTCATCAGAAAATTTATCAGAAAAGAAGACGCACATTACTTTTAGTGAATGGGCTGTGGGATGATTTTCCTTGATTCATTATATATCTATCATGAAAACGACCGGCAAAATCATCAAGAATCATGTAAATTTGATTTATATAAAACAGTTAAATCATAAGTCTTTTAGTAAACATTTTTGGTCATTCAAATAGCAGATGGTAACTTTCATTAAATGAGAGAAATTTAATTATAAAATATCGAAATTATGTAAATTCCCTCTAGCTATGGTATTAAAAAACTATATTTCAACAGTAAAGCCAACATTAAAACACATCAAATAATTGCATAGTAGTACGATGACTTATTAATGCATCATTATGGAACTATAAGGAAAAACATTATAATCAACATAAAAACATGATTCAGAATTGAATTTATATCCCCCCTATTTCAATATACTTAATTATTTGACGTCTGGGTAAGAAGCTATAATACTATAAATGCAAATATTTGAAATAAAGTCATTTTCTCTAAAAATTCCGAATTGAAATTTCTAAGACAAACAGTTTTAAATCTAGAAATGCTCCGCAAAAATACATAAAATATGTATATTTATACGTTTTACGAAACGGGTATTAGAATTAATTTGCATATTAATCGTATTTCGGAAGATTTTAGCTTTGAATTTCAATGTGGATTTAATTAAAATTTTTCGTTCTCTTGATTTTTCCGTTTGATTTTCCTTCATTAATTATTAATTATAGTTGTCCTACACAGGGGGAAAAAATATCCGATTATAAAATAATCAATTATTACTTGGATTTGTATAACGAACTACGCGTTATGATATTCCATTACTTTTGTGAATATGAGAAAATATTTTCCTTAAGAATAAACTATACTCGTTATCGGAGAAATTCACGATTCAATTAGATATTATGTGCATTACAGCGGCTGGTTTTATTTTAGACATTTCTGTGGAAAGTTATGTTTTAAAGTAAAAACGCGTAGTGAGTGTTTTCGAAACAAGCGTAGATACAGCATGGAAATATCGTGTTCGCATTAACCATGTGAATTTAATACTCGAGAAATTTTTGAAGTTTGAAGATTTTTTCGCCATAACAATTCAATAATACACAAATAGTTGCAAATTTCAGTGATATTATACAAAACAAGGGGGGAAAAAAAAACTTTCGATAGTGTTATTGGGCACCGGAACTAACATTGCTCCTATTGATGAGTCCCCTACAGAGTCACTTCACTGATCTCTAAATGTTTCACGGATGCTTCAAGTGCTCAGGAGATGTGTCCGGGCCGCTAAAGTGCTCTGGAAATAAGCCCAGGCCGCTTAAGTGCTCTGGAACTGTGCCGCGCATTAATTAAGCAAATTGGGAATGTTCTGCGGGTAATTTGAGTGATGTACAACCGCACTGGAGCCGCTTAAGTGCTCTAAAACTGTGCCACATGTCACTCAAGGCATCTCTACATGTGCCACGGATCGCTCAAGTGTTCTGGAACTGTGTCGCGGGTTACTTAAGTGATCTTTGAATGTGCCACGGGCCTACTTCAGTGATCTTTGAATGTGCCACGGGTCTACTTCAGTGATATTTGAATGTGCCACGGGCCATTTAAGCGATTTGTAAATGTGCCGCTTAATGTTCATTTTTACAAAATTAGGTTTGAGGGGGGGCAAGCCACATAACATTACCTACAGGGCCACATTTGGCCTGCAGGGTCAAGGATTTACCATATATGGGTGGGTTGCAATGAATTTCTTAAAAAGAAATTTTGAGTCCTTACCCTTCAAATAGCATTGAAATTAACAGAAATCGATTATCATAACATATAAAGGTATTTTCTTTGAAATGTTCATTTTTTAAATAATATTTTTGCATTAAAAAATGAATTTTTTTTCGTCTGGGTGTGGAGGCGCGCGAACCCCCTCTGCTCTCCCCCTCCAGCGTAGGTTTCTGATCCCACCAATAAAAACTATTATTTTTGAATTTTTTCCCATGGAATATAAATAATCTAGTTTTTAGATAGAGCAAGTGACGATTATGAATTATATAGTCAGCTTCGTTGAAACAATAGAACATTCCATTGCGAAAAACATGAGAATTTACTTTTACGGAATATGTCAATGTGTATATTGATGCATCAAGCATGTTATATAAATCTTCTAATCCCACGATAGGTATAGAAAGAACAACGGACGAAAATTGCATCAACGTGTTGAGCTCTAATATTTGCACAAAGGCCGTAAACGGGAGCAATAACGACAAATAATCTATCGTTATATCCGAGGTCGTGATGTTTTCTTTGAGATTATAAGCAAGATTCAGTAACATTGTTCTCTATGGGAATCAGTGGACTATTGTCCTCTTAAAATCGAGGTAGTTATAAGGCCCAGGTCTTTTAAACACCTGCTTACATCTCTTCGGTGAGACAGAGCGGAGGGTCATGCTCTTGTTGGGAGGACCAAGTTCTTATAAGCGAGCCGCGACTGAATGTAAGTTATGAAAACGCTCTCTGGGTATTTTTATAACCTAGAATTTTTTTTTTTGCATTTTACGTAATAGGAGGGGCTACTGAAAGTTTTTGGCAGTTTTCTACATAGTTGCATAATGACCATAAAAATCATTATGTATGCAGGCACATGTTGCGTTAAGAGATCCAGAAACTTTCACCACTTTCTTCAACTTTCTGACTTTTAAGTCGAATAGTTGAAGAAGCAAGAGAAACGAAACTAATTAAGCAAAAATGCCACTTTAATGCTCAAAACATTCCACAGAGAAAGTTAAAAATGCGTTCATAAAATCCTCGAATGTGATGAAACGTATACATTTATGCATACTATTCACAGAAGCCATGAAAAATCTGTCTAGAAAAGTGAACAAACTTCTCCGAAAGCAGGGGATTCCCAACCAGGCATCCACAGACATTCTTGGTATTCTTTAGATGCCACCTTGGGATCGTATGCTAAAAATAAATTTATTGTTTTACATTTCTCTATACATTGAATATCATTCTGTGAAGGGTGCCGTAGTCTCCATCTTCGAAACGCGTTGAGAATTTCTATCATAAAATGAAATATTTCAAAGCTCTGCACAGGGAATGAATGATGATTGTTGTCGATAATACAGGGTGGCCCAAAAGTCCGCAGAAACTTTAAAAATGAATAAAAACCGGAAAAATAACCAAAATAAAAAACGGTTTGCAGGGTTAGCATCGCTAGGTCACGGGGATTTTTTTAAGACAGGGAGAAAATAACACAAAAAACAGCCGATAAGAAACAGCCTTGGATGATGATACAGGCTGGTACGAGCGACTTCTTCGGAAATATGCAAATGAGACGGTTATAGGAACTTGCGCTCCTAATCCACAGCCAGTTAACCGTTGTAAACCGTGCATGTTCGTGACCTACGGCAGGGTGCAGTAGGTCCCTACTGCACCCTTCTGGAACTGTGTCGCGGGTTACTTAAGTGATCTTTGAATGTGCCACGGGCCTACTTCAGTGATCTTTGAATGTGCCACAGGCCTACTTCAGTGATCTTTGAATGTGCCACGGGCCATTTAAGCGATTTGTAAATGTGCCGCTTAATGTTCATTTTTACAAAATTAGGTTTGAGGGGGCAAGCCACATAACATTACCTACAGGGCCACATTTGGCCTGCAGGGTCAAGGATTTACCATATATGGGTGGGTTGCAATGAATTTCTTAAAAAGAAATTTTGAGTCCTTACCCTTCAAATAGCATTGAAATTAACAGAAATCGATTATCATAACATATAAAGGTATTTTCTTTGAAATGTTCATTTTTTAAATAATATTTTTGCATTAAAAAATGAATTTTTTTTCGTCTGGGTGTGGAGGCGCGCGAACCCCCTCTGCTCTCCCCCTCCAGCGTAGGTTTCTGATCCCACCAATAAAAACTATTATTTTTGAATTTTTTCCCATGGAATATAAATAATCTAGTTTTTAGATAGAGCAAGTGACGATTATGAATTATATAGTCAGCTTCGTTGAAACAATAGAACATTCCATTGCGAAAAACATGAGAATTTACTTTTACGGAATATGTCAATGTGTATATTGATGCATCAAGCATGTTATATAAATCTTCTAATCCCACGATAGGTATAGAAAGAACAACGGACGAAAATTGCATCAACGTGTTGAGCTCTAATATTTGCACAAAGGCCGTAAACGGGAGCATTAACGACAAATAATCTATCGTTATATCCGAGGTCGTGATGTTTTCTTCGAGATTATAAGCAAGATTCAGTAACATTGTTCTCTATGGGAATCAGTGGACTATTGTCTTCTTAAAATCGAGGTAGTTATAAGGCCTAGGTCTTTTGAACACCTGCTTATATCTCTTCGGTGAGACAGAGCGGAGGGTCATGCTCTTGTTGGGAGGACCAAGTTCTTATAAGCGAGCCGCGACTGAATGTAAGTTATGAATACGCTCTCTGGGCATTTTTGTAACCTAGAATTTTTTTTTTTGCATTTTACGTAATAGGAGGGGCTACTGAAAGTTTTTGGCAGTTTTCTACATAGTTGCATAATGACCATAAAAATCATTATGTATGCAGGCACATGTTGCGTTAAGAGATCCAGAAACTTTCACCACTTTCTTCAACTTTCTGACTTTTAAGTCGAATAGTTGAAGAAGCAAGAGAAACGAAACTAATTAAGCAAAAATGCCACTTTAATGCTCAAAACATTCCACAGAGAAAGTTAAAAATGCGTTCATAAAATCCTCGAATGTGATGAAACGTATACATTTATGCATACTATTCACAGAAGCCATGAAAAATCTGTCTAGAAAAGTGAACAAACTTCTCCGAAAGCAGGGGATTCCCAACCAGGCATCCACAGACATTCTTGGTATTCTTTAGATGCCACCTTGGAATCGTATGCTAAAAATTAATTTATTGTTTTATATTTCTCTATACATTGAATATCATTCTGTGAAGGGTGCCGTAGTCTCCATCTTCGAAACGAGTTGAGAATTTCTATCATAAAATGAAATATTTCAAAGCTCTGACCAGGGAATGAATGATGCTTTTTGTCGATAATACAGTGTGGGCCAAAAGTCCGCAGAAACTTTAAAAATGAATAAAAACCGGAAAAATAACCAAAATAAAAAACGGTTTGCAGGGTTAGCATCGCTAGGTCACGGGGATTTTTTTAAGACAGGGAAAAAATAACACAAAAAACAGCCGATAAGAAACAGCCGCTGGTACGAGCGACTTCTTCGGAAATATGCAAATGAGACGGTTATAGGATCTTGCGCTCCTAATCCACAGCCAGTTCACCGTTGTAATCCGTGTATGTTCGTGACCTACTGCACCCTGCCGTTGCTGGATTTGTGACTCGCCTGCAATGTGTTACCCAGTGTGGTCGTGGTCAAGTGGAACACATACGCTGCAATAAACGATTTGGGGGCATTCTGTTCGTTATTTGCGTATCTTTTTTTCTACTTGTGTACGTCAGCTCCACCTATCGGCTGTTTTTTGAGTTTGTTTTCCCCGTCTTACAAAAATCCCCGTGACCCAGCGATGCTAACCCTGCAAACTGTTTTTTTATTTCGTTTATTTTTCCGGTTTTATGATCTATATTTGACGCACTTCCAGAATCAAACTCATGTGTACTGTTTTTACATTGTACTAAAGGTGCTCAACCTTCAGAAGAGCACTTTGTAAATGTGCCGTCGGTCACTTCAGTGATCTAGAGCACGACCGGAAGTCACTGAAACGACCTGCCAGGATATATGCCGCGGATAACTAAAGTTATTTGAAAAATGTACTCTGGATCACTCTAGAACTGTGCCGCAGGTCATTAAAGTGATCTCTTGATGTGCCATTTGGTTCATTTTTACAAAATTATATTAGACAACGCCGAAGGCAACATTTTGCACACGGGCTATTGGGTCGAGCTTGTACGCATTATAGCAACGCTGACCCATGCCACCTTCAAAAACTTTTGACAGCTCAGACAGCTCAAGAATTCAATTGCTGTCTAGCCCATCTTGCATTTCAGACCCAGACTCTTTCCAAGATTTTTGGTATTGTTCACTCTCTCTCCAAGAAATAACGTTGCGTGGCAAGTGATTTTTAGATGCAAAAGCAGCTGTTGAAAGCGTTTTAACAGCCTGTTACTTAAGAAGTTTGAACATTCTCTGAGCAAAAGTATGAAAAATGCCGTGAATAAATTAAAAACTCGAGTCTCCGATTTTTTAAGGGGCCACGATCTTGGCTTCACGTGCTTTCCTATCGGAAAAATCTCCTGTCTTCAAGGAACATTTAAAAATTGTTTATTCACTTTAGGCACTCAGTTGTTTTTCTTAAATTCTGGGGATAATTATATATTATTCGACGGGAGTTTTTAGTCCTTTACATGAAGGTGTTGCTCTCAAAAAAAGCAACATGAGTTTCTTAAATTTTTCAAATAAAGGCATTGTATATATTTTGAGCACGTTTAGGCATTGTTGCTTCTAAGGAACTCTTAAACTTCCGAGTCTTTCTTGTGAGCTGTTCATGAAGTTGCTATAATAACCAGTATAATGGCTCAAAGGTAAGTATACGTGTTTCTTATCTCTTCGCAAGCCAGCAAGAACGATTTCTGACCCTTGCATGTTGGAGGGAAATGCCATGTGTGTCAAGGACAGATATTGCTGTGCGTTCTTCAACAATTATAGAAAAGAAAGTCGGCAAAAAATAAATGACAGCTTTCTATGCTATTCAAATCTATGCAAATCGTATAAATACAGTGTGTTCCCTGAAATGCACACAATCTCCCATACTTTTTGATAATATTGACGATAATTTTTACGTCATGTAATTAGGTTATCTAATTTATACAAATACAAATACAAATACAAATACAACGCCACAACAGGCAAAATGCCCAACGAGGTGGCTGATAAAAAGATGCCCATAAAAATATGGTTGTCATATGTTTCAAAATAATTTGCTTAAGAATTTGCTTAAAGAATTTTGCTTAAAGAATTTGCTTAATATAATCCACTCAAAATTTTTCTCTTCTCGATATTTTAATGCTTGCCAATTAAAGGGTTAAGAAACATTTATAAAAGTTTAATTCATTTTAGGCATTCAAATTCTAAAATTTTTGGAACATTTTTATACAGTTTAACGAGGCTTTTTTAAGATTTTAACTATTATTTTTTTTTTTTTTTGAACTTGCAACTTTTGAAAAATCACAAAAATTTAACACTATTTTGTACCTTATTTTTTTTAATCATTTAAATAAGAAATCCTATCATTAAAGCATAAAATACTTTAGTGTCTGAGAGACACATTAAGGACACGGTAAGGAGTTTCAGGGCATTTGAACTAGCGATGTTTGAAAAAGAAAACTTTCTTATCTAACAAAATAGAAACAGATTTGAGAAAAACTAATTTTAATGTAAAACATTTGCGTAAATAAAGGCTGCCAGCAGTTATAGTAAAATATTTTATAGTAAAACGTTTTTAGAAAATTTTGCAGCCTTGAAAATTTGTAAAATTATAGAATGTGTCATTTTTGGCAAATTTCCGTGTGCTTACGAAAATACTTGCACCTCAATATTAAAATGAATTTGCTGTGTGAATAATTAACGGTTACCTTAGGTACTTTTCACTATATCGATATAGTGATATTAATACGATTTTTATAATGTTTCAGTCTCGGATTATACCACTTCTCATCAAAAGATCCGCGTAAATTACATTGCATTTTGATAAGCTACAAATTGATTACTTTTAACATTTCCTGAAAAAGGATTACGGGGAGTTTTAAACGCTTCAAGCGTTTTCTCGTGAGTGATACTAATAAAATATAGCGTATGCTACATATGAATAATACATTAAAGTTTTAAGTTTCAAGGAACTTCGAATATATTCAATATTGCGATAGGTGGTTTCTCCTCATAAGAAATCGGTACATAATGTGGAATAGAAATTTAATGGAAAGTTCTGAGTTTGCGAGAGAATATAGATAAGTAATTGAATTAATTTCTTATATGGATCAAAGTAAAAATTGTTTTTAATTCGTTTTTTTTTTCGGTTTTTCTCCGCATATATGTGCAATTGGATGTTTTTTGAGTAAGTAAAAAAAAATAGAAATTATTTTACATTACGTTAGAATCAAAAATTCAATTATTGCTGTTTTTTAATTAATCAAATACAATTTAAATAAAAAGAAGAATTTTAGATACTTCAGGGGGAAAACATTTAAAATAATTATTGTATTTTATATAAATTAATTTCGTTCGAACAGTTTTTGAAAAAAAAATTTGAATTTAAAATTTTTAATATTTTTGATATGATGATGAATAATCAAATTCAAACAAACATTCAAATTAATTATTGTTTTTTTTATAAATTAATTTCATTAAAACATTAAAAACTATCAGAATTTTAATATTTAAATTATTTTAATATTTATATATAATTCTGAATAGTCAATAAATTACTAATATCATTTTTTCCACATGTTATTAAATATTATAAAATAGTTTAATTTATTCTTTTGCGTCTATAATGAATATTTGGATTTAGTTATGGATGTAATGAAGAAAATAAAATGAATATTCAATCTTATATATTATGATTTGAATAAAATCTTTGGTTTTATTGCTGAATGAGAAAAAATTAATAATGCTGAATGGAAAAAAAATATTGCGGTATTTTGCGACAAAATTAATTATCTCTGAAAAAAAAGGGACTAAACATTCAATAATATGTTAAGTTTCCCTTAATAACTGAATATATTAATGTACGTTCATATTCAATTCAAAACAAAAATTAAATATGAAAAATCATTTGCTTAATCATTAAATACATTTTCGTGCGTAAAACTCAATAAAATTTAGAAAGTTATTATTTCTTTTTGAAATACTGGACGTTGAAAAATTTCTTATTTTATGCTGAATTCTTCGATGGAATATTTTATTTCTATATTGTTCCATAATTTGGATTTCATGTTATTCATCTTTAATTGAAATTTTATATTTTTCCTCTTTACTTTAGATCTTATACTGAATTTTTTAAATGTATATATACTTTTATTCCATATTTGACTTCGTTAATTTTAATTATGTATTTTTCTATATAATTTATATCCCACATTCTTCTTTAATTGTTGTTCAATATTTTTCTTATTCAATTTGAATAAAATTTTGAATTTTATTTGTTAATATTTCTATTTAAAAGTTTTTTTCATTAGAATTTTTTTTCAAAATTTTTTAGTGAAATTCAGAATTTTATAAATAAATTATTCTGTTATTATTTTATTTTTATAAATAAAATTCTAGTAAATTTTTTGAATTCAAATGCAATTTATAAAATTCGAATTTTTTCTTGAAATATTCAGAAACGTTGAAAAATATCCCACTTTATTCTAAATTTTTTGACATTATCTGTTTTGGTTCAAAATATAATTCAGATTCTATATTTTCTATATAATTTGGATCCCACATTTTTCTTATTCAATTTAGATTCCATATATATTTTTCTTCTTTAATTAACGGACTGCATTATTTCCTTATTCAATTTTAATAAAATTGATAACTTTAATCGAATTTATATTTATTGAATCATAAACTCAATAAGAATACTTTTTTGAAAATTTAATAATATACATATTAATAAATTAATTTTAGAATTTCATAAATAAAAATCCAAATATATATATATATTTTAGGTTTAGGTAAAATTCAGAGACATGCATTTGTTCTTGAACTTATTAAACGTTGAAAAATGACTTGAAAATTTTGTATTGGATACTTTTAGAGGATCAGTTTTGGTTCTAAATTTTTGCTCAATAATTCGGATTCTGTATTTTAATATATAATATGGATTCCATGTTTTTTTTATTTATTTTATATTCGACAATTTCTTTATATAATTTTTATTTCACACTTTCCTTCTACAATTTTGAGTAAATATTTTTCTTTAATTTTAATCACACATTTTTGCTTTAATTTTAATCACAAAATTTTTTAATTTTGCAATTTAAGTTACATATTTTTCCTGTTTTATTTTGATACCATTTTTTAAAATTTAATTTTTTTCTTAAAATTTTGATTATATGTATATATTTCCAATTACTTATACTATACATAGAGAAAAACAGTCACATAATGAACAACAGTAATCAAGACAAATTATAAAGTTTGTGTTGAATATTCCGCAATTCATATAAGCACATGTTGTCTATAGTCGCAGAAAGTTCTTGATTAATTTGCAAATATTAAAATGCTACATTAATCCAAATATCATATTATATATTCCAGATTCAACTTACCCCAAGGTTGCTCGTTAGTTGCCGGTGCAGGAGCACGCGCATAGACAGCAAGAAAACCAAATAACATAATAATCCCAACACGCGTAACCATAAGCACAGCAAACATAATTTTTGTGTTATTCTTCTCCATCTAGTCTCACAACTGAACAATCACACAACCGAACCGAAACGAAGCATAGAACGTACACCAAAAAAAACCCGGAGGAAAAAGTACACCGAACTCATGCACGAAATTTCCACTCCTCACAACATTCCTCGGATTACATCGGAAAAATATCACGAAGTAAAATAAAATCCGTCTTGAATCAAAAAATATTTAATACTAATAAATGCAAGATCATCATCTCCATCTTCGCTGGTAAATTCTTCAAAAAAAAAATTATAGTTTTTTTTTTAATAAATTAGCCTGATGCAATTAACACCGATAATTTTTTTTTTTATTACTACGTACCACCATTATCATCACCACCGCCACAAGAAGATGCGTGTTTTTTTAACGGTGTTGTAAAGTGGCCGAAAGATTCGGGATGGATCGCACTTGAGGACCGCAGCATCCCACTGAGATAGCGCGCGGCCTGTGTATGGGAATCATTTCTGCGCGGTTCTCTATTGATTAGGTTTTGCACTGAGTGAGAGAGAGAGAGAAAGGCGAGAAAAGATCCGATGGAAAAATGTGCCTCGTACCGAGAACCAGAGGGCGCCACCGTACAACTAAGTGTTACGATCCTCACCCGTCACCATCATCTCTCTCTCTCTCTCTACTATCTCACAGTACGACAATGTCTTTGATTCTTTAGTCCCGGATAGTTTTATATAAAACACCAAGGAGTTTTCTGTTGTTCTTATTTTCTTTTACGATGGGAAGAGAGGGGGGAGGGATAACTTCGAGGATGGGAACATTCTCCTGAAGAGTAAAGCCATGATTTAGTGGTCATAACCACTAGAGTTTTGATCTCCAGAGGCTAGTAGAAGACTGTTTAGCAACGAAGATTCTTTCTCGAACGTTCTGTTTTAGGGCTGTGTTTATTGGAGAAGAGTTTTTGCTTTTGTTTTCATTTGTTTCTTATTTTTCAAGCCACGTGTGTGTAAGGTTTAAAATATTTTCTTCGGAATTTAAATTGAAAGGGAACGCTATTTTGCGTTAACCATAAAATGTTTTGGAATGCAAATGTTTCCATGATATTACTCTGATGGGACGTAGCTTCATTACGTTTCGTTACTTCAAGGGACCGGATAGATTTCTTTGAATTTTTTTTTCAATGAAATTTTTGTCTATTTTGTAGACGTTTTTATGTTGATGATGTATTTTTGTGATTTTTATCACTTGTGTTTGTTTGGGAATTTTATTCCGGTAAAATCAACTGCACAAACAAAATTTAAAGTATTAAAATTTGACGAAAAATTGGTTCAATTAAAATTTCTTAATTTGTAATTTTTTTAAATGTATTTTCTTATTTTTTTCAAAAAAGTTTTTTATTGACAAATCCGTGAAAATTCTTCAAACTTTTATTCTCAATGTTCTTATCTAAAACTTTTCATATGTTGGTATGGAGATATTACTGATAGAATGTATATTCATTACGTTCCATTATTTTCAGGGACAGATAGATTTTTCCTTCAGATTTTGAAATTCCGTGGATTTTCTGTGGTTTTTTCGTTTACATTGATGTAACGAACTGTTTTTTCACGTTTTTTCTGTTAAGCTTATTTTTTTATATGAATTTGATTATACAAATTTGTGTAGTTAAAATTTAAGAAACAATTTTTATTTGACAAAAATATTTGATTTGATTAAAGTTTTTTTCTCATCTCTCTATTTTATTTAATACGTTGTATATTTTTATTTACATTTATTATTATTTTTTGACATGTCCGTGATAATACCTCAAATTTTTACAGCAATATTTTATCCAAGGATGATGTCACTCTTCGCTATCCATACGATGATTCTGAAGTGCGGTCCCGTTCAACGCACACGAGCTCTAAAGAAAGACTGAAAATCGTCACCTTTGAGGTCTAGGTGATTGGTGAGGGACAATGCAAGGTTATGGTGTCGCAGGGAATTTTTCTCCAATAGGGTTGTTAATAAATGGAATAGCTTACCCCCGGAGGTAGTAAATTGTAACACAATTGACACGTTTAAAAAGAAATACGATAAACATGTTGGGGTAAATCGAGAAGCTATCCATTCTTAGAATAAGACAACCATAAGTATTCTTTATGGGCATTGTATAATATTTTATCATGTGTATATATTGTTTGTAATTTGTGTTAATTGCATTTTTAATTGGGTTGCTGTATTTTTGAAACATATGACAACCATATTTTTATGGGCATCTTTTTATCAGCCACCTCGTTGGGCATTTTGCCTGTTGTGGCGTTGTATTTGTATTTGTATTTGTATTAGTGTCTAGGGCGGTGTTTCTCAACCGCGGGGCCGCGGCTCGGTACCGGGCCCTGACATCATTCATACATGGCCGCGGGAGATTAGCCGTTTCACTTTTCCTCATTCATTTTCCGTTGCTCGTGTGTTTGACAGGTCCTACGACTCACAAAAATTAATGAAACCGGATCGCGGGCTTGAAAAGATTGAAAACCACTGGTTGAAGAACGTGCGTTCGATTCCCAGCAAGGACAGTTAGATTTTCACTTCCCTAAATTCATCTTCGAATCAGCCAGCTGTTAGAAATCTTCCTTCAGCAATATTCTCGTCTTGTAATTTTCTTGTTGGTTTGAGTTACTGAAAATTTTTTGGAAAATTCCAGAATTTTTCTATACGTTTTCGCAATTGAAAAAGATATTTTTGGTAATGTAAGAATTTTTCATTTGAAGGAAAAAACTGCCTGTTAAATTTTGTTTTTACACTGAATCGACTGATCTAAAAATAAATTGATTTAATTATTTTTTTATTGCAATTTTTACAAATTTCAAGATATTAAGCGATTTTCTCATTCTTAGAATTATTTTATTTCTTTTCCGATAACTTTTTTTTGAAATTTCAGAGATGAGATGCTATTGATTTTTTCCGACTAAAAATCCGTTAAATTTTTTCTTCATATCTTAAGATATTCGAGATTTTAAAATTTCTTTCATCCGAAAAAACACTTTTTTAGTTTGAGTATTTTTTTGATATGTTAAATTTGAAGATTTCTTTTTTTGAGAATGTTCTGATAAATTCCTCAAGTAACTTAGATTCTCTTAAAATTTTATATAATTTTACCTTTTCATATAATAATTTTTTTCAAAAATATACTTTCGAAAATGGCGATGATTAAAAAACAAACGTTATTTTTGAATCTTTAAATATTTGCCGAAAAATTTCTGAATCATCCCAAGATTAGAAATCTTCAGAAACAATTCTGACATTCGCCCACTCAATACAAAGAAATTTAAATTTTAGTAATGGATTAAAAAAAAAGTGATATTAAAATCTGAAAGTGTTTTCATTCACTTTGAACAAAACGTATTTGAAATGTCAATTTAGATTAACTACACATATCGATCATGTATGTGGATTTTGATGATACGGTTTATCAATTTTAATTCGCCATACCATGACGAAAAATTTCGCACAATTTTTCTCTCGAAATCAGCTATACCTCTAAAAATTCCAAAAACAACGAACAAACAAAAGCAATTTTCTCATGGTTAAATTAACAACATTAAATAATTAAAGACACGCAAATCATCGAAAATTCATAAACGCATCTTCAATTCTGTATTTGTTAAGTTCTTCCAAATCTCATAATACTTTCCGACCATTTTAATAATAATAATAATAATAATAATCCGTCGGTTCTCCGGATACACAATAAAATTTGCGGGAAAAAACGAGGAAAAGCGGAATATATTTCTGAAATATTAGAGCTATAACAACCGACGGGATTCAATTTGCAAAAATAAATTAATTAACTCTAGAGTTTCCAATTATGCCGAGTTATTTCGGGGTAAATAACTGGCTAAATATCGGGTGGAAATTTATTGGTTTGTCGTGACTGAATAATTGAAATGGAGGGGAAGAGGGGGGGAGGGGATATAAATACATTTACTAGTCTCTCTGGCTAATTCTAGCGCTAATGAAACAACCGTAACAAGAACAAAAACTAAATGAATTTCAATATAAATTTCGCCGGTTATATTTATCTCGAACCAAATGGCACGAAATCATGCGAATTCATACATAATTCATAAATCCAATGCCGTAAATAAAGCGGAAAGTGTTGAGGTAATTTTCGGAAAATTTAATTCTTTTTGGGAAAATGGTTATGAGAACGAAATATGTGTAGAATTATAGTGTTTCTCCTTGAGGCTTGATTTGATTCGTGTTGAATTCTTGGGTCGTTAGGCGTGGGTTTGTGTGCATGTGTTTTTTAAGTCTTAAGGGTGCTAATTATTCGAAAGCAATGTATTGAGGACGGTATGAGCTATTGGAAATTGAATTCACATTACAGAATGCATGGGTTCGAATCCTGAATGTAGCAAGTATGTTTACTTGCCTTTTAGGTTTTCATTATCTTTCTCAAGTGCTTGAAGAGACTGCAGTGACTAATTTTTCCATGATATTTGGTTAAGGGACAATTCAAGTATTACGTCAGCATCGATGGGGAGGGGTTCCGATTTACTGACTTTTGATTACAAGGGGGAGGTGGGGGATTCGGATGATGCTTATGTCATCAACAAAACTTTATAAAAATATGAAGTATTCATAGTAGCATCTGATTCGGTGCTCCAAAAACTAGAAAAACCTTTCGCTAGTGTTTGTGGGCACCTGCACTAATACTCTCCCTAACAATAAGTCCCCTACAGATCCACTTTAGTGATCTCTAAATGTTTGGTGGATCCTTCAAGTGCTCTGGAACTGTGCCACGCATCACTCAAATAATTCGTAATTATTCCGCGGATCGCTTAAGTAATCAGCGAATGTGCCGTGGGTGTAAATTCAGTGATGTAGAACTGCACTGGGGGCTCTAAAACTATGCCACATGTCACTCAAGGGATCTCTAAATGTGCCACGGATCGCTTAAGCGTTTTGGAACTGTATCGCGGGTTACTTAAGTGATCTGAAAATGCGACACGAGCCTATTTCAGTGATCTGAAAATGCGACACGAGCCTATTTCAGTGATCTGAAAATGCGACACGGGCCGCTTAAGCGATCTGCAAATGTGCTGCTTAGTTCATTCTAACAAAATTAGCTTTGAGGGAGCAGACCACATTTGGTCCGCGGGCCAAGGATTTACCATATATGTCTTAAAGGGTGGGCCACAATAAATTTCTTAAAAAGAAATTTTGAGTTTTTTCCCTTCAAATAGCATTGAAATTAACAGAAATAGATTATAAGATTATGATTATATGTATAAAAGTATTTTATTTTTCGAAATTTTAATTTAAAAATTATTAATTAATTTAAAATTATTAATTAATTTAAAATTATTAATTAATTTAAAAAAATACTTTTTTACATTAAAAAAGTAAATTTCCGTCTGGAGGGACAAGCCCCCCCCCCCCCCTCCCTACCGCGTACGTCTCTGATCCCACCAATATGCGTTTGGAGGTACGGAGCAGTGCTGACGAATTTTGCTGACGGGGGGGGGGGGGGGGTTCAAAAATGGCTAAAAATTTGCTGACGTAATACTTGAACGTCTCCTAAGGTGCCTGGCATTACTAAGGTTAAATGTGATTTTTTTTTTATCAACGCTATACTGGGTGTCCTATAAGTGTTTTTGTGGCCTTTATTTCATCAACCGTCCGTTGTAAACAGGTATGATTTCAATTTAAAAAATGTTCAAAAGGCGTTCAAAAATTATCTTGTGCCAGTTTCGAGAGTGAAAATACAGTGTGTCAAAAGTCCGTGTTTCAAAATGATATATTCGCTAAGATATTTGATTCCAAAAATCGGAAAAAAGTTATGAAAGAACAGCAAAAATTAACGGACAACGCTGCTTTCCCTAATTTTGATCCTGTCCTTTCCTAACTTTTCCCCAGATTTCTGAATTCGAATATCTCAGTGAATATTGCACTGAGAAACGTGATTTTTTTTTGTTGGCAACAGAAGAGAGACAGGGCAACGAATTTTTAATTGGAAGTTGGAGGACGGGGGAGTGTATAAAAATTCTGATTTTTTATTTTATTATTTTGTTACACACAGTAGTTTCACTCTCAAAACTGGTGCAGTGTAATTTTTGAACGTCTTTTAAAACTCAAAGCATATTTTTACGACGGACGGTAGATGAGATAAAGGCCGTATTAGCAATTGCAGGACACCCTGTATATGAAGAGCATATTGATTTCTAGATATTTCACCAACAGTAATACTACGAATCATGTCTCCTCGAATCACGTCACCTCAAATTCACGTCTCGTATCATCCCAAAATATATATTATATATATATATATATTTATTTATTTAAATTTTCATTAGGCACACATTAAGCAAAGCACAAAGACTCCCGACGTAGTATTCTTAGAACATGTAAGGCAAATATGTTTTCATATGATGTACCTATAAATCGCTATGTAATTTCGAGCTATGCAGTTTTGATTCATGGGAAACTCCTCAACAACAATTCATCGTCGCATATACGCTCCAAGGTTGAAATATTCTATCTGCTTCCATAACTTAGATGGTAGAGCACTCGTCCGGCAAGTGAGAGACCGGGGTTCGAGTCCCCGTGGGGGCAGTGGTGAATTTTCTTCCTTGTAATCTTCATTTCCACAAATAACCAGTCTTTCAGTGAATCTTGTATTGACAAGTGGAGAGGACATTTCTATATGCATGTTCGACTATGTGCTGCAAACCTAACATGTGTAAAGTTTGCATCTATGGAATATTTATGTTTTCATATTGTGCTTCCACCTAGGTTCCGAAATCGAAGAGATAAAGTAGAATAGTCAAAGTAAAAGAATTATGGGTCATACGTTCTCCCTATTGACTGTCATCCAACAAACTAATGAATAGGGTGAGCATATGAACAGGAAAAATCCTGTTTTTTTGTTTTGTTTTTCTCACATCCCAACGAAGAAATCCGAGTAATACTATCCTACCTATCAGTTTAGTGAACTTGGTATTTCTTTATTATTATTACGACGGCAATTCAAACGGAAACTTCTGCTTAGAGTCATATACGTAGATGAATTAGGAATCGAATTCACCCAAATGTCCATCCAAATATTTGGATACCAAATTGATCTTACTTGGGGTAAAACGTTTAAATCAGGTGAATATCCCAACAGAGATAGAAATATGATGGCCATCAGATATAGGCCAACTCTTTCTGTAGGTCAGATATATTTTGTTCTTGATATTTTCTTACGTGTCTAAGTCTCTATTTAAGTACAACTTGCTTTGAAGAAAAAGGAGGGTAGTTGTCTTCGAGAGATTCCAATACATAGGGTTAACTAAATCATGCTTTCCCGAATCAGAGTGTTCCGGAACTACTTTCTCTAAATACAGTGATACTTCGGCTAACGAAGATGATTCGTTCCGGAACCACGTTTGTAAGAAGATATCTTCGTTAACCGAAACGTGGTTCCCTATAGGTTTCCGAGGAAAATGGTTTAATTCATTCCAGAAACGGCCCGAAATTTGGAGACATTTATAAAGAAAAAACACACCAAGTATACATAAGCGTTCGTTTTAAAAAAGACAAAAACGAACTGCAGGCTAAAATAATTAGCTTCAAAATTGGATAAATGAGAATTTACAAGAAGGTGAAGCATACTGTGAAGATTTCGTTTTATTAAACACCAATATACCCAATAATGCCAGCTTTAGTTTACCAAAGTAGTTTACTAAAGCTGCGTTGGAAAGAATTCACGGAGCGGCAAAAAAAAAAAAAATTTACATACCAGTAAATCATAAATAGGCCGACTGGCGTGGGGGTAAGATGCTGTCGCGGTTCCGGGTTCGAACCCGAGGGAGGGTATGGATAAGATATTTTCTCTAGCGAACTCGAGGCGACCACCGATAGCCAGCGACTTCATCACCAACCCATCTTATTAATAGCACTACATAGCGATATGGTCGGAGTTGGTGAAGTAGTAAATCATAATTGTTGAAAATAATTCACGGACCGATTGATAAAAATGATAATTACGGATAGCAAGTTAATAGTAGAAATAATTTGAGGACCAGAAAATAAAAACAATTAGAAATAATTTACGGACCGGTAAAAAAGCACTAAATTTCTACAATGTAGTTGATTATTAAATGTAGGGATTGCTTATAAGCTAAACGCGTCCTTCGACAAGTGTCTGAAGAACAACTGTTGTAGAGTATAACGAAACCATGTGAGCACACATTGTAAAAAATGCAGCACGAACGTAAATTGTTTCCATCCAACTTGAAGATATGATTCCTTAGCTTTAGAGGAACACGTGAGATAGAGTATATAGAATATGAATATTGATCAGTATATTTCCAGGACTTGGGGAAAAAGAAATATCCCATGATCCATAATATGTATATGTATTTTGTGTATAGTGTATACATATATACCATTCTTGGCTCTCAGGGACATAAAGTGAGAGAGAGGAAAAAGCTTTCGTTCTCTAGCCTGGAGGTTTTTTCTTTCGCCTCCACATACACCATGTCGTTGACTTTTTCGTTGCTGGTGGAGAAAAAAAAAGCACTTCAAGAGCAAAAAAATGCAGTAGAGAGAATGAAGAAAAAATGCAGAAAAAATCATTTTTTTTAGTTCTGAAACATATTTACGTTATCACGCCAACCATTTGCGTAGAGTGAATAATAACAATAATAATATAAAAAAATAATAATAAAATATGCAGTTGGTACTTCTCTTATCTTTCTAAAAGAAAATATTTTATAGAATTTTTTTTTTCCATGTCTTTTCACAAATTTGTGCATTTTTATGCATTTTTATAATGTTAATATAGTGGATTTTTTTTTTGTTCTTTTTTTTTGCAATGTTGAGTCTCAGTGAGGCGATAAGAAGAAACTTAACAGATTGCGTAGTTACATGATTTTATTATGGTCGTGGAATATATGATTATTTTTTTATTTTTGGTGAGAGAGTGTGTTGAATGGAATACGAGTTCCGGTTCACGGAGCAGTTTTCTAGGAATTTCTTTAATTTCTATGTGCAAATGTTGATGTTTGTACAGTATGCGGCTAAAATTCAGTGAAACATTTTGAATTTTCTGCAATTTTTTCTCTTTCCCCCCCTCCCCGAGAATTTATATGTATGATACAAATGTACAAGTTCGACTTGAAGTTCCAAAATTTCTCTGCAATCAACCAAATGCCATCGATATCAAAAGCGATAAATGTCACAGATACTGTAAGTATTGTCATGGTCAAAAAATCTTAAAAGTGAGTGAAATGCACCAGATTTCCGTATGTAGATGTCGTTTTATCGTTTTTATTTTGTTGAAATTGATCACTTCGAGATACGAATCACTCTGGTTATTTAGACTCTAATGTTATTCCTGTAGGTAAATGTATGAATTGAAATTATGTATTGCTCAAATACGACACATACTTCGAAGTATTGAAATGTGAAAGCATTGAAATGTAACAACGGTATGTAGAAACAAAAATGTCCTTCTCTCTATTATGCACGATATCTCAGTCAAATTGACGGTATTTGTCAACCTTTGTAACATTAAGGAACTTTTTTTCATTTATATCACTGTTTGTGAAATTTTTTGTATGAATGCCCATTCTTTCTGTCAATCTTCGTATCATGACTTGCTGTTTCTGTCAATTTTCCCATCACTATTTGTGTCAATATTTGTATCATTGCTTACTATTTCTACCAGTTTTTGTATTACTGTTTGATGTTTCTGCCATTATTTCTATCACAGATTATTGTTTCTGTCATTATTCCTATCGCAGATTATTTTTTCTGCCGCTTTTTGTACCAATACTCACCGTGTCTGCCAATTTTTTCTACCTCTGTTTAGTGTTTCTGTCAACTAATCAGTATTTACTGTTTCTATGAATTATTCTATAACTGTTTACTGGTTCAGTCTTTATTTGTATCAATGTTTACTGTTTCTGTGTGTTTTTATATCACTGTTCATTGTTTCTATTAATCCTTGGATCACTATTTATTGTTTCGGTCTTTATCTGTATCACTGTTTATTGTTTCTTGCTCTTTGTATCACTATTTACTGTTTCTGTGTATTTTTACATCCCTGTTTATAGTTTCTGTCAATCTTTGCATCCCCATTTGTTTTCTGTCCATTTTTGTACCAATGTTTAATGATTATGTCAATTTCTGTATCACTGATGACTATTTTAGCCAATTTTTATTCCGCTATTCAGTGTTACTGTCAATTTTCATATCACTGTTCACTATCAACTTTATTTTAAGTTTTATTTACTGTTTCTATTTATCTTTTTATCGCTATTTGTTGTTTCTGTTAACTTTTTTGATCTCTCACACAATTTACTGTTTCTATCAATTATTGCATCAATATTTATTATCTTTGTCAATTTTTGCATCACTGTTTACCCGCAACTTATTGAGTTCCTGACACCAATGCAAGTTTTGTGCTTATTGGTATGCGGATGTTAGGCTTCATCGTCCGGATTCCGTGCCCTTTGGGCACAAGATGAACAACGTTGAGCGTACTTGTATGAACTAGGGAAAAACTCAGTAAATTCTGAATGCCTATACTTAAGAAATTCGGTCATGGATCAAGTTTGTCACGCACAGATTTCTTCGGAATAATGACAAAATCCTGAATCGAAATCGATGAATTTTATAAGATATTCCGTTTTTCGCTCCGAAGAAAATTCATATTCTATCGAAGATACATTCGCTATACTGAAGAGAGAAAAAAACTAATACATATTCCATAAATCATGGCTTCCTGTTGCTTTATAGATAGATACCCAGGGCGAAGTTATATACCAAGTGTTGTGTTACAAAGCCTGGTCATCTTGGCATACATGACAGATATGAATGATGCTTCTTCGTTGCGATATACATACCTAAAGTATGTAAAGAAAAATAATAAAATCACAGATTCCAGAAAAAAAAATCACTTCTACCGATTCAAAGTGACTCAAGAAATTTGAATTTCTGAATATGAATTTTTCTTGAATTCATATACCGAACCGTATATACAGAAAAAATTTCCAGTAGAAGTGTTATATTTCGTATGAGTCGCTGATTCATGCAAAATGCAATACCTCACGGTAGAAAATATCCGAATATAAATTCCAAGAAAAATTAAAATTTAGATAGATATTTATTGCCGGCAAAAGTGGTACCTTTTCTGGTATTAGTGAATACATCTTTTGACTACAATATTCTTCCCGAACAATAGAGGATTTCATATACGGCTTCTCAGGTGCATATAATCCATAATGGGCTTTTAGAAACATAATCTTGTCGCTAGTGTGGAAAATTTGTCAAAAGTTCCAAGAATATCTTCAAAAATGTTCTAGATCCAGGATTAAAAGTTTTGTATTGCTTTTATAATATACAAAATATACACCAGTCTCATAAGTTTCTACAGAAACTAAGGGCGTATTAATACTCTCATTAATACTTGTATTCCCCTGAGGAATGGCAGAATGGCTGTTTAGGCAATTTTGAGTTGTTTTTCGTTTAATACACTGAGTGGGCAGAAAGAAAAGTCGTGGTATATTGCACTGTAAAAACTATGAAATCTCCTTCAGAAAAGATACAATCTGAACTGATTATACGGCTCTGTTCCCAGCTCTTTGGAAAAAAAAAAAACTCCAGTTACTAGTTCAACTTATAAGAATAAATGTTCCAAGCCAGATACGAACAACTCTCGCCGGGTACTGCTAATCGATATGTCCTGCAAAATCTTCGAGAGAAGCATTGCCAATAAGTTACTTCCAATTGACGTCGACATGGGCCAAATATCCTCAGTTTGGCTTCTTTCCTGATGTCTCCTTGTCAGTGAACCAGTTGATTGGCCATGGTATTTGGACGAGTGCTATTGATTCAGAACAATAGATTGATGATATTTAAGTTGATTTCCAGAAGGCAATTTGACAGATTGTTACTACCAAGGAAGCTAGCTGACATGGGCGTTCTTAAAAAAATTGTAAGGATAACACGGGCAAGGCTCTGAGAGAGGGTTCATCAGGTTCGCGTAGCGAGCGTCTTGTGAAAAGAATACCAGATGCCAAACAAAGTCGTCGAGGGATTGGTTGTTTTAGCTCCGATTATGTGCACTTACGATATCACTCAAGCTGTGTCACTCATCCGTCTATTGCAGTTCGCTAATGACGTGAAGTTATTATTATGAAGTTATTATCCAGTATAAAATACCAGGGGCCTAAAAATTGCAAGCCAACAATTTTTCCATTGGAGTTATCAGTATAAACTCCCTATTTCAACATCCAAAAGCAAATCAATGCGTTTGCGCAGACGCACTTCACCAGATAGGCAATGAAATGTTGCAGCAATTAGATACATTAGTGGATCTGGGTATTGCAATGAGCAGCATCTAAGGATTTCACTGAAAACATTATCATGGCATAGTTTGCGAAGCTGATAAAATTTCATATATGTTATGTACGACACATATATCACATTCAGAAAGTAAATGCGCCCTCCGAGGACCCCGGGATAAGTTACTCGTGCGTTGCCATTTGATTTGTGTGTGTACGTTCGCTTCACTCTGGAGTCCTGTTCATCACTATGGAGCCCATTCAAAATTAAGGACACCATGCTCCTCAAAAAGTCACAGAGGTCTTTTACCAAACCAATAGCTGGCTGGTTTTATTGCGAGAGGCTTGAATTTATGGGTGTGCATTCTCTGTTTGCTGCAGATGTGAAGATAAGATATAAAAATGACTCCTTTCTTTTTTCTATCAAACCGAGCACAGCTCAGGCCTATCACCATCTATGGGCAATTTACTACCTATTGAGTTGTGACGGAAGTGTAACTGTGCGTTTACCTAACAGTCTGAGAGCGCATGTAGTATTGTGTTTGATTTTCCAGTGCTGCCGTCTATATTTCAGAAGTGAATGATGTGTTACGATTGACGATTATAGATTGATCTTCCACGGTTACAGATGCTGTGTTGCCAGAATCTGGAATAGTCTGTAATCAGGAGTTATATGCGCCAACGTCGCAAGATTCCCTTCCGCTATTGAAGATTTCGACGTGGTTTCGTTATTAGGTTCCCAGTGTAAGTGCATTAAATGCATTCTTGGGTTGTAAATAAAAAAAATATATATAGGTAGACGGCTTTTTCTTAGCCCAATATATCAAGGAAACATATTTTTTGGATATTATGCTCAGCATAATATCCATAAAAACTATGTTGGACTGAGATAGTGTCTTTGAATCAGAGTCTTCAAGCATACAACATAAACTGGTTATGTTTATCCTTACCCAACAAAGGAATTTCATTTTATGAAGGCGAAGGAAATACTGAGAATCAATAGTCTCACACTGCAAACTGGTTGAAAAAAGCAATAGACAACATTTGGACGTTTGTATTGGTCATATCCTTGTAGCAATCTGAAGAGTTTAATCTTTTAAACAGTTCAGCAGAAATCCCAGAACCCCCTTTAAAATGGCATATGTTTATTTAATGAAGTAGATTTTCTTCCGATTTTCAGCAAGTGCAAACTAAAGGATTCTTGCAATAGTGAAAAGTAAAACAACATCAGTGAAAGGTGGAGCAGCATCAGTGGTAGACTAGCATTATGTGAAACAATTTAAAAGTTAGTGAAAAACAGAACTACAGCATTAGTGAGTAGTGGAACAACTTCAATATGAGTGAAAGGTAGAATAATTTCAATATTAGTGTCGAACAACTTCAAAAATAGTGGAATGTGGAACTTCCACAAATGAAAGGTTGGGGGGGGGGGGGACTTCAACCTTAATTGAAGGCTAACAAATTCCTCACTCATTGAAGGTGGAGCAACTTCATTAGTAGTTGAACGTAGAACAATTTCAACATTAGTGAAGGGTAGAATAATTTCAGAATAACGAAAAGGTATTGAAAATGGAAACTTCAACGCTAGAAGGTAGAAGAAGTTCATCAGTATTGAAAGGTAGAAGAAGTTCATTATTAGTGAAAGATAGAACTACTTCAGCATTTGTGAGTAGTAGAACAACTTCAGTATGAGTGAAAGGTAGAATAATTTCAACATTAGGGTCGAACAAATTCCAAAATAGTGGAGTATAGAACTTCCACGAATGAGGAGGAGGAGGGGGGGGGGATTTCAACCATAATTGAAGCTTAAAAAAATTCCACACTCATTGAATGTGGAGCAACTTCATTATTAGTATATCGTAGAACAATTTCATTATTAGTTTATCGTAGAACAATTTCATTATTAGTTTATCGTAGAACAATTTCATTATTAGTTTATCGTAGAACAATTTCATTATTAGTTTATCGTAGAACAATTTCATTATTAGTTTATCGTAGAACAATTTCATTATTAGTTTATCGTAGAACAATTTCATTATTAGTTTATCGTAGAACAATTTCATTATTAGTTTATCGTAGAACAATTTCAACATTAGTGAAGGGTAGAATAATTCCAGAATAAGGGAAAAGTATAGAAACTGAAAACTTCAACGCTAGTTAACAATAAGAAAACTTCAACACTAGTACACGGTAGAAGAAGTTCATCATTAGTAAAAGGTAGAAGAACTTTTCATCATCAGTAAAAAGTAGAAAATCGTCACCATAGAACCTAGTGGCAGAGCTTTGACCTCACGGTTCGAGGAATATTGATTTTTTCCCTCGAAAAAAAAAAAAACCTAAAAATTACCCACAAAAGCATCTCAGGCAGGGATTCAGTCATATACCCATTCATACCTAAATACCGTTAATATTTCATTGGAAAGGTATCCTCCGGGATAACGTTATGCGAGCGATTCCTTCATTATTACTATTACTTGGAGCGAAAAAAAAAATATCTCCATTTCTCTCGTTTCTCTTCAATCAGTAAATGATATAATCATAATGTATACGTATTTTTTTCTCTCTGGTATACCTAGAACTATACCTTGGGTCAATACACATAAGCACAGCCATCGCTATTTACGTACTTGCGAAACATTTTCTGTTTTGTTTTTTATTCCCCTCCACCATTTCTTCCCATCTCCTTAGTGTACAACAGCATCTTGAAGAAAGTCCCCTGAGGATTACGTTTACGTGTTCTGGAGATTGATCGGATGTGTCTCGTTCTCGATAAGATTACCCCGCGTAAGATGCGAACGCATACATAATGTATAGAGAAATACCATTCCCTTGTACTGTTTTCATTTAAGAAAAAAATAATAATCTTTTACGTATTAAATAAACTCATTGGATCCTAGAGAAATTTAATTTTTAATTTCCACGAATATTTCCTTAAAAAACAAGGACCTTAACGTAATTAAAGGTAATGGAATTCGAAAATGTTCTCGAATTTTTCCCATGTCTGAATATATCCTAATCTTTTTTTTTATTTATAAATAAATTATTCTGAAGGATTATTTTTGTGAATAAATAATTATATATGTATATACTGATATATATAGGAGAGTTATTAATTAGTAAAGGAGAAAAAAATATGTTTTAGGATGTTACTGAAATTATAATTTCGAGATAGTGGAATGAAAAAAAAATGTTATTTTTCAGTTGAATAATGTTTTTGAAAACTGATTTATAAATAAAATTATAGGAATCCTCATAATGAAAGTGCAGGTGAAGTTTAGTTTTCAACGAATTCGAATTTAGCTACCATTTCTTAAACTAAAAATTATAATTTTAGAATCAAAGTTATGTGGAGTTTGAAATTTGTAAATGAAAATGAATTCAATTTGCACATTTTTGCGGCTAATATTATTTGTAAAACCTGGTTCAAGGATTAAAATCTCAATTTTTTATGTATTCTAAATTTGTGTATAAAAAATTCAGTGTTCGAGATTGAATTTTGCTCAATTTTTTTTCAATTATATGTTTGAGCTCAAATTCAAGGTTGGATTTTTCGATTCCGTCGAGATAATATCGTCCTATTATCTCTTTCAGACCCTTGTACTACGAATATGGGGATTGCCTTTTCTGACCTGTAGAATGTTTTGTTTTGAGTTCAGGGAGTTAAGCTCTGACCCACTCCCACCATATAAAAGATCATAGTAGCTTAGAGTGTTTTCCTCTCGGTAATATTTAGAACCTGTATTACTTGTATCAAGCACTCTTCATGATCACGAATCACTTGTAAAACACTTCAAGTTTGCGGTGCGTGCCAGAGCTAAATTCACTGACAGGACCCTTCATCGCTGGAATCAAATTCACGCTTACCTACGTGAGACGCTGATATAATATTTAGATTCAATAAATGCTCTCCATGCCATCAAATAAAGCATTGATACTTTTCTTTAGTGAATAATTGTTATGACACAGAGATGTACTTTGTCCAAAATTAAAAGGCACTTCTTAAAAAACAGCGAATTTTCGAGGATTATTACATCCATTTCTTTAATTTTTTAATGCTAACAACTGGGGTTGGCCTGATTAATCGATTGATGGTCAACCACAGTAAAACTTTTAGTTGATTTCATAGGTTTGATCAATCCTATTAAACATCGATTAAAATTGTTATATTAAGAGCTTATAATTTAACTTTATTTATTCATTCAGATTAGATGCCCTGAATTATCGTATGCTCTTATATATAACATTTCATAACAACCATACTTAGAAATATTTTGATCAATATTTTAATCAAGTTTTTTACCAGGTCTAATTCAACAAAAACTAGTGATATCGTAAATTCCGTTTCAAATTGAGTTTGCTGGGAGTTTCAGAAGACAAAGAGTGAAATTTATCGTCCCCAGTGTGAATAGCAAGTTTCCTATTTGGAAAAACATGAACTCCCTTCTCCTACCAATACCATTTGAGAACAGTTTCAAGAGGAAAAGTAATACAATGTGAAAAATCTAAATTAGTTTCGAAATCAGTGACTAATTTAAGATAAGTAATTAAAAAAATTCCAGAATATACCCTGGGAAAAAACAAAAACCAATAAGCATATTCTTTACATTCGCTCGAACGTAATTGACACGCTAATTGTTTGCATGCTATGAATGATTAACATTTAATGAATGGCTCTATCTTAATCGAATAAAAGTTTCTGATTAAACAGGTACAAATTTTATTCGATTTACCCAGCCCTAATAACGACCATTGCGGTAAAACCAAACCTAAGAGTGTTGAAGCGGGAGTATTGAAAAATTCAAAACCATAATAAATCTCCGTATCTAAAAATAAAATCAGGTTTCTTCGATAGTAGAACCCATGTTGCTACTGCAAGGCTGGATCTTTAAATCCGAGATACAACAAGTAAAACCGAGATAAGCCTTAAGAAGAATGTAGAAAACATTTCAGAATTTGTCATATTTTATTTAAATTTATGTCTCGTAGGAAATACCACAATCCAGAGAAGAAAAAAATTTTTTTTTTCTTTTTCCAAGAACGTGGTCAATCAATTCCATCCTTCCTTTTATATCCTCATTTGTCATTCTTCGGACATAACAAACCCCCCTCAAAAAATATTTTTTTTGTGGGAAAAGAGAAACTGTACACGTACAACAAAGACACCGAGTGTGGGAACAACAGATTGAACCAGAGAAGAGAGGAAAAAAAATATATATTTTTATCCCAGAAATAGGGATGAAAATAACTGGAGAAAAGAAAAAAAAAATCTTAGAGAATTCTCCAGTATCCGGACACTCTTCTTTGGTATCATTTCCTTTTTTTTAAGTATTTTTCCTTTTTTTCCTATTCGAAATCCCACTTGTTTTACGCAACTGGAGAGTGGCTACGAATTTCTGAACAGTTTTCGAAGATGCTTTAGAAGATGAATTCTTTCTACTTTTTTTTTCTCTCTCTCTCTCTCTTGGAACGTTTCTCGTTTCTTTTTTTTTTTTTTTACTGTTTTATGTGGAAAAAAAAAAGTGGAACTGGACGCTGTAAAAGTCACACTTTTTGTCTGTACTGTGTTGTACTTGTGAAGGTCCGTTCTAGCGGAAACATCGCAGTTGATGTCCGGAAAACGTCAGCGACAACTGCAGTGGTGTAAGTAGCAAGTGTGTAGAAGAGTAAGTAACATGGGATTGTGGACATCTATGCCCCTTTTTTTTTTCATTTTATTTTGTTTCTTTCACGTCGTGACGTCTGTGGGGCGTTTGTTTTCAAAGATTTCGGTGACATCTTGTCAATTTAATACAATACATCTGGTGAAATAATTCGATTTTTCCTTTTTTTTTTCCTGGCACAGTAAAACTTGCTGTAGTCGGTGTTTGATATACAGGGCGGGCGAAAATTCCTGGATACATTTTAAAAGTTAATAAAAGATCATTCAATAGACCGAAAAAATTGATCTTTGCACAAAAATACTTATCAAGGCACCGTGCCTTCTTTTTGGTACGTGATAAAAAGGTCTGAAGTTCCACTGACAGATGGCGCTGTATTACAAAAAAAAAAGTCAACATACACATTAAATTTTACACAAACAGTGCTTAATGAATGTTTATTACGATTTGCCTTATTAAACGATCACATTTCAATTTGAGAACCCTTTCGATTCACGTGGATGAGGTCTCCATATCAGTTTTTTTTGTTTTCATTTTCATTTCGGCTTTTTACCGAAGCAAAACCCCGTTTTTTAATGAATCAATTAACATCATGAACTTATTAGGTCCTGAATTTAATAAATTAATGATTAAGATTAATTAATAATTATAATGAGTTAACAATTATTAAATCACTTCGAACATATTATTTTCTGCCGTAATTAAGTTTCAATAATAATCATTAATTTACTAATGCTGTCACGCTGTGAATTTTAGGTTCACTTGTATCCCAACATACTTAGAGGGTCGTTCCTTGATGGGTGCGGGTTTGATGCGCTTGCTGCTTGCGTTGGAGGATCAGCGCACGAAGCACACAACAGGCGCGGCTGTGCTGGCTGGGTGGCGTGGTGGTAAGATGCTCGTCTACCATCGTGAAGGTTGCTGTCACGGACCTGAGTTCGAACCCGACGGAGGATATAGATGCAATATATTCTCTAACGACTTGAGGCGATTACTCATAAGCAGCGCTTATATCGCGATATGGCCAGAGTTGGTAAAGTAGTACTGGTATGACAAAATGAAAGCTTTATTTAAATACTTATTATTAATAGTTAATTAACGCCATTCTCTTTAGTTTTTAATTATTATTACTAAAAGTTTTAACTGTTAAATAATTATAATTATTAATTAAGTAATACCCGTAAATAACAAATAAGTTCATAGTTCTCATGGTTGTTGATTGATTCATTAAAAACGGTCTTACATTCCGAAGTTGATCAATTCTTTTCTTACGAATTATCAATAACTTGACTAGAGTTAAGGACTAATAATATAGGGGTTCATAGAGGTTGATTAATACATTGATTAATTATTAATTATTTATAATTAATAAATAAATATAGTTATTAATTAATAAGAGTAAGGATCTGAATGTTCATGACGGTTACCTGATTTATTAAAAACGGGCTTCGACTTGATATTGAAATGATAACGTTTACAAGTGTTTTTCGGACATTTTACAACTCGCCTTATATAGTGCATGTGCCAACAGCCACTACTTTTTTGGTGCTACCTGGGATTCCAAAGGTTTAATATGTTTTTCTTGCATGGTTTTATGCGTAGATCAAGAGAATATAAAACAATGCCAAAGGGGTACCTTGATGTAGAGAAGTTATGTTTTATAGTAAAAGTAGATAAAAAAATCACCTTAGGCACACTCTACATTAATAATGCCACCAATTTCTTTTTATTAAATCCAACGGGATTGTTTTACCACGAAAACACAACACAGAACCAATAGTACCTAACTCAAAAATTTCAAGTGCAATTCGACACGATTACTATCGGACAACGATGAAAGTGTACACCCTGTATATTGAATTCAAAATAATTAATAATACATAGAGATTATATTTTTCTGTCCAAGAAATATCTACTATGTGGGCTTTCAAACTTTTCAGATAAAAAAAGAAAAATAGAAGAACATGGAGAATAAGAAAGAATTCACACCGTTATGAAATGTACGATAGTTTTACTCCTATAGAAAGAAGGAAAAACGTTTTCTTTTAACAGTATCATGAAAAATCCTTTTTTTCCCCATTTTTCTTCAAGTTTTCGTGGAGAAGCATCAGCTGCAAGTTTCAGAAAACTTTAGTTATTTCTTTATTATTGTTTTTTTTTTTCTTTTAAGACCTCCTACTCTTGTTAACTATTATCTCTAGGTAAGTGATAAATCTTAGAAATATCTGTCAAAAAAACTTCATCGATGCCAAAAATTCCTGTCAAAAAATACTAAAAAAATAGGAGTTTCTCACCATTTTTTTCCCTATACTTGTTACTTATATGAATGCTTCGTTTTTTTGAAAAAAGGGATTTTTTTCCAGTAATATGAAGTTGTTTTTTTCTTCATATTTCAAGAAAGTATGTGTTAAAAGAAAAAAATAATACACTAGTTACATCACATTCCAATGAAGAAAGAAGAAAAAAAATTATATATTTGTTCGAGTTCCGATGAATTCAATCCTAGAAATATATAAGAATTTAATTTTTTCCTCAATATTGGAAATACAATTCCTACAAGAACATTTCTACATTCCAAAAAAAAAAAAAATTATTGGAATTAGCTTAGAAATTTTTAACCACGCTTCGAAACCAATACGACTCAATTTTACAGCATGGTTTGAAGAATTGAATTTTAACTTCGATTATGTTTTTATAAGGACACGTGGGTGTCTAGATATAGTGAATTATTCAGTTTCTTTCACAATTGAGTATTGATTAGAATCGGATGTAGAAATTTAAGCCAAGTTTCGATAAAGAATCCTGCCTTGAAAAGTCTTTGAAATTTCTTTAGACTTCTTCGCTATCATTACATTACAATTAGATACTGCACACGGTATGCTAAAACAACCTGCTGCATTCTGAGGGTATACATAACTGCGGCATAATTTTAACAGTATGTGTTTGTATTACAGTTGAACTTGGTTAATTCAAAGTCCAAAGTCACTGGTAAAAAAAAGGTAAATTATTCAAAATCCGAATTATCGGATTTCTGTCCTGGATCTGGAAAATTACTACAAATTTCAACTTCATCATTAACATTCGTAGAGGATAATAATTATCGATTATTAGCATTTTATCATCAGTTACGAAATCGTTCTGAGAACTTTGAAATTGACATTAAATTATTTAAAAAAAAGAGTAGAGGAAAACAGAATTTTCAAACTTTCCTTAGTTTTTAAAAATTTCGTTATTTAACAATTTGATCGAGAAAAGCAAAGAATGGTTCCTTGTAGAAACTTTCCAAACAAAATTTTGCTTTAATCATAATGATTTTCCTCCAAATTCGAATTATCAAAAAAATTTAAAAAAAAGGTTCGAATTAAACAAGAAATTTCAACATTAAATTAAAAAGAAAACACATGAGAAAAATTCGAATTAAACAAGTTCTACTGTATAATCACATTAAATAAGACATGACAACTTTTGATATATTAGATGAGATTTATTAGAAAGTCGGGTTAGAACTGTATCGATATTTACATATACGTGTTCTATCTAAAGCAAAATGGATGTAAAATATAACATAATATGTTTGCATATAGCCTGCATTAATGTACCTGAAAAATGGTAAGTGATTTATTAGCTTTTGAATTCAGGCTTGAGATCAAGTGTAACTTTCTCGGTGTTTCATAAACTTGGTGAATTTAATTTAAACATTATTTTCATTCGATTGTGTTTAGTTAGTGGTATAATGCTCACAACTTTGATATTGTTGAAATACTTCACCAAACACAAACTCTGGCTATATCGCTATATTTCAATTTACTGCAATTAATGAGATGGGTTGGAAATGAAGCCGCTGTCTATTGGTGGTCGCCTCAAGTTCGTTAGGGAAAAATATCTTGTCCTCCATTGGATTTTTGTGACACTGTATTTTCACTCTCAAAACTTGCACAGGGTAATTTTTTTAACGCCAGTTGAGCATCGTTAAAATTGGAATCATACACCTTTACGAGACAAATGCCGTGCTAGCACTTGCCGAACACCCTGTATATTTACTACTGCGGCACCCAGAAAAAAGGAACAAAAGTGATTTGCTAAAAACACAGCAACATTACCGAGTCCCAACAGCATTGCAAATGGGCCGAAAACAAATTGAAGAGAATAGCGACGGAGAAGATGAGAGACGTGGAATCACCGAAGAGGAATCGAATCGATGAAAGAAGGCGGGAAAGGAAACAAATTATTCCACAGGCAACTAAAAATAGGAAAAAAAAAACAATAAAAAACCAAAAAAGACACCGATCTAATTTACCGAATTCGAGACTTTTCATTACAAAAATATCCGCCCATGTGTGTGCGTTTGTGTATGTTGGACCATTTTTGCAGTCTTTCCTCTCCCCCTTTCTCATCGGGAAGTTATTGGCAGGGATTCGATCAATGCAACGTAAGTAAGTATGTGTTGATTCCTAGAAGTAGGTGGAACCAAAGACAGTTTCGATTGCCGCCATTGCCTTTTTTTCGGGAGGGACATAGAAACCCCAAAAATATATATATAATAGGGACTCGAATAAGGATAATAATAATAAAAGAACCTTTTGTAAACACGGAACCATTGTTGGTTTCCATTGCCTTTCTCAGGGAAAGAAGAGGCAAGAAAAAAAAAAGAGAGCAACTCCAAGAGAGGTAATTTGGAACAAAAGTAATTTGATTTGTTGTGTTGTGTATGTGCGCGTGTAGGAAGAGAGGGAGCCAAGTTTCACTGGAGGTATAAGAATCGATGGAAAAGTAATCGAGAGGAGAGTCCAATGAATTAGTCCTGATCCCGTTTTGAGGGTAATAAAACGAGTTTTAATCAGGCTTATATTCGCCCGAACCTTCGGGAAAAGATTGTTTTATTTTTTTTTTTCTTGTGTTTTTTGTTTTAACATTAATTACATAAAAAGGTTGGAAGGGTGATAAAACATCATTCCTCTTTTTTTTGTTTGTTCCTGACTCCCGTTTTTTGTCCGTTCATTATAATATTTTTTTTTGTTCACTCACGATTGTGCTGAACGCGATTTATACTCACGAGGCGTTAGTAAGTGCAGCGATCTATATGCACGGTGTTGCGATGAAGTGGCGACAAATTCAGACGGGGGAGGGGTGATAGTAGGCATCAAGAGGAACAAAAATTTGCCGTAGAACAGGCATCTTCAACCCGTTGCCCACGAGCACCACGGTGATCCCTGAAGCAGCTAAAGTGCTCGACGCTCGTGCCGGATTTCTTGCTCGCGAGCACTTGATCAACGTTACAATCAAACACCTCGTACAAATTATACTGAAGGATTGAAGATCCTGATTTCATGCAATCGTATGTCAAACTTGCCGTAAGGGTGCTCCTTTTTCTGTAATGGGTACTGGTAGTGCTCGCGGCTGCGGAAAAGTTTGAAGATCCCCCTGCCGTAGAACATGGTATCGCAAACAACGTTAGGTCGGCGAAAATCGCAAAAATAGTTATGTAGGGTGTGACGTCGGGTGACCCAAAAAAATACCAATAGTATACGTAGAAAAAAAAAGAAAACCCACTTGACAGCACATGATTACAACACAGCCTGTGGTGTACAAAATAAAGTACAATAGTAAATAAAAAATATCCGGTAATCAATATATTGCATATACCGAAAAAGGAAAGGGAAACAAAACTGCCCAGCACTGTGGACGAAGGCTTTGTTTCTCCGTTTCCCCGTAACAGTGGAGGCGTTATGTATATATTTTGTCTACATTGTGTATTTAGACCAGTGATTCGCAACCTGGGCGTTAACGGAGGGCGATGAAATGTTCCAGGGGGGGCGGTAAGAAACTACGGGTATAACATAGGATCCTATGGGTTAGATTGCGTTGGGGGGCAATGGGAGAAAAAAATTTCTGAAGAAGGGGGCGAGATGAGGCAAAAAATTTTGGAAAACTATGTTTTAGATCATTCTCAAATCTCTCCCCCTTCAACATGCCAGCTTCTTTTTCTTCTTTCTTGCCCGCAAGTCTTTTCCACACTTCTTTCGAAATGCCAGGCTGCGGTCCCCGGCCCTTATGTGCCACTGGGCGCACGTGCAATTTTTCTCCCTAGTCCATATCCGTAAATAATGGTCCATATATAATAATGGTTCATATATAAATTTTAGTCAAATGACTTGTATGCTCGTTGCATCGAGTTGATGGCTGTTTTCATGGGGAAAAGGACGCGAGTGATTCGACACTTGTGGGCACGGGGTAAGAGGAGCCACCACTATAAATCTTTGCTAACTTTTCCGACACACATCTGCCTCTTTTCAGGTAACGAAAGTAAGGTGCTTTGCATCAGTCCGGAGTTGTGAGCGGTTATATCTATCCTATAATCCAACGGTTCTCAACCGGTGCTCCGTGTGCACTTCTTAGGGGCTCCGCGGTGACTTAAGGAAAATAAAATAAATAAGTAAATTTGATAGATATATATATAAAATGAAAAAAAGAGGCCTACAGGGTTCCACCATAAAAATTATATACAAAAAAGGCTCCTTGAGTCAAACAGGGCTCCGATATAATAGTTATGAACTCAAAAGGGCTCCGTGAGACAAAAAAGGTTGACAACCGCTGACCTATACTATCTAAGTTGTTCCTTACAAAACATCTTAGGAAAATAGCTTCCATAGAGCAATTTTTTTGCGAGGAAATTGCACATTCGTGATTCTGGCATGACTTAGCTGACATATTGGTTATTGTACAAGCAGAATTTGACAAAATTACGTTACAAAACAAATTACAGTATGGTACATGGTAATTAGCTCAGCTGAATAAAGGCATTCTTTAGTTTTGACATATTTTTTAATAAAAATGTCTTATTTGTAAGTTTTTATTTTGGAGAATCTCTCATGACCCCCCCCCCCCCTCCCCACCTCAGTTCATTGACACGGCCCACGGTTTGCGCACCACTGTGATTCGCTCTTACCATAGTTGAATAACAATGTGTTTCAACAAATGAATTACTTTCTCGCTCATTATTGAGTAACGGAATCTCCTAAAAATACATTTTGAAGGTGTTGAAACGTCTGTTGAAAATCATTCGTGTTGGAGATTCCATTCCGGTAAGACGTGTTTGCGTCTAACCTCGAAGGAAGGCCTCTGTATGAGGCTTAATCTAGATTCAGGTAAGAATCACAGTTTTTAGGGCTTCGGTCGTGGGCATTGACACGGTTAGGTAGCTCTGGGAAGGGTTCCCAATATCTTCGTTTGATGTTTTTGTGGTTTAGGCTTAGCTCTGTTAGTTTGGCTTAGCTCTGTGGACCAGAGAGGTACCGAGCATCGTGACCCCCGGCAGTTTGAGTGAGCGAACCCTTTGCGTTCGTCCTCCCTGCATTTGGAGGTCAGTTGCTCAGCCACTTACACTGAACATCGTCGTGGCAATGGTATCACTGGCTCGTTGTTTCGAGTCACTGTGCCAATGGTGCCGGGTTTTGAGGTGGTGGGCTAAGGGTTCGCAGAGCTGAGCAGAAACCGTTTCATTCAAGACTACTGCAGCCAAACGTAGGTATGTACACTAAACCACTGTGGTGGTCGAATGCGAGAACCCGGGTTCGAACTCTACCGTCACCACAGTGGTGGTGAAGTTGGCTTTCTGTGGTTCCCGTAAAATTTTTATCGGGATGGATAGGATTGACCACATGTCAATACACCGTCAATGGACTGCTTCGACAAGAGGACACAAGTACCGTTTGAATTGTCTGAGCGGAATGGGGTGCTCCACCCCTCTGTCATGTAATCCTTGATCGATCAAACTTTTGATTGGGACGAAAATAAAATTCGTCCGTAAAAAATGGGTGACCGTTTATCAAGGATTTCAATGGTATACTTTTATTACACCAAGGGAAAATATTATTTGGCCGTAAAAGAGGGCTGACTCCGTCAGTGGAGTGTCCCCGTTAAGAGGGGTTTTACCGTACTACTTAACCGCACATGCATCTCGTAAACATTTCTCTGGGAAATTTCTAAGGAATTTGTGCATGCAGAATGCATATGCGTGACTCCCAACGTACAGTCCAACTCGGTTATAACGACTTCGGCTGTAATTATTGACTGTTCGTACTCATTCCCATAAAGAATAATGTTAATGTACATTGCTTATAGCGTCGATAAAATGCAACCACCTCGGATACAACGACGAATTAAATCATTAAATTAAATTTGTGATCCTCACGTATTACCAAGGGATCGGCATGATCCGTACAGGGACTTCGTTAGTAAACATTCATGCCCGAACCGGGATTCGAACCCAGACCTGCACAGTGAGAGGCTAGCTTCCTAACGGCTCGACTGCCAGGCGGCAAGCGTCACTTTTTTTTCCATGCTGATGACGTTTTCTCAAGAAATTCTTGAGATCAGAGCTGATTACATCCAGGGAATGTTCGTCTGTTTTTTATACCTAACGTTGGGGAAAAAGATTCATTGCATGTAAATCGTAACAATCGTAAAATTTGTCAAACAGGCGTTTGTTATATCAAGGTCAGGTTTCAGAATTCGTCAAATATGAGCTAATTATAGGTGTTATTTCGAAGAAATTCGCTAAATCAGAGTTCATTATATCTGATTCCGGTAGTCATCTGGATAATAAAATGTTATCACACTGAAATGGGACCGATTTATCCTACTTACCAATACGAAATGTCTATTATGCATAATAACCGGCAAATGTGATGAATTTAGTATGAGTCATCCTCTCATGGACGACGCGTGGGTATTATGCATAATCGACGGTAAAAGTGATAAATTTAGGGAAGTTTATCAAACTTACAAAAATGGTAGGTGATTACGCAAAATAAACGGATTTATCACATTACCCTAATTATTATAACGAGTCACTATAACCGTGGGGTCGTTGCATTTTCATTGACAATAATGTGGGATGAATATAGTTATGTGATTATAATTAATTATAGTCATACTGAGTCATTATTATCATGATGTAATGTATAAGTCATGTAAATAATCTTAATTATTGATTTCAAAACTTCAATTAAGCCTTGTTGAAAATAGAGAAAAATAAAAAGGACAAGGTTCGTTAACATTATTCTCTATGAGAATTAGTTACAACCGCCACTTATTGACGTTATAACCGAGTTGTCGTAACAACCGTGGTCGTTCTAAGAACGTCATTGAGCGAAAATATTGAAGTAATATTGACAAATTATGCAAATCAGTCATTATTGAAGAATATCTTATATCCCCAATTAATGGGAAAATTCGCCGACAGCAATTCATCTCGCCACCAATATGAAAATTTCACGGACAAACAGTTCGTCACGAGTGAGTGAGTGATTGAGCGAGCGAGTGAATGTGTGATTGAGCGATTGAACAAGTAAGTGAATGTGTGATTGAGCGATTGAACAAGTAAGTGAATGTGTGATTGAGCGATTGAACAAGTAAGTGAATATGTGAGCCAGTGAATGAATGTGTGAGCCAGTGAATGAATGTGTGAGCCAGTGAATGAATGTGTGAGCCAGTGAATGAATGTGTGAGCCAGTGAATGAATGTGTGAGCGAGTGATAGAGCAAGTGAGGGAATGTGTGAGCGAGTGAGGGACCGAATGAGTTGGTGAATCAGCCAGTGAACAAGCTAAGCTAGTAAGTCACTAAAGTGTTCATGTGCTCACCAGCTCACTCACTCGCTCACCTGTCCACTCACTTGCTCACCTGCTCTTTCACACGCTCATCTATTTACTTACTTGCTCACCCACCCACTAACTCTCACTCACTCACCTACTTATTTTTCCACTCACTTGCTCAGCACTCCTTCACTTATTTCTCATTAACCGTCACTCGCTCAACCGTCAGTTTCTGTTATCCGTCTTCGTTTTTAAAAAAAATGCGTGAGTATCAACACAAACAAACAGACATCTTTAAAATTGTCCACGGATTACTTTTACACCCTACTGCAGCGGTTCTCGACCAGTGCTTCGCGGAGCCGCTGGGGCTCCTTGTGCGCTCCTCAAGGGCTCCACGGCCACTCCAGGAAAATATAAAAAAAACAGATATTTGAAAACAAAAAATATAATTACTTTAGAATAATAAAAATAAATCAGTAATTTTGCGAAATAAGTAAAAAATATGTCTACGGGGCTCCGCCATAGAAATTATATGCCAAAAAGTGCTCCGCGAGTCAAAAAAGGTTTAGAACCGCTGCTATAATCAATTCCCTTATTCTACTTTCTGACATTGAACTGTGCTGCACGGGATGTATTTTAATCATGCTATCAAGTAAATGGTTGTTGTACCTATTTATTTTACTTTTCTGTTGTTATTTTGTACATATTACTATACTTTATTTTGCACACCACGGGCTGTGTTATAATCATGCTGTCAAACAAATGACTTTCTACTTACTGTTATTTTTTCTGTGCCACTCGACGTCACACCCTTCATGAGTTTTTCGCCACATCAAGGCACCACCCTTGTACAGTAGTAGCGTTCATGCTTGTTTTCGTATACAGTGATACCATGGCTAACGAAGATGATAATATGTTACAGAATCCCTTTCGCTAGCCGAAACGTGATATAACCATACGTCTCTATGCAAAATTGTTTGATTTGTTCTAGGATCTGCTCAAAATTTAAAGATAAGTTATTTTGAAACACCGAGGATCGCTATGAAAAAGACAAAAACTGACCTAAGGCTAAAATGAATGAACATCTTCAAAATAGAATAAATGAGTATCTACATGAAGATGAAATATAACTACTATTACGCAACTCTACATGAACCTCGTACACATTTCTCTAATGAAACGGTACACGTCGGAACATGTTATGGGCAGTGATGGTTACCTTGTCAAGCAATATTTCCCTCAAAAATTTCCCTTTTGACTTTTTCCCATATTCCGATAATTGTCCTGCCATCTATCGGTGGAATTATGCAGTCAATTATTTTACACTAGAAAAATATGTTTTGCATTTATATATTTTTTTCAATAAAAATTCTTTTGTTTGATGAACTCTCAAAATTTCCCACAAACGCCAAGAAATTTCTCATGTGGACTAATTTTGGCCAATTTTTTCCACGAATATGGGAAATTTCCCACAAGTTACCATCACTGGTTATGGGAGCGCCAGACCCATGTTTAATAATGGTCTACATCTCCTTCATCATTGTGACCACTATTGGCATGGTCAATTAAAGGGCTTTGGATAACAATTTTTTTTTAATATATATATTTAATTACTGCAAATTTGCAGTTCCCCAGGAAAGCTTAATAGACTTCTTTTGTCACTATTTCTTGTGCCCTCAGTCACTGCCCTTAGCATCCATGTTAGTCAACTCGCCATTTTGTCTATCTTTATTTTATTTTTGAATCTTTGGGTTTTCTTCCCAACTTCATTCATGTATCATTGGTCCTTCTCTCTTTCCCCCCCCCCCTCACTTTTCAATACCATTCAATATCAAAATATTTCTGATATTTTTCTCATTTATCATTTGCCTTCAATTCTATTTTTCATTAATTCTAAACATGAAATACAAAACATCTGCAATTATCTTCTAAATTACAAAATATATATTTTCAAAATATAAACACTGATTATGCGACTATATGCGATTATAATTATACATAATAAAAGTAAAAATGATCTAACTCTTCTTTGCTAGATCTATTTAACCCTTTACCAGTGAATTCTCTTAACTGGTATATTGACTATTTACAAAATGATAATAATTAGTGACACTGGTCTTGTAATTCTGTCATTACTTAATAAAACCAGGAAAAGATCCGAACAATATCAACTCATACCGTCCAATAGTTCTTCTAAACACAGTGGGCAAAATTCTCGAAAAGTTGCTGACACAAAGGATCAACTACTACATCGAGAAAACGAAGTGGATCAGCGATAAACAACATGGATTTAGAAGAGGATTCTCGACTGAGACAGCACTCTCAAAGATTCATGACAGCATACAAACATTTAAGAGCCAAAAACAAGATGTTGCCCTAATATCAGTAGATATTAAGGGAGCCTTCAATAACATTTCACATAAAACAATAGTAAAACAACTTCTCAACATCTTAATGCCGGACAATGTGAGAAGAACAATGATTGATGCATTCAGAGAAAGACATATATCCCTTTTTACAGATGAGGGCGAGGCCACTATAGTTCAAACGAAAGGGTGCCCTCAAGGTTCCTGTAGTGGGCCGATGCTGTGGAACCTTGTCATAAATGACTTACTCACAAAAAACTGGCCTGAAAATATAAAAATTCAAGTGTATGCGGATGATATTGCTATGGTAATTGGTGATTCTACAATCCGCAAGGTCACTGAGCACGCAAAAGCAGCAATGGTATTATTGGATACTTGGCTCACGAAAAATAATTTAGAGATCGAATTCTCCAAATCAAATTACTTGTGGATTTCTCACAAAAAGGGAAGACCAACCATTAGACTGCGAAACAATCCAATAAGACACAATATGAACATCAGATATTTAGGAATAATGTTTGATAGAAACCTGACATGGTTCAAACATGTGAATTATCTGATCACGAAAACACAGAAATGCTTACAAAATTTTAAAAGAATGGCTGGTCCTGCATGGGGCATTAATACGAAAATTAGAAATGCGCTTTATAAAGTTGTCGCCATCCGCATTATAGCATATGGTGCCATCGCATGGTTCGGTGATCCCAAACAACAGTTAAGAACAAAAGTAGACTCTCTTCAAAGAAAATTCCTGCTATTCATCACTGGAGCCTTTTCCACAACACCAAACAGTGCTTTACAAGTATTAACTAACAATCCCCCACTACATGTACTTTTGGACAACGAAGTACAGAAAGCAAATTTAAGGCTAAAGCGTGAGATTAAAATAAACAATGTAACATATCTTCCTACAGATGTAGAGCATAAACATCCACCATGGACGTATCACCCGGTGAAAGATATTTTGCCGACACAGGTCTTGACCACAGATGCAGAAGAATCAACAAATCGAATTATTTTCACAGATGGTTCAAAGACCGTGGTTGGCGTAGGGGCCGCCTACGTCAGTATATACATGGGTGAAGTAACGGACAAATGGAACTGCCGATTGCTCAATAACAACACTGTATTCCAAGCAGAGTTATACGCAATCTGGATGGCGGTCAATTATGCAAAACATTTTCCAGGGAAATCAACTATAAACACAGACAGCATGTCATGTATACAGGCAATACGAGACGTAGAATCCCCTCATAGCCTAGTGCATGACATTAGAAAAATACTGATGGACAACAGGAAGATTACAATACGGTGGGTAAAAGCTCATGTAGGCATTGAGGGGAATGAAATGGCGGATAAATTCGCGAAAGAGGCTACAAAACATCAACTTGAAAACCACCTAATGAAATTGCCGGCATCCTATATTAAAAATCTGCTGTCGAAAGAAGCGTCAGAGAAATGGCAATACCATTGGCAAATATGCACAACTGGAAGAAAGGTCTTCGACGTTATACCAAAAGTGGGTAAAATGAAAGAAGTCATGCCGAGAGAAATAATAATGTTCCTCACAGAACACGGTCCATTCGGTGAATAAATGCAAAGGTTCAAAATCAGCCAGACCAGCACGTGTAGATGCGGCCATCCGGGAAGCGTGATACACTATGTGACACAGTGTGAGTACACAAAGGGATACCATTTGGAGGCGCCGCCGAGCGGAAGAGAGATCTTGTGGAAACGGAAAATTATTTTGCAAAGATCTGCAACGAGAAAACTACAACAAGTCTTGGGCTATTTGATGAATAATAAACTATTTTGATAATAACTGAAAGCAGGGAACAATCCACTAATGATTCGGAAGTAGAATCTGAAACAGATGCAGATTCAACATAGAGGGACGCACTTATATACGCTGCTAAACTATAATATTTTAGTAATACACCCTGTATAAATTATGAATGTTTTTGTATATACAATTTCATAGTATGATGGTGGTTTAGTAATTGAATATTTGTATGAGCTCATTATGGCATTTTTTCCAATATATGTGTCGTGCATAGCAATGATTATGTGTATCAACAATTATATAAAAATGGAAATTTATATTATGTAAATATTGTATATTATATAAATATATTGTGTAAATATATGTATGGGAAATTCAAATGTGATCGCTGCCACCCAGCACTGTGAACGGGGGCTGTGTTTGATTGTTCCCGCCGCACTTTTATAGTATGATAGTAATTTTGTAACCTTGAATATATATTTGTATGAGCTCAGGGTGATATTTGTACCCAATACTACCCTCATAGTAATGTTTATGTGCATTCCCAATAGTATAAAAAAGGGAAATTTTTGTAAAGTAAATAATGTATGCATGTAATTCAAATGTGAATGCCCAGCACTGTCAACGGAGGCTCTGTTTGATTGTTCCCGTCGCAGTGCGGGCTATGTGTGTATTCTGTGTGTGTATATATTGCATGTTCTGTAAGGGGAAGAGCGAGCAGAACACACTGTTCAGCGCTGTGGACGGAGGCTTTGTTTCTTCGTTTCCCGTCACAGTCGAGGCGCTGTATATATGTAATTTGTATGCATTGTGTATTTAGACCATTCTCAAATCTCTCCCACTTCAACATGCCAGCTTCTTTATCTTCTTTCTTGTCCACAAGTCTTTTCCACCCTTCTTTTGAAATCCCAGGCTGCGGTCTCCGGCCCTTATGTGCCACTGGGCACACGTGCAATTTTTCTCCCTAGTCATTAGATTCAGTCACCCATTTTAGTCAAATGGCTTGTACGTTGCATCGAGTTGATGGCTGTCTTCATGGGGAGAACGACGCGAGTAATTCGAAACTTGCGAGCACGGGGCAAGGGGAGCCACCACTATAAATCTTTGCTAACTTTTCCGACACAACTCTGCCTCTTTTGAGGTAACGGAAGTAAGGTGCTTTGCATCAGTCCGGGGCTGTGAGCGGTTCTATCTATCTATCTGTCATTACTTACCTATTTACATAACCACCTAAATATGTCTCCATTAGACTTCTTTCCTTTTTTTTAATTTTTTAAAACTCCTTTTTGTACTGAGTCATCAGTACATTTTTTGGTCTTAAATGTCTCATTCTTTCATCGTGGTTGTATGCAACTAATTCTTGGAAATGATCAATATTTGAGTTTTCCAGCCTATTGAAGAAGTTTTTTGCTGTTCTTTTCACATATTTGTAAATTGATTCCACTTTTAATTCTTTATGTAGATCTATTACCTTAAAATATTTCGGTGCTCCTGTGAACCTTCTCAGAACTTTATTCTGAAACACCTGTAGTATATAGATATTTCCTTTCGAGCCATAAGCCCATGCCGGAGCAGCATACAGTAAAGATGGTCTAATTACTTGCGTGTACATTAATATTTTGTTTTTTCTGCTTAACTTTGTTCTGGGGTTGCAGAATCTCAGAATTTGATCTATATTTATCGTGGCATGCTTAATTCTGTTTCCCACATGCTTTTTGAAATTCAGTTTATTGTCCATGTATACTCCAAGATATTTTATACCTTCGGAAGGGCATATCATATGACCCATGATGTTAACAAAAGTATTTATGGGTAGAACTCTAGAAGAGAACCATGCCATTTCACATTTTCCTGGGTTTAACTTCGCTTTGTTGAAATAGTTCCATTGTTCAATTTTATATATTTCATCTTGAAATATGTAATTTTATATTGAAATATGTAATATGTAATATGTTATTTATAATATTTTGAAATATGTAATATGTAATATGTTATTTATAATATTTTGAAATATGTAATATGTTATTTATAATATTTTGAAATATGTAATATGTAATATGTTATTTATAATATTTTGAAATATGTAATATGTAATATGTTATTTATAATATTTTGAAATATGTAATATGTATTTTATATATTTCATCTTGAACCTGTTTTAGTGTCTTTTGTGGGTCGTCATCTGATGTCATTGATATTACATCATCAGCATACATAGCCAAAAGTCCATTGGTCATGTTTGGATAATCATCCATGAATATGTTATGAATATATGGACCCAAGTTGGACCCCTGGTTAATTCCTGCTGTAATCTTTCCCACTTCTGATTTTTCTTCTCCAATTTTCACTTGAAAAATTCTATTTGAGAAATATGATGATAAAAATTTGATAATGATTGGTGGGTATCCTCTGGTTAGCATTTTATGAAGTAGGCCTGCTTGCCATATACAACCAAAAGCCTTGCTATAGTCTAATGCCACTGCTACTGTATACTCTTTTTTTATTTTAGCTCTTTGAACATGTTCTATTACCCTTAGTAGTTGGTGGCATGTTCCATGCATGGTCTTGAAACCAAATTGTTGTATGCGACCTAGTTTAAGTCGATTTGTAGTTTCCACAATTCTTGTTGTTATCGATTTTTCCAATAACTTGGACAAATGGGGCAACAAAGCTATTGGCCTGTATGAACTGGCTTTTTCTTTGGGTTTCCAAGCTTTGTGTATTACTTTTATTATTGCTTTTTTCCACATGCTTGGAAAATATGCTATTTCCATGATTAAATTACATGTATTTACTATTGATATAATGACATTCGGTGTTACTAATTTTATTGCTTTTGATGTAATGTTATCATATCCAGGTGACTTCCTTGGCTTGATACTTGCCATATTTTCTTCTATTTCTTTTATTGTGATGGGTCTGAATACTGAATAGTCTACTGGAATTTCATTTTCCAAAAAATCATTGACCTCTGATTCAATATTTCGAACGAAACTTTGATTTATAGTTCTATTTGGCGAAAACTGCTTTTCATAGATCTTGACAAATTCTTTAGCCTTTTCTGCATTGCTATACACTAGCACTCCTTCTGAATTTTTGATTGGTGTTAATTTGTCTCTTTTATTTTTCATTCTGTGATAAACTTGGTATAATGTACCATCTTGTGGCGAAGCCTCTTCAAACCATTGTGAAAATCTAATGTTTGTATGTTCATCAATGTCTTTTTTTAACTTGTTTAGCCTTTCTGTTGTATTGCCTTTTAAATTCCCAATTCCAAGTCCTCTGCCACATTTTACGTAGTCTGTTTTTTTCCCTGATTTTATCCTTTATCCACATTGGAAGTCCCAGAGGATTTGGATGTGCAATTTTTTGCTTTGTGATTTGTTATTTTCTCAATCATTTCCCCCGCTTCTTCTTTTGTGTTTTGGTTTGTTGTAAGAATCGGTGCCTGTTGCAATTTTTCTTGAAATTTTTTCCAATTTGTAATTTTATTCACTACCATTTTGTGCAATATTGAAAAGTCCATAATTATTTCAACTGGCAGATGATCTGAATCTAATTCATTTAGCACTCTAGGCTCTACATATATATTGAGTATTTTGGATAACATGATGTCCAGTATATCTGGCTGGTTTGCAATAATTCTTGGAAAATAAGTTGGTTCTTCAGTTGTATGCACTCTTATCCTTTCTGCCTCACAAAATCTTTTGAGTATTTTTCCTTGGCGATTGAAGTTTTTGCTGCCAAATGATGTATCTTTACAGTTAAAATCACCCATTATTATACTTGTATGGTTACAGTCCATAATTTCTTTTAATAGCCCAAGATCTATAGGATTACCCGGTGGTTTGTAGATGGCAGTAAATCTTATCAGTTTTTTATCCTTGTACTCAATATCCACTGTTATTGTCTCTGAGGTTGAGGAACCTGTTGTATTTATTTTTCCAAAATTAAAATTATTTTTGATATATATTGCCACCCCACCTTTCCTTCCATCCACTCTGTCTTTTCTCACACAATTATAATTCGGGATACTTGCCTGCCATCCTGGTTTTAAATGTGTTTCGCTTATGCAACAAATATCCGTTTTCCTATCTATGAGTAATTCTTTCAATTCTGCTATTTTGTTAATTAGTCCACCTGCATTCCAGTGAATTACCTCCAAAGGTCTGCTCTCGTTGTTCATTGTAAAAGTACTTCTGTGATTTGCTTAAATGCTTCTGTAAGAATTTCTTTTTTTCTGTATTACTTTGCGAAGCCAAAAAGTTCCATATATATTTCATAGCTACTTTAGATATAAAGTAGTGTAAAGGAGTGTATGTGTATGCGTGACCCCAACGAATTTCTGCTGTCATTTGTGTTCGTTTTATGTTCTTGCTGGTGCTGCCATCTGAAGATGAGGTACTAAAGGTCTCTTTTTATTTCACATTAATATACACCAGCTCTACTAACGTTTGTGTTGACAAAACCCAGTCGAGTTCGTATAATTGTCCCCATCTATTTGCGATTTGGTCAGCTCATTTCTGTGTCTGATACATGCAGATATAAAAGATAAGCTCCTAGAATGTGTCCACACTGTTCAGTTTGATGCTAAGAACATCGATTTCTTTTATTTTCAATGCATCTTAAGATTGGCTGACACTTTCATTTTACATGAAAATTTCCAAGCAATTTCAGAAATAGAAGTGGGTACATCTGGAAGAAAGATTCCTAGTTTGCCATGAGTTATTCGGGCAGGAGTGAAAGCAATTATGATAACAGTTAACACTAAAATTCAGCTGATGTGGCTTTTTTATCAACGCCGCATGCATCCACATGAAGAAAAAATCTTCGTCAGCCGAAAAATTCGTAAGCCGAGGTATTCACTGTATCAATCTTTATATATTCAGAATTTATCCCTTTTTTAGGGGTTTCTCTTTCTTGCACTAGATACCCACCAGATGTTCAGTAGTAAAAATTGGTTTAATTTAAGCGGGCACCGCATTACACTCGTGATATTGAGAAACCCACCAGTTGTGATTTCAAAAATTATGTGTCGCCATCTGTCTTTCAAACTTGAAGGTGACTGATAGTCGAATGATTGGATTTATGAATGCATCAATTTCGATGTTAGAGTTTGTTGTAAAGATCTTTTTTGAGAGAGAATTTTTGATAAAGTTGATAAATTAATAATACATGATTTATATTCTATATGCACTCTTTCTTTGCCATCTTTATCGTTGATCGTGATAGTAAAGTACTTTTGATCAAAATCAGCATTTTATTATATGCAGTGAGTGGTTGATGAATCGAGTATTCAAATACTGCCTGCTGACGAAGTAAGGCATTAGAAAATTGTGAAATTTTGTGGATGTCCTAATGTAGGGTGGTGGGAGTTTCTTTGAGCGATAAAATAAAGAGTTCTAACTATCGCCACCAGAGCACATGTGAAAACTTGTAGTACTCGATAGACCTGCTCCAGACCATCATGATGAATATGTTTTGCTGAAATAAAATATATGAATAACCATTAACTGGCGTTGTGGAAATTACGCGCGTAATTCTGGCGACGTGGGGTCATTTTCACCCCAGCAAGTATTAAAGAATTTTAAAAATCAACAAAAAGTCTTCATAAAAGCAATGAGTTTTTCTGCATGACGTGATTCATCTGCTAATTAGTCCCCAAATAACTTTTTTCAAATTTCTTCATCAAAAATGGTATTTTATTACGACACACATTCGAAATAAATAGAGAAATTTTTTTAATTATTTTCTAAATTATATATAAAATTTCTGAACGCAATTTTTTCATGATTGGAAAAAAAAGAGCAGATATCACCAACAAGGTCAGCGTTTACATCTTCACTGTTCGTAAAATCAATTACACACATATTCATTTTAGCTAGATTTTCAAAAAAATAATTATTTTATTTTAATAGTTTTTTATTTAACACACTATTTTGCATCTCAGATAAAGAGCCAGATTTACACTCAACATCACTTATGATATTATTCACATTAGCATCAGAAATTTAATAGTGGCCACCATATCATCATAATTTTCTGTATTCATGGGATCAGAATTACTCAAAGGAGCATAAAAATTAGAAATTCTATTACCGAAGGTCGAACAGTCCAAACCACAATCACTGCTTAGGGAATCAGAACCATTAAGGTCATTAGATACATTGAGAACGTCCATGACAGAGTGGTCACCCCTTTTCACAGCAGCTAATTTGTCATAAGCGTACGTATTCTCGTTCAAGAAACAGTTTCAAGTGGCAGACTCATTTGGGGCTGTGTTATAGCCAATAATTCCCGAGTCAGCTGACAATTGTACAATGTCAACACGAGTTTTCGCTTCCAAAAGAACATTACATTCAGTGATAATTTCAGTCTGAGAGTTACAAACAATGTGAGAACAATTTTTATGAATTTTAGCATTCTCAGTACCTCCAACGCTAGCAACGCAGTGTCGTGGAGCATTGGTGTGCACAGAAGCACGTTTATCAACATGCGCACAAGCATTACATTTCAACAAATTTTTATTAGAATGCAATGAATCATTTACAACATCAGTTTTATCGTGCGAACTGATACCACCATTAAGAATAATTTCATTGGTTTGAGCATTACACTCGGTGTGAGAGACAATCAGTAGAGCAACCATATATATCAGTCCCATTAGTAGTAGATATTTACATCCAAAAATAATTACATACCACAATTCACATTCAAAAATTGTTTGTCATTCAGAGTAGCACTATTGTTAGGAACATCTTCCAAAATTCGAACACATCACACATTAAATTATAATCATTTGAGCGACAATATATGTCAGAATTATCACTAATAGAAACACTATGTTTCTGAAAACATTTTGTGACATTAAAGGTGGCACCATCACTAATTATACCTTCTGAGATGTGAGCATTACACATTAAATGACGATCTTTAGCATCACTATATTTATCGGTGTCATTAGCAGAAGAAATACCATGTTTATCCAAAGATTTAGTATCCTCCAGAGACGCACAGCCGTTAGTAACTACTGAGGTTTGTGTATGACGCACATACACACACCAATCATTTGGATTTAAAACAAAGGAAACACTATTTTCATCCAAAACATTTTGACCTTTCTCAACACATTTTGCTTTATGTGTACTTTTTTTACTAATTACTGGCAATTTATCATCTGTTTCAAAGCGAAAAAAAAATTTTGAAACCACTAGCCAGTTTATGTGTGTAATCAAAATCATCCAAATTATTTAAAAATCTGACAGCTTCAATTACTAGTATACGGCATATTTCTCCATTCGATGGCCCTACCAGATACTCGACATACACTGAAATTACATCCAATAACTCTCTACTTACTTCAGTCCTCAACAAAACCACCATTGCCTGCATCATATTGAATCCAGGGAAAGAAACTTCCCACAAAGGTTTCGAGATCCCTCCCTTTGTCACCGTGAGCATTTTCTTCACGCCTGCGAAGCCCCAGAATTTGGGCCCTGTCAATTGGATTGGAATAGATACAGCAGGGTGGAATGACGCAGTTGAAAAAGTCGAGAACTTACCCCTGACGAGACACATCTATGGTCAGGACCCTGGACAAGACCATACGACCAAAACAAACCCCGCGAAAAGCTCTCAGAAACTTGGAGACAACCGCTGTCCGTTGAAGTAACAAGACCGTTGATCCACGACGATTAGGCGAAAACACGCGTCATTATACTTACGATCGAAATAACACTATTCATGGAGTGAAAACCGTTGCGACCAGACTGTGGAAACTTAAACTAATCTCTCGCTCGCATTATCTTGACCGTGATCATTGAACGTTATACAGAGCACCGAGTTCAAAAGAGCCCTATCCTCCTTCACCTTGGAGTAACACAATATTACATTGGTATGAAACTATAATTATAAAATGATAATATTAAAGACAAAAGAAAATAACATTTATTACGAAAATTTTCTTATCCACCAGCTTGTCAAGCATTTGATGTCTTCATGAAACTGTCTTAAACATTGTTTTGAAAGAAGAACCATCGAATGTGTACATATGTACACAAGCGCACACGAATTTTCAAAATTCGGACACATTTTGTGTGGAGTATGTTTTTAGGCCTTAGATGTTTCAGAAAAAGTGTCGTGAGCATCACAATTTACCTTTCTGAGATGTTGGTGACAAGACCTTTCTTGTAGTTTCGAGATAGTTCCTTGATGTGGGAATAAATCGGTGAGGCGAAAAAATTTTGGTTCTCCAGTGAAGCGCCCGAGGACGTGATTCTGGAATCGTTGTGATTTGTACCTGTTAGATGCGAAAGCCCAAGCTGGGGCACAATGTATCAACACTGGGCGAATAATTTATTCGTACATCAAAACTTTGTTCATCAAACTAAGTTTGGACTTAGGTAAGAATCTCAATTCTTGGTACGGCTCCTAAAATTGAGTCCAGGGTGACGCTCAGGTACTTGGTGCGTCGATGGCACGATATCTTGTCGCTGTATGTGTGTGTGTGATGATCCTCGTATTCATCCTCAATGGGACATCTAGGTTTGTGAGAAACATCATTTCACATTCCACTTGGCATTGTTGTATGCATTCCATCTTTCGACATTAACGATCAGCTCCACGAATGTGTTACACTAGGGCAGTCATCCATGAAAGAAGTGTGGGCCATCGTGGTATTATTCAATAATAAAATATTGATAAAAAATTAAAAAATACATATAGTAACCGCTATTATGTTGCACGAGATTTTACACCAGTGTAAAAGCATGCACACAAAAATGTATATATAATATCATATTATATATTTTCGCTCATGTGATTTCATATCATCAAACCATTATTATTGAAAATTCATAACAAATAGTTTTGTTTTTATTTAATAGGTGGCAGCACATTCTCCAGACAATTTAATTGTTTTACCGTATGTATAATAACTATGAGAATTAGAATATCACAAAATATCCCTTCTATTATAATTTTTTGGGTGGTTCGCACATTTTATTTTATGGTGGAATTCTTTACTCAGCAAAATTACCAAAGACAAAGGTAAATACAAGGAAAAATCTAATTCCTTATGCATTTCGGCACACCGGCGTGTCCTCTTCAGAGGATGCAAAATGTCACACTGAACAAGGATCCCACTTGGTGCTGCAATACGTGGTGTTGATTTACTGTCGTTTACTAATAGAATTGTCAAGGGAATTTATGTAAATAGTGATTATTTATTCATTTTTCACCTGTAAATAATCGATAACACTTTTTTTGCAAACCCATGGAAATATGGCCAAGTTGGAACGTTTAGTTCCGATAAAGCTACGTGATGATGTTGATGTAAAAACCGGAAATGTAAATGCGTCTCCTGAATCTTGGAGATTATTCTAGGAAATCTTTCTCGTCTTTATAGGTTTGCGCCGCTAAAAGAGAACTAAAAAGTAGTGAAATTGTATCGAGAAGACAAGTCGTTGTTTGTCGATCACATTTTCGTGGAGATCTATGCTTGTAAATGCGAATAAATCTGTGACGTCCTGAAAATTGTTAAATCCTCTATTCATTTCAAGGACTTGTGTGCGAGAAATTATCCGGAACAATATAGTAATGTCGTATATTAAACGACAGTAAATCAACACCACCGAACGCAGCGCCATGGCTTACGTTCATTACGAGCAGGAATTGTAAGCCAAATTAGAACAGATCAATCGGGTAGCTCCATTTGGCAAGTAGCCAATCGTGACGTTATAGAAGAGTTGGACGCGGGCGCTCAGCTTCATTCTGGCCATGATGTTTGACTTTTACAGACGTATATTTTTTTTTTCGCTGTGCAACCGAGAGTTAAGGTTTCGTAATCAATCAAAGTGGGATTCTCAGTCAGCGTGATATTTTGTATCCTCTGAAGACGACACCCATTTCGTGTCGAAATGCATAAGGAGATTGATTTTTTTCTTGTATTTGACTTTTTCGTTGGTGATTTTTCTCAGTATTTTTAGGTAAAGTGTATCTACGTTTGCAGAAATTCTTGTGAACCCATTAGCACTTCCCAGATATCTGAGGGAAATGATGAGAGAAAAGAATAGAGCTAGAAGAAGGTGGCAAAGAACCAGAGATGCTACACATAGGCTCAGATATACAACATTACGAAACAATACACGTCGAGAAATCAGGGAATTCACAAGTGAACGATTTCTAAGGTTCCTAGAAGATGCTAATTGTGAGGATGGGTCGTTCTATAAAATTTATAGAGCACAAAAACCCCGTAGCCAAAGACTAACATCTATACATGGCCCGCATGGACTGGTATTTACAAATGAAGATAAGGTAGAAGTATTTGCAGATACCTTTGAACTGCAATTCTCACCAAACACTAATACTTCAAATGTGCAGGTCGAGAGAGTGCTTAGAACCATTAATGAATATTTTGATAACCCTCCACCTGAAACACAAACAGCTCTCACTCAAACAGATATCAATGAATTAAAAACAATAATAAAACATTTGAAAATTAGGAAAGCATCTGGCCATGACCTAATTTCAAATATGGCACTGAAGAATTTGCCCAATAATATTTTAGAATATATTGTCAAAATTTTTAATAGATTGCTGGAGCTCAAAAATTTCCCATCTAACTGTAAAACAGCAATTGTTAAAATTATACCAAAAGCTGGCCAAGATTTGCACTTTCCAAGCAATTGGAGACCCATCTCATTGCTTAGTAATTTTGGAAAGTTATTCGAGAGAGTTGTGGTAACACGTATCAACACTTACGAAAAATCTCATCCAACAATTGGGCCCGAACAACATGGATTTAGAGACGGTCATTCTACAACCACACAATTATTAAGAGTTATAGAAACACTCCAAGAAGCTAGAATTTATCATGATACAGCTGCAGTTGCACTGTTGGATTTAAGTAAGTCATTTGACAAAGTGTGGCATGAGGGGTTGCTCTATAAAATGATTAGAATGGCCCTACCCTTTAGCATAATTACAATTATACGTCATTATCTAGCAGCAAGAACTTTTTATGTAAAAATCAATGACACAATATCTATAACTAGACAAATTAAGTCATCTATAGTGCAGGGCAGTGTTTCAGGACCTTGCCTCCACAATTATCACATGAATGATTTTCCAGTGGCCATTAAGGGTATTACTGCGCTGTACGCAGACGATTCAATGATAATTTGTACAGATAGAAAACCACAGAAGGCATTAAGTAATTTACAAGAATTAATTGATCAAGTCGAAACATGGTGCGAAAACAGCAGAGTTGAACTTAATGCAGACAAGACAGTATTTATGTGGATCACAGGAAAATTAGATCTACCCCCAGATGCCGGAATAGTGGTTGAGGGGAAATTCATTGAACCTGTTATAAGTACTAAATACTTGGGAATAGTAATTCACAAACGATTGACATTTGTGCAACAACGCAATTATGTAATACAAAAAGCAGACGTAGCAAAACACACTTTAAAACGCATACTTGCAAGCAGATCAACATTGACAATCAAGAACAAATTAAATGTATACAAAATGGCTATCAGATCCATACTTTTATATGCTGCACCAGTGTGGCTCTACTCGAGCAATCAACACATGGTTAAATTAGAACAATATCAAAACAAAACAATAAGAGCTATGCTGGGAGCCAATTGGTTCATCAGAAATAGAAGTATAAGAAAGGATACTGCAATGCCCACCATAAACGCATTTGCACAAAAGCTGGCTAATAATCTCTTCCAAACTCTTGAAGAGTCAGAATACCAACATCTTAGGGAAATATCCACTTACCCAAAAGGTCAGATATCAGCTTTCTCCAGACCCAAAAACTTTCTGGTTATGAAAAGATCGGAGGTACCGGGATTGTGAAAAATGTATATAAGCAACTATATATAGTGTAAATAATTAGACCAACTGCAAAATATCAAATTTTGTAGATATTATATATTTAATCAAATAATCATACTTAATTGCATTTAATAACATATAATCGCATTTATTAATATGATATATGGTTGACGCTAAATATAAAAATGAGAGTAGGTAATATATGTATTATGATGAATGATTAGTGTTAAAAGAATAGCATTAATTATAACTTAATGATGTCCTAACAGGCTGATGAAGTGACATTCTGTCACTGCCCTGTTCAGTGACACTTTCTGCTTTTTATTTCTCCTCCAGCCTACTTAAGCTTTCTTTTCCCCCTACATTAATAACCCAATATGGGTAATATTAAACTCTAAGTAGTTTAAAAGTAATAACATATACAACCATGGCGAAAATCGCACTACTAGTCCAGGATGGCTAAGAAATGACTCAGGGGTATGCACTGTTTGCCAATTTCAGTCGGAACCCACAGGCCACTATGCCATATTTAGGATTTAGGAAATTCTTGTGAACACGAGAACGGCCGGAGCAGTCAAATAAAAACGCTATAATCTCGGCAGTATGTGATGTATACACTCCATTTTTGGTGACTTTTTTATTATTTGTATACTTCCTCAGTGTACAAAAACTTGAAGACATTAAAGGTTTTGTTCGGAAGATTTCGACGTTCACACTCATTTGACTCATTTTGACTGCTATACGCAAATTGTATATGTTTTCTCCTTGTGGTGGGCATTGATGTATACTTTTGCGTTTAGGTTTATTCCCTATTATTGCCTGATGACACACAAAACTACACATATATTCAAGAGTACCATACCAATAGAGGAAAAAGTGAATAAAATAATAATAATCGTTGCATCATGTTTTTGGTCTAAAAAGTCTATTGGCAGGGACAGTATATATTCACAATCAAAACCCTATATCTTAATAGAGCTATAGCCTGTGTTATCATCGCATCGCGACGATCCGGGTTCAAACCCCACCGTATATGTGTATATACGTACGCACGCATTCCAACGTGTACCAATTCGTTAGAAATTCCGCAGAGGAATATGAACGAGGTGCATGTCTGGTTTAGTAGTAATTCTGTTATCAAAGTTGAGGGAACTTTTTTTTTCTGATAAAAAATTCACCTGGCAAGCTCTGTTTTTGTTTCGGTTTGGAATTTCATACATAACTCTTCATGCCCCCCCCCCCTGCTTTGAAAGCTTCTTAGGAAACAGAGGTTCACTCACAGCGTGTAGAAATTGCTCTTAGGAAAAGGATGTATTAGATCGAAATAGTCAAATTTTATCAGTGCTGAATGATATTTTGAACTATAAATCTGATTCTCAGGGTACTTATGATGCAAACTCTGACAACAAAAATCATGATTTTATGCTATATCTTCCCGAAAGTAGTGATTCCGGAAGTGACTGGTCTAAATCAGATTATACTGACGAAAAAGTAAGACAAAGTTGTATTTTTTTCTTAAATTGTATATGCTGCATAAGTTTATTTGTAGTATGGAATTTTAAAAGTGCCCTAGTTTTCCCTTGATGGTGCAAATTTACAGTGGCATAATAGTATATGTTATCCAAAGCGTGTGCGAACACCTAAATAAAGCGAATAAAAAAGACCGTGATACACATATAAAAATGTGTACATCATCAAAATGAAGCAATGTGCGATGTGATGTAAATGCAATGTTTATTTTTTTTATGGTAAATCTTGTCCTCAGTTGCAATTCAATTTTCATATTTAGAGTTGGAAAGTCATTTCATGAGTACCCTGTATGGTTAAGAAAACTCAAAATTCTTAAAATTAACAATTTAACCATCTGGGATAATGATTGTTGTTTTTTATTGTAAAAATTTAGTTTTTGAGTAAATATAATGCACTAAAAAGAAGCAGCAGCCAAAATCACTGCCAGTGGGCCCTTTTAGGTATAACGTATAGTCCGGCTCTTCTAGTGTTAATTCACTGGTCAGAAAATAGAAAAAGTTTGAACGTTTGAAAAACACTGTTATATATATTGGTAATGGTTTATTTTTATAATCCTCAAGTTTATAATTCTTATGTCTGGCATAGATTTGAATTCTGAAAAAAACATTCTATACTTATTATAGGCTGAATTCAGATTCGGACTAATTTTCTTATTTTTTCCTTCTGTATCCTCTTCTGATGTTTTAAAGCGATTCCCACCAAGATAATAACAGGAAAACACCATGTGTGTTTTGTGATGTGCCACCCATGTTCATAGAAACAACATTAAAAATACAAAAGAATTATATATATATATATATTTTGTCTTCGAAAATAGATGATTAAAAAAAAATTATGGTGAATGTATTGAAATTAATGCATTATTCTTTTACTGTATTACGTTTGCGTGATATTGGTATTGATTGCCCTCTCCAGATAGCTTTGAATATGGACATCAAATTTTGCAACCATCCGTAGTTCAAAATACACAAAGTGAAATACTTATGATACAATTAAAGAGAAAACATTTCTCTCATTTATTGATCTTCCAATCAAAACCCAAGAGAAAATATATCCATTCCCCTTTCATTCAATATAAAAAATATGTTTTACTTTTATTATTATCATAAAAGAGAGAAAAAAATCAATTAAAGTCTCCATATTTTTATAATATCTGAAATACAAACACTACAAAACATCATTGAATATATAAAAGAAAAAGCCATTCTTTAAGTACATTTTGTGATGAACCTCTCATCCTCTTCAAAAGAATTCCGCAATTAGAAAGGAACATCCATCTCTTGAACTTTAATTAAATGTTTACAACGGGTAAAGAGCAAACATTTCTCAACAGAGAAAAAACTCAGCAATACTTAAAAATGAGGAAATAAAGATTAATATATGAATAAACACAAATTAATTTTTCGAGTTTCGTTCGTACAAAAGTGTTTTTAAATTCCATTTTTACTGGAATTTTCTATCTCCAAACTGAAACTAACTTCTACCTATTTTCTGACAACAAAAGCATTTTACGAAATCGATTAAATAACATTTAAGAAAAAAATTTGATGTTTACCAACCACCGGGAAACAAACAATCAACGCCAAAGAACAACTTTTTAAAATATTACCTTCAAACACGGAATGCGTTTCTTCATGGAGCGTAAATTGCTTTTTTTTTACCTTTTAATATCATTGGTTATTTATATGATTATTTTTGTAATAAAATATGACCGTTTTAGAACAATATACGTTTTGTTACATGAAATATCCTTTTGTCTTGTTATAAAATAATATGTGTTTTTCCTTTAATATTACCGTATAAAAGAGAGAAAAGTATCAATTACAATCTCTCACATTTGAAATAACTGAAACACAAATACTACCAAACATGATTGAAAGATTAAAAAAAACACTTTGTAAGTAAATTTTTTATGAACTTCTCGTACTCTTCAAAAGAATTCTGCAATATAGAAAGAAGCAATATCTCTTGAAATTTAATTAAATGTTTACAATGGGTAGAGAGCAATCATTTCTCAACAAATGAAAAAAAACAAATAATCTATAAACGTGTTGAAATATTGATTAATATATGAGTAAACAGGAATGAATTTTTCGAGTTTCGTTCGTATAAAAGTGTTTTTAAATGTCATTTTCACTCGAAACTAACATTTATCTTATTTCTCTGAGAATAACAGAATTTTACTTTTTTTCGTTGCAAAATCTATTAAATAACATTTAAGAAAAAACATACTATATCACATTTGACGTTTTTCATCCACCGGGAAAGAGAAAATCAACGCCAAAAAACAACTAAAAAAAATTACCTTCAAACACGGAATGTGCTTCTTTATGACGTGTAAATTCCTTTTTTTTTTGCATTTTACTACCGTTGGCTATTTACATGATTAATTTTGTTAAAAAATACGTTTGTTTTAAAATAATATATGTTTTGTTGTATAGAATAATATATGTTTTGTTATAAAGTAACATGTTTTCTTATAAAATAACATGTTTTCTATTTGAAAAATGTTTTTTATATAAAATATGTTTTTCTTCTATTATTATCATAACAGAGAGAAAAAAATCAATTAAATCTCTCATATGTATAATAACTGAAACACGAACACTACAAAACATCATTGAAAGATAAAAAACCATTCCGTAAGTACAGTTTTTGATGAACCTCTCTCATCCTCTTCAAAAGAATTCCGTAATTGGAAAGAAACATCTCTTGAACTTTAATTAAATATTTATAACGGGTAAAGAGCAATCATTTCTCAATAGAGGGGAAAAAATTAGCAATACATAAAAATGTAGAAATAAAGAATAATATATGAATACACTAGAAATTAGTTATTCAAGGTTCGTTCATATAAAAGTGTTTTTGAACATCATTTTCATTCGAATTCTCCATCTTGAAACCGAAACTAACTTCTATTTTTCTGTGAACAGAAGAATTTTACTTTTCCTGATTCAAAATCAATTAAATAACATTTAAAGAATAAAATAACAACAATTTTGATGTTCCTCATCCTCCGGGAAACAAACAATCAACGCCAAAAAACAACTTCTTAAAATATTACCTTCAAACACGGAATGCGTTTCTTTATGGCGCGTAAATTCCTATTTCTTTTTTTTTTCCTTTTACTATCATTGGTTATTTATATTATTGTTATTTTTCTCGTGTTATTTTATTTATCATTCTTTTCTTGTGTTTGTCCAGTAAGGGGTAAGAAAACGAAAAGATGTGGTTTAGTGTTCAAACCCCCAAGGGAGAAAATTGACCAAGGGAAGAGATGCCGTTCTATCTTCTATGTTGTTGTTGTTCTTCTAGTTTGATCTTTCTTAGGCACGGATAAAGTAAGAAGAAGAAGCTACCAAATCGGTTGCATCAACTTCCAGAGCAATTTAAGTTTTCTTTGCTTTTTTTTTGGGGGTTCTTTATCCTGTTCACTGGAGCCCGTTGTAGTAACTGCTATCAGGGAACCAAAGCACGATCTTGGTTACAGTGCTAATGCTTAACCATTCCGCTGCAGTTTTACCTCATGTACGTATTTGTTCTTCTAGGGAAAACTTCTATGGTGTGCATTCCGGAGTTTTTTGAGAGAATTAGTTTCTTGCGTTTGGAGAGTTTTTTTTTAGCGTTAGTTTAGGCTGGATGAATTTCTTTAGTGAGATTCGTTGAAATTTCTGTATGGTTTGAGAAACGATTCTTTTTCTAAATATTATTATCTTGAAATTGATTTATTTTAGTAGAGTAGATAAACAGTCGAAACTGTTGAAACCTCTTATTTTTTAACGTTTTTTTAAGCAAGGTTCAGTAAAATGACTGAAGCAATACGAAGGATTAGTGTTGTTCAACCTCCATTAACCGGACTGGTGAAACTTAGTGAATAAATTCGATAAATGACGTAAGTTGAAGAAGTAGTTCGAGAACTGGAGAAGAGAAATAATAAATAAAGGAAAAATTTTCAACTTTACATGAAAGAAACAACTTTTAGCCGGGACTTTTGTTGCTCCCTATCGCATAGAATCAAAACTATCTGTTATGATTCGTCATGTACAATTGGTTAACTACGGTTACTATTGATTACTAACTGTTATGATTCGTCATGTACAAAACCGATGTGGAGAATTAAATTAGGAAATATGTGGTATGATATTACATAACTTCTATTTTCATGCTGCTAAGCGGTGTAAACTTTGTGTTAAAAATAAATCAATATTAAAAAAAATATATTTTTTAATATATGCCGTGAAATTATGCTCCATTATCATACACGCGACAAAAATCTTTGCTTTGCAAACACTGTTGCCATCTATGACATAAAAAATAAAACTAACTGTATAAAATCAGAGTGAAATTAGTTGTTGGTTTTTAACCGGTATGCAACATTAAAATGAACTATATATGTGGTATGATATCGTATATATTTAATTTATATAATTTGAGACCACATTAAAACCACCATACAAAATAATTTTTAGAGTGGTAGTGATCGCATCTAAGACGATATCATCAGGACCGCGGACAGTTAGTTGATCGAGCACTATGGTTCTTGACAACACTATGTGGAAGACACCTAGGTCAGAGTTTCCGTTCCTACCTCTTCGGTCAAAGATGTCTCACTTTTCTAGCCTCAGACCTCTTCAAGATTTAAGATTGTGAATTCTTGTACATTAGATTATAAATGTCAATATGTAATGAGTTATATCAGTCTAAAAGCCTTTTAAGCAGATATTGGTACTTCTTATGATACCTCTGTATAATAATGACCATTTTCTACTTTTTTTTTTTTTTAAATTGAAGTCGCATTTAATTGTATGAAACAACAGCATATTTGTTGACCAGACTGTGGACATCCATTTTCAAGAAAATGCCCTCATATATTTTAAAATATTTCAAATATATTCCAAGAATGCATGTTACACCGGCTTCCGAATGAAAGTCCAGAAAAATGGAATTCTTCTACGTCATTTCACAACAGCATGTAAAGCTCTAGTATCGCCAGAGGTGATATTCCAAAATGCCAGCACAATTATCCGTGGAGAACCCTTCCCTCAGTAATTCTCACGTAAAATGAAACTGTCGGCTTCCAGACGTCATTCCGGGAAACTCCTGTTGAAAGTTGGCAGCTTTTATTCTCTGTTGAAAACAATGTATTCCTAGTTGATAGTACACTTGTGTACATTCACACACACGCCCTTTCTCTTTCCTAGTCTGTAATCTTCTATGACAAGGAGAACGGATCATAGGATTGAACTCACCGATAGAAATTGCATCCGTGATAAGCATGATAGTGAAACTGAACATATGTCATGACTGCAAAGTAACTTCGATCGCTCGGAAGCTAGCTAAAATGCAGTATTTGCATTGAGAATACTGTGTCGGCAACAAGGTCCAAGTATTCCGGTCTGCTATTATGAAAACGAAAATTTTGTACGACATGATAGTGTCAAATATGTGTATGGTGTCTCTTATTAAAGTTTTCCTGTTCTGAGCTTTGAACAGCTGTGATTATTCTGCAAAAGCGCTCAAAAACTTAGACACGTCGTAGCAAAGAAGAAAAAATTAGAATCAAATTCGGTTAGAACGATATCAAAGATTCTATGGAATTTTGCCATTATAAATGAAGTTGATGTTTTCAAAACCTTCTAAATGTGGAAAATTTAATCAGGTGTAATAAACATGATGTTGAAATTCAATTATGGCTCATTTTCCCATATTTGATGAAGAAAAACGCCAGAACACGGAATCTCATGATCACCAATATCGGCAATTCTCACCAGAACAGATGACTCGTGTTAGCAAAATCGCCGATTATTTTTATGATGAACAGCCCCCCTTAGTGGGAACATGTTTATGGCGAGTCTGCAGTATATTAAAATGTATTCAAGGGAAAAGTTGAACATGGCTTATATGTGAGGATGCATAGTCATATTTTAAGTTTAAACAGCCGTAATAATTCTGAAAATAGCTATGAAACTTAAGGACGTCTCAATGAAGGGCCAGAATCAAAATTAAGAGCAGAAAAAAAATTCGGTTATAACAACATCGAAGCCAGAAATTCTGTCATTATATGCTAAAAACCAAAGCAGATGCAACGCTATGAGATAAAAATTCAATTAAGGTGACTATATTTTATCGTAAAAAATGAGAGAAATTTTAATGCAAACCCCCAATATTGATTATTCCCGCTAGTAATGTTTCTATTTTTTTTACGAAAATTGCCAATTATTTCTATAAGCAGCCCTTGAATGGGAGATGGAGCGCCATGGTAGGTCTGCAGAGTATTAAAAGCCATGTAGGAAAAACAACAAAAGGTTGAACACGGTATATATGTGTGGATGTATATTCATAGCTGAGATTAAAATAAACAATGTAACATATCTTCCTACAGATGTAGAGCATAAACATCCACCATGGACGTATCACCCGGTGAAAGATATTTTGCCGACGCAGGTCTTGACCACAGATGCAGAAGAATCAACAAATCGAATTATTTTCACAGATGGTTCAAAGACCGTGGACGGTGTAGGGGCCGCCTACGTCAGTATATATATGGGTGAAGTAACGGACAAATGGAACTGCCGATTGCTCAATAAAAATACTGTATTCCAAGCAGAGTTATACGCAATCTGGATGGCAGTCAATTATGCAAAACATTTTGCAGAGAAATCTTATATATAAATGTGAAAGTATGTATGTATGTATGTATGTATGTATGTATGTATGTATGCTCTTTATACAAATCTACAGTTTTAGACCGATCATCGCCAGATTTTGCATATATACCAAACAGGACCGGGATTGAGCCGTAGGCTACTTTAAAAGTTCGTCAGAGCTGGGCAAATGCCCGAAATGGGCGAAAAACTGCCTGGCAACAATGGTTTCGGGGCCCTCAACAATTACTTTCGGAACGTTTACTTTGGTTACCGTGGTTCCCAACAATGCGTTTCAGACGTGTATATGTCTTTACAATGGTTTGTCACATCTTTAACACTGCCATCATTACAGTTTATTCCTTTATAATGGTTTGGCTCTTTTCCAATACTCCCAGTAATTAAAAAAAAACCCTGGAAGCGCCAGATATTTTTGCTTGCATGTATACAGGGTGTCCTGTAAGTGCTAATGTGGCCTTTATCTCATCAACCACCCATCGTTGAGGTATAGTTTCAATTTAAAAAGTGCTTAAAAGGAGTTTGAATAATATTCGCTGTAGAAGCTGGACATATGGCGTCACTAACAACAGAGAACAACAACTACGGCGATAAAACTGGGAATAAAAATGTTCAACGCCAGCTGATGAACTCAATGCTTGCCTCAAATCATCAGCACTCTACTTCACCAAACACCAACTCTGGCCATATCGCTACATTGCAATTTACTACCATTAGTGAGATGGGTTGGAAGTGAAGGTGGTGTGCTGTCTATCGGTGGTCGCCTCGAGTTTGTTAGGACATCAACACTCTGGCATGAAGCTAAAAAATTATCATTATCCACCAACATGCGAGCTCAACTGCAAAATGACTCAGCACTGCTATCATTTTCACATCAGTTGATCAAACTTGGCAATGGAAGAATTCCCGTAGACCCAAGCACTAGACTGATAACGTTCCCAACTGGATTTTGCCAGTTATTATATATATAAACTCAGTTCAAGAACTTGCAGACCACGTTTTCCCAAACATTCAACAAAATCACCGAAACCATGAGTGGCTTTGTGAGAGTGCGATTCTGGCACCGAAAAATGGCAGTGTGAACAAGATCAACGGAAAAATCCTAAAAATTATTTCGGGAGACTCCACATCTTACAAATCGGTTGACACTGTCACAGACACAGCGCAGACAGTTCTGTATCCTGCAGAATGTCTGAACGCTTTGGATATTCCGGGTGTGCCACCACACAACTTGACCCTCAAAGTCGGAGCACCTATAATGATTTTGAGAAATTTGGAAACACCAATGCTCTGCAATAGCAACAGACTCTGCGTGAAGAAATTGCACAATTACATCATCGAAGCAACGATTCTAACTGGATGTGCCAAAAGAAGACGTCTTCATTCCACGTACCCCAATTATCACTGGAGAAATGTCATTCACTTTCAAGCGATTACAGTTCCCGATTCGTTTAGCTTTTGCCATGACAATCAACAAAGCGCAAGGCCAGTCGTTAGGCCAGTGGCAGGTATCAACTTACTTGAGCCCTGTTTTTCACACGGACACCTTTTCGTCGCCTGTTCGCGTGTTGGTAATAGCAAAAATTTGTACATCTACACACCAGATGGAAAAAGAAAAAGTATTGTGTATCCACAAGCGATTGCCTGAAGATTTTAATTAAAATATTTAAAAATAAAAGTAATTTTTTCTTACTTGATGCAGAAATTTTTTTGATTAAGAAGTAATTAATAAGCTATACATTTTTTACGGGGCGGGCAACGTCGCCGGGTATCAGCTAGTCAACTATAAATACAGACAGCATGTCATGTATACAGGCAATACGAGACGTAGAATCCCCTCATAGCCTAGTGCATGACATTAGAAAAATACTGATGGACAACAGGAAGATTACAATACGGTGGGTAAAAGCTCATGTAGGCATTGAGGGGAATGAAATGGCGGATAAATTCGCGAAAGAGGCTACAAAACATCAACTTGAAAACAACCTAATGAAATTGCCGGCATCCTATATTAAAAATCTGCTCTCGAAAGAAGCGTCGGAGAAATGGCAACACCATTGGCAAATATGCACAACTGGAAGAAAGGTCTTCGACGTTATACCAAAAGTGGGTAAAATGAAAGCAGTCATGCCGAGAGAAATAATAATGTTCCTCACAGAACACGGTCCATTCGGTGAATACATGCAAAGGTTCAAAATCAGCCAGACCAGCACGTGTAGATGCGGCCATCCGGGAAGCGTGATACACTATGTGACACAGTGTGAGTACACAAAGGGATACCATTTGGAGGCTCCACCGAGCGGAAGAGAGATCTTGTGGAAACGGAAAATTATTTTGCAAAGATCTGCAACGAGAAAACTACAACAAGTCTTGGGCTATTTGATGAATAACAAAGAAACTATTTTGATAATAACTGAAAGCAGGGAACAATCCACTAATGATTCGGAAGTAGAATCTGAAACAGATGCAGATTCAACATAGAGGGGCGCACTTATATACGCTGCTAAACTATAATATTTTAGTAATACACCCTGTATAAATTATGAATGTTTTTGTATATACAATTTCATAGTATGATGGTGGTTTAGTAATTGAATATTTGTATGAGCTCAATATGGCATTTTTTCCAATATATGTGTCGTGCATAGTAATGTTTATGTGTATCAACAATTATATTAAAAGGGAAATTTATATTATGTAAATAGTGTATATTATATAAATATATTATGTAAATATATGTATGGGAAATTCAAATGTGATCGCTGCCACCCAGCACTGTGAACGGGGGCTGTGTTTGATTGTTCCCGCCACTTTTATAGTATGATAGTAATTTTGTAACCTTGAATATATATTTGTATGAGCTCAGGGTGATATTTGTACCCAATACTACCTTCGTAGTAATGTTTATGTGCATTCCCAATAGTATAAAAAAGGGAAATTTTTGTAAAGTAAATAATGTATGCATGTAATTCAAATGTGAATGCCCAGCACTGTCAACGGAGGCCCTGTTTGATTGTTCCCGTCGCAGTGCGGGCTATGTGTGTATTCTGTGTTGTATATATTGCATGTTCTGTAAGGGGAAGAGCGAGCAGAACACACTGTTCAGCGCTGTGGACGGAGGTTTTGTTTCTTCGTTTCCCGTCACAGTCGAGGCGCTGTATATATGTAATTTGTATGCATTGTGTATTTAGACCATTCTCAAATCTCTCCCACTTCAACATGCCAGCTTCTTTTTCTTCTTTCTTTTAAACAAGTCTTTTCCACCCTTCTTTTGAAATCCCAGGCTGCGGTCTCCGGCCCTTATGTGCCACTGGGCGCACGTGCAATTTTTCTCCCTAGTCATTGGATTCAGTCGCCCATTTTAGTCAAATGGCTTGTACGTTGCATCGAGTTGATGGCTGTCTTCATGGGGAGAACGACGAGAGTAATTCGAAACTTGCGAGCACGAGGCAAGGGGAGCCACCACTATAAATCTTTGCGAACTTTTCCGACACAACTCTGCCTCTTTTGAGGTAACGGAAGTAAGGTGCTTTGCATCAGTCCGGGGCTGTGAGCGGTTCTATCTATCTATCTATATTCATAGCTATACATATGCATTAGTATATAATTTCTAAATTATACAAATTATCTTCATCCCCCCCCCCCAATTTAAGTAAACATTATGAACCAAACTAAGCTTTTTTGAAAAAGTCGAATAAAACGGGATAATTTAATTAAATAATTCTGGAAAGGCAAAATTGCGCAGAAATACAAGATTTCTCCCGTTTGAGAGGCATATGAATGAGCACGTCATATTCAGCACGTCAAATGTGTAGCCGAATGAACATTTTTCTCAGCGTTAAACATCAATATAGCTGGCGAATGTGATCAGCTCTATTTTTAGAAATTTCTGAGAAAAACGGCATAAAACCTACAAAAAATGTGCCGTTATATCTGAGACCGCTGCATTTCATCCACGTTATAAGTAAGATTAATTATTATTATTCCCTATATACGGGAATGAACAGTGATTGTCAACTATCGACGTTAAAACGAGGTGTCGTTATAACCACGTTTGATTGCAGTTTTAAAGGCGAATTTTCGTCTCGAACAAAATTTCTCACGATATTTTACATCTGCAGATATGACGAAAAATGAATCTTTTTAATTTGATCAACGCGAATAAAATCAATCACCAAATCTTTAATTGAATTTATTCAATTAGAATAAAAGTGATTAATCACCAGATCTGGAGGAAAAAAATGAAGTGTCTAAATGAAAACCCAATTAGCCTCATTTTTTTTTTATCCGAATGACATTCCCCTGTACGCATTCATATTCCATAGCGTCTAAACTAATTTAAAACTTCTTGTTTATGAGCAACAACTTCTAAACCGCTAATTAGTCTTAACTCTGCTAGACAGATGTGTTATTTTTCAAAATATGCACGTTTTTCGTTTTAAAACTCTCTCTCTCTCTCTCTCTCTTCGCTTCTGATCCCTGTAAATGGTGTGGGGGAGGTTTCAACAGACTTAAGCTGATTGTTAATTTTGTGTGTCGACAACAGCCGTCATTTCGCTTTTTAAAGTAGAAAGAGAAATGTTTGTTCTTTACTTTTTTATCACACTTTTCCACGTTGGTTTTTCACTTTTGTGCTTGCTTTACTAATTACTGTTTTGCTGTGGGGAGGGAAAAAAGAAGAAGAAAGCGCACCATTTTTACCGAATTTTAGGCTTTTCGAAACTTTTTTCCCCCCCTCCTCTTAAAAATGAGGTCTAAAGTGCACTTTTTCGTTGTTTCTATCGCTTGGAAATAATTATCGTATCGAGTCAAACATGTGGTTATAAGCGTGATTTTTCTTGGTGTTCGTGTCCGGTCATTCAAATGTAAGCGAAGGAGCAGCAATTTCTTGACAAAAAAAACAGAAAAACTAGTAAAGTAATGCAAAAGTACTAATGGACACATTATTAGTTGCACAATAAATGGGAAAGAGAGCTCGTGCCAGAGAGTAGGAGGAGGGCTGTTTCATCTCTTTGGAGGCGCGCTTGCCGCCTTGGCTCAGTGGGCGTGGTCTCTTGAAGATATTTTGTGACGTCACTGCTCAAATACTTTTTAGCAAACGACATCAGCATGCAAAATGTGCTGACTGGACGAAGTTTTTTTCACATTTTGTTTGCTTATTTCACTGTTTTAACTGAGAGATTGTTCGTTAGTGTCACAAGAATGCACGTGTGGTAATTGATAATGGGTTTTTTGTAATCTATGAGCTGAGAAGTGACGTAAAGAAGAAGAAAATGTTTTTACCGATTTTTAGACTTTCTGGAATTTTTTGTATTCATAAAAATGTAGTGAAAATTGTTCTTTTTCGTTTTTGGTTTGTCGTGAAAATAATTACCATACAAAGTCAAACATATGGTAAGCATGATTTCTTGGTGTACTTGTCCAGTCATTCAAATGTATGCAAAAAAACAAAGAGGAAAAACGAGTATAGTAATGCAAAAGTACAGAACATTATTGGTTGCACGATAAATTAAAAGGAGGAAGCGTCCCAGAATTCTATAGTAAGGACTGTTTCATCTTTTTGAAGTCAGGCTTGCTGCTTTGGCTCAGTGGGTGTGGTCTCGGAACTACTGTGTAACACCACTGCTCAAACGCTTCTTTAGTAGACGACATCGATATGCAAAACGTGCTGAATTGAAGACGGTTTTCTTACATTTGGTTGTTTATTTCACTGTTTTAAGTGAGAGATTTCTCGTTATAAGAGTGTGCTTCAGTGTCACAGGGGTGCGCGTGTGGTATTTTTGTAATCTTCTTATAATTCATATGCTAGCAAATGGATTAAATCAAAGAAATAGTTGGTGACTTATTTATGATTGTTTTGGATATTGGCATTCAAAACAATAATAATAACAACTTCAAACATTGTATATTAGGTAATGTAAAATTCATAGTTTTCGGGTTCTTCAGCAGACGTAATAGAAAATTTTTACTTTTCGACAATTCGTTCTCACGGGTGTTGATCGTTTCCAAGAAATCTTACCTAATGGTGTGATAGAGGCTACTATTTACGTCTTCTCATTGCTCGAGTCGCATCGCTCTGTGGAGATAGGTGAGTTGGCCAATCATGACGGAGCGAAACCCGAACACTATTAATTTTTCATTGCATCAATGGATACGTAAGATTTGTTTGTTTCATTGTATATTAAGTTTATTTTTTACACACTAAAACATCTCTTTTGCGGTCACCGGCCGCAGAAAAAATATGTCCGTAAAAGAGGAGTGACCGGTCATCAGGGGTTTGAAATGCATATTTTTATTAGGCATGAAGAAATTATTATTTGGACGTAAAAGAGAGGTGACCGTATCTGAACGGTGTCCGTAAACAGGGGTGTTACTGTATTTGCTTCCCCCATGTTAAGTTGCAGTTGTCAAGTTGATAACGAAGTCAAGACTTCTAAAAAAGGTGCGCCTAAACAAATGAAGACGAAACGGTAATCAAAAATTCCATAACGTTGAGAAGGTAATTGAAATTATGTATCTCAAGTTGGCTTTCAATAAACTCAGTAAAAGTTGACAAAAGTACGTGATTTCAACTGACATGAAGGGGGGAATCAAAGAAAAATATTCTCAGCGTAAGTTACCTCCTAAGCAAATGAAAAATTTGTTATTTTAGATTTTCTGAATGCCAGTAAATAAGCATATGCTAAAAACAAAATCGAAAGGTAATTGAAGGGTTAATGTGGTAAACACTGTGAGTGTGGCAAAAAGAAAAATGTTGGGAAATCGCTAAAAACTCTTTTTTGCAGCACGTAGGGATGTTCAACATTATTAGTACGCATTCACAGATGCGTACCATGACAATGCAGGAATCATCATTTAGGTCTTTCGGTACGTAATACAGTCGAATCCCGTTTCAACGAATGTCGTTATAGCGAAAATCTCGTTTTAACGAACACTTTTCTAATCCCTCAAATAAGTTTACATAGGAACAATACAAACAACCTGAAATTCCTTTATTACGAAATTTCGTTATAACGAAGTGATTTCACGGGCTCTTGGAGTTCGTTATAACGGCATTCGACTGCATAAGAGATCAGATAGAAAGTAGAAATGAATTCGAAAAAGGCTCAATCCTTCCTATTTCCATTCTGATTGCTACTACTCCACATGATTTCGGTGAACTGTGATCCAGGATGATAGTGACCTTCCTCCTGCTGTTTTTCAAGTAACATTGCGGGATCCATTTAATAGAATGACTAAGCTATTCACTACCATTAACTACGATAAAGGTCATATTTTCTGTCATTCCCTCCGAACTTGTGGTTAAGAGTTTCCACTGCATAAAACTTCATGAGTTTATGCAGAATTAATGATCCTTAAATATCCCTTTGATAATTAAATTGTAACAGAATTAGACATGGCCGTAGAAGAGTTTTAATCAAGAAAATTTCCGAAAGTTGGAAAAAGAAATCGCACAATCGAACTGTAGAGTAGGGAAAAAAAATTCCATTCCGTTAAATCCATTTCCATAATTTCTTAGAACATTTAGGATGAAGAAAAATGTCTCTCAATTAACAATCCCATGTAAAAGAGGTTCAGCATTTCATTCCTGTTCCTAGTGGGTTCAGAACAAATTGGAAATGCCAATTTGACAAGTAGGGGAAAAAAAAAAGATGTTTCCCATGGAGTGATTCTTAATACGCATTTAACCTGATTAAATCTGTTCAGAGAGAGAAAACGAATTTGGGACTAGAAAAAAAAAATTACATATATTAGTATTTTTTGCACAAAAAAAAAGTTATCTTAATTCAGAACAAAAAAGAAAGGAAGCGGAGCAGCAAATTGCTAATCAGTCGATGTTTTTAGGAGTCGGATAAAGAGAATAATCCGCATTTTTTTCCTCCTTCTTTCTGCGTCGAAGTATTTCTCTACTGGGAATATTATCAAAGAATTTGTTAATTACTGCAGAAAATATAAGGAAAAAAAACGTATCTTTTGTAATGAAGGAGTAAAAAAAAAAAAATTGGTTTCTTGGGAACTAATAAGTTAGTTTCTGTGGAACCTTTTGTACCAATTTTCTCATTCAAGTCTCTCTCTCTCTCTATTATTTTTTTAATTATTTCAATTGTAGTTAATGCGTAAAGATAACTAATCCGAATAATTATATATTTTTTTTTCTATTCATTTTTTTCAAGATTTTGGTTTAAAAAAATTATAATATGACGTTATTAATTATTGCTCTGATACAGATAAGATCTGTTCAATTAATGATATTTTTTCCCTCAAGTTTATTTTATTTTTCTTTATTATTCCAATTGTAGTTAATAAAAGTATAGAAAATGACAAATTTTTCGTATCTTTTAAAGGTTTGAAGCTGGGAATACAATGCACTGCGGTATTGATCTACTATTAACTTTTTTTTCTGGATCGTGATTGATATTGTTGCCTGGTATTGTCCGATTGATATAGTTACCTAACTACTTCTACTTAACCGCGCATGCACCTCGTGCATATACCTATGCGGAATTTCTAACGAATCGGCACTTGCAGGAATGAGTGTTCTGAGTGTATGTGCGGCCCTAACGTATTTATATTGCTGAGTTGCGCTTGTTTCGCGTTCATGATGTCATCTATCTTTCATTTTCTGAAGTAAAGATAGTTACCTAACTGCGTTTACTCCGTTACTAAAGCCATTCTTTCGCTTTTCCGAGGCTAAAGTCGATCTGGACTGGAGTATGCTGTAAGGTTTTGGAGAGCGCAACTGCTGTTGAAGAGGTGCAGAGAATAGCTACGCGTGTCCTTATTGGCACACGGAGCTTGAGTTATGAAGAAAGACTATGTTTATATGGGAAGAGTACGCAGGTATCGGGGGGATATGATCGAAGTGTTCAAAATTTTCTCCGGATAGATAGAATGGACTATGAACTATTAATACGTCGTCAATCGACTATTTTTACTAGGGGACACCAGTATCGCGAGCGCATTTATTAAGGGACAGTTCTAGGTTGGACAGCTAGGACAGTTTTTCCTCTAACAGGGTTGTTGATAAATGATATAGCTTACCCCAGGGGGTAGTAAATTCTAACACAATTGACACGTTTAAAAATAAATACGATAAACATGTTGAGGTAAATCGAGAAGCTATCCATACTTAGAATGTTACCATATCATCAATTATATTGGAGTATGTTAACAAGACTACTTCTAACAATTTTTCTACATGTACGTACCATAGCGGGATCTATGCTATGAAAACAATCTGTTGCTGATTTGAACGTCCGATGCCCTTCCGCTATGTTGTTACTCATGGTGAACTTGTCATTCACTTCTTTATCTTCTTCATCTGCTACCGCTTAGGAGCAGCAGTCAGCTGCATTAATTCCTCCTCGATCAAGGCTGAAATGTTCGGTTCTCTAAATTGCTATTAATTATCTCTTTGACTTTCATATCCATATCATTAAACCCTTCTCCACCCACCTGTTTCGCTAACGTGACAATGTAGTTTATAATCTCTTCAGTTGGCTCTGTAGAAATGGCTGTGTCCTGGAGCGAACATTGTGGCCAAAGGTTAATTTTACCCGAGGTGACTGTTTCTATCTCAGGGGCTGCCACGGCTCTAGTGATGACTAATTATTAGTCATTAGCGAGCCATCCAGAAATGAGCCATCCTAAACATGCATAACTCAAATTGTGTAAATAGAACATATGAATGACGATTTCAGAGTGTTGCATAAAAACATTCCAATAAAGGGAAAAAACCGCGAATATGAAAGTATTTGTTACTAACAGATGGCTTTTTAGCTGTCGACTACTACAGTGCTATCTGATCGTAATTAATGTAGTTATTTTGAAAATTAATTAATTTTTTGTTGTTATAAGAATTTCCACGGCTGTCTGTGAAACAAAAAATCAACATGTCGCCTGCATATAATACATGTTGCACAGATAAGTCGGTTTTTTGGAATCATTTTCCCCAGGTTTTTGTTTGCATTATGTTATAACCGAATTATTTTCTAGGTTAGGAAAGTGTTTTTGATATGTGATATCCACAGTACATATTCTGAGCGAGATATGTAACAACCGAAGGAAAAATACATGGAAGTGAATTGGCCAAAACACGAGGTCCACAAAACCTTATGTTATATCGGGGTATGTTATAAGTGTACTAGACTGTATTTTGGGATACTTCTGCGCGATACCGCTATATTTTTGGTCATCTTACGGAGGAAATGGTGAAAAAAATCGATGCACATTTGAAGCTCTCCTCCCGTCGGTGTTGGTAAATTTACTCGTAGTAGAATGTTGAGGAGAAAAGAAGAAGTTGTGTTGCCTTTTTTTACTATTATTTTCCACCCACTTCTTTTCTTATTCTATTCCGCTAAGGTCCGAACATCAAGAGAGAACGTGCGCCTCATGCCAGAGAACGTGGCATCATCAATGACCAACGGCCACCGCAAGCCTTAGAGCCCCCAAGATACTGAGTGACCAACCAACAAGCCAGGAAATAGAGGAAAGGTCATACAATTCTCAGAACAAGAAAACAAAACAAAAAACGGGGAGAAATGGGGGAGTAAAAAACAAACACACGATGGTACAGAATACAGTGTACTTTGTCGAACCAAAAGGGAATAGAGACCCCGTAGTTTATTTGAAATGGGCGAACATTGGTAATGGATATTCCAACAACAAATACTCGTCTCCCATACAAATGCGAGGACTGAGTATGTGTGTGGTTTTTTTAAATAAATAATATACACAGTCCTGAAGCCCAGTCGAGTTCGGTTATAACATACCCCCTAGGTGATTCTAGAAGTGCATGTAATAACCGACGTGTATGTTATAAGCGAGGTCTTGAAATTAGCTCACGTAGTAATACCGTTCATGAATGAAATGCATTATGAAGATTGCTGTGGACAAAATGAGCTTATGCAACAAAATTGAAATGTAATACAGTCGAATCCCGTTTTAACGAAAATTGTTATAGCGAGAATAGTTTTCGTTTTAACGAACACTTTCCTATCCCCCCCCCCCCCAAATAAGTTTACATAGGAACTATACAAAAACCTAGAATTCCTTTATGACGAAGTGATTTCTCCGGTCTCTTTGAAATCGTTATAACGGGACTCGACTATATGGCATGAATGTAGTTTTTGATTGATATCTGAAAAGTTTTGAAAATTTGTTAGAAAACATGATATACAACAACAACATGCAGACATTTTTGGAAATGCTAATGTTTTTTTTCTTGAGTTTATGCCAACAATTTTCCTTTGACGTTGACATTATTGTACGTATTAAATGCCAAAATTTTTATTGGAGGAAAAATCTAGAGAAAAAAGGAAATAGTTACATTCACATTACACCGATTTGTAGCTCTGAAATTAGTAAACTTTTAGTGTCATCTGTTGATGAGAATTGTGACTATTTCTACAGAATATTGTACGGAAATGTAATTTCTCGTTTATTGAAAAGATGTGTGATATTGAATTAGATGTGTTTGTGCAAAAACACAAGATATATTGTAACATTATCCCCCGCATACAATGAATGTTGTACAAAAACTCTGTTTTGACCATATTTTTTCTATGGCTTTTTGCATTATTTATTTATCCGGATTATTTTTTGGGTTAAGACGATTCTTTTGGTATGTTATTTATTCGCAGTGTATGTTTTAATCAGTGTATGTTATAACAGAGGTAAATATATATACAGTCGGATCCCGTTATAACGAATACCTTTATAAAGAAAATTTCGTTGTAACGAAATATTTTCCAATCCTTCAAATCAATTGACATAGTAACAATGCATTGCGCGATTCCGATACAACGAAATGAAAAATCCGTTATAACAAACTCGTAAACAAGTGTCCGAAAAACCAACACAGAGTCAATCTCCATCTACTCTTTCAACGTTTTTGAAACAATCGAATCGTTTTGGATGAAATCGAAATTGCAAATTCAAACAGTAGTTATAGGATCACCTAGGAAAAATATCTAACTTTCGAATTTACACGATGTGGATGCAGCTTTCTTTGCCTGGTTTCAGGACATTCGTTTCCGAAATGTGTGCCAGTTACCGGTCCACTCATAGGAGAAAAGATTTTGGAATTTTCACGTGCTGTTGGATGCGAAAACTTTCAAGTGTCGACTGATTGAATCGTTTCAAAGAACGGTATGGCGTGGTAGCAAAACAGATTTGCGAGAAAGCAAATTCAGTTGATATGAAAAATTCGAATGAATGGAAAGCTGATGAAATAGCGAAAATGAGAAATAACAAATAGACCTACAGGGCTCCACCATAGAAATTATGTACCAGAAAGAGCTCCGCGAGTCAAAAAATGCTGAGAACCGCTACACTAGAATACGCTTTGCTAGTTACAGCATCTGAAGCCTTCCAATGCAATGCTAATGCACTCCGGAGATTCAATTGCATCAGCTGGCCTAAAGACGTAGAAGTTTGGCCGAAAACCATCAAGCTAGTTTGAAACTCTAAAACGATATTTATCAGATCGAAAGAACCTTCCAGACCATTTGTTTGAGCACGCGTATACTTTAAAGGAGTTTGTTGTTTCCTTGGCTTCCACAATACTTGTGCAAAAATAATAATAATAATAATAATTACGGATTATTTGCCTCTAAAATATTAATTAAGTAAAATGTATACAAAAAAATATCCAAAACGAAATTTCGTTATAACGAAGTGATTTCTTCGGTCTCTTGGAGTTCGTTATAACGGGATTCGACTGTATATAGACGTGAATGGGCCAGATTTCAGGGTTTACGCTATCGTATGTTATATCCCTATTTCTCATATCCAGGTATGTTATAAGTGTATTAGACTGTATTCTAATGATTTTCACAAGTGATGGAAAAACATTCGAAATTATTTTTGTTCTAAAATGCACTCGTAGTTAAGAATACGCATGCCAGAAGTATATGTACTTACGCAATCCGAGTCCAACCAGATCGATACCTAGAAAGAGTAGAAGAAATCGTCAGAACTGAAATGGTTACAGTAATAACAGATTATAAAAACAGAAATATGGTTATTACAGTGATAAATGGGGAATTAAAAGTTTAAAAACAACTTGTACTGGTATTGGTTGGCAGAAATTATTTTTAGAGCCAGATTGTGAAATAATGAATTAGGAATAAAAGGCATTTCCGAGTGTAAGAGCCGTGGTTAAGTGGGAATTGAGAATTCGGGTCTGCAGGAAATCTTCAACTGTCGTTTCCTGGGTATTCCAGAGATGACTATTACTTCACCGCGCATCGACTCTGGTCATATCGCCATACAGCATTTTACTACCAATCGTGATGAGTTGGACATGAAAGCGCCATCTATCGGTGGTCATCTCAGGATAGATATATGAAAAGATCTTGTTATCTACACTTTTCCCAAGGATCAGACCCGTGAACTCAACTCCGAACTTGGGGGTAGAGGAGCTGTTACCACTGTGACCTGCCAGGGCTCGAACGTGGGACCTTCCTTGTGTTTAGAAGGACACCACTACACTGCATATTCATTCAGAGACGACCAAGACTGAATCTACACTGAAACTTTTAGTGACACCAGTGGATCCCTGGATTTGGCCACAGAGTACTCTCAGAACAGTACAGAAAAAATGACAGCTATATATACTGCACAACAGCTGAAGATGTTCCTTGCCTATCTGGACGGAACGTCACAGAGTCCTTATTCCAACGGCCGAGTCGCGTCTTTGGAATTTGTCGTTTGGTTAGAAAAATTTCTCATTATAACATCGGTATTGAACGAGCCCATTCCTTCATCGATACATCAGGCAATAGTACAATAAATTCGTAATCACAAAATTCATACACATAGGCACAGTTTGCTGCCTCGTGTTTAGGGGAACAATAAATTTTCAATCTGATTGAATTTTAAAATGGATCATCAAGTTTGTATCAAGTACGATATTTTAAAACTTTTCAACCGTCTGCAACTACGTGGTGTGAAGTCAGAACGATATTTGCACAAACTCATAATGGTTTGAATTGAATTCGAACATTAGTAACAGAGCTCGTTAACAGAGATGACATTGAAGTCTAAAAACTTAAAACACGGTATGTACCGTCAAAATTCCGAATGAAACGGTTTGCACAGGTTTCTTTCTACGAATTCAGTTTCGAGAATACGCTATTTTGTTGCTGAAAATGTTGGGCATTTTTAAAACATCTCTCGTATATTATATATATTTTTCCAGACTGTACCGTTACTTGTTGCAAACATCTTAAATTCCAAGTTTTCCAATTCAGTTTTAAAATTCCGTCTAAATGAAAGCTAATTCTTTCCCCAAGCAAAATATAACAAACGGTGCATTTCCATCTCTTCTCATTCTTATCTATTTATTTTCCACATGGAACCATCAATTTTCAGACACTGTAAAAGGTGAACGCTAATTGCGATTTGTCTCGATATCAGTAGTAAGAAGTTAGAGAATTTTATCAAATCAGTTACAGATATTGTTCGATTGCAAGTACAGTGTTACAGGTAATTGCTTTAAGTGTTCTCCTCGTGAACCACGTACAAAACCTTGAAAACGGTGTAATCGGGATTTTTCAATCAGGTGATCAAAATTCAGAAATGTTAATAACCTGGCTGGCAAATGTTCGGATGATCCGTCTGAATGAAATTCAGTATTTATTAATTCACATTTACAGTAGTTTAAAATCACGGCAAAGACAGAAACATGATCAATCACTTTGATACTAATGCGGCAGGAAATGCAAGAAAGCTACCAATGGAAAGTAAATACTTGAACAAAAGGAGAAAAATTTTGAACATGAATCGATCGATCATTCTGTCAGTTCAGCTTCTCCAAACATATCGATAAGTCTGACTATCAGACAGGCTTGTCAGCAGAAAGCCAGACAAGTAACAGAAACTTGAAATAAAAACCAAAGTACCAATCAGCAAATAAATGAAATGCCTTAGAAATGTTCAATTATAATCCGCCATAAGTAAAGATAACCATCACATGCTTCATAATCAGTCAGACATGAAAGATGAAAGTAAAAACACTAATCGATCAGCTAATCCATCAGACGGACAGTGAAGAGAAAGGTAAAGGGATTGAGAAAATAATAAAAAAAAATATTATATCAATCAATCATCTGTCAATTACATAATATCAGTTCAATATACTAATCTCTCCCCGTAAATATTCAAATACCGTCGGTGCCGCTTAAACGTGGAAAGAAAGAGAGAGAGAGAGAAAGATCAACGGTTTCAGCACATTATATCCAATTAAGTGGGGGAATTCAATTATGTGCTGGGGATCAATTCAATCGCTGAAAAGAGCTTTCACGGCCAGGGTTTATATTGAATTCCATACAACTCGGGCTCTTGTGCCGTGTTCAAGGCTTCTTTAAAGCACACGTTTCATCCACAATTGCGATGGACTGATTGTGTGGGTGGGGGATCAGAAGCAACACTTCCTAGAGATAGAAGGCCTCCGCACTCTGCTTGTGACGTCAGTAAGTAGTCCATTTTCCCTTGAATATTCAGGGAAAAAATTATCTGCTCGCGCCAGTATCATCGTTGTGAAGAAAAGGAATAATCGGGCTCAGAATTGGCGATTTCCATGCCCCATATCCAATCACTATTCGTTATTTGTGAGCCAATCGGGAAGATTTTATGCCAAAATTGGAAGAAACGAAATAGGATGCTGTGTTTCAAAATGTTTCAAACTTGCTAGGTAGTCTGAATGACGTTTATGGCAAACAGTGCCGACGCCTTCTATCTTTAGGAGGTGCTGTCAGAAGCCGCCACGTTCATCCTTCCGCGTCTCCAGCGAAAGCGTCAGTGGAAAACGGTCATCCAAGAGGAGGTCGTTAACTGCACTGAAGATGTCCATCGCAGTAGTGGACGAAACGCGTGTTGCTCCAAAAAAAACTTGAATACGACAACACCCCGACGACAGGTATGAATCTTATTACGATTCAATTGCTGTTTAACACCGTTAGTATAGTTTGTGTATTGAAAGCTGACGGAGGATCAATATTAATAAATGTTCTGGAATAAACAATTGAATGGCTGATAATTTGACTTTACATTGCAAAAGTTAGCGTCCTTTATGAGCTCAACAGAGAACAAAAATAAAATAATTGCATTTACGTACTGAAGACTACTTAAATACTTCCCGCGCGAGGCAAGTATCTCCTAAAGTCTAGGTTTGTGTTTTTTTCCCCCCGAATCACAAATGGCAACATATTTGCGATTAATTGCAAATGTTATGTCCAATAAAAATATCGTAGTAATTGATGCCTATTAACAGTTGTCGAGTGAATCGTAATATCCGATTAAGCGCGGAAAAGCTGCTGAACTTATTCAATTAAAAGCGAGGAACTATAACGTTGCGCGCCTCCATGGGAAAAAAATTTAGTTCCATAGGAATTTATCCGTTTTAGAGGGGGCCCGACTCTCTAGTGATGATTTCGATGTCTCATGATATATCGAATGAATATATTGAACTATAATTGGAGAGATCTACAGTAATATTATGGATAGAAGCTCCAAATTATTCGACTGCCTTTCTCCATCTGTTGTTATCAGAGTCACGTTCATGGAGACAGAGAGTGTTTCGATGTTCTCTTCGTGCCCTGATTCATGATGACGATAATGATATACATACATGTGGACATAAGGTGGACGTTATTCCAGTGATTCATCGCGATATTAATTATATCAGCTGATTTGAGCGTTTAAACCGGTTAACGGCCGCGTCATTCTCGTCCGTTAACTGATAAGTACGTGCGGACGAACACTCGAACCCGACATGAATACGAGAGTGAACGTGTTTTGATAAAGTTCTTGTGTGTGTGTGTGTTGTGCTGTTATAACGAATTTCAATTCGCTAATCACGTGACTTCATTTTCAACACACGATCGTTTCGGATAGACGGTGCTTGATGTTGAAGGAGAGTGGGGGGGTTTGTCGTATAATAAAGTTACGGTAATCAACTGCTGGGATTAATTCTTGTTATTCAATATAATTCCCTTAATGTCTTAACCACTTCACGTGCAAGCTTTTAGCAACAAATTTGGATGACTGTATTTAATGAATCAGCGATATATCTGGTAACCTCTCCTAACATAACCGCACGGTAGAAAAAGGAAAGTAAAAATATATAAAAGGATAAAGTATCATAGGTAACGGTAGTAAAAGAGTTTTTTAGTCTCTTTTTACCCTCACCCTATGTGTTCTCTTACACGCTTACATGTATATAGTAGAAAAATATATTGCATGTGTGGGAAAATATCAGTGGCAGGATTATTGGAAATGAAGTGAGAAATAAAATGCAAAGTCAATTGATAGGGTTACTGTAAAGCTGCGATGGTGAACAGAGAGAGTAAATAAAACAAAGAGAACTTGTTAAAATTTCTTCCACGTTCGCTTGTGCGCAATATTACGTCCGTGATCGTAAAAAGGATAGTTGATAGATTTAGTTGATGACGTTTTGAAATTTATTCCACCTCAAATAATTCGCGCACAACTAGACGATTTTCTTCAGATGAAGTTTCATTCAAAGGCGTATTTGGAAGGGTGCAGTTGAATAGGACCCTCCTTAGCAGAGACGGACACAAGACTTTCGTTGTCTTAGCCATTACAGCCAAATCCCGTTTTAACGAATGCCGTTATAGCGAAATCCTTGTTTTAACGAACACTTTTCTAATCCTCCAGATAAGTTTACCTAAGAACAATGCATAAACATGGAATTCCGTTGTAACGAAATGGTTTTTCCGGTCTCTTGGAGTTCGTTATAATGGGATTCGCCTGTACTAATTTTGCCATCCCTTTGAAATGCTCTTATATTTCGTTTCCCCCCTCCCCTCTCCATACATCATGCTTCTCACTTTTCAAAATGAAAGTAATTTCTTTTCTGTTTCTTCCTTCGAATACAGTTTTGAATGTTGTTTCATACGCACACACTCAACGTAAATGAGATGCCGTAGAATTTTTGGACTGGATTTGTTGGTCTTCATCATGATAATTTGAAACTGCGATCGATATCATTCAACAAACGTTTTTGGCTAATCAAATTAATTGTGTTTTATGATCAAAAATTCGTGGTACAACATGTAAATCGGTGCTTTCCTAAGTGAAGAATGTCAACCCCCGGGAAAGGCGGGGGGGGGGGATTGTAGAAAAGCTACGGAAATATAAGATTTTGAAGTCGATAGTACCCACCCTGTATAAGAAAGAAATCTGCAACCAAAGCGTTTACACGTACATGGATCACAGCGCCTAATCACGACATGATTTAAACATTGTGGACCGAATCCAGAAACTTTCGTCACAAGAGGGAGTCTTCTTTCATCCGACATGGTCTTGTAGATTGATAACGGAAACTTACAGAGAAGAAAAGGAGTCTGAAAGTTTTTAACGGAGCTGGCTGAAGCGAAGATAAATTTAGGACAGAGAGAAAATTCAACTGTCATTGCGGGGAATCGATCCCCCTTCCTCTCACTAGGCGGGTGAGCACCCTGGACCATCAGTCGAAGACTACAAACGCAATGAATATCTCCTTTCCTAAGAGCTCGTGTGCATTGAACGGGACCGTACATGGACTGTCGGACCTAACTCAGGCCAAAGCTCACATTTGCAAACACTCCCACCAGATGGGACTTATCCTAGGATGTGTGATATCAATCTCCGCTATTCATATGGAGGTTTTATTATAACTGGCTGATGCGAAGATGGATTTAGGAAAGAGAGAGAGAGCTCAACTACCTTTACAGGAAATCGAATCCACGTCTTCTCAATTTCTAAGGAAAGATTGAGACTTTCCATTACCTTTCTAGTCTACATTAGTACACGCACCCAGCAAGTCAGAGAACATGGGCTCGATTCCCTACAAGGGTGGTTGAATTTTTTCTCTTTCGTGAGTTCATCTTTGCTTCAGCCAGTTATTATCATTGGACGGGCAAGGTCATATATATCCGGTCAAGAAAAACCTCTTTATTTTATCACTGACAAACCTAGACATCTTGTTAACCCGATTCCTCATGGAGCACATTTTCTCATCCCCTTTACTTAGCTGAAAATCGGAGAAAACCTACTTCATTAATAAAGATATCACAATTTAAAGGGAGAGGGGTGGGGGGTTCGGTGATGTAATTTCTGCTGCGCCTTCAAAGGGTTCATATTAATAGCGGAAAGTGACATCACACACAAAAAGCGTCTGGCTCAACATATGCAGAAAAAAGAAATAATTTTCAACGAAAAAGTTTGATAACACAAACTCAAGTCCTAACAACTATATATACGAGTTATGATATTGGTCCGTTCCGTCCTTACCGAAGGTCAATACCAATAGCAATACCCGAATGATAACATTATCCGCGATTCTAAAAAAAAGTGGCGTCGATTGCATTACAAATATTAGATTGAATCTCCCATGCTATATCAAATAAATTTCTTGATCTATGATTGTATCAACCAGTGACATTATGGATTGAAGCTCCAAAAATTATTCGACGCTCTTTCTCCATCTGTTGTTATCAGGGTCACGTTCAAGGAGGAGGCAGAGAGGGATCGCGTCGATGTTATCTTCGTGCTCTGATTCATGATGACGATAATGATATACAAACAAACGGAGTATAAGGTAGACGTTATTCCAGTGATTTATCGCCATATTAATTACCAGCTGATTTGAGCCTTTAAACCGGTTAACGGGCGCGTCTCATTCACGTTTATTAACCGATAAGTACGTGCGGATGAACGAACACTCGAACCTAACATAAATATGAGAGGGATGAAGAGAGAGATTTGATATATATAAAAGCCGCGCGAGTGTTGCGTCGCTTCACGAATTTCAAAATCACTAATCACGTGACTTTAGTGTCAACACGTGATCGTTACGGATCGATGGTGTTTGACGTTGAAGATGAGTAGGTATGAGTTTGTCGTATACAGGGTGTCCCATAAGTGCTAATGCAGCCTTAATCTCATCAACCGTCCGTAGTAAAGGTATAGTTTCAATTTATAAAAATGCTCAAAAGGCGTTCAAAAATTATCTGACACCAGTTTGGAGTGTGAAAATACAGTGCGTCACAATAAAGAAAAGTGTAAATTTTTATACGATTTCCTGTTCTCTAACTTCCAATTAGAATGTTGCTGTCCTGTCTCCCCTGAGGGCAAAAAAATATTCTAAGTGCCGTATTTGCTAAGATATTTGAATTCAAAAATTGGAGAAAAGTTATGAAAGAACAGCAAAAACTAACGGATTTCCCAACTTTTCTCTGATTTTTGAATTCGATTATCTCAGCGAATATTGATTGCACTTAGAAACTGCAATTTTTTTTTTCCTCAGGAGAGATAGGAGACAGGGCAACAGATTTCTAATTGGCGGTTAGATTACGACGGGACCGCACAAAAATTTAGACTTTTTTATTTTGTCACATACTGTATTTTCACTACCAAAACTAACTGGCACAGGGCAATTTTTTAGCGCTTTTTGAGCATTTTTTAAACTGAAACTATACCTCTACGACGGACGATAGATGAAATAAAGGCCTTATTAACACTTACAGGACACCCTGTATAAAAGATACGGTAATCAGCTAATGGGATTGATTTCCGGCTATGGAACATGCGAAATAGCGCCGAATGCGTGCTGTGAGTGTTGTGTGTGTTCCATGGCTAAACCCTTCCCCAATAAATGTCGAATTTTTAAGGTGACTTATTAGTCGATTTATTCGTAAATCGCATGTGTGTGTAGATGGCTTCAAATGTCACGGGAGGCTGCGGTGAAAAAGATTACGTCAGACAACTGTCTTATCCGAGAGACTAGTATAAGAAGTCGTCGGGATTTTGAAAATAAATGATCAGTTTAATGGACTTTCCAGCATCTTTCATAATACAACGCATTAATAATAATTAATTGATTGTGTGTCATAAAACTTTCATTAAAGTTGATATTTTAAAGCAAATGTCCTCACCCAGAGGTGCCTATATAGCCCTCATGCCGTAAGGGGAGATGGGAAATGTGGGTAAAGAAGGGCCACAGAGATACGTGAAAGAAATTCGGATGTAAGATATGAAAATGTAATATTATTACATTTTCATATCTTACATCCGAATTTCTTTCACGTATCTCTGTGGTGTTTGGTCAGAACATGACAACTCCAAAATCACATTTTTGAGATATAAGCATTTTCATTGTCATCCAAAAATCAAAAATAAAGCATACACACAAATACAAATGAAATATCATACATCAGCATGTTGTTTAGCTTCACGCACGTATTTGTGCATTTAACTCACTTCTAATTAGCTATAACTGGCAAGACTTATTTTCTGATCAAAAAGCCATTTTTTGGAGATATCTCATGTACCAAACACCACACCTTTCCCCGAAGTTCCCCACTCATATATTATACGAGTGGAGAATTTCGGGGAAAGATGTGAATCTGCTGCACTTTCAGAACTGAGCAGAATTGCTAGGTCCGCCATGACACGTAGACCCATCCATTCACGGTCCAGGTCCTCGTGTTCATAGGAAGCCCACACGATGATGATGACATCTGGCACACTAGTGAGATTTCCAATAATGAGCGTATAAATATGTAAGCTGTTACACACTTCGAGCTATTTACGACGAATAATTTGCATGCTGTGTAAGTTATGTTGAATGTCTGCCTAATATCTACGAAGAAGCTTTCTTGAAGTGGGAGAGCGGCTCGCATTCGTCCCTCAAAACTGAAAAACCACATGAAAACAACTTCAGTGGACTTCACTCTGCCGCCAACGGGGTTCAAACCACCTTCACATATTGCAAACAAGCAATAACTCTGAACTCTGCGTTTACACTCTCTACCAATATTAAATCTGAGTTAAAAATCAATTCTGTACGAAGTGAATCTTTGCAATCCAGATACATGTTTCGAAGCAGAATTTTGAGTACTGAGCCGTCGATAGGTAAAATCAATATATATTAATTAAATTGGTAAAATTCACTTTCTCTCCGTCTGTGTGTGTGTGTGTTGTCTATACAAATCTACAATTTTACAGTAGATTGATCGTCGCCAAATTTTGCTTATACACCAAAAGGGACCCGACAGACCTGCGCAAGTGCCCGAAATGGGTGAAAAACTGTCGAGCAACAATGGTTTCTGGGCCTCAACAATCAGTTTCAGAATGTTTACTTGGGTTACCGTGGTTCCATAGCAATGCGTTTCAGACGTGTATATGCCTTGCAATCGTTTGTCACTTCTTTAATGCTGCCAGTATATATTTACAATAGTTTATGCCTTTATAATGTTTAGCCACTTTTTCAATAGTCTTCAGAATCATCATCAGCATCACTTTCAGGGTCAAGCGAAGGACGATCCCCATAGAAATCATTGTTAAAATTGTCGATTTTACTGCATAAGTGGGGGTTTCCAGCCAAATCAATGATTTAAAAAATTGTATCGAATTCTCGATTTATGAGATATATTGAGTTCGCTTAGAGATACGAAGCTCGGAAAATGAAATATGAAGTAATTAGCTGGATCTACTTTTCAGTTGGATATCCATGCAATAACATTGATTTCAACTTTTTATATTTATATCTTCTCAAGCATGAAAATTAATGACTCCGTATTGTCTTTTGATATTCAACTGCATAAATTTATATAGTTTAGGATGTTTTGAAATTAATTATGGGCCCATAAAGTACATAGAACAAATTTCACAGCTTTAACTAAGCAATTTTTCAAGCAGAAATAAGCAGATGGATAACTTAACAAGGGGGGGAATCGAAATACCTAGAGCCCCTTCAAAAAGAGAAAAAATATATATTCATTTCTACGTTTCTTTAAATCTAGATTTGTTTATTCCATGAGTCGCACAGGAAGTCGCCATATTGGTTAACTTAGACACGGTTTGTATGTCCCTCAAAGAAAGAGGGAGATATCACGTGATCCAAAAATCCTCATTGAAGAAATCCCGGGCAGCGCCGGGTATTATAGCTAGTATAATATATATATATTTTTTTTATTCTTGTGATCAATAACAACGAACACATAACCTTTCAACAGCCAATTAATATTTTTCCTTTCGAAAAATCAAATAACACATAAGATCAGAAAACAAGTCACCTATAAAAGTTTCAGCTCCTGAGAGTTTTATAGCCCGAGAGAAATGGGAAATAAGTATAAGTACGTAAATGCTATCAGACCTACCCTATCAAAATATCGGTCTTGCACACGAGAAACGAAATTGGAATTCGTTTGGAATAAATGAGAAGTTCGAGAAGTTTCTGAACAAGAAAAACTCTATTTCTCTTCTTGTCTTTTCACAATCTCTCTCTTTCTCTTCCGCATTCTCATTGTACTTTATAAGCATAAAAATAAAATACTTCAAAATCTTCAAACTCCTTTTTATTCACGTCAAAATGCAAGAAATATGGGAAACAAAAAGGAAAAAAAAAATATTACATGTATATAATCTTTCGTGTCTCATTTTACCCACAATATGCTCAACGATATAGAAAGATGAAAGACGTTACATAAATAACGAAACTCAAATATATATATAAAAGTAAAATACAATACACAAGTACAGTACCTTCCAGAGAAATAACCAAAAAAAAAAAGTATATATAAGAAAAGATACTGAGCAAATATCTTTTCTACGTCAGTGATCGCCAAAACCAGCTAATGTGATGCTCCACCTGCCACTAAACACAAAATGTTCTAGAATGTTCTTTTTTTTCTTTGGAGATGTTTGGTGGCAGAAAAGAGAGTCTCTCCCTATACGTTTTTTTTTTTATTATTTTATTTTACTTTTTTTTACTATTATTTTGTGCTGTGGCAACAACTGGCAACGGAATTTTGTTTTAAGGAGAAGTGGTTTTTATTTTTCTCTCCTAGGACTGACGGAGAGGGCAATTCTCTCTTCTCTCTCTCTCTCTCTCTTCTCTCTATATAAGAATCCTTCAAGATCTTCCATCACCATTTCTTCCATCTTCTGCATCTTAACTTCTTCAAGCTCCTTCTATTGCTCTAGTTTCCTTCTATTTTAGGGGAAATTCTTTTTTTTTTCCTTATGTGTTCGGATTTTGTTTTATTTTTACTTTTTCCTCAAGATTCCATGTTCCGCTTCGTGGACTCGGTTTTGCATATTCGGTTTCGTACGTAAAAGTGCGAGGAACGAAGAAATAAATAATAAGAGACTAAATATATAAAAAGGAATGACTGCTGAAGAAAAATAAAGGGGGGAAAATTTTTTTTCGAATTCGTCTTCTTCTTCTTTCGGAAAGAAAATCATTCGAAGTTATTTCAAATGCGTAGGTCCACCTTATTAGCGAGAGAAATAAAGGATAAAAATGTGAAAATAATTTTTCCTTTTGAATTTTTCTTGGTTTATTTTTTCTTATTACTTTGAATCTTGATTTTTGATTGGCTTTTGCGGTTTAAGATTTTTCTCGTTTTTCGTGAAAAGTGGGGATGGGGGAGGTTATATCCTGAGAATTTGAAGGAAAAAATGATTTTGGATTTGATTTTTTTTTATCTAAGAATAAGCCTAAGTTGGTTCGAATCTGCTTTAATTAAGATAACCTTATTATGTCTGTGGGATATTTGGTTATTTTTTATGGTCCCAATTAATTTCGAAATAATACATTAAATTTTATTTTTATATAGGTCTATATTTGTAATGAGAAAAAAAAATATATATATATATTATTTTTTTTAAATTTTGTCATAAAATTTCTGATTGGACTTGAAAATGTGCTGATATTAATTAGATATTTTTGATTGTAGCACCAAAACCGATATTAGCATAAGATAATTTCATATTATACATTTAAAAAAAATAATTATTTTTTCACTTTAATTAAAATTAATTAAAATGCATTTCTCCGAAAAAAATAGCAAATACAGTTCATATTTTTTGGGTAATTATTATTAAAATTACATTAGAAAAATAGTTTATTAATATATGTGTTTTACAAAACAATAAATTTCAAATGCCGTATGATTTTTTTGGTGGTTATTGCTTGAATTATTTTAAAATTAATACACTTCGATCATATCACACCGACACTTGCGTTCCTCACCTGCGAATGTGTACACATTCAAGTCTTTCTTTATAGCTCAGGCCTTGTGTGCCAATAATACGCGTAGCTCTTCTCTGCGCTCCCTCATCCAAGCCTATGTCCCTTTGTAGGTATGGTATCAAAAACCTTACGGCATACTCCAACGAAGATTATCTAATCCCCGAAAAAGTGGAAGGATCAGTTTAGGAGAACGTGAATAAACCTTTTTGAGAATGAAACACCGAGCATTCTTACGCTTTTTCAACCACTGTTGAACAATGTTTAGAAAGCCCATGCCACTCATCAATGAGGATTCCCAAATCGATGATCCTAGTTGCATCCGGAAAAATGAAACCATTTAAATAATAAATGAAACGTGGGTTGTGCGAACTAAAATGACCGACCATGCACTTGTCAACGCTAAATATAATGCTGCATTAATTTGCTGATGATGTAATTTGGTTTGAGTTGGCCTGGAGCAACTCCCTATGTTTTTGATTACCGACTACCCCAACCCCTTAGCTTCACATCATCTGTGAATTTGCTAACAATCCCATCGATACCCTGATCGAGTTTATCAATAAAAAGTGAAAAAGGTATGGGGCCAATGTCACTTCCTTGAGGTACTTCACTTGTGACGCCTGTCCAATCAGAGAATTCCCCGTTCACCATAATCCGTCGTGACCAATCTCGCAACCACGATTCTATCCAATTCAACAAGTTACATCCAATCCCAATCTCCTGTAAACGCTTCAAGAGTCTACCGTGTTAGACCCGATCGAACGCCTTCTGGAAATCAAGGTAAACAACATCTACATATTTTATCTTACCCAAAGCCTTTGTCACGTGATCATAGAAGCAAAGGATGTTGGTTACATATGATTTCCTCTTCCTGCACCTATGCTGGTTTTCCGACAATACGTTATGCTCGTCTATCCACATCACCAATTGCTTTTTGATAACAATTTACAAAATTTTCGAGTGGGCGCTTGTCAAAATCACTGGACGATAATTCGACACTGTTTTCCTTCTACCCTTTTCGAAATACTGGAACCACATTAGCAAGCTTCCGATCCCCTGGGGCGATACTATCAGCAACTTTATCCCTGTAAATCTGTGCAACTGGAATTCCAACAGTTCATTAGTACTTTCCTAAGGACCCCAGGATAAATATCATCTGGTCCTGATGGGTTCCCGGTCTCTCGTATACCGGACGAGTACTTTACACCTCAGCTATGAAAACAGACAGAACATTCCTTCCTTGCAGCGTGTATATGTTCATTGGCTTTTATGCAATGGACGGCGACCGCGATCAACTAACGGCTGGTAAATTATATCAGGGCCACCAAATGGCGACATATATGTAGAGAAAGATGCCCTCTTCACTTGTTAATACAAGACTTTCTGAGGGTTTGTCGTAAGACCGGGCCTCTACGGCAGAGATGAATTTTCTTCCAAAATCATCATCATCATCTCCAGATATAACCAGTCTTCTGATAATCTTGTATCAACAACTGAAGAGGACTTCTTTTTCTCCACACATATATTGTATCCAGGAGTATATGCAGATCCACTTTTGGGGGAATAATAACTACACAAATTGATTACAATAGCCATATATATATATATAAAAGGTATTTTCTTTTGACATTTTACTTTTTTAAAATAAAAATATTTTTTTTTGTTTGGCTTGGGGAGGGGGCATGAAGAAATCATGCCCCCCTCCCCCCATGCTTACGCCTCTGACTGTATTACACCATTAAAATATAAAAAGTGCAACTGTTTTATTAATAAATGTGATGAAACTTTTCCTAAATCATTTTATTTTCATTTAAAACATCAAGTTCAAAAAGATGTGTCAAATGAATCAATTAATTATAATTAACGCATTGTTACATTTATTCATAATGATGTTAGAGCTTGTTATCCTGATACCCATAGTCGAAATCATAATGGATTCTTATACCTGTCCCTCCGATAAGGCATTTATTGAATGACATTTATTTCTTCCGGGACATTAAAGAAATTTTCATGTCATTTACAAATTAATAGATCAATAAGTCACCTTAAAAATTCAAAGTGCATTGCAGAAATTCCAATTTTGGACCCCACACAAGGCTCAAAACATGCATTTGCAAGTAGTGTGTATGTTTAATTCCAACAATTAATCCCAGTAGTTGATTACTTTACACTTTATATATATATATATATATATATATATATATATATATATATATATATATATATATAGCAACAAACACATACATGCTCGTCTTCAACGTCAAACACCATCGATCCGGAACGGTCGCGTGTTGACACTGGAGTCACGTGATTAGCGATTTTGAAATTCGTAAAGCGGCGCCACACACACACGTACGCGCGGCCTTTATCAGAACACGTTCGCTCTCGTATTTATGTTGGGTTCGAGTGTTCATTCGCACATACTTATCGGTTAACGGACGAGAATGACGCGGCCGTTAACCAGTTTAAACGCTCAAATCAGCTGATAATTAATATCGCGATAAATCACTGGAATAACGTCCACCTTATGTCCACATGTATGTATATCATTATCGTCATCATGAATCAGGGCACGAAGAGAACATCGAAACTCTCTCTCTCTCTCTGTCTCCATGAACGTGACTCTGATAACAACAGATGGAGAAAGAGCGTCGAATAATTTGGAGCTTCAATCCATAATATCACTGTATATACAATCCATAATATCTGTCCAATTATAGTTCATTATATTCATTGCATAGAGAACCATAGGTTATTCAATCTCATATTTGCAATACTTACATACACGAGTATTACGGAGCGAGATTAATTCATTAATCGGTGCCATATTCTGTAACTGGTAGATGACCGATTGGTAATCTCTCGATTTTGTGTTTTTTTGTCAGTCAGTCGTAGAGATAAGCTGATATGGATCAGTTTGTTTTTTTTTAATTTAACCATTCCCCGACTGACTCTGAAACATCCGATGTTATCTTTATATATATAAAACTAGATATGATGGATTTTTTTGTACATAATACCCCCTGCTTTATTGGAGGTAACGGAAGTAAGTGGCTTTGCATCAGTCCGGGGTAGTGAACGGTTCTATCTATCATGCATAGATTGATTTTATTTCTAAGGCTTACATTTCAGTATATTATTTATCATCAGTTGTCTGATTGATAGTTTGGTTCACTGCCTGGTTTATGGTCAACGTTTCAAACGTCTGTCTGCTATTTTTGATTGATTCTCGATTTTTCTGGCGATATATCTATCTGGCAGATGAAATGATTGTCTCTTTTTCCTGTCTGTCCATATGTTCAGTCTAATTGAGAAATTTCTACTGAATAGGTGAGTTGTCTAGCAGAATTGTTTCTGTGAAACTAACAGAAGGCGACGGTATTTTTCGATGGATTTTATACCCATCAACGATCTAATAATTTAGGAATGGGTCAAAAAGCATCTATGAACTGAAAATCATTGCAAAATAAGCATTAGTTACTTTTCTTATGACTTAGTACTTTCAGTAATTTTTCAAATGTAATTTCAACTCATCGTAAATAGTCAATAAATTTAATTTTCATGTTTAATATTGGACCACCATTGGGATTTTTCTTAATGATTACCTCTCTCTCTCTCTATCTCTCATCATGAAGCAATCATCATCATCTTACCGCATACTAAAATACTGGTTATATCCCCATACGAAAATTTCCTACCGATGGAGTTTTGTAGGAAATGAAATCGTAATTTATACTGGCAGACGCCCCAGGCTCGGTAGGTAAAGAACTTGTTTTCTTTCTCGATGTTATTTCTCTGCATCGAGCCTGTAGACCCTGACAGTAACCTTCGCAGTGGAAGACGAGCATCTTATCACTGCACCACTCGGATGAGTATCACTGTTACCATTTATTTACATCTTTGCATGTAAAAACTCTAGAAATCTACTTTGGTCTAAACAAACCCATTTGTCGATTGTAAGTTTTTGATCTTGAGAATTATAAGAAAGAGGAAAAATCCTCACGTGACTCACAATCTTACTTAATACCATGCGTATAGTTGAAAATATGGCCAACACTTATATAATATTAATACCAAAACTTCAACATGTAGTATAACAGTAACTATTCTCTCTTCAAGTAGGAGTCCATCCTCTAGAGAACACTATTAGATCAACATAATGCGTCCAAGCCCTCCCCCAACATTATTCAAGCTCTATTCCCTGTCCTTCCGGGGATTTCTACATAATCATTGAATAGATCTCCGCGTACGCTCGAGATTTAACGCTTATATCACAGCCACAATCCACCTCAGATGGGGATATAACAACGCCACGAGACTACTTCGTCTAAGATGGACAAATGCATCGCGTGGTGAGCATGTTGGTTCATTAATGAAGGTGGAGAGTGTAAATGTCAACCCTACTCTATAGAATAGTACGAACGCATCGGGCCAGGATGGAATGTATGTCGGGCGTCATGGAAGGAAACGTAGGTCCGACTTCCGATTTAGTAATGGCGAGATGATGATGGAAGGTACGAAACGCGTGAATGTTCCAGAATATACCTATCTATCGCCGAGAATCCGACATCATACACGACAGGAATCCATATCGATCCCTAGGATAAGTCTTAATGGCTTCCTGAAGGAAATAATCAGCTTGATATTTACGGTACACCGACATTCATGGTGGAAAAATTTCCATTTGGGATTCTCGAATATTCGATAATGGAAACCCTGGGCAGAAATATTATTTCGGAGATCCACGAGAGAAAATTTCTGAAAGGATAAAATGACGGTTAAATGGATATCGTGGACTGGATAACTTCATCTTAAGAGAACATGTCAGAGTCAATTTCGAGAGAGGAAATGTTCTTTTTCAGACCAATCAAGATCTATAACACCTACCCTTTCTATATATTATTAATTTCAAAAAAATTTTTCTCAGGTGTCTTAATGCTTTTAAAAATTACTCTTAGAGAGATTCTGGAGAAATTCTGAAACTTCGGTGGATTCTTTATTCTTCTTGATGGAGTCTTTCCCCTTCGGAAGATACTTTCAATTTTTCGCTCGCTTTTCGAGGATTAAAATCGACATGTAACATTTATATCCTGTAGGATATAATCAAGATTTTTCTCGGGGAAGTCATTGATTATTGGTTATTACCAGATTTTTTGGAGGAGAAGAGCCTGGAATTGTGGCTTTAATGGCTTTTCCTGTCAGCAATTTTCACTAGAATTTAAGAGAAAGTTCTTTTTTTCCCCGCCATGGATTCTTCTCCTGAAATCGCATTATCTTGTGATCAAGTCAAGATTCTTGATTCTGATACCTTTTTATCTATTCGTGGATACTTCCATTTCGATTAAAGCTCTCTTTCTCTTTTCACAGTTATTTTAGTGTCATTGGTTTCTCATTTTTACGAATATTTCTTTGTATTTTGTATTATATCTGTCTTCTTTATTCATATGTGAATTAAATATTGTAAGCTTTTATGACTGTTTGGAAGGGGGGGGGAATTCATTTATACGATACATTGTTTAGAGGTAATCTTTTACAAAAACATTGTTTGAATACGTATATCGGTATAGTTCTCACACAAGAAAAGCGTTTTATGAAAAAACATTCCAATACACGTTATTGTAAACTCTTTCCGAGTGACCGTTTTTTTTTTTAAATTTGAGTAAGAATTCTTGAAAAAAAAAACCTATTTTGAGTAAGCGTTGCTGCCATCGCAGTTTTCGAGTAAGCATTATTGTCAGCGCCGTTTTCAAGGAATGCAGTCTTCGAGTTCTTCGATTAAGGTTATTGCAGCGCAGTTTTCAAGGAGTGTAGTCTCCGAGTAAGCGTTATTGCCAACGCTGTTTTCAAGGAATGCAGTATTTAAGTAAGCGTTATTTTCAGCGCAGTATTCAAGAAGCGTTATTGTTATCGCACTTTTCCAGTAAGCGTTACTGTCTTCGCAGTTTTCGAGTAAGCGTTACTGTCATCGCAGTTTAAGTAAGCGTTATCGTTATGGAAGTTTTCGAGTAAGCGTTCTCTTTATACACCTTTTTTTTTGAGGGGAGGAGGGTAAGCATTCTTGGAAAAAAAATTGGAGTATGTGTTATTTCTAACAATTTCCGAATATATATAAGTAAAGTGAGAACAGTTTTTTTTGAAGTAATAGTTTTTAACACAATTTTTGAGTAAACGTTATGTCAAAACTTTTTTTAAACATTAAAAATCATTTTGAGGAGTTCTCGATAACCAACCAATTTTCCAAGTGTTATTTAGAAAAAAAATTGAAGTACGCATTATTTAAAAACAATTTTTGAGTCCGTGGAGATCGGGGCTAGTTGTTGGTATGAGAGGGAAGTTGGCGCATACGCAGCGTCTCTTTTCTTCCCCGCAGTGAGCACGGAAAACTAATATTGTCACTGTCAAACCACCTCAGGGTTTTGAGTGTGATGGGAACATCCACAGAAGGAAAACAGTCTGTTTCCTGATTTCCTGACAAGAACTTGCCTTTTTTTTTGTTTATTTCGCGAAGCCTATGAATACGTTGAAACGATTCTAACAGTTGCGATAGGTGGAGTGGTCAATAACGTTTCCTATCCAAAAGTGTCCGGAAAATTCACCACCATCAAATTCACCTCCAGGGAAAACTCACTAACAACAATTCACGGAATACAAAATTCATCGTTGGGAAAATTTACCGACATTAATTTGACACGAGTGAATGAAGGAATGGAGAAATTATCACGTGAGCAAGCCAACGAGTGAGTAAATAAATGAGTGAAACCCCGCCCTGTCACTAGAGCTAGCTAGCTCTCGTTCACTCACTGACAAGGTCACTCAGTCAATCACCAGGTACCTCATTATATCACACTCTCACTTGGTCACTTACTTGCTCCCCAGGTGACTTCCTCACTATGTCTCACAATGATATGATTCAAATTTCAGGAAGCGAGATTTTTTTCATAAAGTCCACTTCCGATTTAGACTTCTACGAAAGCATATACATTCGGGCTTTCAAAAATAAATTAGTAAACGGCAATTAATCAACACCACCGATCGCAGCGCCATGGCTTGAATTCATTACGAGCAGGAATTGCAAGAAAATCCGGATAGACCAATCGAAGAGCTCCATTTCGAATGGGTGTGTCTCGCAGTTTCTTCAGTTGCTGGGTCACAACTAGCGTCTTCTAAGTAATAAATCTTTCCATTTCAATCGGACTAATTTATCATTTTTACCAGTACGGAATAAGGATTATGCGTAATAACCAGCAAATGTGATGAATTTAGTATAATATGTCACGTTTACCAAAGACGCTTGAGTGTTATTCATAATTGGCGGTAAAAGTAATGTTTTCAGGATTTATCAAATTTATTTAAATACACAAAGCTACAAAAAACAATCCAATTACAGCAAGGTAAGGAACGGAAATGTAAGAACAATAATATCAAACCGGATTTTAATAACAAAATGTACCAACTACAGTTGGGCATTATACATAATCGCCGGTAACAGTGATAAATTTATGGAAATTTATCAAAGTTTGGTCGGCGACTATGCATATTAACCGGATTTATTACATTTACCGTAACATATACATACATGATGCTTAGTACTTTACAAGTTCATGAAGTTATCTCTCATGTCTATAAATAAAGTGTATTTCTAGACAACAATTCCCAGTTAAATCAGATGTAGACATTCGAAACGCATCACAATCTGCTTGTATGACAAATACCATAGTCTGCGGCCATCGCGTGATGACATCAACACGTAACAAAGCTGCGGGTGAGGTGAATTTACCGACGCACTCGCTCATGCTGAGCATGTGTGTATTTAATATCAGCGGTTGCGAGCACTCGAATGCGCTGGCAATTAATTAATTCGCCGAAATTCTCTGGAATAACTTATGACGCTGGTCACGAATTCAATGCACGATGGTGCGTCTCGTCGACACCCACTCCAATCAAGAACTGAGTTTCGGACAACACGGAGGACACAAATAATTTCGACATTACCATACTTTGTATTAATTGCCTCTCTCACTGCATCATATGTCATTCCACAATTTTTCTACCGTATCGGCCTACCTATCATTCCATTGGAATTATTCGATATAATGTATCGGGAATATCGATTACCGTTAGACGAAGATTGATACTTCAAGAACAATACGCTGTGCTGCTAATTGTTATAAATTACATCAAAAATGACTAGATTACACTCCACTGTCAACGAAAAATAATTGTGCGTAATTATTCTTGTCAATTTTTACATTATTAATCACAGTTTCAATGGCGGAATGTCCTATGGAATGAGATTATAGCCTACAGGAATTACCAATGCTCATTAAGAAGCTCTCTCTCCCCTTTTTTAATACAGTGTACAATTATTGATCTTTGTTAAATTAACACCTTTACTATATCTTCGGGGACTATCGTAAATATATGCAGGATAACTGTCACCGAAAATTCGAAAATCCCTATTTCGATGCCACGTTTTTGTTGAGTCTTCTGTCTTCGACGATATTTCTAATAGAAACGATAGAAAATAGATTCTAATAGAAAACGATTCTGAATAGGAATTGCTGAGTTACGCTATGGGAGTGCATGCATTTCTTGTAAAAAGGATGCACTTCCCATAGTTGTCACCAAATGAACGGAAGTTGAGCACAAGGATGAGCAGTGAAGAGCACGAGCCTATCCAAGGTAAGACAAAGGGATGATTGAAAATCCACTGGAAGAAGACAAAGGCATGCATCTGCATTAATATAAAGTAAAGCTCGTGCATAACAAAGTAACAAAAGGCAGAAACATCGAATCAAGCGGTCGTCGACACTCCCAAAAGCAGTCAGAGACCATTCAATAAATTCAAGTGGGAGTAACATTGAGAGACATTATCGAGAATCTTCTTGAACTTGTGTGAGAAACTTCATTAGCCCGTAAGTGTTATCCTTACTGGAAATTTCAACCCAGAATATATGCGCGTTAAAAACCAAATCGAGATATATCCTATATAAGTAAGTACATAAGACAGCAAATATATACGATGGTACCCCTTATATATGTGTTATAATAATATCTCATTTGGTTACACCACTGCTGACCCAACTAAGCTTTGGCAGTTAAAAAATTGAAGGACAAATATTCCACCATTTCTGTTCACTCATAGTTCGAAAAACAGATGGAAGATGGCAGCACTATAACGATCATTATATAGAAACAAACTTCATATGTTCAGAACAAACACACGCACAATGTGTACTCATTCATAGAAAATTCCATAGAAGAATATGGACGAGGTGCGTGTGTGGTAGTTGTAGTAGTGCAGTGGAATCTCGATAACTTGACTACGTCGGTAACTCGACATTTATTATTCCCGTGGTTGGTACAAAGCTAAATTAAATAGGGAAAAACCTCTCTAGCTCGACACAAGACAGCTAAACCATGATCAAGTTGACTACGATTCGTATTGTGTTATCAAACAAATTTTTCGAAATTGCTCAGGCGTTGGCCAATTAATTTTTTTTTCAGTACACTATTCACCACAAGGTATATTTCAACATGTTTTCTTTGCTCGAAGACTCTCTCAGGACCGGTCACTCACACCTTCACTTGATCACTCATCCATTCACACTGTCAGGGAAGGCGAAATAAACCTTACTCTAAAAAAAAGTAACAGACGAAAAAGAATAAAATAGCTCAAATTTTTGAAAGAGGGTACTGCACGACTGTAAATTAAGAGCGATTATGTATCTGAACCTTTCTTCAATCTGTATTCTGCGTCCGGAAAGTCCATAAAGCTTCTTGCCGGCGATTCGTGGGTCTGAGGTAAAGCAACTTCACCTATAGTGCTTTATTCAACAATGTTAACAATAAAAACCTTACGCAAGCGCCAGTGACTCGAAAGTTCAGAAACGAGTTGTTAATCCTACACTTTGTAAGATTTGCATATTTCTAGTGATTAGCATTCGTTTAGCTCTCCCTATCGGCAAAAAATTGAACTAGTAATTTCCGGAAAAAATATCCCTTATATAACTTTTTTGCAAACCGCGTTACAAAAACATACCTTAAATTTTTATGGTTTTTTTAAAACTATTCATGGATTTATTGAACACCCTGTACGTATTTAGCTGACATGAAACATAATCGTAACTAAAATTTAGGAATAATAATTAATGAATATATAATTGAAATGACAATGAGTTAAAACCCATGTGCAACTTACTATGAATTTTACTGATCAACTCTGATGATCAACATGACTGATCTTGCACTGCATCAATTTGTATAATTTCGGCTAACGCACTTGTTTTTCTATGACTTCTTTTGTATGTTAGATTTATTTTTTATTATTATTTTCTCATTAGTGCATTATGTAGCGTTTTGGTGAATTGTACATAAGTAATTTCATTTTTGTGTCTATTATAATATACATTTATCGCATAATATGTATGTGTATATATGTGTGTGTATATGTGTATGTATTTATATATATATATATATTTTTTTTTTTTTTTTTTTTTTTACTACTATTGATTTTACTGATCAACTGCTCTATTGCATAGAGTGCCATTTCGGAGAAGTTTGTCTGATCTTTGTGTATTTTACTATTCTGATGGTAGCATTTATCGGACTGTATGTGTTTTTTTTTTTTTTTTTTTCTCTATTAACTTACAAGCACTTCACATCTACACAAACACGCACAAACTTGTCTATAACCCTCTTCATAGCTAGCAAGAGCAGTCTGTAAGTCGCCAGGCAGCCCCTTTGGGCTGGGCAGCGACGAGAAAAATTAAATTCTGTCTGTCTGTGACTGATCAACTCTATTGCATAGAGTAACATGGCTGATCTTTGTGTATTTTAGTATTATCATGGTAGCATTTACCGGACCGTATGTTTGAGGTTTCTCTTCTTCTTTCTATTAGCTTACAAGCACTTCAAGTCACCAGGCGTTCCCCTCGGGCTGGGCAGCGACGAGAAAAATTAAAATCTGTCTGTCAAATTAAAACTTTTAAAATATCAGTGTCGGTTTGGGGTACGTTCATTGCTATCTGAAAACTGTAAATGGAATATCTCTTTGATACGTCTGAGCCTGACAACATTTTTGTCAGATCTTTATCTCTCAGACACTTAAACATATTTACTTTTAAAGCGGCGCTGGGAAGGGGGGTATTTCTGATAAGGTCTAATACTAACAACTGAAATTTTCAAAAAGAGTGATTTTTATATAGAAATATAGAAAGTTCTTGATGTCTAAAATTTTAAATGTTAAACATAATATGTAGTATAGAAGTCACGAGTGAACATAAAACTATATCAAAATAGGCATTTATGGAAGGGGAAAAATGCATTTTTTCTACATTAAAAACGTACAAAAATAATAAAAATGTCATTTCGCAAGAATTTTTTCGAGTGTTATATTATTATCGAGTCAATTTTGAATGAAAAAAATAATTTCTACTGCAGTAAAAATTACAAAAATGAAAGACAAAACAAACGGAGAAGAGGTTTGATGTTGCTATATCCCAATTTGTGATTTTTTTTAATCGGTATGTATTTGTTTCGATCGTATTAATGCTAATTACTATGACTAGAATACTAATGACGTACAAACTGACGGATTACGCTCCATGAAAAAAAAAATGCATTTGTGCTCTAAAAATAACTTGAAATATATGCCTTTATAAATAAGCTGACAGTATTTCTTTGAGCAAATTACGGGAAATCGCCGATCATTGTCCAAAGGACCATTGATGCCAAAGGCACGCAAATAGAATTTCCAAATGTTGCTAATATTGCCAAAACAATTACCAGTCATTGTCAAAATCGACGCCAAAGGAAAGAAAAAATTGTCAATCGTAGCTAATATCGTCAAAAGATTGGCAATTGTGGGAAACGAACCTTCTTCAACGTTCTGCTGAAATGAACCTCTAAATAATCCTTTAAAATATCAAAACATGCCTTAAAATCTAAAAATCATGAAAAATTCCTTAAAATTACTGGAAATCATGAAAAATTCCCTAAAATTACAGAAAATCATGAAAAATTCCCTAAAATTACAGAAAATCATGGAAAAATGCTCTATCGCGTAGGAATAATGAAATACGCAAAAACATTAAAAAAAAATATGCAAAGCCATATAAATCCGAGTGCCATTAATAATAACTTGATAACTTTTTAGACACAAAATTGGCGTGAATTGAATAAATGTCCCGCTTTCGTTCAAATGGTCAGATGGCTGTGTCCGACGTTTTTGAACTAGAGATTGATAACCCTAATGTTATTTAAATTTTGGGATTGAAAAGATTGGAAAATTTCCGTCTATTATTCGAAATTCATTAAATACTTCCAGAATAATTTGATGAAAATAGGAAAGCGGAGATAGTAGTATTACGTTATTACGTACGGTCTATTGGAATCGACCCAAAACTCAGACAAAAATGATTATTTTTTAGAACTCATTCCTTCCAAAATCTACAAAAGCTTTTAAAAGAGGCAAAAAAATGTATTTTTTCACTGAAAAAATGTGTTTTCGGTCATTCTTCTTGACCCATGGTATCTGGAAGTGATAGCTGTGATGCCACCTCTTCCATGCGGGGGAAACTCCTTTTGTGATATCGGAATGAACTAAAGAAATTTCTCGAATATATTTGTATAAAAATTTACTATTTTTTAACTTCATATCTACGTTTTATATTGATAAGCCATATTTTAGATTATCTCAGATTTCACGAATATATATAATAATTGTTAATTAATAATTTTTTCTTCTTTACGATTGACATTTTTAAGTTCTCCGACAATGAATTATTATCATACTATGGAAATTTTTGGTATAGATTAGGCATCTTCAACCCGTTGCTCGCGAGCACCACGGTTCTCCCGGAAGCACCCAGAGTGCTCTATGCTCGTGTTCAATTTCGTACTCGCGAGCACTTGATCAACGTTCAAATTAGAAAACCTAGTACAAGGATTCAAATCATCCTGATTTCATGGTTTCGTACGTCAAACTTGCCGTAGGGGTGCTCTTTTTTATGATGATGGAGACAGGCTGTGCTCGCGACTAGGAAAAGTTTGAAGACCTCTGGTATATATATCATTTATCTTTTGTTCCTGTTTATTATCTTAATATCTTGATGAATAAGTGGAAATATTCTTTTATCCGTAAATAGATACAAGAATTATTATTTTTTAGTGTGATCACTTGTAAGTTAATTTTTTTTCCAAAAAAAAAAAATTCAGGTATTCTTTCAATTTAATTTTTCATAGTAAAATTAAACCTTCAGTTGAATGTTTGAACATGTGTTGAATAGTGGTATCGAACACTTAGTACAGTCGACCACTTTAGTACTGATTTAAATAGTAAGATTCTAAGTCACTGAACTTTCGATGGAAACGAACACTTTCAATTCAATTAGTTTGAATTATTTGAGAAAATTTTCAATCTAATGTATATCAGACAAGCATTTTGCGTAACAAACACTTGGCATGAGATCAATACAGACTTGAACGCAACGTCTTCCAAGAAAATAAGATTACTCTATTTTTTTTTTAATTGAATCCGATCAATAAATATTTCTGAATATTTTAACCAAAACATCATTTTATTTTTTCGTATAAAACCCACATTAATGCAAGAGCTAACGTCTTTTGCAATAATGCTTTAATTTTGTGCCTCAATGTCAGAAAAATATTTTCTGTCAATAAATTTTACATCAAACACCACTCAACCGAAGAACCGAAACCACTTATAAACACTGATCAATTAAACATACCGTTTGTATAAGCGAGAATTCAAAAATAACAACCCTTTAAATTACCACAAGAAAGAGAGAGAGAGAGAGAGAGAGAGAGCTAAATTTGAAATTAAATTTTTCAACTCACGAACTCCCAACCCCATTCACGTCAATTAACACAATTTGTTCCTCATTAGTGTTCTCTCCTCACTCCAGTCGCGCAATTAAGCCATCCGGAATCGCATAAGGAAACGGGGAAACTCAGTAAAAGTTTAATGCAGAAAGCATGTTAAATAATTCACAAATCCGAGCGAATTAGATTCCAGAATCATACTGGAAGTAATCTAAGTAATTTCAAGAATAAACATTTGAAGTCAGATTTACATACTCACAGTGCTACGTCACCCAGAGCCTCTCAAAAAACCGAAAGCCGGTTTTGAGGCGTGGCTGATGTGATTTTTATGTCAGAAACCGGTATTTGGTAGGCTCAAAGTGGCGTAGCGCTGCGGGTCTAGAACCAGCTTTAACCCTCAAATCGCTCCTATAAGATGATGAGCGAAGAAACCTGTGATATGATTTGAACTTTTTTGTTCAAGATGGAATTCTTAAAATGACGTATAGATGTCGTATGCATGTGTTGTTCTTTTTTAATTTCAATATTTTCTGACAGGTTTGCTTGTGCTGTCTGGGCCGGTGAACCTAATGGTGCAGAGATAGAATATCTGCCCCCAATCATTAGCGTATCGGTGGTTGTGGATATACGATGACAAAGCTTGCGTCATCCATTTTTCCACATCTTTCTGAATTTGCAACGTTTGAATTTGAGATCTATCTTTCAGGAACAAAATAGGTAGAAAAAATTATTTCTGTTCCCGCATTTCCATGACTATTCCCTTAGTCAAGGAGTCAAGGTGTTCAACATTTAACGAGAATTTAAAAAAAAATTAACTTTATTTCTGCTCAAGAATTCATTTAGGGTATAAGTCTTTCAAGGAACTGATTCCTTTTAATTATTTTCTTCGAACCAGGACAAGAAAAAACGTTTCTTATTTCCTCTTTGTTGTTGTTTTTTTTCTAAGGACAAGTGGTGTATATCCTCATTATCCCTCCTTATAATTCCTCTACCACCACGATGACAGCAATAGCACCACCTACGTCCACCATCTGTAAGTACTCTGCATAGTTTCAGGAATAAACGCGCTTAAATCCGAATCCATACACGCAGAGCTATGCTGTCCCGAGCCGCTCTAAAACCAGTTTATGAGATGTGGCTGAGCTGATTTTGAAGTCAAAAGACCAGCTTTTTCGTTCTCAGAGTGGAGTAGTGCTGTAGTTGCGGAAACAGCTTAACCTATCTATATACTCACTGAACTCTATACCACATTTGAATACAGCTTAATAAGAACACGAATGTGTTGCAAATTTTTTCGGGAAAAAAATAGTCGTGGGCATATAAATGAGTTAAAGAGTTCGACATTGAACGTGAACCTAAATAGAATTTAAAAAAAAAGCCATTAACTTTATTTCTGCCGAAGAATTTATTTAGGATATATAAGTCTTTAAGGGAGCTGATCCCTTCCAATTTCTGTCTTGGAACCGGGACAAGGAAAACCGTTCTTATCTCCTCCTTGTTGTTGTCCTTCTTTTTTTCCGAGGACCCCAGTGGTATATATCCTCGTTATTCTTTCTTATAACTTTTCTCCATCTTATACCCGTACCACCACGACAACAACAATAGAACCACCAACGTCCGCCATCTCGATCTTACATCTTACCCACTGGGACAGAAGACCACCACGTTACTACTACTACTACTACTACTTCTGCAGCGGCAGCAGCTACTCCTACTACTAAAACCTTCAGACTACTATATCCCTTAGAAATATTGCCTACTCCTTCAATCGAGGCGTAATGCCACAGCCGACTAGATAAAGTAGGTGTCCCGGACAAGGTAGGATTACAAGGGATTCCAATTCGGAGAAGAGGCGGGAGAGAGAGAGGGTGTGTGAGGGGAATGTCCGTAAAGACCAACCGTGTGATAACAACAGAATGTATATATATATATATATATAAGATCCGAAAAAAAATATATATATTTATTTTTTTGGTATGTCTATGTGAGTGGAACGGAATCAAAAGCAGTCGCTGTTGCATGAGATCGTTTATGACATTTATGTCTTTCTCTCACGACTGCCATTTTTGTTTGTTAGAAGGTATTATGAGGATGAAATTGTTAGGAACGGTCGAGGAAATTGCCAGAAAATCTCGTTTCAATTGAATTTCATCTCAAATTGGTTTTACCTGGAATTTTTATGTTTTATTAGTTATATATTGTTTTCAGACCTTCTCGTAACTCAAATTATCTGTCCCTATGTTCAAAAATATTTTGCAGCACTTTTGTATAACCGTGTTTGAATTTCAACGAATGAAAGTACGGGAGTTATCAGAAAAATTTCTAATCTTGATGAACAGCTTCAACAATTTCAAAATATTTGAATAGCGAATTGTATAGAGTTTAAGGCGTCTGTGAAAGAGAACGGAGTCTTCGTGCATATTTGAGCAAAGAGCAAGTTTGCTGCTCCACGGCCCACTCAACACAAAGCCAATGAAACTAGAGATCACGTGACATTATCCGTCAGACCTAGGGAATATATATTCGCAAAGATTAAATGTATATCCCATACGAATATGAATGTATATCCCATACGAATATGAATGTATATACCATACGAATATGAATGTATATCCCATACGAATATGAATGTATATCCCATACGAATATGAATGTATTCCGTACTGATATGTGAATGTATTCTCTACGAATCTTTATGTTCATCACCAGCGCATTAGCCCAAATGTGTCACGTGACCAAACACATCGAGTCAGAAATGCCTGAGGTTCGGACGGATGAAGTAGCGTGATCTCTAGCAACGTTGGCCTCGAATTGAGTCTGTCGTGACTGCTCCAATTGATGTCTTGGAAGAAAAAAAGACGAGGTTATATAGCGGGGAAGTGATATTCATTAACAGTATTACCAATATAGCTAATCGTTGTTTTTATATAACGATTAAACGCCACTTGGAAAGGCAAAATCAGTTTTTTGTTGGATTACGATGAGAGTCCACACACTTTTTTTCCCCAGGTACCTTATGTATAGTGGTAACTTAGTTCATTTGCTTTAAGATCGCCAATGAGCCAACCTGGCTTTTCAAGGAATCCTCGACTATAACGTCAATGAGCGTCAGACGAAACCGATTTCCACAGAGAAAATGTTCATGAACCTCGCTCTTTAACTCTTTGAGGAACACTTTTTATTTTCTGCGGTATTTGATGAAATAACTTGATAAATGTAGCATCTGGAACTTATGTGAATGTGAAATATGGTGAGAGTTTTGTTTTGCATCCCTATGAAGGACGGTGGGCGGAGGGGTTTAGCCATCTTGTATACCGACGTCCTTGTATAGCATGATATTGAAAAATTTTCAAGATGACAGTTTTATATCAAAAGTAATGATATAGTAATAATTATTTATCATTTCATTGTTAAATATGAGTAAACATTGGAAAATTTCAAAAACTTTTAGGTTATTGAAATATATAACGACAAATCTGGCACTTATTCTCTGATTGTATTTCGTATGATTTCGTACCCGCCAGCACTGAACATAAGAAAACGTGCAAAATAAAATCATAAATTGCAGAAAGTTATCTAGAATTATTAAATGAAAATTTGCAAACCAAATTCATTCGTATCATTAATTTCTACAAACTTATTTTTACGAATAATCAAATTTCTAGAAACATGTGACACCCTTTTGATAAAAACACAGTGGCACTGTACAAGTATGGTACTGCGCATAGTACTTGCTCAGTGTGGCTTCGCTTTGGTACTACAAAAGACACATCTTTATGATAGGTGGATGTAACGTGTTGTCTTTTTCTTCAGAAGAAAAGGTCACACTAAACTTTCCAAAAAGACATGATTCAGTCTTGCAAGCATACCATAATATAGCCTAGCAATAACAAAATGTGACGCTTCTTAGCTCTAAAGCTTTACCCATTAAACCACACAAAAAAATTTGAAAAAAAATAATTACCAATAATTTTTCTAGGTTTTACGATCCTAGCAAATAACAGAAAAATCAAGAAACTGAAAAATTTATGTTTGGTCCAGCTTATCAGTTGTGTCTCGTTCATTGATCACTAGAGCTCGGAAGTTTAACACTAAAAATGGTCGAAATAGGTAGGTAAAGAGGCACTAAAAATACCTAAAGTACGCACTTGAGAAAGGCATTTATAATTCGATGGAAGAAAATATACAGGTAAAAACTTAGGTATATTAAGGACCCAAAAACTAGCTGAAAAATTAGTTGTACTTGATCCATCTATGGTTTTAATTATAGTTTGTAAGAACTGTATTATTATCCAAGTTAAACTGACTCCAAGTCCAAAATAAAATGCTAGCGGTCTCTCAGAATTACGTTGGTTCCAGGGCCACCATTACCGAACGCGCATAAAGTGAAAATGATCTGTGGGCTCCTTCGAGTTGTATTATTTAGAATAATCCTTATCATGTCTAAACTTGAAACAGCTACTTTGTCCTATTTTTGTAAAAAGATTAAGCTTCTATTGTTTTAAAAGTACCCACAAGGTGTGTGGACTCTTTGAAGTGCGGGGCCGTGTGTGGCCGCATTTGTTGCACACGCTGAGGGTGACTGTAGTCAATTTAATCAAATACTAAATATGCGTTTAAAATAAATAGCCATGGTTGTTTGTAGTTCATTTATGGTGTGAGAAATAAAATCAAATCAACACGATGTTCAGGGTAGAGTTTAACAAGACTATGCAAGCTTTCACAAATGCCAATAAATGTAAATGTTTCAAAAGGCTCTTTGCCATAGAAAACCTCTTACTTTGAACCAAAGAAAATGCAATAAAATTGATCAGATGATAAAACGGATCAGTGTGTAAAACTTGTACCTAACATCTATGACAGTGAACTAATGGGAAGAGAAGGGGTCTAAATGGGATCAATACCCATTGCTCACGCAACCAAAATGAAAGAGCAATACGATACTATCACTTTGGTCATAGAGAGAGAACCGTTTCACAAACGCCAACGAGTAATTTGTGTGGAATTAACAATGATTAACTTTCTTCTTGGTCACCAAGGGGGCTACACGGAATATCATTGCTCCGTGTGCCTATGGGATAGCAGAGCCTAACAATACCACTGGATAGGGAAAGCGTGGCTTACGAGAGAGAACATGATGGTTGTTGGGGAAAGAAATGTCGTGTTCGTGAATCCTTATTAGCCAGACGAGACAGAATCAATCCTCTCGCGTCCGTTGCGCATAAAGCTAGATTTAATGAAACAGTTCATTAAAGCTCTAGTAAAGAATTAGTATCCTCACACATCCTATCATAAAGGCGACACACTCAGCCACCTTGTCGTAAACAATCCGAAGAATAAACAAATGTTTCTGTATATACACTTTCATAGTATGATAATTTTGTAACCTTGAATATATTTCTATGAGCTCATAATCGCATTTGTTCCCAATATGCATTGTACATAGTAATGTTTATGTGCATCACCCATTATATAAAAATTGAAATTTAATTATATTATGTAAATAACATATGAATTATTATGTAAATATGTGTGGGTAATTCAAATTTGATCGCTGCCACCCAACACTGTGAACGGAGGCTGTGTTTGATTATTCACGTCGCACTTTTATAGTATGATAATAATTTTGTAACCTTGAATATATTTGTATGCCACCACTATAAATCTCTGCTACCTTTTCCCGACACAAATCTGCCTCTTCTGAGGTAACAGAAGTAAGGCTGAACACATAGTGGGACGGAGAGCAAAGCAACGATGAGAGAAGAGATCTGAGCAGCGAAATCAAACACACTGATTTCAATGTGCCTGCGTATAGCGGCGCGCACCGCAGCAGAGCGGGAATTCCGCCACAAGCGATAATAGCAGCTCATTCAAGATATTTTGTTTTCGCCGCTCTGCTCGCTTGTGTGTAGCTTCAAGATGGTCATCGAAGGGCTTGTTTTCGCTGTTAAAAAGCGGTAGTGAAGTCAAAAATGTCACCGAATCGTTGATATTAAAGTTCTCGACGTACTTCAAAAAGGTGTGGACGATCAAATGAAAACAGCAAGTACCGAATATAATTTTCATATATTTCCCGTCAAACGTTTTTCGTGCGCACGTGCTGAACCAAACCGAAAATGATTTATATTTTGAGTTTATAATATTTACATTTTGAGTTTTAAGCTAATTTATCGTGCACCGTGTGTGGGTACATGTATTTGAGTAGCCTGAATTAAAAATCATGCATGTTTCTGTGGAAAAATTGGCAAGTTTTATTTGTTTATTTTCTGTGTACCGTCAATATTTCCATACTGGAAGCGTACCGAATGTTTTTTATTCTGGATTTTTGGGTGTCAATAATTACGTTTCTTGTGCTAAAAAAATGAAACCAACAAATATTTATACAAATAAAGCTATTCGGGGGGGGGGGGATTTCCACTTCTACCCTCCCGCCTATGCTAATCATACAAATTCAAACGGTGGGGAGCTTTGATAAACTTGATATTTTTCTCAATTTTTTACTCCTAAATTTAGTAGAAAATATTGATCTTTCGAGAAGTGATCGTGTTCAAGTGCCGCAGGAAAAGATATGTAGGGAGGTAACCGACCAAAATATGAGGAATATTTCCGTAGTTTATATTTAAAAATAGTGATATTCACGCAACATTATTATTTCTGAATTGTTGTCTGAGCAATGATTTTCATAATTATGAAATTTTTAAGCATTCTTTAATTTAAAAAAACAAGCTGCGAGAGTTTCTATTTGATACACTCTCCTATATCAAACGCCCCCACTCCGTGTACTACGTTTCTTGCTCGCAGCTATATTCTGATCTCGCTTCTTTTCCTTCTCCGCTTTGCTCGCCGCTCCCACTATGTTCTTACCCTAAGTTGCTTTGCATCAGTCCGGGGTTGTGAGCGGTTTTATCTATCTATCTATTCAACTCTGCAAAATAATATCCACAAATGTTCATCCTGAAATACTATTTCTAACAAGAATTTTCCAGGAATTCAATCACTATCTATGAATCATTGGAACATTACCGTCAAAATATGAAATTTTCCTGATAAGTTATATTTAAGTTCCATTCCGAAACTTTCTCCTTTTCAGAAAATAACAATACTTATCATTGTTATCGAGAGAACAATAATTTTCTCTTTCAACTTATATACAGGCCGGTATTATTGATTGGAAGATGGATTATCCTTGCTACATCCTTATGAATATGTCTATCGAAGAAAGTAGCAGAAATTTCTTGAAAAATCGATTTACAATCTCGTTATAAATTTAGTGTTAAAATTTTATATCTTAGAGAAATATCCTCTTGAAATTATTCTACAAGGATAATTATAATGAGAAAATCTTGTTTTGCGGAGAATTTCAGTTTCGGTTTTAACGCCAATTGCAACAAATTAATATGTTATTGAAGATTGATCCACAGCTCAAAGACCTAATAATCAATTAATTGCGGTTTCAAGTATTTCAAATTGCATATTAATTGGTAAGAGAAATTTGTGTAACATAATTCAAAAATCTGCATCGTTTCTAAAATGAAGTTGATTCTTGACGAAATGATACATTTTGATTTTGATTCGCTAGATGGCGGCACGTGTCTAAGTTGAATATTCGAAAATGTGCGTTATTTTAAATTTTATAAAGCAGGGACTATACTATAAATGTTTGGTAAAATATATTTTACAAAACTTTTGAAGAAAAACCAACAAACAAATGCATCAATTACATACGAGTGAATTTAACGTACAATACGAGTGAATTTAACCAACATGATTATTGGTTCCATTATTTTTTTCAATTTTGATAAAATATATCTGCTTAAACTTTTAAATTTTATTTCATTGTCAGATGTTCAAAAGCGACATCAAATGTTTTTGATGGTATAGTAGGGAGTGTATTAGTGCTCTGTAAATTACAATAACCATTTGAAGCCTCCCACTCTATTTTGTCTTTGTCTAATATATTCGTCAAATGTTCAAAAGTGACATCAAATGATTCTGATGACATTGTGAGAGTTTTCATGTACATGTATTTGAACATTTTTCTGAATTGAAATATGCTGTAAACTTATGTCTTAAAATAATGCTAATTTTTGAGAATTGCGACAAAGTCAATCAATTTAGCAAAATTGGATTATTTGGTGTTACAGATGGTGAGAATATTTGTGATTTTCGACACATTTATATATTTGAAAATATGTGTAAACAAATGTGGTGAAATATGTGTTGTAAATGCTCTGCAAATTTCGAGAATGTAAATCGCTATACTGATGTTGTATTGTAGTAGTGAAAATATTTTATGTAAATACATTTATTCACTGAATTGATTGCTATGGAATATTGAAGGCATATATACATATATATGCCTTTTCAATACTTCATAGTAATCCAATATTTTTCATACCTGAAGAGAGGGTTTCATATAATATTTAAAATTTAAAAAAAAATCACCGATGATTGTGTTTAGGAAACTATTTTGCCATTGACTAATCAATATGTTTATCTAAGTAGAAAAGGGTCATTCAAGTATTACGTCAGGATCGACGGGGATTTCCGATTTGCTGACTTTTGATGACAAGTGGGAGGGGGGGGGGTTTGGATGATGCTTACGTCATCAACCACCCTTATCTTACTCGGTGTGCCAAGAACGGAAAAACCTTTCGATAGTTATTGGCCACCTGAACTAACATTCTCCCTATATTCATAAGTTCCCCTACAGGACCACTTTAGTCATCTCTAAATGTTTCACGGTTCCTTCAAATACTCAGGAAATGTTACCGGGCAGCTTAATTCTTTTGGAACTATGCCACGCATCGCTCAAGACATCCGTAATTATGCCACGGATCACTTAAGTAGCCTGGGAATGTTCCGCAGGTAACTTCATAGATGTTGATCCGCATTTTGGACCACTAAAACTATGCCACATGTCACTCAAGGGATCTCTAAATGCACCAAGGATCGTTTAAGTGTTCTGGAACTGTGTCGCGGGTTACTTAAGTGATCTTTGAATGCGAAAGCGATCTTTGAGACGTACTTCAGTGACCTCAAAATGTGCTGAAAAATTGCTGACGTAATACTTGTACGGTAAATTACATTGCACGCTTATTAGTTATTGTGATATTTTTTTCCCCCAGTACTTTCAAAAAATGTCTGTAAAACTCTTTTAGTGTTATCCTGGTCTAAGCGCCGGATTACACTATAAAAGTTTGACAAAATTTATTTACAAAATTTGAATAAAAAAAGAAAAGGGAATAAGCCTATTGGTTACACTCGAATGTATCCGATACGATTATTAGTTGCATTTTTCAAGTTTTATAATATGATTTCTACAAAGTTTACATAGTGTAATCGCGGCTTTAAAGTGATTTTAAATACCCCAAGATAATCATTCATTTAATATATAATAAATATTCAATATTCGATTCAAGGAAAAAGAGCTTTACACAATACCGGAGTTGTATGATCTCATACGGCTACAAGAACAGCGAGCTGACTGATATTTGATGCAGCATATATACATACATTATATATATATATACATACATTATATATATGCATTATGTATATGTATATAATATACATATATATATATAAATGTAAATTTCTCAAATTCAATCGTAATGGATAATGACGAGATTTTTGCTGAAATAGCAGAGATTATCAAGAGATAATTATGCAAAGAATTAGTTTATCCGATCAGGACGTGATTATGTGATGACGCTACACTGATTTTTAAGAGGCTACAGTATATAAAGATGAAAACTTTGCTTTAATTTAGAGATTAAATCCCGAGGCTCTTTTGATATCTTCCATTTATACAAAGCGGGTCATAATTTCATGCCTGAAGTCCAAGTCGAGTCTGTAGTGTAATTTATTTCATGTAATACTCTCTGCTGACAATGCACCTGGTCTATAACTGCCAATTAATTTCAGTTCATGGCTGAAAGTTGTTTTTTTTTTACTCCAAACATAGGACTTCATTTCTTTCGATAGACAAAGGTGTTGCAATGCTTATCGAAACATTCAAAGCGCTGAATACATGACTTTCCTTTGCACAGATTTTAGGGCAATAGTCTTTTTTACTGAACCGGATTGCAGTCGCAGCCAAGGCCGTAACTAGGACTTTTGCCCCCCCCCCCACAACTTTAAAATTCGATAATTTTTGTAATGACATTTTTGTTCCCACATAAAACTGCCGCACCCCCTAAATTTTTCCGCTCGGGACAGTTGCCCACTCTAGATACGACCCTGGTCACAGCGCAAGATAGATTTTATGAAGCCATCGAAGAGTACCATAACACTATGGGCAAAGTGAGATACAAAAAAGACAGATGTTCTTACATGAAATTTTGTCCCGATCAACTAATATTTGTATATGGAAAACTCTACCCCGACTTATGCTGTTTTTAGCGTCGCACCTATCACGTAACTTCGGGGTTTCACGGTACCTCTATTAAACCATAATTTTTTACATAGATATTTTCAAGCCGATAACTATTTTAATTTCCTTAGATCTCACCACCAGGTACTTTAGTATTAACTTTGTTCCTCTGATTGCACCCTGTTCAGCTAATTGGCAATTTTTTGGTCGTACCGCTGTGAATGAGACGCCACAAAATTTGTCTGATGTACGAGATCCGATTGTTGATAATTGTATCAGGGATATGTTGTGACATTTCACACAAGCACGTACCTTTATGATGGTGTGACACTGAAATTCGCATATCACTTTGAGAAGTTCTTGGTGTCATGCGTGACATATGACTATCGTCCATAACAAGCATTTATTTTATCACAATAAGGTGGGTTTTCGGTTCCGGCCCACCAGTAATCACTAAAAATGTTAAGTGGTGGTTGAGATGTGACTTATATATGCTATTGATTACAATAAACAAGCAACTTTGTTTCTGAGTTCGAAATGAAATTAGTAATTTCTTATGTAATTCGGTGTGCTGAACACGAATCTGACCAGAAAAAGAAATGGACTGTGTGTACGTGTGTGTGTGCGTGCGTGCGTGCGCGCGTGTGTGTGGCTACTGTATTCTCAGAAATCGTACAGCTGTGGAAGAAATGATAGGCTCGCGTGAAAAATGGTGACTAAAATAAAATCAATCAGGATGGTATGTAGAAATGTCCTCTATTATTGTTAATCTAATATATAAAATAACATGTCTTGACTGACTTAATGAATCATCATCGCCAAGCCGAAACCACTGAAATTATAAATATGAAATTTAGTCAGTAGTTTTATTTCATGAAGTAAAGCCCCACTAAGGAATTGTTTTTCGAAATTCGAACCCTAAAAGGATCATAAGGGGGTTCAAATGTTATACTGAGAAATCATGCAGAGCCGAAACCGCTGGAGCTATCTATATTTATGAACTTTGGTCAGTAGTTTTATTTCATGACGTAAAGGCTCAACAAAAATTATGTGGGGCAATCATCGCTGATCCCAAACCGCTGAAAGCTATAAATATCAAATTCGGTCAGTATTCTATGTTACAATATAGAGGCTCGCCAAGACGGTATTTTCGGAAATGTAACACCCAAGGGGTTCATGGGGGATTCAAATGTGAGTGGAAGGAATCATCGCCAAGCAATTTTTCAGATTACCAAATCCAATGACGAACTCATTGTGAAATGATACCTTCAAAATTCGCTTTACATTTTCACAGTATTTTTTTTTCTCTCATCCTCACCATACAAATAGAAAAAATGATAAGGTCACTCCCATTTGACCTATGGGATCACCATTTTCGTGTCACTCACCTTATTTGGATATTCGTATGCCTAGGTATCATTCGGTAATTTATTCTAGGTATTATTCTTTCGAATAATTCGACATAAAGCGAAGCTTGATTCATAGAGATGGGAGAGGAAAAACTATTTCTTACAGTAGAACATAAGAGCTTCGTTTCGAAAAAAATGTAGATCAATTTCTCGAGAAATTGAATAGGACCCTAATACGTCTAATAAATTTGTTAACAATTTCCTGAAGGACTGCTGATTTTATTCTGGGTATAAAAGGATGGTTATACGGGCCGTCTTAAGAGTATTATGCGATTTTTCGGAGGCCGTACGTGGCGAACTCTCGAAAATTTCAACCAGATCTCATCTTTGTAAGGCCCTTCTTCACTTGAGGTCACCGGATGGGCCCATGTGCTGAGACGACACTCTGCGGTTAGGCTGTATTCTTAAACAGATTGGCAGAGGAGAATAGCGATCACATAAGATGTTAACGAAAAAAAAAAATATCTTGAGAAATATTTCGAGAGTTTCAGAACTCACTCGAACTAGTAGAAATATCCACAACAGATTAAGGCGTCACATAACGTGTGGTGGAAAAAGCAATTCTCTGATCGAAGGCGCCGGAACCTAGAAGCCGAGGCCATTTTAGTCCACCCCTAAAAATAATTTCTGAAAAAAAACAAAACAATGTTATGCATCCTCCCGCTCCAGTGAACACTTTAGTCCCGTATATACGGGACCACCAGCAATTTTCAGCCCCTCCAAATGTTTTCCTCATATCGGCGAATTATGACTCTGATTATCCTTTACGAACACACACAATGATGAGATTGGAGTTCGTTAAAAAACATTTGATTTCAAAGGAAATAAAAGTTTAAAATTCTATAATGGCTTTATAAGAGAGATATAATCGGAAAAAATGACATTGTGCCATTAAAATTCCCCTAAAATTACATACTTCCGTCCCAGGCCGCAACTACATACTTTTTTTACGCAGGCAAGCCGACATTTTGGGGCCCCTTGTAATGTAGAAAAAGCAGTTGAAGTGTAAACTCTGCACCCCTCTTCTGGTACAACGCTCGGGCCACCAGATCCGCCTGCTTCCCCCTAGTTACGGCCTTGCAACAGGCAATGCCGTCTTAACGCGTGGGCTACAACCGTACAGCCCGGGAGCCTCAAAAGAAGAGGGACCTCACAAAAATGAGATATAGTTGAAATTTTTTATGAGTTTGCATGTAAATTTATACGATGGGATGTCAGAAAAATCGCTTGGCCAAGGGTGCTCTTAGGACGGCCTTAATTTCCGGGCTATAGATCACTTCTTTGACCCCCGGCGAATACACCACCAGAGGCGGTTACAGTTAACGATCACATATTCTCTATTATCCTCAAAATTCATCTTTTCGTTCATTTTGTAAACCAATTATTTAACAGAATAATGAGATTCGGACTATTTACGCATTCTATCAAATGTTATTTTGAATCTTTTTGTTTTCTTATATAATAATGTATTTTAAAGGTTCGCGTGGTTTCCTTGGTTCTTTTGAAGATCCGGTAACTTTTTAAAACACTAAAAAACAGTATTTTCCTCTGAAATTAATCGATTGGAATGTAATTTATCCTATAATTTAGTTTGTTTTAGAGGTGGAAAATAGTGCCGCCATCTATGTTTAAAATTTGTAAACATAATTTCTATTCCTACTGCGCTTGCAACTGAATAATTGACCATCTAAAAACACACTTCTAAGTTCAAAACAGCGATGTGTGAAATTTTTTCTCCACATTAGAAATGGAATTCAATTTGAATGCGAAAATTAACTGTAATTAGCAAAAAAAAAGTCTCAAAAAGGTGTGAGACCAATATTCAACCGAACTGAAATGTTATTAATTTTATCGTTTAATTAATTTTTTTCCTATTTAAAAAATTTTGTATCAAAATATTCATGTTAATCATATTTAATAAAGTTTACGAATAATTTTCAGAATTTTTAAAAAGAAATTTTCTTAAAAGATTTCTGTATAAGAAATCAAGGGGAAAAAAAATATTGCGATAAAAATGTGCTGCCATCTACTGGTGATATATAGAAATAATAAATGGACTTTGGAATGCTTAAGTTTTCGATTATTGAAATTTTATCTTGATTTGAGTAAATGTAAATAACTGAATATTTTTCAAAAAATATGTTTCAAAATACGCAATATTTTTTCAATCTTTAATTCTGAATGATTAAATTGATACATAACTATTTGCGATAATTGAATGAATGATACGTATCAATTAAATTATCTTTACAGTATTTATTTTGATCATCTAAGCTATTTCATAACTTGTTTAGTAGATCAATGGTTCTTAATTCGTAGTTAGGCAAATACGAGCTTTTGTAGCTCCAGCAGGTGTTCTTGGGCAGCAATTACTTAATTTTCATATGAACGACTTCGCAAAGGGTAAAGACTGCATTATTTGCCGACGATTCTTGCATTAACCAAGTTGAAAAAGATCCCCAACGAGCTCTTGGTAATCTTCAGCGCACCATATCTGAGGTCCGAATCGTGGTGTCAAAGAAGCCGCGTTGTTGTGAATCCTAATAAATCAGTTTTCATGTGTGTCACTCGTCGGAACATCCTTCCCACGCCTTCTCATGTAACAATAAACAGCCTAGACATACCTCCTTCTAACTCTACTAAATACCTCGGAATGATTTTGGATAAAAAATTATCCTTCGCTGCACACGGCAAAGGCGTCCATAAATAGAGCTAAGAAAATCAGAAGCTCTAATTAGACGCCTCTTCAGCACCAGGTCCGCTCTTTCCATGGAAAATAAACTAATTTTATACAAAACTAGCTATAATACCCGGCGTTGCCCGGGTTTTCTTCAATGAGGCTTTATGAACCACGTGATATCTCCCTCTTTCTTTGAGGGACATGCAAACCGTGAAATAAACAAATCTAAATTTAAAGAAACATAGAAATGAATAGTCCCCTCCCCTTTTTTTTTTGATGGGAGCTAGGTATTTCAATTTCCTTCCCCTCTACTTCAAGTTATCCCCGTCTCTGCCTGTTTCAGCTTTCAAAAATGCTTAATTAAAGCTGTGGAATTTTTTCGATGCACTTTACGGGGCCCATATTAGTTATGGGCCCCAAAAACATCCTAAACTATATGAATTTATTATTACATGGATATCCAACTCAAAAGTAGATCCGGCAAATTATTCATATTTTTAATTTTCTGGGCTTCGTATCTCCAAGTGAATTCAATATTTCAAAAATCGAGAACTCAATTTAATTTTTAAAATAATTGATGTGGCAGGAAACCCCCCCCCCTCCCCCACTAAATTTCCGTATTTATGCAGTTGAATCGGCAATTTTAATATTGATTTCTATGAGGATCACCCTTTTCCTGACCCTCGAAGCGATGATGGTGATGATTATGGCGTCTATTCAAAAAGCCTCATTACTGAGAGTATTAAAAATGTGGCAAACCATTATAAAGGCATAAACACGTCTGAAACTCATCGCTAGGGAGCCACGGTAACCAAAGTAAACGTTCGGAAAGTGATTGTTGAGGCCCAAAAACCATTGTTGCCGGACAGTTTTTAAGTAGCCGAAATTTTAAAGTAGCCTATCGTTCAAGTCGGGTTCCATTTGGTATATATGCAAAATTTGGCGACGATCGATCTAAAATTGTAGATTTGTATAGAGAACATACACACACACACACACACACACACACAGAAAATCAATTTTATATATATAGATAGATGATAATCCGTCCATCACTTCTGTATGCATCGCGTGTCTGGATGTACCGTAAGAGATCCAACCTCATAAACATCGAGCGACAACAAAACAAATACCTCAGGAAGGTCACGAAGGCCTCTTGGTTCGTACGAAACATTCGATCTGACATCAAAGTCCTCACGATCTGCGAATACGTTAAGAGCCTCGCAAAGCGCTTTTTTGAAAGGTTAGAGAACTCGGACTTCGACCACCTCAGAGCGATTTCAGCGTGCAGTGTCACCGAATTTAGAGCATTGCCTAGACCTAAGAACGTTCTCTTGATGATTAGACTCCCCATACAGGGATTTTGTAAATACGTTTTCTTTTTTTGTAAATAACAACATCAAATACAATCGTAGATAATATCTTTTTCACCTTATACCATCACTTAATCATCACATTTAACATCGTTCTTAGTTGTGGAAATGATGCACCATTTTCGATAAGGGACCCATGTCACTATCCCCCTTATCTCCCAGATGCGACAGTTATGCGTATTAAAGTCGCCATGAAGCGAAACATGAACTTCATCTGTCCGCAAGATATTTAAGACTCAGGTAGGATTCTGTTCAATTTTGGAGCCGCGTACTGAATATTGCGTACCGAGGAAGGTGGTAAGCCCAAACGTCTGGCAGTTTCACGAGCACTGCTGGTCCCTGCAGCTGATTCGGACGCTAACGCTTCCATTTCGGCTGCAACACGCGGCGAACGTGCCTTCCTTAAACGTGGTCGTCCGGCTCTCTCTTGCACGATCCTCTAGCGTTCGAGTTTCCTCAAATCGCTAAACAAGCTTTATGAGGCCTATCGCTGTTGAAGGCCCTTTTCCAGTCCTCACATTCCTCTGAACTCGGAATTTACTCAAGGCAATGGTCGCTGATTCCTGGTTCACGTAAAACAACTTCATCAACAAAGCTTTATCCTTCGCACTTGGCATACTTGTACTCATACACGGTTTACAACGGTGAACTGGTTGCGGAATAGGAGCACAAGTTCTTATAACCGTCTCATTTTCATATTTTCACCGAAGTCGCTCGTACCAGTGCCATCTATCGGCTGTTTTTTTAGTTTTTCTTCCTGTCTTGAAAAAATTAGTGATGCTAACCCTGCAAACCGTTTTTAATTTCGGTTATATTTTCCGGTTTTTATGAATTTTTAAATTTTTTACGGATTTTTACAGCCACCCTGTATATCAAAAATATCGAATAATTCTAAAAAAAATCAACATATCGAAGACTGGCATGAAACAAAATCTTAATAATATTCTTTAGGCTATATTCTAAAATAAAACGTCCCGTCTTTTTCCATCGTATATATATATCCTACGTCTTTTCTTCCGATTCAACGAGCAATTCCTATTTGCTCAACAAAATAGAAGCCACATATTTCTCTTTTGGAAAATTTTTGCGAGCGAACGATGGCTCTCTTTCTCTTCGAAAACATCCACCATTGATCAACTGAGAAACATCGTCTATTACAGAACGCCAGGGCAAAAAGAAAAAAATATATATCCCCTCGAAAAATAAATAAAACTCTTCTTCTCTACATATATACGTTATAAGAGAATAGAAAATACGTGTTGTTAAGGTTCCACCATTTTCAGGGATGTTTTCGAAAAATTTGGAGGAAAATCAAGCGTTAAGAAAAGGATATACATAGGTATATGTTAAAGAAATTGCTACAATGGATTTATGTCCTGGAAACGGGAAAAGACAAAAATGTCTATACTTTGTATTTTCTCTTATAAATCAACTTCAACATTTTTTTTTTTACTGGAAATGTCTTTGTATAATGTTAAAAAAGTATGCATTGTTTTTTGGAATAAATACTCGGTATTTTAAAAATATTTACGAATTGTGTACATTAGAACACCGACCGCGAAAATTATCACCCAATATGCATGGTGGCTGTACTTGAACTGACTCAGACCTATGTAGCGCCTGTTTTGATGATTGTATTTCGATGAAACGTGGTATGTAGGTTATATGGAACATGGGTAAAACAGAAAATGGAAATAAAAACATAAATACAGAAACATGAAGATATATAATCGCAACAAAAGTTAAATTTTTGACCAGAAGTTTTCTATTTTATAATATTGTCGTTTCTTATACTGCAGTTCCCTTCTCCCTGTGGTCGATATATAAAGTATATACAAAGTTTCAACAAGGTATGTTCACCAGAACGGACGCTACATAGCTCTGAGTAGGGTCATTTTTGCAGTAAGAGAGCTCTGATTGGCATCATTAAGTTGACACTAGTCAGACCCAGTATTAGCGGGAAATATAATTTTGAAGAGTAACTGTACTCCTCTCCTAAATTTAAGGGATATTTTCGGAAAAAGAGGTCACCTATCAAACGGTACCAGTGTCTGTTCCCGATGAAAATTTCATGATATGCTGTGGAGTGATATCTCCAAAAACTACCTTTTGTATCTAAAAGTAAGTCTTGCTAATTATAACTAATTAGAAGCGAGATAAATGCACAAATATACGTGCGTACGGCTAAACATGCTGATGCATGATGTTTTTATTTGTATTTGTGTTTATGCTTTATTTTTGATTTTTGAATGGCAATGCTTATATCTCAAAAAATGTGATTTTGGAGTTATCATGTTCTGACCAAACACCACAGTAACGATAACTAATTTTTAGGACACGATTCACCGGTCGCTTGAGTATCATTACATAGGCTTTATAACTATTGTTGATTAATGAAAATATTTTAAATGGTCTTAAAAGATTGAAAAATTTATATAACAATGTACCGGTGATACTCTTGATCAGGGCGCGGAGGTTGCGCGAGTCATTAAAAAAGCACCCACCGACACTCATTCTGCTATAACTATCTTCTAAATTAAAATATGATATTGGAACATGAGTATGCATTTTCACAATTTCCAATAAACATGGAAACTGCTGGCTGAAACGATGATTTTAAAAGCTGGGCTCTTCGCACAAATTACCCACGTCAACATTGCGTTGACGTGGGTACAGGGGTGATGTAAGAAATAATTTTACAAAATAAATTAAACCCCCCCCCCCTTTCCCCAATATATGCATCAAAATATCTATGAAAATGCCCAGGACCCGAATTTTGACGCAACCCCTCTGAAAATGCTTTGATTAGTCACTGAATAAACTAATTAAATGTTAGCATTTTCGGTCCATTAAAATCATGAGGTTTTCTGCAAGTGTCTCTTGAATTGTGCTTGAATTGGGCTCTGCCCTTTATCACAATAAAGTGAAAAACGACTTTGGGGAGAGCACCCTGAAAGAATTTCCATTCACGGAAAATTCACTGACTACAGTTGACACGACGGAGTGAGTTGGTGATTGAAAAAGTAATTGAGCGAGCAATAACCAAACGAGTGATCGAATGAGTGAGTCAGTGAGTGACCAAGTGAAAGAATCAGTGATTGACCAAGTGAGTGACAGACTAGTTAAGGAGTGAGTGACAGACTAGTTAAGGAGTGAGTGACAGACTAGTTAAGGAGTGAGTGCGTGACAGAGTTGTTAGCGACAGAGTGGTCAGTGCGGTCAGTCTCTGAGGGCCGGGTTCGTCGGGCTTGAACTTGAACCTGCCCTTCGGGCTGCGGTCCGAAACGGGTTCGGTGCTGCACCGGGACTGGGCGAGAATGTCCGTTCCGGTGGATGTGAGTTGAGCCCGGACCAACGTCGGTGTCATCCCGTGGAATGCAGCAGCTGTGCCGGGGGGGGGGGGTACTCTCCGCAGAGTAGTGAGTGATTTTTCGAGTGACAGAGTAATTTTGTGAGTACGTGAGTCAGTGAGTAGGCGAGTGACAGATTCATAACCTATCGAGTGAGAGAGTGACTGCATGTGTAACTTGGTGAGCTAGTGTGCGAGGGAGTGAGATAGTAAGTAGCCTAGTGAGTGATTAACCTAGTAAGTGAGTTAGTGACAGAGTGAATGACCTAGTGAAGAAGTTGGTCAGTGAGACAGCGATTGACAGAATGAGTGTCCTGGTGAGTAAAGTGAGTCAGTGAGTGAGTCAGTGACAGAATGAGTGAGTGAATAAGCAAGAGAGTGGCAGATCGCCTGACCTAGTGAGTGAGTGAATGAACGAGCGAGTGGATAGATTAAGTGAGTTTATAATTGAGCAAATGACAGACAGACAGACATGACCACCGACCGCCCAGAGTGACCATCTTTGGACGGTTTGCGCTCTTTACCCAAAGGTTTGGAGGGAAAGGGTGAGTTAGTGACAGATTGAGCGAACTCACTCCTGTCGAACTGTCCGTAAACTTTCTAGACACGAAACTTTGTGCCGTCCGCTGACACGGCCGCCACCGTAAAAAATTGTATATAACCAAGTCTTATCAGTGAAAATAATATACAGGGTGCGCTGTAAGTCCTAACTCGGGTGGCAGAGTGGTAAGATTCTCGCGTTCCACTGTGAAGGTCACTTTCAAGGTCCACGGGTTCGACACTGGCCAAAGAACATCAGAATCAAGTTCTTTACCTACCGGTGCTGGGGCGATCACCGATAGATGGCGCCTCCATTTCCCACTGGACCCCCATTGACTGGAAATTGCCGTACGGTGATATATGACCTGAGTTGCGCGGAAGTAGTTTTGAGAGTGAAAATATGGTGTGTCACAAAATAAAATGAAAAAATAATCTACATTTTTTCACGGTGCCCTTGTCCTCTAACTAAGTTAGAAAGTTTTTGCCCTGTTTCTGCAATATTCACTGATATATACATTTCCGCCTGGCTGTCCAGTGGTTACGGATCTAGCTTCTGTCTGTGCGGGTCTGGGTTCGAATCCCGGTTCGGGCATGGACGTCTACTAACAAATTCCCAAAGCAGATCGTAAAGATCTCTCGAGAATACGTGATGACCACGTTATTATATTTGAATTCAAAAACCGGAAAAAAAAAGTTATAAAACAACAACATAAACTAACGGGCAGCGCCCCTTTCCATCATTTTTATACTACTCTTTCCCAATTTTTTTCCCGATTCTTTCAATCCAAATATCTCAGCGAATACTGTACTTTAAAACATGATTTATTTTTCTATTGCTTTCAGATGAAACAGGGCCACAACTTGCCTCTCTCAAAACTGGCACAAGACGATTTTTGAACACATATTGAGCATTTTCTAAACTTAAACCACACCTCTACGACGAACGGTTGATGAGATAAAGCCCGAATTAGGACTTATAGGACACCCTGCGTATTAGTTCTCGAAAACCGCATTTTTACCTTAGTATGTAATTGAAAACCCCGTACTTTTATAAAATCACTCGAAATAATTCCACGAAGCACTTAAGTTCAATTAGAACTCTTTCAAGCTTGTTACTATTCTTCTCTCTTCGAAAGAAAACAAGAGCCGCCCCCACTAATTTCCCCTCAAACAAATTAGCGATTCGGAAACCTCACATCACAATATTGCTTTCTGTGAAGAATTAACTCTTCGGGAAAAATCGTTTTAAATTCCTGCTTTTAAAGCACGAATTCGTCATCGCCTCCCCGCAATCGAAAAACCCATAAATTGGACGCACTTTCCTCTCATCTAAGCCCAAAAGCCTTATAAAGATGCACTTAATAACTCATCGTTCCGAACGTATTTTTCAGGGGTGGAAGGAAGGGAGCCGAGAAATTTCCGAGAACACGAAAATCAGGAGAAAACTTTCAAAGATTTTCTCTGGCTCTGGAACCAATATATAGATGTAAATATGCATATGCTGTGTGTGTGTATATATATACGCTCAGACTTTATTCTTCACGCTATAGTGTACAGGTTTGGGGTTGATTAAAGATGCAATGGTGCCCAAAGGTTGTTAAAATTCCATTAAATTTACAAGCTCGCCAGCCGATAAAAGTGCCATAAATAACTCAATGATACGTTCTGCGTAAATTGCTTTTAGAAATTCGCCATCTTCGACCATCTAATACATGTTGGGATAGTTTATTAGGCCAGGAATTCTCATTCGTGATAATATTTTATTGGGAGATTGATACATATTTGCGTTTTGAGGTAAAGCCGAAATTCCAATTTTTCTGGATCATTGAGATGTCTGTCAGAAGGCAAAAACAAAACATCTCGTCCAGTTCATTTAGAATTTAATGACATTCTTTTTGGGAAAAACTTAGTTATAACAGCATGGATTTCAATTTTCTTTCTTTGTTATCCTCTGATAATGAGATTGAACTATCAAATGTTTTCTTCCGTCCAGTATTGCATCTGTTGAGTTATCATAGTCCTAATTCTAAGGGCCAGTACGGACCACTTAATTGGTTTGGAGACCGTGTCGCGGGTCACTTGATTTATCTGGAGTTAGTGTCTCGTGCCACTCAGGGTTTTGAAAATAGGAGGCGGGACACACGTGCCATCTGGAAATGTGTCGCGGTTCACTCTGGTGATTTGGTACTGTTCCTCGGGCCACTTGAATCACCTTAAAATGTACTGCGATTCATTCTGGTGATCTGACCGCATGCCACTGGCCACTTGAATCATTTGCGAATATGCTGCGAATTAGTTTCCAAATTCTGGACATTTTGAACCCTTCCGGAATCGGGAATAGGAAATCGCATTTCCCGAGTATTCTCAGGATATTCCCGAAATCACTAACTTACAGTTAAACCCCGTTTGCATGATTCCCTTCGTTTATACGACGTTGTTCTCTTCCTCGATTACTCTTTATACTTTTGAAGTTAAAATATTTCATTTATGCACCACGCAACTTCAATTATACGATGTTTTCACGACATGAATCCCATATTATGTAATTAATTATAATTAACATTATAGTATTACTATATTTATACTACTCCAATATTAATGATCCACGCAGGTTTACAAATCTTTGCGTTAAAGAGTGTATTGGCACTCGTGCCTGTGTACTCTACTCCCCTTGTGGCGGCCCTGGCACCAGTTCCCGAATTCCATTGCAGTTTGGCCAGGCTCCGCAAAACTTATACGATTTCATATTTTTCCTATTGCAGATTAAATTAAATTTACACACCATGAAATTTTATTTTCTCTAATTTCTCCACAGTTGAGGAAAAGAAAGTCTTACCTTTTTTTGTATATAGTTTGAATTCCAACTTGCCTATGCAGCACTAAGATGGCTTCATTCCAGTTACACTGATCATATGCTCATCACTACTAATCACTACTGATAAATATAATTAATGCCCAGAAACACAGAAGAAGCATTCGAGTATTCTGTATTCTAAACTGTGTCTAAACGTTCGAGATTTCACCTGTATAAAGTGATTTTTCCCCCACTTGTACATCAACTTTTTTTTTACATTTAAAGCCATCCCGATTGGAAGGCGATAGTGGTCAGTGGTCATTCCACTTGAAAGTAAAGAAAAAAACAACATTCCCTCCTTCCTTGGCAATCGATCTTTGGGTAGGATTTGCTTAAAAACACATGGGATCAGTTGTGAACGACAAATTTTCCCAGGGAAGAAATTCACAACACTGGGCAGCGTAAAGCCGCAAAACTTCCTCTTTCAATCACTTGCAGGTGGTCAGACGAAATGACAAAAAAGGATACGTTTTTAAGTATTATGGTAGTGCGGAGAGACGAAATGAAGACGATTGAATTTCAAATGTAAACTTTTTTGTTAAATTTCAAATTTAATTATTTTCCCATTTTGAACTTTAAATTACGGCATTCTTTAATTTTGGATTTTTTTTTAATTTTTATTTCTTTCAAATTTTGATTTTTTTTTCAAATTTTCATTTTTTTTCAAATTTTCATTTTTTTTCAAATTTTCATTTTTTTTCAAATTTTGAATTTTATTTTAATTTTGAATTTAATCATTTTTCTATCTTGAACTTTAAATTCAATTATTTCCCCATTTTGAATTTTAAATATAATTATTCTCTCAATATTTGAATTCATTCTTTTTTTAATTTTAATCATTCTCAAATGTTCATTTTTTTTTTTTCTTCAAATATTGAAATTCGTTATTTCAAATATTCAATTCAATTTTTGCAAATACTAAATTTACATATTTTAAATACTAAATTTGCATATTTTAAATACTAAATTTGCATATTTTAAATACTAAATTTACATATTTTAAATACTAAATTTACATATTTCAAATTTTGAATTTAATTTTTGTTTCAAATTTTGAATTTAATGTTTATTTCAAATTTTGAATTTAATTTTCGTTTCAAATTTTGAATTTAATGTTTGTTTCAAATTTTGAATTTAATTTTCGTTTCAAATTTTGAATTTAATTTCACAATTTTGAATTTAATTTCACAATTTTGAATTTAATTTCACAATTTTGAATTTAATTTCACAATTTTGATTTTAATTTCACAAACAATTGTGTTATTTATGTTCCTTGAATCTATAACGGATTCACCATTTTGAGAAAAACCGTCTAACCACAAATTCTTCGTAAACTTATAGATTTCTCTCCACGAACTACAAATTCCGGTATCTTGAGTAGGTCTCTAAACTACTCGTTGCAACGATACCCAAGTTTCTCGCAATGCATCCAATTCCACTCTTAACTTCGTATTCACTGTACTTCCCTTTTTCTTATTTATTTTAGCAAAGGGAATGATCCATGTTCTAAAGCACGGATCTGGAATGAAGAAAAAAAAGGGGGGGGGGGTAAGATGAAGGAAAATAGAAGAAAATATCCTTTCTTTATCTTTTCTTCTTCTCCTCTTGAATGGCTGCAAGAGCCAAGAAAGAGGATGCGACTTGAATAAGATTACCGAACCGTAGAGAATTCAATCAAAAATTCTACCAGGTTTTCCTGTAGATGAGAATTCAGGAAGAGAGTTGGTCCCAATTCATGTGTATGTGTATGTGTTGCCAAGTATTATTTGGGATTTAGATTAAAACCCCCTTTTCTCCGTATTCTCAGAGAACAGAAAATCAAAAAGCTGGTTTTTATTTTCCATCTTTTGCTTCAGAGGAACTTAATAGACTGGATTAAGTTTTATGGATTTTCTTCTTTTTCAATCGATTTCCTTACATAGTTAGAGAATTATATCCGTTATGTAATCTTGCAGGAAGTTATGCGACACTGGTATTATATTTTATTGGGGTCAATTACAGGAAATGTTTTGAAGTGATTGATCTTTGATTCGAGAGGTGGTATTTAGGGAGATAATATTATTGTAATTTGAATCGTTATTAGCTTGCAATGCGAGAAGGTGAGTGAGATAAATCATCTTAAGCATATGGGAGTTGCTATTCACTCGATTCCGGAAGGAAATGGAAATATCTTTCTGATTTAATTCAATTCACGTAGATGAGAATTCATCATCTGCAGATGAATTCCGATTCAAAATCATTGAACATCATATTTTTCATATGCTTGTAATAATACATGCATTTTTCTTCATTGAGAAAGAATGCTCCCTCCGTTGATCCTCCGTATGGCGAATCTCATTTGCCAGACAGGAGTAAGATACTCACCTGCATGTAATACAGAGTAAAGCGTTTCTCTACTGCAGCGGTTCTCAACCGGTGCTCCGTGTGCACTTCCCAGGGGCTCCGCGGTGACTCGAGGGAAATAAAATAAATCATGAGTAAATTTGATAAATAAAAAAAAAAGACCTACAAGGGTTCCGCCATAAAAAAATTATATATATAAAAATGGCTCCTCGGGTCTAACAGAGCTCCGCCATAAAAGTTATACACTGAAAAGGGCTCCGCGAATCAAAAGAGGTTGAGAACCGCTGCTCTACTGTATTACCCTAAGCGCGAATACTAGCCATATTCTTAGGCAGTGATAAGCGAAATTTCTTATGACAGGATCAAAAAATGAGAGAAAAAACACTTTTTATTGGGCCATGATATAATTTATTATAAAACTCAATATAAGGAGTGAAAAAACTCTCTTAAAAGTATTTACATTAATTCCTATGTAAAACTCTCACACAACTTCACTTAAGAGATCTCGTACCTTTTAACATTTTGAAAAACTATGCTCTAATAGAAATATCATTAAAAATACTATTTAACCATCGATTTAATCCAAATGTTTTACACATATATTTGATTGTATGTGCTATCCTACGCTTGTAAAAAGTTTTACATATCTCGGACACTTAATTTTTCGTAAATTTTCAAAAAAAATTCATAAAAAACAGCTTGCACGCATGATAAAATACCATGCCATCAATGTAATTGAATAAAAATTGATTAAAAACAAAGGAAACTGTTGAATTCATGAAATGAAGCAAAAAGGTGAGATTTAATTAAATCAATATTATTAAAAATTAAATTTTAATTTCAAAATATCATTTTTAAATGGGTTTTGTTGATTGATTCGGCAAAAAGTCTATATTCGATAGAGATTGATTTGATAGAAATCATCTATATTCGGTAGATTGATTCAGCTGAGAGATCCGTACATATTCTCTAAATTTATTTTGCAGAAGGGTGAATATTTAGTAGACGATTTGACCGAATATAGTGTCCATACAAAAAATGGAAGATCCCGCACTCCCTCAAATGATTTTTTTTTTCAAATACTGAACCTGAAAATTTCTATACTATTACATTAAAATCTGCAGCGGGCCGTAGGTTACTCATCGAAGTCATTGCCAGTTAAAATTTCAGAGACGATTTCTGCATCCGTGAGAATATTATTTCTGTTACAGTCTAATGATTACATCTAACCCATATTTGTTTCTTCTGCTCCCTCGCAACCAGGGATTTCTTTTAAAAGAAGGAGGTTTTCATCGGATTCCTTTGTTGTTTCTTGATTATGGTCGAAAGCAAGTCTCGACCACGATTTTAACCAGGTTTTCTTTAGCATAGTTTCCATCGCGTTTTCTCATGATTCTGCACACTAGCAAATGATATTTTTCGCCCAATTTCTTTTATTTGTGTTTCGGAGAATGCAAAAGAACCCATTCTCATCTTAAATGAGATTTTGAAGCAACATTTTTTTTCTGGATTATGACGCCCTTTCGTCTATTGGCTGAAGGAAAGACGTAACATAGGAAAGTGAAAAAAAAATAAAAAAACACTTCAATTTCCTCGCCATCGTTTCGGTCATTGTTAAACGGATTATCTGGTCTGTAACTCTTATCCCACCCGTAGGGATACCATAGTTCTAAAGAAAAGCCATGTTTAAAAGACAAACGCCTGGTAATCCGAACGCGTCTCGTTGCCAATTAATTCGGATTAGCTGGTCTCTAGTGTATATTGAACCATAACTATATTACATTACATATTAAAAACTCCTAACGGTATCTCATAAAAAAACCCTATTATTCTGCGGATTCCTCTTTATTAAAAACTTCTTCAAAGCCTCTAACATATTCTAGTTCAAGTGAAATCCTAGATCAGTGTTTTCCAAACAGGGCAATATCGCCCCCTGGTGAGCGATGGAATGGTCCAGGGGAGAGATGAAAGCTACGGATTTAACACAGGATCCTATAGGTTCACTTGAGTTTGAGGGTGATGAGAGGAATAAAAATTCTGTTGAAGAAGGTGATGGAACATAAATTTTGAGAAACTATGTCCTAGATCAGTGGTTCTCAACCTTTGTAAGCCAGTGGCCCGGTAAATCTCTTTTGCGTAAATGAAAGGTCCGGTCATACACACAACATACGAGAAACTAATGGGGAAAATTAAACTGCGAATCACTCACGGCCCGGCGCGACTAACGTCAGGGCCCGGTAATGGGCCGTGGCCCAGCGGTTGAGAAACACTGCCCTAGATGATAACGAAAGTATTCGTAAAAAAACCCAAATTGACGTAAGAGTTTCTATAATACATGTATATAATGTATATTTGAATTGCACTACCAAATATGTGGAAAACTCAGAAAATCTCTCGTGGAACACCAATTAAAACCTATGTTCTAGGGAATCTGTGAAATGATATTCGTGTGTAATCCCAGGAACTTCTATATTGCAGAGGGGCTCTCTATAAATCCCGCCCTGATACAATTTATCAAGTAATTAATAATATTTCCCCATTAAAGTTTGTTTGATTGGTCATATCGTTAGCGAAATACTGGTTATTGCTACGACACTAAAATCTCAGCTAGTATATTCTCTTCCATGTTTACAGCCTTGCATTATGGGTCTACGTCTAATCGGTCTTTATGTTCAGCATGAAAAGCTGCGGTACAAACATGCGGATGAAACGACTTGACAGTTAAATGTTCACGGACGTTACGTTCATAATGTAATAGCATTTGAAGGTCATGGAACCGGAGCATCACCCTTATAATCCCTAATGACTATCAAAATTTGCGTTTCAACGTTGTAAGCGGAAGTTATACGAAATGAACTGCTTTCTTACCAGAGGTTGAAATATTAGAGTATCAATTTTGTTGATTGCAAACTTATTGGCGAATCAAACGATCTGATTGACCTCGTTGTGTATCAAATAATCCGACAGCCCATAAAATGTAGAACTGTATCATCCAATGGCTTAAGGGGGTTCTTAACCATTGGTCGCGACTCAAAGTTTGGGCGCACGGGCTTCCGAGATGGGTTCTATAAATTCACTTACGGCCGATTATTCTTCAGCTATGGGTCACGACGGAAACTTTATTCGCAATATCTTTCCATAGACTGAATCGTTCATATCTACTTTCAACCAAAGATTTCTATGAGTCACGATCCAAAGCTTGATTCTCAATTACTTCCGAAGTGGGTCGTGCAAAACCTCTAGAAGCGAGGGATTCATGAGCTATTCGTCACGACCAAAAATTGATTCACAGTGGCATTAGAGATGGGCCGTATATAAACCCATCAACAGCAGGGTATTCCTTAGCTATGGGTCACTACCCTAACTTGATTCGCAATGGCTTCCAAAAAAGGTCGTACAAACCATTTATAGTCAGGGATTCTTGAACCATGGGTCATGACGGAAATTTTATTCCAAAATCTATACTTGCACTTAGGTAATTCTTCACTATGAGTCCCGACCCAAACTTTGTTCGCAGGGGCTTCCTAGATGAGTCATTCGAATCCGCTTACAACCTGTTATAAATGTACTTATTGCATTACAGGTTTCACTCATTTCGAAAAACAAACAGTCCCATGGGTCACGAAGGTAATCTTGCTGTGGATTTTAGGTCGCGGCTGAGAAACGTTAAGAACCCCTGCCTTTTAAGGGGCCTCTAACTTTTAACATCTTGAATCACGTGGGAGATATCCATGGTCCAAATATAACCTGACCATGGTTCCGCAACTGCTTTTGGGGGAAGGGGGGCCGATGTGTTAGCAGCTTTGAACGTTTTCATTAAAGTTATGACAAACACATTTTTATGTTAGAAATAATGTGTTGAAATTTTCATTCACTTGAGGTCCTCGTAGCCCCCAAAAGTTCCACGTGAACTGAAATATTCGAAACCTCTGGTCTAGAGGAGCCTTTCAAATAGCATTTATGATCGGTTTAGAAATCAAGAGGCAAATACGCATGGTGAAAAATGGTAAACATTCATGCAATACAAATATAACATTCATGCTTTATATTTTATGAATGTAACTCTTGTAGTATAATTGCTCTTATTCTTTATTCAGTTTCCTAGAGGTATTTACACAGCTCTTCCGTAATATCACTCTGAAACCCCCCCCCCCTTAAAATATTTTGGAAATTGTAAGGTTTAGCCGAGATCCGGAAATTTCACCTCCGACATTTCGCTCCCGACGTTCCATCCATGACATTTCACCCAGGGCACGTTTTGTCCCCCCAGTACATTTTCCCCGAGAAATTTCACCTCCCTGACCGTATGAGTGATCGACTATGGAAGTAATTGTGCGAGTGACAAATTGATTGGGTGAGTGACCTAATGAGTGGCAAAGTGATTCACCACATGAGATCATGAGATGTGATTGTGAGTGGCTGTGTGCAGGTCCGTCATTTACGGAAGGGCTTTGAAAATACCCCCCCCCCGGCTTTTGAAAATACAATAAAAATGGTACATATATATACACACAAATATTTATATATACATACATTGAGTACATGTGTTCTGCCCCCCCCCCCCTGGAAAAAGTTGAAATGACGGCCCTGGGGCTGTGTGGCTGAGTGAATGATCATGTGAATTGACAAATGAGTGACTGTGAGTGGCCATATAAGGGGTTGAGTGATCGTACGTGTGACGTGTGGACAAGTGAGTGACAGCATGAGTAAGTGAGTGTGAGTGACTGCATGATCGAGTAAATAACCACATGAATGATCAACTGAGTGACCGTATGAGTGACATAGTGTGTGGACAAATGACCATATTAGTGTCCAAGTGTGAGACCGTATGAATAATCGAGTGACCGTAAGACTGGTCAGGTAAATAACCGTATGAGTGACGAAGTAAGTAACCATATATGAGTGTGTGAGTGACCATATGGCCACGCATTGGTCACTCATCCGTTCACTGAGTTGTTCATTAATACGGTCGTTCATATGGTCACCCAATTGGTAGCTCATACGATAACTAACTTCTTCACTAACATGGTCACTCACAGGATAACTCATTACAATTAGTCACTCTCACTGACCCACCCACTTCGTCACTCACGCGGTCAGAGCAAGCGAAATGTCAGGAGACGAAACGCCAGGGGAGAAACGTCAACAACGAAATATACAGGAAAATAACGAAACTAATTCCCTGAAATCATCATGATACCTACAGAATAAGAATTTCAAATTCTAGTTAATAACTGTAGTTTGTACGTGAGAACACGTATTCTTGATAACAAAGTAACAATCAAAGACACCAATAATAACTCAACACCCCAGCCAAAGACATCAGATACCACGAAGAGAGAGATGACCCTAAAGATCAACACACGGAAATCCGCACAATGTATCACCATCAAACTCGCATCAACACGTATAGCTGCACACACGAAAACTCAATGAGTACGCAATAGTACAGTGATGTACATTGTAAAAAAAAAAAAATCGCGTCCGAGATGTCGAGATTGAATAACAACAAGCTTGGGATATCCTCTGGCAGAGGATCCGGAGCATAAAAAACAGGACCTCAAGCAAAAAAACGGAGTTTGTGAAAAAAAAATGGAGGTTTTTAGGATATCTTTCGGAAAACTTGCTTTCAAAAAAAAGTCTATTCTAAGAAAAGCAAGAATATAAGAGAAGAGAACAGTTGGCCAAGGAAAGATGAATCACAAACACTGTCAAGGAAAGTGAATGAAAAATGACACTTTTCCTTCACTGAGAAACGCTCTCGAGAACTATTTTCATGCTAAAAAAAAAATGTTTTTCATTTTTCCTTCAATATTCTTTCCTTTCTTTTCCAGCTCGGATTTTATTTTAGTCGAAATTTCGATTTATATTTCAAAAATGAAATATTTTTCACGATTATTTTATAACTAATAAAAAGCATCAAGAAATTTCATGAATACGAAAATAGCTTCAGTAATTTTTCTAAGCGATTGCTTTAGAATTCGGCACGTTAGGAAGCCGCGCCGGCCCGCTAAATCTTGGGCTGCAAAACGGGATACAAGTACAGTAGGCTCTGGAATATCTGCCCTAATGTAAGGAAGGGCGGGCCGGATAGGATGGAGTTCTGTGAGAGATTGCTTCATTTCCCACATCATCTCTACTCATGCCATCAAAAACATCCTTTTTATACCAAAACCCGCCCTTGTTCATATTTTCCGACCTCTTAGGCCGGGATTACACTACGCGCTAATATCATTAAAACTTTTTTTATAAGTAATTTATTTGTATTAATTTTTTTTCCAACTAGCATAAAATTGTTTCATAATTGTACAATTAGACAATGGAACCACTCCCGTAAAAAAAGCCCTTGAGTGTCAAGGCACCCTGATTAGGAACCGTCGACTTCAAACACTGTTCAAGACGGAGAACCCCCAACATTCAGACATTCAACTCTCTCGCACAGATTTTTCACAGACGTCCCTGAAGCAAAGGGATGCAGGTTGATCTTGAGCTTCTGGTGATGGATCAGGGTAAGGGGGGCCCTAAAATAATCCTCTCTTTTAACACTAATTATAAATTGCACGAGGGCAGCAAAATGCATGATCACACCGGCTAAAAAAGTTTATCCAGTTGCGGCTCCGGGTAGACATAAATGATCGGTTCTCTAGCTCTCGCATCCCATCCAAATTGTGTGAGACTCCCTGCATACACATACATTAAGGCAATTGGTCCTCAACCTTTAAGTGCCCGGTGGGCACACCTCAAATTTTTAGGCTTTGCAGTGGGCTCTACTGTGCATATTATTTATCGACGAATGACTTTAGTTGAAATGAAATAGAAGTTTGATACCCGTTGAGTTGTGCGTCGGGGTGCCCGCAGACGTTAAAGGAGTATGAAAACGAATTTTGGCAAGCACAAAGCTGTTTTTTGCATCGGGGTGCAAAATACTTTCGCCTATCCCTGCATCAATCTCTCCACAGACTCATGAAGAGTCAAACACCTCATTCGGTAGTGAATTAATTGTCCATGATGATAAACCGGAGTTGTGCTCGGTTTCGAAGAAAGAAAGGGCTGCTCTTGGAGTATGCGACACCAGGTTTGGCCCCGCCTTTAATAACTTATTTTCGAACCTGTTTAGAGTCGCATACCATGAAAAGCCGATGCATCCTATTTAGAAGTATATCTAGTTATTCACTAATGCGAAATATAGTCAAAATGTTTTTTTTCTGGATATCTAGCACAAAACTAGATAATTCCTACAAATACAATACATTTCTGCAAATACTATTTCTACAAGCTTCATGCAAACACGCAGAACGAATTTAAAAATTCATTGCATTTTTATTCGGTTTGAAAATAACTATTCATTCAGGTGATATATTCTCTAAATCAATACCGAGTCATCTGAAATTTTTGAAATAGGATGAAATTCGGAAAATAACCCACTTTAACGTTTGATTATATTATCTGGCAACTCTTATCTAAAAGATTCATGAAAACGCTGAAAAAATTTCCAAACGTTTTGTTTCGATTTCAGTCACACACAAAAAAAACAAAAACAATTTTTTTACATTATTTAAACACGAAAAACCTAAATTTTAGCAAAAAAATGAGAAGCCATCTGAACACAAGTTATGTCTCGTTTTCTTTTTCTCCCAAAATAATTGGACATGTAAAAATACGTCATTTTTGTTATTAAAAACATTTCAGATCTTTTAAAAAAGAAATTATAATTGAAAAAGAAAATAGTTGAATTTTTTGTTGCAATTTTTAATCCCTTGCGAATAAAAAACAATCTTTTGTTCTTATATTCATTAACAAAATATCTTTTAAATTTCCATTCTTAAAAAAAAAAAAATAAATAAAACTAATGACGTTTGAAAGTTATTTCAAGAAGTAATTGGAACAGCTGTAGCTGATTCCTTTGGTCTCTATTATCTAGGTATTATCTAGTTAATTTATATAGTACATATTTTATATATATATCTTGTAATTAAGACTTTCTTAGTCTTCCACACACGCACACAAAGAATGGGTTTATATATATAAAACAATGAAATATAACATATTTGTATCAAAAAAATTTAATTTGCTTTTTAATTTTTTTTTTAAATATTTTAAATTATATTTAAGAAATATTATTTTTTACGGAAAGATCTGATTCAATGTAATATAAATGATTGGGAATTATAGTGAGTTATATTTCCATTAGAAGGAAGAGTATAGAGAGAATCTATTTTGTTCATTTGCTATAATTTTTTTTTTACAATTTCGATGTTGGAATTTTTATTTATGAATCAAAATATAATAACTATAACCCATCATTTGAATATTATCTGAAAAGTGAAGCATTTAAAAGCCTGTTTTTTTGTTAATTATACGTTATATTCAGATTGAAATGAAATTATGTTCGTACCCATCTTGTTAGTTTGTTTGATTAACAACCATTATTATTTTTTTTTCAATTTTCATAGAAACCTCTTAAAGAATTCTTACAAATTTTCATTTGATTTACTTTTAATTCACATAAATTTCAGTGAATTCTGACTGAATTGTATTGAATAAAAATACTGTTATTATAAAGGGGGTCTTGCAAGTGCTAGCGCGGTCTTCATGCTATCAACCGTCCTGATTTCAATTTAAAAAATGCCCAACAGGCGTTCAAAAATTACTCTGTATCAGTTTTGAGAGTGAAAATGCAGTGTGTAACAAAATAAAAAAGTCTAAATTTTCGATTGGTACCCCCTGTGCTCTAGCTTCCAGTTACAGAATCGTTGCCCTGTCTCTCCTGATGCCAACAAAAAAAATTCCACGTTTCCAAGTGCAATATCCGCAGAGATATTCGAGTTCGAGGAACGGACGAGATTTGGGAAAGAACAGCTTTAAATGGTAGTAAAAACGGGTTTTCCGCATTTAACGCTTTCCCCCAAATTTCGTCCGTTATTCGAATCCGAATATCTCTGTGAATATTGCACTTAAAAACATGGATATTTTTTTTTTTTGGCTCAGGCGGTACAAGGTAACAAGTTTCTGATTGGAAGTTGGAGCACAGGGGGAATCGTATAAAATTTACGTTATTTTATTTTCTGCACTCTGTACTTCCAATCTGAATAAGGTACAGGGTAATTTTTTAATGTCTGTTCAGCATGTTTTAAATTGGAATCATACCGCTACGGTGATCGGAATTAAAAATAACTATAATTTCTAGAGAAACATCGTGTTTACGTAAATTACGGTAAACTACTTTCGCGATATTTCATGCCATATAAAAATATTTCTACATAAATTTTGTAATTTTTGTGACTCTATCTCTCTCTCTCACTTTTTACATTTCCTATTTTTCCTCACAAATTTACTCCAAGGAAAAAAAAAATTATCATAAATTTTCATCACGTGATAACGATGACAAGAAATGGATATACATATATATCCAAACCCCCCAAAAAATGATATAAATTACTGAAAAGGAAAATTTATTTGAAGTTCCATTTATTTATTCCATTTTTTTTTTATTCTTTCGAAAATTTAGAGAAGGGAGAAATAAATTCCTTTTTCTATGAAAAGAATTATTTTATCATACGTAAAAAATCTCAAGAGAAGACAAAAATAAGTAAATTCCAGGTTAATTTGAGCGTGAAAGTGGTATATTATGCAGATTATCTCGGGATGCTGAAAAGATACTAGGGCAGAAAATCGTTTCTCTTTCTTTCTTACTTTAACCATTTACATTATACGCTGTCATGTTCGGAAAAGATCGATACTTAAAATTTATAGTGTCGGCGCTTAAAATCTTGCAAATACTGCAAATTACAATGGTATCGAAAAACGATGCGTCAGCGGCATATGTTCTTGATCTCGGCAGCCATTTACATGCACTTTCCCTTCTATAAATGTACTTTATTTTTTATTTTGTCCCATTTTCTAAAAATAATAGTATGCGAGGGGAAAAGAGGAATCGAAATAATTTAACATTTACACTTGTGTGTCGTAATATATATATATATATATATATATATATATATATATTTTTTTTTTTTGCAAATTTGAAATTATCCACGATTCTATCCATTTGATTGGCAGAAATGAAAATTATTCGTTGCTATTACTCCCACTGTCGTGGGAAATATGACTGGAATTTCTCTAGTAAACGGTTTATTTTGATAACACTGATGAACAGAGAAAACCAACATGTATTTAAGGAAATTTTAATGGTTTTCGGTAATATTGGAGCTGCTGATTCCGAATCTGGCATTAGTTTTGTATTATTCGCTCTAGTTTTTGAGTCGAAGTGAAAATTAAATTTGAATGGTAATACCATGAGCAGCGTACAAATCCCATCGAAACCGTGCGTTATAATAACAGTAAATCCTTCAGCGCTCCAATATCACCCTAAAAATCACTGAAATTGGGGTGCTGAATCTGAATCTGGCATTAGGTTTGCCGGATTGACTCTAGTTCGTGAGATAAAATGAAAAATTATATTTCAATGGTAATTACACAAGAGAGAGAGAGAGCAACATACAGATCACATTGCTGAGAGAATGCTTAATCTCAAAAACTACAGCCGATTCGGCAAAAACCAACACCAGTTTTGAAATAAGCAGCCCCGATATACCCTGAAACCATTAAAATTTCCTTTTTCCTTATGAATATGGATTATTTTTTTTCTGAAAAGTGTAATTCTCTCATACACGCATTATCTTAATACTGTTCCGGATAATGTATCCGCATGACCTTGAGATGATTAAAGGCACGAAAGAAATCTAAGAGGACGTCTGAAATTTATTATTAGAACAACAATTCACAATGAATTGTATCAGCAATTCAAATGCACGCATGCTAGAAATCACATAGAGCTTGAGCTGGTTTCCCAGCATGAAAAACTGTGCTCTGTCTCTCGTAATTCCCCCCCCCCCCCCAGATGAGTGCTCCTATATCACGGATTTCCAACTGGGGTTCCGGGACAGTTTGTTCCGGGTTAAACGCTACGGAACCCTTGAAAGTCCCGAAACCCAGAGAGCATCCAAAGAAGGAAACTTTCTTGTTACCGATTCTCGCAAACGTGTTATTTATTTTGAATCTCAACGAGATTGTCTTTTAAAACAATTCAAGACCACTTGAATGACTAACTTAGAGAGTGTGCAAGCACGTGAGTGACCGAAAGAATGACTTGGTGAGCAAGGGATGAAAACAGTGACCTAGCAGGGTGTGAAAGCATAGGCGGAGATAGACTTGGAAGTCTGTGGGGGGGGGACGTTCATCATTGCTGGGAATGGCACGATGATGATGATGATGATGATGTCAATTCATATATACATCTATACATTAGATCAGTCGACTCCACCTTTGACGCTTGGGGGGGGGGGGCAATGCTCCCCCCCCCACGTAACTCCGCCCATGGTGAAACAATGTGAACGACCCAAAGATTTGAATAGCTTACAGGCGACGAAACTATAAACCCGCCTCTGGAGGGGGCAAATGCAAAGCCCTCGTTCGAGGGACCTTAAATTATGTGGACCTAGTCAATCTCTAGAATTTCCGCGTGGGAAAATGAGGCATTTGCCAAAGCGGCACCTGCTATTTATTTCTACAGAATGAAAAAATATCATGCGATTATCAATTATATATTATTTTTCTGCGTAGTAAAAAAACACTGTGAACACCGAAACATTGTTAAAAGTGTTCGGCCAACACGCATTTCGATGCATGATTCATGCATCAAAATTCAATTTGTCTCCTTCAAATTTTGTTGAGGTTTGGAAATACCCCTTCAAATTTTAGGTAATTTTCTCATGAAAAAATTTTCCACATTTCAAAAAATTACCTCTCGAAAGTTTTAGAGTGGAGTGAAATTTCTCAGAAAAAATTATTTTTCTGATAACAATGTTTCTCTGGCTTTCTCAGACTTTAACTTTTCATATTTTGTAAACTTATTCCCCAAGAAAAAAATTATGACTCTTTCGTCACTTTTGTCCATATCCACCAAACAGGTAAAAATAAAATTTTATCAGCAAAAATATATGCCTTCTCTACAAAATAACTTTTCTGTACAGTATCTATTATATTGAGAAACATCATTAAATTGGAACCACTTCTGCCATCTATCAAATAAAAGACGCAATTGTTATGATTGTTCCATCGGAATCTGTGACCGGTTTTGATTAATGTGGCGCAAGAAAAAAAAATATTTTTGGAAGTTATATTAAGTATTTTATGAGCAATAATGCCAATTAACTTGTTAGGTTTGCCTCGAAATTTTAACAGTTGTTTTTTCGACGTAAAATGACATTAGTGAAATTGGGAAAATACAATTTTAACGTAAGTGTATATATATAATCCAAAAGGATATAAAATTTAAATCGAACTGTAAACCAAGCACAGAAAGCCACGCAACCACTGTTGCAATTTCGAGACGAACTTAACAATTAAGTTTATATTATTGCTCAGAAAATATTTACTAACATCATACCATATTTTATTTTTCTTGGCGTGGCATAAATCAAAAACCGGTCACCGATTCCAACCGAAGAATCATAACAGTTGTGTTTTTTATCTGATAGGTGGCAACAGAAGTTAAAGTACAATGATGTTTCCTACACGTAAGGCAATACTATACTGAAAAGTAATTTTCTAGAAGGCATAATTTTTTTTACTCATGAAATTTCATTTGTACCGTTTGTGGGTTATGGACGAGTTATTTTATGGTTTAGTGGATGAATGATTAATATAATAAACGATAACAATTGATTGTGAATAATTGATGAATTGGACAACTCGGACTTTTTTATGTCCCCTTGTGCTTCCAATTGATTAAGTTCAACTGTACAGCAAGTAGACTCTCGACTGTCCGGTTGGCGACTATCCGGCCTGGTCTGCTGGAACAGACGTCACCAAAGCACCGTAGCCAGCGCCAAACTTCACTAAGTTTGTTGCTACTTTGGCGATATTTACAGAGAAATACATTAATTTTAAATTTACATAAGATAATAACTATTTGCAGCTGAAAAATGGCATAATAAATTATAAACAAGAAATATTTACTAAATTTCCGTAGAAATATTTATATTATTGGATTTATTTTTTCTGTAATAAAGTTTTTAAACGTACAGTACAGTACATAACAAGCATCTGCATTATGTATACAATTATGTATAAAGGCATTGAATTTATGTATAAAGGCATTGAATTTATGTATAAAGGCATTGAATTTATGTATAAAGGCATTGAATTTATGTATAAAGGCATTGAATTTATGTATAAAGGCATTGAATTTATGTATAAAGTATTAACTTGTACCAAGAGGTCACAAAATCTGAATAGGAATGGTTTTTTGGGATTAAATTGGTATTCTTGATGGAATGGGGGGGGGGGGGAGGAAGTGAGCATTTATAGAACTTCGGCCTATCCGGCTTCTCTGTGTTCTGTCCCACCCTTCCTCCACATTAGGCCGGATAGTCCGAATTCTACTGTACTTGGCATTTCTGTATATTTCATGAGGGATTGATATCTAAATTTTAATAACCAAAGCAAGAATGTCAAATAAATATCATGATATTTGTATCTAGTAGTGAATGAGGTGACCGAAAATAGGCCGCCGCAAAAAACACAATGTCTTCCATCACGGGAAATAACCGGGAATATTTATAACATGCGGACAAGTTTGTGTCTTCGTTGAATAAACCGGCCAGCATGGATGGACACATAGGGAATGTACGGAGCGACAGAAAATGGGGGAGAAAAAGAGGGAAAATGTCCTTTCATCGTCGTGACATCCTTCTATTTTATGACAGTGTCCGGAACAATGTTTGGGTTGTGGTGGCGACGGGCAATGGAAGGATTCTGTCATTGGCGGCAGCACCTCATATGATGAATGTCCCGCAAGAAAATAACAGAAAAGGAGAACGAACGCCAATGGGATTTACTTGTTTCGGCTCCGACGACTGATAGCGAGGATTCCTCTAAAAATAGAGGATAAAAAATGACCCATACTCATCGTTTGTTCATTCTACTTTGAATAATATATTAGGAATAGGTTTTTTTTTGGAATTTTTTTTTCTGATTCTGAGTGAGAACCGAAGTTACGGAAGGGTATTGATTCTGCCAGTAAATAAATTGGTTTTAGGAACTTCATCAAAAAATTGAATTATCTCCCTTCATTTTAGAATTTATTTCGTAAAATGAACGATTCGGTATGCAAATAACGTGAGCTGCTTTTCTCTAGAAAAGATTTGAAACTAGTTACTTCGCTTCCTTGGGGTATTCACTCACCTCCACTTACTGTACTCACTGAAAATGTTCGGACTGGCTTATGAGTAGAGCTCACAAAATATTCACTAAAAAAAGGCAAAATATGCTCTAAAAAATGCTCAAATATGAAATAAAAACCGTTGAAATGTGCACTGGAGAATGCCGAGAACCATAGAATCAAAAATATGTGCGAAAAGTGTAAACAAATCTTTCTAATAGCATATACCAAAGTATGGCTCTTAAAATTAATAGAGTACGCAAAAATGAAGGAAAAAAATATGCATTGGAAATGTCGAAAAGCGAAAGAAAAACAAGAAAATTGTAAAAATATGCATTTAAAGTACCAAAATATGTATTTAAAAATATACAGGTATCCATAAAACAAAACAATATGCCTTAAAAAGTATTCAATATGCCATAAAGGGCATGTATAAATGTACTGAGAAACTAAAAAAATATGTATATATATATATGCATATAAAAATGCTGAAGTTTCCCCTAAAAATAAAAAATTTACACAAAAATGAAAATAAAATAATATTCATATTAAAAGCACTGAAGTATGGCCTAATCCTAAAGAGAAGAAAAGTATGCAATAAAACTTTAAAAAAAATATGCGCAAAAAATGAACGCATGCTTTTAGAAGTGCAAAAACATGCATTTGGATATGAATTTGAATTTTTATGTATTCTGATATTTCCAAAGTAATTTTTTAGTTACTTCTTTCTCCAATTCGGTTTCAAAATAGATTCCTTGGACATTTTTTTTTTCAGCGTTTCTATGAATTCTGTGCCATGTAAGCTTTTCCGACGACGGGCCACTACAAAAAGTACAGGGCTATGCGAGCAAGATCCATAGCCTTTAAGTATTCCAAATATTGTTAATTAGGCAAATTCAACATATTACTGTAAAACTACTCCATAACGGACACCCATGGAGGTCCAAAATCTTCGTTCAATAACGGATTGCGTTCATTGTAGCGGAATGTATTTGAAGCCATATATTCTCTCTCTCTCTCTCAATCCGCATACGAAAAAGTTTCTGTTAACGGAAGGTGTCCGCTATACACGTTCGACGGCGTCAATAAATTACAGAATAATAATAAAACCGATAAGAAATTCCTAGAAGTAAACAAATTAAAAAGGAACACGCTCGAATGAAGATAATTGCAAAGATAATCATTTGCCAGATAAGATAAAAAAAAGAAAGGCCTGGCTATGAAAAACATATCCGATACCTTTAACATCAGTAATATATCGCTGGCTTTGATAAGGAAAACGGGTAAATTATCCATAAAAGAAAGTTCTAAAAATAATTTAATGAAAGTTTGTTCAAACAAAATGTCACATATACCGCAAACAGTTTCGCTTCATTAAACTGAATGCATCTCACGGTCATGAGTTGACATTTTTTTTTTTCTTTCGTATCTCGAGGTCCTATAGAATGATTTATGACAGCGTAACGGAATATCTTCGAATCTTAGATTCCAACTTGTGTATTCAATACCGTGAGAAATTACCTGTACTCACAACAACAAAAAATGTAATAAATTCAACTTGAATTCAATACCGTTAATTTTCCTCATTCGTCTCGACTTCTTCTAGTGGTTCGTCAATTATCGATGTATTTATTAGGCAAAGAATATACAATCATGGTAAAACACTTTTCAGTCATCGATACAAACTCAACCCATAGAAGATGCGTGGATCATTCCTGTTTTTTACTTTGTTCCTACCTAGTCTTCTTCATCCGCGGGTTCGCGGACTGGTACCAGTCAGTGTGAACTTATTGAGGGTCCGCGAAACATTTCACCCAATGGATAAAGCCACCGATTATTTTCAGATTTGATAAATATTGCTGTTTCGACATTGGCTCTTGTTTCTGGCTTATCCTCCGCAAACACCTGCAAAATATTTCTAACATTAATTTATTTATTTTTCCCGGCCCGTAAATTATTTCGATGTTTTTATTTCGGGGCCACGGATTATTTCTAGCACACTTACTTTTTTAAGCAAATTATCTTTACCAGATACGATTTGAATTTTCGCCGATCCGCGAATCATTTCTAAAATGCGATTCTTTTTTTCCGGCTCAAATAATTTCTCAAATTCATTGGTCCGCAAATTATTTTTCCTACGTAACGTAGGTTTTTTAGTGGTCTGTAAATAATTTCTTTTACGTGAACAGTTTCTAGGGGCCGAAAATTATTTTTCCTGCGTAATGTATTTTTAAAATTATTTCTCATACGTAACATACGCTATTAGTGGACCCATTCAATCCCGTAGCAATTCATAAAACTGAGTGAAGCCATTTAAATTTTATGAAATTTTGTTGTTGTGACCGTAACAGTGAGACCTAGGATTACGTTTTTTTTTTCTTTTCATTCTCGAGCGTATATGCTTTGAAACACCTATATCTAGAATTTCAAATCTACAAATACGGAAAAAATGGCTCCAACCAGCAAAATGCCCAACGAAGTGGTTGAAAAGACATGCCCTCAAAAATATGGATGCCAAATATGTAAAAACGACAGCCAAATAACAGAACAATTGCCTCGAAAAATATAATAATATACTAAGGTGAAAAAGGCAATTATAATACAATAACATTTTCAGACCCGTGCATTCCTTTTTTGGACTTCTGTCCTTTTTTAAATTATTTTATTATAATTCATCTTTTATTAATAATTCAATTCATTCAATTTTTTTCAGCCAAGATGAAACAAAATATATTCATCTTCACATAAATTTTTTTCCAGAATTTCATTATGCTAAATTTTATGCAATAAATCACACTTTTCCCGGATTCACGTATCTCCTGAAAATCACCTTAAAACCCCCAGGCAATTCAATTTTAAGTGCTGCCTTCTGATGAAAGACCGCAAACAAAGTTTATATTCTCCATATATCTAACTCAGGAGTTACACAATTCTTCTAGTCCTGTCTCAAATCCCTAAAGTTGAAAGAAAAAAAAAATCTGCAGTGAGAAAAGCAACCCACACGCATTTGTGGCACCTGGGTCTGAAAGGGATAACGTTCACGTCACATTCTTTGATTTTTACGGACACTAGGAGGCTCTTACATTGGCTAAGTTATTTCATGACCAACTGTTCTATTAAAGAAGAAACAAAATATCTGCATGCAATACATAATACATGTGTATAATACAAAGTATATGCGCTTGTAATTTATAAAATTGAACCGCTTTCAAAAAGACGAGATATCTCGTCAATGCCACTGAGACGGTTGAATTTTCACGGAAATTCAAAAAATGAGTGGTAAATAGTAAGCCGAGGTTATGATGCCAAACCATCCCTATGTGTTTCCAAGCATGGATTATTCTCAAACAAAAGTTTTCCCTATCGCGGTGGTTTATTGGAATTCCACCATCCCAGAGACACTAAGTTCCGTTACAAGGCGTCACCAGAACCGGATATGCATCGAGGAGTATAATAAGAGATAGACTATGCTCCTCCATAATATCATATCACAACGCGTATTACGGTAGACTGTATTGATATCTCTGACGGTATCCACGGCGGTGTCTCATGTCCATCCGCCCTATTGCCCAGGAAATCCAATTCCTCCATGTCTTAACGTGCGATTTGTTACGGCTGGACGCATTTATTCGCATCGCTTGTCCGGAACAAGTAACCGTGTTTTCTCGGCGGTAAAGCGTTCTCAGTGACATCACTGAGATATCTCAACTCTTGCGGTGTTGTTGTTGCTATTGTTCTTCCGGGAAGGTGAGTTTTAGGGTGCACACGAAAAGAAATACGCCAGGCTAATTTCCAAAAGCAACCCTGAAACCTCTTTATGTGATGGTAAAAGAGCTAGCGCTAGGCCGCACATACACGACCGACAACGCTTCGGTGCGTTTTCTCCGTTTTAAGATTCAGGTCTCGTGCCGCTTCTGAAGGTTTTCGCTAGTACGAGCCATTAAAGACACAATATAGGAAAAACAAAATAGTACAACAAAATACCGGGAAGAGAAAGTGTATATACTCTATGGAAAAATCTCCTATGAAAATACATGGCTGATTACTCTACAATTTCGATGGAAATTCGGGTGTTTACAAACCTCCTTATAGGATAAAAATATCTCGATGTAAGGATTTTTTCGGGATACGTTCCAGAGATAAAAACACAATTGGCTAAATTGGTCTGGGTTGGAGAGCAGTGTGCCGAATTAGCTAGCACAAAGTGCTTCTCAACCTTTCTGAAAAACAAGGACCAGTTAAATGTCGGAAACAGTTTGCCGGACTACTGGTGTCCCGTATTAGGGGACACTCGTGTAATTTTTGTTGATCCGACTTTTTTCCATACGTGTTTGTCCGGTTTTTTCGAAGATAGTGATTTGAATTTGTAATAATTACTAGTGGCGTGAATACACACAGCGGATTGTATTAAATTTTATTCCTCTACTAATGAATGTCGCTGTGTTTTCGACGAAATGAACTCATCCAGTGCACAATGCGACCTGTACCAAAAAGCTGTCTTACGTAGTGTATTTTACTTCGCTCACTATTTCACGGCAATTCACGGGTTTTTTTTTCATTTCGCATATGCAATCACTATACGAATTTCTCAAGCACATTATAAGATTACTTCAAACCTCGTGAGTGAACTGCCAAGTGCAAATGAAGCCACGAATTACAAAAGCTCGAAAAATCGTAGTCTCAGAGCTCTTTTTTTAAAATAAATAAATGCATTTTTCACGTTACCCTGCTCTGTTCGCATTTACTCTACAGTTGTAACGTTCGGACCAATATGATCCGACCCGTTTTGTTTCCACTTCAATGCTTGTTTATTGATGAAAAAAAAACAAAAAACAAGAAACTATCATTTGAAACAATCATTATGTAGGCTAAACATATCATTTTCTAATTTAACAATTAAAATTTTACTTTTAATTGCGTTGATTAATTAGGATTAGGGAAATAGCTCTTTTTTGTGTGAAAAATGACAGCGAAGACCAATATATTAAATAAAATTAAAATTATTCTCACAATGTTATTCTCAAAAGTCAAAACAATAATGAAATCACAAGGAAATGTAGAAATTCGAAAAGAAAAAAAAAAGTGTTTCTAAGAAGTAGTAAATGTGCTCAATTAAGGGTCTCCTAACTTTTAATATGGTAAAAAACTTTCTTATGCATAATTTATCTAAAATTGCTGAAAGATATATTTGATTCTATTCTGTGTCAGTACGAAATTACACATATCTTTGATACATATTTTTTTACAAATTTTCAACAACAAAAAATGCATAAGAAACAGTTTCCGTGCATGATAAAATTGCATGAAATCAATGCAGTATAATGAAAAAAAAATTAAGTTCTTAAACTGTTGAAAAATATTGCGATTTTATCGCCATCTTGTTTGAAATTGAATTTTAAAACATTTTTTTAATGTTTAAAATCATTTTTATAACCCAAGTAGTTATGAATGGATGTCAAATATTTCCGCTATTTTAAGAACTTTATTTTGAATCATTTTTTATTGAATTTCATTCACGTCATGATATTTTATCATGAGCACAAGCCGTTTTTAATGGGTTTCTTTTTTGGCAATTTGTGAAAAATGGACGCTTTTGACAACGGTCGCGAAAGATATATTTATCTTTGTTTTATTAAAACTTTATTATTTTATCACGCATTTTGACTTCAATAAACAATGCTTTGTCCGGTCTCGTTGAAATTATTATATTATTAGATTAACATTAAAAACTTGAATTTGCACCGTTTCCATCCTTTAGCAGCATAATGAGCGTCCGAATATTATATAATTATAGAGCTTCAAAAGTTTATGTATAATAAATGTGAGAAAAAAAAAATAATAACAAGTCTGACTTTGACGGGAAAGCAGAAAACATGTAAATCAGGGGTATTCAACGCATGACCCTCAGAGCTTTTTGGTCGTGGCCCAACGACCATTTTCAGAAAATTGTCGAAAACATTGGAAAATGATTAATTTCAGAAGAAATGGAAGAAATAATTCTAGAATGAATGGAAGAAATAATTCTAGAATGAATGGAAGAAATAATTCTAGAATGAATGGAAGAAATAATTCTAGAATGAATGGAAGAAATAATTCTAGAATGAATGGAAGAAATAATTCTAGAATGAATGGAAGAAATAATTCTAGAATGAATGGAAGAAATAATTCTAGAATGAATGGAAGAAATAATTCTAGAATGAATGGAAGAAATAATTCTAGAATGAATGGAAGAAATAATTCTAGAATGAATGGAAGAAATAATTCTAGAATGAATGGAAGAAATAATTCTAGAATGAATGGAAGAAATAATTCTAGAATGAATGGAAGAAATAATTCTAGAATGAATGGAAGAAATATTTCCAGCAAATTGAAATAGTTCCAGAATTAGTGGAAATTCAGAATTATTGAAAGAAATAATTCCAGAATTAGTGAAAAATAATAACTTGTGAATCAATGAGATAGATTTTGATAGAAACGGTTTCAAAATCAATAAAAGAACAATTGCATAGTTATTGAAAGAAAAGATTTCAAGATATATTGACGTGAAAAATAATTTCAGTTACCAAAATAAATAATTGAAAAATTAATTAATAATTAACAATACCGAAATAAAGAAGTTGAGAAAAAATAATTAAAAAAATATATTAACGTAATTTAAGATTACAATTTATCTTAAAATCAATTAATTCAATCATTAAGTAATCAAAAACTTTTTCAGAAATAGTTGAAAAATATTTTTAGAGATGATATTTTAATGATAATTAACAAAAGAAATAATTTAAATCCCCAATATTGTTTAGTCCCTGTTCAGCTCTGATCCCAATCTCAAGATGTCACCAATGACGTCACCCTTTCTACAAGATGTCTACTACATTAGTTGGTGGCCCGTGGGCTTCGTGGGGAGTTTTAATTTGGTACACCGTGTCAGAAAGGTTGAAAAACATCGATGTAGATCATGGGTTCAGAAACTCCGACCTGCGGGCTAATTTGCTTAAATTAGAAATTTTCAGCCGGAGTCCGATGAAAAAGGATAGGCGAAATGGAATTTCGGAAGAATATCTCAATAATTGACATAAGTATGACTGCAAAATCAAGACAACTAAGTTTGTGTCTTATTCGATTAACGAAAGGAACGTACAAATCTGGAACAACATCAGTAACTAATTCGATAAATTAATCAAAATGCAAAATCAATTAAAAATGAATTATGATTTTTTTTTTCATGAAATAATACATATCTTATAATACATGAAATCTGATACATATTTTAATTTTTTTTCCAATTCATAATCTTTCAAGTTTATTTTAACTAATTAATTATTTTTTGTTTATTTTTCTTGATTTGTTCTTTAATTTATTTTTTTAATGTAATATTTTTGAATTTAATATATTTTTTTAATGTAATATTTTTGAATTTAATATATTTTTTTAATGTAATATTTTTTGAATTTAATATATTTTTTTATCTAATATTTTTATAACTCGATATTTCAACTATTATTTTTTTAATATAACACACACATTTTCAAAATTTTCTAATTTAATATATATATCTTAAATTAATATTTCTTTAATTTAATATATAATTTTTTTTTTAATTTAATACATATATTGCATATATTTTTAAATTAATGAATTCATAAAATATTAATTATCTCAGATCCAAAGAAATTGGAAAGTGATTTTTTTCACAATTCCATTATCACAAAAAAAGAAAACAACCAAGTTATTATATGACATACAAATATCATTAACATAATTTAAATATAGAATAATTCAATTTTATTGTTCAAGAAGAGCATTCAAACATCATAAATTCAAAACATTATAGAAGTTATAATCATTTGTTTAAGAAATCAACAGTTTTTCAGTTTCCATATTCAAATCAACATGTGCAAAAATGATAATTACACACAAATTATCACAAATTAAAAGCATATTAAATTTAGAAAATCAAAAGTTTATTAACTTAGGGCAATACAATTAAGATGATAATGTGAATCATATAGAATACCGTAAGATAATAAAGTAACATTTCAAAAATTACCAGCATATTCCATAACTTAATTATAAGAAAAATTATATTGAATAACAAATGTATGATAATATAATTTTCTAATGCAAATACCAACTGAAAAATACATTTCTATCCACTAGATGCAAAACTTAATTTATTAATGAAAGAAAAAATATTTCTTACAATAATAACTAACAATAAAGAAAATTTCATATTTTCTTATAATTATCGTATAAAAAATATATTCTAAAATAAACTTATGGAAATAAAATAATTTCTAGAAATTGTACAGGAAATAAAAGAAGTAAGAAACACCTCAGAAGAATATAATTTCATCACTCGAAGCAAATTTTCTAGTTCCATAAGGAAAACGGAAGTCTAAAAAAAATAAAAAAATAATCCTAAAGGATTATCTCTGTCGGAAATAAAATATAAAAAAAATAATTATAATACACACATTTCTCTCTAGGTAGGACATAACTCCTTTAACAATTCTTCCATATTACGGCTAACTTAAATGCTTTAGTTTCCGGTATAATGATCGTGTAATTCAATTACTCATGCGCAATGATCATATGATTGATCATTCCACAGTGGAAAAAAAAACACAAAAGAGAACACTTTCTTCTTTCTCCATTTAGAATTACATAAGCGGAAAAAAAAATGCCAGCCATTACGGGTCTTAAAAGTCCTTTTTTTTCCTACTTTTTTTTGGTGTATTTTCCTGGTTTCTTCGGTGCAAAAAACCGTATAAAAAGCTCGGTTTGTTCTTAGACGAACATCATTCGAGCTTCAGCTTCTCTCGTTTAATAATCTCAATTATTTTCTCTCTCTCTCTCTCTCCGAGAAATTATCCAAACATCCAAAAAAATGTTCTCAATGGTGAAATTGTTCGCTCTCCTCGCCATCGTGGCCATCGTCGTTCTGTGCACCGTGGAATATTCCACGGCCGCACCGCAGTGGGGTTCCGGCAAGAGGGACCATAGTCTTCTGTCGATCCTTGGCGCTGGACTCGTCGTGAAACTTCTCCAGGAGAACCATCACTAAGGTCGCCCCCCCCCCCCCCAAATGCTGGAGCCGTTATCATCGTCATCGTTGGAGTCGCCATTATTATTGCTTTCCCGGCTGGATAGACCCGAACGAGCCGTAAAACCGTTGTTCCTGTTGGTGCTTTGATCATCAGCTACCTTTTGGTCATCAGTGCTTTCGGATATTATTCATGATGACCCTCCTTACCATGGATCTTGGACTATTTTTCATCTCTGCATTGTGGTTGTGAGATAGTGACTTCTATCTTATGAACATCAATGAATTCTTCGGCATCTTGGATATTCTTCCAGTATAGCCGACGTCCATCGCTGCACCTCAACCTCATCAATCACTATGGATTTTTCCCCTCCTGTGCATGGCCAGAACATCTAATCCAGACTCTATCTTTCAATCCTGTGTATCTCACCAGCATTTCTACTCCAGATTCTACATTTCAATCCCGTGCATGACCATAATGTTTACTCCAGACTTTACCTTTCAATTCCGTGAACAACAAAAATCTACCCTTCAAAGCTGATTCAAGGACTTCGGTTAATCGATAACTTCGGTAAATTCTGTGATCTCGCGTGAAACCTCGTATTGACTCTATATCCCGTATATTTCTCTCTCAAAAGCTGTCATTGTGCCAATTCAAGTGAAATCTTTCCGAATCTATATCCAAGGACTTTCTTCACCAAAAAAGATATTATCAATAGTTACATCTGGAAGCATTTATATTTTGGGACTCTAACTATATACAAAATATCTCAGGTTTGATGATTTTTTGTCATTATATTCATTGCATATATGTGTATAACTAGAATTGTACAGTGAAATTCTCCCGATTACATACTTTTTAATCAACATGTGTTTTCAGTCTTTAATTATTTTGTTTTTATTAGTTGGTAATTTTTTCCCATGACCATTTTCCGAAGTGTGGATGAATCCCAAAGAGACAAACCCTTTCGTGAATCATTTAACTCCCCCACCGGTATTGACGAGATATCCCGCCTTCTTAAAATGCAATTATTATAGCAATGATAAGCCCAAATATTGTTCAGAAAATAATAAATCCAAAATTTTTCAAAGAATTTGAACTAATAATTTCAGAATTTTTTCATAAAAGATGAAAAGGTATCATTAATGAAAGGATGATTCCAAAAGTACTGAAAAATAATTCTAGAATTATCAAGGAAAATTATTCCAGAGTTGAAGTAAAGTCATAATAAAAAGAAGATAAAATAATTTGAGAAGTAATGATAGAAATAACTTCTGAATTAATTAAAGAAATATATTCATAATTAATTAAAATACACAATTTTGGAATTAAAGAAATAATTTCAGAATTAATAAAAAGTAATTTCAGAATTAATAAAAAGTAATTTCAGAATTAATAAAAAGTAATTTCAGAATTAATAAAAAGTAATTTCAGAATTAATAAAAAGTAATTTCAGAATCAATAAAAGAAAAATTGTTAATTAATAAAGCTATTCTAATAATTTCAGAATTAATTCTGGAATTGCTTGAAGAAATGATTTCAGAAGATTTAAAGAAAATAATAATAATTTCAGATCATTGATGGAAAAAAAAAATCCAGAATATGTATCAACGCAAAAAAATAATAATAATAATATTGATGTCATAAAGTACAAAAAAAAAACAAAAAAAAACATAGCTTCAGAAAATAAATTTAAAAAAATCAGAAATAAATGGGGGAAAAATAATTACAGAAAATACAGATTGAAAGAAAATAAATAGGAAATAGATATGAATGAAAATATATACTAATTTCCGAATTTAAGTGGCAAAATAACAATTTCAGAAAATAAGTGGGAAAATTAAAATTTCGGAAAATAAATGGGAAAATAACAGTTTCAGAAAATAGGTGGAAAATAATAATTTCAGATAATAAATGGGGAAATAATTTCCCATGATTTCAGAATAATAATTTCAGAAAATATGTGGAAAATAATAATTTCAGAATTTAAATGTGAAAATGAAAATTTCAAAAAATACATCCATAAATGAATATACATCCGAAGTTCTGCAATAATTTGATGCCCTTGCCTGAATCGGGGGCCCGTTGAGACACCACTGTACCTGTGGTGTTTCCACCACCAGGGTCCTGGATACCATCTTACAATTTTAAATACGACAATACGTCTGGTGGACCGCGGGCTTCACGAAAATCTTCAATTCGGCCCGTACCTCCCCGGATAAGACAGATGAATTAATTTCCCCAAAACATCAACGAAGTCGATGGAACTCTTAAGCTTTAAGAGTTCCTGGAAGACGACTTTCAAGTGGAATGAGATTTAAATATGCTTCATGTGTCACACTCTGAAGGGTTTCCACTTCTCATTATTTCTATTATTCGCTCAAGTTTCTATCTTTTCCCATGTAAATCAAGTTAGTGCTCACTTCACATTCGCTGTTTGTCTCATCTGCATCACAAATTCACATGCCCGTAATTGATGCGGTTTTCTTCCCGACTGCGTAATGCCATTCATTCCCATGCATGGCCAGCGAACCGACAAAAAGTCTTTTCCTTAGTTATATACAGTACTTTCTTTTCGCACAGAATATATCGGGGATTTTATTTCTTCGTGAGATTAGCCAGGAAGATGACAAATAGCTGCGAAAGTATGAAAAGAGACCGTCTACGTATATATCTGCCAGTATAGACTCTCATTAAGTGTCTTTCTTTACCTCAGCTCAGCTATTTCACCCTCGATTTCTTTATCAAAGTTCTCGATGGTGATTAATGTACATAATACACCGTCGTAGGGGGGGTTTTATTCTTCTGCATGAATGAATGGATAACGTCACCATTATCGGAGATCATTAGGTGTGTGGTTTGTGTGAATATATCGATATATCTCCGGAAAAATGATCTATATGGAAATTGAATTTTTTTGTTTTGTTTTGCTCGAAATCTTTCGAAGTCGAACGAATCATGGATTAGTAGCGAGTGAAGGTCCACTGAAATTCAACTGCAACAGTATCTTCAGTAAAACTCGGTTATAACGACACGATGCTGTGTAGTTTTTTTCGTTATAACAGAGGTTAGAGCATTGAAGTCCTGTTTTGACGTAAAATACAGGGTGTACCATAAATATAGGCGGGATTTTAAAAAATACAAGAAATTTTTAACTAAATTGCGTGTACTAGGGTTGCGGTTTGCGAACGTGCACTTGTCAAAGAGTGGGGAAAATGGAGGTTAAAATTTCTGACAGGCAGCCTCCTTCGGCGCCACATGAAAATCATCTGTATTTATACTGTGGGCTTTGTTTTGAAAATTTGAAAATGCTCATCAATTTTGCGTTTTCTACCACTGTACACATCACAGTACTTCAAAGAGGATTAAAAATATAATAAAGCCGCGTCATTCGATTCCCATTCGCTATTTCCAGGGAGAAGACATCTATTCATAAGCTTATTGTTCATTCCACAATCTCGCCTTTTAAAAGGATTAAATTTACTTAATTTCAAGAAACGAGACTGAACAGTGCTACCTATTGGCAAAAGTTGTAATTACTTTTTTCTTATGTTAAAGAAACAGCAACCACCAGATACACGCATGCGTCTGAGGGTACATATCAAATTATTGATTCTTCATAATTTGTCTGGTATATTCTATAATCAGAGAAAAAAACACAAGAATCATCGATTCTCACCAAAAATATTGCCGTGTGAGCGGAATTGCCTAATATTGTTTTTCACTTTCGTTGAGAAATGCAGAACGACAGCAAGTCTATATAGTGATTTAAAATGCATTACAAGGGGGGAGAAAATGTGACTGAATATGACATACAAATTGAATATGAAAATTGCGATATGAATAATTATACTCAACACGCTTTATCATTTGTCAATTATTATAACACAGTTATAAATTATACAAACTGACTTTATTCTAGAAAAGACTATGAATCAAACAAATCTATATACTAAGGAGCCGTATATCTGCTCTATGAGCTTCCATCACCGTTATATAAGCATGGTTTCTTAACATTAATCCCTATTGGAATCAAATAGGACCACCAACTGCTGTCGTTATATATGATTTTCCTATTTCTTACAGAGTTGTATCTCTCATATTCTTCGAATCAATTTAGTAGCGGAGCATCACTCGTGGAAGATTGATTTGCAATCACTTCAACCGCGCGTTGATAATTTCTGAAATCCGTGTCGCGGGGGGATTCACCCTCCTTCGCCGTACCAAGGAACGATCGTGTCTAGTACGCCACTGTCCGCATGGAGCTTGTTTCATCCGGAGTTACAATGGAATAGTGAATAGTACTTAATCACCTTAATCGCGACGAGAGTTCGGGGGCAGAAGCCCATCCTTCCCAATAATAGTTTTCCATGCACATCCGACCGAGTTTAGCAATCCACTTCCCCCGCACCATCGAAATATGTATGTTGCGGCACTGGGTAACGACACGTATTCTCGACAGGTCACAAATTTATGCATGAACCTCAAGATTGGCGTCATTGAATTTCAGCGATGCACGTGATGAAGACATGTTCATGGGATTTGAGACAGAGATACATGTCATGTTGGGACGATGACCCTGGTTACCATGGGTGAACGCCTTAAACACGTTTCCCCTAACCGTTTGATATTTCAAGAGCGTTGTAACAATGATGATTCGAGTAATATAATTATGCACCTACTTGAAGCGATACACTGCAGCAAAAATATTTTGGTGGCCTTGGCGGTATTTCGTGAGCATGGTTGAAAGTCTCTCGATAAGATGTGGAAATGATGAAATTGTCGTACCGCTTTCGCATTAATTAGCATGGAGAAAATTTACTTGGATTATTGTAATAATTATGTGGCAGTGACCATATGATCAGCATTTTATGGGAAATCCCTCCACCTCTAGGTTTCCTTTGACTATCCCGATATTTTTTTTATAAAAATCACCCGTTTTATTAACGAAACTTACTTATATTTCTAATCTCTACTGAATTTCATAGATGAGATAAATTTCCATAACTTATGAATCTAATGAAAGTATTTTCATAGATTTTTGGAATCAATTTTAATTGACTTTGGAACTAAATCTTTGAAGTTAAAACAATAATTTTAGCCTTAGAAATATTACACATTTAGTCTGGCAATTAAAATGAAAATATTTTTTATTGAAGAAATAAAATAAAGTACATAGTATTAAGAAATAAAGTTGTTTAAACTAAATAGTAAATTTAGTCTTGGAAAGAGAACTAATATGACTCTGAAAATGAAATAATAAATTCAATCACAGAAATGGAAAAAAATAAATTTTCACTTGAAAATGAAATAATAAATTCAATCACAGAAATGGAAAAAAATAAATTTTCACTTGAAAATGAAATAATAAATTTAATCCTACAAATTAAACAAAATGAGAAATGTATTATTGAAAAAAAAATTGTTTACACAAATGAAATAATAAATTTATTTTTATAAATGAAAACAAAATTGTTTTATAAATGAAAAAAAAAATGTTTTTATTAATTAAAAAAATGTTTTTATTAATGAAAAAATGTTTTTATTAATTAAAAAAATGTTTTTATTAATGAAAAAAATGTTTTTATAAATGGAATAAGAAATTTGCCATTATAAATGAAATAAAAAAAGTATTATTAAAAACAAAATAAGAAGTCCAGTCTTGGAAATAAAAAAAAAAAAAATTAACTCTTGAAAACAAAATTAGAATTTTTTTTGAAAAATTAAGAATTTATTTACAAAATAAAATAAGATATATAATAATAAAATATAATATAAGATATAAATAATATAAGCTAAGAAATTTAGAATTGAAAACAAAATAAGAAATATAGTACCGGAAACAAATTTAGTCTTAGAACTAAATCTTGAAAACAAGCGCACAATGTTTTTTTTGAATAAGTTTAGAAATTTAGTTCTTGAAAATAAATCTAAGAACTCCAACCAAAGAAGTGAGCATCAAAGGGCACTATAAAATGAAAAAAGTTCGAAATCGCAAAAGAAATAAAACATTTCTGGTATTTAAAGACATATTCCAAATGTAAAAATGGAAAAAAAAAATCATGAAACAAAAAACACAAAAGAACATATTTCTCATTCCCTCACTGAAAGTGAAAGACTTTAACATTGGTCGGAAAGGAACAAAATTTGACAAATAAAAATGAAGATTTTACAAATGATCAAACAAGAGACGTTTTGTAATCTTGAACTTATTTGCTTGTTTTTTACTTTCCTTTCTCTGAAAAAACAGAAATATTATTACAATAGATATGATTTTTTTTCCGCTACTTCTAAGAAAATTTTAATCTTCTGAATTTAAATATCGAAAAAATGATATTTTTTTTTAATCGTAAAAAAAAAAAGGAAATGAAAGAAGGAAAAATTCTTGAATCTTTGATGGAAGTTTTCTTTAGGAAATTTCTTTTTCTCCTATATATAAAAAACACCATTTTTTCCTTGAAAAATTCTTCAATGGCGTCTTGTTTAATGAACATATCAAAAGGAACATCGCATGTTCTCCCTTTTAAAATACTTTCCTTAAGATTTTATAACAAAAAAAATCATTTTTTTTTAAATGCTTGAAATACTTGACATGTTGTGATGTGTTATGTGGAGGTGCTTTTGGTTAATCAGTGAATTAATTATATATCTATTCAAAAAAAGATAGTTCACCAAAAAACACAAAAAAATATTATTTCGGTAGCAGATGTTTACAAGAGTTTTAAAAGAGAAACTTTATCAGAGTTCATAACAATTCTTCGGGACTTTTATGAATTTTTTTTTTTATTATATTTTAAACAAGGAATTTGTTATCATGATACTTGAAAATGAAAGTGAATTTTCACGCCATTATCTGAATTCATTAACCTAATATGAAGCACGCGATACAGTTATTAATACGAGTTTCCAGTTTGGATGTATATTAAGGGTAATGTAAATTGTTGTTTGATAATAATTATTGTTTTATTTACTTTATAAGCTTATTTTCAAGAGATTTTCGTATCCTTGTTTTGTTTCCGCAGACGCGTTTTTTTTATTGTGTTTTTTTAACATGCGAGAAACAGTTGATGTAGAAGTCCTGCTGCTGCCACCTATCCGAAAAAGAAAACAAACGAACTGTTGTGATTCTGCAAGCGAAAGCGATTGTTGGTTTTAAAACCGGTGTGCAGCATGAAATACATTATGCAATGTAAAACAGCATATTTATTTATTTATTTTATTTTTATGCTTTACATTGTGTAAAATCCCAAGCGTCATAATATCGGTTACTAAGTTTTTTTCGTGTTTACCACAAAGTAATTTTGCAGCTAATATTGCCGTGATAATTAATACAAAGATTGCTGATGTACACGACTGGACGTACGACCTTGCCTTCCTCAATTCACTCACTGTGAAACGCTGAAGTAGAGGCATTGGTAGCCTCTCTTAAATTCCAGTAAATGGCCTGTAGGTGGGACGGTAGAGAGAGATAGATGCCTTTTTTTTATTATTTTTTTAAGGAAGGCATGGTCGTGTCTCCAGTTGTGTAGATGGTTGCGCGGTTTTCAAGAAGGCCGGGGTTGGAGTCCGTCATTTCAAATTTCTCTGGGGGGGGGGAGACAAAGAACATATACTCAATGTGTATATATACATATATATACCATTTCTATTGTATTTTCTAAAGCCGAGGGGGGAGGGGCGATGGCTCCTTCCCCAAATGACGGACCTGAGTCCCGGTAAAGACCAGGTGATTTCTCCTATACAAATATGTCGGAACAGGAAAGAGAGTACAATACCAATTTATTCGTCAATGGGAGTTTCTAGATAACAGAATTTAAGATCCTTACATTGGTATTTTATTCTCATACCTGCAATATCTACATTTCCATTATCACATGTTTTTAACCCTTTAAAGCGACACAGCAGAAATCACTGACCCCCCTTCAAAAACTGACATGACTCATAACTTTCTTTATATGTTTGATAATTACTGTTTTATTCAGTTTTATTATCCTATTTTCCTTAGAGACGAGAGTTTTTAAAAGGATTACCTTTTTTCTTTGTTGTACCTTTAATCTTATCCTTGTTTTGTTTCCACAGACGGATGTTTCACCTGACCGAGTTTCCTCCTCAATTTTCTCTTGATCAACAGCAACAGCTAGTTGGGTTCGGGTCTTTGTAATTCAAGTCGTAAACCTACGGCCTGAGAAATAATTCATCCGGCAATTCGCCTCTGTTCGGTATTTGCTGCTCTTCAAGTCTTTTCTATTTTCTTTAGTCCATTGCCTGTGGGCCCCGATTTTTTTCCCCCTTTTTTATCTTTTGTTTTGTATTTTTTTGGTTGCCCGGTACAGATATTTTCTCGTTCCATGGTTCTTCTTATTCTACTTGGCCAAGTCCCCCCCCCCCCCTCCTTTAACGTTAAGTAGAAATCTTGTTTGTGTCGGAGAACTTGGTTTATTTGTCTTTCGGTTTATTTATTTATTATTGTTTAGTGTGTGTGTGCAGCAGGAGTTCTTGACATTTTTAGCCGCTACGCAAAATCAACTACACGGTCCACTTCACGACCCATCATTCTACTTTGAATTACATAAAGCTTAAAATTATGACTATTTTAATTCTTATCATAAATAATAATTTTATTGTTAATTTTAGCAGCATATATTTTTTTCAAATAGTCCAGAAGTTATTGTGCTTATTATTTTTAGTCGGTCTGCAAATTATTTCTCTAAACCTCTTACGAAGGTTTTTCACAGATGGCTGATGTGAAATCTTCACATCAGCCAGAAAAGAGAGGAAAATTCATGGAGGTTCAATTCCCCCGCAAGGGCAGTTGAATTATCTCTCTCTTTTCTAAATATATCTGCGCATCAGCCAGCTGTTAAAAACCTTCGTATGGATAGCGGAGAGTGACATCATCCTCGGATAAGTCGCCATCTGGTGGCAGCGTCAGCAATTGTGAGCTTTGCCCGAGTTAGGTCCGACCGTCCATATACGGTTCCGTTTAGTGCGCACGAGCTCCAATGAAAGATTGAGATATTTGTCGCGTTTGTAGTCTAGTGCGTTTAGCGGGAAAGTGAAAAAACGTGGGTTCGATTCCCCGAAAGGGCAGTTGAGTTTTCTCTCTTTTTCCTAAACATATCTTTGCATCTCTCTCTCTCAGTAGACGACAAATAATTTTTTCAATACTGATTATTCATTTGCCCGTTCCGTGAAATTGTTTTACTGTTTTCACCGATTCGCAGGTGTGAAAACAAGGTTGAAGAACACTGTCGTCAAACTCACGTTCTCTTCAGTACTCCCATCTACTTTCCGAATCAGTTATGATAAATTATAGATAATGAGTTCGTTTTTTTTTTCAAGCGTTGCAATTGTTTGCGTTTTGAGACTAATGCTCTCTGTCGAAGGGTTTCTCGGATTTAGATTTCATTGCACGTGAAAGACTGTAACCATAGTTGTTAGCCTGTATGGATTCAACTCTACTATAATTTATGTTTAAAGACTATAAATTTTGGAGAAACCAAATTATTTTTTTTTCAATTCATTTCTATTCAATTTTATTCATCACATCATAAAACTTACATTGGCAAAACGAAGAAAATCCATCCAAGGGATCGTTGTCGATCCATACTGGTGGACACGATTATTATTGACTTAATTTTCAGGCACGAATAATAAATATCAATAATAAACTAATCATAATTTAAAAAATAATAATAATAAATAAATAAATAACAAACAAAAGGATGAAAAAACGCAAGACAGAGAAATCATCTAATGAGTATAACATACAACTTGCACACACATATACGCAGACACAAAATATTACATTGATTTAAATTAAGATTAGTGATTTGTTTTATTAATATAAATAAAATTAATTATAAATGAAGCAAATTATAAGTATTAGTATTAAAATAAATAATGACAACAACAGAAGGTACGATTCAGAAATTTTTCAGTGATGGGGTAGTGTTTTGAAAAGTGATTATTAACTTTTGTCCAATCCAGACGCACTGTCAATTTGTGAACATTTATATTTTAGCTTTTCTAATATTTCAGCGCAGGAGAAACACTTATATCTTAAATTTTACATGAAAAAATTAAATTTCAATTTTTTTCTTATGCGTTACATAACGCTACAAGAAAATGCATGTTAGCTTTCCCTTATGTAAAACACAGTTGTGTGTATTTAACGCCAAAGAATACATGAGTTCCCCAACATTGGTCGTATGTATTTGTACGGATAACACAGTCATTATTCGCAGAAAGTAGAAACATCAGAAAGTAGCTGTCCGCCAGAAATGTTTCCCAGATCCGCAAACATGCATGTAACACACAAGAAACCTATCATTTCGGAAGCCCTCTTCCAACTAGAAGTGATGATCTTATGTGTATGTTTGGGTCCCGCGTTCAATAATTGATTGCATCTTCTACGTACTGGCGGGAGTTTTCTGGGAATGCACTCTTATACGACATTATCAGAAATATGAATGTCTGATCGTGAAAGGAACATACATCATGTACAAGAATGAATGAGATACTGCAGCAAACGGGACGCGTTCTCTCCCGACGAGATAGTATATTATGTCGGATCGGAAGCAATGAATGATATGGCAAATGGGGACCGGTGGATCTCAAGCATCTTAAGACTAAAGGGGACAATATAGATAGATTTTTCTAAGAGCAAGTACTTCTTTGATTGAACGAACGTGTAAAGTTCTTTGTTTTTCAAAAGTCTACGGCAGCGTTTCCCAAACATTCTGAATCCAGGGATCATTAAAATGTTTGAAACAATTTGACGGACCACAAACTTACAACATGATGGTGTCCGGTATTTTACGGGAATGTCGGGACAGAAAGATTTCAAGCTGTTCCGACTATTTTGTACAATTGTCCTTTTTTTTTAAATTTGAATTAAACTAGTGAATGATGAGGATTTTTACAGCTTGTAACTCATATTATGATAATTGTCGCTACATTTAAACTCGTCACGATTTTCATTTGTTTTTTTATTTTCTAAAAATTCGTAATTTTTTGGCAATTTTAGCAACAATTGTTCATTTCGCTGACTCATGACAACGTTTTTGGTGACAATTTACGGTCACGATTTCCTGAATTTTCCTCAATGACATATGGTGATACCATATATGAAGCTGTAATTTTACTTTGAAACCATAAGGATATAACTACTACTACACCAACTCCGGTCATATATCGCCATACGGCAATTTCCAACCAGTGGAGTCGGGTGGGAAATGTGGAGGTCGCCCTAGGCTCGGTATGTAAAGAACTTGCTTCGAATTTTCTATGCCTGGATTCGAACCCATGGACCTTGATGGTAACTTTCATAGTGGAAGACGAGCATCTTTGCCACTCGGGCGCGAAGGATGTAACTAGTACCATTTACAACAATTGATATTTGGAAATAAAAATTATCATGTCTGCCTGCGGACCACTTTTGTCATCATCGAGGATCAGCTCTACTTTACCGCACTCCGACTCTTATCACATATCGCCATACGGCAATTTCGAACAAGTAGAGTCGGGTGGGGAAATGAAGCCCCCCCCCCCCGCCTCCATCTATAGGTGGTCGACCCAAGCTCGGTATTTAACTATGTAGTTTCTGATGTTCTTGTCCGGATAGAAAAGATGTCCTGCGGACCTTGATGGTATAATCCTCATAGTGGAAAACTGGAATCCTACTACTGTGCCACGCGGTGCCCTTCTAGGGCCACCTCAGGTCGGCGGAAGAATATGTTGAGAAACGCTGATATGCGATATCGAAACCAAATTTTTTATATTGCTATGTACTAATGGACCGGCATAAACGGAAGAGATAATTGCAAACCAGAGAAGAAAAATAAATGGTGGGACATTCCCTAACCTTCTGAGTTAACACATGCGAGAAACACAATTGATTTGAGATCAGTGCTGCCACGTCTCGAATTGAAATAAAACTGTTTGTTGTTACGGCCGATCCATCGTTTAGGAATGCGAATGTTCAAAAATTCTCGAATGGCCAAGCTCCAGTGCGGTGTTGCCCCGTCCTGCTGAAGTCATCCGAATCGGTTTCTAACTGTGGGAAGGGAAATGAAAATGTTGACAAACACTGAAGTGGCAGCCGAAGGAAGAGCGTTAGCGCTACCTGTCGGCAGCTGCGTGAAACTCTTTCTACCATATACTATTCGATCAAAATGGATCAAAAGCTGAATTGTTATGATTTTTTTAAATCGGATGATTCTTTTTGAAACACTCTGTACTTCTCCAAACACCAACTGTGGCCATATCTATATTGAAATTCACTGCCATTAATGAGATGGGTTGAAAATGAAGGCGCTGTCTATCGATATTCGCCTCAAGCTCGTTAGGGAAAATATCTTATCTGTTCGACCTCTAGACCGTGACAGCAACCTCCACGGTGATAGACTGACATCTTACGCCACGCACTCGGGCGTTAGCTAATATAAACGGTATAGTCATGTATTACGCTTTGGTGAAAAAAAAAGGATTTGGCGCCTACCGTCTTACATCAGTACATCAAACTTCGGCCAAGAATCGCCTGCCAATTCACTGATTGGCCAGCCAAAGTCCGAATCATTTCTGAATATCTGACTTGGACCAAACTTCTCGGCCATTTGGCGAACTGGTCGCGCACTTCGGGCTTTCGCAACAACATATATTAATGGATATCCTTGTCCAAGAACAAGAGATGCTCGTAAAAATAGCACAATCGAAACACCAAGATTTCCTCATCAAAATTTCCAGAAAATTCATGAATAAGCTGATCACTTGTTTCAGGAACTACAAGAGGAAAGTAACGAAATGGAATCAGAAGTAAGAAAAAAGCTGGCTGGATTATTACTGTTTCATCCGTATGAATAATAATGATACACTTCGTACCGAGAACGCTTCATGTTTATATAACTACCAATACATTGTGCAGAGAGACCATCGTATCCGATGTGATCTAGCCTGCAAGATTAATTTGCGATTGAAATGTGCAGCCAACTCAGAGGAGACTATTTGAATAGCGAATGGACAGGATAGCATTGTGGTTATTACCAATTTATGCTCCGACAGCCACCAGGTGCTCCTAAGTAATGCTAATGTTAAACATTGGTGAATGCGTTAACCATTCATACGATGGCGTCGTTGTCGTTGGTTCTGAAGTGTTTCGACTGATCCGATTCACCTTTTCTCTAGGAATTGGGCAATATGAGAGTCATTAATATGTATCTCATGTTCATAAATTTCACATGATATCGACAATCATGAAAAATAGTCATCGGGGTTGTAGATTATTCCAAAACGCAATCTATCTTTAGGAATAGTTTTTCTCTAACTTGCACTTTGGAGAACGATTTTTACGGTAAAGGAGCTGTAAAAAGCCTTCTATACCCATAGGATTCCTACAGGTTCACGGACCTTTGGTAAATAAATTCTACCATAGATCTAGCATGCGATGTTTGATCTGTACTACGGTCGTTATAAAACTCAAAAATTAATATATTAGAGTTTGGAAAAATTTGGAGTTTTTCCTGATTTCACTGTACGCTAACGGGGATTGAGATACATTAAAACCCTATTCCATGACAACGGGGATCAGAAAACTGTCCGTTATGGAAGGTTCCAATTCAAAAACTTTCTGAGAATAGTCAGTAAAGACCCAGAATGTGATTATCGCCGGCATCGCACACGATTATTTAAAATTTATCTGCCATTTTAAATATTATACTCACGATATACTTATTTGAAACACTTCCATGGAAAAGATTAAAGCTAGTGACTAAATTAATATGAAATTTTAAAAAAGTACACATTATTCCCAAACATATTTTCCCTTAATCAAAAAAAAAAATTTTCCAGCTGCCGCAATTACCAATTGTCATCATCAGGAAACAATTGAAGTGTGGGAGAGAAGTTATTAGAACATGTCTTTTAAGTCTTTTCCTAAAATTATCTTTCGTAGATAATGATAACAATAATAATAGCAAAAAAATAAAATAATATTAATAATAATAGAGAAATAATGTCCGGAGTTTCGAAACCTTTTGAAAATTTTCGAGTGGTTTCATCTTCGAAAAGATTAAAGTTATATCCAGATGAAAGAATGAATAACGGGAGAAAAATGGGAAATTGTGTCACAAGGATTTCCAAGTCCCTGATCATCTAAATTATTTCCTATTTTTTGTTAGTTCTTTTGAAGACTTTCTTCAGAACCTTTTCTTCGGTGAATTAATTCTCAAAATGACATTTCAAATTGGATATTTCGATACTAGAGAGAGAATTTAAAAAAAAAAGAAGAGAGAAGTAAATGTTTTTATTTTAATCGTAGATGCAAATTGGTTTCGACTTAATCAGAATTTTTATTCAATTAGATCCTTTCAAAAATTCCAATTAACTTCAAGATTATGCATAGTTTCTCCCCCCCCCCCACCTTAAATAAATAAATTTGAGAAATGTACGTGGGGGCTTAGAGAGAGATAGGTGGCTTTTTCTCAGCTCAAGGAAATAGTTATTTTCTGGATATCGTGATGAGGTGAGCTCGGAAAGAAAAGTCATCTTATCCCTGTCGGGATTCGAGCCCAGCTCTTCTTGCATACCGGGCAAGCATGCTACCATCTACGCTATTCTATATACTTCTACTTCACCACACACCAACTCCGGTCATATATCGCCATACGGAAATTTTCAACCAGTGGAAAGCAGCTACACTACGGAAAGCAGATAGAAAAATAATTGATGCCCTCGAACTTTAGAGCTGGAGAAGGATGATTAGAGTTCCATGGACAGTTAAAAGGACTAATATAACAGTTATCGAAGAAGTCAAAGCCGACAGCTTTCTAGAAGCAAAAGTCACTAAACGGAAACGGAGATGCATCAGTTGCACTGCAAGGTGCCATGGCTACCGAAGTATACTGTTGCACTTTTGTTATCTATGTTCGAATTGCACTGGGCGGCACCCTTCCCTTTCCTCTTGTGAACGATTGTTGATAAAGAATCTCCCCTCTCATTATTTTTCCTTCACACTTTATCCAAACATAGAACTGGCAGTGGCGTATAGTCACTGGGACGTTTAAAAAATTTGCGGGTTAAAATTCCCTTGTCTTAAGTTCGGATGAGATTCCTCGTCGTATATATTTGATATTCGATTTTCTTATCACTAAACATCATTGTTTTGGATTGTTATTGCATCCATAATATGAAACAGCTTTCAAATATTGGAATTCCAAGGGTTCTTCGTTCTGACATTTCAGAATACTTTCAGATACTTAAAAATTACAGTCGAATTTTCATCCAAATGCGTCTTTCATGGCAATTGCGTTTAATTTCCGTACACTCTTTAACCAGCTTTGATCTACTATAAATAAGAGAATAGGATAAGATAGGGTTCGGTGAATCTTATCTATCCCACCCTCGGATCTTATTGGCAGGTTTTAAGAGCAGTGCAACTGACCCTCGTCCACAGAAACTATCTTACTTTGGTCACATAATGCACACAGAAGGCTCACTCGAAAAAATTGATAATGCTTGGAAGTATGGAAGGAAAAAGAGGAAGAGGCAGATCGAGCACCAGATAGATATATAGACTGTTGCAAATCACCGGAATGAAGCTAGCACAACTGAAACATGTGCCGTGAATGACAGATCAGCTTGGAGAGTCACGATCTATATAGTCACTAAGAGTCGGAATCGACACGATGGATCCTAACGACAACAACACAACCAGTGGTGATTCCTCAAGGGGCCTTAGAAAATTGTTAGTCATTGACTGACTTAATACTTCAACAATGTCGAGAGAGTATCTTTTAATCCGGGCCATATAACAAGGGCTGCCTCACGAGGCGTCAGCTGACGTCACGCGTGACATCATTCCCCTGCAGAACCGAGTGAACCCGGTTCTACCTTGTTAATTACGATAGTTTGCAATAGTCCATTTTACTGAAAATTCTTTCCATAATTGTCTTTCCGATTACTTCCATTAGTACGTGTTTATTTATTGGCTTTCATCGTTCAGCCATTCAGACATTTAAAATAAGTTCAGCATTTGCTTATGAAGCAACTTCACGAGATTATTTTTCTCGGATTCATTTCAGTTGAATCACGTACATTAGTTAACTTTCATTGGGTTGATTGAACTCGAGACAGACATTTTCAATTATCTCTCTTCTGAATTTTTTAATAATTTTTAATTGCTTTTTTGTTTTCATTTTAATTAGGTGTAGCTCTTAGAGAGAGAATTGTTAACTTCGTTATATGCTTTCAGAGATACGCAGCGGTATAATGTAAGTGCTTATGCGGCCTCTATTTCACCAACCGCCCGTCTCGTAGAGGTATGATTCCAATTTAAACTAAATGTTAAAAAATTACCATGCACCGATTTTGAGAATGAAAATACAGTGTTTCACATAATAAGAAATCTAAACTTTAACACGGTCCCTTGTCCTCTATTTTCCCATCAGAAATATGTTGTCCTCTATCTCTTGAGCCCAATCGAAAAAAATTACATTACATTGGGTAATTTTACATACCAGATTGTACTTGCAATTGGGTCTGTAAATTTAATATTCGCTTTAGATATTTGGATTGAAAATCGGAGAAAAATTACGTAAGAACAGAAAAAACGAACAGATTTACCCTCATTTATGCTGTTCTTTCCCAACTTCTCGCCGATTTGTGTTGAATTCGAATATCTCAGCGAAAATTGCAAGGAGAAACATGGGATTTTTTTTTTATTTTGGCTTCAGGAGGATGCAGGGCAACGACTTTCTAAATGGAAGTTGAAGGACAATAAAAATTTGTTTTTTTTTATTTTGTGATAGACTGTATTTTCCACTCTCAAAACATGTACAGAGCGATTTTCAAACGACTTTTGAACATTCTTTCTATTGGAATCGCATAGGAATCATAATCCTACGACGGGCGGTTAATGAGATAAAGGCCGCATTAGCACTCACAGCACACTGTATAATCCGCACTACGAAATTTCCATGGCGTTTTAACGTACAATTCGTGGATTTTACTCAAAAAAATACGGTACTATTAAATTATCGGTCCATTCCATCCTTGTTCGAAACGAAAATTTTCTCAATCTGTGAGTGCAATATGCATGATGAATATATATTCTAAATAAAAACCATCCTTTCAACAAGTATCATTTCCAATCATAAATTCCCAAAAAATCAATTTCCAAAAAAAAAAACAAAAAAACCAGCAAATAACATTACATAAAGAAAAATATGTCACATTAATTCGAACACAATCTATCCAAAAAAAAAAAAACTCAACTAAATTTGTGTACATACAATAAAAAGGGGAAAAAAACAACTAAAAATGCCGTTGAAAAAAACACAAAATAATAATAAATGGAATTCAAAGTTTTATCTCTTTGTACACCCAAAAATAAAATAGGGAAAAATAAGCCGGAAATAGAAATGAAGGAAATGGAGTATTTATTTTTCCTATCACGTACTGTACTTCAAATTGCACCTAATGCACCTCATCCTAAACATACTGAAAAAAAGGGGGAAAAAAAACCCAAAAAAGAACTTAAATTTTTCATTAGACAAAACTAGAATAGTAAACGTGGACCAAAACTATATCCGGTTAGACACACACACAAAAAAGACCCTTTTATATATAAAACGAAAACAAACTTTTCTCAACAATTTTTTATTTCCAGTCCTGAATTTTCAACATATTTTATTTCCTTTTTTTTTCCTTTTATCCGTATATATATTTTTTTTTTCCTTCCAATTTTTCCTTTTTCCTAAGAAAATCGAATTTCGATTAAGATTCGCTTTTCTCCTAACAATTCCCTTTCTTCTTATTTATATATAAAAAGAAAAACTTTGGAGTTGGTTTGGCCGACAGGTTTTTGTGGAGAAGAGGAAAAGAAACTAAAAATAAATTTAGTTTCGTTTTTCGTTTCTTTTTTTCTTTTCACACATAGTATCAGGTAATGTTGCGAGTAGCAATCACGTACTTCGCAATGACCGTAGGTTTTTAAAAGCTGAATTACTCGCAAACTAATGTTTACGACTTACACCATAAACGATAGGTTTTTTTTTTTTTTTCCCCTTTCAGATGTGTGAAAATAGAATGAAAAGAATGTCTCTTATAAGGGGGTGTTTTATACTGCACTCGCTCTTTTATAACCGTTTCCTGTACTTAATGAAGTTTCGTCATTGCCTCGTTCTTCCTCCATTTTCGGATCAGATTTTATTCCAATCTCTTAAGTTTGTTGTGTCTGATTTTATTGCTTCTCTTTTTTTTTTTTCTGTTACACGGCACTAAATTACTACTCACGAATGTAATTAAGGAGTTTTCCTAGGGTTGTAAAAAGTCCGTTTTCTTAATTAAAATGTGTATCCTCAGCGTGGTTGTTCTAATTCGTGAAGTTCCTTATGTGGCGTTGAAAGTGTTTCCTAGTTTCTAATCAAAATATTGACCTAGCCCAGTGTTTCGCAACCTATAGTCCGCGGCGATGGTAAAGGTGTCCCGCAGATACACTTGACAAAATTATTCATCCGTTGTAATTGCTATTATAGGTATCTATATGAGTTCAAATAAACTGATACCTTGATACTTAGGTTCACCATACATCATCGAGGTTAATACGGGGAACTGCTTCCCTAAATAAGGGACATGACTAAAATTTGCCAAAAATTGAAATTTATTACTTTTATATAATAATAATAATAATGTGATTATCACGTATTCCGAAGAGATCCTACGATCTGTCCAAGGAATTTGTTAGTGTGTTAGTAGACATCCATGCTCGAACCGGGATTCGAACCCAGACCTGCGCGGTCAGAAGTAATATTGAGAAGTAAAGACACCCTAACCACTGGACTGCCAGGTAGCCAATTTTATTAGCAATTTGAAATTTACTGCTAATATTTCTGAAGGGTGTGGAATTCGAAGGGCTGCTACTAATCCCAGTAAACAAAGCTGTATTTCACGAAAAAATATTCAAATTATTTAATAACCATATTCTATTAAGAAACATACGAATACAAATAGAAATACAGTGAACTGGGATCGTAAATAATAATTCGTAAAATACGGGACATAATCGATTGTGATCAAAAATATTATCAGAAGCAGACACAATCACAAATCGTAATTAAAATTCCGAAGAAATTGCGAACAAAACGTTAAGCCTCACAAATAGGTGAGATGAATGTTTATAATTTTTGGCATATTACAAATTCAAATAGCTATCGTTGAAAAAACTGAACCAAGAAAAAACAATTTGAAGCAACGAAAATTGCAGGAATGTCCCGTAATACGAGACACAAGTGGTCTGTCAAATTGTTTTAGACATTTTAGTGGTCCTTGCATTCAGGAAGGTTCGAAAACATCTATCTAGCCCTAGTTCTTTTATTAGCCAAAGTGTCTATCACTCAACAGACAATTGATTGGCAATAGCTATTGCGAATCTAGGATGAATCTGAAGCATTCATAGCTACTAATTAGCTAAAATTAAAGTAGTCGCATGCCCAAGTTTAATTGCGTTTCTCAACGTTTCTGAATTCAAGGACCAGTGAAATGTCTAAAACAAGGGTGTACAACCTCTAGCTTGCGAAAGGGTTTTCGGTAAGAAAAGTGTCAACAGCAAAAGGGCATAAAAATGTGTGAAAACGGTATCCACACACAGGACATCGGCAATTATCGCTAAAAACAAAATTTCCAAAGGTAAATGAAGCAGCCAATTACTGCAAAATTGTTGCAAACTCGCCAAAGATGAGAAATAGAGTGGCTACCGCAATTCTCAATCGATTAGATTAAATTCACCAAACAAACGTTATATGTTCGAAATATATTTTTGGTGAATGGAGTGACCATATAATCTATTTTCCGAGGGGTATTCCCGTACTTTTCCGTATTCTTGGCCGTTCCGAATTTTTTGAAAAAATATATCCTGTTTTCAACAAATCCTAGCCGACTTGAATTTTTATTCTTTACCCTCGAATCAAGGGAAATTTTTTTTTTCTCAAATCACAGATTGTATTAAACTTGTGATTATGACTGTGAATCTGAATATTCATCTCACGTGTTTGTCATGTTCAAAGACTTTTGATTTCATCATTTTGGCATCATTCTCGGCGGGAATGCAATTTTTTCCAGTGTTTGAGATCCCAATTCCCGTATTATTTTCCCGAGAGAACATAGTCAGCCTGGAGATGAATAATTTGATAGAAGTCGGGTTAAGAATTTAAATTTATCCAAAAACTTAATAATGTAGAAAATATGTCCGATATTAATTCTATGTACCCGTAAAGCATACCAAAAACTGAAAATGATTAATTACTTAATTAGCTGAGATATTCAATTAGTTTTTAAGTACATTGATCGCTGTTGCAATCCAGTAAAACTCTTCTCCATTTCGTAACCAAAAGAAGCTCAAAACAACAGATACAGGAAATTAGTTTTTTATCTGTACTATTTCTGTATTTAGTATCTAAGTATTATTTATTATTGAAACAGCGCACGTGTAAATAGAATCAAGAAATAGATACGTAATAAAACATTTTGTCGTGTGCCCGAGAAAATAAACTTCTACAAGATATAGGAAACAAAAATGAAAGGAATGGCAAAAAACTGCGAAAGAGATATGAATGCTTTTTTGCTTTAAAACAGTTGTATTTTCACCTCAAAGAGTATTATGATTGGTTCATTTTAATCACGTGAAGGATCTCATCATGTTTGATCTCATCCCTCCTAAGCAAAGGAACTGGAACTTAAGGGCTGAGGACATTTCACCCCTCTCCCCGTCCAGTAAATATTATAAGGGGCTGAGACCCCCACACTTGAAAAAATAATGCAATGCACCTTCCCTCTCCTGCGTACGCACTTCAATCCCGTATGTACGGGACAACCAGCAAGTTCCAGTCTCCCCCTTAATGTTTCCTTCATGTCAGCACCTCTGCTCCTAGGTGCCATTTCTGGAACGCTTTGATTTAAAATTATTGAGGTTCATGCTACAGCTGTCGATTGAACACGAACGGATTTTAACACGTGTAATCGAAATCGTTCCACATGTATATAGATAAAATAGATGAACCGTATTTTTTACTGCTCGTGTGTTTGTAGAAAAGATAAAATTTCTCCGTAATTGGCGATTAATTGAGGTGGATCGTATTTTTCATTATAGCCAAAACACCTTTGTTGAGATTATTTATTGTCTAGAAAATATATTTTCACTCACGCAAGGGTATTTGTATCTCGTCACCGCTCGCTGCAGACTGTATAATACATTTATCCAAAAAAAATCCTAGACACTTTCGAAAATAGGCTTAATATACTCCGTCATGGTACACATACTGAATAGCAAAATTTGTAAGTTATGAATTCCTAATCAGATAAGACACATCAATTGCTTTTGAGCATATTAACCGTGCTTCGAGCCAAGAAAGCTCTTTTCCCATTCCATAATCAAAAGAAGCTCCAAACTACAAGGTACAGCAAATTAGTTTCTGTCTGGAATATTTGTGTCCAGGTATTAGTATTATTTATTATTGAAACGCGGCACAGGTATAAGTATAATCAAGAAGAAGGACTAGAAATATATTACGTAATAAAAAAATGTTGTTCGTGCCCGAGAGAATAACTTGTACAAGAGATAGGTGGCAAAATACACCAGGAATGACAAAAAACTGCGAATGAGATATGAATGCTTTGTAGAAATGACACCATAACAAACCGGAAGTGGAAGGGGAGAAAAAAATAGGAGAGATCCGGAAATTCCCCTGAAACGGAACTTAATCAAGGAAGACCGTAAATTGGTTTTAAGATGCTTTTTTCTTTCATCTCTCTATCTCTCTTTTTTTTTTTTTGGCGAAACCCATCTCGAGCCCAAGAGAACGACGAAAAGCACCAACTTGGATACGTGATATGTTTCCGAAAGAACTATTCCGCTTCAGGCTACTTTATGTCACACTTACGTGTTTTTATTCCCTATAGGTGGCGCTACGAACGAGATGTTAACTCTTCTCCTGGAGTACTCTTCTAGTACGCACGAGTCGATAAAAAAAAGAACAAAGAATAATACATCGGACTCGTACGTGACTGCTGGAACGATTATAGCATCAACTAACTTATGTACTTCTGAATTTGTTTTTTCGGGGGAGAAAAGTTTGAATTGGACAGGGATTAACCGCTATCTAGTATCATTACGAACTGAGATAGATCTTCAAGATTTATTTCTGTGCGAGAAAATAATATTGTTTTTCACCGTTTTACACTGTGAAGGGTATTTTCATTGGCTCAATTTGATCTCGCAGTATAACCGCTTTAACCCTTTGCGGTCTGGAATGATTGAAATCAGGAAAAAACGGAACTTCATTGTTATAACGGATCCTTACGATTACAGGAAGGCCCCCCTAGATTTTTGTATTTTTCGGATAGTTTATAAACACAGTTGCGAAATCCTTTTACTGCACTTTAGGTTTGTAGGAAAAACCAAATTGGTTTCCATAATTGGCGATTAATCGAGATAGATCGAATTTTTGCAATCCAGCCAAAATAATTTTTGATGCTTATTATCTAAAAGAAAATGTGTTTTCACTCACCCAATGGTATTTGTCTCATCACGGCTTCGCTGATAGTAGACGTCACCAGTGAGCCTTCATCTGAAAATTAAGAAATATATAAATGTACTATGCATTTTCCACAAATTAATAGTCATTGAACTTCTCTAATATAAAATTCTTCGACGTATGAAATTATTCCATGTTAGACCAAATTCAATAAATATTTATTTCAATACATAATTTATCCATACTGTCAACTTATATATTATCATGTTAGAAAAATATAACTTTGTTAATGCTTAGCATTTTCTAGGCAAGTGTAAATTTATGATGATTTTTTTTTTAAACCTACGTTTCACATATAGGTACTTATTACATTGGAAAATTCAACGGCAACCCAAGTGGATTACGAGAGTAACCCACTTAAGAGGTGGCCACAACCTCTAGTTGCTCCTGACATTCAAAGGGGAATTGTTTGTGAGAAGGATTTTGTCTTACAAAGCTTTCAACGCTAATAATTATTCGATACTTTGATTCTAAGCCCGTCAGGCTTTCATGTATCCGGTTCGTTAATAGTTGGTGTCGAGAACACGGGATGTATAGACACTGTTTACAAAACAATATCCATGATAAATTCCACGTGAAGTATTCACTTTGTCTATCTGAAACTACAATTTAATCAAATTTCAGACTTCGCTGCATTGTTCTGGATTTGCAATTCTCTGAAATACTTCATCGATCCACATGTATCTAAGAGATATCTTCATTTATTCATATTGCATTCCTGAAAAATTGAAAAATTTATCTGTTTCAGTACACAGGGTGGATCCAATCATAAGCCCAAAAACTACACAAAGTGATTCCTTGTCAGAAACTAACATGCAAAAGTATTTTCAGTTTTTGATTTGACGAATAGTTCTCGAGTTATCATGCTTTGAAAATTGATTACTTTGTCACTTCGGAATCCTACCAAATTTACCGAAAGTATACCAAACGCATAACAATGTTTTTGAAGCTGTAAATAATGCTATTTTTTAACTACCCTGATAGAAATTAACACAGCTGAAGAAGCGCAAACCAGTGTTTTCCCCTGTACTCTGATTTGAGAAAAGAATAAAGGAGAGGAAATTACCACATTTCGGCAAAAAAATGCTGATTTTGTTAATTTTTCAAATAGATCTAATTTGGCTAACACTTTACAAATCTGGTGATGATTTTTTTCAATACATCGGTATAAATTTACCCTTAACTGGTGTCGTGGGGTCATTTTGAACCGAGCAAGTATTAATGCATTTTAAAAATCAACACAAAGAGTTTTCGTAAAAGCTATGGGTTTTTTGCATGACTTGATTTATCTGTTAATTAATTCCCTAAATTAATTTTTCAATTTTTTTAAATTATTTTCCGAAAAATTTCCTCGTATTAAGACGCACGTTCGAAAAATTGACCCCACGAAAACTTTGATCAATGATACATGGTGATCAGAAAAGATGGGAAAACTTTAACAGTTGATAGTATACACCAATACAAACAATTGCCATCAAAAAATGCATGGTCTAACATGAAACGAAAACGCGTTTTGAAACGGCCACTCCGCAAACGTTAAAAACGGTGTTCTTATTGAAATTTTATGTAGATACCCCCCGAATAATTTTCTGTAGATACCGAATACAAATTTCAAGATATATGGTAAGTATGTAATTCTAATATGTGCTGTAAATATGAAATTTGAAAAATTGTTGTTGGCTAATGTAGTTTAAGGTGCGCGGTAATTTAAGGATTTTAAAAAGCATTGTAGCTAAATGATTTCAAAAATAGCTATAGCTATGAAAATTTTAGGAGACCTACAGGTAAGGGATTTTAAGGATTACCAGAAATATAGAATTTTTACGAGTGCTGAACTAATGGACTTCTGGGAGTGCTATAAGTAAACGATTTTGAGTGTCACCGTAGCTAAGGGATTCTGAGGAGCACTGTAGCTAAAGAATTTAGAGATGCCGTGAAGCTAAATAATTTTGGGGATAACTAGCTAAGGAATTTGGAGAAGCCCTGCAACTAAGGAATTTAGAGGAGCACTGTAGTTAAGGAATTTTGAGTAGCACAGTAACTATACGTTGTCAAGAATTGTTGTAACCATGTGGCTTTAAGGAGTGCTCTGTATTAAAATTCACACGGAATTTTGTGGATCTGAAATTTTGAAGAGTGTTATGAAAAGGTGTAATGTGAAAGTATTGTTATCGTGTTGTTTTCGCCTAACAGTATTCCAATACAATAGATACATTGAAAGTAATTTGATTTGTTTGTTCAAAACACAGACACAAAACATATTGGACCAAAGCTAGCTTATGTGCCCAGCGCTCACAATATCACCTGAATAAGTCTTAAGAGTTTGAATGCGAAATCAACACCACGCATTGCTATGAACAGGAAGCACGATTTCAAAACCACCCTAAATAACCCAAGAGATAAAGACCATTGATAAACCAGACATTTACTCTAATTTTTATTTCTCAAACACTTAAAACGGAAAAAAAATCACAAAATGAAAACTCAATATGTAAATAATTCGATTGAAATTCATAATAAAATGATTCTATCCGTTCCATCGCTACACACTTATCCCAGAAAAACAGGAGTAAAAATAAAACCGGATAATATACAGTCAATTTATTTCCTCTCTTTAATATCCTCCCTTCACTAAAGAACATTCTCAAAGGGCGTATAAACTACCATGTTCCATCTCAACAACAAAATAAGGAAGACAATACACAGCTGAAAAGAAGTAAGTCCTCGTTAAACTATCATTTCTTTTGCTTAACTATCAGCAATATCAATAAGTGAGAATACCTTCCGGGGCAAAACACACACACATATATATATAGTATTTTTTTGTTCCTTTCCAATACTAACACTGAAATTGTCATACCACAGAGGATATTACAAACCGTAAATAAAGTTCCTCTCTCCTACAAGCTAACCTTAATAAGAAGAATCTGTAACTAAGATATATAGTATCAATTGCCTGATCTTAAGAAGAGGAAAAAACTCTCATTTTTCAGGAGCTGCTAAATTTCTTACAAGAAAAAAGCAAGAAAAATAAATATTAGATATATATATTTTTTCTTTTGTAGAGATATTTTCTTTTTTGCAAGTTATAGGAAATATATATGGTTTTTCATAAAAGCTTTTCTTGTAACAAAACTCATAACTCAAGAGTTTTCCTTGTGAAAACACATACTGGTAAAGCGTTACACAAGCCGGACGGACCTTATAGCATTTTTTTCTTTTCTGCACTTAACCGGGTAGAAGGGTCATGACAACACCTTTTCTTATAAGTTAAGAGTACGTGTTTAAGATCATTGGAACAACTTTATCTTTTCTTTTCTTGAACGCAACAACAAATATCTATATATATATATATTTGAAAGTAAAGACGTGTTTCTTGGAAGAATCATGATTTCTTGTGAGTTTGCTGAAAACACGGGAATTTTGTTTGTTTTTCTTCTTAGGGAATAATTTTTTTTTCCTGTTACTTCCATATAGGGATCAGTTGTGTTGTGTGTACTTTATAAAGCGTTGTTTGGTAAAAAAATGCTTAAAGTTTAATATATTTTCTAACAGTGGGTAGAGTTTTGATTATTTTTGAGGAATTTCTAGGTGTGTAATTTTGAGGGAGTTTTTTTTGTTATTAGATCTATGAAGAGTAATTGAAGTTATTTTTTTTTTTAATTTTCAATATGAATATTTATTTTTGTGTTAATTATATTCTTTTGTTATTATAATAATTGTTGTTTAATTTCTTCTTATTCTTGATTTGTTTTTAAATTTTTGTTTGAATATAAAATTTAAGCAAATATGTATTGTCGGGCTGTTCCTTACTGTTCAAGAGCAAAGGCGATGGCTTTGAGGATTTTTGATTTTTGGAATTTGTAAATTTTTTTATTCTGCTAAAAATTTATTATTACTTCACTATTACGCAGTCAGCTTCTGTGTCTCGTCATCGTCAATTTTACCATCATTTTTTTAACTCAAATCTAAAAATTCTAATGTCGTCACCAATTGGGTTTTCGACTTTCTTAAGTTCATACCAGATTTCAATATAAAACATGAATTGTAATGTATATATCTATACACATATATAATTGATTTTCTGTTTGTGTGTGCGTGTGTTCGTTCTCTATACAAGTCTACAATTTTGGAGTGATCGTCCCCAAATTTTGCATATACGTATATACCAAACAGGGCCCGGAATGACAGAGAGGCTATTGGAAAAGTTCGTCAGAGCTGGGCAAATGCCGGTAATGCGGAAAAAACTGTCGGACAACAATCGTTTCTGGAGCTCAACAATGACTTTTGGAATATTTACTTTGGTTACCTAGCAACGTGTTTCAGGCATGTACATACTTTTCGGGTGGGCTTTGTGGCGGATGCGATGGGAGAATGCGTTGGGTTTCTTCGCCTAATGGGCTGCTCTGGACCTCCGTGGAAGTGTTGACTTCTTTCCTACATGCTCCCTATACGTTAGAGGTTCCTGTTGGAATGTTAACGTGGGAGTATGTGGTTCTCAAGGCATGTATATAACTTTCAACGATTTGTCACGTCTCTAATGCTGCCAGTATATGTATAATATTTTATGCAAGATATACAGAAAACTAGATGTGAGAGAAGATATTTATTTTTTCAGATGTTGATGGAAAAGGAAATAAACTCATCTCTGCGTCGAGTCGAACCCGGGTCATTCGTTTGCCGGACGAGTACTCTCATTACTAAACTACAGAGGAGGTATAGATTTCCCTTCACTGGAGCGTAATATATATGCCGAACGGGACCGTGCAATGAACACAATCAGCTAATAGCTCGTAGACGACAAGCCACCAGATGACATGATGTCGTTCTCCACTTGCTAATGCAAGATATACCGAAAACGATGTTGTGCAGATATTTATTTTTTGAGATGTTGATTTTGTAAGTAAGGAAAAAAAAACTCATCTCTGCCTCTGCCGTTAGTTTTTCACCGAATAGTTTATTCCTTTACAATGGTTTTCGCCATTTTTTTCATTTCTCCCGGTAATTGAAGAAAGGAGAGACGAAAATAGTGTCATGTGGGAAAACCAGCATAGCTTCAGGAAGGGGAGCTGATGTGTAACCAACCTGCTTTGCGTCTTTGATCACGTGACCAAGGTGTAGGGAAAAGGCAGAAAGGTCGACATTGTTTATCTGGGTTTCCAGAAGACATTGCATGGGGTCCAACATGACAACCTCTTGAAGCGTTCACATGAGATTGGAGGGAACTTGTTCAATTACACAGAATCGTGGTTGAGAGATAAGTCACCGCGGATTATGGTAAACTTTTTGATTGAGCAGGTGTTAAAAGTGGAACTCCTCAAGGAAATGTCTCTGGTTCCATTTTTTCTTTAACTTTTTATCGATAAGCTCGATCATGATATCGGTGCGATTGTAAGGAAATTCGCAGATGACGTGAAGCTTATAGGATTAGTCGAAAATCAAAGTGATAGAGAGTTGCTCCAGACCAACTTGAATATGATTGCAGGATGAACAAACGATTGGAGCATGACCTTCAGCATTGACAACTGCATGGTCACTCATCTTGGTTCGAACAACCCACCTCATTTCACTTACAAACTGAATTGTGTTATTATTCAGGATGTGTGCAACTAGTATCGGCTTAACTGTTCTTAGTATCGAGCGGCTTAGGTGTTCTTAGTATCGAGCGGCTTAGGTGTTCTTAGTATCGAGCGGCTTAGGTGTTCTTAGTATCGAGCGGCTTAGGTGTTCTTAGTATCGAGCGGCTTAGGTGTTCTTAGTATCGAGCGGCTTAGGTGTTCTGAACACTATTTAGTGGCGGTCAAAGAAGTGGACATTGTATTGTGGATTTTGTATTTGCATTACTTATATAAAAGCTGACGTTTCGGATTTATAAGCCAAGTCGATGGAATTCGGCTATAAACTCTGCATAATAATATAATGCATCCCAATATGCACAAAATAAGTGTTTCGAAAAAAAAACGAAATGAAATATGCAAAGAGCAATATCGTTTTCCAAATAATACAAATAAAGCTTCAAGGATTCGGAATAAGTATAAATACAATACTAATATGGACGTTACAATGATGAAAATGTATACCTATAATCCTTCATATATATCCATGCTATTCACTACATTAACCACACCAGAATGTAGTGCATTCGATTCATTTTTGGTGTTAGTGAAAGTTTCACTAGATGAAGATGCGGAGAAATTTATCGGCATTTATTATTTTGCATCTGTGATGGTTCAGTATATCATCAGGTTCCTTCGACGTTCAGTTTTTTCTCCCCTTATTTCTCCCGATACTTATCGCGATTAGTTCTGTATTTACTTGTGGTGTTTATTGGTGTTGGTTAAGGCTACAAGTTTTTCCTCTTTTCGTCTAAGATTAGTTATATACTCGTATCTTGAGACTTCTCTCGTCTCTTATCGATCCGTTCCCAGTGACCTTTTACTGAATATAAATATAGTTGACTCTTCGGCTCCTTCTTCCCTACAGATACGTATCTGAATTTTAAGTCTTGATAAATGCAAATATTGTTTGGGAATGTCAAGAATCATTTCCATGAGTGATCCTTATGGTTACGGATCGAAAGGATTCCCAGAAGATAACAAAGAATGTCTTCAGATATTTCTTCTTTTAACTTTGAATTTTTAAGAATTCCTGCTTTTCTGGGAAAAGAGTTTGTTTCTATTTGCCAGCAAAGAAGCAGCGGATGCGCTAAACTACTAAAAAAATTGAAATTCAGCTTACCAAAATAGCTGAGATTTTGCTGCGATTAAAAAAATAGTTACAGGTAAGGCACATAAAATTTACACTGGTGTACAGCATGAAAACGAAAAAAAGGGTTTTATTATTTACCATTTACCATTTTCATGCTGGCGAATGATTTAAACCCAACAGTTAATTTTTTTTAGAGAATTATAACTAATTGTTATGTATCCATTTAATAGATGACAACAGATCTCAGCACAACGCTTTTTCGCGTGTTATAATAGACATTAGTGAAGCATATTATTTTAAATTATAAATCATGCTGTCATCTCCCAAAAAAAAAATAGAAAACAGTATTATGATGCGTAATATTCACATAGGTGGGCACCAAAAAACGAGCATTGCATGGTATGTACCACTTTTTTTTTTCATTTCCATACTTTGTGTGCACACCGGTTTAAACCCTACAAATAATTATATTTGAAGAATTTGTTGAGTTTCTACTCTATAGATGGCAGCAGAGTTCCAAGCGCAACGCTCTTTCGCTCATGTATAATAATAACGGCGCATATTACTGCTACATTAGAACATTTTCTGTCATATACTAAAAAAAAAACGCATCGACTGCAGCAAAATAGTTCTCTACAGTAAAATATTGTATTGCCCATTCATTTCACGTTCAAATTTATTTATTTTCCGCACACCAGAAAAAGCAATCGTTGAAATCATGCTGCAAACATAAAAACATAGTAACCCGCATTAAACACAAAATTTACTTCAGTGTGCACCATAAAAATTAACAGCCTATATCATACAATATATTAGTTTTCATGCTGCACGCCGTTGTAAATGCATGAACTAATTTTACTTGAAGAATTAAAACAACTAGTTCGTTTTCTATTCAACAGGTAACAACAGGGTTCCCTGGCGCAACGCTTTTTCGTGTCGAGAGCATACTGCACTAGAACATCGTCCTCCTTAAAAAAATACAAAAAATGCATATCGTATTGGGGTGTCTGCTTCCCAATATCCTATTGCCCATTAGAGAGTTTCGTGTTAAACGTTATTGATATTTGGCGCTTCAAAAAATAGCAGTTGGAATTCTGCGGCAAACATAAAAAGCATAGTAACCGGTACCACCACGCATGAAATTTACACCAGTATCCCTCCACATTCTTCTCATTTTCACGCCGCACGCCGATTTTAGACCAACAACTTCAAGAGTTACAACAAATAGTTTTGTTTTTATCTGATAGGTGGCAGCAGGATTCCCAGCTCAACGCTATAGGTTTTTTTGAAGAGAAAACATAGGGGAAAAAACAAAGAAGTCTCTTTACCAACACAATTACCCCATCTAAATCAGGGTAGAAATCCAGGTTTCGTGACTTAACATGAATCAACATGAATCACTGGAGCAGAGAAATGAAAATTCTTTAAAAAATATATATATATATCGTACTGCAGGAAGTAAAGTCAATCTGCGACGTGCAATCGGTGATGTGTAAGCAAGACGGTGATGCAACTTCATGCTCGCGGACACGTTCCCTATGAATAGAAGCAATAAATGCGATCTGTGCTATATATTGCAGTTTTTTTTTCCTCCTCTCTTTCTAAAGAACAGAGTAAGTGAGTACATGAACATACACTGAAGCGTGTTGCTCGTAAACTGTCGTGGCATGAGCAACGGTAATTTCTCAAATGTCATCTGCGACGATATAAAGTCCGCGTTTCCGAAAATGCATTCGCCATTATGATAAGTGCTTTTGTCGTAGGGGTCGTGCTGAGTCTGACAATCCGCGCAGGGGATTTAGCGAGACTTGGTCATTAATCCACCTCGGAAACCGTACCGAATAAAGACTAGTCGAGACGCTCGTTTTGGTTAATCGCTGCGGAGGTATTTGTTTGTTTCCGAACACTGCGTGTGTGCATGTGAATTAGGCCAGAGATTTAAGTGTTATACATCTATAACCGAAATTGCTTCGGTTTCGATCAGACGCTTAGCTTGTATAAACATACATTAATCTCGAGACACATATACTAGAATGGATGCCGCTGTTTTGAATGTCATTTTCTTGGATTTGGTAGAGATTGCATGTAATCCGTAACTTTATATTGAAGGGAGTGGGTCTGATCACGGCTATGGATCACGAAGTTATGCTTGATGACATAATATATAGTAATGAGTAAATTACAAATGATTTGGAACATGCAATTCATTTGCTATTATTCGGCATCATATCAACTTTTGAAAGTAAAAGAAATCATTGCAGAACATTTTATGCAGACTCATACAAATACAGTGCATATTATAGTAAAACAAGAAGTTTCTATTTGGGTTTTAGGACAGGGTGTCCTATAAAAAGTAAAAGCGGACGGAATGCTTCTTTCCGGAACGTATATATCCTGAATAGCACCGTGCCACGGACGATGACAACAATCAGCTAATGGTTCATAAATGACATCACACCCACCGGTTAGTGAAATATATAAAGAAAAATACAGGGTGGGAAAAAAAAAGAGTCCGCAGAAACTCCAAAAATTAATAAAAACCGGAAAAATAAACGAAATGAAAAACGGTTTGCAGGGTTAGCATCGCTGGGTCAGGGGGATATTTTGACAGGAAAAAAAACTCAAAAACGGCAGATAGGTGGCACTGACGTACAAAGGGAAGTATTTTTTTTTCAAAAATATCAGCATCACAATATAACAACCACTTTTCTGTTTATCTTGTATTAACAAGTAAGGAGGACATATTTTTTACATTATTGCTTCTCTAGTAATCGGATATGCAATAGAAAGTTATTGGCGTAACCAAAAATGCATGTATTTTCATCAACTTAAAAACACGGAACATCGTAAAAATTAACGTATATATTTAGTATAATTCATACATTTATATTAGTATATTATATGTGTTTCGATTTATATTCATGATATGATTGTTAGAAAATTTAAAAAAATATATATATAACGAGTTACACACCACGTAAGTTCAAGATGAATTCATTGGAAAATTAACTCTAGAAGTCTCAGTCACAAACGCTCCAAAATCTCGCTAGAAAGGTAGTAATTTTAACACGCCTTTACAATAACCCTTTTCAGTCGGCTGATAATATTCGGAAATCCAAAGACTTGCACGTACTGTTACACGTGGAATTTTCAAAATGGAATCTGGTAATTCAGACTCGAATTCATTTAAACTGCACTTGAAATATTTGAAAACTGACTTCGGCAAGAGAGTCTCAGTAAGGCGGGCTCCGAAATTCACGTTCCGTCATTTTCTTTAATTGGTTCCGGGGAAATGAATATAATTATACACTTCTTCGAAAAACCGAACTCTTATAGCCACGGCAGCAATTTCTAAGAAATCGCATCGATTCGGAGAGGTTTCCCGGATTCACACTATGACTACAGTATTTAATGTTATGCCCATCTTTATGCAAGAGGACGAGAGAAATTATATTTCGTTGGAATTAATGTACATAGTTATTGGATTACCTTCAGTTTGCATCGGTTATTTTGAGTATAGTAATTTAAATAATATTGAATCTCCTCGAATAGTTTGAGGTCTTCCGTGAGTATTCCAGGATTTCCATAAATGTTTTCTAATTTTCATCCGGTTATATCTAGAATGTCCTGCGCGGTACAGCACGTGTATAAAAGGTGAAGATGTCAATTCTGTGGAAAGAAAATCTCATTTTCATTTCATTTTTTTAACTAAAGAAATCTTATACAAGGATAACGTCACTCTCCGCTACCATATATATATCTTCGCAACAGCCAGTTTTTAAAACCTTCGTAAAGAAATCTTATTTAATACGATACTAGAATGCGAAGCTAGACTTTTAAATCTGTGTGTTTTCAGTAGTTTAAAAGTTTGTGAAATTTGATTAAATTTCAGATGTCAGTCAAATTTTATCTCAAGGTGTGGACTTTTTAGACAATCGCTAACAATTTTAGCGTGTTTCAAGTCTATTAAGAAAGATAATACTATAAAATATTGATCAGTTTGAATTAAAATGATTTTTGGTCTAATAGAAACTACACACATAAGTTTGTATTATTACTTTGTTTCAGTTGCGATTGCTATTTATTGCATACCTTTATACCGTAGAATGCGTGTTGAGATACGCTACAGTGATGATCGTATACCTCCGAATTTTATTTTACAACTTTTCTTTCAGAATGTAATTATTATTACAAATACAAATGCCACAACAGGAAAATTACCCAACGAGGTGGCTGAAATTATACATATATGTATAAGATTATTCATTGAGTGCAGTTACCAGATAGCACAGTATATTCAAGTTTTAAGGATATGATATTTGTGATTTGATCATGATATTGTGGGATTCATGAACAGAAAATCAAATGAAGAGAAGTAAAAGAAAAAAAATAACAGACAAGATGGAAAAGCTAAATGAAACTGGAAGAAAATAAAGAAACGAAACAGAGGGAAAACAGAAATCAAATAGAAAAATAAATGCGGAAACTAAAGAATAGAAACGGAAGAAGAAAAACAGGGGAACAAAACAGAAAGATAAAAAAAAAATAAGAGAAGCAAAACAGTACAATAACAAATAAGACAGCAAAAACAAAAAATAAAGAATCATAACACGAAGAGGGAGACGTTGACCAAAAACAGAATGTGAAATGAAGAATCAAAACAGAAAGAGAAATGAAGAACCAAAACAGAAAGAGAAATGAAGAACCAAAATAGAAAGATAAATGAAGAACTACAACAGAAAGCGAAATGAAGAGCCGAAACAGAAAGCGAAATGAAGAGCCGAAACAGAAAGCGAAATGAAGAACCAAAACATGAAGAATCAAAACAGAAAGAGAAATGAAGAATCAAAACAGAAAGGGAAATAAAGAATCAAAACAGAAAGAGAAATGAAGAATCGAAACAGAAAGAGAAATGAAGAATCAAAACAGAAAGAGAAATGAAGAATCAAAACAGAAAGAGAAATGAAGAACCAAAACATGAAGAATCAAAACAGAAAGAGAAATGAAGAACCAAAACATGAAGAATCAAAACAGAAAGAGAAATGAAGAACCAAAACATGAAGAACCAAAACATGAAGAATCAAAACAGAAAGAGAAATGAAGAACCAAAACATGAAGAATCAAAACAGAAAGGGAAATAGAAACCAGCAAGAGAAAGGGATCAAACATAGTCAAGAAAGTAAAGGAAAAGAACACAAAGACAAGAAATACCAAAACAGAAAGAAAAAAAATGAAAAAAGAGTTAGAAGAGTAAAAATCCCTATAAAAGAGAAAGAAGGCAAATAATATAATCAAGTAAGAGGTTGGATAACATATTTCGAGATTAAAATTAGAAAGAAAGGAATAAAAGAAACAAAAGATAAACACTCAGAAGCTGAAAAGTGGTCAATTAAAAGTGCATAGCATAAAAGATACAAAGATAGTCAAAGTCAACAGAAAAATAAAACGCTGTCAATAAGAACCAAAAGACAGGTATAAATAGAAAATAATGAAACTAATTATAGAAACATAAGTTGATAGGAAAGAAAACCGAAAGAAAAATATAACTATAAAATAGTAACCTCGGATAACATAAACAAAAATTTAAAAACAGCAATTAAAGAAACAAATTAGAGTAAGAAATTCACGAAACAGGTAGAGATGAACGTGAAACGCATTAAAAAAAATAATAATTTAATTGAATTAAAAGCGTAAAAGAATTGTCTCAAGTCAAGAAAACTGATGTGTTCTTGTTGTTACTGATTATAATTTTTTTTTGTATAAAAAAATTTGAATTTCAAATTATTGCTCTCCTATTTTACAAATCTTATTTTTTCAAGTACTTACGCTTATTAAGGAATATATTTAAATAGATAGCGCAGTACTTGCACCATAGAAAGTTTCAGAAACTAATTGAAGTACTTTTCAAGTTTATCTTTTTCTCTTGCCTTTTCATACTATTTAATTTTCGTGTGAACTTTTCACAGCCTCTAATTGATAAAGAAGCTTTTCAAATTAGGGTTAGACTTTTTTGCTTGGAGAGATTTTGGATGATTATAGAGGAAGATACCTCTACTATTCACTTGAGCACATAAATGAAAGCATTCAATTCATGTTCTAAAGGCGAAAGAAAATAATAAAAACAAGACAAATTAAAAAGATGCATCAAAAGAGTGAAAGAAATGTCATTTGCTGGTAATAAGATCACTTTGTGAATTTTATTTTATATTATTATTCTTTTTCAGGATTCTGAAAATATTTTTTTTTTGGAGAATTTCGATCTTTTCAAAATCAGTCTTCGATGACAATTTCTTTTTCCTTTCTGTAGTTCCACAAAATACGCAACCAATCGTCAAAGAACCTTCGAGAACTTTCAAGGGAAAAGTATTTTACGACTTTTAATTGCTTTTCCGATACCAACTTTCAAAGAATTCTTTTTAAACGGAAAAAAAAGCATAACGCACATAAGTTTTACTTTTGTGCCTATAAATAGATGGAATTCTAGATACATACAACTGCACATTTCTTTGGAAGTAAAATAAATGGATTTTTCCATCGCAGTAACTCTTACCCCAAATTGATCTCGATCAATTGCAATTGTTTAAAGGGTACACTGAGTTATAAAATAAAACACAAATTTGTTGAATCGAATCGGATTTCTATGAACGTTTTACGACGATTAAAATGGAATAAAATGTTGTGTATACTCTGATTTTTTAATCCGATTAAATTACTGTGAGGCGTGAATCGGATTAAATAATTGTTCATGTTTAACAGTTCTTGTAAAAGTGACTGATAGAATAGATTTATCTTTCGATCAGTGTCTCTTGAAAATTGAATAGAATTGTATCTTTTGTCTAATTGCAACTATTATTCCATGAATGTCCACGTAATTATACATCTTGGTTACTTGTACGTAATATACCAGGAACTTTAATCGGACGTCAATGAAACATTTCAGTTTTAAAATAATTTAGAGGAATACATCCATTAAAGCGGAAACAATAATTCTTTAGAATATCGTCAAAATATCCGGGATTTAGCGAGTAGTTGGATATTTAGCTATAAATCTGTAATTCATTCATCCTGGCTGTTGTAGTATTCATTCTCTCATTTGTTAAATGAAAGATCTGGAATGCGATAATTCATATTTTTACGATTAAAATACGGGGGGGGGGGGGTGTAAAGTTAGGCTCTTACACACCTTTTATCTTTTGAACCATTGGTGATAGAAACACACCTTCAATCGAAAAAGGCATCCGAATAACGGATAAATAAAGGGATCTAATAGACAAATAATAATAATAATAAAATAAAGAATTTTTGATACGTAATTTCTCCTACAAGGGACGATATATGTATTGCTACACAAAATTTAATTATTTATACGGTCTCTCCTGTCCTGAAGATCCTAATTAGAAATCTGTTACTCTTTCTTCTAAGCCCGATATAAAAAAGGCAAAATATGTAGTAAAATAATAGATAATTCTAATCGAAATATTCGGTCAGACATTTGCATCGAAAAATTGCTGAAAATAAGGGAAAGATCAGCATATGCTAACACATCGTAAGCGGGCAATCGAGATCTCTGTTCAACCTCGCCTGACTGGAATTTAAATTTCGTCCTACAGATGCAAAAATTTCGGCGAGTTTGAAATCTTTTGTCCTATATATAAAAAAATGGGAGGGGGAGAAATAGTGTTAGGATTAAATCTTCTTCCCCTTCTCTTCTTTTTGACTGATTCCAATTGGTGAAAAAATATGCGCGATGTACAATAGATAAATATATGTTAATAAGAGGGAGCAAAGGGGAAGCAAGAACGAGATAAAAGAACATGTATGAAATAAACTTGTTCTGGATAGGGTTGCAATATCACAAAAGTGTTGCTTCTAGGAGAAACAGTAGGAGATTTTCAACATTAAGGTTGAAATTCGTCCGTATGAAGAAATACGTATGTTAAGGTTTCATTTCTGAGATTTCCTCTTCAAAGGAGGGATATCTCAGTGAACATTTCACTTAAAAACATCGATTTTATGGATGACTTAACAGATGAAAATCGCTTGGTGATAAGTCGGCGCTGTAAGGTGGATATTTTGGGATTCCGAAGGAATGCTACTGTCCCAATTCAAAACTCGAGGTGAACATGTGAATGCTCAATCATACTGCGATCTTCTATAGAAGCTTCGGACCAAGTTTCCAGGCCCATTGACGAATGGAAGAATAATGCTTCATCACGATAATTCGAGACCTCATTCAACTCGTCTTACAGAGAATACAAATAAAACATTCGGTTGGCAACTTCTTCAACATCCACCTTAAAACCATCTTGGAAACCATCAAGCATCAAGAGTTTACAGAAGTTGGAGAGGTTCAAGATGAAGTCCTAATGTGACAGTAACCGAAAGAATTTACTTTGGAGAGCTGATAAAACGATGAGATAATCACGTAAATATTTTCAGAGATAATTGAGTGTTGAGAAATAGAAATAAATTTGAAGTGATTGTCTCCGCTGGTTATTTTTTAATTATTTTTTGTGACTTACTTATTGACTCACCTATACAATTCAGTAATATTTTCATATTACAGCGATTGAAATGAGTTTTAAAATCGGTTCGATTATCTAAAAGAAAATAATATTAAGAAATATACTGAAATAGAGATTTTTACAATTCATTTGTGATGTCCATAATTGTATTGTACACTAGCAAAAATGTTCGGCGCTGCCCCGACGTCCCGCATATACTGAGAGCACTGAAGAGGTGGCATAAATTGCAAAAGAATAAACATGTATGAAAGACACTGTTTGGGAACATGGGGGACAACCACCAACAAACATTTGGAACAACCAGTACAAAATTCATTATTCAGGCACAAGAAATATTGTTGTCCGACAGTGTTTTTGCACATTTCTCAGACATTTGATAAGCTCTGACGAACTTTCAAAGTAGCCTGCCGTTTAAACCGGGGCCTATTTGGTATATATGATACATTTTCCAACGATCGGTCTCAAATTGCAGATTTGTGTAGAGAACACACACAGAATAACAGAAAATCCACTTTAAATGTGTTACTGCCAATTCCCGAAGTGCGGCCAATTCTGGAATTTGCCAACAGTTTTGGCCCAAGTTCAATTTTCAGAAATGATTCGGGCTTTGGCCGGCCAATCCGCAAAGTGGCCGGTGATTCTTGGCGAAAGTTCAATGTGCTGATGTAAGATGGCCCGGTAGGTGACAAGTCCATTTTTATCGCCATCGTGTGATACAGGGCTACATATGGCAGCTATATTAGATTAACTCCATCTGACGAGAAATTTGAGAGGGAAAAATATAAAAATAATAATATATAGACATAATTTTTCTGTCAAATTTTGAAGAAAAAATAATTATCGTGTCGTGACTGCGGTTTGAGGGGTTGCCATAGCTAGCGTGGGCATAATTATCACGACAAAATACGCCAACTTGGTGATAAGTAAGTAGTTACATCACCTGCCCCCTTAGGACGTACATAACTCTGAAGGTCGATATTACGATAGGAGTTCGGCATACCTCCAAGAGTTCGTATATTTAAGACCCAAATGTTATGCAAAACGATCTGCTGATTATAATTACGCCACTGAACCTATGATAAGATCCAATTAAGCTCTAAGCGGGCATACTTCTTGCGTGCACAGGATGTTTCAAAAAGAATTATCCGATTTAAAAAGATCGTAACTATTCAGTTTTTAATCTGTTTTGATCGAATAATGTATAGGTGCAAAGAGGAAAATCTCAAGCTTCACGCAGTTGCCGACAGATAGCGCTAACGCTCTTCCTTCGGCCGTCACTTCAGTGTTTATCAAGATGGTGACTGCACGACAGAAATTGTTTTGCGTTCTACGTTTCGCGAAGTGTGAGTCCATAACAACTGTTCATCGTGCTTTTCGTCGGCAATATCCTGTTGTTGAACTTCCTTCCGCTCAGAGCATTAGGCGATGGTATAAATAATTCCGATACACGGGTTGTCTGTGTAAAGGGAAATCCGCTGGCCGTCCTCGCTTGTCAGACGAAAATGGCGACGTTTCGCACGTAGTCCACACAAATCCACTCTCAGTGGATGCAAAGATTCTCGCAAAAAAGTTTGGATGTACTAAATATCTTTAATTTGGTTTGTAAACAAAAAAAACATTATGATTAGCCATGTAATATAAAATTATTCTTAAGTGACTATGTTCTCAATATTTTTTGTAATATACGCATTTCAAATCGGGTGATTCTTTTAGAAACATCCTGTGTATCGATACACAAGATACACGAAAAAATTGCATCAAAATTTAAAAATGCATCAATATACAATAGTATACAAAAAATTCAAGTTATTTGGCAGGCGTAACTAAAACATGACCACGAATCAAGTCTTTCGTAATCGGACTCTGCCCAGGGATCTCCGGCAGCTTCACGAACTGACTGGCCGAAGCCCGTAATTCGGACATTTTCCTGGTCAATTTTCAGCGAAATTGGGAAATTCTTGAATAGCTGATTTCGGAATTTCGCCAGTAACATTTACATGTGATCGCAGTCGTTATGTGTCTGATATGACTGTGCACCCTTTAGAAAATTCTAACGGAAGAAATATCAAATTTCATTTTCATACTATCTCTTGTAACCAAAAACGGAAGGGATATTTCGAAAGTCTGCCGAATCTAAGAGTTTATGCACCAATTTACTCGACATAAATGGCTGTTACGAGATCCAGAGATTGCAGCAAAAGTTAATTAAACTCATATCTTGAAGCTTCAATGTTCCTCTATCTTCAATTTGTCTAAGATACTCGTCTCCCTTTAGATGTGGAAATACGGGGGTCTATTTACATTTTAAATTCAAACTCGTGACATTATACCGGCTTACATGTTTTCACTCGAGAAAATAACCGTGAGAAAACGCTTTTAAATATTCTCTAAACGTGAGAGGAGGAGGAGGAGGAAGAAAAACCTTTGGAAATGGATCCGATCGAGTATTTTTACAGGAAAAAGAAAGGCTTTGTGAGATTGACAAGAGAAAACAGAGTTTGGTAATCAATCATTTTGTTGCTTTGGGCGATTTTTCTGAAATGTGATGAAGTGAATCTCAAAGACGTGACAATTATGCATCAGTAGGCACGCTTTGTCCCTCGAAACAGAAACTTGCAATTTCTTTTATGGCTTGTAATCCTTTTTCGGAGAGCACGTACGTATGTATAACCTTCGTGCAGTGGGCCATAACCATTTACTTTTTTACACAATATATAACTATTATTCCATGTACTTTTTTATATTTATTTTGAGACGCAGTATTGTGTTGTATACACCGAATGAATACAAATTTTTCTTATGATCAGAAAGACACTGATGGGTCGATAGCCTTAATGGATTATGATTTAGCAGATTATGAAGAAATAAATGCAGTTATTAAAATAATTTCTATAGATAATTACGATTATTATATTTTCGTGTGGAATTTTTCATCTCACATGGCATTCACATTCATAATTTCAAGAGCTTTTGAGTCTGTATAGCAAGGTTCTTCAATCTTTCTGGCATTGCGGGCCACAAAGAACAAAGGAAGCCATAGGGCCAGCAAATCATGATAGAGGCATTTAGATACACTCGTCGTGGGGAGGTGATCTTAACTGGTGGGTCAAACGGGACGTAGGGCTCGGAATCAAACAGGGAGCCGTCATTATTTCAAAATTTTATATATTCTGAGATTTATTTGCATTTCTTAAATTGCAATAATTTCTTTCATTAATTGGAATCATTTCTTTCAGTAATTGGAATCATTTCTTTCAGTAATTGGAATCATTTCCAGTAATAATTATGGAGTAATTTCCTTTAATAATTATGGGATCATTTCTTTCAATAATTATGGAATCATTTCTTTCAATAATTATGGAATCATTTCTTTCAATAATTATGGAATCATTTCTTTCAATAATTATGGAATCATTTCTTTTAATTAATAGTAATGAAATAATTTTTTTCAATGTTATTATGAAATGTGGTAAATGATTTGCGGACCGGCAGAAACGTGGTGAATGATTTGCTGAACGTCAGAAATAAAGTATAGGAAATTATTTTCTGAAATGTTGGAAATCATTTACAAATCGTCAGAAAGATGTGGGAAATTATTATCAGAAACATTGGAAATGATTTGCAGACCGGCGGGAAATTATTTGCGGACCATCGGAAATGTGTGAAATTATTTGCAGTATTCGTGAGATACAAATAGTAAGCCGTGAAAAAAAAACAAATAAGTAAGAGAAATAATTTGCGTATCTGCAAAAGGAAATAGAGAAATAATTTGTGGGTCAGCACAATAATAATATATCCCGGGAGGGACAGAGCCTGAGTCGTGTCTGGTCTGTCGGAGCACAATAATAAGTGAAGTGAATGAGGGCAATCATCAGGCATTTAATAGAAAAAAAATAGATTAATGGAACACATAATTTGAGGACCACCAAAAAAAAAACAATTTGCGGGCCGGCAAAAAATGAATACATGACAGAAATGATTAAAGGACAGAAAAAAACTAATGAATTTGGAGAAATTAATTTGAGCGGCAAAAAACAAATTGATCGAACAAATAATTCAGGACAAACAAATAAATTGAAAAGATAATTCCAACACAGGGAGAAACATAGATGAATGAGAAAAAATTTCCAAAATGGCAAAAATTAATAAATTCAATTCTCAGCTATATGGCTAGAACAGAAGCAAAAACCAATATAGAGACGGTATATAATATTTTAATAAATCCAAAATCACGTAGTGGTTACACGAATTAATCGGACCAGCGTATAAAGAACTCTGCACAGAAGATGCAGTTTATACAGTATTCATTAATTTATTACATCGAAACCACATTCATGCAAATAACCTGTATCAAGTTTAATTATGAAGTGGCAAGAAATAATTGTCCCCGATGCTTCCATAACTGATTACGAAACATGCCTTCACACACCAATATAGAATACAGCTCCCGAAGGCAGTCTATTCATTAATTAATTAATTCCGAGACATTCAAAGTATTTCGTAATCCACAGAAAATGTATTTCTGATGCACAGTTTCAGAATATGCTTGAAATGTTCATTACCTCATAATATTTCATGGGAAAACGAAATGAGTATAAGGAATTGGCGACTGAAATGCAAATATGCTGCTCTCTCGATGGATTTTCCTCTCGCTCTCTCTATATTCCTTTTTTTACACAAATTACTTCAAGATGGAGAAAAAACTGGTAATTAACTTAATTGCAAAATTACCATCTGGATATGAATTCGTTACAAAAGCATGTGCGAATGGGAATTTTCTTTTAGGTTTCTCTTTAATTAGTTTATTCATCGATTGTATATTGATAATTTGGTTGTTTCTAATGATACGCTGTAAATAAATGAAAGGGATATTGTTCAATGTAATTATATATTTAGCTTGCGATGAGAGTCTCCGAGTATTTTATTATCCGAGTATTTTATTATCCGAGTATTTTATTATCCGAGTATTTTATTATCCGAGTATTTTTAGTTTGAGTATTTTAGAATCCGAGAGTCTCCGAGTATTTTTAGTTTTGTTATGTAGTTGCAAAATAAATTCACAAAGTGAATATTTTTTTTAAAGTAAAATTTTTGTCTTTGCAAGGTGGAACTGCAACTAATCTGTCAAACTAAAGGGGGGGGGGGGGTGTAATAGACGAGTCCAAGCGTAACTTAAAACATTATGGCCACCCTGTTCTATCAGTTTCATCCCCGGTGCATTTCGCCCTCGGGAATTTTGCCCCTGACATTTCACTTGCGACTAGCCATATGAGTGACCGAGTAAGTGACCAACTGTGTGGGAGACCATGTAAGTGGCTGACTGCTAGAGTGACCAAGAGATTTGGCGAGTGGACTTATGTGTGACCAAGTGTGTGTGGGCGAGTGACCGTTCGCGTGAATTGACGTTGAGTGACCAAGTGTGTGACCATATGAGTGATCAAGTGAGTGGGTGAGTGACCGTATGAGTGTGGTCACAGACTTGATCACTATTACTGCCACTCATTCACTCATACGTCGATTCAACCACCCACTTGATCACTAATACAATCACTCATGCGTTCACTCAACCACTCGATGGCTTATGCGGTCATTCATTGATCATTTTTCATTTTTGTCTCACCAAGGTCACTTTCTGCACACGGGGGCTAATTAGACCGGAACCTACAATTTATTGCCGATTCCGAACGGCAGGCTTGTTTGTTATACTCATCGAGAGGTTGGTGCGCTAACCCCTCGATGGGGGGACTCCCTGCGGTAGCAATTTTTGCTGCGATCAAGTCGCCGTTTTTTGTTGTACTCCTGTGTTAGGAAAGTTTTCTGACAAGGACGAACCGGGTATCGAACTCGAGACACCTCTAAACATCCTTTGGTACTTTAGGCGAGCATCTTATAGACCGGGCTACTGCGCCGCCCCCTATGCGGTGATTCACTCACCCATATAGTCACTCCCACTCACTTTGTCAATAATACGGTCACTCGCTAAATCACTTGGTCAATCATACGGTCACTCGCCCAATCACTTGCCAATCACACAGTCAGCCACTTAATTAGCCACTCACTCGGACACTCATATGGTCGGGCGTCCTCTCTATTTGTTAATACAAAATATTCCGGAAACTGGTTGTATGAAGGTCTATTAATGTTTAGGAAAGAAAAAAAATTATCTGCCCTCACGGGTACTCAAACCCCGATCTCTCGTATGCCGGACAAGTACTCCGCCATTAAGTTACAGGAAGTAGATGGAATATCTTATCCTATGCTGAATGGCTCATACGTCGCCATCTTAGACACGAACTGTTAGCGGAATGTTGCCGCTGTCCATCCCACGTAGCCACAGAATTCAAGAAGCCCCTGCTGTATATAAGGATTTAGACACGGAATTCGTATCCACACGAAAAATACATCGAATTAGCTACGATATTGTTTAATATTCTCAAGTTTTATTATCACAAGAAGATTCTTATATGAAAAACGTCACCTTAGAATTCGGATGTCAATGACTTACGCTCAAAAATAGCAACAAATGATGGAAATGGCACAAAGGAAATTCAAACACTGCCAACGCAATCCGAGAAAATTGCAGAAAATTAAGCAATTGTCGTATCAATTACGTACTTCGATATGCGATATGTGATTTTCCTTGTAAGGATCCAATTTTCGGTTTCATTTCACGCTTCAAGTTGATTTTGTTTACCTACCAAAGCTATCAATTCGTCTGGAAATAAACAAAATTTGACGTTTTGGTTACACGCATCGGTGCCGTCCATGTTTGGGGCGTATAAGGGGGAAGTTTATGGATTTTTCGGAGAAATGCATTTGTATTGATCTTATTTTCTTTGTAAAAATATATATATTTCGTATCGCTTCCTTTCCTATATTTCAACAATATTGGAAAATGGTTCGCCTAAAATAGCTTTTTCCACACTCTGAATTTTCAGTTTCTGGACGGTTCTGGGCATCAAAGAGACAACATTTGGATTCACCGAGGGTTCCAAAATAAACACTGAACTGACTTTTTTGTCAGTTCAAATTCTTTTTTACTACTAAACCAGAGATGCACCTCGTCCATATTCCACTGCAGAACTTCTAATGAATTGGTACATGTTAGGATGTGTGTGTACGTATAGTGAACCTTCCGTGAAGTTAGTTTCTGTGTAATGCTTGTTATGTGTAGTGCTGCCATCTGCAATCGATTTTCTAAATTATGAGTTTTTCTCAACCCTTAGTGAGTGAAGTGTAATGAATGAATATTTATACCGTTGTAGAGAGGCCTGTTGCTCTCTGCGGCGAGACTTTGTAGCGGGGAGATCGGCTCGCATTCATGCCTCGAAGTTGGGAAGACCAACTTCAGCCGACCACCACTGCAGCGACGGTGGGGTTTGAACCCGGATCCTCGCAACGCGAGTCCTTCACTATGGCCACTCGACCACCACAGCGGCCATTAATTCAGTACTGTATAATTTTTTTTTTAATTTGTTTTTTGATGTCTGATTTATTCAAGAAGCTTTATTAACATGGATCCTTCACCAGCACTAATTCACCACCTGGTGATCTGGTATAATGTAGATATCCGATTAAAAGGCGAGATAACAGTGTTGTCAGTGTCGCATTAGAAGATTAAAATAAGCTCTGTTGGAAAAACGGGACATTGTTACGAAAAAAAACATTGTCGGAAAGAAGAAAGTATGAGATGTCAATAAGCCAGCTAGAGCGACAAACATGTAACAAAGGCTATTTTCAGTATCAGGTATCCAGAAGAACATTAGACAGGTATAGCCTTAATATGCTCAACACCAAAGGATATCCTTGAGAAAACAAGTTATAAACGGAAGTAAAAGCGGGGCAAAATGTGTCGTTATATATATATATATATATATATATATCCGACGTCGTAGCGATATAACCAAGATTCATCAAGAATTTTCTCTATAAGATTCAACCATGATCATTGCTCTCACCGGGATCGTAATAACCGAGTTTAACTGCATTTCATAATTAAATTTAGGCTTTGTAACGTTTCGAGCAATCGGTATTAAGACATAATGCGATTTTTTTTTTAAGATTTAAATCTAGTTTCTGGCAACATGATATTTGAAAAGAAGTTCATTATGTCTGGAAATTGAATTTAGCTGAGACGGAGGATATCAAAAAATATCTGCTAATCGCCGCCAGGGAGCATCATGTCTGAGCTATATGAGCGATTAACCGCAGACTTCTAATTAGCTTTGTGATAAGATATATAATTCTCAGTTTAATTAGGTAAATTATTTCACTAAGATCGAATTAAAACAATATATTGTATTTGTATAATTCAGGGAATACTTTTCGTATAATACGCAAATTCATAAACTGGCCAGATTTCGGGCTTTAGCCTAAGCATATACACACATATATCTCATCAACCGTCCGTCGTAAGGGTATAGTTGCAATTTAGAAAAGTCGTGCAATGTTATCCTGTACCAGTTTTGAGAGTGAAAATACAACGTACAACAAAATTAAAAATAAAGTCTATTGCTGTCCCCGTATCTCCTGAGGCCAAGAGAAAAAATTCCATCTTCCTAAGCGTAATATTCGCTGAGATATTCGAATTCAAGGAACAGAGAAAAGTTGGGAAAGGACAGTATAAATGAGGAGGAAAGGAGTGTTGTCCGCGTTAGTTGATGCTGTTCTTTCAAAACTTTTTCTCATATTTGAATTCCAATATCTCAATGAATATTGTACTTTGAGAATTGTATTTTTTTTTTCGTTGGCCTCAGAGTATGCAGGGGAACAAATTTCTAATCGAAAGTTAGAAGACCAGGGGATCGTATAAAAGTTTAGATTTTTTTTTTTATTCTGTGACACACGATATTTTCACTCTCAAAATTGGTGCAGGGTAATTTTTGAACGCTTTTTGGAAATTTTTTTATAAATTAGAATCATACCTTTACTACGGATGGTTGATGAGATAAAGTCCGCGTTAGCGCACTTACAGGTCACCCTGTATTGGTCCACTGCACACATCTTTAAAGTTGTCCTCCTCCCGTATGTCGCTGCCCATGGACTATATGCGAATTTTAGGGCATCCATTTCAGAGAAATATCTCTTCACATCTTTCTTGTTTCAGATCTTCAATCAAGTCCAAAATCAAGCGTAATGGATTGATATACGATTCTCGCGACATCTACTATTGGCGTCTTCAGTTTTACAAGGGTGTTTATGGGCTTCTACGGCCACGAAGGGTTTCCTGTTCTGTAATCGAATGTACTTTCTAGGTATGAATCTTACGGCGTCCACTGTAGACGCCGGCCCATTCTGGACTTTATATGGGCTTCTACGGCTACGAATCTGAATTATGAGGGTTTCCTGTTCTGAAATCTAGCTTAATGGATAGATTCGAATTTTCGTATCCGATTCCTGTTCGTATTGTAGAACACGAAGCCGAAGAGACGGGCCCGAAGAAGTCCATAAGAAGCTCTTGTAATAACTCGAACAAGATGTATGGTCGGACAAGGTGTACGGTTACTGGTGCAATGGATATCGTAAGATTTGAATTACGCTTGATTTCAGAACAATAAGACTTATAATTGGGTAATGTGAGAGTACGAGCCCATAAAAAGCTCTTCCGGAACTGAAAAAAAAAGTTGTATGTGTGCATGGCGTCTACAATGGAATTGAATTTCAGCTCATTTTTATGGAGTTTCTATGAATACGGCATACATAGTGTTGTCTTTTCTGAGGATGATGTCACTCTTCGCTATCCACGGAGACATTACTTAGCTTTAAACAGCTGGATGATGCATTCATTTTTCCAAAATTTCACCTTCGCATCAGCCAGCTGTTAAAATCGTTCGTATGGGTAACGGAGAGTGACATCATTCTCGGATAACTCCCCATCTGGTGGCAGTGTCAGCAATCGTGATCTTTGGCCTGAGTTTCGTCCGACCGTACATATACGGTACTGTTCAGTGCACACGATCTCTAAGAAAAAATTGAGATATCCGTTGCTTTTGTAAGTCTAGTGGTCTAAGGCGCTCACCCAGCAAGTGAGAGGGCGTCGGTTCGATTCCTTGTAAAGGCAGTTGAATTTTCTATGCTTCCCAAAAATTCATCTTCGCATCAGCTACCTATCTTACGACATACATTGCACACACACACACACCTGTACGTCTTGTCCCAGTTTTACATGGACTTTCTATGGGCCTCTACGGCCACGACTCTGAGATTTATGTTCGGAAATTGAGAGTAATTTCTAGATACAAATCTTACGACATCCATCTTTTTTTTTGAACGTGTGAAAAAAATAATCAATATATCCCCATAAGAGAAACTACGTTATTTTTTGATGAAGCGTTCAGTAGTACATAATAGATCAATGAAAAAGAAAACTAATTTAGAAAATACGTGACAATTTGACAATTACTTTTTTTACATTATGAACTGAAACAGCCATTTTCATAGCGCAAAAGGAACTCTTCAATGTTCTCTTTGATATTACCCGTGTTATTGTTTCATTTTTCCACACATGGGCTATCATCCATGTACTATGTACGTATACTGTGATCACCCATTGGGGGTGGATATATTGTACGTTCCATTAATATTGAAGACGTTATATGGGAGGCGTTGAAGACTATTATCCAATTTTCGTAATGTGGCCGTTGCAATATTAACAGGCCATTTAATATTTTGTTTTTGGGTACTTTGGACAATTGATTGCCCTGGATGTCATTCTGCAACGTTTGACATCTCTAGCTATGGCTATAACAATCACGAAATGCATGAGAAACGAATCCGTTGAAAATATGTGCAAATTATTATCCCACTGATTGTTTCATGATTATTTTTAATGATACAATTACAGGATGATTATAATTAAAGTTTCCGTAGTCTGAGTAGTTTTTTCCCCAAAATGGCTTATCCGAATACAGCCAATTTTTTAGGATATTTTACTGAGATCATGGGGGGAAGCCAGATTTATGAAATAAAAAAAAAAATTAAATTTTCGACCACCAGGTGAGAAAGTGGCGCTTTTTATTGAATTTCCCTTTTTCCCTCATGGACCATATAGAGTATACTAAGTTTCAATGGAATATGTCCTCCGGAACGGGCGCTACATAGGTCAGAGTAGAGTCAGTATACTGAAGCTACTCAGACCTATATAGAGCTCTCTTTCTGGTAGACGTACTGCATTGAAACTTATGAAACTTATTATACACGCTGAACGGACCATGGGGAAATGTAAAATGCAATTAAAAAAAGATCCATTTTTTCACCTGGTGGTCGAAAACAGAACTATTTCTTTTGTTTTTGTTTCATAAATCTCTCTCTCATGGGTCTCATTAAGATATCCTAAAATTTGGCTGCCTTCACATAAGCAGTAGTTTTTAAGGAAAAACTACTCTGAGTACGGAAACTTTAATAATAATCATCGGACCGTGGAATCATTGATGTAACAAACGTCCGTAATCATACGTATTTGAGTTCAAATGGCGGTCGACGAACGTTAGCAATATTTGCATATCCTGGTAGACTGAAATTAGTTTAATAGATTATGAAGAGAGAGTATCGCGGGATATCGTGACAATATCAATGCGATATCATCAAACGCAAACCTTTCTAATATCGTGTCACGGTAATCAACTAAGAAATCTTCTGAGATGCGAAATTTCCACCATGAAACCCCCTTCCCCCCACCCACAAGTGCATCGTGGGTCCCTGATTCAAGAGATATGATTTCAATCATATCTCTCTATCATTAGGACCTTTCCGGGCCATTCTCAGATGAGCTCCACGTATTAAGATCTGCTGGGTTTTGAAAATGATTACATCTTTTTCGGCCTCCTTAGAATAGCCCAGGACCACAAGACCAATGGTTCTGGGTTGTGAGAATCCTTTTTCTACTCCTTTTCACATCTATAGTTTACGTAAACTTTGCCCCCGACATTTCGTCCCCGGAGGATATTTCGCCTACCTGACCGTATGAGCAACCAAGTAACTGACCGTGTGAGTAACCGTATGAGTGACCCTATGGATAATCAAGTGAGTTGGACATTTACCTCCTGACATTCAGTCACATGGTCACTCACCTGGCCACTCATACAGTCACTTATTTGATCATTCATATGGTTATTCACTCAACCATACAGTCCACTCACACACTCATATGGTCACTCGGTCACTGTCTTAGTTATTCATATTACTACTACTTCACCAAACCTGGCCATGTCGCTATTTACTGCCATTAATGAGATGGGTTGGAAATGAAGGCGCTGTCCATCGATGGTCGCCTCAAGTTCGTTAGGGAAAATATCTTATTTATATCCTCCCTTGGGTTGGAACCCAGGGCCGTGACAGCAACCTTCACGGTGGTAGACCAGCATCTTACCACCATGCCACTCGGGCACTAGTTATTCATACTGTCACCTAATCACTTGGTCACTCACACAATCAACCACTCATACGGTCAGGGCAGTCGAAATGTGGTGCGAAATTTCCGGGGTGGGGGGGTTGGTGAATAATATCGGAGGCGAAATTTTCTGATCCCGACATCTCTAGCAATGCTAGATAATAATCACAAAATGTCTGAAAAAAACGAGCGAGTTAAAAATATGTGCAAATTATTATCCCGCTAATTGTTTAATGACATTTGCTAATGATATACATGCCTATTATACTGTATTTATAGAATTATTTATACAACAAGCGTCGGTATTTGTAATTCGGTTTAAATAGCTATCGACGAACGTTAGCAATATTTTTGGTAGACTGAAACTAATTGAATAGATTATGAGCAGAGCGTATCGGGATATACATCGTAACAATATCAATGCAATTAAATATTGAAAATTGCAATACGGTGTCAAAACTCGCGAACCCTCTAGCCATGTCCATGATAATCAACTAAGAAATCTTCTCAAGTGCGAAATTTCTACCCTGACGGGATCCAATTAAATCAAATGAATTCGTTAGCGGTCCTTTGAAAATGGTTCGGCGTTATACACGACTGTGTGCGTGATATCAAGGAAATGAATTTTTAAAATTTTTCTCCTATGCGCGTAGGGCACAGGACTCGCGACGACACGAGCCAATTACTCCGATATACATATGAATATAATTTACAGCGTAACACGCGCGTGTGTGATGGAGGATTTACGTATTATTAGCGATTTTGTTCGTCGTCGGACTTGGCGATGTTTCGACACTGCACTCGAAATGACACACACACACATTCAGAGAGGATTAACATATCCAATTAGTGTGAGCGAACACACACACACACACACACACACACAACGGGAAATTCCACATTCGCAAATACTGCATTCCATCCCGATGATGATGGTGATGATGTTCTGCACTGGCGGCATTGTAAAAAAAAAAAAAAATACTCAAATAAATAAAACATGGGGAAAATGTACTTAAACGAAATTTCTGATTAGTTTGACAGACCGTGGACAAGGAGATTAATTAGTTATCGGAGATGGGAGAAGCATCTTGTAGTTTTCTCGAAGTTATCCTCGCTGTATTTCTCCTGTTTTTCCTGGTCTTAAGCGTTAAGCGTATTTGTGTGTGATACTCTTCGATGTTATTCGCACTGGAATAAATCGTGAAATATAAACTAAACACTATATAAAAAGAGCTTTTCCCTACATAGCCCCTAAAGTTTTAATCTTATTTTATACTGAAAATCAAATTAGCAATAGAAAAAACATAAATCATATAGTATTTGACTTCGTTAAAAATAATGATTATGAAATGATTTTAACAAATACGCTATAATCAGATATAAAAATAGTTTTGTGCGCTGTGTACGAAAAGAGAAAGAAATTGTAAAATGATGAACGAATGTATATGATTGTTATTGTGCATATAAGTATAGACAGATACATGCATATGTATGGTATTACATGTAATGTACTAACTGATATTCATAATACGTAATTTAATTATATAACCGTGATTATGTGACTCTCAAAGGGCGAATATAAAGCCCCATGGAGTGGCCCCTGTCACCCGAGGCGAATATAAAGGGGCTACAGGTGGCCCCTGTCGCCAAGGGCGAATATGAAGTTGCTCCGTTATCAAAATGAAAAATCTAACATCTTAACGTATACCATAATCGTAAATATATAAATAAAAATACAATATAACATGTCTAATCTTTATAAAAGCTGTTGTCTGAAACATATGTGATTATAACCCCACTTTAGACCTGCTGGAAGGACTTTCAAGTCCCTTGGGGTCACAAAGTGTTTGTATTCATGTGTTTTTATGTTTGTATTCATGTGTTTTTATGTTTGTATTCATGTGTTTTTATGTTTGTATTCATGTGTTTTTATGTTTGTATTCATGTGTTTTTATGTTTGTATTCATGTGTTTTGATGTTTGTATTCATGTGTTTTGATGTTTGTATTCATGTGTTTTTATGTTTGTATTCATGTGTTTTGATGTTTGTATTCATGTGTTTTGATGTTTGTATTCATGTGTTTTGATGTTTGTATTCATGTGTTTTGATGTTTGTATTCATGTGTTTTTATGTTTGTATTCATGTGTTTTGATGTTTGTATTCATGTGTTTTTATGTTTGTATCTGTATATATGTCTGTGTTTTTGTGATTTGTTTATTAAAACAATAATAATAAGTATTTATTTATTAGGATTCGGTGTGTGCATTCATTTTTTTGGAGAGAGAACTTTTTATCATAAGTTTGATTAATTTCGTTTCAATCTTAATAATTAGTTTTAAGTATATGTATTTATGGGTAAGTGAAAGTGAAGACTGTACACTGTACAAGTTTTTAAACTAGTGATTGGCAACATTAGAAAGTGTTCAAGTTGCGTGACTGGATATTGAATTTGAGGAATTGTTTAGCTACAAATACATGCTCTTTGGTCTGTACAAATACTTTTTATGGTTCCCTACGTAGAAGGCTCTTCATTATCAGGGCATTCTGTTCAGTAATCAAGCGTAATTGCGATATGCGAAACTCGCGAAATCCATTTCACACCCTCTCTGTGAAAACATTATTGCAGTTCTACAAGGGCGTTTTATGGTGGGGGGGGGGAGGGCTTTTAATTATAAGATTTTATGTTCTGAAATCAAGTGAATGTCTAGATAAGAATGTCACGATATCCATTGCACATAATCTATACACGCTGTTCCTGTTCTACAAGGGCATGTCATGGAGCTTCTACCACCACGGATAATAATTATCGGATGTCCTGAAATCAAGCGTAGTGGATAGATACAAATCTTAAGAGATAGCCATTGCCCACATACTTGTACTTTTCGTTCAAGTTGTTTACTAGGGCTTCTTACGGTCTTGGATCTCGATGATAAGATTTTCTGTTCTGAAATCAGGTTTGATTTTCACGGTATTAATTTCACACCACTCTGCAAATCTTGTTCAAGTTCTACAAGGAATTTCTATAGGTTTCTTTCGACTAGAGAGACGATAGGTTTCCTCGACTCTTAATTATGGGTGTATTCTTCTGAAATCAAGCGCGATTGCTTGATGCGGATCCATTGATGCGAATGAGTGACCCTATGGATGATCAAGTGAGTTGGACATTTACCTCCTGACATTCCATCACATGGTCACTCACTTGGCCAAACATACAGTGTAGCACTTGGTCATGATCACTCACCTGGCCACACATACAGTGTAGCACTTGGTCATGATCACTCACCTGGCCACACATACATTCACTCACTTGGCGATGATCACTCACTTGGCCACGCTTGCAGTCACGTACTTGATCATGGTCACTCCGTTGGTCACAAATACATTCACGCACTTGGTCATGGTCACCCATAAAGTCACTTATTTGGTCATTCACATTGTCATTCACTGAACCATACAGTCACTCACACACTCATATGGTCGCTCACTTTGTCATTCATACAGTCATGTAATTTGCCATTCATACGGTCACTCATTCATGCATACGGTCATTCATACGATCACTCAGTCATGCATACGGTCATTCATACGATCACTCAGTCATGCATACGGTTATTCATACGGTCACTCAGTCATGCATACGGTCATTCATCAAGAGGGTGCGGTATCTTTATCTGGGCTATCATCACCATTGTCACTTTCAAAGAGGATATCATCTTCAGTTCCGTCCATCGCATTGCTGATGCAACACTTTTTGAAAGATCAGATTATAATTTCGGTGGAAACAGAATTCCACGCCTCATGGCACACTAGGCCAATGTCAGGTTTCTTCAAGGCACCACTTTTTGTAGTTTCTTTATCACCGGAACTCATCCATTCGATCCGCAAATTCCTCAAATAGCTTTGAGAGGCTTGTTGATGCTCACATCTAAAGGCCGTACAATCGATGTTATCCCACCTGGTATCAAACCAATGATATTTTCGATTTCTTTGCCTCGGCTTTGACATTATCGGTTCTGTGGGGTTTGAACATATCCCATACCAATAATGCCGGTTTCTCGAACACATCAACAAAAATGACTACTGATTGCGGGGATCGATATTTTCTCATCAAAAACTGACCCGAGTATAAGCCGACCCCCCCCCCCCCCCACTTGAGGAACTGATTTTCCCCAAAAAAAACTCGGCTTATACACGAATATATACGGTAAGTGCAGGGGTTCTCAAACTGTGCACCGCCAACTTTTGTCGGGGTGCCATAAAGTGGCAGCCCTGACAAGGTTTCTCGAACAGATTCTTTGTTAAACTGTTCTGGGCGCGGAGGATAAGCGATGGTTAGGGAAAGCCCCCCCCCCCCCCGAGGGTGGAAAACGTTTGAAAACCCCTGAGTTACTGTATTGAACACCAGCAACCCCACACTTCTGCGTAATTCATGATTTCGACCCAAGCGAATCATGATCCGTTCAGGGAAAATAAAGTATTATAGAACATTTCCATACTTGAATCACATCCGAGGACTCATACGATGATCTTCCGACTTTGTAATGCGAAAGGTTTGAACAACATAAGAGAAAAACTATCACGATTCAGAACTTTCTAGTTACGGTACTGAACATCTTAGAACGCGCAGAACGGATCACAAAATATCCACGAAGAAAAAGAAATCCAAAAAAAAAGGTAAATCTTTATAGATTTTTTTTCGAACAAAGTTTCTTGCTGAAACCTGGTAGGTACATATTATCACACAATACTTTTCGTAGTTTCTGTCCACACACACACACAGAGAGAAGGAAAAAGCCTTCGAGATATATAAAAGGAAGAAAATGTATCCTATACTTTATCACTTTTATGTTTGATCAGATAAGAGAAGATCTGCAGAAATATTACGTTTCTGTTTACCATCGGAGCATTTGTCTTAACATTGTTACGGGCAGAAGCAGCAGCAACATCCAGACCGATAAAAAGGAACGCAGAAAAGTAAGAGAGAGGGGGAAAAAAAAGTTGCATAGTGAACTTTTTTTTTTCCCGATCCTGTTTTCTTTAGATATTTCTTTATTTTCTACCTTTTTGTTGGTGAAAAGAGGAGTAGGAGTAGAATTGGAAATGGTACATCTTTCTTTATCCCAAGAAGTTCCATGTATTCCTTCTTTTTTTTTCTTTCTTATTTTGCTTCTCCAAAGCTAAGAAGTTGGTAGTAGGAGGATGAATCCAAGCTGGAAGTGAAAGCCATGAAGAATAAAGAAAGGTAAGAAGCTAGAAAAAGAAAAACAATAAAAGAAGAAGGGTGGAGGGGGGGGGGAGAGGCAAAAAACATAACAGGAGTAGACCTTCATTCGATGCGATGAGATCTAGTTTTTTGGGTCTTGGGGGCCGATAATCAAGTACCATAAAGAACTCTAGTCTTTTGTTTTTGCCCGGTGTTTCTTTTTTTTTTTCCTTTTTTATTTGACTTCCAGATTTTTCCTGAATGTTCTTGAGTTGTGCCTCCGGCAGCTGAGCATTTTGCTCAGAATTAGAGTAGGGAGGAACTGAAATTTCCGCCGAGTAATTTACTAATGCGTCACAGGATAGTATTGGAAGTGATGGTTTTGTGTGAGTTTTTTTTTTGTTTTTGTTTTTCTTCCGCTCGTCTAATTTATTTGTGTGCGCATCGTAAAGATCACGCGCAGTTTTCTTCCTCCCAAGAAAGAAAATTTTCCAATTAGTTGTATTTTAGTATTGATGATGCATTCTTGGCTGATTTCTCGAACAAACGCTCCGATGAGGTTTACCTGATATTGGATAAAATGGAGTAATCATTTATATTAATGAGATTAACAGAAATGGGAAAAAAAAGTTCAATACCATCTGGAATAATCATAAATATTTTTCAAGAGACTGAAAGCTTTTGATTCATATTTTAGAAATTTCCCTTCCTCAAAAAATTTTGGAAGGAACTTGGTGCCAGAAATGAAAGAAAAGTATTAAAGAAAGAATGGATTAGAAGACAATAGACAGTGAACAACATACGAGAATTAGCAAGGAAGGATGAAAAATGAATGAACAATAACTTTTTCACTCAGATATATACGAAGAAAGGAAAGAAGAAACTTGATAGCAGCAATGAAAGATAAAGGTTGAAATAGAAAGAGCAACAGTAAATGAACAACGCGTAGAGGAATAGTGGTCAAGAATGAAATGAAAAATCAGAAGAAAAGTTTCAGAAAGATAGAGACTTGACAGATAATATAAAAAAATGGAAGAAGAAATTATATGGGATGAGAGGGAAAAAATATTTATATAGAGGAAAAAAAAGGGTGGCTTTTTGTTAGGTATAGAAGTAAGAAGAAACAATAAATAAGACAACATAGAAAGTTGGGTGTGATAAGAAAAGAAAGAAAATGAAAGTAGAACGAAAGGTTAAAAAAAATATAATAAGAAGAGGACGGAAAGTCATATAGAATAAGACTATCATAAACCAGAAAAGAGGAAAATATTATAGAATAATAACATCAGGGAAATCAAAATAGAAGAAAATAAGCTACGGGAAATAGCAAAACAGCTGTAAAAGATGAAAGATGCCAGAAGGATAAGAAAAAAATAAACCATTGTAGTTTGATATTGTTATGTCTAATAAACTGTGGAGGATGAAGGACGGAAGAAAGATAAGGAAGAAAAATAAAACAAAAGTAGTTTGATATTGTTATGTTAACAAAATTGCGAAAGATGAAGGGTGGCAGAAAGATAAGAAAGAACAAAACATAAGTAGTTTGATATTGTTATGTTTGGTAAATTTTGAGAGATGAAGGACGGCAGGAAGATAAGAAAAAAACAGATAAGTTGTTTGATATTGTTCAATAAACTGTGAAAGATAAAGGACGGTTGAAAGATAATTAACAAAAAACATAAGTAATTTGATATTTCTATGATTAATGAATTGTAAAAGATGAAGGTGGCGGACAAATAAGAAAGAAAAAAAAAGAAATACAGGTAGTTTGATATTATCATGTTTACTAACGCTTCTCTGAAAAAATTATAAAAACTCTTTAACCGTATTTAAACTATCAAAATCAAGGTTGTTTTCATGCTAAATGATTTCGAACAACAGAAAAATCCAAGAAAATCCGTCCCCTTCAAAATGTACTGAACTAATCTGAGCACAAAGGAAACAGATTATGACAATATAGATCCTCCAATATATGAATGACCTGAAAATAAACAGATAAGATCGAAAGCCTTAAGTATAAAATATATTTCACATTCTCATATATTACTCTACTCGAGTCACACATATAAAACCGTATAAAAACCTAGAAATTCTAACATAATTTATACAAAACAGAAACTCATTTCCAATGATGTATCGGGAAGATAAAAAAATATATACCTTCTTAAATATCCGAAAAAATTACCACGTAAAGAATTTTTATCTTTAGCAAATATTTAAAAATATATATATTTCTCCTATATTCGTATAAATAAACATAATATCGTCGAAATCGAACCACGAAAATAAATATTTGCTTATTAAAAATTCCGATCTTCAAACGCTTCTCAAAGTATAATCACCAACCTACTATAAATCCTCGCAAAAGAAAAACCTCCGAAGAAAAATTCCTCCGAGAAGAAATATTTGCCAGAAAAAAAGGAGGAGGAGAAAAAAGAAATCATGATATAACATCAATATTTCGGTCTTTATCATAAATATTTATGGGAAGAGAGGGTGGTATTTTCAAATTTAAGGTATCGTCTGGGAAAAAGCTGGGATTTGATCCATAATATATATATATTTCCTCATTTAAACGCATAAGAAAGAACGGGACTCTGCAATTCTTACAAAAATTGTGAGAGGAATATCCCTCTCTAAGGAGAAGGAAAAATTCCAAGAAAACGTTGTGTGTTGAGAAAATTTCACAGTTTTATAATTTTCTTTCCATATCGTATGTGTATGAGAACTTTACTTCTTTTTTTTTTCCTTTTAGGTATGTTTCCTTTATTTGATGTCCTTTATGGCGTGGGTTGCAGGTTCCCACTTTGTTCTTTTAAGGTTCCCCCAGGGAGCTTTTACGAAACTGAAACTTTGACAAGCTAAATTACTGCTTTTTACATTTATAGCTTAACCCTCTTTCCCCTCTCTCTCTGTCTTCACAAACATATAATACTGAGCTTTATTTTTCTTAATTTTACCTAGGATATTTTTGGTTTTTGCTGTTATTTTTCCTCGAGTAATGTTCCCCGTGTTGTTATTTAATTTTTCGTAAACATCCGGGATCTAGATTAATATCGTGAATCGTTGGAGAAATGAGAAAAATTGCTTTTGATAATTGCAATGAAAAGGGGGACGAATAAATTTCTTTGTTGTTTTGTTTTTCGAAATAGAAATTGTTGGAAGTACATACTTCATGTGTGTTATATTTTGGTGGAATGTTTAAAAGAATGCTTACGTAACACGAAACTGTGATGAACTTTTATTATTTCTTCATATTATTCTTTTAATTACCATTATTATTTCAAAATACAGGGTGCCCTGTAAGAACTAATGCGGACTTTATCGCATCAACTGTCCGTCGTATAGCTATAGTTTGAGGTTTAGAAAATGATCAAAAGCCGTTCAAAAAATACTTGCAACCAGTTATGAGAGTGAAAATACAGTATGTCACAAAATGAGAAATCTAAATTTTTATACGGTTCTCTCGTCCTCTTACTTTCACTTTGAAACTTGTTGCCATCCAGAAGAAAGTAAAAAAAAAAAATCTGAGTTTCTAAATGCAATATTCACTGAGGTATTTGAATTTAAAAACCGGAGAAAAGTTGGGAAAGAACAGCATGAATCAGTGACAGGAACGCTGTTAGGTGTTTTTGCTGTTGTTTCATAACTATTCGATTTTATGAATTCGGATATTACTCATATCGCACTCAGAAACATGGAATTCCTATCCTTGGTCTCAGGAGGAACAGAGCAACATTTTTCTAATTGGAAGTTAAAGTACAAAGGGACTGTATGATTGTATGTTGTAAGGACATTAGTTCGTGGATGCGTTTTTCTTGAAATACGGGAAATCACATTTATGTTTACTACATAAAAAACATTTAGTAATTTAAGAAAGCTTTTTTTTTTTTTAAATAAACTTCTCCTTATTGAATATAAATTTTTATTTTTTTCAATAATTGAAAAATAAAATAAAATTATTTTCACCATATTTTTAACTATTCCGCAGTTTCGAGATTTGAAATTGTAAATTTTTTTTCCATTCATAATTTTCACCTTGACAGGTGAATAGAAATGGAAAATGCAGCGGACGCCACTCGTGAAAATCATGGATAATGTTATCATCCGGGTCTTGTTATAACCGCTGGGGTAGTCAATTGGCCATGGTCACGGACTAGCATCGCGAAGACCCGGTTTCGAACACCATTGATACCACAATGGTGGTAGGGTGAAGCTGGTTTTTTGTGGGTCCCAACTTCGAAGCACTAATGTGAGAGCTGATCTTCCCCTTAAAAAGTCTCACGACTAAGAGCAACTGGCGTATAACAGCGCAATTATTAAATTCCACTCGTAGTTACGGAAATCGACGGCAGATGGCAGTATTACAAAGAAACATACTTCACGTTAAGCTCACAAGACATACATGCACATGACCATTGGGGGGGGGGGGTATTGTTATCACCGTAGGTTACATTTGACCGAATGTAACCAACAAGCTTATTGGTTGTTTTTATTAAGTTTTGTAAAAGATATATTTTCAATATTCTTATAGCGTTATTCCGGCCTCAGAAATACCAATGTATCATTGTCTAGGTTCACTTATTCTTCTAGAAGCCACTTTCAACCTTTATGATTAGGAATTAAATATCCAATATTAGTCAATGAAAGTAATTCCCACGTATATATTATTTTAATCATTTTTGTAGAGAAGAAGATAAAACAGATCTCTGGAGATTATTAATAAAGTCGACGCTCGTTTTTACAAACCCGTACGGACGTGAAAAATAATTCCCAAAATTGAAAGTTCGTAAATGGGAAAGACGTTTATAAAACAAAGTTTGTTCGGATAATGTCCCTCACAAGCACTTGCACAAAGCGCAGAGCCATTCGAATGACAATACCGATTTATTTCACAGAACAGCTATTTGCACGTATTTACAAGCAGATATTTGACGAAACACTCAAATCACCGCGCGAGAGGGACTTCTCTCACACACAAGAAATCGCATCTTCAAAGCCTCAAAAAACTGTATAGTGGCGGAGCGGCACCACTATATAGCGAAGAGAAACCTTTCAGAAGAATTCTAACAGGATCTTTACACACTTCTCTTGGCGCTATGAGCTCGCCTAATCTTCGGAGTTGTCACTATACGTGCCAAGTCTGTCATTAATTTGGCGAGATTTACAGAGGAATGCGATAATGCTTATTTGCTTTCGAAAAAAATGCCAAAATAAATTATAAATAAGGAATAACTACCTAATTTTCGTAACGATATTGTTTGGGATCAGAAGTTCGTGAATTTGAGGTTCGTAAAATCGAGCGTCGACTGTATTATATTCACATTCATCATTATTAGAAGAAGTACCTTATATTATGCAAGTTTTATATTTAATTAGCATATAAGAGACAAAAAATGTAGAAAATGATTCATCGTTAGTTAATTGCATTTTTCCTGCCCAATTCCGAAGCTATCCACTAGCTTCTCTTTAGAGAGATCACCTTAATTTCAGCAGCAAACAATACGCATAAAAATTACTTTCAACAAATTTTCAGCTGGAAGTTATTTCGCGAGAAAACGTGAGGAAAAATCAGATTCAAAAAAAAAAAAAAAAGAAATTGACGGGGACGAAATTGTTCTCTTAACTCACGGCACTAATTAGCAAGGGACAATGAATCGTCCTGGGACGGCGATAACTTCCGTAAGAGAACAATGCTTTAAGCGCTTACAGCTAATTTTGGGATATTATTCATACCACCGTAATTGCCGTAAGAGAAATCCGTTTTTTTTCTTTTACCACGTTGACAGCAATGGCTGTTGGTCGATGTTTATACGACGTTATAAGTAACGGGAACTCCATAGAATGAAGTCGCTTCATCCCGTCGAAAGAAAAAAAATTTAATTTTCGATTCAGCACAGAGCTTTTCGGACTTTTTCTATTCGCGGTGGTCTTTTTCCCCTATTCAATGCTCGTCCTCGAACTCCGCCGGCTCCCCTGAGCTGTTTAATAAAAGATATTTTCGAAAAAAAACCAATGTCAGGGGCGTCACCGCTCCACGGTGCCCCTGACAAAGGTTTGAGGAGCATAGTTTGAGAACACCTGATTTAGCAATTTAAAGGCAACTCAAGCGATCCCTGGGAACTTCACCTCATTAGAGAAAAAATTCGCCGTACCTGGAAAATGCACCGCCATGCAATTCATCGCTGGGAAAATTCATCGACAACAGATCGACATGAGTGAATGAACGATTGAGCAATTGAACGAGTGAGTGAATGAATGGGTGAACGAATGAGTGAGTGAGTGAGTGTGAATGGATAAGCGAGTGTAAAAGTGAAGAGTGAGTGAGTGATTGGATGAGTAAAAAAGTAAGTGAACGGATGAGTGAGTGAGCTAGTGAGTGAGTGGATATATTACTCACTCACTAGGCTATTCACTTACTCTCCAGGTCATTACTTGTTCATTAGGTCAGCACTTGTTCATTAGGTCAGCACTTGTTCAATAGGTCACTACTGTCACTTACTTCATAGGTCACTTACTTCATAGATTCCTCACTCACTAACTGGGTCTCTCACTCTGTCACACACTCAATCACCGGGTAACGCAATTACTCACCATGTCACCCATTCTGCCACTCGTTTACTCACTCTACCCCTGGGAAGCTCACTATGACACTCGCTCGCTTGGTAACCCACTCACTCACTATGTCACTTAATATATCTCTATGTCGCTCACTCTGTCACTCTCTCACTCACTAGTTTGCTCACCCAACCACACTATCCACTCTTTCACCCACTCACTAGCAATTGTATCACTCACTGACTCGCACAATCGGTCATTCTTCGCTCACTCACTGGTTCACTGACTCTTGTCGAATCAGTGAACTTTCCGTCGATGAATCGTTGCTCGGTGAATTGCATGGCGGTGAATTGGTCCGTAAATCCAATTCATAAGCTCATAGATTTTAGTTCATTACTGTATCCGAGAAATAATGTTCATTCCATAAAACACAGTTGCAAAACATTAATAAACATTATGTTCTAGAAACCTATCGACAAAATAAGAGTAGTGGATAGAGTGCATACAAAAACCAACAACTTTCTCAATGGAAACCCAGCGTCACAACCCATTTATTTAGGAGATACGTGCATTGCTCCTCTTCATAAACTGCCTACACATGGCAACCTTTCACTATGAGGACTAACAGTGCAATTTCTTCCTTCCTGTCACAAACAATGACGAAGGAAAAAAATGTCGTCAATAGTTTTCCCACTCCAATCTGTTACTATGAGCGTTGTGTACAGAAAATATTTTCCCCTCCTACTTCCAGGACTGCTTCAGGGTTTCTTTCTTTCTCACCATCTTGGCACCAGTGACAATTAATGTTAACAAGCACTGAATATATCATTTGCGACCCACCGGTTCAATTTAACTATTTCCCCAAACTGTTACCCCACCCACAACTACAATTAAGCTAAACATTACATGTCACTCGAAATTCGAAATACAGATGGCAGCACTAAATTCACGCACAACAACGGATAAGTTCAGGTATAAATTTTTGGCATTAGAGAAAATGATAATTTAAAAGGTAAATTGATGAGTTTTTTTTGTTAATTTTTCATCATAAGAAACAATTACTGGGAAAATAAGAGATTAAATAATTGGGAAATTATAAGGTCATATTTTACAATTTTAAGGTCATATTTTACAATTTTAATTTCATGTTTTACGTTTTCCACGTCATAAAAATCTGTAAATGTTGTTGCCTAAAGAAATTTGAATAATGACTGTAAAAATGCCTCAAAATACTTGAAAAATTGCCCTAAAAATTATATAAAAATGTTCTAAAACTATAAAAGTGCCCTAAAAGTTTAGGGAAAAAATGACATCAAAATAATGAAACAAAATTCACTTGGAAAACCGGTTTTGTTGGAAAGTCGAAATAACAAGTTTTCACACAACAGCATTAAACTCATTTATCTAAATGTTTTTCTCAACGTTTCATCAAAAATAGCAATTTTTTCTATTAAACGAGTTATAATACCTGAATCGGTTAGGAACACTAGCCTTATGCGTCCCCCCCCCCAAGGGTGGGCTCCAGCTCTTTGGGGGACCTGAGACGATTCTTATTATTTTCATTTTTTTCAGAAGAAATTCACTATTGTGACACCCATGAAGAATCTGACCGGGCATGACCGGTGTAATGGGGAGGTATGGTTTTTTTGAAGATGGAAAATGGTGTGCAGAGTTTTTACAGCATGTTTAGCATTTTTCACTGTTACTTTCTTCTAATTCTTCTGGAGCATATTCGGCTGCATTCTCGTTACTGGAGTCGGCCATCCATTCAGCAGTAATTTCGGTATCAGTCAAGGTGTTGCAAGTTTGTACTGAACTTGTCCATTTAAACCAATTCGGAAAGTAAAATTAGAAGCTTCAAGCATGTTTTATTTGGTTAATGCCTCCAATGTTTGAAATTTCATTTTCAACATTGTCCTGAGAATTGTTGAAATTCAAGTGAATCACCAAATCTGATCCTCCATCACTGATATTACTAATTCCAAATCCGCTTTCGCATTGTCTGTTGTTTGCTGACTTGTTTGTTATGGTGGATGCCATCCCATGACAATTGTTGTATCCTCCTATGATTGACAAGATACATGAACACAATGGGTTTTAATATGAATAATCATTCCTTATCAGTTTCTTTCAACTCTGGAGAAAAGCCAGATTTTCGCGAACGAAAAGGAATTACCGTGTTTTGTTTTTACTAACATTATGCTTGCCCTTCAAGATAAACAGCTTTTTGAAAATTACTTCGAGACAGAGAGGTGAAAATGCATTAATTTATCACAGTAAATGTAAGGATTTTTTCCCATTTTTTGAAACATAGTGTTTTCGAGAAAGAGAGGTTTGATTGCACAACTATTCTTTATCGAATTTGGTTTTTATTTTTGAAGAATACTTGTACATCAAAACCTCTCTTTCTCAAAAAATGGGAAAAAATCCTTGCATTTACTGTAATAAATTAATGAATTTTCACCTCCCTGTCTCGAAGTAATTTGGTTTTTATTTTTGAATACGAAATTTAATAATTATATAGTATATTAATTTAATATTTTAAATATAATTTTGATGAAGAGAAACCTGAAAATTCAAATATTAAAAAAAAAAAAATTGCGAAAAACAATTCATAATATTGATGAATGCTCAGCCCAAAATCCCACGACCTTATCCAAAGATAATTTAATATACGCCTTTTTTTTTCTTTCCTTTTTACGTCTTCACCCGAAGAACCAAAACTTGATTTCCCAAAGAAGAAAAGATCCGAGTTATTTTGAGAGGAGGGCTGTAAAAGATAAATAATGTGCGGAGTTTTCAAAATAATCCATAGCCAAGAGAGGAAAGATATAGTTGAAAATTTTATAAGGTCAATACTTCGAAGATGAATGTGGAGAGTTTTCCCTTCATCATAAACAGAGGAAAAAGAGAGTTTTCGGGTGAAATTAGTTAACCGACCTACAGTATATTGAAGTATTAAGAGATGGGAAAAGGGGCAAAGTTTTATTTAAAAATTCAACAGCCACTAGACACTTCTTCCTCCCCAGTGCTCCCTTCTCGCGCCCTTCCTTTATAATTCCTTTCTTGATATATATATAGAGAGAGATCCACCCCCCTCTTCTTTGGGAGTTTCTTAATAAATGATGAAAAGACTTTGAAGAGTTCCCCGAAAAGAGAGAATCTAGTTTCCGAACAGTATATAAAGGGATCTACCGTGGAAAAATATCAGGTAAAATGGCTGAGGATGATTATCAAGGCGATGGGGGAACATTAAATATTGAAGACCGACGAGTTTTGACACCGACTCTCGGACGAGTCTTTGGAAAATCTTCTTAAAGATAATCTTCGTTGACGAGAGCTTTGTGCGTGTTTGTGTTTGCATGTAAATATCGTACTTTTTTTTTTCTTAGTGTTCAGCTGTTCGAATTATTGCATTATCGGATATCCGATACTTCTTTGGCGGTAAGAAAATGCGCAAGTAAATGACAGTTAAGTCTAACTGAGCCGGAGAATTAGTGCGACGATCACTGGTTATTCCTAATTGGATTCCGTGTTAGTTTCGAGAGATGCTTTTGTTGTGAATTCGTAAAATACAGGGGAATCCTACCATTCAATACCGAACGATAATAATGTAAGGGTTCTTGGTGTCATTTCCGGGAAATGAGCTAATCTTATTTATTTCATATGCCTTCAAACGAGGTGAAAATGTATTTATATTGGTTTTTTTTAAATTTTTATTTACATTTTGCTCAACATCTGCAATGAGAATAGAAGATTCAAGTACTATTACTAAAACTTTCGATACTTCAGATGATTCAAAATATAAAATCCAAGACGATTCTTACGTCACTAAACATTTTAAATTTGATTTCGAAGAAATACTGCGATTGAGCATCGTGCATAATCTCCAACACGACAATATCTGCTTATTTAATTGCTATTTACCATATGAATTCGTGTCAAAAATTTCTCGTTTCATTCGTGAATTGATCACTAAGACCGGGATAACACTATAAAAGTTTGATGAAAGATCTTCTACTAAACGCTTCTTGGCCACATTTGCTCGAATGCAACCGATAAGCGTATCGGTTGCATTTTCAAGTTTTATAAAAGATATTTGCTTGAACGTTTACAGAGTGACCGCGGCTTAATCAAAGAAATAATTCTAAGGCCGGGATTACAATATTAAAGTTCGATAAAAGATGCAACGTACAAGCCATTTGACTAAAATTGATACCTGAACCCAATGACTAGGTAAAAAAATTGCACGTGCACACAGCCGGAGACCGCAGCCTGGGACTTCGAAAGAAGTGTGGAAAAGACTTGTTGCGTAAGTTAGAAGAAGTTAGCATGTTGAAGTGGAGAGATTTGAGAATGGTCTAAATACATAATATATACAAACCGCTGTGGTGGTCGAGTGGTTATAGTGACGGACTCGCGATGCGAGGATCCGGGTTCGAACCCCACAGTGGTGGTCGGCTGAAGTTGGTTTTCTGTGGTTCCCAACTTCAAGGCGCAAATGCGAGCCGATCTCCCCGTTAAAAAGTCTCGCCACAGAGAGCAACAGTCCTACAACGAAAAATCTTTCAATCATAACACTTCACTCATAGTTAGAAAAACTGGTGGCAGATGGCAGCACTACACATAACAAGCATTACAAAGCAACAAAAAAAACTTCACGTCAGGTTTCACTACACGTACACGCACATTTCCGCATGTACCGAGTCGTTGGGGGTTCCGCGGGGGGTTGTGGGCGGGGTGCATGTGTGGTGTAGCAGTAGTAGGTAGGGCTCGTAGGTAGGGTAAAAAAGGGTTCGGGGATCCATGATGTTCTTAAGTCAGCCACCTCGTTGGGCAATTTGCCTGTTGTGGCGTTGTATTTGTATTTGTATTTGTAAAAAAGTATATATGCAGCTCCTCCACTGTGACGGGAAACGAAGAAACAAAGTCTCCGTCCACAGTGCTGGGCAGTTTTGGTTCCCTTTCCTTTTACGGAATATGCAATATACACACATAGAAAACACACAGAGCCTCCACCTGTATTGCCTCTGTATACTAGACATGCTGTCTGTCTTTATCGTGGATTTTTCTGCAAACGTTTTGCATAAATGACCACCATCCAGACATCTGTAGAAAGATATGTTACATTTTTTATTTTAATTTCGCTCCCGAACCTGAAATTCGCTTTCCGTACTTCGTTATCAAAAACTATATGTAGTGGAGGATTGTTAGTAAGTACTTGTAACGCACTGTTGGATGTTGTTGAATAAGCTCCAGCGGTGAATAGAAGGAATTATATTTGAAGAAAGAGTCTACTTTTGTTCTTGTTACTTGTATATTATTTGTATGTTAGAGTTATTTGAGATCATTGAACCATTCGATAGTACCATATGCTATAATACGGATGGCGAACACTTTATAAAGCGTATTTCTAATGCTTCGATTAATGCCCCACGAGGGGCTTGCCATTATTTTAAAATTTTGTAAACATTTCTTTGTTTTCGTGATCATATATTCACATAGGATAATGATTATCGATTATTAAAATTTGATCATCAGTTACGAAACTGTTTTACAGACTTTAGTAAATGGTAACTGCAACTTTTACTTTCCGATACTTTCCTTATTCTTAAAATGAGGAAAAAAAGCATTGAGATAGTAAATGATAGACTTTCAGAAGTACTACTAAATCATAGATGCACCTCGTCCATTGTTATGTGCAGTGCTGCCATTTGCCACCAATTCCCCTAACTGTGGCTGAAGTGTGATGTTGAATAATTGTATCGTGTTGTAGGCTTGTTGCTCTCCGTGGCGAGACTTTTTAACGGGGACGATCTACCCGCATTTGCGCCTCGAAGTTGTGAACAAATGTCATTTTAAATTATTTATTTAATAATTAAATAATATGAAATTATTTTTCACGTTGCTCAACAGACAGAATGTTAGCATCGATATTAGATAGTTATGGATACACCAAGTTTGTTCCGTCTTCAGATATTGCAGCAGGGTGTTACAGTAATAAACTATTTCAACACGCAGCCCACCAGGGCCGCAACTAGGATTTTTGTCCCACGGGGCAAACATGATTCAGCCGTCCGGGGCAATGATTATTTTGCCGCCCAAACAACTTTAAAATTCGATAATTTTGAAACGATGTTCTTTGTTTCCTACTAAAACTGTCGCCTCCTAAATTTTTCCGCCTGAGGCAGTTGCGCCCCCCCCCCCCAAGATACTACAAAATTTAGTATCTTCGTTTGTCACCATCATGGCGTCTGCTATAAACGAAGCTTTATTTTTAGATTTTCAAAATTTATTATTATATGCTAATTTTTTAGCTAGCGATTCTCCCCGGTCAGATATATGATATGTTGTCGAAAATGGTGTTGGGTTATATGGTATATTATAATCGAGTGGGGCGTTATACCATCTCTACTGCACCACATAAAAATACAGAATGTCTATTCATGACGGGCAGACATGTAGTCAGATACCTTGGCTGCTCTGAGACGAAAAAAAAAGAAAATTACATTGGTGGATTTTATTAATGGCATATGAAACCAACAAAATCATCAGATATTAAAATAACTAAATCTGTTTTTGTGTGAGATCAGCTTTTTAGTTAGTTTTCTTCACTTTGAGCCCCATGTTCAAACCCGACTGTTTTATACATAGTCTTTATTTTCAGAAGATCTCATATTAACGAGATCATTATCATTTACAACAAAGAACTTTAAGTTCCTGTATTGTAAAGATTACAGTTTTGAATATTATATGTAAAATATTAAATCAAATTTCAAGTAAACACTAACATTGTAACATTGATAATTTTTTCTCTCACTAAGAATATAATTATTTCAATCCCAATGAGTAGTATGTATTATATAACGTTGTACGTAGACTATTTTTTGGAAAACAGTATTTACGTGTGATCCGAAATGAAAAGAATAATCTTTATAGAACAAAAGTATGTAGTTCAATAAAACGACATTAGATGGCGCTGTGATAGATCATTCACTTTCTACTAATTTTGAAAACCCATTACTAACATGAAATATATTTCACTCCTTCCCCAAACACAAACATCCAGCATTCCAAAAAAAAGAACCAAACGTTCTTATTCGAGATCTGTAATGAAATGTAGTTTTTCAAGCGATGATATAAACTGAAAAATGGACAATAAATGTCTCTGTAAACACTAATCACCCTAGTTTCGAGACGATCCGGAAAACAGCTATTCTCACTCAAATATGCGGCTGACGGAAAATACAAACGCAAATTGAAACACAGGGGCGGAACAGACATGTTGCTCAATGAGGTGGCTGAAAAAAGATGTCCATAAAAAAAACTGGGCGTCAAATACAACCAAACGATTATTGTGTTAGTATCCACGACGTATCCATCTATTGGCAACCTTATAAGAGGAAAAACTTCCAGCGACACCACAACCTGGAAATATCCCTTACTAAACGGTACTGTTGCCCCCTTGCCGAAGCAATTGATTGACGGTGTATTGATAACTAATCGTGCCCATCCTATCCCTTGAAAATTCTAAGTACTTCGATTACATCCATCCTGACACCTGCGTTCCTCCAATGTAAACATATGCAAGAAATCATGTCTCTCTTCCTAGGTCAGGAATGGTGTGCCAACAACAACACGGTGGATCTTCTCTGCCCTCCCCCAGCCAAGTACATGCCCCACTGAAAGTATGGTCTCCAAAACCCTTCCGGTGTACTCCGGTCCAGGACAAACTAAGCCTCGAGAAAGCGGATGCATGACCTACAGAGAACACGAAGAGAAATTTGAAACCGAGCGATCTATTTGATGTTTTGACCACCGCTGAACAATGTTCAGAAAACCTAAGCTGCTCGTCAATGAGAATTCACAAATCGGTGATCCTAGTTGCATCCGGGATAGTAATAGGTAGGATTAATACCTCAATACGATTCAACTCGTAAGTGAAACATGGGTTGTTCAAACCAAAATGAGTGACCATGCACTTATCAACACTAACGTTCAAATATCCACAATTCATCATTTTTAAAATGACATAAGAAAAACAATGATTTTACTCGAGATAAATTTTGAATTTGATGTGAATTTAATTATAAAAACGACGGAAGATGACGCAAATTCAGAAACAATCAAGGAAAGTAAAATTTTTCTCACTAAAAGAAAACTTACAAATCGTCATTTTAAAAACCGGAATAAATGTTGTTTTATTCGATTCGAGTGCCGTATTAAATTCCAGTTTTTTGTAAAATATTGCAAACTTAACATGATTTTTATTTATTTATTTCTCTTTATCACTACGATTTGTTCACTATTCGTCACACACGCTCGTATACACACATAACAGCAAAAAAAGACCTTATTTTCAACTTATATGCACCGCAAGGAAATAGAAAAATTCTCAAATTCTTTTTTTCTTCACCCGTTATTTCCCATGTATCCTTTTTTTTTTTCTCCGATGTTTGCAGGAGCAGCATCCGTATTCCATTTTCGTCCAAATAGGCAAAGTGTACGTGTCCCGCAAGTTTATGGCTTATATGCCGATGGATCAAAGTGGAACTGTGAGAAGACACAGCAGGATCGGAATAATAATATGAGTAAAAAGCAAGCAAAAATCGGAGAAACGTCTCGGATTTTCCTGAAATTCCTAAATTTTTTTTTTTTTGGAGCTCATCTTTTAATCCCTTCTCTCTTCGTATACTTTTTCCCATATCTATCAGGTGATTTTCCTCCTATTTTTATCCGTTAGATGTTATAGTATCCATGGCTCAGAGACATGTTGCGGGGTATATGTGCCGTTATATTACTTCTGGTGTGGAGTTTTACAATCAATTTTTTTAACAATGGAGCCACTTTGATTTTAATCAATATTTATAACGAAATCTTACGTACAAAATATAATTTGCATAACAATTTATGTGTGATCTGAAATGAATAAATAATCTTCACAACAAAAGTGTGTAGTTCTATAAAACGGCGTTAGATGACGCTGAAATTCATTCAACTTTCCGCCAGTTTGAAAACATTTCTAACTTAAAATGCATTTTGATCCTTCCTCAAAAATTAAAAATCTAGCATTTAGGAACTAGGAAACCAAAATCAGTCATTCAATATTTAATATCAGAGAGATCGATATTTGATATCGAAGAGATAATTCCTGAATTTAATTATGTAAATTTTGAAGAAAATAAACGACGATAAATGACGCTGGCATCCCAGTTTCTAAACGATGATGTCAATCATAGTTTCCCAACCTTTTTTGTACCACCGCACCCTTCATCAGAAATTTTTTTCTCCCATCGCCCCCAACGCAATCTAACCCATAGACTCCTATGCTATACCCGTAGCTTCTACCGCCCACCTGGAACATCCCATCGCCCCCCCCCCCCCCCGGGGGACGATGGGATGCTCCAGGTTAACGCCCACGGGATGTTCCAGGTTAACGCCCACGTTGGGAATCACTGATTTAAATCAAGAAACGACTGTAGATACCGCTAGTTACGAAGCAATCAAGGAAAATAAAAATGTTTCTCACTAAAAACTGAATATGCAGCTCAAAGAAACGACAGTAGATGGCGCTAGTTGCGGAACAATCGGGGGAAAATAAAAATGTCTCTCACTAAAAACTAAATACGCAGCTCAAACGAAATTCACGAACATTTGCAATTCATTTTAAAAACGGGTAAAAAATATGCTTCATTTGATTCGAGTTCCGTGTTAAATTCCATTTTTTGCGTGAAAAATATCGCAAAAACTTAACAAATATTTATTTATTTATTTCTGTTTATCACTACGATTTGTTCGATAGTCTTCACATACGCTCGCATGCACATATAATAGCAAAAAAGAGCTTATTTTCAACTTACATGCCACAACAAGGAAATTGAAAAATTTTCGAATATTTTTCTTTCATATTATTTTCCATGTTTTTTTGCTCTTTTTGCTTCGATGTTTGCAAGAGTTTGGAATTCGTATTCCATTTTCATCCAAATAGGCAAAGTGTACGTGTCCCGCAAGATTATGGCTTATATACCGATGGATCAAAAATAGAACTGTGAGAAGACACAGCAGGATCGGAATAATAATAATGGAAAAACAAGAGGCAAAAAATCGGAGAAAAGTCTCGAATTTTTCAGAAATCCCTAGATTTTTTGTATATTTATTTTGCCCTCATCTTTTAATTCCCTTCTCTCTTCGCAGATTTTTTTTGCCATGTCTGTCAAGTGATACTCCAACTATTTTTAGTGTATTTTTCGTTAGATATTTTTAGTACCGATATATCTTAGAACGAGACACGTTGCGAGGCATGAGTATGGTAATGCCAGTACATATGTTGCGGCGAATGTGATAAATCCGGTTATTACGCATAATCACCGACTGCTTGGGTAAGTTTGATGAATTTCTCTAAATTTTTCACTTTCACCATCGATTTTGTATAATACCCAAGCATCGTTGGTAAATTTCAAAAATCGTACTAAATTCATCACATTTGTGCCAGTAATTATGTATAATATCGACATTTCGTATTGGTAAATATCATTAGATATATAATTATATATGATTAGGTTAGATTTGGACCACAGTTGTGAGTCTGGTATAATTAACTTTTTATTAAAAAAACGCCAACTAATATGGCAAATACACGAAAAACACAACATATCTTAACGCATTTCGACACCAATGGGTGTCGTCTCCAGAGGAAAAATATTTAACTACTAATCAAGCTGATCGAGTTTTCCACTTGGGTTGACACCATCACTGGCAACAACGCTATATTGCAATATACTGCCATTAATGAGATGAGTTGGAAACGAATCACACTGTAAGGTTAAATTAGGAAAAATTAGTTATCGTTCCTTATTATTATGTGGTCCCTTCAAGCACGTTTGGGAAAATATCTTATCTATATCCTCCTCCGGGTTTGAACCTGGGACCGTGATGACAACCTTCACGGTTATAGACAATCATATTACCACCACGTCACTTAAATTATTCATAAATGGTCATTTGTTGATTCCTGTAAAAACTGATGCCTAATCTTCCTGAATACCCATGGCTTGTTATTTCTTGAATGCTCTAAAAATCTAATAAATAATCAAATGAATATATATCTTCGAAGTCATTTGATAGATTCACTGACAAGTGAAATGCTCGAGCCAATCAGAAATTCTTGGCCGGTCATTTGGCGGCACTCAATCGAATGATTTCGGAACCAGCCAGAAATTTTGAATTGTGTTCATTACTTATTGGTGGCAAATTCAGGCATTTGCCAGTATTTCAATCGTCCTTTTCATTGACAAAAAGCGTAAATTCAAAATGCAAGTCCACGAAAAGCTCGCCATTTTCGTCAATGTCGTCGTATGTCACCAAACTCCGAAATAGACTCTAAGCTGCTCGAGCGACGCACTGTAATCGCTACTTGTGTCATCGATTTATTTCCCCGATCATCACATTAGAGATGCGCCGTATATATCTGAGTGATCCAAAACAGTATATCTAGAATTCACGTAATGACTTTTAGAGAGCTATTTAATATATATATATATATATATCCAACCTGAACGATGCCAGGAATCTTTCAACTTTACGTTATTCACTCCGCCGCCGATGTGATGACGCCTGTATTACAGCTGATGGTCGCTCATTTGAGCATTTGTTGTAAAGTTTTCGATAATAAATATTATTTATCTTTTATTATCCGTCTCTTTACGGTGTTCTACTTTCTCTACTTTTAACACGCAGGCACCCTCTCGTGGCTCGCCGCTTGCTTTCCGACCCCACACACCATTGCATGATGTAATTTGTTTATTTTGGCGAGTTCTATCGCCTTTGTGCTGACCATCAGTTTAGTTACACCCTGTATATGTCAGATATGTCATGTATTTATAGCTTGCCAGTCAGTGAATCCTTTATTGTTTAACGTCTAAGCTACTCAGATATTTATAGGTAGTCAATTTAGTTATTTAGTAATATTCTGAGCACTTTTCGCTCAAACAGATTTTCTTTCTAAGTTATCTGGTCGGCTCACTATATCAAGTGACGCTAAAGTCAACCATGAGTTCTTGGCTGGTCATTTTGCGAATACTCCAGCAAATGATCTCCGAGCCAACTTGAAATTTTACATCGTGTTTATTACTTCTTGGTGGCAAATTCGAACATTTACCAGACTTTCACTCGACCTTCCCATTGACAAAAAAGCATAAATTCAAAATACAAGCTCACAGAAAGCTTCAAATTTCCGCCGACGTCGTTGAATGTCTCCAAACCCTGAAACAGATTCTAAGCTTTTCGACGGCGTACTGTAATCGTCCCTCCTGCCACCGATTTATTTTCCCAAACATCACATCAGAGATACATCGTACATATCTCAGATCCAAAAAGAGTATATTCAGAATGTGCGTAATGACTTTTAGCAAGCTATTTAAGATACTGTCGACATACTGTAAGAACTTATTTTACACACATAGAGAGATGAAAAGTTGGAAGAGAGAAAATCGCTAATACGCTATAGACACTCCCTGGAGAAAAAGAGCGTGTCCTCGAAATATGTAATGCACCACAGCTGGACACCCCTCTAGATAAATGGCGTACTTAGCTTTGGCTCATTTCGAACGGGCTTCTGCGGGATTTTGAACTAAAGGGGCACCACGTTTTGCTGATGGGCGAAAATTCTTTGCGTTTTGCTATTTTGGCAGAGTCATTTTTCAGGTGACAGGGAGCGTGATAAAAATTCATTCGCAAGAGTATGGCAGAGAGAGAGAGGAAAAGACTTCTCTGAATCTATTTTTTCATCGTTTTTATTCTCGACAAAAGGGATATATAAAGCAGATTTTTCTATCTCTCACTCTCTCTCTCTCTCTATACCTCTTTTTCTCATTCTAGTTTTGCTCGTTCAGTTCTTCGAGCACAAAAAAATAGCTTCGTCTGGAATTTATAGCCCTTTGGATTTGTGTATCTCTAGATACGGGGAAAAAAAATATATATATATAACAGAGGCTTATCATAAAAGTACGCTCTGTTAGCTGAACCAAATTTACAACCCGGAGGAGCAGATGTTATCTTAAGAGCATGAGATGACACTCAATCTTAGGTGTGTGTGAGATTTTCGTTGTTCGTTTTTTTTTTGCTTTTTTTTTGAATGGAAGAACAGCTCATGTGGAGCTTAATGGCACTGAGGAATGGAAGATATAATCAAGCTTGCGTAAAGTATCCACAGAAAAATGAAGTGAATACGCACGATTTGCTGGAACCTATCGGATGATACATGATAGCAGAGGTTTGGGTTTTGTCTGATACGGTTTCCAGGTTTAGCTGTCACCAGGAAATTATTATGGCCTGTATACACCGGCCGTTGTTCCGTTGACCGGGGTAGATAAATAGGGATTTTTCTACCGGTCCGCGAGAGATTCTCCAGTATCTATGTAACCTATCCATAATTTCAGACACTGCCCCTAGATGCTGTTATTTCTGTTTCTTCTGTCAGCCCAGTGGTCTAGCAAACTTTCTTTTTACCATGCCCTCAGGGACCATGGCCCACCTGTGGGATTCACACATTTTGTCGCCCTTCTCCCACCATAGTCTAATTTTCTAATTTTCTCCACCATTTATTCCTCGCTGCACTATGCTATAACCCGTTTGGCTTCTCCACCGCTGTAAATGCGCCCGTGTATGTAAGTCGATTTTTTAGTCACTCCCACATGCCGCGTACTCTTCTGCTATAACTCCCATGCTCAAATGCTCTCTAGGATACTCTTTCGGTCATTCAAACATGTTTACACACATTCTAGGTCCTTCTTTTGGTCAGTACTATGATCGCACTCTCTATATTTTACACTTGACCATGTCCCTGGCATTTTAGTCGCTCTTTTGATCATTGACATGCTTTCACGCGTACTAGGTCACTTTTTTGGTCATCCACACGCCTTCCACATGCTCTATGTCACTCTTTTGGTCATCCACATGAATTCCATATGCTCTAGATCACTATTCTGGTCATTGATATGCTTGTATACGCTAAAGGTCACTCATTTGCTCACTATCGTGCTAGCACACGCTTTGTTCACTCATATGCTTGCAAATACTCTATAGGTCACTCCTCTGGTCACTCAATGATCAAATCCCTCACTCTATGAGCATAGGCAGATTTATGGCGGGCTTTACAAATTTTTCAGCCCCTCTTGAATTATATATATGTGTTGTTTTACCACTCATTTCTCAAATTTGCCGCCCTGGCTATAGGCCACTGTATGCCCCAAGCTGAACATCTTGTAACAACCAGATGCCCCATAAGAAGTACATACACGCCGGGGGAGGCTGTTAATGGAACCAATAGCCCAAATTGAAAACTTTCAAATATATTCCAATCAATTCCAATGCGAATCCAAAATTCCTTTTGAAGGTTAAAAACTCAAAATATCGTACAAGAAATTATCTTACTATCTCCAAATATCATATTCACCTGTGTGTCGCCCCCAACCCCAAAAGCAATTCCTCCTAACTCCCCGTTTACTTTTCTTAGGGGAGTTTTACTTAGTATGAAGAACGTGTTTTCAGCCTTTCACACATCGCGAACCAGAAAAAAAATGTCACGAAGTCCAGCGGCAACAAATCATGGTATTCCGAATCCCACACGGGTACTAGTGTCTCAATGGGTAAGCCCAACAAGAATGGGTGTTAGGACTTCGAGTCAAATAGAGAGACACATTATTCAGAGAGTTTTATATATCCTAAGGTTATTTTTTTTTTTCATTAAACAGAAATTTACATTAATTTTTAAACTCTTTTATCATGGAATTTTAATTTTTCATTAATTCTGAAATTAAATATGAATTTTCATGAATTCCCTATTTTTGACATCAAATATGAGTTTTCATTAATTTTCAGAAATTATTTTTTGATCAAACATGAATTTTCAGAAATCCTTACGACTCCCGTTAAAAATAAAATCGCCTGCTTTAAAATTCATGTCGTGTCCCTGCGGGCCTAGGCCCCACGTTGGGAGTCAGCCGGTCCATACATTTTTTTTAAATTTATTTTTTGCCTGCACGGGGGTCACATTTGTAGAAGAAGCTAATGGTGGTGGTGGTCATTTTCTGAACACGAGTGCTCAGTCTACTTCTCCAAACTCTGGCCATATTGCTGTATTGCAATTCACTGCCATCAATGAGATGGGTTGGAAATGAAAGCACGATGAGTGGTTGCCTCAAGCTCATTAGGGAAAATATCTTAGTCATATCCTCGCTCGGGTTTGAACATGGGACTGTGAAGGCAACCTCCACGGTGGTAGACGAGCATCTTACCCTCCTCCCAGCGACTTGGGCTCTGAGAGCTTAGACTGCGACCTATAACTCTATCATGTATTCTGAATGGCAGTGTTCGACATTTTGTTTTCGATATGTCTCCTGAGTGTTTGGTGCGCTATCGGTGAGAGTCTTTTCTGCAATAGATTCGCGTTCTATGATAATTGTAGTCATAATTATCATTATATAATTTATAAGTTATGGGAATAACCTAAATTATTGATTACATAAAATAATGAAAATTAAGGCCAGCTTCAATGCAAATACTGGAAATAAAAGGAATTTCCTTATTTGAAAAAAAATTCAGGACTGTCAAAATTACGGACATTTTTTTGTAGAATGAGGCTGATAGATATATTGAGCCCACCCTATAAAAATCAAGCACTGCAGTGCACAAGGTGCTTCCAACATCATCATGAACGGCTGAAAAGTAGATGAATTCCTCCTTTTCTTTCAAATTCCATCACGATTGGAGGAAGCAACGTTAAAGCGACAATGTCTCGAAATCCATATGAAGATATCAAATATCATCACCTAATCGTACCGAATGTTTTCGAATAAATAATGACACAACACACAAAACAATTTCCATCGCCAATCCTCCGACATTCCCTGACTATACGGTTATATCCATAATAGATCACTGAAGCACATCCAGTCAGCCACACATTCCGTAACAATACATAGAAAATTCATGAATGGATCAAAAATTCCATATAACTTATATATATATATGTTTTTAAAATCCCGTATAGAATATAATATTTATATTCCGTGCATATTTATGCATATTTCTATAACAGAACTTCCCCTATTCAAATGTTTATCTGAATACACACTCACACACAATGAAAGTAAAAGCTTCATGAAAGGAAAACGGGAGAAATTCTTACTTTTCCTCCCATTCGGGAACATCACTTCTAAGACTAATTTACATGAAAAATGAGAAGCGAATAGATTAACATAACAACCTGGGAAAGCAGTCATCTGGACATTATGTGTTTTCGAGCATCCCTCCTCACAGTACATATGCGTATATCTAGGAAGGGAGATAGAGAAAGAGTGGAAATGTCTCCTCTCTCAACTCTCGCCACATAAAACCCATGCGAACATTCTCCTCCATCTTGTTGTGCGGTGGCGGTAAGTTCTACAACCATGTTCGAATCTTTGTCACGCATAATTCACAACAACAACAGCAGCAAATGTCTCTCAGCGAAAATATGCTTTTCCCCCTCAAGAAAATGGAGTGAGTTCTTCTATGGACACAGCCACATTCCGTTGTGTTTGAAAAGGAAACATCAAGAGCCGAAAGCGCTAAATTCGTGTTCAAAGTCGTAGTCGACGAACGCTGTTAGGCGTCTTCTGTTCTGACACCGTGTTTGTTTCTCGTTTAATTAGGTCCATTTGGTGCCGGGTATTAATTTACTATTATTGCCAGGGAACTGCACAGTAACATTGAAGATTTAAAAGATTTCCCTGGGACTTTAACCTCGGAGATAAAACTTTCCTGAAGTTTCTGGGTTTTTCTTGGGGATTTTTAATTAGTCACGATGGTTATAACTGTGGTTCAGTAGTTATAATATATATAATGGGTTGTTTTGATTTCTTTACGACGTATTCACGTGGACAAGAGTATATGGAATTTTTTGAGCTAAGTCTGGAATTGGTATTGAATATATTAGGTCATGAGGTGGGAAGTGTCGAATGCGTAACAACTTGGGAAGGTAGTCATCTGGACATTATGAAAGGATCTATATCTACTGGAAGAAATTGTCTCACCTATGACGCTGCGTTCATGAGTGCTACAGTTGTGAAGGTCGCTCGTTGGTGCAAGGGTTAGCAATCGTTTTTACTTTGTTTGCCAATAGATAGGGGGTGTGTGCGTACGTTTGAACCATTCTGCTTGTAATTCTAGAAACTTCATGAACAGCTCACCAGTAAAAATTGAATGTTTAGGAGATGATTAGAAGCATCAATGAGAAAACGATCTCAAGATATTGTTCTCAACCATTGTTCTCGGCCATTGTTCTCAAGATATATATTTCATTTACTTGAAAAACTTAAGAAAACTATATTGCTTTTTGCCAAATAATGGGTTAAAAGTCCAAAATATGGTCCAAAATATTAAAAGTCCAGGGAAAAATATCTTATTCAGAAGAAACCAAAAGTTTTGAATGTGCCCGTAAATCGAGTGAAATGAACATGTTTGGTTTATTCGAACACATAAACCAAATAGAATGCGCTCGACTGAGTGTAGTCGAAAATGAAATATGATTGGTCTCATTGCCACTAATGATTTGCATTATCCGCGAGCACAGCCTCGGCTAAACAACGAGCAAGGGAAAATGAAAATCGTCGCAAATTTTCCCATAACTGGGATATCTAATTGGTTAATTGCATTTCCAATAGTTCTGCCGCATTGATTATCGCGACGGAGGCCATTGTTCTCAAGGATTCTTTCGGATCTCACATAAATAAAATTTCCCCAATGCCATCTATTGCATAAAAATGGAATTTGCTTTATGCCTAGATAATGATTGAGTATAGGGGGAAGGGGGAAAAAAAAGGAATATATATATACAGAATGCTCAGCAAACCGGGGCTATGGCATTTTACTGATCCTAGAGGTATACTTTAAACTAAAAAAAAATTCTAAATAACGTGTAGTACTCAGATATGTCATTCATGTTTCAAGGGGTTGTATAGTTATATGAAAAAAACTTTTTATACAGGCCCCCTGTGCCTCAAGGCCCAATTGTTGCCCCAAGAAAGTCTTTGCCCTGTCTCTCTTGATGTCAATAAAAAAAAATCCCATGTTTTAAAGTGGGATATTCATTGAGATATCCAAAACGGCGGAAAGTTGGGGAAAAAAAAACACAGCTCTAAATGCGGAAAACCCGTTTTGCCCGCATTTACGCAGTTCTTTACCCCCCAAATTTTCCCTGTCTTTTGAATTCGAATAACTCAGTGAATATTGCACTTAGAGAGATGGAATTTTTTTTTTTTTTTGGCATCAGGCTATATCCTGAATAAATTTTCAGTCAGTCGGAATTAAAAAAATTAAAAATACACATTCCCGCAACAGATGGTGCTACAATCAGAAAAACAAATTATGAAAATTGGAAAATGTCCATCGTTTACAGCAACAACCCAGCATGGTGTGATCTCAGAACAAAATTCGCAGGAACCCCATCGAATAGTCTGAATCGGGGTTTCCTGAATCGAATTCAGACAGAATAACAGAATTAGTTACAAAGTTCGATAGCAGATAGCGCTGCTGTGTATAAAGCCGAGATGCCGTATTTTAAAAATCATGACAGAGACCTTTGCACTGGTTTCAGTGCATTTTGTTCTGAGAATGCACTGGTCATTTTGTTCTGAGAATGCACTGGTCATTTTGTTCTGAGAATGCACTGGTCATTTTGTTCTGAGAATGCACCGGCCGCTGTGGTGGTCGAGTGGTTATAGTGCCGGACTCGTGAGTCCGTATAGTGCCGGTGGTCGGCTGAAGTTGGTTTTCTGTGGTTCCCAACTTCAAGGCGCAAATGCGAGCCGATCTCCCCGTTAAAAAGTCTCGCCACAGAGAGCAACAGTCCTACAACGGTAAATCATTCAACCATAACACTTCACTCATAGTTAGTAAAACTGGGGACAGATGACAGCACTACACATAACAAGCATTACACAGGAACAAACTTTACGTCAGGTTGCACTACACGTACACGCACATTCCCGCATGTACCGATTCGTTGGGGGGGGTTCCGCGGGCGGGGGGGGGGTGCATGTGTGGTGTAGCAGTAGTAGGTAGGGGCTCGGGGATCCATGATGTTCGTAAGTCAGCCACCTCGTTGGGCAATTTGCCTGTTGTGGCGTTGTATTTGTATTTGTATTTGTATTTGTATTTGGTCATTTTGTTCTGAGAATGCACTGGTCATTTTGTTCTGAGAATGCACTGGTCATTTTGTTCTGAGAATGCACTGGTCATTTTGTTCTGAGAATGCACTGGTCATTTTGTTCTGAGAATGCACTGGTCATTTTGTTCTGAGAATGCACTGGTTTCAGTGCATTTTGTTCTGAGAATTCACCAGGTTGTTGCTGCAAATGATGAATGTTTTGAAAACACTGTATATTAAAATTGTCCTGACCGCAGTGTCACCGCTGTGCGGTCGTATGCTCATAGTGACGGACTTGGTTTTCCGTGATTCTCAACTTCAAGGTGCGAATGATATTCGATCATCCCGTTAAAAAATGTCTCTCATCGGCACACTACACTGATAGTTTGAGGAAATACATGGCAGCACCAAAAAATTCACGCACAACACCAGATACGCACTAACATTGTTTGAGACACAAGCACACACACACACACACACACACACACTTCTTCCACAACCTATCCTGTAGTAAATTGCCCATGAAGATGGACCAGATTTTTGCTCGGTTTCAAAGAAAGACTACAGTGTCAGCTGTTGCAAATATTTCTGACTAATTTCGAAATTCTTTCTGACTGAAAGCGCAATGCTTTTCCCAAACACAATCGCAAAAACGGAACATCTATATATCGCTTCCCGTTTATTTTTTCTAAAATAGGCCCCATCAATTTAGGAACACCTTTTTACAAGATCACCCCATGTATCTTAGGTCTAGGATTATGAATTGCAGAAAGAATAGCTCAGAGATGAATTTCCAAACACCCTATACACAAATTTCCATAAAGACCCAATTTGTTTAAAGTCTAAAATGTCAACGTTTCAATTATGAAAGTCCGTGGCCGGAATACCAGCGAATATGTTGAAACGTCACGCAAAATTGCTTCACACACACACACACACCTCAATGATAAGACTACTACTACCTCCTTGTAAATTTTAAAATTCCGTACTGGCATGTGAATCATTAAAACCCATCGTCCTAGAAGTTAATTAACCAGAATGTGACATTTTGAATCCTTCCAAAATATTAGCATAAACTCGTAAATCTTTGTTAATGCATCCTTTCGGGAGACAATTTCGAAATTAGGAGTTTCACTATTGTGTGTGTGTTTTAAGATTGACCTCGTTTTACTAATTTTACGCACTCAGAGCGCAATGTTTTCTTCGATATCGCGTGCTATCAAATGTAGAACCCAGACGTATCAATCACGTAGATGTAAATTTATGTGAACAATATTCAAAATGATTTGTTTATTCGGGGTTTATGTGGAATAGTTTAACCATTTAGCCGGAAAACCAGAAATAACTGAACATTCTGCAAGGTGCCATATCTTTTTAAATAGGGAGTACTGTTTCTTCTGGTTTTCAGAGATGCAAACTAAGGGTTGTAAGGAAAAGTACATCAAATGCAAATGCAAACACAAAGGAACAACAAACAAATTGCGCAACGAGATGGCTGAAAATAAATGATGTCCCCATAACAAATATGGATGTCAAATATAACCAGAATATAGCAACACAATATGAAAGCATGTCTCAAAAATAATTAATATATATTAATTAATTGCCCATAAAAAAGATAACGGTTGTCTCATCTAAGTATGCATAGTTTGTGGTTTCTTATCCTGTTCTTTTTTAGAATGATTAGACGTCACTCAGGCCAGTCGTTTACTGGATGCGACAACACGCAATGAGCAAAGCGAGCGACAACAGCCGACATTAAGTCAGTAGGGGCGTTTGACGTCGTCCACTGAAAGCGACCTTTACCAGTTGCCGAATTCGCGTCTACGCTCCTTCAGACGAATGTGTACCGGTTAATAATCTTGAAGACATTGAAAAAATTAATTTTTCGAAAAAATTATACAGAGGACCTGAATTTATTTAATGCAGGTCCTTAATGAAACCTGTTATTGTGAGAGTTTGTGTGATATTCCTCATGCTTAATGAGACATCTGACACAAACTCGCACTTTTTGTAAGACGGTAATCGGTTACGATTCTGAATCAACTTTTCATTAATCTCCTAAATACATCGGGAACCGGTCTAAATTTCTGGTACCAAGTTATGTGTATATGTACCGAAACCAACGTATATTGTTCCGGATAATGCCTCTCACGCAAGTCCTTGAAATGGCTAGACGATGAAACAAAATGCAGGACGCCACAGGTTTTAATTTGAACAGCTATTATACAGCTTTCATGTTCACGCGGGAAAGGAGGGAATAAAACGGAATGAGAGGGAAAAAGTAAACATCCGTACCTGCGCAGATCTGTCAAGATGAGTATGATCCCATTCCATTCGGATTCGGTCTGCCGTCCGCTGCCGTCACCGGAAAAGATCGTATCCAGTGGACGACGTTCTCCTCCTTTCTGTACAACGGGGTCAATCCTGTGAATACAGACAACTGCGCGCGACTACGCTCTAAGGCTATAAACGTTAAAAATTATGAGCCTATCGCTCCAAATCGCCTCCAGTGGACGACTGGTGTCAGAAACTCTAATCAGTTATTTTGTTCAAACATGGAGGTCCGCTCTACTTTATGAACGTATAGCCATATCCAAAATTAGATAAATATCCTTAATATAAATGTCCCATATCAAACCCATTTACATATCCCCTGCCGAAATTGATAGCTCCATATAAATGTGACATTTTGAAACATATGATTTATGCCTCTTTTATTGTGTCCAATATTTCCGTAGCAAAACTGGATTTATAAATGTTTCAAAAATATAGTAATACGTTTAAAAGCCTATTTCGAAACAGGCTGTAAATAAAGCGGGATTAACCCAATGTGTGTGCATGAATACGAAATATATTTCTGAAATTTATTACAGATAAATTTAATGGGGAATTTCGAAATCGTATATATTTTTACATTATTTTCATTTATTATATGCTTTCTTTTTTTTTCCTTTAAATATTGCGAAAATTTCCGGACAATAACTTGTTTTGAAACTTGCCGAAGATTTTTAGGCAAGGTTAGATTTATTGACTAGGGAAGAAAAAGGAAAAAATATGGGGGAAAGAAAATGAGGGAGATTTTTCTTTTATTGCCGATTTTTGTTTTTTGTTTCTTTTTGGCTATCCATTTTTTTCCAAAAAAAAAGAAGAAAAAATGGAGAAAAGAAGGGAAAGAGTTGCCAATGTTTTGTTTGTGTCGGTTCCCTTCAGATGCTTATGACAGCCAGATTTTCAATAAATCTTCGTCTGAATGGTCCTTTTCCCTTTCCTATTTCTTTATTTTTATCCGTTTTTTCCCTTCCGATGAATTTTTCCTTTTTTTAATACTTTTTTTTTTCCTATTCCGGCTCCACATGAGAAAACACATGAACATAACCCAGGGATGAAAAAAAAATATATATATATATATTTTTTTTTCATCCCATGCCAACTTTTTCCATGATTTCTTAGGATTATGTGGAAGTAAGCTTGACGAGAATGGTTTTAATCGTAGCTTCAACGTTAAATCCTGGAGCTTCTAGCGATGTCAGGAGAAATCTTCCGTTGTACAATGGTGATATTACGAACAATAATTCAATAACAGAACTTTATCATCTGTGGAAATTAAACTCTTGTAATAGGTATTATGCTGGAACAGAAATACTCGATTTTATCATAATTTTGTGTAGAAAAGTATGTCTATATGTATGAATTTCAAACCGAATGAATGCTTGTAAATATACTGATGTTAGCGAAAAAATTCTGCTTTACAGAATATGGACTTGCTTACATGAAGTCCGTAGAGGATTTACATGAATGAATAAGACTGTGTAAAGGACTTCATGTAAACACGTAAGTCCATGCAGTGGAATATAAATGTGACGTCACGATAAAGTATTTTATGTAAATAATTATGCTCATAGAGGACTTCATGTGAATAGGCAAGACCATAAACGACTCCTTGCAATTACGTAAGTCTACGAAGTTGATTTCAAGTACCGTAAATTAGTACATGTTAATAAGTTCATGAAGAACTTCATGTAACTAAATGAAGAACTTCATGTAAATAAATGAAGAACTTCATGTAAATAAATGAAGAACTTCATGTAAATAAACAAGGTAAAAACGGACTTTATGTAAATAATCAAAGACCATAACGGACTTCCTGTAAATAAGTGAATAAATAAGCTGTAAGAAGTAGCCTTATGAAACAGTAGATTACGGACTACACATTAATAAGTCCATAAAAAATTTCATGTAAATAAGACCATAAAAAACTTCATAAAATAAATTAATTACTAATAAATTTAAGAAAATTGTTAAACTAAAAATTATATTACTAAATATAAAATAGTAAATAAAATAGTTGAAAATAAATTATATATATACATTTTTAAATAAATTCTGCTCCCTAAAAAATTTCATTAAAAAAATGACGCCACTTTTTTTCTATTTTTCCAACTTATTACGCCATTGAAATACGGAAATGGATATTTCTGGAATATTTACGAGAAATAAGATTCATATATTTATGTAAAATGTCATTTGCCAAGCAGCAATCATACGTCAAGAAGTATCATACTTGGTCGCTCACCACCCTCTTTTTAATGTTAAGTAGCAACGAAAATAGCGACACACACTCTTTGTTTTCGATCATGTACACACACTCACACACATTCACATCAGTTTTCCGCTACCTATCAACGACTAAATCATAGGGGAAATTACAGTATCGAGCCACGGCCCGCTCCAGTCTCCGCGGACAGTATTATCAGCACGTAATTTGCCACTGTCAGGAAACCGGCCATTTTCCTTGATGGCACGCGATACTGGGGGCGACGGTTCATTAGAAACACCCGCCACAGGACCCCGTGTTTTCCACACATCCACAACTTTTCCACTTTTCACTAATACCAGTGACGTTGATGTTAGAGTGGAGAAAAAAAAAAGATGAAATAAATTATAGCGGAAAGAGAATGAATGGTTATAAAGCGACGGCGTAGGAGAACGGTACATATGTACATACGCCACTGAAGGCACTTGAAAAAAAAAAAAGGAAACCCGGTTAGAGAGAAAGATGGTGGTTCCCTGTATGCTTTTATTTTATTTTCTGTTGGAATAAAGAGAAGGGAGACGCATTAAAGAGCCATCAAAGGGCTGAAGAATGCTGCATGCGAGAGATTGGCAGTATGTGTGCAGTGGGAAAAACAGGAAAAACAAGCACGGGAGGGGAAAAAAAAATTCGGAAAAGAAGAGCATTATCCTAAGAATAAGGCAGCAGGAAAAAAAAAATTCCTAAAGAAAAGACCTTTTCTGGTCCGACGATTAATCTTGAATATCCCACAGAAAATGTGAAGAATGGTGAATCCGGAAGATATTGGATCGATTCCTGGCCTGACAGTTTATGCTCCGGTTTTTTTCGCTTTTATCCGTCATTCCTATGCTTTAGGGGTTTTTTTTCCCTGTGTTATCTAGTAAAGTAATTCAATAAGTTTCTCTCTTTCTTATTCCTACAGAAACAAACGGTCTAGGATGATTGCTTCTGAGTTATCCATACCTTCCATATTTCGGTTCTTAGTCATTCATCTTACAGAATATATATATTCCGCAATAAATCTCTATAAACATACCTCTCCGTAATAAAGGATATTTTGGGAACGGATTATTAAGAATTTTTGTTAGCTTGAAATTTTTATTTATGAAAAAACAGATAAAACTGAATTTCTTGTACGAAACGTTCTGTTCAGGTAAGAAGGAGGTGTTTATTCACTTTTGACAGCTCCTCCAATTCATGTCCGAATTGGTTCGGACAATTCTTTTACACATGACTAGCTGTTACCCTCGACTTCACTCGCGTGGATTTGGTAACCTGCGAAATGCTCGGCGATGATTCCCCTATATAGCATTTGAACCACTCATGACTCACATTTAGGGGTTGAACTTTGAGAAATCCCATCTTGGTGAATGTCTATACTATGAAGTATAATACTGAACAAATTTCGTATCGTCGCTGGTTTGGGTCATGGGCGGAGATAGACTTGGAAGTCTGGGGGGGGGCACGGTCATTATTGCTGGAGGGGGCACGATGATGATGATGTCAATTCATCTATACATATATGCATTAGATCAGTCGACTTCACCTTTGATGCTGGGGAGGGCAATGCTCCCCCCCGCCCCTCCGCATCTCCGCCCATGGTTTGGGTTCAGCGATAATTGTCCCATATAACCTATGGACCAGCCTCATGATTCCTTTAGGAGGAGTTTGAGAAATTCATTCTAAGTTAGTCTCTACATTGCATAGTAAAGATACCGACCAAATTTCATATTTGGAGCTTCAGTGGTTTCGGTCCGGCGTGCTTTCTCTATATAACATTTGGAATCTTTTATGACACTCTATAGGGTTCGAATTTCGAGGGGAAAAAACTTTCTTACTGAGTCTTTACATTACTGGGATACTGTACAATCAGAACACAGAGGGAAAAGAGGCGGAATCCCGGCTGGCCCGAATGGGAAAAGAGGACGACGAAACCCAACCACCACTTTCCCAGAGATAGAAGAGATAGATAGGGAAGGAGGACGGCAGTAGACGATGGGGATATGAAGGAAGGGAAAGAATAGTGGAGGTTAGGCCGGGATGAGGACTTGCAAAATAGGAGCTCAGTACTAGTACATAATGGCCAAGGAGGTCATGCATGTGAGGATAATACACCCGTAGCAGGCAGAATACCCTGCACGTGAGGCAGACAAGGAGATCAATACCCGTTATTGAAGAAATGGTTTCGCAGACGAACAATAGCGAAACTTTACAGTGGCCATGCATGTGAAGAAGCACTGGCAAAGTCTAGCTGCTGGTATGGGACAAGAAGGACAGTTTCGATAAGCGGTGCGGTACCGTATGTATCTAATACCCGAAATATGACTGTTGCGCCGAATGTGCGGCCAAACCACGTGGCAACTTCAATATGATTAGACTGTATAAATGTTCAATAAAAGGGAGGGTGCCTGGGGGGGGGGGGGGGGTGTTTGTGTGGCTGGCTCTGGGTGGATTGCCAAGGTCGGTCCACCGGTTGGTTATCCCGTCATGCCTGCTGTCTTAGGACCATCGTGCTTACATTGCAATAGCAATAGAGCCGGTGTGTGGTCGGTTCTTTAACCCTTCAAATCTTTACATCACGAAACTACTTTACATCAGTGTGAAACTACTGATTTAATTTCATATTTACAGCTTCAGCGGTCAAGTGTGATTTCTCTGTATAACCTTTGGTGCCCCGTTGAGGATGGAATTTTGAGAAAAAAAACCTTCTTAGTGGGTCTTTACATCAAAAAATGAAACTGCTAAAAAAATTTCATATTTATTGCTTCAGCGGTTTTGGGTCAGCGATGACGAATCAGTCATGACATGCCATTTTGTATGATACAGATAACTGGTTACTTGAACAACGCATTTCAGACAATTGTGAGTTAATTTGTTCGTTTTTCTTAGTAATTAATGTAAATTTTCAATTAATTAGCTTCCAAATTTCTATAAATTGATCAAATTAACTTAGTTAAAATAGTTAATAATTGGAAATTTTGGTAATCTCAGGTATCATGTGATTAAAAAAAATTGAGTTATTTTTTTCCTATTTAAAAAAAATTGATTCTGTTCAAGGTCATGGGGGAAAAAAATTCTACATCAAAAGTCAGGATAAAATTTCTAGAAATTTCATTTTGGAAAAATAATTTGTTTGTAAGAAATTTAAAAAAAAATACTATGGCCCTCATTACACCTTTTAGTTCAAAAAAAATGCTAATTCCTTACAAAAATTTGCATGAAAATTAATTGAATTGATCATTTTTGTCGCACCATGGTCATTTTCTGCACACGAGAGCTTATTTTAGACCGATACCTACAATTTATTGCCTATTCCGAACGGCAGGCTTGCTTTTTTATGCCCATCGAAAGGTTAGAGCGGTAACCCCTCGATGTGGGACTCCCTGCGGTAGAAATTTTTTTCTGCGGTCATGTCGCCGTTTCTGTGTTGTACCCCTATGTCAGGAAAGTTTCCTGATAAGGTCGAACTGGGTATCTAACTCGTGACACCTCTAAACATCCTTTGGTACTTTAGGAGAGTATCTAATCGGCCTAGGCTACCGCGCCCCTTCATATTAGTGTTACAATTCTATAATTATTTTCTAACACGGTACATTTTCATTGAAACTAAATTATAACGAAATCAATAATGGACCTTTATCATTCCATTTAAATATGAAATTTTCTCATCAAGCTATATTTTCTTTCAAACTTTCGCTCCAACCACCTATCAATATAACGCGCGTTCAATTTTAACTGTGAGGGTCGTTATAACCGAGCGTCAACCTGACCAATGATCTTCAAACTTTTTACAACTGAGGGCCATTGAAACAGGCGGAAATGGGAAAAATGATTTGCTGTCCGTCTCAAAACATGAATAAGAGAGATAATTTGTGTGTTAATTTCGTAAAAAAAAACAATAACAGGAGAAATAATTTGCTGGCCGTTAAAAAATACGAAAATAGAAGAGACAAACTACAGACCGGCATAAAATAAACAAACGTAAATAGAATGAATAATTTGTTGATCAGCGAAAATTGCACAACAAACAGGAGGGACAATGTGCGAACCGGCAAAGAAATGCATAAACACGAGAATTTATTTGCTGACCTGCAAAAACTACAAAATAGTGTGTAGACTGTATTTTATCTATTAAAATTTAAAATTACGTAGCGGGTACATGAATTTTACGCGAAATGTTTCTCAGAGAAGCAGAAATTCCTACGGACCAGCGGTTGAGGAACACTGGACTATACCACTATAAATATTCCGATACATTCGGTCATAGACCATATAAATCGAGATTCCCATAGTTGAAAACTTAAGAAACAGACTCACAAAAACTCTATTTTAAACGATTAAAATCCCCTGTTATCGATGTGAGAAAAACTTAGAGAGTACATTATCGGGGTACGGGCAATACCTAATGACGCATGGAACCTTCGATATACATCAACGCGCCTATTGTGCGAAAATGTAGCGCGCTCGCAGTTATTGCCGAACATACCATATCGGGGGGTGGGAAAAAATTCTTTGAAGGGGGAACTGATATAGGAGAGAGAGAGAGACGGAACACATTTCGAAAAGTATTCAATATTACCTACATGCAGTACCAAAAAAAATATGGCGGGGGGCTGGCGTACACGGTAGCCAAAGTCGACAAAAGAAATCGTATCTATAAAAAAATAGGAACTTGTGTGTGTGTGTCGTTAACAGAAGTCTGTGAAGCATTAAGGAGTAATTATCTTCTAAAAAAAGAAGAGAAGGGAGAAAAGTGTGTACCACGGTACAAAGGTACAACCTGAGAACAAAGAAAGGGAGCAAAGCTTTCCCGTCCTTTTTTCCACCACCACCACCAGCAGTTTGAAGGACCATTACACCTAGTTTTACCCTGCATTAAACTCCCTTTTTTCCTGGTCCCGTATCTGATTTTAAAAGCCTTGCAGCTGCGTTTTCAAACGTAATTTAAGTCTTTTTTCGACTTCTTTTTTTTTATTTAATGGTCTTCTTCTGCTGCTGCTTCTTTTTGAAACGGTTATAAAGATTGGCGCAGTTATTTTGCTCTGTGAAATACTTCTGGATTTAATACTTAGGAGAATGGAGGGAGGAAGAAGGAAACTCCTATGGAAACTTCGGGCACACAGAGGAAGAAAGATGATGTTCCTGCGCAACAGATGCAGTTCGTTATCATTATTGTTTTTAAGTGTGCTCGAGAGGAAATGATCTGGAATTGTATTTAGTTGTTTTTTTTTTCTGGGGTCGTTTGTGCTTGTGTGGCTAGAAATAGTGATAGATTGTGAGGAGTTAAAGAAATAAAATAGATAGCTATGAATTATCTGCATTTCAGTGGATGTTCTGTAACCAGACATTAGAAGAAGATTTAGTCCATACATCAGTGGTTCTCAATCTTCTGTCACTCGCGGTCATGGCCCCCCATATCCTGGAGTAGGGCCCTAGGCTGGGATCTTTTGTGGGGCCCCCGACCAGATTTTCACGGGCCCCTTTATGGTGGATTTATAGCGTGAAAAACAAAAAAATAATGAAAATCATCCCGGGCCCCCAGGACTACAGCCTTGCCAGCCAACCCCTTCTGGGGGCCATGCTCGCGGTTCACTTGCCATATTCACGGTTCATCTGCAGCTCTCCAGGATAGTTTAGTAGATATTTTCACTTTTTAAAGAACCATTTCGAGGCGTAAATGTGTACATAAATCAATATCTCCAGGTCACCGCGACACCAGTGACAAAGGTTTGTGACGCCCTTAAAATCCGAGATGAGCAATTTGAGGAACCTTGTCATACATGCTCAACCCATGGGCCCCGACATTAACCCCTAACTTTGTAAAAATGACCAAGTTGTATATTTTTACAGATGACTTAAGTTACCTGCGGCACAGTTCGAAACAACTTTTCTCTCTAAGCAGCATTGACAAGCTGTCTCACCTCTTAACTAGACTATTAGTTTAGCATTGACAATCCTCCTAACCAAATCATGGCCCGCCACTCTGTCCCAATGAAGATATTTAAGGAGGGTGGGGGTTAAAGAAAACCTGGGACATACTGGAAATTGTTCTTGTATGAGTTGGAAACCTAACTTGAAGTTTGTTTCCGTCTAATGATTGTTATAGTCCTGGCATCAATTTTTTTTGAACAATTAATGAAGTCTAACGAATGAATATTTGTACCGTTGTAGGCCCGTCGCTCTCTTGGGCGAGACTTTTTAACGGGAAAATCGGCTCGCTTTTGCGCCTCGAAGTTGGGAGCTGCAGATAAACAACTTCAGCATTGACAAGTCCAGATATTTTGTAATGTTGATTTCGCCATGGGAAAGTTATCTTTATAACACTTACTTTATACCACCTAAAGATCGGGAGAAATACTAATTCCGAAAAAAGATATGCCATTTTGTATGGGGTTTAGTGATTCCCACAGTGCTAAGAGTTGAAGAACCCGTGCAGTAGTAAATCCAGAGCAATTTCAAAGAATTTAAGTGGCTCTCGTGACAGTTGTTACCCGTGACACAGTTTCAGATCGCTTAAGCAGTCCGTCGCACGTTTCAAGATTGTTTAAGTGAATCTGGTTTATAGATCACGTAAATGATCTGCGTACAAAATGTTAGTAATATTAGTTTGAACAGCCTTGGCTGGTACTGAAGCGCCTTGATCCAAAGGCTAAACCACTCCATACCTGTTTTGTTATACTGGTCCCTCTATAGCATATTTTGAAGAAAAAAAAAATTCTCTTCTAGCCCCCGGCCCTTCTCAGAAAAAAAAAATAGCACCCCCTCTTCGCAGCAGCGATCCTGGGGATCTTATACCTAAGGGCTTTTATCCCAGAAGGGATACAGCCCGGCCTTGTTTGGGTCTAATAGAGGATATTTCACTACAGTATATATCCGTTTAAAAAGCCCGCACTGACAAAAAATTCCGATGTTTCTGTCAAACTTATAATCGGCAGATTACACGCATGAAAATACAGTAACAGCTGAAAACCCCGCCCCTCGTGACGTGTTGCTGCTTTCGTCACTCGCAACGACCAATCACGGCATCCTACTGTTGCGTTCGCTCGAATAAGAATAAACAGTGTAAATATGCCACAAAGTCCTCGGGTGCAAAAAGAACACTGTTTAAAAACATTCCATGGACCTTTAATTAAGTAATTGGTTGTGAAGGCTCCGTTATCCACAGAAAACCTTTGGAAAACTACTACCCTCCACCTTACTTATCATCTTTTAAATTTATAATCAGTTTAGACTTCTCTTTGGCACAACAGAGACGCTTGGCCATTGGTTTATCGTTAATTTCAATACACTTTGACGGGGTGGAAAAAAAGAAAAAAAGACATGTTTACATTAGATGTTGCGGTTCATGTCAAAACATTCTTAATCTCCCCGGGGATAATTTTTGATGCAGACTATCGCTGATGAACTTTGAGAGGAGGGAGAAATAGTTAAGAACAGATTTCCAGTTAGCATCAAACAAAATAGATTATCTGTCACGGACGTTGCTTTAGTTGACACGCGAACAGACTCGACGACCGCGAACGAGAGAATCAATTCTATTCTTGGTGGTGGTACGTGGCGATCCACGAGGTCTCTCTTGGCTTGAATTTCGTGGAGGAAAGAACTCGTTATCAAGTTAACTTGCCTTAAGAATTTCCAATTTTCGCCGCCTTTTACTCACTTTGCATTCAGAGTTTTTCGTCTTTCTCTCTAACTCTCTCTTCCATTCAGGACAGAATTCACTTCTGATTCTAACACACAGTTCAGTTTTCCTCTTTTTTTTTCCTTCAGAGGCTTTTCGTCACACAAACTGATTCAATAAAAGAGATGTGCAAGGAGAAAGATTTCTATTTACTTCTCTTGTGGAAATTCGGTTTGAAATTGGTAGCAGTTGGTGATTCTGTGTGGCAGCATTATCGTGTTCGCTATCCCGGAAATATTTGTACGAGTATTTATTTTCGTTCGTATATATCGTTACTTCCTTGTTATCGGTGGTTATTTAAGGATTTATACGAGGCGGGATTTTTTGCAATGTGTTTTCCGTGTGGTAAATCATTTACCCCCCCCCCTAAAAACTCTTTTCCTTCTTATTTTGAATTTTTTCTTTTTTTCCCCCTTATTTACACTCTCAGAAATTCCTAAATAATGAAATTGTAGTTTATACTAGCAATAATACCCGGCGCTGCGCTGGTTTGCTTCAATTGTTGAGAAGATTGGAAAAGTGTCAAACCACTATATAAAGGCATATAAACTATTATACATATACTGGCAGGATTAAAGAAATAGCAAAACATTGCAAAGGTACAACATGTCTGAAACGCATTGCTAGGGAACCACTCTAACCAAAGTAAACATTCCGGGAAGTAATTGTTGAAGCCAAGAAACCATTGTTGCTTGACAGTTTTTCGCCCGTTTCGAGCATTTGCCCAGGTCTGACAAATTTTTAAAATAGCCTATCGTTCAAGTCGGGTCCCGGGTGGTATATATGGAATATTTGACGAAGATCGATCTGAAATTGAAGATTTGTATAGAGAACACACATACAGAAAATCAGTTTTATATATTTAGATTGTTACCATTGGCTGAGACAATACTCCAAGAAATTATTTAAAAAAAAAAGGAAGCGGAAGAAAAAATTTCTTTCTTCCGTTAATTTTTGTAAAAGACAGATGACAATCAAACTCCTACAGACGTTGCAAATTCATTGCAATCGATAAGACGGGACTTCCAAAAATACACTGCCACCGACACACTAACAAATGGAAATAGACACTCTACCAGAATATCATCCCATGCAGTACAAACGAACCTGTCAGACAATAGAGAATTATTATTATTATTATTATTATTTTAAATTTGAACGTGCGTACGTTATCTATATGTCATTTTAAGAATTAACACTTAAAAAAAAATTGAGATCATCAGAGGATGATTGACAGGCTGCTATGCTCATCATCTATAGATGATGGGAGCGCCTTAAGATTTTATTTCCTGGATCTTTGTGCCAAGAAGAAAAGGTCAGCAAAAACCTTTTCCGGACCTTTTCCACATATTTGTATATAAACACACACACACACACACACACACAAACACACACACATACACACACACAAACACACACACATACACACACACAGTGTTTTCCGTTTTTCGGATTCGAATATCTCTGTGAATATTGCATTTAAAAACATGAATTTTTTTTGTTGGCATTAGGAGTTTTGGGTTCACTCGAGACTGTATAGAAAGTAAATTTATATGTTTTTATAACTATACAACCCCTTGCAACATGAGCGACATATCTGAGTACTATATGTCATTTGGAAACTTTTTCCTGATTGGAAGCATGCCTCTAGGATCAACGGTTCGCCAGTGAAAAGGCATACCCCCCCCCCACTCTTCTGTTATACACCCTGTGTATAGTTTAGTGGTCCAAAACGCATCTCCCAGGTGAATAGTTGATCCCGAATTTTGTTCTCGATTGTCATTCAGTCAGTATACCCATGGATTTCCTTTCATATAACTATAGGAAAGAGCTGAAAATCGCTACACATACTTCACAAGAATATACAGATTGAATTTCCCCCATTTTCTATGGAATTCTCACAAAAATATTTCCTGAAGAAGGAAAAAAAAATCCATATTCGCGAATAATATTCCACAGGTATGCTCAAAAATGTCCGATTTTCCAATTTTTCGACAGGTTATGTCATGACCATAGATTGAATGTGTGAGAGAGAGAGAGGGAGAAAGCATGAGGATTCCAGCTCCGCAGCGTTGGGAACCCCGAATGGGTTCCAAAAAAACAATCCCGTTTTTATCGACAATCCATATTTTTCCTTAAAACCTCTCGCTATGAAAATTCAATCGAAAACTATTCGTTCCTAACCTTTTCCATCCCCCCGCCGTTCCACCATCTACCATCCCCCCACCCCCCGGTCCAATCACCAAAGAGTAAAAGCAGCTGTTCGGGTTGTTACGCGGTCTCGTGTGTTCCACGCCTCCGCACTCCCGTTCCAGTTGGAACATTGGCGATAGGAAGGGCGTGCGCCCGTCCTACTCTTCAAATACTCTCCACTATAGAATGTTCCGTTGTCCCCCCCCCCCCTCTTATTCTTCTCCCGCCTTCAATATGTGAGAGAGGACCTTCACATACATACGTACAGCAGCTGCCCCAAATTGTTGTTCATTTTCTGACTCACTCCTAGTCTCGAACCTTGGATTTCCGGAGCGTTTCGGCGTTGATAGGACCTTTGGCATTTTGTTCCCGATTTTTTTTTCGGAATTTAAAATAAATTTATTCCCCCGTGGCATATTTTTTTTCTCCTTTTTCTTCCCTTGTATTCCTTCCCGTTTGTTCCCTTTTTTTTTACCCCCTGGAACAAGGAACATCATGTTCACCTTCCTTGTTTTCCAGCCTTCTTATATTAAATTTCGATTTTTCATATTTTGGAAAAATATATATTTTTTTCCGGTTATTTTACCCTTTTTTCCCCCCACAGTTTCCTCCAAAAATAACTTTTGTTTCGGTTATTTTCGTGAGAAAAAATTTATTGATTTTTTTTTTTTTGTTTTTGCAAATTTCAAGTTATTTATAAAAAAAATATGAAGTTGTTTTTTGAAATTTCAAAAAAATGGCAGAAAAGTACGTTTTTTTGTTTTCATTTTCTTGTATTTTGAAATGTTATCAACACACCCACAAACTCTGCAACTGCCAACCTATGTCCCAAGGGCCACCACGTCCCAAGACAAAACACAGAGGAGAATTTATAGGTAATCAAGAAACATTTTACGTACCGTCATCCATTGGAGGCGTACGTAATTAGATACAAATAGTACAATTATAGATGGTAGAGAAAACAATATGATATTTATGGAAAGATTTATGTGACGTAAAGCAACATTGCTAGTGCGAAACCATCCAGGTGGGGCGAATCAGTTGACTGGGCAAGCCATTTATGTGACGCAAAACAATATGACTGTGCGAAAACATTTATGTGATGCAGAGCAATATGACTAGGACATAAAATTAATGTGACACGTGTAAAACCATATATGTAAGGCAAATTAATATGGCACGTGCAAAACATATGTGTGACACAAAGCAGATGACACGTGCAAGACATATGTGTGACACAAAGCAAATGTGTGACTCGAGTGAGAACATTTGGAAGACTCAAAGGAAATTATGAGAATGACTCGTTCCAAAAGACCATTCAGGTGACGGAAATGAGTATGAAGGAATAAGAGGTGTTCGATATTGCCGTAAGGCTATGTCATAGCTGCCAACTTTCGAAAATGAAAATTCGGGAGATTTTCGCGCAAACCCGTATTTTATCCTAAAACCACTCCCTAATAAATACAATGGGGATTTTTCCAAATAAAATAGGGATTTTTCAAACATAAAAGTTAAAGCATAGGGAATAAAATCCCTTCTCAAAAACTGAAGTTAAATTAAAATAGGGATTTTACACACATGGAAGTTAATTAATATATAGCATGTGTAAAACCATACATGTAACGCTAATTAATATGACACGTGCAAAAAACAAAACAGCCAAGGTGACGCAAATAAGTATGAACCAATCAATTGCCGTAAGTTGATGTGGTCTGAGAATCCACTGGCTCCAAAATATGAACGTGCAAAACCATTCACGTGACACAAAGCAAATGACACCAGTGAAACCACATTTGTGACGCGAAGGAATATGACACGTGCGAAACCATTTAGAGGACGCAAATCAATACGACACTTGCAAAACCATTTACATGCAGTATTTACAATACAATAGCAGACACTGTACTGATAAATGAAATGAAAGTAGCAGAATTGGTAAATACAAATGCAAATACAACGCCACATCAGGCAAATTGCCCAACGAGGTGGCTGACTTAAGAAGATCAGGGATCCCCGAGCCCTACCTACTACTGCTACACCACACATGCACCCCGCTCACCCCCCCCGCGGAACCCCCAACAAATCGGTACATGCGGGAATGTGCGTGTATGTGTAGTGAAACCCGACGTGAAGTTTTTTGTTTCTCTGTAATGCTTGTTATGTGTAGTGCTGCTATCTGCCACCAGTTTTTCTAACTATGAGTGAAGTGTTATGATTGAATGATTTATCGTTGTAGGACTGTTGCTCTCTGTGGCGAGACTTTATAACGGAGAGATCGGCTCGCATTTGCGACTTGAAGTTGGGAACCACAGAAAACCAACTTCAGCCGACCACCACTGTGGGGTTCGAACCCGGATCCTCGCATCGCGAGTCCGTCACTATAACCACTCGACCACCACAGAGGCTCTCTTCTCTGGCTTCTCTGGCTTCTCTTCAACCTTCGAGCTAATCTTTGCAAATGAAACACTAACATTGAATACCGACCATGGACCAGGATCACAAGTTTTCTTCAATTTTTATTAATTTTCAAACTATTCACAAATTTATGGGACACCCTGCACACAAAACGTACAAATAATAATTTCCTAAAATAAATTCCAAAGAAGAATAAGCACGCTTAAGCTAAAGTGATCCAATACAAATGAATACAATGAGAGTAATCGCAGGGACGTTTAACTCGCAAATTGAAACACAAAAACGAACATGAATTATAAACGACAGACATTCACTGTTAGAATAAATCGAATAGGAAACAGCAGGGTTATTATGAGTTGGGAAATTAACTAAAGAATACATAATAACACAAGCCCTTGCTTGAAAAATTATCCGTATTACTGCTCATGGATAATTATAAGAATCATCCCGCGCTATTTGAACGAAACACCCCGTGTTCACATCATCTACTGAGGAAGTATCCTCGTATCCTCATTTAGAAAATTTATTTGAAGTCAAAAAATAATAATGGTTTCCTCACAGTGATGACAGCTTTCACCATGATGCGAACTCTTAAGCTTCTGGCGGCAAAAGTCACAGAACCAGAGTAGAGAGACAGTGAGAGAGACAAAACATTCCGTTCCAATGGTAGGAATTCATTAATCGCTATTCCGCCGCTCTACATTCCGGGAATCGAGCCAAGTCTGGCTCCGATCCAGAAATGTGTATAAGTATGTGGTATATAAGAACATACATATATACAACGCCAATTTTTTTTTTTTTTTACGTTTTTCTTAGGTTCTTGTTGAACAATGAATCGCTTTCCCAACCTCCATAGTTCACATTGACTTCTCTCATCTGCGGTTGTTGTTCTCCACTATACAGAGAGAGAGAGAGAGTTGCCTAATATCGCCTCCTCCTACTTTGTCTTGCATCTCTTCGGCTCTTTTTTGAAGTCATTTTTTTTTCCCTTGTAGTTTGTCGAATGAATAATGTCACGGCTGAGTCCGGAAAATTCGATAAAATGGAGTCCTTTTCACCCGGAGTCTGGTTTTACTCATTTGAGACCTCCCCTTTGCCTCTCCTTCTCTCTCTCTCTCTCTCGAATCTTTCTCTCCGTGTCTCAGCATTTCAATTGAATTCCAACAAATTGAGGTACCGCGGGAAGAAAAAAGAAAAATACCGCCAAGTGGGCCACTTCTTCCATTTGCTATCTAGGATAGAGAGAGAGAGAGAGAGAGTCTTTTCCAGGGGACATCATTAGAAAGTTTTCATCTCTCTCTCTTCTCTATTTTTTATCTTATTTTATTTTAGTTCAACCTTAAGCATGTTAGTCCCTGGTAATTTTTTTTTCTGCCTCTCCAGACTTACGACAAAAAGAAATAAAATAGCAAAAAACACGAATGCAATGATTTTCGTGTGTTAAAAAGGCTTTTCTACTTTTCTAGGTGAGAAAGTGGTATATTTTTTTTTTGGACTGGTTATATATCATATATCGTTATGGATGTTCTTTCGGAAAATATCATTTAGGACGAGGGAAAAATTGGCAACTTGCCAGAGTTTTTTTGCTTTTTTTTTTTCACTATCATCATCATTTTAAAGTGTCAAAAAAGCGATATGGAGTTTGATTTTTCTTTTTGGAGTTTTGGTCACCTCGAAGAATATATTTTAAATATTTTCCCTTTTTAAATATATGACGAATTACACGAAGATTAACCAAATACAGTGAAACCCCACGTTTGCGGGCACCCGCGGGACAAAAATATTCGTCCGTAAAAGAGGGGTGACCGAATTGGGGGGGGGGGGGTTAGAGTCCTGTTGAAACAGTGAAAATACAGTATCGACAATAACTGGAATGGTTCTTTCTTTGCAAATGAATGAAATTCTGACAATATACGATGCGTATAAAGCATGAAAATGCATAATCATAGCACATATTCAAAATTAAAATTACGAAAGAAGTTGCACAAAGTTTACATGCTTAATTTACATATTTTGGAAAAACTGATCAATCAATTTTTGATGGGTTTTGCTGAGTATATTCCAGTATTGGATGTACTCCAATGGAAGGAATGTTGAAAATGATGTCCGTGACAGTATCTGAGGGTGACCACCGTTAAAGTAGGTGTTTGAAATATATTATTTAAATGAGCTTTTGCCGGGGAATTTCCATTTCGCTGTAAAACGGGAAAACGGGGTGACCACATCTAATGGGTTAAGAGGGATTTCACTGTTTTGTATTCACATGCGGTTACTTCTTGAATTACGAATTTTTGAAGTTACGAAATTTAAATAAATATTAAAAAAATAAACATTTGTAGAAATAATAAATTGGGCGAAATATTTTTCTTCATCGAAGTACTTATCTTGTTAACCATGTTTTTTGTTGAAAAATAATAATGTTTACAAATACAAAAGCCACAACAGACAAAATGCCCAACGAGGTCGCTGAAAAAAAAGATGCCCATTAAAAGTATGGGCGTCGAATATAATATCTAAACTATATCAAAAATAAAGCAACTTAATAAGAACAATAAAAAAACTAATAATTATGGTAAAATATAAATATACTGACCATAAAAATTTATGGTTGTCTCATCTAAGAATGATCCATAATATCCCAATATGTTTATCGTATTTCTTTTGAAACGTGTCAGTCGCGGTAGAATTCACGACCCTTGGAGATAAACTATTCTATTTATTCGAGAAAAACCCTATAGAAACCTCCCTGAAACACCACAACCTACAATTTTCTCTTGCCAATCGATACTGGTGTTCCAGTTGTCGATTGACGATGTATCAATTACTCATGGTCCATTTTGTCCATCCTGTTGAAATTTTAAACACTTCAATCATATACCCCCGGCATTTCCGCACTTCCAATGCCAAAATTTCCAAAAAACAATCAAATCTCCTTTCATATCTCAAGCCTCGTGTGTCATCAAGAGCACGGGTTGTTCTCTGCACCCACTCGAATAAGTCAATGTCCTTCTGTAAGTACGTATGGGTTCCACAACCTGACGGCATACTCCTATCCGGGGCGAGCAAAGCCCCGTGAAAGAGGAATAATCACTTTAGGAGAAGGCAAAGATGCCTTCCCAAGAATGCAGCCGAGCATTCTGTTCACCTTTTTTGACCCACCGCAGAACAATGTTCAGAATACCCAAGCCTCTCATAAAGAAGAATACACTGATCGATGATCCCAGGTGCATCCGGGATATTGACACCATTCAGTTCGTAAGAGAAACGTGGATTGTTCGGACCAAAATAAGCGACCATGCACTAGTCAACTCTAAACGTCATGGCTCCATTCATTTGCCCATGCTGCAATGCTGTTAAAGTTGGGCTGGAGCTTTTCCCTTTTACTTTGATTGCCGAATTCTCCCCATTATCTTCACGTCATCTGCGAATTCTTTAACAATCCCATCGATAATGTGATCGAGTTTGTCGATTAAAACGGGCAAAAAAATTCAGAGACCATGGACACTTCCTTGAGGAACTTTACTTTTGATGCCTGTCCAATCAAAACTAATGCTCGTTAAATTGAATAAATCTTCAATAATTCCTAATGTTCAAACTTCTCTTTTAAACAAAACATACCAAACTTGGTTGTAGATATAGACATTCTCAGAAATCTAATCAAATAAATATTGCTTATAAGAGAAAATATTTCAATCTAAAAAACTCAAAATAAACTAATCAAAGTAAATCAGATACCATATCAGTTTCATTTCAAAGAAATGTTCAACCAGCGTCGGAAAAGTAAAAAGTAATAGTGAGATGAGGAACTTGTGCTCCTCGATATAATTCAGATTCCAAAAAGCGATAACCTCAAGTGATATTGTTTCCACGTTTATAGTAAATCACCATTTCTATATAGTGGTTCGATAGTGGAGGAAGCAAAAAAAAAAAAAAAAAATCACAGAATGAGAAATAGCGGAAACCTTTCAAAAAACGGGAGTATTTTCCGCGAGAAAATGAAACAAAAAAAAACGGGAGGGGGGAAAAAATTCTTTCTTAGTCATTTTCCTGAAGAAAATCCTCCTTTGATAACCGGAGCGCTTACCGGAAACGTTGATTTTATCAACACAGTAGATAGGATCCTCTACCGGAAAGTCCATTATCTTTTGTCTTCTGGGAAGTTCTTTCTTTATATTCCAGGAAAAACGTGCACACTCTCCGGAATAGCAAGTTCTCAAATACAAAAATAAAATAGAAGTTGGATGGGGAGGAAAAAAAAAAACTGTTCACATTTTAAAGTGAAGTTTTCCATGGGAAATTGAGTTTCTTCAAAGTAATTTATGAGTTTCTTCGTTCTTATATGAAGACACCTCCTCATACCTCAATCGAAAAACAGGAATTCCGTTTTAAAACCTTTTTCTTTCTCATCCACTTCGTTTTTGTTTCTCGTGATATTTTTTGATGAAAATGGTGTGTGTGTGTGTATATATATGTAGTTATTGCACCTTCAAAAGAATCCAATCCAAATATAGTTCCATCTACCTCGTAACGCGAAGATTGTATTGCAAACACGGAATCAGGTATGAAATTTCAGCCCCTCCCGTGTTTGTTTTTTTCGTATGAAGTTTCATGAAGATTGACGTGGAGTGATAGGAAGGTTGTTTGCCCTGAAGTTTCTCGATGTTTTTGTACGTGAATAGATGGAAACAATATTTTTTTGAATGATTGACAATGACTTCTTTCAGGAGTATTAATTTCGGTTACGTTGTCTTTAATGCTCCGGTTGTTCTTGAAGGAAAGGTATGTATTCATCATGCAATGGAATTTTATTGGAATTTGAAATCGGAAAATCTGTTTTAATTAAGGTCATTTCTTTTTCTTCTCCTATTCATGAGTGTAATAGAGTGTTACCTCCCATAACGGACATCTCTTATTAGCAAACACTTCGTTGTCGGACATTTTCGAAGCCTGGGGAACAAGGAATGACATATCGCGAGATTCAACTTGCATGGTATGCTTTGTATCTTCCTTTTTATCTCTCTCTGTGATTTTCTAATTGATTATCTATCTCTCCCCACATTTACCTTCCTCGACCTTTTCCTTTTTTTGTCTCACTACGCTTATCTCTATCACCCCTCCCCCCTGAATTTATCTCTCACTACGTTTATCTCTCTCACCCCCCCCCCTGAATTTATCTCTCACGACTTTTTTCTCTCTCCCTCAACGTTCATCTCTCTCGACCTTCGTATCTCTATATGTATACGTCTATCTCTTTTGATCTTCCTTTCTCTCTTTCTCTCTCTCTTTTTCTCTTTCTCTCTTTCTCCGTCTCTCTTGCTTTTAAAGTTTATCTCTTTTAACCTTTTTTCCTTCCCCCCCCCTCTCTCTCTCTCTTGATTTTTCTATTTTCTCCTAATCTTTATTTATCTCCATCGCTTTACACTTTTCCCCCCCATCTCTACCTCTCTATATTTTTTGTTCTCTCTCTATCTTTTTCTTTCATTATTTTTATTTTCCTTTTTCGCTCTTGACCTTTTTTTCTCTTACTCTCTATCCCCATTGCTTATGTCTCTTTATCTATAAGGCCATTCTCTCCATATATATCTTGATCCCTCTCTCTCCCTTTTTTTTTCCTTTATCTTTATACTTTTTTCACACCTATCTCTCTCTCTTTCTGTTTCTGTTATCCTTATTTCTCCCTTTACGTTTCATTTGTTTTGTACTTTCACTTTATCTGTCTGTACTATTGAATGTTTCTCAACACCTCTCCCTTTATCTCCTCCTACGATGGTCTCTACATTACATTCTTCTTTCATTCCTCTATTTCTATTTCTCTTCTGTTTCTTTACAAAAAAGAAAGTCTATATAACCAACTTTTAGACTCACTTTCTATCGGAACATTCATATTTCTGTCATTTACTCTGGATTGAAAATTATGTATTTTTACTGAAAGAGTTTGTTTAAGTGTTTGTTTTTCTTTAATTTCAATATTTATTTATAATTGATTTATTATATTTTATCTATTATGATTATTATTATTTATAAGTTCATTATTTTAAGGGCATCTTCTTTTCAGCCGCCTCGTTCGGCATTTTGTTTGTTGTGGCCTTCGTATTTGTATTACATTGAAAATCGACTACAGTGGAACTTCGGTTAACGAGCTTAGTTCGTTCTACCAACGACGTGCTCGTTATACGAATCCCTCGTTATTTGAATCAAACTCCCACATAGGCAATAATGGAAACACGGATAATTTGTTCCATAATTATTCATTCACATGGAAATGACTAATAAGAACGGCATTTAATAAATAATGCAATGCAATAATAATAATAATAATAATAATAATATATAATACAATAAAATATATATAATGTAATAACGCCATAAACAAACATGCGATACGATAATGCATACAAATGAACTTACTCTAAACAACGCGAGAGAAAAGGATTTTTTAGGATTTATCGTAGATGAGACATTGCATTGTCGTTGGACATACTTATTGCTTGCTTTATTGTGCTTCTATTGCTTTGGTGCTTTTCTATAGAATTTCGCACGGATTCCCACATTTTACACATCTCTCTAATCACATTTGAAAAGTGCGGGACTTCTCACTTCTCTCTTCCTCTGAAAAAAGACACCTTCAATATAAGCTCTTGCTGTTGCATGCGATGAAGGTCCATCAGTTCGTCTATGGTCAACTCCTGGCCAAGAAGAATTTGTATATAAAACAAGCTTGATTACAATGCGACCTCTAGTTTCGGATAGTAGTTACACTCAATTTTTCCAGTGAGGCACGCTGACCGGACACTGTAGGGGAGAATATTACCTACGAAAAACTACTACGGCCAAAGCGAAAAATCATCAGCTTAGTTGTGAAAACGTGACAAATAAATGAAGCGCAAAATGTTTGCTCGTAATGCGAATTGCTCGCTAACCGAACCGCTCGTTAATCGAAGTTCCACTGTGTATCTATTTACTTGCAAAATGCTCCGAAATTGAAACCTCGACATTGAAAACCGTTTCATTTTAAGTATCATCTTCGGTCTTGACACTTACGATTAATACTCGAAAACCTTTAAGCCTAAAATACATTGATACCGATTATGTTAATCGACCCCAAATTGTGTGGTTAGTTCTGGGAAAACATTCATAGGTGCTGTATTAAAATTTTTATTTGATTTGAAAAAGTGTTTCAAGATAGGTTCAGAGAGAAATTTCGACAAAATATTTCGACAAAATATTTCGACAAATATTGAGACGAAAAACATTTGTAGGGTCCAGGGGAAGAAACGGCTTTGCAGCAAAAAAATAGATTTTGAGAAAAAACGAGTTTGAGTTTGGAGTATGATGGTATTTCCCCAGTTATACCGAAACCTTATATCGCTATTCTTTACGGCTTTGAATTCGTTCAACACCAAAAACGAATGCACGTGGGGATAGTATTCCTTGAAAAATCTAAAACATGTCACCGGTATCTAATTTTCGAAAAATTTGCTGTAAAGTCATTATGATATGACATATCATGACAAACATGATACGACGAGATCCACAGAAATCGATATCATCAGACAATGATCACTAAAAAAAAATTCCGACTCCGGTTACAAGATATAATAACGATACACTATTATCTCTTGTATAATTATCAAACATCATTTTAATTATTCATGTGTGGAAATGAGTTCACAAGAGCATGAATATTCATATTAAGAACGACGATAACATCACTGAGACATCATCTACTAGGTAGATGTAGTTGACGCATGTACGTCCATTGGAGGGGGAGAAAAAACCTGAAATCGATGGATTTTCGGATATTTGACACGATTTATCTTGGTGTTTAATTTTCTCAGAGCAGCGATTTTCTTCCCTCATCGAAAGGTAATAGACCCCCTGAGAGGTTGGACTCGCCAGGATAGGGACGCGATCGATCGGCGAACCATCATGTTAATGAACCTTAGATTAATGAATGAAATGTTCCATGAATCGTTGATACGGATCCTAGTTTACAAATGGTACCCGACTTAAACCGTTTTTCGGTGAAATGAAAGCGCTGAATGTTACAATGAAGCAGATTTCTCACTTAAATTAATGGGAAATTTTCTTTTTCCCCCCAGTAAAGGGAGAACGAAAAAAATTATCTGAAGTAGAAAATTTCCGAATATATAAACAGTGTGTCAAACTGGGTCTATAAGTTTTCTCTCAGGGCTTCTATTTCATTACAGGGAATTTACTAGAAACAGGAAATTGTTATTTGTTTTGGTTTTATATTTAAAGTGTGTCCTTCCGGCTTCAATACACTTGTTACGGTGATTTAATTATGATTTGAATGGTTTCTACGGTTCACTTTGCGGAATTGCTTCTAAAGCATGCTTCGAAGCTTGATTTGTTGTGGTTTATGGTCAGTTTTTGGCTTCCGTTCCGCACTTTGCCGCTTTGTTTTAGGATCATGCTGAAAACACCACGTTTTGTCATCTGTAACAATCGGTTTCAAGAAGTTTGGATCAAATCGTCATCCTCAATGACTCGCGGAGAGATTTTTTGCGACGAAATGAGAACCTTTTTTCAATAATCTCAGGTAACCTGGATGAAATTTATCTTCCGGTATGCTTATCTTCTAGCGTATCTCCTCCATCTAAAATACGTTTATGCCACTGGAAAATTGGCATTTTGGCATTGGCATTTAATCTGCTTGAACAAAACTCACCGTGAACTTGTTCCGTCGGTTTGGAGTTTGGTTTTAATTCATGTGAGGACCATCAATGTTATACTGAATGTGAATAAGCTTCATTGGCTAACATTAGAACGACGGAAAAAAATCGTCAAAAATTATTTTTAACCGAAACGTCTTAAAACAGCATCTATTCCTTCTCTTTGACTTATTTTGGCAATGAATCCTTGTTCCTGTAGAATTTTTATGTTTTGGAATTTTGTGCAAAAAGGGGCTTGTTATGGCAAAGTCCCGTGTTTTGTTACTTTAAAAACGGTTTTGATAATTTTTTTGAACACTGATTTTTTTCACGTCTTGAAATTCAAATGGCTTCATTTTCACTTTGCAAGTTCACTGGCAAGATAGAATTTGAACAAGATAAGTACTTGAAGTATAATACGCTTGAAAAATGTACGAGAGACGTGCGAAAGAAAAAACCGTGGATAGCGGCCAATATCCTGAACAATGCGGAAGACATACGTAAGACAGTTTTTCGGTGTCGATCGCATTGTGCTCTGAATGAATAAATTTCGTCGAAAGCATCAATGACGCTCGTTAGTAGAGCAATAAAATTTCATAGTTTCTGGCAGAAACTTCCTTTATCTGCGATTTCAACTTTCTGTATGCATCGTACTCAAGACCTAGATTTTCCTCTGTTTACCAATCGTAGAATTGTTTTTTTCAGTCGATTGCATTGCAGTCGAAAGCATTATATGTTGTAAAACAATGGCTTCCCGCATCATCCAGCAGAGTCCACTAGGCTGGGGTCTTTGGTGGGGCGTCTGGGGTGCCCCCTTCTACAGTGAATTGACAATATTAAGAAACAAATAAATCTAAGAATCGTCTCAGCCTCCGGGCTGGAGTCCTATCCATGGGCAATAACTGAAAAATGAAGATTCTCTTCGTCGTGCCACATTGCACCAGTGAATGTAATGCAGTAAAAGCGCAAAAAATAAATGGAAACGCTAAATGAATTGAATAAAGTACGGCAACGACCTTTTTTTTCAATGGGTACTAGAGAAAACAAACACCCTGATGGAACATCCGTTCTTTCAATATCACTGTCTCCGTAAGAAGACTGTCCATTTCAGCATGGTTTGTAATCATATTAGTTAAATATCTCTACAGCTCTATTGCGGTGATCGTCGTTCTAGGCACAACTTGCTTTTACCATTAAACTAAGAAAACAAGAACATATCCATACTTTAGGAATTCAAGAGCTTAAACAAGGTGAGGAAAGCACATGAAATTTCAAGTACCTGATCTAAATGTTCCGGTGTAACCGCATGTCAAAGTAGCTTTGCTGCCAAGATGACTGCTTCCGTCGTCCTATTTTTAATGCACGTGGAAGATAAGTTTGAGTTTTATTTAGCTCAAATCTTCATGTGGCATGGGTTGAATCGTTTCTTTCTTGATGTTTAAAAACTCTTCCATCATTCTCAATGACGCACGGAGAGATTTTTTGCCACGAAATGACACCCTTTTCCAATAATCTCAGGTAACCTGGATGAAATTTGTCTTCCGGTACGCCTATCTTCCAGCATATCTCCTCCATCCAAAATACGTTTATGCCACTGGGAAACATTTGATCTGTTTGAACAAAACTCACCGCGAACTTGTTTTCTACGGGGTCTGGAGGTTGGTTTTAATTCGTGTGAGGACCATCAATTTTGTACTGATTCAAACAATGATAATAGGTATAATGTCTTGTGGTAAATTTTTTTGCGTTACCCAGGTTGCATCATGAGGAGGCATACCACATTTCAACCCCCTGCACCTTCGAATGACTGATATCGCAGCAAATACGTCGGAAAAATATGATATTTTCCTTAGGTTAAATACTGTTGTGTGTGTGCGTGTGTGCACACACATCCTAGAAACACCCTCTACCACGTTTTCTATCACGATTCGATGAGACACATTCGATTCACACATTCTATGACCAAAAATGATTGTTTTTAAGTGTCTTATATCACCTCTTAAAGTTTGCCGCTTGAATTGAGAATCACCGTATGTTTGTAATCCACTCGAGACTTTCGAAATTCGTAACAGCGAGAAATGCCTTGGGGGAAAAACCGAGAAAATTTCTGAGTATGCAACCGAAATATTAATGCACAAAATTCCAAAATAATATACGACATTCCATGATGGAAAAACGCATGGGAAAGATTCCTCTGGAAAAGCTTCGGGATTTTTCGAGAAAAAAAAGCGGATATTCTTAGGGGATGAAGTTGTCGGAAGCATTTAAAATAGATTTTTCCTATAGAATTCGTCGAGTATTATCCACCCGTTATGCGAGATGAATCCGTCGAATATGCATTTCAATTTCATACCACATAAAAAGTATGTATATATATAGTACATTTTCCGCATTATGTGCATTGATATTATAATAATACCACCAATCGGTATATATAGCGATTCTTTTCAAAAAAAATATCTCCACGAGTTGCTTTGGGACTTAGATATAGCAGATGGGAACGCGCTTCTTATGGCGATGGAAACCACAGCCGTTTCTCTCTCTCTCTCTCGCCATATACATATTAGTGTATACATTTATACATCCACACATACGCTGTGCCCCATCATAACGGATATACCAACTTTGCCGTGAATCTCTCGCACGAAGTTATAAATTGGATCCTGGAGCCCAGATATTGGAACTAATATCTGCCCTGAGCCGGCGTAACATCTCATGAATAAGGCATGACGTATTATCACAATGGAGTATCGCATCGTCGGTGGTCAAGTCTCTCTCTCTCTCTCTCTCTCTCTCTCTCTACACGGAGTACTTTTTTCTGGCCGGGCAGGGCTGGGAGAGGTCATTCATAAGCTGAGTGAAGGTCAGTCCATATATTGACCGAGTTATGGAGAGTTGTGAGAATTTTTAACCGCTGGGATACGAATCAATGTATTTTCTACTTTGCATGACAATTTCAAACGACGTCATTAAGTAATATAAGTGTTTAAATGTAAATTGAGAAGTACATTGAGAAGTGTTTAAATGTAAATTGAGAAGTACATTGAGAAGTGTTTAAATGTAAATTGAGAAGTACATTGAGAAGTGTTTAAATGTAAATTGAGAAGTACATTGAGAAGTGTTTAAATGTAAATTGAGAAGTACATTGAGAAGTGTTTAAATGTAAATTGAGAAGTGTTTAAATGTAAATTGAGAAGTGTTTAAATGTAAATTGAGAAGTGTTTAAATGTAAATTGAGAAGTGTTTAAATGTAAATTGAGAAGTGTTTAAATGTAAATTGAGAAGTGTTTAAATGTAAATTGAGAAGTGTTTAAATGTAAATTGAGAAGTACATTGAGAAGTGTTTAAATGTAAATTGAGAAGTGTTTAAATGTAAATTGAGAAGTGTTTAAATGTAAATTGAGAAGTGTTTAAATGTAAATTGAGAAGTGTTTAAATGTAAATTGAGAAGTGTTTAAATGTAAATTGAGAAGTGTTTAAATGTAAATTGAGAAGTGTTTAAATGTAAATTGAGAAGTGTTTAAATGTAAATTGAGAAGTGTTTAAATGTAAATTAGACGATGCTGAGAAAAATTTAAATTTTGATAAATTTTGGAATTTCAGTTTCATAGATTTAATTCAACATAAACAATGACAGGAACTTGAATTTAGGGTGATTTTTTTTTCCATTTGCTATATTTCAAAAATTTTATGAAATGAAAATTTGAAAAAAACACATTGAATTATGATTGAATTTATTTCAACTTTTTATCGCTTCGATTCATTGTAAATAAAGAATTAAAAGCGAAAATTATTGAGAATTTTATCTATTAAATTATTATATTTTAAATAAAATTTTAAGAAACTATAATAATTGATCATTTCACATTCTTATGTTCCAATATTATAAATATTAACTTTTTATCCGTTACTTAATTTTTTTTCAACCAATTAATTTTAACATTTTATAACTTTATTCCTGATACTCGGAATGATTTCGTCGTGCCACAAAAATTACCACTTATTTTATTAGAATGAAAAGCTCTTATCATTTCTTTTAAACAAAAATTTATATTCCATTAAACTTAAGCAAAAACCATGAATAAAAAAAAATGTGAATGAGTGTTAAAATGAATGAAAAGATTAAAAAGTCTAAAAGACTAAGAAAAATGGCTGGGGTAGATGTATTTGCTCAGGGCGTATCGAGTCTATAGACCCCACATAAGCTTTTCCCATTGGATGCGTACGCACTGAATGAATGAACGCCAGGGGCTCCTCCATTGGACTTATCCCGTTGCCGAAATCTCTTCCAGCCCAGCTTTCGTGGCAGAATCTGGAACAAAGTGAGTGCACCAAACAGTCTGTGTGTGTAGCTAGTGTTGTATCTGATATTTCAGTGCTGCCATCTATACTTCAAAGTATGAGTGAAGTGTAATGATTGAATATTTGTAATGTTGTAGGCCTGTTGCTCTCTGTGGCGAGACTTTTTAACGAGGAGATCGGCTCGCATTAGTGCCCTGAAGTTGGGAACCACAGGAAAAACAACTTCAGTCGACCACCACTGTGGCGCCGGTGGGGTTCGAACCCGGATCCTCGCGATGAGTGTCCGTCACTATGACCACTCGACCACCACATCGGCCCTTGCGTACGCGCTGGATGAAGAACATGAGAAATTGTATGTGATTGTTGGTTGTGAGTGCACGTGTATAAGAGGTGCGTCAAATGAAATTTACAGACTATGCTGTACTCACACACACAGAGTAGGCGCGGATCAATGAAGGGGGGGTAATCGGGGTGATCACGCTCCCCCAAAGTGAAATGCAATGACTCGAGAAATTTTCGGATGTTCTATATCAGGCATCTCCAACCCGTTGATCGCGAGCACCACGGTGCGCCCTGAAGCTCCCAGAGTGCTCGATGCTAGCGTCCGATTCCGTGCACGCGAGCGCGTGATCAACTTTACAATCGAACACCTTGTACGAATTGCATTCAAGGACTGAAATCACAGATTTAATGCATTCGTATGCAAAACTTGCCGCCAGGGTGCGCTTTTTATGATGGGTAGAAACAGTGCTCGAGAGTAGAAAAAGTTTGAACACCTCCGTTCTATAGGATAATAGTGCATTCCATAAATCCATTGGAAACTACTGTATCAACACGTTTTTAATTAAATAACACATTCAAAAGTGAATGAAAATTTGATAATAAATGTTCTGAATTTTTTTTTTAAAATATGAATGCAAATTTTCCGAAAAATTTAATTAAATGCAAAGTTTGCGAAAAATTGGATAAACAACTTGGTAAAAATTTCATAACAACTGTGAACAGCCTACAGTATAATAAGAAGTTTAAAAAAAAATTCAATAAAATTACAATTTCTATAAGAAATACAAATATATGCAAATTACACGATAAATATGAATTTTCAGAGGTAATATTAATTTAAGTCTTCAGAAAAAAATATAATTGCAGAAGTTTTGAAAAAATTGGGATGCAAAATTTTCGGAAAATTTAAATTTCCCCAAAAAAAGATTAGCAAATTTATTTAAAAGTCTGGTATATTGAAAAAAAGACAAACAACAACACGAACGTGGTGGTGTATCATTTACGTGATAATGTAAATGTAATGGTAATTTTTTTCTTTTTTCATATTGTTTTCACATCATATTCCTGAACATTTATATGCATTTCCAGATTGTTTTACACTATAAACTCAATGTATATAAATTGCGGAGGTTCCACTAATGATCCCAGTCTTGGGCAGTGCCGTCTTAACGCATGGGCCCACCCGGCACGGCCCGGGGGCTTCACGAAAATGAGAACTAGGTAATTGAAATTTTCGGAAATGTGCCCTCTAACTTTGTTTCCTTCCATATGGGAGGCACAATGTTTTTTTATATTTATTTTTCATGCATTAACCTGTTTCTCTGCGCATAGAATTTCGATATCTGTGCAGAATCTCAAAATAGCATACTGCCTTATACAATACAGGGAAATTTATTTCTGCGCAGTAAAAATTCTCTATTTATGTACACGGAAACATTCTCATTCTTTGTCATTCCCAGATTCTAGACGTGCATATCTCGTAAACTTATTGACCATGAAAAAAATAATGCTATAATTATTTTTTAATATAGTCTCAGTTTTGTCCATAACACAAACGGGTAAAACGGATTTGCAGAAAACACTCCCGCCACCTATCGAGTAAAAAACGCAACTGGTATAATTCGAACTAATAATTGGTTCAAAATTTATGCACCAAATACAAAAATATATCTGTATTGATAATAAAAATACTTTTGCAAGTAATAATATGGATAAGATTGTTGTGTTTTTTTTTCAAAATTTTAACAGCTGATGTTTAAAATCGGTAAAATAATATATGTAATATTTAAAATGATAACACATATAATTATAATCGAAAAAGCATATAAAAGAAATAAAGTCATTTTTCGATTATAATAACCAGAACCAGAATAAAAATTTTAAGGGGATGCCTGGCCCTTAAGCGGGTCATATATTCCCCATACAGGCTGGGGGCCCGTCGCGTCCCCCTGATGAAGGGATAGACAAGTGGGTAATGTATGTATTTTTATGTAGTGTATGTATGTGGGAGGAAAAGTCATCAGCATCATCCTTTTTTTTTTTTGTCATATTCGGGAGAAAATTTTTCGATTAAATTAATGGTTCTTGGTTTTAACACATTTGCAGAAAAAATGCCGGCACAACCTCAGATGTTAGTGTTAACATGAGAAGTGAGATAGCGAAGTTGAAGCTGTGAAGAAAAAGTTTTTCGATGGTACAATGCGACATTCGATTTGGCAAAACCAGCTGTGGTGCAGGAGAGCCTGGGAGGTGAGAAGAAAAAGAGGGAGATAGAGGAAAAAATATTAGCATGTTAGGGGAGGGGGGAGAGAGGGTGACAAAGGAAAGGGGGGGAGAACAAGAGGTGAAGAGAATGTGAGAGACACTGGCAAGTGGCTCGGTTGTACACTTATTACAATTTGAAATCAGCAAAACAATTAAGAGCGGGGGAAGAACGATGGGAATCGATTATAATTACCCTTTGCGTATTTTATCTATACTATTTTACTTTGTACAAATATTAACTGTTAAAATTTTTGCAGCAAATTTGTTAAATACTTAAATATTATTAATAAAAAAAAAAAAAACACTTTTAAATATAGTACTTGTATGATTTTTATGCGTACGTCAATTTTTATTGCTTCAATTTTGAAGAATTATTCACAGTTCTTGTTTTTATTTGATAGGTGGCAGGAGTTTCAAAGGGCGTTTCTCAACATTATCCACTGTACTGCAGTGCAAATTTGTCCAAACTTTTTCAAGCTCGACTCCCCCTCTGATCAAACAAATTATCGGCGACCCCTACATAGGCCATTACGATTTTTTTGCCAGAAAATCTGCAATCCCGAAAGCATATTTCGATTTTTATTAGGCGATATCTACCAAAAATATTCAGTTTTTTAATATCATACAAGTATTTAATTACTTTTTGAAGCATCCCTTATGCAAGATAGAACGTGTAACGAGGTGTATGGTCCTTGATTTTCGTATACAGGGTGATTAAGAAAGAATCCTTCGATTTCAAAATGATTCTACACTTCAAATCGACCATTAACAGAAATTGTTCATATAAAGCGTACACATTGTATTTCCCGTATATTCACGTATTATTTATCATTCTACTTTGTGGTTTTAATTTTTAGGAAATATACAATTTTGAAACCTGGCGATTCTTTCTAAGTCATCCTGTAAAAGTACTAACTTGATATCATCCAGAAGCACGAATGTACACACAAATTTTCCTCTTTTTTCCTTAATATTTTTGGATACCTTGTTTTGCTATCTAAATTGCGCCTGATATACGAATGTGCATTAGTATTGAAACGTTTCAATAGGGATACACACAGGTTTCTTCTGCGAAAGAACATCGGGATATGGGATTTGTAAGAGTTCCGTGGCGTTTGATCGCGCGGAACACCGGATGGAAACCCGTGAATTAAGCTATACCTCAAGAAAAAAATGTATACTCTACAAAAAAATATTAAATAAATATTTATATATCAGATTTAAATTTCAACAATATATAGGGCGTAGGTAACAGGGCCTATGACATTTTACTGGAGAACCGTTCATTTTAGAGGCAACCTGTCAGCTCGTTGGGCATTTTGCCTGTCGTGGCCTTGTGTTTGTATTTCCAATTATAAAAAGTATCTAAATAACGTGTAGTACTCAGATATGTCATCCATGTTACAAGGGGATGTATAGTTAATAGGATTTAAAAAAATAACTTTCTGTATGGACAACCTGTGCTCAAGAACCCAGTTACAAAGTATAACGTTGTTGTCCTGTCTCACCTGATGCCAACGGAAAAAATATCATTTTTCTAAGTGCAACATTAACTGAGATATTTGGATTAAAACAACGGAAGAAACTTGGGAGGAAACAGCTCTATGCGAAAAAACCGTTTCACCGCCATTTAACGCTGTGTCTTTTCCCAAACCTTCTCCGTTTTTCGAATTCGAATACCTCCGTGAGTATTGCACTCAGAAAGGTGTGATTTTTTCGTTGGATCAGGCGAGACAGGGTGACAACTTTATAACTGGTTTCTTGAGCACGAGATGTCAGTATAAAAAAAAATATTACATTTTTATTAAAGAGATACTAACCCCCGGCCCGGCAAACATAGTTCGCCATACGGGGTTCCCCGAAGGGAGAATACATTTTTATTTAAATAAATATACAATCCCGGGGAACATGAACGACTGATCTGAGTACTGGAGGTTATTCGGATAATTTTTTTTTCCAATTGGAAGTACGGTTACGGTTCGTTGTCCGTAAAATACCAGTGAAATACCACGCGCCCTGTTACCTATGCACCCCTGTATAATATAAATACATATAATAAAAAGTAGTAAATATATACAATTTTTGCAATAATAAACGTCGCTATGAAATGAAAATAAATAATCATAAATTTCACAAAAAAAAACAAGTAGAAAATTTCTCACAAAAAAAACACAAATTTTACAAAGATATAAAAAGTGAAATTTCACAAAAACAATTAGGAACTTAACAAAAAAATTAAAAACGTAAATGCCACAAAAATTAAAAAAATATATACACTTTACAAGAAAAAAGAAAACAAATATAAATTTCCCAAAATATAAAAAAAATATATTTCACAATATGTAAAAAAAATAAATTTCACTAAAAAAAATTTACAATAAAAAAAATTCTCAAACTAAAGAATCAATTTAAACAAAATTAAAAAAATAAACACAAATTTCAAAAAATTTGGAAAAAAATCACAACAAACAGTAAATTTCACAAAAACGAAAAATAAATCACCTCACAAAAAGAATATAATATACACATGCACGAGAAAAACAAATCCTTTAATATAAAACCGCCACCAGAAATTATTATATACACATCAAATGAGAATTCATATTTTTATATTAAATCGTCATTAGAATCCAACCATAAGAACCCAAAAAGAAGTATCGGTTTTCCGATATTAGAAGCAGAGAATAAATCAAAGAAACACAAAAACAAAACTTCGGAAGTATAAAAAAGGTAAAATATTCGGCCGCCTTTTAATATTCAATGAGATGGAAATGTTCCGTCCAAGAAAAATAATAATCAAAACAGTAAGATAGAATTGTTGAAGGGGATATACAAAGATCTCTCTCTCTCTCTCCTTCCTTTTATTCCCACCTGGAAAGGCAAAAAAAACTATTAGGAAACCTACTGAGCGTGATGTTTGTTTAAGCACCTCAAGTTATTCTGGATGCCCTATGAAAATCAGAAATCTTCGAACGGGAATCAAAATGGAAGGGGAAAGTATTTTTCTTCCCCGCAACATACCCCCCTCTCCCTTTTTCTTTTGTACGTATGTGTATGTTAGATCCTCATTCACGCGGATTTGGATTCGTATAGAGACCGTAGACATTTCTAAATTAGATTTTTGCTTTCTTTATTTGTTTTTGTTGTTGCGAGATCTTTTGTGACCCTAATTCGATTCCGGTTACAAATAGCCAAGGATAAAAGGAATCTCCTGGGTTAATTTACTCGGCATGCGCGAACTGGATAGCATGTATCGATCTTGTAAAGCAGTAGCGCACGAGAGAAAATTTCAGTGATCCACCCTGTGTGAGAGAAAGAGAGAGAGAGAGAGAGAGAAAAGGACAAGTTTGTGTGCCAATGGGACGGAAATTCAACCATCTGCGATGATGAGTCGTAATTTGCATGAAATTCAATAACAAAAGAGTTCGAGAAGAAGGAAACGGCGATTCTTTCTGAAAGTTTTGAATGGCAGCTGCGTAATCGTAAGCTGGAGTTCTTATGGAGAAAAAGTTACGTTTCTCTACGATAGGGATGAGCGTAAATTTCAATATTGTGATCGGTGGCGTTGGTGGTTGGAACGTACTCCCACGCATACAGTGATCACGAGAGTATCCCTAGTAAGAATATTATATTCGCTATCAATATACGGTAAAAAGTCAAGTCATTACAAGCCCTTCAGATATTTAACCATTGGTTATACAGATCTACTCCAATTATTAGCACATGTGCTGCGTGGATAGTTGAAGAAATGCTAAATGTTCAACCTGTACAATACCCTGAACTTTTTCTGCATGCTCATAACACAGTGATGAAACGATAGAACGTAACTACTTTATCGCACACCACACGACTCTGGCCATATATCGCCACACTGCAATTTCCAACCAGTGTCGAGTTGGGTGGGAAATGAAGGCGCCATCTGTCGGTGGTAGACCAAGGATCGTTAGGTAAAGAACTTGTTTCTGACGTTCTATGCCCGCATTTAAATTCGAGCCAGTGGACCTCGACGGTAACCTTGAATAGTGGAAGACGAGCATCTTACCACAGCGCCAATCGGGCGATAGAACGATACTGTGCGGACAAAGGAAAAAGTATTATTGTAGAGCTGTTACATGTTATAGAGGTAGTATCAGGCGCCGCGAAGTATATGCAGTTGTTGGCATCTCTCCTGAATTAGCGTTGTTAGTACTCAGATGAAATACATTTTACCCCCTTCGCGTACAAACTGTAAGGGGTCATTCAAGTATTACGTCAGCATCGAGGGGGGGGGGTTCGGATTTGCTGACTTTTGATGACAAGGGGGGAGGGAGGTTTGAAGGTTGCTCACGTCATCAACCACCCCTTTTTGAAGATATGAAATATTCTAAGCTGCTGACGAAATTTTGCTGACAAGGGGAAGGGGGGGGGGTTCAGTTGTTTTGCTGACTTTTGCTGACAAGGGCGTGGGGGAAGGGGGGCCAAAAATGACTGAAAACCTGATTACGTAATACTTGAATGGCCCCTAGGTGGTAAATTTGAATGATCTGTATTAGACGTATTGGCGATAAATATGGCAGCCTTGTTCGCACGTTTTAAAAATAGTGAGGAAGAGAAAAAAAGGAAGAAAAAAATACATTTGGAGAGGAACAGTATAGAGTGCAGATGATTAGATAAGAAAGTTGCTTTTTCACCCTCACCTAAGTGTTCATTCACCTTTCTCACTTCTTCGTACAGTATATAATATATGGATTAGCTCTGAGAAAGATACATTATATGTAGGGGGAAGAGGAATGCCATGGAGAACAGGAGGGCGAGGGGTGCACACACACACAACTTTGTTCAATAGGGTTACAATAAGCTTCGCGATGAGGAAAAAAAAGAGGTTGAAGAAACAGGCAGCGCTGGATTTAATTTATTCCACTAACAGTTGGACGCAATATACGCCCCTTATCGTAAATGGATCAAGTATTTATTCGCGGCAGGCAAAAATTTTTAGTTGATATCCTGCTTCCCTCCCCCGCAAAGTATTTTAGAGCACAGCACTTTCAGCACTTTTGTGTACCCTCACAGTAAATAGCTTCATGGCAGCCTCGTTAGCACTTTTAAAGGGTAGAATACTGCAAAATACCGATGCTATTAGACTATTTAACCTTTTCAGACCCTTGCGCCACAAATGCCTTTTCTCACTGTAGAATAACTTTTCTTTTGTTACCTTTAAAGGTTTGTGTGGATTTTGAGTTAGAAATATGTGAATGTAAAGTTTAGCGATTTCCATCAGAGGGCAGCACTTAAAGTTGAACTTTCAGCCTCGGGGAAATGTGAGATTTATTGAATGAAATAAAGCAATAAAATTTCTAGGAGAATTTGTATGGGAAGAATGAATATATACCCTGCATCACTTTTGATGAAAAACTTTGAACGAAGTGAACTATTTCTTCATCAAACAAATGAAAATTTGAATAAAAAAAAATTGTTTTTTGAGTATCAAAAATGCGAAAAATTTTAAAAAAATGAATTCTCGGATGTGATTGGAATAAAATATGGGATAGAGGAAAATGTGGAAAAGGAATAAAATGTGTATCGTTGTAGCGGTTCTCGAAATATCATGGAAAAAATATCGTTGTACAGGGGTTTATCGTATTAAATGGTATCGATGGGGAGAGGGTGGAGGAGTTTAACACTACACCTATGTGTGTTTAGATGTGTTTACTATTATATCCACGAGTGCTGCTTTATGTTCATCGTTATATCGAGTATCATTGCAGAGGAATTAACCCTTATATAAATAATCGTTGTAGCGAGGTTTCACTGCGTAAAGATATTCTATTCAAGAATAAACAAAGCTGAAAACATACCGAAAAACCTTCGGAAAATGCAACTTGAATAATTATGAGTTTCATTTCTAAAGAAAAAGAGATATATTTTTTTTCTATACAGGGAAGGAATATCCAAGCAAATGATCAAGTTTGACTTCTAAACATTCGCGCACTCACACGAATACACAGGAAAATTCGACGCTGTCTGATCCCGCGATAGAATTTGAATTTACCACGGAATACAAAAGAAAACGGTAAAGGAACATGAATAAAATACACACAAAGAAAAATATTTAAAAAAAAAATAGGAAACGTCTGGAATTGGGGGGGTAAGGAAAAAGTAAAATACGCGAAAAAAGTGGATGGAGAACGTGCTTGTGAATACAAAATAGAACGTTACCTTTGAATTTTATGTATGATGGCAGGGTAGAAGAAATAGGGGGAGAGAAATGAAAATTCCAAAAAGAAAAATTAAACTTCTGGGAATTCTGACGGGTTGTGTGTGGCAAGAAACGCAACATCAGCATAGGTGCATTTTCACCTATTCTATATGCCTTCACGTTACGAAAATGAAATTCTGGAGAAAGTCCGGGAAAAGGGGGAAAAACCACCCGGATATGTATTTTTTTTTTCATGCTCTCCTCTCCTCTATTGTAGAAGAGTGTTTTTTTTCTTTATACAGGATTCATATTTTTCCATCTATTTTTTTGTGTGTGTGGAAAGTAGACTCGTATGTGAAAAGCATATGATACCATAACATACAATACCAGAAAGGAGAGGTCTTTTCATGTTGGATTCCGGATCATCCCGGAAGCATGATATGTACTGAAGAATGACACTTTCGAATTTGAAATATTTTCTTTGAGAAAACATGCCTATGTGACATGAGGGGAGGAAAAACTTTAAAAGAGAAAATATTTAGCCATGTTTTTTTTTTCAAGTAAACTATGAAAACTTTGATTCCCTATACCACTGTCACAATATAAAATGCTAAAAATGTCATTTCGTGAAGGACTATGGAACATCCGGTAAACATGATATGTACTTCGACTTTGTAAACAGAATACATCCCTTACGTGTAACTAAAGAGCCGCAATGTAGGCCGTAAATGTTAGGTGTTGGGTTGGAGAGTTTCATTATTATTTCCCTGTAAATGTTGCATATACATAAGATGTATATGTTACGTTATTATTACATAGTTACCAAGCATTTTGGAAAGTTCGATGAATTTCCTTAAATTAGTCACTTTTACCATCGATTACGCATAGTATCCAAGTGCCCTGTCGTTCGTAAACACGATAAATCGTAATATATGATGTACCATGCATGACAGCGCATACATGTATTGTATCACTATATATCTGGGGTTCCGACTACATCCATCACACATTCTGGACTCATTTAGAACGGATCCGGACGCACCCCGGACTGGAATTTTTTTTCACATTTATCAAATTCGCCAATTACACTTGAGTATTATTCGTAATCACAAAGATAAGGGCGATAAATTTCGAGTGTTTATCAAGTTCACCAACAGCACTTGATTATTATGCGTGATCGATGGTAAAAATGATAACGTTTTCGGTAAATATCAAATTAATCAACGACGCTGGGGGGGGGGGGAATTACACACATTCGCCGGCAAAAGAGATGAATTTATCAAACTTAACAAGACGGTTCGTAAGTATGCAAAATAACCGATTTATCACATGTACCGCGTAACATACACATGATATATATACTTAGGCAGCACAATTTCGGATATATCGTGTGAATTTTTTTCCTTACCATGCTTCAGAAGAGAAGTACTTTCATGAGAAAAATATTTCGAGCCATTTTCCAAGAAATGTACGAAAACATGAATATCTGTACCAATACGTCCGAGCTTTTTAAGCTTAATTTCATTCCGGAGAGCCTTAAATTTCATTTTTGTACCTCTTTTAAGATTTCGAGATCTTTTCATATGTAATTTATTCTTATTAAAACTAAGTTTTTCTTCTTTTTCCACGTTCCTCTAATGTGATTCCAGGATGTGAGATTCGTGCTTGAAACGAATCCGAAAGAACTCAATTAATCCTGGAATAAGTAGATTTCATGAAGCCAAGCTTTAATTTCATTGACTTGTATGTGAAAAGCGCATGATACCCTAACATACAGTGTCAAAAAAGGAGAGACATTTCCATGTTGAATTCCGGATGATCCCGGAACCATGATAAGTATCGAAGGATTGCAGTTTTTAATTTGAAATATTTTCTTTTTGATGAAATGAGCAGAATGAGAGAGGATATTTCAAAGGGATAAGATACTCAGCCATGTTTGTCAAGTAAACTACGGAATGCACGAATCCCTGTACCAATGCATCCAAGAGTTTCAGACTTAATGCTCGTGCTCTAAAGCTTTAAATTTCTTTTTTTTATACCTCGTTTGAGTTTTCAAGATACTACTAAATATAAGAAATATAAGAAGTATTCCGAGAAAGCACAGATGTACGTACACTACTACTTAGTATTTGTCCTTACTTAAGGCAAGGAATACTTATTTTTATTCCCTTAGATGTGATTACTGTATGTGCGATTCGCGCCCGAGTGGCGAGGTTTTAAAATGCTCGTCTATACCGCCGTGAAGGTAGCCGTCGGGTCCCAGGTTCGAAACGAAGGAGAGGGAAATGATAAGTATTTTCCCTAAAGGTCTTGAGACGACCACCGATAGATGGCCTTCAATTTCAACCTTACTCTTAAAGGGCAGTAAATTTCAATATAGCGATATATGGCCGGAGTTGGTGTGCGGTGAAGTGTATGTGACATGAAAGGGCTCATTCAAGTAGTACGTCAGCATCGGGGGGGGGGGGGTTCGGATTTGCTGACTTTTGCTGGGGAGGGGGTTTGAAGGTTGCTCACGTCATCAACCACCCTTTTTTTAGATATAAAATATTCTAAGCTGCTGATGAAATTTTGCTGACAAAATTTCGGGTGGGTCAGAAATGGCTAAAAAACTGCTTACGTAATACTTGAATGGCCCCAAACGGATGGAGAATATATTGCAGAATAAATATATTTTCCCCTAATATATATTGAATCACTCAATTTTAAATATTCTGAACTTTATTTATGTATATCAATTTCAGACTTTGATATACTCTTCGTTTTCCTCCATCATCTGTATTTCTGAGAAATGCTGATCTAAAACCGAATTGAATTGATGGCATCGTCTTCCATGTCTGTGAATACATAGTACTTGGATACTGAGAAAATGAAAGCTGTTTTGGTTATAAGACTTGTATGTAAACACGGTTCTAATGTAATTTCATACTATGGGAAAAAGGACAGAATTTTTCATTCGTTATTCCGGATCGCCCTGAGAGTATGATTGACGATTTCGAATTCAAATATTTTCTATGATAAAACATGTTTTAGAAGAGAGGTATATTTCAAGTAGGAAAGATATTCAGAGCCATGTTTGTCCAAGATACGTACTATGGAATACACGAATACTTGTACCGTTGCATCCGAGTATTTTAAAATTAATCTTATTAAACAAAGTCTAAAAATTTCATTTTTACATCTGTCTTGAACCTTTCGGATCGTTCTCAGAGTTGTTATTTACTCTTATTAAAACTGATAATTTCTTTTTTTCCAAGTTCCTTAATGTGATTCCATTATGCGAGATTTTTGCATGGAATTTATTTTCTGGTCAACCCATTCATCAAATTTGCCACCCTGGAAGATTTGACCGTGAGCACGCAAAAGCAGCAATGGTATTATTGGATACATGGCTCACAAAAAATAAATTAGAAATCGAATTCTCCAAATCCAATTACTTATGGATTTCTCACAAAAAGGGAAGACCAACCATTAGACTGCGAAACAATCCAATAAGACACAATATGAACATCAGATATTTAGGAATAATGTTTGATAGAAAGAAACCTGACATGGTTCAAACATGTTCAAACATCTGATCACGAAACCACAGAAATGTTTACAAAATTTTAAAAGAATGGCTGGTCCTGCATGGGGCATTAATACGAAAATTAGAAATACGCTTTATAAAGTTGTTGCCATCCGCATTATAGCATATGGTGTTATCGCATGGTTCAGTGATCCCAAACAACAACTAAGAAAAAAAGTAGACTCTCTTCAAAGAAAATTCGTGCTATTCATCACTGGAGCCTATTCCACAACACCAAACAATGCGTTACAAGTATTAACTAACAATCCTCCTCTACATATACTTTTGGAAAACGAAGTACAGAAAGCAAATTTAAGGCTAAAGCGCGAGATTAATATAAACAATGTAACATATCTTCCTACATATGTAGAGCATAAACATCCACCATGGACGTATCACCCGGTGAAAGATATTTTGCCAACACAGGTCTTGACCACAGATGTAGAAGAATCAACAAATCGAATTATTTTCACCGACGGTTCAAAGACCGTGGATGGCGTAGGGGCCGCCTACATCAGTATATACATGGGTGAAGTAACAGACAAATGGAACTGCCGATTGCTAAATAACAACACTGTATTTCAAGCACAGTTATACGCAATCTGGATAGCGGTCAATTATGCAAAAAATTGTGCAGAAAAATCAACTATAAAGACAGACAGCATGTCATGTATACAGGCAATACGAGACGTAGAATCCCCTGATAGCCTAGTGCATGACATTAGAAAAACACCAATGGACCACAGGAAGATTACAATACGATGGGTGAAAGCTCATGTAGGCATTGAGGGGAATGAAATGGCGGATAAATTCGCAAAAGAGCCTACAAAACATCAACACGAAAACCACCTAATGAAATTACCGGCATCCTACATTAAAAATCTGCTCTTGCAAGAAGCGTCAGAGAAATGGCAACACCATTGGCAAATACGCACAACTGGAAGAGAAATCTTCGACGTAATACCAAAAGTGGGTAAAATGAAAGAAGTTATGCCGAGAGAAATAGTAATGTTCCTCACAGAACACGGTCGATTCGGTGAATACATGCAAAGGTTCAAAATCAGCCAGACCAGTACGTGTGGATGCGGCCATCCGGGAAGCGTGATACACTATGTGACACAGTGTGAGTACACAAAGGGATACCATTTACAGGCGCCACCGAACGGACGAGAGATCTTGCGGAAACGGAAAATTAATTTACAAAGATCTGCAACGAGGAAACTACAACAAGTCTTGGGCTATCTGATAAATTATAAAGAAACTATTTTGATAATAACTGGAAGTAGTGAACAATCCACTAGTGATTTGGAAGTGGAATCTGAAACGGATGCGGGTTCCATATAGAGGGGCGCACTTGGGCTCCTAAACCATAAAATTTGAGTAATACACCCTGTATAATTTATGAATGTTTTTGTATATACAATTTCATAGTATGATGGTGGTTTAGTAACCTTGAATATTAGTATGAGCTCATTATGGCATTTGTTGTGAATATGTGACGTACATAGTTATGTTTATGTGTATCAACAATTATTATAAAAATGGGAATTTATATTTTGTAATTAGCGTATATTATGTAAATATGTGTGGGTAATTCAAATGTGATCGCTGCCACCCAGAACTGTGAACAGGGGCTGTGTTTGATTGTTCCCGCCGCACTTTTATAGTATGATAGTAATTTGTAACCTTGAATATATATTTGTATGAGTTCATGGTGATATTTGTACCCAATACTACCTTCATAGAGTAATGTTTTTGTGCATTCCCAATAGTATAAAAAAGGGAAATTTTTGTAAAGTAAATAATATATGCATGTAATTCAAATGTGAATGCCCAGCACTGTCAACGGAGGCTCTGTTTGATTATTCCCGTTGCAGTGCAGGCTCTGTGTGAATTCTGTGTGTGTGTGTGTGTGTGTGTGTTGCATATTCTGCAATAGGACAGGAAAAACTACTCAGCACTGTGGACGGAGGCTTTGTTTCTTCGTTTCCCGTCACAGTCGAGGTGCTGTATATATGTAATTTGTATACATTGTGTATTGTGTATTTTGATCATTCTCAAAGCTCTCCCACTTCAATTTGCCAGCTTCTTCCTCTTTTTTCTTGCCCACAATTCTTTTCCACATTTCTTTCGGCTGCGGTCTCCGGCCCTCATGTGCCACTGGGCGCACGTGCAATTTTTCTCCCTAGTCGTTGGATTCAGTCACCCATTTTTGTCAAATGGCTTGTATGTTGCATTGGTTGATGGTTGTCTTCCTGGGGAGAACGACGCGAGTAATTCGAAACTTGCGGGCACGGCGCAAGGGGAGCCACCACTATAAATCTTTGCTAACTTTTCCGACACAACTCTGCCTCTTTTGAGGGAACGGAAGTAAGGTGCTTTGCATCAGTCCGGGGTTGTGAGCGGTTCTATCTATCTATCTATATTATTCCTTGAACTCCTTGAATTCCTTGAAAACTATGTGTTTCTTCCTGGAAAATACTAACGTAAAAAACTGCACGGAAAACTATGGAAATCATAAGTTCATTATTTTAGTTTTCGTTTTGATCCATTTTTGAGAACGAAAACGTAGTTTTGAATACTAATTTTATGGCTTTAATAAGAAGTTCATGGTAAATGTCAAAACTCCTCTTCGATGTCCATGATGAACGTTAAGGAAAGGAAAATAATTTTGTGAGAAAGAATTCTATAGGAAACGTTATGATACCGCACTATAAATTACTAAAATTGTCGTTTCCTGTCGGATTATGGATCATCCGGCAAACTTGATAAGTACCAAGGTCCGACACACATTCGGTTTCATTCAATGAGGCATTCGATAGGGTCCAACATTATTAATTCTTGAACCGTTTACGCGAGATTGGGACCAACTTACTGAATTGGATAGAATCGTGGTTAAGAGATAGGTCAAAACGGGTTATGGTGAACGAGGAATTCTCTGATTGAACAGGTGTCACAAGTGGAGTTCCCTCAGGGAAATGCCCTTGCACTCCCTCCCATACTTTTTTTTAACTTTTTATCGATAAACTCGATTAGGTTATCCATAGGATTGTTAGCCAATTCCCAGATGACGTGAAGCTAATGGACAGTCAGGGATCAAAGCGATAGGGAGTTCTTACCGGCCAAGCCAAACAGGATTGTAGCGTGGCGAAATGAATGGAACATGCCTTTTCTTAATGATAAGTGCATGGTCGCTAGGCACATTCAACTCGTAAGTGAAACGTGGGTTGTTCGAACCAACCCACGTTTCACTCACGAGTTGAATGGTGTTTTTATTCCGGATGCACGTGTGACCTATACATCGATCAGGGAATTCTTATTGATGAGCAGCTTAGGTATTCTGAACATTGTTCAGCGGTGGTCAAAAAAACGAACAGAATTCTTGGTTTCATTTTCGCGAAAAGGTTTCTTCGCGTTCTCCTGAAGTGAACCTTCCACTTTTCCGGGGCTTAGTTCGTCCCGGATTGGAGTCTGCCGTCAGGTTTCTGACACCATACTTACAGAAGAACCATGACTTATTCAAGGGGGGGGGGGGGTGCAGAGAAGAGCCACGCGTGATCCTGATGACACACGAGGCTTAAGATGTGAAGGGAGGTTCGAGTTTTCGGAAATTTTTACATTGGAAGAGTGGAGATGTCGAGGGGGGATATGATTGAAGTATTCAAAATTTTCAACAGGATGGACAAAATGAACCACGAGTTATTAATACATCGTCAATTGACAAGGGGACGCCAGTATCGATTGGTAAGGGACAATTTTAGGTTGAGGTGTGTTGCTGGGCGTTTTTCTCCAATAGGGTTGTGAATACCAGTAAATGAAATAGCTTACCTCCAGGGGTCGTGAATTCTAACACAACTGACACGTTCAAAAAGAAATACGATAAACATATTGAGATCAATCGACAAGCTATCCATACTTAGATGAGACAGCCATAAGTTTTTATAGGCAGTATATTCATATTTTGTCATAACTATTGGTTTTTTTATTACTCTTATTGTGTTGCTGTATTTTTGATATAGTTTATTTGGCATCCATCGTTTTTATGGCCCTCTTTTTTCAACCACCTCGCTGGGCATTTGTCCGTTGTTGCTTTTGTATTCGTATATATTATTTTTTTAAACAAAAAACGTGCTTGAAAAGATAAATATTTTGATGAGGAAAATATTTCGCCCCATTTCCCAAGAAATATCATTTCATTCAGCAGATACTAAAATTTCATTTTTATACCTCTTTTGAGCTTTCGAGATCCTTCTAATATGTTATTTATTCTTATTAAACTAAGAATTTCTTATTTCACGTCCGTAAAAATCATTCCGGTTTTCATGAAACGAATTCGAAAGAATTCAATTAATTTTAGGAAAAAGTAGATTCCGTAAAGCCAAGCTTTCATTTCATTGACGTTTTCTTCTATCAAATTTATATGTTCTCAATTCGATTTCTTAATTTCAGAATTCAATAAATTTTATTCCCGATCCCCCCCCCCCCCATCAAGATGATGATTATTACAGAAAATACTGACATAAGCCTTCGTGCGGGCTTTACAAATACTAAAATTAAAATTTTAAATTTTTATTATGAGCTATCCTTTGAGATTATATTCTGTATATTCATTTGGCGGTTTCAATCGAAACATGGTGTTGACATCACCTTTTCAGATTTTCATGAAGAAAATTGTGACAAAGAAAGTTATTTGAGCTATAGGATTTCTATATGAATACGGTATAACGTCATAATATGCGATTTCATGTTGGATTATGAAGCTTTCGGGAAGCATGATACGTACGAAGGAGTGATAATTTCGAATTAAACTGGTTTTCTGAAGAGAGGATATTCATAGCAGAATCCAGTCTATCCGGCCTAATGTGGCGGAAAGGCAGCCCGGACAACAGAATGTCCGGATAGGCTGGAGTTCTTTAAATACTCACATCCAACCCCCCCTCCCCACCCGCATATCATCAAAAACCGCTATTTTAATACCAAATACCGCTTCTATTCATATTCTGTGATCTCTTGGTACAGGTCAGCACTTTGTACATAAATGCAGTGTCTTTATGCATAATGGTTACTGCCAAAGACCGAAGTTGGCCCCTTCACGAACTGGATGGCCCAGTTGATCCTATCAATGTCCAAATTTCCTGCTGTCGTTGAACTTTGACCGGTCAGTTTGCGAAGTGGCCAACTTCCACCTTTAGCGGTAACATATGCATAATTTAAATGCTTGTTATGTGCTGTAATGTCTGTTCTGAAAATGCATTACAGAAAAAGGAAGCCCAAGAATATAAATATTGTTACGAAGTTTATGTACAAAGTTATCATTTATTATGACATTTTTCGACTGTAAATAGTCATTACCTTGTGTAAAAATTACAATTGTTGCATTCCTTTGTAAATATCGCCATATTGGCAACATACTAAGCGAAGTTTGGTGACAGCTAATTTGATTTGGCGACGTCATTGCGCCAAAAGACTAGGCCGGATAGTACGGAGTCCAGATAGTCGCAAGCTGGATAGTCCAGATACTACCGTACTTCGAAAGGAAAAATATTTAATGATGTTTTTCAAGAAAAGTACGATATACATTAACTCCTATACAGATGCATCCAAGTATTTTGAAATTAATCTCATTCCGCAGAGCCTTAAATTTAATTTTTATGGCGCCGTTAAGCTTTCGGAATCCTCCTCAGATGTTACTCATTCTTATTAAAACTAAGAATTTCTTCTTCACGTTCCTAATACGATTCCAGCATGTGAGATTCTTGCATGAAACGAAATCAAAAGAATTTAATTATTCCTAGAATAAGTAGATTTCGTATAACCAAGCCTTCCATTTCACTGACTTTTCTTCTTTCTAATTCCAATGTCGCCAATTCGATTTTTTAAATGCACACTCTTCGTTTAAACTTATTGACGGTCTTTAATCATAATTTATTCCAGAAAATACGGAACAAGAGGTGTTTGAGGAAACCTAAATTTTTATTACGGCTTATGTTCTCAGCAAAGAAAGTAAGTTCTCTATATTCACTTGATGGTTTGATATTGATGACCATCAAAAACACTGAGGAAAGAAAAATTATATCGATTACATGACCTGTATATGAAAACTGTCTAATGACGTCACGTGTCATGTTAAAAATGGCATTTCATGTTTTGATTCTGAATAAACCATGAAGCATGATATGTACGGAGATGTGATACATTCGAATTCAGATTATTTTCTTTAAAAAAACACACACACAGACAACAACAACTTGCTTGAAAATAGAACATACTTTTATATATTATACTACATACATATTATTTTACATACTCGTATACTTTTTAACGTGAAAAATATATTTTGCCTTATTTTTACGGCATGCATTCCAAATGCATGGCTATCTCTACCAATGCATTCAAGAATTCCAAATTCGATTTCATTCCGCGTAGAGCTTTAATTTTCACTTTTATATCTCCTTCGATCCTCTTTGATATCTTACATAGATGCTATTTATTCTTATCAAAACTAAGGATCTCTTGTCTCACGCTCCTAATGTGATTCTAGCATGAGTGATTCTCACATGAAATGAATTTAAAAAAGGAATTTAATTAATCCTAGAATATATAAGTAGATCTAGACAGCCAAATATTTATTTGCTTATCGAATCCTAATGGTCTTGATTCGATTTTATATTTTATATATTCCAGAAAATACTGACGTTTAAGTCTTCTTGTACGCTCTAAAAATAATGCAATCAAAAATATTATCAATTATTAATAAGAGTATGGAAATTGAATTCTATGTATTCATTTGATGATTTCGATCAAATCCTCGTATATACATTAGTATTGATATCACCTTCATATCGTACATGAAGAATATTGAGAAAAGTAACGCTATTTCGTCAAGCAAGACTAGTATGTGAAAATGGTCCAATTCCATAAAATGCAATGCTAAAATTGTTTTGTTTTTCATGTTTGATTGCGGATCATCAGGGACCTGATCTGTAATGAAGAGTGACACTTTCGAATTGAAATAGATCTCTTTGGGGAAAAAAAAGAAAGAAGATATGCTTCATGGGAAAAATATTAATCAAACTTTTCAAGAAAACTAGCAAATAGACGAATCCCACCACCGATGCATGCAAGAATTTGAAACTTAATCTCATTCCTCAAAGCCCCTTAATATTTTCATTTTTATATATCTCCCTTGATCCTTTGAGATTCTTTATAGATGTTATTTATTCTTATTAGGGCTGGTCCGATTAATTGGGTCGTCGGTTAATCGATAATTTGTTAATCGCAGTTAAAAAAATTTTGAGTTAATAATCACGATCAATCCGATCAAAATTCGATTATGATTTTTGTTCAAAATTTATAGTTTTTCTTGATTTAGTTGACCAAACCAATTAACTGCCCTAAATTATGTTTTTGTCCATAACTTTTCGGATAAGTAACCATATTTAAATACATTTGAATCACTACTTTGATCGATAGAAAGGTGAAAATTTCGTTGAAAGTGTAAATTTTTGAACATGAAACACAAGTCGATTCAACGAAAGTTAGTGATGGTTTCTAAAATTACTAATTTAGAAAAAATGACAAGATCCAAGTTAAAAAATTCCAGGATATGACAAACATGGTCAGCATATCGTCCCCATGAGAGACATGAATGTGCGTATTTTCACTTTTGGATTTATCAGGTGATTGGATCACTTAGGTTTTGGTAGGAACGCGCAAATGTGTAATACACAAAATAAATATAAACACACAATTTCAATAGAGATGTGTTTCAATAGAGGGGATACACATTGTGTATCCCCTCTATTGAAACACATTTTGCAAAACATTTTAGGAGAACCACTTCCACAGAATAACATATGGGTAAAGTAAACATTCAAAAGTCGTTTTCCAAGTTCTAGAAATTTGCTAATTCGTGTTTCTGACAAAGGGGGACCATTTTAAATAGTTTCAAGCGGCGCGGCATTTATTTCTGTATTTACATCAATACAGTGGATATACAGATGCGTGATAGGAATACAATATGTTTTTATAGCATCAATTGATATTGTATAGTTACCAACACTACATTTGCTATGAAAGAAATTAACCAGTTTAGTCATTTTAATCAAAATTCCCAGACCTAATTCTTATTAAAACTAAGAATTTCTCCTTTCACGTTCTTAATGTGATTCCAGCATGTGAGATTCTCGCATGAAATGAAATGAAAATAATTTAATTAATCCTAGAATAAGTATATTTCGTACATCCAAGCTTTTATATATATATTTATCGAATTCCAATACCCTCGATTAAATTTTTTAATTTCAAACTATGATTGAGACGGGTCCTCCATCATATTTTATTCCAGAAAATACTGACGTAAGTCTTCGTGACGGCTCTAAAAATACTGAAATTAAAACTTTAAATTTTTATTATGAGTTATGAGTTATCATTTGAGCATGGAAAATAAATTCTCTATATTCATTAAAAATTAATATATCAAAAAACATCATGGTATTGATATTATCTTAGATATTCATGAAGAAAATTGAGACAAAGAAAGTTAGATTTGAGTCATAGGACTTTTATAAGAAAACGATTTAATGTCATGATCCAAAAAAATGTTATTTCATGTTGGTTTCTGTATCAATCGAGAAGCAGGATATGCAATAAGGAGAGGCACTTTCAGGGATTTAAGCGGATTTTTTTTAAATAGAAGGATGTACACAGTCGACTGCGCTTAATCGGATATCAACGATTCGAGCACACAATATCCAATTATACGGGACCAATTCAATTGTCATTTTACATCGTTGGTATAGTTTGTATATTATAATATAAATAAAGAGCTTCTCGAATAAATCTATTTAATCCAACTGAAATTCTATTTAAATTCAATGATGATAATACGCAAGATTTTACTTTCCATTAAGAAAGTTAGTGCCCTATATTGGTTCAACGAAGAACAAAAATAAAATATGTAGAATGTGCGTATTAAATACAATTGAATACTTGAAGGCGAGTTCCCAAGTTGTATACATCTTAGTTTTTCTTTCTATCAACTACACACAAACAGTTCACATTACACAAACACGCACAAATTTGTCTATAACCCCCTTCATAGCCATCAAGGGCAGTCTTTAATCGCCAGGCAGCGACGAGAAAAATTAAATTCAGTCGGTATCTATCTTAACTTAGACCGGGATTACACTATAAAAGTTTTCTGAAAGTCATTTTATAAAATTTGAAAAATTCAACCAGTAAGATTATGGGTTGAATTTGCTCGAATGTAACCCATGAGCATTATTGGCTGGAATATTCAAGTTTTATAAAAGGGATTTTATCAAACTTTTATAGTGTAATCCCGGCCTTAGTAACATATTTTACGTTAATTCCGAATGTTTCATTGAATAAAAAACATGTGAAAAGGGATTCATGTGTATTAAATGTTGACATATGAAGCTTCATATTAGATTAAGCGGGGAAAGGTCGATGAAATTATCATAGTAAGCGGGAAACAACCTCAACATTGTCTCTATGGGAGAAATTTCGGTGGAGGAAATTTTTATCCGTTTTAGCGAGCTTATCCGTTATCTGATTAATCGGAGCCGACTTTACTTCGCTGGGGGGAAATTATTTAACCATGTTTCTCAAGATAACTACAAATACACGAATCCCACTACCGATGCATCCAAGAATTTCAAACTTAATGCCATTCCGCTTTAAAAAATATTAGTTTTAATTTTTCCCATCGCTCTCTTGAACCTCTCAGATCTCATCTCTTATTTATTCTTATTAAAACTTGGAATTTCTTCTTTCACGTTCTTAATGCGATTCCAGCATGTGAGATTCTTGCATGAAACGAATTCTAAAGAATTTAATTAATCCTGGAATAAGTATATTTCGTGCAGCCATTTAATTGACTTTTCTTCTTTCAAATTTCAACGTTTCTTAATTTAAGAACTCGATAAATTTCACACAAACACACTCATTCTCGGTCTTCTATCATCATCTATGCCAAAAAAAAATACTGATGCAAGTCTTCGTGAGGGCTCTGAAAATATTAAAATCAAAAATTTAAATTTTTATCATGATTCATCTTTTGAACATGGGAATTAAATTCTGTATATTCATGTGATGGTTTCAATCAGCACTCCGCGATATTGATATCTTCTGTGATGAATAATACTGAGAAGAGGCAAGTCATATTTTTTTGGCAATATGACTCTTCATTTTCCAAACTAAGAAGAGATTCTTACTAAGTTTAGTGAAGAATCTTCTCGGATCCATTTCCAGTCTTAAAGAATGACAATAAATGGGATTTTCTCGTCGCTAATGGCGTCCATTAGAATTTTTTTTTATTCTTTTCTTATGTATCTCTCCTTACGTCCTCGTCCAATACAAAGACACGGTAAATACAGAATAAGATGTATTATTCTTTTTTTTTGCCCCAGCAGTGTGGCTAATTGCCGCATCCACTGCGTGTGTCTATGCGTCTCCATGTCTCGGTGTGGAGACACCCCAATCCATATTATGATGGTGACTTTTAGTCGAGGTCGTGCGTCGTTGAGGAATTAAAGGGAATGGAAAGAATGTTCGAGCCAATTAACGCCTTTCACGAGAATCTTGGTATTTGTATGGCGAGCGCAAATCAGTAAAAAACAGGAGGAGAGATTAGAGTAGTTTATTAATTGAAATGCCTTGTTTTGTATCTGGAGTGTTTTACTCGATTTGAAGGCGTTTGGAATTTTCTGAAAAGGTTTTGAATTGAGACATTTGCTTGAGAATTCTCATTAGGCGGTGAATATATATATGTACGTACGAGGCGATAATTTACTGGAGATGAATTCCTTGATGGTAAGGGAAATTTCTCATTTGCAATTCAAGTTTATCGTTGATCTGTATCATTCTCTAAATATTATTTTCAAGAAAAGTATTCGGGCATCGAGATAAATGGGGCTGGTTCCTAAGTGAAAAAGTGATTTTATTTTCTTATTTTTGTTTCTACTGATGATATTTTTAGATTTTTTTAATTCCAGATCTGCTTACAAGGTAGTTCTTTTCTATCCTGTCTCTCAACTTTCTGTGCAGAGGGCAGACAACCCTTCGGTACGGTACCGCATCCCGCAAAATTTCAGGAACCTGCCTTTTCCGCTTCAAAATATGGAAAGCAGGTGGCACCACCACTAGAAGCATACGAAACACGAAAACCTCTGATAACATAAAACGTTTGAGCAGTGGCTCTCAAACTTTTGTCCCCCTGCTGCTCCCTAGCTCAATTCATGATTCATCTGTGGCTCCCCAGAATAGTTTGGTATATGATTTCACATATATAAAATAACCACTTCAAACCATTAATAGGCACATATATGATCAAATATCTACAGCTCACAGTGATGCCCCAAAACAAACAAACACACACACACACACACACACACACACACACAAAACGCTCAATCCGGCGAGTTCAAATTCGTTAGAAATTACCCATAGGAATGTTTGCGAGATGCATGTACGGTTAAGCACTGTATCTTTTTTCAGGAAGATACAACTTCTTTGAATTAGCATGCTGAGCTCGTACGTACAAAATGGTTGCCAACAGCGACTTTCATCAGAATTTTGGTGTTCGCCTATACTCTTTATTTTTTCCTTTTAAACTGAACACTCATGCACAACTCAGGTGTATAACCATGGACAATTTACTTCCCAGTGAGTCTGCCGGACGTGGGAAAGTGTGGTACTTGAAGCCGGGTTTTCCTTTTAGAAGAATTTCTGCGCCGTGTGCAGCGTACAAAACGCTGATTAATTGAAAATTTGAAATTCAGGGTTTTTTGACCAATCAGAGTTTTCATGCTGCACGCGCTGTAGAAAGCTGCTTCTGGGAAAACCTGGATGAATGTGTAATGTCATGCGTCCCTGAAAATAGGTAAAAACGGGACACATGGTTAGCCTATCAAAATTATTAGAGTGGCACATGCATCGAAAATAATCTTGATTATGGCACGGTTTTTAAAATTGTTGACCACCCATGTACTGAACTATTGTGGGGGGAGTATTGGATGAACCATAATTCACGAAGAATGTCGCTATTGGCAGAATTTTGGGAACCACTGCAGTAGAACCTCATTAATAATGATTATTATTAATGAGGTTAATATCATTATTAATGAGGTTCTATGAGTCATTATAATGGACTAATAGGGGCTGAAAATTGTCCGTTTTAATTAATGAAAGAAAGTTCGGTTTATGACAAATAATCTTTAAAGGGATGTAATGCAACCAGGCATAAATTAATGAAAGTATAACAATTATCTATAAAAATTGTTTATTGTAAATCAAATAAAAAAACAGCCTTCAATATAGTTTGAAAGTTTAAACAGACGTGTACGTATAAAAGGCAAAAATTACATTTTTTCGGACTGGTGAATGGTGAGTCCGGCAGCGCGTATCCATTTTTATGCAGAAAAGAACAGCGATCGATATAAATCACTCGCTTGGAAATGCAAAACTTACCGGAAAAAATGTGTACCCATTATTGTTGCTACAATTTTTTTTCTCAAACTGTCCCTTATAATGAGGTTTAACTGTATTTATAGAAGCATATTTTCAAGAGAGAGGAAAAACATATCACAACGCAATGAAAGAAACAACTAAAAATATTTTTTTCGAAAAATAACTAAATTTACGTATTAATTTATGCAATAGAAACTTAATTAGAAGAAATATCCATATTATACGAGAAAATAACGTCAAATTTCATATTGTGTAAGTATTTTATCCAAATTTGATGGGGGGAAAAAAACTCCCCTCCCCCATAAGATATGATACAATATCAAATAACCAGTTAAGAATGAATGAAAAGAACCACAAAAACTGATTTCCAATTCCGAAATATTAGAATTCAAACTAATTTTTATGAATGGAAAAAATAAAGTAAAACAACATAAAAATATAGGGGGAAAAAATTAAAAATTCATCGTTCATATGCATCGCATCGAATGCGAAATTAAACTAAATAAGCAAAATTCCGTCTCGGTGATGTCAAAGGAAATATTCCCACATAAAATTGACGGCGGAGAATAAATTTTCCTCTCTTTTATGCGAATGCGCATCCCATATAAGGCTGCAAAAGCAAAAAATGGTGCCATTATTATTCTATTCTATATATATATATATATATCTGTTTTTTTTCCTATTTTCCGCGGTATTTTTTTCCTCATCCGCGTCCTATTCATCGCATTCTTTAGCCCCAGTCTTTCCGCAGCCCATTCCTTTATTTTCGTTTTGAAAGAATTCTGGCCATTCTCCGGATTTTCCTACGGATAATTCTTTTATTATCATTTCTTTTCCTTTTTTTTCACCATTCTGGTTCGGAAGTGCTGCATAATATCACTGGAGAAGAATATGAAGCATTCGGATTATTATTATTCGGAACTACTTAATCTATTACTGGAATCCGGTTTTTTTCTCCTCACGATAAGATAATTGCATCTAATCTCACTGCATGTATTTTTTTGTACACACCGGTGTCGAGTGACGCAGTCGCAGGTCACTCAATAGATCTGTAAATGCAACTCGGGCTAATTGAATGATCTGCAGCTGAGCTGCGGGTCACTAAAGTGATTTGGAACTGAACCGCGGGTCACTAAAGTTATTTGGGACTGAGCCACTGGTGACTTGAGTGATCTGTAAATGCGCCGTGGGCTGCTTGAGTGATCTGGAACTGAGCAGCAGCTCACTAACGTGATCAGGAACTGAGCCGCGATTCACTTGAATGACTTGTAAATAATCCACGAGTCCTTCAAGTTATTTGGGAATGCGCCGCTCGGTCGCTTCAGGGATTTGGGGAAGAGAAGAAGGCCGTTAAAATGATCTGGAATTATGCCCGGGTCGTTCAAGTCATCTGTAAATGTGCCGCGGGTCACTCAAGTAACCCAAGAATGTCCATCCGAAAATTTGCAATGATTTGGTAATGTGTCGCTTAGTTCATTTTTGCGAGGTGACGGTTCCAAAGGACCAAATTTGGTCCGCGTACCATGGTTTGACCATGCATGATCTAAATACAACTTCATAATGCAATATTTGAATAGCAAAAAAATAACACACACATCGCACCGAATTGAAGGAATCTTAATTGATTTAAAAACTGTTTTAATAAATAATAATTTCCACATTAATCTATGCAAAAAATTTTAATTAAAAAAAAGCCATATTCTTCCAAGAAAATAACGTCGAATCCAATCTAATGAAGAAAACAAACTTTCCCCCCCCCCCACAAGATATAATACATTCATAAATATTCCATCATCTAAAATGGAGTCTAAGACCCCCAAATTTGCATTAAACATATACACGCTACATACAACGGCATTCTAAATATCTTTCCTGTCTTGTCAAAATATCAAATAACCAGTCAAGAATGAATGAAAAGAACCACAAAAACGGATTTCCAATTCCGAAATATTAGAATTCAAACTATTTTTATGAATGGGAAAAAATAAAATTAAACACACAAAAATATAGGGAAAAAATTAAAAATTCATCGTTCATATGCATCGCATCGAATGCGAAATTAAATTAAATAAGCAAAATTCTGTCTCGGTGATGTCAAAGGAAATATTCCACATAAAATTGACGGCGGAGAATAAATTTTCCTCTCTTTAATGCGAATGCGCATCCCATATGAGTCTGCAAAAGCAAAAAATGGTGCCATTATTATTCTATTTCTATATATATCTCTGTTTTTTTCCTATTTTCCGCGGTATTTTTTTCCTCATCCGCGTCCTATTCATCGCATTCTTTAGCCCCAGTCTTTCCGCAGCTCATTCCTTTATTTTCCTTCTGAAAGAATTCTGACCATTCTCCGGATTTTCCTATGGATAATTCTTTTATTATTCTTTCTTTCGGAAGTGCTGCATAATATCACTGGAGAAGAATATGAAGCATTTGGATTATTATTATTATTATTCGGAACTACTTAATGTATTACTGGAATTCCGTTTTTTGCTGTTCTCGCGATAAGATAATTAAATAAATGCTGATTATATGTTGTTTTTTTTCTATTTTTGTGTATATTCTCACTGTTTTGATGGAATGTGTTCTCGGCATTTTTTCAAGTGGGTTATGATAGAATAGTTTGGAGAAAAAATTAATTTTTTAAGGAATTTTTATAAATTTTTGGCACGGGATCATCGGGCATGATCATTATATTTTTTTAAGTAAATATTTTGCCTTGTTGTTGGGATGCTTCAATTTCGCTGAGTAGTAAGTTCGATTCCATCGACTGCAGATTGATAATTGCTTGGAATGGTTCTCTATCGCAGCGTTTTTCAACTTACAGAATGGTCTGACAATATGTCCCATATTTCAGTGGATATTATCGTTTCTTTTTTCAGTACCGACATTTGTGAACTGCATTTCAATACAATGACACATATATTGATCACAATCTTAAATGGAAGATTCATGTCAAGTACTCGCAAAAAGACTACGGCTAGCGATTGATAAATTTTACTTGAATCAGTCGTTTTTATTAACTCTTTATTACTACTTTTTTTTACACACTCCAACCATATGGCCTACCTGGGGCGGGGTGCATGTGTGGTGTAGCAGTAGTAGGTAGGGCTCGGGGATACATGATGTTCTTAAGTCAGCCACCTCGTTGGCAATTTGCCTGTTGTGGCGTTGTATTTGTATTTGCCAACTTACGGCAATGTTTTTGGCGTTAAATTTGGCAATGTCTCCGTTGTTAAGATCTCGCAATTTTTCCTAAGTACATTTTTGAAATATTTTTCTGCAAAAAAATATTTCAAAAAGAACTAAAATTTCGGAATAAAATAATTTCATTTGGTATTATATCGAATTTCCCTGTTAATTTTCCATGCTGTTTGAAGGCTAAGAACTGAAAATTTCTTTCTAAGAAATTCATTGCGACCCACCCTCTGACCCAGTGGTTCTCAACATTTCGAAGCCCGCGGCCCGGTTTTATTTACTTTTGTAGAAGGCCCAGTGTCAAACATACGACTAACGGGAAATGAATAGGGAAAAATATAACAGTTAATTACTCGCGGCCCGGTATGAATATGACGTCAGGGCCGCGGCGCAGCAGTTGAGAAATACTGCTCTAAGCTATATATACCCATGGCGCGCAGACCAAATGTGGTCCTCGGGTTTATCTGATGTGGCCTACCACCTCCTGGGGAGATTAAAATGACTAAAAATCTGCTGACGTAATACTTGAAAGGCCCCTCATCATAAATATGGCTTATCCTTTTATTGAAATTGCTATAATTTATAATTTTTTTTTTACTTACCATTTTTCATCTGACAGTTTATACCAATGATTCCCAACGTGGGCATTAACGCTCCCTTGGGGGCGCTGGAATGTTCCAGGGGGGCGGTAGAAGCTACGGGTGTAACGTAGGATCCTATGGGTTAGATTGCGTTGGGGGGGGGGGGCCGGGAGAAAACAATTTCTGAAGATGGGGCGATGAGACGAAAAAGGTTGGGAAACTATGCTTTATACCATCAATCTATCACCAAATTGCAAATAATAATAATTATAAATCTCTTCATGAGAATTTTGAGCCCATACAATTTGAACATGTTTCTTTTTTTCAATATGAGTTTATATGAGTTTTTATTGAGTTTATATGAGTTCTTATTGAGTTTTTATTGAGTTTATATGAGTTCTTATTGAGCTTTTATTGAGTTTATATGAGTTCTTATTGAGTTTTTATTGAGTTTTAATGAGTTTACGTTTATAGACTTATATACAAAGATTACTTAAAATTATATATCGTGTCAGGAAAATTATATTATTCTCTCATTTGTAGCACTTTATCAACTAGAACTTGCTCAGTACTTCATTCCCAAGTAAATACCACAATAGTTCTCGGTTATTCCATGTATGTTATGCGCCAAGTACAAATCAACCAAATCTTGCACCAATTGCATTCTCAATCCCACACCACCACAGTGGTGGGTGAAAAATGCATGACATATTTTAAAAATTGATAAAATATCAATCAATTCACATAAAAAGCGTCACATAAAAATTCTTACACCGTGGCATAGGGGTTTTTTTGTTTTTTTTTTGGTAAAATTGAAAAATTAATTCGAAATGCTACTCACAGATGTGACGTTACATCAGTAAAAACTTGACATAATACCTGAAATGCGAAATTAACATTGTAGATGGCCCAACAAATTAATTAATCAGGAATTTCAAGGCTGATGTATTGGACGAAATGCACCGCTGTTAAGACCACCTCAGCCTCTAGATATACCCCCAGCCTTTCGATTTCTTCTAGTGGGAACAGTGTCGTAACTAGCCATTTCTGCGCTCTGTGCAAGAATTTACATTTAGGCCCCCTTCTGGCCCATACTTGGTCACTGGGCGCCCCCCCCCCTTCTCCAAGTGGGCTCTGTGTGGGTGCACGTGTTGCACCTGCCTAGTTACGGCACCGAGCGGGAATATGTCTCACGAGAAATCACCATTAAGGTGATGAAGACCGGAAGCACAGCATGAATGAATGAACGAACGCACGCTAGAACTTTGCCACTGGACTTATCCCGTTGCCGAGATCTCCTCCAGCACAGCTTTGTGGCAGAGTCCAGAAAACACTTTATTTTGTGTCAATAAAAAGAAGAAAAAAAAAGGATAACATACAAAATTTTACAACATACCCCCCCCCCCCTTCCCGAAAGCATTGTTATATCTACGAGTAATCGTAATATGAATACGTGGGTTGGAATTGAGTATCGTTCAGATGTTGGCCGATCTACAAACGGTGCTCATTATTTGAATGCGACAGTTTTATTAATATAAATCGTTTTAAGCATCAATAATACATGTATGTGTAGAATGTATGAGTTATGCCGAGTTATTCATGAAACAGTGCCATCTGTGAGTGAAATTTCAAACCACTTTGATTATACAAAAAAAACTCTTTGTTGCTATAAGTTTTCTAGAGAAAACTGCTTTTCTTTTGTTCTAATATTTTTTGCGCAAATATTGGTTGATTTTTTATTGATTTAAAAACAAAAAAACTCTTCAGTCAATTCGTAATAAACTGAATACATATAATCCAAATATATGCTCAAGTTAAAGTCTTGACTCAGCCGTAGAACTTTTTTCTTCATCTCGAACTTTTCTTCCTTTAAGTCGAAGTTTTCGGAAAGAAAAGATATTTAATATATACGATACCATTTAGCAATATAATTTAACATTTAGCAATAGCTTTAGCGGATTAATTTTAATCGGCATGCAAATATTGAATGACTTTTTCACGGAAGAAGGACAAAACAGAGAGAGAGACGGTCGGAAATCACTGAATTTTTTTTGACGGAAAATAATCTTGCGTACACTTTATACATATAATTGGATTCGTTTATTCGAGAATCGTGTATGCGTCCATTTCCAACTTTATATGCAACGCTAGTTTTATTCGAAATACTACCATTCAATAATTAATTATGATTAAATTATAATAACTTCTGGAGGTGAAGAATTCGAAAAGACAAGTTAGTTTAAATCAGTAGTTTGACACGTTTTACAAAAAAAAAAAAAAAAGATAACCGTAAATAACCCTGTTATTTTAATAAGTCGATTCGATAATTCGATTAGTCGAATTAACGATAACTCAAAGTTTTTTGCCGGCCTCTGGCCATTCGACATATCAAGATTTGACTGTACATGCCTACCGCCAGCCTTTTACAACATTAGTTGAAGTCACTCCGAAAGAGAAAAAAAAATACTTGAAATTTAAATGGATAGATTTTATTTAACTTTCACGGAAGATAATCTTACTAAACAAACATTGAGAATTCCCATGAATCACTAAATCTATTCCGTAACAGTGACACGCCATCCAAATTTATTTTAAGGAGAGCCCTTTCAGCTCCGTAATGAATTTCGCAAAAATTAGAAGATTTCTCAATTCTTCTAGTTCTTTATATATTAGAATTTTATATTCCCCTCCCTTTCACGAAACATTAGTGCTAAAAATAAAATAAAAAATAAGAAAATTAATCAATCTGCGCATAAATGAATAATGTAACGTGTAAAGTGCACCTCCATAAAAACAAATAAACTCGCTAACTCGGAGCTTAATGCACTTTCCCTAATGAAAACTGCGGCACTAAAAGTATCGCGAAGACAACTATTTTCCCAAGTCAATTAAACCGTTCGAAAGCCACCAAGAAAACCATCCACCGGAGTGTCTACGCGATTAAGCGTAACCAGTACCAGAACTACCCTACTCCCCACTGCACAACTCTTTCTTGCAACCCTTACCATGGCCATAATCTATACTATACCACCGAACCACCAGCAGCAGAAGCCATCCTCCAGTTCTACCGAAATGACTCTCTGACTCGTCCTCTTTTTCCCCTCCGAGCATTTCTCCCGGAATTTCCGTTTCCCAGACGAGAGCGGGGAGGTTGGTACCGCCCACTCCCCCCACACGCTCCCGATTCTCTGATAGAATACATTAAACTCTGTTTCTCCCTTGACTTTTCACATATTCCTTCCACGCTCTATCAAACTAGTTAATTTTTGACTTGAGCGCTTACTAACATGGACTCAGAGGACGGAGGGGATGGAAAAGTCCTAAAAGCATTGGAGCATTTTCTTAATTTTTCAAAGAGCATCTGTGTATGTACATACGCACTCACGCAACATCTACCGATCCTGTTACCGAGATACGACCGATTCCGAGAGCAAATGTACTGATGCAACGGATATTAGTGAGAAACATTCTCTCGCGGAACGCTTACGAGCGACCGCTCGATCTAATCACCTACCAGAGCGGGTTCATACATGTATACATAAGGATTCCAATTCTCTACCAGCGTCTCCTGACTCACTGACCGTAGGTGATTTCGATTTAGATGCATATATATATATATATCCCTTGACGTATATTCCTCAAGATTGCGTTCTATAATATGTGACGTAATAGACTTGACTTCTCTGCCATTAGTGTAGGTGGAGAAGTTGGAGAGAGAGTTGGGAGTGGTATGGACTTGAAGGCTTAGAAATCGGTCGGTTGGTTATTAGTGGGATGGAGTTCATACTTGAAATAACACGAGGACTCGAATAGTGAAATCTAGAGAAAGTGGACGTTGGCCGGTCATTCGGGCATGGCTGTTTGTAAACCAGGTAGTACTTTAGACTGAACAGACGGGTTGTATCTATCTGTCTGGGATTTAAGACTTTGTATGTTCGATTATGATGAAAGTACCTCTATATGCACCGGGTAGACTAATTGTTACCAACTTCTCATATCTCAAGTACACCCTGGAAATGCATGAGATACCGGGATACCGCCTTGAAATGCGTTGAAGGCGTGCGTTATCCTAGAAATGCGTGTAAGAAATACACATTCTCAGAAATTCGTAGAAGGAATTCATATCTTGGCCACTAGTAGAAGTCACACATATCCCTTGAAGTCCATAGAAAAAATTAAAATCCTTAGAAACTTGTAGAAGGAACGTAGAAGAAATTCATAACCAGAGGAATGAATTCTTGAAGAATGAATGCATATCCAGAGGAATTTGTAGAAGGAATGCATATTCATTGAAATTTTTGGAATATATCTGAATGCCTAGTAATTCGTAGAAAAAATACATATCCTTATAAATCCATGGAAGTAATGCGTATCCCCAGAAACTTGTTGAAGGAATGTATATTCTAGAAATTCACAGAGAAAGAAATGCATATCCCATAATCCTTAGAAGCAGTGCATATTCCAAGAAATGTGTTGGAGAAAGTTATACCCTTAGAAATTCGTGGAATGAAAGAGTTGAAGAAATGCAAATTCATGGAAATTTGTAGAACGAATGCATATTTATATAATTTTTTTTCAAGGAATGAATTTACTTAGGAAAAAATACATATCCTTATAAATCCGAAGAATGAATGCATGTCCTCTGGAATTTTAGAAGCAATGCATGTCTCTAATTATTTACTTTTCAACGTATCCCCGTAGAAGCGATGCATAACACATGAATTCGTAAAAGGAATGTATAATCCCTGATAAATTCTTAGAAACAATGCATATCCTTTAGAAATTTGTAGGCGTGCGTACCTATAGGAAAATGTATATGTCGCCTTCCTTCTCATAGATATGCGTAAAAAACTTGCATGTCTCTTATATATGCCTACTAGGTATCCTTAGAAATGTGTAGAGAGCTTGCGTACAGCAAAAAAACATGCGTAAATCTTGCGTATTCTCTTGTATCATTTTTGCAATTTTTATTACATTTTTTAAATATTTTGTTGATCAATTCCCGTTGTCAACCCTGTTTACAGGATAAGCTATTGCTTTAATTTAATAAGACAACCATGCCCGCATTTTTTCCTAATCCGTGTGAATTTTGAGTCGTGCATTCGTTGGAGACACCAAAGTTCATGGAAAAAAAACGTAATTCATCTCAGGCAATGGCAACATTTCGTACATATTCCAGTCGTTTCAGTTTCGATATGCATCTTATGTCGATGAAACGATCTCAGCTTGACAACGCCGCTGTTTCCTCGTGAATGAACTCTTAAAGATCGGGCAACTTGATAATCGGATCTGAAATGGAATGGAACAAGAGCATCGCCAGTAATTATGATGGAAACAATTGGTGATCAGAAAGGTATTTAAGAAAACATGGATAAAAATTAGAATAAATTCAGAAACACTGACGATTGAGAACCCGAAGGCAAAGTTATGTTTTAAAATAACCTACTCATGTGGACGGTGTTGAAGTTGAGAGAAGTGAGATGATTAATAAGACAAGGTGCTTGCGAATCAATTATTTTACCCTTTGGGGTTGGTCGGGTTCTGGAATGAGATTCGGGTTCGTGATCAATTTTTTTTTCCTCCGACCATAAGTAGGCTGACGGAAATATTTGCATGAACGTTGTACTTGAGATTAACTATAACGAAATAGTTTCTAGAAAATTCGAAACCATGAAAGTTCTTTGAATTCAGCAAAGACATTTATTGAATTGCAGATGTATATAATTATTTTATTACTATAATTAGATTAGATCTCTCTCGCGCAAAAGGGGAAGCACATTATATGTTATAAAATTACCATTCGTAGGAATTAATGATATCATTTCCTCCATCACCGTAATCTGTGAAGCCGGCAAAGAACATGAGACGAAAGATAAACATTTAAGTCTACGAATTACACGGAATGTCTATGAGGAAAATCAGATTCAAGTTAGTGTTTATGGAACCAAAAAAAGAGGAGGATTCCCTCACACAAGCTGCGCTCCTAATAACATAACGTGGTACGTGAGGAACTTCAAAGAAATTAACTCAAACTTATTACCATCCCCCTTTGATTCCATTATCACACTGCATCACGCAAGGCAACGCTTCAGACATAACCGAGTTAGTAATGTATTCACATGTATAGCCATACAGACAAAAACATCGTGAATTAAGTCCCGATGAGGCAACTTGTTATTCAAATTACAAATGTGTTTCCCCAAGTTTAGTTCTGATTATATTATGCATTTTATGTTCCGATTTAAATGTCGGATACCAAATATATGACATTCTGCTGCTAAGTTGTAATTTATTCTAGACTTTTCGATCGTTTTGCATCGCGTTGAATGCTTCAAATTTTGGACACGATTGGTACAGTATAAACTGTCTTCAGTACGCGTGGATTTGAAATAATGTCTGCAGTGCACGCTTCGTGTTGTGAGATGGAAATGGATAAGAGGAACGGAAAGTTACTCCTATCAGCCCATTTAATCTATAAGTGGAACATTCCCCCGAAGTTTTATTGTCCCTTGTCACTACGAAATAGTGACTCAGTGACCCTTATCCCCCGTAAGCGGAATCGTATGCTTATACACCGATAGTTTCTTCGCTCCAAATGTTAATCAATCTGCGACTGTTTCTTGACGTAAAACTCGTGAACTTGTTGAGATTCAACGAGTCCAAATGAGAACTCCTTGAAACCACAGGCTGTTTGATTTCATTATCATCAGTACAGCCAATCTCTGTTACCTATCGAGCTCTTTTTTTTAAACTATATCACTGGAAGTTACAAAACAGTTTTTTATTCAAAGATGGAAGAGCCAATGAGCCCACTCTTTTATTATGGGCGTTTTAGTTGAAATAATTTCACACGCTATACTATGCTTCTGTTCCTTTCTTCGCTAAATCTCGCCAAAATCACTATTGTGTGTGTTTGGCACATGCAAACCACTTTCGTCATAAAAAAATATCGATAAAATCAAAAGTGAGTTGAGCGTATTGGATTTATGGAGTGCGTAGCGCATTTACAACCATGATGCAAATGGATTAAATAAGGTTTGTTGTACATTTTATTATCGCAAGGAATGTGACACCCGTAGAGATCCAACAGTAAATTCTGGGATCGTATGGTGTGCATGACACTCCAAGAAATGCCGGAAGATGTGTTGGTCACGACACGTAATGCACAAACAAGAACGTCAGTGACTGCGCACACCCGAAAATGAGCGTTTTCTGTAAGGCGAGGTCTTCCGGCCTTCCTCAAACATTGCTACTCATTTACGAGCGCATTTTCATCATGGCATTCTTATATCTCCATTATGTATGGAGATACGAGAAATAATTTATTGACATCGGAAGAGAAGAAAATGAATAACGGACCATATTTCGAAACATTTCCATAACACGCATATTACTGACGTAAATAAATATGTTGTTTTTCTCTTTGCAAGCAAATAAAATCCCGTGTTATGCGCAAAATTTGGAATTAAAACATTTAATACATTGAGTGCGGTTGTGGACAACCTGTCGACATCCTGTTCTTGTTGCCTGATGCGTGCGTCGACAGTGTGTCGATATGTTTGTTATTATTTTAAAACAGTACCCAATTTTCCAGCATAGCTGAAGCAAGTTGTCCTCATTCTTAGGCATAGAAGAAAGGTTCGGAAAAGTGTTTTCGCTACCACTTCCATTTTTCATTTACAAATTTCATTTTTTAATTACTTTTACCATTAATGACAAAAATGTTACTGACTTTCACACGTTTCCTAAAAAATACTACTAGGTGCGATACAGTGTCGACAGCTTCTATTTTTCCAGGGCATCGATACAGGTCGTAGGGACCCGTAGTCAAATTTCGCCTAAAGTCTTTGTTACAAAAATAAATCTTGCAAAAATTGCATCTACAGTCAAATCCCGTTTTAATGAACACCGTTATAACGAAAAATATCTATTTAAAGAAAACTTTTCCAATTTCAAAGAAAGGTTTACATAGAAACAATGCGAAAGACCTGGAATTACTTTATAACGAAGTGATTGCACCGGTTTCTTAGAGTTCGATATAATAGGATTCAACTATAATTTAGATGTAATAGCAGTCAACAGAAATTTCTGAACAATTTTAATATAAACAAATTTATAGTTACGTACCTTTATAAATATGGAATAACGATACATGAAAGTATAAATTTCTTACCTGAAAACAAAAAGAAATCAAGTAATTAGAAACTATAAATAATCATATATTATCACCATCAAAATATCGCTGCAAATGCAAATTACTATATCTCTTCAACTTCAAAAAAATATTATTCAATTTGTATAAAATAAAACTTAATGAAGGTAAAATTCGAAATTTAATGCGAAAAAAAATTATTTTTATTGAGTTCTTTGCATAATAAAATACGCAGAATAATTCAATACAAATATTTTCTTTCAACTTCAAAATAATGATTCAACTATAACTTTTATTAAAACGCAAAATGCATGAAACAAACTATATTTGCAAAACAAACATCAATTAGATATCATATTACACCTGAAAAAAAAAATCCATTAAATAAAAAATATTCAACTCACGTAATTTTACTTCATGTTATAATTCGCGTTGAAATTTTTCTATTTTCTTCCTCGAAATATAATTAGAAATAGTTAAATAATAACTCGGTTTCGCTTTAAAATTTGATTTAGGTTTCATTAGTGAATAGTCATTTCTCATGAGAGAACAATGATAGAGCTCATGTTTATTTTTTGTCGTTTATTATCTCATACATGTGAATTAATTTCGAATTTCAATATCGGAATTTCATTTTCGACATGAATTGTTTCTATGTCAGATGAAATAATTAACTTGAATCCCATGCTCAGTGATCATAATTAAATCTGAAAATACGTAAATAATATATTAAGTAACATTTATTAAACAAATTGACTGTTGGTTATCACAATACAACCTTGTTAAGACGAAAAAAATGGAAGAAACACCAAAAGCATTTTTCTCCAACTATCCCATTATGCCCGAGGAGTTAAAATACCATCGACGCGAGTTATAACGACCTCACGTTATAGCGTTCCATTGCAACGACTGGTAGTTCCCTATATGTTTTCTTTCGATATAACGACGGCCCGATTAAACGTTCGCTTTCGTCGGAAAAATGGGGGTCGTTCTTACGGCCGTTATTCTTTTAGACAGTTCGTCTTAACGAGGTTTGCCTCTCTTCATGAAACACCAACTCTGACCATATCGCTAGATTGCAATTTACTACCATAGGTTGGAAATGAACTTGCCATCTATCGGTGGTCACCTCAAGCTCGTCAGGGGAAATATTTTATTTATATTATCCCCGAACCTGGGACCGTGATAGCAACCTTTAAGTAGACGAGAATCTTACCACGACGCCACTCGGGTGCAACGAGGTTTGACTGCATTTATGTAGGTATGCAGTCCTAGATATTCACCTGTTGTATTGAAAGACGTCCTGAGGTGTTTAAGTTAGATATTGCCTCAGAGTCGTAATCAGATTCTTTCCTAGCATGCAGATTCTACTTCCACGTGTGTAATATAGATGGCGTATAAGCAACTGCAAAAAACATGGTTGCCGCCAAACTTCTCGGTGAGTGAATATGAAAATAAAAAATTGTTCGGAATTGACCGCTATAAGTAACAGTTCAATCAGCCCACACCCTCTATAGCAGGAGGCGTCTCCGCGCGAAGCTCGTGACACCACTGAAGTAAGCCATTGAATATAGCAGGAAGACGCATGCGATAACTTTACCTTTCTTTCCAGTATATCCAAAATCACTACCGGTGAAATTACTTCCTCAGTAACGTCATGAGCATCGCATGGAGGCCTTCCGCTTTAGATGTTGTTGAATCAGCCCATGGTTATTGAAATGGCTTTGCGTTCGGGGTGCTCAAGCGATTTTCGAGCCACGAGCTCACAATCCTCTTTGAAAATGACCACCAGACCAACCGTGTTCCCCGCTCTGTCCCACTAGCTGGTCCGTCTCAGGAGACGTGGGCCACGGTGAAAAAATCCAATGACATCCAAGACCAGCAAATCACCCACTAGAGTCGAGGTATTCCATCGAAACTTCATATATACGATATACGGACCATGGAAAGAAAGAAAATTCAATTAAAAAACACCATTTCTCCACCTAGCGGTAGAAAATTTAACTTTTTTTATTTTATAAATCTCCCGTGGTCCATTAACATATTCTAAAAATTTGGCTATATTCGGATAATAAGCAGTTTTTGAGGGGGGGGGGACCACTCGGAGTACGCGCCCTTTAATTATAATCTCCGTGTACATAACTCACCTCTCAAAATCAGTCATATATCCCTCCTGGAACATATCCAACGAGTACAAAATTATTTCGGAACCTACGAAATTCATTAACACCACAGATAATAAATTTAAACGTTTCCAAAAAAACCAAAATTGAAAACACAATTATTAGAAAGAGCCTAATGAACTTCACGTACGGGAATACCAATAAACCACCCCATCACACAAAAGTCAAGGACATTGTATTATAATAAGTAATATTAAAAGAAAATTCTTGATAAGGTTCTGATTCGGTTATGGCTGCGCGTCAATATTTTCTCCTCTTTGGTGGAACTCCTCACATCATAAATCCTACATCCTCAAGGAAAAATTATGTAAAAATAATATATAATTTTCGGTGAGGAGAAAAATAATCCATTTTAAGGGGGAGAGAGAGGATAAATTGAGAGAGCGGTGGGTAAAAATAATAGACAAAAATTAATATATAAAAATTTTCAAGACATAATCCAAAATAAAATAAAGAACATCGCTTTCAATTACGTATATAGCTGCTCAAGTTCACTGGAGAGTGAATTTAAAAATGGGAGGGGGGAAAAAAATTAGGAAATTTAGGGGAAACTCAGATATGAGAGGGAAAAGGAAAAGAAAAACCTTTACTCTCTTTTACCCCGAGACAGTAAGTGCAGTGAAATTAAGTACGAGACAACTGCTGGCACCGTAAATTCAAATTTAATTAAGAAAATGCACTTCAATTACATCGACCGGAGTTTAATTAGGTGATTTCAGTTCACGGTTAGTGTTGAGAAGGAATGGTGTGTTTTTTTTTGTTTTTTTTTGAGGATCAAGGAGAAGGGGGGAAAGAATGATGTGTTCGCGTATCAAAACTTCTTCAATAAGTTCACCCACTTAAAACTAATTGGCATACGCGGTTAGGGCTGCAAATAAAACACGTCGAAAACAATGTTATATTCGAATATTATTATTTTTGGCATTCTCGATATCTATATAGGTGCAAGATGCCATGTATGACTCAATTAGGACTCATCAACCGTTCGTCATACAGGTAAGACTCTAGCTTGAGAAATGCTCGAAACGTTTTTATAAATCACTCTGTACCAGTGTTATTACTGTACTAGCCATAATACTCGGTGCTGCCCGGGTTTTCTTAAATCATTTGGAGGTTTAAACCATTATAAACGAATAAACCGTGCATTTATACTGCCATCATTAGGGATGTGACAAACCATTGTAAAGGCCTGTGCATGTCTGGAACATATCGTTTGAGAACCACAGTAACCGAAGTAAACATTCCAAAAGGGATTGTTGGGGCCAAGAAACAATCGTTCAGCCGCGAATCACCGGCTGAAGCTTTAGGAACGTTTCTGGCACAGAAGAGATGGAAGAAAATTCAGGTCGAGCATTCTGTGAGTCGCTTCTGTGCATCACCCTCTTTTGACAAGTATTTGAATTGATTATTTTGCTGCACCAGAATATAATTTATGTATTTGAATTCACTTTTTTTAAGAATTGCATTCACAGAGATACTAATTCCTCCAATTTTACAAATTTCCGATATATTTACGGATTTATCGGACACCATTTATTCGTTTTAAATAATGTTTATGTATATGTATTATTTTTATTACTTATTGGATTAAATTTTATTTTTTCACATTCTGTAAGCAAAATACATGCTAAGTCTGTTTAAAATTTAGTAAACTCGATATATATATATATATATATATATATATATATAACACGCGTGGAACATGTCCGGAATTAAAGCTAACACCGAGAACTTTTACAGCATTAATGTTTTTTCTACTTGTCAGTTGAATAACACGATGTTAGGTTTAAAATAAAAAACGGTTTCCTTTTATTTTTTGGCATGTCAGACTTGATGAAGATCTAATTCCAACTTGGCAAACATTCCTTCTTTTTTTGATAAAAGACCGAAATTAGAAAAAAAAAACACGTTTGAGTTATAGTATTTTGTCAGCTTGTCGGGGGAATTGTCGTATGTCCGAGGCTTTTTATGCAAAATTTTTAACCAAAATTCAAAGAAAAAAATTTCTTTATCCCATAATTCTGTTGATACTACTTATAGTAAACTATAAAGCTATCTAAAAATGCACTATAACTAAACCAGAACTATGTAGACTTGCATTACAATGGAGCTAGAAGTGTCAAAAGAAAAACAACTTTTGAATTTTTTTTTTTTTTTTCAAAATTTGTTTTAAATGTACAAATAATCAGTGGATGTTGTTCTGCATCAGTGTATCCCAAAGTGTGCGATATCGCCCCCTGGAAGGTGATGGAATGGTTCAAGGGGGCGATAGAAGCTCTACATACTTAACATAAGATCCTATGGGTTCACTTGACTTGGGGGAGGGGGGTGATGAGAGAAAAAAATAATCCTGATGAATTGGGCGATGGAACAAAAAATAAATATTTACATTTCTCATTGAATAGACATTGAAAATTTTCTTCGAATAAAATTTTTCCAAATCAGAACCGCTGGGAATATGCTCTAGCACAAGGATCCTAACTAATAATAACCGTTCCCATCAATGTAGTCCAGAACCGGGGTCCTTCGCTAAGGGTCCTTGGGAAGGCTCTACATTTCATAGTATAAACGGGTTCGTGACCTGTATTTTATTGGTGAAAGTGCGTCTGGAAATAAATCTATTGGCCAACATGCCCGTTGCATGTAAACATTTTTAAAGGGCTTGTATTATTTTCAACTACCCATTGGACGATAAAATATTAAATATTGATTTTTCCTGCAGTATTTTGAGTTGAGCCGGCAAATTTTTATAGTTGGCTTTGATTTTGTTGGTTCATGGGGTTATGTGATGCTAATTTTGTTGGTAAGAGGAGTCTGGCCTTAATTTTTTGGTACAAAGAGTCCGTGGGTTTAATTTTGTTAGTACAAGACATCTGTGTCTTCAGTTTTATTGGTCAAAGGGGGTGCTTGACCAGAATTTTGTTAATAAAAGGGTTCTGCTGCATTAATTTTGTTTATGAACGGGATCTATGGGCTTAATTTTGTTGGTGCAATGGATCTTTGACTTTAATTTTGTTGCTACAAAAAATATGTGTCTTTGACCCTTCGACAGTTACGCATATTCAGATAAATCCTTTGAAAATGGGCAGGAAAGACGATGCTTTCCCCTATTCTCACCAACAGGGAGCCGGATTTTCGGTTATTGGAGATCCTCCCATCGCACCAATAAGTCAACGGCATGAATAGGCGTATTGTACGTTAGCGGCAATGGCCTCACTGTAGTCTCCAGAATGGACTCGCTTTTGTTATTGAAATGGGTTATGTGCCCTTAATTTTGTTATTACAATGGACCTTTGACCTTATTTTCGTTGGATTTAGTTGCCACAAGGAATCTATAACATTTTTTTTTTTTTGGTGCCCATGGCCTTAATTTTGTAGTTGCTAGAAAACTATAACGCTATCAAAGCCATCTAAAACTGCTCTAGAACTAAACCAGAACTATATCTCGAGTTACACTAGAATGGAGCTGGAGGTATAATGAAATATCTAGAATTGAATCACAATTAAACCAGAACAATCTGGAAATGAATTCTCTTTTCTAGAGAAGAGGACATCTCTAGAAGCCGTAACCTTATTTTTAGCGCAGGGGATCCCTGTCCTTAATTTGATTGGTGCAATGGATCCATGGAAACCAAAAAATTAAGATACCCCACGGTCTGGAATAATCTACAAAATTACACATTGTGTGGGTTTTTCTCCCCAATTCATTTCCGAATAACAATGAAACAAGACCTCACAACACACAAGAATATCAGCACACCGATTACTTCAAGAAGAAAAGACCACTTTAGTTGTCAAACAAATACATAAAAAAACACTTAAAAACTTCCTTAGCCCCCCCACAAAAGATTTCACAAACTACTAAAAACATCGCCAAAAAAAAAGCAAGCAATTTCTTCCATCTTATATGTATTCTTAGAGATTTTTTTCGTCTTTTTTTCAGAAAAAAGTTATATTTATTGTTATTTTTTTTCCCCTCTTGTATGTAATCTGAGAATTTCGCACCGAAACAACTTCTCCAATTTCTCTTATAGACGGGATAAGGAGACCGGGGGGGGAAAAAAAAAAACAATTGAGATCCCGTGAATTGAAAAGAGTTGACAAATATTTTTGTTTTGTTTTTAAGATTATTTTTGGCTTAAGAACTTCTTTATAAAAGAAACAAAAAAATTTGCTGAAATAGCGAAGAACACAATTCTATCCGCCATTTTTGTTTTTTTTCCTTTCCTTTAACTTAAGCTACAGCAAAGTCTAAAGTTGAATGTATTTTTTTTCCCTATACATTATTATTATTGTTTGTTCTGCATTTTCAAAAAGTCGAAGACAGGATTTTTTTTTTCCCTCGGTTTTAACTTTCCTGTCAGCAAATTCCCACATTTTCTTATGTTTTTCATATTTTTGGTTTCTTAAGATATTCTTTTCTCTTTCTCTCTCTTTTTTTCTTTTCTTCTTCTCCTGACAGATGTCAGTTCCCATAAAGTCTTGAAAGACGCCAGTTTTCAAATTAAATAAAAGAGGATATCGTTCAGGTATTCACAAAAAAAAAAAAAATGTAAGTGTAGATAGTTTCTTCTTATTCTTCTGCTACAGCTCTCTTATGTATACAAATAGAATAAGATTAAGGTGGATGTGGGAAGGGAAGCTCTCTCTTATATACGAGAGATGTAAGAACATCGAATTTTTGGGTATAGTATTCTTGCCGGATACTCAGATCTTGTTTTGGTTTCCCCAACTCTTTCCTTTGTTCGATGGTGGATCGTATCAAGGACTAAATGACATCTCTCTAAGGATATTGTGGGAAAAAGCAACAACAGAATAAAGGATTTTTTTTTTTTTTTACGGGAGAGAAAACAGTTTTACCCACTGCTTATAGCGTGTATTGATTTTTGCTTGTAGTAGGTGGAAAGAGTCCGCTATTTGGATTGAAAATTTCTGAGTATCTCATCCATTTCTCTTGTATTGATATAATGAAGTTCATTTGTTTGGACACTGTCGAAAATTTCAATGTAGCTTGAAGTAACTTCGTTCTTGATGGAAGATGTGCAGTTTATGTTTCAGAAGTAAATCTTCAAAACTGGTATCTTCGTTCACGTTTAATATAGGGAATATGGGGGGGGGGGGGATAATAGAGACAAGGTCAAATGTCAGTATTTGTTTTGTTTGTATTTAAATATTTCTTTCCCATTTGAATGACAGCATTTAAACTGCTGTCATCGATCACAAGAAGTGAATCATTCCTGGTTATCAGACGAAAAGTAAAGCAGAGAAATCAGTTTTCCAATCTTCTAAGTATGTTTGCTGTTGTTGCTTTTTTTATGTATTTATTTGTTTGAATGATTTTGAATTCTCTCTCTGCATTGATGAAGATACTGCTAATTTGTATACTTTGAATATTGCACTTTTCATAAATCTCAGTTACATTATCTTACGATAAATATGTCCTGGGCAAATTTCTAAAATATAAACTTCCAGCCTGTGTGTACTAATCGAACCATTAAAATGAGGTCATTAGACCCCATGTTTGCATTATGTCATTATGTGCCACACTAGATGCATGTAGTAGTGATTTAGAGAAGGTGTTTCTGGTTTATATGATGTATTATGTTTGACATTTTTTCAACAAGTTAGGTTATGAAATGAAAAATAAAAAATAAAGATATGCTCAACTGGGATGTGTTGAGTTGTATACTTGATTGAAATAATGGTTACACAAAAAATAATGTAAACGGAAATATCAAAATAGTTTTAGCAAATTAATCAAACTATAAGTAAATCAAAATTTGAAATACTGACCAGATAAGTATAATTGTGAACCTTTTATACGAAATAATTTTTTGTTTTGAAACAAAATGTTTTACATTCAGTATGCTTCAAAATACTTATGTGACTAAAGACAATGATGTTTTATAGAGCGTACCAAGTTTTTTGTGGGTTCATTTCTGTTGTCCCATTAGACCCAATCTAATGAGTCAAAACAGTTGATTTATAAATTTATCATAACTGTGAAAGCAACTGAAATTATTTATTTTGAATATTTTTATCATGTTAAATACAAATGCGTATGATCTCATCAATGAAACAAAAATAAAATATTTTTTTTTTATTTCACTGAAAATAAATAAAATATTGGTCCCATTTCCCCTATGCAAATGGAAATGGATGATGCTCTTTGTGTAACCGGCCAATTTCTCAGTTTTTACTCTCTTTTCTCTCTTTGCCATCATTCAATCAGAAGTGTAAAACTGAGAATTAAAGATTTTTTCTCTAACATTATCTTATAATTACCTACAAACTATGGAGACTTCCACTCCTTCCACCTAGATCAGTCAAGAAAGCCTATAAAAACCTGCGACCTCAAGGGAAATAAATTACTACTCCGAAGGACTGGGATTCAAATGCAAGGGATGACGATACTTATTGATATTATTCATTATTCTCGATGGTGAAATTTCAGAAAGAGGACGTTACAAGTGAATGTTATCCAGGCCGTAGTTATAATGTCAAGCTTTAGAGAAGCCCCCAGGAAAGGATAAGGAATGATGAGCATAAATTATAAGCAGAGAATTACGATAAAATCCCTTCAATTTTCGAAAATTTTGAATCCACGAAACTGAAAAGATTATAAGCATAAAAATGTATCACACCATGATGCAGTCAGATACACTTGAACAGATACAATGAACGGTTACAATACATAATATCCGATTAAACGAGGTATTTGATTACATGGGGAACAATTCAATTGTCGAATCACGCCATTAATATAGCTTCTAAAATGTCTTGTATTGTTTGCCATGTCTTAAACATCAAATTGTTCTTTTGTTGTCATCTATGCAACCATCCTTCTGAAGCAGAAAAAATTTCACAGTTTTCAAAATCTTTGACGATTTCCTCTTTTTTTTGTGTAATGATGGAGCCGGTGCCGTTGATGAGAGCATTTTTGGCTCTATCAGCATGAAACAATAGCGATCAAGTCAACACTGTGAATATTTGTTTTTTCCCCTCTTCTGATCAAGTTTTATGATCAAACTTGATCAAGAATCGAATTTTCAATTTTTCACCAATCTCCTTCAGTTGCATCAAAATTTTTCTTAATGCTTATTGCCTGAGCTTGAAAAATTCCAAACTTTTTGGCAATTGCAATTTGAGTTTTTTTTATGCTTCTAAAACATTTAATTTGTTGCACTATTTCAAATCCTTTTCTTTCGTGTTCATTTTTTGCAAGTTAAAAACTTTGCATGAAGTCGTGGCTTTTGTGCAGATTTTTTGAAATTTTTACCTATATTAGCGTTCCTTATTGGCTAAACAGCAAAGAAAAAATAAAGTAACTTGATTTATCTCAAGCTATTATTGAGAAGATAGCTTACCTACACTTCGAGTCTCCAAATCCATGTTTTTTACGAGTCTCTACTTGCAACATATTTGCCATAATTCCCAAATAATTTAATCACCAAACAAATTATGTATATAGTGGTTAATTTATATTCACAGACGTGCGAATCTTAATTTCGATTAAGCGGAGAAAAGTTGTTGAATTTATCCCATTAAAGGGGTATTTTAACATTGTCTCTTTGGAGAAATTTTGATTCCAATCGATTTTATCCGTTTAATCGGAGTGTCCATTACCCGATTAAGCGAGACCAACTGTACATCCAAAAGGAGACAGACATTTCTTAACAAAGTCGATAATCATCTAAAAATATGCGTTTGGAATTCCAATGAAACTGAACGAGACAGAATAACTGTTAGCAGTTCATAGCTTTTGTTTAGAATTATATTTCAAATTTAATTCATACAAACACATGAAAAACGACTTGAAGTCACATCACTTTCAAACCCAGCCACTGGAAATGTTATATCATCCCTGAAACACTTGGTGCAGCACTTTACACGATCAACTCTGCTCATACCTTTATGGACAGATGTGTGAGAATTTATCCACCGGAATCTTCCATCAATATATATACACATTCTCTCTCTCTCTCTCACACACACACACACGCACCACTTAAGGTTCACAGCAATTGCTCAAAAGAGCTATATCTACTCGCTCTTCCACACTTAGCAGGTAATTTATCGATATGAGCACCAACGGGGAAAAGTCCATGAAGAGACATTATCCTGCCTTTCCACCAACGAACTCTATCTCGTGTAATTTGATTGATGATTCCCCATGCTGAGAGACAGCGTGTTCCCTAAGAGCAATTTACAGCAGGGGGGAGGTAGGTGGTTGGTAAGGACTCATCATACAGTAGCTTCCTTACTCGCAAAAGACCAGAAACTTTTCGTTTCGCAATCGCATGAGGTTTGGGGTTGGAGAGAGAGAGGTCGAAGCGAGAAAGAAGCTTTTCAGCTCCCCGCAAAATGCATACGATTACACGTTTCTCCACTCACCGCGAACGCACGTCAAAATGTTGCTTTTGCCGCATCATCCCTTTCCTTCCCATCGTGATACCGAACCCCGTATAACTTGCAACCGCATTTCGTAAGGGAGAAGAGACGAGGCCAGCAGCAGCCATTATCGGGGCAAAATAATGCTAACGGGTAATAAGCCATATATATTAACGACTGCAGGAATTGTGGTAGGACAATTTACTTAATGGGTGTAGAGGGTAGATATTTTCCACGTGATAAATATGTTTATAGTTCTTTTAATCTCTTCCTCTTCTTGATATAAGGGAGAATAGGAATTTTTTTTAAATGACATCCAAAATAACTCTTTTTTTTTTTCAGGGAGTGCTCCTAAAAATATCCCTGATAAATGAGGGTTTCGTTTGGGGAAAAAAATGAATTCAATCAATTATTTTACTCTATTATTGAAAATAAATGTATTAGGGATAAAATGATGGTTTTTACTCCCTGAGGGATAAATTTAATTGTATTCAATAATTAAATGCAGGGCAAGGCTTTTCCGTTGTCAATAAATTTAGACTCAGAATTGTATTATTTAAAATGCCTCGATAATAATCATATGTTGTCGAATATTAGATCATAATAAATGGAATCTAAGTTGGTATGAGAGCGGTATATATTTGCACACATTAATTTCTTTCCCCTCCAGAAATTTTACAAATACTTATATATCTGTGTAAAAAAAAAATCTTTGAAGTGAAAAAGAAATTATTTCTTATTCTTCTTTGGCTCTTTATCGTCGGCTTCTTCTGAATGTAATTTATTGTGGTGTATTTTTTACTCGTCATAGTAATATAATTCCCGTTCATAGGGTTGACAATGAAGTTTTGTTGTTACAAATAAAAAAAGAGGGGGGGGGGAGAGCTTGAGCGTATTTTTCTCATGTACTATAGGCCGAGATACCTCGTTCCTGTAAGGGACGAGGTTAAACATTGTTGGTGTTTGTGATCCCGCAACTGGTTTCATACTTAGAATACATTTTATAGTTGTTATGATTGTAATGTATGTTTTTCTTTATAAATAAAATTCCCAGAGGTATCCAATCCGTGAGGACAATGAGCTGATATCGCTATACGGCGATATGGCCTGGGTATGTTTCGGTTTTACGGTGGCGGATATTCGTTTCACTTTGCGACTTTTTTTCTCTCGTCACTTTTTATAAAGAGGAAGCTTCCACAAAAATTTGGGGACCAGAAAATCATGTTCAAACAAACTATATAAATACATAGGTCATCCACTGGCAAAATGCCCAACGAATTGCGTGAAAGAAAGATGGCCGTAAGTAATATCGATATAAATATATCTTAAGTAATCTGCAGGAACACTATAAAAGCAGTCCATAAAAATACGGTTTTCCTATTGTCTTTGGGTATATATGCATCTCGATTCACCCGAATATATTTATCGTATTATTATTATTATTATTTTGAACGTGTTCATTGTACTTACAGTTTAATCCACGATACCCAGGGGTAAGCAATTCAATTTATTCACAATCCTATTGGAGAAACATTTCTTGCGGCACCACATTCTGGAGTTGTCCCTTATCAAACGATACTGGTGTTCCTCTATCTAAGTACTCGATTGACAGTGTATTTATAACTCATGGTCCATCCAATCAGCCCGGCTGAAATTTTAAAACATTTTTGTCATCCCGACACCTGCATTGTTTCATTCAAAACATTACAAAAAAAAAAAAAATCAAGTGTCTCTTCATAGCTTTTCACGCCCCGTGTACAAACAAGAGCGCGCGTAGCTCTTTGCACCCTTCTCGATCAAGTATATGTCTCTCTGTAGGTACGGTCTCCAAACCCGTACAGCATACCTAAGAAGAGGGTGAAATAAGTTCCGGGAAAAGCGGAAGAATGACTGGGATAACGCGAGGAGACCTTTTTAACTCTTTGGTGACGCGAACAATCGGACAAATGCTTGTATCACTGCGTGAGCTTAAAATTTTTTTTTCCTTTTCTTTCACTTTTCTATTGTAAAACATAGATTACAATCAGATTCAGACATTGCAAATTCATTACAATCGAGAAAGAGGGGTGATACAGACGCAAAATCTAGGTCCGAACAAAAAAATCACATACGCGTTAGTGATTTGGGCCAGACATTCTACCACTACTCAGTTACGTATACAGTACAGACAGATCCATCAGAGAATAGAGGAGTAATAAGATATACAGGGTTGCATAGCAAATAGGGGGTATGACATTTTACTGGCGAACAGTTCATCCCAGAAATATATTTCCAGGTGGAAAAAGTTTCCAAATAACGTGTAGTACTCAGATATGTGATTCATGTTTCAAGGGGTTGTATAGTTATTAAAATAAAAAAAATAAACATTTTATGCAGTCTCCGTGTACTTCAAAACCTAATTAGAAAGTTGTTGCCCTGTCGACACTGATGCCAACAAAAGAAATTCCATGTTCCCGAATGCGCAATATTCACTGGAATTCGAATTCGAAAAACGAAGGAAAGTTGGGGAAAACCAGCTTTAAATGAGGAAAAACCGTTTCACTCGTATTTAACGCTGTTGTCTTTTTTCAATTCTCTTCCGTTTTCCGAATTCGAATATCTGATCGAATATTGCACTTTTAAACATGAAATTTTTTGTTGGCATCATCAGGAGAGAAAGGGCAACAATTTTCTTATTGGTTTTGGGACACATTTTAATAACTAAACAGCCCCTTGAAACATGAATGACATATCTGAGCACCGCCGGTCATTCGGGAACTTTTCCTTATTGGAAGGAAATCCTCTAGGATCACCGGTTGACCAGTAAAATATCATACACCCTGTATATGATAAAATATAATATATATTTCGTGCGCCATCTATACGTCAATTAAAGAGTTTCATCGCAGAAAAAATCAAATCATCACGGGATGATTGAGCACGCTACCACGATGATCATCCGTGAATGATGGGAGCGCTCTGAGGGTTAAGAATCTAACCCCACGAGCATTCTTTTCGCTTTTTTGGACAAACCAGGGGGGGGGGGGGACAATGTCACTCATACATTAAAATTTAATTCTCATTAAGTCCGAGAGATATCACGGGCAGCACGACTTTCTGAACACTAAAAATGATATATATATATATATATAATGCGACATTCCAAACTCCCCTAAACTCTGCCGCTGCCTTCGTTACCCATTTCCATCCTTCCAGAAAACCAACCACGTCCACAAAAGTATAGAGACAGTCACACAGACAAGTACAGTCGTTAGTTAACGAGAATGGTGAGGAAATTGGCAATATTACCCTCAAGGGTTTGAATACGGTTTAGACAGAGAGAGAGAGAGAGAGAGAAATGCGAAGGTGGGGGGTCGGATCCCGTTGAATAGCAAAATCTCTTTTACCTTGAAGCCTCATTAAATTGCAATGACATCATTAGAATTTCAAAGACCTTAATTATTTCTGATGGTGCACTTCTACTTTACTAAACCCAATCCGCTAAAATGTGGGAAATGTATATCTCCGTGTCTAGGATAGCAGTAGTCGTTCATCTGAACTTGTGACTAATTTCTGGCAGTCGAGTAACCCGGGACTTGAGCAACTGATTCGTCGGTCTTACGACCTCGCAGCATGTATCCCATAATCCTCTTATCCGCATCTGCCGCAAAGGTGCACTCGTCTGTAATTAAGGATAATCCTCATCGCGGGGGGTTCCCTCTTTCTTCCTCCACGTCCTCGGGTGAAGGACAATCCTTTACCACCGCCACGACGACCCTCTGCCTTGCTCTCTTCCCGTCACCCAAACACAATGGCGATGGACTTTAATACACGGGATAGCTATTTTGGACAATGTCTACTGAACCGTTCTGGTGAACATCGCCGTGGGGGGGGGGATGACAAAAGAGGAGATAGATAGGCCTTGTGTAATATCTCTTGTGTATTTCTTCTCCCATTCCAAGCTTCCAGGTGGGCATGAGAACATTTATTTCACTCCTGAGATGCAAAATTAGTTAAACGTACATGATAATTAATGACTGAAGCATATACTAATTATTTCTGCGCATAAATTGTTAGAAAATGATGCGTTGGCACCCGAATCAGTAATTTGAATGATACTTGCGATATCATCTCTGCTCCCTGTTTATTCAAGGCAGAAAAAGGTATTTAAGGGATGCTCGAATGAACTTAAAGACATTGTCTTTCTCCGAGGTTCTTTTTCAGAGAGCCATCTATATTTAAAATTTTGAGTGAAGTGTGATGAGTGAATATATTTGGTACTTACGTATTTTCGGAAACCTGGGCCAAACGCAGCAATTTTTTCACCAAAAAAGGCGCCATTTCATTAACCTTGTGATCGCCATGTTAGCGATATGCCGGTAACAGGATCGATCACAAGGTACACTGAACGGGAATACGTGTGGCAACCCTAATTACAAACAGAATCATGGCGTTGATACCAAATCTCCCATACAATAATAAGGATTTTTACCTGTTTATTCTTGATTGTCGGGACGGCTTTGACTTCCGAAAACACTGATAAATGGGGAAAGACAGATATTGATAATTATTTATAACGTGTATTAGAAATCCCCTATTTTTGTGACCCAATTCCCTTTAGGACCCAAGTTATTTCATAGAACGCCCATCTAAACCCCCGTAGTATAAAGAGAAACATTCACCTTCCAACCCTTGCCAGACCAGCACGTGTTGACGCGGCCATTAGATAAGCGTGATACACTATGTGACAATGTGAGCACACAAAGGGATGCCATTAACTAGCACCACCGAAAGGGCGAGAGATCTTACAGAAACAGAAAATTTTTTTACAAAGATCTGCAACGAGAAAACTACAACAAGCCTTGGGCTATCTGGTGAATAATAAAGAAACTGTTTTAATAATAACTGGAAGCAGTGAACAAAATACTAGTGATTCGGAAGCAGAATCTGAAATAGAAGCAGACTCAAGTTAAATGGGCCAACTTAGGCCCCAACATCATAATATATCAATCGTCTGGAATCAAGGACATCTGTGTAAGAGCAATTTTTGAAAGTAAGAGTTAATGTCTTCTCACACACACACCCTATTTTAAAAATAACACACTCTGCTACAGCGTCGTAAACAACCGGAAGAACAATACAAAATATTTTAGTATATACTCTGACATAGCTTGATTACAATTTTGTAACCATGAATATTTGTATGGGCACATAATATTTACTTCCGGTATGTATTGTATTTATAGTGCACATGTTTATGTGCATTCCCAATTATGTAAAAAAGGAAACTTATGCTATGTAAATAATATATGTGAGCAATTTAAATTTGAATGTCCAGCACAGTGAACGGAGGATCCGTGTATTTTCATCTGTGTGTGTGTATATTGCATATTCTGTAAAAAGAAAGGGAAGCAAAACTCCTCAGCACTGTGGACGGAGGCTTTGTTTTCTCGTTTCCCGTCACAGTGGAGGCGTTGTATATATTTTGTATACTGTATATTGTATTTAGATAATTCTCGAATCTTCCACCTCAACGGGCCAACTTCATCTTCTTACTTACCCCACAAGTCTTCTCCTCATTTCTTTGGAAATCCCAAGCTGCGGTCTCCAGCCCTTATGTGCCACTGCGCTCACGCACAATTTTTCTCCATGGTCATTGGGTTCAGCTATTCATTTCTAGTCAAATCGCTTTAGGTTTGCATCTGTCTGTCTTACATCTGTCATCTTACATCTCATAGTTGTCTCCATGGGGAGAACGACGCGAGTGATTTGATACTTGCGTGCAAGGAAAAATTGGACCGCTACTATTAATCTTCGCTAATTTTTCGGATAAAACCCTGCCTTTTTTCAGGTAACGGAAGTAACTTGCTTTGCATCAGTCCGGAGTTGTGAGAGGTTCTATCTATCTGTTTATCTACCTTCCAAACCCCTACTGAGCATATCAACACAATGCAAATTTATGTTATTTCACTATTGTGAATCACTATAATAACGGTCAAGGCCTACGGAGGCCTTCCGGACCCTCGTCTCGCCGCGTTCGATGTTTGGGGGGACAGCCCCCTAAAAGATATATTTGCATAATCGGAGCCGCCCCCTCCCCCAAACATCGGATGTGTCGAGACGGGGATATGGGAGCTTCACTTCCGCGGCCACTATGATTATAGTAACTAAAAATAGCCTGTGTTATTATAATTTACCATCAAATTCAAAAGTGAGAATCGAGAACTTTTTGGATCCAAAGTGAGCATCTATGCCGAAGTCCATGCTGTGATCGATCTCTAGTAATAAACGATCGAATTTGAATAATGATAGTTCGCATTGAAATCCTGATTTTGTTCATCTATTTTTCCTTGTATTTCACAACTCTGCTATTCACCGACCGAAAACGGAATAAGTACCAGGCACAGGAATATTAAACACAATTCAGAAAAGATAAAAACTCAGGGAGAGACGAACAACCATCAATCGCATCTCACCTTACACCAAAAAAATAGCGACATCCATAGAAAAGAGATGACATTAAACACAAAAGAGTCACGAGAGCATGAGTACAAGGCACATCATGATCGATACGAAGAGAATCCGATAAGGCTCGCCTGAATGCATTACCCTCGTAATAATTCATTCCTCGTGACCTTCTCCCAAGAGGTCGAAATAAGACCATACGGTCATAATATCTATTAATATCAGGGAGGAAACAGAACAAAAAAAAAAAAAATGTGGATGAGTGTTCGCTCCTCTCCATAAAACGATGTAGTTATGATCAATAATTTATAGGCAATCGGGAATCTAAATTGATCATCCAGTAAGTGTCGATGAATACATATAGTGATGCCATTTTGAATTTCCATGTTGTATTATATCATACGGTAAATGTGATAAATCGGTTGTTACAGATAATAACCGATTATTATACGCACTTTACCAATCGTTTCGGTAAGACTGATAAATTTATCATTTTTACCGGCGAGTATGAATAATACCCAAGTGTCGTTGGTAAATTTTATAAATACTTGAAATTTATCGCTTTTATCCGTGATTATGCATAATTCTCCAGTGTAATTGATGAATTTGATAAATATGAAAAAAAAAAATTTCTGATGAGTCTAGTATGTGTGTATTGAATATAGTCGGACCCCGTAATAATGATAAAAGTTTTAGAATAGTACCTATACACACACTTACAATAGTGTACTGTGTCACTATATCGATATAGTGGTAGAGTACATTCAAGAATTATAAGTATAGTACGATTTATTCACGCTTACCAACGACGCGACGTTTGGGTATTATGCATAATCACCGGCAAAAGCTATAAATTTTCTAGTACTCATTAAATTTACCAACATAATCAAAGTTAAGTGATTAATTTAGGGTAATTTATCAAATTTACAAAAGTGTTCGGTGATTATGCATAATACCCTATTATCATGCGTAATGATCGGATTTATCAAATTCACCGCGCGTAACACTCACACAAGTCTGAATAATTTTGGGTGATTAATATCATCGAACGGGATTTTTCACTGCTTCTATACCTATCTGAATTCCGAATATCACGGTCTGTCGGTGGCAACGGAGAAGATTCCATTACTACATTTATTAATTAGGTAATTAAAATATATTACAAATTGTTCAGTAAACAGTCATTAACATAGAGTTCAGCGTAGGGCGTCTCATAAATTTTTTGAATATTTGAAAACTCGTAAAAATCGGGAGAGTATATAAATTTGAATGCGGTTTGCGAAAGAGTTATTCTCACGAAGGAGAATAAAAAAAAAATAGTTCAAATTCTTGCCGATAAAGGGCGCTAAACGAGAGAAATTCACAGAATTCTACGGAAAACTTACTTCTCCAATCTAATTTGCGTCCGAAATGTTCGTGTAGCTTCAATAGGCGATTCGTGGCTGTGGTAAAACAACCTCACCAACAGCGCTTTATCCACCGATGTCAACATCACAATGGAAACCTTATGTAAGGACCAGAAACAGGAAGATTCAGAAATGAGCTGTTAACTGTACGCACGTTTCACAGCACTCTGATCTGTACAGAGTGATTCGTATAGAAAGTGCCCACCCACAAAATGAGATACATAAAAAAAATGGAACATATAACCATGTGCTCGATATACAACTGACTTTGGATTGTGTGCTGTACGTTCGCCATTCATTGTGATTAGAGCAGGTGTTGAAAGTGAAAGTGCCGTTTTGTTGAAGGCGAACGCGGTGACTTGATATCCCACATTTTCTCAGTGATGTGTAGCAGTGTTACTTTGGTGATTGTGCTGATCGCTGCAGGAATGTTATTCTTTTCAAAACTTTGTAACGTGTGACTGTGAGTTTTGCTTGTGTACACTCTGGTATGCAGCCATTCTTCGGGAATGCTTCGATAATTCTCTGAAATGTGAAGCAGAGGTGTCTACGGTCCCTCAATATTCAATGTGTATACTCTGTTTCTCAGAAAATCTTTATTAAATAATATCAAGACTATTCTGAGGTCTGGGTGGGCAGTGTTATGTATCCTTTAACTTAGCACTGTATGCGAAGTATAGATAACTCAAGGATACCAAGCGAAGGTAATTGGAAAGAAAAGTCGCATCCCTCTGTGGGAGAATCAAACTGCCAAGCTGGTACTTTCCGGGAGTGTGATCTGCACACATTTTCTTTCCTAAGATTACTGTGTTCCTTTCAGACTGGACGGGACTGCGCTATAGACAGCCTCCCAGCTCAGCGACAGCTCGCAACGATACCGACCCCCGGATGGCGATATAGAACGAAACGATGAACATCTCCGCTAATTATACGGAGCACAGATGACTGCGAAGATAATTGGAAAAGAAAAGTCACTTTCCTCTGTGGGGGAATCGAAACCACCAACTTCGTATTTTCCGGAAGCGTGCTCTACCATTAAGCTATAGAGGAACTAAAACACACTAAACAAGCACACCACTAAAACAAAGCCGAGAGATTAACATTTCCAAATATATTAATGGTTACGTGCATCAACTACGGAATTATTAGTGAATTAATTAGGCCGGCTCTCTCTCTGTAAGAATCATCCTGTATATTTTGAATGATTTGTTTTCGCGCAGTACCCTCTGTCGATGAAATTCTCAACTAATTTTTTTCCCCTGTATCAAAATAAGGCACTCTGTTAGAAAGATTAGTTCGCGAATTGCATACAAATACGCGCATCAATTCTATCATTTTTTTATAAATTAATGTTCATGAAATATATTTATTGAAATAATTAGTACCCATCAAATTATATTAATAAAGATATAAAATATTTTGGTGTTGCATTGAGTCCGTATAGATTATAAAAATGGGAGAATTTGTAAAGATGATTTCTTCTACAAATCTCATTGTATACATACTATTTTATACATAAATTCTCTCATTCAATTTATATACTCACATTACTTGCATACTATGTATCTATCCACTTTTGACATTTATTCGCATCTATTCGATTTGTATCTTCTCATTATTGAATTTTGTATATATACATATATTTCCCAATTGAACTTGCATATTGAACTTGGCCTGCATATGATGTACATTTGAAAAAGGTGTAAAAAAAAAAAGAGCGAGAAGACTCTTTTTGAACTTTGGATTGTTTTGCTTACATAAAATTTGTCAATAGTAAATCCCCATTAATTTCTGATGCACTGAGTTGAAACAGAACTTTATTACCTGTATTGCATTTTTGATGTTACAGCTGGGGTTTTTGCGTCACGACTCCCATGTGATGTTTTTTCCCCCATTCCACTTCGAATATATGTTGCTAGCTGCAGATTGTGTGACCTGCTTCTGTGAACTGTGATGACATTTGCCTGCTTCTGTGAACTGTGATGACATTTGCCTGCTTCTGTGAACTGTGATGACATTTGCCTGCTTCTGTGAACTGTGATGACATTTGCCTGCTTCTGTGAACTGTGATGACATTTGCCTGCTTCTGTGAACTGTGATGGCATTTGCCTGCTTATAGCCAGATCATGACTTTTCACCAATTTGACCAGTTCTTTTTACATACACTACACATTCATGCAAACACATATCTATCTACAAACATGTACACATTTTCTTCTTCACAGGCCTTCTTGGCCAGTTTTTATGCCGGCAGTTGGCCCGCGCGGGCTGGGAATCGGCTTAAAGTTCAAGTCTGGTCTGGTATAAATTACTTCAGAACTTCTATATTTCGTTTTTGAAGTTCTTTTTTTAGTTGCAGTTGACAGCGTTAACTTCGTGTGGCATTTTAGGAAGAGCAAAATGAATTTTTTTTAAGCGGTGCCCTGATAGAACAGAGTCCTCCGGTAAAATCTGTTGTCATTTATACGAATGGAATTTATTCCTTAACATTTGAATACGAATTCTTCGAGATATTTATTATTGAAATTTTTGATTTTTCTTCCATGTTTTTTTTTTTTTTTTTTCAATTGGCAAAATAATGACCGCATCCCTAAATCAGAGGCTCTCAAACTTTTTTTTTTATTCGAGTCACTCATCGCAATGAGATTCAAATTCGCGGCACCCTTGCTTTATCTAGAACACTTCATTGGTATCTAAAAAATTCAGTTGCACACTGATTAAGAACCACAACCCTCTGTTACGGCATCCAATTTTTCGGATAAAACCCTGCCTTTTTTGAGGTAACGGAAGTAACTTGCTTTGCATCAGTCCGGAGTTGTGAGAGGTTCTATCTATCTATTTATCTACCTTCCAAACCCCTACTGAGCATATCAACACAATGCAAATATATGTTATTTCACTATTGTGAATCACTATAATAACGGTCAAGGCCTACGGAGGCCTTCCGGACCCTCGTCTCGCCGCGTTCGATGTTTGGGGGACAGCCCCCTAAAAGATATATTTGCATAATCGGAGCCGGCCCCTCCCCCAAACATCGGATGTGTCGAGACGGGGATATGGGAGCTTCGCTTCCGCGGCCACTATGATTATAGTAACTAAAAATAGCCTGTGTTATTATAATTTACCATCAAATTCAAAAGTGAGAATCGAGAACTTTTTGGATCCAAAGTGAGCATCTATGCCCAAGTCCATGCTGTGATCGATCTCTAGTAATAAACGATCGAATTTGAATAATGATAGTTCGCATTGAAATCCTGATTTTGCTCGTCTATTTTTCCTTGTATTTCACAACTCTGCTATTCACCGACCGAAAACGGAATAAGTACCAGGCCCAGGAATATTAAACACAATTCAGAAAAGATAAAAAACTCAGGGAGAGACGAACAACCATCAATCGCATCTCACCTTACACCAAAAAAATAGCGACATCCATAGAAAAGAGATGACATTAAACACAAAAGAGTCACGAGAGCATGAGTACAAGGCACATCATGATCGATATGAAGAGAATCCGATAAGGCTCGCCTGAATGCATTACCCTCGTAATAATTCATTCCTCGTGACCTTCTCCCAAGAGGTCGAAATAAGACCATACGGTCATAATATCTATTAATATCAGGGAGGAAACAGAACAAAAAAAAAAAAAAAAATGTCGATGAGTGTTCGCTCCTCTCCATGAAACGATGTAGTTATGATCAATAATTTATAGGCAATCGGGAATCTAAATTGAAGATATACGCAGTATATCTCTTAACACTCCATTTGGGAATCACTGCTCTAGATCAATACCCTGAAAGACGAATGAAGTTGCAAAAATCTAGATTTTCAATCACTGAAATCTCGGTGAATATTAAAAAAAAAAATTCTTTGGTGAATTTATTTTGGCATTTTCGAGAGATTTGCGTAAACTTTACCAATTGGATTGTATAAGCCGCATTTTAAAAGTCTTCAATTTCAAAATTACTCCTAATCATGAATTTAAAAACTCCACGATTACTTTTTTACTGATTCTTTGATGTTTTTGTTCGATTGTGAGAGAATCCGTAGAACCGTTTTAGTTTACCTCAGCATAGTATCCAGAAAATGCCTGTTTCCTTGATATCTGGGGAGAGAAAAAAAGCAGTCTATCTTTCTCTACCGTCCGATCTGCGGGCCTATTTCGTGAAGTTAAGAGACAGTACTAAAATAATTCTACTTCAGCGCCTCACGCCACAGAAAAACTCGTGAAATAAGGAAGATGGGGTCGTGTCTCCAGGGGTACAGATGGTAGCATGCTTGCCCGGTATGCAAGAGTGCCTCGGTTCTTGTGCTGACGGAGACAAGATTACTTTTCTTTCCGAGTTCACCTCAGCACAATATCCAGAAAATTATCTGTTTCCTTGAAACCGTAAAATTTCCATTCTTATCAAAAGAATGTAAATTTTTTTGTTGAAAGGAAATAATTGCCTAAACACCGTTTCAGAAGTGCATTGGAAGAAGTATATTGACTAATCTTTGACATATTAGGCTTAAAATTCACTTTAGTGCCAGGATTATCAACCTGAATAGGAAAAATAATGAGAATCTCTTTGAAATGCATTATGTTAACCATTTCCCTGCTGTGATACGTCACTTTCCTCAGACATTTGCAAAACATTCGGAGTAGTAGATGTCTCGTTTGCTTTTCTCTGCTTTAGCCACTTATGAACTAGTAAGGATTACTTTACCATTATTACTACTGCTACTAAACCAGACATACACTTGGTTCACATTCCTCTGCGGAATTTCTAACGAATTGGTACATGTTGGAATGTGCGCGTATGTGTTGTGAACTTAGATAGAAGTTTATTCCTGAGTAATGTTTGCTGTGTGTAGTGCTGCCATCTGCCGTCAGTTTTCCAGACTATGCGTGAAGGGTAATGATTGGACTGTTACTCTCAGTGGCGAGACTTTTTAATGGGGAGATCAGCTCACATTCGTTACTCGAAGTTGGTAACCATACAAAACCAACTCCCTGTATAAATTATGAATGCTTTTGTATATACAATTTCATAGTATGATGGTGGTTTAGTAACCTTGAATATTTGTATGAGCTCATTATGGCATTTTTCCAATATATGTGTCGTGCATAGTAATGTTTATGTGTATCAACAATTATATAAAAATGGAAATTTATATTATGTAAATGGTGTATATTATATAAATATATTATGTAAATAGTGTATATTATATAAATATATTATGTAAATATATGTATGGGAAATTCAAATGTGATCGCTGCCACCCAGCACTGTGAACGGGGGCTGTGTTTGATTGTTCCCGCCGCACTTTTATAGTATGATAGTAATTTTGTAACCTTGAATATATATTTGTATGAGCTCAGGGTGATATTTGTACCCAATACTACCTTCATAGTAATGTTTATGTGCATTCCCAATAGTATAAAAAAGGGAAATTTTTGTAAAGTAAATAATGTATGCATGTAATTCAAATGTGAATGCCCAGCACTGACAACGGAGGCTCTGTTTGATTGTTCCCGTCGCAGTGCGGGCTATGAGTGTATTCTGTGTGTGTATATATTGCATGTTCTGTAAGGGGAAGAGCGAGCAGAACACACTGTTCAGCGCTGTGGACGGAGGCTTTGTTTCTTCGTTTCCCGTCACAGTCGAGGCGCTGTATATATGTAATTTGTATGCATTGTGTATTTAGACCATTCTCAAATCTCTCCCACTTCAACATGCCAGCTTCTTTTTCTTCTTTCTTGTCGTCAAGTCTTTTCCACCCTTCTTTTGAAATCCCAGGCTGTGGTCTCCGGCCCTTATGTGCCACTGGGCGCATGTACAATTTTTCTCCCTAGTCATTGGATTCAGTCACCCATTTTTGTCAAATGGCTTGTACGTTGCATCGAGTTGATGGCTGTCTTCATGGGGAGAACGACGCGAGTAATTCGAAACTTCCGAGCACTGGGCAAGGGGAGCCACCACTATAAATCTTTGCTAACTTTTCCGACACAACTCTGCCTCTTTTGAGGTAACGGAAGTAAGGTGCTTTGCATCAGTCCGGGGCTGTGAGCGGTTCTATCTATCTATCTACAACACCAACTTCAGCAGACCGCCACTGTGGCGACGGCGGGTTCGAACCCGGGTCCTCGCAATGCAGGGCGAAACACCATACAAGTGCAGTTAATTGAGAACTGCTGCAGAATTACAGGAAGCATATGAACATTTTATATGTATAGGCCCTACATGTGCCGAAACTTGGTGCCGAAAATACTACGACATGTGTTACTGCAGAAACTGACACTAACACGATGTTGAAGACATTACATTTTTCTGATGCGATAGAACGGGAGCTACAAAAGACACAAAGTAGTATGAGAGAGTACTTATTGCAACAAAAATAGCAAATTAGTATATTGCTGAAACAATGAAGAACACAAAATGCATTGGGGTTGCACAGCATGGCGCAAAAAATTTGAGTTCTTCGCGGCAGGAATTTGCCGGTGGGAAATGAAGGTGCCTGGTACCATCTATATCGGTGGTCGCCCCCAGGCTCGATAGGTAACGAAATTGTTTTCTATGTTTTTCCCCCCCGGATCGAAACTGTAGACCCTGACGGTAACCTTTCGGGCACAACAAGTAAGGACTCGCATTTCTGTGCTGTTTAACGCAAAATCTTGTCAGTCATTAGGCTAATGATAACTCTAAACTGGGAGGAGAACAAAATATGAAAACCCTCTTTTATATATTTGCATTCTTATTTTCCTTCTATAAAATGCATCGATACCATTCATGTTCGATTTAACATGATAATAAAAACAGAATATTTGAGGTTGTGATTGTTACGGGATTTTGCGGTGGGATGAATTTTCCATTCCAACGTTTTCAACGCTTTCGACTTTATTATTTCAAACACTTTCTGTACATTACACGAAGTCGTATTTTGGTGACTATTGTAATGGGTATTGAAGATATTTAAATCAAAATCACTTAATTTTGCACAAACTTAATGAAATATTTATATGCAGATTATCAACAAAGCTAGCATGCTCATTCCACTAGAAATAATTCAAATAAGTATCAATTTTATCACGTTTAGTGAGCAAGGAATCTTTGTATAACATACTTCTGTACACAATTTTTTTTCTATACAGGGATTCCAGTAAGAGCTAATGAGGCCTCTATCTCATCACCCGTCCGTCGTAGATGTAGGATTCCAATTCAAAAAATGCTCAAAAGGCGTTCAGAAAAACCTTGTACCAGTTTTCGGAGTGGAAATACAGATAAATCTCATTATAACGAACTCCAAGAGCCCGGAAAAATCACTTCGTTATAAAGAAATTCCATGTTTTTGCATAGTTTCTAAGTAAACTCATCTGGGGATTAGAAAAGTGTTTGTTAAAACGAGATTTTTCGCTATAACGGTATTCATTAAAACGGGATCCGACTGTACAGCGTGTCACAAAATAAACAAAAAATCTGAATCTTTTTATACGGTTTCCTTGTCATCTAGTTTCGAATTAGAAAATTGTTGCCTTGTATCTCCCTAGACCAACAGAAAAATATTCCATGTAACTGAATATGCAATATTCGCTAAGATATTTGCATTACAAAAGAAGAGAAGACTTATGAAAGAACAGCATTTAAAACGAACAACGCTGTTTTCTCTAATTTATGCTGCCCTTTTCCAACTTTTACCCTATTTTTGAATTCGAACATCTCGGCGAATACTGAATACAAATACAACGCCACAACAGGCAAATTGCCCAACGAGGTGGCTGACTTAAGAACATCATGGATCCCCGAGCCATTTTTTGGAGGCCCTACCTACTACTGCTACACCACACATGCACCCCGCCCACACACCCCCCCCCCGCGGAACCCCCAACGAATCGGTACATGCGGGAATGTACGTGTACGTGTAGTGAAACCTGACGTGAAGTTTTTTTTTTGTTTCTCTGTAATGCTTGTTATGTGTAGTGCTGCCATCTGCCACCAGTTTTTCAAACTATGAGTGAAGTATTATGATTGAATGATTTATCGTTGTGGGACTGTTGCTCTCTGTGGCGAGATTTTTTAACGGGGAGATCGGCTCGCATTTGCGCCTTGAAGTTGGGAACCACAGAAAACCAACTTCAGCCGACCACCACTGTGGTGTTCGGCTGAAGTTGGATACATCCGGATCCTCGCATCGCGAGTCCGTCACTATAACCACTCGACCACCACAGTGAACTCAGAAACTTTTTTTTTAACGGCCTCAGAAAACACAAGGCAACAACTTTCTAATTGGAAGTTAGGGGGGGGCATGTAAAAATTTAGTTTTCTTATTTTGTTGCACACTGTATTTTCACTCTCAGAACTGGTACAGGGTAATTTCTGAACGCTTTTTGAGCATTTTTAAAATTCGAATCCTACCTCTACAACGGACGGTTGGTGAAATAAACGCCGCATTAGCACTTTCAGAACACCCTGTATAAATTCCTTTCTCTTCTCATCGCCCATACTTCTTCGTTAATTACCTTAAATTAAAAATTATTTCTCTATTACGGATTTTCTATACAATATACTTTTTTTTTTTAATAGAAGAGAGTGATTTCAGAGACTCCGCTATATTTTTTCTTTCAGTGTTAGTCGATTAAAACTAGATTATAAATAATTTCAAAGGCGGAGAAAATTTGATTTCTCGACCAAAATGTGTGTGTTTGGGAGAAAATCAAATAAAATGTATAAAAATAATAATAAAACATTTTGCTTTATTCTCAAGAGAAGGAAAAAAAAATATATGTATTTTTAGGAAATTATATAACAAATAAATACAACAAGACTTTTTCGCAAATTCAATTTCATCAACTAATTTCGTTGAGGGGGAAAAACGCGTAAAATTCAATTAAAAGTTTTTTTCTTCTTCTTTGCTAAACTTTTTAATTTGATTTAATTCCAAACAACTTTTAAAAATTAACTGGAAATAATGTTGTTGTTTTTTTTTCCCCCATCAGTTAATGGATTCAATAAAAAAAAACGTAGAAACTGGAAGAAAATATTAGTTTTAAATCCAAGGTTTTAAAAATATATATTTAGTAGATTTTTGATCACGAATCATGTTGATGAAATTGCAGTTTTCTGAAGAAATTATTCGTAGGATCTGGGTGCCGCGAGAGACGCGAATTTTCGAGTTATCTCGGAAAAGTGCTTTGCAATGTGATTCGGCCGTACAAAAGCATTAGGAAACGAGTATTCAGGTTATTTCACGGAAATCCGCGATGTTGGACGAGAATTGGCTCCAAATACATATGGATCTCAGTCTGTAAGGGACAATATCTCATGCAATATTAAATTATTAAACCGTGCAATAAATGCAAGTCTCGCCTGAATATAACGACGATGGCTGTTCTTTGTTAGAATATGATCTACAGACACACGATTCTTCTCCCATTATTGAGAACTCGTAGCTCACTTTTTATAGCACTTGATGAATGGATTTTCATTCACAACGCCACCCCGGATAGAAAGTCATGTGATTTGGATGGGAAATGAAGCTTATGAAACTGTGATTTTCTCGTGAAATATTCATTGACGCTGGACTATTAGACATCCCAGTTTGGCGAGAATTGGTTGGATGTGCCAATTTCATCTCGATAAAATATGGTCACCGTCTGTAATGGAAAACCTCCCAGACTCTCGCGCGCAATCTTAAATTATACAAATGTGCAACCAGAACTGGTATCGCCTGAAAACAATGGCAATAATAAGTCGTTGGAATATGATAATATGATCTACAGATCTATACACCCTCTCATTGATGAGTAGACCTACTCGTAGTTCAGGTTCCACTGCACTTGTTGAGTCGGTATTCATTTATAACGCCACCTACGTTTTAGATGGAGGAAATCATGTTTATGAAATTATTATTTTCGGCAGAAACTATTCATAGACATTGGACTACCAGACGTCCCGGTTGGGCACGAGTGGCGCAGTGGAAAAATATTCGTCTACCCTCATAAAGGCTAGCGTCAGGTCCAAGGGTTTGCTCCCGGGGAAGGATATAAATGATGCGTTTTTTCTCATCATGAAACGCCGATCCTGAGGCGACCACCAAAAGCTGGTGCCCTAATGCGGTCTCGCCGAACAATATCCCAGATAACACACAAGTACAGTAAAACCCCTCTTATGTGGATACTCGTTGGACAAAAAAGACTGTTCGTAAAAGAGAGGTGGCCATAGCAGAGGGAATCCCTGTTTAAAATGTATTGTATAGTATTAACAGTAACTGAAATGACTCTTTATTTCTCCTTCAAAATATATTTTAAAAGCTGGGAGACTAAATCCAATGTTTTTCCGTCATTGTGTTTACAGGATATTGCAATTAATCAATTTATTGAATTCATTTGCTAGAGCACGAACTCTAATTTTACGTTTTTCATTGTATTCGAGGCATCAATTTCTTCTCTTAGTGATAGGGAGCGACGATTATACAGGGTGTTTCAAAAAGAATCACCCGATTTGAAAATACTGATGTTTGACGAGAATTGGTTAGATGCCCCCGATTTCGTAGCAATGAAATATTATCATCTTCTGTAAGTTGCTACAACTCCCTCCCAACAATATTTGTATTTTTTTTAATATAATATTATAAAAGAGAATTTATTTCAACTGAAAATACCGCCAATGATAAGTTTTCATGGAATATGATATCTAAAGACTTATAAGTCTCCTTCCATTGTCGAATATAAAGGGAAAAATGAATTTATATTCGTTGCCACCGCCTCGGATAAAAAGTTACACGTCTGGAATATGAAATTATGTTCATGAAATTGTAATTTTCTGCAGGAATTATTCACATAGACGATAAAACACATTATAATGTAATTTGGCTGTAAAAAAAAAAAAAACATCAAGCGATGCAAATCGGCTTTTCACGAAATTTAACGGTTGGCGAGAATCGGCAGTATCTCCCGATTGTATGTTAATGTTTATAGGGCAGCTCCTGTAAGCGAGAATATATGCTCTTATGTAATTTCAAATTATTTAAATTTAGAATAAACACATGATTTCGCCTCAAAAAACGCTGACAATGATGAGTCTTCGTTAGAATATTATCTACGCACCCAAGAATCTTCACTTACGCTGAGTATAGCACCTGATGAATGGATATACATTTATAACGTCACCCCGGATAGAAAGCCATATGTCTCCGCTGTTTGAACACGCACCATACCTGTCCTATTACACCGAAATCCTTTTATTTCTCATGAGAAAAAAAGCAGCAAGAGGAAAGGGCAAGAGTCACATTATCATCATTATTATGGTTGTTGTCTTTCCGGGGGATCCGGAGAGCAAAGTCAGCAATTTCGCGGCTGCAGACAAGGGATGCTCTAGTGATAAGTATCCTTCGGATAAAAGGGAGCGTAGTATGTATGTATGTATGTATGTGCGTATGTACAGTACCTTTGTGACTACTCTGTCGCCCTGTCCAACGACTTTCTACCACCAAAGATAAATGGGTCGGATTCGGACAGGACTAATCGAGCCCGATTTATGGTATTGGTGTCGCCTAACGGATTTGCTGCTCTCATTGGTTGTTAGTGGTCCTTTCCTAGACATTAATCCCACAAAAACCTGGATGGGGGCTGGGGGGAAAACATATATGTGAGTATGGATATAAGTAAGAGTGCATATCCAGAGAAATAAAAGAGGATATATCGGTATATTTATTCGTGGTAGACGTTTCCTAAAGAGCTGAAACGAGGCTTTCTCTTTATGTGCTTCCCACACACACACACATTCGCAAAGAGCATTATTCAATATCGATTACGACTTTCGGTTTCTGAGATATACTTATGTCTTTCTTATAGCCTCTTTGAAATACAGTAAACATTACGAAAGGATTCCGTCATAAATTTTGATTCTGTATCCTAATGTCTGGGCCTTTAAAAAAGTAATAAGGATCTATTTATGCATTCCCTTGGACAAAAGAAATAGTTTCTTTAACCGGTAATGGTTCAGGCTTCTAAACATTCATGCCATGCAGCTCAAATCGTGATGATCGACCTGGAATTTATGAATAGGGTACTTTATAGATAGGGTACTAGGTTACTCTTAGCAGAAATTTTTAAATGAAGTGCACTTTGCTGATTTGTCGCACTTTCAAACACACAATGTGTCAGCTTTTAATTTCTTTCGAGACAGAAAACTGGTTAATGGAAACCATTGCATATCATCCTATAGACACATATGCAGTCTAGAGCTGCTTGAAATACCATGATGACTCATTCGTCATGTTTGAGAAGAAGTAGGACGTTAGTATTATCGTTAAGCCCATGGTGAGGTGCCTATGAAGGACTCATTATAATACTTCTTATTATGCATTGCTATAGGCAATCGCTCCCATCACACCCCCCCCCCCATATTTACTTTTGTTTTCCTACAATTTCCGAGACATCACTCAAATCGGCATACATGAACAAAAAACCTGCTCTTTGCTAATGTATGCCGCTTATAAAGTACGCTCTACTTTATAAGCACCTTTATGCAGTCGTATGTGTGTATCGTGATGACTTTTCATTCCGAATGTCGGGATCGATCTCTGCACACTGGACAGAAGTGGTGAGCTCAAGTTGATTTTTTTATACTCTTTGAACATTCCAAGTAATTGCTGGAGCATTGTTGTGTTGAGGAAAAGTCTATCCGCAGGCAGAGCCGTACTGCGACACTTAATAAAATTCAGGCACGTGCCACTTCCATTGAAAATTCGTAATATAGAGGGCACCACTTCGATCTGATGGCACGCATATGCGTGCAGAACCTCTCTGCATGTACCAATTCGTTGACGTTGACAAAAGAAATGTTCACGAGGTGCATGCGAGGCTATGTAATAACAATTCTCTCATCAACTTCTGACCTTTATTCATTGTCTGTCATCATTGTAGTGATTGTTCAGTGAAGTGAGTTTTGTTATCAATCACTCGCATGTGCTACCGAAAGGGGACTGATTTGTTTTTGCCCGGCATTTGAATTTACGATCAGACAAATATTTAATAGTAACTATGATTCAAGGTTCTCATACATTTCTCTTATTATTGCACAATAGCCACGTTCAGTGCAGCTAACTCGATTTAACTTCAATTTGCAGCATGGAGCAAAGGGCCAACGACTTCATGTTTTAGTTTTAAGACTTAATCGGGAAACCGTTTACTCGTCAGAAACAGGTAGAACGCTTGATGTCTGTAGTATCTTGTCGCCATTAACAGATAGCTGCCATCATATAACACTTTCTACTGAGTATTGAATGACAGAGTGATGATTAATTACTGGCATAACGCCACCCATCTTGCGTGAGGATATCCTTAGGTGCTGTTTTCTAAGTATCGGACTGGCAGTTTAATTATACCCCGTTGGAGCACACTATCGATCAATGAACAATCGATCACATTCATCTCGATATAGTAATGGTGAGATTTCAGAGAAGAACGTTTCATAAATATAATATCTCTCTCATTCTGATCATTCCCCGGCAAAAAAACCTCTGACAGCACAATGCCATTTGATAATTGTTATTTAACGTTGATCGATTCTGACCTGCTGAAGTAGACGATCCACAGACTGCACAGACTTGCAGTATAGGCACTGTGCAGACTAATTAGTCTTTTCTATTGATATAACTGAGGGATATGTAAAGCAAATACAGGCTTCTGCTTTCGCGACTGGTTGGATTATCCAAAACTTATGACGATAAAGTGCATATTTTATGTACACGGTGTCCCATAAATTCGTAAGTAGTTCATAAAAAATAGGTTTCATAAAAATTGAAGGAATTGGTATATTTGAATGTGGTTTGTGAAAACATTATTCTAACGAAGGGGGGAACTGTATATACATGCATAGTTCATTTGTAATAGTATGCAATAATATGCTAATGCACTAACATGCTAATGCAATAACATGCTAATGCAATAATATGCTAATGCAATAATATGCTAATGCAATAATATGCTAATATTTTCCTTTAATGTAAAATGCTTATTGTAAGCGCCAAAAACAACCAAATTGCTGCTCGCGAGATTTTAATGGTGCTCTCTGGGGTAGGATGTGTTTTTTTTTACATAGAGAAACTAAATGTTTCCCCCGGGGGGGGGGACCCCGTATGGCGAATGTGACACGGCCAGGCTGCGTTTCTCATATCGATGATAATTTGCTTTAAATCCGCTCGGGCACATCATAGGAGAATTTCTGCACTAGAGATTGATGATAATTAGCGGAAAATCTCCATACTCATCTGAATCAATGTTAGGTCTCAAAAATCCCACTCTTACGAGTTATAAACCAACCTTCGAAACGGAACGTGTTCATAAGTCGGAGAGTCGATTAATTAAACCCCTAGAACAAACTTATATTTCGTATAAAGACAGTCGATTGGGTTTCAGGCGTAAATCCTACATAAAAATATGTTATCACGTAGACAAAACGACTACTATATGTACCATAATTAGTGTTGTATCAAGTGAATTAGAGTATTGAAGATTTGCAAAATGACTTAATGAGAATCAGGTAGCATCATCTTGTGAATCGCCTTCCACTGAATTCTTTCCACAGGTTCACTTTTAGCTTCCAAATTAGCGACTTATTTACTTTACTCGGTTTTATATTGCAGTTTCAGAAAGTTCCCTTAAACTGAAAATAATCCTATCCGATACTTTAAATTGCGAGAATCCAATCCACTACAAATCGGTTGTAGTATTTCAAAATTTCCGATACGCTTCATGCACCAAACTACTGAAAAAAAAAAAAAAGTTGCCAAATTACTTTTAACAGCACAAAAGTGGATAATTTTTTTTTATTTTTTCCTTCAAGAGTAAATGAAATCTTCCAGAAACCAAAGGTTGACGATAGGCCTATATCTTCAATTTCCCTTAATTTACCGCATGAGCCGCATCTCTTGAGAGGTATGCCCAAGGGCTTGATGGACGCCCCCTTCTCCCACCCTTTTTTAGCCCACTTCTTTCTCCGGTCAGAAGAAAACAGAGGGAAAAATAATGGCGTTTCTGGAAAATATCTTGGGCTGCGGCGGAAAAAATAAAAACAGAAGCAAGAAAATCACTAGGTCTCCTTTAAAGCTTATAACTAGAGAAGAACAGTTGATCCCCGTATTTTATTCCATCCTTTAAAATAGGAAGCTGGAAAGAGAGGCTAAGTTTTCCAATTTATCCATGCCAAACGGAGAAGAATCGCTCAATACTGTCCTCTCTTTGCCGAAACCGGTGAAATAAAATAGCAAGGAAAGGAACAGAAAGGATCGTAGGAAAGGATAAAAAATTCCGGAAATACGAATTCAATTTATATTTCCTTAGAGTGGTCAAGTTCCCCAGCTATTGCAACCCCCGGTGTATAGTGAAATAGTTGTATATATACTCTCGCTCGTATATATATTTTTTACTACATTTTGTATACATTCTAAAGATCACTCCAATTCACTTTGGAAACGAGAAAATTGTAAAGAAAAAGGTAGTATAATTTTGTGTGTGTTTTGAATGCGTTGTATGAGTAGGAAAGTCTAAAAAAATATGTCAAATATAAAGTATAGGAGATAAAGTATTTTAAAATAGAGTATCAAGTGCGAAGGTTAACTGCAGTGCATCCCGCTTTTAACGTTTTTTTTTTCTTCCAAAAAAATCATCATGAAAAAACGTTGAAAGCACGTAAACGCTTCAAACGGAATATATCTCAATGAGTAGTACAGTCGAATCCCGTTATAACGAACTCCAAGAGAGCGGAGAAATCACTTCTTTATAATGATTTCGTTATAAAGAAGTGATTTGAGTACTCATTGAGATATATTCCGTTTGGAGCGTTTTCGTGCTTTTTTTCAACGTTTTTTCATGACATAACGAAATTTCGTTATAAAGGAATTCCAAGTTTTTTGCATTTTTCCTATGTAAACTTATCTGACGGATTATAAAAGTGTTCGTTGAAACGATATTTTCGCTACAACGGTATCCGATAAAACGGGATTCGACTGCATCTGAAGTATTTGTTGTATATTTAGATAATATGTTATTATAAATGCATGAAATTCGTTTATAACGACATCGAAGGTACAGCGACTTTTTTTTTTTACCGAGATTGGCGTTTCCTTTTTCCGATGGAAAATATAAATACAAATACAAAGGCCATAACAGATAAAATGTCCAACGAGGTGGCGGAAAAAAAAGATGCCCATAGTAAATATGGATGCCGAATACATATCTGAACTATATCACAAATACAGCAACCCAATAAGAGTAATAAAACACCAATAATTATGATACTCAAAACTTTTACGAGAAGGTTTCTTAACACATTTCGAGAACATACATATATTTTTTTTAATTAGAACCGTTCCTCCATAACGAACGGTTAATGAGAGAAAGCGTCGCATAGGCACTTACGGGACACCCTGCATATAGCGATAGAATTCGTTATTTTCTACTTATCCAGTATCAACGCTAAATCAACGCATGATATTTGCTAAAGAAGTAATGCTTCATTTCCCTATTGAATCAATCCATAATTGTCCGTGATCAGATTGTCAACACAAACACTTATATCTCAGACCTATAATAATGAAGTCAAACTTCGCTGCTGCTATGTGTGTGCGGGGATTTCAAGCATGTACACGACAAACAAATCCTTAATCCACGTAACGGAGGTTCGTTATTTGATCTGGGAAACATCATTGCAAACAATTCGATCACCATAACACTCTCTCTCTCTCATTTAGAATGTGCTGGTGAACGGAACTGAAGAAATATTTACATATCGATGGAGTTTGACCGGCTGTGTTTTCCCTTCGTATTCGTGATGAAAGTGTCTGAAAATATTTGATATTACATCTTTGATCTGTAACAGAGAAATACGGGGTGTCCCATAGAGATTTGAACGAATTTTAAAAATGATTTTTAAAAAAAATCAATCATTTTCCAGTCCGTTTTGTACTTTTTAGACTTGTCAAATGGTCGGATTTATTTCCGACGCAAGGAGAAGAAAGCACTTAAAATTCTCGCCAATAGTGAGCTATCTCTATTTGGCCCACTACTAACACATTGTTGATGCTTTTATCCGACAACGTTGAAAACGTCGTTTAGGAAGAAAGTATCGATTATTATTTCTTTATTTTTCACGAAAGCTCTCTTTCTATTTGATTCCAAAACAGGCCTTGTTTTGCTTGGGGGCCGTTCAAGTATTAAATAAGCAAATTTTTAGAAATTTTTGACCCCCATCCCCCCGTCAGCAAATTTCGTCATCAGCTCTGCCTCTCTCAATCCCAACGCATATTGGTGGGATCAGAGACGTACACGGGCATGGGAGGACTCTCCCCCCCTCGACGATAAATTTTTTTAATAAAAAATATTTTTTTAATTGAAATTTCGGAAGGAAGTACCTTTATATATTATTATAATCAATTTCTGTTGATTTCAATGTTATTTGAAGGCTATGAACTCAAAAAATATGTGAAGAAGGGGACGATGGGACAAAAAAGGGTTGGGAACCTATGGTCTAGAGCATAGTTTCCTAACCTTTTTTGACCCATAGCCCCCTTCTTCAGAATTTTTTTCTCCCATCATCCCCCAACGCAATCTAACCCATAGGATCCTATACCCGTAGATTCTACCGCCCCCCTGGAACATTCCATCTTCCCCCAGGGGACGTTAACGCTGACGTTGGGAATCATTGCTCTAGATCACAGTTTCTCATCCTTTTTAATCCCATCGACCCCTTCTTCAGAAATGTTGTTCTCCTGTCGCCCCAAACGGAATCTAACCCATAGAATCCAATGTTATACTCGTAGCTTCTACCCGCCCCCCGGGAACATTCCATCACCCCCCCCCCCGGGGGCGTTAACGGCCACGTTGGGAATCACTGCTCTAGATGTTCGTTTTCTATCTCGATAAAACATGGCAGGTCTTCTAAAAAAAAATTCTAACATCCCACTTATATAGGGATCGGTATTCAGAACAAAACGTGATCGTAAGCCGAAGCGAGTAGCTGTAACCATTCCTTAACTCATTCGAACGGACAACCTCATCCTTCGTAAACATTATATATATTTTATTATTTACATACAAATGCTTAAATGAATATCCCGGATAGCAAACACCTAGTAAAACGAATAGCAAGCCACCATAAAAATCTTAGCCGGGGAATCAAAGCTGAGTTAGAAAACCGGATAAACACGATTCGGACAGGAAAGTAAAGCACCGACTGGAACTTGTCTATTTGCCGGCTTCTAAATAGGAAATGTCAAGCTCGCATTTGTTTTTATTTCTACCCCATGTTATATTGGCAACTAATTACCAGACTTTTGCTGTTTGTTTGAAAGGGAGGGGGGGGGGGATAAAACAAGTTACAAGGCGGAAGAGAGCCTTAATCCTACGGACAAATCCCTTGTAATTAAGTTCACAAGCAAATTTTCAAGCTACTTCCTTCTATAGCCAAGTCTTCCTCTAGTTCGGTAGTTTCGTTTCTTTTTTCAACCTCTTCAGTGACTAGTTAATTTGTTTTTTTTTTTTTTCCAGGCTGTTTTCGGAGAAATTCAGGATTTTTCCTTGTAAGGGATTTTCTCGAATTATTTTCCCCGAGCGAGGATCGAGTTATATGTCCCTTCTTTTCTATATAAAGCTAATGAATAACTCCGAGACGTGAGAGAGATTTAATCTCTTGTGACGGTGCCGGTTTAAATCTATTTCCTGGATTATGACAGTCCGCTCGTTATAAGCAATCACGTCGTCTAATTTGCTTACAGCGTTCGTTGTCGTCTCGTACTAATTCGACGCGTTAACGGATTTGTAACGGATTCTTCGACATTTCACGATTTTCTTTAACTTTTATCTCATTGAAGAGACGTGAATCCGATGGATATAGATTTTAATTAACTAATTATTAGAAAGCGTATGTGACGTTAAAAACCCGAAGACTGATAAAAACCAGGTTTTACTAAGGCAGGGGATCTTCAACGTTTCAGACACGGGTGGGGCAAATTGAAAATTCCCATGAAGCCCGCGGGTCATCAACTCTTAATTGAAAGGGTCGATGGGACTCCAAATAAAACAGGTGCAAGAATAATATTGAAGACTTTTATTTATTCTGAAATTATTTCTTTCATAAATTACCGATTTTGTTTCACACTGAAATAATATTTTTTACTAATTCTGAAATTTTTTTGATTAAAATTTTTCGATTAAAAGTTCGTAATTGCTGATGAAATTAATTAATTCTGTGGTGTTTGGTCAGAACATGATAACTTCAAAATCACATCTTTGAGAAATAAGCATTTTCATCGTTATTTAAAACTCAAAAATAAAGCACTCACAAATACGAATGAAAATATCATACGTCAGCGTGTTGTTTAGCTGTACGCACGTATTTGTGCATTTATCTCACTTCTAATTAGTTATAATTAGCAAGACTGACTTTCAGATCAAAAAGCCATTTTTTGGAGATATCATGTTCTGACCAAACACCACAGAATTTTAATTGGAAATAGTTTTAAATATTTCTTTAATTCTTTATTTGGGTAATTCTGAAATTATATTCTGTCTCAATATATCTTTCTTTCAATAATTATGAAATCATTTGTTTCAAAAATTTCAAAATAAATTTTTCCAGTAATTCTGAATTTTCATCAATTCTTGAACTATTTTCTTTCATTAATTCCAAAATAATTTCTTTCATTACTTGCAAAATTATTTCTTTCATTACTTGCAAAATTATTTCTTTCATTATTTCCGAAACAACTTCTTTCATTATTTCCGAAACAACTTCTTTCATTATTTCCGAAACAACTTCTTTCATTATTTCCGAAACAACTTCTTTCATTATTTCCGAAACAACTTCTTTCATTATTTCCGAAACAACTTCTTTCATTATTTCCGAAACAACTTCTTTCATTATTTCCGAAACAACTTCTTTCATTAATTCCAGAAATAGTCGTTTTCAATGTTTCCCAACCATTTTCTAACAATCATCGATGGGCTACGAGAAAAAGCAACGAGGGCCGCATGTGACCTGTGGGCCATGCGAATGAAGACCCCCTTTACGAAGGCGAATGGGTGAAAACCCGAAATACGCTTGTGAACGTTTTCAGTTCGGGCTTTCGTCATGTTAGAGCCCGTTTTTAATGAATCAATTAACCATCATTTTATTAGTTTCTGACGCGTAGTAATTAATAATTATAACCACTTAACAAACCTTCATTAAAAAAATTAGCTTCATTTGTTCCGAGTAAATAAAAATTAATTCATTTTTTTATATTCCTAACAGAGAAAGAACTTCAAATTAATTCATTGATCATATGGACTTTAAATCGATCAAAAAATGATAATTATTACTTACTTAGCGTTAAAGAACTAATGGACCAATAAGCTCGTCGAGGTTAATTAATTTATTAGCTAATTATTAATTAATTGTAACTAATAAACACTTTTACTTATTTATTGATTAAGCGCCAGGATTAAACGTTCATGATAAGTGTTGATTCATTAACAAGCTATAACTTGGTGAAAGTCAGAAATGGAAACGTTTACAAGTGTATTTCGCACTTTTACCAACTCCCCTTGGCTAAAACCTAGATCTTACAACGATTTAATGCTTTTAATCGCTTCTAAAACGTGTTATAGAGCATGCTCAATATATGGCGTATACCTTCATATATTATTCCGTTTAACAATATTGCTTACAGTGCCATTCCCAAATTGATGGTGAATATTTTTGCGGAAAATTGAATCCCATGACCTCCTGTAAACTACCTGTGTATTACCAAGTTTGATAACATTATGTCTAGTAGTTTTCCTTTTATAGCCATTTCAAAGTGGAACTTTAATTATAAAGACCCTGTATATATATTGACAATGGTTTTTACGGCCCAGGCTGCGCTAAATGAGAAGATCTACCCTTAGAGTCAATTGAAGCCTAAAATACAGTGGACTGAAACGTCTAGTTTCCTCTCATGTTTTTGACTGGAAACACTGAACCGATCCAGGTGGATCACAATCACGTATCGTCAACAAACGATTTCGGCTCTTTGACTTCTATAGTCGGTGATGGACACGCATACAATCTAGCTTCAAATGGCATCTTATTCACAGCCGATGACAATCTCGACTTATCGTCAATTCACATCCATCTACGAATCGAATATTATAGAATGTGTCGAATCAAAACAGTTCACTGTTGTGTATCCCTGACTGAAAATGCTCTTAGCACTTTGCACTAAGCTACAAATTTTATATAATTTCGCTTAATTCATCCTCATACCATGAATATATTCCCATTTCTGGGAGTCGCAGCTAAAATTAGTATATTTAGGATCAGATGTATTCGGATATCGATACCCATTATGTATATCGACGATAACATGAAGACTTGAATAGTCGGATCGAATCTTTAGAAATCAGCTTGAAATGTTCGGCGTGGATGATGTTCAACTGCTCTTTTGGCTTTGGTGTCATGAATTTTTTGGAAATCGAATTCAAAGAACAGAAATTTTCCGTTCACCTTCTAGTTAACATGTTAAATGGATCGAAACCTTAGGTGGCGAAATTCAATTCGGATTCCGGCTATCTTTGGCATCCTCTGTAGTCGGTGTCGGACGCAAACTAGCTTCAAATGACATCTCACTCATGACGTATCCCCAATGCACATCCATCTGCGAATCGAATATCATCGAATCTGTCGAACTCAAACGTATAACTTCACTGTCATATTCTTAGCTCAAAATGCTCTTAACTCATTGCAATAAACTCTAAATTGTAGATAATTTCGCTAAATTCACCACCATACCATAGTTATATCCCAATTTCTCGAAGCAACAGCTAAAATAACTATTTTTAGGATAACAAGTATTCGGATATCGATACCCGTTATGTACATCGACGATAACACGAGGACTTGAATGATCAGGTCGAATCTTACGAAAGTTAGCTTGAAATATTCGACATGGGTGATGTTCAACTGCTCTCTTGGCTTTGTTGTTATCAATTTTTTTGGAAATTGAATCCAAGACCAGAAAATTTACCGTTCAGCTTCTAGTTAACATGTTAAATGGATCGAAAACCTTAGGTGGCGTAATTCAATTCAATCCTTCACGGCGTAAAATTTTACTCCTCCACCGCACTTACCAATAACTTGTACGTATCCCATTGACGATCCCTCCTCGTGTGGTACACTTTTCACATCGATGATCTGTTATACTAGAAAACCACGAAGCTAATAGTAAAAAAGATCGATTCTCCGATATTTCCTCTTTCGTGCTAAAACGATTATTTCTAGGAGCGAAGGACGGAGTTTTCCGGTTTAGTGGACATTTGACAGATTTTCTCAAGTACAAGGATCTTTAGGGCTCGGAGAAAAGTTTTCCTGAGTTTTCGCGTATAATAATTGTAATAAATCTCTTTTCCTCTGTCTCTCGTGATATACATTTTCTTTGTCTCCTAAAGATTTTTCCCACCCTCTTAAAAATCGAATTCTAACAGGGAAATTGTGACAATTGATTAATACTATCGTGATATTTTTTTTGTTATTTGTTACATATTGTCAGGTACTCTTGTCAGCTTGTATGATGGCAGCTGTTAACATTCGTGGTTGAATTAACACGAGTTTGTTCTAGTTATGAGATACAAGTAGAAAGATTTAGCATGAAGTGAGAAAAACAAATGAAGAAAGTAAGAAAATATTTGAATGAAGTAAAAAAAATTAGTTTAATCAAGTAATAAAATAATTAAATCAAGTAATTCAAGTAATAAAATATCGGAATGGAGTATAATTTCAAATATTATTTGAAATAAGTAAAACGTTATTTGAAATAAGTACAAATGTGTTTCAATGAATTAAAAATATATTTCAATGAAGCAAAAATATATTTCAATGAAGCAAGAATATATTTCAATGAAGCAAGAATATATTTCAATGAAGCAAGAATATATTTCAATGAAGCAAGAATATATTTCAATGAAGCAAGAATATATTTCAATGAAGCAAGAATATATTTCAATGAAGCAAGAATATATTTCAATGAAGCAAGAATATACGGGAATTAAGCAACAATATACGAGAATTAAGCAACAATATACGCCTGAGTTAGGTTCGACCGTCCATGCATGATCCCGTTCGATGCACACGAGCTCTAAGGAAGGATTGAGATTCGTTGCTTTTGTATTCTAGTGGTCTAGGGCGCTCATCCGGCAAATGAGAGGACGTGGACTCGATTTCCCACAAGGACAGTTGAATTTTCTTTCTTTCCTTATATTCATCCGCATCAGCCAGTTGTTGAAAAAATTCGTATGGATAGCGGGGAGTGACGTCATTCTTTGACAAGCAGGAACATATTCAAATGAAGCAAAGGTATATATTTTTAAATGAAGCAGGAAGTTGTTTCAATTTAACAATATATTTGGGATGTAATAAGCATGTATTATGCAATAAATAACAAAAATAATTCATGAAAGAGGAGGTGCTTGAAGTTGAAAAGAAGACATATGAATGAATGACAAGAAGGTGTTTGAATGGGTTAAAAAGATATTTAAAGAAAGAAAGAAGGCATTTGAATGGATTAAGAAGGTATTTGAATGGATCAAGAAGGTATTTGAATGGATTAAGAAGATAATGAAGAAAGTAAGAAGATATTAGAATGAAGTAAGAAAATAAGACAATTGAACGACCGACGTTATTTGAACCCAAAATTCCAAAAGAACCACGGGTTCAAATGACGTCGGTCGTTCAATTGCCTTATCTAACCATAAAAATAATTCATTTTCTAAGCAAGAAGATATTTGACTGGAATAAGAAAGTATAGATAATGGAGCAAGCAAAAAAATATATATTTGAATAATTTAAGAAGTATTTGATGGAAGTAAGAATGTATTTGAAAAAAAGTATGTATTTAAATATGAAGCGAGGAAAACATCTACCATAAATGAGAAAACAAATACTTCTAATAAAGCCAGAATACATTTAAATGAAAGCACAAAAATATATTGAATTAAGTGAGAAAAATATTTTCTGTCAAGACGACATCTGAACGAAGTAATAAGATGATTGCACGAAGCAGGAAGGCTCTCCAAACCAAGTAAGAAGGTGTTTAAACAAAGTAAGGGGATATTGTAGTGAATTAATAAAAACCAATTTGCACACAAATCAAGAAGAGTGTTATATTTGAAGTTGTTAGAGTATGCCACGTAAATTATTATTATTGTATTTCACATCCGTCAGGGAAGATAAGTAAACATTAAATCAGTTCCAGTCACTTCGGACGCTACAAATACAACTCTATGCGGTCATCGCACTATTATACAAACTATAAAAACCATAATCATTCTATATGAAATAACATTGGAAACACCTAATGAAATAACAATTAATTTAATCGATAATAACGAACTGAACTCCGGCCTACATTGTTGCTTGATTCTCGTATATTCTTGCTTCATTGAAATATATCAATTGAAATATATTCATTGAAATATATTAATTGAAATATATTAATTCAAATATATTAATTGAAATATATTAATTCAAATATATTAATTCAAATATATTAATTCAAATATATTAATTCAAATATATTAATTCAAATATATTAATTCAAATATATTCATTGAAATATATTCATTGAAATTGATCATTTGATCATTTTTGTCGCACCACGGTCATTTTCTGCACACGAGGGCTAATTAGACCGGGACCTACAATTTATTGCCGATTCCGAACGGCAGGCTTGTTTTTATACTCATCGAGAGGTTGGCGCGCTAACCCCTCGATGGGGGACTCCCTGCGGTAGCAATTTTTTGCTGCGGTCAAGTCGCCGTTTTTTGTTGTACCCCTGTGTTAGGAAAGTTTTCCGACAAGGATGAACCGGGTATCGAACTCGCGACACCTCTAAACATCCTTTGGTACTTTACGCGAGCATCTTATCGACCGGGCTACCGCGCCCCCTATTAATTGAAATATATTAATTGAAATATATTAATTGAAATATATTAATTGAAATATATTCATTGAAATATATTCTTAATTCATTGAAATATATTCTTAGTTCATTGAAATCTATTCTTAATTCATTGAAATATATTCTTAGTTCATTGAAATCTATTCTCACGTCATTGAAATCCATTCTCACGTCATTGAAATCCATTCTCACGTCATTGAAATACGTTCATGATTCATTGAAATACCTTCATGATTCATTGAAATACCTTCATGATTCATTGAAATACGTTCATGATTCATTCAAATACGTTCATGATTCATTGAAATATTGCCTTACGTCATTAAGTTATATTCTAGCTTTATTCAAATACATTCTAACTTAGTGGAAAATAGTTTTCTTACTTAATCCAAAATTCTTTCTATAGCCTATAATGGTGAATACTTTCTTAATCCATTGAAACACACTTGCACTTCATTCAAATAACATTTGAAATTATACTTTATTCGGATATTTTATTACTTTATTCGGATATTTTATTACTTGATTCAATTATTTTATTATCTGATTAAACTATATTTTTTAATCATTCAAATATTTTCTTACTTTCTTCATTTGTTTTTCTTACTTCACGCTAAATCATTCTCCTTGTATCTCATAACTAGAATAAACTCGCGTTAATTCAACCACGAATATCCGCATCGCTACAGAAAAAACAATAGTGATATTCATCTATATTAACATATAGATAAAATCAACCTAATCTGTTTCGGTTTCAAATATAACTGAATCAAATCACCCATGATTATGAAATATTATTCAACGAAAATAATAATTGATGATTTCCTTTAAAAAAACCACGTAATTTATAATTTATAGCATCATGATAACATTCGCTATCTTAGCCTTTAATGAATTTAAATTTATGCATGTTCCGAAAGATATTCATCAAACATTAATTGCATTTTAAATCGTAGAGAAAATTAGATTAAACGAGTAATATACGTGATATTTATTCAGTTTGTACAAAAAGCGATATGGAGGAACACTAATGAGAATTGCTATTTTCTTTTAATATCGATGTGAATATTGTATAAATTAACTTCTTTATTCTGATAAGCATAAGTTGTTGTTTTTTCTATAGGGATATTCCATCGCTGAATACATTAAGAAATTAATTTAAGAAAAAGATGGTACAACGTATGTATAACGGAAATAGTTTAATTAAGATTCTGATTAGATCATCGTTTTTTTTAAATTCATAAAAAAGAATTTGATTAATTAATTAATTTTTTTTTGGTTGAAATTTTCATGTTTTTAATATATTGTCAATCAGACGAACAAAAAAGGTTAAAATGTATAGCTCTTTTTACGGAAAGAATATATAAAGAACTTTTTTTCCTTCAATTAAATTCTTCTCATATTTATAACAATGGAATTGCTTCTATACAAGAGAGAAAACGAGTAAAAATGCTCATTTGATGGAAGCGAAACGTGTTTTTTTTGCTTAGAAAAAAAGACACAAAGACTATCTATATCAAGGGAATTGAAGAAAAGAAGTTTGCTTTCAATGTTTTATGTTTGTTTCAAGTTTGAATAGTGAATTTGTGACAATTTTTTTTCTTCTAAATTTTGAGTAACAATTATATTTTTTTTTTATCTAACAGAAAAGAACAATTTACTGAATGGAAATGAAGAGGAATTGTTTGAGAAAAAGAGACATTGTTCTTGTATTTCGCTGTTGAAGTTTTTCCTCTGGATAAATTTTGTTTTTGTATTGCGAGTTTTTTGTGTTTTTTATTCACAGAAAAAATACAGTTAATAAGAAATTCTTTAAAGCCAAAGTGTTTGAATGAGTTTGGAAATTGAGATGTTTCTTAGATGCAATGTGAAAAAGATTCATTTGTGATTAATTAATTGGATAGGGTGCGGTTCAAAGAGTTCATGTAGGAATTTCGGGGTCAACTTCAGGTTTATATGTCCTCTATAGCAACAAAGTGTTGTTGAGGATAGTGCCTGTGTGTTTGTTTGCGAGGTGTAGATTGACACAGCAATCAGACAGTCCATTGAGGAAACGGTAAAGTGCTCTGAGCGATCAAGATGAATATCATTGTGTTGAGCCATCCCCGAATCTTTTTTCACTCTTTAATTCGGCAACAAAATACCATCGTTTATGTTAAACTACGATGCACGAGCCGATCTCCCCGTTAAAAAGTCTAACCACAGAGAGCAACACGCTTAGAACGATACAGTTATTAAATCATTACACTTACTCATAGTAAGTGTAATAATTTAATAACTGTTTGACAAATTTTAGTAGTTGATAACAAAGTTCAAAAACAGATAATATTTTTATAATGAGTTTCCCCCGAATCTCCATCATGGCACACTGTTTAAAAAACTTGGAGTCGGTATATTTATGAAATATTTCGCCCCATAATAAAGTAATGATTTTTCTTTTATTTAATATATGATAAATAAAATAATAATATCCAAGTCTCGAAGAAATATATAATAGTAAATACAAGATCTCCGCGGATCATTCGACTTATACGAATTCAAGCCTCGTCCTTACTTCTTTTTCATATCTTCTTCTGAAGAATAAGAAGAAATCATTCTCTATTGCAATGCTAGCGAAAAAGCTTCCCAAGTGGCAGGACATAATGGAAAAAGATATAAAATTCTCATTCACGTCTACTAAATGCCTAGAGGGTTAGTTCTTCTTTTAGCCGAGTTTGAACAGCAATTTTTTTTTCATTTCATTTTATTATCATTTTTTTTTCTGTTGAAGAATATTATTCTTTGGCGAAACCTTTACTAAATGGATTGGGGTAGACCACATAAGAAAAAGGAAATTCCATTCTTAGTTTATTTTTTTACTTATCTTCTATCTCTTCTCAAAGTAGAAAACTTTTCAAGAGAGCTTTTGAAATTTGAGAAGAGTTTTCTGCAATAATACGTTTCTTTTTTTTTTGTTCTATATATCTATCTCTGTGTATTCCTCTTCTTCTTCCTTTTTTTTCCAACGCAATTATGTCTTTTCATTCCTTTCATGTTCTCATAAGGAATCCTTCTTTACAGGACCTGTTACCTTCCTGATATGGTATAACATTACATTTGATAATGATGGATTCTTTGAAATATCGCGATTGTTCATTGGGATCAATACGAATGTGTACCGAATGATGGGAGATATCTCTCTCTCATATTAATTTAATAATAACGTGATCCTCACGTATTCCCAAGGGATCAGCATGATCCGTCCAGGGAATTTGTTAGTGTTAGTAAACATCCATGCCCGAACCGGGATTCGAACCCAGACCTGCACAGTGAGAAGCTAGTTCCCTAACCACTCGACTGCCAGGCGGCAATCATAATATATGTGCAATCAATATGTGCTTCATCTTTCATATTATATATCGGTCTTTACACGGGAGGTCATAATGGAGTAATATGTTAAAGTTATTTTAGATAGAATTGGCTGTATCAGATATTCTAAAGCGTATTGGACGATAATCGAACTAAATTTTTTCATCTTTTCTTCGTAAGAATATTTTTTTAGAATTTCGCCTTGAAATATACTAATTCTTTAAATCATTAGAATTTTTTTTAAGGGGGTCTCACGACGTTTTCAGTGCGAAAAAAGGTTCCCTTACACTTTGTGTGGTTTTCTTAAATAATAAGTAACGACCAATCACTTCAAAAATGTTATGTGTTGTTTAAAACATTTCATATATTTTCGTAAACGGTTTTTATTTGTTGCCCTTGTTTTTATACTCTTTAACAAAATCAAATTAAACAAAAATTTCAGATTTTTTAAACCTCACTATCTGTGAGATTGTCAATGGAAAACATCAGATAAATTAAATTGTGCCTCACGAAATTAAACTAAGTGATTGTCCAAATATATATAGAATATACCTCCATTGTAGTAATTGCAAAAACAACTATTAAAAAAATGTTAAACACAAATTTTTGAAATTTAGTATTTTTTTGAAAATTTATAAAAGTTGAAACAAAAACAGTCGGGTATCTACTACTGAAGTCTATTCTACTAGTACTTGCTATAAAAGCATTGTTACAAAATTTCAGAAAATTTATTCCGGTAGTTTTTCTTTCATCTTACGGATAAACTCCAAAAACTGCATTCTGAGTAAATTCGCTCAGTTTTTTTTTAAAGTGAAATTTGTATACTTTTAGTTTTCACTAATTATGGATACATGGGACACCCTGTATTCACGTTATGTGAAGACTGCCCAAAAAAAGCAGAATCTGAATTTTTTTACACAATGGATATCTTCTCAAAAAATTAAAAAAATTACAAATTTAATGAAGTTTTCAAAATATCATGAAAATATTTAACATAATAATTATCATTGATTTTTTTTAATTATTGTTGGTGTATTTGGTAAAGATAACAAAGATTTTAAAAACAGATAATATTTTTATGATGAGTAGTTTCTTCGATGATACCCGCTATTTATTTGGAATCTTACATGTTTAAAATATTTCTCCCCATAATAAAATAATGATTTTTTATTTTATATAATATATGATAAATAAAATGATAATATTCAATTTAAGATGTTGAAATTCGAGAAGAGTTTTCTACAATAATACGTTCCTCTATCTATATTCCTCTTTTCCCAACCCTATTATGTCTTTTCATTCCTTTCATGTTCTCATAAAGGATCCTTCTATAGAGAACCTGCTACCTTCCTGATGATGGTGGATTCTTTGAAATATCGCTATTGTTCATTGGTATCAATACGAATGTGTATCAAATGTGATGGGAGATATCTCTCGTATATGTATTTAATTTTTCATATTATATATATGCCTTTAAATGGAGGTTATCATTGAGCAATAGGTTATATCTCTTTCAGATAGAAATTGGATATATGAGATATTTTAAGGCGTAAAGGATTCACTTTTATTTCGAAATCTAAACTAATGAATGGATGAAGTTTCCGTTTGAGATTCCGCAGAGCAATGTGTATGAGTTGTATTGCATGCCCATATTAGCCCCGTTCACATGTGCAAGATTGGGGGTCGCTTTGGTTATTATTACCGGTGTGACAACCTTTTTCCCCTGGTAGGGGAAAAAAGAGGAGGGGAAAGGGAAAAAAACCTCGCTAAAAATAGCGCAAAAGACGCGAACGGAAAATACCAACCTGCTCCATTTTACAGGAAGAAGATAAATGGAATGGCCCATCGCGTGACGTTTCATGACGTAGCCAGAGGCCAACTCAACGTGGATGTACAATAGTAGTCGTGCTTATACCTACCGTTCAAAAAAAACTGCTTATGGCATGTTTGACGTTCCGACTTGCGCATTGGCATGACAACTATATAATACACGAGACATTTCCGTTTCTCGACTATTTTTTTTACAGAAAGATGTCCCGTTTTTTGTTTGTTTGTTTTCGAATGAGGCTTGCTATAATTCTCAATCTTTACTAAAATCAGGAGTGAAGGTAATTTTCATAATCTGGATAATTAATTTTAGTATGACTATAAATATTCATTTCAAATATATTTGCCAAGCTTTATTTTATTTACGTGAAATATATTTTCGAACCCGAGTATTCATTTTTGGAATTTCCAAGATGATTTTGAATTTTTGACACCCAAAAATACATTGAAAACATAAATTTTTATCACTTTTGTCGCAGCACGGTCATTTTATTCACACGAGGTTTATTAAACCCGGACTTCCAATATATTTGCTGATTCCGAACAGCAAGCTTTTTTTTTTATACTCTCCGACAGGATGGTGCCGGTGCGCTAAGCCCTCGGTGTGGGGCTCCATGCGGTAGCAATCTTTTTCTACGGTCATGTCGCCGTTTCTGTTGTAATCGTGTGTCAGGAAAGTTCCTGACTAGGATGAACCAGGTATCGGACTCGCGAAATCTCTTTACTTTAGGCGAGTATCTTACCGAACTGGGCTACGGTGCCCTTGAAAATATTAATATATCAGCAAATCTTTATTTCTTTGTCCAATTTTAATTTTTTTTTTTAATTTTAAAATAATGAGATAGTGAACGAAATGATTTTTTTCGTTCAAACCTTTTTCAGCCAGGATTCTCCAGTTTCATTACTATATCTCATGTAATAAATCACACTCTTCCCGGAGGCACTTTCTCCTGAAAGCCATCTTGAAAGCTTCTGGAAGTTCAAATTCAAGTGCTACCATCTGATGAAACACCCCAAAATGTTCATATTCACTATATTTCTAACTCAAAACTTCAAAATCTTTCAAGTCAAGGCTTAACTTCCTGAGGTTTCAACAGAAAAAAGTCTACATTGAGGAAAAAACAACCAGTGTCTAAAAGGGTCATAAGTATTAGGGCTAGGATTTTTATGCTCTAAAAACTTCTAAAATATGTTCTATAAAAAATGCATTTATGCTCTTAAAAAACTGTAAATATGCCCTTTAAAATGAAAATTAGTCCTAAAATTGTTTTCATTCTTATCTTAAATAACATTAGTTTCAGAAAAATAGTATGATAATGAGAAGTGTTATGCGGTCTAAATTATTTTGAACCATTATTTATTTTTGTATGAACAAAAATTCTTCATTTTACTAACTAATCTCATCCAGCCAAAAAGCAGGAACTGCAGAAAAACCAGTCTGAAGCGGGATTAGAATAGCGAGGAAAAATTTACATAAAAAATTATGAAACATACGAAATATGCAAAAGCACAAAAATCCGAGCCCTAGTTATAAGCAATATTTGGTAATTTAGTTGACATTTAATACCATGCAAGTCGAGAATCGGTGATGTCTCCCAGAAGTTATTTGAGTTTTCCGTATTAGTCTCGATCAAATTGGCCTTTCTAATCATAAAGGAAAATTCATGCAAAGTATTCGATTGGCTCTGATTATGTATTCCTTCAAAAACATGCCTCGAAAACGTCAAACTCAGTTGTAAGGACACAATTTCGTGGAATCTTCGATGTTATTATAATCGAGTTTGGCTGTTTATACACTTCACTTAATTAGGGAGAAATAACAATATAAGATAAGTCTATAGTTTCTATTAAAAAACAAAATAAAATTTGCTAGTGAATTTCCCTTTTTGATGTTATCAATGCTCTTTTCCACACTATTCATGTATGATTTTTCTCCGAACAAGAGAAAACAAACAATAAACTATAAAAATCATGAGCAACTACATTGTCTCTCTCTCAATTACCGCCGTTAGACAACAGCAAAATATAACAACGGATATCGCAATTCCCAATAGGAAAAATATAGCAATTTCTTGAAAATTCTGCTCTTTTGAAAGACAATAACAAGAATCCCGGCTGCAAAATACATCTTCAGGACACATCGATGCAGCACATTACCATATCATCATCAGTTTTTGTTTTACATAGCCCGAAAACAATCATTATTTTCCTTCTGGTTCTCTCCAATATAAAGAAGAGAACTTAGCGGGTGAAAAATGGGATAATGTTGAGCAATGGTACGAGATGTTGAAAAGTATTTGCTTTCCATGTTAATGTTTATCTCTGCATTTCAAGAAATCACTCGATTGCACAGCGCAACAAACTGTTGTTGTTGTTTTTCATTTTCTCCTTTTAAAAAGACAGTAGTTTCACTCCTGGGAATCTCCGATATCTTTTCGTTTCCAAGAATTCGGATTCTTATTCGCTGCATTAGCTAAATGAAACGTGAGAATTTCCATAATCGACGGTCTTCTTCGGAGAATCGATATTGAAAATATGCATGGGGGTTTCTATCGGAGGTTCAGGTATTATTATTACTAATGTATATTTATGTTTTTCTTCAGCCTGCAACTCCCGAAATTATTTCCCCATATTATCGTAGTAAAATGTTATTTATCCTATAAGTTTAAATGCTTCAACACTCATGTTTTTAATTGATTCTTAATCGTAGCGATTCGATTTCAACTTATAGTAGTATGCATCTCTACTATGCGGCTTCCGTAATATCCGGCGTAGTCACTTGGCACCATGACGTCGCCAAATCATCGAAGCTGCCGCCGAACTTGGTCAAGTTTGTTGCCAATTTATCTATTATTTACAGACGAATGCGTTAATTTCCATTTTTACATAAGATAATGAATATTTACTGGCGAAAAAATAACATAGAAATGATGAATAAGTACTATTCTATACTCTTGGACTTCTTTTGTTTGTCATAAATTCTTTAAGCTTACAGTACATAACAAGCACACATTATATATACGTTTATGTATATAAAGTGCATAACATTAATGTATAAAATACTGATCTGTACCAAGAGGTCACAAAATATGAGTAGGGAGTAGGAGCGGTTTTTGGTATTAAAACGGAGCTTTTTTTTGGTTTATGGTAGGGGTGTATTGGTATGGTGTATAATGGTATACTCACTTCCTAGAAGTGAGCATTTATAGAATCACGGCCTATCCGGAATTTATGTTATCCGGCCCACGTTAGGCTTGATTCTTTTGAATTTAGTAGTAAATATGGAAAATAGTACATGAAGTTCAACTTGGAGTACAAGTATACAGTGTGTCTCAAAAATCGACCGCCGAAATTAGAGTAGTTGCAGCGAAGTAAAGGTCTAACAATTTTTTCATACAAACTTGTGGTAAGAAATGGTTTTTGATTTTTGTTTTTTTCAGTTCAGGCTGACACATAGTTTGTTTTATTCTCTCACCAGGGGTGGCTCGAGTGCACCTGTCGCCCGGGTGCAAAGCTTTAAAAATGGCTTCGATGTCCCAAGAGTGTGCATAAACAATTATGAGTAGTATATTACAAAAATTCTTATGATTTGACAAAAGTTTTCTTGACAGAAAACCATGATTGATTAGTTTTTGATTGACTATGCAGGTTACCATAATTGTAAAATTCCGAAAGTTGACCATTTGCGGTTTTTTTGTTGTTGTCACATAATGATTGATTTCAGAAGCGAACGGCAATCTCTGAGAAACATCCCCGATTTATCGCTACGGCTAAAGCGTCAACCATTGTCTTCCACGGCCGAACTTCGATATCTCACTCCAGATGATTCAAACCCAATCTCAGCGACTCTATGACGTCAATTAATGAATGCAGTATTTCCGAAATTGATGAAAATTGAAAGAATTGGTAAATTTGAAAGCAGGTTTTTCCAAAATCTGTTATTCTTACTTAAGGGGAATATTTTGGTACAGGGAAAAATGTTCGAATTGTTTTTCAACAGAGAGCGCTGCACTAAAGAAAATGACGAAATATGTAAACCAGAGTCCTATAAAATGCGGGGCGTATGATTAAAATCTGATTTCTAAACTTTCTTGTTATTGGGGCATACATAAGTTTTCCATTTTGATGTTGACATTGGTGGATAGAGATTAGTGGAGTAGAGCACTATATTGGTGACATTGTTTTAACTTAGCCATGAATCGGCGGGAGGATTCTAAAACTTCTACGAACGTTTTAGACACAGAATAGGTTGAAGAGAGATTCAGGTTCAGAACTTTGTGATTCATTTTCGTGCTGCGCCTTGTATAAACAACAATTTGAAATAAATAACAATTTGCAATAAATAACAATTTGAAATAAATAACAATTTGAAATAAATAACAATTTGAAATAAATAACAATTTGAAATAAATAACAATTTGAAATAAATAACAATTTGAAATAAATAACAATTTGAAATAAATAACAATTTGAAGTAAATAACAATTTGAAATAAATTGGTTTTTTTTTTCGCACCAAAAAATCTCTCTTCGTGAAAATAGCCCTTTTTCACATTAAAATGAGGTTGGCAGATACCATTAACACACACTGACCCAAAACCATTTTTTCAGGCATGGCAATAGTGGATGTAAGGAGGAGAGAGAGGTTGGCCTCCTTCTCTCGTTAGAAGAGTCTAGGGTAGAGACTAATACAAGCATGAGTAATGCATTCAATGACTTTTTAATAGTGAAAACTATATTCACACAATGTACTGGTGTTGTGAATACAGGGTTGTTGAATACATAGAGTGACTTGTGTTTCATTGTCTTGTCATAAATTCAATCACAGCGGAGAGGTTCAGAAATTGGTATATAATAATCATCAAACATTTTCAATCCACTGCTGGATGAAGAAGAGAAAAGAAGGTCTCCTCTAAAATTTTCCTGCATTTCACTCTGCCTGATGCTTTTGACATCTAGTTGACTCCAGCCGCCTTATGTATCTCGTCACTCCATCTCGTTTCAGCACGCCTTATCGAACGTTTAATATCATCTGGGGGGGGGGGGGGGTTCCAATCCAGAATACCTGTTGTCCTGTCATCTTGCAGTATGTCCAGCCCATTTCCATCTTAGAGGTTTAGCTTTTTCCATGATATCTTGCACTTTATTTTGGCCCCTTTTCCATGTGATTTGTTTTCCATATATTCTTGTGATTCATAGCATAAATCTTCTGATGCAGTCTTTGCATCGTTTTGCTTGTGAGTGTCCATGTATCAGCTCTGTAAGTCAGTGCTGGTAGTACACCCTGGATGAATACTTTTTTTTTTTTCAGCCGTAATGGCATGTTGCTGTTAAGATTAATACGGTTTTTACCAAAAATACTCTAACCGATCCTGATAATTCTGTTTATTTCATTGAGGATGCTGTTGTCAATGGTAATTTCTTGTCCCAGGGGTACATTACTACTTCTTCTAGCTCTGTGTTGTTGAGCAAGATCTTCTTCGAAGCGAAAGAGTTGAGCATAACATTATTCTTTTGCACATTTACTTTCAAACCCACTTGAATGCTTGATTTTGCCGGTTCTTGTATCATTTCTTCTATTTCTTCATTTTTGGATTATTGCTAATAATATCAATGTCGTCGGCAAAACTTAAATGGATGAAAAATTCTACTTTTATTGTAATTCTACATTTGGTATATATGGCGAGAAAAATTGAGTAGCTATCCATAATTCCATGATGTTATTATAGGCAGTACATTTCATTTTTCCTAAGTCTAAATTTATTTTCCATCATATTTATTTTCAATTTCTTTCACGCTACTGTATTTCAAGACTCTATAGTTAATCCCCATGAGAACGTATTGTTTTTTTTTTACAAAAACTGTTGTAAATTAGAACTGGTAGCATATTTTTAACTGGAACAACAATTTAATTGGTTAATGTAAATATTTTAATTATCTAAAAAATACTTCATTAAATATAGCGCATAAAGTTTTCCTTAATCTTAATGTTATCTATGAGCAAATGAAATCTTGATCACAGCAAAATTAAGCATTTTGTTTTGCCTTGAAAATTCAATTTCCAATCCCTCTCAATTTGGTTTGATCAAGCGCTGGTTCAGAAGCTCTGGAAAAATTACAAAGACAAGGAATCAACTCATTCTAGTTGAAAAATAATTATGATCATATAGTTGTATTTTGTATTGAAAAAGCTGTACTTTCTAAAATACAAAAAAATGACAGAAAATAAATTGTTATAATTGTTTTTTCACTCGTTTACTTACCATGTATATTCAATTACATGTATACACGGAACCATGGAGGGCAAACAAGTTTGCATATCCATATATGTTGGAGGAACATTTCTTACAATAAAATTTCTTTTTTATGATTCGTTTTTTTTCAAGCCACAGTGTTTGGCAGGTACTATGGCCTTAGATTTTCTACTTTTATATGATGATAAAAAAATCAAGAGACTAAAAGCATTCCAATATACAATCTTTCATCACCACTTTCAAATATAAGGTAAGAATAACACTGGCACACAAACCAAAAATTACAAATGGGGAAAAAACTAAACGAAACAAAAGATCCTTTCAAATGATAACTAGACAAAAGACATTGGATAACAGGAAGAAAAAACAACAATTCTATAACAAAAGCAAGAGATACAAGTCTTTTAGAAAACGAAACAATGTCAAAAGCAAGACGTAGAAAAAACAACAGAGACTCACTTTACAGAAAAACATGCGCTTAATGGTGATTTTTTTTTTTTGTATTCTCAACAGCACTTTAAATAGAAAAAACAAAGCAGAATCCAGTTTAACGGCAAACTGCGCTTTGCATTCGTAATGTTGTTTTACATCTTTGACATAAGAAAGGTTTAGAGAAAAAAAAGGTTTCTTAAGTGTCCAAGTAAAAAAAGATAACAGTAGAAATACAGAGAGAGAGACGGGGGAACAAATTTCCAAAGAAAAATCAAAAGAAAGTGATCGGGAAAGATCTTCTGGTTAAAAAGATCAAAAGGCTCCTCATAGCGCGCCTCAATTTTCTTCTAAGGAATAAAAAAAAGGATCGTTTCTTCGTCGATATCTTAAAAGAAATCTGTCATTGATAACAAAAGACAGATCTTTTTGACGAAAGAAACAGAAAAAAAATAATAATCTTTTCTTATTTCTTAAGATGATGTTAGATATTCAATAGATATTCTCTTTATATTGGATAGGGTTTTTATTCTAATGTATCATCTGCCAATAAAAATGAAGCTTTATTTCTCAAGAATTTATCCAAGTAGTGATAATAAAAGGCAGGGATCGTTTCCTTTTCTGCATTTTTTGGCTCCCGGGATTCTGCAGATTATTCATCGCCCGTCTGTTTCATCTTCTCAGAGATTATTTCTATTACTTTTTTATTTCTATATTTCATTAATAATGCGTTTACGTATGTTTTTCTTTTCTTTTCCACGTTGGGTATGAATTGCCAACATAAATGTATAAGAAACTAGGGAAAAAGATCAGAATAAAAAGCATGTTTTACCGATTTTCTGTATATTTCTTCCGATTGGCACGTGATGTATGCGTTTTCCGATAAATGTCTTCGTTGCAACGTTAGATGGCTTCCGCATTTTGCTTTTATTTGCCGAACGTGCGAATGTAGAGTCACGTAAATCATGTTATTAACATGAGGAAAAAAAATATGTTATTGAACGATGTGATGTATTTTCGTAAATGTATTCGCGAGTGTCATGAATAGGTGCTTAATCATGCTCAGTAATTGCATGGTTTCATTTTTTTTTCCTGTTCGATGGGATTTCGGAAGGGAATTTGTCCATTGGTGACAGTATAGAAATTATCCGCATACATGCCCCGAATGTATCTTGATGTGGCATTGATCATGGGGGAGGAGTTATTCTGTCAAGGTATTGCAATGGTAACATACAGTGTATTCCATAAATTTGCAAATACTTTGAATATTCTTAAAAATCTAAGGAATGAGCATATTTAAATGCGGCTTGAGAAATGTTATTCTCGCGAAGAGATTCTTCTTCGATGCAGAGAAAACAAATAGTCCAAATTTTCGCCAACAGAGGGTGTTGCCCGAAAGAAAATCCCTAAATTCTGCATTTGAACCTTTCCTTAATCTCTCCTGTGATCCCTTTAATCGACCACGCCAATAGTGGTCACAATGATGAAGGAGATGTAGACCATTTGTTAAAAAATGGGTCTGGCGCTCTCTTTAACGGTTTCACGGTCACTGTCTCTTGTGACCGAAACATTCGTGAAGCTTGAATCGATTCGTGGTTGAGGTGGAAACAACTTCACCAATTGTGCCTTATCCACCAATGACAAATATCACATTGATAACCACATGCAAGCGTTAGTAATAGGAGAATTCAGAAATTGAGTTGTTAGTGGTTCACCTTGAATTTTATTGGTCTGATTTACATACCTCAAGTGGTTTCCTTTCGTGCAGCGCGCTCTATCTCCAAAAATCTGAACTTAATTTGTTTTCTGTACCAAAAAACCTCTCTTTGTGAGAATAAATTTTTCCCCAATAGTATAGGAATTGAAAAGAGTTCAATTCTTCATAATAAAGTTCATTCCTTTCGGACTGTTCTGCCGTGTTCCATGGTTCTTCGAAGCAGACCTTTTGCCCGTTACTGCGTTGAACAACTTCAAATCACTTTTCGACAGCGTGGAGACGAAACGACCTCCTGGCAGACCGTTATCCACTGAAAAGGTTTTGCTTCCTTTGCTTCCTTTCAAACCGAGCACAGCTCTGGTCAACCGTCATGGACAATTTACTACCTAGTGAGTGTTGCCAAAAATGTAAGTGTGTGTACCTAACAGTCTGCGTATCTAGTGTTGTGTCTGATTTTTGACTTTCAGTCCTGCAGTCTATATTTCAGGTGTGAAATGAGTGTGGTGTAATAATTGAATGCTTGTAGGCATGTTGATGCTCTTTGTGGAGAGACTTTTTGAAATAGGGATCTGCTCGCACTCGCGCCTCGAAGATGGGAATCACAAAAAATCATTCAGGCGTAGTGATAGAGGGATCTAGAACCCAGTTTTCCGCGGTGCGAGTCCGTCACCATGACCACTCCACCACCACAGCAGCATGGTGTATTTTCTGGAGATGGCGAAGGATACGACGTCGAGCAAGTGACGTGTCGATGCTGATGGGATGTGGTGTTCATTGGGACCATCCGGAACTTTTAACGTAAAGGGGACACGTTGGACAGCAAAAAAAAATAATAATAATACACAAGGGCAATATCCGTAGTAGATCGTGGGTCCTCTAAATCACGCAGAAATTGCACTAATTCACACAAGCAACATGGATCACATGCAAATATGGTTCGAAGTGTTGGCCACACGCCGAAATGCCGCTACACCAAACACCACTCTGGCCATATCCCAATTTACTGCCATTAATGAGATGGGTTGGAAATGAAAGCGCTATCTATCGGTGGTCGCCTCAAGCTCGTTAGAGAAAATCTCTTTGCTATGCCCTCCCTTGGGGTTAAACCTGGGACCCTGACAGCAATCTTCACGGTGGTAGAAGAACATCTTACCATCACGCCACTCGGGCGCAAATACCAAAGTACCGTAGCAAACAGGTCGATCTCTAAGGAAGATCGAGCCAATGCCCAACCGGGTGAATATTCAACTCGATTGGCCAATTCGCGATATGGCCGATTTCGAGCTTTTTCAGTAACTTATACACACAATATTCTGAACGGATCGCTTAATCCGTCCAGAGTATGCAACATAAATTTTTCCATCGCGCCAAACATTTTCATGATATCAAGTAATAAAGAAAAATATAGAAATGGATGCAATAATAGAGGACTTGTTGTGATAACACTGTATACTCAGGGGTGAGAGAAGTACTTTCGAAAATTTTAAGATTTTTAAATTAAATAATGAAATATTATTTTCTGTAATTTCCTGTTATCCCAAGTCATAGGTATATGAATAACATGGAAAAATAAAATACCGGGGACATTTTCTGTTCAGAAAGCAATTAATATCCTATGAAGCTAGTGATTAATACGAGTAAATGTTCGTACCTCGGATTCAATTCCTCTCAACACGCATATCCGAATTAAGATTCGGTCAATTCAACTTAAAAGATTATTTATACTCAACATGAAAATTAATAAAGTTAGTAAATTTTTCTATGAGTATTTTCTTCAAATTTCTAACAATTTTTGCATGAAATGTCCCATAAATCCATAAATAAATAAAAAAATTACAAAAGGTGAAGAAATTCCATATTTTTGAATGCAGTTTGTGAAAACAGTTATTCTCAGGAAGAGAAGTATTTTTGAGTACAGGAAAAAGTAGTTCAAATTTTAGTCGATAGATAGCGAGGCACAGAAGCAAATCACTAGAAATATTCAAATCCCAGTCCTAAGAGATATTCAGGTTGTGCGATAAAAAAATTATTTCTGAATTTTCCTATTAATGGAGCTTACATAAAGTTTTCATTGTGATGGTGACATTGGTGGATGTAGTACTATAGGTGAAATTGTTTTTCCTGAGCCTGAATTGCCAGCAAAAAATCAACAAATGATTCAGATACAGAAGAGGTTCAAGAAAGGTTGAGTTACACAGAATACCACGATTTTCTTTCGTGCCCTCTATAGACCGAAATTCTGACTAATTTTCTTTTTCCTTGCCAAAGCAAAATCCCCTTTCGCATTAGGGTAATTTTTTCGCAAACTAAATTCGAATACTCCTTCATTTCTTATGAATTTGTGAAATCGAATTTATGAATCACCCTGTAGGTTACCCATTACAAATACCTTGACAACACAACTCCAAGCCCATGACACATTCGCGGCATGCATGCGGATAATTCATATACTGTCACCAATGGACAAATTCCCTTCCGAAATCCCATCGAACAGGAAAAAAATAAAACCGTGAAATTACTGAACATGATTAAGCACCTATTCATGACACTCGAGAATACATTTACAAAAACACATCTCACATCGTTCAATAGCATATTTTTTTTTCTCATGTTAATAACATGATTTACGGGTCTCTACATTCGCACGTTCGGCAAATAAAAGCAAAATGCGGAAGCCATCTAACGTTGCAACGAAGACATTTATCGGAAAACGCATACATCACGTGCCAATCGGAAGAAATATACAGAAAATCGGTAAAACATTCTTTTTATTCTGATCTTTTTTCCCTAGTTTCTTATACATTTATGTTGGCAATTCATACCCAAAGTGGAAAAGAAAAGAAAAACATACAAAAACGCATTATTAATGAAATATAGAAGTAAAAAAGTAATAGAAATAATCCCTAAAAATGAAACAGACGGGCGAAATCATCCGATGAATAATCTGCAGAATCCCGGGAGCCAAAAAATGCAGAAAGGGAAACGATCCCTGCCTTTTATTATCACTACTTTGATAAATTCTTGAGAAATAAAGCTTCATTTTTATTGGCAGATGATACATTAGAATAAAAACCCTATCCAATATAAAGAGAAGATCTATTAAATATCTAACATCATCTTAAGAAATAAGAAAAGATTATTTCTTTCGTCAAAAAGATCTGTCTTTTGTTATCAATGACAGATTTCTTTTAAGATATCGACGAAGAAACGATTCTTTTTTTTATTCCTTAGAAGAAAATTGAGGCGCACTATGAGGAGCCTTTTGATCTTTTTAACCAGAAGATCTTTCCCGATCACTCTCTTTTGATTTTTCTTTGGAAATTTTTTACCCCCGTTTCTCTCTGCATTTCTACTGTTATCTTTTTCTACTTGGACACTTAAGAAACCTTTTTTTCTCTAAACCTTTCTTATGTCAAAGATGTAAAACAACATTACGAATGCAAAGCGCAGTTTGCCGTTAAACTGGATTCTGCTTTGTTTTTTCTATTTAAAGTGCTGTTGAGAATACAGAAAAAAAACACCATTAAGCGCATGTTTTTCTTTAAAGTGAGTCTCCGTTGTTTTTTCTACGTCTTGCTTTTGACATTGTTTCGTTTTCTAAAAGACTTGTATCTCTTGCTTTTGTTATGGAATTGTTGTTTTTTCTTCCTGTTATCCAATGTCTTTTGTCTAGTTATCCTTTGAAAGGATCTTTTGTTTCGTATCTTTTTACCCCCATTTGTAATTTTTGTTTCCCGTGTGCCAGTGGGATTCTTACCTTATATTTGGAAGTGGTGATGAAAGATTGTATATTGGAATGCTTTTAGTCTCTTGATTTTTTGATAATCATTAGAAATACGTAAATTTCGCAAAAGAGAAAGGTTCAGAAATTCAGAAATTTCACATTTATTCGCCCAAAAAAAAATCAGATCAGAAATTTCTTTTAGTTGAAGTAACGAATTCCAAATAAAAAATTTCACATTAGTTCACACACAAAAAAAAAATAATTCCGGCATCATTACTGGAAAGTATTAAGGGGTCGTCATCTAATTGTTTCAGATAATTGAAGCAGTTAGGGGCTTTAAACTGTGCCTCTGGTCACTGAAGGGATAAATGAATGTGCCCTGAGTCACTGGAACTGTAAAACTAGGACACAGGTCACTAGAGTGAATCATATATATGCTGCAGGTCACTTAAGTGATATGCTGCGGGCCACTTAAATATTCTAGAACTGTGACGGTGGTCACTCAATTGATCTATAAATGTGCCTCAAGTGCTTTAGAACTGAGCCTCGCGTCACTCAAGTGATTTGTGAATGAGTATCGCGGGTCCCCTAAGTGATTTGGATATGTGAAACGGGCCATTCAAGTGATTGGTAAATATGAGCTCAGTTCATTTTTAAATATTCAGTTTGATGTCACGGGCCACATTAGATGTCCACGAAGACCACATTCGGCCCATGGGCCATAAATGTTGTAACCTCACTTACCTTGCACTTTACAACGAGTAGATCACCGATACGACGTGCCTTTCAGAAAGGCAATTGGCCACAAAATACGAGAGATTAAAAAACCATACAGTGTGCACAAAAAAAAATCAAAACACAAAAGAAACAGAAAACACAAAATACGTGCCCATGTAACACTTAATGGGCGAACGGATCAATCACCGACATGAGATGATCGGGGCAATGTATCCCCAAAATAATTCACATCCACGACAGAGGAGTTATTGAAAGTAATAGCAGCGCTGAGTAACAACGAGGGAGGTATGAATCACAACATTCCTGCAAAAACCTCGCGTGTCAATACAGAGTCCTTGTCCTCCACAGCGAGCAATAGCGTCCTCAGTTTTTTGCGCTCTCTCTCCCCCATTTATATACATCAAAATCTCTCCTGGGGTACCATGAAAAATGATTGAATGTCTTTGAGAACTGACTGGAAAGAGATGGATTCCCTAGAGTTTTCGTTACCCTACTGGCATATATATATATACATACTCATATATCTTGTTTTATTTTTATTTTTTTTTTGTGCTATTCTCATACCCGTTATTTTTTCTCATGCTTACGCCACTGGGAGGAAGAAAAGGTTCGGGAAAAATCTAAATTTATCTGCCTTGGGTTTTCTCCTTTGCTTTCCTATACGTTTTTTTCGACACATTGGTTGTCGTAGGTGCTATACGTACCCTACCCTTAGATACGATGGGTTGAGCAAGTGTGTGTATGAACTTGCATGAAAAGAGTTGGAAGAAAGAGGAAGAGATAAAAAAAAAATGGTACAAGCATCCATTTTCCTCTTACCATGCCTATTCTTGAAATATGGTTTTGCTCTTTTATCATATTATTCTTCCGTTTTTACCAAGTTTTTTTTCCCCCTCAATCTCTCCTCTTCAACATATTTCCTCGCCCCCATCGCGCGTCCGTGGCTCATTTTCTACCATCTGAGAGATACTTTCCCAGATTGCAAATGGTTCTTCTAGCGATCCTCATACTGTGGTTGTGAGAAGTGAATGTATGATCATGCACAAGGCTGTTCCGTGGGTGGTGGAATGAAAGAGAAAGAAAAAAAGACGGAGAGAGAATATTGGATCATGCTTGGATGGATCTCCAGGAACCGCATTAAGGGTTATCTCTCCGAAGATTTTCGCTGTACCCTTAATGTACTATACTCGTGTAACTCCCCCACCATCCTTTACCCGAGAAAGTCTTTAAGAAACGAAGTTCACTCAGTTCAATTGGTTCACTTCTTGTATAGTTGGTTTTTCCCCCCCTGAACTTTATTACATTGCGGAATTTTTGTTTTGATTCGGCTCAGGAATATATTCATCTGTTTTCTACTCGTTTAAATGAAAAGAAGAAATATTTGGAAAATTTGAACATTTGCATCTCAGTTTTTTGTCTGTATCTCTCTTCTATAATTCAGGTTAAATGTTCCCGTTGTTTCAATTGATATTCTATCAACGTGTCCATTACTACATTGTAGTTAACTCAATATGCTGGGATATAAATAATAATAAATCACTGTTATACTTGGTTCAATTCCCGACTATTTACATAGTGATATACGACTGTTATAGCTGGATGTACAGTTTCATATATGTATCACGGAAAACTGGAACTGTGTTCATGTGCGAACATAAAATCCTCATTGCAGCAAGATCGATATGCAAGTGTTCGCCAGAAATCAGATGCTATTATAACTATTTGCATCTATTTATATGGTCATGAGTGAAGCGGTAAATATCTGAAGTACTGCAACTCTATCTGTGGCCATGGGCGAACATAAAGTTGCCATTGCAAACAGATGGATATGCAGATATTCGCAAAAATTACCCAATATTATTGCTCTATTTGTAGTAATGTGCGAGGCGGTGAATAGCTGAAGTATTTCAGCTATATTAGTGGTCATGTTAAAACGTAACTTCACCATTGCTGCCCGATGGATGTGCAGGTATTCCCTAGCTTATCAGCAGCTATTATAGTTCTATCTGTGGTCATGTACACAGTAGTAAATAGCGTTATTTCGCACTAAGATCATTTGTATGAACACGAAATGTTTCGTTTCTTATAAGTATAGTCATAGCTAAAATGTTAGCATAGCTATGGATAAAATCATGATTCAAGCCGACATATTTTCACTGAACCCCATTAGAAAGGGCGTAGCAGAAATCTCTAAATCCTCTGTAAAAATGCCACATGTTTTCCTATCAAGTAAGCTTTCTATAAATTTTCAACAGGTGCAAATGCCTTCATGGTGGAAAAATGTGTGAGGAACTCGGTTGTACAAAGCCTTCAGGTCTCGTAATTGCTGAAATAAAACGCTTTTAGGAAGACGAGATATCTCTCGTCAAAGGGATAAAAGACCTGTCAGTTTTATAAAATAAATCAGAATAAATTTCAAACGTTGAACGATAATTCACACCAGATTAATTGAACCGATCAATGCAAATAGAACTTTCGAACACTTTTTCACTTTTGATTTTAGTCTTTAATGGTTTTGTGTTTTTATTTGTCAATTTACTGTATTTTTATATGTTTACTTTGTTGTTTTGTATGTTTTTGTTGTTGACTTCTCTTAAGCTCGGTATATAGTCATGAGTGCTGTTTGCTTATATCGCTGTGAAACTGTGATTGCTGCATCGCACTCACTTTGCCACATGCTTCCTTCTCCTAACCAGAACATGGCCCGCCGCTCCTTCTCAACGAAGAGATATAAGCAGGTAATTATAGATCTGGACCATGCTGGGAAATTGTGGTAGGCCTGTCGAAGCGGGACAGCAGAAGGTGTTGGATATGTGTGAAAAATTAGTTTTCTCTGCAAATTATTCCATCCAATGGAATCATAGTTTGAATTTTACCCACAAACATTTATTTTCTGCAATAATTACCCCTTGACCCTAATCCCCCCCCCCTTTTCACAGAGGCGAGCTGGGTGGCCTGGGCACTGCCCTAAAACCACCCCCGCATTCCAATGCACCGTATTTCAATAATATAAACAAATAAGTGATTGAAACATTTCTGAGGTGCTTTTGCGTATTCTCCTAATGGGATGGACAGGATTTGCGTACCAACCTCACGATTAAATCAGCGAAATTTGGCAGATTGCGTTCTCAAAACCGAAAATCAAAGATGTTCTTGCCCAAAAACAAAATATCATGCAAAAAAATAGTAAAAAAAAATTGCTTCTTGAAGTGTTTTCGAATATTTCCAAAAAAACGCGGAAGAAATCGAAATGATTTACACAAGACACAAGAGGTTGACATGAGCGATACGCACTGCAGGGAATATCGCGTGCAAAACATTATTGTGTCAAAAACACACACACACACACATTTCGGGGGGAAAAAATTGAGATGTAAAAAATGAAGAAGAAAAATCATGTAAAAAACATACGGGAAAAATTACATGTTCGAGTGTTTTCTTTTTTTCATGTCTTTCCTATCATCAACCCATGAATAAAACATGTTCGTCAACGTTATCCATTTCCCACTAGTGAGACCCCGTCGGTTGATTCCGACGCCAAAAAGTGTTATGATGGGGGGGCGAAAAAATAACAATAACAAAAAGTTTGGTTTTTTTTGGATCCATTCCAAATATATTATAGGTTATGGAGAAGAAAAAATACACGTATCTATACATTTCTTCCCCTTGATCTGGAATTCCACGGGGATTAGGGAAAAAAAACTGAGGTGATATCAACATGAAAGCTTGAGTCGCTCATGTTGTAGAAATAGATTTGCGATAGATGTGGAGATGAATGATAGGGAAAAAATTGTAATTAATATTATGGGAGCACGGAATGTTTTTCCTCGGTGTGTAGTTCTATATGGATTAGGCATAAAATGAGATTGTACGGACCGAGCCACATGTGTTACGCATGTTAGCTTGCCGCACTGCAGGTTGTTTACGGAAATTTCACCCTTGACGTTTCGAGCCACCAGTCCAACCGTGAACCCCGCTCTGTCCCACTAGGGGATATAAGCTGGTCCGTCTCAGGAGACGTGGGCCACGGTGGAAAAATCCAATGACCTCCAAGACCAGCAAACCACCCACACCAAACCACAAGCCAACCAGGATCCCTCATACACACACTTCCCCACTTGTTGTACATGAAATGATATATCAATATAGAAAGATATGGGGGAACACGGGCAGGTGCAGATAAGCACTTCGCTTGCAGGCCACGAGTGGGGCCCACGAAAACTAGTTGCACAAGTTATATAATATATACACATATGAGAATATAGGCAATAATGTAATTAACAAAAGAATTGCGAATGATACATGGTGCACAGACGTTTCGAGCCGGACAATGTATTCGCTCCGGCCATTTTCCCTGCCCTGACGGTGTGAGTGAAGAAGTGATTTAGTGACCAAGTAGGGGGTTGATTGACCGAATGAGTAGTGGGTAGTTGAGTGACCAAGTGAATGGGAGAGTGACCGTATAAGTGACCAAGTGAGTGGGTGAGTGACCGCATGAGTGGACAAGTCAGTGGGTGAGTGACCGTATGAGTGGACAAGTCAGTGGGTGAGTGACCAAATTACTGAGTGAGTGAGAGCATGTGGCCCTGTGACAGACTGAGTGAGAGTGATCACTGTTTCTGTCACTAGCTTGATCACGAAAACGGTCACCCACTTGGTTACGCATACGGTCACTCATACAGTTACTCAATTTGTCACCCACCCATATGGTCGCTAATACGGCCACAAACTCACTTGTGTGGTCGTGCTCTCATATATGCGGCCACACCCTCAATTGCCCCTCAAATTACATTTCAAATTAATTTACAGTTTCCAAAAAATCACCAAAATTTACCCATATTTTGTGCCGCAAATTGTTTTTTTTAATGATCGTAATAAAACATCGTCACGTTAAAGTATATAGCAGTATAGTGCTGAGAGATACACGAAGTTTCAAGACATTTGAATGAGCGGTGTTTGAAAAAATGTTCCTTATCTAACAAAACCTAGTTTTGAGAAAAACGCATTTCAGTGAAAAACATTAGCATGAGTAATGACTGCCAGCAGTTTATATTAAAATATTTCCAGCACAGGTAGAGCAAAAACTTGAATACAGTTAGACGCAGAAAAATTTCATAATATTTAAAAATTTAAAAATTAGATAAATGTGCTTCTCTTTGGAAAGTTTTCGTGCACCAACCCCCCGTACGGCATAAGTAGTTACAGTTACATCCGAATTCAACCCAGGGCTGCCAAATAATGACTTACTGCCTGCTACCCCCGAAGGGGTGGGTTGAAGCGTAAAAAGGTTTCCATCACACTCCGGAGCCTAAGACACCTGCATGGGCATCGTCCCTCCAAACATCAGATTTCCCGGACCATTCCATCAGGGTAACCCAGTGGGTCACTGCTCATCCCTCGGATGGACCACGGTCTCCCAGGACTGTTTAGTGAATTCAAAATCGATACATACAAAAATGGGCATCAGCTGCAAGAGCTCTGGAAACAGCCCATCGCAGGCCCTACGAAAATTCCAGATTATATGAAGATATTTACAAAGAATTAGTGTTGACTATGGGGAGGATTTTGTTGTTGAGTGTAATTCCTCTCGGTGGGCCCATCCCGACACCAAGGGTCTTCCTCTGGAAATGGGGAGCGGTGCTTACTCTTGGTGGGCCCCAGCCTGACAGCAATCGTCTCCTGCAGGATTGGGGAGCGGTGCTTCCTCTTGGTGGGCCCCAGCCTGACACCAAGGGTCTCCTGCCGGATTGGGGAGTGGTGCTTCCTCTTGGGGGCCCCAGCCTGACACCAAGGGTCTCCTGCCGGATTGGGGAGTGGTGCTTAATCTTGGTGGGCCCCAGCCTGACACCAAGGGTCTCCTGCCGGATTGGGGAGTGGTGCTTCCTCTTGGTGGGCCCCAGCCTAACACAAAGGGTCTCCTGCAGAATTGGGGAGCAATGATTCCTCCTGGTGGGCCCATAAGCAGAGAAACGATCGGGTCTTTTTTTCTATTCCTTTTGTTATTATTTTCAGTGTTTGGGGAGGGATGCATTTATTAGCTCACGCCCAATCAAAGAAAAAATTCTTGAAAATATTTGGCAATTTCTAGAAATTTCAGGGATTTCCACTGCGGCACTTGCAATACGGATTAGGAAAATTTTAAAAGTCGCTTAAAGAGTTAATAAACCGAATATTGAATCCATAATGTGTACAAAAATTATTTTCTATCGCATTTTGTTTCTTTAATCAAGTAATCATTCACTCTGTATAAATTGAATGTACGATGAGATGACATCTCGGGGGGGGGGGGGGTCACGAAAACATTAACGAACATTACCGAAGAGAACACAAAATCGGTACGTGTAAATGATTTATTAAAATCTGATTACAGCGAGCGACTGCAAAAAAATCTAAAAATCTAAATAACAATATCTTTAACCCTCGCCAAGAGGTACGACGCCTGTGTACAAGTCAATTACAAGGATAATCAGAATCAGATAAATAGATCTATCGGACGTTTATTGAAAGAGTCTAGTCTAATGGTTTGGCTCAATGTTCTAAAATGATCTGAAGGTTCAGGAAAGAAGAAGGAAAAAACGAAGTGTTATTATAAATTATGGAGCGATAAATTTTTATCTTATATCGAAAAAGTAATCATCCATTGTTCTTTACGAGACCCTCTGCTTTTTAACAAATTTTCTTGCTTTTATTAGGGGAAAAAACACATTTCTTGCAACTTATACATGGGGAACACTATTAATATTTTTTGGCATTGAATGAAATATTATCGTACTACAAATATATGCAGCATGTTTCGTGATCCATTATTTTTGACGGTACGTAATTACGTCAAATACATATTTTCCCGTATCTAAGTAATCATAAAAAGGTCTTGATGGTCGTTTTGAAGTATTTTCGTCACATTATGAGATAAAACTTTATTCATATTGAGGATAATTAGACCGAGGTCTACGATTAAAAGAGAATTCTGTGGTTCGAGACTATTCGATTCCGGGACTGAAATTTGTCGAACCGGATCATCGCTGTCCAAAACCTCTACTTGCGGAATGAAATGACGTAGGTCAAGCAAGCATCCTCAACCCGTTCATCGCGAGCACTGCGGTGCTCCCTGACCTACCCAGAGTGATCGACGCTCGTGTTCAATTTCGTACTCACGAGCAACATTCCAATTAAACACTTTAGAGGAACTGCATTCAAGGATTGAAATCATCATCATGTCATGTATTCGTGTGTTAAACTTGCCGTAAGGGTGCTCTTCTTTCGATGATGGGTACAGGCAGTGCTCGCGACAGGAAAAAGGTTGAAGACCCTCCTAACGTAGGTAATAGCAAACGCCACGACAATGAATTTTTGCAACGGTGCCCAGATCTGCAACCTACTTGTTCGAAGGATATGCATTATCCCCCACTTCATATGTCACCAAACATGGCAAGCTCGTATAAAATTGTAAGAAATTGAGAAATTGCTGGTTTTTTTTTTTTTTTATGGCTTATAAAATTTACAGCGGTCGGCTGCATGATAAGGAAAAACGCTGTTTACAAAATGCTGTACACAGGTTGAAATGTATAGCCTATTTTACTTCAAAAATGAATACAGGTAGATTTGTATTTCCACCTCGTTGGGCATTTTGCCAGTTGTGGCAGTGTATGTGTATTAGTATTATAGTATTGGTTACTAGAATATACGCTTGTCAGATGGCTTCTCGTGCTAGTCTCCTCGTTTATCCGGTATCCACAACTTTGAAATATCTCTTCCTGTTCTGTTTGTGTTCGAGAAGTGCTGCTATCTAGCTTCTAACTGAGAGATGAAATTGATGGATGTCTGAATTTTGTGGAGATCTTTTTACTCTTTGTTGTGAGAAACTTTTTTTTTACTCCAAAAGACACTGGAAGATAAGATACAATGATATATTTACATTGGCAATTTCACTTACATAGTTCTAGAGAACTTTAAATTTCTCAGCTAGATAGAAACCAATACCGGCAGTTCCAACGTATAGCGAGCAACCAATGCTGTTATGATAGGGCGATATATGGATTGCAATTTCATCATCAGATGTGTGTGTGTGTGTGTGTGTATGTGTGTGTGTGTGTGTGTGTGGAAATTTAAACATACTTCTATATACAGGGTGCACAAGTAACAGGACGTTTCTGATTCTCCTCCGTTTTTCGAGTTCGAATATCCCTGCGATATTTCACTTAGAAACGTAGAAGGTTTTTCGTTGGCATGGGGAGAGACATGGCAACAATGCCAATTTGTAATTGGGTTATTGAGCACAGGGTGTTCGTGTAAAAATGTTACATTTTTATTTAGATAACTACAGAACCTATTGCAATATGAATGGCATTTCCGAGTGGTACACCTTGTTTTCATACGTTTTTAATTGAAAGTATGCCTCTAGGATCAACGGTTCGCAAGTAAAACACCATACACCCTGTTACATAAAATAACCTTTCCTGACACACACACACACATTGATTCATCATCGCCGAGCAGAAATATCTGATGCTACCGAGATATTTTTTTGTCTTTATTTTACATAATATATCATACAAATATATTATGTAAATACCTGTGAGCAATTCAATGTACTCACTAGCACTGTGAACGAAGGCCCTGTCTGATTATTCCCGTCGCACTTTCATAGTATGATAATAATTTTGTAACCTTGGATATTTGTATGATGTCATGGAGATATTTGTTCCCAATATGTATTACCTTCATAGTAATGTTTATGTACATTCCCAATAGTATAAAAAAGGGAAATCTTTATCATGTAAATAATATATGTGAATAATTCAAATGTAAATGCCCAGCACCGTCAACGGAGGTTCTGTTTGATTATTCCCGTCGCAGTGGAGGTGGCTCTGTGTGTTTTCATCTGTGTGTGTATACTGCATATTCCGTAAATGGACGCGATGTATATATACACTGCTCAAAACAATTAGGGGAGCAAGCAAAAAAGTGAAGAAAACCGTGCGAGACAGCCACGTATTGGCATACAATGGATAGTACACGCGTATCAATGCGCAATACAGAAAAAAGACGTAAAAAATTTTGGAATTAAGCTTTAATTCTTTGAAAATATGGAAAAAACATGAAAAGATGATTTAGGGCAACAATTTGGTTACATGTAAACCATAAAAAAAAGTACTGTTTAGACATGATGCATGAGTTTTAATAGGGCGTGTGGTCTCCTCGAACAGCTAAGACTGCTGCACACCTGTTTGCCATGGATGCGATGAGGTTATCGATCAGACTTTGGGGAATACTGTTCCACTCCTCAAGAAGTGCAATCTGCAAGTCTCGGACAGTAACAGGCGGCCTTGGTCGCGCAGCAATGTGTCGTCCGAGCATGTCCCAAACATGCTTGATTGGATTCAGGTCAGGAGAGCACGCTGGCCCTTCCATACGCTGTATTGTTTCAGCTTCAAGCATGTTCTCCACCAGACGAGCTCTATGAGGTCGGGCATTATCATCCTGGAAAACAAAGGAATCTCCAATGGCTCCAGCGTAAGGAATGACATGAGGTCGCACTAGCTCGTCTGCATACCTTCGGGCCGTCAAAGTGTCATTCCGAATGATATGCAGGTCCGTACGTCCGCCTATGCTGATTCCACCCCATACCATCCAACCAGCTCGTCTGTATTGTGACCTTTCACGAACGAATGCGGGGTTATTTCGAGTGCCCCTGTCCCTCCATACCAGAACACGTCGAGTGTCACACTCCAGACTGAATCGGGACTCGTCTGTAAACAGCACTTAGCTCCAATCATGTTTCTCCCAATCTCGATGTTCAGCAGCCCATCTTCTTCGGGCCGCACGGTGGCGTGGGGTCAACGGAATGCAGACCATTGGCCTACGTGCATAGAGCTCTCCCTCATGAAGCCGATTACGTACTGTTTGGCTGGACACCCTTCGTCCTGTTGCCAAGAGCAACCGTCTTTGCAGCTGCGTAACATTATCTGTTCTGTTTCGACGGGCTGTTAACCGTATATACCGGTCATCAGTTGCTGTAGTGGCGCGATGCCGACCTTGCCCTGGTCGACGTCTAACATTTCCTGTTTCTTGGAATCGATTCCACAGCCTTGCAACAACACTTCTGGCGACTCCAACAGCGTTCGCGACACTACGTTGTGTTCGCCCGGATTCCAGTCTGCCTATAACACGCCATGCCATGGATTCCGGTAAATCTCGTTGTTGAGACATCCTCAAGTCACCTTGTCTCAAAAACAATACTGCGCAATCGAATTGCGCATCGAATTCACAGTTACGGCAGTAAAACGTCTGTTTTACTGCCGTAACTGTGAAATTCGATTGCGCAGTATTGTTTTTGAGACAAGGTGACTTGAGGATGTCTCAACAATGTCTCAACAACTACAACATCCCGATTTCTGCCCTTATCTCCTTTTTCTGGTTTCTGACGTCATGAACTTTGATTTGCATATGAAGTTTTCTTCTTCCGTTTCCTGCTAGGCTTTAAATTATTGATGATTCATTTTATGTTACTTATCGGTATACATCTTTGTGTCATTTTGTTAAAACCATGTGCTCCCCTAATTGTTTTGAGCAGTGTATATATATATATATATATTGGTATACATTGTATATTTAGACCATTCTCGAATCTCTTCCACTTCAACATGCCAATTTTTTCTTCTTACTTGCCCCACAAGTCTTTTCCGCACTTCATTTGATATCACAAAGCAAAACCCATAATTCGTCTGACCGAGGTACCACGGTGCACTTGTGGCACATTATAACCTCTTCATCATTACTCTGACGATTGTTTTTGCAGTTGTGCAGAAATTGCCATGGTGAGTGTAAAAAAGTTATTTTTTGCAATATATTAATATTGCTGAGTGTCATCTAATGGCGAGTTTATAAGTGAAAAAAGTGGGGATAGAGGAAAGGGGGCGTATCCAGCTTCACCGCGTGAGGAGGCGTGACCGAAGAATGTAACACTGAAGGGACAGTCTGACCATAGTGCATGTGATGCAATAAGCTGATAAGGAGGAGGGGTTGAACGCTGTGCCCCCTTATATCGACGATGATGATTCCCTTCACTAATTTATTCCATCGATAATGGTGTGAGTGTTCGTGGGAAGGATATTCCGACGGGTCACCCACATAAATACGTATTTTTTTGGATTTAAGACAACACGGCTTTTCTTTCGCACCATGACTCTACATCAGATATTGTGTATTGTACGTTATTCAGCACTTTCTGAGGATTTCTTTCAACTTGGATAACACAAGAATCATCGGCAAGTAACGCTGTCATTCCCCTTTGGCTCTGGGAAAATTATTCATGTGAAAGATATGGAATTTTGGCCCAAGAACACTTCCTTGAGCTATGGAAGCTCGTGTTTGCCTAATTTCTGATAGTGTGAATCGTCAATCTGGACTCGTTCGAGCCTCCAGATAGTTTTTCACAAATTTTATTATGCTGTATGGCATGTTCATACAAATTAGCTTGTGCAATAGTCCGTTATACCAAATTTTATCGAAACTTTCTTGTATGTCGAGAAAAACTATTGCAGTTGTGTCATTTTTGATTACACCCTCTTTCAGCAAATTCAAATATTCTGGCGGCTGCGACTCACTCAAACAGTTTCCTTAAGGAGCTGAGGAGTGAGATCGGGCTCCAATTGGTCACCAATCTAAGGTCTTGACCTAGTTTCGGAATCATCTTTATTATTGCTCTTTTCCAGGAGAGAGAGAAATATTGCAACCTATATATTTGAAATCCCAGGCTGCGGCCTCCGGCCCTTATATTCCACTGGGCGCACGTGTAATTTTTCTCCCTAGTCATTGGGTCCATTTTAGTCAAATGATTTGTACGTTGAATCGAGTTGACGGCTGTCTTCATGGAGAGAACGACGCTAGTGATTCGATACTTGCGGGCACGGAGCGAGAGGAGCCATCACTATAAATCTTTGCTAACTTTTTCCGACACAACTCTGCCTCTTTTGAGGTAACAGAAGTAAGGTGCTTTGCATCAGTCCGGGGTTGTGTGCGATTCTATCTCTCTATCTATCTATCTGGTGCAACGAATATGAAATTTGGTAAGTAGTTTTATTTCATGACGTGAAAACTCACTAACAAAAGGGTTTTTTTTTTCAAAATACAACTATTAAAGGAGTCATGGGGAGGGTTCAAATTATGTATCGAGAACTCATGAAACCGCTGAAGGTATAAATATGAAATCCGGTCAGTTTTGTTTTATGAAGTAGGGACTCACTATATCAGAATGAATTTTTTTTTATAATTCAACCCGTAAAGGGGTCCCCTTAAGGGGGAGTCGTTAAACTCCCTTAAGGGGGAGTTTTCAGATAACCAAATCCGCGCAAGCGAAACCGCTAGTCAACAAATATGATTCACAACGCAATTTACTCCGTAATATTTTGTAGACGCGTAAAATACTCAAACGTAACTTATCTGAAATCCCGTTCAATTTCTAAATTTCTACAAGAAAAAAATGTATATAAGAAAGCTTTTTAAAGCAGAGTTTCAAATCTACATTTTATTCGCCAGTCTTTCAGAAAACTCCGTAACCCTGGGCATTACAAAATGGCACGCTTTTGTCGCAGCAAAAAAAAATATAGTTACAGAAGAATCGAACGTTCTCGGCTGTAAAAGCACTTAGATCATAGTATAGAGCACTCGACGTACATTTGAGAAATGCAAGTGCATCTTTGAGCGTACACGTGTGCCTGTTTCTCTTTCTTTCTTCCCATGGAATTTAGAGAATGCAAGAGTCCCATGCTTCCATCGCTGCACCTGTTAAGGATAGAGAGCACTTCCACAAATGATCCTGCAGATCCCATGCGAGGGATCCTCGGCGCACTCCACGTGGAATTGACCGAGTGTATTCATGCCTTCGAGGAATGGGATCTGCCAAGTTTGACCTTTTCCCCTTGTTTCCTTACTTCATACTGTTCAACTTCAACGAAAAATAGAGAGATATTTTGCACGAGTGCATAAATGTACATTCATCTCACTGAATAATAGTATGTGGTACACATATACAGTATAAGGGATGTATAAAGTTGAAAATGGTAAAACACGTTCTTCCTCCTGTATTCCTACGAGAGTTGATGTTCACATGCCCCTTATAATGTAATGTTTCATATGTAACTTTTCTTACGAAAACAAAAATCGACAATGGCATGAAGTATATCTTGAATGTATGAATACTCGAGACAGCCCGTGTTTCGAAAATACATACACAGCGAAATGCCGTAATGCCTTGAGGCAGACGAGGTATACATATTTGCGTCGTATTCGGCGGAGTCAATGCATACGATGAATACATTGCTTGTTTTTTTGTTACGTCTTAGAAACATTGTATGTTCGAGCACACATTCTCGTCTGAATGCCTGAATATTTTAGGGACCTAATGTCAAAAGTACATAAATGTATTTTGCGTGTTATGTTGTACTCAAAGCGTGGCCAGAGAAAAATGGTTTTGTTTGGGTTAAAGTATAATAACGTTTGATTGTACGGGAAATTTTTATTTGTATTGTCATATTCTTCCTAGCATTGTTCTACTTCATGTGCTCATATGCTCTTTTCTCTCTCTCTCTCTTTCTCTCGGCTGACATTGATATTGTTTGCCATGTGTAATATGGAACTGAGATTGCACTATGAATAAGAAATGTGATATGCGTCATGTATATCATTCGTAGTTTTATTTTCCAAATCATGAAAACAGCCCAAAACTCAGTAATTTTTAAAAATGCAATAGTCAAGAGTCAAACGCAAGAGTCAATTTTAATCATGGATTTCACACATGAGAAATCCTTAATGGGTGTTTTTTCCATTCATGAAAAGAAAAAATTCCTAAAGGTTTCTTTCGATTCTGGAAAGAATCGGCGCGGCACTCAAAAAATAATTGCTGAGATTTTTCCGCTAACATAAAATTATAGTAGCAGATATTATGATGCACATGGAATTCATACCAGTGTGTGCGATAAAGAATGATTAATATATGATAGTGCACCTTAAATTCATTTTCATACTGCACATTTGTTCAAAAATAACAATTCATCTTTCTTGAAGAACTGTGACAAATAGTTTTGTTTTTGTCCAACAGGTGGCAACAAAGGTCACATCGAATTCACTCTATTTGTTTAATATAGAGAAAAAATCAAAATTTCAATGTTAGAGAAACACATAATATCAAAGTATCTCTCGGAGAGATAATTATATAATACAGCATATTATTTGATCTTTGGAACCACTGCTAACTTCTAGAAAAAAATCATCATCACAAACCATCCTTTTGGCAGTTAGTTTCAAGTTCATCTATATTCATATTGGGCAAGCCAAAAAGTAAACACTAAAATTTTGGGGAAAGCAAAAAAATCATGCTAACCAGTATTACTGCATATAAAATCTACACCGGTGTGCCGCATGAAAACGAATAACATAAATACATCATATCATGTGCACATTTTCATGCTGCACACAGATTTGGAACCAACACAACCAATAGTATTTAACAAATTACAATGTATAGTTCTGTTTTTATTTGGCAGGTGACTGCAGAGGTCCTAACTCAAAACTGTTCCTCGCCCGTATAATAATAGAATACACAAGAATGAAATGTGAATATGTTAAGAGAGTTTTAATTGTTATAACTTTTTTGTTTTCACCGGTTCACGAATTTTTTCCCCCCATTTATGCCAGTCCACGAATTGTTCACAAAATTTCACTTTTATGCAGTTAGGGAAGGGTTGGAGAATACTGCATGGAAATAACTCAACGGATCTCCCAATTCTAAAGCATTATATGAAAATTGGTGATTTCTATTTGTCAAATAATTCAATATTCTAATTTCTTCATGACCAAATTTAAACATTCTAGTCCCCTTTGACCGATTTTGTCATTGCACTTTACTTGACAAACGATCCGAATTTTCTTTAATAAATCCAATGTTCTTTTTTCTTATTTGACTAAAACTCTATTATCATAAAGGGGATTGAAGTCAATAGATTATCCGGATATTATGCAGAGGTGAACTTCAGAAAAAAGTGTCGTTATTTCACCGGGACCTAGGAACTCTTGCATACGGGGCAAGCGGACTGACCATTATACCACAGAGAGATTATCATTTTTTCCCTTAAAACACGCAAAGTAGAGTTAATTTTTTAATAAAGACATTGAAGTCTCTTAACTTCAGCTGATGGCCTCCAGATGACGGCAGGATCGTCATCCATCTCTATAAAGGGTCGAATTAACCATTAACATGAAGTGAAACACATTTAAGTGGTATTTGAAGGGATTAAGAACAGTGGGTATTAACATGAGATGGAAGTGTTCGTTACGGAAGGTTCCACTGTATATCTATCATTCCCTGTACTTCCAATAACAACCAATGGTGTGACCATTAATCTTCATCATTCGTCATACTCAATTCCAAATGCTCAATTTCCAAAGTGACATTTCTTCTAATGTCAATTTCTTACAACCTTGCATTCACGAGCATATTAATCTTAATTTTAATCATAGGAAATCATAAGCCACACACGAAATGTTTCCAAATTGCAAGCACAAAAAAAAGATCAGCCGAATACTGAAAAAATATGCTTCAAAATTAACTATAACGTTCAAAATTCCTCATAAAACACCGATTTATTTCCACAAAATTTTGAATTTTTTTATAAAGTACATTTTTACACTTCATCGTTTTTTTTCTCCATTTCACCACGGATTGATCAAGCACAAACTGAGAAAAAATTACACAGGAAAAAAAAATATATATACAAAAACAAAGCTCAATCAGTCCACGTTGTAGGAGAGTTGAAGGAACTCGTTTACCCCTGAAATTCCTGAACCGATACAAGTAGGAAAAAAAAGGGGGTAAAATAATCGATATATCGATATCCTATTCCAAAACAAAAAAAAATAGGGATTCATCGCAACTCAGTGTAAGATCCAGAGGGGATTCAGTTCCAGTTCAAACACTAAAGCTTTTTCTCAGATATTTTAACATACATCGAATTTTTTTGTGTCCCGTTTTCCTGTGCCTGTAAATTCAGGAAAAGACTGATTGCGTTCCATTAATGATGCATACAATGGAGATAGAAAAAGGAATATATATATATATAAAACTTGAGAAAATCACTATAAATGGAATAAAAATAGCTCTTTTATTTTATTTTTACTAAAAGCGTGTACAGGGAATTTCATTCCTTGGATCAATCCTTGAGAGTTTTTGAGTAGAAACAGAAATGATTGCTGTGTTTCGGATTCAGTTTTTCCTTTATATTGTGTGTGTGTTTCATCATTTTTTATTTTTTTTTATCCTTTCAGTAAACTTGGTACAGGTCTTAGGACTGCAGCAGCACATACAACAACAACGACGTACAAAAAAAATAACTTGCCAAGTGAAGTGTTATTGATTGCCCGTGTCTAGTCTCTTCTCTCAACACTTCTTCTTGATCTCAAGTGGCAGATGCAAAAACTCGCTTTTATTTCTCCTTATATGAAATCAAACAAAAGAAAAATGTGTGTTTTTATAGTGATGAAATGTTCCTATCTATTCTTCTCCTGATAAATTGGAATTCAGTGCCTTATTTTTACTTCGTGTTCTTTTAGGATGTTTCGAAAAATATGGGGAAAAAATGAAAAATGAAATTCGTATGTCTTCAACGGAATAATTTTAGAAGTTATTATCATTCGAATATATATATATAATTTTTTTTGCAACACAAGAAGAAATTTACTGTTTGCAGTGTGTCTTACAGATCGGAGATTTGCTCCAGCTGTCTTAGTTCAACATTAAAACTATATAAACCATTAAGCATCATGATTTTATTAATAACTTAGGCAAGATTCAATATACTTCTTTTTCTTTTGAAAAGTTCAACTTCCTAATTCTTTTCGACAAAATTGATCACCATATTTTCTGAGATGAAATTAAGCATTCTAATTTTCTTCTACAAAGTTCAATATTCTAATTTTGTCTTACGAAAACTCAGCCCCCTAATCATCTTTGACAAAAACTCAACATCCCGATTTCCTTTAATGAATCATCCTAATTTTAATTAACAAAGCATCCTCATTTTCTTCGAAAAAATTATCATCTTAATGTTCTTTTGAAAAGACAAACGCGTCCTACATTTTTTAAAGGTAAACATCCTAATTTTTTTAATGAAAATAATTTGACATAGAAATTTTAATTGACAATAATGTAATATTTAAATTTTTATTGGCAATAATTTAACATTAACATTGTCAATTTCAGTTGATAAAACGTCGTAGTTTTCTTTTGAAAAACACATTGCACTGATTCTCTTAAAAAAATCAACATACTAATTTTTTTTTGCGAAAACATCCTAATTTTCAAAACTCAACTTTATAATTGGTTTGAAAAAAACTCCAAATTTTCTTCGACGAAATTATCTGCCTTAATCTTTGACAAAATTATCTGCCTTAATCTTTGACAAAATTATCTGCCTTAATCTTTGACAAAATTATCTGCCTTAATCTTTGACAAAATTATCTGCCTTAATCTTTGACAAAACATCCTCATTTTGTTTGACGAAACATCCTCATTTTCTTCGACAAACTTCAACATCCGGATTCTGTAACAAACGTTCAACATTATATTCAGTGCTGAATATAATAATTCTACCCGTATACCAGCACGCTGCTCCAACTTGAAACTTTCAATGACATTAATATATTAGACACATCAGTAGGATCAAAATGTTAAACCCCGCCAGTCGAAATAGTGGCATGTTGAGAATCAATCTCTCAGTACTAATCCAGCTAGTCCCCGTTCTTAAATATGATGTTTCAAAAATACCACTCGCAAACAAAATATACATATTTACCCAAAAAAAAGAGGATGTGAAAAACAAAAAGGGTAGGGAAAAAAAAACACCGAAAAAACACATCAAATATGTTATCCTGTTAAACCAACTTAACATGCAACGTGTTTAATTAATCCTGAGAAACAAACTCATTTCAGCTGGAAAAATAACAGGTTTTCCTCGAGGCTTTTTTCTCACTGAACTAATAGACGGGAAAACAAAAAACAGCCCCATTCCATATTTACATTTCCATAACGGGAAACACAACATGAACAAAAAACAAAAATTACATGTTGGAAATTTATCTCATTTCCTTAGGAAAAAAAAACGCAAAAAGTTAATTCTGAAAACGCTGATTAATTAAAAATAAACAAAGCAAAAAGAAATTTTTTTTTTTGGAATTAGAAATTTGTTTTCTTCCTCCTTTTCCCAGACAAGATGGAGCTAATTCCTGGAGGATTATGGAAAAATTCTGGCAAAGAACCAGCACTAATTTCTATGTTTCCCAGAGAAGACAGAAACAAGATGATTCTAAATTACGGAATTTGCACGTTTAAATTCACGAAAGGAAAATTAAGGGAATTCACTATAATTATTATTAAGCTCATTAACTCTTCCGAGACGATTATTTATACCGTGGAACATTCCGTACATCGCTCTAATTTTTTTTTTTTGAAAATATTCAAAAACTAACAATTAGTATAGAAGTATCATGGTTCCGGTGCAAGCTTTGATTGTAATCCACGTATTCGATAGTTAATGTTTTACATGATACGATGATTATGATTCACGGTCATTCTGAAATAGGAGCGAATTCTCTTTTGGAAACAAAATTACATCGGAAAAACGTTTTTTTTGAGGAAAAAAGTTTAAACTTATAGAATTTATCTATTTCAGCGTTTCTCAACCTATGGTCCGCGGACCAGAAGTGGTCCGCGACGATGGCATAGGTGGTCAGCAGGCAGACACGATAATTCAATTCTAACTGAATTAAAAAATTATGAAAAAATGTGATTTATATATATATGTTAGTAATAATGTGTATGGTATGGGTTCAAATTAAAATCACACCTATGTACCGAGATTAACCATTGAGAAAAATGCTATCCTAAATACGGGATATCACCAAAATTTTGCCAAAAAATTCAATTTTTTTGCCTTAAATGCGATTCGGTAATTACTATTGCTGACATTGTTTAAGGGTGGGAAAATAAAGGACCGCTACAAATCGCATTAAAAAAGCAATTTTATTTTTCACGAAAAATATATTCAAATGATGCAATGACCATATTTCACTGTGAAAAATACGGAAAACTGGGATCTTAAATAGGGTGAAATACGGGTCTTCGCCAATTGTGATCAAATACGTTGCAAGGAGTAACAATCACCAATTGTTATTAAAATTGTTTCTAAATTGTGGAAAAAAAGGGTTTTGTCCACTTCACACGTTGAACCTGACGGAAATCTGACATGAATATTTATATTTTTCGCCATAATTATCATATAATATAATTGGTATATTATGAAACAAAAGTATTTAGGGCTTAGTAAATGTCAAAAAAATAAATAAACTTGAAAAACCGGACAAATGTATAAACAAAAAGTCGAAACAACCAAAATTTCAGGAATGTCCCGTAATACGGGACCCAAGTTTTCCGTCAATTTGTTTCAGACGTTTTACTGATCCGTAGGCTAAGAAAGGTTGGGAAACGCTTGTCTATTTCATTTCACCGAAAATGACCACCAGATATATATATACAGGGTACCCCACTAATTCTTAAATAGTTCAAATACTTATAGAAATTACAAATAAGTGCATTTGAATGTGGTTCACAAAAAGTCATTCTCACTAAGAGGGACTTTTTTGGTATAGGAAAAAATTTAGTTAAAATTTTTGTCTATAGAAGACTCTTCAAGAATGCATATCATTTGAAATATGCGAATCAGAGTCCTATAAAATGCAGGGTGTAGGATTAACATCTTTTTTTTTAAATGTTTCTAGCGCCTACACAAGCTTTTCATTGCAATATTAACATTGGTAGATAGAATACTATTGTTGAAGTTGTTTTACCCGAGCAATGAATCGCCGGATGACACTTTACGAACGTTTCGGACATAGAAGAAATTAAGGAAGTTTCAGGATTTCGTGCACCACCCTCTACTGACAAAACATCGAACTATTTTTTTTTTCGGTATCAAAAGCATCCTTCTTCGTGAGAATAATTTTTCCGCAAATATCATTCAAATATAAAATTTTTATGAACATTAAAACTATTTACAAAATTATGGGACACCCATTAGATTAAATAATGACACATAGTGCCACGATAAATGTGGGGAAGCCATTAATACCAGACTTCGACATTGATCGGAGATTTTGATGTTGGAAAAAGACGATTTTGGCTATCTCTCTAGCAATTTTAGACACACAATAATTTCATCGCCATGAGGAATAATATTTAAAACGTATTACACAGATGGAAATACAGCAGAACCTCTCCGGACTGACACTTTTCCGATCCCCAGTCTCCTTGAATAGAGCATTAACGTACTTCACTTCCTGTTAATGAACTCTCTTGATAGCGGACAGTAAAATCAGGCAAACTCTATTTTTTTTTAACTTTTTATCATAAACCGAGAATTTATCATATTGAACTTAGAGCATGTTTAATTCCAAGTTCGTGTCGATAATTATGATAAATCATCAATTAATTACTTTATTAACTGAACATAACTATGGTCTAGGATGGTGAATTCGAATGTTTATGTTGGGTTTTGTTTGTTGATACGTGTGAAGAAAGCCAACATTACCACACTGATAATGTTATGAATGATTTTATCCTTTCCACACTTATTTTAATTTAATTTTTATTGCAAAATCCGTGTAGTGCACGTGACATGTACGGGTAATAATCATTATTTGGTTTATTATGGTTTATCACCGGTAAAAGCGATAAATGTAATTAAATTTGTTGAACTTTCTTCATCGAGACGATTTGTGATTATGCATCAACATCGGTGTGTCACTTTCAGGGAGAATAACATATAAATTTTAACGTTAAAATGTATAGAAACTAATTAACAGACCCTCCCCGTTAGCGAACAAAATTTTTGGTCCCAGGGGTGTCCGTTATAAAGAGTTTCTACTGCATGTAGATTTCTCTATTGATCATCTGAAGAAAAAAAATACAAATAAGAGTAAATGCTGTATATAACGTTAATATCACTTAAGCACATTAGTTTATAGGGGATACTATGCATACATCAATTATCAAATAAATACTCGCGTCATTTATATTTGATAATATATATGCATTTATTCATGCATTAATTAATTTATTTCGCGCCATCCATACTAATTCCCCTTGATATGATAGTAACGTATCATTAGGCATTAAAGGCAGACATCTCGCAGCATAATTAGACCTAGTTTCACGGCACACTTGACGTCGTTGGGATTTTAAAGAAGTTCTATAATGATTTAATTACTAATCGCACAAAACAATATACTTGCTATTGTAATAAAAAATATCATTAAAATTCCCGAAACAAAACTTAATTATTGATAAAGAAATGATTTTGTGTTATTAGAATTAATTCAGTCAGTTCCGCGTCACATCTACGATCCTCCAACGGCACAGCAGCTTAAAATAAAGAACAGCATTTTGGAAAACAATATTACTCTACCGGAATTTTCTGTAATTTTGGCTGTCCCTGATTTTTATATATATATATTTCTCCGCTTTTTCCGTATTTTCAACGAAGTCCACTTGAATCGTTATAGTCATATGATATCATGGATAACGTTCTAATTCCATGGCTTTTATCAACTACTAGCTATAATACCCGGCGCTGCCCGGGTTTTCTTAAATGAGACTTTTTTGGAACACGTGATATCTCCCTCTCTTTTTCTTGAGGGATATACAAACCGTGTCCAAGTTAACCAATATGGCGACCTGCGCGATTCATGAAATAAACAAATCTAGATTTACACAGAAACGTAGAAATGAATATATATTTTTCTTTTTTTAAGGGGGGCTAGGTATTTCGATCCCCCCCCCCCCGAACTTCAAGTTATCCATCTGTCTGTTCCAGCTTCCAAAAATCCTTAGTTAAAGCTGTGGAATGTTTTCGATGCACTTTTCACGGGCTCATAACTAATTTTAAAATATCCTAACCCACATGAATTTATGCAAATAAATATCAAAAGAGACAATATGGAGACATTAATTTTCATACTAGAGAAAATATAAATGAAATCAATGATATTGCTTGAATATCCAACTCAAAAGTATAGGTTTGGCTAATTACTTCGTATTTAATCTCCTGGGCTTCGTATATCTCTAAGCGAACTGAATATTTCAAAAATCGCGAATTCAATAAAATTTTTAAAATTATTGATGGGGCGGAAAATCCCACTAATTTCCGCATTTCTACAGTAAAATCGACAATTTTAGCACTGATTTCAATGAGGATCACCCTTTTCCTGACTCTCAAAGCGATGCTGATGATGGTTATGACGTCTATTCATAAAGCCTCATTACTGAGAGTATATTGAAAATGTGGCAAACCATTATAAAGGCATATACACGTCTGAAACGCATTGCTAGGGAACTACGGTAACCAAAGTAAACGTTCGGAAAGTGATTGTTGAGTCCCAAAAAACCATTGTTGCCGGACAGTTTTTTGCCCATTTGGGGCATTTGCCCTGGACTGACGAAATTTTAAAGTAGCCTATCGTTCAAGTCGGGTCCCATTTGGTATATATGCAAAATTTGGCGACGATCGATTTAAAATTGTAGATTTGTAATTATACGATGATTTCCCATCTCCCCCTCCCATATAATATTTGAACACCTTATGAAACCCTTGGGTGTTGATTTTCCAAAAATCCCGTCTTAGTAGGCATCTATATTATAAGATACAATACTGGCCAAATTTCATATTTATAGCTTCAGCAGTTTCGACTCGGCCAAAATTGTCCCATATAACCTTTAAACCACCTTGTAGGAAGTTGAAATATGAAAATTCTCTCCTCGGTGAGTTTTTAGATCATAAAATAAATTTACTGACGAAATTTCATAGTTATAGCTTCAGTGATTTCAGCTCAGCGATGATGGCTTTATTATAACCTATGGGAACCCCCCCCCCCAGAAGAATCCCTTCTAAATGAGCCTCTACATTACAAAATAAAACTAGCTTCAGTGGTTTCGGTTCGACGTGATTCCTTATATAACTTTTAATCCCCTTTATCACCTTTTTATGGATGGAATTTTGAAAAATCCCTTTTTATACAATGAGTCTTTACGTCATGAAATAAGACTTATTACCAAATTTCATATTTGTAACTTCAGTGGTTTTGGCTCGGCGATGAAGATTCAGTGAAACAGTCAATCAGGACATGTCATTATATATATAGGCCTACTGCATATAGATTATAGTGATTATATATTCGATTATATATTTTGTAAAAAGAATTCTATTGAAATTAAAGAAAGGCTATAATTGAAGAGTTCGGACGAATAACGGTCTATGTTATAGTTTTTTGAAATTAGTTTTTTGACTGGTTAACAGCTTCCGTTATTGAATCCTTGTGTTAGTTCTTGCAAAAACCCAGATATATCGTTACTGTATTTGAATAATTTTTGAAATTTTATACAGTTGCAGTCGTGAGTTCTATAATTGGAACGATAATCTATGTTGCGATTGCGTCTCGGTCACGTTCCCAGACTTTAAAAACGGTCTATGTTACTCTCATGTAGAAAAAGAAAAAAAAACAATTATTTCAGCGATAACTTTAATCGCGTCTCCTGAATTGTTTGAAAAAACGACACAGACCCATTATTTGTCCAAACCCCTGAATTGAAGGTTTTCCATGTATTCGACAATAGGCAAAGCTTTTAATGCCACGTACATCCCCGTATTCTTTATCTATGAAGTATGGTCAGCACCATGGATATCCTTGCGTAACGTATTTCACTACGTGCTACAATATTCACATTATTGAGGATATTGACAAATATTCACAATATCGAATTTCATTTGAGATATCGTATCTAATTAAAATCGTGGATAAAGATAATTTTCATAGTTTATAATTGTTTTAAAAAAATGTTCCAACTTTTATTACATTTCTTGTACGAAAGTTTTCTATTAAAATCAAAGAAAAGCAATAATTTACAATTTATCGTATATTTGGCAAATTTTTGGCGACAACAGGCGATACCCCGTACTTTTCATCTACGAAATATGGTCAGACTCCGCATCAGAAAAATCCTTGCGTAAAGTACGTCGTTACGTGATATAATATTCACATTATCGAGAATTCGATGGACATATATTTCACCAAGACTTAGAAACAAGGAGATAGGCCTGTATGCGTTTTCAATCTCATACATAATAACCCTATACAGCATTTTTAAAAATTCATAAAGCTGCATCAAATATCCAGAAGAAGACATTTTTTTTCCAGTTTTCCTCTATCCGTATGTAGAAAAACATATTTTAGCTTAAAGTGAAAGGCAAAAGACCATGAATATTCAGAGAACATAACGGTTGCATCACTGAAATTGAATTTCCGAACGTAACATGCGTTTCAAAAATAAACAACATTGAGGAGCCCCTGAAACATGTTGCGTGGGTGTGTGTGTGTGTGCATATGTATATATAATGCATATTTTCTGGTATCTCTTTCTTCCGTATCGGAATGAATGCAAACAAATATTCAGGAATGCTCAGTATTTTAGATACGATGTTATTTTGTATTGATGATATTTATTCCATGATGCTTCATTTTATCGTTGAATATGTATTTTATTATACGTGTATTACTCTGGCAAGGTTTGTGTTTTCTTGAACAATATACGGTATGAATGCAATGCAGTTTTCTTTTCCTATATGATATTTTAGTATTGTGTTTTGAAATTTTATAATCTGAATTTACGATGCATTATTTATGTATGCATTGACTAAAAATTGTAATATTTATGAAGAGGAATTTTATGGCTTATTGTCTTTCCGTTTCTTTATTATCGAGAAAATTTAATGCGATTGTTGTTTTCAGATTTATTCATGTTCCGGATGAAATGTTGGAATGCCAATAAGTATATCTGTATCAATATCGAGTATTCATGTGCGTTTTGTGTACATGGTGGTCGTAGAATAAATTTGCTGGTCTTGGAGTCCCTAGCGGCCGCAAAAATAAATAAATGCGAATGAAATTCGGGATATGGGTGTTTTAGGGTATGAGCTCAAAGTATGAATGAAAAGCAAAAATCCAATATCCTGTTGTTACGGTTGCGGCAATAAAATTTCGAAAAAAATCATTCAATTTGCAATACTCACTTTTATGCATTATTTTGCATTATGCACTAACCGTTCGGTCTGGCAATTCCTGCAGATTTGCGGCTTTCCCCGACCCGAGTGGTTAGCGCACCAACCCCTTGGTGAGATCTTTCATTGCCTGCGTCGCCGCGCTGGCGTTCGTGGTACTCGAGGTACCGTTTAACCCCATTCATGGTTTTTACTGCGCTGATCACTTTGAAATGCATAAAAGTGAGAGTTGTTAATTTTCCGAAATTTCGCGTTGATGCTGTTAGAACAATATTAAAGTAGGCTGAATTTGTGTATCGAAAAGTTAAGACGCTATTCTGAATCATGGTATTTTGCCACAGGTTTAAAAGGAATCCATTATATTTTGGATACATCGGGCACTGATTTTTGGAGCACATATAGAAAATGTTCAATATTTTGGATACACATTGCACGCACATGAAGAGAAAATGCGCGATGTTTTGGACTAGCTGTTAACCGCGGCTTCACTCACGTGGATTTCGTAATCTGAAAATTACTCGGCGATGATTCGCCCATATAGCATTTGAACCCAGCATCTACACTCCTTGGGAGGTGAATTTTCAGATACCCCGTCTTAGTAGATGACATCATGAAATATAATACTGAGCAAATTTCATATTTATAGCTTCAGTGGTTTCAGCTCGGCACAATGATTGTCCCATATGACTTTTCAACCGCCTTAAGACCCGCTTAGAGATTGAAATAACAAAAATCCTGACTAAATTTCATATATACAACTTCAACGATTTCGACTAAGAAACGATTGCTCTATATAACATTTGAACTCTCCCCTCCTTCCTCGGGGATGGATTTTGAAAACTCCCTTTTCGTTATAAAATAAAAAATACGGACCAAATTACATATTTTTCACTTCAGTGGTTTGGGCTCGGCATGATGCATTTATAAAACCTTTAAACCCCCTTGTGATCCACTGCGGGGGTGGAATTTCGTAAAACCCTTCTTTAGTGAGTCTTTGCACCATGAAATGGAACCACTGACCAGATTTCATATTTGTAGCTGCAGCGGTTCGGCGTGATTTCTCTGTAGCCCCGTTTACATTGTGCAATAAATTATCCCGGGAAGTTATCCGTAACAGGGATTTTCGCTACAACCCGTTTACATGGCGTTTAGTTTATGCCGGTATTCCCCCTCTTCTTCCCGGAAGTTTCTACTGAAGCTATAATTATGAAATTTGGTGAGTAGTTTTACTTAATGACTTAAAAACTCAAGCCGAAGGGGTTTTTAAGTCATTAAATAAAACTACTCGCCAAATTTCATAATTATAGCTTCAGTGGTTTCAACTCGGCGATGATGAATCCCTGAATCAGTCAGGGCATGTTATTTTAATTTGTATAGATATAGGAGGTAAATAACTTGTAGCACACTCACACACACACACTTGAAGAAAACGCTCCATGGTTCGCATATTCCATCTGCCTTCCGAATCCAGAACTCAGAAGTTATTTTGCCCGCACGAATTATGCATGAAGCAAAATTATAAGAGTCATATTCATCAGGAAAATATAATATAATTTTAGTAATTGCACTTTTAAATATGAAGAATGGTCATCAAATAAGACTCTGTTGCGCATATTAATGCAAAAAGCGTTCTGTTTGACGCATCATATTTCTCTAACGGACTTATTAAGTTTCAATCGCTTGTTTTCGATCACCTCCACCACCATCATTGGATATTGCTATGTGGCTTGAATTACCGGCAACGTCAATGACAGCGAACGACCAACGAGATGTCCAAAATCCTATTAATTTGTGATTAACGGCATTTCATCACACGGGAGTTGAAAAGTTATTTCGCGCGGGGATGTTTGCATAACAATTCTCAGCATCTGCTCGTAACATGTCACCGGCTTGTCAAAAACCTTCTAAAACGGCCGTAACTTTCCGGTACAAATTGGTGCAAAATTGCAATTTTGTAAACTTTTCTTGCGACGTTTTGAACCATTTCTTGAAAATATTTTAAAGGGAATTCGGAATCCTTAAGTTCTTCTGAAAATAATCTTGTTTCGACCAGTTAAATTGCGTGGGTTTACTTGGCAACTATGTAATATTATCAGATAATAATCTATCATCAACTAAAAATAAAAACGAATTAAAATTAGGCTTAATTTTAGAAAATCTTTAATTTGTGTCTGGACTAGTGATTCCCAAAGTGCGCGCCGCGCCGAGCAAGAAGAAATTAGTGTGCTTTCCGTAGGCGAAACGGAGTACCAGACTATTATCACTACTGTTGCTGCCTTTGGAGCTTTGGTACGTGACCATTAGAGGGACCCGTGAAGGGGGTTATTATGATAAATAGTGTCGTGGTCGTCGGCTGAGGTCGGTATTCTGTGGTTCCGAACTTCGCGGCGAGAATGCGAGCTGATCTCCCCGTTGAAAAGTCTCGCCACAGAGAGCAACATTCCTACAGCGGTAAAATCTTTCAATCGTCACCAGGGCTAGGATTTTAAGCCCTGAAAACGTCTAAAAAATGCATTTATGTCCTTAAAATACGGTAAACATGCCATATAAAATGAAAAAGATGTCTATATATATATATATATATGAAAAAAATTGGGAGAACGCAGGTATCGGGGTGGGGGGTTGTTTTAATTGAAGTGTTTGAAGTTTTCAACGGGATGGATAGGATAGACCATGAAGCATTAATACGTATCAATCGACTGCTTTGGCAAAGGGAAACCAGTACCGACTGGTAAGGGACAATTCTAAATTGTTTTGTCGCAGGGAGTTTTTCTGTTATAGAGTTACTAATAAATGGAATAGCTTTCCTCCGTGGGTCGTGGACACAATTGACACGTTTAAAAATTAATACGATAAGCATATCGGGATAAATCGAGAATCTATCCATACTTTAGATGAGACAAGGACCCATAATTTTTTATGGGCAGTTCATTCATATTTTATCATAGTTATCAGTTTTTTTTTACTTTATTGGGTTGCTGTATCTAGTTTAGATAATATATTCGACAACCATATTTTTTACAGCCACCTCGTTGGACATTTTGTCTGTCGTGGCATTTGTATTTGCATATGAAGATTTCTGCACCAGTCAAGACGTATGCATATTTATATTAATTACATCAGTTTCCCCTCGCAGGTTCGCCAACTTCGAGGTGCGAATGCAAGCCGATCTCCCCATTAAAAAGTCTCGCCGCAGAGAGCAACAGGCCTACAACGGTAAAATCATCGGAAAAATTGCACTTCACTCATAGTTCGAAAAATATGTGATAGATGGCAGCACTATAACAAGCGTTACACGGAAATAAGCTCCACGTTAGGTTCACAACACGGACACGCATATTACAGCCTGCACCAATCCGTTCGAAGTTCCGCAGAGGAATACGGCCGAGGTACATGTGTGGTTTAGTAGTTGTAGTAGTAGTAGTAGTTTCCCCTCCCATCCTCGAAAAATAAATTTTGTTGCTATAAAGCCCAGGGAAAATGCGTTAGTTACTACTATCGTCTGATATGGAATGATGTTGTGGAATGTTTCAAGCCTGCCGTTGAATGCGACGAGAATTTAGTTGAAAATCTGCTCATTTAATCTTTTGAGTCCGGGGGTTGTGAGCGGTTCCATTTACTCATTTAGTCTCAAAAAAATAATCTACACAGAACTAAATTCGTCCCACCAAGCGGCAGCGAAAACCACACCAGCAGGTTAAGCCTAATCATGCGCAATGATGATTAGTTTAAATACTTGTTACATTATATTCCGTTTTGCAGTCAACAGCGTCTAATGGTGACACTATTAGCGTGTCAATGCTGTCACTATTAGCAAAGTATTAAGAGCATCGATTCCTTTTTCTTTTTGAACTGTTATTAGTAGAAATGCCTGCTCACTTAATAAAAGAGCGCGGAGAAATACTTTCCATTAAACAGCTGTTGGAAAATATCGCAAATGTGTTAACGATGGTTTGCGAAACCATCGCTCCTGTTCGACGGTGCTTATGATCATCACTTAACTTTAAAGATGGTTTACGTAAATCATTACCGATAAGGATGATTTGTACTAAACGGATAACCCGGGTGTATTGATGAACATATTCTACGAATTTAAGAATGACAAATTCATAGATTTCGTCGGTAAATGGCTGCAACCGTCAATCCTTATGAATACTATTCATTACGGTTATTTGCGTTAACGAAGGCTTCGTGAAATTACTTAGTGCAAATATTGACGAACGTTAAATTTTTTTTTCTCCCAGAATCCTTTGCTCTAGTTAGATGTGATTTGTAGATTCGTTTTTTTTTCACCTTATTCAGAATTTTTATAAAATTCATTTTTATTAGATCACCATCTAGCACTGAAATTAATAAACGATAATTCCAGCATTAATGAAAGATAATTCCAGATATTAATAAAAGATAATTCCAGATATTAATAAAATATAATTCCAGATATTAATAAAATATAATTCCAGATATTAATAAAATATAATTCCAGATATTAATAAAATATAATTCCAGAACTAATAAAACATAATTCCAGATTTAATGAAATAGATAATTCCAGAATCAAGGAAAGAGATAATTTCAGGATTGATAGAAAAGTGATAATTCCAAAATTAATGAAAGGGATAATTCCAGAATCAATGAAAGAAATAATAACTAATAAAGGAAGTACTTACAGAATTAAGGAAAGAGGTAATTCCAAAATTAAGGGAAGGGATGATTCCAAAATTAAAGAAAAAGGTAATTCCAAATTTAAGGAAAGGGATAATTCCAAAATTAAGGGAAGGGATAATTCCAAAATTAAGGGAAGAGATAATTCCAAAATTAAGGAAAGAGGTAATTCCAAAATTAAGGGAAGAGATAATTCCAAAATTAATGGAAGCTATAATTTCAGCATTGATAAAAGTGATAATTCCAGAATAATAAAAGATAATTCCAGCATTAATAAAAGATTGCCCGTCAGGAACTGTGCTGAATGAAAATTTCTACTGTCGTCTGCTTGATTTCAGGCCCTTTGTTTTTTGGCACCTCCTTATGCTCCGAAGAAAGAACTGAACCTGACATTCAGTTCAGTTTGTGAGCTTTGCTAGAAAGGAACTGTACTGAATGAAAACTTCTGCTTCTTGACCCGAATTTTATCATCATCGCTCAAGTCGTCTTTAATTTTGAGAGTAGATGGCAGCATAAACGTTATGAATCAAACAGTGGAAATTCACTCTTCATTTTTCTTCTGTGTCTTCCTCCGAAGTCGTATCTTTATTTAAGGTTACTGGATTCGAAAACTGAAAAAGGAGAAAGGAGGACGTCCTATCTTTCTGCGTACCCTAAGGAAAACTTCTACGAACCCTTATAACCCCCGATTTCCACAACAGATGGCGTCGCTTTTCTGAACGATTAAACCGGTCGCAACTGGGAATTTGAATGGCCATTGTCAGTGAAAAGATCTCAAAAAACACTCATGTGGATGAGAAGACATGTTTAAAAGTGGGGAGTATTTTTCTTCTTTTTTCTAGGAAGAAAAAGAAAAGTGGTACTTCTCCGGAATCCTGAAAAGGAGGACAAAAGAGAAAAACTTCCGAAACATAGGAGGACACTTGAAATTACATCAAAAAGTAGGATATGTCCTTCTAAGCGAGGACATCTGATAGCCCTGTCTTTATCGGCCAAGAAAAAAAACTGATCGAAATAAAAAAAAATTTGTACAGATCAGTTTGTGGGCTTTGCTCACAGGGAAATGTACTCCTACACCTCACTGCATTGATCATCACTAATTTTGCGAGTAGATGACAGCACTGTGCCTCTTTTGGGTTATTTCGAAAATGAGAAATCGCATTTCCGTTGAACAGATCTATTGCTCGCACTGCTACAGCTTCATTACGGGTGGTTCTCTAGTACAAACTTCTGCACAGAATTCCACGTTCAACACATCTTCTAATCTCATTTGAAGTGAGGGACTTTTCATTTCTCTCTTTGTCTTCCTCGGACGAGGTTCCGTGCATAAGCTCTTGCTGTGGCGCGCAATTCAGATGCATCAGTTCGCCTGTGGATATGACCATGTATGTCCATCCACTAGTTCTTGAATGAGGGGTTCATGAACTTCCACGCCCATGGTCTTCCCCAAGACGCGATCTCTCCTTGTTCATGCGCTAGCCCGCCTCAAAGTCCCGTTCAATAATGCAACACAGTTTGAAAAATGGCACAATTGAAAAAATTATTTAAGTGCACCTACTCGTAGTTACGATGCTACATCTAGTTTCATATCGTAAACAGTGACGTTCGTACAGGAGTTAATTTTTTTCGAGTTAGGCACGCTGACCGGAGACTGTAGGGGAGAATATTGCCTAAAATTTTTCACAGCACATGTGTTGATGAAAGCGGAAAACCATCAGCTCAGTTGTGACAACGTGAAAATAAATAAACAAAGTTCTATGCGAATTGCTCGTTAACCGAACCGCTAGTTAAGCAAAGTTCCACTGTACTAAAAAGGGCTCCACGAGTCAATGAAGATTAAGAACCACTGGCTTAGGGTATGAGTGATATAATGAGCGACCTGTTGAGTGAGTGACATAGAGATCGACCCGGGGGGTGAGTGATAGGATGAGTTATGAAGTGATTGACTGAGTGCCCTGTTGAGTGAGCGAGCTAGGTTTAGTGACAGGCTCGCTCACTCATTCACTCACTCACACTTCATTCGCTCACTCGTGCACTTGCTCACTCGATTATTCATTCTCTCACGCCGAACTGATTTCGGTGAATTTTCCCAGCGATGAATTTTCCATTTGATGAATTGTTAGTCAATGAACTTTCGCAACGGTGAATTTTCCTAGTGGCGAATTGTGCCTCGTGGCGTGTAAGATTGTAGGAATGTATGAAATAACGGTTTTGGGAAAGGTGATTTTCTATTATGCTTTTGATTTCCTATGTCAAAATGGAATCAACATCCACATCAGGAGAAAAAGGTAAATTGTAATTTAAGTGGCAGCTATAACAATAATGTAAATAGCTGCCCCTTACAATTACAATAGGACCTCTGTGAATCCGGCTTCTCAGCAGAAGCTCTCATAAGCTAGCATGTAAGGTGTATTTTTTTTTTGTGTGTGTGTTGGGATAAACCGTTATATTCCACGTAAACCTTTGGTGGTTCTGGTTCCGTGTAACCATTGGTGATATTGTTGCGTAATACCGTAATACTGTTCGACAGAACCCTTAAGGACTACGAGACTGTTCTATATGGGATTTTTCATGGAATATTCGAGTGCAATTAGACTATGTAACGGAAACCTCGAGTGCAATTAGACTATGTAACGGAAACCTCGAGTGCAATTAGACTATGTAACGGAAACCTCGAGTGCAATTAGACTATGTAACGGAAACCTCGAGAGCAATTAGACTATGTAACGGAAACCTCGAGTGCAATTATATATTCAACGGAGCCCTTGAGGATTACGAGAACGTTCGACGGAATCACTGGTGATACAGTTCCACGGAAACTTTTATGGTTGCGAGACTGTTCTACAAAACCCTTTATGGTTGCAAGACTACCGAACCCAAACTAAAACATGTATATTTCTCAGTACATACAGTAGATACAGTATAGGCCTATGTATTCAGTACAAAGCTTTCAAAACCAATGAAAAATACAATTTTGACACCGCGAACACCCAAGATTCCACGAAACACCAGTAGAAAACTTATGCTCTGGAATAATACGCTACGGAATCAAAAATTGACTTGAAGTACCGTTATAAGCGAGTTGGATTATACGTTCAAAATCCGTTGGGAATCGACAATTGAAATGATTTATGATCCCGTTTTGACATTGACAGCCAGCTCTAATTACATAAAAGTTTCATATAACACAAATAATAGCATTCATCGACACAAACGGTAAATGTTTAGAACTCATAAAGGCATTGAATTGCTAATTTTTTCCACGGGAGGTGTAATCAATTACCAGAGAGCACAAGAGCACGCTCTTCCAATCTTTCCATTGAGCCATCACAAAAGACGGGAAGTAATCGCCCGTTTGACACTGAAATATACGCACACTGCCCAATAACAGTATCGATCGGGGGAGAAAAAAAACAGGGCCCAATATTTTATTTTCAGGGGTATCAGTGGCGTCAACAGAAACAAAAAAAAACAAAGTTTGACGTATGGGGGGGGGAAGGAACTTTCCTAAGAAAATGACTATGAATGGCGTCGGCTAACGACTCGGAAACACCGCCACGCCACCATCATTACCATCAACACAAAACCCGTATGTAAGCGTGTATATATAATACAGTATGCGAAAAGTTAGTAGTGGTGTATATACGCGACACCCATGAATCTAAAAAGGGGTGTAGAGGTGGGTTTAAGTACATACTTCTCTCGCAAGTTGAGCCAGTCTAGCTCATTACGCTCCTGCCACGAAGTCCTTCCGCAATAACTTCTCAAGGGGGGCATACGACGTAACATCATGTCGAATAATTGATGGGGAGCTGTTGATGGTATTATCTTTTAAAAGCAGAGAGAGAGAGGATAATGTGAGTGTGTGTGTGTTCAAGAGGAGAGAGAGAGAAGAACATCCATCCGCAAAATGGTACGAGCATCTGGAAGACGGATGGTGCTGGGTGAAGAAAGATCGGCTATGAGATGAGTCTGAACAACCAACAAAAATCAAAGGGAACAACATCAAGGAAAGCCTTTCTTTTCCATTGAAAACTACTGAACCCTTTCCTCTTTATGGACTATCTCTTGTTCAAAAAGAAAGCTCATCTAACCCTCCCCTTTTATTTTTTCTCTCACTGCCAAGAATCTTGAAATTCCTCTCGTTCAAAACAGATGTTGCCACTTCTTGGGCGAGGAATTTTCTACTTTTAGTAAGTTTCCCCCCAATGGGTTAACATGAGGAAAGAATTCGGGGATGGGAGCATCGCTCCCTTCGTTATTTTTGGTTGGCTAAGAGTTATTAAACAATGAATGAACATGGTTTTTTTAATGTTTGTGGAGTATTGGTCATTTTTAACACTGGTCCTATGTTCGAAAATGTTTAGCGTATCCATGAAAATGTAGTGGGTTTTTGTTTCTATTAAATGTGAGATAAGTCGTAAATTGGTTCTCCATAACTACAACGTAATTTACCTGAAAACAATTTACCTCTTTCCGTACAGGGGGGGGGGGGAGATATCTTGGCCTATCGGCGAAGAGAAGATCGAAATCATTCTCCGTTCACATGAGTAAGATTGGGAGTCGCTTTGGTGATAATTACCGGATGGCAACAGTTTCCCCTCGTAGGGAAAGAAAGGTTGGAGAAAAGCTCATAAAAAAAAGCCCATCTTTCTTGGGATGGATTGGTGGTCGACACCAACCTTCTCTCCCATAATCCTTTGCGCCGCTAAAACTACTGTAAGCTCCTTCGTCAGCCATCTTGAATCAAACACTTCCGTTCAACCTACGTAACCAGTGACGACTTCCGGAATGAAGGGGGGGGGGATTACCGGCATAAACTAAACGTTATGTGAATGGTTTGTAGCGGAAATTACCGTTACCGGGAACTTCCCGGGATGTTTTATTGCACATGTGAAAGGGGCTTTACATGTGTAAGATTGGGGGTCGCTTTGGTGATTACTACCTAGATGGCACCTTTTTTTCCTCATAGGGAAAAAAAGAAGGGACGAAGATCCGTTAAAAGAGTTCATCTTTGTTGCGGAATAATGGTAGGTGACTCCGACCTCCTCTCCCATAATCCTTTGTGCCACGAAAACTACTGTAAGCTCCTTCGTCAGCCATCTTGAACCAACCACTTCCGTTCAACCCACGTAACCAGTGACGACTTCAGGAAAGAACAGGGGTGGGGGGGAATACCGGCATACAGTAAACGCTATGTAAACGGGTTGTAGCGAAAATCCCTGTTACGGGTAATTTCCCGGGATATTTTATTGCACATGTAAACGGGGCTTCTGTCTCTCACCAGACCTTATGAAAATTTTGATTTCCTCTACTCTGAACTAGGTCTCGACCACCCTTTTTTTTACGTATATTCTTATTAGATTCTAAAATGATAATCACATTTTTTTCCTACAATATTTCACTTTAAGCTTCATGTCTGTGCTTTTTGGAAATCTGTGTGTGCCCCTCCGCTTCATCATCTGCTGCGGCTACCCTTTTACTTGATATTCACCTGTGCTTCCCCCCCCCCCCTGATTTACTTGCTACAGTTCCCGCTTTGACTTGATTTCGACCCTTGCTTAAATCTTGCTAAGGCTCTCATTTGCTTGACTAAGGTCCTGTTAACCTGTTAATCATATTTGATTTTCTACTGTTCCTGTGCCCCCTCTTAATCACCTGCTATGGCTCACCCTTTTATTTGATTGCCACCTGTACCCCCCCCCCCCCCTTCTTCCCCACAGAATGGTCTATGGTCGAAAGTAAGGTCATGTCTGTCTTTTCAACAGGTGTGTGTGACCCTCTAATCAAGTGTTTCCATGACCTTTTGGAGTTCGCGGTATCCTCCATTGAATACAATTTACTACAACAAAAATCACTGAGTAAAAATACATCACTAGAGTTTTGTTCGATTAATCATTCATGTGAAACTTTGATTGATGCTTGGAGCACAGATAATTGATATCAGGCCTATTACAGTTGGCAACGAAAGCATGTCGTCCTCAAGGTCTGGCAGTCTATTTCTTGGTTTGTATTCTACTGTCGCCATAGCAGAGAAGGCTTGCTCGCACAGATACGATGTTGAAAAGGGGAAAAATGTGTTAATTGTTTTCTTTATTAGATTATGATACTGCTCTCTCAGCCGAAGCCGAAAAGCAGTCACCGACGCCTCACTCTAGATGAACTGACCTTTGAGTGTGGAATCATCGCAAAGATAAATGAATTCATCTCGTTCGCAGACAGTGAAATCTATTTCCTCCGCACTTCCCGTGAAATAAAATGGTAAGACAACTCAGTGGAGATTTTCAGTGGAAAGAGATGGAAAGTATGTATTTCTTGCATCTTGCAATCTTGACAGCTGTTGACAAATGAGGTTTTTCAGCTTATCCAAATATGATGTCACTCTACGCTATTACTACGAAGGTTTCGACAGCTGGCTGATGCGAAGAGGAGTCCAAGAAAGAAAATTTAACTGACATTGCGGGGAATCGAACTGATGTCTTCACGTTTGCCGGTTGAGCGCGCTGGACTACAAGGCCAGCGATACCTCTTTCTTTAGAGCTCATGTGCTCTGAATGGGGCCTTACATGGACAGCCAGCCCCAACTCAGGCCAAAGCTCACATCGCTGACGCTGCAACCAAACGGTGAACTCACGTTTACTTCCAATATTTCTGTCATGCATGAGAGTAATTAATTCGACTTAATTTAAGACCTTCAGTCTAATTATTGATCCCGTAATAATTTTTTTATTTATCTCCATAATATCTCACGGCACCCCTTAGCCGATATTGCGGCCGATACTGCTCTCCGTGGTCTCTAATCTCAATCGCATACTATGGATTTTCTTTTACTACGTTTTCACCTGTGGTGTCGTGTAGGTTTTTTCATCTATGTTTCCGTCCTCCGCATCTTAAACATCTGCTATTGATTTACCTTTTTTTTAAACCTTCCCGCGCCCCCTAGAATGTGTCAGGACATCATTGGAGCCATATGGTATTAGGAAAAACGCCGCGGAAATGACGTTATATGCGATCTCATTGCGTTTTCATCACATCAACATTATAAGCAAAGTGCATTAGCACTATTCTACATGGGAAAAAAAACCTGATTGTTTTGACGTTGAGTCAATAGGTCGACTGTGTATCATTTAGGCGATAATGAATCGAAATAACGGGCCGCTCAAGTATTACATCAGAAGATTTTTAGCCACTTTGACCAACCCCCATGGTCAGCAAAACTTCGTCAGCACTGCCCTTCCCCACCTCCTAACGCATACTGGTGGGATCATAGACGTAAGCGGGAGGGAGGGCATGGGGGCTCGTGCGTCCCCCCAGACGAAAATTTATTTTTTTTAATGTGAAAAAGTATTTTAAAAGATTAAAATTTTGAAAGAGAATACCTTTATATGTATAACCATAATCTTATAATCAATTTCTGTTAATTTCAATGCTATTTGAAGGGTAAGAACTCAAAATGTATTTTTAAGAAATTCATTGTGGCCCACTGGTAAACCCTTGGCCAGTGGACCAAATGTGGCACTGAAGGTTATCTGATGTGGCCTGCCACTTCAAACCTAATTTTGTATTAAAAAAATTACAGATCGCTTAAATGACCCGTGGCACAATTCCTCAACATTTAAGCGGCCCGTGGCGCATTTTCAGAGCACTGAAGTAGGCCCGTGACACATTCACAGATCACTTAAGTAACCCGCGATACAGTTCCAGAACACTTGAGTGATCCCTGACACATTTAGAGATCCCTTGAGTGACATGTGGCATAGTTTTAGAGCATTTAAGTGTAGTTCTACATCACTGAAGTTACGTCCACGGCACATTCCCTAGTTACCCAAGTGATCCGCGCTATGATTACGGATCATTCGAGTAGTGCGTGGCACAGTTCCAGAGTACTTAAGCGGCCCGGACACATTTCCAGAGCACTTGAAGGATCCGCCAAACATTTAGAGATCACTAAAGTGGATCTGTAGGGGACTTATTATTAGGGAGAATGTTAGTTCAGGTGCCCACAAACTAGCGAAAGGTTTTTCTCGTTTTAGGCTGACCGAGTAAGATGTCATTAGGAATATTTCATATTTTTTATAAAGGTTGGTTGATGACGTAAGCATCATCCGAACTCCCCCTCCCCCCCCCCCCTGTCATCAAAAGTCAGCAAATCGGAAACCCCCCCCCCCCTTACCATCGATGCTGACGTAATACTTGTATGACCCGTAAGTCAATCCTTTTTATCAACAACATCCTATAAATATTAGATTTCACTGGAGGGGAAAAAAAAGAAAGACCGTCTTGTATATACATATTTGTAGAATCCCAAAATACTTGAAAAACATTCTTCTATATCAAGAATTTCTACGGTTCTTGATTTACGAGGTATGCGTGCGTTTGAGTATAATATTTCAGTAATGTTCGCAAATAATTTAATAAATCCATGTATTACTTAACCAACAAGAAGGATATCTCAATATACATGAAGCCTCAGATATAAGACTACAAAAATTCAAAAAACAAACTTCTCAAGTAAACATAAACTCGTTTCCAATATTTATTTTCACCCTCCAGAATATCGTTTCTAACAAGAATTTCTTCCTAAAAAAAAAAAAAAACAAGAAAAAATATTCAAATATCATCGAATTCCTTACCAAAGTACACACTTGACTCCAATTTCAATTTATCCCGAATGTAAAAGTTTGACTTCTCTCTTATACATAAGTTACTTTTTTTTGTTCAAAAAAGAACTTTCTAGAATAAAACTATAATTCAGTGAATTTGAGTGAAATTCGAAATAAAAAACAAATTTCTTACACTAAGGGAGGAAAAGAAAACTTTTTCTAAAAACCCGCAGAGATGTATGTATTTTTTTTTCAAATTGTATAAACTGAAGTATATATCTTAATATACCATATATTCTACTTTAAAATTTAATATGTAATGTATGAAATATATATTTTTTTAAAGAAAATCGGAATAAAAACTACGAATATGTATAAAAACTAAAAAAGATAAAATTGAAAGAATTTAATTTTTTTTTTTTTCCAGCTGAAGGAAATTTATCTTTTGAATGAGAGGAAAAAAGAAAAAAAAAAGTCTCGTAAATCAAATTTCGTTCTTCTTTTCCCACAGAATTTTCTTTTTTCTGAGAGATATTTCTAGAATTACTTATTTCACGTGAAATTAGTTTCGAAGTAAACAACTGAGTTTACAAATACAAAAAAATGGTTTTTTTTCTTTTATTCTTATGGAAAATGAAAAGCGCAAATATGGAGATATAGAAATTTAGATAATTTTATTTTCTTGGAATATATATATATATCGGTATACTTTCTTTGTTTCAATTCTCGCGAGACTGGAATCAAAGATATTAAATATTTTCTGGAAGAAATACGTAATGCCACGAATGCCTGAATTTTCTTGATGGGAAAAGAGACTTGAAATATTGCGTATGTGTTTTGATTTATACAGGGTACACATAGCAAACAGGGGGTGGGGCATTTTACTGGCTCTTGATCCTATAGGTATACTTACTGTAAGAAAAAGTTTCCAAATGACGTGTAGTATATTCAGATATGTCACTCATATTTCAAGGAGTTGTATAGTTATTAAAGTAAAAGAAATAGTCTTTTATACATACCCCGTGCACCCCGAAATGCAATGAGAAAGTTGTTGCCCTTTCGGTTTCGGTGCCAAATAAAAAATTCCGCGTTTGCAAATGTAGTATTCACTGAAATAATCCGAATTCGAAGAACGGGATAAATTTTGGGGAAAAAAACGGCGACAAATGTGGGTGAAACGGTTTTCCCTCATTTAGAGGTGTTTTCCCCCAACTTTACTACGTGTACCGAATTCGATATCTCAGTGCATATTGCACTTAGCAACATGGTTTTTTTTTTTTTTTGGCGTCAGGTTCATGAGAAACAGGGCAACTTCCTAACTGGGTTTTGGGACACACGGGGATTGTATAAAAAGTTATTTTTTATTTTTATAACTATACAACTCATTGCAACATGAATGACATATCTGAGCACCACAAGTGATTTGGAAAGTTTTTCTAATTGGAAGTATTCCTTTAGAATCAACGGTTTGTCTCAGTATAATGCCAAACCTCTCGTAGATGTATAAATCTACATCGGAAATACAATACTTGCAATACTCTCAATTTTTATTTTCCCGTGAAATACAATTTGAATCACTGCGCACTTGCTTATCACCGTAGATATTTATAACGAATATTTGGAAATTTCCCTAACAATTAGCAATGCAGGGGAAGGGCGAATGCCCACCTTCGCCCATGCCAACAATACATTTTTTTTAACTGTACGAAAGGGCTATCGCCCTCATCATCCCCCTCCCCGTAACCGCATTTCCCTTGAGCATGATAAAATAGCACCTTCGCATTATTTGATTCCATCTTTTTATATTATTGGCCAAAAAAGGTCTTGAAAACGCAAACCTCAGTTGTCACAACAAAGCATTATGGGGATTACGATGGCTTTATAATCAATTTGTTGAATAATTATTTTTCATAATTCTAATAGGGTTCAGAAGTATCTGTCATAGTGAGCAATGAAAAACATTCATCTTTTGAATACACAATAAAATAATATTAATGCTTTGAGCGGCAATAACGAGAAATCTCGTTTCCGTAGAAAGCCTGTTATTTTAGCATTGGCAAGCCAAGATTTTTTGCAAAGTTGGTTTCTCAATGGAAAAATTTTCCCTATAACCCTTAGTTTGCACTTGCCAAAAAATCGGAAGAATGCCTACTTCAATAGAAAAGGTATGACATTTTGGAGGGAGTTTCATGAAATATAATTGTCACTTAACAATACAATGACCGATAGTCCTCGGTACACACATTTGTGTACAGTTCCTAGAAATGGAGATTTTCAAGTCCACAGAAACTTGGCAACGCAACGATAAGTCACCAAAACAAGGTAATTTTTAATGTCTTAATGAATAAAGAAATATGGGATTTTTTTCGCAAATTAATTTTTCTAACAGATCCTACAATTCATATAATTGTAAATTTTACCACACTGTGACTGCGAAAGACGTAGATTTCTTTCTTTTTTCTTATATATACAATTCCTCAAACAAGTAATGCCATTCTAAGAAACCACATGTTATTTGAAAACCTTTCGTAATTGAAAGGGTACCTCTAAATTCAACGACACAGTCCCGTGGACAAACAGTTGGAATCCCTCCGTATGTGACAATGTTTCAGAGAAAACTTTCAGCTAAATCCCACCACACACACAACAATACATTCCTAAACAATGCTTGAGATAACATTGTTGTTTGAAAACTTATTACGAGCCATTTTGTTTGATTGTTTACGCTCTTAAGATGACGTTAGAAAACTAAACTGCAAATACAAGATGTGCGCTTGAATTAAAGCCATTTTGTTTCATTGGTTATTTTCATTGTTCTTATACAGTGTATTTTCTAAGATGTTGAAGAAAGCATCAAACTCTCATTAGAAAAGTTTCATTAACCGAGACTGCGGTCTTCATATTTAATAAGAAACATGGCATCCACATCTTGGTTTCAGGTACATTGACGTCTACGTAGTAATTTGTTGGAGGAGTTATTAAACTCATTGTTTCCTTTCTTCTCTTTCTCTTAAACCGTTCATTATAGAAAAAAAAGAGAAAAAAACAGCAAAAAACACAAGAAAATGAGAAGAGAAAACAATTACTATCAGCTGTTTGTGTGTAACACTCAAAAGAAAACTAAAATAGAAAACTCAGTGTCATTAATTGCCATTTTTTTTTCCTTTTTTTTCTTTCCTTAACATAATAAGGGAAAATTGAACGCTGTTCTGGAAATAGAAATATGAAAATTGTTTTTAACATAAGCGAAATACAGGGTGTGCCATAAATCCGTGAATAGTTTAAACATTCATATTCATACAATGAAGAATATTTCCTCGTTCTTCTCTACCGATGATATTCAATGCGTTTCTCTAAATTTCAACAACAGATGATATTGATAATAGTTACGGTAGTTAAAAGAATTTTACACTCCAAAACACTTCAGACATTTGCATATTTATTATCTCATGAATTCGTAAGTACTAGTTTGAAAATGCATAAAATTAAAAGGAATTGGAAAATTTGAACGCGGTTCGCGAAAAGGTCATTCTCACGGAGGGGGGGGGGGTTCCCCTTGGGTCAGCAAAAAGAAAAAATGTTCAAAGTTTCGGTGTTAGAGGATATTACTACAATGTTCAACCGTGCATACACCTCGTACACATTCCTCTACGGAATTTCTAACAATTTGGTACATGCCGGAATGTGTGTGTTGTGAACCTAACGTAAAGCTTGTTTCTGTGTAACGCTTGTTATGTATAGTAATGCCATCTGCCGTCAATTTTTCAACCATCTGCCGTTAGAAGGTGCTGCACGAAAGAATTCAGATCAGATCACAGATTTATGGACCTGAAACTTTCTCACATCTCTTCTATGTCCGTAACATTCGTAAAGCTTCAATCGGTGTTTCGTGGCTGAGCCGCAACAACACTTTAGCTTCGATCCAACTTCATCCACCAATGTCACAATGTCGGTACATGCGGGAATGTGCGTGTACGTGTAGTGAAACCTGACGTGAAGTCTTTTGTTTCTTTGTAATGCCTGTTATGTGTAGTGCTGCCATCTGCCACCAGTTTTTCAAACTATGAGTGAAGTGTTGTGATTGAATGATTTATCGTTGTAGGACTGTTGCTCTCTGTGGCGACACTTTTTAACGGGGAGATCGGCTCGTATTTGCGCCTTGAAGTTGGGAACCACAGAAAACCAACTTCAGCCGACCACCACTGTGGGGTTCGAACCCGGATCCTCGCATCGCGAGTCCGTCACTATAACCACTCGACCACCACAGCGGCAAAAGTGTAATTACCTGGAGGTGGATGGGTTTGAACCCATGTACCCTAAACTCTTCCCATCTCTAACTCCGGATCTTACCCACTCACCACTTAACATCTGATCACCCTGGGCCACGAATTCTGTTTGCTGTTTTTTTTTTTAATTTGGGCTTTTTAAAACCATTTGCTGCTGTTGCGTGGGTGAAACATTTGGTCGTCACTATGTATTTGCCGTTATGAAATAAACCAGTGTTCAACAGCAGGTCAACGCATCCGTGCCGGTCTGTAAAACAATGCGAAAAAAATTCATATAATCGCTATGTAATTTTATATACAATAAATAAAATACCGTCTCTAATAATTGGTTTTATTTCTGTTTTATCCGTTAGCAGGTCTTGAAATTATATTTATTTATACATTGTCTGTTTGTAAACAAATCAAGCTTTGTTATTTATTGTTGGCCGCGAATTATTTATGTCTTGCCCGTCTGCAAATCAGTCATCCAGTTGATTATTTTTTGTCAGCCCACAAATTATTTTTGCAATTTATCTGCTTCCTGTCGATCCGGAAATTATTTCTCCCACTTATCAAATTACTTCTGGAATTTTTTGTTCGTTGCACGTCTGCAAATGTTTTCTCTCCCGTTTCCACATAATTCCTTCTACTTACTTAATTTTTTGCCGCCCAGAAATCATTATCTTTTTCAATTTATTTATTTTGGTTCTTAATTTTTTCCCCCATTTTATTTATATTTATGCCGGTCCGCAAATTATTTCCCACTTCACTTATTTTTTGTCGAGTTCACAGATTCTTCTATTCATTTAGTATTTCTCATTTTTCTTGTCGTTGCTCGCAAACCCATTTACAATAAACCCTAGTTCCCCACTTACAGTAAAAATCCTCTTAACGGATACCCCTCAGATGCGGCCACCCCCTGTTTTACAGACATAAAACAATCTCCCGCTTGTATAATAAAAGTATGCATTTCAAACCCCTGATTAGTGAACACCCCTGATTTACGGATGGATATTTTTTGTCCCACCGGTCTCCACAAAAGAGAGGCTTTACTTCATTAATTTTTATCATTCCGCAAATTATTTATTTTTTTCCTGTCAGCAAATTATTTTTCACATTTCGCCGGTTCGCGAAATTTTTCACCGATCTGTAAAAAGCTCTTGAACAACAGTAAACTAAACCATTTTTAAAGAGTAGAAAAAAAAACGAAAATTGATATTATATCTTGCAACAAAATACATACAAATTCTATATTTTTGTAATATTTTCCTCATTAGCACATGTAATACAAACAATAAAATAAATCATAGATGTATCCAGCATAAAAAAAAGTCCATTCATATCAGTTACACAGGGAATATCCACAGGAATTTCTCTTAATTAAAATTTCAAAAACCACGGACACGAACGAACAAAAACAACCAAAGAATTTCCCACTCGAGCTCATAAATATCCGTAAAAAAGAACACTTTTCAACCAGAAAACAAGAGGAAAGAAAGTTTTTCGGAATGAGCAACCAACGCTTAATGCATATGTTTCTTTCCCTCCCTCACAAAATAAACCACATACTTTTAATTACAAAGAGGATTTTTTTTTTCCCCTCATTTCTCCAGTGAAAAAATTATTGAAATCAGTGAGAAAATATTTTTTTGTCCCATTCTCCCAGAATTCCATTGTCCAAGTCTAGTTTAAGCTTGAAAAATAAGGAGCAAAAACAACAAAAAAATGTCTAAATCAAAATAAATCGCGTCGACAAAAATAGAGACAAAGTACAGCCACGAGGGATATTTTCCTGTTATTTCTGCTCTTTCTGTTGGAGCCTGTGAGCTAAAGAAAAAAACGGGAAAAAAGGTGAAAGCCACGGAAAAAGGAAAAATAAAGAGTATTCAGGATTATATATATATATATATATATATATTCCTGATGAGCAGATTGCAAAGACAAGGAAATGCTATTCGCGTTTTTTATTTATCCTCCATTGATCGACTTTACTATACGAGCAGCAGCGGTAACACAGAATATGAAAAATGAAAGAGCAGTGATAAGAAGCAAAATGGGAAAAAGAGCAGGATAGAAGGGGAGAAAAAAAATACTGGATGTAGGAGAAGGTGAATTCCCCAATCAAGTAAGCCCTCTGGAGCGTGAAATGCATTGTCTACACAAAACCGCTGTAACGAGAGGAAATAATGAGATCGGGAAAAATACATAAGAAAGGAATAGGGAGAACGAAAAGGAAAGAAAAAAAAAACTGGAGAAGTTAGTGAGATGGTAGCCTAATTATTGGTGACCGTTTCATTATCTTTGAGCAGGAGTCAAATTATGTATATATATATATATAGTGCTTGTGGATTGTATGGACGTACGTATATGATTAGCGTGGTGAATGAATTATTATTTTTTTAGGGCTCGTAAAGCGATTGACGGTGGGTCCAAGTGGTTTTGAGACCCTCAGGGCTCGATCGAACGAATCGTATCTGCGTATTGATCGTAGATGAGTTCTCAGAGTTTGGAGGATGAGTCACGTGCTTCATAGGAGAAAGTCTATACTAGGTTCGTAAATGATTCTTCAATTTCCAACGCGTGTTGTGCTTTCTGGCCGCAATTGCTATATCTGTGGTAATATAGAATGAATGGTTATGAGCTATCTACAGTTACCAAGGTAAACGAACTTCAATGCTGCTTATGAAACTGTCGTAGCGCCGATCGTACAGCAGGATGAGCGAAAGAAACAGGGTGACGAGAAGAAGAGGAACATATACAGTAAAACCTCGTTAAGTTGTCACCCTGATAAGTCGTCACACCGGTTAAGTCGTCATTTTTCATTAGGTTCTTCCAGCTTCCACAGACAACAATGTTATTAAACCCTCGTTTACTCGTCGCTAATTTCGGTTAGCTCGTCACTATGAAAACGTTTGAGAAAGTCGGAAAAAAAACCAGACTATTTTTATGGCTCCCAAAAAAAAAAAGCTTGTTAACAGCATTACCATATGCTTAAAAGTCACCATAAAATCCTATGTACCTAAATGGATAAGTATAGGTAATCAAAGTTACGCTGGGGAAGTTCATTTGCCAACCAAGGTTTTTGAAACGTTAAGGTCTGTTCGAGCTAGATCTCATTTCTGCATGGGCCCTACTAATTAGTACTTCAAGTGTTCGAGATTACCTTGTAGTTGTATCATGAACTGCTCATGAAGAATTGAAACACTAAAATTAAATTTGATGTACATGTAAAACTAATGTGCAATAGAGAGTTCTATTATGAAGAAAAGCTACTTATTCTAACAGTTGCTCTGTTAGTCTAAATTAAAAATTACTGGTACTTTTACAATCTATAAATTTTATTAATATTGTTATTTTTATTCATACTTCAATAAATGTCATATTACTTTAAATTAATACGATCTGCACAAAATTGCAATTAAAACTGACCGCTTAAGCCGTCATAATTTTTCGATAACATGAGGTGACGACTCATCGAGGTATTACTGTATTGAAAATCGGTCTGTTCGAGGTTTATAAGGGAGCTGCAGAAAGTCCAAATTATCCGAATAACTACTAAGTTATATAGTACTGGAAACACGAGTTCGAGAAAACATTAGATTGCTTTTCTTTCTGAGTTCACCTCAGCATAATATCCAGAAAAATAGTAATTGTTTGCCTCATATCTTTGGCCGAGAAAAAGCCATCTAACTCTAACCCGATGTACGTTTAGAGGAATTATTTTCAAAACACATGTCCTCCTTCTCCTCCTAACTAGAGCATGGTCTGCCACTCTGTCAAACAATGGTTAAGAAGCAGCTACTGGTCCCAATAAAATCGAAATGAAATAGTAAAAAAATATTTTGTTTGCTATAAAAACTCTTGCAGATGAATAAATTCTTGAAGGCAATGGCAAAATAAGGGATGATGTAATTCTCAGTGACCATGGCTCTGACTGGCAGTTTATGAAAGACCAAAACACGGTTGATGAGAGGGGGAAAAACAATTTAAACGAAGAAAACTCAGATGAGTTTAATTCTGCGGCTTTTGAATATATAAAGAAATGCAAATTAATTTCCCAGGACATTAATGCAGAGTGCGGGGGGGGGGGGGGTTTTCTAACGTAGAGTTGCTCACGGAACCCTTGTCGGTTATAAGGCGGTGTAGTGGAACTCTTGATGATAATTATGTGGTTCTGCGGAACAAATTTTTAATATTTATCCAAAAAAAAGTTTGTTCCTGCTGCCGTCTCAACAGTATCATAACATCAGGGCAAAATGATAGAGAGCTTAGGCAGACCTTTGAAGGGGGCACAAAAGGCATGGTGGAGGGGGGTACAAAAATTGTCTTCCCGTGAAATTTTGAGTTACCACCCTTGAAAATACATTAAAATTAACAGAAATCGGTGAAAATAGCATATAAAAGGTATTTTCTTTAGATATTCTAAGTTTTTTTTTTAATTTTTGGTTGATTTGCAGGGGTCACGGGCCCCCATCCGACCCCTCTCCGCGTACGTCTCTGCTCTTAATATACATATTTATTGTCATAAATCATTGTGTCAGATCTTATCGTGGAACACCCATTCAACTGAGGCCCCCGCATGTCCTTACAAGGGGGGGGGGGAGGAGTTGGTACAGCTCCAGCACAGGGCCACGAGATTATTTTCATAATTTTTATTTCACACTATAAGCTCATAATAGAGGGGCACGCGTGAAGTGTCTTACCTGGAGCCCACCAAAGATCTCGGCTTAGGGGCCCTACACTGTAGGATGGAAAGTGGGCATGGGTCTCCGTGCCGAATGAACTCGTGATTGGAACTCTAGAGGTTGGAGCCCTGCCATTCTATTGGGAGGTATATTCCCGAATCAAGAGCTTTGATTATAACCATCACCAGAGCTCCCGTGCAAGAACTCTGGCATATGCTTTAAATAATCATGAAAATGCTTGAAATGATCATGGTGCTAATCATTGAATCATGGGTTGTTTACCTGAGTTGTCGGATTATTTTGCACTATAAATTCACTAAGGAGGAGGTCCCACTAAGGATCTAAGTCTGCAGGGGGGGCTGGCTCTAGTATGGGAAAGGGGAGTAATGATGGGCTCGCGGGAAAAGGACAACTGTTATTCCTACATTAAAAAATAATATGACTTCCAACTTTGTTTTCTTGCAGATGAGATAAAACAACGAAAGCCTGGATAACCAATCGGAGATCGAGATGTAGTTCGGCAAGAAAATCCACATTCCTCTGTGGGGAATCGAACCATCCTCTCACTGTCCGGGCGAGCATTCTAATCATTGAACTACAGAGGACAGACATTAGAGCATATGTATGAATGCTGAACGGGACTGCTCATGGACACAGCCTATTAGCTCACAGCTAATAGCTCTTACGACGACTTTATTATTATACAGTCGAATTCCGTTATAACGAACTCCAAGAGACCGGAGAAATCACTTCGTAATAACGAAATTTCGTTATAAAGGAATTTCAGGTTGCTTGCGCTGTTCCTATGTATACTTATTTGAGGGATTAGAAAAGTGTTCGTGAAAACGAGATTTTCGCTATAACGGTATTCGTTAAAATGGGATTCGACTGTATTGGGAAACATTATTATAAACTGGAACCTGTTCTACCACCTATCAAATGAAAACACGACTATTCAATTGCAATTGTGTGATTGGTTTTTTTAATTAATGTGTCGCATGTAAAAAAAAATTAATGAGGTGTGTTAATGAATATGTGAAAAGCAATAATATTAGTTTATTTATTGAATTTAATTGAAAATTTTAACAGTTGACGTTTATTTACAGTAAAATAATTTGAGTAACAGCACAACGTGAAGCCGTCCTTAGCTTCTTGGGAATATAATCATAAACATATAATATCGAAATTAAGACCGTTATTTAGCTTTATATGCTTTTGGACTACTATTATAAGCAGCTAAGGACGGCTACTCTCTTTGTTATTAATCATATTATATTACTTTATATAACTATCAACTGGTAAAATTTTTTGCCACAAACTTAAAAATTTAACGTGTATTATGCTCAAAAGTATTTATTAATACCATAACATATTGATTTTAACGCATTTTTTTTTTTTTACTACTTCCAATTCGAAGGATCATCAATAGTTCTTTTTTTATTATATAGGTGGCGGAAGAGAGGATTCTAGATAAATGATTTCTCAATATATAATACATCGTGTACTGTATAGTTATTGTCTAATAGGGATATTTTGGCTGATAAAAAAAATTTCCTTTCAACCATTTGTTGGTTACGCTCAAAAATAACTATGAAAGGTACTATTTTTTCATGGTTTATAAATTTACAAAATATGGAAGTTCGGATTCTGAGAATCAGGGCACTACCGTATACATAGAGTTTCTGCTGTGCACAAAAGAATTCCCTGTACAAATATACAAATACAAGGTCCCAACAGGCAAAATGTCCATAACAAATATGGATGTCATATGCTTCTAAAATATTGTACGACAGGTAGAATGATATATTTTTTTTTCATTCCGCACAGATATCGAAATTCTATGCGCAGAGAAACAAGATGTCTGTGGAGTTGAAATTGAAGAGAATGCGTCCACTGTCTGAACAAAAAGAATCCTTAGTACCAACGAAACAAATTATTCAGCGGTCGGCAAGATTTTTTCTCCTCATTTTTCCACGAAATTCGAGCACTGACAAGGACCATATAATTTGAGCCCCTCCTCCGGATGCAGATTCATCGTTGTGTGGCCTGTGGGCAATAGGAGGTACACGGGATATGGAAATTTCGCCCCCGACATTTCGCCCCTTGAAAGTTTCGTCCCCGTCACATTTCACCCCCGGAAATTTCGCCCCCAACATTTCGCCTCCGACTTTTCGCCCCTGGAACGTTTCGTCCCCGGAAATTTCACCCCCAACATTTCGCCTCCGAGTTTTCGCCCCTGGAACGTTTCGCCCTCGAAATTTTCGTACCTGATATTTCACCTGCCCTGAACACATGAGTGACTGTATGAGTAACTGACTGTGTGAGTGACCATATAAGTGGATGAGTAACCATTTGAGTGACCGACTGAATGATTGTATGAGTGCCCAAATGAGTGACTGATTGATTGAGCGCATGAGTGACCAAGAGAGTGATCATGTGATTGATCGTATGAGTGACCAAATGATTGACCACGAGTGACCGAGTGATTTACTGTATGAGTGATCAAGTGAATGACCGAGTGATTTACCGTATGCGTGACCAAGTAAGTGCCGAGTGATTTCTTGTACGACTTTCAAAGTGAGTGACCAAGTGATTAACCACATCAGTGGCCGAGTTATTCACTGTATGAGTGACCAAGCGAGTAACCGAGTGATTCCCTGTATAAGTGGCCAAGCGAGTGACCAAGTGATTAACCACATCAGTGGTCGAGTTATTCACTGTATGAGTGACCAAGCGAGTAACCGAGTGATTCCCTGTATAAGTGGCCAAGCGAGTAACCAAGTGATTAACCACATCAGTGGCCGAGTTATTCACTGTATGAGTGACCAAGCGAGTAACCGAGTGATTCCCTGTACAAGTGGCCAAGCGAGTAACCAAGTGATTGACCGTGTAAGTGTCCAAGTTAGTGACCGAGTGATTAACCATATGAATAACTGTATGATTGTCCAAATGAGTGACCGCGTGATTAACCATATGAATAATTGTATGATTGACGAAGTGAGAGACTGTAGGAGTGACCAGGTGAGTGACCGAATGATTGACCATATGAATGATTGTATGAGTGACCAGGTGAGTGACGGTATGAGTGTCCAAGGGAGTAACTGAGGGATTGACTATATGGGTGGCTGAATGAATGACCGAGTGAGTGCTTATTTGAGTTTCCAAGTGAGTGATTGTGTGTTTCACTGTATGAGTGATATAGTGAGTGGCCATATGAGTGACCGTAATAATGAAAAAATGAGTGACGGAATGAGTGACCGTAATAATAATCAAGTGGATGGCAAAGTGAGTGACAGTAGGAATGACCAAGTGACCATATTTGTAATCAAGTGAGTGACCGCATGAGTGACCAAGTGAGTGACAATCGAGTGACCGTATGATTGACCAAGTGAGTGACCGAATGATTGACCGAAGGACTGTCTGCAAAGATGATCCCCATCTTATAGGTGGTTATGTAGTACTTTTTAATGGGCCTTAAAAATTTGGAATTTGCTGTGAAGCATAAAATAATTGTTTCCAAATTTACGTTGCAGCGAAATTTTTCAACATAAGCTCATAAGCTGGAGTGTATAACAGTCCTGGAGAAAAACAATAAAATCCCCCAAACTACTGCCCCCCCCCCGCCCCCTGTCATGCTTAATGCGTACACCAATGCATTTGTGAGAGCAATAGACATTATATAGTATCATTATGCTTTGTGCAAATTTCTGCCGCATACTCACCTAACATTTACACAAGGGCCGAAATAAGATATCCGGTCCAACTTACGTAGTCGCTCACTTGGTCACGCATACGGTCACTCACTTGGTCACGCATACGGTCACTCACTTAGTCACGCATACGGTCACTCACTTGGTCACGCATACGGTCACTCACTTGGTCACGCATACTGTCACTCACTTGATTACTCATACAGTCACTCCCTTGATCACTCATACGGTCACTCACTTGTTGATTCATAAGATGACTTACTTTGTCACTCACTTTGTTACTCCTGCGGCCATTTCTACGGTCACTCATACGGTCAGGGCAGGTGAAATGTCAGAAAGTATATGTTCAACTCACTTGATCACTCACAGGGTCACTCAATTAGTCAGGACAGGCAAAGCGTCTCAAGTAGATGTCAAACTCACTCTATCACTCATACGGTCACTTACATGGTTATTCTTACCATCAATCATCTGTTCACACATACGGTCATTCATACCATCGCTAATACGGTCAGGGCAGGTGAAATATGAAGGGAGTAAATTTCCAGTTCACTTGATCACTGATAGGGTCACTCACTTTGTCGCTCAGACGATCAGGGCAGGCAAAATACCATCGGAGCTAAATGTCCTACTTACTTTATCATTCATACGGTCACTCGCACCATCATTCACGTGTTTACTCGTACGGTCATTCATACGGTCAGGCAGGTTAATTGTCACGAATAAATATCCAGCTTACTTGGTTATTCATACGGTCACTCATAGGGTCACTTGTACCATCATTCATCTGTCCTCTCATACGGTCAGGGCAGGCGAAATGTCGGGGGGGGGGGGTAAATGTCCAACTCACATGATCACTGATAGGGTCACTTAATTGGTCACTCACCGGGTCGCTCATATGGTCAGGGCAGGTGAAATGTCCGGGACGAAGTATCCGGGGCGAAATGTCAGGGGTGAAATTTCCGGGGGCCAAATGTAACGGGGACGAAACGTGCTAGGAGCGAAATGTCGGGGGCAAAGATTCCGTGAACCGCTTTGATACCCTCTAGGTCACTGTTTTCATTTCTTAATCACCAGGTCATCATTTTGGTCACTCCCATGCTTCCGCAGTCTCTACATTAGTCATTCAAGTGGCCTGGATTTGTTTTATACGCGACTCTCTCTCGTTAAAATTTAAAACAAAGGACAGCTTTGCGAATATCAGCAACAAGAAAGGTTTCTTCTTTAAAAGCTCTCCGGGGTTTCTAATGGTCCCGCAGCGTTTGGTCACGCGGAAACCCAAAGAAACTGTCACGGAACCTCAGGATTCTTCGGAGCACCAGTTGGAAACCAGTGCTTTAATGAAAAATTGAAATGAACTTTGAAATCTGATCGACCTCAAGCGCGTTTTAGAGTCCGGATTCCACTGCATGCGCAAGTTAATCATCAAAATTAATGAATGACTCTACGTTATTTTACTGAAATTTGGCATTATGACAAATTCTTTGAAGATAAATGATGAGTGAGTTGAAGATGAATAATTGTTTTGAGAAAAGGATAATTATTTCGAAGATGGATGATGGATGAGTTTGCATATAAATAACGATCATGGATTTTGATATGAATGTGATTTTGAATATTAATGAGGAATGATTTTGAATATTAATCAGGAATGATTTTGAATATTAATGAATTAATCGAATGAATTAATGGAATGATTTTGAAATGGAATGAATTAATGGAATGATTTTGAAGTGGAGTGAATTAATGGAATGATTTTGAAATGGAATGAATTAATGGAATGATTTTGAAATGGAATGAATTAATGGAATGATTTTGAAATGGAATGATTTTGAAATGGAATGATTTTGAAATGGAATGAATTAATGGAATGATTTTGAAATGGAATGATTTTGAAATGGAATTATTTTGAAATGGAATGAATTAATGGAATGATTTTGAAATGGAATGAATTAATGGAATGATTTTGAAATGGAATGAATTAATGGAATTATTTTTAAATGGAATGAATTAATGGAATGATTTTGAAATGGAATGAATTAATGGAATGATTTTGAAATGGAATGAATTAATGGAATGATTTTGAAATGGAATGAATTAATGGAATGATTTTGAAATGGAATGAATTAATGGAATGATTTTGAAATGGAATGATTTTGAAATGGAATGAATTAATGGAATGATTTTGAAATGGAATGAATTAATGGAATGATTTTGAAATGGAATGAATTAATGGAATAATTTTGAAATGGAATGAATTAATGGAATGAATTAATGGAATGATTTTGAAATGGAATGAATTAATGGAATGATTTTGAAATGGAATGAATTAATGGAATGATTTTGAAATGGAATGAATTAATGGAATGATTTTGAAATGGAATGAATTAATGGAATGATTTTGAAATGGAGTGAATTAATGGAATGATTTTGAAATGGAATGATTTTGAAATGGAATGAATTAATGGAATGATTTTGAAATGGAGTGAATTAATGGAATGCTTTTGAAATGGAATGAATTAATGGAATGCTTTTGAAATGGAATGAATTAATGGAATGATTTTGAAATGGAATGAATTAATGGAATGAATTAATGGAATGATTTTGAAATGGAATGATTTTGAAATGGAATGAATTAATGGAATGATTTTGAAATGGAATGATTTTGAAATGGAATGATTTTGAAATGGAATGAATTAATGGAATAATTTTGAAATGGAATGAATTAATGGAATGAATTAATGGAATGATTTTGAAATGGAATGAATTAATGGAATGATTTTGAAATGGAATGAATTAATGGAATGATTTTGAAATGGAATGAATTAATGGAATGATTTTGAAATGGAGTGAATTAATGGAATGATTTTGAAATGGAATGATTTTGAAATGGAATGAATTAATGGAATGATTTTGAAATGGAGTGAATTAATGGAATGCTTTTGAAATGGAATGAATTAATGGAATGCTTTTGAAATGGAATGAATTAATGGAATGATTTTGAAATGGAATGAATTAATGGAATGAATTAATGGAATGATTTTGAAATGGAATGAATTAATGGAATGAATTAATGGAATGATTTTGAAATGGAATGATTTTGAAATGGAATGATTTTGAAATGGAATGAATTAATGGAATGATTTTGAAATGGAATGATTTTGAAATGGAATGATTTTGAAATGGAATGATTTTGAAATGGAATGAATTAATGGAATGATTTTGAAATGGAATGAATTAATGGAATGATTTTGAAATGGAATGAATTAATGGAATGATTTTGAAATGGAATGATTTTGAAATGGAATGATTTTGAAATGGAATGATTTTGAAATGGAATGATTTTGAAATGGAATGATTTTGAAATGGAATGAATTAATGGAATGATTTTGAAATGGAATGATTTTGAAATGGAATGAATTAATGGAATGATTTTGAAATGGAATGAATTAATGGAATGATTTTGAAATGGAATGATTTTGAAATGGAATGATTTTGAAATGGAATGAATTAATGGAATGATTTTGAAATGGAATGATTTTGAAATGGAATGATTTTGAAATGGAATGAATTAATGGAATGATTCTTAATGGAATGAATTAATGGAATGAATTAATGGAATGAATTAATGGAATGATTTTTAAATGGAATGATTTTGAAATGGAATTATTTTGAAATGGAATGAATTAATGGAATGATTTTGAAATGGAATGATTTTGAAATGGAATGAATTAATGGAATGATTTTGAAATGGAATGAATTAATGGAATGATTTTGAAATGGAATGAATTAATGGAATGATTTTGAAATGGAATGATTTTGAAATGGAATGAATTAATGGAATGAATTAATGGAATGATTTTGAAATGGAATGGATTAATGGAATAATTTTGAAATGGAATGAATTAATGGAATGATTTTGAAATGGAATGATTTTGAAATGGAATGAATTAATGGAATGATTTTGAAATGGAATGAATTAATGGAATGATTTTGAAATGGAATGAATTAATGGAATGATTTTGAAATGGAATGAATTAATGGAATGATTTTGAAATGGAATAAATTAATGGAATGATTTTGAAATGGAATGAATTAATGGAATGAATTAATGGAATGATTTTGAAATGGAATGAATTAATGGAATGATTTTGAAATGGAATGATTTTGAAATGGAATGATTTTGAAATGGAATGAATTAATGGAATGATTTTGAAATGGAATGAATTAATGGAATGATTTTGAAATGGAATGAATTAATGGAATGATTTTGAAATGGAATGAATTAATGGAATGATTTTGAAATGGAATGAATTAATGGAATGAATTAATGGAATGATTTTGAAATGGAATGATTTTGAAATGGAATGATTTTGAAATGGAATGAATTAATGGAATGAATTAATGGAATGAATTAATGGAATGATTTTGAAATGGAATGATTTTGAAATGGAATGATTTTGAAATGGAATGAATTAATGGAATGATTTTGAAATGGAATGAATTAATGGAATGATTTTGAAATGGAATGATTTTGAAATGGAATGAATTAATGGAATGATTTTGAAATGGAATGAATTAATGGAATGATTTTGAAATGGAATGAATTAATGGAATGATTTTGAAATGGAATGAATTAATGGAATGATTTTGAAATGGAATGAATTAATGGAATGATTTTGAAATGGAATGAATTAATGGAATGATTTTGAAATGGAATGATTTTGAAATGGAATGAATTAATGGAATAATTTTGAAATGGAATGATTTTGAAATGGAATGAATTAATGGAATAATTTTGAAATGGAATGATTTTGAAATGGAATGATTTTGAAATGGAATGAATTAATGGAATGATTTTGAAATGGAATGAATTAATGGAATGATTTTGAAATGGAATGAATTAATGGAATGATTTTGAAATGGAATGAATTAATGGAATTATGGGAGTTCGTCGGAGTCGGAAAAGAACTCAAGTCAGCCTTTTTTTTATATATCTACTATAACCTTTTTTTTTAATTTAACATAATATCAGAACAATTACATGTTTTTAGTAAAGCGACGGAAGAGTGTCCTATCAGTACAGTGTGGTCTAGCCAAAAGTGCCAACTTTAGTGTGGTAGAAACACGAGTTATTTGCGGCGGGTTTGTATTGACGATTGCGGGAACGACTGCGCGGCCGCCGATACGAGAAACGTCTATGTGAGCGGGACGCATGGACAGGAGCTGAAAGTTCGCTCACCTGCATGGTCAGCTGCTCAATTTGCTTTTCTAAGTGCGTCGTGGGGGATTCCACTCTAGCGGCATCGACATGGGGTGAAAAGGTAAGATCATTGATCTTGTCGGCAACGGCGGCGAGTTGGGTTAGGTCTTCGTTTAAGGCAGCCAGAATGCTTTGCGTGTTTTTTGGGAGTCGGGACAACCATAGCGACTTCAGAAGTGGCTCACCAACGGAACCCCCGGCAAGCGATCGCATCCGAGTGAGAAGTTGTGATGGACGCTGGTCACCAAGCTCGAGGCCTTGAAGGAGGGTTCGTATTTTGGAAGCCTCGCTTTCTGAATGCAGCTCTATGAGACGCTTCTTTAAGGCGTCGTACTTGCCACCTTCAGGAGGGTTGATAATGATGTCGCTTGCCGAATTGAGGACATCGGATTCCATAGCCGATACCACGTGATGAAATTTTGTGGCATCTACGGTGATTTTGGCTAAGGAGAATTGGGCCTCTATCTGCATAAACCATAATGTGGGATTTGTCTTCCAAAATGGGGGAAGTTTAATGGCAATGCGGTTGATTTGCGGCTCGGAATTGTCATCCATGACGTTTTTATGCGTTGCGAAGAATGAAATAATTTAGATGCGAACAATTAAAAATGCGGTAAATACCGGGAAAAATAACATAGGTATATACATGGGTTGAGAGGGAAATTCGCTCAGCGTGACATATCGACATGCACCGATTCTATTTTCAAGCATCGTGGTAGAAATTAAAAAATAATTTCACGGATACATTAAATATACAGAATATGCCACATTACCTGTTGTATATCGCTCGCATCTCGTGCAGATGTTCGGATGTTGATGGATCACTCCACGAGGTTGTGTTTTTTTTTGTTTTTTTTTTGGATCAGAAGGTTCATATCACGTTTTGGTCACCATTTTATGAGAGTTCGTCGGAGTCGGAAAAGAACTCAAGTCAGCCTTTTTTTTATATATCTACTATAACCTTTTTTTTTAAATTTAACATAATATCAGAACAATTACATGTTTTTAGTAAAGCGACGGAAGAGTGTCCTATCAGTACAGTGTGGTCTAGACAAAAGTGCCAACTCCTCCTGTTGCCAGATTCATCTCCCCTTTTGTCTCTTCCTGGCACTACTGAATCTACTATTTGTTGTTTCTAGGCCGCACTAGATATACACCACAGAATGATTTTGAAATGGAATGAATTAATGGAATGATTTTGAAATGGAATGAATTAATGGAATGATTTTGAAATGGAATGAATTAATGGAATGATTGTGAAATGGAATGAATTAATGGAATGATTTTGAAATGGAATGAATTAATGGAATGATTTTGAAATGGAATGAATTAATGGAATGATTTTGAAATGGAATGAATTAATGGAATGATTTTGAAATGGAATGAATTAATGGAATGAATTAATGGAATGATTTTGAAATGGAATGAATTAATGGAATGATTTTGAAATGGAATGAATTAATGGAATGATTTTGAAATGGAATGAATTAATGGAATGATTTTGAAATGGAATGAATTAATGGAATGATTTTGAAATGGAATGAATTAATGGAATGATTTTGAAATGGAATGAATTAATGGAATGATTTTGAAATGGAATGAATTAATGGAATGATTTTGAAATGGAATGAATTAATGGAATGATTTTGAAATGGAATGAATTAATGGAATGATTTTGAAATGGAATGAATTAATGGAATGAATTAATGGAATGATTGTGAAATGGAATGAATTAATGGAATGATTTTTAAATGGAATGAATTAATGGAATGATTTTTAAATGGAATGAATTAATGGAATGATTTTGAAATGGAATGAATTAATGGAATGATTTTGAAATGGAATGAATTAATGGAATGATTTTGAAATGGATGAGAATGATTTTGAATATTAATGAGGAATGATTTTGATGATGAATGTGATTTTGAATACTAATGATAATGATTTTGAATATTAATGCGAATGATTTTGAATATTAATGCGAATGATTTTGAATATTAATGAGGACTGATTTTGATGACTAATGTGATTTTGAATATTAATGACGAATGATTTTAAAGATGAACGATTAATTATTTTTAAGATGAATGATCAATGATTTTGATGATCAATGATTTTGAATGTAAATGAGAATTGATCTCCGAGATGAATAATTTGTCATGCATTTGGTGCGCATGTGATCAATGGCATTGAAGATGAAAAAAAAATAATATTGTTCAACATTTAAAACAATACTATCCGTCGCAACCATCAACTCCTAACTGCATCTTTTACTCCGTACACGTTATATCATCACTGAAATTACCCCCTTTTTCACTTCAATTTCCGATTTCGCACCCATATTTTTTACCGAACATGTAGATGTATTCCATCAAAAGCATTATTACCAACTACATTAGGACTTTTTACTTCGTTGTCAAGAAATGCTGACACCCCCCCCCCCCCGCTTTCCAAATAATGGCGCATTATTGCTTTATAGAAAAACAATCGATACATTAAAAAAAAAAGAAAATCATCGATTTTTTTCCTCATAGAATCATAGAAGCTGTCACAAACCAAGTTCTTACACCAGTACCCCTTAAAGCACAGGTCATTATCTTAGATGGTTAATGGAATGCATAAATTGAGTACCTGGAACAGACGTTTCCCATCATCCAACTTGAACAATGAGGTACCGTAAGATTTAATGGTAATCAACGCAAGAGAAGTGTATAAAAATAAGAAATGCACGGGCTATTAAAAAAAAATGGGCAAGATCATTGTATATGGCGCGGTAAGGAGGAAAGACGCATTATATTCTGGAAAATCTCCACCTTCCTTCAATGATCCCGGGAGAGGGGGCAGAAGAAGACCAGAGAATCCTTCAGAACATTACACAGGACGTTCACAAACGTCGTAATTTTCACACTACGCCAGTAAAATATGTTAAGTAACATATTACTGCCGCTGCGAATGGTATTCATTTTGTTAACGTTGTCTAAAACGATAATAATAAATTTTTCCGTGAGGCTGTTATAGAGGAAAAACCGGACCGAAAAATAGGAAAAGAATCCGGGAAATAAAGAACATATAGTATTGTGCAGACCCTTTTGTTCCTTTTGTGAAGTTGAATTACCCGTCAGAGGCGAAGTAATAAATTCTTGGGCGCCCTCTTTTTCTCACTCCCCGCGCCTCCCTCCGCCCCCCAAGGAAAAAAAGGGGGGGGGGACTCTTACGTCGATCTTACTGTATACTTCTGTTTTCTTGCCTCTTATTTTCGATCCTTTTCATTCCTTCGAACCTCTATGTTTTCATTTCGTAGATTGGAAAATATTCCCCTTTTCTACAGAGACTTTTATTCTACTTCTTCTTTCTTCAAGAGTGGGAAAGATATACGATTGCATTCCCCTCTATTTCCCATAAGAGATGCTGGATTGCATTGTACTTTGGTGTCGGAAATATCAATAAGTTCAGTTCTTTTTGGTTTTTTTTTTTTTTTTTCTGTGTAGATGCGTATCTACTGTGGAATAGAGTTTGAAATTCTGCGATTGGGGACATGCCCTGTTTTGGACACCCTTGGAGTTTAAGGGTTCCGATCTGTCATCACGCGGCTATTTATGACGTTTTAACCATAGCATCACATCGTGATGGATGTATGCGTATAGTCCCATAAAAATAGTAGAAAGCTTGATATAGTTCCTACATTTGCGAAGATGGTGTTGAGCTCCTAGAGTATGAGCAGATGGGTCTTAAAACTGAACAGGTAGTTTATGAGATCCTAGAAATCAGCAGATGGTCTGAGATGCCCTAGAAATGAGCAGATGGTATGTGAGGTCCTAGAAATGAGCAGATGATATGTGATGTCGTATAAATTAGCAGATGGTCGGTGAGCTATTAGAAATGCTCAGATGGTCTGTGAGCTATTAGAAATGCTCAGATGGTCTGTGAGCTAATAGAAATGCTGAGATGTTCTGTGAGCTATTAGAAATGCTCAGATGGTCTGTGAGCTAATAGAAATGCTGAGATGTTCTGTGAGCTATTAGAAATGCTCAGATGGTCTGTGAGCTCCTAAAAATGCATTCGAAAATTTTCAGGTCTTAATTAACACGAGTACAAGATTTTGGGAGCTCTTAGAAATTCACAGTACGTTTTTCCCAGTAGATATTCTTAGGAGGCACTGGTGCCATTCGCAGAAGGTAGTGTCGCATTGTGCAAGAAATGTGTTAAAAGGTTAACTTAATCCTAGAAACGAACGAGAAGCTTACATTACTTTTACAAAAGCGGCAGAATCTTACGTACTTTTAGAAACGTGCGAAAAACTTACATACTCCTAAAAATGTATAGGGGACGTTACCTCTCTAAAAATGAGTAGGGGACATGCAGATTCGTTGAAATGCGTTGGAGGCTCGTGAGCTTCCCGAAATGCGTGGATGTAGGAAGCCTGTGTATCACTTCTCATGTTTTGTCACAGCTAACGTTTTCAAGTCTTTTATTTACAGTATTTTGCCACATCTGGGCTTCTGGAAATGCTCAGATCGGCAGATTTGTAATGTCAAAGAAATTGGTGAAATTTTACAGAAGCTCCTAGTATTGCACAGAGCGATTGTTTTCTTCAAGAAAAGCGTACAAGAAGGCTATGTTATCCTGATATTGTCAACATGTAGGGCTGCATACTCCTAGAAACGAGCGAGAAGCTTACGTTCTCTATAGGAAATACGTATAAGATGTTACCTCCCTGAAAATGAGAAGGAGACATGCATTTCCGCTGAAATGCGTAGAAGGCTAGCAAGCTTTGGGAAATGCATAGAAAGTTTACGAGCTTCGTGGAATGCGTATAAAACTTGCGAGATACGTGAAATACGAGATTCGTGTGAGGTTTTTAAAATGCATAAAAGATATGCGAGCTTTGTGAACTGCGTAGAAGGCTTGTCAACTTCTTGAAATGCGTAGAAGGCTAGTAAGCTTCGCGAAATGCGTAAAATGCTTGCGAGCTTCATGAAATACATAGAAGAGGCTTGCGAGCTTCATGAAATACATAGAAGAGGCTTGCGAGCTTCATGAAATACATAGAAGAGGCTTGCGAGCTTCATAAAATCTCCATTTTGTTTTCCTATAGTTTTCTCCATCATCGAATTATAATTTTTCGCGTAGTCTCGAATGACCAACCATGGGCAGGAAGAGATAAACGTAACCCAAGTCAAGAGAACTGCGAGCCTCGAACAACATATTTCATTGCTGCCACGCTTCCCACTCCCCATCCAGTTCAAATATTTCTAAGATAAACCAAATAGAGTCTTGTGAAGCTGCGTCGTAACCAAACAGCATCCATTGATCACGATTCCAAGAGCAAACATCGTATTTACACCATCAGCAACTATTCCAGACCCCAAAAACAAAAGAAAATTTGCATGTTATTTCACCCCGAAAGAGTCAACATTGTAAACTTGGCATCCGTTAGGTAAAGAATCGTTGGACGTTTTCTCGAATAACGTCTGAGATTGCGCTATTTCCAAAGAACGAGATGGTTTTGAGGGTAACATAGAATTTCGGAAAATACCGTTTTTTTTTGAGGGGGAAGTTGGTGTCAACCGGAAACACAAGTTGACAGCTTTACGCGTGCTAAACGCGTGCCTCATAAAATATTCTCTTTCACATCTTCTCAACTCTAAGCCTCTCTCTCTCCCTCGTTGTTGTCGACCATCTTTTTCGGTTAAACGAATGCATTTTTCCGCTCCAAAGAAGATGTTGAGTAAATCTCTGGAAACGAATATCTTTTCTCCTTTCCAAAGACGCGGAAACAAATGCCAAGATGCGCGGTTCCTATTTTCTTTTCGCGCTGAGTTTCCGCGTCATTGGCGAATCTCAATACAAGGCGATAAACAAGGTTTAAATAAGAGTTCCTCTCTGACTTGGACGATTTTTTTTTTTGCTGCCATAGCGTACATAAAGGTTACGTATATACATATATGTATAGCCCGCTAAGCCAGGAGCAGTGGATACCTTTCGGAATGGTTTTATGTACAGACATCTAGGTAGTGTCAAATGTATAACGTGAATAGATCTTTCGCAGTACCAGTTTTGGCTTGACTTGTTTTTGGTGGCAATATATAAGCTGTTCTTAACCATTGGGTTATTCTTGACTTGCTGATGATTTTTATCCACGTAGGGCAGTGGTTCTCAACCGGTGTTCCATGTGCACATCCCAGGGGATCCGTGGCGACTCGAGGAAAATAAAATGAATCAGCAAATTTGACAGATAAGTAAATAAGAGAGGCCTACAAGGTTCTGCCATAAAAAATATGTACAAAAAAGGGTTCCTCTTGTAAAACAGAGCTCCGCCATAGAAATTATATACTGAAAAGGGCTCCGCGAGTCAAAAAAGGCTAAGAACCGCTGATGTAGGGTATGGGCGTTCCGACTGTGTGTGTGTGCATGCGTGCGCGCACTCTTTAAATTTGACTGGCTTCCGCATCAATTGCCGTGTCCGTGGGGGAAAGTTGTATAGAGTCTATGTGGTTTTGTGGTTTTCACCGCACACCATCTCCGGCATTACCGCCATACGGCAATTTACTACCGATCTAGTATGGATCAAAAATATTTCTGTCTAGTGCTGTGTTTCCCAAAATTTTTGATATCGAGAACCTCCATGTAGTTAAGGTTAATTCACCGCGGACCCCCAGCAATGAACGCTAATCCTCCGCGATAACCCTGTAGCCTCATAAAGTCGATTTCCACTCCAACCTTTCCATAAAACTCGAAATATATTGTGTGTTTTTTTCAAAATAATTAATCATAAAGAATAATAATCATAAAAAAATTAAATAAATTACCATTTTCAGAATGTGTGAATTTGACACAATGTGGCATTCATACAATGGTATTAAATAAAAATCATCTCACGGCCCCTTGTGTAATAGCTCACAAATTTCCCCAAATTATATTCTGATGAGTATTGAAATAGGATCATCGGAACACAATCATTTGAATTGAATTTAGTTTCTTCACAGAAATTAATGAATTTTTTTTCTCACAAAAAAATTGCAACGTATTGCAAGGAAAATAATACAAACATTACACGAAAATGACATGTCAATCACAAATTTGAATTAAGAAGTTGATCTTTCAAATACTCACTTTGACCGGTAAATGTGAAAAGAACAATGACTTACCTGAAAGACAGAAAAAGGAACACGTTGAAATAAAAAAAGCATTAGAATCTACAAAATCTACATTTCTCCAAATATTAAAAAACAAATCTGAAGCAAAGTCAGGCGATTTGTCCAGAAACCACATATTACGAACACAAGTACGAAACTAAAAACTGATATTTATTATAATATTATCAAAATACAGAGATAGACGGCTTTTTTTTTTCTTGGCACAAGATATCATGTAAACAGGTATTTTCTGGACATTTTCCCGAGGTGAACTCGGAAAGAAAAGTGCGATTCCCGATGTAGACCAAATGACTCGTCTTTCAGAGTTCACTTCGGCACTCCGCATAATATCCAGAAAATATCTTTTTCCTTGATAATCAATAATGTTTCGCTAATATAAATAATTTACGAATAGAGACACGCAAAGGCTAAAGCAGGCGAAGTTCCGATGTGAGATCAAGATAAAATAATATATTTTTTTAAAAATTAAGAGCCAAAAATATTTTCAAAAGTGTCCATTTTTATGCACCTATTAAGAATAGATTAAAATTTATATGAAAATAAATTTTAATCTATAGACCTACAGGGTGTTCCATAAATCCGTAAATAGTTTACAAATTCATAAAAAGGGAAAGAATCAGCATAGTTCAATGAAGTTTAAGAGAAGTTGTGGAGAATTTTTTTGTCTTACAGAAAAAGAGTTCGATTTTTGCGATAGACGTCACTGCGCGAATGCCCAGCAGATGTGATTGGGACCGAAAATTTCTTCAAATTCCTTGAGTCCGGAACGTTCGTAAAGCTTTGGTTGGCAATTCGTGGCTGTGAAGAAACATCTTCACCTATAGCGTAATATCTTTATCCACCAACGTCAACATCACAATGAAAACCTTATGTAAAAACCAGTTACAGAAATATTCAGAAATGAGCCAATTATTGTACACCATGCATGTCAGTGATATGCAATCGTGCAGCGCCCTCTTTAGACAAAAAATTATTCTTTGAATCCGCTACAGTAAGAATAACTTCCTCTCAAACCGCATGAAAATTTTCAAATTAATTCAATTTTTATGATTTTTTTTAAAACTATTTACGAATTTATTGCACACCCTGTACTATCCAAAGGAATAGATCTGATTTCTTAAAAATGCTGCAACCCACATTTCTCGGAATGACCACGCCTTTTCAAACGCTACACTGCGAATTCGCGTGCAGTCGTTGACAGAATCACAATCACCGAACCGACTTTCTAGAGAACACTCTCTCAATACGATTCCATTAAAGATATTGAACTCAACAATAGATCTCCAGAAATGTATATTACTCAATCCACGAAAGAGCAGATCACAAAAACACCGTACATGTGTAATAGACACCGGAACAAAAGACATATTCCGACTCGGGATCATAGGTCTCACTTGCATCCAATATCGATGGAAATTCTTTCGGATTACAAAGCTCAACATCACGCTCCATGGCATCAACCCTTGTAAACAGCAATACTTACTATCCCACACACATACACGGTAAAACACGTAAAAAGAGAGATCGGTCCCAATGAAAATTCTCGAATATTCCTTTCCAGCACTCTTTCCGTACATTATTTTAGAATGGTCTCTGTAGCTTTTGTGATACGACGCGGGAGGAGAATATTTTCATTATGCTCTAGAAAACACCAAAGAGTATTCAATTCACACGGACAGAGGAATCTAATTCAGGAAGAAATCGCCAAATGCGAAATTCCTGGGAAAAAGCAACGAACGAATGTTATTGGAAATCCTGGGATGGAGTATATACAGTAGGAAATTGCTGAAACTTCTACTGCATATAATTTTAAAACTTTGGACGAACTTGTATGTATTTTTACTTGAGGCGGAAAATTTTTAGAAGAGTCTAGAGATCGTTGAGAGAAGCGAAAGTTACGAAAATTAAACTTTAAATTTCCAATTTGAAGAAGTTATAGTAGACAGGAGGGTGAAATGTTCGGGGTGGGGGGGGCCCAAGCGGCTAAATTTTCTTATTTATCAGTCATTTCGGCATGAATAGACGCTATTATTCTTCTTTTTCCTCGGTGTGTTGAGATGTAAGCAACATAGCCACGTTTCTTTTAATTTAGCACTTGGATACATGCCAGAAAGAAGATGCAATGGATGCTTCTCAGACTGCTTTCTTATTTTATCTATTTTATTTTATTTTTTTAAAGAAAAAAAAATTAGAAAGAAAATGGACATTTTGTTTCTTCGGTTTCTTGGAAGAAATCCATAAGATCATATCAGTAGGACATTGAAATATATATAGAGGCGTCAGAAGAACTGGAGAAATTAGCTTATGTGTTATGCTGCTGGGGGTCGTGTTTATGTGATACTCCCCTCGGTAATGATTGTGTCGTGGAGTAAAGAACATGGAAAAATGATTCAAAAGTTAGAGATGGTTTTCCGAAAATTTTGGCAAGAATAATGATCGAATGAGTGGTTTGTTTGGGAGTAAATGGAAAGTTTTATTAGATGGGAAGTAGCCGAAATGTGTACGGGGCATACGCATTTTGCCGAGAATTCTAAGTTTACATACTGAAATATATAATGGAAGTGTCTTTCAATTTTATGAGACCTGAACCAGCTGGATACATTTTTCTCTAGAAGTCTTTTCACACCTTCATTCTCAACTCATTGAAGAATATTACAGGGTGACGCGGAACTCCACCACGAGTAATCGAAAAGTGATAGCACACGACCAGATATCATTATTACTTTTTTTCTAGTAGAAGCAATGGGCGCAATCCACTTATTCTGGAGAAACATGCATTTCCCCCACTCCAGAAGTCAACAAAATATGGCCACCCTGCTCACCTCTCGAGGATTGACACGAAACTTTTTTCCTTCCATATTGTGTATAAAATGCTGTAATTTTCAAAATTGAGAAAAAATTTAATCTCTATTTATTGTGAATACAAAAATAAATAAAATGATCGAGTTCATTTCATTTATGTACGTTCCCCAGAAATAGCAACAACTTTTAAGTCGATGCAAGCGTGTCAAAGAAGCGATAAGTTGCCGAAGCATAGTGCACTAAGGACGGTATTCCCCGACATGGTTTAAACTATTCACAATTTTACGATAAAGATCGACAAAGATTGGTTAAATTCAGCTTTTCAACCAATCTATGTTGATCTCTTATCCAAATATTGTGACTATAGTTGAAACCATGTCAGTGAATACGGGCCTAAGGTAAGTGGAACCGCCTTTTTTCTTCATTTGATCAAGTCCAACTTTGCACCTACGTTGGAGAAGTCAACAAAACTTGGAAGCAAAATATGGCAACAGGTTTTTTGAGAGAGAATCATTCTAGTTTTATAGCTAATACTTTAACCTCATTTACTTCGGTGTCCGCATTTCAAGATTAATTTTTATATTAAGTGGGGCGTTTAGTTCCACTTGCCTACTTGAGAAGGTGAGTGGAATCTGAAGGCTGATTTTACTTTAAAATCATTCATGCAACGATAATTCATAAATGAAATAAGTTTAAACTAAGGAGAAAAAAAACCAAACCATAAAAATTCCAAACATTTAATTGTTCTGGCATACAAGGCTAATTAAAAATATTTTGTGTACAGCATACTGGCAATGTTCATTAACAACTTCGGTATGCACTAAACTCACAGTATAATACAGTCGAATCCCGTTATAATGAACTCCAAGAGACCGGAAAAGCCACTTCGTTTAATCGAAATTTCGTTATAAAGGAATTCCAGGTTTCTGCATTGTTCCGATGTAAACTTACCTGGGAGATTTGAGAAGTGTTCGTTAAAACGATATTTTCACTATAACGGTAATCGTTAAAACGGGATTCGACTGTAATACCCACACATCGACCGTAAAATAATAACCGACGTTATATTAGGCAAATTAGACAGGAAATGTGAATTCTCTAGGACTCAAACTTGACAGTTGAAAGAAACAAAGACGGAAAGATCTTCAACAGCTCTAATCATACCTTTACCTAGAATATTGGGCTATTGAAAGGTAGATTTTGCTAACGATTCTTTTTCGAAATTTTGCTTCCCGACGAGCCTCAACTTCGATTAGTTGCCCAACAAGCTCCTTTATTTGATTTTTATTTGTGGATTTGACGAGAATTCAGTCACCAATGTTTGCTTCTGAACTGTTTTTTCGTATTTCGAGACACTTATCTATGCAAGCAACCAGCGTTGAAGCAGAAACTTAATCTTTCTCCATATTCGCACCACAATTGATAAAGTCAATGCAAATAATCACAGGGTTAGTATATATGCATTTGGTTCCACTTGTTTCAGCACAGGGTAAACGTCAAATAATAAGAATACAACTGACACCAAAATATCGAAATCAGGCGGGCTCGCACTTTCAGGAATAAACGGAATGTGAAGGTCACAAAACAAAAATAACGGCATGATCAAAAATCTTAGCTCCTCACGTGGGAACTACTTGTAACCTTTTGTGAGCAGCTACCTTACCAATTACATTTTTACTGGAAAAACAGAGTAAGTGCGAAAGAAAAATTTCGCATGCGACCGTTCCCATAAGCCAACTCAACCGCTTGATTCCGCTTACCTCAGTTTACCTTATTTAATATCTCGATAAATATTTCATTTAAAAATATGAAATATTTTGCAGATGACTTTTTAAACCGGGACTTGCATTTCAATACTTGGAACTTTTAACATGCGGGCGATGCATAAGAAATAAATTTTTTATGTATAGGACCTCCCAATTTTTTTTACGATTTCAAGTACGTAACTTCGAGTAGTTTAAAAAATTTTGGTAACTGGAAGTATGTTTCTAAAGTAAATGGTTGTAAGGATATCTGCCGTGCAAGCAATTTAGGACAGTCAGTACATGTGACGCGTTCCATCCAACCCTAAATGAGAGAGCGATGATCCAAATTGAGGTGAAATTAGTAAAATTTATAATCTCGATATCGTCGGAAATTTCAAAAAAGTGACTTCTGGGCGTCAGAGCTAATTTATTTGCGGCAAAATTATTTCAAGAGAATGATTTCTGATGCTGAATGATTCTGCGAAATTCAAACCTAAACTTAAATTTACTGAATCGACTGCGCACAGTAGCGCACTGCCGGGCCGCAATATGTGCATCATTCTGTTTTATTTTTCAACATATATTGATACATTTCATTCATTTATTTTTTGCTTTCGCTATTGCCATCAACTTCTCGCGTTTCCAAACCAGAAAATAAAAGTAGTATTTCAGTTCAAAAATAAACACATATTAGATATAAATCTCATCTAATTCTATTTTTCTATCACAAAGTTTCGATATTGCGTAATCTTTCGTAAAAGAGTTATTACATGAGCCTAAAGAACAAAATATCACGTATTCACCGCTTAATGTCCTTGATTTGCGTTCCTGTGCTGTATTTCCAATATATAGGGATATTACATTTTCGATCTTAGAAGCGGGGTATTTTTTTTTTACCCGTATATTTAACAGGTCTATATTCTATTTCAGATTTCTTTCTGGGCTGCGACAAGAGAATCTATATTGATTGTGGCCAGAAATAGAAAACGTCGCCCCGAGAAATTCGTCTCGAAACGAACTTTTCTGTGAAACATACTAACTCCATTACAAAAGAAAGAAGACGAAAAAGAATTGTCATGTGAACGTTTTCTTCGAGCACTCACCGAGTGATCCTCGAAAAAAGTGAGCACTTTTTTCGAGTTTCACCGACGGATGCAATTGCTGAGGCATACAGGTCTGACCAAAAACAAAAACCCATTTTTTTGCTCTTTTTATTCTGAAATTCGATTTGGTTTAAATGGTTTAGTTCATCAGTCCGAATATGTCCTTTTCATGTAAGAATCAATATCCTTCATGTTCGTTGATTGTAATTATATCACCATTGCGTTGCCAAGATTTTCAAGTTCACATAACAATCGTCCGTCTTCCAGGTATTTAGAAGTTTTTTGTTGCAGAAGTGCGGAGGTAACCAACGCACTTCTGCAACAAACTGTTTCTTCACTATTCTAGTGACAGAAGCGTCCGCTAAATTTCATGGGTTACGCTTTCCACATATTTCAAGAGGATATAAACAAGATTTTAATGTATTTCAGTGGTTACGCACGCCTTCTAAGCAGCATTTCTGAAGAATCACAAGCTTCCCGTACATTTCAATGTTTACACAGGACCTCCACACATTCGTAGAAGAATGCGCTGCCCACACATTTCAGCCGTCACATTCCAGGTACCTCCTACGCATTTCTAGAAACCTCCACGTCTTCTACGCATTTTTAGAAATATGCACGTCCTCTACGCATTTCTAGAAACCTGCACGTCCTCTACGCATTTCTAGAAATCTGCACGTCTTCTACGCATTTCTAGAAATCTTCACGTCCTCTACGCATTTCTAGAAATCTGCAATTCCTCTACGCATTTCTAGAAATCAGCAATTCCTCTACGCACTTGTAGAAATTTGCACTCCCTGTGCACTTACTAGAAAACTGCGCACCCCTCTACGCGTTTCTAGAAATCTGCACGTCCTCTGCGCATTTCTAGAAATCTTCACGTCCTCTGCACGTTTCTAGAAATCTTCACGTCCTCTGCACGTTTCTAGAAATCTTCACGTCCTCTACACACTTGTAGAAATTTGCACTCCCTGTGCGCTTACTAGAAAACTGCGCACCCCTCTACGCACTTCTTGAAATCTGCACATCCTCTGCGCATTTCTAGAAATCTTCACGTCTTCTACGCGCTTGTAGAAATTTGCACTCCCTCTGCGCTTACTAGAAAACTGCGCACCCCTCTACGCATTTCTAGAAATCTCCATGTCCCGCACATATTTTTTTTCAGAGACACGCAAGCCTTTTACGTATTTCCACGATTTCCCTACGATTCCCAATAACATCGATAAGTGATATCTCTGGTCACCAGTCTAAAAATCGCTTATCTTTCACCGCCGCGTCTCTACATCGCGATCCCCCAAAAGCTTTTCACTGATCTCGAAAGTATAAATCATTTCCCTCTGGCTCTTATTTTTAGAAAACACAAAGCCTTTAAGTCATATCAATTGCACAAAAAGTTAATGGTCTCGTCATTTTCATTTATTTATTTATTTCCCCGTTGGAAGTCTTATCAGTTCCTTTTTTTTTTCCTTATATGACTTCTCATCATATAATTGATAGCGTAGTCCCGATATCACGAATTGGAGCAAGAAGATCCGCGGAGGAGGAAAGTTCCAACAACTTAGCAATAAACATCAGAAAGTCCGGAGCAAAAGGAACAGTATATAGTACGGTATATATAGTACATAATATATATACTCTCATCACCTTATAGCCGACCGATAACGCGACTAGAACAAATGGCGTGGATATATATATTTTTTTGGTTTTTATTTCGCTTCTGTTGATGACATTCCTTTTAGGCAATGTTATTCCTTTGGGGGATGAGATCAACTAAGGGTTAGTGCTCAGCCATCGCAATAACACACAAAAAAAGATGGCTTTCGTAGGCATGTGTTGAAAGGGAACGTATTCCCCCCCCCCTCCCATTATTATTTTTTTTTATCTTATGCTTCTGTACAGTACAACAATGATTGCTGCTTATTTGGCAAATAGTCAAGTATGCTTCCGCGTTATCGTTGGTTTCTCGCCAGAGGATAAAGTGCAGAACATCATAATAAGAAACTCATTAGGAACACTTTTTTATCTCTTTCTCTCCTCTTTTGTCTCTCACACTCTCATTTTAGATGCTACTGAAGTATGAAGCTGTTAAATTCATGTGGGATTTCACAATGAACCCATAACCCCGTAAATTTTTGATTTATTTCATTTTTTAAGTCACGGGATCTGTTTAAGATGCTGGGAATCTGAATTCGGAGCGATTCGTCATTTTGGCTCTTTTATTTGCGATCTGCTAATGGTAGTAGTTTTAGGAGGTGGGGGGGGGGAGAGGTTTCTTAAATCGTGAAAAGAAACATTTGGAGACAAAAAATAATTTAGTCAGTTGTTCTTAGAATATTTTAAAAATGTATGATTCACATAAAAGGTGGGGAATACGTAATTAACCGAACAGTTACCCCGATATGACTATAATCTCACACAGTGGTTAAAATACTATAAATTAAATCTTTACCTGAATATAAAACTAAATTCATGCTTTTCCAATTATATAATAACAGAAACATAGAACCTAGTAATAATACTAGTCTACCCCCAGTCTTCCATAAACTCCCTTATCCATTTACGAACCTTCGCGTACATATTTCTCTATGTACATAACTCGCAGCGTTCGTATGATAGGCCAACACTTCCTGGGGATGGAATCCGTCATTTCAATGCGAAAAAAAGTACTTGTTTCATGCAGGTTGGGCCATTTGACCAGATTTCCGTCACGTGACACTGTCTATGCCAATCAAAATGACATCTTTTTATCACCAAGGAAATGCCAGGTGTATTTAAAGATATACAGTCAGCCCCGCTCAATCGGATTCAAGCGAAAACTGTGAATATAAATTAATCACTATGCACATCATATATTTTTATTATACAAAACATTTGCAAATTATAGCGAAGATGTTGCCAGTTAAGACTTTCATAAAAGTATATTTTTGGGCTCGAAATGTCTCATTTGTCTTCTGTACTATGTACAATCAATTAGTTTATTTTTATTTTCTGTTAAGTCTGAGGTTCCCAAAGTGGGTCACGCGATTAAACGGGGGGGGGGGGGGCTAGCAAGAAATTATCCAAAACGAAAACGTCCAAGATATTTATTTTTATTTTTTGCAACGTGATTAAAAATGTGCCAAAACTAAAAAATGCCTTTTTCTCAGCTGAGAGTTACTTATCCGTATATCATCAGGTACAATGTAATTCCATCAAATTCTGCCTGTACAATAATCGATATCTCAAGTTAATACTCATACAGGGTGACTCAGATAGAATTACTCTATCTCAAAATTGTGTATATATTTTTTAAATTAAAACCACATAATAAGTGAAATGTGAATTATGTAAGAGAAATGTATCCACTTTTTATGAATAAATATTATTAATGTTCGATTTCAAGTAAAGAATCATTTTGAAATCGGGTGATTCTTTCTGAATTACCTTGTATAACGAAATCAAGTTACATACACTTCACAATTGCATTGGAATACTATGAATAATACGGGAAGAGACACAGATATATGTTCCACTTTGAAGCAAGAGGAACATTGGAAAGAAGAATGCTTGAGAAACGGAAAACAAGCAAAAACGGAAAAAAGGAAAAATAAATTTCCGAAGACTTTACAGTTAGCTTCTCTACTTATCCCAATATGCTCATCGTATTTCTTCTGAAACGTAACAATTATTGTTAGTACTATATTTTGAAGTTTAATGAGAACCCCCTCTTAAGCGGTCACCCCTCTTTCACAGATGAATTTTTTCATCCGCAAAACGGGTTTTTACTGTATCTATCAGACATGATATTATCTACAACACACCATTAACTTGAAATAAAAAACAAATTCTTAGAAACCATAGTTTCAAATCAATTAAAATTTCTTTCGTCTTCATTTTTTATGCGATTTCTCCCATTGATAATGCATACATATTTTTGGAAACAAAAAAAACCCCAAATAATAATCATTCAAATACCCGATTATTTTTAAGAATGCAAGACAAATACTATCTGAAGATTCATGCTCATCCCAGATACATTAAACAAAATAAACTAAATAAGAAAAACATCCAAAAAAAACTTCGTCTTTTGATCAAACAGAATAAATAATGATCCCGACATTCTTCATTTCTTTTTCCTCCGGAATTCATTCATTTCACATAAATTATGACATTCCGAATCAGAGATATAAGAAGAAAAAAAGAAGATAATAAATGATATATAAAAAGATAAATATTCAAACATTTTTCCCTCGCATGCAAAATGCATGCATTATACATACGTATTTGTTATATGTATGTCTTGGGCGTGGTGAAATTTATGAATTTTGAATTCGTACTTCTTATAGAAGATTTAATGGCGGAATATCTTGAATTTTATTTCATTTCTTTTTTTCCCGTCCTTCCTTTATCTTTTAGGAAGAGAGATTAATATCTTTTGTCCTTAGAGGCCATTACTAGCAATCTCATTTATTTTTGGTGTCCTAAATGCGAATCCAATTTAAAATTCAATTTTTTTTTTCTTCTCTACCACCATTTTCCTTGTCCATTCCTTTGGTATCCAAGAAATTTTTCGGAGGGAACTTTTGACTTTTTCCCCCCTCCTTTTCCCAAAGATCTCAGAAGAATTTCCCCCAATTTCATAAAAACTATTTCCCTTTAAGGAACATTAATTTCATCAGTTATGTTCTTATTTCGATCAGAAGAGCAGAAAAAAATGTAAGATGGAGGGTGTGTGTGTGTGTGAGCTGATGAGCTAATGGCTAACAGATCTGGAAGATGGAGAATACGTGTATTTTCTCGTAATTTATATCCATCCGACATACGTACGTAACGTACGTTCTGTGTCTTTCTGCGCGACCCATTTGTAATTTCGTGAGTAATGAACCACGTAGGGGTACTCGAGATGATGCATAGCCTTTCCGAGGAAAATGTCACGAAGACAATTTTTCAGGAATATATGGAAATTATGGAAACTTTTTTTTTTGTTCTCGTTATTTCGCGTAAAATGTCACGAAATTTTTTTTTTCAAACCTGATTGATACTATTTATAGATGTATCTGTTACGGTAGATGCGATAAAACGGTTATTATGCACGATTGCCAGTCGTCACGATAGTTCTGTTCGTCAATTGCCAGTTTGATAAATTTATCAATTTTATTGACGATTATACATAATACCCGAGTGTCATTTGTAAATTTGATGCATACTGAAGTAATAATCAATTTCACCGGCGATAGTACCAAAATGTCGTTGATAAATTTGATAAATGCTATAAAGTAAAAGGATTATGTAATCGCTTGGGCTAATACATAAATGGTAATATCTGTGTTTTTGTGTATTGCGTCTGTATTGTATGTGTATTTCGTTTTTGTGTGTGCTGTTTGTGATATGTTGTATATGTGTGTGTGTGTGTGTAATAAATTTCAAATTTCAAGTTATAATTAATGATAATTCGATAATATTAATAATCTAATATCAGATGGCGATCGTGAATTCATTAAATAATAGTACAAAAGTTCGTTATCTCGAAGTCCCGACAAATGTGGAGAGTTAAATATATCGGGGTATGATAGTAGAGTTCATTAGATAGGAATTTGTTATATTGGGGTCTGATTCTGCACAATACTGGTAAACATTCGTTAAATGAAAGGATTTGTCCAATGGGAGTACGTTATATTTGGGGAACGATCGTAAAAATCTGGATATAAGTTCATTATATCGGGGTACGTTTGTAAAATTTATAAAATCAAAGATAATAATATTGGGTCACGATTCTGGATTTTGTCAAATAGGAGATAATTATTGATGCTTATTTCGGAGATGTTTGAAAAAAAAAATGATTAAATCAGAGTTCGTTATGACTGTAGGTTACAGATACAGTCATCTATGGCCGAGTTTACGCTGTAAAAGTTATTTTATAAAACTTGGAAAAAATAACCAATAAACTTATTAGTTGCATTCGAACAAATGTGACCGATACGGTTATTGGTTGCAATTTTCAAGTTCTATAAAAGCTCTTTTATCAAATTTTCATAGTGTAATCCTGCCTAAATAAAAAATATTATTTAGATGATGATAATTAGATACTGAACGACCATATATAGATATAAAAAATTTGAATAATTGAATATCATAATAATTTTTCGGGAGGAAAAAATTTTTCAGACCCTCACTCCGATATGATACTTATCGATTATTATTACTATTATTTTATGTAGTATTTTATCCGCCTTGTTAAGTGTTTTCTGATTGTAATTTCTGAATAATTTATGTTATTAAAGTATTTTCAATTTCTTTTTCAGCAGATTCAATTTAGTGTTATTTTACAATAATTTCTTAATTATTAATATGATTGATTTACTATTTAGTTTATTCTTTTTAAACAAATTTGATTTCTTATTGATCCAAAAATAAATTATGATCTATGCATATATTTGTGTTATTACTGCATTATAACACTTTTTGTAATTCTTTTAGCGAATTAAATTTCCAATTTTTCTCAATTTGTATTCCTGAATTACTTATAATTCGATTATTGTTTTTTTTTGGCAAATTTTATTTTCGAATAAATTAATTGTTTTTTGAATTGTTAATGATATTTATCTATTTTTTTCAGATTTTTTTTCTTCAACAGATTCCATTTATGAATAATTTCTGAACTACAGTCGAATCCCGTTATAACGAACTGCAAGAGACCGAAGAAATCACTTCGTTACAATGAAATTTCGTTATAAACGAATTCCGTGTTTTTTTGCATTGGCCCTATATAAACTTATCTGGGGGATTAAAAAAAGTTTCCGTTAAAACATGATTTTCGCTATAACGGTATTCGCTAGAACGGGAATCGATTGTATTTGTCAATTTTTCCACTTTTAGTTAGTTTTTTTTTCCTTAGAAACTTGATTCTAAAAATTTTAAAAAAAATTTATGAATTATATTGTATTTTGATCTACTTTTATCTATCTATTTATCTTTATATATATATATATATATATATATATATATATATATATATATATATATATATCTTTTTTTTTTTCTTTTTTTTTTTTGTTCAGAAATTTATATTTTTTAAATTTCTATTTTCAAAGTAATTTCTTTGAGCCAAATTAACCATTAATTTTATTTATTTACAGTATTTGTGAATGTCAGGTTGGCACGAATTCCTGTATACTAATAATAATAATTATTATTTTTTATTTTTTTTAACACATTTAGTTTCTGAATTGTTTCAACAAGGGATTTTAAATTTTTTTCCTGTAAATTCAATTTCTGAATAATTCTTAAATAATTTATTGATCGATTTTTTTGGCAAAGTTATGAATTATTTATGATATTGTGATCTTAATATATATGTTTTTTCCAACAAAAATTAGAAAAATTATTTTTTTTTCAAGCAGTCGTAATTAAAAATACAATTAAAACATTTTAACTGACTTTTCTACACCTTTTACAGGGATTTTATTGCATTTTAACGATTTTACCTTTCCTAAACACTTTACGAACAAAGTTTTGGAAAGAAATTTGGGTTATCTCCATTTAATATGATGGAAGTGTTCAAAATTTTCAATGGGATGGATAGGATGGACCATGAACATTTAGTACACCGCCAATCGACTGCTTTTACAAGGGGACACCAGGATCGATTGGTGAGGGACAATGCAAGGCTATTGTGTCGCAGGGAATTTTTCTCTAGTAGGGTTGTTAATAAATGGAATAGCTTATCCCCGGAGGTAGTAAATTGTAACAAGTTTAAAAAGAAATACAATAAACATGTTGGGGTAAATCGAGAAGCTATCCATTCTTAGAATTAGACAACCATAAGTATTCTTTATGGGCATTGTATAATATTTTATCATGTGTATATATTGTTTACAATTTTTGTTAATTACATTTTTGATTGGGTTGCCATATTTTTTAAATATATGACATCCATATTTTTATGGGCATCTTTGTCTCAGTCACCTCGTTGGGCATTTTGCCTGTTGTGGCGTTGTATTTGTATTATTATTAATCGGCGATAAATATGGTAACCCTGTCCTAACTGTACCACACGTCGAAAAAAGGAAGAAGGTAAGAAAGAAATGTATAAAAATGAAAATTATAATAGATAATACAGAAAAGCTAGTATTTGTATAGTCTTGTTTCCGCTCTCACCCTACGTGTTCTCTCTCGCTTTTACATGTATATTGTAGAAAAATACATTGGAAAGAAATTAGGAAGAGAAAAAGCAACTGCCATAGATAACAGACAATCGTGATAACATGGTTGCGGTAAAGCTTCGCGATGATGAAGAAAGACTAAAGAAAACATAGAGAACTTGTTTGAACTTATTCCACTGGTGTTAGGACATAATATTAGTGATCGTCATTGGCGTACGCAAAGTAGGGGGGGTACTTCGAGGTTCTTACCCCCCCCCCCGCTCAAGCCGAGATTATTGCGTTATTTTGGCGGAGAAAACGTTAACCCCCCTTGAGAAAATTCTGCGTACGCCTATGGTGATCGTGAAGAGGTTAATTTCTGTCACTATGCTGTGTTTTCAGCTTTCTTTATAGAAATTAAAGTTTCCCTGTAACTTTCGTATAATTATGAACTAATTACGGAATCATCAGGCTAAATAAGAGTTTTTAGGGGAGCTGAAAGCTAGTCTCAGTTATCTACTATAGACTAGAAAGAGATTTGAGAAGAAAAAACAGGTTTTTTGTTGAAAAAAGTAACGTCTAGATGGAATACGTACGATTTTCTATAGCGGCAATACTGACGTCAAATTTCTCTCCAAGTTGAGAAATAAGTCGGCTTTTGACTTCAAGGATACCTACAGTCGGTGCAGACGAAACGTCTGATTCAATTTCGTCTGGATAACGGCTCTACTCCGAACAAAAAGAAAAACCCTTCCAACAACTCCTGTCGTTAAATCCTGAATTATTTTATTCAATAACCAAAGCTGTAGAGCATTGATTGTGAAAACTAGTTTCAAATAATCTCGTATACGAAATACCATTCACTGTGCGTTATTTGACTGAGTCGTAGAATATTCACGAATTCTGTGAGTAACTTTGAATCTACTGTACATTACAGAATTATTCAGATTCACGTCGAGTCCCTACATAATTTATACTCGCGAGTCCCAAACTCCCCAAATTTAATTTCGCATTCGCATCCATGTGAATGCATAAAAAGCTTTCTACGAAATTACTCACATGAACATTCATCTGGAGAAAAATTCAAGCCCGCTGCTACTTTCTTCGGAAATTGCATGGAAAATGCTCTAATCTCCTAACGTTACGAACAGTACGTATATAACTTTGGTTCATCATGTGAAGCAATTCGCAGGCATTAGTCTCAGAGACACGTGTCAGAGACAAATTCGAACACACAATAACTATGCAAGTTTCTGGAATTTAGGAAAACGTTTACCACATCACAGGGACATGATTACTTAATATTATCATTATTACAGTATTCAAAAGGGGGGGGGAAGAGAATTGATTCCCTGTGTATAATGTCAACTTGAGATTCCAGTGAAATTCAAGGCAAGTAATTTGGTGTCACAGAAATGACAAGAACGTCACTTAAACAGCGTATAATATAACATAAAGAATTTTAAGGGTTTTTTCCCTCCCTGCAATAACTATGTATTTCGAAAATAGAAAACGTGACGTCTCTCTTGCGTATATCCAGATTTCGTGACATTTTACCGCATTTTTTTTTAAATGTATTCATCCTCCAGGGAACAACATCTGGTACATATCACGCTGGAATAGATCGGCAAATATGCACACTTTAACAAAAGAAAATGGCATAAGGTTTTCTGAACAAGATCGCTATTTCTTCAACCATGCATGTATATGTATTCAGGAGAAGAAAACGAAATTTCCTTGATGATGCAGAACATGGGGGAAACATCAGGAACATCCCGAGGTTCTGTGCACAAGGAGAGCTAATAGCCTATTTTAGATAGAAAAAAAACATGCTTTTCCTCTCCACCTTTTCTATTCTGAATGAGTCAGAAAAGTCTCATTACACTTGGCTTTTACGAAAATTTGCAGAAAACCATCTTTAGAGAGAGAGTAAAGGGTTTTTTTTTCCCTTTTAGTTTTCCCATAAGGAAAAGTAATAATCTTCGACGTGGAAAGGGTTATTTCTGGGGGCAAAATTTTTCTCTTTTGCCATCCTCTCGTCTCGAATTCCACACGATTTTCTATGAATACGTGGTTATTGAAAGAAAATATTTTTTGGAATAGGAAAATCTTGTGGCATTTTTTTTTGGAACAGGGAAAATACGTGATGGAGATAATGGATGAGAACTTCATGCTCGCGACATTTTTTTTTTTTTTTTAAATATTGTTATTCAGCTTACGGTGATCTTGATGATCGCTGATGTGAATGTTTTTATGGAGTATGTACGTAATACGTGCGATATTTAAAGGCAGCTCACGTTTAAGGTTTGGCATTAGCATGAATTCGAATATGCAGGCAAATAAACGGGTGTTCTGCATTTGCAAGTGTAAAGATCACAAACAATATTTCGTGTAAGAAAGGTTTTTAGGTGTTTTCAGAGTTCAATTTAATCAATTGGATGACGGCTTGTGAGTGTGCTGACGAAGGCAAAGAATAGTTTATTCCTCAGAGTACCGCAAATGGTCCATTGAACCCATGTCAAGTATTCAACCTCAATTTGTGAGTAAACTGTGCGTTTTTGAGAACCCCTTTTTTTCGTTCTTTTTTGTTCTGACCAAACACCACAGATTTTAATTTTTGCAAAAAAAAAAAAAATTACCGCTCGAGAAATGGACTTTAAAACTTATTTCAAACGGTTTTAACCAATTCTTTTTCAGAAAACCGAGGTTTTTCACGAAGCACGGGGTTATATAAAGAGTATGTAATACACATTGTAGTTTTATTTCCAGCGTTGAACAACCCATTGTTTTAATAAACGAATCTCATCAACTGCTATTTCATTTGTAATACTTTTCAAAAATCATTTTCATGTAACTTTGCTGTAGCAAATTGGGGAATATGCGTAGATATTCATTGTGGGCGTATTTTACCCCCATCGGGACTGAAAGATATATACATCATTTGATCATTTTTTTTGTCGCACCACGGTCATTTTCTGGGCTAACGAGGGCTAACTTGACCAGGACCTACAATTTATTGCCGATTCCGAACGGCAGGCTGGTTTTTTATGCTCATCGAGAGGCTGGTGCGCTAACCCATCGATGGGAGACTCCTTGCGGTAGCAGTTTCTTTGCTGCGGTCGAATCGCCGTTTTTTTTTGTTTTTTTTTTGTACCCCTGTGTCAGGAAAGTTTTCTGACAAGGACGAACCGGGTATCGAACTCGCGACACCTCTAAACATCCTTTGGTACTTTAGGTGAGTATCTTATCGACCGGGCTACCGCGAACCCCGAAAAGATATATAAAAGATGAAAGATATATAGATATCCCAGCGCAAACTTTACAGCAGCTATTGATTGGACTGCAATCTGCTTTTCTCCAAATTACCTATAAAAATATTCCATGTTATTTTATCGTATATAATTTTCAGAAATTCTAACTACTGCATAAAACAAATTCTACATGTTATCGGGAAGCCATTGATATGATTCGACTGATGATATTGAATAATTAATTTTTCTCTCCCTGAAAATGAAAATTAGATCAGACAAATCTGAATTTCAAATAGAGAGAGAGAAAGAGAGAAAGATTAAATCTCTCTCTCTCTACGTCGGCAAAGCTTCAAAATGTCCATCGGCTGTAATTATTTCGCCTGTCAAGCAATCGATGAATTCTCGTAGACTTCATCTATTTTAGGATGTATGTCATGTAACGAGTATATCACGGCATTGACACTCATGAAGTAGTCCACAGTTTCGATTTCTACCCTCAAGTCACAAAAGCTTCCGAAATCCTACCGCCCAACAGCGTATATTAGAGACACTTCGATTCTATTTTACTTCATTCTCAGAAATATAATAAACACCAAGGAAAAGTTTTGACAGTAATTTTAGAAAATCAGCGCGAAACTAATGAGTGAAGGGATTTTGTGGTTGCGTGTGGATTAAGAAAATAGAATGAACCTTGTTAATTAGGTAAAACCTAGCGAATTTCCTCCCTGTCAAAAATTCTAGGAATTAATTAGCAAAATAAGCCTCTACCCTCGCAGTTTTAAGCCCCCAGCTTTACAATAATAATCATCGTTGAAGGAGTTTATGAAATCTTACGGAAACGCAGAGTCGGAAAACAGAAAATGCGAAAACGCTTGTATGAAAATACATTCATTAAAATTTCTCGAATAATTAGCCTTGATGGACTTGATAGTAGGACTCGATTGGAAATATGAAACCAGATTCGATCTCTCGAGTTTAATTTCTTTGACCGGTTCTATTTTTTTTTAATGAAAAAAAGTCATTGTTCATGTATATATTTTTTTTTCAAGCCTGTACATTCGAATACCGTTATAACAAACTCCATAGAAATCACTTCGTTATAACGAAATTTCGTCATAAAGGAATTCCAGGTTGTTTTAAAAATGTGCCTATGTAAACTTATTCCGGGGGATTAGAAAAGTGTTCGTTAAAACAAGAATTTCGCTATAACGGGATTCGACTGAATTTTAAAATCCCGCCCAAAACATCATTGTTGGACCCCTTATGTCTTATTTATGATCCAGAACTGCATGCGATACCGTATTTTAGCATGTTATTTATAGAATCTACCCCGCGGGGCGTATTTTCTCCTATTTCGAAATTGCTCAAATTAATAACCGCGCATCATTAATTAAGGCTTTGAGATATTTCAGTGTGAATTTTTAATTAAATGTACACACACGAATTTTTAAACATCATAATTTATTTTGAAATTCATGGGCCGTCATTGAATATACAAAAAAGTCGTTAAATTTGTGAATGGAAAATATGCCTGGAGGATATTTAGATAGTACAGTGAAGATTGGTAATATTTACAAGATATTATAGAGAAGTTTCCACATTTCCATACTTGGAAAAATAAAACGAAAAAAATTCATGTACTCGTCAGTTTTCGCAATTTATATTCTACTGCCAAAGGTAATCAAAGAGTTTTTACTAATCTTCCGAATTATAACTTATCAAACTGAAATACACGGTGGGTGAAAAGTACATGCCACATTATGAAAAATTAATAGAAAGTCAGTTATTTGATCATTTGTAGCGAGGTCATTTTGTGTACACGAGGGCTTAATAGACCCCACTGCCTACAATTCATTGCCGATTCCAAATGGCAGCGTTCGGCATTTCGCCTTTTATGTACTCACCGAGAGGTTGGTGCACTGACCCCTCGGTGTGGGACTCCCTTTTGGGAGCAATCTTTTTCTGCGGCCATGCTGCCTCAATTTCTGATGTATCCCCGCGTCAAGAAAGTTTTTCACAAGGACGAACCGGGCATCGAACTCGCGGCACCTCTAAACATTCTTTAGTACTTTAGGCGGGAATATAAGAATCAAATAATATATTTGAAAGCATATATATAAAAATACCAAGTTTAGAAAATCATTGATTAAGCTTGGTTTACACTTAAATGCTTATCATGACTGGCGTTATATCGTGAAAAAATCTGCGTGAGAATCTCGAGATATAGAAATGAAACTTCTAGGCTGTTTAACCCTTAGACTATACTGAAATAGCATGGGAACGCACACTCCTTCCTACTCCAAACTAACTAAATTTTATTTTCTTCCAAACTGTGCATGGCCCATTGTATTCAAGGGTACGTTCTACGATTCCAGTGGCGTCAAGGGGGGTAGGGAAAGGTAGTAATCTGTCTTTCTCCGACATAAGCTGCCCAAACCAACCCTCCCAACCAACATCATTTTTTTACACTGCCCATGAACCCATTCCACCACAACCTATCTTCTTCTGGGAACTTCATGACACAATCAATTATTCTCCGGATCCGGTTTTGAGGAAAAAGAAAGCGTTTCGCCTTCTGTGACGGATTTTCTTTGTCTCACAAAATTTCACTCTTATGTCGCTAAAGTAGTTTCACTTCAAAAATAAAATACTTATCAATTTATTGTCAATAAATAATTACCATGATTTTGCATTCATAAATCTACCACGTTTCTGGCATATGTGATATGTTTCATAGCTCTGGATACTTCGGAACGGCACTCAATTTCAATCCACGTATCTGTTAACATCAATTGCGAAGAGTCTCAATCATATCCGCGTTTCTAGAATGACGACATCTGAAGGCGATGTTTTCAGATTGAATTCTATTGTGCTTAGGAACCAGCTGCAAACAAGTATGCCAAAAAAATTCAAAACCTCTCATTTCTGAATCCCAGAAAAAAGTTTTACATTGACGAATTACACCCTCTACGCCAATTTCCCTCAACCTGTGGTCCTTCCCAAATGCCTCCATCGGAATGGGCACTACATACGTCTGAGTAGTGCCAGCTTACTTATAACCACACTGCAGTTTTCAGTAATTTAATTCATTCATAAAGAGTACCTCAACAGCTCCTAAAAATATATTTAATTGAACAAAATGTAAAAAAAAATAATAATAAGTAAGTATTTCGATGTAACGTTTAAAAGTTTTCCCGACACAAATTTATTATCCGTGATAGAAACATAAACTGTTGTAATGGTGCCTACAGTAATGTGAATAATCGTAACCCAGTTTGCTGTGGGGAAACCGTAATAACCGCGTTGAACCGACCTACGCCGTAGGTTGTCTCGTGTTAAAGATAATACGTAATTCTCAAACTCTGTAGTCCCGCTTTTTAGTGACGTAATATTAATGTCAGCCAATGAAAGTAACGTCATGCTGAAATCCCATATATATGATAGCGAAACGCTGACCAAGCGGCATGACGCATTTTCTTATGAAGAAAATGCCTAAATAAAAATTCAATGCTTTATACACCAATTTTTGTTGTAAGACTGGTAGATGGCGTATATTGGAAACGAAAATGCAACTTGCATAAGAAATAGAAGTAAAGAATGAATGATAAAACGAAAAAACTGTAGCATTTTATTTCACAATGGCATGTTCTTCAAACCAGAGTTTTATTTTAAACACAAATTTTTATAAAGAAATAGGGTTGCTAAAAGTTAACTATTTTAAGGTAATTAAAAAAAATATTATTACACTTATTATTTTATATTTTTCATGAAAAATCGAAACCAACGAAACAAATTCTGTAAATACCGCTTTCAATTTCTAGGTTTTCATGAATTAGAATAATTATTTATCAGAATACTTTTAGAACGGCATAATGATTGTAAGATATGAAACTAATGGCGTTTTATTTAATAGTGAAAGTAGTGTTTATGGTCATTGCTCATGATGAAATCGATGTCAATACTCGAAAAGGTGGTCATTTATTCCAAATATAATTCAGTATTTGGAGGAATGGTGGTTTTTTTTTTCCTCCCACAAAATATCGATGATTGCGAGCAGTACTTATGCCAATACAGAACTCATCACTTTAAATCATTCCAGCTAAAGACGGTCAAAAAACTGTGAGAAGTTTTGTAAAAAGAAAGTAAAATAAATATTATTATTAATTAATAATTGCGTTTTCAATTCTTCCACGTTACTCAAACAGTCATTAAGGTAATTTAATATCCACCGTGACAGAAAGCAATTATTCGGATGCCCTTCCCTCCTCGCTATCATAACAAATGCTCGTCAAAACGACCTGAGCAGTAAAATCTCGGGCAGCAATTAGCATAATTAAGCGAATTAACGCCACTAATTATCTGGGAGTGGACGAACTTAGTATCGGAAAAGAAAATGCAATTTTCTTCCATTGGCTGTAAAAGGGATCGTTAGTATTTGCTCTCGTACATTCGAATCATTTGTCTGTACGGAATGCTTCTCGATTTTGTACATTTTTTTACGGGATTTTGTGTTTGTTATGGTGTTTTCATGTTCGTAGTACTTATCAGATTAGCTGAATGATGCAATTGCGAATACATATATTTTACCCACCCTTCCGCCCTAAATTATTCAGTTTCAGCGCTATGTTTACATGAGGTCTAGGTTATGATCCCCACAGCTGCGATCCCGACAAGCCAAAATCCATACACGGCCAAAACCCCGGCAAACTTGGCATGCCGAAATCATGACATTTCCGGATAAATAACATTAAAAAAATATATTTATCCAACTGAAATTCCTCTCAAAAATTATTCAGTCAGGTTATTGTTATCAAATTATCATGTGTTTGCATGGGGGTCTGAGATATGATGTTCACAGCCACGAAATCGACAAGCCAGAATCCTGACACACCAAAATCCTTATTCAGCCAAACTTCCTACAGACCAGAATCAAGACACGGCCAAAATCCTGCAGCCGCGATCTCGACGAATCGTAAACTTGACTTGGCCGAAACCCCAGTATTTCCAGATGAATTTCTTCTGTAAATTGAATAAATTCATTTATTTAACTGAATTTGAAGACTTTTATTCGGCACCAATAACAAATTACGATCAAATAAATTTTGAAAATTTAATTTTTAATATTCTAACTCGGTCGTATCGGGATTTGGTCTGATGATAGGATTTCGGCTCTTGTCGCGATTATGACTGAAATCTGTATGCAATATTTAACTGTGACATACCACATAAATACAGGGTGAATGTTATCGACCGCATAATAATTACACACGTGATTGCTTGTGAAAAACTAATATAGAAAAAAAGTGTTTTCCGTTTTAGTATCTCTCGGACGAATAATAGTCACTTCACGTACGAAGTTTTGGCAAGAAATTTGGATGATCTCTATTTAACGAATCGGCGATAAATATGGTAACCTTGTCCCAAACTAACTACACGTTATAAAAAAGGAAGAAGGGGGAAGAAAAAATAAAAGTTTAATAAATAATATATATAAAATGGTTTTATTTGTTCTTTTTCGTTCTTACATAGTGGACAGATGCATTATAAAGAACGGAAGGAAAGGAGAAAAGCAACTTTTTCCCGTAGTGATATTAGGGTTGCTATGAAGTTCGCAATGGCGAAGAGAGAGGGAAGAAAGCACAGAGAACGTACTTGGATTTAGTCTACCGGTCTTTTGATGTAATATTACGCCCACGATAGTAAAGAGGTTAACGAAGTTTTAACATTTTGAAATTTTGTGACGTGCCAATTTTGTAAGTTACGCACCTAATACCCAAAGAAAAAAACTTCCCACACAGCAAGTTGTCGTAACTGAAAATAAACTGAAATAATCAACCTCAACTCAAAGCCAAGTTCAGCTATTTTCCTTCACTACTGGCGTTTCTTTGTTCTTCGTGTAGAGGGTAGTTAACCTTGTTATTACGTTTTACATTCGCGCCAACTATATTCCCATATTTAATACCAGATTTGTAAAGCGTGAGACATATATGAGATTGATTTTGCAAATTGTTTTCCCAACATAATCACTTTATTCGCAAACTGTAGTATTTTTCTTTTCCTTCACTGGCAAGTGAAACTTTTTAAGAGAAAGGACAAGGAAAAAAATCTGGTTTGTTTTAGTTTGTTTGATTACGCTCAGGGTTTTATTGTTTCCTCGGCTAAAAACGCCAAGTTGCACGTTTCGGGCATGTTCGGTGAATCTGACGGGATTCGAAAATGACGTCATAAATTTTTAATGCGTTATAACTCCATAATTATTGGTCAAATCAAAACTGAAAACATTTTTCCTTATCAGTTTTTCACAAGGAATCACGTGTGTGATTATTTGGCGGCGGATAGTATCCGCCCTGTATAAATTGTACAAGAGTTGAAATGCATGGAAACATAATTTAACAACTGGGTTGCTCTATTTTAGAAATATATGACATCAATATTTGTTATGGGTATCTTTTCCTCGGCCACCTCGTTGGACATTTTGCCAGTTGTGGCCTTGTACTTGAATTTATTTGTATTTGTATATGATGCTTCTTACCGTACTATTGCGAGCTAAATCAAAGCAGCAATTCGACTAATTAGATTAGAATTCTTGATCAGCTGAAATGGCTAATTAAGGCTAAAATATACAGTTTGCATATATTTTAATATTATCATAAACAGTTGAAATCTTGCTGAGAAAAAGTTCTCTCGGACTTGCCTGGAATATAATTTCCGATTCCCTTAATTTTTTGCGATTTAACAATTTCTGAGCACGTAAAATTTCAGAACAGACACTAGCAAGAAGAAAAACCTCTTTCTAGATAAAAACGTATTGAACTCGTGTAGCCCTATTTTTCACTGAAATTACCCTTAAAATATACTTTTTAAAATGCCAAAAAGAATTGAGAGAAAAGTTTCGTATTGTTGGTTTTCTGATCACGTATTTGCCATGTATGTTCAAATATACACGGGACCGTAGAGGGTTAACCACATAGGCCTACTCTAAATAATAATTTATATAGAATGTAGTACACAGAATATTTCAAGAAGGCATGTTATACTGGGTGTCCTGCGAGTGCTAATGCTGCCTTTATCGCATCAACCGTTCTTTATAGAGGTATGATTCCGTTTTTAAAAAATGCTCAAGTTTTGAGAATGAAAATACAGTGTGTCACAAAATATAAAAATCTACATTTTCATACTGTTCCTTTGTCCTTCAACTTCCATATACAAAGTCGTTGCCTTGTATCTCCTGAGACCATCAGAGAAAAACGTTTCTAAGTGCGATATTCGCTAAGATATTTGAATTGAAAAAACAGAAAATTTTAGAAAGAACGGAATACAGAATGAACCGAGCATGTCCAGGCTCTATCGCTATTGCAATTTAAGCACAGTTGTTATAAGACCGCGGACGTGCCGGGATATGACGGAATAGCAAAAACTGGTGGACACAACACTCCTTCCCCTCATTCATGCTGTGCTTTCCGAACTTTTCTTCGATTTTGATTTCGAATATCTCAATGAATAATCTCGCACTTAGAAACTTGGAATTTATACAAAAAATTTGACACGTTTTAGGAGAAATAAAATTTAATTCGTTGAATGGTCGACGCGTTTCGGCTCTACAATGGACCTCGTAGTCAGAAATCACACAAATGAGTCGTGGGGGGTGATGTTTATGTCTGGCAGTTCGGAGAGTTCGCCTTTGTATTTGCTGAGTCCGAGTGCTCTTTGGATGCTAATTGGGGCGCCATCTGTAGCAAAGTGTTGAAAATTCTGTCTCGACCGAGGTTAATAAAGCCTGTCAGTATTTGCAACACTTTGCTACAGATGGCGCCCCAATTAGCATCCAAAGAGCACTCGGACTCAGCAAATACAAAGGCGAACTCTCCGGACGACCAGACTTAAACATCACTCCTCCACGACTCATTTGTGTGATTTCTGACGACGAGGTCCTGATGACGGCTCTCCGTTGTAGAGTCGAAACGCGTCGACCATTTGACCAATTAAATTTTATTTCTCTTAAAACGTGCCAATTTTTGTGTAAATTAAAACCAGGCAAAGTTCTAATCTGTATGATAAAACTTGGAATTGTTTTATTTATTTATTTTTTTTTTTTTTGTTGGCCTCAGGAGAGACAGGGCAACAACTTTCTCATTCAATATTGGAGTTACAGAGGGACCGTATAAGACCGCATTAGCACTTACAGGGCACCCGTATATCATTGAATAAACGTGATTGCTCGAAATTCTTGAATCCCATGTAAAAATTAATCATCCTTCATTTAATTATTAATTACTTATTCGTTTTTCTCTCAAAATTTCCATTCTCATCAAATCAATAAAACTGGCAATTTACAACAATAAAATTTTGTGAAACCAATATGCAGCGTTTCACCAATTTTCTAGATCTTTACATGCAGAAGTGATTCAAAAATAACCATTCTTTTTCACCGTTCGTTTGACGAGTTTGGTATGAACATTAGTGAAAAATAAATTCGTAAAATATATATGTATTTATCACGCTTCCGCTGACATAAAAACTGCGTAAGTATAACTGCAAAAAGAACAATAAATAATTTGATAACAGTCACTTGCATTTTTTTCCAAAAAAATGTGGAAAAGAAAGTCTCCAAAAAAAAAAAAAAACCTAATTAAAGCTACTGAAATACCTTGTTTTCTCTCTGAGGAAACTATTTTTTTTTTGTTATTTCAGAATGAAAAAAAGAAGAGAAAAAAGGAATAAAAGTTATTTTTTTCACTTGGTTATCCGCTAAATTTTTCTCCATGTTACGAAACATAATTGGTCATTAGCAAATGTGACGTTCCTTAAAGTGGAAAATTTCCCTCACAGAAAGAAATTCCAGAAATTTCTATAAAATGATATAAATACACGAATGAGAGGAGACTTTTCATTTCAACGGGGAAATTATTCATTTTTTAGGAATTATTTCATTCTTTTACGACAATGGCAAAAACGCGTATTTTGTGTGAAAAATATGGGTTTTTGTTCGGGGGGTATATAGGTTTTGTTTAAAATAAATTTGCGATAGACATTAGACATCAAAATCATTTCCGTAGATTAACGGGAAGTTTCTTGTTCAAGAAATTCTACATTAATTTCTAAATTCATCAGGAAAAACTCTCTTAAGGGGGTTGGTGGACGCAAATTTTTGAAACAAATATTTTTTTAATTTTTAAATAGTATGGAATTTTCTTCGTCTAACTGTGTTCAAGTTATTGTTCCACCTGTACTAAAAATATTTTGAAATATTTTAATGTAAACTGCTGGCAAGCATTACAAATACAAATACATGATAATGTCTTTCACTACAATGTTTTTTTCCCCCAAAACTAAGTTTTTGTTAAATAATGAATCTTTTTCGAACACCACTCGTTCTCAAAACTTTGTGCGTCTCTCACCACCATGGTGTTATGTACTCTAACTGAGTTTTTAGGATTTTAATTGTTGGTTATTTTTCCCTTGAATTTTAACTTTAACCCTTAACTGGCGCTGTGAAAATTCTGTGCGTAACAGCAAGTACTAATGCATTTTAAAAATCAACAAACAGAATCTTCATAAAAGCAATGGGTTTTTTACATGCCTTCATTCATCCGTCAATTACTTCACTAAATATTTTTTCCAATTTCCTCAATTATTTTCCCAAATTGTTTGTTTTATTAAGACAAACATTTGAAAAAAATGGAGGAATACGTGACTTTTGAAAAATTTTTTTCGTTACATAATAAATTTTTGAACGCAATTTCCATGATTAAAAACTGAACAGATATGATTGAAATATACTGAGAAAATAAAATTTACAAATTAAAATAATTTGTAAATTTTATTCTTCGATCCCCGGACCTTAATCCATGCGATATTTGGCTTTCGGGGCATTTGAAACGTCTGGTAAGTTGTGACAATCCAAGAACTTTACCTGACCTTAAAGGCAGCAAGCATTTAACGCCACGTGCTGAACATTTCCCAGCGCACACTTCGGTCAATTAAGGAACATGCCATTTTGCGATTTCACACGGTATCTGAAAATGATGGCCATCATGTGGAACATATTATGTTGCAGTAACAATTGTTAAAATTGTGAACGATTGCCTAAATATTCCATTTCTTAATAAAATGCCCTCTGGTGGCGGCACATTTGTGCAACTAATTTTTTCCCCTTCCAAACAAATTCCCATCACTTCATGAAGTCCTCTACAAAATTTCGCAACTTTCTGTGATGACTAGTTTCACCTGTAAGCTATAATAGTAGCCTGTAGAGCGTCCATAACTATAACCCTGTAAAATAGGGTCTTTTTGTTATGGACGCCCTGTATATAACACCATAGTGTCGAGAGACATACAAAGTTTCAAGACATTTGATTGAGTGGTGGTCGAAAAAATTTTCCTTATCTAACAAAAACCTTAGTTTTGAGAAGAAAAAAAACATTTTAGTGAAAGGCATTAGCACATGTGTAATGCCTGTGCCATCATTTCACATTAAAATATTTTTACTGCAAGTAGAACAAAAGCAAACAAGCAAAAGAAAAACTTTCATAGTATTTAAAAATTGAAAAATTCAAAAATTTGTTTGTTTTTTTTTTCAAAATTTGCGTGCACCAACCCCCTTAAACGCATTTTAAATAAATACGTAACACAAAAAATTACAATATTACTGCTAAAAAACACTATATCATCGCAGAAATATAAATCCACAAAAATTTAATGCCGATCAAAAATGAAAATTAGTTCCATAATTTAAACCAGTGTTTCCCAGAGTGGACAATATCGTCCCCCGGTTGGCGATGGAATTGCCCAAGGGGGCAATAGAACCTACTGATTTAACATAGGATCCTATGGGTTCACTTGAGTTGGGGGGGGGGGCGATGAGAGGAATAAATTTCTGATGAAGTGGGCGATGGAACAAAAGATTTGGGAGACTATGATTTAAGCCCAACATAAAATTTAAAAAAATAGGTTTTGTCATCGACAAAATATTTCGATATATAACGCCCGGGTTTTTCGCATGAGGAAATATTAGTCGATTTTAATACATATTGTTTAAATATCACAACATACTCTATATACATGGATTTCTCACGGAAAATCACGGAAACATCGAAATCAGGTAAATCGTAGTATGACTGTATAATTTGTTGCTGAAGTGAAAGTGTTCGAACGATTTGTTTCAAGAAAATAAAACATGATTAACATCAAGATTGAAAGCAAAATTTAATAAAATCAAATGAATAGAATCACTATAATTGAAAAAAAAATTAATCTACATAAATTATCCAAATGGGATTGAATTTTTGTTATCCCAAATAAACTTACGATAGACATTAGACATCAAAAGCGTTTTTCGTCTATTCTTATCGAGAAAAGCTAATTAACTTCTTCGAGAAATACCATCATGGAAGCGTTTTAAAGTAAATACCAAACAAAGAAGAACTAAAATATTGCTACCGAAAAACACGAAATTACTGCAAAAATATAAATTCATGAAAATTTAATTCCGATCAAAAATGAAAACTAATTCCGTGATTCTAATCAGCAAAAATTTTCAAACATGGCTTTTGCCGGAAACGAAATATTTCGGTAAAAACCGATTCCATATAAAAATTTATTAGTTGAATGCAATATGTATATTTATATTTTTTAATATCATGATTTCTGATGGAAGACTCGGGAAGTCACGTATATCGGGGCACGACTGTACAGTTGTTTTTTGTTGAAGTGAAAGTGTTTGAATGATATGTTAAAAAAAAGAACATGGTTAGTATTAAAATTTATAAAATAAGTAAAATTATTGTATTTAAAATATGAATCTACAGTTCAATCGAATTGAATTCTTATCATTCTAAGTAAATTTACGATAAACATTAGACATTACTAACCTTTTCATAGATAAAAGTGTTACTTACTAAGGAAATTATAAATTAATTTCTAAATTTATTCGAAAAAAATTCCCTTGAAAGCGTTATGAAATAAACACCCAGCACAAAGACTCAAATCTTACTACCATGAAACACGATATCACTGCAAAAATTTAAATTAACAAAAATTCAATTCTAATGAAAATTAGTTCCATAATTTAAATCAACAGAAGTTTTCAAAAAAAGCTTTTGTAATCTATAAAATATTTCGATACATAAAAACCGATGAGTAAATATTAGAGTGATTTACAATATATATAAATATTTTAAAATATCGAAACACGATCTATGGATATTTCTGGATTTCTCATAGAAAAATCACGTGACTTCGAAAGTACGTATAGAGTATGACTACAAATTTTTTCTGTTGTTGTTGAAGTGAAAGTGTTCGAATGATATGTTTGAAAGGAGAAAAAAAACACATAATAAGTATTAAAATTGATGAAATAAGTAAAACTATTATATTTGAAAAACGAATCTACATTATTCCAATATCGGACTCATTTTATCATTCCTAATAAATTAACGACAAAAATTAGACGTGAAAAGCATTTTCGTAGATCAACGGACGTTTCATATCGAGGAAAATATAAATTAATTTTTTAAATTTATTCGAAAAAAATACACGATAATAACCACAGAAACATAAATTCCTAAAAATTCAATTCGTTCAAAAATGAAAATTAATTCCCTGATTCCCATCAACAGAAATTTCAAAAAGAAGCAGCTTTTGTCATCAAGGAAATAAAACGAAATATTTCGACAAAAATTCGATTCCACGTAAGAAAATATTAATCAATTACTATATGAATTTCTCTAAAAATATCAAAACATACACTACATGGATCTCTCATTTGAAGTATATCTTTTTTATTTTTCCAATTTCCAAGGGAAAACATCAAAAAAATCAGGAGAATCGTTCTTTTTACGACGATTTCCATGATTCATTTCCTGTTGCAGTATTTTTCATTATCGGTTATTCGACCGTAAATACATACCGATGAACTCCATCAACTTCAACTAAAGCATTAGTTCAAGAGTTTTTCCATAAATATGTACATTCCCCCTCCCCATTCTCAATACTAAATTACGAATGGGCGGAAATTTTCAGATTGAATACGTAAAAACATTTTTTTTCCCCCTCTCTCTCTCTCCTATAATTATTTTTTCCTATCTTCCGCAATTAACGCTGTGCGTTCTCAGCACGGGAAAAATCATAATGTTCCTTTTTCTATCTATGTGTATCCGTATTTACGATTTTTTTTAATAGTGAATTTCTCCGCTTTAATAGTGACTTTATCGCTGGATCTTCTATTTATCTGTAGGAAAGGTTATTTTAGCTGGAAAATATTTCGCCACAGATGTTGCTTTTTTGTTTTGATGATGCATTCACTATTTTTTTTTTATCCGAATTCAATGCGTGTTTAATTAAGCGGATATATATTTTCTGTGGTTCGTGGTAACAGAGCCTATTTTCTTGGAGTGGGATGTTTGCATATCTCTGTAGAAGTAGATAATAATGTTCAAAGCCGATTTTTCATGGAGTTTGTGATAAAGATGCATGGTGATGTGACGTTTAGTTCGGAAAAATGAAGAATTTTTATGATTATGATCATAAATGTTATGTAGATATGAATGATGAAAGATAATTGTAGAAATGTAAGTAATTTATGAAAATAAATAATAAAATTCAGTTATAACGATATCGATGGTTCCGTGAATTTCTGTCGTTACAACTGAGGCTACCGCTTGCGACACTTTTTTTTAACGAAAAATTTTATTCAAATGTGAAATCAAATCAAAGAAAATCATATGCAATCAAATCAAATCAAAAAAAAAAAAAATCAAACGCAATCAAATAAAAAAAGGAGACCAAAAGCAATCAATACTAATCAAATCGAAGAAAATCAAATGTGCAAGGTCTTATTTCATTATGATTAGTGTGACCATATTTTATAGAGAAAACGAAAATTAATTGCTGAATTGGATAGAATCGTGGTTAAGAGATAGGTCGCAACGAGTTATGGTGAACGGGGAATTCTCTGATTGGACAGGCGTCACAAGTGGAGTTCCTCAAGGAAGTGCCCTTGGCCCCATACTTTTTTCACTTTTTGTCGATAAACTCGATCAGGGTATCGATGGGATTACTAGCAAATTCGCAGATGATGTGAAGCTAATGGGGGTAATCGGGAATGAAAGCGATAGGGAGTTGCTCCAGACCAACTTAAACAGGATTGCAGCATGGGCAAAGGGATGGAGCATGACGCTTAGCGTTGATAAGTGCATGGTAGCTCATTTTGGTTCGAGCAACCCACGGTTCTCTTACGAGTTGAATGGTGTCACTATCCCGGATGCAACTAGGGTCACCGATTTGGGAATTCTCATTGACGAGCGGCTTAGGTTTTCTGAACATTGTTCAGCGGTGGTCAAAAAAGCAAATGGAATGCTTGGTCTCTTTTTCAAGAAGGTCTCTTCGCGTTCTCCTAAAGTCATTCTTCCGCTTTTTCGAGGTTTAGTTCGTCCTGGACTGGAATATGCGGTAAGATTTTAGAGACCATACCTACAGAGGGACATAGACTTGGTTGAAGGGGTGCAGAGAAGAGCTGCACGTGTCCTTATTGGAACACGGGGCTTGAGTTATGAAGAGAGACTTCATTTTTTGAATATGTTTACATTGGATGAACGCAGATGTCGAGGAGATATGATGGAAGTGTTCAAAATTTTCATTGAGATGGATAGAATGGACCATGAACTTTTAGTACACCGCCAATCGACTGCTTTTACAAGGGGACAACCAGTATCGATTGGTAAGGGACAATGCAAGGTTATGGTGTCGCATGGGGGGGGGGGAATTTTTCTCTAATAGTTTTGTCAATAAATGGAATAGCTTACCCCCGGAGGTAGTAAATTGTAACACAATTGACACGTTTAAAACGAAGTATGATAAACATTTTGGGGTAAATCGAGAAGCTATTCATACTTAGAATAAGACAACCATAAGTATTCTTTATGGGCATTGTATACTATTTTATCATGTGTATATATTGTTTATAATGCTTCTAATTACATTTTGAATTGGGTTGCTTTATCTTTTTCTCAGCCACCTCGCTGGGCATTTTGCCTGTTGTGGTGTTGTATTTGTATTAAGGACATAATTAGGAACGCAGGAAAATATTACCTATTGCTAGAGGAATCTCCGTATTTTATCTAGGTAAAACGGGAAATTGGGGAGAGTTATCACCGATTCTCGTAAAAAAAAAATTTACAAAGTGGCAGAAAAATCGTCAAATATGGTTAATGAATATATAGTTTGAGTGACCATATTTTATCGACAGTAAACGGTAAGTTGGGGCATAAATATATCAGTTACACATACAAATATTATTTTCAAAATATCCGTTTAGAAAATTCCAACATTTCCAAATGAATTAAAATAATAAAAAAGTTATCTAAAACCGACTTCAAAAGTTTATGAACGGTATGTTAGAGGCGTAGAATATATAATAGCAATTTACGAATATATTTTACGTAAATATTCCATATTTAATTCTAAACAGTTAAAATAAGTATAGGTTTCACTCCCCATTTTCGAGCAATTTCCGTTAATCATGGAACGTCCTCTAACATCCCCTGGACTAGCCCAAGACATTGAGTAAATTACACACGTCATTGAAGTACAATGAAGTTTCAATAATATTATTCATATATATAATTAATTTGTTTGCAAATATGTATAAATTTATTTTTCGTCGTTGCGAAATTTTTAGTTTTTTTTTTAAATTTTTGAACAATGATGGAAATATAGTTTGTGTTTGTGCTCAATATATTATTTTTAGTCAATTTCTTTTATATTGATAAAAATGTATAGCTATAGATGGCGGTGTAGTCTAAATAACAAATACGGCATTTCCAAAATATGTGAAGCAACGAAGTAGTATAGTCACAGAAAAAAAAATTCTCAAAAAATTAGAGCTGGGTATCGATTAAAATTTTCAACTGCTTAATCAAAAATTTTTAACTGATTAATCGAACTTTAATCGAATATTCTTTGTGACCATAATATAATATTAATAGATGCTATAAAAATATATTTTATTCATTTCATTCACCTATTCAGTATATAGATGTAAACAAATATAGGAATAGGTTAATAAATCAAGGCTGCCCGCTTCAAGCAATTTAATATACTAAAAATGATTGCCAAAACCTGTAATTTCTTCACTGGGATCTTGTCCTTGTTTTTAAAAAATCGGCAATTTTTGGTTGTTATTCACTTTTGAAACTACGTTCGATTATACGGTGGCTTGGTTTCCTAGAAACTCTTCTCGATTGGTACGTGTCCGGAGATGAGCTGATGCTTCCAAGAATACGAAAAACTACTGTTTATAGTGGAGACAATAAATTTTGGTATCGTCTTCTGAAACTTTCGTCAGAACTCAATTTGAAATTGAAATCACAGGCAGACAGACAGAATTTAATTTTTCTCGTCGCTGCCCAGCCCAAAGGGGCTGCCTGGCGACTTACAGGCTGCTCTTGCTAGCTATGAAGAGGGTTATAAACAAGTTTGTGCGTGTTTGTGTAGATGTGAAGTGCTTGTAAGTTAATAGAGAGAGAAAAAAAAAAAAACCACATACAGTCCGATAAATGCTACCATCAGAATAGTAAAATACACAAAGATCAGCCAAACTTCACCAAAATGCCACTCTATGCAATAGAGCAGATGATCAGTAAAATCAATAGTAGTAAAAAAAAAAATATATATATATATATATATACACATATACACATACATATAAACACATACACACACATATATATACACATAAATATTATGCGATAAATGTATATTATAATGGACACAAAAATGAAATTACTTATGTACAATTCACCAAAACGCTACATAATGCACTAATGAGAAAATAATAATAAAAAATAAATCTAACATACAAAAGAAGTCATAGAAAAACAAGTGTGTTAGCCGAAATTATACAAATTGATGCAGTGCAAGATCAGTCATGTACATCGAACCACAATGCCACTCTATGCAATACAATTGATCGATTATTTCGATAGCAAATTAAAAGTACAAAAATATTATGATAGATCGATAAAGATTATACAGCTCAGTAGTTCAGACCCTAGCGCACCGACCATGGCACGTGCAGCACGTTTTGAGGTCTAAGAAATTTTAGTCTTTCACGTGGGTTGTAATCGACCAGCTCTCTCAGATGCTCGTATTCTGAGTTCCTCATCCTTTCAAAGTGATCCTCTGAGATTTGTTGGATGTAGCTGAGGATGGTTGGAATCTTCAGGTCTTTTCTAATGTCAGCCCCTCTGATGTACTTTGGTGCACGCACAAGAGTTCGCAGTATTTTATTCTGTTGACTTTGCAGACGCTGCATGTTGGTTTTTGAAACATGAGCCCATACTGGGGCGGATTGAAATCATAAATCATAATATATAAGATATCTAATCGATTTCTTCAAACAAATCAATTCACAAAATTTTGATGAACATTTTGAACCCACTGATCGAGTGTCAATTAACTCAACTAAAATTTTCAACTGCGATTAACAACTGATCGATTAATCAAAAAATTTACCAGCCCTACAAAAAACGTCTGAGCTGGGATGGCCTGAATTGAATTCAGACAGAATTTCGTAATTACAAACAAAGTCAGTACAGATGGCGCTACAGTATGAAAAAATAAAATAATGTACTTATTTTCCTTTCACGGAGATGGTCACACCACCACCACCAAACCAGAACATGACTCCCACTCTGTCCCCAAAGGGGGATATAAGCAGTTAAGAAGTTATGCTGGAAAAGCCTTTCAGCATCCAGGCTGGGAGAGCCACCGCGCAGAGGTCGCAACAGCAGGAACCAACCCCCAGAGCAATCAGAAAAGCCAGCACAACGCGACGTCTGACATCACAAGATATCGTCTTCAAAAAATTATGAAAACATTTATAAGGACATTCATCTCACCCAGAAAAACAAGAAAACAAAAAAAAATCAGCGACGGAATGCAATTGTTAAAGCCACAAAAATTACCAAAAAACGGTAATAGTATTTTACTCATCGCCTCTCGCGCCTCTTGGCGGCATTTATAAAAAAACTAGTTATTTTCCATTTTCTCAATTTCTTTGTCTGTGCTGTACTTGGTCATTTTTTTGTTCGAATGACGTCTTTCTCTCGGGATGTGGAATTTTTGAATTCATTCTTGGCCTCTATTGGCGTTCAAAATAGTAGAGTTTATAATTTTTTTTTTCCAGTGACCCATAACAATTTCGTTGGAACTTTTTTATATTTTGTGCACATTTAAATGAGTAGAATGAGTGGCAATGTTTTGCAAACCTTTTTGAAGACGTCACCTTTTGACCGTTTTCTTGTGAGACGTTCGCTCGGGTTTATGCGGATTTTGACCTGCATTGCACCATGGTGTGCGTGCGTGCGTAAAGAATTATGTTTTGTAAATACCCTAAGTTTTTCAGATTTCAGTGTTATCTGTTTCAAAAAACTAATTGACTAATGACTAAATTTAACTAAATGACTAAATTTGAAATTCTGTCTGTCTGGAAAATTTCTATTTTTCCAGCAAACATCATATTTCTATCGCGCTCTCCGTTCTAAATTTAATCATTTTCCAAATATTCTCTTCAATTTTAGGACACCCTGTATGTATATGTGAATGCAAAGTAACTCAAACCGGGAATTTTTAATATAGAAAAAATTAGGGTAGTTCTGATTTTTTTGAATCATTTCCAAGATGAAATTGTTATCCTCAGTTTTTCGATTAAATTACAATTACGTGCAATACAATTTTATTCATTATAATTAGGAGAAATTTTTAAAGAATTACTATTGTTTTTTAACTCGAGATACCATGTATACCATCACTATGCTACAGCTAATGACTTAGGGTCTTATTAAAAGCCATTTTGATACTAAGAAATATGTATGCAGGCATGCCAAGTTTACATTATAAATCACCATTCCGGTCTTGTACGAACACACATTACGTTCTCTCTCTCTTGCTCTGAATAGTGATTAGCATCACCAACATATCCATGATGAGATTGCATGCCATGTACTGTACGCAAGCCATCACACGCTAAAACGTTGTTGTTGTTCTTCTTTGTTTTTCAATGTAATAACCGCGTGGAAGTCAAAGGATTTTACTTTACATGAACTTTCGAATTAAAGTCGCTTATTATGTTTTTATCGCATGCAAATGAGCGTATCGCGTGGTGAAACATAATTTGTGACGGATGAGAGAAAGAGAGAAGTTGCAGAATCTTTTCTCTCCGATGATGGGAGGTTAACAACAGGTCATCCGATCATTAGACGCGACTGAAATGAGAATTCCGGGTGTTTAAACAGGAGATCTTTCTCCCAGATCCGTTGTTTTACCGGAATCAAGAGTTAGTTCATTGAAGATTCGTAAAAATTTCCCATCACGCAAATTCTCGAGAGATCAAGACGATACTTGACACATGATCCCACATGTAAACAAACCAAGCCAATGTTGTTCAACGGCTATTCCACGCGAGAAGTTTTGATCCATATAGCTTATTCGTAATTCTTGCTTCAATTTTGAATATTGTACCCTCTACACAGGGTGTCCTGTAAGTGCTAACGCGGATTTTATATCATCAATCACCCGTCGTAAAGGTCTAGTTTATACGGGCCCAATATCCTCTAACTTCCAATCAGAAGGTTTTTGTCCTGTCTCTCCTGAGGCCAACAGGAAAAATTCCATTTTTTAGTGCAATATTTGCTGAGATATTTGAATTCGAAAATCGGGAAAAAGTTGTTAAAAGACAAAATAAATGGGGGGAAAGAAGACTTGGCCGTTAGTTCATGCCGAAAATTATTTATCCCATCCATTTTTTGTCCAGTCCGCCAATTATTTCTCCCATTCATTTCTCTGCCAGTCTGCAAACTTCTCTCCGCCATTTACTTGTTTTTTGCTACTTATTTATTTCCTTTGTGTTGGTTCTCAAACTGTTTCTCCCAATTAATTATTTCCCGCCGGGAAAAAAACAGCATAATTGAGGGAAGCAAACGTTGTCCGTCAGTTCATGCTCTTCTTTCCCAATATTTTTCCTTTTTTCTAATCCGAGAGAATATCTCAACGAATGTTGCACTTAGGAACGTGGAATTTTTTGTTGCCCTCAGGAGAGAGAGAGGCCAACAACTTTCTAATGGGAAGTCGGAGAATAGAGAGAGCCGTATAAAAATTTAGATTTTTTGCCTTATTTCTGTATTTACACTGTAATTTTCCTTACACTGTATTTTCACACTTGAAACTGGTATAGAGTGATTCCATGAACAAACGGTTGGTGAGATAAAGACAGAATCAGCTCTTACGGGTCACCCTGTACATTTGAGCTCTTTTTTAGACTGATCTTCTCAATTGAAATGGATACGAAAAATTATTGTAAAAAAAAATGCTAAACATTTTATACGTATAAATTTTTCACTTGATTATCGGATGTCATATTGGATGTCATCGGATGGATCATATTGAGCAGAAAAAATTTAGAGCTTTTCTTTCTGATTGAAAGTTTTCTTCGCTCTTTCGATGATTTTCAAGAACACTTTTCACGATGCTTTGGCAGGTTATACGTTTTATATCGGATTATTATTTGATTATGTACCTGGTTATGTATTTTACATCTGATTTATTATTGATTCCAATATGCGATTAGGGTTTTATATTCGAATTAAGATTTAATATGAAATATAAGATTATATGCTTGATTTCCGATAGTATACGTATGTAGATTGTGATCTCGCAACTGATTTTATTCGTAGATTGTGATCTTGCAACTGATTTTATACTTAGATTATGATTTTATAGTTGTTATGATTGAAATGTATATTTTGTAATGTATTGCCAGAGGTATCCAGTTCGTGAGGACAATGAGCTGATATTGGCATATGGCGATGTGAATTGGGTATCTTTCGGTTTGACGACAGTTTATACGGCTTCCGCCGTCCCAAACCACCTTCCAGAATAATAATTAAAAAATAACTGAGGAAGAGGAAATAATCTGGATTTTCCTGTTGTTTATGCTGTACGCATATTCTCATATTAGCCCTGGAGAGAAGGAAAAAACAAACGCAGTCCCTTTGTTACCAAACTTTGAAGAAAGTCTGACTCCGTCCCCTGGCAGTTGATCTGATATGCAGAGCTGCCCTTATGTGTATGCGGTAGGTGCGGTTTCATCTGGCCCGGCGTTTTTACGAACCCCGCACTTACGGTAATGATAATTTATTTCGTAAATTCTACTAGTAATTTCATCAATTGTCCAAGTATTGCTTTCATTTGTCCTGAATTTCTTGAATTATGAAGTTATTTCTTTCATTTATACTTGATTTACATCAGAGATCTGAAAGTATGTCTTTCATTTGCATGGATGCTGGGATTATCTCTGTTAATTACTTCTCATTTCTGATTCATATATTCGAAATTTACATTAGTCATTAGTTCCCAGACAATATCTTTCATTAGTACCTAATTTGAATTAGTTGCGAAATTACTTCTTTCATCTACTTAATTTTTTTTTTCTGTAAGGTATATTTTTGTTAATTTAAATTTAATTTATATATTTTCTGTATGGAAATTTTTCAGCATTCCTGTATATTTTGTTATAGTTTATGACTTTTTGGATCTGCCGATTCCCCGTCTTTCCCACAGAATATACAAAATCAGGGCTAAGAGGGCCCCCGAAATTATTAAGACTCCTCTGACGCCACTATTATTTTCATACCGGGCCCCACGTCCTGTCTTGCTGATATATTGGAGGGGGATCGAAAACATATTAAAAAAATGCCTGCATTATACAGATGTCCTACATTTGCTGAAATAGGAAAGTTTTTAGGAGGCGAGATGCCTCGTCTTTGCCGTCTAGAGGGTTAAAGCAAAAAAAATGCAATATTTGTGTGACGTCAGGTTCAAATGAAGAGTTGCATTAAGATGTGTTTCATACCTTTTATCATCATCATCATCATTTGGTGTCCCATAAGGGAAAAGCCTAGGCAAATTTTGCCCATTGCTCTAACACCAAGTGATTTAACATAAGTTGTGGGTCATGTGAAAATGAAGAGAAACATTATTCTGTGGAAATTCCCAGAGTTTGGTGGCTGCTCCGGGGACGAAAGTTATGGTATCTGTTACCACATTATATTGAATCTCTGTATGTGGGAGATTATGGAAAACTGCAACCGGTAAAGGACATATCAGAAAATTTGAGGCTGCTCCTGTCTGGAGAGATATGGCCAAGAACTCAACATGAAGTTATTAAATAGTAACGCATGAGAGTTCAAGTTAGATCAGACTTGAAACTCACCATGAATTTAGGTGTTTAGTGTAATTGAGAAAATTTACCAGGTTGTAAATGCTGGGAGCATTGACAACTTCACTTAGTGTCACCTGATGATCACCGAAGTAGTTCCTTCTCGGGATAGAGAAGGCGGGACATCGTCCCACATAGTGGAGTGGAGTTTCGTCTTCTTCTCCACACGCAGGACAAATAGGTGAATCTGTATAGCCACAGTTTTGTAGGTGTTTCGCTAGGTTAGCATGACCAGTGATGATCTGTATAACCTGTCGAATTTGTTTTCTGTTCAATGAGATAAGTTTTTTGGCAATATTCGGATGGGTTCCCAAGGCCAGCTTGGCCTGTCTGCAGTCCTGCCTTGAGTTCCATTGCCGCATGTGTTTGTCTTCTATCCATTGTTTGACATCTCCTTTAATGGTTGACATCGAAACAGGGTAGAAAGGTTCAGGTCCAGATAGCTCCTCAGATTCATACAGAAGGTCATTCATTCAACAGGTCCAGATAGCTCCTCAGATTCATACAGAAGGTCATTCATTCAACAGGTCCAGATTCATACCTTTTAACTTGATAAAGAACTTTCTTACGTGAAAATATTATGAAAAATAATATTTTCCATTGATTTATTCCTCATTTTCACTACATGTATTTAGTTGCGTGTGTTATCCTATATGGCAGTCCAAAATTTTACTTTTCTCCAACAGTAAATTTTTCTTTTACAAATTGAAAAAAAACCCATTAAAAATAGTTGCACACAATAATAAAATAACATGACATCAATGAAATTAAATAAAAATTGATTCAAATTATAGGGAACTTTTCACTTCATAAAATAACGAAAAAGAATCGAGGTCCATCCATAAATACTTGGGTCACAAAAATATTATACAATTTTTTTCAAATTTTTTAAACTTTAAATTTTAAGTAAGATTGACACAATAATATCTCAATCGTCTTTCATCATTTTTACGAACTGAACATTTTTTCTCTATTTCGAATCAATTTTATTCAGTTACATTGATTTCATGCAATTTTATTGTACTCTCAAGCAGTTCTTAATGCATTATTTGAAAATTTATAAAAAGAAAAAAAATTAAGTATTAGAGATGTGCATATTAATTATTGGAGATGAGTAAATTTTTTTACTGGCATAGAATGACATACACAATCAAATATGTGTGATTCAAAGTTGAAATATATCAATGGATAAATAATATTTTTACATAAGTAAAAGCTTTTTACCATGTTAAAAACTAGAGGACTCCCCTAAAGGATTCTATTATTTTCTTCACACATCACTTATTTTTAGTGATATTTTTTAAGTCGCCATAAAAATCTCAAAATCTCTCCGACAGCAATTTTAATTCATTTCTTGGAATTTGACTCGTAAATAAAATTTCCTAACGTACACTGAAGGACGGAAGAGCTTTAATCCTCTCCACACACACACTTATAAGTTTCATTCCTCTTGCCTTTCTGACAACTTAATTTTCAAAGGACTGAAATCTATAACTAAGAAATGAAAAATCTAAAAAATTTATTTTTTTTTTTTTTCAATTTTTTTTTCCCTCCAAAATTAAAAACGTTGGGATTAACGCACAAATTTAATTACTGAAGGATTAGAAAGAAAGAACTGGGGGATGCCATCTACTATTTCATCAACTAGAATAAGGTTTTATCCGTATCTTTCTTCGTTAAAAGAAATTTAATTTTCAACTAGAAATATTTTTTTTTTAATCAGCTTTTTGAAGTATCGGAAGGTTATTAGGCTCGATGGCAAGAAAATAAAAAATTATATTCTTGAGATTATTTCCGATTTTAATTGTTTTTGATAAGATTTCATTTGTCTAAAAAATTTTTTTCATTTAATTTGTTTTTTAATATTTCTTAAGACGAATGTGTTTTTCAATTGTTTTATCATAAGTTTGTTCTGTTTAGAATGACTTTAGAAGTTTTCTTGATTAGAATAGAAATGAATTTGATTATGCAAATATGTGCTTAGATGATTTATTCTTGGTTCATTAATTCTCAATCCAATGTTGAAATTGATAGTATCTTGTTTGTTGTGGATGTTCCGAGATTTTTTTGTGCGCTTTTACGTGTTTGACTATTTTTCATAGTTTTGACTTTTGCGTATTTGTTTTCTTTTAAAATTATATTTTAATCAGGTTTAATTTTTTCTGTTTCTATTGTTTGTTATTAAAATATGTTTTAATGGAGCCAGAAATAAATGTATATTTTTTTATATAGAAATGATGCTTCTGCTTATATTAATAAACTGGGAATGGGTTCAAACACGTATCATGGAGTTTTGAATGACGTGTTAAGTCGATTGGGTATTATATAAAAAACAATATATGAACAAGTCAGTAATTCGATTGATGTACAAGGTGTCACATATATTCCTAAATGGTTTAAAAATTGATAAAATTGAAGGAATTTTTGATTTGAATACGGTTTACGCAAAGTTATTCCCCCCACGAAATAGGATTTTTTTTTTCATGTATATAAAAATAGTTCAAATTTCTGTCTATACAGAGCACTTGAAGTAAACTAATCACTCGAAATATGCAAATCAGAGTCCTATACAATGCAGGATGCACGATTGGAAGCTCATTTTTCTTTTTTCTGGTACTTACATGAGATTTTCATTTTGATGTTGACGTTGGTTTCTGACGAAGCATTATTGGTGAGTTTGTCTCACCTCAGCCACCTATCGCCGGCTGAAACTTTGCGAACGTTTCGGACACAGAAGAGATTGAAAAAAAAAAATTCAGGCATGATCACTTAAATGCATTAAAAACGGCTTGCGTGCATGTTAAAATACCATGACACCAGTGCAATTGAATGAAAATCAATTTAAAATAAAGGAAAGTGTTCAGTCCATGAAATGAAGAAAACGGTTGAGAGATTTCATTGATTCAACCTGATCTGAAGTTAAATTTTAATACATAAATTTTAAAATTTCAAAAATCCTCTGCCGGAAGATCACAAGCGATCTATGGAACTCACCGCCCATTAACGGATACATTAAAAAGGTTTGCAATTCGGGATACACATTAGACAGTTTCCATTTTGAATCCTAACAAATTTTGAATTTGAAAGGGAAGCATTTTTTGCTTAAAAGAGAAAGAAAAAATCTCGTTTTTGAGCAATATGACAAAAAAAAGTGAGACATGATTCAACATTGTGAAATCAGTTTACGTGGGGTGAAAAAGGGGGAAAAAGAAAGAATTGTCACATATTCACTCATATCGTTCTACAAAACAGTACATGTCATTTGACTGACAACCTGTTTTTTTTGTATATAGTTATCGGTTATTGCTATCAGAAATCAACGCTTTGCTCTCTCTCTGAGATGTGAAGCGGGATGCACCCGGTTCTTTAATGTTATTGTCAGAAATTCCGATTCTCGGTGTGATCACATTAAGCGGCGTCCATTGTATTACGTAATTCTTTCCGACATTTATGTTCAATTCATAAATGTCATACTATTCATTTTTGTTAAATTCATTAAACTGGATATTTAAAGGACAAATAACTTAATATTGCTTCCAAGGAAAAACAATTTTGAAAACTTGAAAAAACTTATACATAATTATAATGGGAATATTTGCCGATAGATTCAATACAATTAAAAATATACTGAGGATAACCTCCCCCGCAAGTACAGCCGAATCCCGTTATAACGAACTCCAAGAGACTGGAGGAATCGAAATTTCGTTATAAAAGAAATTCCAGATTTTTTTACATTGTGTTCCTATGTAAACTTAGCTGGGAGGATCAGAAAAGTTTTCGCTATAACGGTATTCGTTAAAGCGGGAATCGACACTATCTATAAAAATGCGTAAATTATTTTTTCCCCTTAAATGCAACGCAGTCATAATGACTTCTAAATCATTATATTAATATTTTGAAAAATAATTATAAACTATATTAACAAGTATAATGTAATAACATAATCAAATTTACATGAGAAGATGGAAATAAAAGCGCAAACTATTCGTACTGATTTAGCATGCACGTATTTTCCATTATTTTGATTATTTTAGCACTAACTAAGCAAAGTTATAACAAATGAAACCTGAAAAAAAAAAGACACTTGACACCGTAGAGGGAATCTCCATACGAAAATTAATTAGCGAGATAATAATTAGTTCTTTTTAGAGAAAAATTTTCGTCTCATTCAACGTTGTGTTAAAAATGCTTCGAAAATTCATGAAAATTTCCAATAAGGGAGAAAAGGATGATAACACAGCTCTTATTATTTTTCTCCCCTGAATTTTAAGTCTTTGTCAAAGAAAATTCAGATGTTTCTACCAAGGAAAAAAATTTTCTCTTTGTGTTTCATTTCTTAGCGATTTGCTTATTTTAGATGATGTCAAGAAACAGGAAACGGAATTTTTCATTTTTCCCGTAGGAGAGAACGAAAAAACACAACAGATTTTCAATATAGTTTTCGCGTCAAATTATACCGAAGTTTTATAAAAATGACATGTTCCTACGTTTACGCCATGTTTTCTTGATAATTTTATCTACAACGGTTCACTCGAGAATGATAACGAAAAAAAAATGTTTTTATATCCATAACTGAAATATACAAATCTGCAGGGTGAATATAATTGGACTTCATGCCACGAAGCTGGGCTGGAAGATATCTCGGCAACGGGATAAGTCAGCACCTCCTAGAGATAGGTGGACTCCGCACGGGTTGCAATAAATGTCATTCGGACTGTCTTAGCCATATTTTGAAACACAGCATCCTGTTTCGTTTCTTCTTATTTTGGCATAGAATCTTCCTGATTGGCTCACAAATACCGCGTAGCGATTGGATGTGGGGCATAGAAATCTCTAATTCTGAGCCCGGACATTTCTTTTCCGCACAGCGATGGTACTGGCACGAGCAGGGAATTTTTTTCACTCGAATATTCTGAGGGAAAATGGACTAGTTACTGAGGTCACAAGCAGCGTGTGGAGGCCTTCTATCTCTAGGAGCTGCTGGATAAGTCCGGTGGCAGAGTTCTCGGTGACCTCACTGATATGCAAAAATGAAACACGGAGCTGAAAAATTGACGTCGAGTACACTTTACGGATGAAAGAAGATTTAGTCTACCTAGCGATTCTGGGTGCATGCACATCTGGAGAGAGCGGAGAATACACAATACAAAACCCCTCTAACATCACCCTAAGGGTCCGGGGAGGTATCAGGCTTAGTACACATAGGACCTACATCTTCCAAGGTGGCTCAGTCACTGGTGCCCTCCATTGTACCGAGGTCCTTCTTCCTCACGTGCATCTTTTTAGATGTCATATGGGTTCTCAGTTCCTCTTCATGGACGACGACAACACTACACCTCATTGTACAGTGGCTGCCGCAGAGCTGTTTGAGAGTGAAGATATTCAACGCATCGATTGGTCGGCAAGGTCCCCGGAAATAAATTCAAATCCTCTCTAGGACAGAGATCTTCAACATTTTTCAAGTTGCGAACACTGATTGCACCAGTCATCAAAAGAAGATCACCCCTACGGCAAGTCTGACGTACGAATGCATAAAATCGGTATGATTTCAGTCCTTGGATGCAGTTAGTACAAGGTGTTCAATTGATGGTTGATCAAGTGCTCGCGAGCATAAAATCGGACACGAGCATCGAGCACTCTAGGTACCCGCGAGCCGAAGATTGTGCACCCAAGGTGCAGAGGCGTACGGGGGGGGGGGTTCTTGGAATGGGGCCTGCCCCTCAAGAGGGCTGAAAATCAGAAAAAAATATTCCAGTGAAAAAACTTAAATATTGAAAAAAAAAATACCCTTTACACATGATATATTAAGATTATGAATATAATCTATTTTATATTATACCTATTTCTATTCATTTAATTGCTTTCTGAAGGGTGGTAACTCAAAATTTCTCGGGGAGAAAATTTTTGTACCCTCCCCTCTAAAGATCAATCCCGCGTACGCCCCTGCCCAGGTGTATACAGATCAGTAGATTATCACCACTCGGGTGAAATAACCATGAAAATGATCACTACTAACAAATTCCCTGGTTAATGATCCAAATGGGAAAACAGCCTCGGTAAATTTCAAGATGCCGTACAATGTAATCTGAACCTCTTCTCTAAAATTGTCCACTAATATATGTAGAGTATTTTTACGAAAAACACCAACTCAATCCACTAGAAAATTGTTTCTTTTTTTTCACACATTTCTCACAACAACCATCATATGGTTGCCGAAATATTCAATCATCACAAACACCCCCCTGTCTAGCGAAACGGGAATTAATTATAGCTCCAAACACACATACATATAGCTCCTTGTTATCTTCTCGCAGAGTTCCTCCATCGAGCTGCGGCGGCCAAACGAACTGGTACGTTAAGATTTCAAGGCGACGAAAATCTCAGGCCATTCATAGGGGCCAAGACCATTTGCATAATTTCGCACTTGCTTTTAGCTCTCCGTGAGAGTTGTCTCCTTTTCCCGTCTCCACACAAACCCCTTGTTTCGAATTCAAAGAGAGCTCTGGTAGAGATTCCTCTAGACTATCCCCTCTCGTGTCTTGAATAATTCTCCTCGTCGTATCAGGCACTGAAGAACGTTGCCTGCGAAACACACTTTAGTCCTGTCGGAGAGTGTTGTGAGAGAGAGAGATATATACAGCGAGAATTGTTAACCGTGCGAGGAAACACATACTGGTGCCGCTGAGAGAGAGAGAGAAAAGGACATTTATTATTCATCTTCGAAGACTGTGAGAATCGCTAGAACTCAGCGCATTTGGGGCTCGAGGAATCTTGATTCATCTTAGAAATCATTTCGTATATTTTTGACAGTCTCTCTTCGGTGGAGGTTTCACTTTCGAACTAAACGGAAACGGGACTTTTTGACTAATGGGTTACGCGTAAACTAAAGGAATAAACCTTTAAACTGATGGTCAAGTGCTATTGCCGTGAGGCCTTTGTGTGAAGGAACGTGAATATATACTGTAGTTTATTGTGGAAGAGCCATGAGGAGGAAAAAGACAAATTACGCACGAAAATATATTTGTGATGAAATATTAGATCTGTTTACATTTTATTCTAGATAAGAAACGGAATTCAAATGTTTTTCCAAACACTGGGGTCTTACATCATAACACGATGCTAGAAAATGCTCTTCACAAGGAAAGGGTCCAAAGGTGACGTCTTTAATAATTTTGTATACATTACCACTGATTTTCCACGTATTCAAATACAGAGTCGCCCTTAGGGATCCTGAGGTGCGGTCGAAACCAGGCCCGCTTTTCGGGGGTCCCACACTTACGGTATAGTAATTAATGCCATTCATGAATTAATTTATTCTGGAACTATTTCGTTCGAAAATTTTAAAATTTCCATCTACTTTGGAATTCTGAATTTCTATTCATTCTGCGATTCTGAATATAAGTAAGCAAATAATTCTGAAATTCTGAAAATTTTCAATAATTTTAAAATTATTTATTTTATTTATTCTTGATTTTCATAGAAATTCTGGAATTATATCTTTTATTATTTTTTCAGATTTTCATCAGAATTCTGAAATTATTTCTTTCATTTTTTCTGGATTTTCATCAAAATTCTGTAATTATTTCTATTTTTCTGTAATTTCACCAAAATTTTGGAAATGTTTTTTTCATTTTTTCTGAATCTTCATCAGAATTCTAGAATTATTTCTTTAATTTTTTCTGGATTTTCATCAGAATTCTAGAATTATTTTTTTTGTCAAGTTTTGATTAGTTTCTGAACATCTGTAATCTCCAGAAAAATGCAGGCGACTTAGGACTAGGTCATAAACATGTGCGGAAAATGTAGGAGAACAGAGCTGGGAACATATCCTGATGGAGCAATTGACCAGTGTTGTCAAAAAATGCTTTCGTCGAAGAGACTGTCTTTCAAATTTGAATGCACTGTATTTCACACCAGTCACTGAAAATACTCAGGAAAATAAACATGTATGAAGAGTAATGAAACAATGCAGTAATATTTTGGTTACCACAATTTACCCAGGTTAGCGACGTACACAAAACGACAAAGAATGTTTTCCACAGAGGAACTTTCAAAACTTACCAGCCTTCCAAAAGCATTTCAAATTAGAATAAAATTGGAAAGATAACATTTACAGATATTTTCTTTCGAAATTTGAATTTATTTATAAAAATATTAAACAAAGCTATCATTATATTCATAATCTTTGAAGAAGATGGCCTCCCTGCTTACGCCACTATCCCAGGTTTATCACGCTGACCGAACATGCTAAATTGCAGTGTTGGGATTGTAACAAAATGGTCAATTTTTGAAGTACCTGTGCTTGAGTTAAATGTGTACCCGTCGCTTGAGATACACGTTTCTTCCAAAAGTATTGGATTGGATCTTCGACAGAGTCTGTAGGCCACAAAGTAAACATTCCAAAACTGACTTAAAAACAGTCGCTAGCATAAAACAACAATGGCGCGTCGAAATGAAATTCCTGAGACACATTCGAAAAGGCATCTTCATCCAGCAAGTAATAATAATCAGTGTTTCCTCATTGAGTGAGCTGGCATTGACTGAACATACTGAAAACAGAAACCGAGTGTGTTATAATTCCTCTCTTTTGTTTGCCAGCCTCTTGGGGTCTTCTGGAGTCATGGAATAGATTCATTATACAAAGAATTTCCGGCGTTGAAGGCAAGTACGTGTATACAAAGTAAAAGTGTCTTTCTCGAAGGACACTTTTGAACAATTCAAAGAACAAAGACACGAGAGAAAGCCAAAAAACGACAAAACAGTTCTTCATCTTCTCCCCGTATTCCAACACCAGAACTAAATCTATTCAGATCTGTGCTGTTGGCATTTTTATAAAACTCTCTTTACAAAGAAAACTTCTGTTCAATATTTACGATCAGAGACTGGGAAAAGAGTGAGGATTTTACTAATGCCAGAACCATAAAAGAAAAGTCCACACAGAAGTTTTGCTTTGTTAAAATCTTTAAAGTGATGGCAGAATGAAGGACGTCAGTGAGTGTGTGTGAAGGTGAGCCAATTTGAAGAACGTAAAAGTTTTCCTCTCATCCTAGAAACAAAAGAATATGTACTGAAATAAATATGAAAGAGCACTCTCTTTCCCTAACTATCAGCAAGTAAGTACTTAGAGCAGTAATGCAAAATAAAATGATACAGTGAAGAGAAGAATATTACAATCGGAAAAGCACGGATTCTGTTTAAAAAGAAGTACAGCGTAGAGCATTAGATTTAAAAATCATTTTCATTCTGGAGTTTGGAAACATGTTTGGAATTTAAAGAAAAAAAAATTAGAGCATCTTGAGACACAGTCTGCGTCATTGCCTGCTTAGAAACGTATCAAAAATGTTTCGATTCTCAGTTTGCGGAAAGAGGTATGTTAAAACACGGAAACATATCGTTGACTCTTGAATACCGTATTGTGTCTGCACGTGTTACATTCGATAGTATTTACATTTCCTGAACAGATACAGATAATGTAATTGAAATTTTAATGAATAATGCAATGAAGAGAGATGACTTGCCCTCTCCTTCAGATTTGAGAATTATTATGAAATTTGTTAATCAACAGCAAAATAAAAAAACCAATAGAAATTTATTCGAAGGTTTTCCTCAGGCAAAATGAGACGGTGTTGAAGTATTTGTTGTCGTTGTAAAATTGTAATCGTTGCTTGAAGTTCACGTTTATTTCAAACGTCTATCTTTTGATCTCGCAATTGAGGAAGGAGCCCACAGAGTAAGCATTCGCTACTGATTGTCAACAGTTACCAGTATAAAATTGCAGTGGTGCTCTTAAAATGAAACTCCTGAAACAAATTTGCGAAGCTGTCTCCATCCAGTGAGTAATAATCGCTGTTTCTAAACGAATGAGCTGACATTCACTGAAGATACTCAAAAAAGAAACCAAGTGTGCTATTTGGTTTTATTTACCAGACTTTCATGTGTTCCGGAGTTATGAAATAGACTCATTGGACGAAGCATTTCCAGTGTAGAAGACAAGCACGTGTATACTAAGTAAAAGTGTGTTTCTTGAAGGATAATTTTAAAGAATTCATTCAAAGAACAAAGGCAAGAGAGAAAGCCAAAAAACGACAAACCAGTTCTTCATCCTCTCCCCATACTAACACCACAGCTAAATCTATTCAGTTCTGCTGTTGGCATTTTTATAAAACTCTCTGCAAGAAGAGAACTTCTGTTCAATATTTACGATCAGAGACTGTGGAAAAAGAGAGAGGATTTTAGAAAAGTCAGAACCATAAAAGAAAAGTTCGCACAGAAGTTTTGCTTCGGGAAAATCTTTAAAGTGATGGCAGAATGAAGAGCGTCTGTGAGCGTGGGTGTGTGAAGGTGAGCCGCGTTGGAGGACGCGTACAAGTTTTCCTCTCATCCTGGAAACAAAAGAATATGTACTGAAATAAATATTAAGGGAACCCTTTCCCTCTCAGCAAGTAAATACTCTGAGGAGTAATGCAAAATAGAAAGACACACCGAAGAGAAGAACATTACAAAATCGGAAAAGCACGGGTTCTGACGAGAAAGCAGACAAAGCAACGTTCACAGCATTGGATTTAAGAAGAGTTTTCACTCTGACACACGTTTGGAATTCTCCGGAAAAGGAAAAAAAATGTCGAAACAACGTAAGGCGTATTCTGAGACATCTCTTACTTAGAAACGGATCAAAACATGTTTCGATTCCCATTTCGCATAAACACGGTTTAACAGGATTTGTTACATTTTGGAAACATATCGTTTATTCTTGAACACTGAGATGTGTCTGTACGTGGTACATTCGGTGTTATTTATATTTCCTAAACATATACAGACATTGTTTAAAATTTTAAAGCAAGAAGACAAAGTCTTTAAAATTGTTCTGCTTCGTGTAAGACTAGTTGTTTCATTAAACACATGAGCTTTATTGATGTAATGTTTCCCTTAGGATTTGTTACATTTCGGAAACATAACGTTTATTCTTGAACACGGTATTTTGCTTGCACGTGTTAAGTTCGGTAAAATACTGCCTCCCCCCATCAAGAAAATCTTATGTAATGGCTACCATTAGGAAACCAAAAAAAAAAGCATGTTTTATTTTATTTTCCAAGAAATTCAAGCACATTTTTTCATAAGTGCTCAATGCAATCAGTATTCATATAATTTTTTCCGTCCTCTCCATTGTCAATAGTGAAAAACTATCCTTAAAATGTGAAATAATATCTGAAAAATCGAAAAAACTGCCCTAACAGAGAAAGAAAACAGAAAAATGCAAAATATGCAAAAACACGCAAATGCCATCAACATCCGGGCCATCCAAACATCATCATACTAGATGTTTCTTTTGAATTTTCTATCCGATGTTCGTGATTTGTTTCCCAGCATTAATCCTAAAGCACCAAGACGTTCAAGAAAATATTGGCTAATGAGAAAACATGTACAATAAAAATGTCGAAAAAAACGAGAAAAAAAAATTGCCTATTCTAGGAAAGTAAAATGAAAACTTCAGGCCATTTTGACAAGAATTCGTGGTATACGGAAAAAATGGACTTTGAGAAAACATTGGGCATCTCGAGTCACCTTCGAAGACGGTTGTACAAAAATCTGAAAACATAATTAAAAAATAAATCTATAAAAAATCGATTCCAAAAAAATGTTTGAAGTTTTCTTTCCCAATTTTTTTTTAAATTATTATTAAAAATCTTCAAGATTAAGATAGAGGTGATGCCGTTTTCATTATGGTTTTTAATACATTTGGTTCGACTTCAAGATTTTTCCTCTCGAGTAATTTTTATTTTCATTTTCAAACATGATTATGAAGTGAAATAACACGATTGATTCTCTAAAACTATGGGGTCGTTCACTGTAATTTAAAACTAAGTCTAAGTTCTGCGTTTTCTGCATTTAGACTGAAGTTCTGACGTGACCTCTGAATATAGTAAAAACCGAGATCCACTCTATGTCCAGAATTGGGCCTCAGATTCATAAAATTAGAGACCAAATAACATTGAATTTTTCGATACATTTTACGAGTATTTCGTAAAATATTCAGGTCTATAATGTAAATTTATTGCTGTTATGGATTTTCTAGTAGGCTATGGAAACATTAGCCCAATAACGTCCATACGTTCGATGAAACAGCTTGTCTCACAAGAAATAGCAATTTTAAAGGCAATGACTCCATGTGTTAAAATTTCAAACAATGTTCGTACCAGTTTAGGAAATGTCAAATATTCTACGATCAATATCAATACGGGCAGACAAAATACCGTGTTCAAGACTAAGCGATATGTTTCCGAAACATAAAAAATCCAAATTGAATAATTATATCAATAAAGTTCATGCGTTTGATGAAACAAATTGTCTCACAAGAAGCAGAACAATTTTAAAGTCTTTGTCTTCTTGCTTTAAAATTTTAAACAATGTATCTGCTTAGGAAATGTACATAACATCGAATGTAGCGCGTACAGACACATTACCGTGTTCAAGAATAAACGATATGTTTCCGAAATGTAACAAATCCTGTTTTACCGAGTTTATGCGAAATGGGAATAGAAACATGTTTTGAGCCGTTTCTAAGTAAGAGATGTCTCAGAATACGCCTTACGTTGTTTCGACATTTTTTTCTTTCTTTTCCGGAGGATTCCAAACGTTTGTCAGAGTGAAAACTCTTCTTAAATCCAACGCTCTGAACGTTGCTTTGTCTGCTTTCTCGTCAGAACCCGTGCTTTTTCCGATTGTAATGTTCTTCTCTTCGGTGTGTCTTTCTATTTTGCATTACTCTACAGCGTACTTACTTGCTGAGAGGGAAACAGTTCCCTAATATTTATTTCAGTACATATTCTTTTGTTTCCAGGATGAGAGGAAAACTTGTACGCGTCCTCCAACGCGGCTCACCTTCACACACCCACGCTCACGGACGTCCTTCATTCTGCCATCACTTTAAAGATTTTCCCGAAGCAAAACTTCTGTGCGAACTTTTCTTTTATGGTTCTGACTTTTCTAAAATTCTCTATCTTTTTCCCAGTCTCTGATCGTAAATATTGAACAGAATTTTTCTTCGTGAAGAGAGTTTTATGAAAATGCCAACAACAGAACTGAATAGATTTAGCTCTGGTGTTAGTATGGAGAGAAGATGAAGAACTGGTTTGTCGTTTTTTGGCTTTCTCTCTTGCCTTTGTTCTTTGAATGAATTCCTTAAAAGTACCCTTCAAGAAAGACACTAACTTTGTATACACGTGTTTTACCTTCAACACTGGGAATGATTTGTCCAATGAATCTATTTCACGACTCCAGAAGACACGAGTATCTGGTAAACAAAGCCAAATAGTACACTTGGTTTCTTTTGTTGAGTATCTTCAGTCAATGCCAGCTCATTCGTTGAGAAACAGCGATTATTACTCACTGGATGGAGACAGCTTTGTGAATTTGTTTCAGGAGTTTCATTTTAAGAGCACCACTGCAGTTTTATGCTGGTAACTGTTCAGAGTCATTTCCGAGTGAAACGATTACAATTTCACAACGACAACAAATACTTTAACACTGTGTTATTTTGCCTGTGGAAAATCTCCAAATATATTATTCGTTTTCCTTTTGGTAGCGCGCGCGCTCTCTCTCTCTCTCTCTCTCTCTCGCCTCCTTTAACGCCTCTTATTTCGCATTGACACACCCAGATATTTTGTAAAGTTGATTTCTCAACAAAACACTTCTCTACACTGCTTACTTCGCACCTTCTTAATATCGGAAGAATGTCCACTCACTGTATATACTCGTGTATAAGTCGACCCCCCCCCCCAACTTCAGGACCACCAAAACCACAATAAATTGAAAACCCGTGTATAAGAAGACTCCAAAATAATCCGTGCATTTCAGTGAAAAAACAAATTCTTATATTTTCATGCAAAATGAATAGCTTACGGAAATTTACAATAGACAATGATTCAAACTTTTTAAACCGTTTCTTCTAAGTCTCCAAGCTCGTGGTAATTCATCAGATCATCATAGTGGGTGCGGCATCTTCGTTTTTATCGAATGGCCGCGGAGCCCCTGGTGAGTGCACAAGGAGCCGGCTCCGCGGAGCACCGGTTGAGAACCGTTGCATCAGATCATCATAGGGGGCGCGGCGTCTTCGTTTTTATCCTAATCTAGGCTGTCATCACCATTGTCACTTTCAAAGGGGATATCATCTTCTGTTCCGTCCATCGCATTGCTAATGCAACACTTTTTGAAGGATCGGATGATAATTTCAACGAAAACAGAATTCCACGTCTCATGTACCCATTGACAGGTTTCTTCAAGGCACCACTTTTTGTAGTTTCTTTATCGTCGGAACTCGTCCATTCGATCCGCAAATTCCTCAAATAGTGTTTGAGAGGCTTGTTGATGCTCACATCTAAAGGCTGTACAATCGACGTTAGCCACCACCAACCAATGATGTTTTCGATTTCTTTGCCTCGGCTTTGGCATTATCGTTTCTGTGGGATTTGAACATATCCCATACGAATAATACCGGCTTCTCGAACTCTGCTACAAAAATGACTACTGATTGCGGGGGTTGATATTTTCTCATCACTAACTGACCAGGGTATATGCCGAGGGTGGTTTAGTGATTGTTGCTGTGGCACTTAAAGGGCTTAATCGGTTATCAGCCTGCTGAGAATGCTTTTGTATCTAAACTGTTGACAACCGTACTAAAATTTATGACTTTTACGGTACATTCATAAAACATTATTTCAGTGACACGTTTATGCCCCCAGAAAAGTAAAATTGAAATCGATTGATAAAAATGATATTTCTACTTAAATTCGGAATTCGAACTGAGATGAAATGTTATGTGATTGAAGTTGAAAACGATGCACAAAAGGAAATATTTAACATTAAAATGTATAAGAAGGAGCTGCTACCTATATGCTAAACGTCGTATAAATAAGAGTCGTATAAACGGGAACCCACTGTGTAAGATTAAAGTCATTTTGGTATCCGATATATCTTAGAGCAAAATGTCTTATTTGAATATTTTTGAAATATCGAAATATTATTCGTGAGAATGGAATACAGAGTGAAAAATGTTTCAAATCTGTGAGTGTTCTTCCAGAATTCTCTCAGAAGTGAAATGTTCCATGCGCTGGACCGAAATTCCTCCCACATTCGGATGTCTAGTAACAACTTCAGGCACACAGACCCTTATATATACACTTTTTATTTTTTTACTTCATTTTTCTTGGAAGACTTCCGAATGTCTTCATAACGAGCCCACACTCTCCTTCACAAGAAAGCAATCTTCTTTAAGGTCAGCTTGCGGAGAATAGAATATCTCCACACGTTAGAGAACAGAGAGATAGAGATTTATATATAAAAGCCGAGAGGAGATAGAAAGCGCGTTGAAATTGATGGATACTGGGGTTGAAAGCTTTGGACAGTTTCGGGGTGGGAAAACCCTTTACGAATATTCCGGAGCCTTGAATATGTAACCGATACATCTCTCTTGACTGCGGAATAAGTTGTTATGCATTCCGTGGTATCTTACTCCCTCTCTCTCTCTCTCTCGCTCCAGAAAGCTCACCACTCACCAGCTGTTTGTGGCCCTGCATTTAAACGGCTACAGTGAAATAACAAATCTGGAGTGAAACTCCGGAAGTTTTCACCGTGAAATTCATCTTTCATCACTGATGTTTATCTGCGAACTTCTAAGATGATGCATAAAGGGTAATGTTTGGATTCCGGAGACTCCCTGAAAACTGACACTCAAACATCAGATATATTTATGGTGATATCATGAACCGGAGTTTGACGCCGTTAGTCTCGGTTGTACTCTGACTTCTCGAACAATGAAACAACTTTAGCCATTGATAACTCAGATTTATTTATTTTCACGCCGTGAGAGGATAGACAGTATGGATTCTTAGATAAATTATATCAGAAGATATACTGAGATTCTCAGCACAGAAATTCTTAGATGAATCGTATTAGCAGTAGATGAATTGTATCAGCAGAAATGATTAGATAAATATATTATCAGTAAAAAAATTCAAAGATTATCGTCTCAATAGGATATCTTGAATAAATAGTATCAGTATAAACTCAGAATATATCGCCTCAGTATAAACTCAGAATATATCGCCTCAGTATAAACTCAGAATATATCGCCTCAGTAGAAATCCTTCGATTATCGTCTCGGTAAATACAGTATTCTTGGATTACCGTTTGAGCAAAACGTTTTGGATCATCGTACTCGGCTTATCGTTTCAGTATAAATGATTATTAGGGATATACGGAAATTTATACGTAAATTTACGTATAAATTTTCGTTTCCGCGATAAATGAGCAATTCACGAAATAAATGAGATAAATGTGAAATTTGCTAATTTTGGCGAATAAATGCTAAAATTTGTTTTTTTACTACTTTTTAGTTAATGTTAGCCAGGTGAATTTTTTCAAGGTTTCTTTCTCAAGGGGCCATTGAAGTATTACGTCAGCATCGATGGGGGGGGGGCTTAATGGTTTTCTGACTTCGGGAGGGGGAGTTTTGATGATGCTTACGTCATCAACCAACCTTTATGAAAATATTAAATTTTTTTACTGGCATCTTACTCGGTGCGCCGAAAACGAGAAAAACCTTTCGAAACTTTGTGGGCACTTGAAGTAACATGCCCCACTATTGATAAGTGCCCTACAGAGCCGCTTTAGTGATCTCTAAATGTTTCGTGGATCCAATTGATCTGGAAATGCGTCCGGGCCGCTTAAGTGCTTCTGAACCGTGCCACGCATCACTCAAGTGATCCGTAATTATATGCCGTGGATCACACTTAAATAATCTGAGAATGTGCCACGAATAACTTGAGTGATATAGAACCGCACTGGGGGCCACTTAAGTGCTCTAAAACTACGTCACATGCCACTCAAGGGATCTCTAAATGTGTCACGGATCGCTTAAATGTTCTGGAACTGTATCCCGGGTCATTTAAGTGATCTAAAAATGTACCACGGGACTGTCAAGCGATCTTTAATGTGCCGCCTAGTTCATTATTGACAAAAATTATTTTTGAGGTGGGCAAGCCGCATCAGATAACCTCCGGCGCCATATTTGTTCCGAGGGAAAAGGGCCTTTATGCGATTTATCATTATATGGCTTAGAGGTTAGTTAGGTTGGAATGAATTTATTAAAGATATAAATTTTGAATTCAGAGCCTTCAAATAACATTGAAATTAACAGATATTGGTTATAATAACATATAAAAGTATTTTCTTCCGAAATTTTAATTTTAAAAAAATATTTTTTGCATTAAAAAAATAATTTTTCGATCGTTGGGGGAGCACGAGGCCCTCTATGCCCCCCCCCCTTTGTACATTTCTGACCCCACCAATATGCATTAGGATTCAGAGGGGCAGAGCTGATGACGAAATTTCGCTGACAAGGGAAGGGGGGGGGGTTCAGAGTTTTGCTGACTTAATGGCTAGAAATTTGCTTACGTAATACTTGAACGGCTTCCTAACCCTAACCACTATAATCCAAATAGCATTGAATACATGGATTTATTAATGTGTTTCTCTTTAGATAGTGCATGACAATGCAATAACACCATTGGGAAAGCAAAATGCTTGCGAGTAAGAGCGCAGTAATTGTAATTTTTCTTGGGATTTCCGGGTTGGGCAAAATTGGACCAACCCTGGCTGTAAGTTCTTCTTCTATTAAGTTCATCTTCTCTAAGTTGGAAATCTAATATAAAGCATATTTCATGTCTACATACACTCACATTAGCAACTACTGTATTGAAACATTTTATTCCTACGCATATTACAATAATGCTCAGAAATTGAATAAAACGATCCAAAATAGAAAAGGGAAATTCCTATTTTCTTGAATTTTATCTCATCCGTGTATAAAATTTCTCGAAGATTTTTTTATACCATTTCTATTACTATTCACCCATTTGTGTTTGTAAGAATTTTCACAGGTTTTTACATATTCATCACGATTCCGCGTTGAAGATTCACCAGAAAAAGAAAAATTCGTTACCCTCGTCTTAAACAATCACGTGATCCAGGACAACACTGTGGAATGAAAAAAAAAACAGAATTTTCTTTTTCATCTCTTATTTTTCCTCTTTTTTTTCACACCAGCGACCAACGTCATTTCCTGAATCCAAATTCAGGTTAACGCATCCGTTACTAAAGAAGAACGAAATTGAAGGTGGGTAGAAGGGAACAAAAAAAAGTCCCGGAAAAAACGGGAAAATGAAGGATAGAGGGGGGGAAAAAGGAGGGGTTTTCCGTTTCTGGGTAATGACTTTTCACATCGTTTCCTCTCTGTTTTTTTTTCACTATTTTTTTTTTATGACTGTATGGGAAAAAAAACCGGATTCCCGGCCTGAAATTTCGCTTGTTATTTCTTTTTCCTCTACCCCCTTCTCCAGGCCGTTGTTATCTAGAATGACGGTCGTTACTCTGCCACAGACATACAGTACTTACTCTCTCTTATATGTGAGAGAGGAATATTTCCACGAAATGTGATGCGCGTTTACTGTTGTAATTTAGGTGTGTATGTGTGCTTGTACCTCGTTAGTGAAAAATGCATTGAAATTTGCATTTTCCGTCTGGATCAATTGCTTGGGTTTCTAGCATTTCGTTCTCGTAAATCGCTCAATGATTTGAATTGCGGGTCATTTCGGGTGAACGATTGGTGGTGGATTCATTTTTGAGGGAGCGTTCGGTTGCGGGGGAATAGTCCAATATAAAAAAATGAGCAATACGTCGTTTTTAAAATTAATTCTATGCAAATTTATTGCTAAAGAGAGGTTATATCCGATGCACAGACTGGTCGAAATTGGTCCGTGACAAATATAAATGAATTTATAGAATACTTTGAAATTTACATAAAAAACAGTGTGGTTTGCACTAAAATATTTATCATGACGTAGAGTAGGGGAGCTTCAGTTTTCAGACACGGCGAGTCAAACTGAAACTTCCCACAAAGCCCGCGGGGGCTACCGACTCATGTAATTTTGTGGCATTAATAGAAGGGTCCAATGGGGTACTAAGTTAAACAGGGACAGAAATAATTGAAGACACTTATTATGAAATTTTTCTTTTGTTAATTATCAATTTGTTCTGGAATAATTTTTTTCACTAATTCTGAAAAGTTTTTGATTGATTCCTGGTATAATTAATTAATTCTGAGATTAATTTTAATCTGGAATCACTTCAAATGATTCTCTAAATATTTATTCCTAGTTCTGAAATTATTTTCCTTTTCAATATATTTTGAAATTACTTCAATAACTATGCGGCTATTTTTCATCGACTGGGAAAAGATTCCCATCAGAAAATACGAAATTGAATGTTATTTGAAATTATTTTTCTCTCGAAATCTGAAATTATTTGCTTCAAAGAATTCTAAAATTATTTCTTTCATGAATTCCAAATTTTCATCAACTTGTTCTTAAAATATTCTTAATTAATTCCAAATTTTAATCAATTTTTTCTTGAACTATTTCTTTCATTTATGCTATTAATAATTAGAATTAATCGTTTTTCAATTATTTTAACCATTTTCTGAAAATGGTACATGGCGACACATTTGCAAGAGCGCTTAAGTGACCCGTGGCATAATTCCAGAGCATTTATAAGCCGCCCGTAGCACATTTTCAGATCACTCTCAAGCAGGCCCGTGGCACATTCACAAATCACTTAACTGACCCGGGATACAGTTATATAATACTAAAGCGGTCCATGAAACATTTACAGTCCCCTTAATTGACATGTGACACAGTTTTAGAGTACTTAAGCGGCTCACAGTGCCGTTCTTCCTCACTCAAGTTACCCGCGGCACATTCCAAGATTACTTAAGCAATCCGCGGCATATTCACGGGCCGTTTGAGTGACGTGCAGCATATTCCTAGAGCACTTAAAGGATCCGTGGAACATTTAGAGATGACTGAGTTGGATCTATATATAAAGGGCTTATCAATTGGGGGAACATTAGTTCAGGTGTCCACAACAGACTAGAGACACTTTATTCTCGTCTTTGGTATACTGAGTATAGATGTCATTAAAAATATCTCATAATTTCAGAAAGGGTGGTTGATGACGTAAGCATCATTCAAGCTAATACACCAACTCCGGTCATATATCGCCATACGGCAATTTCCAACCAGTGGAGTTGGTGGAAAACGAAGGCTCCATCCGTGGTCACCCTAGGCTCGGTAGGTAAAGAACTTGCTTCTAATTTTCTATGCCCGGATTCAAACTCATGGACCTCGATGGCAACCACCTTCATAGTGGAAGACGAGCATCTTTACCACTGCGCCACTCGAACACAGCATCACTCGAGCTAGCATCAAAAGCCAGCAAATCCTAAACTCACCCCACCCCACCTTTTCGATGCTGACGTAATACTTGAAAGGTCGCCCCCTTATTGAATCTCTGTATAAGATATAACCGAGATTATTCAGCAAAAAGTAGAAATTCCTTATATGCTTACAAGAACGTATCCAGAGAAAATATTATGACATCTCTCACGTTCTTTCTCTATTTTCTTACATTTTATACCGACGGGAAGCATAAAATATTTCGGGCAGGAATACACAACATTTTTTTCTTCTTCTTTCTTTCTTTTTCGCGGAAGTCAAAAAGTCTCGAGCAAAATTCAAGCTTGAAAAAGGAAGTAAAGAAGATAGAAAAAGAAAATTCTATTCATATATTTTACTTCCATGTGAACAGCGAGGGATGTTTCCAACTAGAAAAAAAAATTACATCCTTTTTATAAAAGAAAAAAAAGGTAGAATATTTTACAAAAAAAAAATGCAGCCAAAGCCACAGGTCATCTAAAATGTTAGGCACGTTAAAAGTATGTGTCGCATGAACGCCTTAATGTTATTCCCGAGAGCGAATAGTTTTGTGTCGAGAGTCCCCCCCCCCCCCCACTTCATTCCTTGTTCCTTTTTGCTTCGTTTCTATACTTGACATTGCGTATGTACGTACACGCAGGGTTTGAAACCTTATACGCGTCTCAAATTTCTATAAGCGCCGAGAGTTTTCTGCACCTGCTTTCTTTGCGCAGCTGCGAGGATATCATACTGAACATCGACTCCAGAAGTTTCTGCGCTGTTTTGCTATACATGGATTTCACACCAGTTCCAGAAGTTTCTCTGTTGTTTAGCAGCTGCGTGGATATCACATTGAGCAGCGGTTCCAGAAGTTTCTCTGATGTATGTTTAGCAGCTGCGTGCATATCACATTAACCAGCGGTTCCATAAGTTTCTCTGATATATGTATAGCAGCTGCGTGCATATCACATTGACCAGCTGTTCCAGAAGTTTCTCTGATGTATGTTTAGCAGCTGCGTGCATATCACATTAACCAGCGGTTCCAGAAGTTTCTCTGATGTTTGTTTAGCAGCTGCGTGAATATCACATTGACCAGCGGTTCCATAAGTTTCTCTGATATATGTTTAGCAGCTGCGTGCATATCACATTGACCAGCTGTTCCAAAAGTTTCTCTGATGTATGTTTAGCAGCTGCGTGAATATCACATTGACCAGCGGTTCCATAAGTTTCTCTGATATATGTTTAGCAGCTGCGTGCATATCACATTGACAGAGGTTCCAGAAGTTTTTCTGCTGGTCGACTCCCGGTTCCAGCCGTTTGTCAACTGCATATACACTGAACATCGGTTTCTTGAAATTCCTCGACTCTTTCGGAACTGCATGGATATCGCACAGACAACATGCTTTTTATGCGTGGAAAGAAATTTCTCTGCTGTTATTGCAGCTGCGAGGATATCACCCTGAATATCGGTTCAAAAAAATCTCTGCGCTCTTATACAGCTATGTGGATATCATACCGACCATCCGTTCGCAAGTTCCTTTGCTGTTTTGCAGCTGTGGGGATGTCGCACTATCGTGCTACAAGTTGTCAAGCCGTCTAACTGCGCTGGATGTTTGCACACAAAAACCAGCAGCTCAAGCTTCATCTGTGCGGTTAGCGATCCTACAAGTAGCGTGCTGTTTTTTTTCCCATCTGTGCAGCTAGCATATCAGGCGTAGATACTACAATACGTGGTTTGAATTCTTGGTTTGGTATCGAACTATAGAATAGCATACCACTTCGGGGTGGGTTTTCAAATTAATGATTACATTTATTATAGCAGTGTCGCAGTGGAAATAAGTAGTCTTTAAAAAATTTACTCCATAGACCCAAGAATATATAATAATGGTGGCAATTGAGCCTTGATGGTCATTTCATATTCATGAAAAATGATAGTTCCCAAACAGGCAAAGCCGTTCTTCGAGTTACGTACAGGACCTGTGGCATTGTCGTCAATAAGTCAAACCCCTTGGCAAGTGAAACGTCAATAATTTAGGAATATGAAGCATTGAAAGACTAGAGAGAGGTGTCAAAACGTACCCGATCAGAAACAAAGCCGTCACATTCAGATAGAACCATGTTTAGGAACAGTGATTTTCGAAAAATAACAAACTCAAACGCGAATGTACATTGCATACATAATACATAAATAAATTACACCCGTAAGTTTGACATTATGGAAGCAATTAAAAAGTGTGCAGGTAGGTCACGTCTGAACATCTTTGCGAAAATCTTTTTCACTAAGCATCGTATAGAAATCAAACTACATTTTCTGCCAAGATCATCGAATATTTCAAATCGAAACTCGAAAAGTACGTAAGAAATACTCGCGATACGTGGAATTGTTGCATATAAAAATCATCTAATTTTATCTAAAACAAATAGGAATGGTGAAGAAGTATTGCGGAATAATCATCAAGAAATACTGGTACAAACATGAGTTGCATATTGGTAATCAGAAACTCTGAATAATTCAAGAGGCTAAAAAAATTTCCCAACATCGAAACCAACTGAAGAAGTAGCAGAAACAAATAAAATCGTTGCTTTCAACTCGAAAAGCTAAAAACATCGAGTAAAATTGGGAAAACGAACTTTAATATTAACGGCCAACTTGTATTTTATAACACGCTTTTATAAGCGTGCTGCTTTAGAATTTGTTCCCAAAAGAATAACAAATGCTTTTAGCTGCACCTACATGTTAAAATAATAAGCCGCAAACTATTTTTAGTCGGAAACTTGCGTTTTTGAATAGAATGCATAATCTCCGAGGTGAAACACGTATTTTCACGTTCCTTCAGAAAAAGATAGAATGCTTTCTTGCACCTGGATTAAAACTAATCGTTTCAGGCTTATGAAAAAAAATAAAATTGCGAAACTCACGAAATTTAAAACTACTTTGAACTATAGTTTTTAACAAAATAACTTAAATATCGTAAAATAAATGTTCATTATACATTCGAGAAAAAAAAAATGTATAAAAGCATCCATAAACTTTGCTTTGCTTCCATTTTGTAAAGGAAATATGAAGCTTAAGTAATTTTCTTGAAAGCATGTAGTGCAATATTCGTATAACGATACAAGTATATCTCCAAATACACTGAAGTGCCATAGAAAAAAAGCACCGAAAAACAGTGAGCGAAATTAGTTTTGCTATTCACACGTGTTAGTGCACGCCCTTGTGGCCATAGAGTGCACAGAAAAGCCCTCCACAACTTCCCTGGCACATTTCCACACGCAGTCGCTGGTTGAGTCTATTGAATCACCGTTATAAATCCACTCACTGGCATTGACGGGATATATCGCACTCTTGAATGACTTATTTTAGCAATGGCAAGCCCAGTCGAAAACACGTGTGTGTGTGTGTGTGCGCGTACGTGTACGTGTGATGGTCAGATCATTCGTGTTTTGGTTCGAGGATAAGAGCTCTTGTTGTCACACATGTTCCTAATCAGCAAATTTAAATCAATGATTTTATGGACGGACAAAAAGTATGAATTTTGTATCAAAAAATTGTTCAATCGATTGTGTCTTTAAACTAGAACCTATTAAAAATTATAAGAAATCCAATATTAAAAATTCAATTCCATTCCTTTCTGGAATAATATACAGTATACATATCATACAGGGATATTTCCATTTCCTTCCAAGATACGTGTATCAATTTTAAATGCTATGTATGTGTTGTCTAAATGAGATTTCCAAATTCAAATATGTACTGTCACATTATCCGATGAAATTAATATCGGAATCGGGAAAATATCAGAAACTTCTAAATAATATTTCCTTGAGATTTTCATGATTATGTTGTTTTGAATCTAGTTTCCTGAAGCTATAGGCGATTATCATTTGAATTGAAAATCGTATAAAATAGCAATTTATATATATCTCGTAAGATTGAATCGTATTCGAAAATAATTTTATAATGTAGAGGGAAAAACATGCATGTTTCTTTTGCTTAAGAAGAATCAAGCTTCTATTCCGGAAAACGGAATATATTCTTTCGTGATTGAATCGAAATGATGTTTACTCATAATGATGGGTAGCGTTTCAACAAAGGATCAGACAAGTATTTTCCAGTTTTTATGAGAATGATAGTAATAAAAAAGGTTTTACATACGACGTGCATCATTAGTCATCTCCCGTATCGCTGCCGATAAATGCAAAACTAATGATTCTGCTATATTCGGAGAAACATTATTATTTTTCCCAAGTATTTACAAGTATATAATGATGAAAAGAAACGAATAAACACCCCTGAGATGAAAATTCGAGATGTATCCATGTATCTATTTTCGCTTTAGATTAAAATATCATGGGGAGGGGGATATTACGAAGTGAATATCTACTAACTCTTTCAAATTTTCGTGAAGGAAATGACAATTATAACTAGAGGATGTATCAAAATCTTATTTATATGCATTTTGAAATCTTATACTAAATTTCAATTATAACTCTGGTCGATATAACGACGAATATCCTCTACAACTGCGTTTAGAGAGACATATGAAATTTGAAAGTCTGAAATTCTTTTGGTAATTAATTTTTCACAAAATAAAAACTGAATTTCTTATCAAATAACCAGATTGTTGTGGTCGAAAATGTAAAAAAGAATCAATTTCTGTTTAATTCAATACTTATTACTATTCTAAATACTGTTCTAATTAGTCATGATTTAATATTGTGATATTCGTTTTTCACGCTTTCACAAAAATGCGATAATTGTAGTGCATGACAATGAGTATTCGGTATCAATCATTTCTTGAAGAAACAACTTGTGTTGCTGAAAAAGTTGAGAAACTATTTTCTACCGTATGTTTTTACATAGCCTGTAAACTAATAAACTACACAAGATTCCACTGTTTGTACACGATTCGAGTAGAATGAATATAATAACAATGGTCGCATAGGAATGTATGATACATATTTGTTATAGAATGGACTCGTTGTTGAAATGATGCCAAATCTAAATTTTCCTTCATTTAGCCTTATCTTTTTATTTGATATTTTCTTATTCATTTTCGTTTTATTTTCCTTATCTATTCCTTCTTTATTTCTACTTTTCTATTTTTCCTTCTGCTTTTCTATTATTGTTATTCCCCGTTGTCCATCTCACTCATAAATTTGTTCTTTAGTCTTCTGCTGACTTCCATTTTTTTTTCTCTTATCTTTACTTCTGCTGTATTTTATTTTCTTTCTTTTCAATGATTTGTTTCTTATCTTTCTTCTTCTAATATGTTCGGTCTTCTTTCACTATCAATGATTGTTTCTTTCTTTGTTCTATCGCATTTCACCATTCTTCTCTAATCTTTTCTCTACCGCATTCCATCTTCCTTTCTTATCACTCTTCTAGTGCGTTCCATCTTTTTCCCCTATCAATCTTCTTTCTTTTTGAATGATTTGTTGTAATCTTTCTTCTACAGTGTTTCTCTTCTTTCTCTTTTGGTGATTTGTTTTTATCTTTCTTTCACTGCTTCTTTCTATGATTTATTTCTTATGTTTCTCCTACTGCATTACACTTTTCTCTTCCTACGTTTCTTCCGCTACGTTTCACTTTTTCTTTCTTTCACCTTTCTTTTATTTTGTTCTGCCTTTCTTTCGATTTTAAGCGATTTCTGCTTCAGCTTTCTTGTACAGCATTCCATCTTATTTATCTAGTCTTTCTTCTATCGCTTTTCATCTTGTGATTATTTTATCTTTATTCTACTATATTCCATCTTTTTTCTGTTTCAGTTATTCAGTCTTCATCTTTCTTCCACTGCATTCCATCTTGTTTCTTCTTTCATAATTTGTTGATCTAAGTTCTTTTTTTCTCTTTTACCTGATACAACACGTTCAATTTTTCTTTCCTCTTACCTTTCTTTTCCCTGTTTCCAATATCTTCTCTTCTTATCAGTTTTATGGCAACAATTCATTTCTAATTATCTTTTCATGAATTTTCATTTGAATAAAATCTTTATATTCATAAAATTTCTCATTTTCCATTGCTTTTTGCATGAATGGCTTTCCGGCTACTATGGCTTGCAGTGATGTCAATAGTCGGATGGGGAGCGGGGTGCGTCTGGTAATAAAAGTAAAAGTAAAAAGTGATGTCAATAATGTGTTGCCCAATCAAAATTTTCTGTTACGTTCCAATAAAAAAAAATCATCGTTCAACTTATATTATTCTTTTGTCTGTCTATCTATATATTTCCTTTTTTGCTCATTGTATATACTATTTTATCTTGTTTTTCAATCCACTTTTTATTCTTCCCCTTCCATTTTCTCCGATCCAATTGTTCTTCATTTTTTCCCCCCAGTCCTTCCTTTTATGCTCGAGTTATTGAAATTTTGCATCATTCAAGTTACTTATCAAACTACGAACTAGAATTTTCATCAATTTAATCCCGCACATCCGATATTCGTACGGTTTCGAAAATCGAGTTTCACTCATAACATTTTAAGCGAAGCTAGACAAGCGCGTCCCTAAATTTCGAACTCGTTTCAACGATGGGGGGAAAATATTTCCGACGATTTCTAAGCGTACTATGAAATTCAATCATTTCACTGATCAAGTTATAAAAAAGAATGTGGAAGGGAAGGGGGACCCAATTTCTAAATTTACGGAATTCAAAGGCACCTGTGCTTCAAGCAAAGTCATTCCGGATTCGTATGATTTATACGCAGGCGAAGTCAAGCCCTTATCCCTTCAATTTTTTTTTTTATGTTGCTCTCTCTCCCTTCAATTTTATTGGCAAAAGCCTTCTTTCTTCTCCATCCAAAAGCAGGAATTTGCTCGTTATTCTTATTCCACCGATAGACCTTATTTTATTGCTAGGGATGCATGAGAATTTTCAAGATTCCCTTTAGGAAACCAATGCCACGCGTATGTATAACCAGCAGGCGGAACCGAGGGAGTTTTGGGAAACGTTTTCGAATAACTTTCCTATTCAATGGGTCACTATTCGGATCGGACTTTAGAGCGGTATACAATTTTAAAAGAACTTATTTTCTTTTTTTTATGAACATTGAAGTTTACGTAAATCTTATTTATTTAAAAACGTGTATTCTAAACGCATTTTAGGATGAAAGTCATGCCATGACAGTTTTTCTCTATCGAGAAGATTTCCTTAGAATAAGAAAAGTATCAGAATTATTCTGTACGTGCCGAAACCTGATGCTCTGATTCTTTCCGTATAAATTATTTTATTCCGGTCATTTTAATTGATTTTGCAATACATAATGAATAACAGGACGGAAAATCATCTTCGTTTTGATGCATAGAAGTTGTGTAAGATCTCAGAGCTTGAATAAACCAATCAAAATTCTGATATGGTAAAAAGCTGAAAAGAATGAAGTACGTTTCTGTACAAGATAACCAATTTATTGTGGACTATAAGCCAATTATTATATTGAACATTCGAGAATTTTATCGGGCATGGTGCTCGTAATCTTTCATTTCATTGGTTAAATCTTGACAGCTGACTTATATACCATCGTGTGTTGAGTCTCTTACAACTCATGGTGTGTCCAAGTTGTTACACGCCTTGCTAGCAAATAGCATCTGCCAATATGATAGATTGGGGTCGGCCATTTTCGGCTAAGCTATGAAGAAGCAATGTCATTCCTGGGGGTTTCTCTCTCCAGGGTAAACTCGAGACAAAATTCTCACATGTGTTAGACATCTTTTTCGGTTCCCTTAAGGCGCATTCAGAACACGGATTTGTATACATAAATATTTACAGTTTTTCTGCAAATTATTGGTCGCCAGCACATACATAGTTTTAATTTTACCGACAAAATATTCCCAAATTCTTCTGCAACTATTTTCCCTCCTTTGATCTGGCGCCTTTGCTATAGTGAAACCTCGTGGGAGAGCGCGGGTTGCTCATCCCTAGAGCCGTTTCTACCTCTAGTATAATGCTGAATGAATAGTGAGACGACCACGAGGTACGGAAGTGCGTAATAAAGCCTAGCAACGAAAACAATTGTAATGTTTTGTTCCACACTGAACATATTCGAGAAGCGAGGCAAAGAAGAGAAAGAAGCCACTCAACGGGGTGCGGGAGTTGAACAATCCTGTTTATTTTCACTTCGATCTGTTAATTTTCGCTATCAGCTGATTGGTCCGTTTCTCCCTTTTTTCTCCTTTCCCTCTTCCGCAGAGGGACCATCATCATCACAACCTTACATTTCAGAACGCCTCCGGCCATTTTCTCTATCCTCTTTCATTTTTATTAAGAGCGGACATCTCTTCCTCCACCCCTATGCATTTTTTTCCTTCCTAGTCGCTATTCTTGGAACTAGTATTTCTTCGCTCCACTATGATCGCAGCCTAGGGAACGATACAAGCTAAATGGAATTATGCGCTTAGAGGCTCAGAGGAACAATCGAGTCCTAACGAGAAAAAGATTGTTGAAAACAAGGCTTATGACTTGATGCACTAGAGCGCCTGCTGACTTTTTACCGGCTACGAATAATCCGGACGATGCATTTAGACTGATTACCATCACTACCTAACACTTCTACTTAACCGTACTTCAACCTCGCGCACAATCCTCTAGGAAATCACTAATGAATCGGTGCGTGCATTAACGTGTGGTGTGTGTATGCGTTGCCCTAGCGTAAGAAATTATGCTGTAAGAGCAGTTTGTTTCCTGTTCTTGCTAGTGCTATCACTGTTTTCCGTATTTTGTTGTGAAAATATGTCAAATTCGTGAATTTCCGTGTTATTTAAGTATCTTGTTGAAGGTCTGCCTGCTCTTCGCGTAGAGATTTTCAAATAGGAAACTACAGCAATTCCGGTTCGAATTCAGAAAAACGCGGAAAACCAAATTCAGCCTACTGCAGCACCAATGGGATTCAAACATGGATCCTCCGATCAGAGTCAAGCACGATGTCCACTAACTACTACTAAACCGTGCGTCGAACTCGCAAACATTCCTCTAAAAAGAATTTCTAACGCAAATGCAAAAAAGAAAATGCCGCAACAGGCAAACTGCCCAGCTGGAAAAAATTGCTAATAAAAAATAAAGATGTCAAATCCATTTAAAAATTCAGCAATTCAATAAAATCATCATAAATTTTATCGTCGAATCTGTTTCTCACTTTGAATAAAATTATGTCAATCAATAGGAAAATCCTTATACAAGTTTGAAGTTATTTTTAACTTTTAGACTATCGATGGGGTTCATTGGACCCTAGCAATTTCTTCACCTGCTGTATAAAAACTCAATTTGTGAGTAAACTGTGCATTTCCGAGAGCCAAGTTTCTCTTCTTCTATTTGTCATTCTTTTTTTTAATGATCATTCATCTTTTTTTTCTTTTCAATTAAGCCTAACTTATTCAAGCTTCCAATACCAATGGGATCCATTGGACTCCTTATGGGGATTTTATGAGGAAAAACAATGAAAGATCAAATTTTTCCCAACAGGTAGCATTTTTCCGTCTCCCTGTATTACAAAGACTTATTGTAGTCTTTGACTACAAGGTGACTCTTGGTGCTTGATCAAAGCAAGGTATTTTTCAAAATAGCTTTTTGCGAGTAAGAAACCGGACTTTATTCTGTTTTACAGATAATGACATGTGGTGGTCTTTCTAATAAAGAAATCCGACAAATTTCAACAATAACGGACGGTGGACGAGCCAGTTGCTTACATTCAAAGGGCGTTGTCCTTTTAGGCAATTCATACCCAGTAAACCAGGAAAATGTGGTATAAATTTCAAAACAAGCAACGTGCGCGTCATGTAGGTACACACTGAAAAGAGATCACAACAAGGGAAGGAAACCATTCAAGTTGGAAGAGTAGTTCCGGAAAATGAAAGAGCATACATATAGGTGCAAGTGGAAATATTACTGTATAAAACCATTGATATCATCAATTGCTATTCGGTTTATTACACTTTTTAAATCATTTTCATACATCTTTGCTGTAGTAAATTGAGGAAAATACATAAATATTCAGTGTGGGTCCATTGGACCCCATCGGTACTGAAAGGCGTAGAAATTTGCCGGTAATCTAAGTGCTAAAGTCAACGATTTCTTTTATATTCGATATCGTTCTCATACATTTCAAGAACGCACACCACTCATAATTCATTACAACATCGATCCCACGTCTACGTACCACAAAAAAAAGAAAGTCATCACAAATTTCCGTTTAAACCAATTTATAACAACATTGACAGTTGACTGTCATCTCCTTCTTGGCGGATTATCGCAAACCCGGAGTGCCGCTTGTCTACTTGGTTCTCGAAAAGGACGGAAGCCAAAACTCTCCTGCGCCTTCAGCTTCAACATGAAAAATGGCGGTCTAAGTGTACGTGTATGTGTGTGTGTTAACTCTGCTTTTTTTTTTCTTTTTCCCATTCCTGAAAGTTTCAGGAAAGAAAAGTAGAAAAGTTCTATATGTTGGCACAGAAAACCATTTTTTAACGTCAAGATTAAAACCGGAAAACAGCAATGAATTTTGTCACGTCCGTGACCAAAATGAGATACGTATATCATCGTTTAAGATGTTTGGGAAAATTTCCGCAATCTTAACTTCGGATATAAATCTTAAGCCTTTCTTTTCCTCTCCCTCTTCTCCTGTTTTTTTTTTCTTTAAGGTAAATCCCATAGCGGTTTCGCTACTCCAAACGGATAAGTGTTTTCTTATTTGATTTAGTATATTACGGACACGGAAGACAAGTTCCATCCTCGAAGTATCTCAGGATCCAAAAATTTCCTGTGATCTTGACGTCGAGGCATTAACAAATCAATTACTCGACTCACGTGGGGAATTTATTTATTTTTTCTTAAGAATATCCCTTGAGATTTGTTGTACGGAATGTTTCTCAATAAATTCGTTCCGAAAAATATAACCCCTTGAATTAAAAATATTTAATAATGAAGCGATAGAGAACCGAAAAAAAAAAAAGATGTCGGATAGAAACGCTGTTTTACAAACCACTCATTGATCCGTGATAGGAAATTTATGAAAGAAAAGTCATTGGATAGATGAGGAATCATTGGTTGAAATAAGATTGGTTTAGATTTGATGGATTTTGCAAAGAAGACGACGCCAAATAAAAGTGTTATGTTGGAAAAAGTGTTTAACGATGAGATTGAGACATTATTAAATGAACTGAATTCAATTTATGGTAATGAGCATGATCGAATTGACCCGACTATGGAACAAATCTGAATAAATTTCAAGTTAATTTTGTGGGATTCAATTGTAACCTAGTATGACAAACGCTGGCAATTGACCTAAAACTTAAATACGTATAAGTTTATGGAAACGGAGTGTTATTTATTTAAATTCATAGTGGCATATATTGTACATATAATATATATATATATATATATTATATATAATATAATTAAGAAGAAACGAAATACAGTTATAATATATATATATATATAATACAGTTATATAATATGTATATTATATAACTGTATTTCTATTAATGATGCTGTGCATGAAATTAGTGTACATACGGTATATTGCGGATAAAATCCGAGTTCCAATTACTTCGCATCGAACAGACTTCAGACGCTAACTTTAATAATAATAATAATGAAAGAAATCCTTGCGACAGATCAACCCTCTTAGAAAAAAATATTTCCTGCACAACAACCCCATTGAAAAATTCTTTGTGACTCAACACTCCCCTGTTGAAAAAAAAGGACTTGAGACAAGCATTATGTTGAAAAACATCAAAAAATCTCTAACACAAAAAAAATAATCTCGTTGTGACACAACAACCTTGTTCATTTGGAAAATAATCCTTATGACACAACGACATTGTTGGATAAATTCCTTACGACACAACAACTCTGATGGAAAAAACTTCTTGTGCCAGCATTTTCAACAGCCTTGTTGGAAATAAACTTCTTGCGACTACACTCTGTTGTGGGACGAGAACTTCTCGCAACTCCCCTCTGTTGGGGAGAGGGGTGAAACTTCTTGCCATACAACAACCCAGAACTGTCCTCAACCAAACGTTACTGGTGTCTCCCAAGCCAAAGTATTAGATTGACGATATAACAATACAGTGGACACCTCCCGTTAGTGAGCACTTTTGAAGTTTGTGAAAGAGAGCCTCAATTTTTTTCATGGTGTCGGTTATCGAAAGGTTCTACAGTATTCCGTGGACCATCGTATCTATCAATACGCATGGACACAAAAACCCTCACACTCCGTTAGTTTTGATACTAAAGCAATCAAACACCTGGTAGCATGCCCAAGTGTAACGTGGTTTCGAGCCGCTCAATTACTTTGAATTTTACCCAAAATATAAATACTAATATCTATATATAAACCATTTTTACGTAGAAATAAATCTCTTGTGTTTACAATGTCATCATAACTCACATATCTATTATACGGCTTACTTATACCAGAAACATGAACTCGCGCCCATGCATTTCAAGTTATACAATTAAACCTCTCTTTAAACTAGTCGCTGCGGAGCTAGATTTGATCTTCTGGAATGAAAACACCGCATTCCAACAAACCGCGAGATCTCGAAACTTCAGTAATATCGCCCAAACAAATAGTATTACTTTTGCTCTGTGTAGATCTGAGGGGGAGCTCAGCACCGAATATTAAATGTCATATCATTAAGCTTGGAAGTGAGTTTCGAGATATTTATATTTGAAGCCATCCGAATTAATGTAATAAATATATTTTGTTATCTATCCCTTCCCCCTCTCGTCGGATTTTCCCGACTCTAAAATCAAAACCTGATGAATTATTTCTAATTTTAAGCTTCAGATGTTCACATTTGATATCAAAATATTTCGATAGGTTTTACCCGATATTAAAACATCAACGTGAGCAGTTTGTTTAACATCACATGGCTGCCAAGTCTCCTGGATTTTCCAGGGGAGGACCCAGAATTCTCTACTGCATCTCCCGGATTACATTCCAAAAATTTCGTATAACGCCTAATTCCCTATTTTCAGGGGGGGGGGGGGTGTAATCTCAAAAAATCTACTTGGAAAAAACCATTTATTTTGTATTTTTCCCCGAAATGGCATCACAAGTTTTGTGCAAATTGTCTCTATGGAGCCAGAACACAAAGAAATGCTACATTTCGGTGGGAATAAGTTAAAATTCTCGTGAAAAAACAGTCAGTGTACGCTCTCCCTCTCGACAGCGAATCTTCTCGAGGTGACACAGGGTGACCTGTACCAGGAGTGGCTATATATCGAGTTAAGTCAGCAACTTCAAGAAATAGAAGGCCACCGCACGGATTGCCATAAACGTCTTTCATTTACCTAGCATGTTTGCCACATTTTGAAACGCAGCATTCTATTTCGTTTCTTCTTATTTTGGCGTAGAATCTTCTTGATTGGCTACAAATACCGCATAGTGATTGGATGTGGAGCGTAGAAATCGGTAATTCTGAGCCCGATCGTTTCTTTTCTGCACAACGGTGATACTAGCATGAGCAGGGAAATTTTTTTCGTGAATATTCCGAGGAAAAATGAACTACTTACTGACGTCACAGGCAACGTACGGAGGCCTATCTGTAAGAGGTGCTGGTTAAGTCACTATGTTCCGTTTTCGGGCCCGGTGGAAACAATTTTTATTTGATTTGATTGGTTGTGCGCCGCACTAGCTATAAGTCGTGAAAATTCGTCGGGGTTGTGCAACACTAGGGATAGGTGTTGCCAATGGTTTCGGTTGTTGTGCAACTAGCTATATGCCAAATATATAGTGGGTGTGAAACTTTCAAGAAGCATGTGAATTCAAGCATTTGCAATTTCGCAGAAGAATGTGCACGAGTTTATGTACGGTTAAGTAAGTAGTAATGCGTGTGAAACACCAGCTGTAGGTCTTATGAAAAGTCTTTGGGATTGTGCGACACCATCTATAGGTCTTATGAAGCGACTTGGGAGTTGTGCGACAGCAGTTGTAGGTCTGAAACACCTTCGAAGTTGTTCGACAACAGTTATAGGTCCGAAACACCTTCGAAGTTGTGTGACACCAACTATATGTCTGAAACGCCTTCGAAGTTGTGCAATATCAACTGTAGGTCTTGTGAAACAGTTTGAGGGTAGTGTGACACTAGCCATAGGTCTTGTGAAACAGTTTGAGGGTAGTGTGACACAAGCTATAGGTCTTGTTAAACAGTTTGAGGGTAGTGTGACACTAGCTATAGGTCTTGTGAAACAGTTTGAGGGTAGTGTGACACTAGCTATAGGTCTTTTGAAACGGTGTCGCGTTTGTGCGACACCAGTGGTAATTCTGAAACGCCATTGAAATTGCGCGACACCAGTTATATACCTTATGAAACTACTTCGGGGATGTACCAAAGCAGCTACAAATCTTGTGAAACGACTTCGGGTTGTGCTACACCAGCTATAGGTCTTACCAAACGGTTTTAATCCATAATCTTATACGTGCCTAGTGACAATGTTTAGCTATATTATGTATCTCATCTAAAGCTTTATTGGAAACAAAAAACGCGACATTTCCTTGAATGTCCATCACAACAGAAAAAAAAATTTCAAAATACGGGAAGGCCATTAAATAGCGAACTTATATCACCCCATCCATACTCGTGTGAATAGCGATCAGATAAACATCATTGAAAAAGACAACACTGTTAAGGGAGTCTATTCCAATTCATTACATTCCGAAAAATAATGTTAACGAGTTCGAAATATTTGCTCCTACAGATAACATTACAGTCTATTTCTTATGGCTGGGAATTACTAACGAAATCCTGAAGCCATTGGTATTTTCTTTTTCCTCCTTTTTCGTTCTGTAGAAAAATTATTCCAGAGTATAATCGAGGAGGAGAAATTTCAAGAAGGAGCAGCAGCGGCAGCAGGAAAAGCAATTGGGATCTTCTCCTCCTTCTTCTTCTTCTTGTTTCTTATCCTTTTTTTTTTTGGCTTCATCACCGGTAACAGGAGAGAGAGGAGAAAAGAAAGAAAAAAAATAAATTCCATTCTATTTCTTCAGGAATTGATTTTATTGAACAATTGAATGGAAATCGAATTGGAAGTTCTTTCGTGGTATCGATTTTGTTCTACCTTTTCTTTTTTGCGTTCTCTTCCTCTGTCTTCTCCTTCCTTATTTCTGTTCTTCCTCCTTATTCCCAGGAATCGTAGGAGATTTCCAGTAATCCGTGCGGAAGAACTTCTTTGTTAAGTAGAATTTGTGCTTTTTTTTTTATTACATTTTATTTTATTTTTTTAGTTCCCATTTTCTGTACTTTTCGCTAAAATGCACAGATAGGCACATTTCAGTCAGGGAGTTGTCTGAAACTACTCAGACTGTTTTGAATGTCAATATGCATTGACTTACCTTCCCGATTTCGTTTTTTTTTTATATATTTTTATTTAGGACTATCATTTTGTTTCTTTGTTGAGAAAAACCTATCTCAATCTCGTGGTGTCTTCGTTAAGAGCTTACAGCGAAGATTCGAATTCGAGTGCAATTCGGATCCAATAAGTATTTTTCGATTTTTAAGTTCATTTATGAAGATTTTTATCAGTGAAGGATATCGGAGGAGACCAGACATTTCCTGTATTTCAAAAATGATCGTATGTGTAGAGTTTTCATGAAAGCAGCTCTTGAAGTTCCCTTATAACCATAATAATCGAGATTTTACTTATAAATAAATATAAAATGATAATTTTTCAACAAAATGGCTCAAAAATAACTCTAAATATATAATTTTCAGTAAATTTGATAGTATATATAATTATTAGTTATTTAATAATAATTTTTACTTCTAGTTATACATCGGGCATAACAATTGCGCTGGGTGTATAAGTTCTAAAAACTAACAGCTTGTGTCCGAACCAACGCTAATGATCCCTTACTTTTGCGACTAGTAGTTTCTCAAGAAATTGCGGAAGGAAATATTTACGTCAATTACGTATGGATACGGAGTTAATAAGGCAGTCATATTTATTCACCGTTTTGGTTATGGGTGTCGTGATACTCACTGAATTTTGTAATTTTGTTCGGTGCTCATAACAGATTTCATACTCGTGACGTATAGATAGTTTTACCTATGAAATCTCAGAATACGCGCGAATTATTCGGAAGTCTCCTAATACGTAAGAATTTCTGGAAATTCCTTAGAATACGCACGAAGTTGTTGAGATATTTTTGCGTTCGAATTTTTTGGCATATCTTAGTTTGCGTAAAGAATTATTGAGATAACTTGTTTGAAATATACGAATTACGAAAACTTGTTGCGAAGCCTGCGATTTTTTTATAGTATGTGCCAATGGGTACGAATACTCGGAATGCGGACGAATAGTTATAAGTTCTCAGAATGCGTACGAATTGTTATAAATTCTCAGAATGCGTACGAATTGTTATAAATTCTCAGAATGCGTACGAATTGTTATAAATTCTCAGAATGCGTACGAATTGTTATAAATTCTCAGAATGCGTGCGGATTGTTATAAATTCTCAGAATGCGTACGAATTGGTAATTATTTTTAGAATACTTATGGACTAGTAGAAATTTCCTCAGAATACTTATGGACTAGTAGAAATTTCCTCAGAATACTTATGGACTAGTAGAAATTTCCTCAGAATACTTATGGACTAGTAGAAATTTCCTCAGAATACTTATGGACTAGTAGAAATTTCCTCAGAATACTTATGGACTAGTAGAAATTTCCTCAGAATACTTATGGACTAGTAGAAATTTCCTCAGAATACTTATGGACTAGTAGAAATTTTCTCAGAATACTTATGGACCAGTAGAAACTTTCAAAGAATACGTATGAATTGTAAGAAACTTTCCCAAAATAACGTACGAATTTTAAGAAAGTATTTGGATACGTACGAAGGGTTATAATTTCTCACAAAACGCACAAAGCGTTATGAATTCTCACAGTAAGTGCACATACGATAGTAAGGTTTCATAAAATGCGTACGGAATTATTGAAATACCTCATTTTACTTACGAAATGTTGTCTCCGAATGCGAACAAAAATGTTTAAAATTCTTAGAATGCGTGTGAAATGTTGAAAATTCTTAGAATGCGTGTGAAATGTTGAAAATTCTTAGAATGCGTGCGAAATGTTGAAAATTCTTAGAATGCGTGCGAAATGTTGAAAATTCTTAGAATGCGTGCGAAATGTTGAAAATTCTTAGAATATATATACGAAATTAGAATTCTTAGAATATATATACGAAATTAGAATTCTTAGAATATATATACGAAATTAGAATTCTTAGAATATATATACGAAATTAGAATTCTTAGAATATATATACGAAATTAGAATTCTTAGAATATATATACGAAATTAGAATTCTTAGAATATATATACGAAATTAGAATTCTTAGAATATATATACGAAATTAGAATTCTTAGAATATATATACGAAATTAGAATTCTTAGAATATATATACGAAATTAGAATTCTTAGAATATATATACGAAATTAGAATTCTTAGAATATATATACGAAATTAGAATTCTTAGAATATATATACGAAATTAGAATTCTTAGAATATATATACGAAATTAGAATTCTTAGAATATATATACGAAATTAGAATTCTTAGAATATATATACGAAATTAGAATTCTTAGAATATATATACGAAATTAGAATTCTTAGAATATATATACGAAATTAGAATTCTTAGAATATATATACGAAATTAGAATTCTTGGAAAATGTATGAACTGAAAATTCTTAGAAAATGTATGGACTGAAAATTCTTAGAAAATGTATGGACTGAAAATTCTTAGAAAATGTATGGACTAAAAATTCTTAGAAAATATACGGAGGTTCTCTGAAAATGTGAAAGTTTTAAAAATTCATACAAAACTCGCGAATCACTGGAATTCTTGAAATTCTAAAACGTTAGCTCCCACACATATTAACGAAGTTTAAAACACTCAGAGATAATTTTTCCTGTCCACAAACATTTTTCTTATTCCAAACCACTTCTCCACTTCCACAAAAGTCACAAACATCCTCCACATTTGTGAAATCATAACAATTTCTTTGCATCAAGACATTTTTCAAAGACTTTTCATTGCTTATAAATCCCATTGCAGACAAAATTCCTCATATTCCAAGCCATAATATCCATTTTACAACCGCCAAAAAGAAAAAAAAAACCAAAACAATTTGTTAAAATAAGGGAGTATAATCCTCACCACTGAATGTTTTTAGATATTTACACGCATACAAAAATAAAAGTACATGCAATATGACAGAAAAAGGAAATAACCCGTAATAACAAGATTCCCGAGGAAACGTGTTTCGGGTTCCCAAAATGGCCATTTCGTATCCACTTTATCTTTCAACGAGATTAAAACTCTTGGCGGTAAATATTTTCTCCCCCACTGCCCTAACTATTTTCACACACACACTCACACAAGAGAAGGATACTTTATTTGCATTTTTATATAATTCCGCTTACATAATATTAACGCAAGTAAGTGTAACTTTAAATGGTACATTTCTTTTCCGTAAATCTCTAAAGAACGTTTAATGTACTATACACGCACACATCGCTTATGGTATGAGAGAGAGAGAGAGAGAGAGAAATGTTGCGAAAATAGTTGAAAATCCGATTTTATGATGATACAAGCTACTCTTTCGCTTACATAAATGCCGGAGCAACGAGAGATAGAGGAAATATCATTACGGCGCAAGTACAGCTTTAATGCCGGATCCAGAAATTTTCGGGAAATTATTTCGTATGAGGGAAAACTAAACAGGAAAAAATAACCACAGTAAAATTATCTCGAAACCATTTTCGCTAAAATCATCCCGAAATCTTGAAATTTTATTAAAATTTTAAAACACAACGCTGCAATATTCTATTTAACAGACTAAGGAAGTTTCTACAAAGGTCTGATTTAAGATGGTTTTATTAATATATTTCTGATTTGAATAAATGTTCCATTAGTTATTCAATATTTTTTAATGCTTATATAGATGTTTAGAAGATCTTATACATAGCTTTCTCCATATTAAAAGCCAGCTTGTATAACTTGGAAAAGTATGCGAATATGGGATAAGGAATTATCTATTCAGTATGCGAGACGCACTTTCAAAAAAGGCAATTGTAATAATTGGAATTTCATTAGTGCATCTAATATACTTTATTCCGGTGTCGCGACAGTTCAGCGTGAGGCGATTCAGTGCCGACGATTCAGGACAGATATTTCACCGAGTCAATTTAGCTCCGCGATAACTTAGCGGAAGACAATTCAGTGCGGTGACAATTCAAAGCGAGGCAATTTATGACAATTCAAAGATGGGGAAATTAATGACAATTCAAAGCGAGGCAATTTATGACAATTCAAAGCCAGACAATTACTGACAATTCAAAGCGGGGCAATTTATAACAATTTAAAGCGAAGCCATTTATGACAATTCAAAGCGAGGCAATTTATGACAATTCAAAGTGAGGCAATTTAGGGCAATGACAATTAAAAGTGAGGCAATTTAGGGCAATGACAATTCAGCGCCGACGATTCAGGTCAGGCAATTCATTGCGGTGACAATTCAAAGCGAAGCCATTTAGCGTAAGACAATTAAGCGCAGTGATTGTGTTTTGTAAATAACAGTTCCCTTCCCACTTTATCCACACTTAGGCCTGACCAAAAAAAGATGTTCTGCCCTAATTTAATTTCTGTTAGCGTCTCCTATTTCTGCAGAGCCGTTATGGATTTCCAAATATTGGGATAATGGACTTCAATAGTGCTACTGAATGAATAATACCAGCCCTCAATATTCGTATTGGTTTTTGCCAAGCTGTCAATAGTAGCATCGAACTGATTCCATAGTTCAATAGCATATTTTAGATCTCTCCAAAATTCTAACCGCAACCTTAGTTTCGAAATCATTGCAAAGAATCTTGAAAAAACGTATGCAAGTCCTATGTCTGGAAAAAGTGAGAATTGTTATTTACAAAACACACATCACTGCGCTGAATCGTTGGCGACGAGTTGTCACTGCGCTTAATTGTCTGCGATGAATTGCCGCAGATTCTTTTATTTGATGTATTTTCTATCATTTACATCACACATATTTCTTGGAAACACGTGGGAATCACAATATCATGATTTTAAATGAAGCTTATAACGATTTTGAAAGAAAGAGCATAACGTTTTTAAAAAGGAGGCACCTTTTTAGTTTTATACAAATAGAGTTCTTGGTTTGAATAGCATAACTGTGTTCGCTTGAACTTTATAAAAAATTAATTGTTCAAGCTATAACATTTTTCTTTTGAAACTTATAAGCTTATAACGTTTATAAACGGAAACATACGCACTCTTTGTTTGACTGCACCTTCCAAAAAAGAAACTTATGATTATCTTACCACTGCTGTCACATAACACAATACGTAGGAAACACACAATTCTTCCATACTAATGCTACATAACATTAGAGCTCATTGATTTAACTTACGCTCTTATTCATACTATGAGTTTAGAAAATCTTAACATAGCCTTAAGTATAACACGTTTTCTCTCTACGAATTATTAGAGAAAACTCTATCCCTAAATCGTATTGAGAATACTATTTCGACTATTTGAAACGAATGGTTGTTGATGTTATAATTTCAAAATCAAAAGAACAGTCTAATTTTCCACTCAAAATGCTAAATTCTAAAATAACATAACCTTTATTTTAAAGTTAAATAAAAAAAATATTATCCACATCCCATGTTTTTTGGGCATTCGAACCATTCCAAAATAATAGTATTCAAAAGTGACAATAAACAAATGCTTGTTACAATTCGAATTGACGTTAAAGGAAACAAAAAAAGATAATATCTTGGAGGATATAAAAAAAAACCTTCAAAAATCGGGAATAGGACAAAAAACTAGAATCAGCTGCGATCTCTCTGTCCCTCTTCCCGAAAAAACTGTTATACCAAATCCCTCCAGATCCGATCCAAACTATAACGACCGCAGGACAGTTTTTGCGTATAAGAATTATTGCCAGGAAAATAAACAGGCTATAAAAATATATATATACGCATAAGACGAAACTGCAAGACTTGGCTTTTTATTTCTTGCACAACCATTTCTTCCATCTCCTTGTTTCTTCTCGAGAAAAGCGAGTTCCATTGATGCGTCTGGAAGTTCAACTCCTGTATTGTGTGTGTGTGCTATGCTGCATCCTTCTACTTTCTTCTCATCCCCAAGAAATCCCACTGTATCTTTATTTTCTTATACCCTTTCTCGTGTCCTTCCACGGTGTCTTCTTTTATTTCGTCCCCCCCCCCCTATTCTCGAATGTCACGTAATGCTTGTTTTGTCCATCCTTCGTACGTGATGTATACACATCCCCATCCCTTTCCTGATACTTTTTATTCTAAGGGGACCTCATAGAGGTCGCGAAAGAAGACCAAAGCACTCAGACATTGCTGCATTATTTCTGTTTTTTTTTTTTTTGGACGAAAGAAGAAGATGATTCAACAACAACAACATCATCACGGGAAAGTTAGGTTAATGGTTTATTTCGTCCTCGAAAAACAAAAAAAAAGAACATAAACGCACAAAAAAATTTTTGGTGGTTGTTATTTGCTTACGACGAGTACATTTTCAAAGAGACTTCCAGAGAGAGAATCGGCATCTGAGTACTCTCTCGGGGTTACAAAAGAATGTCCTTCGCCTCTACTATCTAAGTAATCATTGACATTGAATTAAAAATGGCTGGCATGAACTTTTCCACTTTCTCTAACTTTCTTACTTGAATGGTGGACAGGAGAAGAGAGAAAGATAGAGAGAGAATCTCCTGTGGAATTACCTTGAAGAGGTTTTCCAGCCTCATTAAGTTAATGCAGTTCCATTCTGAGAACATATGTTCTTGATGGAAGGAATTCTGTTACGTAATTGTGGAGCTTTTCTCCAGCACATGGAATTGGAAGTTTTGCACGGGAATAAAATGTGGATGAGTAGTTAAATTTTGGAGAGCTGTAAGTCTCTAAAATAACTTAATTATGTAGATTATTTTTCTATTAAAATTCTCTAGAATTCGTTTATGCAGATGATATGATTTCAATTGCACGTCCTCATTAATGTTACAGCTTTGAATTATCTGTTTCGATTTCGGTGATGCTTTACGTCATTTCAAAGTGTTTTTGAACGTTTCACATTGCTGTATATGTATAAGACGCTTTACACTTACGAATGTAGGTAATTCTAACTGTGATTATGTCGAAATTCGGTAAAAATTATTCGTTGAACAGCTATGAATTCATGTGGAATATGGAATCCCCAGGCACTTAACAATCTAATCCACAAGACTATCAATTTCGGCTGAATGCGTTAAGTGGCCTATACCAAATTGATAGTACTTAAGTATCCGAAATTCCTTTGTTTTTATATTTCCGGAATCAAATTACTCTGATCATTTCCAGTACCCTACAAATTTGAGTACCGTATATACTCGTGTATAAGACGATTTTTTTTGTTGTGGAAAAATTCGTTTCTCAAGTGGGGTGGTCGGCTTATACTCGGGTCAGTTATTGATGAGAAAATATCGACCCCCGCAATCAGTAGTCATTTTTGTAGCAGAGTTCAAGAAGCCGGCATTATTGGTATGCGATAAGTTCAAACCCCACAGAACCAATAATGTCAAAGCAGCGGCAAAGAAATCGAAAACATCATTGGCTTTCATACCAGGTGGGCTAACGCATCCATTGTACAACCTTTAGATGTGAGCATCAACAAGCCTCTCAAAGACTATTTGAGAAATTTGTGGATCGAATGGATGAGTTCCGACGATAAAGAAACTACAAAAAGTGGTACCTTTGGTTTCCACCGAAAATTATGGTTCGTGATTTTCTACGCGATCATTAGTATTTCGTCTTGATGAGGGGTCATCTACATATTTATTATTGTTCAAACTTCAAAATTTTCAATGTAAACCCTTATTTTTTTCCCCCTTATCTGATTTATCACATTGCACTTATCCTAAAAATAAAATTTCATCGCCGTAAGTATAAAAATGAGAAAGAGATATGAGTGAATATTATATGAGTGATATATTCGTTCATTCGTTCGTTTGTAAAATGTGTTTGGAGACGCTCTCAACATTGAGAAACTCAATTTCTCAAGGTTGATTGCAGGAGGAAAAACACACACACACCAAATAAGTTTCGAACGATAAATACTCCATAAGCTACGCGAGTGTTTAGATTTAGTGCCGTTAAAAAATAAAGTTTTTATTTTATGGATGGGAAAAACAAACTTTTTTTTTATTACTCTTCATTTTAGTGACTTTATATCCGTGATTGAACGAATATTTATACCATAATTATTTCAAACGATGTGTCACAAACCAGTTGTTTGTGACGACAATTTCATCAATTCAGAAAAAAAAATATATACATATAAGAATTTTCTGTTGAACATTATAGTATTTTATATTATAATTTTGTTTCATTTTGCAATTCCTCAAATTTAATAATGCTAACAAAATACAGATGAAACGAAATGCCATTTTTTTAACAGAGACGACTCCACCAATAGCCACTACCCTAAACTTGGCTCGCACTGAGATGATTTACGCTATTGGGAGAACCGTTATTTATTGATTATTATCTCCATAAATACTTACATCAATCTAATTGTATGGTATTAATTTGTGAATTCTTTTCACGTTATTTTATTTACCATTTCAGTTCATGAATATTGTCTAAGGAATGAAACAAATTTCTTAGTTTGAAAAATAACCCTGGATGGATGACTTATTTATCGTATCCCCGTATACTTAAAACAATAATTACCCATTTCAGTGAAGTTATGAGCTTCATATTTAAACATTTTCGCATAATTTGTAATTGAGAAATTTTTCAATGAGTTTCAAATTTATATCTAGTATATGGTCCCTAAAAGTGGTCATTTTCATATAATCACTCATATCTCGCGAAATAGAGGTCAGATTGGAATGAAAATTGATTCTGTTGGATTTTCAACTATGCCGATTCGAATGAAGTAAAAATTAATGTATGCTTCTATTCTCACAAATTTTTAAAAAAACATGTTTTAATAATTCATAACTCATATTTAAAAAAAGTCAAATTCAAAATGAGTAACAAAATTATGTTTGGCAAGTTAGAAGCTATCATGTAAAATAAAAATTAATGAGATACTTATATTATTTCAGCAATTATGCTCAAAAATAAGATGTTTCTGTGTATAACATTACGTCACTCGTTTTTCAATACTTTATATTTCGCCAACTGTTCGTTCGAAATTGATGAAATTTGGTATTTCGGCATTTCCTGAGATTCTAAATCCAAATATGGAACAAAAAAACAGGGTTACCATTGAACTTTCAAAAGTTGGATCTAGTTTTAACATCTAGATGATCCCTTAAGAAAAAATGAACTTAATACACTTATGGAAAACCTTAACCGAAGAAGAATGCTACCTTTCTTTTTTTTTACAATAATTTTAACCAAAGATATCGCCATCGTTCCGTTAAAAGTTGTGCGTACTGTACATTTTCTCATGTATGAATGAATGAAAGTTTGTAGAAACATTAGTATGGCCAGAGGCGGATTTAAAGGCGCCCAGGATCTGAACTTCTATAAAGGGCCCCCAAGAAACAAAAACTTCACACTTTTTTTCTAATTTAAGGGGCCCAATATTTTCTGTTGTGCCCGGGGCGTCGACCGACTTTAATCTGCCACCTAGTATGGCTATTGATTTCTTGATATTTGATGTTTATCCACTATTATAGGTACTTTTAGGCATCTATGTAGTACAGAAACCCATAACTAAGAGAATCACTTGTTTTTAATCTTACTGAGAAAATATCTTCCATACAATATACTTCCAAAAGAAAAACCGTAAATGTACACACTCACATACAGAGATTTCAATTGGATACTTTCAACGATCTTTACATCGTATTTTATTTACGCACTTCTTTTTTACTACGAAACACATTAAAGAGCACTATACAGCATTAAGAAACAGATTAAATTTTCCCATTGCTAAAATGATCCCTATCCAGTTTTTTTAGATTTTTCTCCTTTATCCTTTATTTTTTCCCCCGGATTCAATGTCACATTTGCTGGAGTCAGTGACTAAAAGCCCATGAACTGAACCTGCTAGTGGCGTTCAGGGAGAAATATCATGTGTATTTATAGGTACCCCCGTTTCTGTTTTTCATTTCTACTTCCAAACTTAAAATGTTTGCTCTTGTTGAGATAAGAATTCTCGATATAATACGGTTCGGAAGTAATATATAAAGTATATGGGATCTCATTCCTATTACGGTAGGAAAATAAAGTTTCAAATGTGTTTCAATTTTGAGATTTAAAGCTGACAGCATTAAAAGTTATTTTAAAGTTGATGTTTGTACTTTCACATGATTTTTTGTACATGATGGTGCGTGGGTGGGTGGATGTTTTTCACGGATTGACCTAAACTATCGAATTCACACAAAACGGATCTTTTTTACTCTTCCATGAAATAGATTGGCCATATGATCATAACTATTATTGTATTTGATAATGATGTGCAGTTGTTCAAGTTAAAAGAGGTGTCCCAGAACTCTGCCGCCAAATTTGTAGTGGTGATACAGTGTAAAGTAACCAAAGATTTTCAAGAGACCCAAAGTCAAATCCACTTGAGAAGTATGTGGATGACTTCACTTGGTATCCAGTCATCCGCAATTCGCATAGTTAGCGGAGAGGTCCATCGTTTCGTTCTATGTCGCCGTCCGTGAGCTAATTTCGTTGCGATCTGTTGCTTAGTTAGGAAGCTGTCTATTGCGCAGTCCCTTTAAGCAGAAAGGAATTTTTCTTTCCTAAGTGTTCTTATGAAAGAAAACGCCTGTTCTCTCTAGCTTAATGGTAGAGAACCGGAAAGTTCGAGGTTGGTGGTTCGATTCCCCCACAGAGGAATGTGACTTTTCTTTCTATACTCGTGTGTAATATTAAGAGTATTTACACATTGTGTCTCTTTGAGGCATCATATTTGACGGCCGCACACCACCCCCCCCCCCCATGTGTTTGACAGAGGGTCCCGAACTGCTAGGAGGTATAGAGAGGGAGATCTTAGAGCACTATGTTCGACTTTTCAGGGGCGCAGTTGGCCCTCGGTTCCTGTTCATGGACGACAACGCTCGTCCACATCAGGCTCACCTCGTCAACGATTATCTGGAAAGTAAGAATATTCGGCGTATGAATTGGCCAGCCAAATATCCTGACCTAAACCCTATAGAGCGTGTCTGGGACGCTCTTGAGAGGGATATCGCATCTCGTCATCCCTCTCCGAGAACCACCCCGGAGCTGAAAACTGTCTTGCCGCAGGAGTGGGACCGATTGCCTCAGGGACTCCTCAACTGCGTTGTGTCCAGTATTCCGTCACGCTTTGCGACCTCTCTGACTGTGGAGGGTAGAACCATACCCCACATATTAGACTCGTATTCGGTTCGATCTTGCAACGTGAATTTTAGACATTTCTGCAACGATGAGCTTTACTGACAATCATGCACGTACAGCGACTTTTGTATGATAATACATCTCTTCCTTTGTTATAATTGTGTATTCGTAAGAAATTTCATTAAAATCTGTCCATTACTTTTTTTCAGAAATTCGACGTAATGCGCTAAATCTCTTAATTTTGCACACGAGTGTAGTTACCTCCGCTTGGTATCCAGTCATCGTATAATTAGCGGAGAGGTTCATCGTTTCGTTCCACTCGAGAAGTCGCCAAAATATAGCAATCTTACTGACATCACGAGGAGCGACAGGAAAATTTTTCATTTCCAGTCACAGGAAATTACGGAGAAAATGAATTTTGCCCCTTTCCCTCTCTCTCTATTCGTGAGAAAATTTTATGGCGAGAGGAAAATATTTATATTAATACATTAGAACCTCCCTTAACGGACACTTTGCTGATCCCCGGTCCCGTGGGATAGGGCTTTAATGTATTTCACTCTCCGTTAGCGGATAGTAAAATCTGGCAAACTCTAATTTTTTTCAACTTCTAATTTGTGAATTTTTGTTCCTAAATCCAGAATTTATCATATTCAACGGTGATTATGTATAATCCAAAGCTCGTATATTGGTAAATATAATAATCCGTAAATTAAATGGCCTGATTAACTAACTATGGTCCAGGATGCTGATTCCGAATGGCAATGTTGATTTTGTTCTTCGCACATGTTGATACGAGTGGGAAAAGCCAACATAACAGATAGTGTTGTTATGAACGTTTATTTCTCTGGTTTAATGCAGAAGAAAGGTTACCAATTTTTCCATATTTATCAGACTTTCCAACTTTATTTGCGAATTATGCATAATCACCGGTAGAAGTAATAAATGTACTGAAATTTACTCAAAATTTCTTTATCGAGACGATTGATGATTATTCATAAACACCGGTGTATCACTTTTACAAACAGTAATATATACGGTAGTCACTTTTACAAAATCAATTGTGAACGAAGCCAAGCGTCGTATAAATGAGGTTTTGCTGTGCATCGTACCTCTATTATAGCGGGCACTCCCCGTTAGCGGACAAAAGTTTTGGTCGCCATGGGTGTCCGTTTCGAGAGGTTCTACCGTTTGACTTATATTAAAATATCTCACTTACAGGGTTACATTAGGACTTTTAGGACTTTTACTACAAGGATTTTTAACCATGATTTTTGTCAAGGTGCACCAAAACAATAATTTCAATTTGTGACCCTAGGCTCCTCCATTGCGAAAATTGTTACGAATCATAAATCGAATTTCAACGATATGGGATAAATACTGGATTACAGTGAAACTCGGTTAGAACGTAAATGATTGGCGATAATGGCTGATTCCCATAGAACCTTTAACGTCGGTGAAAACGCAACGAATTCGGATATAACGGCACTTTTTGCGACGTCTTTTGCTTCCGTTTTTATTTTGTTTTCCGGGGAAAAAAAACGCCCATAACTAAAGCGCATTAAATTGAAGGGAATGTAAATCACAAAAAATCAGGAATGGAGTTCATTTTTGCGTGATTTATAAATTATATTATACAGTGAATTTAATATTAATCTTCACATTCGCTGTGAATATAAATATTCATCTTAAATACGTGCCATGTTATTTTTTTCCAGATCCCTTTTTCCCGTGAAATGATGGATAATATGTCATTACATGAAGTCACTTTTGCTTTAAAAACTAAACACGGCACAGACTCCATAACAATTGAGCAAATTAAGTCATAATTAAAGCAATTAAGAATAAAGTCGCTGCTACAGCGCCTCCTTTAACGCTAAGGTTTATTCACACGCAATAACTGACAATTTTGCGGAAAATTTGTAACTTTTTGGCGAGAATCGGCCAATGATCCCGAGACGTCGTAGATTTCCTCTTTCTGAAATATGGTCAGCCTAATCTTAATCTTTAAACTTCGTGTATAGTACTTCATCACATGTGATAGTATTTCTTACACTTAGGGGAAAGTCTTGTCCACGTCTGCGTCGTTGGTAACGGCAGCTCGGTTATAACGACAGAATTTCGTCGTTTGATGTTTTCGAACCTTTGCTGTCGATACAACCCAATTTTCGACACCGCAATTATTTTTCTTGAAATACATTTTATATCACCACTGAAGTACAGTAAAACCCATCTTAACAGGCACCCCTGAGATGCGGTCACCCAATTTCACGACAGAATAATCATTTCTTTTTTGTATAATAAATGTATGCATTTCACACTCCTAATTAACGGCCACCCCTCTTTTACGGGCGAATTTGTTTTTGTCCCGACGGTGCCCGCAAAAGAGAGGTTCTTCTGCACTTCATTTCCCGCCAAGATTTATTTATACGCCAAAAATGAAAATTTTACAGGAAATTTTTAGGTGAAAATCGTCAATATCCCTTGTTTATGTGTTTATTCAATTTCTCGTATTTTCTCTCACTTAAATACGGCCAACCTGATCACAATAAAACAATTTCATGTTAAGTATTTGATTGTATATATCTGATGATATTTTACACACAGTAAAACCCTTCTTAGCGGACACCCCGTCAGATGCAGTCACCCCTCAGATGCAGTGCCCTCTTTTGCGGCCAAATAATAATTTCACTTTGTATAATTGAAGTATGTATTCCAAACCCTTGATTAACAGTCACCCTTCTTTTACGGACGAGTTTTTTGGTCCGCAAAAGAGAGGTTTTACTGTACTAAACGCGTCTTGAAAACGTTGACATTGTTTTATAACAAAAATATATTAATGGACATTTCAAAAAAAAATTCCATGTTTTTCCCTGTACAGATCATTTTTTCCCCATTATTTCTCCACTTGCGGTCTGGTGACATAATTAAAGAATTTCGCGGACCAGCTGAAATTAGAGAAATAAATTGCCTACCTTCAAATAATAAGCATTTCTAATAATATGCGGACTAGCAGAAAATAAATCTGTTCAATAATTTGCGGATCAACTAATTTACGGACCAGCAAAAGATAAATAAATATGAAAAATATTTTGCGGACCGGCAAAAGGTAAATAAAAAGTAATAATAATTTGCAGACTAGATGACGGCAAAGAACAAAAATAATAATAAATTTAGGGACAAGTAAGTCTATTTTCAAAATCTGGCATTATGTAGCTGCTAAAAAGATTGGGTGAAATTTTTTGCGGACCGGCCTAAAGTTCTCACGTACCGTCACTGATCCACGAAGCAGCGGTTAAACAGCACTGACTAAGACCGGGATTACACTATAGAGTTTGATAAAAGACCTTTTATAAAACTTGAAAAATTCAACCTATAAAGCGCGTCGGTTACATTCGAGAAAATACAAACCGGTGATCCTATTGGTTGATTTCTTCCAAGTTTTATCAAAGAGCTTTTACAGAAATTTATAGTGAAATCCCGGCCTTGGACGATGTTCACTCATTCACTCTACGTTTCAAAGTATTCTTTACTATCATTTTCCAAGAATTCCCCCACACACACACACAAAACATTGGCTTCCAGTAAAATACAGAATCTCCATCTGGTCATCCTTCAGGGAAAAGCCGTTGCCATTTGAGACATAAATACACCTAAAATGCCTCATATTGTTTATCGAGCTAAAAAGAATTCATACAGATGTTATATAGTACATGGAACGAGATGACAGCATTTGAAAGAAAAAAAAAACCCAACAAGATGTACAAAGAAAACGGGAGAGAGAGAGAGAGGAAGGATCAACTTTCATCAGAATCCAGTTTCCTATCGTGTTCCCATTTATGGAAGTTTGCTTTCCCTCAGAGGACGTTGAAATTTCAGAATGATTTTCTGTCTTTATCCCGAGGACCCGGGGGCGCCGTAAAATGTTTGATGATGAGGACCAGTGACTGGGAGAAAGAGTATGGACGATGATGGGTCGGAGGAAAATCACTGCGATAAGTCGACCCGTGTTAAAGTGAAAGTACTCCAATGTACACCAAACACACTCAAAGTAAATAAGAACAATGAGAGAAAGTGGGGAGAAAGAGATGGAGAGGAAAAGTGCAAAATCTCGTTTTTCGATGGCAAAAATGGTCTCTTTCCCTCGATAACTGTTTTCATACCACTTCTAAGAAGAGAAATCCCCTCGTGAGAGTATTTTAAAACGCGAAGAGCACTCTTCTTAGTTACTGTGAAAGTGATTTTCCAAAGAAGCTATTCGACTTCAAAATATAGAATTACGTCTCTTTCCTGTCATTTTTCAATACTTCTCTCATTCAATTTAGCATTCGACGAAATTACATTACATGAATTGAGGGAGGAAAAAAATATCGCGATAGTTTTAAATTATGGATTTTGACGTGTTTTTTTGAAGCGATTTCGATTCATAAAAGATTATTGATAGGCTTTTATGAATAATTATGTCGATTCATTTTAGGAGTTTCTGTATACAAAAGCCATTGGCACATCAATTATGTACAGCGATATATATTACCATATACAAAGTGATTCTACCCTGTATATCGAATAGTTACTATAGTTTTTAATTATATATTGAATTGGTTATTATATATTTTATGGTAGTTATTATAGAATAATCGATATTCTGCTTGCCGCATTTTACTAGCGAACCGTTGATCGCGTACTTCACATTAGAAGTATTCAATTTGATCATTTGATCATTTTTGTCGCACCACGGTCATTTTCTGCAAACTAGGGCTGACCTACCCTCCGGGACCTACAATTTATTGCGATCCCGAACGGCAGGCTTGTATTTTCATACTGATCGAGAGGTTGGTGCGCTAACCCTTCGATGATGGGGGGGACTACCTACGGTAGCAATTTTTTCTGCGGTCATGTCGCCGTTCCTGTTGTGTATCCCTGTGTCGGGAAAGCTTTCTGACAAGGACAAACCGGGTATCGAACTCGCGACACCTCTAAACGTCCTTTGGTATTTTAGGCGAGTATCTTATCGACCTGGGCTACCGCGCTCGAAGAAGCATTCGAATAACGTATAAAAGTTCATGTGGCACGTACAGAGTTTTTTTGCAGCGATTAACTACCATTATTAATAATGGTTAATTAGCTGATAATAAAATATAGAGATTTTTTTCCTCCGAAAGTTTGAAGAAAAAATGGCATTGTGGCCGCGATATGGTTTGTTTCTGGTGTAAATCAATATAGAGATAATCACTAGAGTGAGAGCTTTGGTAGCTCCCTACTGTCGCACGCTACGGGGCATCCCCGTCTTACAACATTCGCGGTTAGGGGGATGACCCCCCCCCCCCGAACCCCTCCGTGTCCTAAACAGCGAAAGAATTGGTAAAAGCGTTATTGATGTAAAACGATCACTTAACTATCAATGAATTAATATTATTTCTTCTAAGTGTCAGGAAGTTGATGGTTAATTGATGAATCAGTTAATTGTTAAATTATATTTAGAGACCGCATTACCAACCATTGTTCAAATTATCGGTGGCGCCCCCTATTAGCCAAGAATACAACTAATTCCGAATAATAACTAATTCCGAAACCGGCGTTTTCAAAATTCCAGGCCTTTCCCTTTTTTAACCGAATTACTTTTTTTTTTCATCTTTCTATTTGCCACTGTTTCTTAATTGAGTCATTCCAAAGTTTGGCAGTTCTTTGTGAAACACTATGTATATACTCTGAGGGAAAATACAAGTTGAGGGAAAATACAATAATGCTATTCCTCATGCTCATTCATGCGTTTTTAATTTATACGTAGTCCGAAGCACCGTTTATGCCTAGTATCACATGTAAAGCAACCAATATTAAAACCGCATTCACGTGCAAATTGAACGTACTCTTGAATAGAAGGGGAATATCTCTGAGTTGGCTTTGAAGACTTACGAACCAGAAATAGGCTTTGTAACATACTCATTTGAAACTTCATAACTTTAATTACCTGCCATATATCACGCCATCTATCCATTATTTACGGAACGCAATAAATTAAGCATTCTTAAATCTACGCATGTGAACTTGTTGCGTATCATCAGCTCTTTGTAATGCAGTTCACTCCTAATAAGTAAATAGATTCCAGTGCCGCCTTGTGTTTGAAATTAATAACTCATAGCTGTTCATACCTCGGACTTTCAAGCCTCTTGTCATTGTATTCTTAAACTTTGTTTCATAATATGGAGAGAAAATTAGCTTTAATGAAATACTCTTGTCCGACTCCGAATGATAGAAACGTCCTAGCGCTGTTCCTTTCTTCCCTCGGCTCGTTTTGTATAGAAGCAAGCAGCTTGATATTATGATGGATGCTAGGCTATGTAAGAGGTATCATTCCGAGTAGAATTTTCATTAAGAATGCGTGTTTCAGTGATAAGCTAATTAGAAGAGATAAGGCGCAAGCTCTGTGATGAGGAGGAGAGAAGTTGGTGGAAAGGGTTCGCTGGTACCTCATGGAAACTGCTGGGGGATCTTATGACAAAAGAAGGCGACTCGTGATCGATTAAAGACATTGTTAATTACTTCGTGAGATGCTCTTCGCGACTACATAGTTCACGGGAGTCTTTGCAGAGTCTTACATCTCTTTCACCCTGTCTCCGCCAAAGTCTTCTTAGATAGGTCGAAAGCCTTCTTGTGTGTGTCTTTCACATACTTTAAAGCGGAGATTCATACTCGAATATAATCAGTAAACGTGGGTAGAGCGCGAGAAGAAAAGGAGGGTGATTCTTCATCTCGTAAACTCCCGACGCAAGGTCTTTTAAAACAAATATTTTTGCTTGCCATCTGGCGTCGTTCTCAGCATTTTGATAACACGAGTCTCTTGTAATGATTTCGTGGGAGAATGGTATGAAGGGGGGAATCGAGAAATAAGATCGTGATATTTAAGGATTCCGGGAAACTGAACGGAGGGATGAGTAGTATAATGAGTAACTAGTATGGGTGTGAGATGCATACACACACATTTCTGATACAATCGGAAGCGAAATACATGGGAAATATCGAATTTTATTAGAATTTCGTTTGTCTGGAATGTTACCAACATTAATGTTGGTGAAATGTTTGATGGAATTTCGGTTATGGTTATCGGAAATACATCGAGATCAGAGCGTGCAGGGATTTTGCTGCCAAATGTCAAATTACCCTATATTTGTTTCGGTAATTTAAAAAAAAAATTGTAGATGCAAAACGACTCCACTCTAGGCATTAATATTAATTAAATCAAATTTTATGGAGTTGTATAGTGTAAAACCAAGTTCACACAACAGCAAAGTTACTCATAATTTAATTATGAAATATATAAGTTGCATATCGTAATGCAGACACTACGTGTCGCTCCGTGTGCTCCTTCAACCCATAAATAATCGGTTTCCATCCACAAGTAGAATAATCCGCATGAACTGTTATTGTCCCTCATCATCAAGAGCGGGATAACCTGTGAATTTGTATTGTCCTTTATCACCAAGAGCGGAATAATACGAAAAATGTTTATTGACCTTTCTCAAAAAAAAAAAAAAAAACCGAAAGTGCTATAGATCGCTCAAGCCAACGGCCGATTTGCTCCAAATGTGAAGAAACAGTCGCCCAGCTTCTAGAAGGCTTTGTGCCAAGTTTGCAAAAAAAATAGTAACTTAGCTTTCCATATGAGCGCCAAACACGTTCGATCAAACCAACTGATTATTCAGCACCAGAAGCAATTATTCAGCTTTCAGACAAGAGCAGAAGCAGTTTCTTAGTTTTCATACTGCGCTAGAAACAGTTACTCAGTTTTCGTATGGCACCAGAAGCAGTTATTAGGGTTATATATGACAAATAATCCAGCTTTCATAAGGTATGAGAAGAAATTATTAATCGTCCAAACGGTGCCAGAAGCAGTGATCCTGTTTTTACACGGCACCAAAAGCGGTTATTAAGCTCTTAAACGGCACCCCAACAGCACTTATAGGGTGGTATTCACCGACTGGGTTTAAACTACACAATTGAATAAGTGACCGACACGAAATGGTTACAAACCTGAATTTAACTTATCCGTGTCGATCTCCTATCCAAAAATTGTGACTACAGTTTAAAGCCTTCGTTGAATACCGCCATTACTAATCTGTATATATAGGGTGCCCTGTAAGTGCTAGCACAGCCTTTACCTCATCAACCGTCCGTCGTGGAGGTATGATTCCAATTTAAAAAAAAAAAAATTCTCAAAAGGCGTTCAAAAATTACCCTGTACCAGTTTTGAGAGTAAAAATACAGTGTGTAACAAAATAATAAAAAAAAAAAATTCTATACGGTCCCCCTGTGCTCTAACTTCCAGTTAAAACGTTGTTTCCCTGTCTCTCCCGATGCCAACCAAAAAATCCCATGTTTCTAATAGCAATATTCACAGAGATATTCAAATTCGAAAAACTGAGGACAGTGGCGAAAAACAGCTCTAAATGCGGAAAAACCGGTTTTTTTTTCCCGACTTCACGCATTTTCCCCCGATAATCGATTACCCCCCCCCCCCATAACTCGAAAACGGTTCGAGATAGGATAGGGTTGGTGGGAGTGTTTCATGATCCAATTGCGCTCGTCTATCACCCTCTTTCGTTTGGCAGAATAATTCGGATTTACCCTGTATATATAAGCATATACGTATAATCACGAAATTTCTTTAATCTTCAGATACATAATTTCTTAAAAAATCAAAAAAGTATATAAAGATGTCACTTCTTTACAAGATTTTTGAGGGGAAAAAACAGAATATTCGAGAAAATATATAAATATTCATGAAATTTCCCAAGAACAAAGAAATATTGTTTTATATAAAATTCTAATGGCCATCATCTGCAGTGCCGTAGTTAGCCATTCCTGTGCCCTATGCAAAAATTCGAATTTACGCCTTTGGTTTGGTTTCGAACGAACAAATCTGCTAGACACATAACAGGTAGAACACAGGAGCATTATGCCAGCTCAGAATCACATTTCATAATGTTTCAAGATACAACTTGCGATCCTAATCCACAACCATTTCACCGTTTTAAACGGGTATATGTGGGCCTGCTGCCTCTGCTGTTGCTGGATTTGTAACTCTCCCTGTCGCGGTGGTCATGTGGAACACATGCTGCTGTAATAAACGATTTGGAGGCATTCTGTTCGTTATTCGCGTATCTTTTCTTCGACTTGTGTACGTCAGTGCCATCTATCGGCTGTTTGAGTTTCCCCCTCCTCCCCCCCCCGTCACAGAAAAATTTCCGTGGCCTAGCGATGCTAACCCTGCAAACCGTTTTTTATTTCGGTTATTTTTTCGATTTTTATGAATTTTTAAAGTTTCTACGGATTTCTTGCCCACCCTGCATTTATACAGAATGTTAATTGTTTCAATCAAAAAATATTTCAATTCACAAAAAATACGTTCAATAAAACCGAAACAATATAGAAAAAATTATCAGATATATCCATAAATAAGGTAAAATAAATCGTAAAACATTGACTTCAATTAAAATAAAATCAAAAAAATTAATTTTGAATATGTGATTTTCTCCAGTTAAAACACTTTTCCCGATTTTTTCACTTAAAAAAGGAAACCTGTATAAATATACATAATCAAAAAATTTCTTTTTAGATACATAATTTCTTCTAAAAACACGAGTATATAAAGGTAGTACTTCTTTATATATATATGTGAAGTATATACATATACGAGATTTTTGTTTCTGTATTTTAAAAATGTGAAGAAAAAATATGAATATGTTTTCAGAAATATTCAAGAAATTTTCCAGAATTCTAGAAATCTTATATAAATGCCCATTTATTTTATTTATTTATTTATTTTTGTCTTTTTGTTTTGTTTTGTTTAGTTTCGAACGAGCAAATGAGCTAGACACATATTAGCTCGAACAATTCAGCAGTCTGTCGTGGCATGGCGTGTCATTCTTAATATTTTCAGTAACGATATAGTAAACTATAGTAACGATATAATAAAAATAATATCAAACATTTTAAAAAAAATCTACCAATTAAATGATTATCTTCGTGGAAATTTTGTTAATATTTATACAGAATGTTAATTATTTTACGCTCAATTAATTCACAAAAAACACACATTTGATCCATTAAAAACAAAACAATACAAAAACCATCAGATATATCCATAAATGAGGAATTCAAAAGAAAAAACAGAAATGCATTGACACTATCATTAAGATTCACACGCACTCACAAGCGCACGCACACACACACACACACATATATATCCATACATAAAAACAATTAATTAATTCAAATTTAAAGTTAGCTTCTTATCTAATTTCAATTCTAATATTAGTATTAAAATTCTAAAAAATTAATTTTTTTGGACAACTTTCTACAATTAAAGAAACGTGTAACAATGCAAATGATTTTCTTAACGCTTTCTCTGACTTCTCAAATATCTTTAGTGACAACGGATATATTCATCTTCCTTTATGGGTTTCCACACTTTTTGGAACTTTCCATTTAACTTTTAATTTTGTGACACCCTAATGAAGTTGAATTTGAGGTATGATTTTTGTAACTTTTCTAATTTCTTTTCATAAACTACTTTGGAACACACACACACTTGTATGGTGGTGTCAATTTTATTTTATTACCAAAGCTTTTTTCGTGTATGTCTAGTGGTTTTCAATTTTGATATTTGTATTTTCTCAAGTTTACTTTTTCTTCCTCATGTATGTTTTGGACTTCTAAAGCTTGTTCCTGCAAAAATGTAGTACGAGAGTACGACCTCCTTGTTGTTCCTTATATTTCCCTCTTTTTGTTCTTATATTTATTTGTATGATTTCCAGATATGTGTATACAGCTGCCTTGGGCGCTATACTCTGACTTCGGAAAAAATAAAATTTTATTTTGAGTTTTTCTTGGTATGTTTTTTCTGCTTTGAATTTTTAATTTCAGTATTTTTTATATAATGTATCGCACTACTATATACATACAATCAAGAAATTTCTCTTTTATCTTCAGATACACAATTTCTTCTAAAAAAGAAACAAAAAAAAGTAATAAAGATGTCACTTCTTTACGAGACTTTTGTTTCTATGTTCTAAACATACGAAAAAAATGAATATTTCTTCCGAAATATTCATGAAATTTTCCAGAAATCTAGAAATATTTTTTTTTACTGTATTTATAAAATGGCTAATGGCCATCATCTACATACTTTGCATCTAAATATGGCAGTTTATTCACTCAAAAAAAAAAATCTAAAGAATATTATTACAATTTTTTGTTACCTTGTTTCTATCCATAATGTTTGTCTTCTTAATAAAGAAATTTCTCGTCATAAATGTCCATTTATTTTAGTTTATTCATTTATTTTTTTTTGTTTAGTTTCGAACGAACAAATGGGCTAGACACGTAATAGCTAGAACACTCGAGCATTATGTCAGCTCAGCATGGCGTTTCATTTCTTGCCGTGTCTCTCCCTGTTTCACTAAGTGGTTATGGCGGGTGATGCCAAGGGGGATTTATCCCAATTTACATTTGAATAATGTATTAGAATGGAGAAGGTTAAATGAGTCGGAGGACTTCTATTCTGTGACAGATACATTAGGAGGAAAGATGTTCCGTTGTCTTTGTCTCTTTGTACATTTCACACACGCCATGATGTGTTTCATGTCTTCCCGTATCCCTAAAAAAAAATTACATTAATGTCTTTCGAAAATTTTGAAAATATAATGAAATTTAAACTTCGAGTCGTTCTAAATGAGAATGAATTAAATCTGATTTGGAAAGTAATGGTGGATGGAGGAATTTCATTGCAATTACATTAAAACGTCCTTATGCGTTTTTTTTCATTTTTATGCCCATTTATTTCTTGATACGCGGCATTAATGATTCAGATTCTATTTTTAATTTTTGGTCCGGCATCTTCAACCCGTTGCTCGCGAGCACCACGGTGCTCTCTGAAGCACCCAGAGTGTTCGATGCTCGTGTCCGATTTCGAGATCGCGAGCACTTGATTAATGTTGTACAAACTGCATTCAAGAACTGAAATCATGCTGATTTTTCATGCATTCAAGTGCCAAACTTGCCGCGTAAGGGTGCTGTTCTTTTCATGATGGATACTGGCAGTGCTCGTGACTAGGAAAAGGTTGAAGACGTCTGATGTGAATAGACAGTGCTGGTTAACCCTGCGGTGCTCGCGTGGCGTCCAAGAGAGGCCAGTCACATTTTTTTTATTCACTGTTTTTACACGGATTGACTGACTGACTTTTGTTGTGATCTACCTTCCTATTAACTAGGTACCAATGTCTAGAAATCATCAACATTGCGTCAGTTTCATTTCAGTGCAAGTGGGAAGAGGTTGTTTATATTGCTTATAAATGTGCACTGTGTGTGCTGGAGTCTAGCAAACGCCACGCGATGTGATTCGATTCTGAAGGTAAATATTATTATAGAATTTATTTCATCTAGTATTTTTGAAAAAAGTTTTGGCAACAGCTGTTCTTTTAATAGTTATTTTTCTTGCTTTCAGATCCAACATGACTTCACAGAGAACTTGATTTTTCAACTTGTACTTGCGTATGTTGGATAAAGTAAAGAATGCGTCATACTGTAAACTGAAGTTTTGTGATTTGTATTTACAATTAGAAACCGCAAATATATATACAGCGTGGGCAAAAAGCCGTGTGTAGAAACTTTAAAAATTCATAAAAACCGGAAAAATAACCGAAATAAAAAACGGTTTGCAGGGTTAACATCGCTAGGTCACGGGGATTTTTTCAAGACAGAAAAAAACCTTAAAACCGCCGATAGGTGACGCTGACGTATGCAAGTCAAAGAAAAGATGCGCAAATAACAAACAGAATTCCACCAAATCGTTTATTACAGCAGTATGTGTTTCACACGACCATCACCACAGGGGATAACACATTCCAGGCGAGTCACAAATCCAGCAACGGCAGAGTGCAGCAGAGCTACATACACGGTTTACAACGCTGAACTGGTGTGGATTAGGAGTGCAAGTTCTTATAAACGTCTCATTTGCATATTTCCACGGAATTCGCTCGCACCAGCGCCTCCTATCGGCCTTTTTTGTGTTTTTCCCTTTAAAAAAAATTCCCGTGGCTTAGCGATGCTAATCCTGCAAAGCAATTTTTATTTCGGTTTTTTTCCGGTTTTTATTCATTTTTAAAGTTTCTACGGACTTCTTGCCCACTCTGTATTTTTTAAGCCCGAAATATACTGAGAAATTGAATTTTCGGGAATCGAACCCCGGGTCCCCTTGCACTTGCACCTATCATTTTTTTTTTGCCCGTTCTCAAATTCTTTTTCCTATTAAAGCTGGCCCGCAAGTAGAAAAATGTTAAAGAAAACTGTAATAGACTACATATGTGGCTTCAAAAGCTCCGGGCTCCGTAGAACGAGGCAAGTAACTTCAAGATTTTTTCGAACGAGGGCATTATTTCGGAGCTACCCCCTGATAACGGATACTATGTCAAGGATTTCTTGGGACATGAAACTGATTTTATAGGAATGAAGGTTTCCAGAAACGTTGTTCTATATTATTTCAAAAGAACCAATTCAACATACAATCAAAAAACATTATTTTCATGAAACGATATTTATTGATAAATATACCTAAACATATTCAAATATTCACTCAAACTAAACACTCCACATTCAAAATATTCGCATTTATTAAACGGAGAATTTACTAAAATCACACCCCTCTGAACGTTATGGAAGTGCTGTGCATATATTTATCTTCCCGCTTACGTAAAGTATCGCTGCCGTATATGACACATGATCAGAAAAACATTGTATCTGATAACATGAGGGGGGTACCCGAAACACGTGACTTACATACTAAATGCTACGGGATACGCAAAGCCGTTTAGCTAGAAAATTCCAGCATCATGCTCTCTAGTTAATTGAACACGCATGAGTAATTAATATTTACCGAGCACCTGACGTGAAATAAGACATGGTAACACATTATTCGATGTGGAATTTCCCACGCTTCGGGACGCATGTGTTTAACGCACCCCTCCCTCCACTCTTTCGAACCCCTTTGAATGGTTAGGCAATGAATTGCTTTGCGAATGTGTGTACGTATACGTCCATGTCTTTTCCTTTCGGAGGAGCGAAAGCACACGTAGACAACTTTGTCTCACTGTTGCCTCTCTTTTCACGTGTCATCAACTCTACACAAGCATCTTACTCTATTAACTAAATGTGTTCATCCGTGCGGGTGAGGGGGCGGGGGGGTTTCCTCACCATCACCGTCACCATCACCGGATAGGGACTGTTATCGGAGAGCGCGAGAGAGAGAGTAAAGTGAATGCATCGCGAATTTCTTGGAAGACACTGGTGACTATTTTCCTCGCTGGGCAATGATCAAGGCGATACTCCATCACTGTCTAAATTACATTAACATAATCACTTTCGCAGATTAAATGCCCGTAAGCGGAATGACGTGCGTTGGAGTTTTGGTTGAAGTCTTAGGGGAAATCTCCCGTTTTATGTATGTATGGATTACAGAGAAGGTGTCACACAGGGTTTCATTACGGGAAGAAAGAAACACAGTTTCACGTCAAAGTTTTTCATTTACGGTGACATATTTTTTATAGCTTTGAGCGTTTTTAAACAACTTTTATGTGAATGTTGTAGGAAAAATCAATATGGCTATCAGAAGATCCTTGTATATCTCAGTACATATCATTTTCGCTAGAAAATTTTCCTACTTGATCGGGGTTGTTTTGCAATCAGCTCCGTGTCATTAAAAGGGATACAAGAAATATTGGTCTGATGAAAGGATAAAAGGTGGAAAAGGTTGAAGTCTGGAAAAGGTGTATAACTGGATATTTTTCTAAGGCCGGGATTACACTATAAAAGTTTTGTAAAAGCTCTTTGATAAAACTTTAACAATTAAACCAATAAGATCAAATGTAACCGATGCGCTTATTGGTTGAATTTTTCAAGTTTTATAAAAGATCTTTTATCAAACTTTTACAGTGTAATCCCGGCCTAAAGCAAACAGCCAGATTAGACTTCGAAACGAAATCACTCGGCGCGCCAAAATCATTCTTTCGTTGAAAGATGAGGAACCATGCGTTCCCTCCAGGGGCGTAGCCAGAAATTTCGTTCGGGGGGGGGGGCACTTTCATTTCGTGGGGTGGAGGGGGAGATAATAGAACAATAGATTTGGCCATCGTCTTCCCCTTTTTGGTAATTTTCTCACACTTCGGGGAGGGGGAAGGACCAGGCCCCCAAGTCCCCCCTTGGTCCCCTCCCCCTTTATTAAGGAACTCAAAATGACCTAGCTCATCCAATATAACAAGCAGCCAATCAAGTTCCACCACGTGGTCGAATAAATTGTTCCGCATCACAGCAGTAATGCAGATTCAGCTGAACCACCAGTGAACCATGGTCTCCGAGGAGGTAGTTTTTCATCTTACCTGCCGTTACCTGTATCGATGATATTCACTGCAGTAGTGGGCGAAATTCTACTGATGAAGTGCGTCGCTAACGACGTAATAGCCCGAAAAAACTGAATATCCTTATAGACTCCGCCGTGAAAACATATCTTCTCATAACATATTGATTGAGAACGAAAATACGATCTTGGACAACGGTTGCAGATCCTCAGTCTTTTGTTTTTTTTGTTTTAAATTGTTAAGTTCTTGACTCAGAATGTGAGAACCAAAACGCCAATCCAATCAGATTGATACGAACTATGGAAAATGAAGTCTCACGATATTCGCGCAGAATGTAAAAAATCAAACACCATACAGCTGTTTCAAGGCTATTCATTCATCAATCAATCATCATTCATCAATCAATCATCATTCATCAATCAATCATCATCCATCAATCAATCATCATCCATCAATCAATCATCATTCATTCATCAATGAATGTTTCAAGGCTAATATAGCCCCTTCATCAGAGGAAATAGCATGTTATAGTATATTGCAGGCCGCTCGCTGAAATAAAAGCACGTGGTTGGATCGGAAGCAGACGGGTGATAGTGATGCGCGATGATATATTTTATCTATGATATGATATCTATCTCGCGATGATCTGTATTTCTCTAATATTAGCGTTCAATACTTTAACTCCCCCTTTCCTACTTCATCACCGATAAATCCATCTAATAATCATAATTTTTGCAACACCATCACTGTCTCTTCCTCTGACATGATCACCACTATCACGCGTCTGCTTTCGATCCGATCACGTGCTTTTGCTTCAGCTAGCGGCTATTACAGACCACGTGCACTTACCAAGGTGCTGTAATAGCCTTGAAACAGCTTTCTGGCGTTTAATTTTTGTATTTCAAGTAAACATCATTGGACTTCATTTTTCTGCACTCTTCTCAAAAACTATATAAAACAATATCCATTGAAAAAATTATGATGTCTGAAAAGAAAGACAATTCGTAGACTGAAAAGAAAAATGCACCAATGAGACGAAAGTTGTAAAGATGATCAAAAAGACTCCCTCAATTCATTATTCCGATAAATTTGCCTTAAAGCTTCAGAATTGCTTCACGGGATTAGTCAGTATAAAGAATCTTGATACATCGTCGGTTCAATGTCGATTTTCTACAACACCTTCGTTCATTGTAACTGCTAGAAAGCAAGAATTTCAGAAGAAAATGAATGAGAACAAAAGATGTAAGAAAATATCTTCACTTTATCACTTCGTTATACATTTACCGTCATAAAGACAGGCTGTGGCCAAAGCAGTTTAAGATAATTAATCTTTAACACTTTTATTGCGGCTAATTTATATCTGGGCAGGTTATTTGGGCTCAATACTTAATTTTCTCCTCTCTGCCACTCCTTCATCGACACACTCCGCCCAACAATCGTAATCGTTTCATCATCTCTCATTGCTATTTCTTCTTCTCCAATCATCATCACAATCGGCTTTCGATCCGACCACGTGCATTCATTTCAGCGAGCTGCCTGCGCTATAGCAGACTATTCCCATTGGCGAAGAAACACCTATTTGTTGTTTAATTTCGAGCAAATATCATTGGACTTCATCTTTCTACACTGTTCTCACAATGTATTTCTTCCATATCGAGTAGTTATATTCCGATTCTGAACTCATATTCATTGAGTAATAACTGCGCCACCTACGGAGAAGGATAATTCACGGGCTAAAAAACACCAATAAGAACAAAGTTGATAAAGGTGATCAAAAAAGGATCCCTTAGGGTCAATTATTCCGATAAATTTGCTTTAAAGCTCCTGAATTGCTCCACGGGATTAATCAGTGTGAAAAATCTTGAAGTATATCGCCTATATAATACCATGTTCGTTATAGTAGAAAAAAATACCTATGTTGTTTTCAAAAAATAAATAAATTGTTTTTGTTTTTCTCGTAAGGAGGCCCTGAACGATCAGATGTCGATTTTTTACGACGCCTTCGTTCACTGTAACTGCTAGAAAGCAAGAGTTTCAGAAGAAAATAAACGAAAACAACACGCAAAAAAAAAAAAAAAAAAAAAGATGTAAGAAAATATCTTCACTTTATCGCTTCGTTATACCGTTGCCGTTATAAAGGAAGGTTGCGGCCGATTTATGCCTGAGCTGCAGTGTGATCGGTTTTTACGAGCTGAATTTTACAGCCTGCATGGTCGTTGCTTCCAGAGACCTTAGAGGTTGCCTTGTTTGTCTCAAAGTCTTTGATCCCCTCTCTCTCTCTCTTCCCCCCGCCATCCTTTTCTTACAGTCACTCGCCATCTTGATATCGGGAATGAAGAGGACGCACTTTTCCATAAAATACACAGGAAACCGGACGTAAGAAGCCTTTAAAATACTTCCCATAAAAAAACGTATAGTGTTTGTTTTGAATCTTTTCTTTCCTGTGCAATCACTTGTGCGCAACTTTATGTATGTAATAATGTTCATCTTTATGCCTAAAAACTCTTGTGCTCGTATAAATGTTGGCTTGTGCATGTGGGGATAGATGATGGGATAGGATTCTAAAGTCGTTTTGTCTGTCGTTTTAATATTCGTTTTTTGTACGAAGACAAGCTCAGAAATTTGCCGGAGAAAGCCTCAAATGCGTTTTTATGGCAGGTTTATTTATATCTCTTTTATGAATTGTAATTTATAATTATTATCCAGCGAGAATAAATACAGAATAATAAAGCACAGGTAAAAAAAAAAAATGTTATACCTATTATGCTGATCAAGGAAGGATTTTATTCCGATGTCTGGTATATCGTTGAAAAATAATGTATGAGCACGTTATGAATTAGAATTATTTTATGTATTTAGTATACGGTTTCATAATCGTTCATCATTTCATCTCTCATTTTGTTGTTTTTACTGTAATCACATTTTTGATTCTTTTATTGTGTTGATGGAATCACTTCTTATCATTTTATTGTTTTACTCTAATCATTTAGCAACACTTTATTGTTTTAGTCTAATCATTTTAATCATATGCGGTGGTACTGACAGCAGTGGCATGTCAATACCACCGCATAGATAAGAAGACCACGTGATGTATCTTATATTCTTGCTGTCTATACAGGAGGTGAAAAAAATATCATTCTATCTGTAGATATGTAGGTGTGGCACGACCTCTTGTTTTGACATCGTTATTTACCTTGAAATATTGTTTCCTATCTCTCTTCTTTTTTGGAATCGTCCAAAACTGAACACAGGACAAACCGGTCTTAATAATTTTCTCTGCCTTAAGTATTATTGGACTTTAAAAAAAAAAAAAACAACGAATACGCCAAATGAAGAAACTGCTGCAATCAAAAATTACAAAATTTTGTTGGCAATATTTATGTTATATAAAACAATTATTTTTTATACTATTAACATTTCCTATACACAAGTAGCTAACTCTAGATGTATATTTCAGAAAAGTAATTCAAAATAAAAGGGCGAAAGAAAGATAAATTTATCTAGTTTGTCTTTTTCCCCATTTATATGTTTCCATAATGTAAAAAAAAAACACCACAAAATTCGTTTACAACGAGAAGTTATCTTTAACGTAAATTTTTCCTCTGATTGTGCACTTGTTTTGACGGACTTTTACTGTAATTACCACCACAGCAAAATCAAAAACTTACGCACAAACTCACGAAATAACCGGAATTCAATGAATGATTGCTAAAAATTTCAAAGCTACTTTATTTCTGCAACGGAAAAAAAGAAATATTGTTCTTTGTACTAACCACGCATATGTAACTTCAGCACCCCAGTAAATGCAACATTACCGTTACATCCGCAGACGAACAAAAAAATGAATAAATAAATACACCGACAAGAACGTTCTAACGCGTTCATTCTGATCATTCCAATCTTCCGAAAATATTGCGAATTCCCAAGTCATGAAAATCCCTGGTAAGGCTGTCAGAGTAAGTGCCGTTTATGCGCATACAGACACATTTATTCTTCAGGAATATTTGTCTGGTGTTTGTTTTTGAACCCTCCGACAACTTCCATATAATGCAGGAGGGGAAGAGGACAGGGAAGGACATTTATGGGCCTCTGTCCTCTCTCTCTCTCTCCGTCCGGGACCAAGGAATAAAAGTGCGAAAGGAACACTTTCCTCAAGTCATCTGAAGCAAAGTTATTTGTGCATCCGCTCCGAGGTTTACTCAAGTTTCTCCTCTTATATATTACTTTTTTTTTTTTTTACACTCTTTTCTCGTTTTGCTACCTTGTTTTTATTCTAGCTTATTTTTTGTTTTTTTACTTCTTTTCTTACTTCTATATTTTCCGTAGGATTTAATGTTTACGGCGTAAAAGAAAAATATCCGCTTTCCTGTCCCTTGTTTGCCTTTCGTTGCTTACTCTCCGGATTTGCCACATTCATCGAGGTCGAGGCAAAAGTGAGAAGTCGGAGAACTTTCCTAGTAATTTATAAGTTCGAGTTTCCTCTTGTCACGTGATATATCAAGGGTAAGAAGCGTGAGGAATGCCGAGAAATATTTTCCGAGTCTTAAGTATATGTGCATCAACATAAAGTTTGCTGTTTTTTTTTTTGCTATTTTTCTCTCTCGTATCTTCAAAATTTTCATTCGCACACAGGGCGCTAATAAGTCTAGACACTGATGCATATATTTGTGTGTGAGCCGTTATGATACATTATCGCATATTTCTACAAAGTAGGTGAATTTATTTTTCTCACTGAAATGTAATTTTCTAGCTATATAACCGGGCATTAATCGGGTTAAATAAAGACGCTGCGTGATATAAATTTTAATTACTTTATATGTATGTAAAGCATTATACAGGGATGTGCGCAAATAACTCCTCAAACTTCAAATTACTTTCGAACCATTGATTTTAAAGAGAGGTATACTTACTACTAGAAAAAGATTCCAAATAGCGTGTAGTACTCAGATATGTCATTCAAGGGGCTGTTCAGTTATTGAAATAAAAAATAACTTTTTATACAGTCCCCGTGTACCCACAAAATCCAATTAGAAAGATGTTGCCAACAAAAAAAATTCCGCGTTTTTAAGTTCAATATTCACTGGGAGAAACGAAAAACGGGGGGAAGTTGGGGAAAAATATTTAAAACACCTTTAAGCCTCGTTTACATGTGAAAGATTTGGGATTTCTTTGGTGATTATTACCTGCGTGACAAATATTTTTCCTCATGGGGAAAAAAAGAGGGACGAAGATCGGTAAAAAGAGTCCCATCTTTATTGCGGAATAATGGTGGGTGGGTGACTCCGACCTCCTCTCCGATAATCCTTTGTGCCGCGGAAACTACTGTAAGCTCCTTCGCCAGCCATCTTGAACCAACCACTTCCGTTCAACCCACGTAACCAGTGACGACTTCCGGAAAGAAGAGGGGGAATACCGGCTCATACTAAACGGGTTGTAGCGAAGATTCCTGCTACGGGTAACTTCAAACTACGGATAACGCGCAAAAGCGAAAGAGCCTAGGCGTGCTCGGTTCTATACTATACTATATTATACTACGACTAACTTCCCGGGATATTTTATTGCACATGTGTAAACGGGGTTTTATACACCTCTAAACGTGGAAAACCGTTTTACCCGCATTGCCGCTGTTTTTTTTCCTTCCCAAATTTTCTTCGTTTTTCGAACATTTCAGTGAATATTGCACTTAGAAACGCAGAATTATTTGCTGGCATCAGGAGAGACAGGGTAACAATTTTCTAATTTTTGTAGCACACGGGGGACACTGTATAAAAAGGTAAATTTTTATACTTTGATAACTGTGTAACCCTGTGATATATGAATGGAATACAGTCGAATCCCGTTATACCGAACTCCAAGAGACCGTACAAATCACTTCGTTGTAACAAAATTTCGTTATAAAGGAGTTTCAGGTTATTTAAAAATGTCCGTACGTAAACTTATCTTGACGATTATAGAAAATTGTTCGTTAAAACGAGATTTTCGCTATAACGGTATTCGTTAAAATGGGATTCGACTGTATCTGAGTATTAAACGTTATGTGGAAACTTTTTCTAATTGAAAGTATTTCTAGGATCTACGATTCACCAGTAAAATCTCTTACCCCTGTTTGTTATACAAATACAACGCCACAACAGGCAAATTTCCCAACGAGGTGGCTGACTTAAGAACATCATGGATCCCGAGCCATTTTTTGGAGGCCCTACCTACTACTGCTATATCACACATGCACCCCCCTCCCCCGCGGAACCCCCAACGAATCGGTACATGCGGGAATGTGCGTGTGTGCGTGTACGTGTAGTGAAACCTGACGTTTCTCTGTAATGCTTGTTATGTGTAGTGCTGCCATCTGCCACCAGTTTTTCTAACTATAAGTGAAGTGTTATGATTGAATGATTTATCGTTGTAGGACTGCTGCTCTCTGTGGCGAGACTTTTTAACGGGGAGATCGGCTCGCATTTGCGCCTTGAAGTTGGGAACCACAGAAAACCAACTTCAGCCGACCACCACTGTGGGGTTCGAACCCGGATCCTCGCATCGCGAGTCCGTCACTATAACCACTCGACCACCACAGCGGCACAATTCATCACTGCCCGGACTCGAACCCCGGTCTCTCGCTTGCCGGACGAGCGTTCTACCATCTAAGCTATGGAAGCAGATCAACCTGATTGTCAATAATCTAAATCTAAAATTAACGACCAACGGCTGACAGGAATCGTTTCATGAGATCGTGCACAATACTATCTCAAATCACTTCGCATTTCAATGTTGGGGCCTGAACAAGTGTCAGCATGCGGTACATCCGTCGCTCCTTCATACGGGCATTGGAGCCGAAGGCCCACTGCAGTAATTTTGATGGCGTACACGTTCATCTACGTAATTTCTAACGACATGTAGTGCTGCCATCTTCAATTAATTTTTCTAACTATGAGTGAGGTGTTATGATTGAATTATTGTACTGTTTTTTGGGCCTGTTGCTCTTTGTTGCGAGACTTTTTTAACGGTACCATTCAATGAGTTCTACTACTAAACCGTACATGCACCTCGTCCACATTCCTCTGCGGAACATCTGATAAATTGATACGTGTTGGAACGTGTGTGCACGTGTTGTGTGAACCTAACTTAAAATTTTGTTTCTGGGTAATGCTTTATATGTATAGTACTGCTATCAATTTTTCTTACTATGTGTGAAGTGTAATGATTGAATAATGGTATCGTTTGTAGACCTGTTGCTTTCTGTGGTCACTCGATGACTACAAGTCACAAAACTATGCACCTCGCCTGGGCACGCCAGCGCTTCCATGGAACTGTTGACGACTGGAAACCACGTTGCCTGGTGTGCAGTGCGTAAACATGCTTTCTAATCACTCCCACATATTCATATCCTACATGCATACCGACGGGCTTGGACAATTCCTACGGGACAATGCCACACCTCACACGTCGGAAGTCACTACCGAGTTCCTCCAGGAACACTGTTCTGGCTTCAGCATCATCCGTAGGCCACATAAATCCCCCAGACATGAATATTACTGAGGACGTATGGAATGGCTCGCAACGCTCTGTACAAAACCCACCTCGCACGTTATGGAATCGTGGACTCATCGCCCAGCCCCTCATCCGGGCAATGGCTAAAATTGACAATGGTCGATAGAGCCTGGGCGGTGCACGGAATGAAATGAAATGAAATGAATCGTGGACTGCCCTGAGGGAATCACGGCGTGAATTGCCTTCAGGGTACCTTCGCACACCACTAGGGTCCATCCCACATCTCGGTGCAGTAGTTCCGACTCCGCGACCGAAAAATCTACACGATTCTGTAAGCGGGTGTGCGCTAGTTTTTCTCGCACTTCAGTGTATTTTGACAAACCACGCATTTCAATAAAACACGTATCAGACGGATAGCAAAGCAAACAAAACGGTGACTAAATGAATCCAAAATAAAGGATCCCCCCCGCCGAATCATTTCCTTGGACATACGTGATGGTTTAAACTGCACATAAAGACTACCTTTTCTTTACCCATAGTATTTGCTCTTTGTTTTTTTAAATACCTTTCCTGTTCCTTTGACCGTTAACCAAAACTAAATATTCCAAAGATTTACATTCAGTCCAAGAAAGAAATATTCTAGAAATTTTAACTTTTCGCTTGAAAATACAATTCAAAGGACAAAGAAAACTACGAATTCCGTGGAGTGGAAAAGGACAGTCGGGAAGAGAGAAAGCATTGCCAAGGCTCCGTATACAGAAGAAGCAAATTGGCTTCAATGCTACGTGTATTTGCACAACGGGTGGTTTTGACCGAGGATGTGAGGTAGATAGAAGTCTCATAATTTTATTAGATCCCGATTTTTTTTTTTCCTTTTTCGTCCCGGTTCCTATTTTATTTTCCTCCCGTTTCCAGTAGAAGCAACGGGAGATCAGGAAGAGAGAAAAAAATAAATAAAGTAGAAACCACGAGACAAACTCCAGAAGCTTCTCTGGTTAAAAAAGAGGAGAGGGGAGGAGGGAAGCGAATATTTGTACTTTTCTTCCCCCCCCCCTCATTCAATGTACGGTTTTCCCGGTTTCCCTATCCTGTTGTTGACTTTTGTTTTATCGTCGTTGTATGCTGAAATCAATGGCTGTGTGTCTACTTTTGATGCCAGTAAATACAACTCGCTGAAAAGTTTGGAGGAAAACTTGGTATGCTTGTTGTAGCGAGGCTTTCTTGCTATATTCTTATATACTTTTTTTTGTTCGGTTTATTCTCGTCGATTTTATTTTGAGATAGCTTACTGGTTATGGCAGGAATTTATGAACATTTTATGTAGTTAATTTTCACTGCATTTCCTACTTTGCTTAGAATATTTCACCGTAGCAAGTACAGGAATAAAAAAAGGTCATCGTAAATTTCTTTGAAAATTACAGGAAATGGAAATTTTTAGACGTAGTAGCAGGCCCGTCAATTAAACGCCCCCCCCCCCCCGGCTTTTGAAAATACACTAAAAATGGTATATATATATATACATACATTGAGTGCATGTGCTTTGCCCTCCCCCCCGGATAATGTTGAAATGACGGCCCTGCGTAGCAGTCATCGAGTGTCCGTGTTAAAAAGTTTCGCCGCAAAGAGCAACAGGCCCACAACAACAAAATTTTATTCAATCACTAAACTCCAGTCACAGATAGAAAAATTGATGGCAGATGGCAGCCCACCTTCGTACACCACCGTCGCCGCAATGGTGGTCGGCTGAAATTGGTTTTCTGATTCCCAACTTCGAGGGACAAATGTGAGCCCATCTCCCCGTTAAAAAGTCTCGCCGCAGAGAGCACCAGGCCTACAACGGTATACAATTCAATCATTACACTTCATGCATGATTAGAAAAATTGATAGCCGATGGCAGCGCTACACATAGCAAACATTACACAGAAACAAACTTCACGGAAGGGGTTCACTACATACACATTCCAACATGTACCAGTTCGTTAGAAGTTCCACAGAGGAATATAGACGAGTTGCATGACTGGTTAAGTAGTAGTAGCACTATACATAACAAGCATTACACGAGGTGAACTACGAAAAGAAAAGTCATCTTGCCTCCGTCGAAAACCGAAACCAGCCCCACTTGCTAAGGGGCCATTCAAGTATTACGTAAGCAGATTTTCTGTCATTTTTGACCCCCCCCCCCTTGTCAGCAAAAGTCCGCAAAACACTGACCCCCCCCCCCCGCCTGCAAAGTTTCGTCATCAGCTTAGAATATTTCATGTCTTCAAAAACGGGTAGTTGATGTCGTTAGCAAACCCTCAAACCCCTCTCCCCCCCTTGTCATCAAAAGTCAGCAAATCGGATACCCCCCCCACACCTCGATGCTGACGTAATACTTGAATGACCCCCTAACCGTGAAAGTACGGTACCATATCACACCAATGAAAACACGACCCTGCTTACCTCATTTCACGCACTGCCGTGAGACGCTGAAGTACATTATATAGAGGCATTAGTAGCCTCCCTTAACTCCAGCAAATGGCCCCCAGGTTTCTTGCTGCAATGTCCAATGGTCCGATCAACTGCAAAAAGATGCCAACCATGATAAAAAAAACCGCAAAATTACGTGATAGTTAAATAGTTAAGAGTTCTTTTAATCACACATCAAGGCTCGTATTATAATTTATTTATGGGAATTATCTAGACCGCTTGATTTTTCTTGTGTATTTGAAATGATATAACACTCTCCACGAGTGTTGTTGTACACTTGAGACACTCAATAATAAATTCCCAGATGCATCCATCCTTCGGGAACGCTTCGATGCCGCCTTGTGATGTGAAGCGTGGCGTGTACGATCCTTCATGTAAATATAATGGGAAATTCAATCCAACCGCAGCTAAATAATAGAATAAATCTGCAGTAAATAAAACTGACTCTCATCGTGAGAATAATCTAAGGAAATCAAAAATAAACTCATAATGACAAATGGCTGGTAACGATGACAAATAAAAGGAAATGGATTGATGAAAGATGAAGACAGCCGGTCTGCTGATAACATTGTACAACAATGAAATTGTGTCCGACATGGAAAATATACTGTTCAGAATGATTTCGACCCGCTGAGCACGATTATCACCATGAAAAAGTTTTTTTTTGGAGATGAGATATATATAAACTGAAGAGCCAAAAAAAAAACTGGTACAGGCATGCGTATGCAAATAAAGAGATATGGAACCAATCAGAGTACGGCGCTGCGGTCGGAAACGCCTATATAACACAACAAGTGTCTGGTACAGTTTTTAGATCGGTTACTGCTGCTAAAATGGCAGGTTATCGAGATTTAAGTGAGTTTGAACGTGGTGTTATAATCGGCACACGAGAGATGGAACGTAGCATCTCCGAGGTAGCGATGAAATTTGGATTTTCACGTACGACCATTTCACGAGTGTACCGTGAATATCGGGAATCCGGTAAAAAATTAAATCTACGACATCGCTGCGGCCGGAAAAAGATCATGCAAGAACGGGACCAACGACGACTGACGAGAATCATTAAACGTGACAGACGTGCAACCCTTCCGCAAATTGCTGCAGATTTCAGTGCTGGGCCATCAACAAGTGTCAGCGTGCGAACCATTCAACGAAACATCATCGATATGGGCTTTCGGAGCCGAAGGCCCACTCGTGTACCCTTGATGACTGCACGACACAAAGCTTTACACCTCGCCTGGGCCCGACAACACCGACATTGGGTTGTTGAGGACTGGAAACACGTTACCTGGTCTGACAAGTCTCGGTTCCAATTGCTTCGAGCTGATGGACGTGTACGGGTATGGAGACAACCTCATGAATCCATGGACCCTACATGTCAACAGGGGAACGTTCAGGACGTGACCCCACACGTCCAGAATTGCTACAAAGTGGCTCCAGGAACACTCTTCTGACTTTAGAAACTTCCGCTGGCCACCAAAATCCCCAGACATGAACATTATTGAACATATCTGTGATGCCTGCAACGTGATGTTCAGAAGAGATCTCCATCCCCTCTTAAATAAATCCCTACGTCCATAAATCCCTACGGATTATGTACAGCCCTGCAGGATTCATGGTGTCAATTACCTCCAGCACTACTTCAGACATTAGTCGAGTCCATGCCACGTCGTGTTGCGGAACTTCTGCGGGCTCGCGGGGGCCCTACACGATATTAGGCAGGTGTAACAGTTTTTTTTGGCTCTTCAGCGTATATATACCATGTTGAAAATGAATGAACTAAGTGCTGTAATATATATTTGTGTTTCTATGAATTTTGGTTGTGTTTTCATGTGTTGTGTTTATATGTGATGTGTTTATGTTTTTGGTTGTGTTCGTATCTATTTTTTTTTGTTGTGTTTTACGTATATTAATATTTTGCCTCTATGTATTTGTGAGGTTTTTATACATTTATGTTGTTTTTGCATATTTATTATATTTTAGATTGTGTTCCAATGCATTTGTGTTGTACTACAACATATGCAATAAATGTGTAATAACAAAAAAAAAAAACTCTGAAACCAATCTTACTTTCCTATTGTCAGATTCGTATTCAGCTCACCGAATTACATAGTAATTGACCGTTTTTATTCAGAACTCAGGATAATTTTCAAAATTTTTTCTCAAGTGTTGTAGTGTGTCTTATTGATGTTCAAAGCTCAATAAGCGACGGATAACTTAGAAGAGCGTGTTGAAGACAAAATCAAAACAAAACAGTCCAAAGTAAAACGAAACTAAAAGTGAAACAGTCCAAAGAACAGCAAAACTAGAAACACACTTTATAACAAGAATATTACGAAACACCTGATTAAGTACACAACCTCAAAGTTCTAAATTCTCAGAATATCTATGATCTCCATGGTTATAATATGTCTAAATTTTCTCATAACAACTTTCTTCAATATTGCAGGAAATTTTCACATTTCATATTTAATTTACGATTTCTTTTTAAGAACATGAATCCACACAAAATTTCGAATATCTATCTATATCTCAAAGGAAAATATGAGCTCAGGAGACAGCCTTCGGAAAACTGTCTCGGAGTAACTCCAGAGTCATCCCGAGTTTAATATCCGCGGTGGCACCGCGAGAGCGGAAGAAGCGATTTTAAACTAATTCCCTTGTAATATTGTTCTAAGGTTTTATCGACAGTTTTCGGAGCTTGGGAAAAGAAATGCTTATCAATGAATAAGCCGCATTCCTCGTAAAGGTAAGTTATTTCGGAGAGTCATTATCCGAAACCCCCCTTCGCGGAACGCCATAGTTATTTACTGGTGTTGTCAGAAAGAAGGTTTATGAGAAGTTCTCTGTGCCGTTTCTGCTAAATGAAAGCAATTACTTCTTAGTTGCCGTATCCCTCCCTTGCCTCTTTTCGTTTCCCCCCACAAAGTATCTTGAGATATTTTTCTGTCCTATATTTCGTGATCTCTGAACATAGGTTTCGGGAATCGTGAATTATTGGTTATTATATATGGAGAACTTATCGAAATCCTCTTGATGAAGAGAGTAAGTTGAATTATCTCTCATTCAGGATCATGCATAATGATCGGCTATCGCTTACTTATGAACACAAACAAGTGCGCTGTTTTTCCTTCAGGGTTATGTCTAATGAAATTGTGTGTCTTCAGAAGATAGTGAAATTAGTAAATGACCCTAAACCTTGCTTGCTCCTGTGGCATAACGCAGTACGAGCCATTGCTCTGAGCCATTAAGTTCCCAAATGTTTTCGATTGTTATTTTAATCAATTTCAAACTCTAGAAATCTTGAACGTATTTTCAGAAAGTAAAAATGAATAAAGTAGTTTATTTTATTATTTGAAAATGCTAATATTGAAGTCTGAAGATCTTCCTCCAACCGTACCAATCTTGTGTGTCTGCGGCAGTTAATTTAACCTTTTCAGCGGCAAAAACTGCTTACGGCACAACTACCTGGAACTATCCCTAACTACAAGAAACTAGTGTTCCCGAGTAGAAACATTTGAAAGACGGCGCAACAATATTTCACGATCCGTTAATTAATTTCCTTGAAAATACCAAACACTTCAATCGTATCTTCACGGCGTTTATCTTGTTCCAAAGAAAACATATTCAATGAAAATAGTCTTTCTTCATAGCTCAAGCCTTCCATACCCTAACCTTACGGCATACTCCAGTCCAGGACGAACTAAGCCTCGGCAAAGCAGAAGAATGACTTTAGGAGAACACGAGAAGACCTTTTTATGAAAAAAGGAGTGTTCTATTTGCTTTTTTACCACCGCGGAACAATGTTCAGAAAATCTATGCTGCTGTTCAGTGAAAAGACCCAAATCAGTGAGAGTAATTGCATCGGGGATAATTTTACCATTCCGCTCCTAAATGGAACGCGGCTTGTTGACACCAAAATGAACGACCATGCAACTTGTCCAAGCTGAAAGTCATGCTCCATTAATTTGCGCAAGCTGCAATCAAATTCAAGTTGATCTGGAACAACTCTGTTTCGCTTTGATTCCTGACTACACCTATTAATTTAACGTCATCCGCGAATTTTCGAATGTTCCCAACAATACCCCAATCGAGTTTATCGATGGGTTATGGGACCAAGGACAATATCTCAAAGGACTCCAATTCGGATACCTGTCCGATCAGAAAATTCCCTGCTCAAAATAACCCGATGTGACCTATCCTACTACTGCGATTCTATCCAATTCATCAAGCTGTCCGACCCACCCAATCCCAATCTCATTTAAACGTTTCAGGAGTTTAACATGTTGAACCCCCTCGAATCAGTTTTGAAAGTAATTCGATATATTGTGTTCGGCGTAACATTTGATGCGCTACTAGCCCACTCCGTATAAATCACGAACGAGATATCTCGTCAAAGCCTCCGAGGGCGTTAATAACACATCAAATGTTACAAAAGATATCGAATTCCATTTTCACATCTGCAGACCCACTACATTTTCTCACATTAAATTTTATTAACCTGAAAATAAACTTGAAGAGATGACCGTCTTCAGAGCAACTAAAATTTTAAACTACATATATATATATATATATATATATATATATATATATATATATATATATATATATATATATATAAATGTAGTAGAATCCAGGCTATAATGCCTATTGTGGTGGAAGGGCTGGCCAGATAACAGAAAAGCCGGATAGGCCGGAGTTTTATAAATGCTCACTTCCTAACTTCCTACACCACATCATACCATCAAAAACACCATTTTGATACCAAAAATCGTCATACTCATATTTCGTGATCTCTTGGTACAGGTCAGTACTTTATACATAAATGTAATACCTTTACATGAATGTATGTGTTACTGGCAAAGCCTGAAGTTGACCACTTCTCGAACTGGCTAGCCATGTTGTTCCAATAAATGTCCGAACGTCGGGATTTCGCGCTTTGGTCGGCCCCTATATATCGATCCTTATAAATTCCTAAAAATCTATCCCTATGATTCGAGGGTCATCGCCACGTTGGCGTATTATTTTGTGACAATTATTCCCGTTTATAATTAGCCATAGAGCTAATTATAATTACCACTGTTAGCAAGAACAATTCTAACGTGCAAAGGAAACTGAATATCGATATCTTAGTGATTCATGTATAGGTCTCGATATATAGGGGCCAGCGAAAGCTGAAAAAATTCGGACATTGGCGGGATTAACCAAGCCGGCCAGTTCCCGAAGCGGCCAAATTCGGACTTTGGCGGTAAGATATGCATAATGTAGTTAAATCTTTGTTATGTACTGTACTATACGTTTTAAAAATTTATTGCAGAAAGTCCAAGAATATAAATTTAGTTATGAAAATTAATACTTCTTTATCAGTTATTATGCCATTTTTCGCCAGTAAATAGTCATTATCTTATGTAAAAATGAAAATTAACACATTCCACTGTAAAAATCGCCATGTTGGAAACAAACTTGGCGCAGTTTGGCGACAGCTCCGATTATTTGGCGACGCCATCGCGCCAAGAGACTAGGCCGGATAGTCAAGATTCTACTGTAATTTAATATCGACTTAGCAAGCACAACCGGGATGTTTTTGATAAACATTTTAGCGACACGATTGTGCTGTCTTCCAGTATTAACTATGCTTCGATAACGTATTGATGTGTGTGTGTAGTTATGTTTCTATAATATTATACATTAGTCTGTCTCTAATTGCCATGTAAAAATACCCTGTCTCAGTACCTGTGAAGTGCGCTATTCGGCTTTCACAACTGAGTCTTGCCCGTATCAGTTTCTTTGCAGCATATGATAGTTCCCGCAACATAAATATGATAGTTCTCGCAACATATGATCCTCTGGTTGGTGGGTGCTCGGCAGTGCTCGTGGTCGCACACTGGGGGTTGTGTTAGCGGGCAGAGAAGTCCAGTCCTTTGTTTGCCTGTGTGGCTGATCTTCGGACCCCGTGGGGAAACAAATACGATATCATAATCCGGCGGTGACCTTTCAGTTAGAAATTCCTTGGATTATGGACAGCGTCACCGTTCGGTTAGGATGTTAGAATGATGTAATTTAATATCCATCCATAACTTGAAGAACGAAAAAAAAAAAAATTAAATCAACAAAACTAATTAAAACTAACGATTAAAACTAACCATCACCCCAAAAAATATCATCGATCCCAAAAAAAAAAAATTTTTTTTAAATTAAAAACTAAAGAATAACACCAAGTCCATTCACCTCATTAACATCGAGAAGTTAATGATCAGCTATTATACATATATTTCTTCCTCTAAAAATCAAAAGGTATTAATAAAACGAATCGAAAATTTACAAAAAAAAAATGTAATTTAGCATCAAAAAAATAATAAAAATTTAAAAAAAAAAATTCTTTTGAAGAGGGAAAACGGTAAAAAAGAAATTCCCCTCCTTTTCCCTAAAAAAAAAAAAATCCCTAAAAATTAGTAAATGCTGTTAATGTAATGGCAATTCCGTATATAAGAGAGAGAATTCAGTTCACGTTCGCAATCTTCGGAATATTATATTTTTTGTTAATTCACTTACTGATATAATTTCCAACTAAGTTTGATTTGCTTTTAGCGGCTATTAAGAAACAGCGAGAAAATTCTTCTCAGTCCATTAAGGTAAGATATTAAAGTAAATGAACGTTTTTTTTTCCCCCAATTTTCATTATCTATCTTATCCATACACATTATGGATAACTGTATCATTTTCACACTCTCTCTCTCTCCGTTTGAGAACATTAAAATTGCATTCGTGTGTGAATTTATTTATTTATTTATATTTCTATCAGGTGTGTTTGTTAATTTTTAATGTATTCTATTTTAATGTATCTCTTTTATTCTAATTACTCCGGTTGATATTATATTGGATTTTTTTTTTTTCGTTGACTGGAAGTCTTTCCGTGGATTGGAGAAAAGGAGTGTGTGTGTGTGTTGATGTTATATCTACTCGTAATTGAAATTTTGCTCTTGGAGAGATTTAATTTGGAAATTTTTAAAATTGGAAAAAAATTAACTTGTGAAAAGATTCATGCAATAATAATTAAGGTATATGGTTGAGAGGAAATTTTTTGGGATTTTTCGTTATCGTGGATTAATTTATGTGTATGTTACTACCGCTGTCCGAAATCGGCAGATTTCGTTGTGAATTGACCTTCGGGCGCGGTAGCCCAGGTCGATAAGATACTCGACTAAAGCAGTGGTTCTCAACCGGGGGGGGGGGGGTCATATGACTGCCTAGTGGTACTGGGATACTTCAGGGGGGGGGGCACTGAAGAAAATTTAGAAAGGGCCATGACATGTGGTTTGCAGGGCTTCAGAGAGCTGAGATGAAAAATTTAGGTGTGAAGAAATAATGTTTTTATATTAGTGACTACATAAATTACAGAATCCAACAACTCCCCCCCCCTCACACACACACAAAACTAGGGCTGTCTTAGGGCATGGACCCACCCGGGACTTTGCAGCAAGTTACCTAGGATGGGGTTTTTCGCCGGCCCCCGGCTAGATTTTTCACACACCCCTCCTCTATGTTCAATTTATACTGTGAAATACAAAAAAAAAAAAAAAAAATGATGAAAACCATATCAGGCCTCGGTTTGCAGCTCTGTCAGTCCCACTCTTGTGAGAGGTCATGCCCATAAGTGACCCCACCTTATGATGTTTTGTATAGTACAATAAATTTTGAAAATAAGTAAGAAATACGTAGACTGTTAATTTCTGGCTAAGTATGGGACTACCATCGCAACACTTTGCCTGAGGGGGCCATGATGTTGAGACGGTCCTGAATGGAACTCGGACATTGGGGAACTCTAGGCCAGTGGTCTGGAGGCCAATCTTCTTTGCAAAAGTTTAGTTCAGGATAAATTCACTGAAAAAATCAATTCAATACGTAGTTATCTCCCTATCTCCCAACAGTTCCTACAACCAGGGCCGCAACAAAAACAAAATTGTACCCTGCCTCCTCGGGCAAGTACCGATTTTAACGAACCCTCCTAGTTATTTCGAACGAACAACAAACATACCTGACAGTCTCTCTAGCTGGGGCAGCACCAGAGCCCTCTGCTCTCCCATAATTGTGACCCCCACGTCGAAATTCGAAATGCATACGGCAGCACTAAATATGCACGCAGACGATTAGATATATTACGTTAGGTATGTGTTTTTGGTTCCATTGGTGTGCAAAAATTCAGTACGGCACGGGTTTTCTAATGTAACGTCGTGCAAAAGTATTCAAAACCGAAACGAATAATACCGTAAGATCCCCAAGACTTTAAAACATGGGGAAAAGTAAACAAAACATTCTCCAACGAAGAAATCCAAACATTAAAAAATAGTAATTATTACTAATGCAGCAATTAGTAGTAGTAGTTTTTTTATGCATTATCGTCGACACCCTCATATCGAAATCATTAATCATAAAACATTACATTATAGATTCCTATGTATTATTCATCATAAGAAGTAGTAGTCACACTGTTTGGTCAAGAATAATATCTTTCCCATATTCCTTGATGACCATTTGTTCCACGGCGATCGTGTGTTTACTTCATAAACAAAACATTCCGTAATATGACTACTATTTCGTAAACCCCTTATTTCCTCGAGCATAAACAAATAACTCAATATAAACATCGAGATCACGGAGAGAGAAATGAAGACAGACCATCACAAAACAGACCGATGGTCAGTTGCTATTTCGTATTCCGCCCGTAATAAAAAGATATAACGTACTACGAAAACAAAAAAATTATCAGAAATACTCGTATGCTGTATTTATTGTACACTCAATTCAGGCATTATGCTACATTATGCTACTTCACAAAAAGAGCACATAATTTATCTAATCAAATTATTATTATTTTTCTTTACTACACAAAATAATTCTGTGGAGCATTGCAGATATTGTTATGTGCTGTACATCTAATATTTATTATACAGGGCGTTTTGTTAATGGACCGACCAACTCTCAGAGGGTTGTAGATAGTAGGCATCAAGAGGAACGAAAATTGCAATGGAACATGGCGTCGCAAACTACATTGAGAGGGGGAAAATAGCGAAAAAACGCATGCAGGCCCTGATTTCAGAGGAAAAGAAAGGTGGATGCCAGTTGATCGCTGAATGCGTTCGTGGGTTCGCTCACCATATCTGACGTAAGCAGCGTCTCGAAACGCATGCGCTGGGGTAGGATCACGCGCTGCGGACTACGTAAATTATCGCCATTGCGGTAATAAAGCCGGGATTTTCTAGGAGCAGGTTTCTACAGCGCGCAGCGTAAAAATGCTGATTGGTGAAAAAAAACCTGAATTTCAGGTTATTAACCAATCAGTGTTTTCACGCTGCACACGGCACAGAAATTCTTCCCCTAGGAAAACCCGGCTTCAGATGGCTGACTAAACGAACGAGGAATACGCTGACATGCATCTGATTTTCGGCCGGCCGCAGTGCGGCGAGGCATGGGGTTCTTACATGATGGTGCCCCTGAACATTTTTCCGCGAGGTGCGTGATCACCTGAGGTGTGGTCATATGCCTTTGTCATATACCAAAATAAAGTATATACGGGGTGATTATAAAAAAAACTATCCCGACATATGGGGCCCCTAACTATCATACCATTCACAGAAACTGAATGAAATTTTGGCATAAGGTACTTTGATGTATGCGCTCAAGAATGATATGGAAAACAACAGTGTCACTCTAACAGTTACGGTTACAGTGAGAAAATATCAAATAGCAACACCAAGTTTTTTGTATTGGAATGCGATGTCCATACAGAAAAACACCTAAATAGCGTTGGAATGGCACCTGTAGCACGAAAATCCCCGGAGCTAGGCAAGGAGAAAGTAAAAAGGACTTTGCCGTGCACCAGAGCATTAATGTTTGTTTCATTCGTCACACCGTTTCTTCGGCTGAGATCCCAGCCTGATTAGTCCTCCACAAGGTCATGTGGAAAACACAATAAAATGCTTTATTTTATTCTGCTCCTCTGTCCTTATTGGTTGTCCTCACTTTTAGCCTATCTACCGCCGGTGATTTTCATGCTACAGTTGCCGTTCGAACGCTATTTAGGGTTTTTCACAATGGAGATCACATTCCAATACAAAAAACTTGGTGTTGCCATTTGATATTTTCGAAATTCTCTCACTGTAACCGTAACTGTTAGAGTGACACTGTTGTTTTCCATATCATTCTTGAGCGCATACCTCAAAATACCTTATGCCAAAATTTCATTCAGTTTCTGTGAATGGTATGATAGTTAGGAGCCCATATGTCGGGATAGTTTTTTTTATAATCACCCTGTATATCGAAGATACTACTTTCCCACCTCACGCCATAAGTAATTTCAAAAAAAATTATTTTTTTATAAATTTTCATCAAAATGGCAGTTTTTAACTATTTTTGGGGCGCTTGGGGCACCGGAAGATAGGAATGGATTTCAATAAATAAAAAAGTATACAAACTAATACACCCAAGATACAACTTTCCCACCCCAAGCCAAAAGTAATTTCGAAAAAAAAAAATTGCTGTACTTTTCGGTCAACCCTAATGCCCATGCAAAGAACATTCCCGTGATGTCAGGTAAGTGGTTAAACGGATGTTGACGGTTTCGTCACAGGATGACTGTGTAAGCGTGGTATTCGATTATATGCGGGGGAACTATCCAATTACCATTCAACACCGATAGTATGGTTTGTATATTGGAAATTGAAGAAGGATAAAATGTTACTAAAACTTTTTGGAAAATACATCAGACATCAAAATGGAATTAAATTTATATTGAATTATATATATTTAACAATTGCACTACTTCTGGTTTTTTTTTTTTTTAATTCCATAGTGAATGTTCTGCCATCTATGTGCTAAGTAGTGAACAGAATAAAGATAAGATTTTAATGAAATAAATACCCAGGTTTGGATTTCAGACATTAAATAATAGCACTTTTACTAAATGTTAAGTGTTTTTTGAATAAAAATTTAATATGTTTAAAGCAGTTAATGTGTATTATATGTAATAATATTCTGGGATAATATTGCATATTAACTGCAGTGGTCACTGACGATATTCCATAATTGCTGATCTTGGGGAACATGAACATTGTCTCCGGGGGAAAAAAAATGTCCTGGAGAATTTTATCCGGATAAGAGTGTGGGGGACGACTGTACCGAAAAACCGAATTTTATCCGGTTCCACATACACAAAATAATAATCCGTCCCTCTTTAAAGTAATACCAATTCGATTTCTTGCATAATGTATAATGAAACCTTCTCTAACGGCCACCTCCGAACAGCGGTCATGAATATTAGTATTAGCACATAATACACTCATGTCCATAAATTAAGGATAATTCAGAATCACACGGAAATCGAAATCTAAAGTCAAAATTTCACCTGTAGAATTATCACACACATCTGCAAGAATGATATGCAAATTTCAGGAAGCCACCAGATGATGCCGATAGTACGTCACAATGACGAGAGTGTAAGGGGGGGGGGGTATATAAGGAATGGTGGCAAAGAAGAAAAATTGTTCACAAGAGTTCTGTAAGGTGCTCAGTGCCATAAGCGAATAGTTATGACACAGAGGACGCATGTGGATGATTTTTTACGTGATAGAATTATCGGCCGCCTGGAATGTGGGCGTACTCAGATGGAAGTATCCGAGGAACTTGGAATTGCCCGAAGTGTCATCTCTAGGCTTTGGCAACGATTCCAAGATAACGGAAATGTCAGTAGACGTTACAGTACAGGCCGCCCCCGAGTTACAACGCCGAATGAAGACCGGTATTTGGCAGTAACTGCCAAAAGAAGCAGACGGAGCACAGCATCCGACCTGTCTCGTCAGCTATCTGCAGCCACGGGTCAGGAATTACCACAGTTTCAAGACAAACCGTGTACAGACGTTTGGGAGATATTGGTCTATATGCTCGCAGGCCTGTCAGATGTGTTCCGCTCACAGCAACTCACTGTCGACAGCGATTAGCCTGGAGTAGAAAACATGCAATGTGGACATCTTCACAGTTGGCTTGTGTGATGTTTTCCGACGAGTCCAGGTTTAGCTTGCAGTCTGATTCACGTCGGACTTTCATATGGAGAACGCCAGGTACCCGTTACCACCAAGACAACATCATTGAACGATACCGTTACGGTGGTGCAGCATTGCTCGTTTGGGGTGGAATTATACTGGGTTCCAGAACAGATCTGCATGTTCAAACCGGAACCATGAAAGCCCAAATTTATCGGGACATCATTCTGGAACAACATGTACGTTTGTTTAGGGGTGCCATGGGCGCAGAATTTGTGTTTATGGATGATAACGCCCGTCCTCACCGAGCAAACATCGTAAACGAATGCCTTGAATCTGAGGATATAACCCGTATGGAATGGCCAGCATTCTCACCTGACTTGAATCCGATAGAGCATGTGTGGGACATGCTTGGCCGACGAGTTGCAGCCCGTCAACCACCTCCTACATGTCTACCGGAACTTCGGAGAGCATTGCTTGCTGATTGGAGTGATCTTCCCCAAGATCAGATCGATAATTTGATACTCAGCATGCCTAGGCGTTGTACGGACTGTATTTCATCGCATGGGAGACATACAATGTATTAACCATCATACCAACCATGTAATAGTAAGTTTTTGTAAAGGAGATATTTTTTTACAATTGCTCCAGGGAGCAAAAATTGTAGATTTTAAGAATGGTATCATACATACACCATCGTTTCTGTTCTTTATCTTTTGTTTAATAAATGGGCTTTATGAATAAGTAACGTTTGTTTTGTTTCTGAACCTTTATTTGCCGGAGCTGACATTATCCTTAATTTATGGACATGAGTGTATTTGCTCCCAGTACGGTTTGTATTGTATTTAAAGGGATGTTTATGTGTATTCCCAATTATGTAAAAAAGGAAAACTTAATGCTGTGTAAATAATATACGTGAGCAATTCAAATGTGAATGCCCAGCACCGTGAACGGAGGCTCTGTTTGACTATTCCCGTCGCAGTGGAGGCTCTGTATGTTTTCATCTGTGTGTGTGTATATTGCATATTCTGTAAACTATTCAAAACTGCTCAGCACTGTGGACGGAGGCTTTGTTTCCTTGTTTCCCGTCACAGTGGAGGCATTGTATATATTTTGCATATATTGTGTATTTAGATCATTCGAATCTTCCACTTCAATATGCCAACTTCATCTTCTTACTTGCCCCACAAGTCTTCCCATCACTTCTTTTGAAATCCCAAGCTGCGGTCTCCGGCCCGTATGTGCCACTGGGCGCACGTGCAATTTTTCTCCCTGGTCATTGGGTTCAGCTATTCATTTTTAGTCAAATGGCTTATACGTTGCATCGACTTGATAGCTGTCCTCATGGGGGAGAACGACGTGAGTGATTTGATACTTGCGACCACAGGGCAAGGGGGCCACTACTATAAATATCTGCTAATTTTTTTTTCCGACACAACCCTGCCTATTTTGAGGTAACGGAGGTAAGTTGCTTTGCATCAGTCCCGGCTGCGAGCGGTTCCATCTATCTAACCGAACAGCGGTAATCTCCGAATAACGGCCAGATTTTGTTGGAACCGAACGCGTTCCATTGGCATTACGGATAACCTCCGAACAACGGTCTCTTTGGACATGGTGTCGGGAAAAAGTATACACATCACACACTATGATGAAATATAATTTTCAATCCCTGATTTTCAAGAAATAACTTTATGGGAGAAAAAAGATTATGTATGCTTTCTTTTCCTAAGTACAAATGCTAGATGGGTGTATTGGAGGTAGTGGAGAGGAGGGAAAGGGCCACTCAAGTGATCTATAGTTGTCCCGCGAGTCACTTGAGTGGCATGTAATGTACGCTGATCTGGAAAGATCTGAAAATGTGCGGCTGACTACTTAATTGAAGTAGGGATGTACCGCGTAAGTGATCTGGAACAGTGCCCCAGGTCACTTGGATGATCTGTAAACGTGCTGCGGGTCATTGAAGTGATCTGTGTGAGAATGTGTCGCTTAGTTCATTCTTACAAAAACGCGTGTGAGATCGCGGGCCACATAAGAGGAACCCGAGGGCCAGGGTTTTGTCCTGCGCGTCGTGAGGGGAGCATGTGTGAAAATTGCACGTGGCACATAAGTGCGGGGGCCCGCAGCCTGGGATTTCGAAAGAAATGTGGAAAAGACTTGTGGGGGAGGTAAGAAGAAGCTGGAATGTTGAAGTGGGAGAGATTTGAATGGTCTCTAATACACAATGTATACAAAATATATATACAACACCTCCACTATGACGTGAAACGGAGAAACAATGCCTCCGTCCACAGTGGTGGGCAGTTTTGTTTCCCTTTCCTTTTACGGAATAAGCAATACACACACACACACAGAAAACACACAGAGCCTCCACTGCGACGGGAATAATCGAACAGAGCCTCCATTGACAGTGCTGGGCATTCACATTTGAATTACTCAGATATATTATTTACAATACAAAAATTTCCCTTTTTTTATACTATTGGGAATGTACATAAACATTACTATGAAAGTGTGATAATGTGATGATGGGTCAGAAGCATGTGTGATCTAGTCGATCGTGTATGAGAACAAAGAACTATTTGGGGTTGCTAGTACATCTTCTACGTCCACATCAGTTTTTCTCGCCAAGTTGTTTCTGTTGTCTACCTCAGCATTGCAAGCCTAAATTTTTGAATGCCAAAAAAGTGCTGTGGAACATTAAATCAATAATTTAATATTATAAATAAAGTATTTTAATATAATCAATTATGTAATTATCGTAACCAATTGCAAAATCCATTTCTTTTTCCTGTATATTATTTGATTTAGAGACAAAGGAAATTAATCTAAAACATTTTTAAGATTTATTCAAAAAGGTCATGGAAATTGTTCTCTTCAATCAATCCCAAAACGTAAAAAATTCCATCTATAAACGTCAAATTCCACTTCTCTTACCTTTAATCGTAATTTCCCGGAGTGGAAAAATTCCTCATTCTGCAAAAGATATCAATGCCATACAATAATCACTTGGTTTCCCGGAGAATTTAAATGTGGAAAACTTGGAAAGATCGGTTTCCTTGATCGGTTAAAACACTAAATGCCTCTCTCTCTCTCTCTCTCTCTACCTTTCTATCAAACATTTCCAGAGAAAAGGGAGATCTGAAATTCACCATTTTATCTCCTTTTTCCTCATTCTAGGAACTCCGTATATCTTCACCTACTTCTTATCATCTCCCGGCATATCTCACGGAGTTTTGGGCTCCGAATCTTTCGATAAAGCCATAAAATTTTAGCTCGAAGATTATTCCGACCCCCCTCCCCGGAATCCTTTCCCTTATTGGCTACAGGGACATTTGCATATTCTTTGCCATTTCAACAGACAGAAGGGTTTTAAACGGAGGAAAGAGAACTTATTATCTCTGAGATCTTCGCGGGGGTGAGATAAGAGAGTCTTCTGTGTTTGATAGCGTGTAAGGGAAATGAATGAGATCGAGCAATCATCCACTGAAGATGCATTTTAGTTCTTTACCTTCCGTTTAATTAACTTTTCTCCTCATAGATGCATTGATTGTTTATTGTTAGAGGTTATGAATATTTATCGAGGAACTAATAAATGAGTATGTGATGTTTCATCTTGTTATTATTATTTTTTCACCGATACAAATATGAATGAAGTCGTTATTACGGTGGTATTTGCGGAATGAACCGCAAACGCTGTGAAGTTCACCCATAACTAAATAGAATTTTGTATCTTTAAATACACCGTGTCCCAAAACTGTATGTCAGAAGAGACGTAATTTCAGAAAGCACGAATGTTTACATGTTTTTATGGACCATTCAGTGGTGTTCGGGCAGTTCTTTCTTCTCTGTGGAAGTGGTTTCAACTGGCTGTTCTTAGGCTTGTTCTTAGACTCCTGTGCAAAGTAAGTAATTCCCCACTAGGATTAGGATCTAAGCTGCACGGTCAGTCCAGTGATTTCCTAAATAGGTGGTGTCATCCTTTCGAGTAGGGACTGGAACAAAATAAGTAGGTAGTAGAAGCTGTAGATATACCGTTCCGTTATATAACGAGTGCGGATATGACGCAATCATTATTACCAGTGATTTGCAAGTGAAAAACTTGGCGAGATCTGGTTTTTTTTTTTTTTTTTTTTGGTGAAAACACTAAATGCTTCTCTTTGTATCTCCAATATTTCTAGAGAAAAGAGAGATCACCATGGTATCTCCTATATCCTCCCCCTCCTAGATCTCCGTACATATTTTCACCTACTTCTCATCATCTTCCGGCATATCTCGACGAGTTTCCGAGCTCCGAATCTTTTGATAAAGCCATACAATTTTAGCTCGAAGACTCTTCTAATTTTGGAGCCCCCCCCCCGGACCCCTTTCCTAATTGGCTACATATAAGCTACCCTTTCCTTATTCTTAGCCATATTGCTGGGGGAAAATTCAGGACATGGTGGACCGTCAACGGTTTCCCCGCGTTGCTGTTCAAAACACTACACCCCGAATATGTTATATACATACTTCAACACACACCAACTCCGGCCATATAAATATGCACAATTTATTGCCGTGAACGAGTTGGGTTGAGAATGACCATCTTTCGGTGGTCTCCTCAAACTCATCAAGGGAAATATCTTGTTCTATATTCTGCCCCCCCCCCCGGTTCGAACATGGGACCTGACAGCAATCATCACGGTGGTAGACGAGCATCTTACTACTTCGCCACTCCGGCTTAAAAGCACTACGAATGCTGGAACATGTCTTCCGGAAAACATTACGTCGCTTTGAGCTGTATAGAGACACGACGGATCGACATCGACTGCACCGCTTATTAAATGAAGCGTCTCCTTGCACTGCTGAGCATGTTAAACATTGTCAGAAAGCGCATGCGCGTGATTGGCGCTCGCTGTTCTGGCTACTGTCGGTAAGACCAATGTATTTCCTGCGACGTTTAATAATGGATATACTCAATTCTACAAGATTCCGACATCCACAGTTGGTACATGGTTAGAGCATGGCGAAAGTTTTGGGTTTGATTCCTTCATTACCATCTTAGTTTTTCAATGAGAATGATCTTTACTGGGACCGCCCCCGTAGAATAAATTATCATATATTTATTCACTAAGAAATGCTTTCATTTTTTTCTGATTTAATACTTTTCTTATTTAACTTGAATGCGGTTCAGCTGCAACAAGTTGGCAATAATACTGTATATATGTAAATATAATATCACTTATATTATATATACTATATGTTTGGCGAAAGAAGAAATCGCCTCCTCTGCTATGGCACATGCGCGTTCTGACAATGTTCGACCCGCTCAACACTGCAGCGAGACATTAAACACCTTCAAATCTGTATGAAAAAATACAGCTTCTTTCAATTTCCGCATATATTGATATTTTTCTCCAATTTTTTATTTCTTTTCATAGATATAGGTAATAACTTTTGAGACATGCTGTATATTCTAACATCGGGCACAATATTCTTGACATTAAACAAATATATCTGGATAGCCATAATTGATCGCCGTCGAGTTATTTTTCACACCAGGAATTAGGTTGGTCATTTTAACCATGAGACTATCCCTTATCCTATAATGCATACACACTCAACCCGTTGACGTGGCCCTTGCAGCCAAACATTCAATCGAACCCATATGATTACAAGATTTTAAGGATTACTTTTTCATTAAAAATTAATATTTCGAAATGTGATGAATCCAAAAATAATCGGACGCTATAAATTTACGGAGGAAATGTGAGGGAAACGTTTCAAAGAGGGAAAAAATAACCCTTAATCATGGGCAGCCTCTTAAATAAGGCACACGGGGCATGGATATTTGTTGGCTTCTCTTTTTACTTTTTTTACATTTTACAACGACTGCAATTAACTAGTAAAACACAGAACGCGAATTCCCAATACAAAAATCGAATCAAACTTGGAAAGCAACAAATGTTTGACAAAAATTCAGAATAATAAAAAAAATCTCCCTTTGGTGTGTTGTTAGACAGCATTGGCTCACATGTTATGATGTGCCGCTGGTTCCTAATATTATTTTCACTCGGAATCGTCATAATATAACTAAATTGAGAATTTTGAAACAATTTCCTTGTTAACCGCGAATAGTTAACGAATTATTTAAGCGACCCACACTCGCCAAAGAGCTGATCACCCATTGCAACATTTAGTAGTATTGAAGAACATTAGTAGTTCAGTGGAACTGCGGTTAACGAGCAATACGTTTGACAGGCAAAACTTTGACTCAGTTAACGAGCAATTCACGTGACGATCAAAGCTTTTGAATAAATTTTGTTTTTGGTTAACGAGCGATGATTCACATTACGAGAAAATGAGCTTCGTTTATTTATTTTTACGTTATCACAACTGAGCTGATATCTCTTCGTTGTCGTTCGCACATGCAGTGTGGAATCGTGGGTAAAATTGTCCTCACAGTCTGCGGTCAGTGTGCCCCACTCGAAAAATGAACACATGTGAAAGCGTAGCTGTTTAAAAAATTAAAAAATTAGATGTAGCATTGTGACCACGCATATGTACGGTTAAAGTGTTTTTTTTAAAGAAAAATGTGGGCTGATTGCATTACTTAAAGTGACTCTGAGGGGCTAGATTTTTGTCGAAGAGATTGTGGTCACGAGGTAGACCATGGGACCGGAGATGCACGAAGATGGCATTCAAGAACAGGAAGAACATGGCCAGGAGTTGACCGTAGATGAATCTGATGGATCTCTTTTGCACGCAACAGCAAGAATATATGGACTGAGTGAGGCGAAGACTCCCTCACTTTTCAAGTGTAGATTAAAATATGTACACAATGTGGGAATCTGGGGGAAAAAATTATAGAAAAAAGAAAAACCAATCAAAAATAAAGCTGCGGGAAAGCGAGCGAAGAATCTTCTCAACCACAATGCAATTTCCCATTTCCGGGAAATCCCGAAAACGAGGCAAAAGCCGCTATCATTGGTTAGGATTCTTTTTCAAAGTCATATAAAGAGAATAAGTTTGCAAAAAGAAACACGGAGTCTCATAAAACAGTAGTCTTCCTCTCGCTACAAGTTTATTTGTAAACACAATATTCTATCTTATGTTTACTTATGACATTATTACACAGAACTATATATTTATTTATTTATTGTATTATTTATTATAATATAATAATGTTGTGTTACTGATTGAATGTCATTTTTATTAGTCACTGTTATGTGAATGAATAAAAATGTGGAACGAATTATCCGAGTTTCCATTATTTCCAAAGAAGAAGTTTGATTCGATGTACGAGCGATTCGGATAACGAAAACATTGGCGGAACGAATTGAGCTCGTTAACTGAAGTTCCACTGTGTTGTAGTACATTTAGTAGAATTATTACAATTACAGTGGCTCATTTTTCAGCTGCATATCGTGCTTCGTTTTCCACTCTCTGGGTAGAGTCTCCGTTGAATTGGGATATATTTTTAGATCTTTTAACGTTATCCAGTTACTTTTACTGTTTTATAAAGTTCCAATAAGGATTGGAGGATTCATCAACGGCAGACTTCCCAGAGAAAGATCAGAAATCAATCGCAGGGTATTAAAAAGTTTTAGTAGTTTCTGTTCTCTTGAAGAACAAGCGCCTTCAAGAAATCAATTACTGCTGCCCCTGCTGTCATTTAGGTATTGCGTTCCTATTATTTTCCTATAAGTATCAAATTTTCTTTATTGATAATGAATTGATCTCTGACCTGGTAAACAAAACTCGACCTATTCAATAATCAATGCGAGGATGAATGTCTGACTCGTAATACAGTAAAACGTGTACATTAACTGTCTATAACGGTAATCCTGCCTATAACGATTATTTTCTTTGGTCCCGGCGGAATTACTATTCAATAGTAAATAGCGCCAATTGTTAAACTGTCTACAATGATAATCCGTCTATTACAATATTTTTCTCTACGTTCCTACAGTGTCGTTATAGACTGGTTTTAATGTGTTATGTAAATTTAGCATTATTATATAGAATTTTATTAAATAATTATTGTCATCTATAATATATATTTCCAGAACCCGGGATTGTTACTGTAAGGATTTTATATGAGAAAAAAATGTCACCCATATTTTAGAGTTATTTCTTACATTTCCATCACCACTTTATTGCGGAATTTCCCTACGGTGGATTTTGTATTTGTATTCATAATTTGCAGGTAATCCATTGAATTTTTCTTCATCATACTAAACTTTTTCAGCTATTCGGTTAGCCTTAATCATTGAAATTTTCAGCTGCCTGATTGAATTAGACTTAATTACTGAAATGTTTCAGCTGTTCAATTAAATTAAAATTATATTACACTTTTCATACATTCTCATGAAATTTGAATATTTCCTAATATTTCTTATTAACTTAATCATATGTAATTGAATGATGATTTAATGAAGAATGCGAAACAAACGATAACTGCGACAAAATGCATTTGAAGTATAGTATTTAAACAAAATATCGAGTGTAAAATACTGTTAATAATACGCAAATATATAGTAAAGGTATATATTTAAAAACAATTGAAATATAATCGCAGTGATATATATAACTAAGTGATCTAGATTAAGAGTAACGATCATCATGATCGTATTCATTTAAATTAATTAGAGTATAATAAGGTATATTCCATATTCGAAAACATCGCCTCTATTATTATCATTGAAGATATTTCACGTCGTAATACTGTAATGCCACTTTCCCTAAAACAAAAATTGAATTAATTGCTATTAAAAATTTTTAAGAAAATGAAATAATACTTTTTTTTAGTATAATAATTGAAATTATCGTTTTTTCTGTGGTTCACGCGTTAAGTTCAATGATAAATAATATGAAGTTCTTTCTATATTTAAATTACATACTCAAAATTTGATTCAATCTCAACTTTTAAACGATTCAGTTCTTGGGCTGGAAAAGCTAAATCACAATTCTAATATACCGTATTTTAACGTGTATAAGGAACCCTTTTTTGCCAAAAATTGGTACCCAAATATAGATGGGGCTCCTCATACTGATATTAAAAAAAATATCATCGATGAAAACATTTTCCAAATTTAAAGCCCAAAAAAGTTCAGCGGGTTTCCTTAGGCCGGGATTAACACTATAAAAGTTTTGTAAAAGTGCTTTTTTGTATAAAACTTGAAAAGTACAACGAATAAGCTGATCAGTAACATTCGAACGAATGCAACCGATCAGTTTATTGACTGTATTTCTCAAGTTTTATAAAAAAAACCACTTTTACAAAAACTTTTATAGTGTAATCCCGGCCTTACAAACGTTAAAATATTGTAAACCAAAGTTATTTATCATCATTATGTTTACAAGAAACAATAAATACATACCATATCTACATCCACACGAGAAGATACACGAAAATCGAATTAAAACATATTAAACCAAACGAAAAAAGCGGAAATAACACTCACCTATTTCTTTATTTCCGTCGATTCGGTTTATGCAAATGAGGATAAAAGCTATCCTCGTGAAAGAACACATAATTTTGTCCGTCATTTCACTTCTTTGTCGAGAAATCCAATTCCGAATATCATGTATTTACCCGGAAGGATCTTCACTGAGAAACCTCCCGCGTGTTGACCGGCAACAGCCGCGGCACAGAGAGATAGAGTCTCTCAATGAACAACCATCGAATCCAAAGCACCTCCGCCGTCGATCAATTTCAACACGAAAATTTCATAAATAAATTACAAAAACAAAAAAAAACTCGGGAAAAAAAATCACCACGAGTATTTCCACGCAAAACAAACAATAACAAGTAACAAAATCCACGCACACCCGGATCAGAATCGTAAAATCCACGTTCACACAGTCGTATGTTTCCTAAATTTCTAAATTTCTCCTCAAAAATTTTTCACCAGAAGAAAAAAAAAAATCAGAACTCGCAGTAATTCATGAATTGAATCTTCCCTATAATTTATAAATCCTCAAAAAAAAAATATTCAAAAAAGATCACAAAATATTAGATAACGAAACAAAATTATCTAACGGATTGGTACAAACGAAGCGCCTCGGAGGAAACCTTACGAAATTCAGTCGAGAACCGACGACGAGTTAAAGCGGGCGAAAAAAAATATATGTACGGTTATGAACGTATATATACACCATTTCTGAGGAATGCACCAACACACAAGCACACACACACACAAACTCTCAGAATTGAAAGATAGAGAGAGAGAGAGAAGAAGGATGAGCTTGATGTAGAATCTTGCCGCCTTTTGTATTGATATGCAGTTGCCGGAGCCGGGAGATCGTTCCCGTCTAGATGGCGCTACGCAACACAAGTAATACGTCTTTCTCCGGGCCGTGGGACCTTTTATAGTTGAGTTCCTTCAACTCGACCCAGTAGTTCCCATGTGGAAGGTGTTGAAGAAACAAATGTTAAGTTTTCCTTATTTCTCCTTTTTTTTTTTAAACTTTAACCTGTAATTCGAGGTATCGGAACACCTAATGGAGAGTACGACATAAAAAATATCCATCTTAAGGGCTGTTACGGCCCCCCAGAAGTCAATTTTGTTTTAAAAAATGACTGAAAAATAACTTGATTCACAATGAAAATGAATACGGAAAATTTCGTGTCAATCGGTTTATTTGTAGGTGAAATAAAGAATTAATTAATTATAGTGTAAATTGCATGTACAGGAAAAAATACTTTGAACGCGATTTTTTCCCAGATCGTAGATTTTAAATTCATTAGGAAATATTAGAAAAAAAAATTTACTGCGAAAACAAAAATTTCTGAAATTTTGCACAAATGTTTATTCGATGTGTTGGTAAAATGAGGTTCTGATTAAGTAATTGGGAATTGGGAAGTATTTAAAAAATAAAATATAAAATTGTTGAATTCAGATTTTTTTCAATTTTAAACTGTTTTTCAAATTTTTGATTCTAATGAGCGGTAAGACATCCAAATCCGAAGTTCATTTTACAGACACATATTGTATTACTATTTTTGCAAAATTTCAGAATTTTTGGTTTCAGTAGTTTTTTTTTTTAATCTTACGGAGGAATTTTCAAAAACTGCAATCTGAAAAAATTCTTTTCAAAGTGTGATTTCTTGTGTTTTCTTTCTTTTTTTCTTTCAATTACACTATATAATTCATATTTTTCTTATTTTATAATAATTCGATTCCTTATTTTAATTTGAAAAACAAATTGATTGAAGAACGATTGATAGGAATTTTTTTTTTTTTGATTTTTGCAGTTAAGTAGAATTTTTTTCAAAGTTTATTTTCGAAAGATGGATTTCTCAGGGAAACATCCCTTACTGAGATTTTCTGCCTTCAAATGAAGAATTCTGTCAAAAATTTTTTATTCCTTTTTCATTTATAAATTCAAAATTTCAGTTATTCTGGAATAAAAACGTGTTTCATTTTTGTTTCTGAACTATTGAACAAGAAATTCGCATCGGAAAAAAAATAATGTATTTCAGTGTGCTCAACATGAATTTGACCATGATAAAACAGATCGATATGGTTCTCTCTGTAATTTCACATTTAATACACATATTACAACACAATATAATATATAATACAGAATATTATGCAACACAATGCAACATACAAATTCAAAACCGTACAGCATACTCTAGGACAGGGCGAACAAAGCCTAGGAAAAGTCGAAATATCACTCCTGGAGAAGACTCTTTCAGACCTTTCTGGAAGAGAGATTTGACATCCATATATTTATGGGCATCTTTTTCTCAGCCACCTCGTTGGGCATTTTGCCTGTTGTGGCGTTGTATTTGCATTTGTATTAGAGTAACCATATTTGATCCAGAAAAATTAATCAGTATTATAAATACGGAAACTTGCCAATCCCAGTCACGTGCTCTACCAAAAGTGTTAAATATTGCTTATGCGTAACACTCAGTGTGATATACTGTAAGGGTACAGCAAGTTTGCAGTGATTTGAGTCAGCAGTGAAATAGATTTAACGAAAGAGAAATTCACATGGTAAATATATGAAATGAAATGTTTATAGTCATATTCAAATAGAAGTACAAATTCTGAATCTGCAACATGTTGGCCCAAAGAGGAATATAAGAAAAGCAATTCAAAACCTAGGGTGCGTTAACATTGAGAACATTAAAATGGAATCATGAGAGAGTATATATATATATATATATATACACAATTATCTCCCATTCTACTAAAGATAAAATATAAAGTAAGCTTGGCGAAAATGGGAGAAATTGTCCGCAGACCGGCAGAAAGTAAACAAATAGAAGTAATTATTTTAGGACAGATAACTTGCAAACTGGCTAAAAACATCATAATAGAAAAAATCCATAAAGAGACGGCAAAAAATTCAGAAATAGGAGAAACGATTTACGAACCGGCAAAAAATTCAGAAATAACACAAAAATACTTCGCAACGGCAGAAATACATAGACGGAAAGAATTTGAGGAGAGGTAAAAAAATACACATATAGAGATTGGATATATATATATATTTTTTGGAGTGGCAAAAAAATGCATCGATAGGCGAAACAATTTGCGAACCGGCGAAAAACCAAAAAAAGTAATACTTCGTGGTAAAATACTTCGCTGATACGCAGCTGAAAAATACTTCGCGGTCCTGCAAAATTACCTAAATGAAGGAAAAAAAATTGAGAACGAAAAAAAATACATAAATAGAAGAAATAATTTGAGGACAGGCAAAAAAATACTTAAACATTAAAAATAACGTGCAGATTGGCAAAAAATACACAAAAAAGAAAACATTTGAGGACAGGCAAAAAAAAAAAAAAATAATAATAAGAGAAATAATTTGTGGACCGACAAAATCACAAACAAATAATTTCATGACAGACAAAAAAATCATAACTAGAAGACACGATTTGCCGACCGGCAAAATGTACACAAATAAGAGAAACAATTCACGGACCAGCAGAAATTCACAAAGAGAAGAAATAACGTGCAGACCAGCAAAAATACATGAATAGAAGAAATATTTCAATAACTGGCAAGAATACATGAATAGAAAAAAAATATCTGCGGACTGGTAATAATACATAAATACTGTAGAATAAATAATTTGGGGACGACAAGAGAAAAATACATAAACAGGAGAAACAACTTGCAGACCGGCAAAAAATACACAAACAAGAGAAATATTTTATGACCGCGTGAAAAATACACAAATTGAAGAAATAATTTCAGGACAGGCAAAAGATACACAAATAAGATAACTCTTGCAGACCAGAAATAATACTCAAATAGAAGGAATAATTTGAAGTCAGGCAAAGAAAAGGACAAAGAGGAGAAACTATTTGCGGACCTATTCGCGGAGAAACTATTGCGGACTATATAAAAAAATTAATTAACGGGAGAAGTAATTTGAGGACAGGCAAAAAATACATAATTAGTATTTGGACTGTACTTCATTTATCAATTCTAAAATTATTCAGTAACTATGTTACGGTAAATGTGAACATTTTTTATTATATTTAATAACCGGTTATTATGCATACTTATCGCGATCACCTTGGTAAGCTTGATAAATTTATCACTTTTAATAGCGAATATGCATAATACTCAAGCGCCGTTGGTAAATCTGATAAATACTAAAAATATCACTTTTACCGGTGATTATATATACTACCCAAGCATACTTGGTTGAATTGATAAATACTTGGAATTTATTACTTTTACCGGTTACGATGCATATGTCACTAGTGTAATTGGTGAATTTTTGATACCCGTTATATTGAGGTCAGATTGTGGAATGCGTCAAATAGGAATTTGTTATATTGGAATCTTATTGAAAACGCGCATAAACTTGTAAAAACTCGTTGAATCAAAGATAAGATAATAAGAGAGATAAGATAATTTTATTTAGTAAGTTGAAACACAAAACATTTAGGAGATAAGTAAGCTTGCGGGCCCACAAAAACAATAATTGATACATGTTTGTCAGTACAAATACTAATAACGAAAGAAGTTTAAAAATAATTTGTTAAATGACTTTTATTTATATCGCGGTATGATTTGTCGAATGACAGTTCATTATATCGGGATAAGGTAGTGAAATTTGTTGAATGAGAGTTCATTATTTCTGCATATTCTAGTGAAATTTGCTGAATGAGAGTTCATTATATCGTGGTACAATCGCAAAATTTGTTAAATAGGAGTTCTGTTCGTTATATCGAGCTCAAATTGAGATGTTCGTCGAATTGGAGTTTGTTATATCGAAGTCTTTTTGTATTCGCACATAAACTTGTAAAAAATCTTCAAATCAAATAATTCGTTAAATGAGAGGTTCGTTATATCGGGGTAATATAGTAAAATTTTTTCAATTGGGAAATGGTTATCATCGTTAATAGGAGTTACTTCGGGGAGGAAGTTGGGAAAAATTCGTTAAATCAGAGTTCTTTATATCCGGTTCAGACTTTGTACGACCATTTAAGTCTTACCACGGCTATGGGACTGATTTATAATATTTACTAATACGAAATAGGGATTATGTATAATAACCATCAAAAGTGCTTAATTTAGTACAATTTATCGTGTTTACTGACGTGGCTTGGACATTATACAAAAAACGTCGGTAAAAGCGAAAATTTTGTAGCACTTATCATACATGCCAATGATTCGGTACTACGCATAATCGCCGGTAAAAGTCATTGGATTTAGGGAAATTTATGAAGCTTACCAAAATGCACCGTAAATATGTATAATAACCGCATTTATCACATTTACCGTAAACAGCTACCTGAATTAAGCGAAATGTTTCGCGAACCGGCAGGAACTTCCCACAGACGAACTAGTGAAGAACACTTTCTAAAATATTTTAACCAACTCTATAAAATTAGGGCTGGGAATTGTTTAAAATTTTCAACAGGTTAATCGAAAATTTTTTAATCGATTAATCAAAAATTTTAATCGAATACTACTGTATTCGATACTACTATATTCCCAACTTCCTCCCCGAAGTAACTCCTATTAACGATGATGACCATCTCCCAATTGAAAAAAAATTACTATATTACCCCGATATAACGAACTCTCATTTAACAAATTATTTGATTTGAAGATTTTTTACAAGTTTATGTGTGAATACAAAAAGACCTCGATATAACAAACTCCAATTCGACGAACATCTCAATTTGAGCTCGATATAACGAACTCCTATCGAATTCGATAAAGACCCCATCCCCCGAAGCATATAATACTGATTACATTATAACAAACTTGTTTGGCAACTTTTTTACATTAACTGATGCTACAAGAAAACTGATTCTACATCACGCTGAACATTTTTGTCAGATCCTGAAATTTCTTCTCTATGATTTCTTTAAAATAAAATCAATCATTTTAGGTTAGTCATTTATTTCGAAGCTGCTTTTGATCTTCTAAGCCATATATGGTAAACCCTTGGCCCGCGGACCAAATATGACCCTGGGGATTATCTGATGTGCCCCCCCCCTCAAACGTAATTTTGTATAAATGAACTAAGCTGCCTGCACATTTACAGATCGCTTAAGTGACCCGCGATACAGTTCCAGAACACTTAAGCGATCCGTTGTGCATTTAGAGATCCCTTATATAAGTGACGGGTTCACAGTTTTAGAGCACTTAAGAGAGCCCCCAGTGCGGTTCTACATCAGCGAAGTTACCAGCTGCGAATTCGTGATTTGGGCGGCATAATTACGGATCACTTGAGTGATGCATTGTACCGTTCCAGAGCACTTAAGCGACCCGGAAATATTTTGTAGATAACTTGGATTCACGGAACATTTACAGATCATCAAAGTGGCTCTATACGAAGACTTAATCAATATGTAGAAGGTTAGTTCAGGTGTCCACAAACTAGGGAAAGGTTTTACTCCCGTTTTTGGCGCGCCGAGTAAGATGCCATTAAGAATATTTCGTATTTTAAGTAAGGGTGGTTGATGACGTAAGCATCATTCAAACCCTCCCTTTGCCCCCTTGTCATCAAAAGTCAGCAAATTTTGGAACCACCCCCCCCCCCCCCGATGCTGACGTAATACTCGAATGAAACCTAAATATGAATTATGACCTTTTATTAAAACTTTTAATCTAATTTTCATCGGATTAACCGACTCGATTAACTCAACTAAAAATTTCCAACTGCAATTCACAACTGATAGATTAATCGATTGATCGGATTAGTCCTGGTCTTTGAAAAAATGATCTTATATAAGAGTACATACAGTAGAACCGCGTTTATCCGAACATCAATTCTCCGAACAACTCGGTCAACCGAACACCTTTTTAACCTAACTTATTTTCAGATTTCTATAGTAAATGATGCACAAAAGTTGGTATTTTCTTGGAACTTGAATCCAGTGCCGTCTTAAGAGCATCGTGGGGTCCCCGGGATAAGTTATTTTTCTGTGGCCCTACCTGACCAATCCACGAAAACATTTACCTTTTTCTCGTTTTTGTGAGGCCCCTCTTCTCTTCAGGCCCACGGGCCGTGCCCGGGTGGACCCCATGCGTTAAGATGGCACTGCTTGAGAATCCTCTTTTCTCCCAACTCGATAGCTTCGCTCTATTGTACAATAATTCACTCCCAAACAATTATACAGCACAGGTACGGTAAAGGTGAAATTACCGCACCTGTGAGCTATAGATGCGTAAGTTGCGAGCCAGATCCGGGTACAGTGTATGTAGTTATAAACGATCGACAAGCAAACAAACGTGTGAATGGAAGCAGATTGAGCGCCATCTTTTTTTTTTTTTTGTTTCGTCTGACGAATTCATCTTAAGTTCAATTCATTCCTTTACGTCAGCGCTTCTCAACCGGTGCTCCGCGGAGTCCTTGAGCACTCTCCAGGGGCTCCGCGGCCGCTCGAGGAAAACAAAAGAAAACAGTAAAATATAAAAAAAAATAATTATAAATAAATATTTTTACACAGTAGAAATAAATCAGTATCTTTGATGAATAATTAAAAAGTTGGCCCACGGGGCTCCGCCATAGAATTGTTTTACTTAAAGGGGCTCCGCGAGTCAAGAAGGGTTGAGGACCGCTGCTTTACGTCATCGAATTAGTTTCGAAATCGATTTTCCGAACACCCGATGTGTTCGGATAATCGAGGTTCTACTGTACAATATTTTTATTCTCTCTTCATGTCACCACAATTACAGTAAACTTGTATTTTTTTGTTTCAGAACAGCTACGGGTCGCAAATCATATTTCAACCTCAGGTAAAACGACAAAACCAATCGCGAGAACCTCGTAACAATTCTATTATATATCGCTGAACCATTCTGTAAATATCGCGACTCGTAATCAGATAAATGGGGGAAAAAAAATAGCTTTATACACCAAGCTGTGAAATTTCGTAACGAAATACTAATTTCGTTACCGGATTAAATTCCAAGAGGTCCCAAGGTTCCTCGTGAATTCCATTCAACTCGATTATCCATTCAATTCTGAATACGTATACGCATTTTGGGAATAAAAGAGCAGGCGTTCCGAAAACCTTTCCATAATAGGAAGGAAAGGGAAAATAATTGACATAGCGCCTGATTAAAAATATCCCGTCAGAAAATCGGAGAATATCCCGTGAATATTAATTTGTGGGCGAGGACTTATTGAAACATGGTGAAAATATCGGATTCATCGCGTGAATCCGAAAAGAAGGATTCATTCCTCGAGGATGAATAAGTATTGCTGTTCTCACCGACATTTTCACAAAGATTTTATGATGAATATTCGTTTATTTCTGGACCCGAAAAGATACCAAATCTTTCTATGTAGAGCACAATATTTCTCTACATTTCTGTAGACAAAGTACAAATGGAGTATGTCTGACAGAATTCGACGGATCACTAATTTACATAAAGAGTAGGGTGACCATATGCCCCGTATATCACTGGACACTCTCGTAATTTTCATCATTTTGGCCTCGGTTATACAACTGTCCCGTTTTTTTCCCCACGAAATTCATTTGAATTTATAACCCTCACTAAAACCGTGAATGGTGACAATTTTCATAACTTATAAATTGTATAGCAATTGTGACTATAACTCGTAGATACTCTATCGTATATATTTGCGTTGCTCACATGCATGTTTGTTTTTCGTATTATTTGTATCCCCAACCCGTAGGTAAACTATTCCATTTATTGACAACTCTATTATAGGAAAAACTTCCTGCGACACCACAATCAGGAGTTGTCCTTTGCTAAACGATACTGGTATCCTCCAAGAAGTTGATTCACAGTGTATTGATAACTCATGGTCCATCCCATCCATCCCGTTGAAAATTTTAAACACTTCGATCATATACCACCGATATATCAGCGTTCCTTTAATGTAATCATATTGAAGAAATCAAGTCTTTCTTCTGTGTGCCAACATTTTCCAGCATGGCCCAGCCGCAAGGAAGCCTGCTTATATCCCTCAAGGGACAGAGAGGGGGCCACGTTTGGTGTTTGCATGTGTGCCAACAAGAGCAGGTGTAGCTCAGCACCGTCTTGACGCATGGGCCCACCCGGGCACGGCCCGGGGGCCTCAAGAGCATAAGGGGCCTCACAAAATGTGATCTGGTTTGAAATTTTCGAGAATGTGCCAGGTAGGACCTCGCAAAAATCGCTTGGCTCGGGGGCCCATGATGGTCCTGAGACGGCACTGGAGTGAGAAGCGAAGAGACCTTATTTTAAGAATGAAACCGAGATTACTATTTGATTTTTTGACCAACGCTGAACAGTGTTCAGAAATACTAAGCCTCCCGTAGCGCAAATGGGATAGTGTGGTTATTATGCATACTTGCCAAGCAGTTTAGTATGATTCATAATTTTTCCTGAATTTATCTCTTCATAGCTCAAGGCTTATTGTTCCAACAACAGCACATGTGGCTCTTCTCTGCACCCCTGCAACCAAGTCTATGTCCCTCTGTAGGTATGGTGTCCAAAAACCTTACAGCATACTCCAGTCCAGGACGAACTAAGCGAAAAAACGGAAGAATGACTTTAGGAGAACGCGAAAAGACCTTTTTTTCGAAAATGAAACCAAACATTTTAGTCGATTTTGTGACCACCGTTGAACATTGTTCAGAAAACCTAAGCCTCTCTTAAATGAGAATTCCCAAAATGGTGACCCTAGTTACATCAGAGATAGCGGCACCATTCAATTCGTGAGAGAAAATATTTCTTGTACGGGTAGAACAAGAAATTTTTAACAGACGCAGAAAATTTCATAATATTTCGAAATCGAAAAAAAAAAAAAATTGAGACCAAATATACATAGCCTTAGTTGAATATTATGAATTCTCTGCAAATGACCAAAAATTAATAAATTACAGTTTGGAAAAAAATATTAGAGTTCAGAGGAGAAAAATTAGAATTTGCCTGATTTTACTGTCCGCTTACGGGGAGTGAAATACATGAGAGCCCTATTCCCCGGGGATCATAAAGTAACATTTAACGGGTTACACTGCACAGAGTGGAGAAAAGAGCCAATTTTTTTTAATTCATCGACAAAAATTGAACGAAAATTAATTATGGTTCCGTTTTTATTTTCATTATTCTAATTACTCACGCATCAAATTGCAAAAATATATATATATATAACAATGGCGGCCAACGACTCATCGTGTAACACAGCGGTTCTCAACCGTTACTCCGCGGAGCCCTAGGAGCTCCGTGTGCACTCCCGAGGGGGCTCCGCGGACGCTCGAGGGAAATAAAAAATATATATATATCTGAAAAAAATATTATTTTAAATAATAAAAATAAATCAGTAACTTTGATGAATAAATAAAAAATATTCCCACACACGGGGCTCCTCCATATAAATTGTAGACCAGAAAGGGCTTCGCGAGTCAAAAAAGGTTGAGAACCGCTGGTCTAACCCTTTAAGTGACTAGTAACATGTCCTTCACACCTGCAATAATACCGCTCAAGATTACTTCCAATAAAAACCACATCCATAAACCAAAACACATTTTTGTTTAACCATCCTGGGGGTAAATATTTATTAATCCCAAATACAAACAGCTAAATAATGAATATTTCATGAAAAAGTAATGGAATTTATTCTGCATCGAGGTATAATTTTTTTTCCCCGGTAAATTGACCCCCTGGTATAAATTCTTAGATTTTTTTTCTTTCCTTTACAGTGAAATGATTAAACTAAAAATCAAAAAAGCAAATCCGAGACGCGATAACATACATTCAAAGACATTATAATCTCTCCACAAAATCTCACTTCATACTAATTAAGGAGGTAGCTAATTATAGACGTTGAAAACATAGTCAATTACTCACGTTACTTAATCAGTTTATTATTAGTATTTAGTACAGGGTGAGGGCAGGGATCCAATTTTCATCGACGAAAATAGCAAATTCTTGTGAAATTTTCATTCATTTTTTTTTTCTCTCTCACGAAAATGAAGGAGGTTGAAACGTTTCACTCCATTGATGCCATTAACAAATTTTTCCACCACTAAATATTCGGGGCTAATTTTTTTTTTTGTTTAATATTATCATTCCTGTGGAGCGACGACGACGACTAAATATATTGCGGCGAATTTGCCCTCGTGCGTAAACACCGTCATCATAATCATTATCACCATCATCGCCGTAGGGTTTTTGCTGATCAAGCTAATTGTTTTCGAGCGGATAAATTAGCCGAATCTGCTAGTAGTTGGAGGAGCTTATATTGAAAGGACACATGGCACACAACTCTATCTATAACTTGTTTATTCATAACGAACTCATTTCTCCAGGAAGCGTAAAGCGCGTGTGTGTCTGAGTTTAGATTCATGGTTTCAACATCTTCATGGTGTAATTTTAGCAAATATATGAACTATAAACATCCATTTCCTTTCAGAAGTGATCTCAGTTCTGGAGGTGGAGACGGTTTTCAGATATTTGTCCATGATGAGAGGGATTCTCAGATGCATTTGTTCTTGCGCAATGAAATGTCACTATAGATGTCTATACGAATGTTCTTGGAAATCGTCGAAAATACTCGGAAATTGGCAGGGTGAATGTTTTATTTATAAATTGAGATTGTTGTCTCAGAAAAAACACTACTCAATCTAGCCAGCTACAGTCGCGAGTGGAGCAGGACATTTGGACGCGTGCCGTTTGGACACCGGTCGATCGGCCCGCTCACTACAATTGTTAATTACGCCTTATTCATCTAATGTGTTTTCTTTTATAATGTATAACTGTAATAAATTACGTCTTATTTATTTAATGTTTACTCTAAACATGTGCATAATATAATAATATAATTTGAGGGCCTTCAAAAAATGGCTCGGGGATCCATGATGTTCTTAAGTCAGCCACCTCGTTGGGCAATTTGCCTGTTGTGGCGTTGTATTTGTATTGTATTCGTTGTATAATTAATAAAATTATGAGTATAATTAAATATTTTTCATATAAAAAGTCCGTAGAAACTTTAAAAATTCATAAAACAAAGGAAAAACAACCGAAAACCCCGGTTTGCAGGGTTAGCATCGCTAAGTCACGGAAATTTTTCTTGAGGGGTCATTCAAGTATTACGTCATTACGGGAGGGGTTTCCGATTTGCTGACTTTTGATGACAAGGGGGGAGGGGGAGGGTTTGGATAATGCTTACGTCATCGACCACCCTATATGAAAATATGAGTTAGGATTCAGAGGGGCAGAGCTGATGACGAAATTTTGCTGACAAGAGGGGGGGATGGGGTCAGCGTTTTGCTGACTTTTGCTGACAAGGGGGGGGGGTCAAAAATGGCTAAAAATTTGCTTACGTAATACTTGAACGGCCCCTAAGACAGGAAAAAATAACTCAAAAAACAGCCGATAGATGACATTGGTACGAGCGAGTTCGATAGAAATATATACAAACCGTTATAACAACTTGCGCTCCTAATCGCAACCAGTTCACCGTTGTAAACCGGTTATGTGAACAAGGATGACAAGTGCGAAGGATAAAGCTTTGTTGCTGAAGCTGTTTTACGTGAACCAGGAATCAGCAGCCATTGCCTTGCGTAAATTCAGAGTTCAGAAGACTGTGAGGACTGGGAAAGGGCATTTAACAGAGACAGGCGTCATAAATCTTGTCTAGTGCTTTGAGGAAACTAGAGCACTGGAGGATCGTGCAAGAGCCGGACGAAAATGTTTAAGGAAAACACGTTAGCCCCGTGTTGCAGCCGAAATGGAAGCGTTAACGTCCGAATCAGCTGCAGTGTCCAGCAGTGCTCGTGAAACTGTCAGACGCTTGGGCTTACCACCACCCTCGATACGCAATATTCTTCATGGAATCCTTGATCTGTACCCATACAGATTTCATTGGTTCCATGAACTTTTACCAGTGGATACCGTACAGAGGGAACCATTTGCGAGGTGGGCTTTCTCCAAAATCGAACAGAATCCCACTTCGGTCTTTAACATCTTGTGGACAGATGGAGCTCATTTTTGGCCATATCAAAAGCATCAGGGCACCAATAGTATCCCTTATCTGGCAGAATTTCCTGCCTTCATCTGAAATTGCGCCGTGGATCATTCATTTCATCTGGGGATGAGTAGCGGGTCACTTAACAAATCTGGGAATGTGCCGCGAACAACTTGATTGATTTAGAACACCACCACAGGTCACCAAATTGGTCTGTAAATGTGCCGTTGGTTATTTAATTAAGTAATCTGCGAATGTTGTCGCGGACCACTCTAGTGATTTGTAAATGTACCAGGAGCTGCTTAAGTAATCTGAGAATACGCCGCTGGCCACTTAAGTGATCAGTGAGTGTGGCGCGGAGCACTTAATCGAAGTGAGAATATGTCTCACGTCATTTAAGTGTGAACCGAGTCAATTTAAAGGTCTTTAAGTGCCGCAGGCTACTCACTTGAGTGATATGGAAGAGCGCCACAAGTAACTTAAGTGGTCTGTAAATGTGCCATGGGTCTTTCAATTCATCATGTGCCGCGACTCACTTAAACGATCTGTGATGCTCTTCCGGATCACTTAAGTGATCTATTAATCTGTTGTGTGCTATTTAAGTGATCTGGGAATGACCAAGTGAGCATTTCGTAATGCGTCGCTTAGTTGCTCGTTTCTACAAAATTAGCTTTGAGGCCACGGGCCATATCAGGTGACTCCAAGGGGCCACGTTTGACCCTCGGGCTATTGTATTGAGCATGTATATGAACTATTTCTCGAGTTATTATCATTTTAAACTCGCAATCGCCTCTTTTTTCGAGTCATATCTCATTCATTTAACTCTCAAGCTATTTCTTTTGCATCAATTTTTTAAAATCATTTCCTGAAAATTTATTTCCTTTAATCCTTTAATATTATCAACAGCTTTAACCCACGGAGATGTAAGAATTTAAAAAAAAAAATGAAAATTCATCATTTCCTTCTCGGTTATAATCACGCGAAAACATATTATTTCTCTTTCATGCTTCGACATCAAAGTTCCCGATCAGATAATAAAAAAAAAGATCCTAATAAATATAATGATCGCATGTTGACGTGCGGTTTAACCGAATACTAATCGGCTGACAAACAAGTACAAAAAACAACGTATAAGTTATACAAATATCAAGAGATTAGTCCGATCAAAATTCATTTAAGAAAAAGAAGAAATTGGTTGTATCAAGATCCATAAAAATCTGAAACTAATTTAAAAAAAAACCATATTTGAAAATATTATTGAAAAGAATCCACATCCCGGAAAATTACCCGGAAAAAAAAATGAAATATGTTGACTAATGAAAATATCTTATCCATGTGACACATGTTATATCAACAAATTGGGATTTCCAAAGGGGAAAAAAAAAATCAAAACTCGGCTAATAGTATTTTTCTTCCTTTCACTAAAGATAAAAATTTATACTTGGATTTTCTCGCAAAATCTAGATTTTTCTAAAACTATTTAGAGCTCAAAAATGTATTTTCTAATGAATAAATTGAAAAAAATATTGCTGATTATATTCATTCTCGTATGTATTGAGAAAATGTTCGCGTCGTCCGTTCGGAAGTAGTTTTTATACATTATGAGTATTTCGCTTTTGTAATTTCTTATCAGAGTCGCATCTCAAAGAGATTTCATTCAAAATAATAATTATCTCATTATTTTACGTATTGTTATTTTTTAAAGAGCCATTTTTCGTTTTTGCAATATTTTTTATGAATTTATTTGTTCGAATTGCAATTTTTGTTGTGTTATTTTATCAAGAAATATTGTGTATTGAAGCTGTAATAAATGTTAATGATTCTGTGCGCTATAAATGAAATTCAATAGGAAGTAAGATATAATATTGATCCAAAAAAAGTCTCGCCGCAGAGAGCAACAGACCTACAACGGCACAATTATTTCAATCATTGCACTTCACTGATAGTTAGAAAAACTGACGGCAGATGGCTGCATCGAACACCCAGCAAGCATTACACAGCAACAAACTTCAACTTAGATTCACAACACGTGCAAGCACATTCCAACACGTACGATTCGTTAGAAATTCCGCAAAAAAAAATGTGGACGAGGTGCATGTGTTGTTAGTAGTTTGAACTACCTGACGGGAAAATATAAACTCTGAATGTGTTTTCCAGATCGTATAGATCAGTGATTCCCAACGTGGGCGATAACGCCCCCTGGGGGCGGTAGAAGCTACAGGTATAACTTGGGATCCTATGGGTTAGATTGCGTTGGGGGGCGATGGGACAAAAACAAATTCTGAAGAAGGGGGCGATGGGACGAAAAAGGTTGGAAGCCTATGATATAGATCAAGGGTGTTCAAACTTGAGGAAGAGTGGGGACCACCCTCTTAATTGATTCGAAAACGTGTCGTGGACCACTAAAGTAATCTGGAACAGCGCCGAAAGTTACTCAATGGAAGTGTAAGTGTGTCACGGGTCACTTAAGTAATCTGGTACTGTGCCGCAGGTAGCTTAGGCGATATGGAAATTTCCGGCTGAACATTTTTATACAGTGATATGTAAATGTGTCGCGAGCCACTCACGTGATCTGGAACTGTGTCGCGTAAAAATTGTTTCACTTATTTATTTCTGTGATATATTATAGAATGACGTCTATACGCAGGGTTAGTTATGATATTGTTTGGATTGTCTGCGAACAATTTAATTGTGTGAGGGAACAATGGAATGAGAATTTTCATTCAAAATATGCTAATTTTTTATAATAGGGTTTTCTGACAATTTTCTATATCATGTATACTCAACCCATGTCCCACGGTTCAAATGTGGTCATCGGAGTCATCTGATGTGGCTATGGTTCAAATGTGGTCCTCAGAGTCATCTGATGAGGACCACGATTTCCAAACCTTATTTTTGTAAAATTGAACTAAGTGAAATATTTCACTTCAGTGATCCGAACCGCAGCACATTTACGGACCACCGCGACACAGTTCCAGATCACCGGAGTGACTCGCGGCACATTTACATATCACTGTATAAAATTGTTCAGCCGGAAATTTTCATATCGCGGAAGCGACCTGCGGCACAGTACTAGATTACTTAAGTGACCCGTGACACACTTACACTTCCATTGAGTAACTTTCGGCGCTGTTCCAGATTACTTTATTGTTCCACGACACGTTTTCGAATCAATGAAGAGGGTGGTCCCCACTGTTCCTTAAGTTTGAACACTCTTGATCTATACCATAGGCTCCCAACCTTTTTCGTCCCAACGCCCCCTTCTTCAGAATTGTTTTTGTCCCATCACCACCCAACGCAATCTAACCCATAGGATCCTATGTTATACCTGTAGCTTGTACCACCCCCCCCCCCTGGAACATTCCATCTCCCCCCGGGGGGCGTTAACGCTCACGTGGGAGAGTGGGGAATCACTGATCTCTACGATCTTGAAAAACGTTCAGAGTTTATATTTTCTCGTCAGGTAGTTCAAACTACTCTATAAGCACACATGCACCTGGTGCACATTTTTTTGCGGAATTTCTAACGAATCGTACATGTTGGAATGTGTTTGTACGTGTTGTGAACCTAAGTTGAAGTTTGTTACTGTGTAATGCTTGCTGTGTGTGGTGCAGCCATCTGCCGTCAGTTTTTCTAACTATCAGTGAAGCGCAATGATTGAAATAATTGTGCCGTTGTAGGTCTGTTGCTCTCTGCGGCGAGACTTTTTTTTTATGGGGAGATCAGCCCGCATTTGCGCCTCGAAGATGGGAACCGCGGGAATCCAACTTCAGCCGACGGGCCACTGTGGCGACGGTGGGGGTTCAAGCCCGGGTCCTCGTGATGCGAGACCATCCCTATGACCACTCACTCGACCACCACAGTGGCCCGTGAGATGACTGCAATTTGTGTGCACGACTCAATCATCGATATTCACATAGGGCAATAATGATAAATTACTAAAATTTGATAGCATCAATTACGAAACTATTTCCCAAATTTTAATAATGGATGAATTATAACAATTAGCTGCTACATTAATCTGCAGTTTTAGAATCGGCATCACTGCTGAACATCCCGTATTGCCCCCCAACGTGGGCGTTAACGCCCACGTTGGAGGGCGATGGAATGTTCCGGGGGGCGGTATACGCTACGTGTATAACAGGATTCTATGGGTTAGATTGCGTCGGAGGGCAATGGGAGAAAAAACAATTTCTCCTGAAAAGGGGGCGATACGGGACAAAAAAGGTTGGGAAACTATGCCTTAGATGTATGATTTCAACGGAAACCGAAGCCATTGCAGCTTTTTTTAGGGTTAATATACGTTAGGGTTAATTCCATGTTCAGCTCAACACCGAAATGACTAGTTTTCAGACGCAGAAACTTTGTCAAAATTTGTGGTTCACTGTAATTTTCAACAGCGGGGTCTGAGACAATGCGAAAATTATCCAGTACTGTATAAAACGTCTACCCCCGCTGAATTATACAGCGTGAGTTACTTTCCCAACATGTGTCTGAAACTCAATAAATTTCAGTATTTTAATTCTGCTCTACATGCAAATACATGCAAATGCTATACAAATAAATTTTTGCACGCAAAACCCACGTCTACATTTCACACTAAAATTCGAGAATTAATACGAGTGACATTCTAATTTTGATTTTGGGAGCGAAAGATCCATTTAAAATTTTTATCTTGAATAGACGATGGGTTACGTTTAATACAAAGGTGATATATTTCAAAACACTGCAGAATATATAAAACAGAATCCACTGAAACTATTTAAAATGAATAGAAACGAATCCATTTTCCAATATTTGCATGCACGAAATATGTCTCCATGCAATATTTGTCAAACACTCTTGTATCCAGCTTTGATTATTATATACAAATATAGAATATCTAGTTGTTTTAATGGCAATTATATTTATGTATTTACATTACAATGGGGGAAAAAATATTTTTTAGGTCTTGAAATGGTGCAAATATTTATTTATCATTATGTTAAATATTTTTCCTATATTTTCAAAAATTTCATTTCCATTCATTTTAGTTATGGATTTTAATTTTAATTTTTTCATACCAGACTGTAAATATTTAAATACGAATAAGTAATCGAATGCAGTCGGCCCCGCTTTATTGGATACCTACGTTTCCGGCACACAATATCCGATTATGCGGGAACAATTCAATCGCCATTTCACAACGCTTGTTTAGTTTATATATCGAGAACCGATGAAGAATCAATATTAATAAAGCTTCTCGAATTAAATCAGACAAAAAATGAAATGAAAATTATATATTTTAATTACAACGATCACTATATAAAGTACTCTTCAATAGGAAAATTAGCACAGCTGTCTATTGGATCAACAGAGATCGATTAAGCGGGGAAAAATCGTTAAAATTATCACATTAAGCGGGAAACATTGGTGCCGGCGGATTTCATCCGTTATAAGAGGAGAATCAGTTTACCCGATTAAGCGGGGCTGACTGTAACTGTATAATAGGGATGCACAACCTTTTCAGTCTGCGGGCCAGATACTGTATGTGGTATTTTTGCTGACCGCGGTCGAGAAACTGGAACATATGCTTAACTTACCCTGGCCCAGTGAATACGCTCGCCACACGATTTATACCATTTATTTTTCTCAATGAAATCTGGAACATTATATGACCATACCACTTGTATTATACGAGGCATTAACGTGATTTTGCTCCACCCTCGACCTTTCTATAGAGAATGTCCCGGTTTTTTTTCCTAATTTTCACACACAATGAGAGAATCTTATTTGAATTTTTATTTTTCACCGAATTCAACTGAGTTATATGATTAAATTGTTGAGAATTATCACTCTTATTACCATAGTTAATCGCAGTGATATAAAATAATATACAGTATTAATTACACGTACATGTCAAACATGTATGCGGTTTTTATTATTAATTACAGTGGGACTTCGGTTAGCGAGCAATTCGCATAACGAGTAAAAATTTTGAAAAAAAAAATTGATTCGACTAACGAGCATTACGAGCAAATATTTTGCGCTTTGTTCATTTATTGTCACGTTTATAGCAATTGATGAAGATTGATTTTAGGTAGTACAATACATGTACATATTACAGGTGTATAATATTTTTTGTTAATAGTATGATATTAATTACTATGGAATGTTGTGTCTTTTATTTTTCATATATAGAGAACATATGTTCTTTTCTTTAGTGGTAAGAAAGTTAATTACTATATTATCTAAGTTAATTTTATTTTCACATATAGAAAACATATGTATTTTTTGATTTGATAATTTATCATAGATTTTGATAATATAAGAAAATAAGGACAGGTTTTTTTCATTGAAAACATATTGTCTAGAGCATAGTTTCCCAACCTTTTTTGTCCCATCGCCCCCTTCTTTAGAAATGTTTTTCTCCCACCGCAATCTAACCCATAGGATCCTATGATCCCCGTACAGGTGTATTACCGTAGAAAGATCCCGATGATCTTTCGCTTCCGTGCACACACGTACTGTGGAATTTTAGGTAATATTCCCCAATATACAGTGTCCGGTCAGCGTGTGACTTAATATACGAAACTAGATGCCACATTGTAAACGCGCGTGTATGAGCGCTTGCTTTTTTTACATAAATTTTGCTTGGCCAGGAGTTGACCATAGACGACGAACTGATGGACTTCTATTGCATGCAACAGCAAGAGCTTATATTGAAGGTATCGTTTCCTGAGTAAGAGAGAAGTGAGAAGTCCCTCACACTTTTCAAAATGCGATTAGAGAGATGTGTAAAATGCGGGAATCCGTGCAAAATTCAGTAGAAAAGTGCCAATGAAATAGAAGCACAGTAAAGCAAGCAATAAATCTGTCCAACGACTTTGCAATTTCTCATCTTCGAGAAATCCTAAAAAGGAGGCAAAAAGGACACGTACACACACACAAGTGTCATTGGATACATCCTTTCTTAAAAGCACAAAAAGAATAGCAATGCAAACAACAGCGAGTCCGTAAATCGTCCAACACGAGATAGTCCTCTCTTCTCTCGTTCTTTAGAATAAGTTAATTTGTATACATTATATATATATCGTATCGCGTGTTTGTTTATGGCGTTATTAAATTATATGTATACTGTACATATTTCCCTTGAAAGCTCTAATTCTTCACCTCTCTTTCTGTGTGTGCGGCCCCCTTCAGCACTTGTCGTGCTCCCCTTTCCATTTGTGGCCCCCTTTTAGTGTATCCCAGGGCCATATGGCATCAGGTTGCGAACTTCTGCAGTATTATGCAAGGAAAACTCCATTTCACTGGCACTTTTTTGCTGTCACCTATCGAATAAAACTGTTATAATTTTCCAATTGAGGTTGCCAAATGGCTTCTAAATAGTGCAATAAATTGAGAAAAAAAATATTGTATCGAATTGATAATAATTTAAAAAATAATAATATGCATAAAATTATGAAATTTACTAAAAAAATTTATCAGTTGATCTTTGTGGAAAGTAATATAATATCTGTAAATTTCGTCGAGTGCGGTCGTCCTTCCTTTGAATAAGTAATTGAAAGGACGCAAAGCAAAATCCGCGTCTTCAGAAAACCATGGACGGCTCTGCTTTTCAAACTTACTCATATTATTTTACTTTATAAAAATATCAACCGTTTACATTTTTAGGCAAATATAATAATTTAATAAATATTATTGTTTATAAAAATATTTTATTATACCATATTATATTATTTTTGCAATATAATCCATTAATTATAAACTTTCTACAAATGTCAGTTGAAACATCATATTAGTTTCATTCGGTAGGTGGCAGCAGATATTTCTGATCAATGATTTAGATTATTAATATCTTAGATTGCAGTGGTTCTTAACAAGGTGCCATATGCCCCTCTAGCGTCTCTGAGATATTCTTTGGAAGCACAAGTAAAAAGCAGATGGGGGGAACCACGACAAGTTCTGAAGACGGGCCCTCAGAAAGAGAGGTGATAGATTTCAAGTGAATTATGGTGGGAGAAAATGTTAATATATACTTTTTCTGAATCCAGCACAGCTTTGAACCAGGACCGTCTAAATCCGCGGGGCCATATTGGCAGGGCCGGGCCCTCATATCCATGGGGGGGGGGGCACATGATGAGATGAGATCCGGTACTTTCTGGATGTAATTAATATGTAAGCCATTACTTCTCTCCAGCCAAGTACGGGTGACCCCAGAACACTATCAGTGCCGTCTTAATACGTGGGCCCACCCTGGAACGGCCCGAGGGTCTCAAGTTTGAAAGGGGTGCTCAAGATAACGATATTTGGTCAAAATTTTCGAGAGCTCCAATATGTGAGTAGCATTCTAGACAGGCATTTCTATCCAAGTACCTGGCCTTAGAAAAATTACTGTATTCGGGGGGGGGGGGCTGATAGGGCTTTCAAGACGACGCTGCATTTTTCCTGAGGACCCATGATGTTGAAATGATACGCTCTCCCCACAACAGGGAAGTTCACTGTATGTATTATATTATATTATATATTATTATTATTATTATTGCATTGTATTATTCATTAAATGCCGTTTTTATTAGTCATTTTTATGTGAATGAATAATTATGGGACGAATTATCCGTGTTTCCATTATTTCCTATGGGGGAGTTTGATTCGAATAACGAGCGATTCGTATAACGAGCACGTCGCGACATTAAGCTCGTTAACCGCTGTTCCACTGTACATTTTAATAAGTTGTATGCGTTTGTTGCCTGGTGTTTCCCGATATAGGTGATTTCGCAGCAATTTTTGACGATAGTTTGATATTTGGCAACTTTACATTCATTTGGCAACTTTTTTACTACAATTAGCATATATTTACTTATTTTCGACAATTATTTTTTGGTTATAATTGGAACTTTACATACCTTCGACCATTTATTTTGTCTTAACCGTTTTTAGAATCATGGATGAAATATTTCATCCCAAACGCCAGTGGAATGTATTCAATCAAATTTTATGTGTTCATCATGAAGCTTTATTGTCACATTATGGACAGAAGTTGTTTTTCTCCCACAAAAGAAAAATGTATCTTTACTCTATGCATGTGAGAGCGAAAGAGAACACATAGTGTGAGAGTGAAAAGAGAAAGCTTCTTATATCTACGGCTGGGGGGGGGGGGGGGGGTTGTGATGATAATTAATACTAAAAGTGGGAAAATTAAAAAAAAAATTATTTTTTCATTTCAATGATCAGACTATCCAAGTTTTGCTGATTATGGCTCCAAAATTCATTAAGGGGGTCATTCAAGTATTACGTCAGCAAAATTTTAGCCATTTTTGACCCCCCCCCCCTCCTTGTCAGCAAAAATCAGAAAAACTGTGACCCCCACCCGTCAGCAAATTTTCGTCTCATCTCTGCCCTCTTACCTCCTAACTAACGCATGTTTTTGGGATCGGAGACGTAGTCGGGAGGGGGGTAGGCTGTAGGCAGGCTTGTACTCCCCCCAACGATCAAAAATTTATTTTTTAATGCAAAAAAAATATTTTTGAATTATTTCGGAAGAAAATACTTTTATATGTTATTATAATCAATTTCTGTTAATTTTAATGCTATTTGAAGGTTAAAAACTCAAAATTTATTTTTAAGAAATTCATTGTGACGTACCCTCTAAACCATAGATCGTAAACCTTTGGTCCGAGACCAAATGTAGCCCAGGGGGTTATCGGATGTGGCCTGCCCCCCCCCAAACCTAATTTTGTAAAGATGAACTAAGCTGCTCATTTTTACAGGTCGCTCAAGTGACCCTTGGCACAAGTCCAGAGCATTTAAGCGGCCCTTGGAACATCTTCAGATTAAACAAATAGGAATGTGGAGCATTCACAGATCACTTAAGTGACCCGCGACACAGTTCCGGAACACTTAAACGATCCGCGGCAAATTCAGAGATCCCACATGGCATGTGGCACAGTTGGGTACAGTGATGGGAACTAGTGCGGTTCTACATAGCTCATCAATTACCCGATGAATAAATACGGATCACTTCAGTGATTGATGTGTGACACATTTCCAGATCATGTAAGCGGCCCGGACACATTTCCAGATGACTTCGGGCGGTATTCACTGACATGGTTTAAACTGTAGTCACAATTTTTTGACAGGAGTTCGACACGAATATTTGTTAAATTCAAATACACCCAATTTTTAGCCAATCTATATGTTGATTGATCCCTTATCCAAAACTTTTACAGTTTAAACCATGTCTGTGAATGCGGCCCTCAAGCGGCATGGACACAACTTCCAGATGATTTCGATCCGAGAAACATTTAGAGATCACTGAAGTGGCTCTGTAGGGGACTCATCAATAGGGAGAATTTTAGTTCAGGTGCCAACAATCTAGTGAAATGTTTTTCCCGTTTTTTAGCGCACCGAGTAAGATGTCATTAAGAATATTTCATATTTTTATAAAGGGTGGTTGATGACGTAAGCATCATTCAAGCCCCCTCCCCCCTCCCCAGTCATAAAAAGGCATCAAATCGGAAACACCCCCCATCGATGTTAACGTAATACTTTGTGAATGACCCCTAATCGACTTAAAACTATAGTAAAATAGCCATCTATGGCAGAAAAATTTCAAAAAGGCATTTTCATCGGCATAAAAAGGCATTTTATGGCATTTTGCGTGAACCTCCAGGTCTCTATTTATTATCAAAAAATATCCATTCACTGTGAATATTAATCATTCGTTGGTTTTCTGCGGTACTAAAGATAGAGGGAGAGAAGACACAGAAGCCATTTTGTATAATTCTCTCAGCGCCGCCCGCTACGATTCGGGCGATTCGCCGGACTTGTAAATTGAAACAATGTTATTCGAGTTTCTATCGGAGTTGGGGAGGAGAGAAACATTTGACATTTTCGGTGACTTGAAGGATATTCGGATATATCTGGTGCATACTTCGAATCGCCAGAACGGCACAGTTGCAGAGTATCATCGATTCGCTGTTCATTTATTAACATTCCTCAACCCACCTTTCCATTCGATCCTCTCTCTGTCTCTGCCCTCCAGTATCTGTAGACTTCAGCGAGAGTATTGTGTGAGGGGGGTATCCACTTTCTCCAGTTCTTGGGTTCCCCTAATGTCGGGCCGGGAACTTCCCTGGGAAAACCGGGATTGACTCACGCGACGAAGGGGAAGATTGAATTCCCGAAAATTAAATTCTTTTGTATATAATTTTGACCGCATGTCAGATTAGGATCAAGTCTGACGAACGATTTACTGTCAAGTGTTGTGCGGAGGGAGGGAGGGAGGGAGTCCCACCGTTCACTGACCTCCATTTCGGAGAATGTGCGGTGAATTAATGCTTTGACAGATTTCGGATACTTCGAGAGATTTGTAAACATAATAATTTAAATTCAATAATTAATTTGATTTTAACTTTATAATTACCTTGTGTTAATGTCGACAAACTCGAATAATTGTTTGTCTGATGCAAGTATGATATTCAATAGTTTTATTTAAACTCATGTGTATGTTACGGTGAATGTGATAAATTGGTTATTATATATAATAACCCGTTATTAATCATAATCACTAGTCATCTCGGTAAGACTGATAATTGTATAGCTTTTAACAATTAACGGTGATTATGCATTCGAGTAATTCGTGAATTTCATAAATTTGAAAAAAAATTTCCCATAAATAAGGGTAGTATATTTATAGCATCAATACAATAGGCTATAGTCAGACCCCGATATAACGAACTTCCATTTAATGAATTTCCCGATTTGCCGCTTAAAATGTTGGTGTCATGATTAAAAACTCGCTGAATTGAAAAACTTGTTCCATGAGAGTTCATTATACCTACGTATATGTTACGGTAAAAACCTAGGATTTACCGGTAAGACCTAGGTTTTACCAAGGTGAGTTGATAAAAGCCCGAAAAAAACTTGTAAACATTTTCATTTCGGACTTTCACCGAGTCAAAGCCTGTTTTTAATGAAGAGATAAACCAACATATGAACCCAAAAAATGTTCTTGATGCTTATTAATTTATTAATAATTCTAATTACTAAATAATGTAATAGATGACGCTTATTAAACGACAGAAACATTATAATTAAATGATCGATTAAAATACATGCTTTGACTTGGTATAAGTGGAAACGAAAACGTTTACAAGTTCTTTTCGAGCTTTTACCATCTCACCTTGGTAAAACCTAGGTCTTACCGGTAAATCCTAGGTTTTACTAGTTCTTTGTGCTTTTCCCGTAACATTTACAATCGTAAAGTTGGTTAAATGATAGTTCATTATTTCGTGTTGCAACTGCAAAGTTTGTTAGGTGAGTGTTCATTATTACGGGATACAATCGTGAAATGTGTTAAATGAAAGTTCATTATTTCGCGTTACAATCGTACAATTTATTGAATGAGAATTCATTACTTATGTATACAATCGTAAAGTTTGTTAAATCGATGTTCATTACTTCGGGATAGAACCGTAAAATTTTCTTAAATCAGAATTCATTATAGCAGGGTAGGATCGTAAAATCTGTTAAATGAGAGTTTATTATTTCGGTTTACAATCGTGAAGTTTATACAGAGTTCATTAATTATGGATACAATCGTAACGTTTGTTAAATGAGTGTTCATTATTTCAGGATAGAATCGTAAAATTTATTAAATGTGAATTCGTTATAACAGGTTACGATCGTGAAATTTGTTAAATAAGAGTTCATTATTCTGGGTTATAATCGGAAAGTTTGATAAATGCAAATTCATCATTTTTCGGGGTGCAATCATAAAGTTTGTTAATTGAGAGTTCATTATATCAAAGTACTATCGTGAAATCTGTTAAAGTTTCGTTATATCGAGGTACGATTTTAGAATTGGTCAAATACGATTTATTTAGAAGAGGTTCGGAAAAATTCTTGGAGTCAGAGTTCATTATATCCGGTTCAGACTCTGGCTCACAAAAGTACAGTCATCTTATGACGGCAATAGGGCCGATTTATGACATTAACCCCTACGAAATGACGATAATCGATATGTTATGGTTAATGTGATAAATTGGTCATTATGAATAATATATATGCAATAAACGTCAAATGTGATGAATTTAGTACGATTTATCGTGATTAACGACGCTTGAGAATTATGAATAATCGACAGTATAAAAGTAATATCTTTTTAGCTTTTATCAAATTTATAAACGGCTCTTTGATTATGCATAATCGCGGGTAAAACTAATAAATTTAGAGAGAAATTTATCAAACTTACCAAAATGGTCTGTGATTATTCATAAAAATTAGATTTTTGAAATTCACCAAACATAGATATTATAGATGTTAAGGCAAATGTGATAAATTTAGTTGTGTTACATAATAACCGGTTAATATGCATATTTGACAATCGTCTTGGTAGGTTTGATAAATTTGTCACTTTTACCAGTGATTATACATAACGCCCAAGTGCCGTTTGTAAGTTTGATAATTACTCGAAATTTATCGCCTTTTTATCTGTGATTATGCATAATACTCTAGTGTAATTGGTGAATATGATAAATATGGAAAAAAATTCGATTCCACATAAATGTGTCTGGTATGTGTAATGGCAAATTGGACCAAGATATGATAACAAATTTTGCCACCATGCCCCGATATAATGATATAATACATGTATGAATTACCATGTACATCATATCATATAGTGTGATTTATCATGTTTGCCAACGACGCTTAGGTATTATGCTTATTCGCTGGTAAAAGAGATTAATGTAGGGAATTATATCTCAAATTTGCCAACGACGTTCGGGTCCTATGCATAGTCGCCGAAAAAAAAAAGATAAATTTAGGGGAAAGTTCATCAAATTTACCAACGATGATTGGGTACTATGCATAATCGCACGTAAGAGCGGTAAATTTAACGAAATTCATCAAACTTACCGAAATGCTTGGTAAGTATGCATGATAACCGGTTATTAAGTATAACGACCACATTTACCGTAACATACACATATTGAATTATTATGAGACAAAACCGTAATTTCAATACTAATTAAGTATTCAAATTACGGTTTTGTCTCGGAATAATCTAATCACTAAAACAAATAATGAGTCTCCATTATTGCTTGGAGACAAGTTTTGGAACTTTTTTCTTTTGGTTACTTGGTGCATTGAGTGTTAAGCGCTCTATTGTCTCTTTCGGAGCGTTTCCTGGTAAATAATAAGGATTTTTTCCTCAAAAAACTTTAGAATTGAAGTAGATTTCGAAATTGAACTCCTGTCACATCTTATTTGCATGAAAAACATTTTCGCTTGAAGAAATAAGTGAAGAATATTTACGCTCCGTAAGATATTTTTGTGAAAAAAAACACTGGTTTGTAGAATCGGTAACCAAAAAAAAACCGGTATTTTTTTCCTCTGGAAGCATTTTCCTTTTACAAAGTATCGTTTCCAAGACTGTGGTCTGAAACAAGGGTGCATGGCACGTGAACAATTGGAAAATTAACTGGTTAACATGGTTAAATGGCGATGTAACATACAGTGAACGTGGACTTTATTGAAATTGTATTTGCACTTGATTGAGAAAAAGTATTTTCGCAAAAAATAGTGTTCCCTTAAACACTGCGCATAAAGTATCTTTATGTATTTATTTTGTTTGAAAAATATTATTCCACAGAAAAAGTTTGTGGAATATTTTTCCTCACAGCATTCTAATCAAGGACATTGTTCACAAAGAATGCTTCCCCAAACATATTCCGCTTTTTTTCATCAGGAAAAATTTCGGAACTTTTCTTCCAGAAATAATTTTGCAATTAAAAAAAAAAATTCTTCCACAAATCACACTGTTCGCAAAAAGTATTCTTACACAAACTATGTTGCAATAAATATTCTTAGAGAAAGTTTGGAGAAACATATTTTTACAGAAGCATTATTTGCAAAGTAGTCTTCGAGAAAGCATCGTTCAGAAAGATTTCGGAAATTACATTGTTCAAGAAGATTTCTGAAATTACATTGTTCAGAAAGATTTCGGAAATTACATTGTTCAGGAAGGTTTCGGAAATTACATTGTTCAGAAAGATTTCGGAAATTACATTGTTCACAAAAAATTATTGTCCTAATAAATAATTGTTCACAAACAATGTATTCTTTGACAAAAAATTATTGTCCTAATAAATAATTGTTCACAAGCAATGTATTCTTTGACAAAAAATTATTGTCCTAATAAATAATTGTTCACAAACAATGTATTCTTTCACAAGTGATTGTTCACAAACAATGCATTCTTTCACAAATCATTGTTCACAAACAATCCATTGTTTTAGAAATCATTGTTCACAAACAATCCATTGTTTTACAAATCATTGTTCACAAAAAATCCATTGTTTTACAAATCATTGTTCACAAACAATCCATTGTTTTACAAATCATTGTTCACAAAAACGTATTCCTCAGAAATCATTGTTCACGAAAATGTTTTCTTCCATAAATCACTGTTTAAAAAAAATGTTCTTCCCACAATTCAAAAAATCAGTATTCTTCCCGTAAATAATTGTTTCGTTGCATATTCGTTAATTGCATCGTTCCCAGTAAATAATTGTTTACAAAAATGAAATCTCTCTCTCTCATTGTCGATAAAAAAAACATACTCTTCCAGAAATCGCATTGTTCGCAAAAAAAGTGTGTGTATTCTTCTATAGAAACCATTATTCATAACAAAGTATTCTTACAGAAGTTATTGGTCAAAAGAAAGTATCCTTCCGGAAATCGCATTGTTGAAAAGAAATTATTTTTTTTTCTAGAAATCATTGTTATTAAGGAAACATATTTTTTGAACATTTCGCTGAGGTGTATTCAAAAAGAAAAGTAATCTTGTTGCCACCGGGACTTGAACCCAGGACCTTTCCAGAAATCACATTGTTCACAAGAAAGTATTTCTTTAGAAATGACATTATGGCCAAGAAAGTATTTCTCCAGAAATCACATTGTTCACAAGAAAGTATTTTTCCAGAAATCGCATTGTTCGCAAGAAAGTATTCCTCCAGAAATCGCATTGTTCACAAGAAAGCATTTTTCCAGAAATCGCATTGTTCACAAGAAAGTATTTTTCCAGAAATCGTATTGTTCACATAAAGTGTTTCCCCAGAAATCGCATTTTTCCCAACAAAGTATTTTTCCAGAAATCGCATTGTTCACAAGAAAGTATTTCTTTAGAAATGACATTATGCACAAGAAAGTATTTCTCCAGAAATCACATTGTTCAAAAGAAAGTATTTTTTTTTTAGAAATCGTATTGTTCATAAGACAGTATTCTTCCAGAAATCACGTCGTTCACTAAAATATATCCTTCCAGTATATAAATTTTTTTAACAAAAATATATTCTCCAACAAATCATTTGTTTGCAAAAACAAAGTATTCTTCCACAAATTATTGTTCAAACCAAAGTATTCTTCCGGAAATCGCATTTCGTTCAAAAGAATTTTTTTTTCAAGTCATTGATTGTTATTGTTCATTAAAAAAAAAAAAATTCTTCCAGAGATAATCGCATTATTCACAAGAAAGTAGTTTTTCAGAGAAATCATTGTTCACGGAATATTCTTACCCTTTAAAATAAGAGTTTAAAAAATCATCGTTTAAAAATAAAACACCAGTTAGAGAATTTTAATGTAAAAATTATACGTAAGCCTTTTTCGAACGCATCTCAAGAAGACAAGTGTGGTGAGAAAATATTTGAAAATTATTAACCAAAAATTTTCTGGGAAATTTTTTTAAAAAGCCTTAGATTAAAAATACCATTTCTCTTGAAACATAGTTCGGGAAACATTTCACGTCTGATACAGCTTTAGTTCGATTCCAGATTTCAACAAAATTGTTTTTCAAAAAATAAACAGAACTCTCATGTATTTATTACTGGTAAAGGAATAGCGTTTTTTTATGAAATTTAGTAAAAATTACGATATGGAGAAAACTTTATATATAACTATCAATTTTTTAAGGAGCATCATCGCCTTAATTTGTTGACTAAAACAACTTCAATATTCTAGTTTTTCCTTAGAATACCCAAAAATGTAGACTTTCTCATCGTCATCAGAAACGTTCTTTTAAAAAATAATTGCTACTTAACGTCTGGTTATTAGGAAAGAACGACAAACAGCTTGATTCCGAATTACTGTGGGATTAATCTAAAAATTTACATCAAGAATCTGTGAGAGAAATACTATTTCAAACTCGCAATATTTCAAAAGAAATATATTTTGAGGCTTTTAGATAAAATTCTAAGTTATTCCCTCTTAAAAAATCGCAATCTTTTAAAAACAGTACATATATCATAGCTTACAATGAATTAAATGTTTCTTTAATTATCTTATTAATAACCGGAGAAGCTAAATAACGAAGACGAACGATGAGAATACATGTACAACTTACAAGCAATTCATGTGTAAATTATTCGGAAAATAAATACGCTAATCGGATATCTTTGCTTATTAGTTGTTAATTAACTTCCACTTATAACTTAATCTCTGAAAGAATGTCTTTCTTTTTTTTCGGCATAAAATGAAATCCGATCAAATAAGAATTCCGGGAATGCATATCAGCGCATGCTCAGTCGAGGATAATGTATTGTTTATATGCAAACAAGAATTTCTCATTAACCCTGTAAGCAGACCGTCGTGAGATAGGTTAGTTTTACCTTACTGTTGGGTGATTACTTGCCCTTGCGTGTGGGGTAGGGCTTCAGCTTGGCGTTGGCGTTATGCAGTGCTGAGCCCTAGCCGCTGTGGTGGTCGAGTGGTCATAGTGACGGTCCGGGTTCAAGCCCCACCCGGATGTGCGTCTCTGCACCTGCTCATGTTCCCCCATACCTTTCTATTGATATATTATTTCATGTACAACAAGTGGGGAAGTGTGTGTGGGTGTTTGAAAGGGTGAAGTTGTATGGGGGGTCCTGTTGCTGGTTGGCTTGTGGCCTGGTGTGGGTGGTTTGCTGGTCTTGGATGTTATTGGATTTTTCCACCGTGGAACACGTCTCCTGAGACGGACCAGATTATATCCCCTAGTGGGACAGAGTGGGGGTCACGGTTGGTCTGTTGGGTTCAAGCCAGACCGTCGTTGCAGTGGCGGTCGGCTGAAGTTGGTTTTCTGCGTTTCCCAACCTCGAGTCGCGAATGCGAGCCGATATCCCCGTTAGAAAGTCTCCGCAGAGAGCAACAGGCCTACAAAGTAACAATTATTCATTCGTTACACTTCACTCACTATGAGTTGAGAAAAAACTCATAGTTTAAAAAATTGATTGCAGATGGTAGCACTACACATAACAAGCATAACACGGAAACAAACTTCACGGAAAGTTCATTGTACATACACACACATTCCATCGTGTACCAATTCGTTAGAAGTTCTGGGGGACGTATTCCGTTTAGCCCTGCCAAGTTTCGTGTTGGGCAGAAAAGTAGGGTAAGATTAACTAAATTATCGTGTTTGCCCTTCGGGGTAGGTCAGCAAAAAAGTCTTTTTCCCCGCTCCTACTACCTGAATTGTGTGTGTGTGCGTGCGTGCGTGCGCGCGCTTTACTGTAAAAACAACTTTAATGTGTTTTTATAAGCCGAGATATTATAAGCGAGGTGGCTCAAATAAAGCAGATCCGATTTGACGAGATATTTAGGATTGCCGCTGAAAAGTCTAAAAAAAGAGTGCTGAGTTTACTATACGTGAACTATGCCGAGTTCACCCAGCATTTCCTAGAGATAGTAGGTCTCCGCACTCAGCTTGTGACGTCAGTAAGTAATTCATTTTCCCTCAGAATATTCAGTGAAAAAAACTCCCTGCTCGTGCCAGTATCATCGTTGCTAGGAAAATAAATAATGATCGGGCTCAGAATTGGCGATTTCTATGCCCCACATCCAATCACTATGCGGTATTTGTGAGCCAATTAGGAAGATTCTACGCCAAAATAAGAAGAAACGAAATAGAATGATGTATTTTAAAAATGTGGCAAACTTGCTAGGTAGTCTGAATGACGTTTATGGCAAACAGTGCAGAGGGAACGTCTATCTCTAGGAGGGTTCACCTCGGCTTAATTCCAGAAAAATTATTTTTCTTTGACATCATATCACAGTTCCTGAAATAAGGAATGAATTTAGAATAAATTATGAATAAACAATACTAGGTAACCTGGAATTCCTTTATAACGAAATTTCGTTATAACGAAGTGATTCCTCTGGTCTCTTGGCGTTCGTTATAACGGTATTATACTGTATATACATGTAGGAGTGAAAAATGTTGAGGGTGAAAAGATAAATCTACTGTGTGCACTATCTTATACACTTCCTTTTCTTCTATTAATTTTCTTTCCCCTTCTTAGTTTTCTAACGTGTTGTTAGGTGTAGACAAGGTTACTATATTTATCGCCAATTCGTCAAGTAGAAATCGCCCAAATTTGTTGCCTAACGCTTGTATGCGAAGGGGTTGTAAAACATATATTTTCATGCATAAGATGTATATGTTACTGCCAAAGCCGGAATTTGGCCACTAAGCGAAGTCGCCACCCCAGTTGACCCGGCCAATGTCCGGGCTTTCCCCGGGCCTTAGCTGGCCCCTATATATTTATCCCTATACATCCCGATATCGATCCCTGTGATCCGGGTTCATATCCGCATTGGCGTATTTTTTGGGATAATTATGCCTATTTATAATTAGCCATAGCTAACCATAATAATTACGGTTACCTATGGCAACCCAACGGTCTAAGGAATCTGAATATCAATATCTTAGTGATACATATATAAGGATGTATAGGGTCGGCCAATTCCCGGTGAAAGTCCGAATTTCGTACATTGGCCGGGTCAACTGGGCTTTAGCAGTAGAGCATACATGTGAGATTTTGTGCATTAAATCGTAAAAGTCATTCCCTCATAAATCTAAATTCTTTTTCGAAAAAAACAGTTTTACAATAAATTAAATTGTTTAATTATCATATTAACAACCGGAAAAAAAGCTAAATAATAAATAGAACGATGAATACTTGAACAATTTCCAACCAAATTATGAATTTTTTTTTCTAAAAATCAATAAACTAATCTGATATCTTCGCTTTATTACTTACTAATTAACTTTAATCTTAATTACTAGAAGAATCTGCCATTTTGTGCAGCATTAAAAAACTTAATCAAATATAAATTTCGTTCATGCATAACCACGCATGCTCAATCGAGGATAATGCATTGTTATTTGTGTGCGAACAATAACTTTTCACTTCCTATTATAACCTGACAGCCCTAGAGAGCAAATAATGGCAAAACAAAAAGTTGTTTTTGGCTGTTTTTTGCAGTTTTTTCTTGTCTCTTCTTTCGCATCACATCCTATTCTCATCAGTTAGTAAATACCTACACAACAAAGCATAACCCTTCGAGAATGTAAAAGAAAAAAAGGCTGTACGACCAGCCCCGAATGTCCGAGATCTAATTATGCATATGAATTATTAAATACTTGGATATTTTGCGAGAAGGAATCTCTCTCTCTCTCCCTCCCGATTTTTAATATATTCCGGCTGCAAATTCTCCATTTGGTTTGCAAATTAGTAGCATAATAATAAAAAAATTGGAGTAGAGGAATTTCTGAAGGAATAGGAAAGAGGAAACTCGTAATTTTTCATTGCTCAAAACATTGAGTTCTGATAGGAATTATTACTATTTTTCTTGGAAAAACTAGTTTTCTGGTTTCTTCGGATTCTTATGGATGTTAGAGAGCATTACATTAAAAACAAAAACGTTTCTGGTATTACGCTGGAACAGCGTAGCTTTCAACTGTCATGAAACCTGTTACTGGAACATCATGGGTCATGAAGGCTGTCACTGGAATAACGTGTCCCTGAAGCCTCATGACAATTTTTACTGTAATATGCGGTCCTGAATTCTCATGACAATTTTTACTGGAACAACATGACCCTGAATTCTCATGAGAACTGTTGTATACGCGGCACTTCAATGGAAACTGTCACTAGAATATAATGCACTCCAATGAAATACGTAGAAATCCAATGAAAACTGTCACTGGAATACGTGTCACTCCAGTGAAAACTATCACTACAATATCGTGGCCGCCGAACTCTCATGACAACTCATTGGAACAAAGTGTCTTTGAGAACTCTCGTAAGAACTCTTCCTGATCTCTCATTTAAACTGTCACTGAAATACCACGGCTCTGAACCCTCATGGAAACCTCCAATGGAACAATGTGGCACCCTCGGGAAAACCTTCAATGAAACAACGTGGCACCCTCGTGAAAACCTTCAATGGAACAACGTGGCACCTTCGTGAAAACCTTCAATGGGACAACGTGGCACCCTCGTGAAAACCTTCAATGGGACAACGTGGCACCCTCATCAAAAACCTTCAATGGGACAACGTGGCACCCTCGTCAAAAACTTTCAATGGGACAACGTGGCACCCTCGTGAAAACCGACACTGGAAAATCGAACACTTTCCTGAATATTATCAGTTTGGCTCTGAACTTCCGTGGAAACTGTCATTGGAACATCATGACACTCTCATGAAAATTGTCAAGACAACAATATGGTCCTAAACTCTCATGAAATCTTTTACGGGGACGCAGTGGCCCGGAACTTTCATGACAACAGTATCTGGAACAACATAGTTCTGAACTGTTATGAAAATAATCACTGGAACATTGTAGCCCTGAGTACTCATGAAAACTTTCTCTCTAGAACAACTTTAATTCTCATGAAAATTCTCACTAAAACAACGTTGAACTAACCTCTAATGAAAACTGTCACTATAACGTCGCGGCACTCTCATCACATCTATTACAAAGAAAACAAACTTCAACTTATTCTGAGAGCTACAAGAGCCTTGCATGTTACAATTCTGAATTTCAGCTTGAATTATGACCAGCTTCAAATCAGCTTATTAGCTTATCATCATCTTGTACATACAAAATTGAAAAAAAGAAGTACATTTTGAAGCTAATTAATTATTTGGAGTCGCTTCTTTCCCAATTGGGACTTGACATGACCTGTTCCCGATGGGTTATCAGGAATTCATTGTATACATAAAAATTAATGAATCAGCCCCTGATTAGATGGATTTGATCGCTTTTTTTCTTTTCCAGAATATGGGACAACGCCCTAGTGTAATCAGTGAGTATCAGATACTTCTTCACAACTGAGTTGGCAACGAGGCTTTTTCGCTCTTGTCTTTTTGCATTGAAAAATTCTATTCCTCCCCCCCCCCCCCCGGATCGATGATAACTAATCTCATTCAAGTGAAGGTTAATCAGTATTTGGTCACACACACACACACACATCTCGACTAAATACATATCCATCAATCTAGATGGATATTGAAGAACGATTATTCTCAGCTGTCAATGGATTAGTATAATCGGTAGAGTGGAGATTGGATGAAACTGTATAGGATAATATGCCATTTGTGGATGTCTCTTGAATATTGAAAAATTCAATAATGACTCTGCATAGTACTAGAAACAGATCTCAAAATTCTAGATGAATTCTATCAGTATTTTTCATCGTGAAGCTGGCCGGACATAAGTTGCTGACCGGAGCCAATCAAGGCCGTAGCCGGAAGTTTATTTCCGAGTGGTGGGGAGACCGAATTGGTATCGTAGAAAGAGTGTGCAGAACAGAACGGACCGAGCGCGACCAGGCTGTGCATCAACACAGGCGATATGATCCCATTGCCCCGGAGGGGTGTGGTCGCGCCGGAGAAATATCTGAGTTGCAGGAGAAATAAATAATTGGGGTCCATACAGTAGGACCTAAAGGACCCTTAGCCGTGTATGTGCATTAAGGTGCAATTTCGAAAAACATGTGCGAGACATGGGCGGAGATACGGCGAAACAGGGGTGGGGGGGGGGGCATTGCCGTCCCAGCATAAAAGATGGAGTCGACTGATCTAATGCATATGTGTGTATATATGAACTGACATCATCATCATCATCATGCCCCTCTCCCCCAGCAATATTGACCATGACCCTCAGACTTTCATGTCTATCTCCGCCTATGGTGCTAGACCAGACATGTACGAAGATCCTGATGCACATTCGTACCTTAAAGGCAGAAACATGATAATCTCGCATTTAAGAGTATGTATGAAGTTAGTCCCGGAAATTGCGTTTCAACACCAATGCTATCAAATAAAACTGACCAGAAATACGAACCAAAAACGAATGAACGAAACTTATTCGCACCAAATTCAATTTTTATAGTTCAATTGTGAAACCAAGCAATTAATTACTGTTCTCCAGAATTTAAGTACTCGGCAAGAAACGACCCACCTATTTTCTCTTCAAAAAGTGCAAATCATCAATTAGTGCAAAAATCAAAAATGTGAGTAATCATCATTTCCCGAGGGGTGGGGGGAAGTGGTAAAAATCAAATTCTCTCGTATTTGCGCATCAAAAATGGCAAATTTTGCATTCATCGCATCTATTTCAACCAATGCAAACCAGTTGCTACTCAGGTCCGTTGTTCCTCAACGCTATACGGCAACTTATAGAGTGGAATCTACACAACTCACAATATTAGTAGAAATTTCATTTGCGCAGAAGTATTTTTTTGTCCGTACACGTCCGCATACGCCAGCAGATTTTAGAGAGAATTTCGCACAAGTGCCTTCAAAGCAAAACAGACTTGATAAAATTGCAAACACGATGATATTGATGACTATGCTGCAATGGATATCCATCTCTACGCCAGAAAATCATTCAAATCCGATTTTTCATTCTTGTCAATCAAATACCACAGACGTAAGAGCATATACACGCACGTACCTTAAGCACAACAACACGATAATCTCGCACATGAGAGCAGGCATGAAGTTACAGTCCCGGAAATTGCGTTTCAACCAACGCTATCAAATAACACTCACCAGAAATACGCACGGCGAACCGAACGAACGAAACTCACCAAATTCAATCCCATTCGTCCGAGCGAGGATGGGAAAAATAAAATAGAATAGGAGAGCACAGGACACAAACTCAAGTACTCTTTTCTCCGCCTTATATCCCTTTACACGCCAACCACTCGGTTTCAAAAAAACCGTATTTTTGCGGGGAGTGGGGCATAGATTGAAAACCAATATTTCCAACTGTAGAGCTCTCTCTCTCTCTCTCTCTTTTTCCCATCATTCCCTTCACCTTCCAAAAAAAATGTAATTCTCCAAAAAAAAAAAAGACATTTTTCTACTCGAATCTCTCACTTTCCAATGGAGAGAGAAATAAAAAATAGCATATAAGAAAAAAGTCTCTAGACTCTTCTCTCTCAATATATACTTGAATCAAATAGGACATCTACGTTTTCACTCTGCATTATCGAATAGCCGTGGAGAAGTAGAATAAGGAAAAAGAATCTACACGCAAAAATTGGTACAGAGAAGAGAAGAGAGAGAGATTTTCTCATCCCCCCTTTTCTGGAAATCTTCCGGAAGATGTTTTGGGAGTTTATGTTATACACATAACATATACATACATGTGTATGCACATGAACATAAAAAAAAAAAAAGACCGTATATTTAGGAAAAATATCTCACAAAAATGTTAAAAAGGAAGAACGCGTGATGGAAATGATGGGAAGTAGGACGTGTTTATGAATAAATGATATCATTGCTGGGGGTTTTTTTCCCCTTCTCCTACTCCCTTGGTAATACATTTATATAAACATGAATGTTACACATGCAGCAAACACAACAAGTTCTTGTTCCTTCCGGTCTATTTGTTTTATGGATATCTATCTACTCAAAACGTAAAAAGAAGTGAAACTAAAACAAGAATATATACGCGTAAAGAGTTTCACCTCAAATGTAATCTCCGTCTTCAACATGTGTCTCTTTTATAGCTGGAAATAGGGTATTGTTTCCCCATTTTTCGTATTTTTGTTTTGTGTTCGTAAATCATCAGCTTTTTTGAATACATACATTTCCCCCTTTTTCCCTTTTTTTTTTTTTTTTTTTAAATGGAGGGAAAATTACAAAAAGGGTGAAGGTAGAATAATCTCCATAAATATTCTAACGCGAACGTAGAAATGGAGTAAACAAAGGCTTTTCAAGATAAAATTGCGCGTATCACATGGGATAAGGAACTCGCTTTGAATTGTTTTGTTGGGAAATATGATTAATATCTAGGGGGAATTATTATATTGTTTAATTCCATGGGTTTTCCATTCCCAATACGTTCAATTTTATTATTATGTGCAGTGAAGAACCCGAAAAGTTTACTTAATAATCACAAAAATTCGAATTTTCATAATGAAATTGTTTTCGTGTGTTTTATGATATTACGTAAATGAGAGTAAAATCCAGGATGAAATTTTGTTTATCGATTGGATTCGACTGGATTTATTTAGATGGTATAATGAAACCTCTCTTTAAGGACACCCCCTCCCCCTCAGATGCGGTCACTCCTCTTCTACGGCCAAATAATAATTTCCCCGTGAATAATGAAAGCATGTTTTTCAAACCCCTGATTAAACAATGACCCCCTCTTTTACGGACGATGTTTTTCCCATACTGGTGTCCGCATTTTTCTAACTATGAGTGAAGTTTAATGGTTGGATAACTATATCGTTGTCGGCCTGTTCTCTCCGTGGCGAGACTTTTCAACGGGGAGATCGGCTCGCATTTGCGCCTCTAACTTGGGAACCATTAAGAGTTCGACTAGATAACGCATCTTGTAGTCAATCTGACTGATCTCCGGGAGGGCCACTAAGGTGTCCGGACCCACCCTTTTTTTCATCATCATTCGGGCTCCTCATTAGCTTGGCATTCTCTGGGTTGTCGCTCAGGAAGAGGGTGATGAGGTTTACTAGTTCACCCAGGTAAAAAAAAAAATTTCGTTAGCCTAAAATCCGTAAGTCGAGCCATTCGTTAGTCGAGAAATCACTCTGTATTCAGTTCCCTTCAATAATCCTTTTCCTAATGAAAAACAAGTCGTGGTATGAATTAGCAACGAATGGTTTGATATGGAAACCCTGCAGCTAAAAGAGGAATCGTGGTACTTGGCGGTTGTCGGATGAACGAACGAGCCGGGAATGGAACCTCAAGGGGGTTGTTGGTGGCTATCTTCCTTGATGCAACTTGATCCCTCGGGACCAATGGCAGTAAATTGTTTTTTTTTTTAGGTGATAGACCCGTCGTCATTGCGGCGAGCCGTCACCGTCGTTGTGTTTCCTCAGAGAAATGAACGATGAGAAACTAGGATAGTGACTCGTTGCTGTTCTTTGATATATTTCTGGTCTTTTTTAAGTAGTCCTTGGTATTGACGTTTTGGTCTTGATTAGCGTGATCTCTAGAAAAGGGACTCTTCCTTTGACGTACATCTACAATAATATTTCTATAAAAGTTTTTTCCAACCCTTACATTGGCACTGATGAGATACCTCGTTTAACTTGAGGCCTTTTATTTCGGCGTTGACGAGATATCTCGAGTCTTTGAAAAACTCTTATTTCAGCAATAACGAACGAAGATGCTCTGTTGTGGTTTTCTTTTACCTGTCAGATCAACTGGCAGTGGGCATAGTCAGCTTTTGTCCCATGACGTATATTTTTGCCATCCTACAAATTTTTTCTGAATCAGTTTCGACTTATCGAATTTTCAAAAAATTGTTTTACTCTAATGGCGTTGTGAATGTTCTTTTCACTACGATAGATGTCGTTTCTACAGAGACAGAGAGAGAGAGAGAGAGAGTAGCGTTTCTTTACCTGTGGTACAGGTGGTACGCAGGCAGATTTGGTAATTTAACTCCAACGGAGTAAAAAGGTTATTGAATTGCTGTAATTGATATAAGTACAGTAATGATTTAAAATAGGAAATTACACCTTCGTTCAACGGGTAAACATATCTCAACGAGAAAAATACGGGACATAATTGTAGACAAAAAAAAAACGGCAGTTTGCGACGAATTTGCTAATTATTGCTGAAAATTGAAGGACGGAAAAGTAAAGAGCTGCTACAAAATAGTTGTAAAAAAAATTCATTTCAATAGAATTTATTTTTGAAAATTGGGAGCTTAAATATGGTAGAATACGGATTATCGACAATTTTCATCCGAAAATGTAGTCATAAGACGGCAAAATCACCAGTTATTGATCATAAGTTATCACTTACGCTTAGGGAGAGGTAATAAAGAATTTGCTGGGAATCTCGTAATGTAGTTTATGGGGGAAAATCTTGAAACACAATATATACGTAATTATCATAATACAATTTATAACTGATGAAAATTATCTTACATTCATGATTTCAGTAAAGATTGTCAATTCAAATGCGTCTCGTTGAAAAAAAACTGGAAAAGTGTATAAAAAATGGAGTACAACCAAATATACACGGATATCACTCAAAATATGGGATATTGCTGTATAATACTATGTATTTTACTCCTGAATTTAAATGTCCTGTAAAAAGGTTGAGAAATGCTGCTATACCCAGGAGATCTATCGCTCTGAGTACTTGTTGCGTCCATCACTACCCTTTCTTCTGCCTGTGAAACCACTGGGTGTTTTATCTTGATTGACAGTATTCCCCTCATCGCCTTGGGGAAGGGAAAGAAGAGATCGGGTGAAACGTGACTATTTTGACCTATATAAGGGCATGTCCTTATAAGGCGACTATATAAGGATATAGTGACCTTATTTTGACCTAAGGATGAATCGGGAAAGGACGAAACGGTACCTAGCACCTATGATGATGGTCAGAATACCTTTTACCCTCCAATATCAATGCACGTAATTTTTTTCTCCACGTAACACGTGATCATTCGTCTCAACTTCAAGACCACACTCATTAATTCTCCATTACAAAAAAATGCAGTAAATTGTTTCAAAAAACCAATTTCACTGAATACATTCGCTATCGGTTTTTTCTCTACAACGTCTTAATATTTACCGTCATTTTTTTTATAACTACAGCAGATTCGTAGGGGTCATTCAAGTATTACGTCAGCATCGATGGGGGGAGGGGGTTTCCGATTTGCTGACTTTTGATGACACGGGGGGTGGGGTTGAACGATGCTTACGTCATCAACCACCCTTTATAAAAAAATATGAAATATTCTTAATGGCATCCTGAACTGGGGTTTGCGGGCACCTGAACTAACAATCTCCCTATTGATAAGTCTCCTAGAGAGCCACTTAAGTGATTTCTAAATGTTTCGTGGATCCTTCAAGTGATCTAGAAATGTGTTTGGTCCGCTTAAGTACTCTCGAACTGTGCCACGCATCATTCACGTGATCCGTAATCTACGCCGTGGATCACTTAAGAAATAAGGAATGTGCCGGGGGTAACTTCGTGACGTAAAGCAGCACTGGGGTTCGCTTAAGTGCGCTAAAACTGTGCCGAATGTCACTCAAGGGATTTCTAAATGTGCCACGGATCAATCACTTAAGTGTTTTGGAACTGTGTCGCGGGTCACTTAAGTGATCTGTGAAAATGTGCCGCTTAGTTCATTTTTACAGAATTAGGTTTGAGGGGGGCAGGCCACAGCAGATTAAACCCCCCAGGGCCATATTTGGTGCACGGGCCAAGGATTTATCATTATATGGCTTAGAGGGTGGGTCACAATGAATTTCTTAAAGGGAAATTTTGAGTTCTTAGCCTTCGGACAGCATTGAAATTAACAGAAATTGATTATAGTAACATATAAAGGTATTTCGCAATTTTCATTTAAAAAAATTTTTTTGATCGTTTGGAGGGGGGGGGGGCAGGAGCCCTCCTATGTCTCCCCTCCCCGTGTACAGTCTCTGTTCCCACCAATATGTGATACGAGGTAAGAGTGAGCAGAGATGACGAATTTTTGCTGGCAAGTGGGGAGGGGTCAGAGTTTTGCTGACCGGGCTGGGGGGTCAAAAATGGCTGAAAAATTTCTGACGTAATACTTGAACGGCCCCCTTAAAGAACCTACTTCGTATAAAAACAGTAATAACGATAACAACTGGAGATGAATAAGTATCTTCCAACCAACCAAAAAAAAGCCACAGTAAATTACAAAGTATAATGAAAACCGTACCTAAGAACCCTCCCCCCCCCCTCATCGAATCGATACAATTTTCCCCTCAATGAAAAAGCTTTAAATCGAGTTTAAAATAGCGTTTGTAGAGGGGGTGACAAACGATCTATAATTAGCTACATTTTTCCCTAAAAAAAAGGAAAAACTGAATCGTGTGGAGAGATTAAATTTCCCTATTATATACTGTACATATAAGCGTATATTTGAGAGGGGAGGGAGAAAAGCGAAATTTGAATCATTCGGAAAAGTGAATAAAAGAAAAGGTGGAATGAATAATGATTGTGGGGCGTGTGCACAATCTCCAGAGAGTCAACATGTACTACTATTATATTCAATACACCCCCCCCCTCCCCCTGAGTAACTGCTCGAAGGGAATGAAAATAATAATAATAATAATAATAATAACCCTCCCTCATAATGATCTACCTCCTACCGTTTGAAAGAAAACCCCATCGTCATTTATCAAAAAATGGGGATTTTTAAGGTTCATAAGAGAGGGGAAATTCCCTCCATTGTTCCCGCAACACGGTCTTTTTATCTCTATAAAAGGAGTATTCGCTGCTATTTTTCCCCCAAAATTATTAAAATTTTCTATGTAATTAATTACATTACGTGCGGTGGGGGTGAGGGGTTATGAAACACTTATCATAATTGTCTGGAATATTTGTTGGTGAAATGAAACTTCTTCGACTGGATTTATTTGGACGGGCGAGATGGTATATCTGTGATTGAGTGACAGAATTAAAACGGAATCGAAGGGTGATGTAGTGGGGAAATGAAAATTTCGCGTCCCGGTACGTTTCGTTCCCGGTACATTTCGCCTGCCCTGGCCGTATGAGTGACAGAGTGAGTGAGTGACCAAGTAATTTACTGTTACTGATTTGCTCGTCTATACCGTCACCACTTTGTCGCTCACAGGTGTCTCGTACTCACTTGAATACTCACCAGGCACTCACTTAGTCAATCGTACGATCGCCCACTGGGTCATTCACACCGTCATTCAGTCGTTCATCCACTCATTTGTTCACTTATGCGGTCACTCACTTATTAATCATTTGTTCACTTATGCGGTCACTCACTTATTACTCATTTGTTCACTTATGCGGTCACTCACTTATTACTCATTTGTTCACTTATGCGGTCTCTCACTTATTACTCACCTGATCCCTAATGTGGTTACTCCCTTGTACACTGATACAGTCGTTCACTTGGCCATTTATGCAATCACTCACTTATTACTCACTTGGTAACTTATGCGGTCACTCATTTATTACTCACTTGGTAACTTATGCGGTCACTCATTTATTACTCACTTAGTAACTTATGCGGTCACTCATTTATCACTCACTTGGTCACTCATTTATCACTCACTTGGTCACTAATGTTGTGACCCCCTTGTACACTCATACAATGACTCCCTTGTACACTCATACAATGACTCCCTTGTACACTCATACAATGACTCCCTTGTACACTCATACAGTCACTCACTTGGCCACTTATGCAATCACTCACTTATTACTCACTTGGTAATTTATGCGGTCACTCATTTATTACTCACTCCTACTCATTTATTTACTCCTACTCATTTATTTACTCCTCCTATTTATTACTCCCTTGTACACTCATACAGTCACTCACTTGGCTACTTATGCAATCACTTACTTATTACTTGGTCACTGACAGAGTGACTCATACTCACTTGAATACGCACCAGACACTCAGTCAATCGTACGATCGCCCACTGGGTCATTCACACCGTCACTCAGTTGGTCATTCATACACTCTTTCATCCACTTGGGCACTGATTGTCACTCATTTGTTCACTTATGCGGTCACTTACTTATTACCCACTTGGCCAATTATGCGGGCGCTCAATGCGGACTCACATGGTCACTGACTTGGTCACTCGTACGGTCAAGGCAGGCGAAATGTCTGGGAATAAATTCCCGGGGGCGAAATGTGACGGAGACAAAATGTCGGAGACAGATAGTCAGGGGTAAAGTTCTCTTAAACCGATGTAGTCGAGATTTAAACTTCCCTATGGTCCCTCAGAGAAACAAATTACACTGTAGTGAAGTGGTTCTTAATCTGGGGGTCTTTTACGGTTCTGGGATATTCCAGTGGGCACGCGCACACAGGTGAAGATCAGATGAAAGGAGAGCCCATGAGAAATGGTGGGGTCGGGGGGAGACACAGAGAACTGTTAAAAAAATAAAGCTTTTAACAGTGGAACATGGTGGAGAAAAATGTGAATACACTCAGAATCCCGCACAGCTGTCCATAAAATCACGCCGATATTAACAGATGGTCTCGTGGACATGACACGGGGCTTCATATCCATCGGGAGCCTATCCTACATGACGATATCTGGTGCAATGATTTTCGAATTTCTCCGGGATTTCGGCAACGGGAAATCGCAAAAAAAATTCCCGAGAACGGGCTGGCGCGAATTCTCGATTGGGAACCCTTGATGAATCTAACTAAAAATGCACTGTTACTGGCAATAAATCGAACGGATAATTCACTATTATTCGCGGTAAACCTAAGGGAAAATTCATTGTCACTGATGATAAATCTCACGGAAAATCTACTGCTATTGACAATAAATCTAACTGAAAATTCACTCTCAATGGCAATAAATCTAAGGGGCTGTTCAAGTATTACGTCATAATCGATGGGAAGAGGGGGGGGGGCGATTTGCTGACTTTTGATGACAAGGGGGGGAAAGGTTTGGATAATGCTTACGTCATCAACTACCCTTTATGAAAATATGAGTTAGGATTGAGAGGGGCAGAGCTGATGACGAAATTTTGCTGACAAGAGGGCGAAGTTGTCAGCGTTTTGCTGACTTTTGCTGACAAGGGGGGGGGGTCAAAAATTGCTAAAAATTTGCTTACGTAATACTTGAACGGCCCCTAACAGAAAATTTGTTGCCATTTTGGAAATAAATCTAACGGAAAATGCAACGTTATTGCGAGAAACCTTAGGGAAAACACACCGGCAAGCAATCACGTCATCTACTACTTTACCTCACACCAACTCTGGTCATACTCCGCGATACGGCAATTCCCAACCAGCGGAGTTGAGTGGGAAATGAAGGTTCCCATCTATCGGTGGGTCACCCCCCAGGTTTGGAAGTTGAAGAACTTGTCTGTGAGGTTCTATGCCCAGATTCGAGCCCGTGGACCTTAACGCTAACCTGCATAGTGGAAGATGAGCATGTTACCAGTGCGCCATTCGGGCACACAGGTGTGTCATCTGTCACAGGTCATGCCGCCAGTCACTCAAGAACCACTGCAATAGCCATATATCTTCAAAATTCCGTGCTGATTTTACTTTTGTGTGGCAATGAAGTAAACAAAAAAAAGTTGTGAATCACTTTCACATAAAATCACATGAGACATGAGGACGATCGATAAAATGACACCACGCGAAATCATGCCAAGCCGCTCTTGGCATTATACAGCTAAACGCAACGCCCGTCTATATTCTGGTAAGCCTACCGAGTACCTACGGCAACCTCTAGTGGCCGCAAGTGAATTCTGGTTTCTCGCGTTAGGTAAATTTCATAATATCAGTGGTGGAAACTAATTATTCAAAATTTAAATTATTTAGATATTAAACCTTATACATATTAGAAGAGATAAATTTATCCAATATCAAAATGCTTGAAAGTTCATGTATAATTTATCACATCAATTACAGCGTTTAAAATGCCAAAATACTATGTTGTAAGGGGGAATCACATCAATTTCGCGTCAATTTTTTTCCCCCAAACACTAAATTCGTTACAAGGGTAAGGACTCGAAGCAACGGCTCCTCACCATGGCAAAGACATAGCGGCGTGAATTATTTAATTCCTTGATTAATGTTTCAACTTTTGTAATTGAATTCAGAAATTGCGCTTCTCTCATGTTTGGCGTAAACCTAATGATCATATCAAGAGATGGACGACATATCCCCCCCCCCTAATGACGCCGATCCTCCCCCCCCCCTCCGCCCTGTTCCTCATCCAGCTGAATCGCCATGTTAAAGCTTCAGATGCTCGGCTGCATGTTTTAAATTATTCCTGGGGAGAAGTTGTGTGCCCGGTGTTATGACACCATTTAGCAACGCGATTAGAAGGAAGATTTTCACATCAGACGCAAGGGGCACAAAATGATTGTAGCGGAGGAGCCCAAATGCTAATGAATATATCGCTACTATTTAGCGTCGTGTTTCGCTTAATTTAGCCCGGAAATGGAAGTTCTTGATTAAAATTTAAAATAAATTTGTGCCGGGGAAATTTTCGATTAGACTCGGGAAATCACATGAGTGGCCTTCCCATTGGGAAACTTTCACGTGTGTAATCTTTGCAGAGTGTACGTACATAGGGAGACTTGTTGAAGAGAGAGTATTGATCCCTCGCATTATGTATACACTTTGCGTATTCGCGGTTTGCCATCGAAAGCCAGGATATATATTTAACTCGATTTAATGGATAGGAATTTAGATTATATCATATCGATAGAGAGCTATATCGTTATATGCATTTCCATAATGTCAATCCACTTAAATACTCAATTGAAGATGCTAAAGACTATTCAGTTTTGAAGACCAAAAGCTCTTAATCGCAATACTTTGCAACAGTGTTCCTCAAACTTTCAAATGTTGCGGATGGGCATTTTAATGGGAGAAATGCAGTATATACTCTACAGTGTTCGGTGTACCGAATATGAGCATAGCTGAAACTTATGAGCAATTGGGTATTTTGCTATGTATATTCTTTTCTTTATTTATTGTAGATGGCAACAGTTGTTCCAACGCTCGAGTTGCGTAGCGGTGAGATATTCGTCTACCACCATGAAGGTTGCTGTCACTGTCCCAGGTTCAAACCCGAGGGAGGCTGTAGAACGTATTTTCCCAAACGGGCTTGAGGCGACCGCCGATAGACAGTGCCTCCATTTCCAACCCATCTCATCAATGGTAGTAAATTGCAATAAAGCGGCCAGATTTGGTGTTTGGTGCTGTAGCAGTGGTTCCAGTGTAAGGAAAATATGATGGATTATTTTACACCAGAGAGAGAGAGAGAGAGAGAAAAAGCATCGAACACATTTGCTGCCATCTGTCAAAAAAACTTTCTTATGCAGGGTACCCATAATTAAAAGACCGTATTTTAAAGTAGCTTGCAGGCGGAACCAGTATTTAGAAAATTGTGAAATTCTGAGAAGGACTTCATGAAGTAATAGGAATTTGTTCCAGGGTAAGGGGGAAATGAGTTGCACATGTCACCACCAGAGGGCGTTTCATTTTAAATATTTGTAGTAAACATGTAAATGTATGTGATGTCACGCAGCAGCTGTTGTAAAACCTAGAAACATTCGCGGGGATCTTGTTTCTCAATGCGTTTGCTGCTCGCAATGACGATAAGTTTACGAGATCGCACTTAATTGGTCAAATTGTCTTACCAAAACGGCAATTCCGCAGTAACTGGACTTGGAATAGGATTCGAAAAGGTCCAATGAATGTTATAAATGAGTATGATAATGAAATTTGAAACTGCAGGATCGTTGGCTGTTCGTCCTGGAAGAGAAAGAAAAAACGTTTCTATAAGCGCAGTGCAGGATTTTTCGCTTCTGGTGGAAGAGGACAGAGCTTCAAATTCTCGTGGTGTGCACTAGTGTCAGGCGTGTAGCACAGGCGTTGGATAGGCCACGTTCAACTGTCCATAAGATCATGCGAAATATCCTCCAATATTATGCGTACAAGCTTTCACTTGTGCACCGGTTGCTTCCACATGATTATGACGCTGGACTCCAGTTCTCACTGCGGTTTCTAGTTCACGTTAAGTTCGATTCAGAATGGCGTTGGAATATCACACATTACAGTGTTAAGATTCTTAAATCACATTTTACAGAAGAACGTGTCACGAGCCGGCACTTCCCTAATCAATGGCCTCCCCGATCCCCGGACCTTAATCCATGCGATTTTTGGTTTTGTGGGCATTTGAAAAGTCAAGTCGTGACACTTCAAAAACTTCACCTGACCTTCAAGACAGCATTTCACTCCACGTGCTGGACATTTCCCCGCACACCCTTCGGACACTTGTGGAACATGCCATCTTTCGATTTCACATGGTATCTGAAAATGATGGCCATCATGTGGAACAAGTTTTGTTGCAGCAACAATTGTAAAAGTGTTTAACAATTGTTAAAATTGTAAACGTTTGCCTAAATGCGTCATTTCTTAATAAAACGCCCTCTAGTGGCGACACGTGCAACTTATTTTTTCTCCCTGAAACGAATTCCCATCACACTTCATGAAGTCCTCCACAAAATTTCACAAGTTTCGCCTGTAGGCTACTTTAAAATATGGTCTTTCAATTATGGACGCCCTGTACTTCTAGAGGTGAAATTGGTTGTTCATTTGAAACTAGTGCGCAGCATCAAAATACATATTACGTAGTATGGTACCATATATTGTTTATTTTAATGATGCACCTCGGCGGGACTCTTATCGGTGTTATTATGTTTATATACTTGCCGCAGAATTTTTCAGCTTTTTTTTGTATGCTGAATATGAATTTTACATATTTCATATTAATTTCCATACTCTTCTATTCTACATGCGTGAAAGAGTGTTTAGCCGGTACCCCTGCTGTCACCTATCCAATAAAAACAAAACTATTTGTTGCAGAAAACAAACATGCAAATTGAAACATCACTTCCATATTGTCACAAAGAAGCGAAACAAATCCGTATATGAAAATCTTTAATCATTAATTTCCTTCTCTCTACCTATAGTTCTGCAAATATCATAACATCATTCCAATATCGGTATCTTATTCCGAGGAGACCACCTCCAACAATTCCCATCGCTACCAAGAAACAAACACACCCAGAGAACTTTAGTATGTTGCAACCCATTCAGGGAAGGGAAGATTAACAATTGGAATTGAGTGTATACCATACTCCGGCTATTATCTCTCTCTAACATTAACTCCGAAAATATGTTAACTAATATATAATCTTGTAAATACCCTTCAGGCTATTTAATGAAACCATTTTCCCCCCTACACCTTTTGAACGTCGAATCTCCTCTCGATATGTGGGGGAATTCGGATATATATGTAAAATTCCCCCACCCCCTTTTCATTATACGGAGGCAAATACTCTGTTTGTGTCTCTAATGTTGGTGGGAAATGCTAGAGAAAGGGGGGTGAACATGAAACGTCATTTATATTTACAACTTGCCTTAATGAGCTAAGCTGTTCTCTCATTCCTTGTAAAACCGAAATGGTAGGTGCGCGGTCCTAAGCAATTCGGTTCCCAGACCTTAGCGCCAACTGTTTCACGCGTGTGATTTCCATATACAAATAATGATGCAACAGTCAGTTCGAAATATCTGCATTTCTCCATAAAATGTGAAATTACATTCTCTATCTGCATATGCCCCCCCCCCCCTCGTCGAGGGTATGTCTAGTTCGTATCTCCGGTTCGATTCATTTGCATTCTCCAGTAAGACGGTTTCATGGTAACCCGGTCATCCGTTTAGCAATCAGAAAATTCAATCCCGGAACTTCAAATACGTGCCTCGATGATGACGATGTCCGAAGTAGTATCATCGTAAGAGGGTATCGTAAATAGTATTTGGACCAGTATTCACGGACTTTGACTTTCTGAGATGGTGACATTTCATGTAATCATCATGTTAGTGAAATGGTTTGGGAATGAACGCAACGTGGTTGTGATTTCCATGTTCATTAGCAATTTATAATTTACGAGAGAACTAACTGAAGGTGTGGGATATTCTCCGATCCTGTGCGAGTTTATTTGGTGCCATTCATGCTGGTAGATAAATTGAAATAATCTTAATTAATTTTTGCATGTTATTCAACTCATCTATCTCCTATGGAGACAGAGTTCTCTGCTCTATCCCCATAGGAGATAGATGCTCGTTTTCGCTGGAGAATGTGGACTATGTTGAAGAAAATCTGCCAATGTCAAAGCATATTAATAAATATTTGTATCGCCTCATCCTGCGGGAGAGAGATGTTAATGTTTCCTCGCTCCGAGAACATACTGAACTGATGTGGGTCAAAATGATGTTGTGTAAAAAGTATGCGTAAGTGTATCTCACATACTCAAATACCCGCATTTTATTGAGGTTAATGTATACTCTTTTGTAAGCATCAGGTGGAGGGTTCCGCACATATTTGTCAATTATTAGCTCAGATAATTGACAGATTCTGTAATTAAATATGAGAATAATCGGCCTAGGAATAAAAATGTAGTCAGTTTACTCAGTGTTTTTTCACAAATTTTTTTTCACAAATGTTTTTCACAAATGTTCTTATAAAAATGGTTTTCATAAATGATTTTACAAAAATATTTTTCACAAATGTTCTCACAAAAAAAAATTTCACAAATGTTCTGGCAATTCACAAAAAAAAATTTCACAAATGTTCTGGCAATTCACAAATGTTTTTACAAAAATATTTTTCACAAATGTTTTTACAAAAATATTTTTCACAAATGTTTTTACAAAAATATTTTTCACAAATGTTTTTGCAAAAATATTTTTCACAAATGTTTTTACAAAAATATTTTTCACAAATGTTCTCACAAAAAATTTTTTCACAAATGTTCTGACAATTCACAAATGTTTTTACAAAATTTTTTTTCACAAATGCTCTGACAATTCACAAATGTTTTTACAAAAATATTTTTCACAAATGTTCTTACAAAAATGTTTTTCACAAATGTTCTTACAAAAATGTTTTTGCGAAAATGTTTTTACAAAAATGTTTTTACAAAAGTGTTTTTACAAAAGTGTTTTTACAAAATTGTTTTTACAAAAATCTCCATTATAACAAAGTTCACATTATAGCATTTCGTAAAAATATTTCCACAACACTGTTTTTTTGAACGGTGGCAACGGTGGGTGTTGGGCGTTTTCTGCTCTGCTCGTTCTGAATTGTGCGATTTTTTTGTTGTTGTTTTTTTTTTTTTGTTTGTTTGAATACTTTATCAACAATTCAATTTTGAGTATTTTATTTTTCTCTAATCTGTAATCAATTCGAGGTGTTCTATAAGAATGGCTGGTGCAATGGATGACGCTGTGGAATGCTGTTTGCCATGTGGGGAGCGTTTCGTGTCGGTGGAAGATAAAATAATTTGCGTGCAATGTAAGTCATCTTTTCACTTTTATTGTGTGGGCTTTACTGACAAGACATTTCGAAAATTTTCAAAAGCCCGAGCCAATTCATGGAAATGTGCTGCATGTAACTTTCATAGGGACCAAGATGTTACTCCTCAATCCCAAATGAATCGTACAAATACTGCAGATAATTCAATTCCAGTGAATACAGATCCGGTTGTAGGGATTACGAGTAACCTTCAACCGAAATCACCTAATGCGGAAATTCCATTGATTCCTAGACTGGACGTCCTCAATAATGTAAGTGAATTCATTAGTGAGCTATCACCCGAATCCAAAAAATTAATTATGTGTATTTCATCTATGTTCGAGAAGCATATGGAAGTTATTTCTACTACTATTAAGCAACAATTTGATGACTATAACACAAAAGTGGATTTTATGATGTCTACCATTGATCAGTATAGATCGGATCTTGAAACCTGCCAAGAAAGTCTCTCTCGAGCAGTCAACGAAAACCGGATTCTAAAATCGGACTTGAAACAATTGAAATCAGAACTTGTCGACTTACAGTACTACTCGCGTAGGTGTAACATAGAGATATCTGGCCTACCGGAAAGTGAAAATGAGGATTTGGATGAGATCAAATCCTCTCTATTTCATCACTTGGAAATCGATCAACTAAATGAATCGGTCACGATCATACATCGAGTCCCAACAACACGAAGAGATGGAATAAAACCAATCGTAGTGCAATTCAATAATAAAAAAAATCGTGATATGTGTCTAGAAGCTGCGCGTAACAAAAAACTTTGTTCCTCTGAGATCAATCAACGCTTACGCCCTAATCTTGTACATCTGAATGAACACTTGCCTCCATATCTAAAACAGGTACTATATTTTGCAAAAAAATTTAAGAGTGAAAATGATTACAAATTTTGTTGGTGCAAAAACGGCAGAATTTATTTACGCAAAGCTGAAAATACCAGGGTGATCAGAATCTATAACATTGATGATTTAAATATTATCGATGGATAATTCGACACTAATGCATATCATACTGATCGCCCTGGTATTTAATAAATTCCTTTACGATTTTGCCACTATCGTTCTTACTGATTTTGCTTGTATAACAATATTAACTATAAATTTAATAATTAACTCTAATTTTAACTATTCAAAAAAATTTTCATTACATAAAAATATTTATTTTATAATTGGTTTATATCGTTCAATCTCATGTTTAACTTTGCTCCTCTCATTTAATTTTCAATACCTTATTCTCAAACATGTGGCTAACTTATTATACTACTGTTTATGCGTATTAGAATCTCACTTATATTTTGTTTCATTTTCGCTTGATGCTGATAAATGTGTTCCATTCTATGTTATGCTTAAATATATCATCTACCTGAATATGAAATATCTTTTTGCCTTCAAATTTACAAGTATGGATGACTTAATTGTTTTTGATAATTTGTATTTGATGGTTCATCACAAATTGCTTATAAATGCAAAATCTATAATTACATTAACTATTTATCAATACTCGACTTATTGTACTGTTATACAACTAATGCCCATTCATCCATCAACTACTAGCTTTATCATTTATTTATTTTGGTGCACATATTCAATACTCGTAACTATTTTATGGTCAGATTTTTTCGTCAGAGTTATTGTGATTTATTCATATTTTCCACGTTTAGGTTTAATTATTTTCTCTTTTCAAATCCAATACTCTATTTTTAAAACTGTGTTATGCTACAAGTTATACAATATACAATTTCAATCATCTTACAACTTTTTACCATTTCATACTTGTGGATCATATTCTTTACCCTTTCCTGCTGAATGCAAGAATGGTTATTGTTGTTCGAGAACGAACTATAAAACTACTCTTAGTGCTATAAATGATAATGACTTATTACTTTATAATTTAAATTTTTTCCTAAATCGCGAAATTGAAATAAATAGAAAACCTGTACCCATATTTTTAATTGTCATTCATTATCAGATTTGTAGTACTATTGAGCATCCATTGTCAACTGCTGGGCTTCCCTCCGGGGTGCTTATTCTGTATTACATTTTTTTATTATCTCATTCGAGATTAAAATAACCTTCAACTATCTTAGTACCCTGGAGGAGTTCGGTAACTTCTTAAACCATTCTCAGAACAACGATTCTCAATCCACCACTGATATTAATGTTGTACATTTTAATATCAGAAGTATCAGAAAAAATTTTGATTTATTAATAACATATTTACACGAAAATTTATCATCTATAGATGTGCTTGTGCTGTCTGAGGTTTGGATTTTCAGTGAAGAGGTTTGTGTATATAATCTAGATGGATTTGATTTATTTGCATGTTGTAGAGAATATAACAACTCTGGTGGTGTTGTGGTATATACTCATAAATCACATTCATTTTCAAGACTAAATTATGGATCCTTCCTATCAGGCGAGGTAATTGTTTTGCATCATCTTTCATTAAATTTAAATATAATTTGTCTCTATAGATCTCATTCATTCACAGTCAACTATTTTGTCAATGAATTAAATCAATTTTTACATAAATTTAGATATAAAGATATCTTATTCATTGGAGATATTAATATTGACTTATTAGCTTCAACACATAATACTAATTCCGAATATATTGGTACCCTAAGAAATCATGGATTTTTACCTCTAATCTCTCATATAACAAGACCTTCATCTAATACTTGTATCGATCACATCTTTCTGCGCAACTCTAACCGCCTAACTAATATTTATTCATCTGTTTTTTTAACTGATATTACTGATCATTATCCTATCTTATGTAAACTATCGTACACTGTGAATAACTCTAATAAGCCATCCTCCAATCTTTCTACCAAAAAATGCAGAGTTGTTGATTATAGTGGCATTTCATCTTATTTAGACAATTATAAATTTACTCTTCAGCATAAGCTTGCCCATTCTCGGTTTGATGAATTTATATACTATCTCGAGAATATAATCAACAACTTTACAAAATATATCACAACTAAGCCTACACAACAGAAAGCTGCTTTTAAACCTTGGATTTCACCAGAACTCAAGTTCTATATTAAGACTAAAGAAAAACTTTACCTAAAATCTAAAAAATATCCATTTGATATTCTGATACAAACAGCTTACCGTAGTATTACATCATTTGTCAAATCTAAAATAAAACTAGCCAAATACACGTATTTTCAAAATCAGTTCTTTAATTGCAATTCACCTATCAAACGTTGGAAATTTGTTAATAAAATATTAGGAACAAATGAAAACCCTGTCACGTTGCCTTCAGGTACTAATATGATTCGAATAGCAAATGAATTCAATGTACATTTTATAAACATTTCTCCTCTATCTCACCCAATATCCGATGACTTCAAAAACTATATCTCTAATAACAGCAATTCCATCTTTATTTTCCCAACTACACCTGATGAAGTAGTAAAGATCATAAATAATTTATCTAACAAAGTTTCGAGTACTGACCTAATTAATTCTAAAATTCTAAAATGTCTACCGGGTGACACTATTGTGCTCCTGGCCGACTTGATTAACAATTGCATTGTAAATGGTGTTTTTCCAGATTCACTTAAATCAGCTACTGTTTTCCCAATATTTAAATCAGGTGATAAAAATGATTTCAACAATTTTAGACCAATCTCTATTCTGTCTTCTATCTCCAAGATCTTTGAAACTATATTAAAAACTAGAGTCCATTCATTTTTATCTAACCATAATTTTTATTCTGAAAATCAATATGGGTTCCTCGTAAATAAAAACACTGAATCTGCCATCCTTAAATTAACTTCCTCTGTTGTACATAACCTTGATGCATCAAGAAAGACTGTTGCAGTTTTTCTAGATATAAGAAAAGCATTTGATAGCATAAATCATGAAATCCTTCTCCATAAACTTGAAAAACACGGTATTAGAGGTAATGCACTTAATCTTTTTAAATCTTATTTATACAATAGAATACAATCTGTTAAATGTATTACAAGCATTAGTGATCCCATGAAAATAATAAAAGGTATTCCTCAGGGCTCAGTACTCGGCCCACTTCTTTTTATCATTTTCATTAATGATTTTTGCAAACTTGATATTGAAGGTGAAATAATTGCGTTCGCGGATGACACGGTTCTTCTCTTTTCTGCTTCTGATTACCAATCTCTCCAAAATACTGTTAATAATGATCTCCTAAAGGTAAGAAATTGGTTCCGCGCTAACAACCTCCAAATTAACGTTACTAAAACCAAGTTTATTAATTTTTCTTTAAATCCTACTAACCAATCTCGCTTAAGTATCACTTTCCATGATATCAACTGCAACAGTGATTTTTCTTGCACTTGTCAAGATCTAGAGCAAGTCAGTACAATAAAATATTTAGGATTACATATTGATCAAGATATGAAATGGAAATCGCATATCAAATATTTATTAAATAAACTTAGATTTATGCTTTACAAATTTTATTACTTAAAACAATGTTCAACTAACACCTTTTTATTAACACTTTACTATGCTTTTTTCCATTCCCATCTAATGTACGGTCTTCTTGCTTGGGGCAGCGACTACCTTACTAATCTTCAACCAATCATTTCTATTCAAAATAGAATTTTACGGTTTATTACTAATGATTATCACTCCCCTACATTTGCCCTTTATAACCGCCTACAAATATTACCCCTTCGCCATCTTTATTTTTACAAATCACTATTGCTCATTCGCAAAAATCAGTTTTCCTTTAACTTTAATACCACTCGCTCGTCCTCAAGAATAAATAGTACTTACACTCTACCACTAATACACAAAACAATAGCTAGAAAACACTTTACATATATTATTCCAAAGTTCTATAATTCACTTCCTTTAAATTTAGATACGAATGTGTCTCTGCCTACCTACAAAAAATTAATTAAATCCTATCTCTTATCTGAGACTAACATAGAAAAACACTTTTGAACTTTTTTTTTTTTTAATTATGGTGTATATATATTTAATTTGTTTTTTTTTTACCTTTGAACTTATTTGTGTGTATATATATTTTTTTTTCTCTTCACCTTGAGCTTACACGTCCTCAGCACTTTTCTTTTTTTTTTCCTTGTAAATTTTTCCTCCATGTTAATTACTCAAAACACCACCACCATGGTTGTCACTGTTTAATTATATATCTTGTTAATCCCCCCCCCCCTTTTTTTTTCCGTTCCTATAATTCTATTGTGTATTATTTTCACTTTGTTAGACGATTTGTCTATGTATTAAATATCCAGTATGAGCCATTCCTGGCTCCTTGGGTATACTCTATCAATTGTATATGTACACTTTTGATGCTTGAATTAAAATTTAAAAAAAAAAAAAAAAAAAAAAAAAAAAAAAAAAAACAATTTCTTCCGATTTCTCTACACACATTTTATTAATTCAGGGAGATAACTAATAAATATTATATTTCACATACTTCTCTCCATATTTCCTACACAAAACATTAATCTTCTCCTTAGATAACCCCAAAGGTAAAGAGTCGTTCGAAATAAAATTATTTTCCTATTTTTGTGCTTCTGATTAAAACGAAAGTGAAGATTGAAACCATTTCGGTGGATAATTGCAGAATAGTAATTTCCATATTTTCGAAATCTCGAGATACGCGACGGAGAATAAGAAAAGAAAACTAATACGGCAATTATATCTGGTTATTATTATCCTTTGAGACTTGGGACAATTTTTATACGTCGTTGCATGAAAATGTTAAAATTGTAACTACATCGATTCGTTTCGACGGCAAGAGACGAGAAAATAAAATATCTTTAATTATTTCAAATTTATATCGATTCGCATTTTTCTAAAAGGAATCAGGAAATTCATTTTTAATTCGGAACTTACATTTTAATTACTGATTATGATTTATGATTATATATGATTTGTATTTCCTCTTGATTAATTATAAGATATGTTTTTTTAAATATTTGATGAAATTCATGTATAATTTCGAATGGAAACACGTATCATGTTGATTTAATTTCGGGAAACTGTTTAATTTAATGTCCCTCATCTACAGGGTGGCCAAAAAGTCCGTAGAAACTTTAAAAATTCATAAAAACCGGGAAAATAACGCAAGTAAAAAACGGTTTGCAGGGTTAGCATCGTTAGGTCACGGGAATTTTTTTTTTGACGGGGAGAAAACAAAAAACAGCCGATAGGTGGCGCTGAATGCCTCCATATCGTTTATTACAGCAGTATGTGTTTCACGTCACCACCACCACCACCACAGGGGATAACACATTGCTGGCGAGTCAGAAATGCAGCAATGGCAGAGTGCAACAGGTCCACATACACAGTTTACAATGGTGAACTGGTAGTGGATTAGGAGCGCGCAAGTTCGTATAACCGTCTCATTTGCATATTTCCACGGAAGTCGCTCTTACAAGCGCCGCCAATGGCTGTGTTTGTTATTTTTTTCCTATTTTGGGTCATCCAAGTATTACGTCAGCATCGAGGGGGTTTCGGATTTGCTGACTTTTGATGACGAGGGGGAGGGGGGTTTGAAGGTTGCTTACGTCATCAACCACCCTTTTTGAAGATATGAAATATTCTAAGCTGGTGACGAAATTTACGGGGGGGGGGAGAGTCAGTGTTTTGCTGAAAGGGGGGGAGGGGGTCAAAAATGGCTAAAAATCTGCTTACGTAATACTTGAATAGCCCTTTGTTCAAAAAAAAAATTCCAGTGAGTTAGCGATGCTAACCCTGCAAAACCGTTTTAAATTTCGTTTTTTTCAGTTTTTATTCATTTTTTAAAGTTTCTACGGACTTACTGCCCACCCTGTATTAGGAAGTTATTGATTCCATTTTCTGTGGAGCGGAGTAAAATAATACAGTCAAATCTCGTTTGAACGAATACCGTTATAGTTAAAATCTCGTTTTGATGAACATTTCAAATACCCCCCCCCCCCAAATAAATATACATAGGAACAATGAAAAAACGTGAAATTCTTTTATAACGAAATTTCGTTATAATAAATTTATTTCTCTGGTCTCTTGGAGTTCGTTATAACGGGATTCATTATATTTAAACCAAAATATTCCAGTTGAAAATATAATTTAGACATTTTTCAAAAATTTCCTCCAGCTAATTGAATAAAAAATTGATATAAATGTAGTTCTTTCTCGTTAAGTATGAATACGATACAAGAAACCATTCAATAATGGCTAAAGGCACCGTTTTATGCTTCAAGGGCCGTCACAGTGAATTCTGGGTAACAGGGCTCGAAAATTTCTCGGGGTTTCTCTTGATTTCCAGTTTAAATAAGTTATTTCAACAATTAGAAGGAATAGAAAGTAATTTGTGTGATTCCAATTTTCTGCAATAGAAAGACGTTTAATTTCCGTCGAGGAAGAACTTAATATGAAAATTCCGCAATTACTGAAAATTGCAGCATAATTAAAAAAAAAAAATTATAACAGAATTAATAAAAAACTAATCACAGAATCTATAATGCAAATGAATACTGAACTGACAAAAAAATCAATACAGAAATTATAAATAATGACCGCAGAATTGATAAAAAATATGAATCTAAATGATTATTATAAAATAATTACAGAGCTAGAGAATAATGATTACAGAATTAATAAAAATGATTACAGGTTTTATTTAAAAAAAATTAATACAGAATTAATAAAAACGTTACTCCAGAATCAATGACAAAGTGTTTGCAGAATCATTTTTGAAGAAATAATTTCAGAATTGGTGAAGAAATAATTTATGAATTAATGAAAATTCTGAATACATAGAAATACAATCACAAATTTGTTCAAGAATAATTGCAGATTTATTGAAAAAATAATTACAGAAATAATAAAAATTAAAGTGGTACAATTCCAGAGCATTTACGCGGCCCGTGGCACATTTCCAGATCACTTAAATGGCCCGGGACACAGTTAGCTCCAGAACATTTAAGCGATCCGTGACATATTTAGAGATCCCTTGAGTGACATGTGACGTAGTTTTAGAGCACTTAAGTGACCCTCAATGCAGTTTCTACATCACTCAAGTTACCCACCGCACATTCTCAAAATATTTAAGTGATCCGGGCGGCATATAATTACGGATCACTTGAGTCATGCGTGGCACAGTTCCAGAGCACTCGAGCGGTCCAGACACATTTCCAGATCACTTGGATCCGCGAAACATTTAGATATCACTAAAGTGGCTCTGTAGGGCACTTATCAATAGTGGGGGGAGGGATGTTACTTCAAGTGCCCACAAACTATCAAAAGGTTTTTCTCGTTTTTGACGCACTGAGTAAGTGCCATTAAAAATATTTCATATTTTCATAAAGGGTGGGTGATGACGTGAGCATTGTCTAAACCCCCCCCCTCTTGTCATAAAAAGTCAGCAAATCAGAAACCCCTCCCCCCCCTCCCATCGATGATGACGTAATACTTGAACGGCCCCTATCATTCATTTACATTATGTATAAAATACATTACATTTATGTATAAAGTACTGACTTGTACCAAGGAGTAGACAATATTAATAGGAGCGGTTTTTGATGGTATGGGGGGCGGGGGGGGTAGGAATTGAGCATTTATAGAGCTCCGGCTTATCTGATATCCGGCCTCGTACTTCCACCACATTAGGCCGGATAGTACTGAGTCTCTACTGAATATTGTTATTGATCCAAATACTTACTCATACTCACCTTTCAGTAAATTTTTATGACTCTGTCAATGTAACAGACTGATATGATTCATTTCATACCACTAGAAATAATATAATGCCACTATTGAGAATTGGATGCAAAACAAATAGTTCTATCACTGAACAAATTGCAACTCAGCCAACATGTTAGAACTTGAATTGATTATCAGGGAAACTCGAGATTTATCGAAGTTATAAATAAATCTTATAATTCAATGGGAAGATCTGCGAGTATTTCATAAGCTATACCATGAGCACAAAAGAGCTTTTCATGCATAATAACCCCCATAAATTATCAATGACATTCTCGAGCCATTCTTCTCTCTTGGAAATATTCCCTTAAATTTCATTCAAGGGATATTTCCACGCTCCTTATAAATGCATGGCATCCTAATGATATATCAGAAGAAGAAGAAAAAATATTTCAGATAATGTATTTCAAAATTGAAATTAGAACTGAATTCAAAATATCTATATTGACATTTCGAATAATATACGATATTTGATACATATTTTTGAATAACACTCGCATTTCTTCTGGAAAATGTTCAAATATCACTTCGTATTTAAATATAAAATCACATAATAAAATACAAAAAATCAAATAAGTCATGATATTCATGATAAATTCATATTTGTCGTGGGTTTCGGTCGCACTCGAAGAGTCATCTCGAGAGTTTTCATTCAAGATATTGTCAAACCATCACGCAAATGCATATTCCTGATAATGGTATATCCGTCCGAATAAGAAAATATATATAAGAAATGAATTCTTAAGTACGTTTTCTTATTATTCCTTTCTTCTGCGAAATAATGTCTCGAAAATATTTTTAAATTAAGTTAGACACCAAGAAACACCCGATTGAGTTCAGCAAAGTTATGTAAATATTCCCCAAATTTCATTCAAGGGATGTTCCTCACTCCTTATAAATGCATGGTATCATAATGATATGGGAATAAATATTTAAGATTATATTTTTCAAAATTTAAATTCCCTGATGATTCAATTCAAAATATCCATATTGACGAAACATCTCGAATAATATACGATATACGTAAGATAATTTGGTACATAGTTTTGAATAACTCTCATTTCTTCTGGAAAACATTCAAAAATCACTACAATCAAAAAATAAGCTCAAACAATAATAAAATGTCAAAATCAAATAAAACATGATATTCATGATAAATTCATATTTTTCGTGAGTTTCAGTCGCATTCCAAAAACATTCCTATGATTCTGTGTGTTTGTTTTTTTTCCGACAGCCCGTAAAAGTTTGTACTTTGAGTTTTGAATCACCCTGTATATATGAAATGAATTCTTATATAAACTCCTTTTTTCTGAGAAATTATATCTCGAAAATATTCTTAAATTAAAAGTTAGGCTTCATAAAAATATCCTATTAATTTCATCAAAGCTATGGAAATATTCCCTCAAATTTCATTCATGGGATATTTCCTCGCTCCTTATAAATTTGGCATAATAATGATATATCAGAAAGGAAAAAAAAATTCAGATAATATATTTCAAAATTCAAAAACGGCTGAATTCAAAAAATATCTATGCTAGCAGAACATCTCGAATAATCACGCCATACGTAAGATAATTTGATACATAGATTCGAATAACGCTCCCATTTCTTCTGGGAAACACTAAAAAAAATCACTACAATCAAAAAAAATAAAATAAACTCAAATAATAAAATATAAAAAAATCAAAGACATGATATTCATGATAAATTCATATTTGTCGTGAGTTTCAGTCGCACTCGAACAACGATCTCGAGAGTTTCCATTCGAGACATCGACAAACCATCACGCAAACCCATATTCCTGATAATGGCATATATCCGTCCGAATAATAAGAACGTATAAGAAATGAATTCTTAAGTACCTTTTCTTATTATTCCTGTTTTTTTTCCTCCCCTGAGAAATAATATCTCGAAAATATTCTTAAATTAAGTTAGACACCAAAAAACACCCTATTAAGTTCATCAAAGCTCTCACACGGAGAGAAGTTCTCATTAAGGAAATGTAAAAGAGAAAGCAGAAAAGAAAAATTCGGAGATGGAAATCTTCCTTCTATTCTTAAAATATAAAAGGAAAAAAAAGACATTTAAAAAGGATTAAGAATAATGCGTATTTCTGAAAGAAAGCAATCCACGAAAACCAAATCTAAGATTAAATAAGAGAGTGGAAAAAATATATGAAAAAAAAAGCCTTTGATAACTCGTATTCCGTTTTCTTCCCGAAAAGGGCATAGAAAAGTTAATGGGAAATACTGAGGGGATAAGAAAACGAAAATATTCTTATTCTTATGTTTTTCCCCTCTTTTCTATTCTTTTTTTTTTGTATATATATATAGGTCTTGGCTTTCTTCCACAAGAGTAAAAGAAACTTTTAGTTCGACAATGACTCCGGCAGATTGAGCTTGGAGTTTATCGGTAGTAACAAGAAGATTAAAGCTCAGAAGAATAAGAAGAAAGGACGATTTTCACTCTTAGGGGGTCCTTTAGGAATATTCTTTCATTTTTTTTTCAAATTTACTGATGAGAGGCCAAATGATTCTTTTATAAAGAAAATATTCGTAACATACGTTTTCAATATTTTATCACATTTTATATATTTTTACTTAAAAAAGTGTATCAGACTTTACGGGAGAAAAATTTATGAACAAGAAATATATTTATGTATAGGTAGTTATTTTATTTTAGGGTCTGAAGTTGGATATATTTTCTTTTTATATATTTATGTAAAAGAAAATTTATCCAATTTCACGAGAGAGAAAAGATTAATTACTAGAGTTCGGAAGTTAAGGCACTAAAAATGATCAAAATAGGCCAGAAAAAAAGTATATTAATAGCATATGAAAATCATTATCTTCATGAAATTTAATTTTATATAAATATATTACGTGATAATTTGGAAAATCGATAATGAATTAAAATTGTCTTCGTATTTTTTGATGAAAATAAAGTTTTGATCAGAGACAATTTTTTTTATAAAAATCTTAATCTATCCTAAAATCCTGGTCTAAGCTTCCAATATTTTTCTCATATTTCATATCTTAACACAAAAGAAATGTATCAAACTTTTCATGAAATTTAATTTTATATAAATATATTACGTCATAATATTTGGGAAAATCGGTAATGAATTAAAATTTTGACTTTGTCTTTTTTGATGAAAATAAAATTTTAATGAGAGACGATTTTTTTATAAAAATCTTTATCTATCCTAAAATCCTAGTCTAAGCTTCCAATATTTTTCCCATATATCATATCTTAACACAAAAGAAATGTATGAAACTTTATGAGGGATATCAAGTAAAAATATGAAAATGTATTAATTTTGATTTTCCTTAGAATACGGAGTTGAATAAGCATTGAATATGGTGGATTAATGAGCTATGTATATCATGATATTTATTATATTTAATTTATCTCAAATATATTACGTTATAGCTTTTCAAACATTTACTGGAATTTAAATTCAGATATTGGATCAAAGATGTTGTCATGATGAAAATGTAGTTAGACTTCTTAATGTGTGTTCATTAGAATTATTATTTTTTTTTTTACTCTGATGAAAGGTCAGTATTATTTGATAACATATATTTCTAATGCAAGCTATCAATATCTTGTAATTCTTTTACATATTTATGTAAAAGGAAATGTATGCAACTTCACGAGAGAGAAGATATTAATTACATAAAATTAATTTACGTATATTTCTTACGTAGTTATTTTACTATTTCATCTTTTAATATATGGTATATTGATAAGATATAAACATCATTATCTTTACTATACTCAATTCGACATATATATATATTGAGGTAGAGTTTTGAAAATCTAATGGAAAATTGAAATTTATATCTTGCGAATCAGTGAAATACACGATTATATATATATATATCATTTGCCTCCCTTCATTATATATGATGGGAGGCAAATGATTCTTTTTCTTTATCAGAAATATTCCTAACATAAGCTTTCAATATTTTACAATATTTTATATATTTATAATAGAAAAGTGGATCGAACTTTACGAGAGAGAAATCAATAACATAAGTGTCTACATGTATTTATTTCGTTTTTTCTTACCATAGGTAGTTATTTTATTATTATTAGGTCTATTAACGTATACTAGTTATGAAAGATGAAAATCATTATCTTCATTAAATTTTATTTTGAATTAGTGAAAGTTACTTTCCTATGATGAAATAAAGTTAGAATAAAATAGTTGTTCATTAGAATTTCCTATTAAAAATTAATTGAAAAAGAAAAATCTATTTTTTTAATTTCATGATGAGAGGATAATGGTTTTTATAATTAATATTCGCAACTCAAATTTTCAATATTTTGCCATAGTGCTTATGTTTACAGTCGATGCTGGTTATGGCAACCGTCTGTTACAGCGACCATTCCATTATAACGACACAGGTCGCAAATATTTCCCCATTTCCACCAGGTAGTTTTTATTCAATATAACGACCGGTAAATATCATTCAATCAATTAATATGACCAACTCAGCTAGGCCTTGTTCTCTTTTTTTTGGTTTACTTTTGCAAAAAAATGGGCAAAATCCGTCGTTGAGTATGTTTGACCATGACCTTTTTGAAGCTTGGAGAAGGAAGGTTATGAGACATAGATAGTGTAAAGAAAGAGAGAAAGATAGAGCGTTGTCACTTCTCCGTGGAAATCCCGGTAGTTAACTAGTGCCATATCTGTAAATAAATACAAATACGAATACAAATACCACGCCACAACAGGCAAATTGCCCAACGAGGTGGCTGACTTAAGAAGGCAAACCAAAGGCAATCGTGTGAGTCGACGGTTGTTGTTGTTCTTCCTCGTTTCTCTACCATTCTGCTAAAATCTCAAATTGGGGCTCACACCTACTTCCCACGCGATCAATTTTTTTTTTTATCTTACTCTAAATTTTATTGTGAAATTACTTAATAGTTGAGAAACTTATTTAATTTCTCAATGCCAGAAAAATAGCAAATTAAATTATTTTCCTGCACGTAGTACAAAAACAAATGCAGATTTACGCCATATGAAGTATTTTCGTAATCACAATGTACATAATATATTAGGTATTAATATATATTTTCTTCAGACTGGTACATTTTCTTTAAAACATAATAAAAAAAATTAAAGAATTACCTTCATTCCGTCCATCGAGTATGCAATTTTTTTTCCGGAGAAGCTAAACTTTCTCTGATTTTTTTTCCTTTTTCTACAAAACCGTTGGATATAACGACCTCCCAATATAACGTCCGTTTTCATGGAACGAAAGGGGCCGTTGTAACGAGCGTCGAATGTACCAAAATAAAATGCATCAATCTTTACGAGAGGAAACTTGAAAACATAAAAATGCCGCTCTCAGACATGCTCACGAGACTTCCGAAGCTCTTGAAATGCTTGGGGGACTTTCGTATATTCAGGGATACATGGAGAACTGTATTCCCAGAAATGCATAGAAATATTTCGTACCCTTGTACATTGTATCAATACCTTTTTTGCATCTGTTTGTATTGCTTTCGGACAGATATCTTCAACCTGTGGCTCGCGAGCACCGAGCCCATAGTGCTCGATACTCGTGTCCGATTTCGTGCTCACGAGCACTTGTTTAACATCCCGATTAAACACTTTGTACTAACGGCATTCAAGGATTGAAATCATACTGATATCATGCACATTGGTGTGTCAAACTTGCCGTAAGGGTGCTCTTTTGATGATGGTGGTACAGACGCATCCGGGCACGGCCAGGGGGGTTCAAGAGAGGGAGGCCTCAAAAAAATGAGAACCGGTTGAAATTTTCAATAGTTTGACAGAAAAATCACTTGGCCCGGGGGGCCCATGTTGCTCTTAGACAGCCCTTTCACACCACCATAGAATTAATGCTCCGACGAATTCATGTTTAATTTTTGTTTAAAATGATCCAATAATTTTTTTTTTTTGGCCACATCTAAACAGCTTTGAATTTCAAAAAATAGCATTCAGATATCTCTTTCTTTTTTTTTAACGATTTCCGACTTGCTATACCAAATTACATATTTACAAATTTGCAAAACTGATGATCAAAACGAAATTGCTTTTAACATATCTAAAAAGAGGTTTTTGTTTTTCTCAATTTATACTTTTAATACTGAGCCAGCTTTTTCTGTCCGGGAAAAGAAAATGAAATTTCCATCCGATAACGATTATTAAAAATAGCATTTTTGCTCTCCTAAGCCCTCCCTCGGAGGAAATTAAGAAATTAGAAGAAATGATAGAAATTGCAGAAATTACACGCGACAGCTTTATCACCTCGGGGGCAGAAAGATGGAACTTGATTCACTTGCATTCTGGGAAGGAAAAAGAATATTCTTAATTTTTTTTATTTTAAATTAGAGTGGAAAACTAGACCAGCCAATCTCTATACGAAAAAAACAAAATTTTTACTTTTTCTTTAAATGTAATATCGCAATTTGTTGGTAAATTTTATTTTTTCGCTTAAAAAAATGTTTTTTTTTTTATTCTCTCGTCGTTTTATAAAATCATGTAAATTAATGATTTCAGCAAATTAAAAGACATCTTAGCAAGGATGGGGGAAACAAGAAAGATACGGGGCCCGTAAGATTATAAGAGGAAAAAAATTTTTCCTCATTTATCCGGGAAAAAAAATTGAATTAATTATTATTTTTTTGGGTTTGAAAATTTTAGTTTCTATCATATTTTATATGAGGGTTCTTACTTTTACATTTTTTGTTTCTTTAAGCAATTTGCATTTCTTTTTTAAAATATTAAATCTGTGACATATTAAATTTTGGCATGAAATTAGGGAAAAATCGTCTTTTTACAACGATTTTATTTTTTTCAATTTTTTTCTCTTTAGAGTTTATCATAAAAGTAAAATATGTAAAAATGAGAGATTTTAGAACTTCATCATCCGTGTAACGTTTACAGTTAAAAATTTATCCATTTATAGGGAATATAATTTCGCATATAGAATATATGTGACAGAATGGATTTATTTTCGAATAGAAAATGTGTGCATTTATTGGAATTCAGAAATCTAACTTTTTTAATTTTATTGAATACTACTATGTGTACAGTGTGTGTGCAATAAATTCGTAAATAATTCAAAAATGTATAAAAATTGAAGGATTTGGCATTTGAATGTAGTTTGCAAAAACATTCATGTTCAGAGAGGCTTTTTTAGTGTAAAAAAAATTAGTTTAAATTTTTGATGATAGAAGACACTTAAAATTTCTAAATTAAAATGCGTATTTAATGGAATTTACTTTTTTTTTAATTTACCTACTATACGTACTGTTACAGACTGTTCCATAAATTAGTGAATGGTTTGAAAATTCAAGAAAATTGTAGGATTTTGTACATTGTAAATGCAGTTTGAAACTAAGGGGATTTTTATAGTACAGAAAAAAAAAAATTAGTTCAAATTTCTGTCGATAGCACTGCACTTGAAATGCGCAAATTTGAGTATAATAAAATGCAGGGTGTAAAATTAATTAGCAGTTTAATTTTGAATTTCACTGTTCCTGGCGCTTACATAAAGTTCTCATTGTGATGTTTTGGGTGTAGCACTGTTGAAGATTTCTTGGATGCAGCTGCCTCTGTCGAGGAAAATTCGAAATACCTTTTTTCTGCTTACAAAAATCCTTCGTAAGAATTACCCGTCCGCAAACCACTACCAATTCCTTTAATTTTTATGAATTTCTAAACTATTTAAGTTGTCCATGTAGCCCTAATGAATTTAAGAGGTTGTTGAGTGTGGGTAGGATTTACATCACATGTTTTCATGTGATGTTTGTATATTTCGCTATTTTTACGCTATAAGGCACTATTTTTCCTCACGATTTTCCGTAATTTTAAGGCATTATTCATGTTTCCAGAATTCAGAATTTAAAGCATATTTTCATATATATTATTTTGCTCATTTCCTCACATTGTTAATTTTTTCGCACCACGGTCATTTTCTGCACACGAGGGCTAATTAGACCGGGACCTACAATTTATTGCCGATTCCGAACGGCAGGCTTGTTTTTTTTATATACTCATCGAGAGGTTGGTGCGCTAACCCCTCGATGGGGGACTCCCTGCGGTAGCTATTTTTTTTTTTTTTTTTTGCTGCGGTCAAGTCGCCGTTTTTTGTTGTACCCCTGTGTCAGGAAAGTTTTCTGACAAGGACGCGCCGGGTCGCAAGAGTCCGCAAACACTATAGTAGCTTGAACAGTTCAACTGAGAGGCACACGCCTAAACTGCAGTAGAAATATTACAAGAATTGTTTTCTTCAAACACCTGTCTTCATTTTTACATCTATTTGTGGCCACCATTTTGGATCCATTATTTTTTGAATTGACCAATTTTTGTGAAGAACAATATTATCCACCATATATAAGACATTGCACCGAGACTGTGGCGCCACTTATTAGTCTAAGTTGTAACTAATTACACAAACCGTTGTGATTGAAATTCCAGGCCAGACCATTAAAGAAACTGCTTGCTTCATCCTTCGCTGAAACAGCCTAGGTGCCACGATACCGTGAGAAAACGTTTTATTCAGGTTAGGTCAGATCCTTCGATCTATATATGTTTCCAAGTTATGTCCTTTCTGAAACACCCTGTAAATAAATACAAATATACAGTGTGATTCCATAATTCCCCTCGCCGCATTTCATTGGCGAACCGTTCATCCTAGAGGTATGCTTCCAATTACAAAAAGTTTCCAATTAACGTGTAGTACTCAAATATGTTATCCACGTTGCAAGGGGTTGTATAGTTATTAAAATGAAAAAAAAACCGTAACTTTTTACATAGTGACTATGTGCCCCAAAACCCATTTTAGAAAAATGTTGCTCTCTCTCTCGTGATACCAACAAAAAAATCCCATCCCAAGTGCAACATTCACTGAGATATTCGAATTCGAAAAACGGGTGAAATTTCGAAAAGAAAACAATGTTAAATACAGATAAACCGTTTTATCCGCATTTAACGCTGTTTCTCCCCCCAAAAGTTCCTCCTTTTTTCGAATTCGAATATCTCAATGAATGTTCACTTAAAAACGTGGGATATTTTTTGTTGGCACCAGAAGGAAAAAGTGCAACAACTTCATAATCGGGATTCCGGGACACACGGAGACCGTATAAAAAGTTAGAATTTCTTTATTTTAGTAACTATACATACCCTTGCAACATGGATATATCTGTGTACCCTACGTTTTTCCTGATTGGAATTATACCTCTAGGATCAGCGGTCCGCCAGTAAAATGCCCGTTTGCTATGGATCCTGTATATATTGCAAACACGTTTTCGCATTCACGAAACCATTGAGAAAAATCCATTCTTTTAAACACAAACACACACATAAAAGAGATGTGCGATGACGTCATGAAATTGTCTGTTGAATATCGATCGATCTTATCTCGAACACGGGGATGAGCTAGAGCTTTCAAAAATGATCGTAAGTGAAGGATCGTTATCAAACTCACAAGAGGTACGGACGGACGGACGGCTTAATGAAGCCATTGCTTATCGGAAGAGCTCCCTCTAACGACTCCCTTGTTAACTCTTAAAGATAATTACGAATGTTTCCCAGGCTCTGTAAGAAATATCTTTTGTCCCTCATCTACCATGAAACTCGTTAAAAGTTGTCAATTAACAAAACGTTGGAACGATTCGTCGAGGAAGTCTGGAGGAAAAAAACAAAAAAAAAACTCCAGTTCCCCCGATCACTCAACATAGCGATCACTCCTTATGGGAATAGTGACTGTGATCGAAGTGGTTTTCTCTTTCGAAGTTTTCTGTCAGGGAATGAAGATGAAAATCCATTGTGTGAGATCGATTGAGGGCTTTTAATGAGTAAGGGTGTGAACGTAAGTGCGTCCGTATTTCTGATTCTGGAAACTCGTCTCCGATTGGTTAAAAACCTGAATTTCAAGCTAAAAAAATTGAAATTCAGCTTTTCAACCAATCGGAGACGTCGCGGGTTTCGGAAATATGGACGCACTATGTTCACATTCTAATCTCTGGCAGTGTCCAGAAAATTCACCGAATGGAAAATTCATCACTGGGAAAATTCACCGTCAAACAATTCACCGACATCATTTTGACATGAGTCAATGAGTATGTGAATGATCGAATGAGTAAGTGAATGAGTGATTGAACGAGTGAAAAAATGATCGTGTGAGTTAATGAATGAGCGAAACCGGCCTGTCACTGTAGCTACATTGCTCTCGCTCACCAGGTCACTCAGTCAATCACTTATATAGGTAGCTCTTTCTATCACTCACTCACTAGGTTGTTCATTTTGTGGTCGTTCCAGCATTTCCATAATATGTCTCGTTTTTCTTCAACAAGGATTTGTATTTTTTGAATCAAGAATGCTGATTTCTTTTATCATTCCATAAATTAACACTTTTGCAAACTTTTTTGCTGTAATCGGCAACTCTACTTGCCTTCCATACTTTTTTTTTTTTTGGCTGTAATAGGCAACTTTATTAGCATTCGATCGTTTTTTGCGATAATTAGCGATATTCGTGTATTTTATGAGACTAATCATAATGGATGTAAAAATAGTTAAAGACATTACAAGTAATAATTGAGACAAAATTCTCCATTGGATTAAGGCGCACGCGCAAAATACAAAAAATGATATGGCTGACCAACTGGCCAAAGACGGAATCAACACAAATGAATGAATGAACGCCAGAACTTTGCCACTGGACTTATCCCGTTGACGAGATCTCTTCCAGCCCAGCTTCGCGACAGAGTCTGGAACACTTTATTTTGTGTCAAAAAAAAAACAAAAAACATACAAACTTTCACAACTTATTTTCCGGGACAATTGGATACTGTCGCGATTAACAAATTTTGTGATCACAGACGAGATGGGGTTGGCAGTTGGGGAAAAGTTTCGGAGTTTCGTTAAGACGGATGAATGTACGCATATTAGGATGGAGATATATTTTTAAAGCAATTAGGTGGGGGGGGCACACATGCCATATCATCTGTTATCTTACACTTGCCATATATACTATATACACAGGATGAAAACAAACAAACAAACAAAACGAGAATCTTATTGTATAATATAAAATATCCATCGAAGCGAATCATCTCGCTTAACACCTTACTGGCGAGCAAATGGGTTTGATAACTTGAGGACTAGAAGCCTGCATCAGTTTCATTGGATTGAGTTCACTCGCTCCGGTGGATTTGATGAAAATATACAAAATACAAATATTGTGTGGGGAATATATATACAATTAGGGATCACCGGTGCCATCTCGCTTAGCACCTTATTCAGGGAGCAACACGAATACGACGGAGCGGAATCAACAACCTAGCAAGTTTGCCACATTTTGAAACACAGCATCCTATTCCGTTTCTTCTTATTTTGGCGTAGAAGTTTACTAATTGGCTCACAAATACCGCATAGTGATTGGATGTGGGGCATAGAAATCGCCAATTCTGAGCCCGATCATTTCTTTCCCTCACAACGATGATACTACTTCTACACCGCACACCAACTCCGGTCATATATCGCCATACGGCAATTTCCAACCAGTGGGGTTGGGTGGGAATGATGGGACAACAATGATACTGGCACGAGCAGGGAATTTTTTCCCTATATATCCTGAGGGAAGACAGACTACTTACTGACGTCACAAGCAGACTGCGGAGACCTTCTATCTCTAGGAGGTGCTGGCAATACTCGTATCGATGCCCATGTTCATTTGCATGGTTATGTCAATTTGGTTAGCACATATAGTAATATAGATGGCTTTTTTCTCAGCCAGAGATATCAAGGAAACAATTATTTTCCGGATATTATGCTGAGGTGAGCTCGGAAAGAAAAGTCATCACGTCTCCGCCGGGACTCGAACCCAGGCCCTCTTGCATACCGCATGCTTGCCTGGTATGCAAGAGGGCCTGGGTTCGAGTCCCGGCGGAGACGTGATGACTTTTCTTTCCGAGCTCACCTCAGCATAATATCCGGAAAATAACATATAGTAATGTTTGAATATTTTCAATGAGAAATGTTCAAGTTCTAATGAAGAATGCATTTTGTATATATATATTGTACTCATGTGAAGATTTATGATATACGCTCGAAAGCACATGTTTTCTTTTGGTCCGAGCTCGACCATCCTTTTTCTACTATATATATTCGAAACCTGTAAGTTCTTGAATCTGCTTTACGCAATTGAAAAATTAATCAGTATAAAATATTATTATTCGTTTGTACTTTTTGTTTGGCATGCGAGTAGCGTGACCACTCCTTAAGTGAAGGGGACTTGCTTCTTGTATATTAATTTCATCATGTAAGCAGCATGTATTTTTTAACTAATTTTGTAACATATCAATATTATATAACTAACATGTATTTTCACTGGCCGGTACTAATAGGAACCCCCCCCCCCCGGAAGAATGTTAAATGGAAGGAAGGATGAGTGAGGACCACCCGGTTATGAGGCGCAGTGATAAGGATCGTGGCACAATTTAAAAAAATGACTATAGCACCACCGGGAAACCAAGGTAGACAATTGTATTAACACATTGCTAGCTCGGCGTCTGATTGACAAAAAAAAAAAAGGCCTTATGGCTAGGACGAGTAATTTATGAGTATCCTACCCCAGGGAGCAGCATCATTGGATATCCAGCTTCGTGTGTGGAATTTAATAGCCCTTTCCAACTTCCCGTAAAAACCGTCGAGACTCTTCGTATTGAATTCCAGATATGTTCGATTGCAACATATAAAGGATTCATTGACTGTCTCCGGTTCCTAGAATCGTATCTGAAGAAATTACGGCTGGATATAGTTCAAATCATTCCATTTACTACAAGGTTTTCCTCGCGTTATCTCATTCATTTCTTGTTGAAATAGACTCTCGTGGAATTCCGAGATACATAATTTCTACCCATTCCGGAAGCTTTGCCAAAACCATCCGACCACCAGTTGCGGTGGAGTCGGCATCGTTAGCATATACCCTAGAGATATAGTGAGAGGTTTATAGACTCTGGGAGAGAGAGAGAAAGAGACAGAGACACTGTTTCTCTGAGAAAATTCCGGAGAAAGGGGGAGAAGAATCGTTACACCGTGTGTGTAAAAGCTCGAAACGAAGACAATGTGTATATGTTGGTGAGAAGAATGAGAATAGTAAAGATTTGGTGTGAAAGTAAGGGCGTGGAAACTAACCTGAGCGCAGGAACCAGGCATTCCTCCATTTCTCGCCGTAGTTTAAGGGTAGGGGGGAACGGTAATCCGTAGGAGTTGGAAATTAGTTCCGCGCCTTTTGTGGTATTCCAGGGGATACAGCTAATTACGCGACTGATGAACACCTGCGTCGCCCATGGCATGACATACAAGCACATTCACACACACACACACACACACACACATACTCACGTGATTTTTCTTCTGGTGCTTTATTCTCCTACCAAGACATCGAACACATGCAAGCAGTTTGCTTGTGTGTGCGCATCGTCAGAATGGGAAAAATTCTCCTCTCCCTGCATTTACTTTTGTCTCCGTTTCCAGGATATAGGTCCCGAATTTCTTAGATTTCTCTCGAGATATGTGCACTCAGTGTTAATGAGTGTGTGTGTGTGTGTGTATAAAACGGATGATTTTCCTCCATCGTATGCGAGAGTCGGGAGTAAAGATTCTTTACAGTGATGGTAATCATTAATTTATTGGATGATACACGACAACGTTTATCTAATAGGATAATTACATTGCGCTTCCAATATTCCATTCGCCTTGTAATATTCTTGTAAAAGCGAGTTTTACTTAGCTAGATACACATCTAAGAGCAAGCTTTGTGACCCGAGGATGGTATTTGAAAAAGTATCTTGAAGGTATTTTGAAATGAATAATACACCCACTTGTATAAGAAAATGTGATACGTCTGTGGTGTTAGCTGCTTCTATTAAGATGTCACTGAATCACACACTGAATCACACGCGGGATTCGTGGGACGTTTCAATTTGGCCCGCCGTGTCTGAAAGGTTGCAGACCCCTGGTATAAATATGCCGAGGATAACTCAAGTGATCCATGAAAATGCCACTTAAGTGACCCGTTAATGTGTCGTTGGTCACTTAAGTGCTCTGGAAATGTACCGCGAGCTACTTGAGTGATGCGAAACTACGCACCGCGAGTCATGTTAGTGAGTTGCGAATCTGTCATGAGACACTTGAGTGAGCTGCGAATCTGTCATGAGACACTTGAGTGAGCTGCGAATCTGTCATGAGACACTTGAGTGAGCTGCGAATCTGTTACTGACCACTTAAGTCATCTATAAATATTCCGCGTAATTCATGTTTATAAAATTAAGTTTGAGGTCGATGGCGCATCAGATGACTCCGACATTTGGCCCGCAGGCCACACGTTAAGCGCGTACGCATTAAAATATCCAAGAGCAATACATGTATTTCAAATGCAAATATTCAAACCAACACGTGCAAATCATAATCCCAGAGTATCGTATCCAAACAACAGAAGGGAAATATTCCCAGTTGAAAAAAGAATAAAAATTCGTTTTCTCTGTTCATTAAAATAGAATTCACAATAATTTCCACGAAAGTGTAAATTAACAAACAACGGAATTAAACACACACACAATGATACTTATCAACTTCAACGGAGGGGAAGCAAATGTATCTTCAGCTTCGGAGACTTTGTTTACCTCGGAATTCTTTCAAACACGCATAACTCACGTATTGTCTAATGGATATGACAACTTAATTTCCTTAGTTTAAAATTTCAAAAAATCAGGCAAAAAAAATAGAAATTGGAATATTGTCTACGCTGATGATATGACAGTTTCGCTAATAGTCAAAGGCCTCGGCTAATTAAATCTTCGAGAAAATTCCGTATTTCAAGAATAATATTTACGTATAAACACAACAAGCCTGAACAAAATAATTTCCATTTCAATTGACTTCAATAGTCTTCCAATGTAATTGTAAATCTCGGTTCTTTTCAATATTTCCGCGGGATGGAAATTTTCAGAAATTCACTGAAACAGGTGTGAAATTTATTTCCTTTTGAAATCCGATTCTCTGTAACTTATTAAATCCTAGGGGTTCATATAGCAAATGGATGTTACAATTAATGTGTATCGAATAATTCCCGATCGGCATTTCCCATCCCATTCCAAATAGGGAAACATTTAACTCTTAGAGTAAAACTTAGAGCCAAATTTGGCCGCAGATGTGTTTTGTTGGGAAAAGAATGGTGTAAAAATTGAATTTTTCTGAGTAAATAGTAAAATATAGTTTTAGTAAAAAGCTAAATGCTTCGAATGTTGATTCAGAAAGAAAATAATATCTAATGAGAGCGAGAGATAGGATTTTCAAGCTGCACATGAGGAGTGTGCGCCCGCTGGTCTAATGCGGCCCGTCAAAGGGTGTCAGCAGGCCCTCGAAATGTTACTCGGATCCAGAATTATCAATACACATGTTACGGTAAATGTGTAAAATCGGTTATTACACATAGGTTATTATGCATAAATTTATCAATTTTGCCGGCATAAAACCCAAGCTTTGTGGAAAATTTAAGAAATACTAAAAAAAAAATCTCAGTTTTATCGGAGATTATGCATAATACCCAAGCATCGTTTTTCTGTTTCTTGCATTTTTATGAAGGAAATGTGGTCAGCATGGGTGTTTATTGTGTTGTGAAGTTTGGAGATCCAGTAGTTCCTCTCTTCGTTGTCGCTGAATATGCTGTAAGCTGCTCCCACTCCCTCCGTTGTTTTGGACCCATCCGTGTATATTGTTCTTCCACGTGTTTCTGGAATATTCTGGAGAAGTATTTGCAGTGGTGCAACATCTTCTACCGGGTCATCTGTCCATCCCGTGATTTTGTTTTCTATGATATATCCATTTGTAAGGACTTGTCTTCTGTTTCTTCGTTAAGTCGTAGATTAACGGATTTAACCTCGTAGGTGAGCTGAATATCTACTGGGATCTGTCCGCATATAACTTGGAGAGCGTTATTGGGAATAGTGTCGTATGCCCCCGTGATATACAGTAAAAATTGTCGCTGTATAGATTGAAGCTTCCGGCAGATGTTGACTGTGGGCTTTCTATACCATACTGAGGCTCCGTGAGCTATTTATTGACCAGTACATCACAGTTTTGTACAGTGTATTTCTAAAGTTGGTGCTCATTCCCCATTGGGAGCCGAGCGAATCTTCTAAATTGCACGAGGTTGTTTGTGGCTTTTTCTTCAATGTAGCTGAGATGTGATTGCTAGCAAAGATTTCTGTCCAAGATGACTCCTAAGTATTTAAAGGATTTGGTCTTCTTGATGGATTAGCCTTGAAGATGAATGGTCGGTGGTCTTTAGATTGTTGTATGCAATCCAAATGAAGTTGCATTTAGAAGTTTCGACCTGAAGAAAGTGTTTTGTAAGAAAGGCATTAACCATTGTCATTGCCTGTCTGGTGTTCTTTACGATTTGTTTCTCTGTGTTTCCACTTATGGTAATAAGAATATCATCCGCGCATGCTCGTATGTCGATGTCATTCGTCCAGTTCAATATGAGGATGTCGTTTGCCACCTGATTCCAAAGTAGAGGGCCGCTACATGACCCCTGGGGACATCCCTTTAGCTGGAATAAATAGAAGTAGATTTCCGAAAGAAAGAATGGCATATCTTCCAGCATGTGCCCAGGTCTCCTTTGATCACCTGCTTTAGAATTGATGAATTTGAAATAATTGTAAGAAATAATTCTCCATAACCAATAAAATTCCAGAGAAATAATGTAAATATATAATAATTTCAAAATAAATGAAAAATTCAGAATTTATGAAAGTAATAGTTTTCCAGAATTGACGACAGAAAATTCTGTGCTGACGTGGGGGAGGGGGGAAGGGATTTGTTTTCAATATATTACGTGATAATCTGGAACATCGGTAATGAATTAAAATTGTCTTCGTATTTTTTGATAAAAATAAAGTTTTGATGAGAGACATTTTTTTTTTTATAAAATCTTAATCTATCCTAAAATCCTAGTCTCAGCTTCCAATGTTTTTCCCATATTTCATTTCTTAACACAAAAGAAATGTATAAAACTTTATGAGGGATAAAAAGTAAAAATATGAAAATGTATTAATTTTGTTTTTCCTTAGAATACGGAGTTGAATAAGCATTGAATATGGTGGATTAATGAGCTATGTATATCATGATATTTATTATATTTAATTTATCTCAAATATAGCTTTTCAAACATTTACTGGAATTTAAATTCAGATATTGGATCAAAGATGTTGTCATGATGAAAATGTAGTTAGACTTGTTATTGTGTGTTCATTAAAATTATTTATAATTTTTTTTTTACTCTGATGAAAGGTCAATATTATTTGATAACATATATTTCTAATGCAAGCTATCAATATCTTGTAATTCTTTTACATATTTATGTGAAAGGAAATGTATCAAACTTCACGAAAGAGAAGATATTAATTACATAAAATTAATTCCGTATATTTCTTACGTAGTTATTTTACTATTTAATCTTTTAACATATGGTATATTGATAAGATATGAACATCATTATCTTTACTATACTCAATTCGACATATATATATATTGAGGTAGAGTTTTGAAAATCTAATGGAAAATTGAAATTTATATCTTGCGAATCAGTGAAATACACGATTATATATATATATATCATTTGCCTCCCTTCATTATATATGATGGGAGGCAAATGATTCTTTTTCTTTATCAGAAATATTCCTAACATAAGCTTTCAATATTTTACAATATTTTATATATTTATAATAGAAAAGTGGATCGAACTTTACGAGAGAGAAATCAATAACATAAGTGTCTACATGTATTTATTTCGTTTTTTCTTACCATAGGTAGTTATTTTATTATTATTAGGTCTATTAACGTATACTACTTATGAAAGATGAAAATAATTATCTTTATTAAATTTTATTTTGAATTAGTGAAAGTTACTTTTCTATGATGAAATAAAGTTAGAATTTATGTCTTGAATCAAATTTCAAATTCCGCAATTGACAAAAAAAATTGAGAATTACGGTATACAAAAATTTCAGAATAGAAGAAAATTCAGAATTAATACAAGAAATAATTGAATGCCTTCAATAGTTCACTGTGAGTGCGGGGGGAGGGGGGTGACTCACTGATCGAGGGGATCGGATATGACCGCAACTGTGTTAAACGCCCCTAAGGACGTCTCTGTATGTAACCGCTTTTATACACTTTTCAAAGACGTAATTACAGTCTTACTGCAGAATACTGATCTATCTAACCTTTGAAAACCCGATACTGATGGTCCAAGTCTTATCTTCCGAGTGTAATCATTCACATTCCAACCATTCTGTACAGGAACTCACTCCTTTTTCTTACGCTATAGCGCAGCGTCCTTTTTTCGGGTAGGGGGAAGTGGACAAAGTAAACAAACGCGTGTTCTTTTCTCCTTTGTTTACTTCCCGTTGAAGATTGATGTGGACAACTGGAAAGATTAATTCAGTTTGGTACAAATCCTTCACCGACTAAATGTACACCATAATGAATGCTAGACGTTCGGCCAACACACGCGGCCTGTATAGGGAGTATACCGCTGGCGATTTTCGAATTAATCAACCTTGAATGTTTGACAAAAGACACGATGGTACTTGGTTGACATGTTGACGATGGGTGGGAAATTAATGTGTTTCCTATATCTGCTTGAGTGCGGGTATTTGACTTTTATATCTATCCGCTCTGTACCTCTCTCTCTCTCTCTCTCTCTCAGGGAGCGTAGAGGTCATTAATTTGTGGAGAGACTTTGATAAACGCTGAAAATTTCTGCAAAGTTTCGCGTCCATGGTGCAGTTTTCTGATTTTGTTCGAGAGTGAATCGTGATACCATCATCGTGTCATGTCGGATGAGCTTGTTATTATAGAGTTTTGATATGAAATTCTCGTGAGCGAGCTTCCTCTCCAGAGGAAACGGACACCGAGTTAGAGATCTTTAAGCACGGGGATCAGTTTTAGGTGAATAACTTAAACACGTGAGAAGTTTCAACGGAATTTTAATGTAATTATAGAGCGTGTTTACAGAGAGGATGTGAGAATCTCTTTTCAGTAGCTTATTATACATGGAATGAAGACGACGGTCGTACTGGCCTTTTGTGCTGCGTTTGCGATGCTCTAAAATCCTGGGTTTTTCATGATACGAGTGACTAAAATAAATAAATTTCCGAATCCAGAATCAAAGTAGGACATAGATAGATAGAACCGCACACAACCCCGGACTGAAATACAAATACAAAGCAACAACAGGTAAATTGCCCAACGAGGTGGCTGACTTAAGAACATCATGGATCCCCGAGCCATTTTTTGGAGGCCCTACCTACTACTGCTACACCACACATGCAACCCGCCCGCGGAACCCCCAACGAATCGGTACATGCGGGAATGTGCGTGTACGTGTAGTGAACCCTGACGTGAAGATTTTTGTTTCTTGTAATGCTTGTTATGTGTAGTGCTGCCATCTGCCACCAGTTTTTCTAACTATGAGTGAAGTGTTATGATTGAATGATTTATCGTTGTAGGACTGTTGCTGTCTGTGGCGAGACTTTTAACGGGAGATCGGCTCGCATTTGCACCTTGAAGTTGGGAACCACAGAAAACCAACTTCAGCCGACCACCACTGTGGGGTTCGAACCCGGATCCTCGCATCGCGAGTCCGTCACTATAACCACTCGACCACCACAGCGGCAAAGGAGGACATAGGAAAATATCGACAAAGCTAGATAAACTTACACATATAGAAATGTCCTCTCAACTTGTTTTAATACACGATTCATTGAAAGACTGGTTGTTTGTGGAGATGATGATTTACAAGAAAATTCATCACTGCCATCATGGGGACTCGAACCCCTGGTCTCTCACTTGCCGGACGAGTGCTCTACCACCTAAGGTATGGAAGAAGATAGAATCTTTCAACCTTGGAGCGTATATATATGTTGAAAAGCTCCGTATATGGATGGCGGCAACTATCAACTAATAGCTCGTGAATGGCATAGGCCACCAGATGGCCTCATGCGAAGGTTGAAATATTCTATCTGCTTACATAGCTTGGATTGTAGAGCACTCGTCTGGAAAGCGAGAGAACGGGGTTCGAGCCCCCGTGATGAATTTTCTTCCTTGTAATCTTAATCTCCACAAATAACCAGTCTTTCAGTGAATCTTGTAGGTATACTTAGCTTTTTCGATAGTACTGCATATCCATAAGTATATAATTACGGGCGATATGTGTATATAATATAAGTTTTATTTTTCCCCACAGTTCTCCCAATCAAAAACCTACACAGTAATGCCCAACTTACGATATCCGGAGTTGGTACACGATTTTTCGTGAGAAAAATTCACATTTCCGAAATTATAATGACAAGATTATTGCTAAGAGTACAGATTATTATGTTATAATTTCTTAAACAATTGTTTTATTCCATCAAAACATACCATGTTCGATTCGTATGTAATGGCACTGCTGTGATTGTGAAAAAGCAGCCCACACGTTTGTAGCACCAGGGTCTGAAGGGACAAATGTAATGCTGTTTGATGGCAATGCACCGGGGTTGTAACTTTTAATCAATTGCAACTTATGGCTGAAAGTTGTTTTCTTGCCTCCATTCACAAGCAGCACATTTCTTGATCAAGGTGCCATAAAAGCATTCAAAGCTTTTAACACGTGACTTTCATTTGTGAAGGTTTTAGCTGAATAGTCTTTTTTTTAACCGGAGAGGACCGCAGTCTTAATGCAAGATAGATTCTATGAAGCCATGGAAGTACAACATATTACATTCATAGCAAGAAAAAACAACTTTTTGTCCTTTCCAAAATTCGGTTCCAAACAAGTAATATGCACAGCTTGCTTACAACGTTTTTCAAAAAGCCGTCAAGAAAAAGCGTTATAAGCAGGGAAACGCTCTTATGATTATAGCAAGACACCTAGACCTTAGCTTCTGCAATTATTGGATACCTTATAATTGCAGTAGCTATAAAAACAGCTTATAAAATAGGAGAGCTAGCATTTAGAAGCCTACCCTGCAATCGTGATTGCTGAGGCCACCTAAGAAGTATGAACCCTTTCAGACCCTGGTGTCACAAAAGAGTGGGTTTGTCTTTCTCACTATTTTTTTTTTCATTTGACCAAAAGGAGTTAAGCCTTGATTTAATGGTAAGTTTTGAGTTAGAAATATCGATTATATGGATTTTGGGTGATTTCACTAGAGTGCACCCACTTAAAAATTTTAACTTTCAGGGTTTTCTTTTTTCTTTTTTTTAAGATGGTTTCTAGGAGAAAGTGCCTCTAGGAAAAGTGTGATTTATTACATAAAATTTAGCAATGAAATTCTGGCAGAAAATTGCATATAAAGATGAATATAGACTGCATCATTTTGGATGAAAAATAACTTAAGAAGGTGACTTGAAGGTTTGAAAATTCGATAGAAAACATTGCAAAAAATATATATTTTTTCTGGTATTTATGTTTCAATGCATTTTTTTTGCAGTATCAAAAATGCAAAGCATTTTGAAATTTGCGAAGAATGGATGTGTGGGTCTGAAAGGGATAAAGTACCAATTGAAAAACCTCTGGATCGCAAAGGGTTAAAGAAACAACAGATATACACCCAAACATCCGACGGCGCTTGAGCGCGAAACTCAATTCCTCAACACCATGCTACTCTGAACAATAATTGAAATGACTCTCAACAGGTACGAAAAACGAAATCTAGACGTGGATGGTTCAGTTTTTACCCAATCGCAATTAATTAGCAGTGACAAAACAGAGTTTTTTTACGTCTCTTCCGGTCAGTGAAAAAACTTCTCTTGCCCGGTCTTTTTTCCTACGTAATGGAGCTCACATATCAAACAAAAACCAATTCTTTCTCTCTCATGTCGTCTTCTTTTCGTCCTGTGTAAAATGATATGGAGTAGGTGGAGAATTACGTGTTTCCTTTTCGAACCGTGTGGATATTCTATTGGTGGGTGCGTAATTTTGTTTCCAGTTGGTGCTGCCGTCTACCATATGAATTATAAGTAAAAACTGGACATTATAATGATTGCATTTTTTGCGTTATGGATAGATACATTAAATATACGAATAGTTGTGAATATAGCAAACTGCATCAACAAACTGCGACGACACTTTACATACAATAAAATGTATAAAAGAAAATAAACAGTGTACAATTTATTCATCCTTCATGGAATCCCAGACGATCATAGAAAACATGTGAGTATGGCATAGTTTGCAAGAAGATGGTACGAAAAAAATGCAGCAAAAGCTATACGAGAAAAATAGTAGGACACGTAATATAAAGCGTGAGTCCCCAATCAACCGAGAGGTATATGCATAGCAATATTGGCAAATACAAGTTGTATATAATGGTGTGTGATTATCTCAGCCTCTGGAATTGAGAAAAAGCATCTCATAAGAACTCAAACTTTCAACAGTATTCGAGAGCGAAACTCCATTCATCAATACCACGCCATTCTGAACAATAATTGAACTGGCTCTCCATAAAGCAATTCTCTAAGGTAAAACAAACCCAAATCTTGACTGGGGGGGTTGTTCAATTTTTTACCCTATAGATCCTTCATGCCAATCTCAATTAATCACCAATAAGACAAATAGTTTTTGTACGTCTCTTTCCTGTCAGTGAAGAAAAAACTTCTCATGTCTAGTGTATATTCTACTTAATGGCGATCACACACATCAAACAAAAACTAATTCTTTCTCTCTCATCTCGTCTTCTTTTCGTCCTTTATAAAAGGATATGTTTCTGAATTCCTTGAGATTGTGTAAAGTAAAAGGTAAAGGTCGTAGCAGTTGACGGAGTAAGGGGGAAGGGGATTGACGGTGGATTTTAAGGAAAATTCGATTATCCCAAAAGCGGGAGGCAAACTTGAGAAAAGTCTCCTTTATAAACTTTGCCTTTGCTAAGGGGATGTACTGAATCAATTATTCATCTTAATAGCCTCATCAATGCAAAGGCCTCTCTCTCTCTCTCTCGTTCTCTTTCTCTAGCAAACAGCCGCTTAGTTTCGATTAAACACTACCTAAAAGGACCGAGTAACTACAGAAAATTTGGCGATCGGAGAGAGAGAGAGAGGGGGGGTCACGGGAAAATTTCCCCCGGAATACGCGGCTATTAATCAATACATAAATTTAAACAGGGCAAAGATAACTTAATTTTCTGGTGTGCCGCAAATATAATTAGTATAAATTGTAAAATTTCCTTGATGGAATTTTCCTGTGCGGTTTAAAACGGTTTTTAATTGTCAATTCCAACGATCATATCGGAATAGGTGATGAATTCTGGATACGGTAATTGTCTGTTTTCGGTTCCGATTCCCCTTCCGCCCCCCCCCCCCACATAATATCATGGTTTTGATAATGATTGAAAACCCTCTGTGGGGATTACGTTAACGAGTGGCAGTTACGGACTAATTGCATTTGACGGACGTTTCGGCGAATGTCTCACTTTTACGAGTCGTTATTTATAACTTGGAATCTGCTTGTGGTGGGGGGGGGGGGGGTTTGAGGGGGAATTTAAAATCCGTTTTTGTATTGTTGGGGGGAAGGGGATAGCGTTCATGATTTCCGTAGTATTAGCAACAATTTTTAGAATTCCACAGTAATGAGTCGAACACTATCCCATGCGTTATGCGAATACTATCCCATGCATTATGCGAGTACTATCCCATGAATTATGCATCATACCATTGGGTTGTCCATCCCTCAGCCGTGACTCAAGGGTAACCAGGACGCATATTGATAAATTTTACATTCATACAAGTAAGGATGGAATTCAAATTCTCGTGATTTGCCGCAATGAGCGACAGAATTAACAATTCTCTAGCAAACAGGAACTTAGTTTTAAAAAAAAATCAAATCTTTTGGAAATTTGTTCACAAAAAATTTAACTAATTAAAAATAATTCAAATTAAAAATTTCGCATTTGTTCAGCAGAGGCAGAATGTGTTTCTGCAACGCATCCTTCTTCAGTCCTTCCAGACAAGTGTTGCAGAACCCTCACACAAAGATTCATATCTCTCTAGAATTATTGTTCGTTTAATTTTGGGAACATCAAATATAGCTTGAAAATATAATTATTTTTATCATTTCCAAACGACGTTCATACGCTTCTTCAACTGCTGGAAAAAAAGAAACTGGGTGACTTACAGACATTAATGAAGAATGACGCGGATATCAGGCCAAAAATCGCTATCTATGGGATCCATTCAAGTATTACGTAAGCAGAATTTTAGTCATTTTTAACCCCCCCCCCACCCCTTGTCAGCAAAAGTCAGCAAAGCACTGACCCCTCCCCCCTTGTCAGCAGCTTAGAATATTTCATATCTTCAAAAAGGATGGTTGATGACGTAAGCAACCTTCAAACCCCCCTCCCCCCCCCCTCGATGCTGACGTAATACTTGAATGACCCCTATTCCAATGATGAATATTTTTAAATATGCCCCACCGTCTATTATTATCAGCTAAAACATGTTTGTGCAAGTGATTCTTTACGTCACATGTGCAGTAAAGTTGGCAAGTAAAGTTGCCACCTATCGAGAAAAAAAAAAGTACTGAAATCTCGCCAATGACGAGGAACAGATGGTTACTTCAAGTCGAAATGGGGAAGCAAATATTTAGAGGTTAATGCCCCATAACCCCTTTGCTTACAAGGAATCGGCGAAAAATTCGGGGGATCTCTATTTGATTAATGGGCGATAAATATGGTAACCTTGCCCCAACAAAACCGCACGTTAGAAAAAATTAAAGAAGTTGAAGGTAGGGGGGGGGGGAAAGTAGAAGAAAAGGAAAGAAAAAATGAAATTAAAAAACAGTATAATACAGGAAAGTACAAATGAGAGAAGATAGGCATAGGAGAGTATGTATAAGAAAACTATATTTCTCTTTTCATTCTCACCCTGCCTGTTTCTCTTATATATGTATATATATAGCATGCATCAAAGAGAAAATTAACAAAATCAGCTTTCAATGAAAAATTTCAAAAACAGATTTCAATGAAAAATTTCAAAAGTTTGAAATAGAGTATCGCGCCACAAAATTCTGCTTCATACACATAACCCGAGATTAAATATTATGAAAAGGCCAAAGATGAGAAAATATTGAAAAACTGTAAAAAGGAAAAATATAGATCAATGAGAAGGTCGTTCTCAATAGGGAACCCCCCACATTGCTCCAAACTGCAAAAATGTTTCTAATGATGGTAAGCCTAATAGGCATAAAATTACCATCAGTTCCCCCGACATTTTTGCGATAAACAAGCTTTGGAAGTAAAACAGCAAAAATGAGAATGCACAATTAGAATCAAAATATGAAATAACAAATGAGTTAAGAACACAAAAATATATATACACAAAGTGTGTTAAAAATTGGAAAATGAGAAAACTTGAAGAAAAACACCAAGAGTAAGACTCTTTTTAAAGCGCGCCGCCTGAATTGACAAGTTTGTATGATTGACCAAGTGAGTGACTGACCATATGAGTAACCGTAATAATGACCAAGTGAGTGACTGGCCATATGAGTAACCGTAATAATGACCAAGTGAGTGACTGACCATATGAGTAACCGTAATAATGACCAAAAATGTGATTGAAAATTTGAAACCCAGAAAAGAAGATGGAAATCCGTTGCCACTCAAGGTATTTAAAAATTCAGAATATGCTTCTAAAAAAGCCTTAGCATTATTGCAAGTTTTTTTAATTCTTGAAAGTTGTCCAAAAAATATATTTTTCAAAATTCTGATACTAATATTAGAATTGAAATTAGTCAGAAAATTGCCTTTAAATTGAAATTCTTTCCTTTTGTCGAAAATACCGACATATATATATGTAGTATAAAAATACATCATATGTGGAGAAAAAAACCACAGATAATTGTATAGAAATAAGGAAGTAAAAACAACAAACGCGTAGGGTTACAACAGAGCCTCCCGATCACGAGGAGAGGAAAGAAAACAAAGAGAACTTATTTGAGTTCACACCACAGGCGTTTGGACGCAATATTACGCACTTGATCGTAAAGTGGTTAATCCTTATCTGTGTCTTCCAACACTCTCACAAACCTGAACGCACCAACTTTGATAGAAAGTACGGTCCAGAGCACAACAACCTCTCTTTCTTACGTCTCCGTACATTTGCTAGACCCAGGGTGTACCAATTTACCCGGAGTATCATATTTTATAATATAATAAGCATCACACGCGAATAATTGACTACATATTCGATTTCTTCAAGTAATAAATATCAAGCCCATCAGGATAACACAAGTATATTTATCCGAATTGGAGTTTTATGTTTTAAACTATCAGACCTCATAAATGAGGTTGTTAACCTAAACAGATCGTAATCGATCACTTGAACGGGACCCGTTCGTCTAGACTAGAACCAGACTTCAATTTTTCAGCATAATCGAGAATTTATTAATAATTAATTCATTTCATAAGACCTTAAAATATGAACTCTGTCCGTAGCAAAAGCGATCATAAAACCTCCATTGACTTAAATAATTCCTATAATATAGGAATTATTTAAGTCACCGTGTATATATTGGGTAACAACATATTATGTTGAACCCATAAGTGAGTCACTCATACGGTCACCCATCCATTTGGTAAAGAAACACTCACCGTCACTTGGTTGCTCATACAGCCACTCAATTGGTCATTACAATCAATACATTTCACTCATATTTAGAAAAATTGGTGGCAGCACAATACACATAACAAGCATTATACAGAAACAAACAAACAAACAAAAGCACCAATCTCTCGATGAGTATAAATACAAGCCTGCCGTTCGGAATTGGCAATAAATTGTAGGTACCGGTCTAATTAGCCCTCGTGTGCAGAAAATGACCGTGGTGCGACAAAAATGATCAAAAAATGAACAGAAACAAACTCCACGTTAGATTCACAACACGTACAACTCATAGCTTCCAGCACAGTCCAGATCTTCTTCGACCAAATTCTTTTTAACAAGGCGGCCGGCGGGCCATGATCTGGTAAGGAGGAGGAGTTAAAAAGCTCTATATTACGGAGCCGTACGCCCAAGTACTACGTATTTATGTCCCTCTAACCGTCCAATCCAGAGTTGAAAGACTAAAGTGGTGTGTCGCTATGTTACATAAGCCGTCGCGCGCACAACTTTTGGAAAGCCAGTGTATATATAAATCGAGGCTATACAGCGCACTTGAGTCTCTCTCGTCAAAAAAAATATTACTATTATCTAAAGGCATTCAAATGTCATGAACCCATCGTTTTTTTTTTTTTTTTGAAAGAAAATACATCGCGTTCTTCTGCGAATTCATGCGTATTTACTTTTTGTCCTGAAATCACTCCTACGTACACTACTAGCAAAGAAACAGATATATGTAAACGTATGACATTTCTGGAAGGTGACCGTCCCTCGGGGGGAAAAGGGAACTGAAATAGCTGGGAAAGAATATTCAAGTCACGCTTTGTATTCCATGTGGAAACAGGAAAGCATTTCCTGAGAATATGATGTCCTTTTTCTGAGAATCTATCGAATCTTCCCTGGAAAGAAGAGCACCTCTGAAATGCTGAACAGGCTCCCGTTATGTTATTTTTCATTTCGTTTTTATATAAAAATTTATATACGGATTACTTCTAAGGGAAACATGATATATGTAAGAAACAATCTTGGGAAATTAATATCTCTCGAAGAGGAGAAATGGAAGTTAAACGGGGAAGTGAAAAAACGCAATGGATTTATTTCACCATGTGTTCGATGATGAACCTTTTTTCATTATTTAAACATTTCGTTTCATTAGAAGATCTCAAGAAGAATTTTCGTTAAGTTATAATAACAAATGGACTTTTTAATCTAAAAATACGTATGTAATGAGAAATTTCAGAAGGCAATGTGTGAAATGCGTCATAAAAGTGTGAATATTTGTATTTTTATCGTTGATTTTTGAAAATGATAAGTTCTGTTTGGAAGGATTTCTACTATCAAATATGAGAGTGGAGAGACTCTCTTACAAGACGTGAAAACAATTTCGAGGGCCCATATGTGTTTAGAACCATTAAGAGATTAGGCGAATAAGCACGTGAGTGAAGAAGTGAGGAAAAGGAGCGAGTGGGCAGGTGAATGGGTGAATGAGTCATTCATACGGTCACACACATTGAATCTTTCACTAACTAACCATATGGTCACTCACCTAGTCATTTGGCCACTCATTCGGTAAGTGACACACTCACTCACTGACGCATTCATTAACTTGATCAATCACTCACTGCTGACGAGCTGTTGTCGGTGAATTTTCCTATCGTTAAATTGTTGGCGGTGAATCTTCCTCTGAATTGTTGGCGGTGAATCTTCCTATGAATTGTTGGCGGTGAATCTTCCTATGAATTGTTGGCGGTGAATCTTCCTATGAATTGTTGTCGTTGTATCTTCCTATAGTTGACTTGTTGGCAGTGAATTTTCTTAATAATTGGTGGCGATGGGTCTTCCCATGAATTATTAACAGTGAATCTCCCTATGAATTGTTAGTGATGAAGCCTGCTATAGTTGAATTGTTGGCGACGAATCTTCCTATGAATTGTTAGTGATGAAGCCTCCTATCGGTGAATTGTTGTCGTTGTATCTTCCTATCGTTGACTTGTTGGCGGTGAATTTTCTTAGTAATTGCTGGCGATGGATCTTCCTATGTATTATTAACAGTGAATCTTCCTATGTATTATTAACAGTGAATCTTCCTATGTATTATTAACAGTGAATTTTCCTATGTATTATTAACAGTGAATTTTCCTATGTATTATTAACAGTGAATATTCCTATGTATTATTAACAGTTAATCTTCCTATGAATTGTGGGTGGTTAATCTCACCATCGTTGAATTTTTGTCGGTGACTGTTCCAATAGTTGCATTTTTGTCGGTGAATCTTCCGATCGCTGAATTTTTTGGCGGTGAATTTTATGTAAGTCTCGTCAAAAAAATATTCCCGTTATAAGCGCATTCAAATATCGTGACCCCCATCGCTTTTTTGAAAGAAAATACATCGCGTTCTTCTGCGATTTCACGCGTATTTACTTTTTTTCTCGAAATCACTCCTACATACCCTAGCAAAGAAATAGATATATGTAAACGTATGACATTTCTGGAAGGTGACCGTCCCTCGAGGGAAAAGGAACTGAAATAGTTTGGAAAGAATATTCAAGTCACACTTTTTGTATTCCACGTGGAAACAGAAAAGCATTTCCTGAGAATATGATGCCCTTTTCTGAGAATCTAAGGGTTTTCTCTCTCCTGGAACGAAGAGCACCTCTGAAATGCTGAAAATGCTCCCGTTATGTTATTTTTCATTTCGTTTTTATGAAAATTTATATATACGTATTGTTCCTAAGGAAAACATGATATAAATATATAAGAAACAATCTTATGAAATTAATATCTCTCGAGAGCAAATGGAAGTTCCTTTTTAAACTAAAGAAATGAACTGAAATAAAAACACAAAGGATTTCATCATGTGTTCAATGATGAACTTTTTTCATTATTTAAACATTTCCTTTGTTATTAGAGAAAATCCCAAGAAGAATTTTCGTTAAGTTATAATAAGAAATGGATTTTTTTAATCTAAAAATATATGTTCGTAATGAGAAATTTCAGATGACAATGTGAAATTCAGTATAAAATATGAATATTTCTATTTTTATCACTCAGATTATTGATGATATGAACATTCGTTTGAATGAATTTCCAGTACAGTCGATGAAACTTATTAGAATCACGGATAATGCCATCATCCGGCTATTGCTATCACTTTTCCAAAGAATGAACGGACCAATATCATAACATGGGAAAAAAATCGGTTTTTTTTTTAATCGGGACTTCAGATAATGTTATCAATCTTTTTTTTCCGTCTGAGAATAGGTTTCTTGCGCCTTCTGATGCTAAGATTGAACTAAAGAAAAAGGTTATCGTTATCAGGCTACAAGACTATGTTATAGGCTAGAAGGCGTTGTGTAAACCCCTCCCTTACCGCACATACACATACACCTGTTGACAAACATTTCCCTACTTAATGTCGGAAAAACATTGAACATCCTGCAACCAAAATTACGAGAAAAAGAAAAACAGTTGTCCCGTTTCACCAATAGCCGATTCCCACACGTCCCGTTCGGCCAGATGGAGTGCATGATCGCGTTACTTGCCAATTCAACTTCTTCGGTTATAGTTATCATTCTATAATGCCTGGAAAATCGGAACTAATTTAAGGAATAATTCCAGAATTCGATGGGAATTCAGAATCGATTGAAAAGAAAACCTAATTCCAGAATTAACGAAAATTCAGTTAAAAAATAAATAGTTGTAAAATTTATTAAAATTCATTATCAATGGAAGAAATAATTCTATAATGCAGGGGTTGTCAAACTGTGTGCCGCGGCACCCTGATGAGCTTCAAACATTCGTTAAGGGAGACGTGGAGCGGTGACTCTGACAAAGTTTTTTCCAAGAGACTCTTTGTTAAACTGCTCTGTGAAGCTAAGGATGAGCGTTGATAAGGGAAGAGGTGCCACGGGTGGGGAAAAGTTTGAGAGCCCCTGCTATAATGGATGAAAAATCCGAACTAATGATAGAAATAATTTAAGAATGGGGAAAGCCTTCAATAATTTGGTGCCGCCTGTTCAGTTCGTGGCTCCGTAAGTCCCTTAGACCCGCAACTACAAACGAAAATAATTTTAGTCACCCGGGGCAAACATCTATTTACGATTCCCAATATTGATTTTTATAATTTCGTAGTTGAAGCTTAGAGCCATGTTTAATTGCTTAATATATGTTAATGCCAAAGCCCGAAATCGGCCAGTTCGCGAATGAGAAGGCCCAGTTGACTCAACCAATGTCCGAATTTAAGGCTTTGGCCGACCTTTATATATCGATCTCTATGATTCGGCAATCGTCAAGTTGTCGTATTTGTTTTGTGATAATTATGACCATTTATAATTATGATTATCTATGGCAGCCTTAACGATCAAAGGAACCGAAATATCGATATCTTAGGGATCGATATATAGGGGCCGGCCGAAGCATGATGAAAGCCCAAAATTCGGATAATGGACGGGTCAACTTTGAACTGACCGATTCGAGCTCTCTCTTTGGCAGTAACATATATATTTTTTCACTTCTATTGAGGTGACTGCGGGCCCCGTTGCGACCGCACATGCCGCACGGTTTAAGAAAATTTCACCGACGACAACTCACCGTCATGCAATTAACCAGTGGGAAAATTCCCCGACCAACAATTCATCGACGGCAAATTCGCCGACAACAGTTCGAAACGAATCAGTGAGTCAGTAAATCATACAGTGGTCTATATCGTAGGTGCATGACCTGCTAATTGAGTGTGCGACAGAGTGAGCGACCTTATCAGTAAGTGAATGGCCTCGTGACTGGGTGTGTATCAAATGGCTTCGTGATTGAGCGTGTGTGACAGTTTGAGTGAGCAATCTAGTGAGTTGGTGATAAAATGAGTGGCTTAGGGCCGTATTCACCGACATGGTTTAAACTATAGTCACAATTTTTGGATAAGAGATCAACACAGACTGGTTAACATCTGAATTTAACCAATCTGTGTCGATCTCCTATCAAAAATTGTGACTATAGTTTAAACCATGTCCGTGAATACCGCCCTTAGTTAGTGATAGAATGAGCGACCTAGTCAGGGAGTAACAGAATAAGTGACCTAGTTAGTGAGTAAGCGAGTGACACAGTGAGCGGCCTATAGTGAGCAAGTGAGCGATAATTCATCCACGTGTCCATTCACTCATGTCGAGCTGTTGTCTGTGAATTGTTAGTCGGTGAATTTTCACAGCGGTGAATTTCCCGTCGACGAATTGTTGAGTGGTAAATTTTCCGAACACCCTTTAAAGGCGGTCCTGGTGAGAGTCACCAGCACTGTACAAACATGTGAGATGCATACTTCTACTATAAGTGATAATTATTATGATATAACTTATAAGTTATAAAAAAAAATGTCCATTCGCAATTTTATTTAAAAATTCTATTAATAAATTATAATCACGGAGCATCGTTGTGAAAAATAATGAGATAATTTCTTATATACCGTATAGAATTATTAGCATCAATAATTATCAACAGTATAGCCAAGTTGTCGCTACAACCGAGATCATTATAACCGAATCCGATCATATTAGTTTCCATCCGATTATCGATACGTAAAAACTCGTATTTATTTGTTGCAGCAGTAAATCCCGAATATAACACATTTATAATTCGATACGTTTCTTGCCTTTATCGAAGAAATTGCTCAAGGCGTGGCAGAGAAAACTAATCGATTAACTATTACACGTTAAACTGAGCTCTTGCAGAGGAGGGGGAAAACAAAATAAAATACAAACCAGAAAAGCGTTGTATTACAAAGCAAAGTGGAACTTGATGACGATATGAAAAGGCTGCAAAAAAAACAAAAACAAACCAATACAAAACGGAGAAGAAAAAAAGCAATCACAGTTTATATCGAAAACTTTGGTACTCGTTACCGAGAAAGTATAATAATAAAAAAGACATACACTACACACACAAAAATAGAGGGGAAAAGAATGCTTTCAGTAGTGTACTTTGTACGATATCGGGGACTAAACACTTGAAAAAAAAACAGCTAAAAATGGAAGTTTCTTCCCCTCTTTAACGGATATCGGAAACAAAAAGGGTTACAGAAAAAAAAATTGAGCCTTAAATAACAAAATAAAAGATGAATTTTATGATTTCTTTGGAAATAGCTTTCACGGAAATAGAAATTTATATAAAAAAATCAATCGTGAAATGTCAAAAATATATGATCGATGAGTTGAATTTACTATCTTAATTCTGGCCTAGGTACTTGAAAAGAAAAAAAAATGTATTTTTTTGTTGAAAGTGTAAGATAATAAGTATGCAAAATTTGAAATGTATCAACGTGATCCTTCCGTGAAATTGACTGTGTTTCACTGATTCCATTTTCTCTCAGGGAATTATGTATACGGTGTTCCAATTTTTTTTTTTCTTCTTCACCCACTGTATTTAGAATTCTTGCAAAACTTACATACAGGATGTTCCAAGATGAACGTCTTAAAGGAATGGAAATGCTGAATTTAACGCTTATTTATTTATTCACATCTCAACAGGCAAGGATTGTACAATAACAGAGATGGACAAGAGAAGAGAAATACAAAAGGTGAATACAACAAAGTACAGAAAACGAGTAGAGCAATGGTTAAAAATACGATGCCGAAAAATACGTATGGAAAAGCATAATAACATGAAGATTCAATACTCACATATAACTTTTAAGAAATTATCTTATAGTGGAATTGAACATATCGGGTTTCCATCGCACTGATTATATATATAATTTCACATCTCAAAATAGGGGACAGTCGTAAAATATCTGTTAGATATAATAATTGAAGTAAATAGAAAAAGTACAAATTTTATAGGGATCTTATAACTCGAACAAATGGCGATTATGTAGTAAAATTTGCGGCTCTCTTTGTTCTTGAAAAATTAACGGACACCCTCTACTAACGGACACATTTTTTTGAATTACGCCGACGGGAGTCGATGTATTATGGGGATAGCGGGGGAAGACCCTAATGCTTTCAGGTTTATAACAACAACAATTACACTTGGAAATTTTTGGAAAAAACCACATTTCATTGTGCAATTAATGTTTATAATTACATACAAAAGAACTTATTTTCTATATTTTTAGTTAATTTAAAAAATATATTTTTCAGTTGAAGAACGAAACTTCATCTTTCCAAACCGAGCAGGCATGTTGAGGCCAATCTTGGCATAATGCAAAAAGCTAAACTGATTCTGCATCTTAATAACTAATAGAAGCGTGATAAACTCACAAATACGTGCGTACGGCTAAACAACATGCCGGTGTATGATATCATTTACATTTGTATGTATGCTTTATTTTTGATTTTTAAATGACAATGAAATTACTTCTATCTGGAAAATGTGATTTTGGAGTTATCATGTTCTGATCAAACACCACAGAAATTACCTCAGTAAAGACATTCAATATAAAAAGCCTCTAATGAAGAAAGGGAGTGTGACGTTTTTCTCAGTTTGTCTTGCTGACTTTTGCTTTATATTGCCAATTTCTCGCAGCATATTCATTTTTTTTTTTGCCACTTCTTCTTTCTTCTTTTTAATATTTATTTTTGCCATAAGTTAATTTTTGTATGGAGACTCCGTCAAACATGCAGCCTTTGCCATGCTTTCTTATCCTCTTTTTCATTAAATGGAAATCACTGTAACTAGGAATTGGTTGAATTTCTTCTACCGTAGAACATTTGGAATAATTCATGGGGCTCTTTTCCCTCATTACTACACTTTGTTCATGCACTATACTTGTTACTAGTATTTATGAGGTTATGAGTGAATGAGTATAAGCTACCTTTATTCAACACCAAACTGCAATGACGCAAATAAACTTTCCAAAAGAAATCGAACACTCCTTTGGAAAAACGTTTGCGCGAGCTTAACGATTAAATCAAAATGGCTACCTCTTACCCAAAGGCTTCTTCTCAACCTTCTACCACTAGCACTGAAAACGCCAGCAGCTTAACTAACCCGTCTTGTCTCACCCTCCCCCTATAATTATGTACTACCGGACACTTCATTTTCGGGTACAAAATTTTCGGTCGCATAGATGTTTCCATCTATGACCGAATGACTGATTTTGATTTTTGTTATGTTATGTTCCTTTTTATATGAAAAATACCGAAGTACATGAACAAGGTTTATATGTTCTCTTTAGGTAGAAACGGAAATATTTTGGACCTTAACTTAGATCCAAAATATAACCCTGCTGCATAAGCCGACAGAGCTCATCACAAACATTCCGAAACCTTTGAAAAGTGCTTTTCGGGAGAAAAAAAAAGTGGAAATGTTCCCATTCGGAAATATAAGTTCATTTATTCTTACATATTATTTTTATGGAACTTTGCCATACACAATGAAACTTTGTAATATTCTTCCAAAAGAAAACAAAATTTGCTTCAATTACTAGATATATATATATATATATATTTTGTTAGATGAGTCGAGTGTTCTGAAGTGTATTTAGAACCAAAAATTTGAATAAAATAAACAAAAAACACCACCAAAAAAACCATTTATTCCCTACTCTAGGGATTCTGTATAATGGAAATTGGGAGAACGCCCAGCATTCCCAGACACCCATGAAAAAAAACAATAGTGGAAGAAAAAAATCACCACAATAATATCAAATCAACAAAAACTTGTAAATATCAAAATAATTCCACATGTGCGTACGTGAAATCAAAGTTATCGATCTGGGAAAAAATATCACTACAAATACATACTTTTTTCACGATTTACATTAATGCTCTCCAAAATGGAGTTGGTATCTTTGCCATTCAAAATCATCGACGAGGTCATTATCCCCGCCTCCTATCAGTTCCAGACAATTTGTTTCGTTTCTTTATTCTTCAAGGAGACGACGCGAAGTTCACTTTTGAACGAGTTTTCTCAGTATATCTATAGCGTATTTCGACAAATACCTCATGTAAAATTCATGTATTTCTCTTTCACCCTCTCTATCTCTCTTCCGATGACGGATACACAGGAGAGAGAGATCATCCCGTTTTGTTTGAAAGGCATTTACGCTAATAGACATTTACGCTGCTGCTATGCTGCTCTCTCTCTCTTTCTTACTCACTACCACACACTTAGTAATACATAAAACAACAAAAATAAATGGTAAATAAAGTGCATATGTAAACTCTCCTATCTCTATTTTAGAGATATTATTGCTAACATTTGAAAAACTTCAACTAGTGCTGAAGAAAAAGCTTTACACACGTTAGATACTTACCTTTATTTGTTGTTCCGACATGATATAGCTTGAGATTTCCAGTTTTTATTTTCGGAAATAAGAAAAACAAACGCCAGGAATGAGAAAAAAAATTATATTCTAACAATTTTTTAATGACTAGCCGCGGGTAAAAAACTCATATAATCAATAGAATTGAGAGAAATGTAGTGAAAATACCAAAAAAAACACAAAAGTAACAAAAATTTTTATCGTTTTTGTCGCACTACGGTCATTTTCTGCACACGAGGGGCTAATGCACGTGACGAGATCTACAATTTGTTGCCGATTCCGAACGGCAGCCTTTTATTTTTGTACTCATCAAGAGGTCGGTGCGCTAACCCGTTGATGTGGGACTCCCTTCGGCCGCCGTTTGTGTTGCGCCCCTGTGTCAGGAATGTTTCTGACAAGGACGAACCGGGTATCGAACTCACGATATCTCTAAACATCCTTTGATGCATTAGGCGAGTATATTATTCACCTGGACTGACGATCCCTAAAAGCAGGAAAAACTTGTAAATTTCCAGATATTTTAACATACATATCTGAAATCAAAGCTATCGATCTTGAAAATAATGTCGGTAGGAATCCGTAATTATCATTATTCAAATTAATGATCTTGGAAATGGAATTGGTTTCTTTGTCATTCGAAATCATCGACGGGGTCATTATTTCGCCCTGTTATCAGCTCCCAACAATTTGTTTCGTCTGTTTATTCCTCAAGGAGAAGACACAAAGTTCATTTCTGAAGGAGTTTTTCAGTACTTTAATGTATTTCGACAAGCTCTTCATGTAAAATTCATGTATTTCTCTTCCGATAACAAATACACAGGAGAGAGATCCTCCCGTTTGGTTTGAAAGGCATTTACCTAATGGACATTTACGCTGCTCCTATATGGTCTCGCATTCTCTCTTACTCACTCCCACACTCACAGAAATACACAAAACAACAAAAATAAACAAAATACATTTGTAAACTCTCCTATTTCTCTTTCGGAAAATTGCTAGGCATTTTAATAATTCGCCCGAAGAAGAAAAAATACACACACATTAGTTACTTACTTGCTCTTTCTTTGTTGTTCTGACATGATGAAATAAACGTCAGAAAAATGAGACAAAAATATATATTCCAACAATTTTTTAATGACTACCCGCGGGTAAAGGACGCATATGATCAGTAGATTCAGAGAAATAAAGTAAAGATACGGAAAACATCAAAGCAACAAACTTGTAAATAGTTCCAGTCATATCATATTATCATCTGAAATCAAAGCTATCGATCGTGGAAATAATGTCGATACGATTCCGTATATAATTGTGATTCACATTAATGCCCTTCAGAATGAACTTGGTATCTTTTCTCATTGAAAACCCATCCACGATTTCATTATCCCGGCCTGTTGTTAGTTCCAGGCAATTCGTTCCGTATCTCCATTCGTCAAAGATAGGGCATAAAGTTCACTTTTGAAAGAGTTTTTTTGTGTATTTCGACAAACACGTCATGTAAAATTCCCGTATTTCTCTTCTGATAACAAATACCACACGACAAAGGGACATAGGCGGAGATAGACTTGGAAGTCTGGGGGGCACGATGATCATGATGTCAATTCATATATGCATGTATACATTAGATCAGTAGGCTCTACCTTTGACGCTGGTGGGAGAGGGCAATGCGCCCATGCAAAGGGATCATCCCGTTTGGTTTCAAAGGCACCTAATAGACATTTACGCTGTTACTATGCTGCTCTCTCACTGACTCTAATGAAACTCACTTCCGCACTCACAGAAATACACAGAAAAAAGAAACCGGAATGAATAAAATACATTGAACACTCCAGCTTTATTTTGGAAAAATGCTTAACATTTGAGTAATTTATAATAACGCCCCAGAAAGACAAAACGTTACACACATTTACTACTTTCTCTCGCTTTCTTGCCCCTTATTTGTTGCTCTGACACAATACAGCTCGAAATTTGTAGATTTTTTTTTCAGAAATAAAGTCAGATATGATAAAAAAAATAGATCCAAACATGTTTTTAATGACTAGCCGGGAGTAAAGATCTCAACTGAGAGAAATGTAGTAAGAGTACAAAAAATATGAAAGCTACAGGGACTTGTGAATTTCCATATATATATTTTACATAAGCTTACATATCTGAAATCAAAGCTTTCGATCTTGGAAGTAATGCCGGTATAAATCCGTACTTATCATTATTCACATTAATGCTCTTCAAAATGGAGTTGGTATCTTTGTCATTCAAAATCATCGACGAGGTCATTATCCCGCCCAGTTATCAGTTCCAGGCAATTTGTTCCGTTTGTTTATTCTTCGAGGAGAAGACACAAAAGTTCACTTTTGAAGGAGTTTTTCGGTAGTTTAGTGTATTTCGGCAAACACCTCATGTAAAATTCATGTGTGTTTCTCTTGTTTCTCTTCCGATAACAAATACGCACACGAGAGAGACAGAGATCATCCCGTTTGGTTTGAAAGGCATTTACCTAATGGACATTTACGCCACTGCTATGCTCTCTCTCTCTCTCTCACTCACTCACAGAAATACACAAAACAACCAAAATAAATAAAATACATATAAACCCTCCTATCGCTATTTTAGAAAATTGCTAAACATTTGAATAATTTCCACTAGTGCCCCCCGAATGAAGAAGAAACATTACACACACATTACTTACTTACTTACTCTCTCTTTCTTTCTACTTATTTGGTGTTCCGACACGATATAGCCCGAGATTTGTAGTTTTCTCGGGGAAACAACAAAAATAAACGTCAGAGATGGAAAGGGGAAAAACAAAAAAAATCTAAAATAAAAATACAGATTCCAGCAATTTTTTAATGACTAGCCGCGGGTAAAGAACTCATATAATCTGTAGATTGGGAGGAAACGTAGCAAAGAGAGTCCATTGGAAACGGGAAAATAAGGAGTAAAAACACGGGAAAATGAAAAAAAATAAATAAAGGAACATATATATAGCGGATACCGAATACGTAATCAGTTTCTAGGAGAAGTAAGTTCCTTAATACCTTCCGTGTGTTCACTGAGATGAAAGAGATTTGCTTTTGGGCATTAAATCAGATCCTGGATTCCTCCGGAATAAGATAGAAAAGAGGAAAAAAAAGAATAAAATTATGTTATGTACGATTGGAATTGGAAAACAGAAATAACATAATTTGAAAAAGAATAAATAAACTAGAAAACATGAGTCTTGTGTGTGTGTGTGTGTGTGAATGAATCCAAATAGGCAACAGGAGGAAGAAGTTGATAAATAGATACAGGAAAATATATATAACTTAGGGATTGTTATTATTTATTTTGTTTTTTGCTTATCCTTGGGCACAGAATTTTAATTTTATTATTATTATCTGGATTGTGAATATTGTGAGTATCGTCTAACGATATCCGAGAGTATTATTATTATTATTATGCTGTATTTTGTTGGTATGGAATTTTTGGAATTGGGATGGATTCGTTTTTGATGTGGGTTCGACATTTGTAACATTAATAATTCATGTCGTGTATGTTGTTTTTGAAGTGGGCGTTTTTGATGGAGAAAATTTTTACTTTGGTGGTTTTTCCATGTTGTAATTTATTCTGATTTTGTGTCTGGATGTGACTTGTTATTATGTATTTTTTTCTCGAAGTTTTGTATAATATGCTATACGGTATGTGATGCGTATAGCGTGTATTGAGATAATGATGTGAATGCTGTTTATTGCTGTCAGGTTTTTATTGTTGATAGTATGTGATGTTAATTTGATACGAAATATTCACATGCAAATATATTTGTTGGACGTAAATACCCGAAAAATTACCAAGAACAATTATGTCCTTGATAAATTTTGAATCCGCATTTAAACTATAAAATTAATCTGCAACAGTAATTTGAAAAAAAAATATATCATAATTTTAAGCAATCGTCAACTGAAGGGATTCTAAATAGCTGTCAAGCACCAACTACTGCTGCTGTTGTGAATTTTCTATGGATTTAAAAAATAAAGGCCAAATATAGCCAAGATTTCAAAAAAAGAGAGAAAAGAAAGTCCAAATAAACATGATTTTGAAAGCAATTACTTATTCCAGTAATCTTTAAGCAGTGCCATTTTGGAATTCGTCAACAACATGGACATCGAACTCAACTGAATTACTTCAACCATCTCATCAACAACCAACAACTACTTTAAAATAGTCGTCAACTGGAGTGAGTTTTGATTAATTGTCAACAGGAGAGATATTTGTGCAGTTTCTCGACTGCAGTGACTTTCAAGCAATTGACAAACAACATCAACTATCAACTATTAGTATTTTCGATTTCAGATGCCATGATTCAAAAAAAAGTTGTCAAATAACCATGATTTCAACGAAATTATTAAATAACCATGATTTCAACAAAATTATCAAATAACCATGATTTCAACAAAATTATCAAATAACCATGATCTTAAGCAATTGTCAACAACAGTGACTCTTGAGCAATCGTCAACAGCAAGGACTTTAAAGCAATCGTCAACAGCAAGGACTTTAAAGCAATCGTCAACAGCAAGGACTTTAAAGACAGCAAGTAAGGACTTTAAAGCAATCGTCAAGATCAATGACATTTAAGCAATTTTAAACTGAAGTAATTGTCAAACACCAACAACTACTTTCAAGTAATCGCACTCTACAGTGACTTCCAAGTAAATCATAATTTCAGTGACTTTCCAGTAATTGCGATATGCACTTGATTTTTAATTAAATGTCAAACACCAACTATTTCTGGGCAATCGTCAACAGCAGCGACCTTTAAGCAACCGTTCACAACAGGGACATTTCAGAAACTATTAAGCAAAGCAATTGCCAAAACATAGAATAAAATTATGTTATAAACGATTGAAATTGAGAAACAGAAATAATATAATTTGAAAGAAAAAAAGTAGAAAACATGAATCGTGATTGTTAATGAATCCAAATTGGGCAACGGGAGGAAGAAGATAATGAATAGATACAAGAAAATATAACGTAGGAATTATTATTAATATTTATTTTATTCTTCTTTTGCTTGTCCTTGGCACAGGATTTTAATTCCATTATTGTTATAATTATTTGGATTGTGAATATTCTGAATATCATCTAACCATATCGTGTGTATTGTTATTATTTTCCGTTCTTATGGGATTTTTTTTATGTGGGTTCGACATTTGTAACATTAATAACTCATGTCGTATATTTTGTTTTGAAGTGAATGTTTTCGTGGGAAAATTTTAAATTTTGTGGTTTTCTGTGTTGTCATTTATTCCGATTTTGTTTTTTTATGTTGGTGAGTGGACGTGACTTGTTTTTATGTCATTCTTTTAAGAAGTTATTTTGTATATTATGTTGTAGGTTATTTGTAGTTTGTATTCGGATAATGATGTGAATGTTGTTTATAGCTGCGGAGTTTTTATATTGTAGATATATCATACTATAATGCGAATTTTATTCGTATGCAAATGTATTTATTTCACGCAAATACCAGAAAAATTACCGAGAATATGTATGTAATAAAAATAATCAGCATTGAAGATTTATTTAGATATAAAATTAATCAGGGTTTTAAAAAAAAAAATTGTCAAATAGCAATGGTCTCAAAGAAATTTTTAAAAAAAATCATGATATGAAGCAATCGTGAAGCGCAGTGACTTTTAAGCGATTGTTGACAACACTGACAAGTGCACCTCTAGCAGTGTCTTTTCAGCAGTTGTTCACAACAGCGGTAATTGAGCAATTGTTTCTAGCAGTGCCTTTCGAGAAGTTTTTGTTCTAGCAGTGTCTTTCGTGCAATTTTTTCTAGCACTTTTTTAAAGCATTTGTTTTTAGTAGCATACTTTGACCAATTTTTTTACAACAGTTAGAATTGGGCAATTTTTCTACAACAGTGAGAATTGGGCAATTTTTCCTAGCAGTGACTTTTGACCAATGGTTAAGAACAGTGACATTTGAACTATTGTTAACAACAGTAACATTTGAACTATTGTTAACAACAGTGACATTTGAACTACTGTTAACAACAGTGACATTTGAACTATTGTTAACAACAGTGACATTTGAACTATTGTTAACAACAGTGACATTTGAACTATTGTTAACAACAGTGACATTTGAACTATTGTTAACAACAGTGACATTTGAACTATTGTTAACAACAGTGACATTTGAACTATTGTTAACAACAGTGACATTTGAACTATTGTTAAAACTATTGTTAACAACAGTGACATTTGAACTATTGTTAACAACAGTAACATTTGAACTATTGTTAACAACAGTGACATTTGAACTACTGTTAACAACAGTGACATTTGAACTATTGTTAACAACAGTGACATTTGAACTATTGTTAACAACAGTGACATTTGAACTATTGTTAACAACAGTGACATTTGAACTATTGTTAACAACAGTGACATTTGAACTATTGTTAACAACAGTGACATTTGAACTATTGTTAACAACAGTGACATTTGAACTATTGTTAAAACTATTGTTAACAACAGTGACATTTGAACTATTGTTAAAACTATTGTTAACAACAGTGACATTTGAACTATTGTTAAAACTATTGTTAACAACAGTGACATTTGAACAATTTTCAAACTTTCAAGCAATTGTCATCTGCAAAGACTTTCGAGCAATTGTCATGCATCACCAACTGCTGTTGTTGCCAGTTGTCCAATAACTATGATTCCAAAAAAATGTCAAATTACCACGATCTGAAAGAATTGAAAAATAGCCATTATTTCGAAAAAATTGAAAAATAACCATTATTTCGAAAAAAATTGTCAAATAACCATGATTTCAAAAAAAAGAAAAATCAACTAAACATTATTTTAAGCAATTGTCACGATCAATGACATATGAGTAATTGTCCATAGCAGTGATTTTTGACTAATCGTCAGCAACAGTGACATTCCAGCAATAAATTATCAAGTTTATGAATCATGTTCAAAACAACCAGAGCATACACTGCTATTCGTAAACAACAAATTTACCCGTTCAACATCATTATTCAAAAGAAAAACAAACTACAAATCATTTTTACATTAGAATATTCTGAAAATTTCCCATATAAATTTCAAATTTAACAAATAAAAAAAAATATTCATATATTCCTTTTATTTTAGAGATTAACAATCACATGCTTTTGAGTTTATACATAAAAATTATTCATAAAAAAAAAAACTATCGAATCCATTCATTCTTAAAAACCAAAGTCAACATCAAACTATAGAAATCCATTCTCAAAAGGAATAAATACATGGAAATTATAATAATATCTACAATATATACAAGAAAAACAAAATCAGCAGAATATTTTAGGTTGTAAATCATCCATGAAATTGAAAACGCTTAAAGATATTTCCAGGGTAAACTATTAAACTCAAAAAAATCCTCGCTTTTGAGGGAAAAATTGAGCCAGCTGATCACCTTATTTATTATTATTTTTTATTTATTTTCTGAAAGCTTTTCATGTGATTAAGTTTAAAGACCTCTTTTCTATGAGAATAAATGCGAGATGTTTACCTTGTTAAAGATGGAAGTGTATCTTGTAACTTCATGATAGGGATATAAACTCTTCATCATTACAGGGGTTTTCCTCTCTCTCTGTCTCCATCTTATTCGAGCCCCCCCCCCCCCCCACCACCAAAAAATAACAATATGTAACACAGCTTTGCTCTTTTTTAAAAGACTTACAAAAGCAATGGTTGATTAATGAGCGGATGCTTAACCTTTATCCTCATTTGAATAACAGGGAGAGAGGAAAGTAACAAGTTCATGTCCTGGAGCGGGGATTTACATGGCGTTCGAGATGGTGATGCAACAAACTAAAAACGGTGACTACAAAAGATTCGGGGATTTAATTCCTTCAATAATAATAATAATAATAGTAATATAAATTATTATTTTATTAATTTATATTCATATAAGTAAGGCTAGAATTTTCATGACCTAAGCCGGACAAAATATTCCCCACAAAAAATGCATTTATGCCTATAGAAAACTTAGAAAAAACCGGGAGTGTCCGGACGTTTTTGCGAAAAAGTTCTGGTTTTTTTGCGTATTTTCAAGGAAACAAATGAAAATACGTGGAAAAAGTATTTTCAACTTGACTTCTATTCTTCAAATTAACAATTAGAATTATCTTCTAAACTCAGAAATTATTTTACGGTAATTACGACTGCAAATAAGAATATTCATTTCACATATTTGTCACGTGGCTTTTTTTTTTATTCATTGCAATATCAAGCGGTGCTTCATTTTCCTCGATTGGTGACGATTTCTTGTAATTTTAGCACGATTCGGAAACTTTGCTTACTTTTGGCAATAATTGGCAATGTACCGTATTTTCCCGTATTTGTAAGCCCAATTTCGCGTTTTTTTCTCGGAGAAATATGGTCAGCTTACGTAAAAAGTTACGTATAAATGCTAAAAATATGACTTTATAAATGACCATATCTCCTCAACGAAATACTGTGAAATTGCCAATCACTGTCCAAAATGATGCTAAAGGCACACAAATAAAATTACCATTATCACTGATCATTGCTAAAAATGATGCCAGAGGTGATAAAAATCGTCAATTATTGCTCTGGAGCAGTGGTTCCCAATCTTTATTGACTCCCGGAGCCTTTTTAGTATATAAATTTCTATGGCGCAGCCACGTGGACTTCTTTTCTTTTTTTCGAATTTACTGATTTATTTCATTATCTTCGAGTGAACACAGAGCACCCCGGTTGTTGAGAACCGATGATGACTATAGTGTTTCATCGTTGTGTGGAAAATAAACACTATCGGACACGGAGTTGGTGATTTTTATGCCCCCTAATCCAATCACCGTACGGTATTTGTGAGCCACCTCGAAAGATTCTACGCCAACACAATAAAAAACGAAATATAGAATACTGTGGTTCAAACAGTGAAAAGCATCCTAGGTTTAGCCACCAGATATAGCAGTCGTTATGCACCGCCTTAATCCTGAGTATTCATTTTGGGCTACTCTTATGCCGTCACAGACGAATTTGGCAACCCATGTGGCCAAAATTAGAGATGACCAATGCAGTGAGGTGTAGGAGCAGAATTGTTCATTCAGTACAGTTCCTTGAGAGCAAAGCCCGCAAACTGATCTGGATAAAAAGTTCTGTTTTTTTCCTCGGCCTAACCCTCAATAGGGTTACTAGACGTCCTCCTTTACAAGGGCATATCCTACTTTTTGATGTAATTTTAAGTGTCCTCTTACGTTTCGGAAAATTTGCCCATTTGTCCTCCTTCTCAAGTTTCCGGAATTACTACTTTTCTTTTTTGTGGTTTTCTCCACTGACGATGGCCATCAAAAAATTCCCAGAATTAGTCTAGAAAAATTATTGTTGCGGCCGGTTTAATCGTTCAGAATAGCGATGCCATCTGTTGTGAAAATTGGGGAAAGTGACGTTACTAAGGGTGCGCAGACGACCTCCTTTCTCAGTTTTCAAATCTGGTAACCCTAGATAAAGATACGCCAGCCAGGGAAGAAACAGACGAAAGGGAAGTGTGAATTTCCACTGTTTGTGCTGCCATCTACTGTCAAAATTAAAGGCGATTCAAATGATGATGATAAAATTCTTGTGAAGAAGCAGACGTTTTCATTCAGTACAGCTCCTCACTAGCAAAGCCCACAAACTGAACTGAATGGCAAGTTCAGCTCTTCCTTCGGAGCATAAGGAGGCGTCAAAAACAAAAAAGCTAGAATGAAGCAGACGACATGTGAAATGAGAATTTCCACTATTTGGATTTCGTGCTATATATGTATAAGTAGAACGTGTAGAGAGTCATCTATTCGCATTTTTGATATTTAGAAACTCGTTTCCAAGTTCACCAACTCATCGCTAGATGGGGCTGTACAGGTCTGATACATACAGGGAGTACTGAAAATACTATAGATCAGTGACTCCCAAGGTGGGTGTTAATGCCCAGGGGCGCGATGGAATGTTCCAGGGAGCGGTAGAAGCTGCGCTACGACTCAGAGGAGGTCGTGTATAGCATAGGATCCTATGGGGTAGACTGCGTTAGCGAGCGATGGGACAAAAAGGTATGGGAAACTATGCTCTAGAGCAGTGGTTCCCAACGTGGGTATTAACGCCCCCTTGGGAGCGATGGGATATTCCACGGGTGCGGTAGAATCTACGGGTATAACATAGGATCTTATGGGTTAGATTGTGAGTTGGGGGCGATGGGGAGAAAAAAATTTCTGAAGAAGGGGGCGATGGGAAAAAACAGGTTGGAGAAACCATGCTCTAGAGCAGTGATTTCCAACGTGGGTGTTAACGCTTCCTGGGAGTCAATGGAATGTTAAAAGGGGGGGGGGCGGTAGAAGCTGCGGGTATAACATAAGATCCTATGGGTTAGATTGCGTTGTGGGGCGATGGGACAAATAAGGTTGGGAAACCGTGCTCTAGAACAGTGATTCCCAACGTGGGCGTTAACGCTCCCCGGGGGCGATGAAATGTTCTGGGGGAAGCTACGGGTATAACATACGATCCTATGTGTTAGATTGCGTTGGTAGGGGGGACGATCGGAGAAAAAAATTTCTGAAAAAGGGGGCGACGGGACAAAAAAATTGGGAAACTATGCTCTAGAGCAATAATTGACGAGCGTAAATGATGCCAAAGGTAAGTAAAATCGTCAATTATTGCTAACGTCGTCGTCGAAAAAATTGCAAATTGTGGGAAATGGAGCTAGTAAAGAGTGGGCTTGGGGGGAGAGAGTGATCCTTCTTCATTTTGCTGTTGAAATATACAAAATAATGCTGTAAAGCAGTGTTTCCCAAAGTGGACAACGTCGCCCCGGAAGGCAATGGAATAGTCCAAGGGGGCGGTAGAAGTTACGAGTATAACATTAGATCTTAAGGGTTTACTTGCGTTAGGGGCGATGAATGTTTCACCGACCCTTCCAGTGCTCGGGAAATGTTTCCGGGAGCACTCTGAAACTGTGCCACATGTTACTCAAGGGATCTCTAAATGTGCCACGGATCGTTTAAGTGTTCTGTAACTATGTCACCAGTTACTTAGGTGATCTTTGAGGCCTACTTCAGTGATCTGAAAATGTGCCACGGGTCATTTAAGCGATTTGTAAATGTGCCGCTTGGTTCATTTTTACAAAATTGGGTGTGAGGGGGTAAGCCGCATCAGATAACCATCAGGGCCACATTTGGTCCGCGGATCAAGGGTTTACCATATATGGCTTAAAAGGGTGAGTTGCAATGAATTTTTTAAAGAGAAATTTTGAGTTCTTAGCCATCGGATAGCATTGAAATTAACAGAAATTGATTTTAACAACATATAAAGGTATTTCGCAATTTTCATTTAAAAAATATATATACATATATATATTTTTTTGCAAATGATTTTTTGATCGTTTGGAGGGGGGGGGGGGCAGGAGCCCTCCTATGTCTCCCCTCCCCGTGTACAGTCTCTGTTCCCACCAATATGTGATACGAGGTAAGTGAGCAGAGATGACAAAATTTTGCTGACAAGTGGGGAGGGGTCAGAGTTTTGCTGACCGGGGAGGGGGGGGTCAAAAATGGTTGAAAAATTGCTGACGTAGTACTTGAGCGGCCCCTTACCTCCTCTCTAGAAAAAAAGCAAGTAAAATAAAGAAAAACCTACTTGGTATAAAAAGTGTTCGTTAAAACGAGTTTTTCGCTATAACGGTATTCGTTATATAACAGGATTCAACTGTAATTTTTTTTCTTCGAGAAAATCAAAAAACGAGGTGATGATGGTGTTGCAACAAATTAAACATGGCGACTACAAAATAGTTAAGGGTTAAATACGTTCTCTATTGAAGAGCGAAAATACGTACACAAACATAATAATGGATTCATTATTTTATCAAATTCTTTAGTACACTCGAATCCCGTTGTAACGAAATCCAAGAGGCCGGAGAAATCACATCGTTATGACGGAATTTCGTTATAAAGAAATTCCAGGGGTTTTTGCATTTTTCCCATGTAAAATTATCTGGGGGGATTAAAAAAGTGATCGTTGGCTACGGCACGTCATGTCACGTCAAACGATTCTATTTTATCCTAGAGGGACATGCCAATCGTGAAAGCTCAGACACTGATGAACTTTTCTCGATGTGTAATCGTTTTACCAAAAAAAATTGAATAAAATCATCCGACGTGACGTGACATGACGCAGCGAAAATTCATCTCGTGGTCGGAGGACTATACCACTAATCCACTCGGGATGAAGGACAAATAGCCTGCCCCCCCCCCCAAGTTCAATGACCAAGTGCTGGGATCGCTAGACTAGGAGGGGGGATATTTCGAGGGCCAATGACACTGGGGCTTCGCGGTCCAGTTCGCTCGGTTCTCTCCAGCGTGCCCCAACCGTAATGTATGGTCCTACAGCCCTGAGGCCAGGACAAATCACCATCATATTTCATTTTATTTTTACGCGCTATAATTTCACTACAGAAGGGCCCGTGAAGAGCCTGGCTTCGGTGCCCGCCGAAGATTGCAGCCTGGCGGGGGGGGGGGGGGGCGCCTGCTCCAGGATGTTTTGAGGGCCATGAGTCCTGTTAAGGATGCACTTATTGAGTCACTGGTATCACTAATTTCGTAAAACAAACGGCCCCATGGGTGGCAACGCCACAGAGAGCAACAGGCATACAACAAAACAATTATTCAATCATTACACTTCACTCATAGTTGGAAAACAAAACTGGTGGCAGATGGCAGAGGGAGAGAGAGAGAGAGAGAGAGCACACTACACATAACAATAATTACAAAGAAACAAACTTCACGTCAGGTTTCACTGCACACGTACTCGCACATTCCAACACGTATCATTTCGTTAGAGGTTCCGCAGAGGAATATGGACAAGGTACACGTATGGTTTAGTAGCGGCATTAGTCCCCACGGGTGGTGAAGCTGATTTTGTTGTTGATTTCGGGTCGCGACTGATAAAGGGTCCAGCACGAACCAGTAATCTTAAATTTATTATATTTTCAAAAACTGCAATCTTAAAAATGAATTTTCCAATTAGCGTTCCAAGAAGCTTATACATACAATAGCGTATCTATCCATACATACAAAATACATAATTTCGAACAATTTTTAGTTTTTACGTGGTGAATCCTATTCAAATAACATCCCCTCAGAATATAGAATACCATTCAGATCCAAAACAAAAACTCAATAGAAAATTGCTATTGAAATCAAGTTATTACATTTCATGGAAATTCAAAGAAATTTTTTTGTTTCAATTTTTTTCTCGATCGTGTATGTATCGAATTCAATGCGGAATTCGCTGGTATTTCCGAGAAATAACAAAACAATTCATATATATATATATATATATAAAATTTTAATGCTATAAATACTGTAGTTCGAAACTCCAATTCAAAAACTCACGTTTCATCAGCAAAATGGAATAAAGAAATGGAAATAACATCGGAATCATATGGAAAAATAATAAAAATACAGAAATTATATTCTATAAATTTGTTTTTTCATTATATTCTAAGAATTTGAATAGAATTTTTTTGTGAAAAAAATACTATTCAAGTATATATATATTTTGAAAGTTTAAAATACGCGTTCCGTGATATTTGATGAATAAAGTTACTTTCACAGAAAATTCAAAACTCAACCCGCGTGATATCAATAAAATCGCACAAATTTTATAAAATGAGTTATTATTCATAAAATGAATTTACTTCGATCCTTATAAGCCTATTCATTCACATATGTCTTGTACGACATAAATATTGGAACGTATTTCAATGAAATTGCACAAAGCTATCAAAAATACAATACACTAGTTGTTTACCCGCGGCTTCACTCGCGTGCATTTGGTAATCTGAAAATTACTCAGCGATGATTCCCCCATATAACATTTCAACACCCACCCCCATGACCTCCTTGGATGAATTTTCAGAAATCCCCGTATTAGTGAGTATCTAAGTATAAAATATAATGCTGAACACTACATTTCATATTTATGGCTTCAGCGATTTCGGCTGCTGCAAATATCCTTCGAACCACATCCCGCCCATCCATGACGGGTTGAATTTTGGAAAAATCCCTTCTCAGTGATTATCTAAATTGCAGTACAAAAATACTGACCAAATTTCATATTTATAGCTTGAGCGGTTTCGGTTCCGCGTGATTTTTACATATGACCCCTCTCCCTTATAACCACTTAGGGGTCGAATTTCAACAAACCCCTTCTTAGTTCGTCTTTACGTCATGAAATAAAACTACTGATCAAATTTCATGAATATAGCTTGAGCGGTTTCGGCTCGGCGTGATTTCTCCATGTTACCATTGGAACCTCTCATGACCTCTTTAGCTGTCGAATTTCAAAAAATCACTTCTTTGTTCGTCTTTAAGTTATGAAATAACACTTCTCTGTCTAAATTTCAAGAATCCTACCTTTGAACCCCCCTTATAAACCTATTCAAGGATCGAATTAAAGAAACCAAGAAGGGTAAAATCCCTTCTTAGTTTCTACGTCATGAAATAAAATTTCAGATAAATTTCATGAATATAGCTTCGGCGGTTTCGGCTCAGCGTGATTTCTACGTTAACTTATGTTCAATATGATGGGATTTAATCCAGCTCCAGATTTTTTCCCCTTTTCAAATGACCAATCTTTGATAAAAAGACACTGATGTATATTTTTTGTGTAATTTTTACCAATTTTAACAGAAAACTTTGTCTTGAAAACTTACTAAAATATGTATTCGATTATTTTACTCTTTGTATACTAACTCTGACAAACTTTCTCTTTTGAATCTCATCTTTCGCGATGTTTCAAAGATGTTTGTGAAGATAATCTGTTGCAAGATCCAAGGTCATTTACCATTCACACAAATACTCCTCAGTAAAATAATTATACTTTAAAAAGAGGAATAAAAGAAAACATTAAAAATTATTTTTTTAAAAAACCGCTAAAATTGATAAAACATTGAAAATGATAACAAAAAACCATTAAATGATAAAAATATTCAAAATGATTAAAGATGATGAAATATTGAAAGGTCGTGGTTCATCATAAGAAACATACACTATTTGCAACAATGGCATAGTAACAATTGGAAAGGAATGAAATGGCAAGAGAACGGGAAAGGAATTTTTTATTTATTTATTTGTTCAATATTGATTGGCCGAGGCCTATACAGGAGGATGCGGAATTCATATATGACGAAAGTGACGATTGATGGTACAAGAGGATTCGGAAATCGTAGTACAATCCACAATATTTGATGGTAGGTTGTTCCAGTCGATAATAGTTCTTGGGAGAAGAAGCTACATTTGTGACAATCTGAAGAGGCAAAGTTGGGAAACCTCAGAGATATCAAAGAGTTGTTTATTGAATAAGAGAAGTCGTGCGGAATTCTTTAACGGGTAATTTTCATAAAAACAGTTTGAGAAATTAAGGGGTAATTCCCAGGTTGAGCGCCATTCGGAAATAATGTTAAGGTTGTGCTGGAGAGATTCTTGGTCGGAAAGATCGGACACTGTTTTATAGAGATGACACAGTCACATCAGCGTAGAGTCTGATACCGCAATTTATGGAGTCGGGTAGATCATTTATGTAAATTAGAAATAGTAATGGCGAGAGGACCGAGCCCTGGGGTGTACCAGATTTGACGTGAAGGAAAGGGGAGTTCTGGCCCTTGTAAGGAAGGCCTCCACCCATTTCAGCAGTTGAACATTTAGACCAAGGTTTTAAAGTTTTAGTAAAAGTTCATATATTATGGGGCACCCTATGGGGAATGACATGAGAAAAACGGAAATACCGCATATTTGTCGGACTGAAAAGGATGTGCACCTACAACCCGCGCATATTATATAGGTGGTATTTGATTTTAGAAATTTTTACAGGCAATTTCATGCACACGATGAAATAATTTTGCTACGTTCAACATTTTTCCCATCCACTAGCCGCAAAATGCGGGCGCATTTGGCCCTCAGAGCATTTTGTCGCGGCATGCCAGAAAAAGTTTATCTAATGGGATAATCATATTACACTTCCAATATTTCATCCGCCTTGTAATAATCTTGTAAAAGCAGCTTTTAATAACCTGGGATATATATAGAGGAGCAAACTTTGTGACCCGAAGATGCTATTTGGAATAGTATCTTGACGGTATTTGTGAATATATTGGAAATGTCATGTTGAAATGAATATTTCAACATGAGATGGCAACACGCCGTCAATGTTTACAAACAGATAGTTACCGAGCTCCGAAAAATACATATAAATTAACTGTTTTATCAGTAGATTAAGCGAAAACAACAGCACTGGAAGCTGCAGGACTGTGGGAACGGTAATTATGTTCAAATAATATAACAATATGATACTTAAAAAGTAATGAAAATAAATGAACAAAGTACAGCGACATAACTAGACAACAAAGAAATAAGGAATCGGAGTCGCCATCTATGAAAACAATTTTAAACTAAGAAGTTAGAATATACGATTTCTTCATTGGGGAAAACAATCAGAGATGGATGGATCACGATGTAAGAAGTGTAACGATAAAGTGATAGACGTGAACGAATTTTTCTTGTGTACAGTGTGTAAACAATATATACACCCCGTTTGTGCTGGATACAACGAATCTGCATTTAGAAGGATGGCAAAAGACAAAAGGAGCAATTTCACATGTAAAATCTGTGAAAATGAACAAGATGAAGGAGCCACAGCGGTGAATGATACACAGCAAGACAATTTTGACAGGATAGAAAAAATCATAGGTGATTTCAAACTGGAAGTAAAGGAAACCATCCAACAAGTCACAGAAAAAATCATACATAAACAAGAAGCAATGGAAAATGAAATGAAGGAGGTTATAAAGTCTATAGAATACAACTCAAAATGCATGGAAGATTTTTCAAAGCAGGTAGAAAACTTGAAAGAAATGGTTCAACAAATAAGTAGAGAAAATCAAGAACTCAAGATGGAAAATAAAAACATGAAAGCAGAAATAGGAAATTTGAAATATCATATGAATGAGTTAGAAACCAAAATGAGACGAAATAACATTGAGATAAATGGAATACCAGAAAGCCCAAATGAGAATATACAAGAAATAATTCAAGCAGTAAAAACACAACTACAAATACCTGAAAAAACTAAAATTGAATGTGCTCACAGAGTCCCAACAAGAAATGAGAATATACCCAAACCAATCATAGTAAGATTCAATAGTGAAACATCAAAAAACATCTGGATTCAAAAGGCTAAGCGACAAAATACCCTTACAGCAGATAAAATAAACCCGATCTTTCAAGATGTCCGAATATATGTGAACGAACATCTAACAATTGAAAACAAGAAGTTATTTCACCTGGCTAGACAAACGAAAAACAAACTGGATTTCAAGTTCGCGTGGGCGAAAGAAGGGAAAATATTTCTCCGGAGGGATGAAACTTCAAGAGTAATCAGAATAACAAACCAAGAACATTTGCAAAAGTTAGAATCAAGCCACAGTACAAATGATCACAGAGAACTTTCTCGAAATGCAGGACCAACGACCTCTGGAGGACATTAGTGAAGCAAAAAAATTTATGAACTGCCCCAGTGAACCAAACTCAACATTGACGTTTCTTACATTGAATATCCAAAGTATAAGAGCAAATTTTGACAGTCTGGTGGTATTTCTTAGAACTCTAAATGAATTAATAGATATTATATGCCTAAGTGAAATATGGATTGAAAGTGAAGAATTATTTAATTACTATATTGACAATCTTGAGGGAATAATAGATTACTATTGCTATATAAACAGTAGAACATACAATAGAGCCGGGGGAGTAATAATGTATATAAATAAAAATATCAAATCAATACAAAAGAAAAATGTTAAATTTTTAACTGCTGAAGAATTATGTATATACCTCCCTGATTATGACATTGATTTATTACTCTTATACCGTTCGCATTCTTTCTCCATCTCACAATTTAATGATGAATTAGAACAAAATTTACAGAAATTGAAGCAAAATACTTTAATAGTGGGTGATATTAATATAAATTTACATGGAGATGATAACGAAACTTCTCAATATCTTAACATAATGGCAATAAATGGACTGGTCCCCCTTCACAAAAATATAACAAGAGAAACAAATAATAATAAAACATGTTTAGACCATGTATTCTATAGATCAAAAATAAATTCAATAGAAAAATTCACAGTGTATAAAACTCAGATAACAGATCACTATCCAGTATTAGGATACATAAACTTTTTACAAAAGAAAATAGAAGAAAATGAAAAAAACAAACATATAAAAATAATAAATTATGATAAATTTGAAAAATTCATTGAAAATATAAATTTCGTTAGTGTCATAGAAGAAAGATGCATACAAAATAAATACAAACGATTCGTGGATATCATACAATCAAACTCTAATTTATGGACGAAACAAGTCAAGATGAAACCCAAAAAAAGTAAAAAAAACTGGATCACAAAAGAAATAGTAAATAAAATAAATTATAAGGAAAAATTATACAAAAAATACAAAAAGTACCCAAATATTATGTCATACGAGCAAGACTACAAAGAATACAATAAGGAACTGAAAAAGTATATCAGAAAAATAAAACAGGAATATATCAGAGATACTTTTACGAAATGCGAGAATAACAAAAAAATGCAATGGAAATGTATAAATCAGAATATACTTAATAAAAGTGCAAAGCAAAATATACTCCCAATCTGTGATAACCATAACATTTTAGCGAAGAAATTTAACGAAGACTTTGTTACAAGAAACTTGGAAGAAATAGAAATAAACACAGTCTGTAATTGTGAAGATAACCAAACAATGACTAATTCTAACAATTCTATGTACTTCTTTGAAATTAACGATTATGATATTGATAAGGTTATGTCAGAATTGAAGACTAATAAAGCAAGTGGAATTGACCAAATTACCCCTAAGATGATGAAAATAATTGCCCATTATCACGTGGATGTAATAAAAAACCTAATTAACTCATCTATAACGGAAGGAGTCTTTTATAGTGATTTAAAGTATGGCATAGTACACCCCATTTATAAATCAGGAGAGACAAATAACTTACTGAACTATAGACCCATATCAATTCTTCCAATATTTTCAAAAGTAATAGAAAAGTGCATAAAAAAACAGCTCGTGGATTTTCTTGATTATCAGCATTATTTAGCTCCTAACCAATACGGGTTTCAGAAAAGTAAGAATACAGAAATGGCCATCTTAGAGCTGTGCAATTATTTAAATACCGGGTTCAACTGCAATAAATTTTCTATAACGATATTTCTGGATTTAAAAAGAGCCTTTGACTACGTAGATTTAGAGATACTCACAGGAAAATTGTCAACAGCTGGTATACGTGGAAACATATTGAGCTGGTTTAAATCATACTATTCTAATAGGAAACAATCAGTTAAAATAGGTGAAGAAATGAGTACATTCATAGAAGTAAAAAAAGGTGTCCCCCAGGGATCTGTGCTTGGCCCGATATTGTTTCTCATTTACATAAATGATATATTCAAACTCAACATAAATGGTAAATTAATCTCATTCGCGGACGATACAGTACTGTATGTTGAAGACACTGAAATTACAAATTTAATAAAAAAAGTTGAAGAGGACCTATTTAAAATCAGTAACTGGCTCAAGAAAAATAAACTAAAACTAAACATACAGAAAACTAAATACATATGCTTAAAAACAAGAAACATAAATAGTTTGGCAAATTTATGTATAAAAATTCATGATCATTGTCCGTGTCAACATATATTACAATGTAACTGTCAAGAAATTGAAAGAGTACATGAATACAACTACCTAGGGATAATAATACAAGATGATTTAAAATGGAAATCACAGTGTGAAAAAATAATAAAAAAATTAAGAATATATGCAGCAATTCTTTATAGACTAAGAGACACAATAGACAATAACTTTCTAAAAGATTTATTTTATGCTTGGATATATTCAACAGTAATATATGGAATCACTGCTTGGGGAGGTGCATATCAAACAGATATACAAAAACTAGATAATATATATAACAAGATAAGATCCCAAATAACAAGCACCACAATAAACACCAACAAAACAGAATGCCATAAGCTAAGTATAAGACAAAACTATGTTTATAGACTAATAAAATTTTCATTCTTAAATAATAATTGGTTAGAAATGAAACAAAATAGAACGTCGTCTAGATTAAATAACATATATAAAGTGCCAAAAACAAATAAAACGTTATTTCAAAAGAGTTATAGATACACCGCTCCAAAAATAATGAATCTATACCATACAATCAATCATACAAATAATTACATAAGATCTAATAACAATATATTCACGTTTTCTATGAATACCAGTCTAGAATCTATATTACAACAATAATACAACCACATGATACAATCCATCTGTATGTAAAATTTCTTTGTAACATAAATACAAAAAAAAAAACAAAAAAAAAACTGTATATTGAACAATTATAAACCGACCTAAACCATAATAGGCTGTTGCTAAGAAAAATAATCTACGGAGAAACCCTGTAGACCTACTGGAAGGACAAGCATGTCCCTTGAGGTCAAAAGTGTATGTTTAATGTGTTTTTGTATATGATTGTATATATGTTTGTATGTTATTAAAAAAAAAAAAAAAAAAAAAAAAAAATAGCTCCGCTGGTGTGAAAAATATTAAGATATCGGAAATTTCAATGCACACTCATTTCAATGGTGTCTTATAGGTTTCGTATTAATGAGTTTTAATGATGAAAATACCGTATTCTCCCGCATCAGCGAGTATTCCGGTAAATATCGAGGGTGACTAGAATGCCGGAAAATCCGTATCACAGACTCTGGATATTGTTGAATATCTTTATGTAAAGAAAGATGATCTCTCCACCTTTCAATACCTTATAAGATTCCTCGAAAGACTAGTTATATTTGGAAATGATTAATTTTTGAAGAAAATTCATCTCTGCTCTCTCGTTTTCTGGACGAGCGCTCTACCCCTAAGCTATAGAGACAGTAAGAAATATCTTTTTCTACATATGTGCCGCCATCTCGTGGCCTATGTCATCTATCGGTTGATTGCTGCCACCGTTCATATGGAGCCATTCAACATAACTACATAAGCTCCAAGGAAGAAGTACTCTATATGTTTCCATTATTTAGGTCAGGGATGGCCAACTGGTTTTGTTCGCGTTCCAACATTATGGTCAGCTATAGCGTCGCGGGCCGCATCAGTGGCGCAACTTTGGTGTAAAAGCCACCCCAGTATTAACTGAATTAATTAGTTAGTTATTGAATTAATTTCGTCAAATAAGTAGATTGTAAATCAAGAAACCTGATGTCGGAACTGATGGTTCAAAAATAATGATTACAAATTTAATTTTTTTCACGTTACATTTACCTTGTCGCGGGCCGTACAAAATCACTTCACGGGCCACATGCAGCCCGCGGGCCAGTTATTGGCTCTCCCTGATTTAGGGGGTACAACACTTGACCGGGGTCCACGTCTCTGAGGAGTCATAAATGAACTTTCTTCCTAAAGTCATCCTCCCCAAATATAACCAGTCTTTCGAAGAATCTTGAGTAAATACCTTTATTTAAAAAATTAATTGAATTGGCTAAAGTATATTGTGATCCTTGTTAAACCTCGTTTTTCCTGGTATGCCGGGAACGGACCAGACAATGTTCAAATCGCTGGTGTCCATCGAGTTTTACGGCAGGCCGGTGAGCAATGGGAATACGGTATTCAGGGTGGATACTACCGACCGCCAAAAAATCTGCACCACGTGATTCTTCGTCAAAAACTATTTTGAAAAATTGTTCCCCCCCCCCCCCTTCGTGATAGGACGAATGTTTCGGAAGTAATGACGTTTCTTGGAGATTTGTGACGCGTTGTCTGGTCAGTTACTTGCTCCTCATCGACGTGACACGTATAAATGACTCTTTAACGTATTTTATCGAAAAAATTCAGCCTTTCTTAGTTTTTTGTTTTTAAAAATGATACATTTTCCCACGGTTTTTTCTGGAAAGCTTGAGCTTAAATTCTCAATCTTTGATAGAGTAAGGGATAATTTAGATAATTTACATAATTTTTAGATTTTGTTATAATGAACATGAACATACGATAAGGAAAGAAAATGTCCACGCCACATTTTACTGGAGAACCGTTGATCCTATAGGCATACTTCTAATTTGAAACCGTATCCAAATAACGTGTATAGACCTGAGATACGCCATTCATATTACAAGCTAGTGTATAGTTGTAAACATAAAGAAAAAGTACTATCGACCAAACAATAATTTTACACACGTGACTCGTTGGGAAAAACTAACATAGGAAAGCCAGTGAAACAGATATTTTCTACATATTATGCCAAGGAAAGAAAAGTCATCTGATCTTCGGGACTCGAACAATGGCTCTCTTGCTATATATAACCGGGAAAGCATGCTTGCTACCATATACACCACTACTTACTTTACCGCACACCAACTCCGCTCATATATCGCCATACGGCGATCTCCAATCAATGAAGTTGGGTGGGAAATGAAGGCTCTATCCATCGGTGGTCGCTCCAAGCTCGGTGGGTAAAGAACTTGATTCTGACATTTTATGCCTGGATATGAACCCGCGGACCATCACGGTAGAAGACGAGCATCTTACCACAGCGACACTCGGCGCTAAAAATATACTTCATGTACTACACCGGTTTCATGGGAGGAACAACCATGCTTCAGGCGCATATACACCACTGGGGACTCGACCCTGCCTTCTTCATTTCACGCACTGTGACGTGAGGCGCTGAAGTAGAGACATTACTAGCATCTCTTAACTTCAGCAAATTGCCTGCAGAAGGGATGGCAAAGTAAAATAGACGGTTTTGTTTTTCTCAACCCAGGATGAGAAAATAGTATTATCATTGGCCACTTGATCATTTCTGTCGCACCACTGTCATTTTCTGCACACGAGGGCTAATTAGACCGGGACCTACAATTTATTGCCGATTCCGAACGGCACGCTTGTTTTTATACTCATCGAGAAGTTTGGTGCGCTGACCCCTCTACGGAGGACTCCCTGCGGTCACGTGGCCGTTTCTGTTGTACCCTTGTGTCAGGAAAGTTTTCCAATTATCGAATTCGCGACACCTCTAAACATCCTTTGGTACTTTAGGCGAGTATCTTATCGACCTGGGCTACCGCGCCCCAATAGTATTATCATAAATACTGAGCAGATATTTAATTGCTCAATAAATATCCCACTTTACGTATTGCACGCTCTCAAAGACTCGTGGCCGGGACCGCGGTATAGCCCCCATTATTTTCTTATGCAAAAGTTGATATATATTCACATTTTCCCTATCTGTATTCTGCACCAAACAGCAGCCCCCCATGGAAGAAGCAAGTAGAAGAAAAAAAACGTCAAACCCTAAAAACATACAGATAAACCACTCGTGTGCGCTAACCTATCCCGACAGGGTTGCCAATCCAAATTTATAGACGTAATTCACCCGCCACTCAACCGCAATCACCAATTGCCTCACGAGGCTTCTCAACTCAACTCAGGACGCTTCAAAAATTCACAAAAGACCCGATGGATCTCAGGGAAACGAATTCTTCTCGAGTTGCTACAAGTACCATCAGTGATAAATAAATATATATTAAATCCCCGATGCCACGTCCAAAACCCATCTGGCAGATATCACCGAAAAATAGGGGAAAAAAACGTTTCACTTTCTCTCATGTAAGACGTTTAACAAAGTCCGCTATCAGCAGTCAGAGGGCGGAGAGTTAAAATAGAAAGAAGTAACAGAAATAACACCCTTATAATCAATCAAATCGTATCGAAACGATCCTGGGGGAAAAAAAATGGAGAAAACAGTAATAAAGTAAAATAAAAAAAACGGGAACAATCCGGTAACCGTGTTACCAAACCCATAAGACTATCTATGGTTTCAAGCGAAATAAAAGTTCCATTTCAGAATCAAGGCGATAAGCCACTTATCGCTTTTGATATATAGAAAGAAAGGCCAAAGAAGACAGTAGTACCCTCCTTGTCAGCGGTACTTACACCCAAGGAGGAGAGATCAATACATTGTTGGTGGTGGTGGTGCTATGTGTATATGTGTGTGTACAACGATTGCCCAGGGCATCGGTTCAGAAGGGTATTTGGAACCCTGAAGGGGCTCAAAAGGAAATTTTTTCCCCTCTTTTATATTATTTCTTTCTCTATCGTAACTGATAGGGAATTTCATTCTGGCATTTTTCTTTTTTAGGGAAAAAAAATGAATTTTATTTCATCTTCGATCATTTCACATTGGCTTGCGTTTTTATTTGGATTGCCTTAAGGACTTGAAAATTTTTCCCTTTTTTTCCCGTTTAAACTGCTTTTTTTTTTTCCTGGATATAAATAGCCGAAATTTAGTTTGGCGTTATTAGATGAGGATTGGTTTTTTTTTTTTGGTTGGCTGACCATATTTTTTTCGAGAAAAATGCGGGTTATTAGGATTGAAATACAGGAAGACACGACAAATTGCTAGTTACCGCCAAAAATCATGCCGAAAAGTCAACGAAAATGCTGTCAACTGTTGTTGAAATCCCCATAAATCGCCAATGGTAGAAAACGGAGCACAACTGCAAATTGCAGTGGATTACAATGAATTCTACGGAATATAACGTTTAAAGCATGACAAATATGTGAGATGAATATTCTTATTTGTATTCGTAATTGTCGTAGTATATGAGTTTAGTTTTATGAGTTTAGTAAGTTTTTAATCTTTGATTTCAATAAAAAGTTAAAAATCCAAGTTGGCTTCGTTGAAAATACGTGAAGAAAAGCGGTACACTTTTACAATAAAAAAATCTGTATGGCCTATGTAAAGTGTAGATACGGAAATGTCCCGGCAAATACGGGACGTATGGACACCCTACTAATAGATTTATAATGAAAATACGGTACGTACGGTCACCCAACTAATAGATTAGTAATGAAAATACGGGACGTACGGTCACCCTACTAAATAGATCAATAATGAGTAGCGATAAATAATTTCATCATTAAACGAACGTTGTGATAAAAATGTCCGTGCAAGTTCGGGGGAAGGGGTGTTGTGCTATGAATTAATCTGATGGGTGATGAAAATTAATCTTTACATCACGGGCAGCAACCAAATGTAGATAAAAAGAGGTTCCCGTGATGGGTAGTGCGAATCCACATACAACACAAGAGTAGTAAATGGCTTGTATCCCTTGCGGGGCAGAGCCTGGGCCACGTCTGGTTCTTGGTGCAACAAGGGTGCTCAAACTTTTGGAGGGAGCAGGCCACTTCCAATAACCGGCCAGCCACTCCAGTTGTTTTGAAACGCCTCTTGGGCCCCTTGCGTGACCTAGAAATGAGCCGCGGGTCACTTAATAATCTGGAAATGTGCCGCAGGCAGCTTAATAGATCTGATAATATACCACGGGCTCACTTTAATCCGTCTGCTTCGTTTTAAGGGGCCTGGAAATATACCGCGGACCACTTCATTGACATTGTGATCTTTCGTAGGTCACTTTAGTTTTTTCTTTGGTAATGGGTCCCGGGTCACAGTCGAATAAAATGTTCCATGATTTTGAATTTCTTTATGGCCTTTCAAATAGCAATATATATAACCACTGTTTATATAACCAAATTTTCCTTTTATATTATAATTTTTCATTATTCATCATCGCGTCCGAGGAAGCGAGAAATGAGAAGCCCTCCCCCCCCCCCTTCACTTCAAATGAGATCAGAGAAACGTGTACAATGTGGTAAATAAGTGCAAAATTTTGTGGAAAAGAACCACCCAAATAAAGCTGCGGCAGTGTGCGGGCAATTTATCCATCCAACATCAATGTGATTTCTCCTTTCTTCTTCGGACAGACCAGACCAGAATTGAACTTTGAGCCGATTCCCAGCCCGCGAGGGCCAACTGCCGGCATAAAAACTGGCCAAGAAGGCCTGTGAAGAAGAAAATGTGAACATGTTTGCAGATAGATATGTATTTGCATGAATGTGTAGTGTATGTAAAAAGAACTGGTCAAATTGGTTAAAAGTCATGATCTCGGTCGAAGTGGCTTTTGGTATTTAGAGAAAATTAATTTGTCAACTTTATAGTATTGTACAGGTTGGGCAAAAACTCTATACAAAGTTTAAAAACGAATCAAAACCGGAAAAAATAACCGAAATAAAAAACGGTATGCAGGATTATTATCGTTATGTCACGGGAATTTTTTTAAAACAGGGAAAAAATAACTCAAAAATAGCCGATAGGTGGCGCTAATAAGAGCGATGTCGGCGGAAATATGCAAATGAGACGGTTATAGGGAACTTACGCGTTCTTAATCCACAACCAGTTCATCGTTGTAAACCCTGTGTGTGGACCTGCTGCAATCTGCCGTTGCTGGATTTGTGACTCGCCTGCAATGTGTTATTCTCTGTAGTGGTGGCCATGTGGGACACACAATGCTGCAATAAACGATATGGTAGCATTCTCTGTTATTCCCGATATGGAGGTTATCTGTTCGTTATTTGCGTTTCTTTTCTTTGACTTGTGTACGTCAGCGCCACCTATCACCTGTTTTTTGGTTTTTTTCCCCTGTCAAAAAAAAAATTTCTGTGACCTTGCGATGCTAACCCTACAAACAGTTTTTTATTTCGGTTGTTTTTCATTTTTAAAGTTTCTACGGACTTTTTGTCCACCCTGTATATTTATTTATTTGTCCTTTTTATTATATTTTATTGTATTTATTATTACATAATTACTGTGTTGTATTATTGATTGAACGTCATTTTTACGTGAATGAATGATTGTGGAACGAATTATACGGGTTTGCATTATTTCCTATGGGTAATGATGAGCGATTCGGATAACGAGTACGTTGGCAGAACGAATTAAACATCACCTTCAAATAACTGGTTTTTTCAATGTTTTCCAACCGGTTTTTTTTTTTTTTTTTTTTGCAATTATGATTCACGGGGGCCACGACAAAAAAATCGCCGACGGTCGCGAATGTGGCCCTCGAGACACGCGTTGAAGTCTCCTAATTGTAAATAGTTATGAAAGTTAAGCCATGTTGAAATTTATATAATCTAAGAAGTTTACACCCACATATAGTTGTGCGAAATCCCACGTTAATCTACCTTGAACGCTTAGCCTTGCGCGTACGAGTAATAACTCGCTGCCTCCAAGATAATAGAACAGTTTAATATTAAGATCAGACCAATTTCAATATCGTCTCGATAGAATCAGTTTCATAACCTTGATCCCATACTCTTTCCATACACCCTAACCCCCATACTCTCGAACACCAGGAATTTCGTATGGTTAAAACAACACTCGGGCTCCGAAGCAACAATGACGTTATTATTATCATAACGCTACGTTGTCGTAACCTCGTGAATATTAAAGCACTTTCGTAAATGAAGCACACACACATATATTTCGTGGGATAGGGGGAGAGAGAGAACGAACGGTATTGATTGTGAATGTCCTATAATAATACACACACATTCACATGATAGAATGGAATTATCAGTTCGGGAAGACATTATGCATTACCGACTTCGGGACGTTAACGGTTGGCAGGGTTGGGGGAGGGGCGTATGTTGTCGAGAGCACGTGTTTAGACGCGCACGTTCCGACCGTGCGGTACTCATTCATCATAACACACATACATGCGGCTCCGAACTTTACAGTGGAGTAGGTACTTGGCATTGCTTGCTGCCTGCTTCTACCGTGATGCCTTCCTTTGGCAGCTTTAGTTAGTGCTCTGGAATGTGATTACTTCGTCTCGAGAGGAATAGCTCTCAACTTAATAGACTCTTGTTTTGAAGGATCCGAGAGCCAAGAGCACCATTCCGACCTTGTTCTCCCTTTCCTACACTTCCCCCCTCCCCCCCCCCCCCCGAAGTTCCAATACCGGGAGATAAATACCGACTTCGTGTATTCCGCTGAATATGAAGTCATGAAATCGGCCGCGTGCTTCAATACTTTGTGTTGAAGGCTATTATCATTAGACCGGAAAAGTTCATATAATCGGAACCTTCCGCTAACTAATGCTAACTAATCAGCACATTTATTTAATTCAGCAGGATGGTACAAATTAGCACCAAATGAGCGTATACTGTGCGGGAAAAAACATTAGTATACATACAGTAAGGTCATAATTGAACTTATACTATTGTAGCTGCCTGTAGCTTGATCTAACAACCGGAACGGCATGGGTTTTTTCATTTCAAATTGCAAAGACGTGTGTGTGTGGGAAAAGTAATTTCACGAAAAACAAAAAAGAAAAAAAGTTCCGAAATTCACCGTTAGGGTGACGTTTTTCCGGCGACCTCACATCACTATAAAGCCTACTACTTTACCGCACACCGATTCCGGTCATACATCGCCATACGACAATTTCCAACCAGTGGAAAACGAAGGCACCATCGATAAAAGCCTGGATTCGATAGATAAAGAACTAGGTACTGCTTGCTATTTCTGATGTTCTCAGGCTGGATTTGAACCCGTGGACCTTACCAGTAAGTAACCTTCATAGTGAAACACGAGCATCTTACCACTGCGCCAATCTGGCGATTCGCCTTGAACCTGACACGCCCCTGCACTACGCCACATGCTGTCTAAAACGACTACCTTTCACTACCGTTCACCGGCTTCCCATCTCGGTGTGTGGCATACTACGTCGAGAGGGATCAAAAGAAAGGGTAGGGGAATTGGTGAAATTCCCTGAACGTGAACCCTCCGGTTCCACGTTAAGGGGAGGTGCAGGATCTGGAGGAGTCGGATCCCCCTTATCTTCGCAGGATGTTGCATCACCTCTTGCACCAGGATGCCACCTCTTCCCTCTGACAGCGCGCCGGTGGCACTGTTTTCAAGATCGGATCAAGATGAATCCGGAATCTAATGAAGTCACGGAGAAAGTTTCAAGAACTTCAACAGTGATCAAGAGTGCATCCGACTGGGTTTGAACTGTCCTAGCGCAATGGCCCTCCTCTCACGCAATCATTGATCGATCAAAGCTGATATGATTTTAAATTACTTTCTATAGTTGTTCATTATTGGTCCCAGTCGCACTTTGATTTTTACTTGATTCATTTGATTTGATTTCACTTAAAATCAGTCAACACGGAAGCGACAACATGTGGCAAGTTAGGCGAGCGGCAATAGTAGACATTGAATCCGATATATTGCGAAAATGCGATACTCTGGATTTTTGGAATTGCAGTCGATCATCCCGCTTATAACGTTCCACACTTGTATCGTTTCCCGCTTAGCACGACATATTTTCATGGTTTCGACTTTAAGTACTGTAGTTCTCATTAAGAGTTCCCGCTTACAACGTTTTTTATGACGGTTTATCGGAAAACGTTATAATGGGATCCGCTGTATACAATTTGCCTCATTAGTCTTCCCATAAACTGAAAGAAAGAGACGAAATCTTTGCCACCTTGCAAAATTTTGATGAACGAGACTGTAATAAAACAACTCAATTGGTAAGTGACTTATGATATTTCGCCATCTGAGCAAGAAAATATTGAAATACTCAAATTTTTCAGAAAATGTATCAAGTTCACACTTAATGATACGTCTAGCACAAACTCGGAGGCGTCCTTGTTGTAAATAAATAAATAATTACATTTAATAGATTGCTACTTGCCATCACAACCGACGAGCAGCAATTATCAAATTTTGAACCTTCCATGCTCACGCGTGGCGAGAAGGTGGGAGGGTGACCCTCCTGCACGGAGAGAGAAACCAACCGAGGAAAAAATAACTCAAGCGATTGTACGAAAGAAATTAAACAACCATACTGCGTATGCGCAGATAATACAAGACGCGGTAATCCCAACCTAAGTGGATCCATCGCGATTCCTCGCCCGTCTGCTGATGTCGCTCACTCAAGATCGTTCGCAGTTGATGACGTTCTCTTACCTTCTGTGCAATGAGATCACGTGTCGTGGATACGGACAACCGCGCGCGACTGGTTTATCGCTTGAAGTCGCTGCCAACGAACGACCAGTCTAAGTCAAGTAGTATGACTTGGAACCATTTGGGTGAAAGAATTTTTTTTTTTAAGCCAGAAACCATTACGAGAAAATCTACAATGTAAAGAAATTAACTACGTCATGGGTATCATTGCTGGGATTTTCTTACAACATGGATATTATGACATGAAAGAAGCAAAACGTTTGAGGAAACCGATGCTGTCGACTATTAACGTACGTTTTCTCTCCGATTCATTCAGCCAAATTCAATCAGACGACCAATGAGAATTCAGATAATACTTCATAAAAAACCTAAAAATCTCAATCATCATCTCTTTCATTACCTAATCAATAAATTTGATTGTAAATTAAATTCGACAAAATTCGAATCTCATTAATATACAGGGTGCATAGGTAACATTGGCGTAACATGGCGTATAGCATAGGCGTATGTCGTTTTACTGGTGGTGGGTCATAGAGGCATACTTCCAATTAGAAAAAGGGTCTAAATAGCGTTTTGTACTCAGATATGTCATTCACGCTGCAAGGGGTTGTTTGGTTATTACAATTAAAAAAAAATAAACTTTCTATACCGTCCCGTGGGCCCCAAAAACCCAATTAGAAAGTTGTTGCCATGTCTGTTGAAGCCAACAAAGAAAAATTCCACGTTTCTAAATGCAATATTCGCTGAGATATTCGAATTCGAAAAACATCAGGAAATCATTTGACATCGAGAAAGACAGGAAACCAACATTGTAGTTGGGTTTTTGAGTACAGGGTGTCAAAAAGTTGACATTTTTATTTTAATAACTGTACAACCTCACGTGACAGAAATGACGTAATTGATGCCTACACGCTATTTGGACACTTTTTCTAATTGGAAGTATGTCTCTAGGACCAACGGTTCGCCAGTAAAATGCATACGCCGTGTTTCCTAAGCACCCTGTATATATTATGATTAGGGTTCGGATTATATATGCTAATGCATATATACTATATAAGTGCATATGCGATTGAATATTTTAGCGCTTTTCATTGCTAGTGCATATAAATGCATAAAAACACAAAAAATTTTAGAATAAGTGCATATTTTCAGCATTTTTCTATTTCAATCGCAGTGTATTATGTGTTTTCAAGATAATTTTTATATATTTTCATTCTTGAAATTTGAACCAATTTCGTTAATTTTTTTTCAAGAAAATATAATTCAGAATTGAATAACATTCATTTTAGGGCGTATTTTTAGGCAATTTCGAACTAATATTTTTGCTATTTGAAATACATGTTTTGTTCTTTCTTCTTCAAATCTAATTTTTTTTTCTTCATTTTTACGCATATTTTGTTTTTAATTTTACGCATATTTTGTTTTTAATTTTACGCATATTTTGTTTTTAATTTTACGCATATTTTGTTTTTAATTTTACTCATTTTTGTTTTATCTTTTGCCATACTTGGGTGAAAAAAATTTTTTTGCACATTTTTATATTCATTTCTTTGCATATTTCAGTCTTTTTTGCATTTTTTTTTTCATTTTTTGCGCATATTTTCCTTCTTCAAGAAATCTTCAGTAATTTTCAATACATATATTTGTTTTCTCACTTTACATCCTAAATATGCTTTTTAGGACATATTGAAGAACTTTCGAACCATGTGTTTGGCGTTTTTAAAAGCCCATTTCGAAAACTTTAAACCCATATTACAGCATTTTATAAATGCATATTTACAATTTTTCATTCTTTTTACCATCTTTGACGCTTTTAAATGCAAATTTCTTTTCATTTTTCCGTGTCTTTTTTTATTTTTAGTGCCATAATTGGCATTATGAGCTGGATTTTTTCCTATTTTTGGCACCTATTTTTGATTTAATGACACGTCTCGGTATTTTTAAGTGCAGGTTCACATTTACTTTCTGTGTATGTTCAGTGTTTCCAGCATTTTTAGGGGGGCATATTTTGCCACTTCCTTTAACGCATGTAATAAGAACTCTAGTTACGAGAGATAGCAATTTTTAGGTACATCCCGGATTTGTCCTATAAAATTGAAATATAATTTTTTTGAAAATTTTCCTTTCGAGTTCATATTTTCAAATTTAAAAAAAAAAAAATTAGATCCAATGAGAGAAATTGGAGGGGGGGAAAAAAAAAAGAGAAGAAATTTCCCGTTCTTTTTTAACTAAAATTTGCATGAAAAATCATCCGTTTTCATGAAATCTCAAATGATTAAATATTTCCTTCCTTAGCTTTTCATGGGAAATGAATTGGATTTTGATGAAGAAATGGGGAGCGAGAGAGAGAGAGAGAAACCGTGCGTGTGTCCCGCAGCGTCAGCATACAGACGTAAAAATATCTGTCCATATAAATATGAAATTAATTTAAGATGTTTCCAGATGGAAAAAAAGAATTTCTTGACTTTAATTAAATTAGATCATTGAATTTTTTTTTTCCCCTTAACATTATTTCTTATATTTCTAAGTTAATATTTAGAATAATTTTTGCCGAATTTTTGCAGAAACATCGATATTTTGCCCCGAAATACGTCGGAAATTTTATTTTTTGGCTATAAATTTAATATGCGCATGTGAATATTCGGAAGGAGTGAAAATTATAAAATTAAATATTCGTGAAAATGAAGGGTGTCGGGGCTGGAAATAGTTTCGCCAGAGGCAAATTTGGAAATTTTATATTTTTACATGTCACTTTATTTAAAAAATATATGTTGATTTTAATTAAAACTTTCACTTTTTTACAAAAAACAAAGTTTTAGATGGATAAAAATCCAGGATTTTTGTCAATTTCAGTTTTTACGGACTGTAGCGCTATCTACTAACGTTTTTTGTAACTAATTCCGAAATTCTGTCTGAATTAGGCTTAGCAGGTTCGAAACAGAACCTGCTAAAATGTTGGGTCACTCATCCACTCAATAGCTCATTCACTCACTTACTCACTAGATCACTCACTCACTCAGTAGCTCGCTCGCTGGCTAACTCAATCACTCACTCACTCAATCACTCGCTCGCTCACTCGCTCACTGACTCAGTAACTCAATCGCTCACTCCCTCGCTTTCTGACTCTCATCGAACTGTTGTCGGTGAAATTTCCTAGCGGTGAATTTTCCGGCGGTGAATTTTCCTAGCGGTGAATTGCATGGCGATGAATTTTCCTAGCGGTGAATTGTTGGCGGTGAATTTTCCGGCGGTGAATTGCATGGCGGTGAATTGTTGGCGGTGAATTTTCCGGTGGTGAATTGCATGGCGGTGAATTTTCCTAGCGGGGAATTGCATGGCGGTGAATTGTTGGCGGTGAATTTTCTGTAAACCCATCACATAACACACATAATGTGATATGTGATGTACTTATATCTGAGATATCCAGGAGATTTACTGTTTACAGGTTTACCGTTTTTTACAGGAGATTTACTGTTTCACTAGTTTTGAATGATTTTCAAGTTTTTATTTTTTTTTCAATGAGAAAATGAGTGTAGGGATGAAATTATTGAATGTGCGGAAAGATTATCGTTGAAATACGCCAATGATATCGACTTTAAAGATAAAGTTCCCCATTTCATCAAATATAGCTAAGGAAGAAAACGTATCCGATCCTGTCGATATGTATAAATTATTAATTGACGGACTGCAGTCTACATTTCCTAATGTAGAAACGTAGACTGCAGTCCGTCAATTCCTAATGTAGTAATGTCAATTTCCTAATGTAGTAATGTCAATTTCCTAATGTAGTAATGTCAATTTCCTAATGTAGTAATGTCAATTTCCTAATGTAGTAATGTCAATTTCCTAATGTAGTAATGTCAATTTCCTAATGTAGAAATTATTTTGAGAATGTTTTTGACAATGGCTACCTGCAATGCAATCGGTGACCGTTCATTCTCCGTACCTAAACGTGGTTAAGAATTATTCGCGTAATTCATTAAGGGCCGTATTCACAAACATAGTTTAAACTGTAGTCACAATTTTTGGAGAGAGATCAATATAGATTGGTTAAAAACCCGAAGTGAACGTCCGATCGAATCCGTCGAATCGAGTGAATCCGTCTCGATCTCTTCAAAAAAATTGGGACTATAGTTTAAACCATGTCGGTGAATACCGACCTAAAGTCCATTACGTTTGAGCAATTTGCCACTTATATTTATAGAAAATGATGTTTTCAATTGTTAGATTGTGAATCTATTATTGATAAGTTCGTGAGAATGAAGGCTAGAAAAGTTCCACTTTAAACGAGCCACCACTCGTTTAAAGAGGAACAATGTTCATCTTTATCACTTATAGTAATACTGTAACGAATCTATTTTTCCAGTATGGACATTTTTACTAACACCCTGTGGCCTTACAGCATATAATGCGTTTTGTTTGTTTATACGTTGTTAAAAGAAGTTGTGAAGAGAAAATCCGTTGATTAGAATGAAAGTCTCTTTGTCGCACTGGGGACCTAGGGGGTTCATGCTGCTTAGAATGCAACTTCTTCCTCTCACATTGGATTTCACTCTTTTTGTTTCGAAGGTTATCATAAACATCAAGGTTCTCCACGATTTCTTCAGGGGTAGTCCACTCACTCCAAACATCCAGAAAATGTTCTTTAACTTCAGGTGGGATCCTCTTCTTCATCTGATCTGAAATCATCAGATCTTTCAGCTCGTCAAAGTTTCCAATGTTCAGTTCGGACAGCCAGCCTTCAAAGTAACTTTGGATCGCAAAGTGATAGTCCTTCCAGGTACTTCCAGGTGCTTTTCTGTGAGTAGAGAAGAGCTGCCGGAACCTTTCCGCACTCAGCTTGAAACGGCGTAAGAGAACCTCCCGGATGTGGTCGTAATCATGGGCCTTATCTTCAGGTTCTCGAGCAATGAGTTTAGAAACTTCATTCGGCAAAACTCCCAGCAGATACGCAACCCAGTTCACCTTCTCCACTTTCAAGAATTTTAGCTGTCTTTCAAACAACTTTAGGAATAGCGACATATCATCTTCACTCGGATTGAAATACGGAATCAACCTTTTCACGTCAAACTTGGGCTGATCAATGAGAGCGACGGATGGCTCTTCTGCCGGTTGCGAGAGTCATTGAAATTCAAGCTGCAACCGCATCTTTTCAAGTTCAAACGAACGTTCTCGTTCCTTTTCTTCGGTGATCCTAGATCGTTCTTTTTCTTTGTCGATTCTAGCTCGTTCTTCTTCTCCCTCTCTTTCTTCGATAATAGTAGCCAGCAGGGCTTTCACGAATTCTTCCTCATAACCGGAGGACTTTGTTATTATATGCTTGAGATCTACTACACGCGAATCATTCGGAACTTCCTCTCCTAATTCTAGAGCGAGTAGGATCAAATCACGTTTCTTACCTTTGGCCAGGTAAGCCATTTCTTCTAGGCACTATCAGGAACCTCACAACCGAGTTCGAATGTCCGTTTCGTACTGACTTGAGTTCGAGCCACGACGTTGGGCGCCAGTTTTATAAGGGGACGTCGCGTCGAAGGTGAGTCTCTTTTCCGTGAGGTGGCGGAATATCCCCAGACTCTTGATATTGGAGGGGTGTCCAATTTATACACGAAACTACGGAACTTAACGAAGAAACCTTTATTTCGAAGCACACTCAAAACAGACAACCTTCCAGGACGGAAGCCACATTCCAACTCACGTTCTCTTCTCTTGGAAGATAGATTTTCTCTTCACAACTTCTTTTAACAACGTATAAACAAACAAAACGCATTATATGCTGTAAGGCCACAGGGTGTTAGTAAAAATGTCCATACTGGAAAGATAGATTCGTTACAATACTAAATTATGATGCAGAATTTTACTGCAATTTTTTTTTATCTGAGAATGTGTTTTTTTTCTTTTATGTTTTTCAATGTTATTTTATTCATTTTTATGTGTTTATGTTTTCGTTGATCCAAAAATAAAAAATTATGATGGCTGATCGTTATGATTTTCTGCATTCATTTTAGTGAACCATCCCATTCTTAATAGGGTCAATGGCGGGACAGATCATGTTGCGCCTAGGGCTCCCACAAAAACAAGATCCGCCATTGGGGATGTATGTTTTGAAATGACATATTTCAATTATTGTCGATTTCACCTACTTTTGGCGTCGTTTTCAGCAATGGCTGGCGATATTAGCAGCGATTTGCAGTCTTATTTGTGCGCCTCTGGCATCATTTTTGACAGCGATTGGACATTTCTCCGGTCCGTAACATGCCTTCTTGTGGTCCCGGGGCAGACTTTGTCTTGCCCCCCCCCCCAGAAAGAGTAAATATTATGCAAAATGAGTGTGCATCGTGCGTGCGTGTGTGGTCGGTCCCATTGAACTCGGTGCCGCAGTTGCCCCAGCCTAGTAACATGCCTGCAGTTTCTAGTATTTCTGTCGAGGAAACATTATCGATCTATTAAAAATACATATTTTTAGATTTTTACGGTGTATATTGTTTTACATTTTTTACGGCATAATGAAATTGTTATATAGATCATATATATATATATTCTGTCAGTTAGCCCTACTAATTAGAAATGGGTATATGTGTTAATTATTTGCTCTCCTTGACAGCTGTTTTCCTCAAAATCATCCACAGGTGATCGAATACAACTGAATAAATCGTCCCACGGTCACCTATTCTCTCACTGATAGAGCTTCGGGGGGTTGGATGGGGGCGGGGTTCGAATAGGAGGAAGCATTACGGAGGGAACATTGAACTTAGCATAATCCATAAAATCTTCAACTGTCACACGCATTGGTTGTTCCATTTTCGCTAAAGCTGCAATGAAGGATGAATAGTCATGGACTCGTCTGATCCGGATCACGACGCACGCGCGGCGTAATTAGAATAATCAGAGAGTACCCGGCTCTCTAAAACCACACAAATACACACACAAACTCTCACACACCCGGACGACAGTGATTTCAAAATCATTTCCTGCGTCCTCCCTACCAGTAAAGAGAGTCACACACACACACACATGCTAACACTAGACACAAGACTCTCGCTTCCTCATCCGATACCCGTATGGAATAGATTACGATAATAGATTGCACGTGCTTTGATGGATATTCCGACAAATCGAGGCCAGTGAAATCTGCTATAGCATCGTGGTGGTTGTGGGGGGGGGGGAAGCGAACAACACGGAACCATTCTATGGACACCCGCCACCAGACCTTGTGTGTGTGTGTGTTTGTTGACAAGTGTCCCTCTCATTAGAAGAGGGAGCGACTCCTCGGACTGAGAGATAACGTCGTCCGAGGTACCGTTCATTAGAGCTCGGATCTTGATTCCGTCGTATCCGTGTAATGGAAGTGGGCCGGAGAGGAATCGAGCACTATGCTATGGACTATGTTTTACGTATGTGTGTTAGAGACGAGGAAGATACATTCGTTTGTCTAACACATTATTACTATTAACCAACGAAGGTGTGGTTCCGAGAGGAGCGTTAATTGCGTCGCGGGTACTGTGTACCAGTTCCGTAGGAGTCTTTATCTGATGGACGTGGCCTCGCTGTGGACTTTGGTGCAATTCATCTTGTACTTAGTACCTTATAAGACCGAAAACGAATTTGGACTGATCACCCTTGGAAGATTATTTGGCGATGCATTCAGGTGGAATATAATGTGTTAACTTCCAAGGAATGACCGCGGCTTCAAGCGATGTTTTCCGCTCTCTTCCAAACGATAACTAAACGAACTTCACTGAAACCTAATATATTCAAAATGCGTAATCTTAATACAAACTGCATTCTAACCCCCATTCCTCAATCAATCAATCAATACTGCCTCCACTGTTACTGTTCGAATTCACGTTCTCCAAACAATCGCTCGTAGCTCGATCACAAAAGTCACGATACATCTCTTCCTAATAGCTTCCTACAAATGTTTTATCAGTATCATCAGTGTTTCTAATTCGTTAATTTTTCAAAATAATTACTGAATGGAGGGATGTTCTCTCAGAACTTGGCATCTAAATTTTTGTAGAGTTTTGCTTTGCTACACTCTATGTTTACAACGGAGAAATTGAGAAATAATTTAGGATACCGACTAAATGAGCGAGTGTACGAATCAGTGAATAAGATGGTGAGAGTGTGAGTAAGTGATTGAGCGGGGAAAAAAGTGAGATAGTAATTCAACGAGCAAGACAGAGCGTTTGTGTAAATGTGTGAGCAATTGAATGAGCAAAACAATAAGTGAGCAATTGAATGAATGAGAAAGTGAGTGAGGAATTGAACGAGCTGGAAAATTACTAATATATGACTCCATAAAAAAAAAGTTATTCGCCATAGAGAAAATTTTACTGCAGACAGCACTCATAAGCGAACGGGTTAGTTTTAAATAGAATTCTGAAATTGGATAGCATAGACTCTTAGAGCACCCTGTATAGCTGGATCCATTACGTCAGATACCTAAGCGGTATGAAATGCATTTATCAATTATGCTTATTCGTGTATAGGGTGCCAGTCACCCTAGGCTAATTACTATCGTCACTAGAAATAATGTGTGTAAATAGTATGTTAGCCAGGTCTGTTGTGAAAAATGATGACTTAAATAATGATAAAAAAGTCAATTTAACACTCAGTAATTTTACCTATTCACGGGCCCGCTGTTTGCCATCTCGATATTCCCTACATACCAAGTTTCATCAGAATGCCTCCATCAGAATGGGCTCTACATATGTCTGGGTAATGTCAGTTAATATACAGGGTGGGCAAAAAAGTCCGTAGAAACTTTAAAAATTCATAAATACCGGAAAAATAACCGAAATAAAATGCGGTTCGCAGGCTTAGCATCGCTAGGTCACGGAAATTATTTTTTGTCATATTTATTATAAATGTCAAAAACAGTCGATAGGTGGCACTGACGTACACAAGTCAAAGAAAAGATACGCAAATAACGAACAGCATGGCTCTAAATCGTTTATTACAGCAGGGTGTGTTCCACATGACAATAAGACATTGCAGGCGAGTCATGAATCCAGCAACGGCAGAGTGCAAAAGGTCCACATACACGGTGTACAACGGTGAACTGGTTGTGGATTAAGAGCGCAAGTTCTTATAACCGTCTCATTTGCATATTTCCATCAAAGCCGCTCGTACCAGTGTCACCTATCGGCTGTTTTTAAGTTATTTTTTTTTCCTGACAAAAAAAGTTGCCGTGACCTAGCGGTGCTAATCCTGCAAACCGTTTTTTTTATTTCGGTTATTTTTCCGGTTTTCATTCATTATTAAAGTTTCTACGGGCTTTTTGCCCACCCTGTATATAACACGGTAAAAACGCTCAGATTATGCTAATTGGATTAAAATTCACTTCTAACATTGTACGAAACTCCAAAGATTACACAAAAAACTGAACATTTGCTGAAATTTATATACAAAATACTATTTCCCGACTATCGGAAAATCTATTTCTTATCTAATAACATCGATTTTCAGGAAAAAAAATTTAATTCATGATATCATTCTATAAAGAAATTACTACCGTATGAAAAAATAAAATTTGATTGAATCGATTCCTGAAGGAAAAAAAAAAAAATTTCTATGCATCCATCATCAAATATTTATTTATTTTGTTTAAATTTTCAAGCAACATTACAAACATTTCTAGAAACCCATTGACAAAAATACTTTATTGATTTCTGGAGAGAGAGAGAGAGGGAAAAAATCCTAAAAATGGCTTCACGGGGGGAAAAAAAACAGGATATCGATTAGAAACGAGAGAGAAAAAAAAACTGGATACACACAAACAAGCTGGAGAATAGATGTTTCCCGAATTGGTTTCCAAACTAATGGACTAATTTAAAGATCTCTATTTTTCAATGTTGTGTTTGAAAGCGTTTTTTTCGCCCCCACACGTAACACAAGTCGAATCGACTCAGAAGTGCGATATTTTATTTTTTTTTTCAGTTTTTTTGGTAAATATTTAACAATTTTTTCCCTAAAATATATTTTTTCCCCATTATTTTGTTTTATCTCTTAAAACGAACTTCAAAGTAATGAATTCATTTTTGTTACCGTTACTTTTTTATCACCGTTTATGCGGAATCTGAATGTTTTTTTCCTCCCCGCCCCATTCAATATTTATTTGGATTCCTAAATTGAAATTTAGGAATTTGTTTCTTCTTTAGTTGTCTGGGTAAACTAATTATTATCCTGCTGGGAATTCTTAAATCCCGTATATAGTTGTTATTAAATATTTACTGTTTTCGGAGTTGTTAAAATATCCCATCAGGGGAATGAATATTCCATGCGTCTTAAATTAATAATTGGAGTTAGTTGTATATATTTTCTCTTTAATATCTCTCTCTCTCTATGCAAGAATGCTCTCAGTGCTGCAGTGGTGGGTTGGAAAGATACGGAGTTGGAGATGGAAACAGTTCAGGGTAAATGGGTTCACACCCACCCACCTATAGAAAATTATACTTTACATTGGATGAACGCAGGTGTCACGGAGACATGTTCAAAATTTTCACTGGGATGGACCATGAACTTTTAGTACACCGCCAATCGACTGCTTTTACAAGGGGACACCAGTATCGATTGGTGAGGGACAATGCAAGGTTATGGTGTCGCAGGAAATTTTTCTCTAATAGGGTTGTTAATAAATCGAATACCTTACCCCCGGAGGTAGTAAAATGTAACACAATTCACACATTTAGAAAGAAATACAATAAACATGTTGGGGTAAATCGAGAAGCTATTATCCATACTTAGAATAAGACAACCGTAAGTATTCTTTATGGGCATTGTATAGTGTTTTATCTTTTGTATATATTGATTATAATTTTTGTTAATTGCATTTTTAATTGGGTTGCTATATTTTTTTGGAAGTATATGACATCCATATTTGTTATGGGCATCTTTTTCTCAGACACCTCGTAGGGAATTTTGCCTGTTGTGGTGTTGTATTTGCATTTGTATTTATCAAATATTAATTGGTAAAATAGTGATCTGCATGGCTTGCGTGAAAGAATAGTGACAAAATGGAATTATTATTAAATATTGTCCACTATTACCGTTATCCAAAAAAGTCCAATTACTTGACCGGTGGATTTATAGAAAATTTCCAATTGCAAAAAAAAAAAAATTACTTGAAATGTTGTCATCATCCTAGCTGTTGAAGTCAGGGAAACAGTTTATTTATAAATATATTCAGAATTTGTTTTCCGTCTTTACCAAGATGCTATGAGTAAAGTGTATTAAACATACATGGGGTGGGCGAATGAAGCCTATAACGCATTTAAAAAATTTGAGAAAAGATCACTCTTAGTTGGTTTTTACGAGCGTGAATGAAAGAAAATCCTAGTCATGCTCAAAACTGCCGCTTAAAAATTAAAAAAAAAAACCCAAAAATCATTCATAGATGGCGAAATATTAATTAACTTTCTCGTTATTGAATACCTGAATGCAATTCAATGCAATTCCGATCTTCACTAAAAATTTAAATCAGTTGTTTTTTTCTCACTTATTAATAATTTCATTCTAAATTGTTTCAACTTTGATCCCTATAACATCTTAAAGACAGTCGGCGTCCGTTATAACGATCTCCGTTGTTCTACGGGAAATTTTTTACCGAAAGTTGAAGCAAAATTAACTTCTTAAGAGAATTCTATTTTTTTATACGGGAATAAAAAAAAATCCATTGTGCATTGAAAATTAATCAGTTTAAAAAAAATGACAATAAAATTGCAATAATTAATTGCACGCGTATTATATGTACATATTTCTTCAACATCACAGATCAGTGTCAAACCAGGGGCCAAATGTACCGGGGCGAAATGTCAGGGGCGAAATTTCCGGGGGCCAAATGTAACGGGGACGAAACGTTCCAGGGGCGAGATGTCGGGGGCGAAAGTTCCGGATCCCGTGTCAAACACACCTAACCTTTTTATTATCCGTTTCAGAACCTATATAGAACATGGGCTACATGTCGTGGTGGGAATTAAAGGGTTGACCCCTTCAAGCGGCTTTTTAAAATTTTTTTCCTGGTCCGCATTATAACTACCTCAGTGGAAATCCATGAACCTTCCCGATATAGCCACCTACCTCTTCAAGAAGAATATTTTTTCCTGATTCTTGAGCTGACAAATGCTTTTCCACAACAAAAAATAATAATAATAAACAAGGAAGAGAAAAACTATCGGTTTCCTGTTATTTATGCTGTACCCAAGGCCCCAACAAGTGTTGGGTTGACAAGGCTCCAGCCCTGAGGCTCAGGACGATTTTCACATTTTTTTGTTTTTGCCTTCTCAAGCTATAAATTCATCATAAAGAGGACCCGTGAAAGTCTGGTCGGGGGACCCCGCAAAAGATCCCAGCCTAGGGACCCTGCTCTAGGATGTGGGGGCCATGGCTGCACCCAATGATCCTATTCTATCTCGACTTTAAACAAAAGCTGACTCCGCTCACTGGCGGTTGATTGGCAAGAAGAGGTGGTATCAGGAGAAGAAAACTTTTAACGGTATGTGGGTTCGGGGGTGCCGTTGTGAGTGAGTTTTAAGGACCCGATTGGGAACCCGATTGTTGACGGGATTGCCGCTGTAAAGGTTAAGGGCGGATTTGTTGATTTCTTTGCAGAAAAGCAGCAGGACAGCTGAGTTCGAGTTTCTGTATTGCATAATCTTGTAGGCGTTATATTGGAGGGAAAATATGGGAAAATATTGTAGACTTGTCGTGTTTCTCGTTGCATTAGAACGGTCGCATGAACGCATGGTTGCTATAACGAGCGTCGGCTGCAAAAATGAATATCCAAACACCTTATACATTTCCGAACGCGAAAATATAATTCAAAATTTATCTTTAAAATACAGTAAAACTTTAATTAACCGTCACTCGTTTAACTGTCAGTTTCTGTTATCCGTCATCCGTCTAAAAAAAAACAGACATCTTTAAAATTGTCCGTGGATTACTTTTATGCCCTACTGTGCAGTCATCTTCAACCTGTTGCCCGCGAGTACCAGGGTACTCCCGGAAGCAACAAGAGTGCTCAATGCTCGTGTCTAATTTCGTGCTCGCGAGCACTTGATCAATTAATCACTCTGTGAAAATTTCATCCAAGGATTACAATTCTTCAGATTTCAGGCATACTCACGTCAAAGTTGCCGTAAGGATGCTCTCCGATCAATGATTGATATAGGTAGTGCTCACGACCAAAGAAAGGTTGAAGACCCCCTTGCCCTACTGCAGCGGTTCTCAACCTTTTTTGACTCGCGGAGCCCTTTCAAGTAAAAAAGTTCTATGGTGGAGCCCCGTAGGCCAATTTTTTAATTATTTACCAAAGTTACTGATTTATTTTCACTATTTAAAAATATTTACATTTATTTTTTTAATTTTCTTCGAGCGGCCTTGGAGCCCCTGGAGAGTGCACAAGGAGCCCCAATGGCGAGCACCGATTGAGAACCGCTGCCCTACTGTATATAGCCGTAAGTGACTGTATGATGGTGGAAGTGACCAACCGTCAGTGGCGGAGGAGTTGAGCTTGATCTGAAGCTCCACAAACCTATCTCTAACCAGCCGCTATTGTGTTAGATACTGGTCACAGTCGTATGCCTGTGTGTTCGAATGAATGTTTCGTTTCATAGTGCCCTAATTAACTTTTTCGGCACAACGTTACGATAGTGCTAATGTTCTGTATTTTTAAGCTGTGTTTCGATTTTGCCGCTTATATATAGCCCTAATCTCTTTGATTTTATGGTTCTGCAAAATTACTTCAAGTTGGCTGAAAAGTGGAAACGCGTAGCTCTAGGTTTTAACCATAAACTCTGGAAAATTTTCATTCAGATTAGGAGGCGAAACTGGTACTAGTAGAGGGGAAAATGGTAATAGTTCAAATAAGAACAACAAAACTTGGAAACAAAACTTCCCTAAAATACCTTATTAAGAACCAAAAAAGAACAACAACAAGAAGCATCCGGGTTGTTGCAGAATCAACCCTTGTATGGGAAATAGCTTCCTCATTCCAAAAAAAACTAAAAACACGCATACAAAATAAAAGGAATGATGTAGAAACCAGGGACTTATACATAAGGAATCTCCCAAGAACCCACGCGTTTATGGATTCCTGCAATAAGTGCAATTGGTAATGGAATTTCTAATTTGTCTAATGGAAACAATGAGGAAATAGGGAAAGAAAGAGGATAAGAAAAGGGCCTGGAAATAACAAAAAAAAAAAAAACGGGAAAAGTCCATCGCAAAGTGAAATTCTCTGGAGGCCACTGGATGACACTCATGGATTTTGACAGCTTTCCAAGACGAAGGAGAGGGGAGGGGGGTAGAGTTGTCAAGAGGGAACACATTCCTGCAAAAGGGGTTCCCTCCTTCATTTTCCTTCAGTTATTTTCACGTCATCCTTCAGGGAGAAGGGAGAGAAACTTTAATTCGAAAATTTTGGGTATCGGACCCAAAGAATCCGCCGATACTGATAGCAGTCGCAAACGCTAAACAGTATTTATGCACCCCACCCCCCTCCCGCCTCCTTTTACTGTGTATGTGTGCGGAAGGGGGAAAAATCGATCCCGAGTTAATTTTCCAAGGTTTTCTGGATTTCTTATCTCGAGGAATTAAGCCCGAAATCGATGGTGGAAATCTTTTACGGGAAGTGTTTTCCTGGTGTTGTTCAGTTCCGCGCGCGTGTGTGTGTGTGTTTGATAGCGTTGCCTTCCTTGAAATTGCGCGAAGATTTTTCAGAAGCGTTCTCGTGTGAAGTAAATTGCAGATAGGAGAGGAGGATTCTTCGACGGGAGTAGTTTGTAATGCGTGTGCCGCGACGCCTGAATTCATAAATCAAAACGGTAATGAGAAGACTGAATTATCACCATTACGAGAGGATTTTGATTAATTACATTGAAATTATAAACATTTCTGAGGGACTTGAAGTTTTTCGCGTTATCAAGTCAGTTTGAACTTTAATCTCTAATCAGGGCCTTTTTCCTAATAGGTTCGCGCCTTCAGAAAATATGACTTTCTGGAGCCCTTATATATATATATACTCTTGTTTGAGGCAGAGGCGTATGCAGGGAGGGTAGAGAGGCGTGAAGGGCCTGTGCGCTTCTCGATCAAAAATTGAGAATATTTTTCAATATTTTGTAAAACAAATTGTAAAATACCGTAAGAAGTTGACAATTTTGGCAGCCAAATGAGTCCTGAAAATCTGTGGGCTCTGAGCGCTTGTCTCTTTGATCCATGCCAGAAACACGGAGAAACCACTCTGAAGATGATGGCATGTTTGAAAATGAAGAAAGAATTTTCCAGAATGACAAGGACATGTTCCATAATGATGATGCATGTTGCAAAATTAAGATGATGTTATCATTAAGATGATGTTATCATTAAGATGGAATGTTCCAAATTAATGTCATGTCTCTGAATGATGACAGCGTGATCTAGAATGACGATATCATGTTTCAAATGAGGATTCCATGATATATACCTGGCCAAAGTAGTTGCAAGAGCATAGGTAATCATTCGAATTCTTGAATTATGTGCACTTGCAGTTTATTCTGCACATCGCTTCGCCAAATGCAATGATTACTTCCTTCTCGGACGACAATGATGAGAATGACGATGTCGTTGTGGTGAAAATAATGTAAATAGTCCTTACTTATCATTTATAATGTCATTTTTCACCTGTACATAGCATAAATATTCATTATATTGTGTAAAAATGAAAATTAGCGCATTTCTCTTAAAGGTTCGCCAAGTTGCTGACAAACTTGGCGACAGTGCCGATTGCATTTTATTTCGTCCTTTACTCATTTCAAGGACTTGTGTGAGAGACATTATTCGGGAAACATTATGATACCGTTTGCCGGCCTCAAACTTTGTAAATGTGGTTGAAAGAGTTCGGGTCATCATTGATTCGTTGCCTTCTTGAAATTGTGTGAACATTTTTACAGATGGCTCCTCGTTTGATGAAATGGGCATTTGGATTGTATTCATCAAGTCTTCTCCTGAATCAGGAGCCTTAAGAAAAGGGGTTCTTCGCTCATGGACCGTGACCCAAACTGGTGTCGCGGGGCTTCCGAGATGCGTCGCTCAAACCTACCAATAGCCAGGGGCTCTTGATCTATGGGTTCCGACCCATACTTTGCGGGGGGATTCAAAGAAGGGACGTACGAATCCTTTCACCAGAGCCGAAACTAGGCAATTTGTTAGCAGGGGCAAAGCGTAAATTTTGGCGCCCCTGTGTAATTTAGGAGGAGCAATTAAAGGGTGAGTTCAGCGCTCCCTCTGGTCCAGTGCCTGGGAGCATCGCATCCGCCCCCTCTCCCGTAGCCAAGGTTTGGTCGACCTACTCACAGCTAAGGGTTTTTTGACTCGTATTCGTGCTCGGATGGACAGAAGTACGGTAGGTAACACTTTAGTCCAACGTTCCATGACATGGCAGCATATAGCACCTTTGAGCTGCCGGTGGAACCTTTCAACGATGCCATTGGAGCCCGGATGATACGCTGTCGTGCGTGTTTTCTGAGGTCCACGAAAACGAACGAATGCGCGAAACAAATCACTTTCGAACTGATCGGTGGTAACCGATTCCGAAACTCCGAATCTGCTGATCCAGTCAGAGTAGAATGTCTCTATGACAGTTTCTGCTTTTTAGTTTTCCATCGGGAAGCTTCTACCCACCTGGTGTATCGATCCACACAAGTAAGGCAGTAGGTGAAACCCCGAGAAGGAGGAAGAGGGCCAACTATGTCGATGTTAGCGCGCGAGAATCTGCATTGAGGCAAAGGGTATGCACCGATGGAAGATCGAGTGTGGCGATGCATTTTTGAGTGTTGACGCTCGATGCACGCCCTGATCCGTCGTGTGACATCTTTGCGAATTAAACTCCACACAAATCGTTGACGAATAAGGTCCACAGTTGATTTAATGCCTGGATGGGCGAAGTTATGAAGTACCGTATACACGTGATACCGGTGTTTTTCTGGTAAGTAGGAACGAATGATTCCATTGGATAAGTCAAAAAAAAATTCTGTACCCCGAGGACTGAATTTTATAGGTTTTATATCGAGCATCCCACCTGGTTGTCGAAGAGCCTGTAATTCGGCGTCTGTACTCAGGGAAGTAGTAATAGCTGCGTAATCAATCGATTCAGGTAAATTAATTTTGAACAATCTGGAAAAAACATCCTCTACAATAATTCACTCACCCTGAATGCAACGAATGTCTGCAAAATATTGAGACATATATATTCTAAATCACGACGTTGTCTGGAAGAGCTGTTATCATTTTGTGAAAAGCATAAGTTAGAGAACTATGATCACTGTAGATCGTAAATGGTCTGCCTTACTAACATGTGTCTCAAATGTTTAATAGAACTATAAACCGCAAGCAACTCGCGGTCATAAGTACTTTCTTTTCAGTTGTTCAGAGTGGTTCGACGACACCATCCGATGTTTGTTGCAAAATAGCTTCGAGAACGAAATTTGATGCGTCGACTGTCAACGTAAGATGAGCATTGTGTTTAGGGTGAGCCAAAAGCGTGGAGTTGTTAATACAGTTGTTGTATATAGCATGTTTACACGTTTCGAAAGCAGCAATAGTTTCCCTAGGCCAAGTGAGAAGAGATTTTTACGCACTACACACGTCTAGGTAGTGTCAGTTTATATATAACCACCCTGTATTTAAAATCAACCAAAATATTGCTTGTCTTTATCAAGCCATTAATTGTGTTATTTTTGCCATTTTAGTCATTACTAGCATAGAAATTAGTAAAATCCCCATGTTACAAATCACACATGTCCTTCAATTATAATCACCAAGCACAATATTGTTAGTGCAACGACATTAATGAGCACTGGAACGTACCCCTAACCAAATTGGTACTAATGACTTTTGTTTTGTACATCAAATAATCAAACGATGAAGATCAAATAAAATAACACATCACGCCTTTAATAGCTGTAATGTTGCCAAAAACAATATAGCAAGCTTTACTCGCGTTAATTGGAAGATATAATTATTTTGTTCTTTTGTTTTATTATCAATGTTTTGATGAATGTAGTAATAATTATTCCAAGGACAAGGCATTTGACGTCGGGAGAGAATCGTATGCAATATTTAAAGCAAGAAAACAACTGTAATTTTTTTCCCCCTAGTACTAAATCAGCATTAAACAAATGGATTCGTGTGTCTGTGATTTCCCCGCCCCCCTCTAGAAAGGAAAAGATGTTTTTGGCAAACGATTTGTCTCTCCTTGAATGTTTTAAAAAATATATGCACGACATTCCATTCGAAGTTGGACATATTCCAAAAAAAATGTAGAATTATTGCGTAAAATACATATATATATTTTTTTTGTGGCCCTCTATTTTCTTTTACATTCCTTACATTACTGTCACTCGAATTTTTAAAGCATTTTTACTATTATTATTTAAATACATTTTAGTATTCAAATGTTTTCTTGTTTTGTTCTTGGAAATGTATACAGTTAGGGTGACCATACGACCAGTATTTCCCGGGACAGTCCCGGTTTCCTCTTTTTCTGGCCGTCCCGGTTTTTCCCGTTTTTTACATGACGCCTAATTAGATTTTTATTCTTCATTGGTTTTTCAACTCATAAATTATATTATGATAATTACAACTACAAATAAGGACATTAATCTCCCACATTTGTCTTGGTGAACGTTTTATTTTGTGGAATTCATTTTAATCCACTGCAGTTTGCTGTAACGCTTCGTTTCCCCGCCATTGCGATTTTTTCCGTAATTTCAGTAATATTTGGCAACTTTGTTTACTTTTGGCGTCGTTCTTGGCGATAATTGGCGATGTTTCGTATTTTCCCGTATTTCGAATCCCAATTTCCCGTGTCTCTCTCGTATTCTCTCGATTCTCCCGATCAAATATGGTCAGTCTATATACAGTGAAACCTATATAAAGCGGAAGGTCAAGAGACTGGAATTATTTTCCGTTCCAGAGAGATTATCGTTATATCGAGAGGCAAAATTTTCCTTACGTATGATGCAATTTATGTTGTTGTCATCTTTTCTACATCGACATTATTGATCAGAAAATGCGCTTTTTGTATTTATTCACCCAAAAAATCGTATTTGATTAATTTATTATAAAAATTCACTAAGATGCATTGCCCCTGTAAAGAGGTTCACGCATTGCACATTCGTGTCTTACATAGAAAAGTAGCAATAACTTCCTTTAGCTTTCGGTGATTTTTTATTGCAAGATGTTGATGGTATCAGATGCCTTCAGAAGAAGAAAAAAGTGACGAGACGAAGATAAAATCAAATGTAAAACGATTTTGAGCAAAATATATAAAAAAATATCGTTATAGAGAGATTTATCGTAGTAAAGGATATCGTTATACCGAGTATCGTTGTAGCGTAGTTTCACTGTTTTTAAAATGGAAATTAAGAAATTGCATACCTTTTTAAAAAAAACAGTGATGATCAACAACCGATAGCGTTTGTGAAAGAAAGTTCCTACATCATTTCTGTAGCATTTTTATGTTCAAATTCAATACTCATTTCTAGTGGCTGGTGGTCATCTCTACACTGAATGAAAATTTCTGCAGAAGCCAAAACACATTACCGCTAATTGTGAACAATAATTCACTCTCCCTCGCGTATCATTCTCCCGAAATTATGAAACTTATTTCCAAGAAATAGGAGTGTTTTCTAACAAAAGTCACGCCATTTCCATCACAAATCCAATACCGAATAAGCTTTTACTAAGGTTTGATTAGTAAATCCGCTTCTTCTTAAGCCCGACTCCCATAACCAGTTCAGGATAATAATCAGTCATCAATTTTCCAAGAAGTGAAAGAGTTCGCCTAAGAAAAGGAGGATAAGAACAAAGAACAAAAACGTTTTAGCAGGTTCTGTATCCACAAGTAGCCTAAATACACCTTCCGTTTCCGCGTTTGACAGTTTCCGTCTTATAAAAATGTTTACCATTATTGAAAAAGCATTAATTATTCACTAGACTATATATTTGTTCCGTTTAAGGCACGTTTTTGCCTCATACAGTGTCCATCTTAGACGCGTTTCACTGTATATGCATTTTAGTTTTCTGTTGTACGTATAGGTGTGGCGATTTGAATATGAAAACCACAGGGTGTCCAACTGAACTCAATCACCGAAACGACAGGCTTACAGTACGGTTCAAGACGAACAACCTCTTACAACGGAGCTGTGCCGTACATGACTGTCGCGTCGAGCGCATGTTGGCATGTAATCTAAGCCACGGGCGCTTAAGGAAATGTGAAGTTAGAGGTCATCACTGAGAATAACTTATATTTATAGAAGTTGTGTTATATATATTATTACCTATAGTATATGTGTAATATATAGAGTCTCATAAATTCTTTAAAACATTTAAAAAGAATGAAATAATTTTTATATTTGAATGCGGTTTGTCAAAAGATTATTGTGACTTTTTGGTACAAAATGGGGGAAAAAAATTGCTTTAATTTCCATCAATAGAGAGCACTACACAAAAACGAATCACTGCAACTGTGCAAATCAGGGTCCTATAAAATACATGGTATACGATGAACAGCCCATTTCTGAGGGTTTTCCTGTTACTGGCTCTAACATAATTTTTTCATTGTGATGTTGACATTTGGCGGAATAAACCATCTATTGGTGCGTTGTTTACCTCAAGTTGTTGTTTTATAACAGCCACAAATCACCGGCTTTTTCCTACACTCTGCATTTTACAGGTCTCTGATTGGCATATTTCCAGGTATTTGCTTTCGTGCTGTGTTGTCACCTATCAGAAAAAAATTTTGAACTAAGTGGTTTTTTCCCCTCCATCAAAAACAAATCCCCTTTCGTGACAATAGCTATTTCGCAAACCGCGTTCAAATTTACAGATTCCCTCAATTTTCATGAATTTTTTAGCTATTTACCAATTTGTGGGACACCCTGTATTTTCAGAGAGGGAAAAAAGTGGGGCGGAGATTATATATTTTCATCCGTGACTGAAGGGAAGGAGTTTCTCTATCGCTTCTTCACGGTGTGATATGGTTACAATGTTATGGCGACATGAATTATGGGTAAAGTAAAGTACATAATTAACAACGAGTAAGTGCGTTCGATCTTCAAGTCTAGTAAGTCTAATAGAAAATTGTAGCAAAACAACAGTCGGGAATGACGAAAGTGGATCTATTTTGTATTGACTGAAGATATACAAGGAGAGATATTACAAAGAGAGTCGAGATATACAAGGTGCGTTCCATAAGTAAAGAGACCAAATTCATAAGAAATCATTTATTGGGGACATATTCCTACAATTAGTTAAAAATCTTCAAAATACACCCTCCTACGTCGATGCATTTATGGAGGCGGTGTTTCCATTCCTGGGAGGTCTTCTGCGGGAGGTCCTTTAGAGCCGATGTAACATGAGCCTGGATGTTTTCAATCGTGTCCCACAATGTTTCCCTTTCAGGGTTCCTTTTTAAGCGAGGAAACAAAAAAAAAAAGTCTAGGGGAGCCATGCCAGGACTGTAGGGAGGCTGGGGGAACCAGTGGGGTATGGGTCCTGGCCAGTAAATCGTTGACAACGAAGGCGCTGTGGCTTGGCGCGTTATCGTGATGAAGTTTCCATGCGTCCTTGATGTCACTTCGGCAGCACACGATCCTCCTTTCCAGCCTTTTGGGCACTTCCAAGTAAAAAGCTGCGTTCACAGTGGTCCCGGTAGGTACGAATTCGTGGTGGACAATGCCTCTGACATCAAAGAAGACAATGAGCATGGTTTTGATCCTGGACTTGCTCGTGCGTGCGTTCTTGGGCCGGAGCGATGATGGGGTGTGCCACTCTGAACGCTGCCTTTTGTTTCCGGATCGTATTCAAAAATCCATGACTCATCACCGGTGATAACAGAGTTTAAAAAACTAGGATGCTTTTCACACATTTCCAAGCGAGCTTGGCACCGGAGCACTCGCATGTCCTTTTGTTCGTCGGTCAACACTTTTGGGACCACCGCGCCGTGTTACATTAAGCTCAAAATGGGCTTCACAGAACTCACGTCCTGACTTTCCGGCAGCTCGGAGCCAAAGCCGCTTGTAGGTTAAGGCCCCTTTCACACGGAGCGGATGCGGATGCGGATGCGGAAGCGGGTCCGCATACCCTTTCACACGAGCACTGAAGATGCGGGTGTTTCGCCCGCATCTTTAGGTTGAAATTCGTGCATAAAAACTATTTTTTCGCAATTTTTGTAACTGTTTTTCTCCTTCACCCCTGATTCAGTGCCCATATGCAGCCTAGAGGTATTCTTTGGTGGTTTAGTCTAGAGCCACATAGAATATGGGAATAAAGATATCTTCATTCCGATCCTCACAAGTAGTCGATGGGAGAAAATGTCTTAAAATATTTTCAAAAGATTTTGAAAACAAATCTGTCTTTCCGGAAAAATATGAAAGAAAAATTCCAAAAACATCCAATGTTCGAAAAATCCAATCCAAAAACATCCGAAACTAATATGTTCCTAAAAAAAAAATTCAGGAGATATCAAAGAATTTGCAAGTAGAAAAAAAGGGGAGGGGTGGGAACGTTCAAAATGTATGTGCTTAGAAATATTCACATCACAATTCTGTCTTAGGCCGGGATTACAGTATAAAAGTTTTATAAAAGTTAGTTTATAAAACTTGAAAAATGCAACCGATAGGCCGAACAGTTAAGTTCGCTCGAATGTAACAGATGTGTTTATTGATTACATTTTTCAAGTTTTATAGTGTAATACCAGCCTTAGGCCGGGATTACACTATAAAAGTTTTGTAAAAGCTCTTTGATAAAACGCGAAAAATTCAACCAATATTATCTTATTGGTTGAATTTTTTGAATGCAAAATGTGTGTGCGCGTGTGTGTGTGTGCACCGGTTGCATTTCCTGGAATGCAACCGATGCGCCTATTGGTCGAATTTTTCAACTTTCATAAAAGTTCTTTTATAAAACTTTATAGTATAATCCCGGCCGGATTACACTATAAAAATTTTATAACAATTATTTAAAAAAAAGCAATAAATTTATCGGTTGCATTAGAGCAAATGCAACCGATAAATTTATTAGTTGCTTTTTTCAAGTTTTATAAAATAACTTTCATAAACCTTTTAGAGTGAAATCCCATCCTTAGATTAGTCTCACTTCTGAAGTATAAAATTTCATTTTTTTAAGTTTATAGACTAAATATTGAGTAAAATATACTTGTAGGTATTCGGGGGGAACCACCAAAAATATTCAAGTGCTAGGGTCTTCAAACGTCTTAATCCGGCCCTGAGTGAACGCCGTACGTGGATAACGTTGTTTAATAAAAGTATTTTTTTTAAAGTTTAAAAAAATTAACAGTTAAAAAATTTAAAAAAAATAATAAATATTTAAAATAATATTTCAGATATTTATATTTTTTAAATAATTTAAAAAATTTAAAAAGAAAAAAATTAAAATTTTTAAATTAAATTCAAAAGTTATTAAAGTATTTAGTCAATTAAATATTCGTAATGCACAGAACGGCTTATCATTTTTGTTCCGTCAGTGGCCGTTGTTGGCAGGTTTTATTGTATAAAATTGTAAAGTATGGACAAAAGGCAGTTAAAGTTGCTATATCTCAATCTCAGAACGAAACAAAGGGATAGACGTATGTAGGTACATTATATTAATGAGCAGGGACCATCATATGGTGTTTTATGATGGTCATTTTATCATTATGGCAAATAATTAAAAAAAATTCCGTGAAAAATCGCCTTCAAAAAGTACCCAAAGATGCGGACGAATTCGCTCCGCATCCGCATCGTCTGAATAGCCCCGAATAAAATAAATAAATGAGGTTATAGAGAAAATTATTTTTCACCGAGGTATTTGAAATGAAAAACATGGAAGAAAGCGTATCTCCCATAAAAACGTTGAAATCACTCGAATGTTCTTCAAGCCAGTGCCAAATTGTTTTTGTTCATCACCATCTTTAAAATGTCAGAACTGCCTTTTGTCCTCGTTCGGATGACCACCAATGTGACAGTCGTGGTCAGAGACAACATTTCTCCTTTAGGGGAAAGCCGTCAAAAGGGGGAATGCTCTTTAAAGCCACGATATTAGGCAGGGCCAGGACTAGAGTTGGAAGGCGGGAACAACTGCTTCGGGTGGCAATTTTGTGGCATCAGCAAAGTTTCATGATTGAATCATTGGAAATCGTTGAGTTCTACAGTGAAGAAGGGGTGACGAAATTACGTTTGCCTTCCCCTATTAAGAAATCGTTGTTATGACGGGTAAGGATTGATAAGACACGTGACTAAAGATGTTGACTGCATTAAAGCTATTGTCTCGGGAGATGAGTTCAATATTTTATGTTCCTCACTGAAGAAACTGGTGGAAGATATTTTGAAATGGTACTTCTGTTGACGACATACAGTATTTAGGGTGAAATACGGCAGTCTTTATCTTTTAGGGGCACTTGCAGAGTCCTCTTCCTGACCTTTAAGTGTTTCAAAGGTCTTTCTTCACGACAATACTCAAAGTACTGTCCAATTAAGATAGAAAGCTAAAGCTTGGTACATTGTGTGCTCTTGTGGACTACGACCATTGCCTTCCTATCCAAAATCAAAGAGTTTATTTTGTCCAAAGTAGGCCTTGCACATGCAATAAATCTAAAATATTTTTTTAGAATTTGCTTCGCAACATGCAAAAACATTCACTACTATTACTGCGACTAGATTTCAAAAAAATCTAAAACGGGACATCTAGCTCATCCTCGTCAAATATAGAAAGTTTAGCGAAATATTGTCTATTTAGGATCACTATAGTGACCAAATGGCATTTCGAAATGTTCCAACGCAAAAACTCGGTTGAAGAACCGGGACAAACCTCAAAACCAGTGCGACTGATGACCGTACCTAATGCATTAAAAAGCTGCTCAGATTATCAACATTTTATGGTCATTATAAACAAATGCGTAGGACATAATAGTGTTCCGAAAGAAACACGGTCAGAAATACGTCTAGAGACGCTCCACGTACGACTGCATTATTTTCCTCACTTCTTTTACTTCAATTTGAGAAATTTATACTCCTCTCTCTCTCTAACTGTACCTGTATAAATGCGTTGGAATTCGAAACATCGCCCAGAACTAGGTCAGCTCACCTCTTTTGCTATTTCTCCTAACACATAACTTTCCATAGGACCTATTACTTTATTTCTTCAGTTTTTTTTTTATTATAAGTGCATCTGTATGATAATGGAAAGGCTTCCTTTGCGAAAAACCTGAGTTTCTTGGCTCGATGCCGAACTGATGCAGACACTATCATCTCTATATTTCTTCCTTTCATTCTTTTATTCTTGCTACGAAGTTTTTGAGGAGATAGGGAATTCCTGCATAATACGTCTTCATTTTTCAGTGCCGGCCTAAATATGTCTCTAAGTGCATATAGATGCATTTTTAGATGTCAAGCACGGTTTCTAAATGGTATATGTATAACAATGGGAGGAAGACAAAAGTAGGAAAGCCTTTAATGAAATATGGATGGTTTCTCTTTCTGCTCGTGACAGTGTACATTCACCATCCGCTATTGTTATGGATAGAGAAAAGTTTGGAGTTTGATTTTCTGCTATAATTTACGGTGATGAACCCTGTATCGGGAGGAAAATGCTATTCTCGGTGATGGATATTCCAAATCAAGTCTTTTTAAAAATAACTAATTTTGTTTTGATTAGTATTCTTTAATTCTAAAGGCCGCCGCTCCTTTGAGTTCACATCCTCAGCATTTCTTCAACAATCACAGTGAAATCTATAGCCGATTTTGTAGTCCTAAAGGGACTGATAGACGGAGCTTTTTCAACGCGCACGGAACGGGAAAAAGTAATGAAGAGGGAAATAATGGAGAACAAAAAAATAGACCAACCATTATTTAAAGTTACCGACGTACCCGCGTTCGTCTTTCAGGGGCCTTGTGGTTGCCTGCGGCATTTTGCGGATTGCGTCGAACGAAGACATCTTATTACCTTTTCCTGCTCCATACGTGTCGCTTACTCCGTCTATTAGCCCCTTATAACGTCTATTAGCCCCTTATATAAGGACCTCATCTCAAACAGGGATACTCAATTTGAACTACAATAGCTTCAACTTCAGAGTTGAGTTGATTGAACGAGTCGAGATTCCCGTTCTCCCACACACGGCGACACTAAAAAAAAAATCTGAAAGCCCGGAAAAATTGGTGACACCTCTTGGTTATTTCGTCGCCAATACACCAATACCCTCGTGTGAGAAGCTCTGTAGAAATGTACGAGTCGAGGAGTCCCCCCCCCCCCCCACGTGTGAGGAGACCCTACGAGTGTGTCGTGGATTCCTTGGCGTCGTTAAATGCCTAACTTATTCCACGCTATAGCATAGTGGAGTTTATTGTATTGTTTATGAGTTATTTGTATTTTTCCCCCAGCCTGAAGGCACGGATACGAGCCGGTTTCTTTATTACACTCTGATGTAAGTAGCTTCTTTATTACACTCTGGATGTGAGAGATACACGATCTCATTTTGTTTTGACCAATCCACGAGTTTAAGACTTTGATAATGAGCCCGAGTCCCATTCGGGCAACATAAATATTTATATTTGTGATCTGATGATTATATTTCAAAAACACTGTTTAAGAAAATATATGTTATTTTCTTTTTCATGAAGCCCATATTGAGTTCGTTCATCTCTTTCTACCAGCTTCGAGAGTGAAAATACAGTGTGTCCTAAAATAAGGAATTTGAATTTTCTATACCCCCCCCCTCCCCCCAACTTCGTCCCTAAGGCAGGGGGGGGAATAGCTTTGTAATTGGAAGCTGGAGAACAGAGGGAAGGTACAAAAATTTAGACTTTTTATTTTACTGCACACTGTTTTGTTTTGCTCTCTCAAAATTGGTGCAGAATGATTCGTGGACACATTGTGAGCCCTTTCTAAATGAACACCATGCCTCTATGACAAACAGTTGATGAGATACAGGTCGAATTAGGACTTACGAATTAAGACCTTGTAAGAAATGTCAAATCAGGCCAAATCCCGAAGTGCGGCCATTTCGTGACGGGGATAGCCACTTCGCGAATTGGTCAAGGGTTTTGCCAAAGCCCTGACTGCAGAAACGATTCGGTCTTCGGGCATTTTGCTTGTTGTGGCCTTGTATTTGTATTATTCAACTGCGCACTTCATCATTATGGCTCGGTAGGTCTTCCGACTGTCATGCATGGCTATTGCTGGTATCCCACAAGGGACAGAGCGGGAGCCATGTTTGGTGTTTGCATAACTCAAGCCCTTTGCTTGACTCGAGCCCTTCCCTCTTTTCTTTTTCCAACATGGCCCAGCCGTAAGGTGATCTGCTTATATCCCACAAGGGACAGAGCGGGGACCATGTTTGGTGTTTGAATGCATGGCTATTGCTATGTTGGATTCCATGTTTCTGTCTGGTACTTGTATATTTGATGGCATTCGTGCTGTAAAATCTCGCGATTTATCTGATCTCAGACTTTTATGCCTTTGATTTGTTTCTTAGTACAATCAGCGCCGCTTATTAAAAATCACGGATAATGTTATTATTCGGGGATTTTTAATCCCTTTTTTGAAAAGAACGAAACGGACTAATATCATAACATGGGGGAAAAAACCGTTTGTAGTTATATCGGAACTTCGGATATTGTTATCAATTTGTGCACCGTCTGCGGCTCGCGGTGTGTTACATACCTTTCTTCCAAGGACCGTCGATGCGCCTCAAACTCTAACACCGTCTGAGGTTCGCTGTGTCACAACAATGTCAAATTTACTGTATGACTATGCACACCACACAAGCGTACATTCAATATAGAGTTTAAAACTTGCGTGAATCCTCGTACCTGCATCAATTACTACGCTACTGAAAGAGGAACTGCAAAAGAAAAAAAAAATCATGAAATATTGGAATTCGGATTCTAAACATTTCTCAGACAAATGTTACCAATGTCGTTAGCGCTGATTACACCATGGCCACACCCACTGAGTCACAGAGAGAGAGACGTTATAAATCAAATTGGCATCTTCTTGAAATACCACCGCCTGAAGTGGGTTTAAGCTTTTGTAAATGATCCCAATACTACTACTACTACTGCTACACCAAATAAACAAAAAAATAGTTTTTTACCTTATTTTTGTGAAATAGTTCTTCGGGGGGGGGGGAAATAGAAAGGAGGGGGTTTCATTTCCAGGCACAACACCATCAACGGAATAGATAAAGGTTTTCTATTTTGTTTCTATACTCCTTCGCGAAAGAGGTACGCAAATATATACACTTGATCTTAAGGGAGAAGATAAGAAATAAGCAAAAAAAGGAAACAAGTTGACTTGAAAAGTAGTTCCAGATTTGCTTGAAGGCTGGCAATCCATCTTAGACGAAAAACGGAATCTTGAAAGTAATAAAATATTCATTTGTTTCAAACTTTTCTACTGATTTCTCTTTTGTTTTGTGTTTTCTTATCTCTTATCGGGAATAGTAGCAAGTCGATTTGTTTGTTTTATTTTCCCCCTCTCACCCTGAGTTTCTGAACCATGTTCAGTGTTCACCCGCAGATACACGAACAATAAAACAATTGAGTGCGAAAAATAATAAAAGAATGAAATTTTATAGATTTTTTTTTTTTTTGTTGGTGTGAAATAGTGTGTTAACATTGTTGTGGGATTGTGTTGCATTGGAGAAACGGGATTTTCGTTTTTTAAAACCATATGTTAGTTGTATGCTTACCTGTTGTGGGACGAATGCTTTGTTCTGTTTACAGTACATGCACATGCGCAATGATGGTATCAGCTATTAAGAATAAAGAACACAATAAATTTGTACGGTCTTTTTACCACGGTTAACCCTCTATGGTTCATCCGCATCAAAGCGTATTAAATTTTCTTTCTCAAAAATACGAATGTAAGTGGGTGCTGTCAGTATATTTTAATTGAAATACAGTAGTGTATTTTTAAATTAGCTAAAATGATGAATTAAGGATAAAATATAGAGCTTGCTGTGACTTTAATGCTACTTATAAACAGATAAAATCTTGCTTGAAGAAACTGAATAAAGTTTTTACCTTGAATTATATTTTCAATTTCTTCAATTTTGTACCAAATTTTTTTTTTGTACTTCAATTTTGTTCAATTTTTATAAATCTCCGAACACTTAAAATTTTAGCAGATCACAGAAAGTGGCACTAACAGCGATTCAACTCATTCTAGATTTTAAAAAGAAAGTATTGCATCTACATAACAGTACTTTGTACTCAGAAATAACACTGTAATGAACATACATCTATGAAGTAAGCGTGCTACAAGACAGAAAACACAATCAACAGTGTTTATATAAAATGCAAGTGCGCGCAAATATCAAAGGGGTTTCTTTGTTAAAAATTAATTTTCGTTCAAAGATAAAATCAAGTTTCGTTCAAAGATAAAATCAAGTTTCGTTCAAAGATAAAATCAAGTTTCGTTCAAAGATAAAATCAAGTTTCGTTCAAAGATAAAATCAAGTTTCGTTCAAAGATAAAATCAAGTTTCGTTCAAAGTTTCGTCCAAAAATAAAATCGATTTCTATTCAAAGATGAAATAAATTTCAATTTGGAAAGAAAATAAATTTCAATTTGGAAAGAAAATAAATTTCAATTTGGAAAGAAAATAAATTTCAATTTGGAAAGAAAATAAATTTCAATTTGGAAAGAAAATAAATTTCAATTTATTTCCTTTCAATCAGATGAAAATGATTTTCATTCAAAAAGGATACATTACGTTCTGAAAAAAATCAATAGCTATCCTAAGTATTTTCAGTTACAGAAAAATCAATATGGCTTCAAAGATAAAACCAATATGTTGCAAACATAAGACCAGCATTCAAAATAAATTGCATCGTATTAAAAAAAAATAACTTACACGCAATAGGGAAAATAAAAATGCACATATAACTATGAGTATATAGAATCTGAATTCTTCTTCAGATATGTGTGTGTTTACAAAATATTTTATTTCGACATGCTCCATGACAGGAAGTCATATTACATGTATTGTGCGGACTCAAATACAGTATCTTTTCTCCGACAAATAGAGTGTATATAATGCAAGTATACATATATATAATGAATATAAAATGTAAACACAAATAATAATGATCATATAACATATACAGTAAAACCTCGTTAAGTGGTTAGCCTGATAAGTCGTCACTCCGGTTAAGTCGTCATTTTTCTGCAGACCCTTCCAGCCCTCATAGACAACAATGTTATTAAACCCTCGTTTACTCGTCGCTAATTTCGGTTAACTCGTCACTATGAAACAATTTGAGAAAGTGGAACAGACTATTTTTATGACTCCCATTAAAAAAAGAGCTTGTTAACAGCATTGCCATGTGGTTAAAAGTCACCATAAAATCCTATATACCCAAACGGAACAGTTTAAGTAACGAAAGTTACGCTGGGAAAGTTCATTTGCCGAATAAGGTTTTTGGTACGTTGGGGACTATTCAAGCTAGATCTCATTTCTGCATGGGCTCCATTGGAGGAACTGGACAAACCGCGTGACACCCAAGTTCTGTCGCAAGAAGCAACGTAAGAACTTCGCCCCCCCCCGGGGGGGGGGGGGGGGGAGCAAGGAGTATAGTGCAAGGAAATCAAAAATTATGTAAATCGAAGAATCAAATTAATCAAGTTAAAGTCAAAGTGCAACGCGCGCGGGCACGGATAATAAATTATCATAGAAAGCATGGACTCTACTAATATTTAGGGCTTGAAATTTAAACAAAATATCTTTGTTGAAAAAAAATTAGACATTCTTTTCCAAGTTGAGGTCTTCTGTTTACTTTTCGCTGCCCAGGGCCCCTCCACCAAGTCAAAAGTGTTCGAGATTACTTTGTAGTTGCATCATGAACTAATGATGAAGAATTAAAATACTAAAATTTTTAAATTTGATGCCTATGTAAAATTAATGTGCAATAGGGAGTTCTATTATGAAGAAAAGCTACTTATATTCAAACAGTTGCTCTGTTAGTCTAAACTAAAAATTACTAGTATAAATCAAAGTGTACAGTACATTTCACCACAATAATTTAAGTAATAAGAGATAAAAAATTGCTATTATTTTTTCTTCCGCAATCTATAAATTGTATTAATATATTGTTATTTTGATTCATACTTTAATAAATGTCATATTACTCTAAATATTTATACGATTTTCATAACATTGCACATTAAAACTGACGGAACTCCGCTTAAGTCGTCATAATTGTTCGATTACTTGAGGTGACGACTTATCGAGGTTTTACTGTATATTATATAACATTAATAAAAATATACACAAAATATTTACAAAAAAAAATTCTATGTGCGAACAATCAGTTGAAGCGCGAGAAACGTGCTATTGAAAATTCTATGGTACGAAAAACTATAAAATAAAACAAACACCTAAGTACTGTAAATACAAAAAACAAATTAAAAATGCATATATTGAGGGGGAAAAAGTTGCTCACACACACACACACACACACACAAGTACAAATACAAATACAAGGCCACAACAGGCAAAATGCCCAACGATGTGGCTGAGAAAAAAATACCTATAACAAATATGATGGATGTCATGTATTTCAAAAATACAGCAACCCAATTAAAAACACAACCACAAAAATTATAAACAATATATACAAAAAGTATACACAGGTACGATATGCTGTCAATAAAACGATTGAATATAGTAAAATATTCATCTGAAATGAGAGTTCTTCATTCTGGCGGCCACTGATCGTGGTTTTATTAAACTAATGATAGAGAGAAGATAGATAGCTATTTTTCTCAGCCCTAGAAATCAAGGAAACATTTTATTTTCTGGATATTATACTGAGAAAAAGTCATCTATCTCTCTAAACCATCACACCTGGCGGCCAATTCCTGGAGTTGAGAGGCTACTAGTCTCTGCTTCAGTGCCTCAAGCCGCAGTGCGTGGAATAAGGAAGGCAGGGTCGTGCCTCCAGTGGTGTAGATGGTAGCATGCTTGCCCGGTATGCAAGAGGGCGTGAGTTCGAGTCCAGGCGGAGACAAGATGACTTTTCTTTCCGAGTTCACCTCAGTGTAATATCCAGAAAGTAAAAAGTAATGATATGTTTGTAAAGTTTGTTATCTCTCTCTCTCTCTCTCCCTCTTGTCTGTGTGTGTGTGTTTCTACCAACAAAAGCAATAGCCGTTAATGATAGAATCGATATGTATTCAAGAAAGAAAGGAATTTTCAATTCCAGAAAACAATTCAGTATGTCCAATTACACCATCAATTTTTAGTCCCAAAATATCGATTCCGGACAAATCGATATTTTTGTTCAAAAAAAAAATTATATACAACCATTTTTTCAGGAGAGAAAAAAAAATTTCGCTATTTTTGTGAAAACAAAACCTAGACAAAATTCAAAAATTGAAATAATTTCCATTGAAATACAAAACCAGCGCACATGAAAACGGAAAACGAAGAGCCATAATCGAAAGAAAAACCAGAATTTTTGAACGGTATTATTCAAATAGAGTATTCATCGTGCAGATTCTCAATCGAACTGCCTCATGAATATTTAGTGATAATTACGGGGGGAAAAAATCGTGATTTTTAAAGTCAACAAATTAATTATAAATCATGTCCCCTAATTGAATGGATGCATGAAGAAAACGCGTTCTATATATTTATAATTAAAAGGGAAAACTCTACAAAAATATTATTCTCATAAAAGCCAATTCGACAAATAAAATACTACTAATAATTAGTGAATTTGAATAATTATTTAGTATTAGGGAGAGCAAATTCCATTCAAATTTATTTCGTGATTCGAATTCTCTCTAACCTAATTCTTTTCTCATCAACTGATGAATATTCAGGAGGAAGAGATATTTTCCCGGATGTTTTTCCTCGATGTTTTCGATTTCGTTTAAGGAACCTACGTTTTTCCGGAATAATTAAGATATAAATTGAAGGAATACTTCCAATGATATACAAATTTTGTGCTATCAAGTGTTATTTGAAGGCGAAACAGAGGAGCATTTATGGTTTAGCCGCCCGCGGGCTACACGAATTTTGCCGCCCTTCTCACATTTTCTCGACTACTCTTTCGTCGAATTCGCCACCCTATGCTAAAACCCGTTTGGCCTTCCTTCGCTCCTGCAAGTGCATTTGTGTTTCTCAGTCACTCCCCTGCTCACACACTCTTGCACATTATTTTTGTCATTAACATGCAGGCGCATTATTTTGGTCACTCGCATGCTTGTACAGGCTCTAGGTCAGTCTTTTGATTGCTCACTGACATGGTTCCTCGATGGGTCACTCTTTTGATCATTTTCACCTTCACACATGCTATAGGTCAATTTTTTTGGTCATTCATATGCTTGCACGTGGTCTAGGTCACTTTTTTGGTCATTCATATGCTTGCACGTGTTCTAGGTCACTTTTTTGGTTATTCACATGTTTACACGTGCTCTAGGTCACTTTTTTGGTCATTCACATGTTTACACGTGCTCTAGGTCACTTTTTTGGTCATTCATATGCTTGCACGGGCTCTAGGTCACTTTTTTGATCATTCACATGTTTACACGTGCTCTAGGTCACTTTTTTGGTTATTCACATGCTTACATGTGCTCTAGGTCAGTCGTTCTCAACTTTGGGAGCCCGTGGTCCGGCTAATCTCTTTTGCATAAATAAAAGGTCGTGGTCATACACACAACTAACGAGAAATTAATGGGAAAAATGAAACTGCGAATCACTCACGGCTCGGTGTGACTAGTGTTAGGGCCGGATACTGGGCCGCGCCCTGGCGGTTGAGAAACACTGCTCTAGATCACTCACTGGCCTTTCGCTCACTGGTCCTTCGCTCTTTAAGCCATTCTTTCGGTCATTCACATGCTTGCACGCACTCTAGGTCACTGTTTTGGTCATTCGCAAGCTTGCACACGCTCTTGGTCACTTACTGAAATGGTCCCTCGCTCTCTGGGTAATTTACATGCTTGGTCACGCTCTGCCACTCTTTTGCTCACTCACGCGCTTGCAAATTCTCTAGGTCACTTTCTTAGTCTCTCACTGACCTAGCCCCCTAGCTGTCTGGAGAGAGGTGGATTTTTATTGCGGGTTATACTAATTTTCTTGGCCAATCATTCCTCACATTTGCGATCCCTCTGAACTTTCCAGGCTGGGCTAAGTCCCCCCCCCCCCCTTGTAAATACGCCACTGAGAAGAAACCATTATAATATTGCAATGCATGATATGCACATCCACATTGGCGTATTTCTTCTAGTAGCATTATTCTTCACCGTAATTTAAAATGCATGCATGAAAATGTTAATAACTTGTAGCGGTCAAAACAGCTAACAAATTATATTTCCCTATCATCAATGCCCTGACGTTCATTTTTAATTATTCGTGTATATTTGGAAGAATAATCAAATATTTATTTCTATTATTATTATTTTTTGGTAATTTTATCAAAATAAATTGCTTGTAAAAAAATTCAGATTATGTTTATGGATTTATTTTCTTATATAAATTTTTCAAAATGGATACTGAATTTTTATTAGGTGAAAATAATTATAAAGGTGAGAAATTTCTTATAAATATATTTTCTGCTGCTTTTTGCATCCGCATTCTTTGGTCAACGTTTGGAATATTTTTATTAGGTTTTTGAAGCAAATCCACAAAATTCCATTACAAATTCAATTTCAATTCTGATGGTCAATTAAGCTTTATCGATGACGATTTTTAACACATTTGCATTGGGAAATTTCTGCTAAATGTTTCCTGTGAAATCGGGTATTTCAATGATATTTTTTTGGGGGGGGGGGGGGCGTTCATGTATTAAGTCAGCAAATTTTTAGCAATTTTTTTGACGCCCTCCCCCCCCCCCTACCGTCAGCAAAATTTCCCCTTCTCACCTAAAGCAAATTGGTGGAATAAGAAACGTACGCGGGGGGCATGGGGGGGGGGGGGGGCTCGTGCGCCTCCCCCCCCCCCCCCCGTCCAGGAGGGAAAGAAATTATTCTTTTAATGCGAAAAAAAAATTTGAAAAAAATTAAAATTTCGTTCACGGTGACGTGACCGCAGAAAGTCCCACATCGAGGGGCTAGCGCACCAATCTCTCGATGAGTATAAAAACAAGCCTGCCGTTCGGAATCGGCAAGAAATTGTAGACCCCGTTCTAAAATTAGTCCTCGTGTGTAGAAAATGACCGTGGTGCGACAAAAATCATTTTAACTTTTTTTTTATTATTTAATTGAAGGAAATCGTAAAAACACGCACACACACACTCCGGAAAATCCCTCAACTATGCACTTCGTCATTATGGCTATGCAGTTATTCCGATTGGCATTCATGACTATTGCCATCGCGGATTCTACGTTTCGTACGCGGTACTTCTATATTTGAACCCCCCATGTACTAAATTCTTGAAGTTTCTGTGATTGTAAAAATCTCTATGTACTAAAGTTTCTGTGATTGCAAACTTTTATGTATTGCTTAGAGATCTCAGAATTTTATAGACAAGCCATGGTTCATTTTGAAGGTGTGTGTTTAACAATAGAACGCCATTCGTGACGGCAGCGATATTCGTGCTAGGACTATTTATATATCGTCGGATTTTCACATATTTATTCCAACTGTAAATAGTCTTGACTACGGCTAGAAATAAAAATAATGTGAGCAGTATAGAGAAGACTTTCTCCACTCTTCTGCTCCAACTGACATTACTTTATAAAAAGGCTTCACTGGCTCAGATGGAGTGGAGATTTCCTTGGTCCAACAGATGCCTCCAATTCAACCTTTTCCTCATTCCGTGTACCATCAGGGAGAAGTGAGTCTTGATGGTCCGTGAGAGGCAATTTCGTTGTAATTTATATAAAGCCGCTGACCAACGGCTACCGCTAAGCTGTCTTCTCTCTCTCTCTTTCCGCCAACCTCTTTCTACCCCTCAACACTCTGTCTCCACACTTCTTAGCGGGATTCGATTAAGTAAAGCCGAATGGCGTTGTTCAATCGATTTATCACTCCTGGTAATAGGCCTTCTTGTTCCTTTCTCGCGATTCTCAAGCTAAAGAAAAGTGTTATGTTTCTTAATCGTAACCCATAAAAACCATTCCAACAATGTTGGTTCAAGTTGGGAAGACGATATGTGTGATTAAGTATGGACCGCATAGTTTGAAAAGTCCGTTTTATATAACGAGAATATCGCTAACACGAGTAACTCCAAAGTGATTGTCAAAGAACTGATGCTAAGGATACAAAAAATATCCGCTTATAGCGAGTTATTTATGAATGAAAATCCGAACAAATTCGCTATAATACAGGGTGTTTCAAAAAGAATCGCCCGATTTGAATGCGTATATTGCGAAAAATATTGAACACATGGACACATATATTACACGGCTAGTCATAAAGTTTTTGTACAAACCGAATTAAAGGTGCTCAATATGGATGCACCTTGGGATGCACGGCATATGTCTGTCTATACGGTAGTCAAATTCGTCCCAAACTTTGTTGATCATGTTTGCTTCCACGCCTTCTGTTATACGTATTTTAAGTTCGGGTAATGTAGCTGGAAATGGAACCATATAAACGTAATCTCTTATAACCCCCCCGCAAGAAGAAATCGTACACTTTGAGGTCTGGCAATCTTTGTGACCAGTGATGTTTAACTGGATCGTCAGGTCCCGTTCGGCCGATCCATCGTTTAGGAATGTTAGGAATGCGATATTGTTCAAAAAATCCTCAAACGTCCAAGCTACAGTGTGGTGGTGGTGCCCCGTCCTGCTGGAAAATGGAGTCATCGGAATCGGTTTCTAACTGTGGGAAAAGCCAATCGTGACAAACACTGAAGTCGCGGGGCCGAAGGAAGAGCGTTAGCGCTACCTTTCGGCAACTGCGTGAAACTCGAGAATTCCCGTCTTTCTACCTATTAAAACGGATGAAAATCTAAATAGTTATGATTTTTTTTAATCGGATGATCCTTTTTGAAATTCCCTGTATAACGACGACCGAGATTCTCGAACGTGTGTGTTTTCCTTCCGCTTTTTTTTACGAATTATACATAAACATCGATATACGGTCGAATCCCGTTTTAACGACTATCGTAATAACGGGAAATAATCTCGTTTTGAAACGAACGCTTTTCTAATTCCCAGGTAAGTTTACATAGGAACAATGCAAAAACCTGGAATTCCTTTATAACGCAGTCATTTCTTCGGTTTCTTGGAGTTCGTTATAATGGGATTCGACTATAATATAACTCTAATCTTATACAAAGTACAGATGACTGGATACCAAACGAAGATAATTGGAAAGAAAAGTCACATTCTTCTGTGGGAAATCGAACCACCATTCCTCTGTGGTTCAAATCCAAGAACCTCGAAGAACAACCAACTTTTTTTTTTTTTTCTAAGTTAAGGGGGGCCTAAAAATTGTCCTGCGCCCGGGGAGGGAAGGGGGGAACAAGCCTATAAACATACAAATACTAATGAAAATAATTGAAACGACCATCTTGAAAAGAATTCAGTGAAATGGGCAATACAGCGATTGTGTAAAACCACCATAATTAGCAAGGCAGCAAAGCAGGCACACTCTATTCTGAGGGGGAATGACGTCACGCGTGACCATCAGCCGGTGCAGACTCCAGCTCTTCATGAGACAGCTATTGTTATATGGGTCCTGGTAACACCTGGATTCATGGGTAGCCATCGCTGACAGAATTGATTATTGTCGAAGGGACATGTACATCCGAATATCTCTATCTTTCCTTGGAGCTCGTGTACACTGAACGGGACCGTGCATGGACGGTCGGACCTAACTGAGGTCAAAGATCACAGTTGCTGACGATGCCACCAGATGGCGACGTATCCGAGGATGATGTCACTCTCCACTATATCCATACAAAATGTTAAAAAACCTTCGTATGGATAGCGGAGAGTGACATCATCCTCGGAGAACACAGTCTATGTCAAAAAAGACAGACCCATGCATCTTAAAAACATGGCACAATATTCTGAAATTTTCTTTTCTCCGTATTTTTCCATATTTACAACCTTCCTAGCCTTAGCACGTGACATACAATTACTACAGTCGAATCCCGTTATAACGAACTCCAAGAGACCGGAGAAATTGCTTCGCTATAACGAAATTTCGTTATAAAGGAATTCAAACTTTATGCATTGTTCCTATATTATCTTCGGGATTAGAAAAGTGATCGTTAAAACGAGATTTTCGCTATATCGGTATTCGTTAAAACGGGATTCGACTGTATATATGGCATATCTCGCTTAAGATGTTTTTCGAAGATGAGCTCGGCACTGTATTACATCCGATGCTACGAACATCAACCAATATCCAACTCCGATCGATGGGTTTTTCCATGACCGACTGCAGCAATGAGATGAGTATCGTGATTCCTCCAATAAAATGTGGAGTTTATTTTCCCAGGTAGAGAAGCAACGATCGCTCGAGTAACTTCTGATGCGAAACATTTTAAAACCTGACAGAATGCGGAGATATAATTGACGTCCGCGCACACACACAGCACGGCTGTGACGTTGTCACAAGAGGAACCATGAATGGCTTACGAGACATTTTTCACGGAACGTAGAGACACGAAATGGATACCCCAATAAAACTCGAAGTCTCTGTGGAGTATGAGGTATGTATAATATTTGCTCGCGGTTGCTCCGGGCTAGAGGATAAAGGACGAGTGAGCTTATTAAAGTGCCGCCGATATTGGAGTCATTGAAATTCATGCTAAATCATGAGGGTGGTGGAAAGGGCTGAAATTAGTCACTACCCTTATCTTTTACGCGAACCTTTCCCCTTTTATCTTTATTTCACACAAACTACGTACGGGCAGCTGATTTATTCCGAGCTGAGGCTTAAAATCGAAGGAGGCATTTTTGAGGCAGGTGCTCCTACGTCTCCTCTTGCGTGTTTCGTGATCGATATCTGCCCTTCCCCCCCCCCCCGCCATGTTGAATGGCTTTAAAATTTAGAAAAATGACCGAACTGCATTTTTCAACGAGCATCTCGGTGAATACCTCGCTGAAACCCTCTTCTCCAAGTCATTTTTAAATCATCTCTTTTTGTTAGCTAATTACTTTTTTTACATTATTTGTGCTTTATTTGCTCAGATATTATAGATAGCGTTCAAAAAGACCGAGCACCCTTCACCCTCCTGCTCTGTTATTTCTCTTCCTTTCTTTACTATTATCGGTAAACGAAGAAAGGGTAGGAATTTATTATTTAAATTACGAATTTAATTAAACTTATCGGCGGAAGGAACTGATGATCTCATTAAACATTAATCATTTATTAATGGTTAAAGAGATGCATTTCCCCCACACCCCCTCTCGTGCGAGATGGAATGCTTATTTGTGTTTGCGATGATATTGCGTGTGCCGGTGATTCGCTTCTCGTGATCTTTAGCTTTATGAGATCACGTACTGGAGATCATTGTAAAAAAAATATATATAATAAACGAACAGTGAAGGAGAGGAAAGAGATAAAGACTGGAATAAGGAGGAAAGTACGGAAAAGATGGAGATATATAACAAAAAAAAAACAGGAAATGATGAAGAAACAAAATGAGATACGAACGCTTGAAAAAATCGTTAATTAGATGGAAAAAAATATATTTAAAGATAATTGTTAGGCCAGGGGTTCTTAACTCCTTTTAGACGAGACTGAAAATTAACATGATCAACTTCGCAACACATGGATTTCTTTAGTTTTCGAAATAAGTGAAACCAGCGGCTCAATAAGTGCATTTATAACAGGACTGTAAGCACGCCCTATACGTTCCACCTCAGAAGTAACTGAGATCCAAACCATAGGTTCACACGTTCACGTTAGGCTCCACGAAATTAAATAAAGAGTACGGGGTATAATTATAAAATAAAGAGAAAATTAAGATGGAAAGTGGAATTAACAAGACGAAACAAGAAGATAAAGAAAAGAAGATAGAGGGAGAAGCTTCAATGTTAGGAAAATGCGATCAAATTAAAAAATACCATGAAAGAAAAAGGATAAAAAAGTCACAGGATATGAAATGGGAATGAAAAGTTTGAAAAGCACGCGAATATGGAAAGACGAAGTAAAAAAGTAAAGTATAATATAAAGGGAAAGAAAAATGAAAGAAGAATTGTGATGAAAGAAAGAAAAGAAAGAAGCAAGGATGAGGAGAAAGGACAGAAATGATAGAGATACATTGCAAAACAGAAAAAAGAATAAATGATGAAGAAGCAAAATGAGGTGTGAGCACTTAAAACAAATGGTAAACTAGATAGGCATGGAAATAACTAAGGAGGGATAGGAAAATAAAGCAGAAGAAAAAGGAAAAACTTGCATTTCAGAAAACAATTATCAGAGATAGAGAAAGGAAGAGAAAGATGCTGAAAGGGAAGTGATAAAAAGGTCACAAAGCTATGAAATAGGGGGAAAGAATTTAAAAAGCCTGGCAAAAAAACAGAAGGATGACGTAAAAAAGGTAAATTTAAGAAAGGGACAGGAAAATTAATGTAGAATTGGAAAATAAGACAGAAATGAGGAGAAAGAACAGAAACGATAGCAATATATTACAAAGTAAAAATCGGGAATGATGAAGAAACGAAATGAGATACGAACGCTTGAAAAAAATAGTCAATTAGATATTCAAAAAAATATTAAAACATAAGAATTAGGACAGGGAAGGAGGCTCGTAACTCCTTTTAGCCGAGACCGAAAATTAACAACACGATCAACTTCGCGGACCCATGGATTTGTTTGATTTTCCAGATTAATGGAACTAGTAGCTCAATAAGTGCATTTACAGAAGCATTATACACTCATTGACATAAAAACTTGCGCACCAAGAAATAATTGTGGGATCGAAACGAAAGTTGGCCTGAAGGTACATGTCGGGCAGATATGCAAATGATTAGAAATACAGCGTGATTGCGCATTGCGTAATGCCACTAGAGGGCGTTGAACTTCGTTCTCCTTGGAGTATAAAACAGGTAAGCAGAGCTTGCTGGAGTGTATTTCGTTTGCAAAGGAAATGCTGAGGTAGACATGCCGTTACGCCGCCGTCGAAGACCATATGAGCAGTTGTCAGAGTTCGATAGGGGAAGAATCATCGGGATGATGGAAGCTGGGTGGTCAGCTTGGCGAGTAACTCGTCAACTAGGCCGTTCTGATTTTACTGTGAGGAGGTGTTGGGACCAGTGGACAGAAGAGACGTCATTTACACGGCAGCTTTACTACGGGCCCCTGTGTCTTCCCGAACCATCACAAGGCTCCTGGCTGAAGGACATCTGGTATCGCGGCGCCCATTACGTGTGCTGCCAATGACACCCACCCACCAACGCCTCCGTTTGGAGTGGTGTCGAGCACGACGGGATTGGACTGCAACGGAAGGGAACCAGGTCGTCTTCAGCGACGAATCGAGATTCAACTTGAGCAGTGATGACAATCGTGTTCGTGTGTGGAGGCCCCGTGGTGAACGCTTCAATCCTGCCTTCGCTTTACAGCGACACACCGCTCCCACAGCTGGTGTCATGGTATGGGGTGCCATTGCTTACGATACGCGGTCACCCCTAATATTGATCCATGGCACAATGACAGCCCAGCGGTACGTCCATAACATCCTTCAGCCACATGTGTTGCCACTCATGGCAGGGCTCCCAGGAGCCATTTTTCAACAAGACAATGCTAGGCTACACACAGCAAGGATGTCACAAGACTGCCTCCGCCACATTACCAACCTTCCCTGGCCTGCTCTATTCCCAGATTTGCCACCAATCGAGCATATCTGGGATAATTTGGGACGGCAAGTTGGACACCCTACGAGGTTGGTCGAACTAGAGGCGCATTTGCAGCAACTGTGGAACGAGATGTCTCAGGACATCATACGGAACTTGTATGCCTCAATGCCCGCTCGTATCGCATCGTGCATTCGCTCTAGAGAGGGTCCAACAGAGTACTAAAACTTCTGTTCTTCTGTACTTTTTTCTGCAATAAATGATCCTTTTTCTTGGATTTTCTAATCACTTACTTAGATCAACGTAGTACTTACATGTGTAAAATTTCGTTTCATTTTACGACGTCTTCTGGGTGCGCAAATTTTTATGGCAATGAGTGTATATGGATTTAAACGAGTCTGCGACCCAACCCGTTAGTTGATCATGGATTACCCATTATGAAAGTGAACAAATTACGAGGTATATAGTTCTCAGATGAAAGGAAAATTAAGGCAGAAGAATTTTAACAAAAAAGATTCAGAAAGATAGAAAAGAAAGAAAAAAACTTGAACGCTGTGAAAATATGGATCAAAGAAATAAGAAATATGATGGAACGGGTCTATGATAAAAAGGTCACAAGGCTATGAAATAGAAAACCATTCAAAAAAGCATGGCGACAGAAAGATAAAGTAATAAAGGAAAATTAAAATGAAATGATAATCGTGAAGAGAAGGAGGGGCGATATGACAGGAATGAGGTGAAATAACAGAAATGATAGAAAAAATGAAACAATAAAAGAGAGAAAATGAAGAAACAAAATGAGGCATTGACATTATAAAAAGGAGGTTAACTAAGTATAAAAAGCTTTAAAAAGAACCAACATTAGGCACTATGACTGGGAATGAAAAGTACGACATGTACTTGCCTAATGAAATGAAGGTTTGGACAGAGGATGATTATTTACTTTGTACACACGATATCACTCAGGCTGTGTCACCGATCCCTCTATTGCAATTTGATGATGACACGAACTTATTCTCTCCAGTAGATTGATTGATTGATGACCGCTCACGCCCAGAGCTGTTGTCTCTAGAAAACACTAAGGCCTAAGAATTGCATGCCAGCGGAGTTATCAGTATAAACTCCCCATTTCAACATCAAAAAACGAATCAATGTATTTAGGCAGACGTGCCGATCCTGAATGTTATCAACTAGGTAATGAAACGTTACAGCAATTAGATACATGCGTGGATTTGGGTATTGCAATGAGCCGCATCCCGAATTTTACATACTCTTCGAAGCTAACAGAATTTCATACATGTTATGTACGGCATACCACAAGTGTGACACTCATACGTTGCCATGTGCTTTCTGCGTGTACGTTCGCCCTACTCTGGAGTTCTGTTCTGTTTCTGTATGGAAACCTTACAAAATTAAGGGTATAAAGCTCCTCGAAAAGCCTAAGCCTAGGTCCTTTACCAAATGGTTAATTGACATGAGGCAACAACATCTACAGCAGAAGGCCTCCGCACGAAGCTCGTAATGTCACTGAAGAAATCATTTCAGCTGTAGCCATTGGATATACTGCAGGAAAATGTAAAGATATCGCTTGCTATATCCAATGGCTACAGGTGAAATAACTTCTCCATTGACGTCACGAGCTTCGCGCGACGGCCTACTGCTAGTGGCCTACAAACTAGGCCACCAAATGGTTTATCGATCATCGGGAGAACCTTTCTTCGAGATCATGGACAGACGCGTTAACCTACGGAGCCATCGCGTCCATATAAGAATGCCAACGTCAGGAAGAGATTGCTTTTTCCATGGATACAGATTATGACGTGTGACGAGAATATGGAACAGTATGCCTTCAGAACCTACATGCGTCTCCTAAGCAAGATTTGCTTCCGCTATTGAGGATTTCGACCCGGCTCCGTATGCGAAGCGCTTTCCCCTCCGACTATTATTTCTGATTATTTTTATTCATTATTGTTTTATCATTTTACTCTTCAAGTGCAAGTGCGTTTCATGCCTTTTGGGATTATTGAAAATAAATAAATATATGAAGGTTGCAAAAGGGAGGAAGAAAGACAAAGAAGAAATAAGAAGATAAACTTGACTTTTTAAGAAAAAATTTTCAGACCAGGAGTGATAAAAAGAACTACAGGATTATGAAATACGAAGAAAAAAGGTTCAAAAACATCGCAAAAAACAGAAAGATGAAGTAATAAATGAAAATTTAAAAGAAGGAAAGAGAAATGAAAGGAGAATTCTCAAGTAAGAGAGAAAAAATGAGACAAGAATGTGAGATGAAACAGCAGAAATGATAGAGAAATATCACAAATTAGAAAGAAATAAAGGGAGTTATGAAGCTTAAGAAAAAAAAAATTAACTAAATGGAACTAATTCGTAAACAAATGTGATAATAATATAGTTTCGACAATTGCTTTAATATTTGAAAGTTATTATAATCAATACGAAAAATGACGGCATGTACGAACACGTAATATGTATTGTTGGGGAGCATCCAAAACATTTGATTATAAATATCATATATCACATGTAATAATAATTATTATACTTCCAACTTGTTAGAATGTAAAGTAATCATTAATCATCGTAACGTGCAAATTAAATGCATGTTCAAAACGGTTGGGAGAGAAAAATACATTTAAGTTAGTCGGCTATACATTTGCATTAATGATGTTCCCACACCATATAATCAACTCGTGCTTCTACACATACGTAACAAACACGTGTGACCGCTTTCGCCCATTATCATGTGATAATTCCTTGATTAATAATCACACACATACAACTGACACACATAGCAATTCTGTCGACAAAGATGATATTTATTAGTAGGTCGGTCCACCGATACTTAGAAGTAACATCGTTATTGGAGGGATCACCGAAAGTGGGAACAGTTGGAAGAGGAAACATCAGCACCATTTTGCATTGTTTCTATATTATTCGAATGGGTATCGTTATCCAGTAAAAGGTTGAAAAATCAATGTCGAAGTAAAAAGAAAAAACTATTTATGTTCACATGGGTGCCAGAACACTACCGCCAATGTTAGAGAGATGCTAGTGCACGCGAAGACAATGTTTTCCGAAGGAACCAACGGCAGTAACCTACTTATTCGTAGAATACGTGCATTGTCCCGCCCCAGAAATTGCTAAAATGTGGCAACCTTGCTTACGTCATTAAAAGTGACAGCGGAGTTGGTATATTACATATAAACCTGTTTGGCAACTTTTTCCCCCTCTACGGGGGGGGGGGGGAATAAATGCCATATTCTTTGATGGATTTATGGGGCTACAATATATGCCACTTTCCCATAGTCCTTTTTGGTTTTTCCCAATTGCCGATTCAAAGATACCGGCTTTATATGATTTACCATCTAAACGAGGCTTCTGTGGCATGATGTATGTGTATGAAATACCCCCCCCCCCCCTAGGTTTGCTTTAGGAAGTTTTTTGTCTCTTTTGGCTTAAATTCCCTGTTAACATAAGGTAAAAAAAGTTCATTTGCGACTCTCGGTCCCGCGGCAAAAATTGTTTGTCTTGGCATGTACTATCATTTATTGTGATATTGGGATTGAGATTTCTGGGAAACCTTCGGGAGTCCATATAGGTTATGATAGAAGCGTCTAAGGAGTCATTCGGCATTTCCTGAATCCCGAAAGATTTTAGTCAAATATTTATGCAAATCTAGTAAAAATGTTGACATACAGCATGATCTTATAAAATTAATGTCACGATGAAAATGCAAGTTTAATTTCTTCTCGTACGAGAGCCAGATACCTCGGCATAGAGAAGATACTCGAAAAAACGCATTCATGCTCTCTTTCCTATATACGAACGACAATTTATTTCCGCCCCCCTCCCTCCCCTCAGCATTAAATTTTTTTTTTGAATTTCCGCCCTCCCCATAATTTAGCGAGTGAAAAAAAAAATGCATAAATGACTTTTGTGGCTTCAGCTTTTGCATTTGTTGTCCGCTGTTCCGAGTTTTTTGCACAGCGAATGCAACCATAGATTTTAGAAACATACTTTCAATTACAAAGCGTTTTCAAATAACGAGCGATTACTCAAAATGTCAAGATATAGCATAAATAAAAAACGGAAAAATCACCTTTTCATTACATAGAACCTGTTCGCTAAAACTTCCAACCAGTGAAATGTCAATAGGCCTCTTATAAATCATTTATAAAAATAGCATATTATTAAATGCTCTATTCACGGAGGTACTTGACTTCGAAAGTTTAAACATTTTCTCCAATGATTGAGGTTATGGTTCACAATTTTCGAAAAGTGAACTAAGTTCTAATTTAAAAAAAATTTCTGTAAAATTGTCGAAATAATTGTTTAAAAAAAGTAGTGAGTTGTTTATTGTGAATAAAACGGTGGAGTCTCTAAAATTCGAAACTTTTGAACCAACGAGAACTTGCCAACACAAGTTGCCAAGTTGGTAATTTGCCAAAACAGAATGATTTTGTATACATAATTAATATCTCGATAAATATTGGGTTTAAAAATATGAAACTTTCCGCAAATGAATTTTCTGAGCAGGATATACATTTCATATTAAATTTAATTAGAAAATTTATCGCATGCGGTGACTACAAAAAAAAAAACATTTAATTTTACAAACAATTTTTGGGATTTTGAGTAACTGCGCGTGATTTGAAAACTTTTTGTAATTGACAGTATGTTTCTATAGTGAGCGGTTGCTCAGAGATAACTGCTATGAGCGAACAATTTCGGACAGCCAGCCTGCATATGGGGAAAAGCCGTCTGATGAAGGAATGGGAAACCTGCTCCAATCATCTTTATTTCCCTTATTTCCTGAATGTAAAGAAAGATTCCAGCTACCGAGATTCATTCACATTTATTACCAAAAGCCTGTACGTAAGACAGTTAATTCTTGTTAAATCAGTGCAACGAAGTGTTAGAGCGTATGGCATTTTTGTTTTTTTCTTGGCAATCAGTGTGTGCCGATGTTCCACTACCCCCAGGACAGCTCATTACTGAGAGAAGAAGTTGCTAAATATTGCATAATATAATTTTTTAAAAAATGTCAAAAAATGTTTTGTAAATCGACTTTGTTTACTTACAATAATGAATTCATGATGCTTTCACAACTGACATTTTCCCTAAGGCCGAGTAATAATAACCATTAAAAAAAAAATTATAATTAAATAAAATCCTGAAACACTGAGCAATGTTTGCTCTAGGCTATTATTCAAATATTCATCGTAAAAGAAAACTTAATGTTATTTAAAATGTGTTTGCTTTTTGTGAAGAAAATGATAATTGGAAGATGAATAAAATGTTTGCAAATGAAATTCGGAAGAAAAAAAAACCGTTATAATGACATAACACAGAATCGATGATGTCTGAGAAAGAGATTCCAGACATCACGTGACTTTTTACCGTGCCTTACGGCCTTCGAGGCAAGTTTAAAGGTCTTAACTTATCCCTCGAATTTTATTAACGCATCGGGGAATTGATTAGAAGTGACAGCGATTTTGATTAATAACTTTTCAAGCATCGTGTAGTTCGTTATTTAATCCTCCTTTCGCAGATGTTATCCTCGAGGATGAGTTAAGGAGTGAAATCTTCTCTCTCTCCCTCCTTAGACTTAATCTGCTGCGAGTGCATCTAATCGTTATAATATTGGAAAACGTTGAAATACCAACTATCAATCATGAGATTTTCACTCCTCGTTTACTTCATTCGTATCTGGCCTCTTGCATGATCCCTCCTTCTCCCGCTCTCAAAAATCTGGATTTTCTTCCCCAAATTATCTTTCGCTGAGATTTATTGATCCCGTGATAATAGGATCAGTTAACGTTTCAACAGAGTAATTGATATTAAAAATTGCTCGTGTCTCCCTTGTTGATCGTTCGTACGAGAACCCACCTATTGCGAATCTATGTTTTTGGATGTAAATGAATGGCCATAAAGTAGTCAAAATCATAGGATGGCCATCTCAAAACGACTAAAAACTTGTCGAAATCATATGATGGTCATCACGAAAGGGCCATAAACTAGTCAAAACCGTATGATGGTCGTCGCAGAATCGTCATAAAGTAGTCAGAACCGTATGATAGCCATCACGGAATGGCCATCCATGAACTAGTCGAAACCGTGTGATGGTCATCGCAGAATAGCCATGAACTAGTCAAAAACCATATGATGGCCATCACGAAAATCTACCTATATTGCGCGATTTATAATATCCCCCGAATTTAAATGAATGGCCATGAACAAGATGTTACCCGTGGCTGCGCTCGCATGCATTTGGTAATCTGAAAATTGCTCGGCGATGTATAACACCGAAATGTAACATCCATATAAAATTTGAACCCCTCATGACCCAAGAAATTGAGTTTTCAGCAATCTCGTCTTATTCACTCTTTATATCACAAAATATAATGCTGCAAAAAAAATTTCATAATTATAGCTTCGGTGATATTTCGTCTCAGCGATGGTTGCCCCATATAAAACTTGAACCACCCCCTAGTGGTTAAATTTTGAAAAAATCCCTTATAAGTGAGCCTCACATTAGAATATAAAAATGAACAAACAATTTCATATTTATAGCTTCAGTGGTTTCGGATCGGAGTAATTTCTCTGTGTAACCTTTGACCACCCGCCCTTTATGACCCGTTACGGGTCGAATTTCGGAAGGAAAAAAACACTTCTTAGTGAGTCTTTATATCACAAAAAGTAAGTATGCTAACCAAATTTCATATTTACTATTTCAGAGGTATTTGCTCGGCGATGATGAATCAGTCAGTCTGAACATGTTACTTTATATGTGTAGATTATATTTCATTTCTTCCCTACACATTTTGTGTTGCTGTAAAAATGTACTGAAGTACATGAAAAATATTTTCTCGTTTCAATGGTGTTGCCGTCACCGTAAAAAAGCAGGTCACTTGAATATGATAATTTGGGTGGTGATGGGGGATTTTGAAAGGTGTTAACGACGGTTCTTGTTAACTATGGCCGCAGTTGATAACCTATTTAAGTTACACGCGGTTACTCCAAAACAATGATGAGATAAGCATTCGTTAAAGGAGAGGCAGCAGCGAATATGGTGACTCGGTATATCGGTGAAACAACGAATGAGTAAGAATCCATAAGGATCCACGAGGGAAATAGGCATTATTTATAACACAGCTCCTCGAACATGAAAAAAAATACAAATTATGGATAAAATGTCTTACCCTGTAAATCGAATAGCCAAAAAAAATTTACATGCACATGCGTACCCTTTCACAACTGAGTACTCTCTCGTCCTTCTTTTACCCCTATATATACCCATCAACGAAGCATGGTTAAAGATATATTTGATTCAGCTTCTCGCCAAGCAATTAAAGTTGCAAAGGCTGTTCTCTGCTAACAGCTGACAAAACTATTCAAACCATTTAAACTCTTTAAACCACAAAACCGCGGCATGGTCGGATAAGCAGTTTTGCCCCCCCCCCCATTCCCACTTCTCGTTCATTCCAGCCTAATTAACGACAAACTTGGGGTGTGGCAACAGCTCTGATGGCTTGGCGATGGCGATGTCGTAACGCCAAGGGAAGCGTAAAGATTATCACGAGAATATGGTAGGACTCCCTCGAACATTTCTTCGCCTGTACATAAGCGCCACCAAAGGAGAACTATAAGGAGTTTTCAGAAAAATCCACCAACGAAAAAGGCAAATAAAGGAAATTATGAAAACTCCTTATGCATTTCGACACGCTATGGGTGTCGTCTTCAGAGGATAAACTCTCTCGCTGACCGAGGATCCCGCTTGGATTGAATACCAAACCTTAACTCTCTCTCCCTCTCTCGGTTGCTCAGCGGAAAGAAAAATATACGTCTGCTCACGTCAAAAGTCGTGATCAAAATGAAGCTGAGCGTCTGCGTGTAAGTCTTCTGTATTCGATCCTTTATTTGCCTTTTTCGATGGTGAATTTTTCTGAGTGTTATTAGGCAAAGTTTATCTATTCTTCCTTAAAAAAGGAGTTTTGTTGAAATAACGCGAAATCTCTTGTATGTGAGAGAGAAGTTGCTCTCTATTTTTAGCAGGTTGTGAAATAAATCTTTGTCCTTCGAATTGCTTGGTGCTTTTCCATCTCCAGTGCTTGTAAGAGACATTATACAGAACAGTAAGAACTGGCAAAGTCCGGATGGCAAACTTTAAGGGAAAGCTGAAAATTGTAGGTGAGGTAAAAAAAAAACTCCGTTATAAAATCATTTCATTTTACAATGGTAGGAGCAGCAAAATCACGTTCGTCCCGACTCCACAAAAATCATGTAGTCATAACCCTCAGAACTGGAAGCAATTACCTATGAATGCGGAGATTGATCTCGCTGTATTCGTTCATTAGTTCGATATTTCTGATAAAGAATTTAAATATTAATTCCGGTCCACTGACGAATCATTTCGTTTGCTTCTTCGGAAGATACCCTGTAGATAACAGTAGACGTTTGGAATGACGTAGAATCACTGCAGATCTGAAGATGTACTACAAACTAGTAAACCAAATGGTTTATCTATCATCGGGAGAACCTTTCTTCGAGATCATGGACAGACGCGTTAACCTGCGGAGCCATCGCTTCCAAATAAGAATACCAACGTCAAGAAGAGATTGCTTTTTCCATGGATACAGTTTATGACGTGTGGCGAGAATATGGAACGGTATGCCTTCAGAACCTGCATGTGTCTCCTATCTCCTACGCAAGATTTGCTTCCGCTATTGAGGATTTCGACCTGGCTCCGTATGCGAAGCGCTTTCCCTTCCGACTCTATTATTTCTGATTATTTTTATTTTTCATTCATTATTGTTTTATCATTTTACTTTTCCAATGCAAGTGCGTTTCATGCCTTTTGGGATTATTGAAAATAAATAAATATATGAAGCTTTTGCAAAAGTGAGGCAGAAAGACAACGTTGACGTTTTGTGGTCCTATATCGAATTCGACATGCCACAGGATCACATCAGGGAACTGATTATCATCCTGCCTCACTGCGGGAAGGGCGTCATAAAGTACAAACTGTACCAACGGAGTGTCGCAAAAGCTACGTAGCGCAAAGGGTTGGGCGTTTCAAGTTTGATCACCAATTCCCACTGCACTTAAAAGTTATCGGGAATCCATGTAAGTCCTGTGCCTATCACTCCCACTGCGATACATACATTACGGTAAATATGATATAAATCGTTTATTATACATAATAGCCGGTTATTATTCATACTTACCAATCATTTTGGTGAGTTTAATAAATTTATCACATTTAGCGACGAATATGCATAATATCCAACCGTCGTTGGTAAATTTTATAAATACTAAAAAAATTACCACTTTTTCAGGAAATTATGCATACAACCCAACTAGTATCGCTGGTGAATATGACGAATACTGGAAATTCATGGCCTTTATCTGTATTATGCATAATGCCCTAGTGTAATTATGAGCTTGATGAATATGAAAAAAATTCCAAATGAGACTTGTGTGTATGAATATCGACGAATCCCGATATATAATGATACAATAAATCTATGAATCATCATGAACAGTATATCATATAGAACAATTTATCCTGTTTACCAACGACAGGACGGTTTGGTATCATGCATAATCACTGGTAAAATAAGTGATAAATTTAGGAAAATTTACCAAACTTACCAAAACGCTTGGTAAGTATGAATAATAACCAGTTACTATGTAAAATAACCGATTTTATCACATATGTAAAATAACCGATTTTATCACATATGTAAAATAACCGATTTTATCACATTTACTGTAACTCATTTTAGCCATCCAATGAGAGAATTTATGAATAGGAATCTCGATTAGTTTCGGAATCATCACTCCCTTCTGGATGCCATATAGTCAGTGCAAGGGAGCCAAATTTTTTAACCACGGGCTGAATGTAGCCCGCAAAAGGGGTTCTATCATCCCGGCGAAAAGTATTCCGGCCGGGAAATACCAAAATATACAAACGGTATAATGCACACCTATTCTGACACCATCTTTCCGCGATGAAAATACGATAAATCGCCAAAAGGGAGCCAAATGTTAGCAAAGTCGCCATTTATCGCTAAGTCACTGGGAAATCTCTCTAATGGCTAGAAATGAAGGTGCATTGTAGGTACATTATAGTGGATTAAAATGTAATCCGTTAGAGCACATTATTGATCGAAATACAGCAGAACCCCCCCCCCCCCCCATTAACAGACACTTTTCTGATCCCCGGTACCGTGTAATAGGCATTTAATGTATTTCATTATTAGCGTTCACACATTAGCGGACACTCTCGATAGCGGACAGTGTAAGATCTGGCTAACGCAAACCCTAATTTTTTCTTCTAAACTCTAATTTATTAATTTTTGGTCATAATTGGAGAATTAATCATATTCAACTAAGGTATTGTTTAATCCCGAGTTCGTGATGGTGAATATGATAAATCGTCAATTAATTACTTAAGGAGCAGTTCAAGCATCACGTAAGCAAATTTTGCTATATAGGTTTTGCCCAGCTCAAGGCTGAGTGTGGTTTTACAGACGGGCCCGCCCAGAAAGGCCTATGTACCCTAAAAGACAGGTCATGTTTTGCCACCCTAGCGAACTTAAAAGTTTAGGCAACCCTGATGTAGTATCCCTAGAAAAGTGTCAAAACATCTTATTGGTCTCGAAGACGCATGGCTCATCCAATAGGAATCCATTATACTCAGTACGTCACTAAAGGACTTATACTTACGATAGACATTTATATAACAAAAAAAACATTCATTTTACGCCTTAATATAAAAGTGGAAAAATGTCCAAAATGAAATTTCCGAAAATGGATATTGATTTTTAAGGCCTTTAAACTTTTTCATCCGCCTTTTCAATTTTTCATGGATATGTATAAGAAAAAAAAAACATGGTTTCTTCCGTCATTAAGTTTTAATTTGGATAAAAAGCTATTCCATTTTTCTCTCTTTTTTTTTCTTTCATTTGTTCATACTTCAAGCAATTTCACTCCATGTTATTAAGAGAGGAGGGGAGGAGGAGGGAAAAACACTTTTGACAGTTTTGACCATCGGTCAAATACGTGAGTGCTAACACTGCGGTAACTTGTAATTTCGCCGTATAGCAACCGCTCATTATCTTCCATCATCGATCATCATCAACTGAACAAACGCTCCTTTTTCGACACTGATATGATCTGTGTAGTTATGGGCGAGGTTAGATCATAACTCCCTCTCTCTCTCACTCTACGGGGTTTACAAAAGTAGTTTTAAAACATTAGGGGGAGAGGCGTGATGGTTTTCCGAAAAATCATTCGAGCTAAAAATGAAAACTTTGTGAAGCTTTCTCTCTCTTTTTTTTTCTACTTACGAGGATTTCGGATGTTATTGCGGAAGCACTATGTGAAATAATAATTTTCTATGATGACACTTAGATGTATTGGATGGTGTTTGTTACTGAGATAAATTATAGATCGTACATAATACTGATGTGACATGTCACTATAGTGAAACATGAATTATCATTAAGGTTAAAGTGATAAAGTGATAAAGCTCAAAAAATAATATAAATTTTTACATGCATTATTTGAGAGGTAAAAGAAATGTGTGATGCTGATCCTTCTTCTATTATAGACAAGATCCATCCTCAACCATCTATACAGGGGTGTCTCAGAATCGAAGATAGGCTAATATATTGCCCAGACATGCTCTGGCGTGTCTTTTTTTCGCTTACCACAAGCCCGATGAGGGACTATAAAATAACATATAAAAAAGCTCTAAAACTTTTTCACCTGTAAATGCTGCAAGTTTCCTTAAACACAAAGGCTTGAAATTGTACAGAAAAGCTTTGTTACAACTGAAGATAGCACTTCATTGTTTGGGTGTTTAGAAGCGGGTTTATTGAAATTGGTGTTCGGGAATCGGAATGATGTGCTCGGATTTTTGACCTAAATCTCACTGAGGACGCTGTAACATCGGCTGCGAACCGGAGTGCTACCACACATACCTGTGCCATAAGCAACCAACCAGCTAGTAACTCTTTGCAACCAGTTCACCGTGTAAACCGTGTGTGTGGACCTGCGGACACTCAGCCGTTGCTGGATTTGTAACTCGCCTGCAATGTGTTATCATTCCTTGTGGTGGTGGTCATGTGGATCACATACTGCTGCAATAAACGATTTGGGGGCATTCTGTTCGTTATTGGCGTATCTTTTTTTTTTTAATTGTGTACGTCAGCGCCACCTATCGGCTGTTTTCCCTGTCTTAAAAAAAAATTCCCGTGACCTAGCGATGCTAACCCTGCAAACCGTTTTTTTATTTCGGCTATTTTTCCGGTTTTTGTTCATTTATAAAGTTTCTACGAACTTTTTTGCCCAACCTATATTTTCCAGGAAATGCTTGCAGGTGGTCGCCAAGTGGGTAGTCAAATCCAAATTATCCAATCATAGGATCGAAATGACATCCAAGCGCGACGAAATACGAAGAAAATGCCGGACGTTTCGTTGCTGTATATCGACTGTTACATCATAGAGTGATTTCCTTAAAAATGGCACGCAGGAGCGCCGAGGCGTGTCATGTTATTTTAATCCTATAATAAGTTTTCTTAGAAGCGTTGTTGGAATTGTAAACTTATCGAGCGTAAATTGTCTTCACAATGAAGAAGTGGACGCAATCTTAAATAATTCCTACTGTATTCAGTACAGTTCGCAAAACGACAACTGCGCTCAGGTCAAATACACAGGTCCAACTTAAATACACAGATCAGAGCAGGGCTGACATTGACTTGAAGAGATACACGGGACAAGATCAAACAAATTTTTATTGTTACTTTCACATTTCTGAATAAGATCTTTATCTTGAAGAAAGTAGAAATGAGGTCAGTGTATATATATATGAATCTGTTTTTTTTCTATTCCTGTCGGTTGTTGTTATTATTATTATTGTTATCATGATATTGTTTTATCATATTGTTTTCCAGACCAAAACTAAGAAATTTCCCTGACTTTTCCCTGAATAAAACTCAAAAATTTCCCCGCGTCTCCCTGAGACAAAACTCAAAATTTTCCCCCCGTTGCCCTTAACGAAAATTCAAAAATTGCCCTCACCAAAACTCACAAACTTCTTTGGACTTCATCATAAATTTCAAAAATTTCCCTGACTTTCGTTAAAACTCAAAAATTTTCCAGACTTTTTCCGACCAAAATTCCCGGATTTCCCCCGACCGCATACTTAAAAATTAACTCTCTCTCTCTCTCTCTCTCTCTCTCTCTCTCTCTGAATCTGTTTAATACCAAAACTCAAAAATTTCCTTGATCGCTCCTGAGCAAAACTCTCAAATTATCATATCTATAGAAAATTCTTCCCTTCCATATAGAGATCAACTCCAATCAGCCAAACTGTGCGCTTCCTGGAATCAAAATATAAACCTATATATATATATATACGGGGTGATTATAAAAAAACTATCCCCCGACATATGGGCCCCTAACTATCATACCATTCACAGAAACTGAATGAAATTTTGGCATAAGGTATTTGGAGGTATGCGCTCAAGAAGATATGGAAAACAACAGTGTCACTCTAACAGTTACGGTTACAGTGAGAAAATTTCGAAAATCTCAAATGGCAACACCAAGTTTTTTGTACTGGAATGCGATCTCCATACTGAAAAACACTAAATAGCGTTGGAATGGCACCTGTAGCACGAAAATCCCCGGAGCTAGGCAAGGAAAAAGTAAAAAGGACTTTGCCGTGCACCAGAGCATTAATGTTCGTTTCATTCGTCACACCGTTTCTTCGGCTGAGATCCCAGCCTGATTAGTCCTCCACAAGGTCATGTGGAAAATTTGTGAAACACAATAAAATGCTTTATTTTATGCTGCTTCTCCGTCCTTATTGGTTGTCCTCACTTTTAGCCTATCTACCGCCGGTGATTTTCATGCTACAGTTGCCGTGCGAACGCTATTTAGTGTTTTTCAGTATGGAGATCTCATTCCAATACAAAAAACTTGGTGTTGCCATTTGATATTATCGAAATTTTCTCACTGTAACCGTAACTGTTAGAGTGACACTGTTGTTTTCCATATCCTTCTTGAGCGCATGCATCAAAATACCTTATGCCAAAATTTCATTCAGTTTCTGTGAATGGTATGATAGTTAGGGGCCCATATGTCGGGATAGTTTTTTTATACTCACCATGTATATATATACACATTGATTTCAGTTAAAAAAAAACTACTCAAAACAAGGAAAAAATCATGTTATATTGTAAGGAAATGATCCAAAAAAGAAAAAAAACATGACCGTATACAACTCAAAGATCAAAGAAACTAAAAATGTTGTAAATTTTGATGAATACTTTCTTTTAGTAAGGGGGGGGGGAAACACCAATTTTCGTTCATCCGTACAGAAAAAAAAGGGATCCCAAAGATCCTTTTTTCTGGTACTTTCCTCTCATTTCTGAGTAAGATCTTTGCTTCTTCATCTTGAAGAAAGTAGAAACGTGGCCGTAACGAGGTCAGTATATATATATTTTTTATTCCTATCTCTTGCTGTTATTGTTATCATTTTTTTTTTTTTACTACGTGCCGTGTTATTTCTATATCTCGCTTTTTTATGTCATGTATGGACGGTAACTTTCTGTACTTCCAACTGACAGTTGCTGTCATGAGGAAAGCCTACGCACGAGTTTTCTCCTCCAATTTTTACGTCAAGAACGTTGCATCAAGGATGATGATTGCGAAGAAAACAGTTGCTTTTTTTCTTTCCTCCCTCTCTCTCGTGTCCTCTTACGATGTCTTCTTGACAAACTTCTTCTGAGAAAGTCTCACTGACCAATGGAAAGAAATATATTCCGTGGAAATCCGATCGTCGGTCCTTCGATAACGAAGTAACGACTCGATATTGTTTGTTGATAATCAATTTGAAATTGATTATTTTATCCAATTACGTAGTGATGCCAATTTTTTATATAAAAAGTTATGAATATTATGATTCCGTATTAATCTATTTTTGAAAACTTGTTATAAAGTTTCTATAAGCTGTTACAAACTTTTTCTGACTTTCCCGGGCAAAACTCAAAAAAATTTCCTCAGAATTTCCTTGAATTCTCCTTTCACTAAAACTCAGAATTTCCTTGATTTCCCCTAAAAGTTAAAAATTTTTCAGACTTTTCCTGACTAAAACTCAGAAATATGCGAGATTTTTCCCGACAAAAACTCAACATGTTTTCGTCCAGAACTGAAAAATTCACCCAACCTACTGACCAAAAAACTCAAAAATTTCCCTGACTGTCCCCGATACAAGAGACCAAGACTCAAAATTTTTTTCCTATATTGTCCCTATAATCAAAACTAAAAAATTTCCCCGATCAAAACTGAGGAATTGCTCTCACTCCTCCTAAAACTCGCAAATTTCTCCCTCATTAAAACTCAAAAATTTCTCAGACTTTTCCTGACCGAAACACAAATTTTTTAGGCCAGAACTAAAAAATTTCCCCAACATTCTTGACCAAAAAACTCAAAAATTTCCCTGACCAAAACTCAAAAATTCCCGAGTCTTTCCCCGACCAAAACTGGAAAATTTCTAGCCTTTTCTCGACGAAAGCAAATCTTTTTTTCGACCAGAACTAAAAAATTTCGCTAACAAAGACTCAAAATTTTCCCTGATCAAAATTCACAAATTTCATTCCAAATCAAAGATTTTCATAACTCCCGCTGAAACTAAGACTTTTTCCTGGCCAAAACTCAAAAACCTCCCTATCTTTTCCTGACTAAATCTCGAAATTTCCGACGTAGACTCAAGAAAATTCCAGACTCTTCCTTTCTAACCAAAACTCTTTCCTGGATTTCCAAACAATAACCTAATTGTATAATCTTTTTTTTTATTTTACGATTACTAGTTACGCGAATGACACATTTGAGAAGTTTATTTTTCCTGCCTTCTCTTTTCATTTAAATCAATCAACTTTTCAATTAGCGCAGGTTAATCATCTTTATCGAACTGAAATAATAAGAAATTATCATTCGAAAGACCACGCGTATCATGTCGCAATAGACGGTCGGGCAAATTTATTTTACAATGTATACACATTAGGTATATAAATACTTTCAATTTTTATCATTTTTAATCTTTTCAAGCATTTATGGGGAATCCTGTATGTAATCCACATATTATAGGTGGTTTATTGGTCCCTAAACATTTTTACAGACATTTGATGCGCGCGATAAAATAATTCCGCAACAATGTTTAGCATTTTTTACTTCCCGTGAAGCATGTATAATGCATGCGCATGTTCTAATTTTTCTAAGGACGGTTGGGGGAAGAGAAGAAAAGACTAGGGAGAGAAAAGCGTGGCAGTATCTTCTAATTTACCGTCGTCGTTGCCAAGACATAACAAGATCTCACCGCCCTGTTGTAAGGAGGAGGGGGGGGGGGGAGAAGGCGAATCTTGCTTGTTATGACCGCATGTTTGGACCCATCTCTCGAGGTACGTGATAAAAGGCGATTCATCAACTTGGAGTAAGTAGTAAAGGAGTACGCGGAGGACATGAAACACACAACTCCCTCTCTCTCTCTCTCTCTCTGTATCTTGTGTGATGTTGGGAAATGTCCCAACGCACAACCCCGTTTTATGCACCTGTTATTATTCACCGGAATTCGCACGACACTTATTAAGAATAACTAAGAAGTTTCATGAAAATGAACTTTCAAGGCCTCCTTTCTTTGAGCAACGGTTTTGTACGCTTTTTGTTTTTTTTTAACATTTTCGTTTGAATTTTTTTTATTTTCACATTGTCAACCTTCTCCACGAGTCATGTGATATATTAATACTGAAAATAGGAGACATGGACTTTTATTCATTTTATTTTTATAATTAAAAAAATGAAATTTAAAAAATATTTCATCTTGGGGTGTTGTAGTGGTTGATATATTATGGCTATGCGTGGTGATGGTTTTTTTTTTTTTAATTTTTAATCATGTTGGTTAGTGTTATAGTTACTATGCATGCTTGTATTTCCTAAAAGTCTTTTTTTTTTTTATGAAAAACGTGGATATCTCTCGCTTATTTCTGTAGGAATCCTGAGATTATAAGCATTTATATAGTCACATTTCCATTACTATTTTATCATGCTTATCCCTATTTAGGAATCGGGATGTGCGTATCCGTAGTGTGCAAAAGCGGCATGCATATTCCTGGAAATGGAGGCTTAAGTACCTTTATATATGCATAAGAGGTGTACTCCTGAATGGAAATTGACTATTCCCATAAATTGCATTTGTTCTTCCTAGGACTACTAGAAATGAATAGAAATTGCATCTACTTTACCCCACTTATGCGTAGGAATGCTGTGAAATAGAAATCGCCTTGGCGTTTACCAAAACATGATATATATATTTTTTTTTTTTTTGAACCATACAATTTTCAACCTAAATCTTTTATCGTCCTCTGTTTCTATATCACGAACTAAATTCCACCAAAGAATAGGCCGAACTCCATTTCGATCTGTTTTACACGCTATTCAACACATAAACTACTCTAACAAACGTTTAAATACAACGGCTGTAATCATTGTGCATATTTCCAATATAGTCATTTGCATATTTCCACCAAAGTCGCTCATACCAGCGCCACCTATCGGCTGTTTTTGAGTTTTATTCCCCTGTCTGACGAAAATTCCCATGGCCTAAGCGATGCTAACCCTGCAAACCGTTTTTATTTCGGTTATTTTTCCGGTTTTTGTTCATTTTTAAATTTTCTACGGAACTTTTGCCCACCCTGTACAGTCACCCATGGCGATGGAATTGTTAGCGTCGATTTCATATCGTTTACTAACGTATCTTTAACAGGTGCTTCAGGAAATGTTTGCAAAAGCTAAGTGGTTGCCAAGTGGACAGGCAAATTGAAGCCATCCAATTAGAGCAGTGTTTCTCAAGGTGTGCGTCGCGACTCCTAGGGACGTCGCAACATTTGTAAATTATTTAACACTCCACTTTTTATCCTGTAGCCCATCAGATACAAAAAAGGACACAAATACATGAATCTCCAACGAATTTTAACTATTTTCCGTTCACCTCGGGAACAAAAATAGAAATTCAAGGAAAACCAATCAATATTCCAAAAATGCAATTAAATAAAAAATAAATCAGTCTCATTACCATAATAACAACATGAGCAGACATTTCTCATTCCAATGTCAACAAAGACTTCAGACATTCCCCCCCCCCCTCCAGACGACCACAAAATCGCGCCCAAAACATTCAGTTTCAGAGAATAAAAGAGATTAACATCTCCGAAAGAAAACTTTAACAAGAGCACATGTCACACGCATCTCTCACTTCTATGCAAATGAGCGTCGGGAGACGTCGCTCATTTATGCAAAAGCATTCGTTCCACGTCTCGATACGAATACTCTTAAACATAATTACGCTGAAAATATGTCGCGTAGGTCTTTTTTTCTTATCATTTTATTCTTAATCCGTAACCTAATCAGACCGTACCGTCTGTTCTATCCTCATGAACACACATGAGAAAGTTCAATCCCTCCAAGAAACTAAAAGACGTTGCCATATTCTCGAAAACAGAGCAAATATTTAAATATTTTATCTTCATTTAAAATTTCCTAAAAAGCGGAAAGCAGAAATATATCTAATTAAAACATCTCATACGATACCCTTTCATTACACTCATTTCTTTTTTTCAAAAATTAATCTCGTCCTAAATGCGTTATCGTTATTATTTTTACCAATCTGAATTGCTAATTTTCCGACGTACGCACTTATACATTGTATCGAAGTCAATTTATTTCTCATTAACTTTGCACGTGAATTTTTCATTTCATTATTATTATTATTATGGAAACCGTTTCTCGATTGTTTAATTTGTGGGTGAGAGCGTGTATATATACGATAATGTTGTTGATATATTGGAAGCATCGTTTGTTAATGATGGAAATATTTTAATTAAATTACTTATTAATGTATCTATTTTTCTTCTTTTTTTTTAGATAGATAAAAACGCGTGTCTGTAAAATATACAATGTGCATTTCGGTAAATTATGATCACAATGCAGTTAATTATCATGGGGTTATTGAAAAATAAGGGAAAATACCGTGTTTCTTATTCTTAAGAAGGGAATCAATATTCGACGGAGGTAGTGATGTTGCAGAAATTATTTTTATGAGAATTCTATTGGGAGTAAATATTGTTTCGAGATGAATGGAATGGAGGTAAATGCAAAGAATTCAATCATTTTACTGCATGAATGAATGGATTGTTGCGTTCAAGTGGGTTTAAACGGAGCCATGCCCTACAATAGAATCTCATTATTTCTTGTTATATACTAGAGCTGTGCAGCTATATAATTATACGTCTTATACAGCGAGTAAAACGTTTTCGTGACACTTATAGAACTTCGTGAAAAGAATCAATGTACTGGAATTGTCATTAAAAAAACCACTGCGGTTTGTGGATACGCATCAGCGTAGACGTCAGTTTTATTGAATCGTAAAATTTCAAAAAATAACTCACAGATGCCGATTTGCAACGAATTAAACTTGGCAAAGCGTAAAATGCGCCACAAATGGGTAGTTATTAATGTGATTTTCGTAACAATGAAACTATCGCATTTATGTATAAGCGCGCTTTCTTCCAGTTAGATGTATCCCGAGCTAGAAATGGTGCTCATATTAAAATGTGGCAGTTTTATTCAATACAAATCATAATAGACATTAATCACGGAATGTTCATGAAGGATTTCATGTTATGTATAAAGTTTTACGTGCTGCAGCGCCATCTGTGAGTGAAATTTAAAGCTAACTATTCATTCAAAAAAAAGCTCTACGCCATGTCAGTATTTTAGTATAAATCTCCCACTTTTACCAGTTTTGCATGATATTCGTCACATGAACTGCTCTAATAAATGAATATATATAACGGTTAAAGTCGAAATATTGTTAAAAATGGCACACATTTTCATCCTGTAATTGCCGAAATCGAACCTTAGTTTAAGAAACAAAGTTTTGATGTACAAACAGTTCGCTCAGTGTTAACACATGGTGCCCATCCAAGAGCAACACGTAAAAATTACAACGATTCCGGAATCGCTTCTTCAGGCACTTCACGCGGGAGCACCAAAATTTTTCCGCCTCGCCGGTCTGCACAAAGGTTTGAAGTGGTGTCGTCCATGTATTCCCACATCAACAAACCACTTCGAAAAACAAGAAAGGTCGAGTCACCAACATCTGATAGAGATCTCAAATTATGATGCTCGTCAGTGTCGTCTTAACGCATGGCCTTCCCGGGGGCCTCAGAAAAATGAGAAGTAGTTGAATATTTTCGAGAATTTGCGAAGCATTTCTTCAGGAAAATCACTTGGCCCTGAAGCCCACGATGCTCTTAAGACAGCCCTGATGCTCGCGAGTTTCTGAGACATCTAAGACCTGAAAACATACTCCATACAAAATATGCGTCCGAATTTTGAGAAATGTGTGTGCGCGCTTGTGTACATATGCAAGGTGATTCAGAAAAGATGGGGGAAACTTTAAGAGATGGTAGTAAACACAAAAACAAATAAAAAAAATTAATTAAAATTTTAAAAAATTGAAAAATATAAAATTATTTTTTCCGTTTATTTATATTTTTTATTTTTTGTTAGTTTTTGTGTGTATTATCCCCTCTTAAAGTGTGAATATACATATGTATTCAAACATTCCAAACATTCATTAGTTCATTGTTCAAGGCAATGTTTAAGACAGTCTCACGAACGAAGACTTCAAACATGTGACGAACAGATGGATATATAAGGCAATTTTCCGCAACAAAATATTATTTTCTTTTCGCATTCTTTTTTCCTTCAAATATTGTCATTCTACACCATATTTTACGGCAAAAAATGTTAATGTAATATTACTTCACTCATAGATGGAGAATAGAGCTTTTTTTGAGCTCTCCGCACTGTATAACGTTCAACAGCGACGGTCATTCTATAACCTTTCACACAAAAAAATGAATTTTCAAACAATTCCAATCATTTTCCATCAATCTCAACAACAAAAATAGAAATTTTCAGCAACAAAAGAAGTCAATAGTAAAACTATAAATAAAACTCATCACCATAACAACAATATGAGCAGACACTCCTCATTCCAATGTCAACAATCACTCTCTTCAGGCATTTCACCCCCACTTCAGACGAAACTACCGCAGAAACGTGCCCAATATATTCAAATATAGAGAATAAAAGATCAACAAGAAAACTTTAACAAGAGGACATGTCACACGCATCTCTCACTTCTATGCAAATGAGCGTCGGGAGGGAGACGTCGCTCATTTATGCAAAAGCATTCGTTCCACGCCTCGATACGAATACTCTTAAACATAATTACGCTGAAAGTATGTCGCGTACGTCTTTTTCTTATTCTTAATCCGTAACCTAATCAGACCGTACCGTCTGTTCAATCCGCATTTACACACATGAGAAAGTTCAATCCCTCCAAGAAACTAAAAGACGTCGCCATATTCTCGAAAACAGAGCAAATATTTAAATATTTTATATTCATTTAAAATTTCCGAAAAAGCGGAAAGGAGAAATATATCTAATTAAAACATCTCATACGATACCCTTTCATTACACTCATTTCTTTTTTTCAAAAATTAATCTCGTCCTAAATGCGTTATCGTTATTATTTTTACCAATCTGCATTGCTAATTTTCCGACGTACGCACTTATACATTGTATCGAAGTCAATTTATTTCTCATTAACTTTGCACGTGAATTTTTCATTTCATTATTATTATTATGGAAACCGTTTCTCGATTGTTTTATTTGTGTGTGGGAGCGCGTATATATACGGCATTGTTATTGATATTGAAACCATCGCTTGTTAATTATGAAAATATTTTAATTAAATTACTTATTTACCTATTTGTTTCTTTTACCTAAAATAAGGGGGGAAATGCGTATCTACACAAAATATGTTTTGCGTGTTTTTTGGGAACTTATTATCCTAATGGAGTTATTGAAAAATTAGAGAAAATATGTATTGTGAGGAGATGCGCATGTTTCGACTCAGGTAATCATTTTAAATATTTTTTTTAATGAATTTCATTGTGATTAAATAATGTTTAGAGATCAATGAATAGAGTGGAGTTAAATGCATTTGTGAAAAAATGAAGTTTTTAAATTATTTAAATTATTTCATTATATAAGGGGGGTGATTCGAGTATTTCGTCACCATAGAGGTGGCGGGAGGGTTCAGATTTGCTTAGTTTTGATGACAAGAGGGAGGGGAGGAGTTGAATGATGCTTACGTAATCATCCACCCTTTTTAAAAATATGAAATATTCATAATGAGACGAGGCGTGTTTTTTTTTAAGTAAGTACCGTTTCGAAATTCTACCGCTGTGTGTGTGTGTGCGGTCGGCATTCCGCACACGCGCGCTGTGTACCTTCATCCGTTAGCAAACCACAGACGCCATTACGGAAACATTCGACCATGTTTAAGTTTGTTTGTGAGTATTTAAAATGCCTCCGACTGTGAAAGACGCGCTGTGGTTCGTTTTCGTAGTGATAAAAGCGTGAAAGCGACTGAAATTCATCGTGAGATCCATGAAGTGTATGGAGGAAACATTATATATGAGAGATGGAATGGTACGGAGCTAAGAGCTTTTAAAGACTGCAGCACAAATGTTCATGATGAGGAACGAAGTGGGCGACCTTCTGTCATTACTGAAAAGTCGCAGGTGCAGAAAGTCGATGAAAAATTGAGGGAGAAACAGACGCTTTGCAATTTCGTCATTATCTAACGAGTTTCCTCCAATTTCCAGAAGTGTGTTCTCTGTGAAATTGTGACCGAACGCTTAAATTATCGAAAGTTGTGCATTCAAAAACAAAAGGCGTGGCATGTTAAGTAAGGGGGATCGTTTTGCTTCATGACAATACCCGCCCACACACGTGTCTAATCGAACCAACGCCTCATTTCGCTGCGAACAACTTGATCACCCTCCGTACAGTCCCGATCTAGCACCAAGTGACTACCACATTTCCCTGCATTTGAAGAAGCATCTGGGTGGTCAGCCCCATGACGGCAATGATGAAAGTCAAAACGTCCGTGTTGCAGTAGTTGTCAAATCAAGGAGGCAGACTTCTATGAAGTTTGGATTCAAGAGCTGGTTGTACGATACAATAAATGCCTTGATATTGGTGGAAATTACGTTGAAAAGTAGATTAAGATACAGGCTTTCATGTAAAAAGGAAATTGTTAATGAAAGTCAACTCTCGTTTTCTTTTTATTTCAAAATGGGAGCATGAAAATTTTAAATTATGTACTGATTTTTAAATATGTATACTACGTACATTTTTTTTTATGCGATTTATATGCATGCTTACTTGGTCAAATTGAAAATGACAACCGAAAGAAAAAAATGTACATAGATATATTTTTCGGGTTTATGCTACGAGAAATATTATTTCCAGGACGAGGAAAAACCCTTGGAGACGTATCCGGGAAAAATTGTTCAAAAGTGGAATATTTCGTTCTTTTTCTGGAAAAAAAAGAGAATGTCTTTTTCAAGTTTCTATGTTATTTTTTCTGCCTTGAATCGAGTAGCAGCAGCGGCCAAAAGATGTAAAAATTGAAACATGAAATTTTCTCCAAAAAATGTCTTCTTAGATATTTTTCAAATATACAGAACACTCTTGTACATTGTAAAAACTGGTTTCGAAATGCTTTTTTGAAGGATTTGTTCACTCGAGTGGAGGTCACCAAGCCGAAAAAAAGGAGGGTCCTCCATGTCGTGAGGAAGATCTCTATTTTAGTTTGCTCTGGTGATGTTATCGTTTGATAATATATGACCTGTACGTACAACTACTTGTATATCGGGCAGAATTAGCAACAAAATACTGTTGCCAGAGGCAGCATCAACTCATTGTTTGCAGAAATAGCAGCATTCATAGAGTTTTATGAAATCATTGTTGGCTACAGTTGTATTGTTGGCAGAAGCTGCAAAAAAAATACCGGCAACATCAAATCATTGTTGACTGAGATGGCATGACATCATTATTGACTAAAGTAACATAAAATTATTATTGGCACGCAAACAGCAGAAAATCATTTTAGGCAGAAACCGCACAAAATCATTGTTGGCAGAAACAGCACAAAGTCATTGTAGGCAGAAACAGCACAAAATCATTGTTGGCAGAAACAGCATAAAATCATTGTTGCCAGAAACAGCACAAAATTATAGTTGGCTGAAGTAGTACCAAATCATAGTTGGCTAAAATGGTATCAAATCATTGAGGACTAAAGTAATACCAAATCATTGTTGGCTAACTGACACCAAATCATTGTTGGCTAACTAACACTAAATCATTGTTGGCTAACTAACACCAAATCATTGTTGGCTAACTAACACTAAATCATTGTTGGCTAACTAACACCAAATCATTGTTGACTAAAGTAATACTAAATCATTGCGCCAATCCCAGCACCAAAAAATTTAGTATCAAATCATTGTTGGTTGAATTAGTATCAAATTATTGTTGGCTGAATTAATATCAAATTATTGTTGGCTGAATTAATATCAAATTATTGTTGGCTGAATTAATATCAAATTATTGTTGATTGAATTAGCATGACATCATTGTGCTAATATATCTGAAATCACATTATTGGTAGAAGTGACACCACCAAACAATAGGGTTGCGTAAAATCATTGTTGGCTACACTTGCATTGTTGGCAGAAGCAACAACAAAATATCAGCAACATCAAATAATTGTTGGCAGAGGAGGCATCATATCATTATTAGATGAACTAACATGGCATCATTGCTTACTCAAATAGCATATAATCATGATGACTAAAGTAGCACCTAATCATTGTTGATTAAAGTAGTAGCAAATAATTGTCCGCTATAGTAGCACCAAATCATCGTTGACTAAAGCAGCATTGAATCACTTCAGCACCGAATCATTTTTGACAGAAGTCTCATGGAATCACTGTTGACTAAAGTATCAGCAAATTACCTTAGGCTGAATTGGTATCAAATGACTATTAGCTGATTTAACATCAAATCATTGCTGCGGTATAGACTCACTATTGGTTGAAATAACAAAAATTAATTTTGGCAGAAGCCAAATCGCAGAAGTAGCATTGTTGAAATCATTGTGCGCTGTAATCAGGGCCGTCTTAAGAGCGTCAGGAGCACCCGGGCCATTTGATTTTTCTGAGGCCCTACCTGAAAAATTCTCGAAAATTTCAATTAGTTTCCATTTTTGTGAGACCCCTCTTCTCTTGAGGCCCCCGGCCCGTGCCTGGGTGGGCCCATGCATTAAGAAGGTACTGGCTGTAATAGCATGAAATCAATGTTGGCAGAAGCAGCATCAAAGAATAGAGTAACATCAAATCATTGTTGGCTGAATTACAATGTTACAAATTGTTGACAGAAGCAGCAACGAATCTCTCTCCCCATCTCTAATTTTTCTCTATCCTTCCTTTTCTTCTCATTTTCCCTTATTTCTCGCTTCTCTTATCTTTCCATCTCTTCTATTCCAGTTATTTCTTCTTCCTTATCTCTCTCTCTCTCTTGTTTATATCTTCCTTATCTCTCTCTCTCTTCTTTATATCTTCCTTATCTCTCTCTCTCTTCTTTATATCTTCCTTATCTCTCTCTCTCTCTCTTCTTTATATCTTCCTTATCTCTTTTCTTTATCTCTCTTATTTTTCTTTTTCCCTCTTCTCTTTTTTGTTTCTTTCTTATATCTCTCTCTTTCTGTCTTCTCTTATCCCTTCTCCCCTAATGAATAATAATGATAGAAAAATCACATACTTTTCACTCAATCAGTCGGTCAATAATTATTTATTATAACTAAGGTCATAAACACAAACGTAACAAAGGACCTGTCGAATACACTCGTACCAGAATAGGGCGGCCACATTCTATGAGCTAAAATACCTACTGAAAAAAAATCCCTTTCATTTTGGTATAAGACACTACTTAAATTTTGAAGTCGCATGTAATATTAAAAAATGTGTCAAATTAAGAAATTCCTAGTTCATATTATGACCTGCCAGCCGGACAGGAAACTTTCTCATCTACAATGTTCTGCAACTACAAGCATGCATCTTAGAAATGAATTTTCAAAAAAAAATTTGCAATGTTGAAAGTTATCAGTTCAACGGAACAGGACGCAGCCGTTTGGAAGCGACTCTTTGATCGCGGCCAATTGGACGCCAGACATTTTGACCCATGCCGTTCGGAAGCCGGCTGTTTGGACGCCGTGTCGTTCCGCGTCCAATCAGCCGGATCATTGGTCTTCATCATTTATTACGTCTTATTTATTTATTCTTTATTGTTCTTTAGTTTTCATTTAAATAATCTTTATTAAATAATGATTATTAATCACACATTATTATTTATTACACATCACATTTAATAACACATTTTGAAAAAAAAAAAAAAAAACCGTAAAAACACCAATGAGAAATTTGAAAACATAAAATGCGTAAAAAAACGTAATATTAAGGTAAAATATCATTAAGTTATAGCACAATCAAATTAAGTTATAGCAGAATCTAAGTTCTATCATAACCTCACCAAGTTATAACAAAATCTAAGTTATAGTAGAATCTAAGTTATAGCATAACCTCACCAAGTTATAGCATAACCTCACCAAGTTATAGCAGAATCTAAGTTATAGCATAACCTCACCAAGTTATAGCAGAATCTAAGTTATAGCATAACCTCACCAAGTTATAGCAGAATCTAAGTTATAGCATAACCTCACCAAGTTATAGCATAACCTCACCAAGTTATAGCAGAATCTAATTTATAGCATAACCTCACCAAGTTATAGCAGAATCTAAGTTATAGCATAACCTCACCAAGTTATAGCAGAATCTCACTAAGTTATAGCATAACCTCACCAAGTTATAACAGAATCGAAGTTATAGTAGAATCTAAGTTATAGCAGAATCTAAGTTATAGCATAACCTCACCAAGTTATAGCATAACCTCACCAAGTTATAGCAGAATCTCACTAAGTTATAGCAGAATCTCACTAAGTTAATAGTATAAAATGATGAGCACACTAAGTATTCCATTATTTCTCGATTACTGAAGTTCTCATGATATTGAGCATTGCGTCAAAACGGCGGCATCCAATCAGCGGATGTCCAAACGTCACGAGTCCAAATGTCCGGCGTCCAAACGTAATGTACCGTCAATTCGAAACTTAGATACACATAACGTTTTCTACATATGCTCCCAATTTAAATGCAATTTTTTTTTTCTCTCTCGAATTCAATAGAAAGAACACGTTAAAAAAAAAAAAAAAAAAAGACAAAAAAAAAAAACTAATTTTTTTGTTTTAACGGAAATATATTGTTACCGGAATTCCGATTCTTTTCTTTATATCGATACGGATACCTTGTCAACGGTATCAAAAGCGATTGACTACGTAGGGAGAAATATTGTCCGGGGATATTATCACATCATCATCTTTTTCCGATCATTGCCCACCGATTGTCGTTAAGGGCAATTGCGTGGCTGACTTTTGATCGTTACTGAATCGGGAGGAAAAAAAATATATATACTTCTACCGATAAATTGTCCTTCCATTGTAAATCGATACTGGCAGGAGAGCAACAACAGGAGAAAGGAAGGGAAAAAAAAATCATGTCAATTTTATTTTACAGCCATTTGACGTATCAACTCAATCCGGATCCTTTTTTTTCATTATTTTAGAAACAATAAAAATTCAATTTTTTTCCCCTCCCTCAGGTTTAAGACCCCCCAAAGAAAAGTCAATATTATTTGATATGCAGTAAATTATACCTTTAATATGATTTTCGGATATTTGGAAATTTAATTCAAGAATGGGATTTTTCATTTTGATTGATGTGTTATTATGTGGAATATTGGAAATCTTTTTTTTTTATTATCATTATATAATAAGTTATGTTTAATTTGAATTTTATCAATTATTTTAGAGAAACCATAAAAATACAATTTTTTTTTCTCCCTCAGATTCGAGGCCTCAAAAGGTCAATAATATTTAATATGCAGTAAATTATACCTTTAATATTTATTTATTTATTTAATCAATTAAAAATGAGTTGTGATTTTGAGTCATCTGGAGAGGAATTTGTCCCTGATTCATCATATGAATCATCGAAATGAGATAATATTGTCAACGGTAGGTACCTAATATTGCAATTTAGCTAGGGACGTGTTTATAGATGTTCGAAATTTATTATCATCATCATTTACAGTCGAATCCCGTTATAACGAACTCCAAGAGACCGGAGAAATAACTTCGTTATAATGAAATTTTGTTATAAAGGAATTATAGGTCATTGCACTATTTCTATGTAAAGTTATTTGGGGATTAGAGAGGTGTTCGCTAAAACGAGATTTTCGCTATACCGGTATTCGTCAAAACGGGATTCGATTGTAATGCGTTATAAAGAATTCAAATTTTTAATTATTTTGGAAACGATAAAAAATTAAATTTTTTCTTCTTCAGATTTAAGACCCAGAAGGGCATCGATATTTGAAATGCAATAAATTATACCTTTAATATTCATTTATTTAATAATATGGTTAATAAGATTTTCAATAACTAAAAAAACTTCAATGGAAAGCTATAATTTATTTTGCATGATAAATTGTCTTTCCATTAACTGCACAGCAATGAAAAAATTGAGAATAATAATGTCAATTTATTTTACAGCCATTTGACCTATCAACTCAATCCAGATCATTTCCATTATTTTTAGAAACAACTAGCTATAATACCCGGCGTTGCCCGGGTTTTCTTCAATGAGGCTGTTTTGGATCACGCGATATCTCCCTCTTTCTTTGAGGGACATGCAAACCGTGTCTAAGTTGACCAATATGGCGACTTCATGCGCGACTTCATGAAATAAACAAATCTAGATTTAAAGAAACATAGAAATGAATTTATTTCCCCTTTTTAAAGGGGCGCTAGGCATTTCGATCCCCCTCCCGAACTTCAAGTTATCTATTTCTACCTGTTTCTGCTTCCAGAAATGCTTAAAGCTGTGGAATTTCTTCGATGTACCTTACGGACCTGTAATTGATTTTAAAACAACCTAAATTATGAATTTATGCAGTTGAATATCAAAAGACAATACGGATAAAAAGTTGAAATCAATGTAATATTGCATGGATATCCAACTCAAAAGAATATATATATATATATAGGCCCGGATAATTACTTCATATTTAATCTCCTGGGCTTCGCATATCTCTAAGCGAACTCAATGTTTCAAGAATCGAGAATTAAATGCAATTATAAAAATTATTGATGTGACAGAAAACACCCCCAAATTTTCGCACTTATACATTAAAATCGGCAATTTTAACACTGATTTCTATGAGGATCACCCTTTACCTGACCCTCAAAGCGATGATGATTATGGCATCTATTAAAAAAGTCTCCTTACTGGTTGGATTGAAAAAGTAGCAAACCATTACAAAGGCATGAACTGTTATACATATAGTAACAGGATTAGAGAAGTGACAAACCATTGTAAAGGCATAAAACACGTCTGAAACGCATTGCTAGGGAACCACGGTAACCAAAGTAAACGTTTGGAAAGTGATTGTTGAGGCCCAAAAACCATTGTTGCCCGACAGTTTTTTGCCCATTTGGGGCATTTTCCCCGCTCTGACGAACTTTTAAAGTAGCCTATCGTTCAAGTCGGGTCCCATTTGGTATATATGCAAAATTTGGCGACGATCGATCTAAATTTGTAGATTTGTATAGAGAACATACACACACACACACACACACACACACACACACACACACACACACACACAGAAAATCAATTTTATATATATAGATAAAAATTCAATTTTTTCTCCCTCAGATTTAAGGCCCAAAAATTATTATCATTATCAAATTATATTTAGGGTCAATATTATTTGATATGCAGTAATATATACCTTAATCTCGAATATTTGAAGAAATCAAATCCAACACTGGGATTTCATTTTGATTGAAATATTATTACGTGAAGTACTAAAAATATTTTAATTTATATATTATCATCATATAATAAATTATATAGAATTGAAATTATCAATTATTTTAGAAACTATAAAAAAAATCAATTTTTTCTCCATCCGATTTAAAGCCAAAAAATTTCAATAATATTTGATATGCAGTAAATTATATATGATTTTCAATAATTAAAAAAATTCAATATTCAAATTTATCTTATAATTTCTGATTGAACCGTGTTATTATCTGATAATCGAATATATTTTTCATAATCTCGTCATACAGTAAATTACATATAATTCAAATTGTTAATTATTTTTTCATTGGTAATATACGATTTGGAATCGTTCATTTAACAAAATCGATTTTCCTTTCATTGCAAATCAATACTGACTGTAGACAACAAAATACTATTAATAATTATAAATTTTCCATTCATTTTACAGAAATTTGTAGTAATAACTCAGACCTGTTCTTTTCCATTGTTTCAGAAACAATAAAAAAATCAATTTTTTCCCCTCATATTTAAGGCTAAGAGCATCAATAATACTTTATATGCAGTAACTATTCTTTAAAATGAATTTTTCGGATGTTTCAAAAAAATCAAATCAAAGTTTATAATTTATTTAACGATATTTCTGATTGAAATGTTGTTTATTTGAGAAATACCTCAAAAAAGTTTCTCATTATGCAGAATTTAAATTAATAATTATTCATTCGGAAAATTGGAGTTGAAATCGTTTATTAAACAAACGTGATAAAAATGGTTTGCATTTTAAATCGGTACTGATGTAGAGAAACAAAAAATAATAATAATAATGGAAAATAATGATAATAATAAATTTATTTTACAGCCACATTTTACAATAACTCAATCCCGTTCTTTTCTATTATGTTAGAAACAACAAAAATTACATTTTTCCTCCTTCAGATCTAACTCCCAAACAGTCAATATTATTTTATATGCAGTAAATTATCCCTTCAATGTGATTTTCGAATATTTGAAATAAAAGCAACTAAATCCAAAAGACTATAATTTATTTTATAATGTACTTCTGCAGAAAATATTATCTAAATTCTTGGAAGTCTTGAATAGTTTATTTCGTCAATATTGATTTTTTTTTTATAGATTGCACCGAATAATAATTCCGAGGAAAATTATCATCACGAAAATTGATGAATTCTTACTTATTTCCTAAATTATCTTTATGGAAAAATTACTTTATTACCTTATGGAAAAAACTTTACTTAAAATACATTTATTTTATATGAACTTTGATGTACGTTTATTTGATATGAATTACATATTTAATAGTAATGTTCCATGGCCAGGGCTGCAACTAGGGTGGAGCAGGCGGGTCTGGTGCCCCGGGCGCCGGACGAGAAAGGGGAGCCGAATTCACCCATTAACTGCATCTTCCACGTGGCAAGTGGTGCTGAATTCACCCTTTAACTGCATCTTCTACATGGCAATGGACGCCAAAATGCCGATCTGCCCCGGGTGACAAAGTGTCTATTTGCGGCCCTGTCCATGGCCACGCTTTTAATTAGCTTCAATGTCAGTTGAAGTAAAATTGGTGTTGAGAATACGTTTTCAACTTTCAAAATGACCAGGAGGCTTGTGTAGCCCTTGGCAAACGCGTGCGCATCTTTTGAAATGCGTAGCGAACTTACACACTCCTAGAAATTCGTATGCATCTCTGGAGTATCTTCAGAGATAGCCTACTCTGGAGCCATGCCTGTTCCCAGACATGCGTACGTACCCCTTGGGAAGTTTCCGTACTTTTTCAAAATATGATTATTAATATATACAGGGTGCCCTGTAGGTGTTAATGTCTCCTTTATCTCATCAACCGTCCGCCGTAGAAGTATGATTCTAATTTAAAAAATGCTCAAAAGGTGTTCAAAAACTACTCTGTAGCAGTTTTGAGAATGAATATATATATATATATAGTGTGTGTCAAAAAAAATCTACGCTTTATACGATCCGCTTATCCTATTGGATTATTCTATTGGAAAGTTGTTACCCTGTGTCTGCTGAGGCCAACAAATAAACTTGCAATGCAAATGCAATATTCGCTGTTATATTCGAATTCAAAAATCGGAGAAAAGTTGGGAAAGAACAGCATAAAGGATAGAGAGGAGCGTGCTTGTCCCCGCTAGTTTTTTCTGTTCTTTCATAACTTTTTTTCGAGTTTTGAATTCATATCTGTTAGCAAATATGGCCCTTAGAAACATGGATTTTTTTTTTGTTGGCCTTAAGAGACACACAGCAACAACTTTCTGATTGGAAGTTAAACGACAAGGGGATCGTATAAAAATGTAGAATTTTTTGCTTTGAGACACACTGTATATTTACTCTCAAAACTGGTACGGTAATTTTTTAACGCCTTCTGAGCATTTTTTAAATTGAACAAAATGAAACCTCTGCGACGGACGGTTGATGAAATAAAGTCCGCATTAGCACTTACGGGACACCCTGTATACAGGGTGGATACTCTGTCGATCATCCAATAATTTTACGCACGTGATTTCTTGTGAAAAACTAATATAGAAAAGCGCTTTCCGTTATAGAATCGACGAATACTAACCCTTTCAGGAGCAAGGTTTTGGAAAGAAATTTGGATGATATCTATTTAACGAATCGGCGATAAATATGGTAACCTTGTTCTAACATAACAGCACGTCAGAAACAGTGAGAAGGGGAACAGAAAAACATATAAATGGGAAAAATTATAAAAAATAATATGGATAATCGTGTTTTTTTTGTTAGAGTTGTCTTCGCTCTGGCATGTATATACATAGCAAAAAAGATACATTATAAAGGAGGGAAAGAAGAATCTACTTTCGTAAATAATGGAAAATCGTGATAATATGGTTGCTATAAAGCAGTGATTCCCAACGTGGGCGTTAACGCCCCCTGGGGGGCGATGGAATGTTCTAGTGGGGGGGGGGGCAATAGAAGCTACGGGTTTAACATAGGATCCTATGGGTTAGATAGCGTTGGGGGGGGGGGGTGATAGGAGAAAAAATTTCTGAAGAAGGGGCCGATGGGACAAAAAAGGTTGGGAAACTATGCTATAAAGCTTCGCGATGCTGAAGAGACAAGAAAGAAAACACAGAGAACTTGTTTAAATTTATTCCAAAGGTGTTTGGAAGTAATATTACACCCGTGATCATTAAGAGGTTAAAGGAGTTACAACGTTTTTAAATATTCCGACGTGTGCTACACTGTTGTGAAGGGTTAAGCCCTCCATTGAAGAGGGTGGGGGATTCGTGATCGTATAGATTAAAACTCACTCAACCAAATTCATTAAAACACATTGACACATTCAAGAAGAGTCGAGAGAACGAAAGCTAGTTTGACAACATTATATTCAGACATATCATGTGGCTAATACATTTGGTTACATAGTGCTAGTTACTGTCATTAAATTGACCTCAAGAGAGCTCTTTATAATTAAATTACTTACCCGACCGGCTGGATGAACTGGTGGTTCTTCAGTAATTAAAGTTCCAACCTACATGAGGGAGGCTCGTTACATCAGAGAATTATTCTTGAACATCCGTCGCTATACCAGGAGTTGAATCGATCGCCGTGTCCATAGTCCGGAGGAACTGTGAGGGCTTCTTGAAGTTCATGGTGGTGGTACCAGGTCTATCCGAGATGGAGTCGAATCGAGGTGTAATGTTCATAAGCCGGGGAGGACGCTGGCCATGTTTCTTCCCTAAGGTTCTGGATCATAGTGCATCAGATGCAGAGTCGTTTCCTCAGGTTCGTTGATCTCCTCGCATCCGCATCATTTTTGGACAACGATTCTTCGTCCCGGAACTTATGGCATATCACACGGGGGCTTAATTATTTCATTTTTATCTTTACTTAGTGATTAACATTTAAGCATGATTTCGGGAGCCGAGGTGAAGCAGACCTGGCTCATTCGCAGCGGAACCAGAAGAAGTAGAGAAAGATGCTCTGCACAAGCTGCTCCAAAAACAGATTTTTCCTTCGCTGAGCGAGCTTGGTGTTGTGTTGGTGATGCCATCAGGGCGCAAACGGTCACTTGGCAAAACGCTCACAACAACACACCAAACGAAAAAAATAATATCTCATACAGTGGATTGCCGCTAATTGAAACTGAACTGAAATATTCCATCCCGTTAGAAGTCAAGTTCAGTTATTGTCTTCCAAGATTGGCGCTTTTTCCTTTTCGTGTAATTAACCTTTTTATTACATGTTACCTTCGTCTCGCTATACTAGCAAATTTATCACCAGATTTATTATTAAGTGTTAGACAAAAGAGATCTATCTGAAAAAATTGCTTCCCCAAAATCAACACTTTTTTTTGCCCCAAATGTGGAAATTCGTTCTCCTTCACTGTTAAGTCGAAATTTTTGAGGGAAAGGGTAAAGGGAGAAAAAACTGATTTGCGCAGCTTTATCTTTCTCGATTACTCTCAGGCTTATGGCATTTCTATCATGTTAAAAATGCCAAGTTATACTTTTGGTGAACGTTCGGTGAATTTGTCAGGATTCAAAAGTGACGTCATCAATTTTTAATGCGTTATAATTTCATAATTATTGGCCAAATGATAAAACTCAAAACACTTTTCAATATCAGTTTATCACAAGGAATCACGTGTATAATTATTAGGCTGTCGATAGTCTCCATCCCCTACTCGCAAAAGTCACAATAATGGAGGTAGGAACGTATTTTATGTAGATGAGATGCATAGTTATTCTACCCTATACTTGAAGAACGGAAAGTCAATTGGTTTTTTTTTTATCTTTAGTTCTGTCAGTTACGTTAATGCTAGGTAATTCCAACAGAGATAAATACTGTGATGTCAACATTTGCTGTATCTTGCACTAATGAGTAATAAAATATTTTCTCAACTCTCCTAAGGAAATTCGCTTGGTAAATATTGGTGTTGAACGCATCCCACACTGTCAACAGTATGCTTTCCTCAACAAATTTGACACGGATATAACCAAAGTTGGATGGGAGAGAAAAAATGGGGGACGTTTGCGTAAGAGGTTTTGCTTCTTTTTTTGTTTCAAGGTACCCGATGCTTTGCCATTTATAAAAAAAAAATATTAATAACTTCATTCACAGTTCTTGGTCTGATTGAGCACTTGGTACGGTTTGGTAGGTAATTGCATAGATTATTTTTACTTATGTATAGTTTTCACTTAACTTGCGATGTTGAGAAGAACACGGCAAAAATAAGCGGACAATGTTTTTACTAAAACGAGGCTACCTGCAAAATCGCTGTCAAGGCCACAGATAGGGGTTTAAAACACACTCAGTTGTGAGATAAAGTATTATTGATCTCTTTCACTTCGAAAACATCAGCTACAACACAATACACATAAAACTATGTGATATTTTCCTAAGGTTTACTATGCAGAAAGGTGTAACAGTTTCCCCTACTCAGGAGGCGTGCCTGCTCCTAAATATGCGTGCGAGGCTTCTGTACCCCTAGAAATTTGTGGGAGGCTGGCGTATTCTTATAGGTACTTAAAAGGAGTGCCTGCTGTGAGATATGCTTAGAACAGTAGCTCTCAACCTTTGGAAGCCCGCGGCCCGGTAAATCTCTTTTGCGTAAGTGAAAGACCCGGTCATACATACAGCTAACGAGAAATTAATGGGAAATGAAACCCCGAATCACACTCACGGCCCGGTGTGACTAATGTCAGGACCCGGTATCGGGCCACGACTCGGTGGTCGAGAAACACTTGCTTAGAAGGCTTCTCACGGCCGCGTATTTCTAGTTTTTTAATGAATTCATTAAAAAACTAAAGTACAAATCAGTTCTGAATTATTCGTTAGTTTTCTTAACCACTTGTCTTACTTGCCCGTGTCTTCCTTCCAAAAATGACTTGCCAGTGCCTAGCATGGGTTTCATAATCTTTGCCACCTACAGGGCGCTAACGAAAAGTGAACATTTAACTATACCTGCACAAACTATACGGCTTCATGATACACAATCTTGTAGTCTATTTACATAGATAAATAATCTACTAGTTCAGTTACATAATCTACTAGTTCAGTTACATAATCTACTAGTTCAGTTACATAATCTATCTAAAAACTAAATAATTTATATGCGATGCAAAAACAAATTAATATAAGAGCATTTAAGAAAATTTAATTTCAAAAAAAGGTAATAAGTGAATCAAAATTTTATGATATCAAATTGTAAAATTAAGTACGCGTTTCTTTAATCGCCTGTTATTCCGAGTCATATGAATAGAATGAAAAAATAGATAAAAAATCTAATGTGGAAAAACCCATCAGGCAAGTAGTTAAAAAGTATTTATTTATATATTTTTCTCAACAAGCCTACCTTCTAAGTATTAGTCTATTGCTACGAAAGCAAACTTATGCATGGACCTTATTCTTATTCAAAAGTAAAACAAATGGATGTTTCTCAGATGGAATTTAATAACTCCAATTTACTTTTTTATACTTATAACAACACAATAACATCGAAAAAAAATTTATATATAAGCTTTTAGTAAGACTGGAATTTTTTACTGCAGTTTTGGTACACAATGGCAATTTTCCAAGAAATTGAAGAGAATCGCGTCGCTTTCACGTTCACCACAAAATAAAATTCAGCAATAAAATGTGTAGGATGTAAAAAAAAAAATGAAGACATATTTTACATTCCTCTATAACTAGAAATCACTACGTATAGCAAAAAAAAAAAGCCGCGTATTCCTGTTTCCTCGCTATAACGAAAACATAACAACACTCCCTTTTCTTAAAACGTGGCACCCGATAGTTTTCTTACGTGAAAATGTAAAAAAAAAAAGAGAATTTTTTACCGTTTTATACGAAATATTTATATACATATATTTTAGACACATTTTTTTTTTACTTGCATGAAATGGACAGAGAATGTGAAAAGTTTTCGCTAGGAAAAGTGATAATGTTGTTGTACATCTAGACTAGGAAAAATTGTTCTATATATACAAAAAAAACAAACTTTGAGAACTTTTTCCTTAAACCCCCGTGTGTTGTTTCTGAAATTTTGCATATAAAATACGGAATGTGCATCTTCCATTTACCTTATTCTCATTTTTTTCCCTTCTATATTTTTTCTAGTTATTTCTAAACTTATGCATATAAATATGTTCTTACGGACGTGATCTTGATTCTTGAGGCACAAGAATAAGGCACGATTATCTTATAGCATACACACGACGCGACTACCATTGGTTCTGTCGCACTGATTTCACGCACCTATCCTGCAGATTTAAACAAATATATGAATCGATTAAGAAATCAAGGCTGCCCCATTGAAGCAATTTGATATGCCGAACATAATTTTCCCAAAACCTAAAAATTTCTTCACTTGGATCTTGTCTTTTTTTGCAAAAATCGATCATTTTAGGTTACTCACTGATTCTTTTTTCACATCTAATCAAATTTATTGTAATTATATAAAAGTACAAAAATAGAGAAAAATTTACCATGGAGTCAATGAAAAAAGTGAGCCATTCTGGTAAATGCTAGTAAAAATTAGTATGGGAAAACAGAAATATTCAACAAAAAAAATTGAAATTATTGAAATTAAAATAAAAATTCATTTTTCGAACAAAATTTCGAAACAAATTTCTATCATACACCTGTTGCTCTGCTCTCAAATGGCTGCTGAAACTGTTCTCAAGTGGTACATGAGAAAAGAGAAGCTGATGCTTTTACAAGAATGTGAAAAGCTACTGATCACAGTGGAGAGGATAAATTTGGTTTTTGTCTTAAAACTCCCATCAAACTGAAATTATCAGTTTTCATTGAATCGACTTGTCAAAAAATTTGATCAAAATATTGATTCAAATAATTTTAGTATGGTCACTTATCCAAAATGTTATGTTTAAGAATGCAATTTGTAAAACACCTCATCAGATTTTTTTTTTCAAGTTTTTTAAGCAAATCAAGTTAATTCACAAACTTTTGATAAAAATTTCAACCACTTTACGATCAAGGACGTAATATTGCGTCCAAACGGCAGGGCAATTATTTCAATATTTTCTTTCTTCTTTGTTTCTGCTACTGATGAAGGAACTTCATATAGTTCCGAAACACGTATAGCCGTGTTCGTTTTGGAATTTTGGGTACACCCAAACGTCGATTATTTAATCGTATTATCAAACCCAAAAGGTAATCCATTTCTATAGTGCAATTATATTCAAAAAGGTCCCTCTGTTTTTTTTCCTCTCTCATCCTCACGACGAAGCTTTGTTGCAACCCTACGAAAAACAAAAGTACGTAGTTCTTTTTACCTCCGGGATGTACAGTATCATTCTATTAAAGGAAAGAGAACAGGTAAGTGAGGGTGAAAAATAGAAATCTCTACCTCGTACCTACTCTATCATCTGTAAGTATTGCAGATAATAGGCGGGAGAGATAAGAGTATATCCTTCTCTCTCTCTTATACTTATGTATCATACTGTTTTCCATTCATTTGTTTTTTCCCCTTACTTTTCCATTTTTTCTTTCCTTCCCATTTCTAACATTTGGGTAGGTTTGGACAAGGTTACCATATTTATCGCCGATTCGTCAAACAGATATCACCCGAATTTCTTTCCAATCACTTGTAAGTTAAGCGATTGATCAAATTGATCGAGTCAATTAACTCAACTAAAAATTTTAACTTCGATTAACGATTAATCGATTAACCGACCTAATTAATCTGAATAGCGCTATATACTTATGGAGCTATAAAATTTCAATACAATTTTTACAAACATCACTCTGTAAAATTACTCCAAACACATAGGACAATAGAATGGAAATACCACTTATACTGAAAATAGTTCTAAACTTCCAATGATTCCAAGACAAAAAAAAGAAATCTAAATTCCGATCCTCATTGTTTACCCAAATTTTCTAATACTAATACACAGACAAAATTGAATAACCAAAGATTCGGAAAAATTCGTATAAAACTTTATATTATTCAAGAAATCTCTTAGGAAATACATATAACTTTACATTGGAATAAAATTCTCAGAGAATTTCTATATATTGATACATATGTGCTGTATATACGACTGTTTGTACATATATATATATACACTGTGTTTAAGTTTATTGTTTGCCTGTATACTCTTGTAGAAAAGGTTTGATGTACTGCTCTACAGCAAACAAACGATATAGCTTCTATTCTATCCAGTGTTTATTTTAACCTTTATAACAGAAACGGAGTAGAAAAAAAATAAAATAAACTTCACGAGAGAATCGAAAAGACATCTCATCCAGTTTTCTTCTCGGTCCGTTCTAGAAATAAATAAGTAAAAAACGAACCGAAAATGTAGAAAAAAAAAATAAAGAAGGGTAGAGAAGAGATTGTACAGTACATAGTAATAACCTGTCTAGAGCACCTGTTTGTTTTGAGGACAATAATTTTATCCGAGAGGCCATGAGAGAGAAAAGGAATCACTTTCCTCGGAGATGTTTTTCCATCTCATGTATCCTGTAAAACAGTGAAGAGGCGAGGCACACACAATGGACTTGGCATCCATTTCTTGGAAACGAAACTTCATTCTTACGTCTGTGATATTTGTTATTTTCTTGTATGTTATATTCTATTTGTGATACTTTTATATGTATATGTGACTGCGTGAGTGTGTATACAGTTAAATTTGTTTATAGCGACGTCACCTCGGGTATAACGTCAATAATTGATTTTCCTCGGCTTATTGCCATGAAAAATCGTTCTCGGGAATTTTCTACCGGTCTGCGAAACATCTCGCTTAACTCATATAGCTGTTATACACGGTGCGACTAAATTGATGGTCAGAACTGTAAAGGGGCGATAGAACTGGCCAAAACAAACAACTTTCACCGCACAATGTGGAATCGGAAAGCAAGTGGCTAACCGCGAGAGGGCGCTTTCTTTGGAGTGGGTGAAACGTCGCCTTTCGCAGAACCCGTCATTCAGCTGCTATCCGTCACCGATGCGATTCAGCACCTCCTAGAGATAGAGGATCTCCGCACGCCGCTTGTGACGTCAGCAAGCAGTCCATTTTCCATCGGAATATCCAGGAAAAAAATTCCCTGCTCCAGTATCATCGTTGTGCGGAAAAGAAATTATCGGGCTTAGAAGGGTTTAGAATTGGCGATTTGTATGCCCCGCATCCAATCACTATCCGGTATTTGCGAGCCAACCAGGAAGATTCTACGCCAAAATAAGAAGAAACGAAATAGGGGTGCTGCCGTTTAAAATGTGGGAAACTTGCTAGGTAGGGCTGGTAACCCGTGCGAAAGCCTTCTATCTGTTGGAGGTGCTATGTGATGACGCCTGTATTGCAGCTGGTGGTCGCTCATTTGAGCGTTTACTGTAAATTTTTTAATACTAAAGATTCCTTTTCCCCTTTATTATTATTGTTACGAACTTCTGACGATAGATGGCGCGATTTGTACGATAGAAATATCTATTCAGAAATATCGATGATACTGGTTTCGATTATGAGCGAGAAGGTCCGATTGGCGGAAACTGGCAGGGCGTGTAGAGAAAAATCTAGAAAGTCCCGCCCCTCCATACGGTAGCGCCGCCGACTAGGAAACTGTGAAATAGAATTGTGTGGAATCCGGGTTATAAATACCGTGGCGCTCACAAGATGACAGACTGAGAGAGACTAGACAGGCACAAGGAGATTCAGTCAGTCGTGTTTAAACTTTGCGAGAAAGTTGTTAGCTCTCTGATTAGGTTGTAAATACTTGTAAATTGATGTTCTGTTAATAAATCTGTGTTTGTCCGTCGAACCGCTTCTTGTTTTGCAACCTCGAAGTCTTGTGGAAAATTATCCGGAACATTATTTGTCTTTACTGCGTTTTTCATTTTCCTCTTCGCAGGCGCCCTCTCGCTTGCTTTCCCCCACCACATTGTTGTGCGAAATTTGCTTGTTTTGGCGAGTTTTATCACCCCCTCACAGTTCTGACCATCAGTTAAGTTACAAAGGTTTTTAACAGCTGGCTGTGTGAAGATATATTTTGAAAAGAGAGAAAAAAATCAACTGCCCTTGCGGGGAACCGAACCAACGCCCTTGACCACTCGACTACAACCAATATCTCAATCTTTCCATTGAGCTCGTGTGCACTGAACGGGACCGTACATGGACGGTCAGACCTAACTCAGGCCAAAGCTCACAATTACTGAGAATGCCATCAGATTTCGACTTGTCCGAGGGTGACGTCGCTCTCTACTATCCATACACACACACACACGGAAAAAAAGGTGGCTCAATTTTCTCTCTTTCCAAAAATATATCTTCGCATCAGCCAGCTGTTAAAACATTTGTATGGACAGCGGAGAGTGGCATCATCCTCAGTTAAGTTACACCCTGCATAATTTGCGATTTAACCCTTTCACTAATACATTATGAAAAAGTGGAATAATTCTGCGGTGTTTGGTCAGAACATGATAACTCCAAAATCACATTTTTGAAATGTAAGCATTTTTCATTGTCATTTAAAAATCAAAAATAAAGCATACACACACACAAATACAAAGTAAAATATCATACATCAGCACGTTGTTTAGCCGTACGGCACGTATTTGTGCATTTATCTCACTTCTAATTTGTTATAATTAGCAAGACTTACTACTAGATCAAAAAGCCATTTTTTGGAGATATCATGTTCTCACCAAACACCACAGAATTATTATGTAAGTTTTTTGGTAAGTCATTTTACTTCTAATATTAAAGCCTAAAAACAAAAAAAGGACTAAAAACAGAAAAAGTTTTATTCATACATAAAAAAAATAATCGTCCCACACTTGTACTGTCACCTGATAATCGTAAAATAGATTTTAATACGACAAAATATCAACATCCAACAACGTATGTAAGGGATGTTACGGGAAAATAAAGAGTTTGGGGGGGGGGGTACTTTTAAAGCAGTGGTTCTCAACCTGGGGCCATATGGTTCCATTTGCGGCACTGGGATATTCTAAGGGTGAAAATCGGATGAAAGGGAGCTCTGACAAGTGGTGAAAGGGGCCTGTTTCCCTTCGAAACTAAGCTCCTGATTTGACCATGCATTCCTCAGAAAGCCAAATAAAAACATGGAACGTCCTTATATAGCATTCCATCTTTACAAAAAAATGTGATTATAACATATTTGTGAGTCATGCGACGGCTGGTTACGCAACTCACCCAAACGGAATTCCACATTTCTCCAGTATTTTAGCACTGGACATCACACGATTTTTTCATGATCCCATACATTTTTTTTTCCACATCTCTAGAAGATTGCCATAAGCTCTTATATATATTCGGAAGTATTTTTTTCTCTCTGTCCTTAAGTAAACTTTCTGAAGCATCTTGTTTTTTTCCTCTCACTACCTCATCCACGAAAGTTACATATTTGAATAACTCCCCGGACCTAAGGCAAAGATTCTCCATTGACACACAAAAAAAAAAACACCAGAAAAAATCCAAATATTCTTCCGTAGCCGGAATCTACACTATACTCGTTTTAACACATATAGGCATAAGCTTGTAAAATCCCAGGTTCCCCCAGCTTACGCAAGGAGGCATATAGTCGTACTCTTGGAAAGAAAAACATGGAACCAACAGCATCGGTACGGTTAGAGTATAGGAGAAGAAAAATGTTTCTTGGGGAAAAACTTCAAGGGAAAAAATTCCTCTTTTTTTCTTCTTATTTTTTCCTCTTCTATCCCATTGGTGTATCTACTTCTTCTAAGAATTGTTGTTCATTTCTTCGACCAACCAGAAGTCGAATTCTTTTCAAGGAGAGAAAGATTCTTCCCATTTTTTTTCTTTTTCTTCATCACCAATGCTCCGATCCAAATCAATGCCCATCTTGTTACTTCAAGTATATTACATTTACTTCTATATAATAATAATACGAAAATAATAATAATAATAATAACAGTTATAATGACAACAACGATGAAAAGAATTTCTTCTCTTAGAGAATGTCTATTTCAGTTTCTGAATTCTTTTGCTTTTTTTTTTTGTCTTTTCTAAACAAATTTCAATACTATCTTACAATTCGGTATTTTCGTATATGTATGGATGGAGTGGTATTGTTTCGGATTCCATTGAAAATCCTCTTGGCTGTATCGATTCATGGATTTATAGCATATATTTGCATATGCATCGGATTTTATGTATCTTTCTATGCATTTATTTTTCTTTCTTAGAACTTTGGATTCTTTTCTTGGATTAAGGTGTAATCGCCTATTTCTCTTTCATAAGATGAATAATATCTAGATAAATCTATGGTGGTGTTCTTCAAATGTTTGGCACCCGCAGTCTGTTAAACGAGTTAAAATGTATCCATGGCTTCCTACCTTTGATGTCAATCTACTACTTTGACGATGCAACTAATGTTTTCTTGGCGCTGGTGATCATCAATCTTTGAGCGTTTTTTCTCTTGTGTTCTTTTATCTGTGGAAAATTTTCAGCTAGTTACACATTCTAGCAAAATTTTACCTTTCTACATTTCGCAAATAACTGGCTCTCTTTCTCTATCAACTATTTGATCATGGTTCTCTTGCCCTGATGATCATCATCTCCTGCCATTTATCCATGTTGTCTTTGTCCTAGTGAACATTTGCTTGCTTTACTTGCTATCCTCTGTCATTGAGAGAAGCTAAATAAAATCAAGTAACTTCCCACCACAAAAATGTGTAATAATGCCAAATGTTTAAGTCATGCTGCTGCTGCAGAAGTTATGCAATCAACCCCAAACGGAATTCCACTTTACTGAAGACTTTCTCCAGTACTTTGGCACTGAACATCACACTATTTTCATGATCATACATTTTTTTCTACACATCTAGAAGATTGCCATAAGTTCTTATATATACTCGGAAGTATTTTTTTCTCTGTGCCCTTAAGTAAACTTTCTGAAGCATCTTGTTTTTTTCCTCTCACTACCTCATCCACGAAAGTTACATATTTGAATAACGCCATGGACCTAAGGCAAAGATTCTCCATTGACAAACAAAAAAAAAATCCGAAGATTCTTCCACAGCCGGGATCCACACCATACTCGTTTTAACATATATAGGCATAAGCTTGTAAAATCCTAGGTTCCCCAGCTTACGCAAGGATGCATATAGTCATACTCCCGGAAAGAAAAACATGGAACCAACAGCATCGGTATGGTTAGAGTGTAGGGGAAAAAAAATGTTTTTTTTGGGGAAAAACTTTAAGGGAAAAAATCCTTTTTTTCCTCTTATTTTTTCCACCTCTAGCCCATTGGTGTATCTACGTACTTCTAAGAATTGTTGTTCATTTCTTCGACCAACCAGAAGTCGGATTCTTTTCAAGGATTCTTCCATTTTTTTTTTCTTCATCACCAATGCTCCGATCCAAATCAATGCCCATCTTTTTACTTCAAGTATATTACATTTCTTTCTCGAAAGATAAGGAAAAAATAATAATAACAGTTATAATAATAACAACAATGAAAAGAATTCCTTCTCTTAGGGAATGTCTATTTGAGTTTCCGAATTCTTTTGCTCTCTTTTTTTTTTTGTCTTTTCTAAACAAATTTCAATACTATCTTACAATTCGGTATTTTCGTATATGTATGGATGGAGTGGTATTGTTTCGGATTCCATTGAAAATCCTCTTGGCTGTATCGATTCATGGATTTATGACATACATTTGCATATGCATCGGATTCTGTGACTCTCTCTCTCTCTATGCATTTCTTTCTTAGAAGTTTGGATTCTTTTCTTGGATTGTGGTGAGATCGCCTATTTCTCTTTTATAAGATGAATAATATGTAGATAAATTTATGGTTTTGTTCCTGAAATGTTTGCCTCCCGCACTCTGTTAAACTATAGAAAACTTTATCCATGGCTCTCCGCCCCTGATGTAAACCTATCCCTTTGACGATTCGACCAATGTACTCTTGCCCTAGTGATCGTCCATCTTCGAGCCCCTTTCATTTGTGTTATTTTACATAAATTTTAAATAGTTACACATTCTAGTGAAATTTTGTCTTTTTACAATTGACAAACAGCTCTGTTGCTCTAGATACCATTTAATCATGGTTCACTCATCCGGTCGATCATCAGTATCTGTCATTATTCCACTATTCATTATCCTGGTGATGATTTGCCCGCTTCCAATTGTCCTAGAGATGGGTTGTCTAAGTCAGTGTTTTTCTTGTTATACTTGTGGACAGGAGAACGATTTGAGTGAACAATTTTGCTGACCGGGGAGATAAAGGGAGAGATAAATTTGCTGACCACTAAAAATAAAAATGAAAATAAATAAAATAAGAGGAACTTCTCTAACCGTGAGACTTTTGGTATTTCATATTCACGCTCTATTGTTAACTTATATATACGAGAAACAATGCTGAGCTAGGACTCCTGAACGAATGAATGCCACTGGACTTATCTCGTTGCCAAGATTTCTTGCAGCCCAGCTTCGTGGCAGAGTCCGGAACACACTATTTTTAGCCAGAAACGAAAAAATAATAACGGACGTACGAATTTTTTAACTATATTTTCCCCGGACAATTAGGTACACTCGCGATTAACAAATTCTGTGGTGATTGCAGACGAAATTGTTTTGGGAGTTGGAGAAAAGTTTCGGGTTTCGTTAAGAAGGATGAATGTACATATATTAGAATGAAGGTATATTTTAGAAGCAATAAGTGGCCCATCCATCTCATTTGTTATCTTACACCTGCCGTACATAGGATACAAAAAAACCAGCAAAATGAAAATCGTATTGTATAATAGAGCTAGGACTCCTGCTGCCACCTGTGAAATAAAAAAAAAACCATCTCATAACTCTTGAAGCAAAATTGTTTTATTTTTTTTGCTTGAAAACTGGTGCGCGGCATGAAAAACGCGCTATAATACCGATCAAAGTATCTCAATGTTTGCGAAAAAACCTGCGTTGCGCTGATACCCCCACCTATCGAATAAAAGCACAACTATTTTTTATGATTCTAATAAACAATACATGGCTGGTGTAAATTTTATGCCCCATATAATGACGGTAACATATTTTTCATAATTTGTGAAACACATAATAATAAAATAATTATATTTAACGAGTGCGATAATTAATCGTCAATAATTACCGTTCCATTGGCCCATCAGATCAGACACCATTGCGCAATAAAGCTGTTTTGATTCTGGATTCCATTCAACAATTACACACATTAATGCCGTAGTATATCCTGGTTGTACTCGATTAGGTTCAATACTTCTTACTATAAAACAATCTATAGACCTGACTGGTCCTGGTTCGAATCATTTGATCTTGATTTGACAACCATAGTCAATTTACTGACGTCTTCATTTTCGAATATACGAATTCGAAACACCATGCACGCCGCTTAATGTGATCAAATCGGAAAACTCCGGTTTTCTCATAACAATAACCAGCTATGTCCGAAAAAAAAAATCCTAGCAATAAGTACGATGACCATATGTCCCGTTTAGTCGAACGGGGCTTGGATGTCCTTTCCCACATAACTGGTTGCAAAATGATAAATCGTGTTTTTTATTTTATGTTTATAGGAAGTGTAGGTATTACGGAATAGTCGGGTAATATGGAATACCGGGCTTTCTCTGCATTCAGTTATGGCAAGTGGAACAGTGATAAACAACTTCAAAATGTGCTCGTGACGCTGTATAGAGTCAGTGTCGCTCCGTTATCACCATCTCACCACACGGCTGCTATAGAATAATATTTCTTTTTAAACTTCCATAAATTTCTCTCAGGCAAGTTTTAAAAAAGTAGATAACGATAACTTATAAGAAAAAAATGTGTGTGGTTGAACGTTAGCTTCACAACACGCAAAAAAAAATGATAACATAAACCGAAGTCCTGATGAGTAAAAACAATTTTTTTCCTCATACATTATGATATTGTTCCTTTCCCATGCTTTACGAAAGTGATAACTATACCCGAATGATAACATCATCCGTGATTCTCTTAAGCGGTATCGACTGCTTAATATGTATAATTCCATAACCAGACCTAAAAACTTCCCATAATCAGTCCACCAACAAATGCATATCCCATATTAATAATGGCTACAAACAACAGGCACTCACATCCCAATCAAACCATAAACACGGAAACATCACGAGAACCTCGAAATGCGCACGTAAAACCGTGTTCTCATTTTATAACATCGGGAACAGGAAAGGTGGATAATATGGAGGGGGGGGGGGTAAAAGGGCACAGATTAGTGTTTGATCTCTTTGGAAAATCTTGAAGATAATTGAAAATCACGGATGAGCGGAAGATGTTCGTCTAATTAGCACCGAGTTTTCTCCTAATGAAACTTAACGTCTCGTTAATTGAACGGGGGGGCTCTGGCCTCGAGAAGGGTTTTTCCTTTTGAAAAATTTCCGATTCTCGAGCAAAATTGGGATTCGTGCTAGCAGCAATAATGCCGCTGTACAATAGTTGTGGTGATGGTGGTGGTGGTGGTTGGTACCTGTTCAACCTGCCGTTAATTCTCTTCTCTTCAATGGCCTTTCCGAAGTTCTCGAGTTTCAAATACGGGTTTTCTCCTCGATTCTCTGTATTCAATACCATGAAATGATCGCTTTTGGTTCATTGCAGCACGAAATCGGGGGATGATTGTGATCTCTCACGTTACCAATTCCCCCTCTTTTGGTGAATAATTCTCACTCTTTTAAGAATTAATAGCAGATAAAATTATTCGAAAAATTTTAGAAATCGTGAATAATGATTTTAGTTTTAATGAAAATTTGTATGTTTCTAATATATTAAAGACCATGTAAGTGAGTTGAATTTGTGTGTGCATTTGAGTGTTAAATATCGTTTAAGATCAGTCTCGTGTGAAAATTTCTATCAATTTTTTTAGTATTTTGTGCTATGGTGTTTCCGTTTCGAAATCGAACTGGCCGTAAATAATGAATAATTTTAGATAATTAGATAAACTAATACACGTTAGATACAATATAATAAGCATGGAAGAAAGTTAGCAGTTTTTCAAAATTAAATAATTTAAAGATATCAAAAAGGAAAAATTACTTAAATTATTAACGAAGGGTAATTATACATAGATGCACGAAGTAATAAGTACAGGGTGTCTCATAAATTCGTAAATAGCTTGAAAATTCATAAGAATTGAAGAAATCGATATATTTGAATACGGTTTTGCGAAAGTTATTCCAACAATTTTTTTTTAAATCTACAGAAGAAAATTTATTTCAAACTTTTGTCAAAATAGAGCACTGCACGAAAGCAAATCACTGGGAATATACGAATCAGAGTGCTCTAGTGAATGCAGGCTGTACAATTAACAGGTCATTTCTGGATGTTGGAGGAAAAAATTCTGTGATTTATTTTCATGCATCGCTCTCTATGGACAAAAATTTGAACTATTTTTTTCTGTACCTAAGAAAAATCCAGTTTTCGCAAACTGAATTCAATTACACTGATTCCTTTAACTTTCGTGAATTTTTAAAGAATTTACGAATTTATGGGCACCTTATAATAAATAACATTATGAAAAATATGCGTGATTGAGTGATTTATTTTTTCAAAAATCCTATAATTTTATCATTTAAGAAATTGGCAATTTCTTAGAACTGAACTGATTGATAAATTGAAAGATTTTCGGAATTACGTCAACTTTAGAAATCAAACATTTAATGATTAGGAAATTCAACAAATCATAGCTTGAGAAATTAGACTTTGAAAAATTTAAAATACGCATCGTGTGTTCGGAAAAGTAAATTTCTCTCTCATAAATATTAATTTGAAGAACGTTGTACAATATATGCATTTTATAAAGAGATTATAATTTGAAAAAAAAATGATTGAAACATTTATTTACCAACAAAAATTTCAAAATTCATCAGTTTGCAAAAAGTTAATAATTTGATTTAAAAAAACAATTAACAGATAATCAGAACTTCAATAATTTCAGTCTTTTTGAGACACGAGAATTTGATAAAAATTTGAGAATTTAAAGAGAAAATAATCATGATTTTTCATAAAATTTTTGCGAAAAACTGAGATGTAAGCATAATAATTACAAAAAGAATTGCGATGAAAATTTATTAGAAAATAGGCAATAAATTTCTAGTGTAAAAATTATTATGAAATCATTTTCTATTAATATAAAAAGCAACAAATTACGACAATTAAACTGAAATATGTTTAGTTGAAGTACCAAAATTTTCACATACAGTAATTAAATTTGAAAAAAATTCGGAAAAAAAATAAATTGAGGTATAATTTATAAGAAGAATCTAACTAAAACATTATTTGTAAAAACTATTAAAATTCGTGGGAAAAAATCGATTCGAAGTCACTTTCTATTACATAATATGTAACAGATTTCGGTTTTAAACTGAAAATATGTATAAGTGAAACATTAAAATTCCAACGTGAACATATTTACGTTATTCCTGTTTTTAGAAAACAATTCGGAAAAATAAGGGATAGTTTCTCAAAGTAATTAGAATACGGAATTAAAATAAAAACTTATTGGGAAAAGTTATATAAATTTTGAGGGGAAAAAATTTATATTCAACATCATTTTTCATAATATAATGAGTAGGGCTCGCATTTTTGTCACCCAAAAATCCTAGAAATATGCAAACATTTATGACCTAAATAACATAAAAATATGACCTTAAAATTTAAAAATATGACCTTACAATTTAAAAATATGACCTTACAATTTAAAAATATGACCTTACAATTTAAAAATATGACCTTACAATTTAAAAATATGACCTTACAATTTAAAAATATGACCTTACAATTTAAAAATGAGCTTAAAATTTAAAAAATATGAGACCTTAATTTTTCCCATAACTTCATCTCTTCTTTTTAAATTATTGCTTCTTATCTCATAAAATTCAAAAATAAACAAAAATGTCATCAATTTATCTTTTTAATTAAAATTCTCTAACCAAATTCAAATGAAAACCCCGCGTGCCTACCTTGTGCTCGTTCTTTTGTACGTTCTAGAAGCACACTGAGTTTTATGAGATGCAGTTTAAAATGTTTTAAATAAACTGCCCCCATTGTTTAGTTTCTTCTAAAATGCATTTTAAGAAACTACTTGGCAATATTTTCATAAAAATTATGGAGACTTACCCGATGGAGCAATATTTGAAGAAGGTTTACCATAAAGCTGGCGTCCGTTCCGTGCAATCTCGTTAATTGTCTCCTCAAGCTGAATTGCATTACTTCTGTTGTACTAAATCGGTTTTGCGCTGGAACTTTTAACATTTAACGAAGTACGAAACAGTGTTACCATCGATCCTTCATTCACACCGAGCACAACTCCGGTCTACCATCATTGGGCAATTTACCACCGTTTTATCCCCTTTCAGAGGCGGGTTGCGCCGAAAGTGTGTGTACGTCAATACCTAACTGATACCTAACCGTTTGCGCGCGTTTCTAATGTTATACGTGAAGTTAGTGCTGCCATCTCTGTTTTGAATTATGATTGAAATGTAATGCTTGAATATTTGTACAGTTGCACGATCTGCTCTGAAAAAAAAAATTCGGTATATTTTTACTTTAACACTCAACTCAGACAGTATCAGAATTACGGGAACAGATGGGGGAGGGGGCAGTTACCAAACTTGATCGAGATGCAAAAAAAATGAAAAAATCATTTTTACTGGAAACGTAATGCAAAAACAGAGCTTTGGAGTTTTGCAGTTACGGGAGGTGTGAATGCAAAGCCAAGTCTAACCTTCTTGACGAAAGTCCCTGTGTTTAGGTATGATGAAAACACATTGACCGCGGAGATTTCGAGTGTCCGAATGAATAAGATCTTTTGCAAGTGATTTTCGCCCACACACACACGCAAAATGCAGAATTTCCCTTCAGAACCATAGCAAGTCCGGAATAAAAAAAGACAAGGATTCATTGTAAATGCATACTATATCTCTGAAGAAACTGCCTACAGATTAAAATTTTCAGTGATAAATGACCAAAACAAATTATAAACTGCTTGGAAATTTCTAAACTATGACCGATCGTTCAAAAATGCTAAAAATATGACTAGTAGCTCGAAAATACACAAAATATTACGTCATAACTATGACACGTCATGAAAATCCGAGCCCTAATAATGAGCAACAGATATTTCGGATAAAAATCCTATATATTAATTAAGTAAAAAAAAAATATGCATCTAAAATAGTATATCATTAGAATTATACTATACTATATTAAATTGTATAACATTATTATAAAATTAATGTAATATTCTGACATAATAGTTGTTTAGGTTCATTTTTTGGAAACAATTCTTGAAAAGAATCAAGGATAATTTTGCAAAATAATTACGATGTAGAATTAGATAAAAACTAATTAGAAAAAGAGTTATATATAAATTTTAAGGAAAATAATAATGAGGATATAAAATGATTTCCATCGTATAAAGAATAACGGATTACGGCAATTAAATTTAATTCATCTTATATTCACAGTGAAAATAGTAAATTTCTCAAATATTAATTTATTCATTATTCATATACTTTATCATATACAATATACAAATACAACGCCACAACAGGCAAATTGCCCAACGAGGTGGCTGACTTAAGAACATCATGGATCCCCGAGCCATTTTTTGGAAGCCCTACCTACTACTGCTACACCACACATGCACCCCACCCCCGCGGAACCCCCAACGAATCGGTGCGTGTACGTGTAGTGAAACCTGACGTGAAGTTTTTTTGTTTCTCTGTAATGCTTGTTATGTGTAGTGCTGCCATCTGCCCCCAGTTTTTCTAACTATGAGTGAAGTGTTATGATTGAATGATTTATCGTTGTAGGACTGTTGCTCTCTGTGGCGAGACTTTTTAACGGGGAGATCGGCTCGCATTTGCGCCTTGAAGTTGGGAACCACAGAAAACCAACTTCAGCCGACCACCACTGTGGGGTTCGAACCCGGATCCTCGCATCGCGAGTCCGCCACTATAACCATTACTACATTTCGGAGAACAAATGAAATCACCAAGGGATCATACTATCCATACTGGTGATCATGTATAAAAATGTATGTGGCCGCTGTGGTGGTCCAGTGGTTATAGTGACGGACTCGCGATGCGAGGATCCGGGTTCGAACCCCACAGTGGTGGTCGGCTGAAGTTGGTTTTCTGTGGTTGCCAACTTCAAGGCGCAAATGCGAGCCGATCTCCCCGTTAAAAAGTCTCGCCACAGAGAGCAACAGTCCGACAACGATAAATCATTCAATCATAACACTTCACTCATAGTTAGAAAAACTAGTGGCAGATGGCAGCACTACACATAACAAGCATTGCAGAGAAACAACAAAACTTCACGTCAGGTTTCACTACACGTGCACGCACATTCCCGCATGTACCGATTCGTTGGGGGGTTCCGCGGGGGGGGGGGGGTGTAGTAGTAGTAGTAGTAGTAGTAGTAGGTAGGGCCTCCAAAAATTGCTCGGTGATCCATGATGTTCTTAAGTCAGCCACCGCGTTGGGCAATTTGCCTGTTGTGGCGTTGTATTTGTATGACTAATTTCATGTACATAATCACAAATATATAAATACAATTCATCATGTGTGTGAATGAAACGGTTTTCATTAATGCCGTTATAATTTATTAGATTTATAAACATGACAATTTTTGAAAAGAAACACACAAACAAATAAATACATAAATGAATTTGATGTAGAATATTGAGTAATTTATTAACATTCAGTTTTTTCTCGTTTTTTCGAAAACAATTCAGAAAAAATAATTTCGCTAAATAATGACAGAATGCAGTTAAAGTTTTCATTTTGGAAAAATAAATTTTGCAGCAAAAAATCAACGTGAAATCATTTCGCATTATATATAGAATAAGAGATTACGGTAGTTCAATATAATATACTGTTGAAATAGTAAAACTCTAACATAATAATATTCACTTAATACCTTCATTATTTTTCCCATGATCAAAGTGAAGTCAAATTTCGGAAAAATTCATTTATGAATCACTAATTTATTGAATCGAATATCTACGAAACGGTTATTTTATTAAATTTCGTTTAAGGTAAAGATCAAGAAAATTGAAAGAGAAGAAAACGCTTTCGAGTCTTTCCATTAAACATTCCATTATTTAGGGATATTCTAGAACCAAGACACGTGGAAATTATTTCCCCCTAACCATTGTATTCATTCTCTACTCATGAAAAAATAATAATGAAATGAAATGAAAAAAAAAAACATACATATCTGAAACTACGCGATTCCCTAGAAACAATTGTGAAACGAATGCGAAATAAGGAAAAACCGTTCTTATATTAAAGTAGAAATTTTTCTAGAACATGTAAATAGACGAGAGAAAAAAAAATGAGACATGATAAATTGCTCTGGAATTTCGGATAAAAATCCTATTTTTGAGAGAAAAATAACCCATTAGTGTGTTTTTTTGTTAAGATCTCTTTTAATTGGAATATCATTCTAATGGGGGGTTTTTATTCTTTTTAAGACTCATATATCCCGTATAATTTGCAGACGCGATGGATGGTCATAAGTAGAGCCTGGATTATTAAAAAGTGGACTAAAAAAGTGGCAAAATATGCTCTAAAAATATGCAAATATGCACTTAAAAATATGCAAATATGCACTTAAAAATGCAGAAATAAGCACTTAAAATGCAAAAATAAGCACTTAAAAATGCAGAAATAAGCACTTAAAATGCAAAAATAAGCACTTAAAATACAAAATGTGCACTTAAAATACAAAATGTGCACTTAAAATACAAAATGTGCACTTAAAATGCCAAAATATGCACTTATATCCAAAAATATGCATTAAACACCCCAGAATATGCACTAGAAATCTTTAAAAGTCAAAAATTCCGAAATATGTGCAAAAAATGAGAAAATATGCATTAAAAAAATGTGTTTTTAAAATGCATATTTTTTCTATTTCTTAGTGCATATGTATTCATTTAAAAAAAAATATCCCCCTCACATATATATCGCATATGCAAATAACTTCATATTTGTTATTCAGGCGTTTTTGAATTTTCAGTTTGGTGTAGCTGCACAGTAACGAGAATACCGGTAACAAAAGAATTTCGACATTATTTTCAAAAAAGAAATTAACACTTTGACATATCTCTAGAAATAGCCTTACAATAAAACTGTTAATATTCGTAAAATACATTTATAAATATGTATTAATTCACTAAATTTCACCTGCGGGGAAAAAACCAATGTTATGAAAATATTGTGAACAATATTTATTTGAAAAGTTATAAAATAAAAAAGTGAACTTAAATAAACCGTCAAAAATATGCACTTATCCTGAAAATTCTTTGATTTTATGCATTTATATGCATTAATGCTAAAAAAAAGCCAAAATATGCATTTGCATATAATTCGGACTCTAGTCATAAGTCTTCATTTTCACCGTATATATGTGAGGTCATTTCATTGGAAATTTACAAGGAATGTACCTTAAGATTATTTTACATAATTAATACAATGCAAAATTTAGATTAAAAATGTATAGTATAAATATGTCTTTAAATAATAGCCAATATTCAATAAATTTCGAGGGTAAAAAATCAGTGAGAGGAATTTTTTTCTATTTATACAAATAGTCACAGATGGTGGTAATTAAATTAAAGATATGCATAGTTAGAAAGTAAATTTCTGGCGTAATAATATTTGCTTTTGTCCCGTTTTGAAAACTACTCTGGGGAAAAATAATGTACATTCTACGCAATAATTACAAAATTTAATTTAGCTGAAACTTCATTTAAAAAAAAGGCCGTATAAATTTTTAAGCAAAAAATTCAATATGGAATCATTCTCTATTATATAGAGAATAACAGACTACGGTAATTAAATAAAAAAAAATGCTTATATTTGAAATAATGAAATTCTCAGACAATAATATTTACTTAATTCTCATACAGCAAATTATTCTGTGATCAGAACAAACTCATATTTTTTGGAAAAACTCACTTATGAAGCACTTATTTTTTAGATGCATGTACCGAAATCATAATTTATTTATTGAATAGAGTTTGAGGCAAATTGAATTGATTACGAAAATCGGAGAAGAAAATTCTTTTGAATCTTTCTATTAAACATTCCATTATTTCGGAATGTTCTAGAACCAAGACACGTGTAAATTATTTTCTCTAACCATTGTATTCATTTTTCCACTCATGAAAAAATAATAGTACAAGAAAATGAAAAAAAAAAAATCAAATACATATCTGAAATTACGCAATTCCCTGGAAACAATTGCGAAACGAATGCGAAATAAGGCGAAGTTAGAAAAAACAGCTTTTGTACTGAAGTAGATATTTCTAGAACACGTAAATTGATGAGAAGAAAATAAAACACAATAAATTGCTCTTGAATTTCGGATAAAAATCCTCTTTTAAAGGAAAATATCCCATTAGTATGTTTTTGTTAAGTTTCTTTTAATTGGGATATCCTTCTCAGGGTTTTTCTTATTCTTTTAAGATATCCCGTATAATTTATGGACATAATGGATGGTCATAATAAGTATCCATTTTCACCACATATATTTCGTGTGGTCATTTCACTGGATATTTCAAACGAATGTACCGTAAAATAATTTTGCAAAATTAAATATAATACAGAGTTTAGATAGAAAAGTACACCATAAAAATGTATATAAAATAATCAATAAATTTCGAGAGACAAAATCAAAATAAGGGAATAGTTTTCCATTTATATAAAGAGTAAAGATAACGGTAATTAAATTATACAGATATGTATAGTTAAAAAAGTAAATTTCAGACATTAAAATAATTACTTTGGTTCCGTTTTCTGAACATGATTCGGACAAAAATGAAATATATTCCACACAATATTTACAGAATTTAGTTAAAACTTTATTTTGAAAAATTATATAAATTTTCAGACTAAAAAGCCAATATGAAATCCTTTTCTATTGCATCGTAGAAAAAAACAGATTACGATAATTAATTTTAAAAATATTTATAGTTGAAATAATAAAATTCTCTCGCAATAATATTTACTCTTAATTCCCATAGAACAAATTATTCTCTTATCAGAAAAACTTCAAATTTTGGAAAAAATTCAATGATAAGAGAATCAATTATTTCTCAGATTCTACAGAAATGATCATATTTATTGAATGGTATTTAAAGTAAATATGAAGAAAATCGAAGAGAATTCTTTTGAGTCTTTCTGTTATATAATCCGTTATTCTGGAATATTCCAGAACCAAGACACGCAAAACATTATTTTCTCCAACCATTTTATTCTTTCTCCATTCACGAAAAATTAACAGTGAAAGAAAATACATAAAATCAAATACACATATCCTAAACTAGAGTTCCCTGTAAATAAGTCTGAAACGAATGCGAAACTAGCCGGAGTTAGAGGAAAAACCATTTTCGTATGAAAGTAGAAATTTCTAGAACATGTAAATAGACGAGAGAAAAAAAATAAACCGTAATAAATTGTTCTTGAATTTCGGATAAAAATCCTTATTTTTAAGAGAAAAATAACCCATTAGTGTGTTTTTTGTTAAGCTCTCTTTTAATTGGAATATCCTTCTAAGGGGGGTTTTTATTCTTTTTAAGAGTCATGTGTATGTCCCGTATAATTTATAGATGTAATGGATGGTCATAAGTCTCCATTTTCAACGTATATATCGCGTGTGGTCATTTCACTGGAAATTTAGAAGGAATGTACCGTAATCAAAATAAAAATCTGGCTTCGTTCCCAGGAGATGAAACTTCCTTTCGCTATATGAGACTGGCTCCAGGACAATTTTCCTCCACTTATTATTACTTTCTTTTTTTTTTTTACTTATTTATTATTTTATTTTCTTTTTTTGTCTGTCTTGTTACCAATATATCCAGGTTTTTCCTGGACGATGAGATGTTGAAAACGAGTGCCAGAAGTGCAATAAGAAACTGCCGCTACATAACCGAGGTTTTTCCTATTTTTTCCATTTATTATTATTTTTTTAGTGGTTTCTTTCCCACCGCAATTTTTATTTCCCAGACACAAACCTTGTTTTTCCTCTTCTTGTTCTTTATTTTCTTTTTGCTGAAAGTCTTCCAATATGTATTTTTTCTTCCCCGTATTTTTTTGGAAAACTATCCAACTTTTTCAATTTAATATTGACTTCATATTGCTGAAATGAACTTGGATATCAAGTTACGAGTCCATTTTTTTTTTCAAACTTCACTATATTTTAGTTATTATCTACGTCGATAAGTCCGTATTTTTTTAATTGAATTAATTTCCGTTTTGTTTTTATTTTTTGATTCTCTATTCGTAAAGATGATTGAGATTTTTGATTCATGAATGATTCACAATTTTGATTTATGAAGATGATTCACACACATTTTTGATTCATGAATGATTCACACACATTATTGATTTATGAAGATGATTCATATTTTTGAATGATTCATGAATGATTTACATTTTTGATTCATGAATGATTTACATTTTTGATTCATGAATGATTTACATTTTTGATTCATGAATGATTTACATTTTTGATTCATGAATGATTTACATTTTTGATTCATGAATGATTTACATTTTTGATTCATGAATGATTCACACACATTTTTGATTCATGAATGATTCACACACATTTTTGATTCATGAATGATTCACACACATTTTTGATTCATGAATGATTCACACACATTTTTGATTCATGAATGATTCACACACATTTTTGATTCATGAATGATTCACACACATTTTTGATTCATGAATGATTCACACACATTTTTGATTCATGAATGATTCACACACATTTTTGATTCATGAATGATTCACACACATTTTTGATTCATGAATGATTCACACACATTTTTGATTCATGAATGATTCACACACATTTTTGATTCATGAATGATTCACACACATTATTGATTTATGAAGATGATTTACATTTTTGATTCATGAATGATTTACATTTTTGATTCATGAATGATTTACATTTTTGATTCATGAATGATTCACACACATTTTTGATTCATGAATGATTCACACACATTTTTGATTCATGAATGATTCACACACATTATTGATTCATGAATGATTCACACACATTTTTGATTCATGAATGATTCACACACATTATTGATTCATGAATGATTCACACACATTTTTGATTCATGAATGATTCACACACATTATTGATTCATGAATGATTCACACACATTATTGATTTATGAAGATGATTCATATTTTTGAATGATTCATGAATGATTTACATTTTTGATTCATGAATGATTTACATTTTTGATTCATGAATGATTTACATTTTGGATTCATGAATGATTTACATTTTTGATTCATGAATGATTTACATTTTGGATTCATGAATGATTTACATTTTGGATTCATGAATGATTTACATTTTGGATTCATGAATGATTTACATTTTGGATTCATGGAGATGATTGAAATTTTTAATTTATCAGGTTTAGATTTTAGATTTATGAAGCTGATTTAGATTTTTGATGCATGAAGCTGTTGTGGTGACATTGAATATGTTGAATTTATTGGGGTATTTGATTCGTGAAACTCATTTAGATTTTTGCTTTATGAAGTTGATTTTTTCAGGTTAAAGAAATCTAAAATTTCTATTCACCGGGCCTCTTATAACAAGAGCATTTTTTGCTTTATTAATTTCAAAACATGTTGCGGGCCACTTAAGCGATCTGAAAATGTGCCGTCAATCCCTTGAGTGGTCGTTAAATGTGCGGCGTGTCACTTGAGTAATTTGGAACTGTGCCGCGGGACACTCAAGTTATGTGAAACTGTAGTACTCTGGAACTGTGTTGTGGATCAACCAAGCGATATGTAAAAATGTACCGCGCGTCCGGTTCAGTGATTTAGAACTGCGCTGCTTAGTTCATTTTTATGAAATTAGGTTTGAGATCTTAGGTCACATCAGATGACTCCGATGACCCACTTTTCCTACTTATTTATTTTTTGGTGGTTTCTTTTCCCGCCGCAATTTTTATTTCTCCTCACACAACAACCTTGTTTTTCCTTATCCATGTGTCCACAATTTTTACTACTCATCAAAAATAACTCCCACTTTAAAAAAAATTCAACATTTTCAAATATCCTTTCATTTTAGATATCATAAATTGAAAATTTTAATTAAAAAAATATTTTCAGAAGTTAGTTATATTTGTATTCAAAAAATTTCAATGGAATATTTTAGCAATATTCATTAGTCATAGGCAACATCTACGTCAATCGTTATTTTTTTTCCCTGGAATTTCTAATAATTTGAATAATATTACCTGCGTTTTAATAATTTCTCTATCAAAAAGAATTTCAAATGAGATTTTATTTCATTTTTTTATTCAAATATAATTACTCTACTTGAATTGACTTATTATAGTTAATATAAACATTAGGAAATACCTTCTTATACATTTACTTGAATACAATATTATTTCTTATCATTTTTTAACCTCAACGAAAAATTTGAAGAAATATTATATATGATGAATAAATAAAAAATTAACTAATTTCTTTTTTACTTATTCAAGAAGAGAAGAATATTTGAATTAACTTCCATGATGAAATGAATTTTTATTCCATTGCAGAAACAGATTAGTACATTATGCATGAAAAAACGGGAATACGGGGAAAGAGTCAAAAGATGGTAAACACGGGGGAAAATTTTTGTGTTTTTTCATAACTTTTTTTTACAAAAAAATAACCACCTCGAAGCATTATTTTTATGGAATAAAATGATAACGATTAAATTAATATTTTTTTTCATGTATCCGTAATAGAGTACTAAGCTGAAATTGAAGGGAAAATGTTTAGTTTTTCCCCTTCCATGGAAATAAAAATAATTGTATATTTTCGAGTTATTTTTCTAAAATTTAATTTAAAAAAAAAAAATTGTAATTTTTTGTTTCATTTTTACATTTTTCGGATCAGATTACAATGTTATTCGGATGTTTGTCTATTTGTTCCAGCGATTCTTTATAATATTAAATTATGTTTTTGAAATTTTAGTTATTTTTTATGAGACTATTCTATCTATTTCAGAAATTTGAATATGTTTTCTCTTTTTTTGCATTTGCAGGCTATATTCGATTCCAAATTGTTTTGGGAAATATAACATTTGATGGGAAATATGGGAATGGGTTTGGGAAGTACAAATTAACATAAAATGTAATATTTGATGTTATGGAAGTTGCTGCGCTCGTATTGGGTCTTCTTATGATTAGAAGAATTGGGTCTTCTATTGGGTCTTCTTTGTTGATTAATGGTAATACAAATAAAGAAGTTTTTGAAAATTTGATTATGAAGAAATCAAGAATTTCTTTTAAATTGTTTATACAGTAAATAGTTAGTGATATGAAGTTATATAAAATATAAATAAAATAAAATGTGCCGCATATATATGATCATAATTACCACATGGAATGTGATCTTCGTAGGAGAGATACTAATATTTACTGAACAATATATATTTTATTCTTACAGAGAGTAATTATTTTAAATTGAATTCATTTAGACACTTATGCAATCACCGACTGACGAACACCTTTTTCCCGTTTGATACGCAAATTTTGTGAATAAACTTTTTATATTTCTTAGAGATAAAACGTAATTACGTCTAGTTTATCAAATGTCTCTCATAGTAATCCCCGAAGGATCTATATATATATATATAATATATATATATATATATAAAATCAACTTCATAAAAAAAAAATGAAATATCTAGATCAATTTCATTAATGAAATATTTCAATCAATTTCATCAATCAAAATATCGAAATCACCGTCATCAGTATTGATTTTGTTAATGCAAATCAACTTTATGAATGCAAAATCTCAAAATTCAATTCATAAATTAAAATCCTCAACACATATTCATAAATCAAGTATCTAAACAAGTTCCTAAATCAAATATCTCTTAACAAATTTATAAATCATCAATCATATGATGTGAATTTCATAAATGCAAGATTCTAATCCGTTTCATAAACCAAAAATTCTGAATTGAATTCATCAATATAAATCAAAACTTCAAAAATTTAAATCCAATTCACAAATTAAAAAAATATAAATCCAATTCATAAATTAAAAATCTAAAATTTATAAATAAAGCACGTGAGAAATTTACAAACAAAAACTCGAACAAAATCAAAAATCTAAAAAACAAATTCATATATCATAAATCGAAAACATTAAATTAAGTTCATGAATAAAGAATCTAAATCAGCTTAAAAAATTAAAAATCTGAATCGTCTCCATGGACAAAAAATATCTAAATCATCCCCTTAAATCAAGGGGTTTAAAGCACACACACACACAAGGGGTATAAAACTTAATCACATATACCGCATATTAACTTATGGTTACAATAGACTCGAAATCGAAAATTATAAGTAATGATGAATAAGCACAAAACCTTTTGGATCTGATTCGATACAGCTTCTTCTAAACAACGATCGTACATGGCGCGCCATCTATCTTTCCGAAAAAAACAATACAAAAATCTGGGGATTCAATCAGTGGCCCTTATTAACTCCTTAAGCCGGTTTCGAACTTGCAAAATCGTAAGACACCCTTGCGTTTTGCAGTAGGTCATCTTCTATAAACTCTTGAGAAAATACAATATGGCACCACGAAAAAACCAAAAAACTCAACACAATCCTTGGGGGATTTAATTCAAACGTTCGAATCGATTTTGCTTGATCATAAACACATGATTAGAATTACAAGGAGGGGAAAAAGTAATATCGAACTTGTTCTTGCCCTAAGGGATTTTGATTTAGAAAGTCTTCGCTAGTTCTCGAAATGAAACATCCCATTGATTTTCTAACTTATGGGAAAGAATATTACATGTGAGGAAACCAAATGAAGTCGGAACGGAAAAAAAAATCAAACATCTGCATATTATTATCATAGAATTCATTTGTTTTCTTCATCGACAGCAGATGAGAAACGAAATTGTTTGCGCATGAAGAATAATTATCAGATTACGAACGATTAACTGGATATTCTTATTTGATTAATTAGATTATTTAAATGCTCTTTTGCATTAGAGAGATTGTTTCTTTTGCTTATAACAGTACTATCTATTTTTTAACTCTTAAATGCTCTTTTTTATCGAACTCATAATTTTTTTCATAGTTAATGGCGTGTGTTGGAATTCATTTAAAAATATATATATATTTCGAATTTTGATACTTCCAGAAGACGTACAAAGCCTCAAAAATGGCAAATGAGGTAGATAGATAGAACCGCTCACAACCCCAGACTGATGCAAAGCACCTTATTCCCGTTACCTCAAAAGAGGCAGAGTTGTGCTGGAAAAGTTAGCCCCGTGCTCGAAAGTTTCGAATCACTCGCTTCGTTCTCCCCATGAAGACAGCCATGAACTCGATGCAACGTACATACGAGATTTGACTGAAACGGACAGCTGAACCAGTTGACTAGGGAGAAAACTTGCACGTGCGCCCAGTGGCACATAAGGGCCGGAGACCGCAGCCAGGGATTTCGAAACTACTGTGGAAAAGACTTGTGGGCAAAAAAAAAAAGAGGAAGAAGCTGGCATGTTTAAGTGGGAGAGATTTGAGAACGGTCTAAATACCCAAATGTATGCAAAATATATATACACAGCGCCTCCACTGTAACGGGAAACGAAGAAACAAAGTCTCCGTCCACAGTGCTGAGCAGTTTTGTTTCCCTTTCCTTTTCCTTGACACGTTTAAAAAGAAATACGATAAACATGTTGGGGTAAATCGAGAAGCTATCCATTCTTAGAATAAGACAACCATAAGTATTCTTTATGGGCATTGTATAATATTTTATCATGTGTATATATTGTTTGTAATTTGTGTTAATTGCATTTTTAATTGGGTTGCTGTATTTTTGAAACATATGACAACCATATTTTTATGGGCATCTTTTTATCAGCCACCTCGTTGGGCATTTTGCCTGTTGTGGCGTTGTATTTGTATTTGTATTTGTATTTGTACGGAATATGCAATATACACACACAGAGCCACCTCCACTGGGACGGGAATAATCAAACAGAGCCTCCGTTGACAGTGCTGGACATTCACATTTGAGTTACACGCATACATTATTTACATTACAAAAATTGCCCTTTTTTATACTATTGGGAATGTACATAAACATTACTATGAAGGTAATACATATTGGAAACAAATACAGTCACACCTCGTTGATGCGTCACCCGGTTAACACGTCACTTCGCTTAACGGGTCACTTTTCGGAAGTCCCAATTGTCCTCAGACAGGAATTGGTACAGCTATGACTTACTCCGTTTAATGAGTCACTCCGCTTACTAAGTCATTTTTTTGCTCTCCCAATAGTGACTCATAAACGAGGTTTGACTGTATCACCATGAGATCATAATACAAATATTCAAAGTTACAAAATTACTATCATACTATAAAAGTGCGGCGGGAAAAATCAAACACATCCTCCGTTCGCAGTGCTGGGTGGCAACGATCACATTTGAATTACCACACATATTTACATAATATATTTATATAATATACGCTATTTACATGATATAAATTTTCCTTTTTATATAATTGTTGATACACATAAACATTACTATGTACGTCACATATATTCTAAACAAACGCCATAATGAGCTCATACAAATATTCAAGGTTACAAAACCACCATCAAACTATGAAAGTAAGTTGAGTGTATTGAAGTAATATCGCTTTATAAACATATAACTACCGTCTTTGGGATTCAAACTATAGTAATATAAGAATTCGAATTGCAAAGTTTAAGGTAAAAGAAATGTAAACAAAACATTTTATCAAATTTGTGAAATCACAGCTACACACACACACACATATATATATATATATATATATATATGCTAAATAGCTCAGTTAACCCTTTGAAGAGCAGACATGTTTCCAAAACCTATGGGAAAAAATGTAATCAGATGCATCTATTATATGGTTCCCTTCCCTCTTCAAAGAAGAGTTGTATTCATCTGATATACAGTAAAATCTATCTTTAACGGAACCTGTATCAAGCCAGCACCTCCTACAGATAGAAGGCCTCCGCACTCTGCTTGTGACGTCAGTAAGTAGTCCATTTTCCCTCAGAATATTCAGGGGAAAAAATTCCCTACTCGTGCCAGTATAATCGTTGTGAGGAAAAGAAATGATTGGGCTTAGAATTGGCGATTTTTTTGCCCCCACATCCAATCACTATCCGGTATTTGCGAGCCAGTCAGGAAGATTCTACGCCAAAATAAGAAGAAACTAAATAGGATGCTGTATTTCAAAATGTGGCAAACTTGCTAGTTAGTCTGAATGACGTTTATAGCAAACAGTGCAGAGACTTTCTATCTCTAGGAGGTGCTGATCAAGCGCACCAGTCTCCAACGGAAAAGAAATTGTGGTCCCGTGATTTCAATGACAAAATACACATTAAAAAAACCTGGATTAAACGGAACCTCTCTAACGCAGAAACGGAAAGGAAAATCGTATGCTCTTAACAGAAAATTTCACAAAAACACTGAGTGGCGACCAGCAGACCAAAAAGGATGGTACGAAATGTTAAAGTGTGCACAGGGTGGCAACAATGTTCCGCGATGATAAGGGGAGAGAACAGATGGACTTGTTTGAATTTCACAAGATTCATTGAGAGACTGGTTATTTTTGGAGATGAAGATTACAAGGAAGAAAATTCATCACTGCCCACCCCCCCACCCCGAGGACTCGAGCCTCGAGCCCCGGTCTCTAGGCTTGCCGGACGAGTGCTCTACCATCTAAGTTACGGAAGCAAATAGAATATTTTAACCTTGGAGCGTATTTAGATGGCTTTTTCTCAGCCAAGATATGAAGGAAAATTTTTAATTTTCTTTATATTATGCTGAGGATATTATACCTCAGCATAATATCCAGAAAATAAAAATGTTTCCTTGAAATTTCATTAGTTTTGAACTGAACTTTGATTAGTTTTAAACTGAACTTTGATTAGTTTTAAACTGAATTTTCATTAGGTTTCAACAACTTAATTTGCATTAGTTTTGAACTTAATTTGCATTAGTTTTGAACTTAATTTGCATTAGTTTTGAACTTAATTTGCATTAGTTTTGAACTTAATTTGCATTAGCTTTGAACTTAATTTGCATTAGTTTTGAACTTAATTTGCATTAGTTTTGAACTTAATTTGCATTAGTTTTGAACTTAATTTGCATTAGTTTTGAACTGAAGCAGCAGTAACCGATCTAACAACTATGCCAGACACTTGTTGTGTTACATAGGCGTTGCCGACCGCAGCGCCGTACTCTGATTGGTTCCATATCTCTTTATTTGCATACGCATGCCTGTACCAGATTTTTTGGCTCTTCAGTTTATATATATATATATATGTTGAAAGCCACCGTACATGGACGGCGTCAACTAATAGCTCGTGAATGACATAGTCCAACCAGATGCCCTCATGCATATAGAAATGTCCTCCCGATGAAGAATTCTCCATCTCCACAAATAACCAGTCTTTCAATGAATCTTGTGTTGACAAGTGGAGAGGACATTGCAAATATGCATGTTGTCTGAATTTATTCCACTGGCGTTTGAACGCAATATTACGTCCTTGATGGTAAAGTTGTTAATGATCGGGATGTATTTAAAATTATTTCTTTAGAACCAAAATTAGCACCAAATGTAATAGACCATTTTTATAGAAACTCCGCATTTACATGATGAACGGAAATGCTTCCATTCCTGGAACTGAAATAAATACATATTTGCGCGACTCATAAAAATATATATTTATACAATTTTTTTTTTAAACTCCCCCATAATATAGTCTGAAGCTCACTTGTTGGTATTGATTCGAAAACTCCTCATTCAATGGTAATGAAAACAAATTACATGAATAAATACATAGGGGAGGGATAATGAAAAAAAAAATGTCCCGGGGGGGAAGAATAAAAACAAATAAGTCCTGAAATTGTAAAAAAGTTGGGAAAACCAAGATTTTTCCTTAATTTTTTTTGTTTTATTTCTCTCTCTGAAAAAAAAACAGGAACCATTCACATGCGCATCTCGACATTATGTACGTCTGTGTTGAATTACTCCATTACTTTAGAACCCAATTTAGGAAGTTTCCCATTTCCTGCTTTCTCTCCGGATCAGGAAAAGGAATTTTCTCTTTTTTTCCCCCTTTTTTTCTTATTTAACTCATTTTTTTTTCTATTGTCCTCTTCTTCCTTAAATTAACCCTACACTAATTTACAAATTCCATCATTTCCCCCTCTCCGTCAAATTTACCAATGAAGAATCTCCAACGAAATTTATTTTGTACTCTTTTTAAGGCAATTGTTATAGTTTGATCTTTTTCTCCTTCGTGTAAGTAAATTATCATATATATATATATACTTTTTATGGTAAATTAATTTAACATAATCATAATGGTTGGTTCTTTAATGAGATTCATGAAAGGAATTGCAAAATCATCTTCGAATTATTATCATTTTAACATAATTATAGCGGGCATTGCCACCGGATATATAGTGAGTGATTTTACTGGCATTTTACAACACACTCGTGATGTTTCATTACAGTACTGATTATTGCAGTCTTCATTTGATCCGATTTTCTCTCTAATTAATTGATTAGATTCAAGTAATCACCGTCGTCGTTCAATTTGATTAGAGTGAAAGATAATTGAATGGATTAATTCGTGGAATAACTACATTATTACGATTTTGAGAATTCTCCCTGAATTTGCCATGAGGTTTGATTCGAGTCTAATGATGACTGGTCATCCATTTATCGTTCGCCCGGTCTTTCAATATGAGCATTTGTAGAATTAATATAATGAGATATATATATATTGTTCAAATTTATCGAGTCTCTAAGGGCTATTGGGCAAAGTTTGAGGATGTTATTCTGCGAGTTCCTGAACATATTTTGTCCCAGGACGACCCTACCGATAAATGAGGAGTTGTGATGAAATGTGATGAGGGGATGTGAGTATACGTCCGGAAGTAGACGTGTTTGCTATGGAACACCCCCCCCCCCGCACCCCATGGTCACAAATGACTTTCAATTTCAGCGCATGTTAAAGTAGAATTTAAGACACTGGTGCCAAAAACGGAGGAAAACAGGTCCTAAAATAACCCTAGAAGTGAAAGTGAACATTGAAAAAATTACGGGAAATTGGGACCATTATTTTTTTAAATACTGCAAAGCACGTTGTAAGTCAACAAAATCACAGATTATAATGACAATAAGATAAATAAGATTATAATGACACAGATATTGTCACTATTTCTAAAGAAATCGTCATTCAGCAAGGTATGAAGGACTGCTAGAGAAAGATAGCACAGTGAATTTGGAATACAATTAATGTGTCTGCAGACACTACTAAACGAGGATGATGTCACTCTCCGACATCCACATACAAAGGTTTCTAACACCTGGTTTATAAACCACGTCCTTTTACTGGACGTGGGTTCAATTCCCCGCAGGGGCAGTTGAATTTTCTATTTTTCCAAAATATATCTTCGCATCAGCCAGCTGTTAAAAACATTTGTACAAACAGTATTACTAAACCAGACATGCACCTCGTCCATATTCCTCTGCGGAACTTCTAACGAAATTGGTACATGTTGCAATGTGTGTGTGTGTGTGTGTGTGTGCGTGTAGTGAACCTTCGGCGAAGTTTGTTTATGTGTAATGTCTGTTATGTGTAATGCAGCCATATGCCATCAATTTTTCTAACTATGCATGAAGTATAATGATTGAATAGTATACCGTTGTCGATCGGTTGTTCTCTCCGGCGAGATTCTTTAACGGGGCGATCGGCTCACATTTGTGCCTCGAAGTTGGGATAGAGGACAGACGCTGCATGGCGCCCGAGTGGCGCAGTGGTAAGATACTCGTCTTCCGATATGAAGGTTACCGTCCAGATTCATGGGTTCCAATCCAGCCGAAGAACATCAGAAAGAAGTTCTTTACCTACCGGGCCTGGAGTGACCACCGATAGATGGCACCTCCTTCATTTCCCACCCAACTCCACTGGTTGGAAATTTCCGCATGGCGATATATGATAGGATTGGTGTGCGTTACATAGCAGACATTGCAGGAGGAGCTGAAGCATGGGTGGAGATACGGGGGGGCCCAGCTTCAAAGGGGGAGTCGACTGATCGAATGTGTATATGTATATACGAATTGACATCATCATCATCTTGCCCGCCCCTCGACTTCCAAGTCTATCTCCGCCTATGAGCTGAGGATTGGACTTGAATCTTTCTTCTGTGTCAGAAATGTTTGTAAGGCCTGGCGAGATGACCAAAAATATGAGAATGTCCTGTGAGATACTTGCTAACATATTCTCACAACTCTTGGTGAAGATACTTGTCCGTCGATTCTTTTATCAAACATTTTACTCGTTTTTGGTTTAGAAAGGTTTGTAAACGCTACTATAAAATATTTTATCAAAGAATAAATCGACTCGCGTACTTACAAACCACCACTTTTGACTCTAAATTGAACTGGAAAACGACTGTTCTGTGAGTAATTCTGTTCATTATTTGATTACTGCTATCCAGTAAACAACCGAGTCACTCCGCAAACCATTCGTAAGACTGGATGATATCTCTCTAGTCCCTTTCGGGATACCTAATATCATAACTGGTTAAAATAAATCATGTAATTCATTCTGAGATAATCCTGTCTAATAGATGTTCCAGATTACGGTTTAAAGAGAGAGAGGAATCTCTATAAATAATCAGGAATTCCTGATGGCAATTCGATCAAATACAAACGAACATTCAATCATTTTTTTTAAGCTGGTTTCCTCCTTACCAAGTCGTTGCGGCTGCAATCTCGAAAGGCCGAGAAATGATGAATGTTTTTAATAAGACCAATACAGCGCATAACTCAAACTACGGATGAGTTCCAGTTGACGTTTATTACCCGGATGTATCGGCTGACCAATTCATTCCCCCCACCCACTGACCACCCACTTCCTCCAGGCCTCACAAACCAGGGTCTTTCTCATGCCAAATAGTGACTCAAGTTATGAGATCATTCGAGTAACTCCGCACGGCCCTTTAGCCGCTCTCAATGGATTGGTGGGGGGTACATACATGCAATGTAATATCACTAGAAACTCTATCGATGAGAGATCGAGTGGTATGGTGAGATCAGAACGAGAAATATATATTCGTATGGTATTTAGCTTGAGGGACATGCACATGTATATCCATCAAATGGTTACACATAAAACGCGCTCATATTTCCCAAGACTCATTTCCTCATATATGATTCCAACAAATATGTCACGAAGGCAAGTGGAGGAAATGGTACTTCGTATAATGATCGCTTCTCATCCAATTGTGTGTATTGTTGAAAATGGAAGTCGGTTGGATTGTATCGCGGAGATTGATGATTTTTTTTTCTCTTTAGTATCGACTTTCCAGATAGCGTATAATTGCACATTGTTATAACAATCCTCCCTTACCTATTAATATCACGCGCTCATATTTCCTAAGGCTCATTTCCTCATATATGATTTCAACAAATACTGTACGTCATCAAGCCAGGATGAGTGAAGGATACTACATATAATGATCGATTCTTATGCAATCTAAGTACACTGAAGAGCCAAAAAAACTGGTTCACCTGCCTAATATCGTGTAGGGGCCCCGCGAGCCCGCAGAAGTGCCGCAACACGACGTGGCATGGACTAGTGCTGGAGGTAATTGACACCATGAATCCTGCAGGACTGTCCATAAATCCGTAGGAGTAAGAGGGGGGTGGAGATCTCTTCTGAACAGCACGTTGCAAGGCATCCCAGATATGTTCAATAATGTTCATGTCTGGGGATTTAGGTGGCCAGCGGAAGAGTCTAAAGTCAAAAGAGTGTTCCTGGAGCCACTTTGTAGCAATTCTGGACGTGTGGGGTGTCGCATTGTCCTGCTGAAATTGTCCAAGTCCGTCGGAATGCACACTGGACATGAATGGGTGCAGGTGATCAAACAGGATGCTTACGTACCTGTCACCTGTCGGAGTCGTATCTGGACGTATCAGGGGTCCCATATCACGCCAACTGCACACGCCCCATACCATCACAGAGCCTCCACCAGCTTGAACAGTCCCCTGTTGACATGTAGGGTCCATGCATTCATGAGGTTGTCTCCATACCCGTACACGTCCATCAGCTCGAAGCAATTGGAACCGAGACTCGTCAGACCAGGCAACGTGTTTTCAGTCCTCAACAGTCCAATGTCGGTGTTGTCGGGCCCAGGCAAGGTGCAAAGCTTTGTGTCGTGCAGTCATCAAGGGTACACGAGTGGGCCTTCGGCTCCGAAAGCCCATATCGATGATGTTTCGTTGAATGGTTCGCACGCTGACACTTGTTGATGGCCCAGCATTGAAATCTGCAGCAATTTGCGGAAGGGTTGCACGTCTGTCACGTTTAATGTTTCTCGTCAGTCGTCGTTGGTCCCGTTCTTGCATGATATCTTTTTCCGGCTGCAGCGATGTCGTAGATTTAATTTTTTATCGGATTCCCGATATTCACGGTACACTCGTGAAATGGTCGTACGTGAAAATCCAAATTTCATCGCTACCTCGGAGATGCTATGTCCCATCTCCCGTGCGCCGACTATAACACCACGTTCAAACTCACTTAAATCTCGATAACCTGCCATTGTAGCAGCAGTAACCGATCTAACAACTATGCCAGACACTTGTTGTGTTTGTTATCTTGTTATCTAGGCGTTGCCGACCGCAGCGCCGTACTCTGATTGGTTCCATATCTCTTTATTTGCATAAGCATGCCTGCACCAGTTTTTTTGGCTCTTCAATTTATATAAAATTGATTTTCTGCGTGTGTGTGTAGGTGAAAATCGTTAGAGCTGGACAAATGCCCGAAATGTGCGAAAAACTGTCGGGCAACAATGGTTTTTGGGCATATTTCGGGCATATTATTTAACAAAAATTTGTGTCAAATAATATTGAGTGTGAAGAATTCTTGTGTCACTGGACCATATGAAGAATCCTACGTTCCTATTCTAATAATAGATTTCTTTAGTGCAAAGCATTTTTTTTTGCCTTCAGTTTGCACATTTTAACAAATGCACGATTTCTATTTGAATAAAAATACTTCAATTGGTACTAATACGAAAAATACTTTGTTTCCGCAATGACAGTTCATATATTATAACTATAATGTGAAAATTGGAGGAAAATTTTTATAGCTATTTCCTTTACTTCAAAAACTTCTCTAAACGTGTGGAATTAAAACAAGATACTGTACATGAAATCAGAAATTGAATTTCTTTGCAACTTTGAAATGCGAAGAAAGAAAAGTTGAAGGTGGAGGGAGGGGGGGTTTCGCTCATGACAGCAAACGAGAGGGTAATACAGCAGCTTCGGGGTTGAAGTGATGAAAATGTATGCATTTTAAAACCGTATAATTGATATATGATAACCATTCATTCATCAGCACACATACAGGGTGTCCTGTAAGGGGCCGTTCAAGTATTTCATAAGCAAATTTTTAACCAGTTTTGACACCCCCCCCCCCCCTGTCAGCAAAATTTCGTCATCAGCTCTGCCACTCTGAATCCTAACTCATATTTTCATAAAGGGTGGTTGATGACGTAAGCATTCTCCAACCCCCTCCCCCTCCCCGTTGTAATCAAAAGTCAGCAAATCGGAACCCCCCCCCCCATCGATGATGACGTAATACTTGAACGGCCCCTAAGTTCTAATGCGGTCTTTATCCCATCAACCGTCCGTCGTAGAGGTATAGTTCATCAGTCCGGGGTTGTGAGCGGTTCTATCTATCTATGGTTCTAATTTAGAAAATGCTCAAAAATAAAATTATACAAAAATTTTTTTATACGGTGCCCTTGTTCTCTAACTTCCAGTTAGAAAGTTGTTGCCCTATATCTCCCGAGACCAACAGAAAAATTCAATGTTTCCAAGTGCTATATTCCCCGAAAATCGGGGAAATATTATGAAACAACAGCAAAAACTACGCTCCTTTCTCTTACTCATGCTGTCCTTCCCCAACTTTTCTCAGATTTTTGAATAGGTTTGTGTTATAGCTTCCATGTTTGCACTCGAACATCATAGCACTAGCTCTTATCATTGCATGGGGAGGCATAGGTTAAGATGCCCCGGTTCCATGGACTGCTTTGCTGGTCCCCAACATATTTGACTCGAAAGCTTTATTTTTTCATATCTGTCTTTTGCCCCCCCCCATCTGATTTTAACCCGTGCCCCCTATAGTGTCCCCAGGACCACAACGGGGTCCACATGGGCCCAGTGTTGAGAACCCTGCATTAAAGCCCAATTCCACGAGACCGGGGATCAGAAAAGCGTCCATTAGGAGAAATTCTACGGTAGTAATAAATAGGAAGCGAATCTACTTTAAAATTGCTCGTGCGCCGCGTATAAATAATATATTTCTGGAAATGTTCCGTTAAAGTAATTGAATTTTCAGAGCGTTTTCACAAACGAAGGATAAATTGTTCAATGCTTTAAAAACAATTGTACGAAAATATCTTATTTTTCCGAGAGTTGAAAAATGATCATTATCATCATTATTAAGATTTTTATGAGGATGGAAGTAAATATGTAAACCTTTTAAATGAGTTTTTCCTTGTATATAAGTTAATATTTATCTTCATGAAAAACGAACCTGACATTTGTTAAATGGAAAAAATGTATATGTTATCTTAAATGATGCTAAACAATGAAGTATTTTGAGTAATATTGAAAATAAAAGGTATGCATCTGTATATTTTGAGCATTGAGATATTGTTTTCCGGAATGAAAACGTAGATGTGTGTGTTGAATGCATTGTTTTAATATATACAAGTGTGTGTGTATCATCAATTTACTCAACTCATATATGAAATAATTGTCTTTTATTTTATTCGAATAAAACTAGGAAATGGAAACGTTTTTGTCTGGTATTAAGGCTTTTCTTTGCTTGATGTTTAATTTCTTCAGTGTTTAATCCACGTTTATCAGTTTATTTGAAAGAAAATGTTTGATTTGGTTTTTGAGATCATGTTCGTTTTTTGAATTGTTGTTTGCATTTATTATTCAAGGATAACAGTTATATTGGTTTCTCGAATGATCCTAGAATGATTATATGAATTTTTTTTTGAGCTCTTTGTCTTTGGCTAAAGCTCGAGGTAAGCCGGTTTGAGCATTTCCAGCCATTTTGCCAGGCAATTCCCGAATATTCCCGATTTTCATCGATTCCTTTAAAATTCTGCATTTTCATTTCTTTTGAATAGTCATCCGTTCTGAAATTCTGCATTTTTGTTCCTTCCGAATTGCCATTCGTTCTGGAATTCTGCGTTTCCATTCGTTCCGGAATTCTACGTTTTCGTTCCTTCTGAATTGTCGTCTGTTCCGGAATTCTGCATTTTCGTTTTTTCTGAATAATCATCCGTTCCGGAATTCTGCATTTTCATTCCTTCCGAATTGTCATCCATTTCGGAATTTCATACACATTTTTATCTAAAAAGGAAATAATTCTGGTATACACTGCATTTTCATCTAAGAAAATAATTCTGCAATTCCTTATTATGTTTCATAAACTCTGAATTCTCATCAGTTCCAGAAATGATGAGAATTGAGAACTTATTTTTGAACTTTCTTCATTTCTGGAACTTTGTATTTTCATCAATTCTGGAATCATTTCTTTCGTTTATTGAGAATTTTCATAGATGTTGGAATTATTTCTTTCACTTATTCCCAATTTCCATGGTGTTTCAAAATTTAATTTAGGATAAATGAAATCTCTGCCAATTAGTTTTCTCACTTACATGAAACTGTGTCTATATTTTATGTATGGATATTTTTCAGCATTCCTGTATATGTTGTAAATATGGATTTTTTTATGTCAATATCCCTTTCCACAGAGAGCATATTTTCCTCGATATAAAATCGGGGCTTTGGAAGGCCCCGAAATTTACAAGCCGCCCTCTGGCTCCGCTATTGTTTTGCATCGAGCCCCACGTCTGTAAAGACGGTCCTGAATGCGAGGGAATACGATATTTCTTTTATTCATGTCTTTTTGTGGGTCAGCAAATTGTTTTTCATATGTAACCTTTTCAGACCCTCGTGCCACAAACGAGATGGTTGCTTTTCTCACTGTAAAATTTATTCTTTTGGCCTCAGGGAGTTCAGCCCTGATTTAAATTCTGAGTTAGAAGTATACTGAATATGAACTTTTGGGGCTTTCATCAGAGGGCATTACTTAAAGTTGAACTTTCGGGAGATTTTTAAGATGGTTTCCAGGGGAGTAAATTGCTTTCGAGAAAAGTGTGATTTATTACATAAAATTGAGTAATATCATTCTGGAAAAAATTGTATGTAAAGATAAATATACCTTGCATCATCATGGCTAAAAAAATTTGATCGAAGTTAAATATTTCTTCACAAAAAAAATTAAAAAATAAGGATTCGCTGACATTAATATTTTGACGTTTCGAAAATTATATAAAAATGAATGCTCGAGGCTGAAAGGGTTAAGTATATTTTCCTAGGTCCGCAATAAATATTTCTCCAGTTTTTGTGACTTTTGCATGTGCGCAATTTGTTTCTCCTATATATCTGCTTTTTATTGGTTTGCAAACTATTTCTTCCATGTCCACATGGCCACAAACACCTACAGTATTTTTACTGGTCCACTGATTTAAGGTTGAAGAACATAAGACAATGGAGGTATGGAGAAAAAGTTAATATATTCAATAGAAAATATAAAAATTTTTAGAGCACATACTCTTAATCATAGAATTTATTAGATAATTAACTTGAAGCATATGATAATCACGAAAGTATCCCAATTTGCGTATAAAAAAGACGTATATTGCATAAATCGTTTGATATGAGACGTATTATTATAAAATAATGCGTAACAGCGAGAGAAAGAATCTACAACCTACAGAGAAAAAAAAAATTAATTAGCATTTCTTTGAGAAAATTAAGCAAAGGTTAGCTTTTCCATTGATAAGTGTGCTCCGAATCTATCAAATTTGAATTAATTAGTAATCACGTAGAGCTCATCATTCATGGTCATAAAAGAATTAGTAACTCGAATTGATAAGGTTCCATAAAAGAAGGGATTAGATAATTAATAGTCGTTAATTTATAGTTAAAATTTAGTTTACGCAATTAATTATTGCATAATTAATTAGTCAGTGACATGATAATCTTTCATTAAGATAACTGTTGATACGAGAGAAAGTTCCAGAAAACAAGAATAGCGACGAAGAAAGGGCTAATCGATTCTTGAATTTTCTAGCAATTTAATTGTTTAGAAATTGCTCAAAGACATGGAAGACACGAGTCAAATTGATTTATACAATTAGACTATTTTCAATAATTCTACTTGTATAAATCAATTTTATTTATGATACGGGAAATAATCTCCAATTTTTTTTTTTAAATTAAATTTTCTCAAATATAGCCAGACATTTGATTTTATTATTTTTGTTTTCAAGTAGAAAATAGAAATGGTATATGATAATATTATTTTCTTCAGAAAATATTTCATTGTTATGAGTAGAAGGGATGAAAAAAATGTTTTTGAATTAGAATATTCAATAATTAAAAATGAGAGGAATATTTTCTTTCATTAATTTTTTCAACACCTTTTTTTATTTATTTGAAAACACTTTTTTTTTCATTTATTTGAAAACACTTTTTTTTTTCATTTAATTAGAAACACTTTTTTTCCATTTAATTAAAAACACTTTTTTTCATTTAATTAAAAACACTTTTTTTTCATTTAATTAAAAACACTTTTCTTCATTTGTTTAAAAACAATTTTTTTTCATTTGTTTAAAAGCAATTTTTCTATTTGTTTTTCATTTATGTAAAAACACCTTTTTTTTCATTTATGTAAAAACACTTTTTTTTCATTTATGTAAAAACACTTTTTTTTCACTTATGTAAAAACACTTTTTTTTCATTTATGTAAAAACACTTTTTTCATTTATTTGAAAACACTTTTTCGTTTATTTAAAAACACTTTTTTTTTCATATAGGCCTATTTAAAAATACTTTATTTCATTTATTTAAATACTTTTCTTTTCATTTATGTAAAAACATTCTTTTTTTTTCATTTGTGTAAAAACATTCTTTTTTTTTCATTTGTGTAAAAACATTCTTTTTTTTTCATTTGTGTAAAAACACTTTTTTTCATTTATTTAAAAACACTTTTTTTTCATTTATGTAAAAACACTTTTTTTTCATTTATGTAAAAACACTTTTTTTCATTTATTTAAAAACACTTTTTTTTCATTTATTTAAAAACACTTTTTTTTCATTTATTTAAAAACACTTTTTTTTTTCATTTATTTAAAAATGAACCTACTCAACGCCAGAGAAAAACCATATTTTACAGTGAAGTTTTTATAGTTAATCTTTGCTCGTAACTAATTTTTCTTTTTCATTTTCATGAATTTTCTTCTTTGAAAATAATACTGTTTATTGCTTTTCCTTCTATTGCCTAACTCTGTACATTAATGTTTTTCTCTTTGGTCTCCTTGTTTCTCCTTTCACTGTGTCTCTCCTCCTGCTCTCTATCTCTGCGTATTTTTAATTTTTCCTCTCTTTCCTATTTATATTTCATTCTTTACTATTTCTACCTTTTCTTTCTCCTTGTTTTTCCCCCTTCTTCTGCTCTCGTATTTTCTTATTCAGTTTTTCTTCTTTTTCACTCGTATTTTATTTATTTACGTTTTCCCGTTTGAACTGAAGCTGATTTTTCCTCTATTACGATATTGTTTTTTCGTTCTCATTTTCTTATTTTTTCCTCCAGCTTTTCATCTTTATACATTTTTTTTAATGCTCTTCCTTTCTTCCCGTTTATTTATTTAATTAATGGGTTTTTTCTCTTTTATTAGCATATTCCTGTTTCTGTCCCAACTCGATTTCTATCCCCATTTTCTTCTATTTTTTTCATTTCCTTTCTTTTTTCTGCACACATTCATGTTTTTCCTATTTGGTTTTATTCTTTCATTGTATGTTCTCCCCGCTCTCCATTTTTTCTCCTGTTTTTCATCTCCGTACTTATATTTTCAATTTTTGGCTTCTAATATTTATATTTTGCTCCTAACTATTTCTACATTTCCTTTCTCGTTGTTTTATTTCATTCTTCTGCTCTTTCCTATCTTCTTTCTTTTCTTGTTTTTCCTATCTTCTTTCTTTTCTTGTTTTTCCTATCTTCTTTCTTTTCTTGTTTTTCCTATTCTGTTTCCTTTCGGTTGCCCGTATTTTATTTATTTACGCTGGAGGAGGTTATGCTAAGGAAAATAACCTCTCCCTTTTAGTGTTGTCACTTGGCAGGGGGGGGGGGGTTCGCTGATGTTAAACAAAGCTGCTAAGTCTTTACTTCAGCGTGTCACGCTACTGTGGGTAGAGTAGGACAACAAAGTTGTGTGCCGGATTGCAGAAGGATCAGGGTTCGATCCCCACTCCCGAGTTCACCGCGGCATAATATCCATAAAGCCCTTTTCTTAATTCTAAATATAACCAAGGTATTGATATTTACTACTGTTGGTCGTTTATCAGCAGTTCAGTTTACCTCGAGAGCACCGGTACTCCGTATGAACGGCGGAATAGATATTTTTCAAACTATAATGCACTCTCGCTAATCTAGCAGTTCGCTAAACCGGAAAGTCCGGTAATCCGGAGTTTTAAGACGGGTTTTTCTCCGAACCGTAGATCAAAACATGTAACTCATGTCTTTTGCGTTTTATAGTTTATATTATTTTTTTTCCGCCGTGGTTGTCGTGAGGTCAAAGTGACGGAGTCACATCGCGAGAACCCGGGTTCAAACCTCACCATCGCCACAGTAGTGGCCCGCTGAAGTTGGTTTTGTGTGGTCCCCAACTTCGAAGCGTGAATGCGAACCGATCCCCCCTTTAAAAGGAAAGTCTCGCTACAGATAGAAACAGGCCAACAAATAGTACAAATATTCAGTCATTACACTTCACTTCTGAAATATAGATGGCAGCACTGAAAAATCAAAAACCCACACTAGATACGGGTTCGAACTGTTAAGTGCACGCACACTTCCGGCACAACTCACTAGGTAGTAGATTGCCTATTGTGATAGACATTAATTGTACTCAGTTTGATAGAGAAAAAAGTTTATATTATTTAAATGTACTTTTTTCAATTGACTTCCAGTTATCCGGTGATTTCGCTAGCCTGGCATACCCTGGTCTTATACGTGCCGGATTAGCGAGAGTCTGCTTGAGTTCAAACAATCGTTTTCTTAAGAAAAAGTTTTCTCTCTAAATTGTGTCGATTAAATGCAAATTCCCTTACTGAAGAACTCAACATCGCAGGTATTTCTTGGATTTCCATTAGGGTTATTTGATTACGTACGCTTAAATCGGAAAATTAGTCATCGGAATAGCAGAATCATCAGATTCCAGACCAAACAAAGTCCAGTCCTTAGGAGAATCTTTCATTTCTGACGTCGACGGGGAAAAAAAATCCCCATTCGTCGTCCAAAATCTTCTAGCATTTTCGTTTTTCTTTTGAACGGTCAAAAGTTACGATCTTTCCGAACAGTTTCAGTTATTGCAAGGCCATAAGAAACATCTGAGGGTGGATTTCTAACAATAAAAACCCCAAATATATATATATATACAATGAAACAAAGAAGAAGAATTCAAAAGGCGAGATTCAATACGAAAAATTCAAGTAGTCCATAACATTAAAGAGAAGGAACGCGCCTTGAAGTACTCGTTCAACCAAAGAATCGATTTCAAAACTCTTAAAGCTCAACTTCTTTTCTTTATTTCGTCTGTAAGAGAATTACGGTTGTTGTTTCAAATCGGATTTCATTTTCTTGGCGGGGAAGGAGAAATAAATACCGCAGTTTGTCTCAGACTGAAGGGAAATAAATACTGTGCGTGTGTGTGTGTATATATATATTTATGTACAAAAGTACTGCGTGACCTTTTACGTCACTTACGGAATGATTATTGTATTGGTCGCTGTCGATACGGACAGTGACCAATACAATATTCATTCCGTAAGTGGCACATTTTACATACAAGACACATTTTGATGCATATTATTTGTAGCATTTTTCATCCTTATACTTAGCCCGACGTCATTTGCGACTCATAACGCCGCCAATGACATTGGACGCGATTGGGTCAAACATGGTAAACAATTTAAATGTTTGCACGAGATTGGGATTGATGCCAACTTGCTGAATTGGATGGAATCGTGGTAAAAAGATAAGTCACGACGGGTTATGGTGAACGGGCAATTCTCTGATTGGACAGATGTCACAAGTGGAGTTCCCTTAAGGAAGTGTCCTTGGCTCCATACCTTTTCCACTTTTTATTGATAATCTCGATCAGGGAACCGATGGGATTGTTAAAAATTCGCAGATGACGTGAAGCTTATGGCGATATTCGGGAATCAAAGCGATAGGGAGTTGTTCCAGATCAACCCAGATAGGATCGTAGGTTGGGAAAATGAATGGAGCATGCCTTTTAGTGTTGAAAAGTGCATTGGCGCTCATTTCGGTTCAAACAACCCTCTTTTCACCTACGAGTTGGATGGTGTTATCATTCCGAGCACAACTAGGATCGCCGATCTGGGTAATCTCATTATTGAGCGGCTTAGGTTTACCGAACATTATTAAGCGATCGTCAAAAATAGAATAGAATGCTTAGTTTCAATCTCAAAAAGGTCTCTCTTCGGGTTCTCCTAAAGTTATCCTTCCACTTTTCCGGCCCTTAGTTCATCCTGGCTTGGAGTATGCCGTCAGGTTTTGGAGGCCATACTTACAGGGGGAGATTAACTGGGTCGAGCGTGGTGTAGAGAAGAGGCACGCGTGCTCTTGATGGCACACGGGGCTTAAGCTATAAAGAGACACTTGATTTTTTGAAAATGTTTTCATTGGAAACGGAATTTATGAAATGTACCATGAGTTATTAATACACCGTCAATCAGTTACTCCGGCATGAAACCCTAGTATCGATTGGCAAGGGACAATTCCAGGTTGTGGTGTCGCAGGGAGTGTTGTATATATATATATATATACACACACACGTTTAAAAAGAATACGATAAATATATTGGGATAAATCCAGAAGCTATCGATACTCAGATGCGACAACCATAATTATTTATGGGCGGAATGTATATTTATATTTTATCATAATTATTGTTTTTTATGGCATTGCTGTATTTTTTTATATGATTTAGATATGTATTCGACAACCATATTTTTTATGGCCGCTTTCAGCCATCTCGATGGGCATTGTGTCTGTTGTGGCCTTTGTATTTGTAAATCACTGCTTTGGTAGCGCGTTGTTGGACTAACGAAGACTAGAAAACCTACGAGACCCGTTGACGTGACTTGGGGTTCTCTTAGTCTTCTTCTCCCTACTCTAGTATCACGATTACCAAAACAATTTATTTATGTTCTTGTGCAGTGGTGTCTTAAAAGGTGGACCAATAGCAGCCCCACGTTTAAGATTACTGCAACCGATTCCGAAGTTTTTTACATCCTTAAATCTGAAGTTTCAATAATTCAAAATTTGACAATGTTATTATAAGGCTTAAATTATTCTGTATTTTGAGTTGTCACAATTCAAAATTTTGAATATAATTCGGAGAGTTTCAAAAATTCTATATTCAAATATTGTTGTATATGTATTAACTAATTGTGTATTTGAATAATTCAGTATTTTCAGCGATTCTCTTCAATTTCATTAGCTTGAGCTAAATTTTCTGATTTTTTAAACTGAATTTTCATTAGTTTTGAACTGAATTTTCATTAGTTTTGAACTGAATTTTCATTAGTTTTGAACTGAATTTTCATTAGTTTTGAACTGAATTTTCATTAGTTTTGAACTGAATTTTCATTAGTTTTGAACTGAATTTTCATTAGTTTTAAACTGCATTTTCATTACGTTTCAACTTAATTTGCATTAGTTTTGAACTTAATTTACATTAGTTTTGAACTTAATCTGCATTAGTTTTGAACTTAATTTGCATTAGTTTTGAACTTAATTTGCCTCAAACGACTTGCAAATGGTTTCCGGGTAATTAGGCCATGGTCTGGGATATTTTCTTCCTGACGTTTCGCCCACATCTGTGGCAGGCATCATCTGAGGTTATTTGGACGCAAGTCTCCACAATACATCCACACAAGAAAATCTCCTAGACCATGGCCTAATAACCCGGAAACCGTTTGCAAGTCATTTAACGCCGGCCATGAAAGCCTCAGACAATAATTTGCATTCGTTTTGAACTGAACTTTCATTTGTTTTAAACTGACATTTTATGAAATTATGTATGTATGCTGACTTCCCTCCCTGATACCTTTATTAAATCGGGTCCTAAGGACCCCGAAAAAAATCATCAGTCCACGAGGCCATCGAACTCATTAAGACATCCCTGTTCGTGATCGTGTGAAGGTAGCGAACAAAAACCTGCTTCATTTTTGGTCCGCAGGATACTGAATATCGATTTGTGTATTTACGCTTGAGGAGGGCCTAAACAATGGAAGACGTTCCTAGCAAGTTTGTTTGTTTTTTCACTTAAAAACAGTGTTTGATATGAAAGATAACATTTCTCGAACACCCTGTCAGTTGAGAGATGGTTTGTAACTCAAAGTAATCCAAAAAAGAATTTCAAAATACCTCCGTGCTAGAGTACTTGTAGCCTGATATGAATTCACTGTAAAAACTTTTAGAGTGGCCTACACTACCACCAGGATAATTGCCAAGAAACATTAACTTAATTCCCATCATCAAATTGTTTCGGGGCAAAACAAAAACGTTGTGTCGTAATTACGGAAATCCCTCACCAAAGTATGTTGAGAAAATACGGATACAACTCATTCCATGACATCTCTGAACATTTACGTACTGAACATCATTTGATATTCCAAGCATCACCCTCTCGTGAATGACGCGCCTTCAAGGGCGTGGTCATAGCACATCGGGCATTGATTGATCATCTGGTGGTCAGCCGTTATATATATATGAATGTATAAAGCTGTTTTAGACAGCCCCAATCAGTCATATTCTGCATGGGCACCATAAAATACCAATCAATTCCGGGAGAGAGAATGCGATTCTTTGATATCATGTCTCTAGACTACCATCAACGCAATCCATAAGCCACTTAGCCATTGGCGAAACGGAAATAAAGAAGGAATCTCTTTGACCAACAGAGAATTCTTGCTTCTTAACACTTCTCAGAAAATACTTGCTTATTTTTCTTCCACGTATTTTTTTTTCCCTTCATTTCACAGTAGCGTGTAAAAGCAGCGCCGCGATAGATGCACTGATATGGATCTCTGTACCCGTCGTCAGATAAAGTAGCTCTGGACAGACGTGGATCCAGGGCGATGTACCGGGAGGGGTGAACTGCTTAAGCTCGTTCGATCGTCCCGTATTTTACGGGATAAATTCTGCTTTTGGAAGAGACAGTCGTTCCTATGCGCGCCCCCCCCCCCCGAATCAGCTGGCTGTGAACGGAGCGGAGGCAGATATCTTCGGTTGCGAATAAAGAGGAGGTAGGTGTCTTCAAATTGGAATGGAGCGGAAGTAGTTACGTAGCTTCAGCTGTGAATGAATCCGTGGTACATAATTTCAGCTGTGAATGAATCCGTGGGAGATACCTTCAGCTGTAAATGAAGCGAGGCAGATATCTTCAGCTGTGAACTGGGTAGAGGTAGGCATCTCTAGCTGTGGATGAATCCGAGGTAGATACCTTCAGCTGTAAATGAAGCGAGGCAGATATCTTCAGCTGTGCGAATATGGTGGAAGCAGCTTCAAATGGGGAGAAGATACATATCTAATATATAAGGTGCATATATCCTCAGCCGTGAATGGAACCGAGGCAGGCGGATTCAGGGTGATGTGTCGGAGAAGCTAAATGACGTATTAGTATAGGTGCATTGCATCATCCCATATTTTACGGGACAGACAAATAATTTCCCTATATTGGGAGGGGCGATCGCCCCCTCCACCTCCGGATCCGCTCTTGGCTCCGGCTCCTTCTAGTTCGAGGCGCAAATGCGAGCTGATCTCCCAGGTAAAAAGTCTCGCCACGGAGAGCAACAGACCCTTTACAACGGTACTATTATCCAATCATTTCACTTCACTCATAGTTATAAAAATTGACGGCAGATGGCAGCGCTATAACAAGCATTACACAGAAACAAGCTTCACGTAAGGTTCACAACACGTATACACGCGCATTTCCCAGCATGTCTCGGGTCTTCGAACACCTGCAGAAATATCTTCATTGAGACAAATTGGCTGGTCATGATCAATCTAGGAGAAGGAAAAGGGGGTCTATTAATAAGTACGGTTATAACTTGAAAAATTAATAACAACGGTACAGCTGAAGATTCGTAATTACCATTTGATATGTTACGCTGAGGTGTATAGACGAGAAATGAATCAATCAGCTCCTAACATTTGGAACAGAGACATGCTCAGACAAGGAAAGAGCCCCCAAGGTGTGGCCTCAAAAACAAAAGAATAGCGCGGCGGAATGCGATCATTAAAGCCGCAAAAAATCATTATAAATGCTAACAGTTGGCTATTCATCGCCTCTTGCGCTTCGTGTCGATGTCTACTTTAGACTTTCTTTCCTGCAGCTTCTCTGTTTCTAGAAACTAGTCCCGATTTCTCTTTTTTCCCCTCTTCTCTCTGTCGGTGCTGTACTTGATCTATAGCCACTGGATACAGCTTATTCCAGTCGCCTTAACTTGATCGTGTGTTGCTTGAATTACGGCACCAAAGCTGTATATTAAAGAGCTTAATAAGCTTCTTAATACAGCTTTGGACGGCACTTTAGGGTTGCGGAATTTTTGAATTCATTTTTGGCCTATATTGGCGTTCAAAATATTAATATTTACATTCCTTTTTCGGGTGACCTATAATTTTACCGGATTTTTTCATAATTTTTGTGTATATTTAAATATGTAGAATCAGTGGTAATTTTTGTCAAAAGTTTTTGAAGACGTCACTTTGGGAACTTTTCCTTATTTAGTCTTTCTAAACCATAGTTTCCTAACCTTTTTTGACGACGCGTTAGCAATAATTGACAATTTTACTTACCTTTGGCATCATTTATGCTCGTCAATTATTGCTCTAGAGCAGCGGTTCTCAACCTATTTTGACTCATGGCCCTTTGAGTCGTTTAAGGCAGTGTTTCTTAACCTTTTTTTGCCCGTGGCCCCCTTTGAACCATATTTTTTTCTCGTGGCTCCCCTGTCCTACCCAGAGTTTTCAACTCTCATCTAGAAGCAAGACACTTTATACGTATTGAAATGATTTTTTCAGTGAATTTATACTGAACGAAAATTTTGCAAAGAAAATTGGCCTCCACACAATTTTTTAGAGGATTTATTGATCTCCCCGCTAGTCCGAGTTCTATCAGGACCGTCTCAACATCATGGGGGTCCGTCATTAGGCAAAGTGATGCTATGGTAGTCCCATACTTTAGCTGGAAATAAACAGCCTACATATTTCCTACTTATTTTCAAAATTAATATTGTACTATACAAAATATCATAAAGTGGGGTCACTTATGGGCATGACCCCTCACAAGACTGGGACTGACAGAGCTACAGCCCGGGGCCTAATATGGTTTTCATCATTTTTTTTTTGTTTTTCATACAATAAATTTCATATAGAGAAGGGGGGTCTGAAAAATTTAACCGGGGGCTTGAGAAAAACCCCATCCTAGGGAACTTATTGCAAAATGTAGGTAGTGAGGCCTGGGTGGGTCCATGCCCTAAAGAAGGCCCTGGTTTTATGGGTGGGTTTTGTTGGATTCTCTCTCTCACTGTAAGTGTTAGTCACATATAAAAACTTTATTTCTTCACACCTTCTCAGTTCTCCAAACCATCTGTCAGGGCCCCTTTCTCCATTTTCTTCCGTGGCCCCCTTAAAGTATCCCAGTACGGTTGAGGTTTAAGGTACATAGTTTCTATGGCGGAGCCCCGTAGAGGCCAATTTTTTATTCATTTATCAAAGTTACTATTTATAATCATTTTTGTTTCTTCAAATTTACTGGTTTTTTATTTTCCTCGAGTGGCCACGGAGCCCCTGGAAGTTCACACGATGCACCGGTTGAGAACCGCTGCTTTAGAGCATACTTTCCCGATCTTTTTTGTCCCTTCGCCCCCTTTTTCAGAAATTTTTTTCTCCCATTGTCCCCCCCCCCACCGCAATCTAACCCATAGGATCCTATGTTATACCCGTAGCTTCTACCACCCCCCTGGAACATTTCATCGCCCCCAGGGAGCGTTAACACCCACGTTGGGAATCACTGCTCTAGAGCATAGTTTCCCTAACCTTTTTGTCCCATCGCCCCCCAACGCAATACAAATACAAATACAACGCCACAACAGGCAAATTGCCCAACGAGGTGGCTGACTTAAGAATATCATGGATCCCCGAGCCATTTTTTTTTTTGGAGGCCCTACCTACTACTGCTACACCCCAAATGCACCCCCCCCCCCACGGAACCCCCCAACGAACCGGTACATGCGGGAATGTGCGTGTACGTGTAGTGCAACCTGACGTAAAGTTTGTTTCTGTGTAATGTTTGTTAAGTGTAGTGCTGCCATCTGCCACCAGTTTTTTCTAACTATGAGTGAAGTGTTATGATTGAATGATTTATCGTTGTAATCGAACCCATAGGATCCTACGTTATACCCGCAGCTTCTACCACCCCCCGGAACATTCTATCGCCCCCAAGGGGGTGTTAACGTCCACGTTGGGAATCACTGAAACACGCACGATACTGTGGTAAAATCCACCACTGCTGACAAAAGGAAAGCTGCAAACTTATCTCTTCTTGCTGGCAACCACTAGTCACTGTTTGTAAACCAGAGAAGTGTCCTCTTTTTTTGCTACTTGCGGAACGATATAAGAGTGGAAGAACAATTTCGTAAACCAGCACAAACGGTAGAAATACAGTCATTTACGGACCGCCGGAAAAACAAGGTAACCTTTTATTTCGAAGGTAACTTTACTTAAAGGTATCACTTTTATATTTTGCATGGGACACCATAAGACACCAATCAATATCCGGAGAGAACGATTGGTTGATATCATCTCCCGACTACCATCAACGCCATCTATAAGCCGCTTAGCCATTGCACAAACGAGAAATGAAAAAAAAAAAGCGAAAAACCTCGTTGACCAAGAAGTAAGTCTTACTCTTACTCTTTTCCTCTCAGAAAATATTTGCTTATTTTTGTTTCGTGTCTCTTCTTTTTAGGAGAAATACAGAAGCGTGTAAAGGTAGCGCCACGTTCGATACATTGATGTGGATCTGCACACGTCGTGAGATAGGATATAGTAGCTCTGGCTCCTTCCAGTTCATTTCTAGAGAATCTTCTTTCTTCCACTTTCTATATGTTCAGACGTTTCTTCATGTTTTGCTTCTAGTTTTTCGTTAGGAGATGTTTGTGTAAGAAGTGCGTGTTCTTTGGCTTCTTTCTCTTTTGGACCTCGAGGTGTTGTCTTTATGTTTCGTGTTCAAGTACTTTATCCTCATTTTTGCCTTTCTAATTCTTATTTTTCGTCTTGGTTTTATTATGCTGCATAGTTACATTACCAGAAGAAATGCAGTCGAATCCCGTTTTAAAGAATACCGATATAGCGAAAATCTCGTTTTAACGAACACTTTTCTAATACCCGAGATAAGCTTACATAGGAACAATGCATAATAACCTGGAATTCCTTTATAGCGAAGTGATTTCTCCGGTCTCTTGGAGTTCGTTATAACGGAATTCGACTGTATTAATGATTTTATGCAGTGGGACCTCTATTTTGCGGACACCGGTGGGACAAAAAAAACGTGCCTGTATAAGAGGGGTGACCTTTGATTAGGGGTTTGAAACGCATACTTTTATTATACAGGGGAAATTATTATTTCGCCGTAAAAGAGTAGTGACTGTATCTGAATAGTTGTCCGTTAAGAGGGGATTTTACTGTGCTAAGGCTGGTCCGATAAATCGGGTCGATCAATCGATCAGTTGTTAGTGGATGTTGAAAATTTCAGTTGAGTTAATCGACTCGATCAATCTGATTAAAATTCGCGAGAAGATTTTGTATCTTAACTTGATGTTTCACCGAAACCGATTGTCTGAAATTATGTACAGTGTGGGCAAAAAGTCCGTAGAAATAAAAATGAATAAAAACCGAAAAAATGACCGAAATAAAAAACGAGTTGCCGGGTTAGCATCGCCAAGTCACCGGCATTTTTTTTAACACAGGAAAAAAAGTAACTAAAAAAAGCCGATAGGAGGCGCTATTACGAGCGACTTTGGTGGAAATATGCAAATGAGACGGCTCTAAAAACTTACGCTCCTCATCCACAACCAGTTCACCGTTGTAAACCGTGTATGTGGACCTGTTGCACTCTGCCGTTGCTGGATTTGTGACCCGCCTGCAATGTGTTATCGCCTGTGGTGGTGGTCATGTGGAACACATAATACTGTAATAAATGATTTGGAGGCATTCTGTTCGTTATTTGCTTATCTTTTCTTTGATTTGTGTATATCAGTGCCATTCATAAAACAACACACCTTTAGATCGTCATTATCCGTTTCGCCCAATTAGCCATTTTCATTCATGACTTATCTAACAGTATTGACAGCAACCTACAAACTGATATCGTATACTTGGATTTTTCTGAAGCATTTGACAGGGTGCCCCATAGTAATCTTCCCCCCCCCCCATATCTTTTCTTTGATTTGTGTACGTCAGTGACACCTATCGGCTCTTTTTGAGAGGTTTTTTCCTGTTTTCAGGAAATTCTTGTGACCGTAACATTGATTAATGATTCAAAATTCTTGTGACCTTGCGATGCTAACTCCGCAAACCGTTTTTTATTTCGGTTATTTTTCCGGGTTTTATTCATTTTTAAAGTTTCTACGGGCTTTTTGCCCACCCTATATGCAGGGTTCGTGGCATGCTTTGTGGAACACGAGGACTTGTTGCTGTTGGACTTGAATATATGCAGGGTGATTATTGAAAAGCGGCAGGGGGGGGGGGATTAATAAAATTTCCCCTCACCGCATTTTCCTGACGATATCGTTGATCCTAGAGTTATAGTTCTAATTAGAGTCAAAATTATCCAAATAACGTTTAGAACTCAGATACGTCATTGATTTTGCAAGGGGTTGTACAGTTATTAAAATTAAAATAAAAACTTTTCATACGGGCACCCTTTACTCAAAAAACCAATCACAAAGTTGTTACCCTGTCTTTGCCTAGAAGCCAACAAAAAAAAACTTCAAATTTTTATGTGTAATATTCCCTGGGATATTCAAATTCAAATCAAGAAGAAAGTTGGGAAAGAACAACAAAAACTTACGGACAACGCTTCTATCCCTTATTTATGCCTCTTTTTCCAATTTTAAATTTCAATATCTCTGCGAATATCGCACTTAGGCCGCGATTAAACTATGAAGGTTTTGTAAAAGCTCTTTGATAAAACTTGAAAAATTCAAGCAATAAGATCACCGGTTGCATTTGGTCGAATGAAACCGATGCGCTTTTTGGTTGAATTTTACAAGTTGTATAAAATATATTTTATCAAACTTTTATAATGTAATCCCGGCCTTAGAAACGTAAAATGGTTTTTTTTAATTGACTCATGAGAGATAGGGCAACAACTTTATCGGGCACGTTGCTGCCTGAACCAAACAAAAACGGCTTTGTTTGGTGTCGTTTAACCCTTTTCGTAGTTTTTAAAATTTTCCTGATCCGCATTACAGATAACACAGTGAAAATCACTTAATATTTTGTAACATTCCGCGCCTTTTTTTTCAAGAATATTTTTTCTCCGATTTTGTGCAGAAGATAGTGCCCCTCTCCCAACTCCGAGAGCAATAAACCGAGGAACACAAATATGCTAGCGTTTTTCTATTATTTATAGTTCTTTCTTTCTTTCTGTCAAACCGAGCACAACCCAGGTCTCTCACCATCTATGGGCGATTTACTGCCTAGTGAGTTGTGCCGGAAGTGTACCTAACAGCGCGTATGTAGTGTTGCGTTTTTTTTTTTGTTTTTTTCAGTGCCGCCATCTATATTTCAGAAGTGAAGTGAGTGATGTGTTATTATTGAATTACATTTGTACTGTTTGTAGGTCTGTTGCTCTCTGTGGCGAGACTTTTTAATGGGGAGATCGGCTCGCATTTGTGCCTCAAAGTTGGGAACCACATATTATTTATGCTACTAAACCACACACATGTGCCTGGTCCATATTCCTTTGCGGAACTTCTAACGAATTAGTACAGGCTGGAATGTGCGTGTCCGTGTTGTGAACCTAACGTGAAGCTTGTTTCTGTGCAATGCTTCTTATAGTGCTGCCACCTATCACATATTTTTCGAACTATGACTGAAGTGTAGCGTTTTTGATTATTTTACCGTTGTAGGCCTGTTGCTCTCTGCGGCGAGGCTTTTTAATGGGGAGATCGGGTTGCATTCGCACCCGGAAGTTAGGAACCCATATTATTTATACTGTACGCATATATCTATACTACCCAGAAGGGAAGGGAAAAAACACCGTCTGTGTGTGTGTGTGTGTGTGTCCTTCTATTGTCAAACTTCGAAGAAAAGCTGGCAACCCCATTTCCCACTGGCATTTGATCTGACAATTTGGGGGGGGGGGGACATGCCGGCGAGACAAAATGCCTGTTCTTTCAGAGATCCCTGGGCTCCCCATTCCCGCAACAAAACAACACGAGATAACTTGCAATTGCCGAAACGTAATGCATCAAGAGTTTCGTGAGATAATCTCGTGAATGCTGTTGAGAATAGTGAAGGTCTAGTTTTTTGTTCTCGTCTTGGGATTTCCCGCTGTTAATATTCACAATATATTGTACGCAATTTCACATATAGACTGCACTCAAAAGCATGAATGTACTTGATTGTCCAAAACATTCGGATTGAAAGTTTAAACCGAGTTAGAGAGGCACGAATCCAAACGAATCGAATGAATAAATCCAAATTAGATGGACTGTAATTCGATCGGCTCAGTATTATAATCCATAGAAGTCGGAATTGCGTCGATAATGGCCGAATTCTCGTTCGGCTATTCGAGCGAATCAACTGACAGATATATGGGACACGAAGGCAAAGGACTTTCCATTCAGATTTCGGCCGAACCCATTCCAGGAACCCAAACGTCCGCTTTGAATAACGACGGACAGATTTGAATGACTCTGTGACTGTAAAACATAGAATTATTTGCGACGAAAATCCGGAGCGTGTCCTAATAATAGGTATCACATATTTAGTATACGTTCGACAAATTTTTCATCACAAAGTAAATATCGGAAAAGTTGATTTCAGGAAGAATATGATGAGTTTAAAAAAAAAATAACGTTGCATACGCAACACCTCAATGGGAATTGTAAAAAGCAGATCAATATATACAGTCAAACCTCGTTAGTGCGTCACCCGGTAAACACGTCACTCTGCTTAACAGGTCATGTTTTGGAAGTCCCAATTGTCCTCAGGCAGGAATTGGCACAGCTATGGCTTACTCCGTTTAACGAGTTAAAGTTATATTTTTGCTCTCCCAAGAGTGACTCATTAACGAGGTTTGACTGTATATGATGAGTTTTAGAAATGTTTTCATTTTAATGGGGTTGTTGCACACAAATTTCCCAAAAAACACATTTTTGAATTTCCAAATACAGTCGAATTCCGTTATAACGAACGCCAAGAGACCGGAGAAATCATCACTTCGTTAAAACGAAATTTCGTTATAAAGGAATTCCGGGTTGAATAGCATTGTTCCTATGTAAACTTATTTGGGGGATTATAGAAATGTGTTCGTTAAAACGAGATTTTCGCTATAACGGTATTCGTTAAAACGGGATTCAACTGTTATATAAAATTTTTTGCGTCTACCTGTGTTCAAGTTCCTGTTTTACCTGAACTAGAAATATTTTAAAAATATTTTAGTATATATACTGGTGGCACAGACATTATGTAGATGTAAATGTTTTCCCACTAAAAAAATGATATTTTTTCCAAAACTACACTGGTGAAATAAATTAAGAGAATTTGCATATTTTATCGAATTTCATGAAAAGAACTGAACTGAATGTAAAACCACTGCTTCTAGACAAAAATGCAAATCTTGTACGTCAAATACGTAAGCGTACACGTGTGTGTAGGCGGAGCCAGTAGAGAAAAAGGCTTTATAAGCGCGCGTAAGTTAAGACGCATTCCGTTCGCTAGCACACCTCGGCGAATTTCTTGGTGTTATTTTGCAGCAATCGGTTAATTTCAAATTGTAACAGTAAAAATGAGTAACCACCAACGTTTAGATGGCGAATTGTGGGCAGGCCAATCTCAAGTCCAGATTTGTAGAGAGTTCAATTGAACGCCCAGTGTCGTGTGTAACTTATAGAAACAGTTCCAGAATACCGGATCCATCGAGAGAAAGCCTGGGCAAGGTCGTCCAAGAGCCACGACGGCCAGAGAAGATCGCCATTTGTCGATTATAGCGAGGCGTAGCAGGAGTGCTACAGCTTCTCAGCTCTCTCGTGACTTGTATGCAGCCACAGGAACCCGTGTATCACGGGTGATTGTTTCCAAAAGACTTCATGAGAGAGCGTTGTTTGCAAGATGACCTGCTGTTTGCGTCCCGCTCACTCCTATGGACAGGAGAATCCGTTTATCATGGTGCAGAGAGCATAGAGATTGGTGTATGTATCAATGGGCGACCGTTCTCTTCACTGATGAGTCCCGGTTCAGCCTAAGCACCGATTCTCGCCGTACGTTCATATGGAGAGAACCAGGGACCCGCTACCTACCCTCCAATGTCCGCGAAATCGACCGTTATGGCGGAGGAGGTTTAATGGTCTGGGCAGGAATCATGTTGGATGGCCGCACACCTCTCCATGTCTTTGAAAGAGGCACTGTGACTGGTGGGAGGTATAGGGATGAGGTCTTGGAGCCCTATGTTCGCCTTTTCAGGGGTGCAGTTGGCCCTGAGTTCATTTTAATGGACGATAGCGCGAGGCCACATAGAGCTCTTCTGCTCGACGATTTTCTAGAGAATGAGGATATTCGCCGGATGGATTGGCCAGCCAGATCTCCAGACCTTAACCCTATAGAGCATGTCTGGGACGCTCTGGGGAGGGCAATTGCAACTCGCAACCACCATCCAGGGAATGAAAACAGCGTTGCTGAACGAGTGGGACCAATTGCCACAGGAAATGATAAACTGCCTTATTTCAAGTATGAAATCACGCTGCAAGACCTGTATATCTGTAAATTTTATATCTGTTTTTATGGCACAAAATATGAGTACATTTTGGTGATTTTCGAAAAATTTGCACTGTTGTTGACCAAGAATAACCAAGAATTTATAAAATCCTAAATGTTCCTGTTAAATTCTATAAAAATGTTCATAGTATATGAGGGGGGGGGGGGGGAATTCAGTGCCTAAAGTGAACAGAAAATTTTTGAATGTTCCTTAAAGGAAGGAAATTTTCTCCCGTAGGAAAGCATGCGAAGCCAAGAACGTGCGCCAACCCCCCTTAACTAATTATTGGAAAGTTTTCGTCGTGGGAAAACACCTATTTTTTGATATTTACTCAGCATAAAAACTTAAATTTCTCTTAAAGTTTTAGGACGTGCTACTATCACAGTTGAATTCCTCTTTCTTTGTTGTTCTTTTTCCTTCACCATTCGAAAAATCTCGTTGTCATTCTAGTGCAAATAGAAAATATCCCAATAAATATGATAAATTCAAAAACTGATCTAACGCAAATAAAAATCTCATAAATTATTTTATAAATTAATGTGGTGATGAATTCTGTCTCCAGAAATAGGTTATTATATATTTTACTGCCAAAAAGCCCGAAGTGCAGCCGATTCACGACGGGCCGACCACTTCGCGAATTGGCCAAGAGTTTTGGCCGAAGTGCGAATTGCAGAAATGATTCGGACTTCGGCCGGCAATTTCGCGAAGTGGCTGGAGAAGCTCGATGGCCAAAGCTCGATGTGCCAGGAAGGTAGGAGCCAAATCCATTTTTTTTAATCGCCAACGTGTGATACATGTCTGTATATAGCAGCTATATTGGATTAGCTCCATGTGACGAGAGGAAAAGTGAAATTTGGGAGGAAAAAAGCTATAAAAATAATTACACGTAAACATAATAGTTTTTACTGGCAAATTTTTTAGAAAGAAAGTAATTACCGCATCGTGACGGCTTTTTGATGGGTTTGAACATAATTATCACGAAAATATGCACCAACTTGACGATGATCCCGAATCATGTCTTTTGTTATCGGACTTTGGCCAGGGATCACCGAACACTTCGAATTTCTGACATTGACCAGTTCAATATTTAACGAAATTGGCCAATTCCGAGCTTTGCAGTTACATATACAAACACTGGTGTGCAGTAGAATCTACTACTTCACCAGACACCAAACCTGGCCATATCACCATAGTGCAATTTACAGCCATTGATAAGTTGGGTTGGAAATGAAGGTGTCATCTATCGGTGGTCTCTCGTTAGGGGTCATTCAAGTATAACGTCATCATCGGGGGGGAAGGGGTTTCGGATTTGCTGACTTTTGATGACAAGGGCGAGAGGGGGGGGGGGTTTAAGGTTACTTACGTCCTCAACCACCCCTTTTTGAAAATATGAAATATTCTAAGCTGCTGACGAAATTTTGCTGACAAGGGGGGAGGAGGGGGTTAAAAATGTCTGAAAATCTGCTTACGTAATACTTGAATGGCCCCTTAGGAAAAATATCTTATCTACATTTTTCTATCAGATTTGAACCTGGGACCGTGACGTCATCTCACAATCACGCCATTCAAGTGCTCTGCAGTAGAATCTGGACTATTCGGCCTAACGTGACTGGAGGGAGGGAGGGAGGGATAACGAAACGGGAAAGTTCTATAAATACTCACTTCCTACCTCCACCCATGCCATTTTTATACCTAAACATATTTTTATTTTCTGATCTCTCAAGTACAGGCGAGTACTTAATAAATGTCTGTTATGTACTGTCTGTTATAATAAACACTATACAGTATAAACACGTACCTTACACTTTTAACCACTTCTCGTACAAGCCTTTGGCAAGAAATTTGGGTTACCTCTATTTAGCAAATCAGCGATAAATCTGGTAACCTTGTGCTAACTTTACCACACGTTAGAAAAAGAAAGAAGGGGCGTAATTAAGAAAAGAATATGAAAAAGTATAATAGATAAGTCAGGTAAAAGAGGTGTTTTTTTTTAGAGTCCTCTTTTCACCCTCACCCTACGTGTTCTCTTTCGCTCTTACATTCATACAGTAGAAAGACATCATATAATTACGTTGGTGGTTATGTGTGGAAAAAATATTTCGTTCCCGGTGCATTTCGCTTGCCCTTAGCGTATGAGTGTCAGAGTGAATGACCAAGTGATTGGGGAGAGTGAACGTATGAGCGATGAATTGGCAATGTGATTAACTGTATGAGTGACCAAATGAGTGTGTGATTGACTGTGTGAGTGAGTGGGTGACTGTATGAGTAAGTGAGTTTGTGTGACTGTACAGGTGAGTGAATGATCAAATGAGCAACCACATGAGTAAGTGAGTGTGAGTACCTGTATGGGTGAGTGAATGACCACATGAGTGATGAAGTGAGTGACTATTTTCGTGATCACGTGAGTGACAGCATGAGTGGTCGGTTCGAACCCAAAGGAGGATATAGATAAGATATTTTCCCTAACGAACTCGAGGCGACCACCGATAGACAGCGCCTTCACTTCCAACCCATCTCACTAATGGCAGTAAATTGCAATATAGCAATATGGCCAGAGTTGGTGTTCCATGAAGTAGTATGACTGACCACGTGAATGACCGTATGAGTGATCAAGTTATTGACAGTATGAGTGATCACGTGAGTGGCAGTATGAGTGATCAATGGACAGCGCCTTCATTTCCAACCCATCTCATTAATGGCAGTAAATTGCAATATTGTGATATATGGCCAGAGTTGGTGTTCGGTGAAGTAGTATGAGTGATCACGTGAGTGACCGTATGAGTGATCAAGTTAGTGACCGCATGAGTGAGCGCATCCACTTTGGTCTCTCATACGATCACCCAACCACTCACTTTTTCACTCATACGGTCACTCACATGATCACTTTTATGGCCCGTGACTAGTCACTCATATGGCCCGTGACTTGTCATTCACTTGGTCGCTCACACGGTCAGGGCAAGGAAAAAGTCCGTTGCGAAATGTCGGAGGCAAAATGAAATGTCTCGAAAGCGAAAAATTTCCGTAAACCCCCCCCCCCCCACATCTAAAGATGGCAGTAATAATCTCGAGTGCCCTTTTTAATTACCAAAAAATAATATTAAAGCAAATCGTAGATTAGACAGGAGACATGCGATGGATTCGCTCCTTCCATAACGAAAATTAGCAAAAAAATCCTTACTTTCACGTTTACAAATTAAATTTTTATTTGATGGGGCGAAAAAATTTCGGAATCTTTCCATTTATTTAATTACATATGGATGGCTCAAGCAGTAACGAGACAGATAATCAAGATGAACCAAAAGTTCATTAATTAAGGCACGTGAATGTAAAAAAAAATCCTCCGAAATCACTTTCGAAGGCACCAAATCAGCAGAATGTGTTTAAAATTAAAAATATATATACGATATTTTTAAAAACCCACAAATTTTTGAATACGCATTTCAATAAAAATGCGTCACATTCCGTGGGAACTATTCTAAAAATATCGTAATAAAATCAATGAATAACAAAATCACGATAGAGTCGAAGAAACGGGGGGGGGAAAAATGTTTCCCCATCATAATATATGTGAGGGGGAAAAAAAGAACATATTTTTTAATAGGTATTAAAACTTTCAGAGTTTTTTTTTTTTGCGTTTGGCAGTAATTGTGGTTTCCTTCGAGGGGAAAAATTCCAGATAATGGAAAGTTATTAAATTTTTACACCTTATTTCCTTCAAAGGTGGTGGGGGGGGGGGAGGGGATTTTTCGGCCATTTTTGTGGCTTCGAGGGATTTTAATGAAATTTTTAACGACCTGAAAAGCATTTCAATTTCACTTATATCCGTTTTCTTAGAAAACTCATGACGTTAATTTTCTCTCACACACACATATTTTTTTTGTTTTCTTGTAAATATTCACTAGATTTTATTGGATATTTTTGTTTGATTCTCCAATATCGAATAAACATTCCAAAACGGGAGAAAAAAATTCCCTTTAGGGGAATTTTCCGTTCTTAATTTCATTGTTTCCTAAGAAATGGGAATTTCGTTCAAAAAGCTGAGAGTTTTCGTCTCTTTTCTTTTCGGGAATCGGAGAAAAACCTTATGTTAATGAGTTTACGAACTGGGTTGGCTCATTAAAATCAATGTACGATGGAATGTCGATTATTTGAAGCTCTTTCGTCGGACTATTGTGTAAATCGAAGAAATACAGTCGGCCGTGCTTAATCGGGAACGGATAAACGGATAAAACCCTCTGGAGTCAAAATCACTCCCACAAGTTCCATTTAAAGATTCGAGGTTGCTTTGGTGATTATATTACCTACTGAACCACACATGCAACTCGTCCACAATCCTCTGCGGAACCTCTAACGAATTGGTGCATTTTAGAATGTGCGTGTACGTGTAGTGAACCCCTGACGTGAAATTTGTTTCTGTGTAATGCTTGTTATGTGCAGTGCCGCCATCTGTCATCAGTTTTTCTAACCACGAGTGAAGTGTAGTGTTCGAATAATTGTACCGTTGAAGGGGCCTGTTTCTCTCTGTAGTTCAATTAAGCTGATTAGTGTTAGTGTGATTATAATTAAGATGAGTAGTTTCACTATAATTTAGCTGAATATTTTCAGTATAATAAAGCTGAGTGATGTGACTATAATCAAGCTTATATCCAAACAAAAATGTTCAAAGTTGCTGTCGTCAATGTTAAATTTATTTTATTTTGGTTTCAATGAAAAGTAACTTGGGGACTTCTGGGACCGTGTAGGGGGTGTGGCTTGGGGGCTCCTTTCGCCGTCGCTCGGGTTCGTGGGTCCCTCCTGAGCTTTCCTGGGGTGAGGGTGATGCTGCTATTAACGGGGGTCAACAGCCAAAAGACCAGTCTCCACGCCTGCAGCTAGGACTTGGACAGAGAGCTGGGGGTGTCGGGAAGGGGGAGCTTGCCGGTGGTTCACCGGCGGAAGCTACGGCCCGGCAACCCCGGTCCTCCCCAGCATGATCCAACCCATACGGGTAAACGGCTTACATCCCGGAAGGGACAGAGCTCGGTCGTGTCTGTTCTAACGGTAAATTAAGATAAATACTGTCAGTATAATTAAGCTGAGTAGTATCAGTATAATTAAGCTGAGTAGTATCAGTATAATTAAGCTGAGTAGTATCAGTATAATTAAGCTGAGTAGTATCAGTATAATTAAGCTGAGTAGTATCAGTATAATTAAGCTGAGTAGTATCAGTATAATTAAGCTGAGTAGTATCAGTATAATTAAGCTGAGTAGTATCAGTATAATTAAGCTGAGTAGTATTAGTATAATTAAGCTGAGTAGTATCAGTATAATTAAGCTGAGTAGTATCAGTATAATTAAGCTGAGTAGTATCAGTATAATTAAGCTGAGTAGTGTGGGTATAATTGAACTGGTACTACTGCTACTGCGACCTTTGTAGCGCCCGTTGTGGTGGACGTATTCCATTCGAACTTGGTACACAGGGTGTTGCCTCAAAAAGTGGCGATAAACTCAGAGGAGTGATATTGGGCATCAACAGAGGAACAAAAATCGCCAGAGAAAATTGCATCGCGAACCACGTTTAGTCGGTGAAAATTGCAAAAATGCTTATAAAGGGGCAGCAGCACAGACGGTATCTTTGAGCGCATCCGACAATAGTTACTCCGTTGCTGTCGGCTGCGAAATGACCTTCGCGGCCGTAAAGTCGGGTTTTCATAGGAATAGGTTTCTTACGCCGCGTGAACCGAGTTAGACCATTTCGCGCCTGCAGAAGCGTGTTACATAACTACGCTGCGCGTTTGTGTTTTCCTAGCGTGACGCATCGGATCAGGGCGGCTATATAAAGTACATGGCCTTGGCATCAGCTACTCTGTCGTCTGCATGCTCCGGTTTGAAGGGAAGGGAAAGAAAACGCACAAGAGTGAAGAGAATACCGGCAAAAACCGCGGCGCACGACGCATTTGACTCTTCCAGAAGCAGTCGGCCAATCACGCCCGACGTAAAACGCTGCCATGAGGCGTCCCACTCTACGTCACACCCTGCGCAAGTATTTTTGCGATTTTTACCGACTAAACGTAGTTTGCGATGCCAATCTATCTATTTATCTATCTATAATTTTTGTTCCTCTCTTGATGCCTAATATCACCCCCTCCAAGTTTGTCGCCATTTCAAGGCAACACTATGTAGACCTTACGTTATTTGGACCAAGATTAATTGCTATAAAAAAGCGCCCTTTTCCCCCCTGACGGTTAAAAATTGAACTATTGTTATTTAATCTCCCCCCCCCCCCCACGGGCATCCATCAGAATGGGCGCTACATACGTACATACTTCTGAGTAGTGTCAATTTAGTTATAACAAACTGTATTATTATTATTTCTCAAATCTTTCTTGAATGAATAAATACTTCTGGACAAAAGCAAGCAAATTTCTAGACATTACGTTTAACGCAATCATGAGACACGTTCACGACAAAAATGGCGTATTTTAAACATATTAAACACCAGTTGAACAAGTTTATTCTAATAAGCAATTCTGCAAGAACGATTCATAATGAGAGATTTCGATCCACACTTCAATTATTAATGAAAATCTCTCTCTCTCTCTCTCTCTCTCTCCCTAAAAGCAGGAATCGTTTGTCCATCAATCGCTACGAAATTCGGACGAAATCGTTGGGAAATGCTTATAATTATGATTTCAGTGTTGTAATAAAGGATAGAGCAACGTAAATTGGCGTGATGGTGATGATGAGAGAAGAGATCGCCAAAGCGATGCGCGTTGCTGCCGCTGGAAGCTGTATTATCACCACCATCATCGGAACTCAAAATTATGTTTGGCCACCATGTGCAACAGATGTTGCGTAATTAATGTGCGTTTTGGATTGGGATATATTCCTCTTGATTGATTATTTGCAACGATTTCGGCGCAGTCCTACGTGTAAATTAACGTTTTCGCAAGTTTCCTGTTATTAGCGTATTACGCTTGAATATTAGCCACATGCGCAAATTGGATTTCTAAATAATTAATGAGCTATAAATTCAATTTGATTTTGAATTTTTTTCACGTAGCGACAATTTGTTTGAGGACATACTGCTTCAAATTTGCCCTTATTTATTTTAGACATTTTCCTAAATATTCTGAAGAGGTGAGCTCGGATAGTCACCTGATCTCCATGTATGGTGTCTAATAATGTCTAATTCCTTGACGTATTGGGCTGAGTAGTAAACGCCGTCTCACTCCCTTCACTGTCCCATATAGGGTCCATTTCCTCAAGTTTGTGTAGTTACTAATGTCTCTACTTCACCTCACGCCGCAGTGCGTGAAATAAGGAAGGCAGGGTCGTGTCTTCAGTGTATATGGTAAAGTGGTTGCCAAGAGGGCCTGGGTTCAAGTCCCGGCGAAGACCAGGTGACTTTTCTGTCCGAGTTCACTCTCCGAATTTTGTAACATTTGAGGTTCACTATAGCCGTACGAAATAGCTTTACTTACAAAACGGGTTATTAATCAAGGGTCCTCCGTACTGCTTAGAGGTCCTTGAAAAATTCCGTGAATATAGCTGAGAAAAAAATTGGCTCATTACTTTTACATAGCTATATACTGATTATTATTCTGGACTTCATCTTATATTGGAGAAAAAAACATCCACGGAACTCAGAAGGTTAGGAGCCCCTGACGTCTAGGGGTGTTTCACGGATAATATCTAAAAAAGAATATTCTGTGGTTGATTCTAAAATTTAAACGAAATATAAAAAGTTATCAGCAAAAGAGATTTGATCATTTTTGTCGCACCATGGTCATTTTCTGCACACGAGAGTTAATTAGACCGGGACCTACAATTTATTGCCGATTCCGAACAGCATGCTTATTTTTTATATTCATCGAGAGGTTGGTACGTTAACCCTTCGATGGGGACTCCCTGCGGTAGCAATTTTTTCTGCGGTCATGTCACCGTTTTTTGTTGTTCCCTTGTGTCAGGAAAGTTTTCTGACAAGGACGAACCGGGTATCGAACTCGCGACACCTCTTAAACATCCTTTGGTACTTTAGGCGAGCATCTTATCGACCTCTGGACTACCGCGCTCAACGCCAGTAGTTACCACGTTACTCCGTGATGCAATAATTTTACAGAATTGAAGGGAAGATCGAAAATTTTTATGAAATTTCAGTTGTAAAATTGCAAATTTTCTCTCACACCGAAGGAAATTTACCGCAAAACACATGGAGGGAAAAATACCGAGATGATCGGTGATTTAAATCATTGAATTGTGTTGCTTTTCACGTCTTAAAACAAATTCCGAAAGAAATACAGAGGTAATCATAAAAATAAATTGTCAAAAATCAATAAATTTAACTATTTATATCTCGGTGAATTAAATAAAATGCTACGGATTTCCTTCTTACACACACATTTTTACTCTTATATTAATATACTCAGTTAATATTTCAGTGGAAAACTGCTCTATCACACTTTTTGCACCTATCAATTTTAATACTTTACTTTGATTTTTAGGATGATCAATCATTTTTATAATGATCACAAATACACGCAAGGACACCACAAAATCCTCAATCAGTATTGCTCAGTAAAATATTTCTCTTAAAAAATCTTTTTCTTTTGTATAAGTCTTATTCCTCAAAGTTATAAACATAATTAAATAGATATCTAATATATGAAAAAAATTCAAAAAATATCATTCCCTAATAGAAAATATTCCTACAGGATTTACGTATAAAGAAAAACATATCGAAATTTCGAAAAGCATCGACACTAACTGAGTAAAAAAACCAATAAAAATTAAACTATTGGTGATTTTCATGCATATGTTATGTAACTTCTTCTGTTTAAATTCTTCTTGTACATCAAAGAAAAGCGTAAATTCTACTAGATAATGTATTGTGAGGGCAACATAAAATTTTTATACTCTTATACTTTCCTCAATTAATATTCTACTGAAAAACTGTAGTATGATCAATTTTGTTTCACTTGTTTTAGGATAATCAACCATTTTTATAATGGTCTCAAATACACACATAAATCAGTGTTGCTGAGTAAAATATTTCTCTTGAAAATCTGTTTATGTATCGGATAAGTCATTAAAATTATAAACATAAAATCATGTATAAATACATAAAATATACGGATGCAAAAATATGAATGTTTTATGCATGAGAAATACAGTGGAAAACACAAAAACATTGGAAAACAAGGAAATTTTTCTCTTTATGCATATTATTGTGTGAAAGTGTAAATATTACCAGACATCTCTATTCTGATTAAAGTCATATATAAATATATATCCCTTATTTAATATTTTAGGAAAATATCACAGCTTTATATTACACTTTTTTGCTGATGAATTTCAATATTTTACTTCGATTTCCATAATGATCAATAATTTTTATAATGATCACAAATACACACAAGAACACCACAAAAAGAACTTTTTGCACGGTGAAATATTTTCTCTTAAGGCAGTATTCACCGATATGATTTAAACTGTAGTCACACACAATTTTTGGATAACAGATCAACATAAATTGGTTAAAAACCTGAATTTGACCAATCCGTGTCGATCTCTTATCAAAAGATTGTGACTATAGTTTAAACCATGTCGATAAATACCGCCCTTAAGAAGCTATTTATATGAGAGAAGTCTTCAAAATCCTCAAAATTATATAGATAATCAAATGTATACTTAAAATTTTATAAAAATGGGGAAAATGTCATTGTGTAAAAGGAGATATTTTTATGGAATTTGCAAATAAAGAAAATAAATATAGACGTTTCGAGAAGCTTCGGCAGTAATTGGATATCATATGTACGGAAAAATACAGAATTCACAAAAATTGAAAAAAAAAAACATATAAATTAAACTCTTTATATCTCGGTGAACTTCGTGAAAATGTCACGAATGCATCCTTCCATATTAGAGGGAAAACGTAAATTTCACTAGATATCTCTATTCAGTGCTATATAAATTTCTGTATTAATATATTTAGTATACTCAGTAAATATTTTACTGGAAAACAGCTCTATTCCGATTTTTGTGCTGATCAGTTTTCATGCTTCACCTTGATTTTTAGCCTGATCAGTCATTTTTATAATGATGTTTATTTTGTATAAGTCTTATATTCCTCAAAATCATAAACATAATTAAATGGGTGTATATACATATAAGAAATGTAAAAAATGTCGTTGTCAAAATAGAATATCCTTACAGGATTTACATGTAAAAAAATTGGAATTTCGAGAAGCATCGACAGTAATTGGATGTTATATGTACCAAGACCTTAAGGTGTCATAAACTATGACCTAATCCTGTTTTCCTGAATTTCCGTTTTATGCATCGTATGGAATTTTTTCCCAAAAAAATAAAAGAAGCTCTTTATCTTACCTTCAGGATAAAATAGTACTAATAACGGCGGATATATTTTCACTCGAATTTATAAGCTGTCAAGTTCATCCACGAGGTGATTTTGTTTTTGTATTTTATTTGTGAAAATTATTATTATTCTCGTCGTCTTCCACCCGTGAATACGACCCAACGTAAATCAATACGATGTTTTAAAATCACCGACGCCCGAACGAATATCAATGCCTGCTGAATTTATGATGGTGATAATGTTGCTTTACTCCATATACTTGAAAGGAGAAAAAGAAAAGAAACGAAAATTTTCTCTTGAAAAGAGGGGGAAATATATATATTTGTGTTGTATGAAATTCTCTCTCTCTAAAATATATACATGGAAACTAGAGAACGTTAATCTATTGTCCCGAATTGATTGGAGAAAACCTATAAATTCCGTTCTGTATTGGAATGTTTTTTGAGGACTCTCGGTGATGTATTACCCAACTTTTTAGAGAGTGAAAGGGGATTCTGAAAATGTTATTGATATTATTTATGTTAAATATAAGTGTATATGTAATGCTACTGTGTGACTAAATACTAAATAAATAACGGTTGTATTATTATATTGAATGGAAGCGTTATATAGAGAAGCGATTCGAAAACACAAAGAGAGAAAATAAGAAATATAAAGCTTTTTTGTGGACGGCGAAAATTACAGGGAGATACAGGAATGTCCCGTGACATTCGGGTCATATGATCACCCTGTACGCATCTTCAGAGTGTTAGTTAAACCACAACATCAACTTTAGGATTAGAAAATAACCATTAAACTTGTCCATTTCTCAATTTTCTCAATTTGAATTAATGAGATACATGACAGCACTTCTGAAACATGCATAACATATACCTGATACATCCATAAGGTATACCTGATATATCCACATACAGACTGGGATGAGTGATTGACAATTGCCAGAGCTTGAGGTCTGAGCGATCTAAAATCTGATCATTTTGCCTGGAAATTTGAGATCCTTTTGCCTGTTATTTACGTGTGATCCGAAATCTCCCTGTGCCTAATACGGTCGAATCCCGTTTTAATGAATACCGTTATAGCAAAAATCTCGTTTTAACAAACACTTTTCTAATCCCCCAAATAAGTTTACATAGGAACAATGCTAGGCAACCTGGAATTATTTCATAACGACATTTCGTTTTAACGAAGTGATTTCTCCGGTCTCTTGGCGTTCGTTATAACGGGATTCGACCGTATCCGAGGAATCTGGTACCATTTTGTCTAAAATCTCTGCACGACACCCTAGAAATCCGAGATCTCTTTGCCTGAGAGCCCTTTGCCAGAGATCCTAGAGATCTGAGATCCCTTTGCTCGCGATCGTAGGGATCTGCAATCCCTTTACCTGAGATCCTAGAAATCTTAAATCCGATTCCGATGAGTGAGTTATGAGTGATCTACTATCCCAGTGGTCGGCAAATCGCGGCTCGCGAGCCACATGCGGCTCTTTGGCCCCATAAGTGTGGCTCTTCCACAAAATACCACGTGCGGGCACCCAAAAATTCCAGATTTTTGTAAAATCATGTTTAGACACGCATTTTGGCCATTTTGTTCTCGCTCCCTTCCCCTCCCCTCCCAAGTGAGTTATTTGTTTCACGGGTTTTTGCCGAAAAAAAAAGTGAAAGCTTGTGCCGCTGTCACGTGACACTTCCGCGACCAATCAAAACTGGACTTTGGGTCGAAACTGGGAAGTTCGGGAAAAAGTTGTCGAAAACAAGGTTTTTTTTCCTAAGGTACTCGGGATAGATAGACGCAAAAGACGAGTCTCCTATCAGAACATGGGGGTGGGGATATGCAATGTTTTCCACACTAAGGAACGTCAACCTCTACCCCGCCAGATCATAGAAGGCAATGCTCCTGGGCCACCACCTCTTATGACTGCTCTCCCGAGGCCTCTTCTCTCCAACCAACGTCGGCCAACACTGCTAGAAGCGATCCACTGGATTACCACCTCTTATGACGACTCTCTCCCGTGGCCACCTCTCTCCATCCGCATCCAAACATCAGTCATCGCTGCTGAAGCAATCCACGAGGGGCGACCATCCGAAGACGATGCTTCCGGGGCCACTGCGCCACAAGACGGCCCGCCTTGGGCTTTCATCGGCGACGTCGTCCGGCTAGCATCTCGTCGGACGAGCTTACAGTGAATCCGTCTTCCGCATATTTCCCAGAGAAGGGAGCCAGATATCTGTCAAACAACAAGTAAAATAATAACTTAATGTTAGGGAGCGTTATGGAGTGATAGAAGATGTAGTGTCGAGAATTGAAAAGGTATGTTGAGATGGTTTGGATACATATAGAGAGGATGGACGAAACAAGTATGCAAGACGAGTGTGATGGGAGAGTTTGAAGGGGTCGACCTCACAGCGAACGTACCTCAATTATATCGAGGACGTTTTAAGCAAAGGCCAGCTGAGGAGTGTCTTAATTAAGTTAATAACAATGTACCTACCTATATAGTTTAAGTTCGAAAAATTTGGCGCTCAAAAGAAATTTCAATCGTCGTACTGTTGATATTTGGCTCTGTTGACTGATGAGTTTGCCGACCACTGTACTATCCTATTTTGCTTATCCTTTCTCTTATCCGAGATCATATTGCCTGCGGTCAGAGTTCCCCTTTTCCTGAAATTTTAGAGATCCGGTGTAATTTTACTTGAGACCCGAAAGTTAAAAATCATCGAATAATTATAGTTAGAAGAGAGAGTGATATATAAAACCATACTTATATTGAGATTTTCAATTGGTGCAACACAATAACGACGTTCACGGCAGCTACAGATGAAACATGTTCTCGTAATTGCGTCCAACCCGTGACAGCCATCCCAGGGTAATCAAATTGTCAAAACGACCCTAACCGCGTTGTGCCTGCTGCAATTTCTTTTCATTCCTTCCATAAAAATAATTTTGAAACAAGAATTCTCTCTCCCACTCTCTCGAAATCCGTAAATTTTATCGTTTTCTCAGAAAAAAAAACAATACGAATAATCCTCCATTTTAAGACGAAAACCTTTCGTTTCTTTTTAAGCATTAACGTTAGATTCTCGAGGAAAGCTCTTGAATGTTTTATGTGTTATCACTTCAGTGACCCGACTATACTATTTAAACTGGGTTTAAACATAACAATAAAAGTATAAAAACAGCTTTTTTTATATATACAGCCTGTTTCCATTTTATATGTTTAGTGTTTCCTTCAAATACCTTTTCAACGATGAATCTACTCTCTAATATATCTTCGGTAGAGTTTTTTTTGCTTTGTATTTCCATCTCCATTATCGAATCTTTTAAAAGCTGTGGCAAAACAAATGTTTGTAATGGATTTCTTTTCACCTCTAAAAAAACGGGAGAGAGAGAAACTCCGTGTTATTCTATTTCCTTGGAAACAAAACGCATTATCTCTTGTTTGAAGAGGTTTCAAAGAAAGGAAACAAAATATGAGGTTTCACGTTACTTGATTAAAAATGTATTTTATTTCTTTTTTGTATTGTTTGTATGTATATGAATAAATTACTTACGAGGGAAAATGAATTAATTTTTTTTAAGTCTATTTGGGTGTCTCATTCATATATTTTACGCTGTTTTTCATTGAAATTGTAGTGTTTGGATTTTAATTGATGGGAAAGTCATACCCGTTCTTGTACTTTTTATACACGAATAACGGGACGTTCCCGTTTAAGAGTAGGTCACGTCCTCAATTTTGTGTAATTTAAAAACCTATATAACTCATACCTTTTATTTAAATACCGTCGAATCCCGTTACAACGAACGCCAAGAGACCGGGGGAATCACTTCTTTAAAACGAAATTTCGTTATAAAGGAATTCGGGAGGTACCAGTGGGGTATATAACCTATCCCTTCTTCCATTCAGAAATGAGCGAAACGACAAACAACACCTACTTCATAACATGCCAACTCCGACCATATCCGACCATTGAGTTTGGTTGGGAAATTAAGGCTCCAAGTTCATTTGGTAAAATATCTTGTTATCTATATTCTATCCCCCGGTTTGAATATGGGACCTGACGGAAGCGTTCACGATGGTAGAAGAGCATCTTACCACCACACCGCTCGGGCGTGCACCGATAGCTGATTCTTGAATATGTACCCGATATTAAAGGCATTTAAAAATGCTGTAAAGTCAGCCCTCTGTATTTGTGGATTTCATATTGGCGGTTTTCGTATTCACGGTCTATCTGCGAAAACACCGTTGCAGTGCTAATTACCCTAACGGAAGTGCCGGAACTATAAATTGCTCGTGTGAAATAAATATTCTGGAAACCCTTTTCTGAAATTTTTGCTAGTGCTTATAAGTCCTCTCTTATGCCTTCTAACTCTACATCTAGCATTGATTTGCACGTCAGGATATTATGCGAGCATTCATGACTCGCTATACACCAGGGCTGGACAAATTTCAGACGCCCGGTCGTCGTGGCGACTAAAAAATTGGTATTGGCGCTAAAATATTTCTTGTGTAGTTACTAAATTTTGCAAGCTGAGAACAGCACGAATGTTTGGAGTTTATAGCGACATATCTGCCACAAGAAAGAAGGTCACAATGCTCTGAAAAATTCAAAGAAGCATTATTTTGGACCTCTTTTCTTCAAGTGAAAACTCATTTGGCGCCTGAATGAATGAATGAATTTTGTCATTGGACTTATCCCGTTGCCGTGATCTCTTCCAACGGGATAAGTCCATTGGCAACGTTCTGTCGTTCATCCATTCATTAAGGCGCCAAAAGAATTTTTACTTGAAGAAAGAGGTCCAAATAATGCTTCTTTGACTTTTTCAGAGTATAGTGACCTTTCTTGTGGCAGATATGTCGTATAAACTCGCCTAGAATTTCTTTCAATTTGTCCAGCCCTGCTACGTACATCACTCAATGATGATTGTGCAGGCATTTGAAGAAGTTGCAAATGCAGGAAACGTCTTTAGTTCATGGATGAATTTCACCGATGCCGTGAAACGGCCGACATTATAATATTCTTTCAGCAAACATTGCCGGGGATCACCGGGAACCCCCCTTCTACTTCTGCTGCACAAAGCACTTTCTATGATCTTCAAAATTTATATTTTCATGTTTTGGAGCGTTATTTTGCATATTTCAGCATAACCATGAAGATTGGTTTTTCCCCCAAGCGGATCTCTCTTCCCTTGCTTCAATTCCCGAAATCGGTGATTTCAGCAATAACTGGCAACTTCACTTGACATTGTCATCGTTTTCGACAACGGTTGGCTATTTCCCGGTGAAATTAGTATTATTATTATTAGTAGTAGTAGTAATTCTCGGTATCACTTTTGACAATGATTGGCGATTTCCTGTAATTTTTCGTACTGGTCTCGAGGAAATACGGTCAGCCTATTTATAAAAGCATATTTTTTGCGGGTTTTTCGGCATATTTATATTTTTTAGGGCATAAAGTTGTTTTTTATGGAACGTATTCTGTCGGTTTTAAGGTCATAAAAATCCTATAGCCATACTTATCATAGAAGAAAATTTGAAATAAATATTTCTGCTGCCATCTATGAAATAATAGCCAAATTATATCTTTTTGATCCGGTAAGAATCGTTGATGACCGTTTTTGAACGACTATTCCACATGAAAATGATTAAAAGGAAGTTACAAAAAGTTAAAACTCCGGAGATACATCGTGGAATTTTAACTGCTAAGTTATATTTTGGGTAAAATAAAATAATTTAAATCTCTTTCATTCGTACAGTAGCTAAACTAACGAAGTTTCTTAAGTAGTTAGTAACCTCTTGAAGGTAGGAGGGTGTGTGTACGTAAATATGTGTGACTTCTATTAGCTTTTCTCTAGTGAAAGAGCAGCGATAGAAATGGTTAGGTCTTCAGCGTTCGATAATTCTGATTGAGGAGTTAGATAAGAAACAGATATCTGCCATTTCCGACAATTCATGTTGACATGTTTTTTGCTTTTAACATTGAGTCGATTGGAACGGGGAAAGAAAGAATCACTTTTTTCTTCATTTGCATGAGTCTCATAAATTTGGATGGGTTTGAAAAAATATTACATCAAAGAGACGTTACGGAGTATGGTTTGCACCCTCAGGCTTATCAAAAAGCCGGATTTGTTTTGGACACAAGAGGAAATTATTCATGATAGGTTGCGCTGCGTAGTCTTGTTCCATGATGATGAGAAAACTGAATTCTTGTGAAGCGATGAGAAATCAACAACTAGCCTATAAACAAATTTTTCCCCCCATAACAGTGAATGTATATTGAATTACGACTTTTTTTGTCCAATTGTATGATGCTGACACTAGTAGTAGAGGCACTTTTTGGGAACATTCTTAAGCGAAAACGATACCTGTTATATACCATACCCCATCTAGATGCTTTTTAATATTATTTGTTAGCATAACGCTACTTTTCGATGATAATTCTAACTACGGCCGAACTTAGCTAATCCGAAGTCGATGAAAAAAATTTGAAAATTATTCAATTAATCTATCTACTTAACTGGAAAATAATCACAAATTGCCACTCAGTCATCGACGTTCAAAGAGGATAATAATAAATAATATTTAAAATTTTATCATTAACTGAATCACTTAATTATGAAACCTCATAACTGACAAAAAAAAACTACCGTGTTTATACTGATTTCTTGTAGTTGATCAGAGGCCGAATTAACCATTAGGAAAAATAAGCACGTGCTTAGGGCATCAGTACTAAAGGGGCACCACGAAATGATATAAAATGGTGTTTTTATCTTATCTATCTATCTTATGTAAAAAAAATTTTCAACATCCGATAGAAGATCCTAAAATTTTAAGAACACTTGATTGTATAGTTGAAAATCAGTATCACAAAGGATGGCACAAAAGATGAGAAACTAATAATATTGCAAACTAGACTTCACACATTATTTTGCTGAGTTTTTTGGATTAACTTTTCACAATTTTCATAAAGTACGCCCAGGGCTGTCTTAACATTATCATACGCCCACATACAAAAGTAATTTTTCTGAGAGAGGCACTACTAGCTAAAAATTCCTACCTACCTGTTTGCATATTTACTCTTGAAAATCGGAACCAGATCTAATTGTCACTTGACATCCCGGTGCCAGAAGTGCCCAGATGGGCCCCTTGCAGTAGACCAAGCTCTACAGAATAAGGACTTGACTTTTGTGGGTCATTAGTAGATCAACTGTGTACTTTGATCTATAGAACTAAAAGAGATGCTACCAGGTGTAAATTACAAACTTGAGAATGTATCTGAAAGAAAAAATACTCAATATAACGGTGGTTCTCGTCACAAATAAGATACCTACTAGCAAAGCCGCAACTGAGTACTTGGTTAGCCAGGGAACCAATCATTTAGGCAACCCCCCCCCTCCCTAATGCTGAAGGATAGGTTGAATGGTGAAATTTGTGCCCCCTTTTGTGATACGCCCGGGGCATCAGACCAAAGCCTCCTAGAAGTACTAGGAGTACTCCTAGTAGTATCTAGGACGCTTTGATCAGGCCCGCCTGATCTCCTCCCCCACTACTTGCGGCCCTGCCTATTGGTAATATTATGACCATTCTAACGTTCAATTATTTCTCCTTGGAGTGTTGTTACAGTCTTTATCTCATCAACCGTTCGTCGTTGTAGTATGGTTCTAATGTAAGTTATGAAGATGAAAATACAGTGTACAACACAAACTGCAAAATGTAAATTTTTATATGATCCCACTCCCCCCTCCTCTAACTTCCATTTAGACAGTTGTTGCTCTTTCCTTTCTCTTCTGAGCCCAAAAAAAAAACAAATTACACGTTTTTAACTGCATTATTCCCTGAGATATTTAAATTCACAAATCGGAGACAGGTCTGGGATTAGGAGAATTTCGTGGCCTAACGTAAAGAAAAATTGCGGCCCCCCCCCTCTAAAAAATGCTTATGTAGTTGCTCCCTGACTTACAAACTTTTCGAGTTACGAACGTAAGTCTTGAAGGGGAAAGTTTTTTTCAGAAAGAACGCATTTTATCACTCACTTTTTTCATTATTTCAGGAACGCGTTGATAGTCCGGGTCGTAATCAAACACGATCCATTCAGAGGGAATGGCATTTAAATTAATTTTACAAAATTCATAAATTATTAATAATAATTAGCGGGGTCCGGCAGCACTAACGGTATATAAATCAAGCCTCCATCGAGCTTATATTACTGGAGAGAGTATGACGTCAGCGGTCTCCGCCTGTGCAGTGCTGAGAACTGTGTCCCCCCCGACATCTTTCGTCGGAACATCACGTGACTCGATGAAAACAAACACAATCCCCCGTTATTTTCTTACGGCATCCACAGGAATTTAAGACAATAAATGAAAAAAATAATTTCAGCATCGAAGAGATAATTCCAGAATTAATGAAAGAAAATATTCTGGAATTAATGTGAGACATAATTTCAGCATTGATAATTCCAAAATTAATGAAAAAAGACAATACCAGAATTAATGAGATATAATTTCAGAATCAATGAAAGAAATAATTTCAGAATCAATGAAAGAAATAATTTCAGAATCAATGAAAGAAATAATTTCAGAATCAATGAAAGAAATAATTTCAGAATCAATGAAAGAAATAATTTCAGAATCAATGAAAGAAATAATTCCAGCAATAATGAAAGAAACAAATTTAGAATTGGTGAAAGCAATCATTCTCCAGAAGAAATGAACGAAATAGTAATTAATAAAGGAAATATTCCAGAATTAATGAAAGAAAATTCAAGAAATAATGAAGGAAAATTCAAGGAATAATGAAGGAAAAATCAAGAATTAATGAAGGAAAATTCAAGAAATAATGAAGGAAAATTCAAGAAATAATGAAGGAAAATTCAAGAAATAATGAAGGAAAATTCAAGAAATAATGAAGGAAAATTCAAGAAATAATGGAGGAAAAATCAAGAAATAATGAAGGAAAAATCAAGAATTAATGAAAGAAATGATTCCAGTATTATAATGAAATAAATAATTCAATCTTTTTTCACCTTTAGATGAGTTCTTTATCCTTTTTTTAATCTTTAAAACCTAATATTTAGAGACCGAACTGTATGTACATTTCTATGTGCGAATTGCCAGGCGGGAACTTTGTTTTCGCCGAGTCACGCCTCACATTCGATGTCGCTGCAGTCGCGGAGGCTGGATGCTCCCTCCAGTAATATAAGCTCGATGAATCTCTGTCGTCTGCTTCTCTCCCAGGTTACTTGTTTTGGACTTCTCCTTAAGTCCTTAAAACATAACCGAACTGGCAGTTCAAACTTCCAGTTCCGTTTGTGAGCTTAGCTTGTAGGGAACCGAGCAAACCGTCTGTCGTCTGCTCATTAAGACGTCTCCTTATGCTCAAAGAAAATAACCGAACTTTTAGTTTGAATTCCCAGTTCAGTTTATGAGCTTTGTTTATAAGGAACTGATCGGAATAAAGAATATAGTTTTTTTACTTTGAACTTCCTCATCACCACAGCAGTCACTTTTAAATTTAAGACTAGATGGCAGCACATTACTATAAAGTGGAATCTTTGCTTCCGACATATGGCCACGAGCACGTTTCGTCCCCGTTACATTTGGCCCCCGGAAATTTCGCCCCGACATTTCGCTCCGGATATTTCACCCCGGACATTTCGCCTGCCCTGAACATATGAGCGACGCAGTGAGTGACCAATTGAGTGACCCTATCAGTGATCAAGTTAGTTGGACATTTAGCCTGCTCTAACTGTATGAGAGAAGAGATGAATGATGATACAAGTGACCAAGTGAGTGACCGTATGAGTAACCAAAGTGACATGGACATTTATCTGTGACAATTAACCTACCCTGACCGTATGACCGTACGAGTAAACATGAGAATGATGGTGTGAGTGACCGTATGAATGATCAGGTAAGTTGGACATTTAGACCCGGTGGCATTTTGCCTGCCCCGACCGTACGCGTAAACATGAGAATGATGGTGTGAGTGACCGTATGAATGATCAGGTAAGTTGGACATTTAGACCCGGTGGCATTTTGCCTGCCCCGACCGTACGAGTAAACATGAGAATGATGGTGTGAGTGACCGTATGAATGATCAGGTAAGTTGGACATTTAGACCCGGTGGCATTTTGCCTGCCCCGACCGTATGAGCGATGGTATGAATTACCGTATGAGTGATCAAGTGAGTGATCGTATAAGTGACCAAGTGAGTGACCGTATGAGTGATCAAGTGAGTGATCGTATAAGTGACCAAGTGAGTGACCGTATGAGTGATCAAGTGAGTGATCGTATAAGTGACCAAGTGAGTGATCAAGTGAGTGACTGTATGAGTGACCAAGTGAGCGACTACGTGAGTTTGACCGGATATCTCATTCCAAACCCGACATTTCGGCCCTTGTGTAAATTTTAGGTGAGTATGCGGCAGAAATTTGCACAAAGCATAATATTATATAATGTCTATTGCTGTCACAAATGCATTGGTGTACGTATTAAGCGTGACAGGGGGCGGGGGGGCGGTAGTTTGGGGAGATTTTAATGTTTTTCTTCAGGAGTGTTATATACTCTAGCTCAGTGATTCCCAACGTGGGCGTTAACGCCCCCTGGGGGGCGATGGAATGTTTCAGGGTGTGGTAGAAGCTACGGGTTTAACATAAGATCCTATGGGTTAGATTGCGTTGGGGGGGGGGGCGATGGGAGAGAAAAATTTCTGAAGAAGGGGGCGATGGGACAAAAAAGGTTGGGAAACTATGCTCTAGCTTATGTTGAAAAATTTCGCTGCAACGTAAATTTGGAAACAATTATTTTATGCTTCACAGCAAATTCCAAATTTTTAGGGCTCATTAAAGTATTACATAACCACCCATAAGAGGGAGAGATGAAGAGGGGGTGTCATCTTTGCAGACACTCACCCGGTCAGTAATTCGGTCACTCACTTGGTCAATCATACAGTCACTCACTTGGTCAATCATACGGTCACTCGCTTGTTCACTGATATGGTCACTAACTTAGTCACTCATACGGCCACTCACTTGATGTATGACTCATATGTTCACACTATATGTAACTCACAAATATATATATCTACTCTATAATATAAAATCACAAACTCAAAAAGGGCCTGTTGCTAAGCAACTGAGTGACGCAAGTGGGTGAAGTTTTTGAGTGACGGAAATCTGTTACGTTTTTGTGTTACGGAAGTCGGTTACGATTTTGGGTCAAGTATTCATTTAACTCTAGCACATATTGGGACCCATTTGACCCATCGGGACCATGTTATGTGCATGTACTGAGAGGCTCCCATATCCTACAGCAGGGCCCTTAGGCTGGAATTTAGATGGCGAGCCCCTAAACCAGCTTTTCAGGGCCCCTCTGTGGTTAATTTATAGCGTGAAAAATCAAAAAGTGATAAGAATCGTTCTGGTCCTGTCAGCCCTGCCCTTGTGGGAGGGGGGGGGGGTCATGCCGAGAGGTATGTATATGTCTAATATACATATAACAACACTGCTCCCAACACACAGGGTCGGGGAACCCGGGGGGGATTGTACATATACCTTCATGGGAAAGTTAAAAGTTTTCATTTCCAGGGGCCCTTGATGGATCTCATTGTTTTCTTGCTGCTTTAACGTTGAAAAATTTGCGATAGCGGAAGCACAAGATATATCCAGTCTAGGGGCTCCAAAAATTTGCGAATTCGGTCACGGGTAGTTGCGTGGGTGGTCCTGGATTTTATTCGTTGGTAAAACGAATACAAATGAAAATTTTTCATGGCATTCGCACCGGGGGATGACCGACAAGCTTCCAAGTCGGGGGCCCCATGTTTACAGGTTTCATTTTGGGGGCCCTGGATGAATCTCATTATTTCCCGTTGTAGAATTTGCAACAGCGGATGCCCGAGATCAAGCCAGTCTGGGGCCCCACTAAAAGTATGCGAATTGGTGTCCCGGGTAATTGGTTGGGGGGCCCTGGATTTTATTCGTTGGTAAAACGAATACAAATGAAAATTTTTCATGGCATTCGCACCGGGGGGTGACCGACAAGCTTCCAAGTCGGGGGCCCCATGTTTACAGGTTTCATTTTGGGGGCCCTGGATGAATCTCATTATTTCCCGTTGTAGAATTTGCAACAGCGGATGCCCGAGATCAAGCCAGTCTGGGGCCCCACTAAAAGTATGCGAATTGGTGTCCCGGGTAATTGGTTGGGGGGCCCTGGATTTTATTCGTTGGTAAAACGAATACAAATGAAAATTTTTCATGGCATTCGCACCGGGGGATGACCGACAAGCTTCCAAGTCGGGGGCCCCATGTTTACAGGTTTCATTTTGGGGGCCCTGGATGAATCTCATTATTTCCGTAATATCGTAATTACATCGTAATACAAGATAATTGTATTGATAAAGGACTGTTGTTCTCTGCTGCGAGTCTTTTTAACGGGAAGATCGGCTCGCATTCTATGGTTCCCCACTTCAAGGCGCGAATGCGAGCCGATCTCCCCGTTAAAACGTCTCGCCGCGGAGAGCAACAGCCCTACACACAAAAACAATACAATTATTCAATCGTTACACTTCACTCCCAGACAGTTAGAAAAATCGATGGCAGATGGAAGCACTAAACAGAAACAAACTTTACGCCAAGTTCACTTCACATACACACACGTTCCAACATGTACCAATTCGTTAGAAATTCCTCAGAGGAATATGGACGGGGTGCATGTGGGGTTCAGTAGTAGTAGTAGTAGTAGTAATTACATCTATTTCACCAGGAACGCAATCGCACCCGCGATAATTCCACTGAGACTCCAGATTTTCCACTGCTGAAGTAGCGGAAATCTGCTCATCTACTAATTGTAGATGAGTCTTTTTGTGACATGAAATAGAGGAATGAAGGCATTTTCATCTAAACGAGGACGAACACTTTTGCGGCTGGACATCCAGCCTCCGCAACAACGTAAGCTGCGTTGCAAGAACCTGAACTTAGTTACCATTTTACCATTTAGCCCGTACACTCCCCTTGCCGAGGGACGGTTGATGGCGAGATTTCTAGATTAATCATTGTTACTGGACCCGATTGCCCTAAATCTGTATTTATGTTTCGAAGTACACATGATATCGTTGCATGGATTTTTGTTGAAGCCTTTATCGATTTAATTTTGTTGCCTTTTTTTTGGAAACGACGCGGTACGTAGAGGGCCGTTCAAGTATTACGTCATCATCGATGGAAGGGGGGGGGAGGGGGTTTCCGATTTGCTGACTTTTGATGACAAGGGGGGAGGGGGGGGTTTGGATAATGCTTACGTCATCAACCACTCTTTATGAAAATATGAGTTAGGATTCAGAGGGGCAGAGCTGATGACGAAATTTTGCTGGCAATGGGGTGGAGGGGTCAGCGTTTTGCTGACTTTTGCTGACGATGGGGAAGGGGGGGTCAAAAATGGCTAAAAATTTGCTTACGTAATACTTGAACGGCCCCTATCTCCCCGGGATGTGAGCGGTGAGTTTGGGTCCCTTATGTATTAATGGTGCATGTGACACGAAAAACTCCTATTACAGTCGAATCCCGTTTTAACGAGTACCGTTATATCGAAAACCTCGTTTTAACGAAACTTTTCTAGTCCTCCCAGATAAATTTACATAAGAACAATGTGAAAATCTTAAACTCCTTTATAACGAAATTTCATGATAACGAAGTGATTTCTCTGTGCTATTTGAATTAATTATAACGGGATTCGACTGTATAAATGAAGAATAAATACTATACTTACAAAACGAAAATTCCATCAATAAAAGATAGAATCATTTATTGATCAAAGATCGACTTTTTGTTTGGGAAATTCCTCACATACGCACACTATCAATAAATAGTTCCCGGATCACGAGTCGAGGCTGCAAATGAATGTCTTGGACCGGGTATTATATATAAATCGATGAGTTTGGGAGCCAGACCGGTTTTTTTTTTCCCCCTCCGCACTCATTTCCGGAAACCAGTTTATGGCTCCCGTTTTTAACGATCGCCTTGGGAAATACGTTAACGGGTACTTTACTGCCCCCCCCCCCCGAAAACCGTATCATAGAGGTAAATACTTTCTTTTCCCCTTTTATCTTTCTGGAAATTACCCCCAAGGAAAAAAAAAAATTTTGCTGATAAAATATATTTTTCTTCCTCTACGGAGTCATCATATAATGCGGTGAATAATTTATTTTTGATAGGTGCGAAAAACGTTTATTCGTTTTCGGATTTGAAAACGAATGAGAAAGTTCCATGAGAAAGAGAAAAAAAAACTTGGAAGGGTAATGAGGATTTTAGTTTCGTTTTGCTGGATTTCATGGCTGGTAATCAGGTCTTTTTTCCCAGACCAGAAATTCCATGAAAAACGTTGATTGCTAGACACCGCAGCGCATTTAGCCACGAAACCCAGTGAAAATTACGTAGCGGATCCAGAATGTCCTTACACAAGGATTTTTCTCTTCAGCTGTAGGTCATGAGAGAAAAAAAAATGTCATATCATGTAGAAGTTCTACATGAAAAAGAAAACTAATTTTTACGGAATTTACGAAATTTTAATTTTTTTTTTCTCTTCCCCGGAGCCCTAAGTCATGTGTGAAAAAAGTTTGGTCTTGTGCATACTGTATCAAACAAAACAAGTTTTATCACGTTGCGATGAAAATTGAAGAAGACCGCCATCAACTCGATGTAACGTACAAGCCATTTGACGAAATGGCTTGAGAGAAAAATTCATGTGCTCCCAGTGTCACATATGGGCCGAAGACCACAGCCTGGGATTTCAAAATACAAATACAAAGCCACAACAGGCAAAATGCCCAACGAGGTGGCTGAGAAAAAGATGCCCATAACAAAAATATGGATGTCATATAATTGAAAAATACAGGAACCCAATTAACATTATAAACAATATATACACATGATAAAATACTATACAATGCCCATAATGTATTTATGGTTGTCTTATTCTGAGTATGGATAGCTTCTCGATTTAAGCGGAAGAATGACTTTAGGAGAACGCGAAGAGACCTTTTCCGAAAATGAGATCAAACATTCTATTCGCTTTTTTGACTACCGATGAACAATATTCAGAAAACCTAAGCCGCTCGTCAATGAGAATTCCCAAATCGGTGACCCTAGTTGCATCCGGGATAGTGACACCATTCAACTCGTAAGAGAACCGTGGGTTGTTCGAACCAAAATGAGCAACCACGCACTTATCAACGCTAAACGTCATGCTCCATTCATTTGCCCATGCTGCAATCCTGTTTAAGTTGGTCTGCATCAACTCCCTATCGCTTTGATTCCCGATTACCCCCATTATTAGCTTCACGTCATCTGCGAATTTGCTAACAATCCCATCGGTACCCTGATCGAGTTTATCGACAAAAAGTGAAAAAAGTATGTGGCCAAGGACACTTCCTTGAGGAACTCCACTTGTGACGCCTGTCCAACCAGAGAACTCCCCCGTTCACCATAACTCGTTGAGATCTATCTCTTAACCACGATTCTATCCAATTCAGCAAGTTGCCCCCAATTCCAATCTCGTGTAAACGCTTCAAGAGTTTACCGTGTTTACCAAAAGAAGTAATGAAAAGACTTGCGGGACAAGTAAGAAGATGAAGTCGGCATGTTGAAGTGGGAGAGATTTGAGAATGGTCTAAATACTTGATGATATGAAGAAGAAACGACGAACAGAAATCACAATGTTCTTTCAGAAAACATTGCCAACAATTGCGGCACCCTCTTTTACATTCCCTTCTACCTCTGCTCTTTCTCATGATGTTCAATAAACAAGATATATAACAAAAACCTATAGTTTCCATTATTCGCGGATTTCCGTATTCGCGGTCACCCCTGGAACGTAACCCCCGCGAATACGGGGGGGGGGGGGCCCGACTGTAGTTCCAACTTGAAAAAATGCTCAGAATGTGTTCAGAACTCTTTTGAGAGTGGAAATACAGTGTGCCACAAAACAAAAATATCTAAACTCATATACGAACCCGTCCTTGATATTTCATTTAGAAAGTTGTTGCCCTGTATTTCCCGACGCCAACAAAAAAGTTCGTTGATTCTAAGTGCAATATTCGCTGAGATAATTTGGATTCAAAAAAAATCAGAGAAAGGTTGGGAAAAGACAGCATAAATGAGGGAAAGGAGCATTGTGTGTCCATTAGTTTTTGCTGTTCTTTCATAATTTTTCTGTGATTTTTGAATTCAAATATTTCAGCGAATACTGCACTTACAGAGAAAAGGTGCCAAGGTGAGGTCTCCAAAATGTCTTGAAAAAATTGCCGCTGATTCTACTGATTTAAATGTGCACAAAATTATGAAATAATTCCGGAAGAATAATTATAGATCACTCAGAAAAAATTAGTGTAGATGCTAATATTTTTTGAACGCCAATAGCGGCCAAGAATGACCTTAAAAATCGCTCAACCTTAGATTGTTGGGGTGATGTCGCTCGAACAACACATGGTGAAGTACAATGCAGACAAAGAAAGAGGAAAAAAAGAAAAGTTACTACTAGTTTTTTTTTTTTTTTATAACAGAGGAGCTGGAAGGAAAAAAAGGAAAACAAAGAGAAAAGAAGTTTTATAGATATCATCGAGAAGCGTGAGAGGCGATGAGTAGCCATTTTTAACAATTTTTGCGGCTCTAACAATTGCGATTCCGGCGCTAATTTTTTCTTCTTCTTCTTTGTGTGTTTCTGGGTGAGAAAAGAATGTGCTTTAATTATTATTATTTTTCATAATTTCTTGAGGACGACATCTTGGAACCCCTTTCTTTGTTAGAAACGTGGAACATTATGGGCTCAGAAGAAACAGGGCAACAACTTTCTAATTGGAACGTAGAGCCGTATAAAAATTTAGATTTTTATTTTTATTTTGTGACACACTGTATTTTCACTCTCTCTAAACCTGTACAATGTGGTTTCGGAACACACTAGGAGCATTTTTTAAAGTGAAAACACCTCTACGACGAACGTTTCATGAGATAAAGGCCAAATTAGAATTTACAGGACACCCTGTGCAGTGAATAGTAAAGTGCTCAAAGCTCACCTAAATGTTCGTGGATATATTTGGCTATGCAATGCACATCCCTTTCTGTACCCATGTGGCCAGTTATAGCGACGATTGTTGATGATTTCTATATGAGGAAACTACCAAGACTTCTACAGTTATGTATCCATTGATATTACGCGGGTGATTTTCCGCCATCGCAATATCGCAATCACCAATTACATATCAGTTGCCATTGTATTTCTCTGGAATACATGTTGCGGCTTTGCCCTTGGTTATAGTTAAGGATTACGTGGGATTGTCGTGGTGTTTGGTGGCTCAATCGTGAACTGAAGCTGACTTGCTGCTCTTCCCTAAGTCAGTCTCCTAAGAATATTGAATTGCTCAGTTTGTTTTATGCTTGTATTGATGTGGATACATGCTGTGATCGGTGGCACAGTGCCGAAATTAATTACTATATTGTGAACATATTAAAACTGTGCATTTACGTAAGCTTCGGTGGTGCCATCTGTGTTCCAAAGATGAAACTGGTGGTGGTGAATGAATGTTTTGAGTGCAATTAAATTGTCCCAAGTCATGGCTCCTACGTCGTGGAGCAGGACACCCCAAGGGTGGAATATTTTGCGACCCCCCCCCCCCCCAAATCAGATTTTTCACGGATCTTTCACTTTCTACGGTGAATTTACAGCATGAGAGTGAAATCAAAAAAATTGTAGTAATTGTATCGGGCCCCATTTATATAGTTCTTAGACCCACCCTTGGGGAGGCCATGTTTAAGGATTCCGTGGTGTTTGATCATGCGGAATCCCAAATAAATTGTCACGGAACTCCCAGGGTTCCGCGGAACACCAGTTGGAAACCTGTGGAGTAGACAACTGTTGTCATTTTTAGTAATTTTTGGTGGGTTTAACAATTACATTCCATTGCTATTTTTTTTCTTTTGTTTTTATGTGTTTCTGGGTGAGATGAACATACATACATTTTTTCATACATTTTCAGGACGGTACCTTCAAACCCTTTCCTTGTCAGACGTGTGCACGGAAGTCCGTTTCTTCTCTGTGTAGAGAATTTTTGAGATTGGAAGTAAATCGAATCACATCCCAGTCTTGAAGTTGGAAAACCACCTTCAGCTGACTTCCACTATGCAATCAGCGGGAGTTAGAAACTGGGTTCTCGTTAGTGGTGGTGGTCAACTTTTCTCAGCTCATGTGTCCCCCCCACCCCCCGTTGATACATATTTTCATCTCGTGGTACCTCGGTCCTATTCAGTACCGAGCACCCTTTCCCAAGAGTGAGAACTTTCCTACATATAGAATTGTATTTAATCTTAAATTCATAATGAACAAAAATTTCATAAACAAGACTGATCTCTTGAACCCTGGGCCAGGCGTGGACCCAGAAGGCAGGTGATCAGCCCTCGAAAAGACAAATAGTCTGGGGAAAATATGTCTGCACAAAATACGGGACGATCCAACGAACCTAAATAATAAATGTAACCGCCCGGCACATCACCCTTGGCTAGAGTTCATTGAGCTTCCTTCTTTTGATATGAGGCCGCATCAGAATCGTAGGTCCTCGGGCAAAGTGATGTTCTGGGGCGCAATATTTTGCTGGAAGTTGACAGTTTACTTATTTACATACTTACTTACATACAGTACTCTCTCGATAATCCAGCCTTGCGCTAATCCGCTCGCAAAGTAATCCAGCGTTTTTTTCTTAGAGCTCGTAGAGGAGAGCCATATGCCACAGCATACCATAAACATGCCACTGCATATCCAGGGCGCAGGTTTATGTAATTTATAAATGGGGTTTTTCAACTAACTTCCAGTAATCCGGAGATTTCGGTAATCTGGCACGTTCTGATTTGGCATTCGCCTGGATAGGGAGAGTCTACTGCTTACATTTGGAGATCGCAGTACCAGCGTGTAGGTCCCCCTATGGATAGAGTTCGTATCCACATCATTTGTTATGATGGACCTGGTTCCATAGGCATCTATGCGGGATTCTGAAAGAACGGTCGTATTTTTTTTAATCACCACATTTCACTTGAAAGCTTTATTTCTTCACAGCTCTCTGTGGAGGCAGACTTTCAACACCAGCGATGACTTCTCTTTCATCTGATTTCAACCAGTGGCTCCCCCTTTGGCATATACCAATATAGATAAATAAAGATCGCTTTCGAAGAGATGAATTTCATGGTTTCACTCTTAGACAACAATATAATTCAATCAATTCAATATAATTTCAGGGTTTAATTCCGGCCAAGACTATACCATCAAGGAAGGAAACAGCACTAGGATTGCTTGTGGTACCCCCCAACGTATCGATCCGATTTCGTTCTGAAACTCCTCCAGTTGCCAGACTAGTTAATATTTGACTATCTAAACTATTTTGCAACGGTGGCATCGACATCACGAGTTCGCTTCCAGCAGCAGAAGACAATGCTGAAAGGAGGGGAAAAAATTTCGTGGAAAAATATGTACCGAAGAAATTTTTCCAATCATGGAAACATCTGTGCGCAGTATTTTTACAGCCCATAACATCTGAAGCTGGTATTGATTTATATTCATCCCAGTTTTCTTCTTCTTCTTCTTCTTTAAGGAAAAATTGCGTGAAGCAGACATTTTTGATAATTTATGGGAAGGTATCCAAGAAGTTTATTGGCTGTGTTCACTTTGTATGCTCTCGTCTCTTTTAGGAAAAAATAGAATAAAAAAACATTCTACCAAAGTTAAATTTTAGTCAAGTTTTACGACTTTTACGAAGATATTACCTTTATTTATGCTGCGCGTTTGGCCCGGAGGTGTTATAAACTAAAATTCCGCGAAGTTATAGATACGAGATTAGAATAATATACCCCATATATTCTTTCGACAGGTTTGGCTCCTTATGGATCATTTCACGTGTCCGGCTGGAGGAGATTTCAATCACTTTTTCTTACAGTCACTACGTGGAATTTTGACCGATAGTAGGCTTTTACTATAATCTGTTAAATATAAATGCGAGGCCACAACAGGCAAAATGCCCAACGAGTTGCCTGAGAAAAAGATGCCCATAAAATATATGGATGTCATCTTATATATAAACGTGAAAGTATGTCTGTATGTATGTGTACGTTTGTTCTTTATACAAATCTACAATTTTAGACCGATAGTCTCCAACTTTTGCATATATACCAAACAGGACCGGGATCGAACCGTAGGCTACTTTAAAAGTTCGTCAGAGCTGGGCAATGCCTGAAATCGGCGAAAAACCGTCGCGCAACAATAGTTCCTGCCCCCCCCCCCCAACAATCACTTTCGGAATGTTTACTTCTCTTACTGTGGTTCCCTAGCAATGCGTTTCAGACATGCACATGCTTTTACAATGGTCTGCCTCTTCTTTGATACTGCCAGTATTATAGTTCGCTCCTTTATATTGGTTCGTCACTTTTTCAATTCACCCAGTAACAGAAGAAAGCCCGGGCAGCAACCCCGGGTATTATAGCTAGTTTTATATATAAATATGAAAGTATGTCTGTATGTATGTATGTTCTTTATACAAGTCTACAGTTTTAAACCGATCGCCAAATTTCGCATTTATGCCAAACAGGACCGGGACTGAACCGTAGGCTACTTTAAAAGTTCGTCAGAGCTGGGGAAGCGCCCGAAACGAACGAAAAACCGACGGGCAACAATGGTTCCTGGGCCCCCCCCCCAACAATCACTTTCGGAATGTTTACTTTGGTTTCCGTGGTTGCCAAATGATCCATAGATGGATTGATAATGATCCATTATAATGATCCATAATAATGATCCATTAATGCGTTTCAGACATGCACATGCCTTTACAATGGTTTGTCACTTCTTTAATGCTACCAGTAAAACAGTTCATTCCTTTTTAATGGTTTGTAACTTTTTCAATCCTTCCAGTAACTGAAGAAAACCCAGGAAGCGCCGGATATTTTTGCTAGTATATGTTTCTAAAATACAGCGGCCCAATTTAAAGTGTAATTATACAAAAACTAAAACTATATATACAATGATAAAATATAATACAAAATACCCTTTAAGAATATTTATGATTGTCTCATTGTAAGTATGGATGGAGCTTCTCAATTAACTCCAAAATATTTGTCGTATTTCTTTTTGTCAACGTGTCGTTTGTGTTACAATTTACTACCTCCGAGGGTAAGTTAATTCCATTTATCAACAAACCTGTTAGGGGCGTTCACGTATTACGTAAGCAAATTTTTAGTCATTTTTGACCCTCTCTTGTCAGCAACAGCCAGCAAAACGCTGACTCCCTCTCCCCCCCCCCCCACTTGTCAGCAAAATTTCGTCATCAGCTCTGCCCCTCTGAATCCTAACTCATATTTTCATAAGGGGTGGTTGATGACGTAAGCATTATCCACACCCCCCTCCTTCCCCCCTTGTCATCAAAAGCCAGCAAATCGGAACCCCCTCTCCCCCCCCCCCATCGATGATGACGTAATACTTGAACGGCCCCTTGAAGAAAACATAATTTTTGAATTACAAATTTCGAAGATGCGAAAAAAAACTGTTTATAAGCTTCGGCGTTAAATCCCCAAAACCAATTCACCAGAAGTGTGGTGGCTTGGTCCATATATATACTAGTGGTCCACACATGCACCTCGTCCATATTTCTCTTCTAACGAACTTCTGACGAATTGGTACTTGTTGGTGTGCGCGTGCGTGTAGTGCTTCCCTCTGCCATCATTTTTTCTAACTATGAGTGAAGTGTAACTATTGAAATAAATTGCAACGTTGTAGGCCTGTTGCTGTGTGCGGCGAGGCTTTTTAATTGGGAGATCGGGCTCGCATTTGCACCATGCGCACAAGCTGCTTTTAATACATTTATTTGAAAATTTACAAAAAAATTAGGTATCTCTCCAAGATATGTAAGATATGTAAACTTTATACCGGCATAGGCCAACACATACAATCAAGAACATGTGTAAAAAATTTGAAATAAATCGACGGTTAAATAGTATTTTTAATGATATTTCTATTAGAGAATACTTTTTCACCATCTTAAAAGGTATGACACCCCTTAAGTGATGTGGAAATGTGCCGCTTAGTTCATTCTCACAAAATTAGGTTTCAGGTCACGGGAAGCATCAGATGACTCCGAGGGGCCCATATGGGTATACCATGTTTGAAATACAACATCTAATGCTATATTTCAGTGTTTCTTAACCTTTTTCAGCTCATGGCCCTCCTATGGATCACATTTTTTTCTCGTGCCCCCCCCCCTGCCCTATCCAGGGCCCCCTCATCCAAGAGTGAGATACTTCCTATTTTTTTATTATGAATAAAACTTTAATAAATCAGATCAATCTCTGGAATCCTGGCTAGGCACGAATTCAAATGGTGGATTATCATCTCTCCCAGGAGTCAAACTATATGGTAAAAAACGAGTCTGTGTAAAATACGGGACGATCCAACGAATCTGCACGATAAATCGACCCTCCCAACACATCAACCGTTGCTCTGGCGGCCCTCCATACTTAGCTGGAAATAACAGCTTACGTATGAAAATAATAGTACCAGATCGCATATAGTGCAGTCCCCTCCCTCCATTATAGACATGAAGACTCGGGTCATGCCCACATAGACCCAAGGGTTATGATGTCTCTGGTTCTATGGACGGATCTGATGGATTCTGAAAGTAGTAATATTTTTCAACCATGTCTCATTTTAAAGCTTTTCTCGTCACAGCTCTCTATGACTCCCTTCACCACCTGTCGTGGGGATCACCTTTCTTCTGATTTTCTCCCGTGGCCCCCCTAGAATATCCCAGGACCGCAAGGGCCTGGGCAATATGGCCCCAGGTTGAGAACCAATGCTATATTTCATCAAAAAATAAAAAATTCTACTTCATTATTCATTATTTTATTAATTTCATATAAAGTCAAACTAATGAATCAAATAAATTTTTTCCCGTTTAAATTTTTAATTGAGTAAAAGTTAATTAATTCGTGTAGGAATGACACCGTTGTTCGCAAAGAAAAAGAGAAACCAACGCATTCTCTCTCTCTATTTTTCCCTTATTTTTTCCCCCGTCTCCTGCGTTGCCATTCCAGGAAAGAAAAATATATAATTAATGATCTCTCTTTTTTTTTTCTATTCTTATAACGTATTAATTATGATCGGGCTTGCACTAGAAAGGAAAAAAATGAACTTTCTCTCATTAATTACGACTCCACGTTATCATTTCATTACATAACTTTTATATTTTCCGTCTGGAGGAAATCGGAAGAAGTGAATTAATGTTTCATTTCGTTTGCGTGTCCTTCTTGTAAGGTGTAAGAAGAACAGACAGGGTGTCCCAAAACTGACGGGTCTATCTGGCAAATTAATGAAAGGAAAGCGATCCAAATGAACCGCTTGTTAGTTTGGGGAAAATAGGAACCTATATTTTCAGTCAGACAGAATTTATGAATTTGTTACAAATGTTTTGCAACAGATGGCGATGCGGTCCGCGGAACTTAAAAATACGATTAATCTCTTCGAAAATACCCACCGTTCGCAGCACAACATTGTGAAGATTTTAACAGCCGGCTGATGCGAAGATGAATTTCGGGAAGAGGAAAAGAAATTCAACTTGAGGGGAATCGAAACCACGTCCTCTCATTTACCGGGTGAGCGCCCTAGAGCACGAGACTCTAGCCCAGTTTCCCAACCCGTTTTCTCCCATCGCCCCCTTCTTCAGAAATGTTTTTCTCCCATCGTCCCCCCAACGCAATCTTACCCATAGGATCCTATGTTATACCCGTGGCTTCTACCGCCCCCTTGGAACATTCCATCGTCCCCAAGGGGGAGTTAACGTCCACGTTGGGAATCACTTGCTCTAGACTATGCAACTCCTCGCCTCAGCCAGCTGCTAAAAACCTTAGTATGGATAGCGGTGAGGAAATCGGCGACAAACAACATGTTTCTGCCTCGAAGTGTTCGGAAAAACATCAACGCTTCTCGCAAAATCCAGCAGAAAGAAACGTCAAAAGACGAAAAATTTTCTCAAGTCCGACGAGCCGCCGAAAAATACAAAAAAATCCCCCCACTAAGTCCAACAAGAACACAAGAGCCACTGAAAAATCGAGTTCCAACTCTACGGACTTCGGAACGTCTGGAAAATCTACGGACTTGCGAAAAACTTTCCTGAAGCCACAAGCGACGAGTAGCAAAGACACCGAGAGAGAACCTAAAGATGCCGAACCTCCTACGGCACCATCGGCGATCAGCCATGCTGAACCCTTCGCCACCTCTTCTGAAGCTGACTCGTTAGCCTGCCCTAACTCAAACACACAAATACAACGCCACAACAGGCAAAATGCCCAACAAGGTGGCTGAAAACTCGACGCTTTACACGTTCAAGTACGCAAAAATGTGCTTCGAGGACGTTCTTAAATTAAGGACAAAAAAAGAAAGGCGAACTGTATTTCTAAAGTTCTTAGTTTTGAGGCAGCAAACCACACCAATATCATAACAGACGACTGGGCCTCACCCAGCTTGCCATGAAATTTCGCTGAAATTTCACATTTAATCGGAGAAAATTCTCAGCTTTTCTTCTTCTTCCCTCCACCATCTTTTTCTTTCAAACAAAAAAGAAAAACAAACCCTTCCAAAACAAACTTGAAAAGTTTCTTGAAAACTCAAAAAAAAATTTCATATTTCTCACTCTAAAATTTTCAAGTGAAAATTTTAAAAATTCTCTTTTTCTCGCCTTTGAAAAATAATCGTAGTCTTGCCACTAACACATATTTCTTAGTGTATAAAATGTATTTTTCAGGTTCCAGCCAATGGGAGAGCACTTTCACGTCTCAACCAATACGAAACGAGCAGCATCTGAGGCAGTGGCGGCATTTTACCAGTCGTTAAAATTAAATTTAAATTAATCGACAGGAATTATTTTTGACCAAATTCCCGACTTCGTCAACCCTTCCCAATTCATACATGCATTCACTTTTTATACATACATTACTCTCTTGTCTTTCCCTTCACCCGTATGGTGACTTATGGCCCGCTTTAAGGGCCAGGCATCACCGTTAAACTTTTGATTCTGGTAGATGTCCTTGCGATTATAAACGAAAAAAAAGTTATATATGCTTTTCGATTATAATTATTAGCAACCAAGGAGGTCCAGAAACCATAATTGGGGATACGGGGTTCTAATGGGTAATGATAATTATAACCAAGGAGGGATCATTTTTTTCGAGTAATACTAATACAATTTCACTGCACACAAAAATCAACAGTTTTGAAGCAAACTTGAATATTTAATTAATGTTATTGTTTAAAAATATACATATACTAGCTATAATACCCGGCGTTGCCCGGGTTTTCTTCAATGAGGCTTTTTTGGATCACGTGATATCTCCCTCTCTTTTTCTTGAGGGACATACAAACCGTGTCCAAGTTAACCAATATGGCGACCTGCGCGATTCATGAAATAAACAAATATAGATTTAAAGAAACGTAGAAATGAATATATATTTTTCTTTTTTTAAGGGGCGCTAGGTATTTCGATCCCCCCCCCCCATGAACTTCTAGTTATCCATCTGTCTGTTCCAGCTTCCAAAAATCCTTAGTTAAAGCTGTGGAATTTTTTCGATGCACTTTTCACGGGCTCATAACTAATTTTAAAATATCCTAACCCACATGAATTTATGCAAATAAATATCAAAAGAGACAATATGGGGACATTAATTTTCATACTTGAGAAGATATAAATGAAATCAATGATATTGCTCGAATATCCAACTCGAAAGTATAGGTCTGGCTAATTACTTCATATTTAATCTCCTGGGCTTCGTATATCTCTAAGCGAACTGAATATTTCAAAAATCGAGAATTCAATACAATTTTTAAAATTATTGATGGGGCGGAAAATCCCACTAATTTCCGCATTTCTACAGTAAAATCGACAATTTTAGCACTGATTTCTATGAGGATCACCCTTTTCCTGTCTCTCAAAGCGATGCTGATGATGATTATGACGTCTATTCAAAAAGCCTCATTACTGAGAGTATTGAAAATGTGGCAAACCATTATAAAGGCATAAACTATTATACATAACTGGCAGCATTAAAGAAGTGACAAACCATTGTAAAGACATAAACGCGTCTGAAACTCATCGCTAGGGAACCACGGTAACCAAAGTAAACGTTCGGAAAGTGATTGTTGAGGCCCAAAAACCATTGTTGCCGGACAGTTTTTTGCCCATTTGGGGCATTTGCCCTGGTCTGACGAAATTTTAAAGTAGCCTATCGTTCAAGTCGGGTCCCATTTGGTATATATGCAAAATAAGGGGGTCAAAAATGGCTAAAAATTTGCTTACGTAATACTTGAACGGCCCCTTATGATCAAAAAAAATAACTAAGAACGGCATCATATTGTCATGGTTTATAAGTTTACAAAATATGACCGTTTAAAATCCGGGAATGACTACGAACGAGAATACTTCCGTGTGCATACGTAGAGAATTTTGCTTTTATGCAAAAAAGAAATTCCCCTATAGTGAACAAGGTACTAGCATGTTATTTTGAAATCCTACACAGATATCGAAATTCTATGCGCAGAGAAACACTTAAGAGCAGGTGAAATGCAACTGGGAAGACAATATTGAAGGGCACATTTCACGTGGGAATAAAATTTTTCCTTTCCTCGCGAGCATCTCTGTGCTCATCATGCCCACACCCTCAACATCATAGAGCCAGGCCCGCTAAACTCAGATCTTTATAGTGATTGCTCCTCAATATTGAGTTTATAGTGTAAAAAAAAGCCGACATGACAGATAAACACCCTATGATCCAGTGATTCCTAAACCTGAGGGGGAATAGGGGGACCGTGCCACCTCCTAAGCCGACCAAAAGCTGAAAAAAGTTCAATATTTCGGTTTAAAGAAATTAAAATATCGGAGGAAAATATTTTTTTATATGTTATTTTAACAAATTTCTATTAATTTAAATGCTTTTTTGAAGGGTGATAAAACTCAAAATTGCTCGGGAAGACGATTGCTGTACCCTCCCTAAGCCAAAGGTCGATCCTGCGTACGGCCCTGGTTAAAAAAGGTGGTCCCAAAGACCTCTTTCATTTTGACCTGCGGCTATGATGCAGTTGAGACGGCAGTTGGGACAAACTTTTTTTTTTTTGGATTCAAAAATTTTTTCAAGTTCCATGAAAGACAGCTTAATTATAATCAAGGGTTCCGCTGAACAGCATTATAACCATCAAGGTTTCCGCGGGAAACTCTACGTTGGGAACCCGTGGTCTACTCATCGCCTCTCACGCCTCTTGGCGATTTATCTATATGAAAACTTCTTTCCGCGTGAGACAATGTCTGGCAAATCTGAAGATTCAATGAAATTTTTCGAATCAAATTATAACTCAAATCCAATGCCTTTGTGGCTCCTGTCACCCCTACTGCGTATTCCTCTGCTGATGCAACGCACAAACACCTCGTCCACATTCCTCTGAGGGATTTCTAACGAATTGGTGCATGTTGGAATGTTCGTGTACGTGTTGTGAACCTTTCGGGAAGTGTAGTGATTGAATAATTGCACAATCCTCTGCATTTCATCACATGTTGTGAAAAATATATTTTTTTTAAAAATCAAAAAACCTTGAATATGATAAATTCTTGATTTATGAACATAAATTCACAAATCAGAGTTTGGAAAAAAAAATTGAGTTTGCCCGATTTTACTGTCCGTTATAGAGTGTCCGCTAACGGGGAGTGAAGCCCTATTTCACGGTATCGGGGATCAGAAATGTTTCCCGTTAACGGGAGGTGTCCGCCATCGGGGAGTGAAATATATGGAAACCTTATTTTGAAACGGGATCAGGGATCAGAAAAGTGTCCGTTAATGGGAAGCTTCCGCCATCGGGGAGTGAAACACATTAAAGCCCTATTTTGCGGGATCGGAGATCAGAAAAGTGGTGGTTAACTGGAGGTGTCCGCTAACGGGGAGGGGGTGTCCGTTAAGGGAGGTTCCGCTGTAGTTCTTATTCACATAACGTGAATGTAATTTATGGTTCAAAGAGTATTATTCTGGCGAGGCAAATAGGTTTTGTGGCTATTGAAATTCTTATTTTGAACACAAACAGGTTAAAGCCCTCTCTTAAGAAAATAAACTATCCGACTTATTGAGTTATCATCGCACAAAAGAATGGAATTCAATCTTATTTCTTCGAGAGATTCGAACATCTGGATAAGAAAGGAATAACAGCATTTGCAAGAACTAACATGTAGGAAATGTTCATGTTTATTTTATTTTTATGTATTATTCCGTGAAACTGTATTTTTCCCCTCCGACATGGATAAAACTAGTCTTTGTTCGGATTTTGTGTTAAAATATAGATATTAGGCCGATAGATTTTTATTGGTCATGAGATGACGATCGGAAATGGTCTTAATGGATGATATTGCAAAAGAATGTAACGATGCCGTTGAAATCCAATAAGTTGTAACGACGTAGAAGATTTCGCGAAGTTGTGCCGTATAAATAGAGGTTGATATGTTTTCCAAGACCTTTGAAGTATATAAAATATAACCAGGTGAATCCAAAAGTGCTGCGACGACTAGTCTGTGATTAAGAAGACCGTATTTTACTTCAAAAAATTTATATTTCTTATACTTTTCATCAATTCTGAAATCCTTCTTCTTCAAATATGAATTTTCATCAATTCAAATACTTCTTTCATTAAATATAAATTTTCATCAATTCAAATACTTTTTCATTAAATATGAATTTTTTCATCAATTCAAACACTTTTTTCATTAAATATGAATTTTCATCACAATTCAAATACTTCTTTCATCAAATATGAATTTTTATCAATTCAAATACTTCTTTCTCAAATATGAATTTTTTGATCAATTCAAATAATTCTTTCATCAAATATATATGAATTTTCATCAATTCAAATACTTCTTTCATCAAATATGAATTTTTATCAATTCAAATACTTCTTTCTCAAATATGAATTTTGTGATCAACTCAAATAATTCTTTCATCAAATATGAATTTTGTGATCAATTCAAATAATTCTTTCATCAAATATATATGAATTTTCATCAATTCAAATAATTCTTTCATCAAATATATATGAATTTTCATCAATTCTATTACTTCTTTCATCAAATATGCATTTTTATCAATTCAAATACTTCTTTCATCAAATATAAATTTTGTGATCCATTCAAATACTTCTTTCATCAAATATGAATTTTGTGATCAATTCAAATAATTCTTTCATTAAATATGAATCTCCATTAGCCATTAGTTCTGAAAATATTCCTTTCAATATCTGAGGAAATATTTTTCATTAATTCTAAAGTTTCACGAATTGTGAAATACTTTTTTTCCAACAATTATGAAATTACTTCTCATTAATTCTGACATTATTTCTCTTATGAGTTCTGATTGTTTTTCTTAAAGTAATTTAGAAATACCTCTTAATAGCGTAATATATTTCTATCTCAACAATTCTAAAATCATTTCTTTCTCTCTCTCACTCTTTCTATTATTCTCTAATTATTTCTTTATACAATCATGAAATTATTTCTCATTGATTCTTACATTATTTTTCTCTGATTAGTTCTCCAGGGGTGTAGATGGTAGCATGCTTTTCCGGTTTACAAGAGGGCCTAGGTTCAAGCCCTAGCGGAGACCAGATGGCTTTTCTTTCCGAGTTCACACCTCGACATAATATCCAGAAAACATCTATTTCTTTGATAGTCATTTCTTGTTTGCCTGTGCTGGTAGACGTGCTTTTACTATGCCTAATGTGGATTTTTTTAATGTTAGGTGAATTTTGGATCACCCTGTGTAGAGTGTGTAGTGAGGATTTTATGGATATTTTGCATTGATTTTCACTACTTCATGCGGATTTTTTTTCTTTCAGAATCATGTCTTATTATTTGCAATATCTGTTTTAATCATTCTCAAGTATATCAGATGCGTCCAATAAAATAGCCATTAAATGGAATTCCTAATGCCTTTAGCTACAAAAATGCATCTTCCGTAAAAAACTTTATACTTTATATATTTATTTTTCCACAAAAAGGAAGATATTGAAACTTTTCTCAGGCAGAAGAATAAGGAAACACTCAAAGAAAGTGAGCGTTTCCATCGCTAATTACGCCAAGTGTTTGAGGTCATGGCTGAGAAAGAAATCGCGTCCAGAAGACAATTTTGGTATAAAAAAATGTATAAGGTTTACATTTATATATATAATATACATTATATATATATATACATTTATATATATATATATATACATTTATATATATATATATATACATTTATATATATATATATATATATATATCAACGATTTTCTCCCCTTAAAAAAATAAAATAAAATTCCCAGAATTACATTTTTTTCTCTCTCTCTCTCCATTTCGCATTGTTAGCGAATAAATTCTCCGTCTTATCCGTTGAACTTGAAAATTCTCTTGAACTGGATTCATTAGCAAAGAAGGACCGAGAGATGGGAAAAATTGCCTTCAACCATTTTTTTTTTTCCGAGGAATTTCTATTTTTTTTCCATATAATCCATTTAAGAATCCAAATTCCAACGAAAAGGAAAGTATTTAAAAAAAAAATAATGAATGAAAGAATGTTTCTCTCAAAGTAGAGAATGGCGTCCCAACGATTTCTGGAAATCTTAATTCACTACTTTTTTCTTTTCTTTTTTCCCGTAGACAGGAACTTTTTATAGAAATTAATTAAGACTAATTTCTATAAGAAACTAGCTTTTCGTCGAAACGATTTAATTGAGCCGTTATCGATGTCTTCTTGTATTTTTCTTCTTGTTATCAATGACTAATGAAATTAGATATTCCTTAATTTTTTTATGAAAATGATTTACTTTGTTTTTGTTTAATTTTGATCGATATTACCCAATATTTCTCTTGCAACAATTGACATTTTTAAATCACACTGGAAAATATTAAGACGTAATTGACATGAATGTCGCTCTCCACTTGTTAACACAAGATATACAGAAGACTGGATGTTGTGAAGATATTTATTATAAGAGATGTTAATTTTTTAAGGAAGGGAAAAACTCATCTCTGCCTCTACCGGGAGTCGAACCCGCGTCCCTCGATTGCCGGACGAGTGCTCTGACCACTAAGCTACAGAGGAGATAGAGATTTTCCTTCGCTAGAGCGTATATATGCCGAACGGAACCGTGCAATGGACGGTGAAACCGATCAGCTAATAGCTCATGGACGACGAGCCACAAGAGGGCTATATATATGACATATCTTGTATTAACAAGTGGAGAGCGACATTCATGTCATATATATAGCCCTCTGGTGGCTCGTCGTTCATGAGCTATTAGCTGATCGGTTTCACCGTCCATTGCACGGTTCCGTTCGGCATATATACGCTCTAGCGAAGGGAAATCTCTATCTCCTCTGTAGCTTAGTGGTCAGAGCACTCGTCCGGCAATCGAGGGACGCGGGTTCGACTCCCGGTAGAGGCAGAGATGAGTTTTTTCCTTCCTTAAAAAAATTAACATCTCAAATAATAAATATCTTCACAACATCCAGTCTTCTGTATATCTTGTACGTAATTGACAATTCGGAAGTTAAAGCTATAATAACTTATATAATAAACTGGCTCAATGGCGTATGACTAGTATCATGGACGAAAAAGAAATCATCATCTGAACTATTTTTGAATACCTCGTTCATAAACAAATAGTCCTTAATAATAAGGGCCTCCGCACGCTGTAATACTAAAGTCTGGCGACTGATTGAAGACTCCGTGTCCAGAAGATCGAACGCGTATATTTCTATGGAGCTCCTCACACGAGTGTATTGGCGACGCAATATCCCACGCGACGGGGATCACTTGGCGACTCGCATGTTAGTTGAACGCAACAAAAGTATGCGACTCTTTCTTCGTATTTTCGTCGGTCGAGATTGTACGAGAGGTGCCCGACATTGAATTTTCTACCAAGATAAACAGTTATATTCTATGTGGCTTTTATTTGCTACCGAAATGTTTGCTGATGCAACCCTAACCCCTCTCTAATGGAGTGTGGGATTATATGGGAAAACCCAGTACACCTCTCGAAGAAAAACGCAGTTATATTTTTTTCACTCGTTAATGGTAGCAGCATAGTTAGCTCTTAAAAGGAAATAAAGCGTGTTCATGTTATAGAACTACAACTCTCTCCAACTCTATTGGATATTTACATCATGAATTTCACCTACCTTAATTAAGGGTTATTAGCAATCACTCACCAAAGATCACAGGTGATTAGCAGATTTATTAATCCCAGTTAATAATCCCAGATATTAATATAAAATATCAACTTCACACATCATTGCTAGAATCGCTAAAAATTTGATTTTCTCTCCTACCCCGATTTACAATGTACAGGGCGGGGATACGAAAGCGAACTAAACACTGCGTCGCTTTCACTTATTTTCCCGGGCTTTGAATTTTTTTTCAGAGCCATCTGAGGGAGAACAGGCAATTCGACTTGTTCAAGTCACCTCAACTCTCAAGTTGAGGCTACTTGTTCGCTAGAACTACTCAAGTTCGATTAGAGTATCCCCGTGTGAGGAGGCTCCAAGTTTCAACAAAAACTCCTTTTATAAATCATTGTTTATTCACTAACTTTCAGGTTGTTTGTTGAAAATTTCCAAAGAAAACGCCATGCTCTATCTAAAAATGCTGCAGCTAATAATAATGTCTGGGAACCATTGTGAGCTGAAGAAAAAAGATTTGAAACATTTTTCAGCTGAAACAGTGTTTGAGGCTCAGCGGAATCGATGCAAGATTGCTGCCTGCACCTATCCAGGAGATTTGTGGGAGAAGTTGTTGTCATCATGTTCTTAGAGCCATCGCAAGTGCAAAATCATTCAAAAGTTTTGTTAGGTAAAATGTTCGAAAGCACGTTGTCAGCCAAAGCAAGGCTTAAAAATTTTGAACAAATGAAAAATAAAAATGACTTTTCATAGAAAATGACATAGGCATCATTTTTACCGTTTTGATTTCACTTTCTATCAAAAAATGTTATTGAGTCACTCCAGCACCATTTCATAGAAAAGTAACTAGAAGGGTAGTCAGAGATACCTTAAGCAGTTGTAATTTTACTTGCATAAATTACGCCATTTCACTCATTAAACAAGTACCCGACTGAAATGAAAATATATTTTAATGCGAATAAAATTTGATAAAATTACTTTTATAAACTAAAACTCACATAGAAACAATTTTGTAATAACGCGATCCTCACGTATTCCCAAGGGATCAGCATGATTCGTCCAGGGAATTTGTTAGTGTACATCCATGCCCGAACCCAGACCTGCACAGTGAGAAACTAGTTCCCCAACCACTCGACTGCCAGGCGGCTTTATACACCGAAAATTTATTTTCATTGATATCCGATGTACACAAGGCAAATAAAAGTACGAAACGATATATTCTATAAGATATACATTTTAGAAAACTTTTCAGAGCAAAATATATCTCAAGATATTTTTTCCCCAATTTCCTTAACAATACACAATACTTGAACCGTATGATCTCAGAACATTTTTGATCTCAGAGAGCACCCACGTACTATATATATATATAACTTCCTAAAATCGCAATTCAGCAGTTTTTTTACAGACTTTTATTCTAAAATAAGGACATGGAAAGAAACTTATCTTTTTCATAGAATATTTTCGAATTTGCTTTTTTTTTAGGAATTTCAAAGATTTTAAAGCTTTTTCACTGTTGGGTAAGAGTATATCTTGTTGAATATTGTGGTCAAATCCTATGAAATAGTGTTTACTAATATTTGCTCCCATATTGTATTGGATCAATCTTTGAAGCCTTTTTTTTCCCCCCGAGTGGAATAGCATATTCACACACGTGTAATGCCAGGAATCCTTCTGAGAGTCTTTCAAGTTTAACAAGGACATTTTTTTTTTTTTTTACCCAAAAGCTTATCTCATCTTATCCGGTCAAAAAGAAGGTAAAGCTTTCATCTTATTCGATCCTTACAGTTCTTTTATCATTTGAGTATTCGATCCTTACTTCGGTACCTATTTCTTTTACTATTTGAGTAACTTCCCAAAAACCCACGGAAAGTGTTTTCGTTGTGTTCACTTAATATTATTGACCATTACTTGTGCATTACACCTTTCTACCAACGACCATAAACTTAGCAAGAGATAAGCCAAATGTCCAAAATTGAAGTTATATATCCATTTATTCATAATTTATTCTTCAGTTATCAGGAATAGCCCATTTAAATTGTTCATTCATTGATATTAGATCGATAAATTACCGACAAATTACCAATATCATGACTTTTCTCCAGTGAACATATGAAAAATATATATCTGTTAAATTTTATAAATACGTTTATTACATTGAAATATGAGTTCTATAAATTTTAGATAGTGAATTAATGAAAGATATGTGAGACTACGTAGATACGTGTAGATAAGTGAATTTATGAAAAATTAGATATATGATTCATTTAAAACCAAGATGAAAAAAGTGTTTGCAGAAGAAATTGATAAAGCGAAAGTATCTTCAGGGAACAATAGAGATTCATAAATAACGATCGAAAGCTTTCATGAATTAGCAAACTGTGGAGAAATTAATAAATCATGTAGAAAATGAATCGTAAGTCGTATAGACAATATATCGTTAATCATAAAAGAAATGAAATCGTTAATTATAAATGAAATAAACCGTAAATCGCAATCAAATAGACCGTAAATCATAAGCCATGAAATTCCATGGGAAGTTATGAAATCACATCTTAAGGGGACAAAGGACGTTCAAAATGAAGACTATATTTCTTTAATGTTTGCAGCTAATGTGTTTTTAAATATCGTAAACACACACAATAAATCCATTTTCGTGAATCTAATCAAATTACTTAGAAGTTTTACATGTTTATTAAATAATTTATTTAAAAACAACCGCAAAACTGCAATGAGGTTTATTTGTCCCTTTGTTTCCTATTTTGATGAAATCCATTCATATTTTTTGTGCTTCCAAATACACACACAAACATTTATATGCATGCATTTCAGGATGTGTCGAACGGTATGTGAGAAAAAGAACAAAAATATATTAAACAATCATACCAAACGGCCATTTATCGGCCTTTTTAAAAATAAATTCATATTTTTAGCAGTAAATATTGATGGATTTGAAAATGGATGCTTTGTTATCTTATAAGGAAATAAAAATCTAAAATAAAATCATGAAAAAAAATTTAAATAAAATCATGAAAAAAAATCTAAAATAAAATCATGAAAAAAATCTGAAATAAAATCATGAAAAAAAATCTGAAATAAAATCATGAGAAAAATCTGAAATAAAATCATGAAAAAAAATCTAAAATAAAATCATGAAAAAAAATCTAAAATAAAACCATGAAAAAAAAATCTAAAATAAAACCATGAAAAAAAAATCTAAAATAAAATCATGAAAAAATATCTCCAAATTAAAATCATGCAAAAATATCCAAAATAAAATTTTAAAAAGTATCCAAAAATGAAATCAAAAAAAAAAAAATCTTTAAAAAATTTTAAATAAATATGAAACAAAAGAATCTGAAACAAAATCACAAATGCAAAATTAAAAAAATAAATCAGGAAAATGTTGCAATTTTTTAAAACGATTTTGGGGAGGGGGAAAAAAGCTGGCACCCAACACACGCCAAAAAAACACCACATTTTCAAAAATGCCTCAAAATCTTCAGAAATGACGGTGATTAATAACGCACATATAATTATTTATCCTCACGACTTTTATTTCCCATAAAAATAGTTCTGAATGTAATTCTTATTCTAATCCGATTAAAATCATAAAATTAGACAAGGTCATCATGCTATACCTTCGAACATAATTACCAGTCCAAAAATTACAATCCCCTTGGCTGATTTTTTGTTTCATATTTTATGTATTTTGTATTTTTTGGTTTTTATGTAAAAAATTAAAACATTAAACAATAACAGAAAGAAAGTGTATTTGTGTTCTTCTCGACATTTCATCAACATCGCCTGCAAAATCTCCACATGTTCTCAGATCCTCAAGCGGCGCATCCCGAGTGGCGCTGCGGTGCGATATGCTCGCCTTCCACCATGAAGGCCCACGGGTTCGAATCCGGACGAAGAACATCGGAAACAAGTCCTTTTTACTTAACGAGCCGATAGATGGCGCCTTATTTTCCCACGCAACTCCTCTGGTTGTAAATTGCCGTATGGCGGTCAGTGTGAGTAAAGTAGATTCTGGAGTGATGGAATATTATTATTTAGCAATATAGAATCCGGACGAAGAACATCGGAAACAAATCCTTTTTACTTAACGAGCCGATAGATGGCGTCTTATTTTCCCACCCAACTCCGCTGGTTGCAAATCGCCGTATGGCGGTCAGTGTGAGTAAAGTAGATTCTGGAGGGTTACGGAAAATTCACCGCCAACAATTCACCGCCGGAAAATTCACCGACAACAATTCACCGCCATGCAATTCACCGCTAGGAAAATTCACCGACCAACAAGTCACCGCCATGCAATTCACCGCCATGCAATTCACCGCTAGGAAAATTCACCGACCAACAATTCACCGCCATGCAATTCACCACTAGGAAAATTCACCGACCAACAATTCACCGCCATGCAATTCACCGCTAGGAAAATTCACCGACCAACAATTCACCGCCATGCAATTCACCGACGACAGTTTGATGCGAGTCAGTTAGCGAGGGAATGAGCGATTGAGTTACTGAGTAAGTGACCCAGTGAGTGACTGAGTGACCGAGTGAGTAAGTGATTCAGTGAGCGAGTGGGTTGCTGATTCAATGAGCGAGTAAGTCAGTCCGTGAGTGAGTGAGCGAGCTGCTAAGTGAGTGAGCGATCTAGTGAGTGAGTGATCTATTGAGTGAGTAAGTGCCATGTCCTAAAGATATGGCGGAAAGTTTAAATAATGACTTTATGAGAAGAAATTCAGATGATACGGATTCGGGTTGCTGTATTTTTTAAATATATGACATCCATATTTATTGTGGGCATCTTTTTCTCAGCCACCTTGATGGGCATTTTGCCTGTTGTTGCCTTGTATATGTATAAATTACAAATTGCTATTGCCCAATACAAGATAGTATATTCAACAAAATTCCATTAACTCTGTTTTACTCAGAAACTTCTAATGAAATGTTAAAAGGGATAATAACAGAATTAAAAGATAATAAAGTAAGTGGATACGCGATGAATTAACTTCCTAAAAATGCTTAAAATCATCTCCTGTTATCACTTTGATGTTATAAAAAACATCGCTGATCATCAGTATAATTATCAGTATAAGTATCAGTAACTATTCACTTAGTTACTCGGTCACTCAGTCACTCACTGGGTCACTCAATCACTCACTCAGTCACTCACTGGGTCACTCAGCCACTCACTCACTCGGTCGCTCAGTCACTCACTGGGTCACTCACTCAGTCACTCACTGGGTCACTCACTCAGTAACTCAATCGCTCACTCCCTCGCATTGAACTGTTGTCGGTGAATTGCTAGTCGGTGAATTTTCCTAGTGGTGAATTGCATGGCGGTGAATTGTCGGTCGGTGAATTTTCCTAGCGATGAATTGCATGGCGGTGAATTGTTGGTCGGTGAATTTTCCTAGCGGTGAATTGCATGGCGGTGAATTGTTGGTCGGTGAATTTTCCTAGCGGTGAATTGTTGGTCGGTGAATTTTCCTAGCGGTGAATTGTTTGTCGGTGAATTTTCCTAGCGGTGAATTGTTGGTCGGTGAATTTTCCGGCGGTGAATTGTTGTCGGTGAATTTTCCGGACACGGATTCTGGAGTGGTGGAATATTATTATTTAGCAATATAGAATCCGGACGAAGAACATCGGAAACAAATCCTTTTTACTTAACGAGCCGATAGATGGCGCCTTATTTTCCCACCCATCTCCGCTGGTTGGAAATTGCCGTATGGCGGTCAGTGTGAGTAAAGTAGATTCTGGAGTGGTGGAATATTATTATTTAGCAATATAGAATCCGGACGAAGAACATCGGAAACAAATCCTTTTTACTTAACGAGCCGATAGATGGCGCCTTATTTTCCCACCCAACTCCGCTGGTTGGAAATTGCCGCATGGCGGTCGGTGTTTCGGTAAAGAAGTGGAATATTTTTCCAGAGTAGATATCAATATTATTATTTAGCAATACACATATCCATAAAATAATTATATTCCATATTTTCTCCCCATTTCAAAATCCCAACAACATTGAGAATCATTAACGAACCGAAAATTAATTAAATGAACAAACCATCATTTTAATTGGTATCAGTAACGACGCCAGTTAGTTTCGATTTCCTCTCTCTCTGCAGTCATTTAATTAAAATTATCTCATTTCTCAGTAAATACCAATTTACTTTTTCTCATCAGAGATTTCATTTCATTTCTTCAACGACAGAGATCAAAAAAACCAAAAATCACAATAACGATACTTAATACTAATTGTAATAATGAGCCATCATTTTTGTGTAATCCGATGAGAATTAGGAAAATTTTGGAAAAATTTTATTGTATTTAAAAGTAATGACGAATTTGTGAATTTTCTGAAAAGAGTGTAAAACTCTTTCATGTACTTAATGGAACATCGGAGAGGCAATTACCATAAACGATGTTGTTTAAATTGGGGGAAAAAAACAGAAATTAAAATATTAGGTTAGGGGGTCATTCAACTATTACGTCAGTATCGATAGGAGTCAGTATCGTTTGCCGCTGTGGTGGTCGAGTGGTTACAGTGACGGACTCGCGATGCGAGGATCCGGGTTCGAACCCCACAGTGGTGGTCGGCTGAAGTTGGTTTTCTGTGGTTCCCAACTTCGAGGCGCAAATGCGAGCCGATCTCCCCGTTAAAAAGTCTCGCCACAGAGAGCAACAGTCCTACAACAATAAATCATTCAATCATAACACTTCACTCATAGTTAGAAAAACTAGTGGCAGATGGCAGCACTACACATAACAAGCATTACAGAGAAACAACAAAAACTTCACGTCAAGTTTCACTACTCGTACACGCACATTCCCGCATGTACCGATTCGTTGGGGGGTTCCGGGGGGGTGTGGTGTAGTAGTAGTAGTAGGTAGGGCCTCCAAAAAATGGCTCGGGGATCCATGATGTTCTTAAGTCAGCCACCTCGTTGGGCAATTTGCCTGTTGTGGCGTTGTATTTGTATATTGTATAGGAGGGACGGGGGACTTTCGTGTTTGCGGACTTTTTGATGCCGACGGAGGGAGGGTGGGTTCAATGATATTACGTCATCAACCATCTTTTGCAAATATATGAAATATTGTTAATGCCATGTTTATACTGGGTGTGCCAAAAACAAGAAAAACCTTTCGCTAGTTTGTCGGTACCTGAACTAACACTCCCCCTATCGATAAGTCCTCTACACGGCCACTTCAGTGACGTCTAAATGTTTCAATGATAATTAAGGGAATCTGGAAAAGTGTCGCGCGTTACTCGAAAGATCCGTACTCCTGCCGTGGATCACTTAAGCAATCTGTGCGGGAATGTGCCGCGGGTAACTTGAGTGAAGTAGAGCTGCATTTGGGAGCCACTTAAGTGCTCTAAAAACTGTGCCGCGCGTCACTCAAGGAATCTCTAAATGTGCCACGAACCGTTTAATTGTTCTGAAACTCTGTCGTGGTTCGCTTAAGTGATCTGTGAATATGCCACGGATCTAGTTGAGTGATCTGAAAGTGTGCCATGGGTGGCTTAATCACGTATCTGCTTCACCGCACACCAACTCCGGTCATATATCACAATACTGCAATTTCCAACCAGAGGAGTTGGGTATTGTATCTGGAATTGTGCCACGGCTCACTTAACTGATCTGTAAAAATGTGGTGCTTAGATCATTTATACGAAATTAGGTTTAAGGTAGCGGGCCACATCAGACAAAATCCCGAGGGTATGCTAAACAAAAGGCCCGCGGGCCGTTAGTTTTGGGTACGTCACAATCACAATTTCTTAGAAAGACATTTTGAGTTCTTAGCTTTCAAATTGCATTGAAATTAACAGAAATTGTGGTTATAGTAACATATGCAGGCGTTTTCTTCCGAAATATCAAAATTAAAAAAAAAATGTTTGATCTCCTGAGGGGGTGGGGGAGTCTCTATGTTCCCCCCCCCCGCCCCCGCGTACGTTTCTGATCCCAATATGCATTAGGAGTTGGTGGGGAGGGGGGGTCGAGCTGACGAAATTTTGCTGAAACGGGGGGAGGAGGGGTCATAGTTCTGCTGACTTCTGCTGACAGGGAGGTCAAAAAACGGCTAAAAAATCTCCTGACGTAATACTTGAACGACCCCCCCCCCTTACAAGTACAAATTGGATTTTAATTTTTAAAAAACTTAATTTTCGGTTGCGATTTGGTATTTTACTTGCATTTCGTAGAAGCGCGTGTTGTGTGCGAATTCTCTCTCTCTCTCCCCCACGAGAGAGAGAACCCGGGTATGTATGTAATTTCTCCATAGCACGCACGCCACGCGCGTATTATATCCTCCCTCCCCCCCAACAGTGGAAATTGAAATTTAATTTAAGCCTGTTCTAAGGATTTAATTTGAACTCGATCACCATCCTTTGGATGTATATCATTGGAATCGCATCAGCGAACTCCAATGAGTGATTGCGTGTGCATGCCATGCGTGGTATCCCAGATTATGTAGGGGCTACGATATAATCTCTGTGAGAGACATTTGTGCGTGTGTGTGTGTGTGACAGCAGTAATGTACTGGGTGAGTCATACGAATTTCTCGCGATAATTATCTTGAACAATTTCTTTAGGAATTTGTAAAATCAATTTTCTATGTTAATTAATTGGCCAAAATTGAGCATTATAATCTACCGGCCTTGGTTCCAAATTTTTCTGGAATCAGGGTAACTCTGGCATTTTCTTCTTGCGCGGGACACTTACAATACGACATAAGCTCTAAAGCATGGGAGGGGGGCCCTTACATCCTGCAGCTGGGACCCTAGGGCCAGCTCCCCTCTCGGATTCCCGCGAATGGACCCTTTCTCTGACGATCTTGGCTTTCCTATACCACTCCGTCCATTATATGGTCATTTTCCATAGCGATTAGGGACAAGGGTGCTTAACATTTAGGACGGTGCGGGTCATTGGTTTGAAAACGTGTGTCGCGGGACACTTAAATTATCTTTAAATATGCCTCGGTTCACTTAAGCAATATGGAAATCCGTCGCAAGCCACTGAATTGATCTGAAAGTGTGCCGTGGGTCACTCATGTGATATGTAAATGTGCCGCGGGCTAATCAAGCGATCTAGAAATGTGCCGCGGATTACTCAAGCGATCGGGAACTGCATTGCCGGGCAACTTTGGTGATTTCGAAATGTGCCGCAAGACACCCAATTGATCTGAAAATGCGCCGCAAAAGAGTAGCGGGGATGATCATTCTGGGATTTGTCACAGGGTCATCAGGATGAGAGTCAGATATCTTTGAAGCTGGACTACAAAGCACGTCTTTTTCTTAGTTTAGGAAGTTTTTAAAAAGATTTGGAATATTGCAAAGTAGTTTGTTCTCCGTATCTGTAAAGGAGTAGCATGGTCGGCCATTCCGTGATTTGAACCGTAGTGGTCCTTAAGTGCGCCGCGGATCGCTCAAGTGATATGTAACTGTGCCGCGCACCACTCAATTGATCCAGAAATATTTCCATTTTCACTTTAAAGTATGAAAGGCAGATGTCCGCACCAGTAAGACGCGAAACAAGTATTACTGTATTACTGCATTACTGCAACATAAATACATTAAGGTCACACACACACACACACGTTCAGAGCACGCAGTCCTGTATGAATCAATGAGTTAGAAACCCCCCCCCCCCACAAAGAATGTTTACGAGGTGAATGTATAGTTAAGTAGCAATAGTAAAGGTGTTCGATCGGAGAAGATGAGAGATCAAAGAAATCCTGGATATGACCTATACATATACAACAAAACCAAATATTTCTCTTCGTTTGTTCAACTGTCAGCACCGCATCGGAGAATAGGCCCCGCGATCAATCCATCGACAAATCCCGTAGAGCCTGATGGCTCTCTTGGGTCATATCACCATAAATAAAAACTAGCAACCAAAAGATTCCAGACTTTATTGCCACGTGAGGGACAAGAATAAAGTGTCATGGCCTGCAAAAAAATAAGCAAATGAAAATAAAGGATAAGTTTTTGCTTGAAGTCACAGTAATAAATGTATTTATTCTTTACGTACCTCCATTTGTCCTTTAATTCGCCGTGAAGTCATTACTTCAATCTGATTCGTTACTCAGACTGGTTAAGCGGATTATTCTTTAAGATACTTAGGATATAGTAATGGAGATTTACACAACACTCCAGACAATATCTTATTTTCTATTGATTGAAATTATTTTTAGTGTCGTTACTATCGATTTGAATCAACTAAGAGACATTGTGATTTTTTAGAGAGATTAAAGTAAGAATTGAAAGAATGTATATCACAGATAAGTCGAGAAATATGTCCTCTCTCTGTCTTTGTTCTTCCACATATTTATCACCAATTGGGGGGCTTTCATGTCTTTTATGAGCCGTTAGCTTATTGATATCACCGTTCATCGCATGGTATTATTCAGCGTATATGGAAAGGAAGAAATATTCTGTCTGGTCGTATAGCGTAGTGGTAGCACACACGTTCAGAACGCTAAAGGGTTCGACGTTTCGACTACCCGTAGGTAGACAGGTAAGGGGTCATTCGGGTATTACGTCAGTATCGGGGAGGGAAGGGGTTTCGGATTTGCTGGCTTTTGATGACAAGAGGGGAGGGGGTTTGAACGTTGCTTACGTCATAAACCACCCCTTTTTAAAGATATGAGATTATTCTAAGCTGCTGACGAAATTTTGCTGACATGGGGACGGGTTCAGTGTTTTGCTGACTTTTGCTGACAAAGGGGGGAGGGGGTGAAAAATGGCTGAAAATCTGCTTACGTAATACTTGAATGTGGCCCTTTAACTTTTTTTCATTCCATAAAAGAAATCATCTCTATACAGCAACTAGTTTCTTGCATATCTTGTGTTTTAGAAGACAGGAACTGTAAAGAAGAGATCTCAGCATCAATTTTACGTTTTTAGTGTTCGTGCTGACGTCTTCCGTTTTCTGAAGTAAAGATGGAAATGCTTGTATTTTCATGTTATCTCAGTATCGTGTGTTGTAGGTTTGTCAGATCTCTACGGTAGACCTATACACCACGATACTGACACAACATCAAAATACAAGCATTTCCATCTTTCGGTGGAGACTAGTAGATTTTCGTTTTCGAGTTCATAGCATAATATCCAGAAAGTACCATTCTTTGATGTATTTCTGGCTACAAGTAAAATCACCCCTCCCCCCCCCCTAGTTTGGACTTAGTTGTCAATATCATTTTGCCTCAGCACTATAACTCAATCTCGTAGGATGCCAAAATGGCTCTAAATACACCAAAGCAGAAAAATTCGGTAAGTAGCTAAATTTTGAAAATTGGCTATTCGCGGGCTTGAGAGAGAGAGAGAGAGACCTTGTTTTCTAGTAATACCACTTCTCCTGAAGATCTCAACTACGACTGATGGAGAAACGTTGACATCAAACTCAAGCAAACGACGATCTTCAAGCCAAGCCCGAATTACCAATTTTCATCTGATGATGGCCGTGAAAACATTATCAGCAACTATAAGTAGCTAAACTTGTATTTTCAAGGCCCTCTATTTCCCGCGATTGAGGATTTTTCAGCAATTTAAGCGATATATGACAACTTTACTTGCTTTTGACAATTTTTTTTTTTTTTTTGGCTGTAATTGTCAACTTTATTTGCTTTTGGCAATTTTTTGGTTCTGAGTGGCAACTTTACTTTTCTTCGACAATTTTTCTAGCTGTAATTCGAAACTTCGATAATTTTTCTAGAAGTAATTGGAAATTTTTTGACTGTGATTGAAGACTTGCTTTTGACAAATTTTTTGACTGTGATTGAAGACTTGCCTTTGACAACTTTTTGGACTGTGATTGAAGACTTGCTTTTGACAACTTTTTGGACTATGATTGAAGACTTGCTTTTGACAACTTTTTGGACTATGAAGACTTGTTTTTGACAACTTTTTGGACTGTGATTGAAGACTTGCTTTTGACAACTTTTTGGACTGCGATTGAAGACTTGCTTTTGACAACTTTTTGGACTGTGATTGAAGACTTGCTTTTGACAACTTTTTGGACTATGATTGAAGACTTGCTTTTGACAACTTTTTGGACTATGAAGACTTGTTTTTGACAACTTTTTGGACTGTGATTGAAGACTTGCTTTTGACAACTTTTTTGGACTGCGATTGAAGACTTGCTTTTGACAACTTTTTTGGACTGCGATTGAAGACTTGCTTTTGGCAACATTTTCAACTGTGATTGAAGACTTTTTTGACTGTAGTTGGAAACTTTACTCTTCATTGACAATTTTTTTGTTCGTTATCGACAACCTCACTAACATATGACAATTCTTTTCGCAATAACTGGCGATATCCCGCATGAATCCCGATTTCTCCCTCATTTTTATAAAGGAAATAGTGTCTCAGACATTTATCGTGTTGTGTATCATGGTTTGTTTTTTTTGGCTTTAATTGTCAACTTTATTTGCTTTTGGCAATTCTGTGGCTACTTAACTTGTCTTCAACAATTTTTCTGGAGAGACCGTTGTACAATGAATGAATGAACGCCAGGGTCTCTGCCACCGGACTTATCCCGTTGCCGAGATCTGGAACAAAGTGAGTGTGTTCACCTAACAGTGTGAGTGTGTAGGTAGTATTGTGCATAATATTTCAGTACTGCCATCTATACTTCAAATTGTGAGTGAGGTGTAATGATTGAATATTTGTAACGTTGTAGGCCTGTTGCTCTCTGTGGCGAGACTTTTTAACGGGGAGATCGGCTCGCATTCGCACCTTGAAGTTGGGAACCACTGAAAACCAACTTCAGCCGACCACCACTGTGGGGTTTGAACCCGGATCCTCGCATCGCGAGTCCGTCACTATAACCACTCGACCACCACAGCGGCGAGACCGTTGTACAGTTCGCATGACACTTTTTGATGCCCCAACATTGAAATCTGTAGTGATTTGTGTACGTGCGGGCGTGCGTGCGGGCGTGCGTGCGCGTCGTGAAACGCTTCTTGTCAGCCGTCGGTGGTCCCGGTACTTCAGGATCTTTTGACGTCTTTGTCAGAGATATGATGTGTTTTCCGATTTCTTTACATTAACGGCACGCTCTTGTGATAATTGTGATAACCGCTTATATCCCCTTTGGGGACAGAGTGGCAGTCATGTTCTGGTTTCATGGTGGTGGTATGATAGTTGTGCGCAAAAAAATCCAAATTTCATCTCTACCCCGGAAATGCAGTCACCCATCTCCCTAGCACCGACTACTAAGCCACTTTCGAAGTCAATCATGATAACCTAGCTGTTATTGCAGTATGAATGAATGAGCACCAGAACTCTTTGCCACTGGACTTATCTCGTTGTCGAGATCTGTTCCAGTCCATCTCCGTAGTAGAACAGCACCTCCTAGAGATGGAAGCACAGTTTGCTTTAATTGTCAACTTTATTTTCTTCTGGCAATTTTGTGCCAACTTTACTTGTCTTCGACAACTGATGGCACTGTTTGCCATAAACGTCCTTCAGGCTACCTAGCAAGTTTGCCACATTTTCAAGCACAGCATCCTATTTCGTTTCTTCTTATTTTGGCGTAGAATCTTCCTGACTGGCTCACAAATACAGCATGGTGATTGGATGTGGGGGCATAGAAATCGCCAATTCTGAGCCCGAACATTTCTTTTCCCTCACAACGATGATACTGGCACGAGCAGGGAATTTTTCCCCTGAATATTCTGATGGAAAATGGACTAAATACTGACGTCTGCGTCAAAAAAAAGCAGACTGCGGAGGCCTTCTTTCTCTACGAGACGCTGGTTAGAGTCCAGACCTGCTATAGTAGCAGCAGAAACAGAACTAACAGCTTCCCTAGACACCTGTTGCCTTATATAGGTGCTCCTGATCACATCGAGTTACGTTGATTGGTTGTACATTTCTAAATAATTTGCAAACGCTCGTCTGTACTATTTTTTCTAGCATTTCAGTGTACTACTAAGGTGTACCAGAAGGTGCGACAAAAATAACCAAAAAAAACTGATCATTAGCCATTCGGTTTCCCAACCAATCAACAGAATCTTCATGAAAATCGTTCCATCACCGCCTATTTTCAATGTCTAGCGCACTTCTATTAAGCGCCCTACAAATACAGGGAAACCCATACAGACACAAAAGCACTTATCTGAATATATATTTGTTATTTTACTCTTAAATATAAGGTAAACTCTCTTTATACAACCCAATAAAATGGAATTATATCGATTTATTGAACGTTATTCGGAAAAGTCTTTAAATTGCCTAATTTCAGTCCCGAGCACCTCATTAGAGAAATCGCGAGAGAGAGAGAGAGAATTTGTCGCTAATCTGTTTAAATGCCAGGACCCCCCCCCCCCCTTCTTGTTAGAAGTTTTCGCATCAAATCTAGAGAGAAAACTCTACTTTTCCCTTTTTATCAGATAATTACTCCTTAAAACACAAACCTAATGTTTACGGCCCTGAATATATATATTCGACGATTTATATACGGCGAGGAAAATTTCCAAATTTCTTCAATGGTGAGATCTCGGAGGGATAACACGTGGAGAAGGAAATGGATTATTTCGAAATAGCATTTCTCCAACATCGTTATAGCTTTGATTAAAAAGAGATAAGAACTCTCTCCCTGAAGATAAGCAATATGTCCGCAGATTGTTATTAGAGTAATTATCACTTGATGGATACGGCGTCTGATTCAACTTTTGAACTTTTAGGACTAATCTCTCTTGGTCCATTTTTCCTACCATAACATTAATTGAACTTTACATTTTTGTTCGGATTTCAAATTTTCATATTTAATGCCGAGTAATTTTCTGCGCTTTTATCGAAATTATGAGAATGGGTGCAGATAAAAATATTTTTATTTAATTTCCTGTGAACAGTTTGATTCAATGGTTTTTTCTGGTTTTTTGCGTTAGTTATCAAGTGTTATGGAGCTAATGTTCTTATTGTTTTGTCTCTCTGACTTTCCCAGTCCATTGGCATTCTAGTGATTATCTTCATTTTTTTCTGTATTCAAAAACCTGTTGTGTCGGAACTGTGCTTTTGTGGAACTTAAATATGTGTGTATGTGAGTGACGAGCAATGTATTCAAGTGCTGTCATCTAGTTTGGAATCGAAAAATAAGAACTATCGCTAACGAACTTCTCCCTGATAGGAAGAAAGATGCGATAGTTTCGTCTTCCCCAAGAAGACATTTGCATCCACATGTTTTCGCCTTCTCTACTAATGCATTCGCATCCTAACATCATCCTCACACGTGCATCCACATATTTTTCCTTTCTTAGGACGCATTCGCATCCAAATATTTTCGTCTGCTCCAAGAATGCATTATGAATCCACATATTTACGTCTTTCACAAGAATACCAATGCATCCATATATTTTCATCTCCCCCCCCCCCGCCTTACGAATGCATTTACCTCCACATATTTCCGCTTTCCTACGAATGGATTTGCATCCTAACATCATCCTCACACGTATATGAACATATTTTTCTTTTCTTCGGACGCATTCGCATCCAAATAATATTTTCGTCTCCCCCAAGAATGCATATGAATCCACATATTCCCATCTTCCCTACGAAAGAATTTCAAATACAAATACAAATACAACGCCACAACAGGCAAATTGCCCAACGAGGTGGCTGACTTAAGAACATCATGGATCCCCGAGCCATTTTTTGGAGGCCCTACCTACTACTGCTACACCCCAAATGCACCCCAGCCCCCCGCGGAACCCCCCAACGAATCGGTACATGCGGGAATGTGCGTGTACGTGTAGTGCAACCTGACGTAAAGTTTTTTTGTTTCTGTGTAATGCTTGTTATGTGTAGTGCTGTCATCTGCCCCCAGTTTTTCTAACTATGAGTGAAGTGTTATGGTTGAATGATTTACCGTTGTAGGACTGTTGCTCTCTGTGGCGAGACTTTTTAACGGGGAGATCGGCTCGCATTTGCGCCTTGAAGTTGGAAACCACAGAAAACCAACTTCAGCCGACCACCACTGTGGGGTTCGAACCCGGATCCTCGCATCACGAGTCCGCACTATAACCACTCGACCACCACAGCGGCAATTTTCGCCATCCACATATTTTCGCCTTCCCCATGGAATGCATTTATACATTCACCTCTTTCCCCGGAAATTTTCTGCACATTCACACATTTCTGTTTTTCCTACGGAATATATTTACATCCATGCATTTAATTTTTCTTGGTGATTTTTGCAGTGAAAAACCAACCCTACTCCGGGGGAAAAAAAAAGGTTTAAGTGCTAGTAGAAAAGATCTATGTCAAAGGCCAGGCAAGGCCACTTACAGGCCAGATTCACACTTGAGCTATACGAAAAGCGATACAGTGCAACATCGACACGGATTGGTTATTAACTTTAATTTCAAGTTTATTAACCAATCCGTGTCGATGTAACGGAATGTATTGTTGTAATATCGGTTCATTATGAAGCCGGCATTAAACGGCAGTGTAACGCATAGTTTCCCAAACTTCTTGTTGTTACATCGCGCCCCCTCTAAGGGAAATTTTTTCTCTCATCGCCCCCCAACTCAAACGTACCTATATGATCCTATGTTATACCCGTAGCTTCTATCGCCCCCGAGACAATTCCATCGCGCCCCCAGGGGGCGATATTGCCCACTTCGGGAAACACTGGTGTAACGCTATAGTGATAAGTCCCACCGTCAATAGATGAAGTAAATGTTCCACGTTAAATTCCGATAATACGATTCCATTTTTCAGATTGCAAAAAATGAAAAAATAATAATAAAACTAAATGAAAATCTGTTGTAAAACGTTATTGCTGCTACATCCGATTTGAAATTTCTCATCCCGATCTCCAATATTTGTCCCGAAATGCCCACTTACAGGCCCGATTCAAACTTGAGTGATACAACTGCAATACCCACACGGATTGGTTAGAAATCATCAGAATTTCAAGTTTTCTAACCAATCCATATCGATTGTAACGGATCGTATCATTATAGTATCGGTTCATTATGAAACCGGCATTAAACGACAGTGTAACGCATAGTTTCCAAAGTTTTTATTCCATCGCACCCCTTCAGAAATATTTTTCTCTCATAGCCCTCAACTCAAACGTACCTAGATGATCCTATGTTATATCCGTAGCTTCTATCGCCACCCCGGGAAAATTCCATCGCCCACAAGGGGGACGATATTGCCCAATTCGGGAAACACTGGTGTAACGCTGTAGTGATAAGTCCCACCGTCAAGAGATGAAGTAAATCTTCCACGTAAAATTCCGATAATACGATTTCACTTTTTTTTAGACTGCAAAAAAAAACTAAATGAAAATCCGTTGTAAAAAATTATTGCTGCTACATCCGATTTGGAATTTCTTATCCCGATCTCCAATATTTGTCCCGAAGAAATTAATTTATGAATCAAAAGAAGTAGAAAACGGGAAAAGGAAGCGACAGTTTCTCTCTCAAAATCCAATAACTTTTCCCTTCCTCTTATTAGAAACGTATTATTACGATCATTTCTCCACTCCTTTTATTAGAAAAATAAAGAAAATTTTAGAGGAAAAATTCTGTATAATGAGGTTTCTTTTAATTTTTTTTCTTACCTTCAGGGCTGAACTGTGCAAAGAATATCCAATAATATTTCTCCATATTTATTAAAATTTTAAATATTCCGATTTCATCATTTAATATCTATATTTAAAACAAATTCAAAAAGATAAAAATCGGTTCCTCTCCTCTTATCCGAAAAAAAAAAAGACATTCATTAATATTATCTTTTTATACAATCTTTACTAAATATTCACTCAATTTTAAAATTTTCCAAATAGCAGCTGTTGATGGGGGGGGGGGAAGAGAGGGAAATTTTATGCAAATTTGTTTAAAATGAAGAAATCTTCGCGGAAAGTTATTACGAATATGTATCTCGATAGTTTTAAAACTAATTTTAAATTAGTTTCGGTTTCAATGTGAGCATTGGAAATTTGTGGGAGATTGATTCGAATTCAAATTGAAGTTTTTCAAAGTTATTATATTCGTTATTACTGTTTTTGTTGTAATTTTTTAGCGCATCATTTCGTCTTTAAGTGAATATAGTGTTTTTATTCAAGAAATTTTCTATTTTAAATGAAATTCGAGGGTTATTTGAAGCTTTCTCTTCTTCGCACAAGGTTTGGATTTCAAGTGAAGGCTTGCTATATCTTTTCAAAACTCGCGTTCGTAATTTTGCACACACGCAACTTCTACGTCCCTTGTACACTAAACTGTCCACGTTGAATTGTGGCGGCGCTAAACTGTCCTGATGTTGTCATGATGCTGAATTGTACGCTCTGAATTGCCGCAGGTGCCATTATATTTGGGGGGAATTCTTTACAGGAGTATAAAGGAAAGGAGGAAAGAGAGAAGAAAAAACACAACTTCAGTTCATAGGATTACAGTATAACTTTGCAATGATGACGAGGAGAAAGGAAAGAAAACACGGAGAACTGGATTGAACTTATTCCACCTGGCGTTCGGACGAAATATTTCGTCCATAATCGTAAAGGGGTTAAATAATATATCTTATCTAGAAACGTTCAGTAAAGCAGTTTGAATGTAAGAAGCGCGTGCTAAAGATCATGAATGAAATACTGACATTCACAGAGAGGAAAAGATAGACATTATTCATCTCTCGGAAAGGCTTAAAAAGTTCCATAATTTCTTTCCTGTGACTCATTGGATATCAGGAAAAGGAGGGGGTCATAAGAGGACACACACACACACACACATACCAGCAGAAGCGAGAATCACTGGTAATTTATCATGTAGGTATGACCAACTTGGGAACTATCAAACAACCGTGAGCTAAGTTAAACAAAACGTATCAGTAGCAGTCGACGACATTATGCATGGGCAAGCCATGATTCAATGGGCAAAGCTATCAATCACCGATTTCCCCAAATAGTTTATGCGCAATATCTTGAATAGTCCTCGGAGGCTGTTTGTCATCAGCAAGAGCCACGTTGTTATACTACGGCGGTCCCCCATGAATGATAGTAGATACCCCTCTTTTGATGTACTCGAACATGCTATACGAATACTGTACGTGTGTGTGTGTGTGTATCGGTGCATGATTTGGCTCCAGTGCAACATTCCTATTTCAAGAACCATCAGAAAAGAGAGCTTGATGCATTTGTTTCGGTTTAACATTCAGATGGCATGGCCGTATGAAAACATCATCATCCTCATCCATCATTTTCCAGCTTCATTATGAGATTCCACGTTGTTTCTATCAACATCATACTTAAATTTGAGTTTGTTATACCCCGTGCAGCATCGAAGAAAAACAAAAATGTTGCCAAAAAATTTGCCGTCAATTAAATTTCATCATCCAGTGTAGCTGCACGGGTTGCCTTGCTCTATTATGGCCATGTTCAACATACAAGAATTATCATTGCCTTTTTACATTATATCTAGAGTGACCAGATATTAACGTTTGACCAGAAAATGTCGTTTTAAAGACCTGTCCCAGTATTCCGTCCTATTTTTGAGTTTTAACGAGACATGCCATATAATTAGGCAGTCGATCCCTTAACGGTCACGAACGAGATATCTCGTCCAAACGCAAATGGAAGAAATTCATTAAAGCTCTCTGGTTTTTTACTCATCATCATGAAGCTTCGTTGTAGTCCTATGAACGGAGAAGTTGTTTTTTCCTATCCCCGTTCTTTCTATACTCGTGTTTAGTGATTTCCCCCCCCCCCACATGTAATGTTTCTACTGTAACTGTACATATATATATAAGAGAGAAAGAAAACAAGTAAGGGAGGGAGAGAGAGAGAGACGGTGAGGGCGAAAAATAGTACTACTCCCTCTTATCTACTTATCTACTGTATCGACTGTATTGTTTCTACCTCTTTTGCGTGCTGTTTTTTTCTTTCTTCCTTCTGTTTCTGTCTTTCCCTTTCTTCCTTTTTTCTAATTTTAGATCAAAAAAAATTGTTTGTTTTCTTTAGAATTATCGGATACATATTTTATTTGAAACAGAGATCGTCCAAAAGCCCGTACATGAAGAGGTTAATAGTCAATATTTGGCGATAATCTGCGATGTTTGGTGAGAATTGGCTGTATGTACCAATTTCATTTTATTCAAATTGAAATATTATTTTGCTCCCACTGTATTCGTTAAAATATGCTACGTTGTTCCCATCAAACAACTTGGTGATCTGATGATGATTCCCATCGAACATATTTTTTTCAGGTGGTTCATTCAAATTTTGACCATAGATATATTTGAAGTGATTCGTAAATCATGGATATCTTTTTAAATGCGTTCCCGCACACACCGTGGTTATTTTCCAGGCGATTCCTTTTTTTTTAGCATCTCCCAAGTGACGCTAAATCATGAACAGGTGATTCATTGACCTCGGATAGTTTTAATGTGATTACTAGACCATGGACAATTTCCAGGGGATTCCTGTTCATGGGCCATTCCCAGAACATGGATAATTCCTAAGTTATTCATATACCATGGTTGATTTCTATTTGATTCACTGACCACTGATTGTTTCATAGGCCATGAGGACGATCAGATAACTCATAGGCCATGAGGACGATCAGATAATTCATAGGCCATGAGGACGATCAGATAATTCATAGGCCACGAGGACCACCAGATGTATAATTTCTAAATGATTCGTTGACCATGGATAATTTTGGATGATCAATCAGATAATTCATAGGCCACGAGGACCACCAGATGTATAATTTCTAAATGATTCGTTGATCATGGATAATTTTGGATGATCAATCAGATAATTCATAGGCCACGAGGACCACCAGATGTATAATTTCTAAATGATTCGTTGACCATGGATAATTTTGGATGATCAATCAGATAATCCGTAGACCTTGGATAATTTCCAAATAATTCATTGACCATGGATAATTTTGGATGATTAATCAGATAATCCGTAGACCTTGGATAATTTCCAAATGATTCGTTGACCATTGATGATTTTCAAGTGATTCATGGACCATGGATGACTTCTATTAAATTCACAGACCATGGCCAACTTCTATTCAATTCACAGGCCATGGTCAACTTCTATTCAATTCACAGACCATGGTCAACTTTTATTCAATTCACAGACCATGGCTAACTTTTATTCGATTCATGTACTATGAATAACTTCTATTCGATTCATGTACTATGAATAACTTCTATTCGATTCACAGACCACGAATAACTTCTATTCGATTCACAGATCACGAATAACTTTTCTATTCGATTCACAGATCACGAATAACTTTTCTATTCGATTCACAGATCACGAATAACTTTTCTATTCGATTCACAGATCACGAATAACTTTTCTATTCGATTCACAGATCACGAATAACTTTTCTACTCGATTCACAGATCACGAATAACTTTTCTATTCGATTCACAGATCACGAATAACTTTTCTATTCGATTCGCAGGCCATGTTTAATTTTTATTCGATTCAATCACAGATCTCATCCTAGGAATTGCATGTATAACTTCAAAGGTTCTTTTGACCATGGAGAATTCTTCAAGGGTTACTTAGAATATGGATTTTCTTTCAAGGAATCTCCAGAAAAAAAAAAATTCGATTCTTAATTAGCATTTACCAAAAGAACCCCTGAGCTATTCTATGGTAACTCACTCTGTATTGGAATCAAAACCCTCGGAAGACTAATGACTAAGAACACGACCATCACTTCAAAGGTAATTTGTAATTTATCATTCGAAGATAAATTGGTTACCTTAGAGGTTATCTAAAACGTAGATATTATTATATTTGAAGTGTTCCTGTGAGAACGGGGGAACTTTTAGGGCTCCCTAGAACCAAGGTTCTTTTTTTTCCAAGGACCACGAGTTTCAGAACCACTAGTTTTAATGCCTGTAGCCAGAGAACTTGCCCTTTATAATGAAGATAATGAACAAAAGAAATAAAATAACCCGAAGATATCATCTCATTTTCCCCCCAACAAAAGTGAGCTAAATAAAGCAAAAAATCTTCTTCATGATTCGATCTTTAGATCGTTGATGGGGGGGAGAAAAAAAAATTATATACATTTTAATGAGTTCCTATATATACGCGCGTACCGAGGAAAGAGAGGGCATTCTTCGAGGTAATTGCTTTCCTGATGCCTAATTTCCTTTTGAAGACTCTCAACATGAAAATATAAAATGAAAAATTTAAAGCGAAATAATAAAAAAAAAAAAAAATATCTCCAAAATATTTCAATTTTCGCCGAAAGAAAATAAAATTTTTTTTTTTCATAAAACGTGCTTTCGGAGTCAATTCAAATTTCCCTTCTCTCTCTTCGTGGGAGGTTTTAAACAATTCCTTTTCAATATTCGATATCCAGGGATAGTTAATAGGATGTACTGGGAAAAAATTTTTTTGCTTTTATTTTTCATTTTTATGATAAAATTTTGTGTGTGTGTGTGTGTACGTGGATAGATAAAATGATGGTTTGCCTTTAGGGAGTGGGTCGTCGAGAGCAATAATGCAGAAAAGATTCCATGGGATATATATATTTTTTTTTTTTTTGATGGGAAACTAAATCTATAGTATCGTGTTATCAGTGGTTTTTTAAGCCTCAAGGGTGGTCTTGAATAGAAGAAAATGATGGTTTGATTGCTTTATAGGTTATTATTTTTTTTTTAATATTTGTTTTTGTATCTTCTATAGAATCTGAGATACGTTCTGGGGAATTTTCTAGAGGCATATAATTAGTTTATTTCAATTACGTCAAAGTTATTTTGCCTTATATTTAAACGCACGATTTACGGACTCGATTTCTTTTTTTTTTTTTGATTCTTAAAATTTATGGAAGTTGAAGTTCCAAGATGTTTCGGTTGAAATGTAGAATGCGGTCAGTTTTTTTTTTTTTTTTTGGCGTCATGGTGATGACTTTAACGCCAAGAAGCTTGTTCGTTAAGATAGATGCTGCTGCTTTTGCCTTGATGTGGCCATTCGAGAAGAACGAGAACTTCATTCCGTTGGGCCGGTTGATACGGGGGAGGGGGGCATCTCGGCACGTCCTGGAGACCATCAGGTGCTTGGGGGTGGGGAAGGGGGGGCTTATGATTGTGATCGCTGGTATTCTTGTTTGCCTTTCTGACTAGGGACATTTCAGCCTTTTCCAACTTTAGCGATTGGTCTATAGGTGGTGATAGTAGCGATAGGTGTAGAAAGTCTCTTGAGGGTGATGTGTTGAGAGAAAAAGGAAAAAAAAATCTGTCTCTAAGGATTAGTAGGGACATTGCAGCCTGATTTTTGCAGTTCATTTTTTTATCTCATCTCTTTAAAAAGTCTCGCCGCAGACAGTAACAGACCTACAACGGTACAATTTATTCAATCATCGCACTTCACTCATAGTTAGACAACTTTATGGCAGATGGCAGCACTGTTGAGGGCAAAAAAATGTACAATTTCGAAGTATTCTACCAATAATCACTGACAAAATAAAATAGGATAGGTATAATCCGATCGATCTTATTATGACGAATCTAACGCTCGTTCACTTTTGTAGAATCGCACTTGAGTTTTGAGGAGCGCTTGGGTGAAGCAAAAAATTCACAATGGTGAATTGTTTCCTCAATAATCACCAACAGAAATAGACGAAATTGATATCTGCTGATATTGATCATTGAGGCAATTTCAACTGTGCAATTCAGTTTGAGTGTAAGTGGAACAGTTTTCAGTAAGTGGTAAGGGTTCATAGACATTAGCAAGCAGTGGAGAGAAGCGTTGTTTCTTCAAACTGCTGTAAAATCACCCTTCAGTTTTTTCTAACAGGACTATGAAGATAACGACCACTGGAAAAATAGATAAGCCACTCGAGTGGGTTGAGAGGATGAGTTCAATTTATATAAGTGTCTTTCTTCTTCACAACCCGATGATCTTCGTATTGATAAGGTGCAGGCATACAAACTAAGCTATAATGACAGGTAGAATATTTCTCTCTTGGAGCGCATACATATATATATATACACACACACATATATGATGATTGTGTATATATATGTAGATCTTTCTCTGTATACACCTTTCTCTACGTATATATCGCCAACTGGCGGCTCTGATGTCATTTACGAGCCATTAGCTGATTGTCGTCACCGTCCACCGCACGGTACCGTTCAGTATACATATGCGCTACAAGAGAGAAACATTCTACCCGTCACTATAGCTCAGTTGGTAGAGCACTCGGCTTCCGTCCGAGGGACCCGGTTCGAGTAAGGGCAGAGATGAAAATTTTTCCAAAAATCAGCATCTCTACATAAACAGCCATCTTCCAGTATACCTTGTGTTAACAATTGATAAGTGTACAGCTTTCTCCATTTCTAGGTTTGAACTCCTCCAGACTTTGTTTTTGTCTACACAGTGTGTTGCCAATTTTTCAGAATTCACGTAGTTTTATATTTTTTGTCTCTAAAAAAAAGAGATTTCATTTCCTTTTCAATCATAAAATTCGATTTCACACTTCCAAGTACTTAAGAATTCTCAGAAAGCCCCGCTCACTCAAATGTACTCCAAATTGCCAATTTTAATTGTCAATTACAGAAATCGTTCCATGTATTGGATCACGTCTTTCTCTCTCTCTCACGCACAAACTAATACGTTTCCTTTATCCCATTCCATTTCTTTAGTTTGTTTTCCGACGTACCTATTGGTCTTTTGAGATGATGAAATAGTGCGCAATTCGTACTTAAATGGCTTTCGTTTGTTAAGATTCCCAGTGGGATTCTGATAGATGGTAAACAAAAACAGAAAGGATCAACAGAGATTGATGATAAAGAAGAAGATGAGAGGAAAAATAACAAGAAAAGAAAAAAGGTAAGAATTTTTTTTTTTCTATCTTTTCTGTACCATTCGATATCGCTCTTTCCTCGTTTTATGCGGTGTTAATGTAGCCCCATGGCCACTCCGATTTCATTGACTTAATCACGATTTATGGCTTGACTAGAAACGTTTTCACGCAAGGAATGTCGTACATTAAGAGCGACCTTTTTCCCCCCTTTTACTTTCTCCTCCTCCTTCATCTCGTTCTCATTAACCCGAATCCAAGTCGTTTTCGCCCACGAATAGTAAAAAAAAGATATTTGAGGAAATGGAGTATTTTCTCTGGAAACTCTTCGATCCGGACGTTTTATGGCCATTGAAAGATCAATCGACGGGATCTATTAAAATAGCACTTCTTATCCTTGTGTTTTGAATGGAGAGCGGGAAGAAATCTTTATTAAATTGCTATTTAATCTGTTTCGTTATTGGCTTAGATTCTTTGATGGCGTTGGAGTATTTCTATTGGTTGAAATTCGTGTCGAATCTCTTCCTGGCTTCTGTAATATTTTCTCCTATTAGTTATTAGTACGTAACATAACCATATGTGAGCTGTTAAGATGTCGCGTATTTATGCTGAATGAATGAAAATGTTTTATAGAGAAAAAAAGTTGTGCAGGTAGGGAATGCTCGAGACACCTCGGGACACAAATACCTCAATTTCGTACTTTGCACCACTCAGATGTCTTAACTCAATGATTCTCAAATAATACATCACCAGAGTTCTACCGAATACCGAATTGATTTCACAGTATATTATACTCTAATCCCAATTAAATATTTCACTGAAACTCATTCAAATATTGTAGGCAATACTACTGATTATATATAAATATGTCAGAGAATCCTACTAATCCCAGTTAAATATATCACAGAATCCTACTGAAAGTAGAACTGATTTATTAGAATTCTATTAAAATATTCCACAGAATCCCACTAATCCCACTCTTGAATATATCACATAATCCTACTTAACACGGTACTGATTTCACAGAATCCTACTATTACCACCTAAATATTCCACAGAATCCTACTAATACCACCTAAATATTCCACAGAATCCTATATACTAATACCACCTAAATATTCCACAGAACCCTACTTTCTATTACTATTTCACTGAATCTCATTCAAATATTTCGCTGAATCCCACTCAAAAATTCCACAGAATCCCACTCAAAAATTCCACAGAATCCCACTCAAATATTCCACAGAATCCCACTCAAATATTCCACAGAATCCCACTCAAATATTCCACAGAATCCCACTCAAATATTCCACAGAATCCCACTCAAATATTCCACAGAATCCCACTCAAATATTCCACAGAATCCCACTCAAATATTCCACAGAATCCCACTCAAATATTCCACAGAATCCCACTCAAATATTCCACAGAATCCTACTACGACATTCAACAAAATACTCTCTCAGACATTCCACAAAATACGATTGAGTACAGAATCTTACTAATCCCACCTAAACCCATTTTACAGAATCCAAATTAAATATTCCATTAATAATTCCATACCAGTAATTCTTGTACATATTTTTCGATACATTAATGATAACGATAACACATGTTCTTTCTACACCAGGAAAATATTCATCCTAACGCAGAGGGTAAAAATGATTCAAATCCAATCTTAAACATTTCTTACTATAAATGACAGAAAATGACAGTTTGTCTCAAAATCACTACCTGTTCTTTTCTTTATAAAAGTAATTATCACATTATTATAATACATCATGGAAACATTTCTTCGAGAAATTAAAAATTTTAAAGAAAATAATAATCTGATATAATGAGTGAAATCACAAAAAAAAAATCGAAATCCATTCAGAATCAGATATTTTTGCAAATTTATTTTTGTGTTTTTACTTCCAATTTAAGATTTTTCAGTAATTTTCTAAGAAATATATCTCAACTTCATTATTGAATTTTATAATAGATACATTCGTATGATACTTTGAGATGAAATGTCTTCTTTTTATCCTAAAGGCAATCATTGATATGATATTCAGTTAATATTCAATAAATTATAAATTTACATATTAGGAATTTTTTTCTGCAAATCTTCTTGGGATAAGGAAAAATTTTTGAAAATTCTCCGTCTTCCCCGCATTTAGTTTCGAATTATTTTCGGTAAATTGGGAAATCGTGTGAGATTGAATCGAATTGTTGATTTAAAATTTTAATGTATTGGAATTTTATTAACATTATTATGACTATAGCATATTTTGATTAAATGAAATGATTTCTTTGATTATCCGGATTATTTGTGGAGGAAAATTTCGGGAATATATGTATTCGGGGCCAGTCCTCAAACTATTTCTTATACAGTCAAACCTCGTTAATGAGTCACTCTTGGGAGAGCAAAAAATATGACTTGATAAGCGGAGTGACTCGTTAAACGGATTCTTTCCTGAGGACAATTGGGACTTCCAAAAAGTGACTCGGTAAGCGGAGTGACGTGTTAACCGGGTGACGCACTAACGAGGTTTGACTGTGTTTATGTTCATTTTTCTGCAAATTCTCAAATTATTTCTGATTATGTATTTCTTCCGTTCCGTAAACTATTTCTCAAAGCCGTTTCTCAAAATGTATCTCCTATTTCTGGTTTATTTGCCAATCCTCAAGTTGTTTCTCCTGATTATGTATTTGTATTTATTTTTTTTAATATTCTGCAAACTATTTCTTCTGTTTCTGCATTTTTTGCCAGTCCTCTAATTATTTATCTTTTATTTGTGTTTTTTTGCCAGTCCCCCCCCCCAATTATTTATCTTTTATTTTTGTTTTTTGACAGTCCCCTAATTATTTCTCTTTTATTTATGTTTTTGCCAGTCCTCTAATTATTTATCTTTTATTTGTGTTTTTTTGCCAGTCCCCCCCCCCAATTATTTATCTTTTATTTTTGTTTTTTGACAGTCCCCTAATTATTTCTCTTTTATTTATGTTTTTGCCAGTTCTCTAATTATTTATATTTTACTTGTGTTTTTTTGCCAGTCCCCCCCCCCATAATTATTTATATTTTATTTAAGTTTTTTGCCAGTCCCAATAATTATTTATATTTTATTTGTGTTTTTTTGCCAGTCCCCCCCTCCTAATTATTTATCTCTTATTTGTGTTTTTTGCCGATCCTAACACAGAAAGTTAGGAAGTTTTCCCCCCTCGTAATATTTTTCGCAAATTATTTCTTACATTTATATGTCAGTTCGCGAAAATGCGTTCATTTAATTTCCGGTGTGCAAGTATGTAGAAAGAGGTTGAAGAAAACACTGAACTAAACCGTACAAGACCCAGGCTTTTAGTGTAAATAGGTAAATTTGTCTATTTCCTTTCAATTCCGCACTTTAATGCCCTCAGAGAAAAAAAAAATCATTTTGTCCCAGTTATTATCAGGATTTGTCCCTTTTTCCTCAGTCGCATGATCTGGCCACCCTATCCCAGGCCCACGCCTGCCCAAGTCCGTGTCCCGTACCGTAAATGATCGGTATATAATCAAATCGGCTATGATTCCATAAGCGAGGTGAGTTGTAACTTCGTGACTTCTTTTCCGATGCGATCAACGCGGAAAATAATACAGGGTGTCCCGTAAGTCTTCATCTCATCAACCGTTCATCGTAGAGTGATTGTAATTTGAAATGTGTTCCGGAATCACTCTGCACCAATTTCAGAAGCGAAAATACGGTGTATCATAGAATAAAAGAACCTAAATTTTTAACGGTTCCCCGTCCTTTTAATCAGAAATTGCCATGTTTCTCCTGAAGCCAACAAAAAAAGTTCCACGTTTCCATGTACAATATTCTAATTGGATTCAGAAAATCGGAGAAGAGTTTGGGAACAACAACGCCACTAACAGAAAACGCTTCTTTCTATCGTTTAACTGTTCTTTCTCACCTTTTCTCCGATTTTTTGAGTTCAAATATCGCATCAAATATTACATCTGGAAACATGGAATTATTTTTTTTTCTCAGCAGATGCAAGGCAACAACTTTCTGATTGATTGGAAGTTAGCGGACAAATGGACCGTATAAAAGTTTAGCTTTTTTTTTATTTTATTTCGTGACACACTGTATTTTCACTGTCAAAACTGAAACAGAGTGATTTCCAAACACATTTTGAGCATTTCTAAAATTGCAACCATACAATCTACGACTACAACGAACGGTTAATGAGGACGCATTAGGATTTACATGACACCCCTGTATAATTAGCATAGTTAGCACATAGTTAGGATAATTAGTATAATTAGCAAACTAATTTTATATTTTTGATTGTTGACCACATTCCGTTTGAATTTCCATGTTTCTTTCAAAATTTCGATTTGAAAAAAACAAATTATTCAATTTCGATATTTCATGCAAATAAATCAATTTGATATTTTAGTTTCTCTCTTATCCAAGTTAATAACTTTCGGAAGAATGTAAAATGGTGATTTGGGCATTTATTTTTTTTTTTCAGTCACATGTCCAACATGTAAATTTCGGAGATTCGTCCAGCCCTGCTGTACATGTCAGAAATTCTGGGAATTATTTATTACTAGCTATAATACCCGGCGCTGCCCGGGTTTTCTTCAATGAGGCTTTTTTGGATCACGTGATATCTCCCTCTTTTTTTCTTGAGGGACATACAAACCGTGTCGAAGTTAACCAATATGGCGACCTGCACGATTCATGAAATGAACAAATATAGATTTACACAGAAACGTAGAAATGAATATATATTTTTCTTTTTTTAAGGGGCGCTAGGTACTTCGATCCCCCCACCCCCCGAACTTCAAGTTATCCATCTGTCTGTTCCAGCTTCCAAAAATCCTTAGTTAAAGCTGTGGAATTTTTTCCTTGCACTTTTCACGGGCTCATAACTAATTTTAAAATATCCTAACCAACATGAATTTATGCAAATAAATATCAAAAGAGACAATATGGAGACATTAATTTTCATATTTGAGAAGATATAAATGAAATCAATGATATTGCTCGAATATCCAACTCAAAAGTATAGGTTTGGCTCTAATTACTTCATATTTAATCTCCTGGGCTTCGTATATCTATCTCTAAGCGAACTGAATATTTCAAAAATCGAGAATTCAATACAATTTTTAAAATTATTGATAGGGCGGAAAATCCCACTAATTTCCGCATTTCTACAGTAAAATCGACAATTTTAGCACTGATTTCTGTGAGGATCACCCTTTTCCTGACTCTCAAAGCGATGATGATGATGATGATGATTATGACGTCTATTCAAAAAGCCTCATTACTGAGAGTATATTGAAAATGTGGCAAACCATTATAAAGGCATATTATACATATACTAACAGGATTAAAGAAGTGACAAACCGTTGTAAAGGCATATACACGTCAGAAACGCATTGCTAGGGCATCACGGTAACCAAAATAAACGTTCGGAAAGTGATTGTTGAGGCCCAAAAACCATTGTTGCCGGACAGTTTTTTGCCCGTTTGGGGCATTTGCCCTGGGCTGACGAAATTTTAAAGTAGCCTATCGTTCAAGTCGGGTCCCATTTGGTATATATGCAAAATTTGGCGACGATCGATCTAAAATTGTAGATTTGTATAGAGAACATACACACACAGACAGACAGAAAATCAATTTTATATATATAGATTATTGTCATTCCGAAAAACTTTCAGTCACGTGACCATCCACTGAATGTGATTGTTATCCAAATAATGGACATGGTACGTTGATATTTTTCCCTGGGAGAGACCTTTCCATTTGTCCGGCATGTCAGTGTACAATAGCTTTTGTTCTTTCTTATCTAATAGAAATCAAGAACGTCCGAGTTGGTGTTTTTCGTTTGACACATTTGGGTGTGACTAGCGGGTGTGTTTGGTTCTCACGTGAAATTCTATAAATTTTAAGGGTACGTAGAGGCAGGGGAAATCCGATTAATCTTCATCAAATGGACACGCCGTTATCAACACGTTGTCTCCGGGAATTTGGCGGGTGGACGGGAAAAAGATCGCTTATCTCCGCGAGAGAAAGCCATTCCGCTAAACATATTTTTCTATTCCGAAACATGAATGTACGACAATATCTTACTGCGAAGTACACTGAGAGGGTCAAAAAAATCGCCCACACTCTGACTTACACGCTGGTTACCGGGAAATACTTTTTCTGTGTGTATTTTCACTCTTTTTATTTTTCTTTACGGGATGGGCGTGGTGGCTTATGAATTCAAAACCCATCGATGATTTGTCGTGAAATTTGTATTGCATTCTTATATTCCACATAAATCGGACTCGCACATTTTCCAAAGTCACAATCAAACTCAAATGTGTACGGCAGAGAATCGCACTAAAATATATCCCACGCTATTACAATTAAATATTTCACAGTCCCACTGAAATACACCTCAGAATCTACAAAAATATAGTAAGAAAATCCACACAAATATGACATAGAAATGACACTCAAATATGACATAGAAATGACACTCAAATATGACATAGAAATGACACTCAAATATGACATAGAAATGACACTCAAATATGACATAGAAATGACACTCAAATATGACATAGAAATGACACTCAAATATGACATAGAAATGACACTCAAATATGACATAGAAATGACACTCAAATATGACATAGAAATGACACTCAAATATTCCATTGATCTGTATTCACAGTATTCCCCTTTAGTATTTCACAGATTCCCACTAATCCCTCTTAAATATTCCGAAGAATCCCATTAATCCCACCGAAATATTCCGAAGAATCCCATTAATCCCACTGAAATATTCCCCACGTCCTGCTTCAATATTTCCCAGAATCTCACTCTAATATTTCCCAAAAAATCCTCTAATCCCACTTAAATATTTCACAAAATCGCACTCAAATATTTCATAGAATCGCACTCAAATATTTCATAGAATCACACTCAAATGTATCACAGAATCTCACTTGAATATTTCACAGATTCACGTTTCAATATTCCGTAGAATCCTTTTAATCTCGCCTAAATATTACATGGAAACCCATTCAAATATTACACGGAATCTCTCACTCCATTATCACACGGAATCAAACTCGAATATTCGGCAGAAAGAGAGAGAGAGAGAGACCCCATTCTGACCCACTAATCCCACTTATAATATATCACAGAATCCCCTTTGGTTATTCTGTTTAATCATACCCATATATACCGCAAACTCCACAAATTCTTACTAAAATACTCCACAAATTCTCACTGAAGTACTCCACAAATTCTCACTGAAGTACTCCACAAATTCTCACTGAAGTACTCCACAAATTCTCACTGAAGTACTCCACAAATTCTCACTGAAGTACTCCACAAATTCTCACTGAAGTACTCCACAAATTCTCACTGAAGTACTCCACAAATTCTCACTGAAGTACTCCACAAATTCTCACTGAAGTACTCCACAAATTCTCACTGAAGTACTCCACAAATTCTCACTGAAGTACTCCACAAATTCTTACTGAAATGCTCCTCCTACTAACCAGAACATGGCCCGCCGCTCTGTCTTAACGAAGAGATAAGTCGAATCCCGTTGTAACGAACTCCAAAAGACCAGAAAAATCACTTCGTTAAAACGGAATTTTGTCATATAGGAATCCCGGGTTTTGGCATTGTTCCTATGTGAACTTATCTGGGAGATAAGAAAAGTATTCCTTAAAACGGGATTCGACTGTATAAACAGGTGGTCAAAGACCTGGACTATGCTGGAAAAACTAAAATAATCCATAAATTCTTACTGAATATTTCGACAAAATTCCACTCAATATTTCCACAGAATTCCACTCGATATTTCCACAGAATTCCACTCAATATTTCCACAGAATTCCACTCAATATTTCCACAGAATTCCACTCAATATTTCCACAGAATTCCACTCGATATTTCTACAGAATTCCACTGAATATTTCCACAGAATCCCACTAATCCCATATATCACATTATTCTACTCAGATATTCCGCAGGATCACACTTTTGAAATATTCTGCAGAAAATCATACCCATACATAATTCCGCAAATTCTTACTGAAACATACATCCCGCAGAGAAAATCCCCCTTCAATATCACACAAAAAAAAACCCCACTCTCAAGCATATAATCCTTCCAAACTGATCAACAGTTGTCTGAATTTTTTCAATGCTGAAATTCAAAGACATTTCACAGCCGCGGGGTCCATTGAATCGTTTAAAACTAAGAATCAACAGTTATTGCGTGTGTTTGTATATACATCCCACTTAGTTAATAGTGAATTTCCCCCCAAAAAAAACGGTAGCGGCAGAAGAGAAGGCGCTATCTCTTCTACAGCTTCTCTTCCCGGCTGATTCCGAATTCCACGGGGGTCTTCCGTTGTAATTACCTTGAGAAATCCCTCGAGAAATTTTTATCCTTTCTACTGGGAACAAGATGCTGATAAAGGAGCTCCTCCTCCCCCACCATCCTTTCCTGGACTTCTTTTTACCGGAACATCAAACATCCGGAAGAACAGTTTATCACGTTATCTCATCAGGTATCATTACATCCGCGTCTCTCAATTGAGGAATTAAAACAAAAACGCGGCGGCAATGAATCATTCCACGGTACGGAAAGGCATTACGGGAAAAAAAAAAACAACTGGAATTGTTTCCAGAGACATTTTTGCTTTCGGATAAAAGTCAATTGAAGATGGAGTTGTGTACGATCTGGAGAATCTGATGAGAATTCGTGCAGTTGAAAAATCACAAAAATAAGACCCGGGGATGTAGAAATCAAGGAAGAAATTCGACATTTTTCCATTAAAGTTTGGAGAAGAAATGGACAAAGTGATTTATTTCGTTCGTTTGTTGCATTTTTGTATTCATTCCCCATTTTTTCGATGCCTATCTGTACGTGTAGTGGACAGTAGCGAGCAGACGTGTCCATCGAAGCTCCGGCAAATTTTTTGTTGTTATGGTTGGTCGACCAGTGTTTCTAATATTTTCTGGGTTTTGACTTCAGATTCGTGTCTGTCAGTCGTTCGTGTACTTGGGGACGAATTTTCGTGGTGACTTCTCATCAGGAAGTGAACTAATTTTGTGTTTTTCTACGGTGCTCGTCAGAGCTTGGATAACATGGATCCGTATGGGTTTCGCGGAATTGTGAGTATCTTTCTTTTTCCGCCTCAAACCTGTAGATTTTGAGTGACAACGTCTCGTCACCCTGTGTGAAAATTGTCGGCAAGAATCCTGTGAATATTTTGGAACAAACCCGAGGCAATTCTAATGATTTCATGATTTTATATGAATTTTTGAAAATTGTGTTAAAATCGCCATTTTTTTTTTTTGACTCTGCGAACCTACGTTGTGTCTACGGCAATTAAAATCGTTAATAACATATCTATAACAAACTATATCAATATATATTTTTTTTAATAATCATACTGATAAAAGATCTGGCTCTCCTAAAATTTGATTTCTTGTTCAGAAAAGTGTAATGATTGTATAGATGTCACTTTTATATCGTGATTTTCAAATCGCCATTTTGGACGAAACGTGGTCAGAGTTCATTTTGGTTAAACAGGTCAGTGGTGTGTTGGCCTAAAAATCGTTTCTTGTTTATGATACTCTCGTCCCGTAAATATTGCAGACCATATTTGATTTTGTTAAATCGGACAATTTTTTATATTCTCATTTTTAGTAATTTCACGATTTTGTTCCGTTTTCTTGTCCCTTTTCATATTTTCTGTTCAAAATCGGGACGAATTTAAAAAGAGCTGATTTCATGGATCTAATATAATATTATTGGAATCTCTTGTATATTCTGAATATCTATAACATTGTTTTGCATTTTGAGACTTTTTACCGTGGAGAAAAATTCTTTGAATATGTTGAAACGGTTGACAAATATGTTCAGCTTTTTGTGTTCTACTGTAAATTTTTTTAGTGTTCAATTCTCTAGGTTCTTTTTATATATACACTTATATATTTGCATAAATTCTTTCACTGTCCCGTATTTGTTGTGCATTTTCATATTTCTCTTCTAAAATCGGGACTATCTGCAAAATCCACCAGGGGCGAACATCCGTGCCGAAGAAGACTTTTTCAGTGGAATATTCAGGTGGGAATCAGACGAGCAAAGCTGGTATAAACTTTGAGTCGGAACAATAAACTTTTCTATACAGCAAATTTCTATATCTTGGGAGCAGAGCGTAATCTTAGATCAGAGGCTACTATGGACAGGTTACACAAACCAGTGCCATCACACAGGGCAGCAGGAGTATCCGGATTAAGCAAGAGTTTAACGGAGACTCCACGACTAACAAAAGCCAGAGGCATCAAGAAGAAGAGGGTCAGCCACAAGGAAGCTCGGGGGATCCGGAGTTTCTGCGAACATTTCAACATGTCTGATGACGGGGAATACAACAAGGGGGCGAAACCCAGAGCACTGAGATGGAGCTCTGGAGACTGCAACGACGGAGGTAGGGATATCTCAGTATCATCTGAACCAGAGCCATCCTCTCCAACATCAGATTACCACAAAAATAATCTCAACACAACAGAGCAAGATGCACAGGGTTCTAGAGTTTCCTGGAACCTCAGGGCAAGCTGGTCATCGACATCAGGGGAGAGCGGCAAGAGAGAATTGGCGGAGGAAGAAGACAGCGGCTCACATAACTTTGATGTTGCACCAGCCAACGAACTCTGGAACTTGTTAACAGAAAGAACGGGCCATGGGAAATTCCCGATACCGCAAAAGTACCACAGTGACATTAAATCACTTATCAGTGATATTATAGATATGGCAAAAGCGTGTGGGGAATCTGAACGAATGACTAGCACCCCAGCAGACGACAAAGACATCAGGCTTGAAAGAGATATTGATATCTCTACAATAACTGAGGAACAGGAAACAAGGCGAACGTGCTTACCAAACAAGCAAGCCCAAGTTGAGGTGACTCATAAGGGAGAAACAGAATCGAAGGACAGAACAGATAACAATACAAAGATGGAACAACAGGTAGAGCACGAGGAGATCCCAGCCATAAAAACAAATAGGAACAAGCCGAGTGAGGACGAGGCGACAACTTACGATATGGTATGGGGGACGGATTCAGAGAAAAGACATGCAAGACATGTAGGAATACAGGTGGAGATAAGGGTGGTTAAATTTAGCCAAGGCACCCAAACAGCTGATAATGATTTCCCGAGACTCAACGAGGAAATGAACATATCAAGGAAAACTAAAAGCCCCGGAATAGAGGATTGGGTACGATGGGGAGTAAGACATAATATTTTCGTGCCAAACAAAGACAAAAAGAAGACTCATGGATTGAATGTAAATGGAGAAAAAACTCAGACGAATCAACAACATTCAACAGGAAGGGAGGAAGTTGGCGAGGGAAAAGAGACGGAAGAGTCAAACAAAAAATCAGAAAAGACAACGGGGCTAGCTCCAGAGACAGAGATGCAAGAACCCATAGAAGAAGGAGAGATAGTAGAGGAGAATCAGGTGTTATCACCCATTAAAAGTAAAAGAAGAGTGAAATGGGCTGACTATAATGGAAGATCACTTCGAACAGTAGAAAATGAACAGCCCAAAACAGCGTTAACGAACATCCAGAAAAAACTTCTGGCAATGGCAAACCCTTTCGATACGAGAGACTGTGAGACAGCATCATATGCAAGAGTGGCAAGAGAAGGGGCACAAGTTCACACACTACTGCTATTCCCGAGAAATTTGGAAGACAAAGACGATCTTCCTCTGGTCCTTAGGGTAAATAAAGACAAACTAGAGTTAACCGGAAAAATACTTCGAATCAGAGAGACACAGAGAGGGTATGCAGTGGATTTGAGTGAAGAAGAAGATGCCAAGGAACTACCAGGCAAAATACTCAACATAAAAGAACTGAACGACGTGATGACAATCAGACCGCCGAGACCCAGAAGAGAGCTTCTAATGGTTAAAAACTTTAATAGCGAAGACGACATCCAAGAGCTGTTGGATAACACGGCAAGGGAACTGGAACAACGTAAAGAGGAGGTGGAGTACAAATTCCAGTTGCGGGCACAAGCAAAAAATCAAAGTCACATAATTCTGGAGGTGAATGTCAACAAAAGACTAACAAAAATGTTGGACGAGGGAATCATGTGGCTGAAAAGAAAGAGAGTAGGGGTCAAGAGGTTCGTGCCCTCCCCGAGATGCTTTAGATGCCAGTCGATGAAGCATCACGCTAGAGACTGCACCAGCCGAGACCCCAGATGTGCACGATGTGCAGAACGACATGAGACCTCAAGATGTCAAAGCAACAAGCAGAGGTGCATCAATTGCTTGCTGAGCAACCAGGAAAAAGGTAGCAGGTTCGAAACTGGTCACAGTGCTTCAGCGATAAGTTGCCCAGTTTTCAAAAGAGAAACCTCTGGCAGATGGCAAAGAACGGACGTCAGAAGAGAGAGACGGTGGAGAACAACTTTTTTCAGTGATAAAGGCAGAGGAGAGGTACATCGACAAGGAAAGAACTGGAACAAAAGCGCGGGACATGCAACCTCAGGATATAAAGACTTCGAAAAAGGTAGAGAAGACCTAAATAAACGAGGATGCAGACAGCTTCCCTTCATCAGGAAAGAAGAAAAGGGTAGCATAGACGACGGTTACCAAATAATTTCACGAATAGTAACCAACGACACCGAAAGGAGTGGAGCGACAAATATAAGGGTAACAATACCAGGCAGGACTCGACCGGAAAATGAAAAGCCGATAAGAACAGTGGTATTCAGGAGGAGTCGTTAAACAGAAAGGATCACAAGTAAGGCGCTATTGAAGATTTAAACAAGAAAAACAACAAAAATGAATAACAACGGTACCCATATGGGTCCACAGAATCCGGTAGCAGTACATGGGCATTCCTCTGCAACAACGGCTAAATCAGATGGAGACCAAGGAGGTATAAAAATCCTTCAATTCAATTGTAATCGATGCATTGTAACGACATTCCAGCTCATAAAATACATAGATGAGCATAAGATAGACATTGCCCTTCTGCAGGAACCATGGGCGCATAACGACATTCTGAAGGGAATACCGAGCAAATGGGCTAGATGGAGCTCCCGCAACTGCAAAGCGGCTATTGTTATACCAAATGGACAAATACAAGGCACCACATTCTCAGTCCTTGAGAACAGTGTAGCAATCAAAATCAGCCTTTACTCCAATGAGTACATTTTCACTTCGGCGTACTCCTCCCCATATGCCAGACTCAAACATACAACAATCGAACTACAGGCGATTATCAAAAGTGCGGGAAGAGTACCTAGTATCATTGGAGCAGACCTCAATGGGGCACACACATTGCTTGGCTACAAACTGACAAGACCCAGAGGTGTAAAGCTACTGGATTTCATAAGATCTATGAATCTGTCGATCTTAAACAATGGGGAGTCGACATATCACCATGACGGAAAAGAGGGGAGTCCAGATGTCACATTAGCCAACGAATATGCTCCACTGGATCGGATAGACTGGTCAATCGATCATGAGGAGGAACTCAGTGTACACAAGTGCCTGATCATTCAGATCTACGACAAACCCAGATCGGATCCAACTGCCAAATACTCTAATTCACGTAGGAGAATTGACAACTTTCTTCGACACATCAAACCCGACATAACACGGCTAGTTGAAATGCTCCAACAGGTCAGGAACGAGGATGAGTTAGAGCAAGCCGTAGACCAGACTTTTGCCAAAATCAAACAGGCAGCTGATAAAAAGCTCAAGACAATAAGGCAACCTAATAAAACAGTAACTCCATGGTGGAATCAAGAACTTGATATTATGCGAAAAACGTTCAGAGCCAAGAAAAAAAGATACAAAAAGGCCCTTGGGGAAGCAAAGATAGCAGCTTGTCAGGCGTACAGAGAATATCGAAAAGTGTACTACAAAGCTCTAAAAAAGACCAAGAGGGACAGCTGGCGGAAATTCTGCACAGAAGCGACTGATCCCTTCGGGACGACTTATAAGGCAACGGTGAGGAGAAGAATGAGGCACCCACAGTTGATTATGCCAGTGGGAAAAAACCTTCCGATATTGAAGGCTGCGGAAGAACAGCTAAAACAATTATTTCCGGAGGATGATACAGATCCGCATCAAGACCCAGGTCAGATAGTTTGTGCCACAACATCAGGCGAAGAGACAACAAAAGAGCCGACAATTTCGAAGGCGGAAATAACAAGAATCATAAAAGGGTTAAGTGACAAGAAGGCCCCGGGACATGATGGCATAAATAATAAGCTCTTGAAAGCCATCAACAAAGAATTTCCCCAACTGCTCAGAACTTTGTTCAACAGATGCCTGGAGCTGGGTATATTTCCATCTCACTTCAAATTGGGGAAAATATTTCTTATACTCAAAAAGGGCAAGGATCCTGACGACATCACCTCATATAGAGCTATCCATCTTCTGCCTACCATTGGAAAGGTCTTGGAAAAAATTGTAACTCAGAGAATAATTTATCACACAGAGGCAAAACGATGGTGGAATGAAAACCAATTCGGATTTCGACAGGGACGTTCTGCAGAACAAGCTCTCCTGGCTATTAAGGAGGTGATCGTCAAACAAAGGGCGAAAAAACAGGATATCGCGCTCATTTCCTTGGATATTAAAGGAGCGTTTGATGCACTGAGACATAACATCATCAGAGAAAGACTCGAAGATATGCCGATACCAGAACAGCTTGCCAAAATAATGTGCCACACTCTTCAGGGAAGAAGAGTGGCACTTCAGACTACAGCGGGACTAGCGACACATAGGCTATCTAAAGGATGTCCACAGGGATCTTGCTCTGGTCCAACGCTCTGGAACGCTGTAATTGACCACCTTCTGAAGATGAGATGGCCAGGCCGGGGAAATGAAATCGTGAAAGTCCAGGCGTTCGCTGATGATATTGCCATCTTGGTCAGCAGCCCCACGGAAGGTAGAACGGAGACGCTCGCGTCAGAAGTACTCGAACAGATCAACAACTGGATGACGGAACACGGGCTTGAGGTGGCGTCAGAAAAGTCAAAATATCTGTGGATATCGTCCAAGACCTCATCAGGGCTCCAGATTGATGGGTCTCCTATCGAACGTACTGACCTTCTCAAATACTTAGGAGTTTACATAGATCCGAAACTCAAATTCCGGGAACACGTGAGGCTACAAGCTGATAAAGTTAATAAAGTTCTCCCACAGTTGTTAAGCTGTGCAGGCTCAAGATGGGGCATAACCAGTGCCATGCGTCGCACCTTATATGTATCGGTGATACAGAGGATGCTGGCCTACGGTGCCCCAGTCTGGGGTTCCAAGCTCACCAAGGCAGTAAAGAAAAAACTAGACTCGGTTCAGAGGAGCTTTCTCCTCTATATCACCAAGGCATACTGCACGGCACCAACAAACGCTCTACAGGTGATAACAGGACTGGCCCCCCTCGGGCATTGGATAGAGTCTGAAGCAAAAATGGCACTGCTGACGAGACTCAATCGGCCTATCACAGTCAACAACGAGCGCATAGAGCATTCGCAAATTGAACAGAGAGAGATCGGATGGTCCTCACACCCAGCAGTAGAGGTAAAAGACGGACAGATCAGCTTACACCATGACAAACAGCTAACGCCGACAGTAATTTACACGGACGGCTCAAAGACTAAAGACGGAACTGCAGCAGCCTACGTCGTTACGGAAGGCAACAAAATAATCAGCAAGTGGGCACGTAAGCTTAACGCAGAGGCTTCCGTGTTCCAGGCAGAGATGCTGGCTCTTCTAGAGGCAACGAGGAAGGCAGAGGAATTAAACCCTCCAGTCAAAATATACACGGACTCGCTTTCTTCGCTGCATGCAGTCACAAATCCGTTGTCCAAAACGTACGCTTCAAGAGCAGTCAGGAAGATTCTCATTAATAACCCCGGTATCGCCCTCTCCTGGGTTAAAGCCCACGAGGGGAACTGGGGTAATGAGGAAGCTGATGCTCTTGCGAAAGCAACAACAGAAAGACCAGAAGTCAATCGAAATATTCCATTTCCAAGGTCTTGGGCGAAGGCAAAGATAAAACAACATCTTCTAAGGCAGTGGCAGGTGCAGTGGGACAGCAACGATAAAACAGGGAGAAAGATCCACCAGGTACTTCCGAGGGTGAGGCTCCAGGATCAGGGGTGGTCAAGAGCAATGATCTTGTTCTTCACAGAACATGGGCCATTCCCTGCATACCTCAAGCGATTCCACCTTCGGGGTACAGACGCCTGCAGATGTGGAATGGTGGGAACACCACTGCACTATGCCACTGAATGCCCACTGACCAAGAAATTTCACTTCGGGAAGCCTACACAAGAAAACTTGGCCCTTTGGAGAGCCGAGTTGTTAAAAAGAACTGACCGAAAAGAAAAAATTGGAAGATTGATGGAGAGGATAACAACAGACGAGAGAACATTCATCCCCGACGGAAAGCCGCCTCGATCGCAAAGAGCAAGAAACTGCAGGGCACTTTCCACAGAGGAGGAGTCTTCGGACTTTGAAAACGAACAGAACACATAAAGACTCCGCGCCTTACAGGGGCAGCTGTCGCGTGGGCGGATCGGTCACATGTAAATAGATGACTGTGTGATGCATATTGTGTATATGTATATATTGTATATTTTTTCTGTCATTAAAATCCAGGGGTTTTTGCGGTTGGGTCCCGGGGGTCTGGATGAGGGTGCTCCGGGCTGTTGCTCGGACTTGTGGGCTCCTCCTGGTGGCTGGGTGGCTGCTCGGAGGGGGGGGCTGCTTATTGAGATGCCCTGAGGGCCGTGCATGGAGCTTGTTGGCGACTGTAGTCATGGATAGAGGGGGGGGGGTGCCTTCCGGATATTCTCCGGGTGGCGCCCCTGATTCTCGCCCAGCGCGACTCAACCTGATTGGGTAAAAGGCTTATATCCCGAGAGGGACAGAGCCTGGGTCGTGTCTGGTTAGTAGTAGTATCTGTACGTGTAGGAGAACTTACCCTCTCCGTGGTATGAATGAATCCCCCCCTAAACCCCCCGTGAAATGTCGTATATCTCTTTAATGAAGTAGGTTTTCCTCCGATTTCCAGTAGGTGCAAAGTAGGGGGGGGGGGGTATTGTATACATCTCATTTCAATTTCTATTTGAACCAGATTTTCACTGAACATGGCGCCCTTTGTTATTACCAAGGATGGTATACCATCACAAAGACAGTTCTTGCATATTTTGTGGCGAAAGTGAAGCAAGAAGAAGACATTATATATATATATATATATGAGTGTTGCAATTGGAGAGAGGAGAGAAATAAGGCAATTCCTCTAAAGAAAATGCACTTAGGCATATTATCCCTATTGAGAAATGAAGAAGCATACGAATTCTGCATAAAAGTAATGAAAAGCTCTCTGGAGAAATTGTTAGAATATTAATAAATTTAACCGTTTAGAACGCTCGGTAAAAAACATTAGAGTTAAATGAGGACTTTAAGTGTATTATGTGAATTTTAATGCATATTATATAAATAGGTATGTAGCATGGACATATGTAAACGATATATTTTGGTATAGGGAAAAGTGAAGAGAGAGAAATTTTAAATTTCTTACTTACTTTTTGATTTGTGAGAATATACGAACTAGAATGTTTGTATTACAATTGATGTCCCTGCAGAATTACTGTCAGAAGAATACAACCTCTGACAATAAAGTTTGGTGAATAGTCCTGTAACATTAACGTAGATGAAATGTTAACGAAAGTTACCTTACTGTCCTTCGAAATAGTCACCTCCCATTACTATGCACCGCTGAGATCTCCTATACATGTCCTGGAAACTTTGCAAGAAGTCTTCTTTTGGGATGGAGTTCAAAAGCCTCGTCACGTTTCGTTGGATGTCAGGAATATCGTCAAATCTCTTTCCTTTCAAAGCGAGTTTGAGTCGTGGGAATAGGAAGAAGTCTGGAGGATTGAGATCTGGCGAGTATGGTGGATGTTCAATTTGCACCACCCCCTTTTTTGCCAATAACTGTTTGACGATATTGGCTGTGTGAGGGCGAGCATTGTCGTGAACAAGAAACACCATGAACCTTGTTGTGCGTGCTGAGGTCGTACCCTGCGTAGACGTTCCATGAAACGGGTAAAAATTTCAGTGTACCTTGCAGCATTCATCGTCGTTCCCTCCGTTCTCAGTTAAGAACCAACGCACTAAACAAGCACTTTGGAAAAGAAGTCTTTCACGGAACAAAAACGACGCTCAACGCAACAACGGTGGCGGCAGATGGTCAACACCTGCCGCTACGCATGAGCAGCGTTTTGCTTCGCCAGTGTTGCCAGATCGGCCGTTCTGACTTCATTCACCGAACTTTGTTGTCAGAGGTTGTATATATATGTGTGTTTACAATCGATGTGTTATCTATAAGAAGTAGGTACCCCTTTTTTGGAAATTGTACTTTTACCCTAAATGAGCGGGAATCCAAGTGTAACTTTGATCGGGAGAACTCCAGCGTATTCCCCGAGGGGCGGGACGCTAGGACTTTAAGCGACATCTCATTTCATACCGGTCACTGCCCAGGCTCTATCGACAATCGTCAATTTCAGTCATTGCCCCGGATGAAAGGCCTGTACGGTGTCGGGTGCTTTATTATGCATATTATAAATATATTACATGCACGACAGTAAAACACGTTAAAAAAAAAGTTACAAATTAAAAAATTTACACAATTAAAAAGTTAAAAAGTCACAAATAGTGAAAATTCGTGCTATTCAAAATCGACAAGGCTTTGTAGTGAGCAATAATAGGCTCTTTGTTGTTTACCATGGCATGGTCAGGTCCGGGACCACACCTACGCTTCTCGGCTTGGTGTGTGGCTCGGGTGAGCCCTTCGCGTCACTGTGGCAAGCCAAGGTGCTGGGCAACATCTCTCCTCTTCTCGGGTTTGGTATAGCATACTTGCTCAGCCCATGACCTACGGACCTAATGTGATATTCGGTATCATCTGATGTGGCCCGCTCCAAATGACCAAACTATCAAGTGGCCCCTCGAAAGATTATAAAATCTCACCAAGTTGCCCATTGACCATTTCCAAATCATTCAAGATGCCAACTGCACATTTCCAGGTTACTTGGAGGGGATCCCAAGCACATTTCCACATTACTTGAGCGACCCGCGACACACCATCAGTTCACGCAACTGGCTCGTAGTGCATTTACAGATTACTTCAGTAGCTCGTGATCCATTTGTAGATTACTTGAGTAGCTCGTGGTCCATTTGCAGATGGAGTGGCCCGCGACACGCTTCCAGATCACTTGAGCGGCCCGTGGCACATTAACAGTTCTTATAAGCGCCCCGCGGTATTTTTCTATACAAATACAAATACAAATACAACGCCACAACAGGCAAAATGCCCAACGAGGTGGCTAGATCACTTTAGTGGCTCTTAGCATATTCTCAGATCGATGGCATCACAGAGCCTGTGGTGTACAAAATAAAGTACAATAATAAGTACAAAAAACCATTTACTCTTGGCAGCATGACTACAATACAGCCTGTGCAGCACAGTTCAATGTCAGAAATTAGACGAAGGAAAATGACTACATATTTTTTATATGCTTTTAGGCTGTAAACGTTCGGAAACCAAAATAATCTTTAAAAAAAAGCTGTCCTACTACAAGTTGCCAGTTGGTAAATTTGAAGAATTTCACAGTGCAAGCTGCAACTGATGATTTACAATAGTTTTAATTGCACTAATATTCCTCGTGGGTTCATTAAATTCATCATGGGGCACTAATATTCCTCATTTCCCTAAACTTAACTTCACCTGGACGTGGAAGAGGAAAATCATTTTTCTTGTTTTATACCCGGCGCTGCTTGGATTTTCTTCAATTACTGGAAGGATTGAAAAAGGGGACAAGCCATTATAAAGGCATATAAATAATACTGGCAGAATTAAAGAGGAATGGCGAACCATTGTAAAGGCATATGCATGTCTGAAACGCATTGCTAGGGAACCGCGGTAACCAAAGTAAACATTCCGAAAGTGATTGTTGAGGCCGAGACACCATTGTTGCTCGAAAGTTTTTGTTGTTTTTTTGCCCGTTTAGGGAATTTTCCCAGCTCTTACGAACTTTTGAAGTAGCTTATCGTTCAATCCCGATCCTTGTTATGCAAAATTTGGGACGATCGGTTTGTATAAAGGACAAACATATATACATACTTTCACATTTATGCATAAGATATTTTTAGTTTTTTAGGGCATAAATGCATTTCTTTTCAAAATTTCAATTTTATTGTGTCATCATTGTTACAAAACATATAAATAAAAAAAAAAGAAAAATTCATCAAGGGATCCTATAGGATCCATACTGTTGGACACACCAATTTCATATAACGGTACATTTTCTATGGGGCATTTCCAAGAAGTTTTTATATAATAGGAATCCTAGCCCTACTTATTAAAAAATGTGTTTTATTAGGCAATTTTTTTTTTTTGCTACAAAGAAAAAAACCAGGTATATAATATATATATATATGCAGTCGAATCCCGTTTTAACGAACTCCAAGAGACCGGAGAAATCACTTCGTTATAACGAAATTTCGTTGTAAAGGAATACTAGGTTTTTTGCGTTGTTCCCATGTAAACGTATCTGGAGGGTTAGAAAAGCGTTCGCTAAAACGAGATTTTCGCTATAACGGTATTCGTTAAAACGGGATTCGGCTGTATATTTAAATCTCTTTTTGTATCTTACACACGTTCACTATTAGCCGAAAAAGCAATTGATAGTGTTATGGATAAATAAATTTCTTCTTGTTTCGGAAGACTATTTTGCTGTTTTTTCCTCCCTAGATAAATGCCGGTACATTTTTTGCTGGTACATTTTGTTTTATACATCGTACATAATTCTTGTTTTTTGTTTTGTTTTAATATTCCAGTCATGGAATATTACTTCTCTTTTTTCGTTGTCTTTAGCCTGAAAATAAACGTCGTGGCTATATAAACTCTCTATATATTTCCAATTTTTTTCCTGTGTGTTTTCTAGGAAACACGTTCCTAAAAGCCAGTTTGCTAAAGATATATAAATTCAATCCTGGCCGTTGAACCACATACCGGTTTCACGTCACGGAGTATCCTTCCACCCTGACTTTAGAACGGTTGTCTTTTTTTTTTTTACGCAGAAGCACCATCAGCACTGATTTTTTTTGTCCTTTCATATAATGGAATCTTGAAATTCTTTATAATTTTATACTGGAAAGCACCAAGAGACTATTTCTGGGATTATTCCGCTTGAAGAAAGTCTTGGACCTCCGTGGTTGCTCTACAATAGAACGTTTGGGCAGGAGACATAATGAACAATCGGTTATATCGCCAAAGTTGTCCCGTGAGAATGACAGGCATTTGTGGGAAGCGTTCTCACCTCTATGCATTTCTGGAAAATGCTCCTTTCCGTATTCCTTTACGAAGTAAGAGGTAGGTTGCCATGGTTTGCATTCCCATTAACATTTTAACGATTCCCCATTATGAAAGAGACTTTGACCTAAGAATTCCGGCTCTCCGAAGCCAACACTCATTGAATATTACTTGTTTTTTCCGTTGTCTTTATCCTGAAAATAAACGTTGTGGTGCGAAATACAGTCGAATACCGTTATAGCGAAAATCTCGTTTTAACGAACACTTTTCTAATCCCCCCCAGATAAGTTTACATAGGAATAATGCAAAAACCTGGAATTCCTTTATAACGATTGGACCTAAGAATTCCGGCTGTCCGAAGCAACACTCATCGAATATTACTGGTGTTTTTTTTTTCGTTGTGTTTAGCCGGAAAATAAACGTTGTGGTGCGATATACAGTCGAATCCCGTTTTAACGAATACCATTATAGCGAAAATCTCGTTTTAACGAACGCTTTTTCTAATTCCCCCAGATAAGTTTACATAGGAACAATGCAAAAAACCTGGAATTCCTTTACAACGAAAAATTTCGTTGTAACGAATTGATTTCTCCGGTCTCTTGGGGTTCGTAATAACGGGATTCGACTGTACTTCCAGTTTTCATTCTGTGTATTTTCTTGGAAACACGTTCCTAAAAGCCAGGTTCCAATGTATTCACGGCCACATTGTCAAGTTCTTGTTTTGGCATGGGAAAGCGTTCAATGATGAAGCACGAGACCCAAAAATGCGTGAGGTGCGTCTTTATCACTAGACATGTTTTCCCACGCATGTGAATATTTATTCTCGTATATATATATATATATAACTTTAAAAATTCATAAAAACCGAATAAATAATCGAAATAAAGTTTAGCATTGCTAGGACTCGGGAATTCTTTTGCGACCCTCAAAACAGCCGATAGGTGGTGCTTGTACGAGCGACTTCGGAAATATGCAAATGAGACGGTTATAAGAACTTGCGCTCCTAATCCACAATCAGTTCACGCAGTCTCGTCGAAGTCGTTGACGATCAAAGTCACTGTTGTAACCCCCTGTATGTGGACCTGCTGCAGTCTGCCGTTGCTGGATTTGCAACCCACCTGCGATGTGCTGTCCCCTGTGGTGGTGGTCATGTGGAGAGAACACATACTGCTGCAATAAACGATTTGGAGACATTCTGTTCGTTATTTGCGTATCTTTTCTTTGACTTGTGTATGTCAGCTCCACCTATCGGCTGTTTTCCTCTGTCTCAAAAAAATTCCTATCGATGCTAACCATGCAAACCGTTTTTTTTTATTTCGATCATTGTTTTGGTTTTTATGAATTTTTAGTTTCTACGGACTTTTTTAAGTGGTCCGTCAAATTGTTTCACACCTTCTACTGGTCCTTAGGGTCCAGAAAGGTTCACAACGCTGATCTAGAATGTTCTATATTTTGAGTGGATTTTTTAGTTACGTGAGTTAGTGACCGTTTACTTTGGTTACCGTGATTCTTTAGCAATGCGTTTCAGACGTGTATATGCCTTTACAACGGTTTGTCACTTCTTTAATCCTGTAAATATATGTACATTTTTATATGTATAATAGTTTATGCCTTTATGATGGTATGCCACATTTTCAATACTCTCAGTAATGAGGCTTTTTGAATAAACGTCATAATCATCATCAGCATCTGTTTGAGGGTCAGGTAAAGGGTGGTCCTCACAGAAATCAGAGTTAAAATTGCCGATTTTACTGTAGAAATGCGGAAATTTGGTCGTGTTTTCTGACACATAAATAATTTAAAAAATTGTATTGTGAATTCTCGATTTTTGAAATATTCAGTTTCGCTTAGAGATACGAAGCCCAGGAGATTAAATATGAAGTAATTAATTAGCCGGACCTACTTTTGAGTTGAGTATCCATGCAATAACATTGATTTAAACTTATTTATATCTTCTCAAACATGAAAATTAAGTTCTCTGTATTGTCTTTTAATATTCAACTGCATAAATGGATATAGTTTAGGTTGTTTCAAAATTAATTATGGGCCCGTAAAGTACATTGACGAAATGTACAGCTTTAACTAAAAAAAAGTATTCATTTTTCTGTTTCTTTAAATCTAGATTACTTTATTTCACGAGTCGTGCAAGAAGTCGTCATTTTGATTAACTTAGACACGGTTTGCATGTCCCTCAAAGGAAGAGGGAGATATCACGTGATCCAAAAAAGCCTCGAGACAAGCCTGTGCAGCACAGTTCAATGTCAGAAATTAGACGAAGGAAAATGACTACAGATTTTTTATATGCTTTTAGGCTGTAAACGTTCGGAAACCAAAATAATCTTTAAAAAAAAGCTGTCCTACTACAAGTTGCCAGTTGGTAAATTTGAAGAATTTCACAGTGCAAGCTGCAACTGATGATTTACAATAGTTTTAATTGCACTAATATTCCTCGTGGGTTCATTAAATTCATCATGGGGCACTAATATTCCTCATTTCCCTAAACTTAACTTCACCTGGACGTGGAAGAGGAAAATCATTTTTCTTGTTTTATACCCGGCGCTGCCTGGATTTTCTTCAATTACTGGAAGGATTGAAAAAGGAGACAAGCCATTATAAAGGCATATAAATAATACTGGCAGAATTAAAGAGGAATGGCAAACCATTGTAAAGGCATATGCATGTCTGAAACGCATTGCTAGGGAACCGCGGTAACCAAAGTAAACATTCCGAAAGTGATTGTTGAGGCCGAGACACCATTGTTGCTCGAAAGTTTTTGTTGTTTTTTTGCCCGTTTAGGGAATTTTCCCAGCTCTGACGAAGTGTTGAAGTAGCTTATCGTTCAATCCCGATCCTGTTTATCCAAAATTTGGGACGATCGGTTTGTATAAAGGACAAACATATATACACATTTATGCATAAGATATTTTTAATTAGCCAAAAGAAATCCCGAGAAGCTAGCAATCAATAAAAGAAAATGTGGATCACAACGTCTATATTTCAAAGGTTTGTCAAATGCGTTCGTTATACTTTATTTTCATTTAAATTAATACACACGCGTATTCCAGTCCCACAACAAAAAAAATAGCAGTAGAAATTATTGTTATTATCAAGAAGTATCTTGATTCTCGACTGCCATGGGGTATATATTCGAGCTTCATTATCCATTGATCTTTTTTTTCCCCCCTTCCACAAGCTTAGAATTTTTGTCTGTGACTTGCGCATCATTATGTTCCACGGAATACTCGCAAATACAGTGAATAACCGAATGAAACGCATCCTAATTGGATAACGCTCATGGCAGAGAATATTCAAATCATTTCTCCTTCGAAAAACATAAAAAAGCCTACATATTACAAAACTTGTAACACGATAATTGTCCAAAGAAGAAAAACAATTGATATTCCAATTAGTGTGAATATCCTATCCGATTCATTATAATCTCATTTTTCCACACAAAAAAAATTTTTTCCCCCCATTCATGGAAATGCAACGCTGTATCCAAAAAATGCGGTATTTATATGCATCGAAATTAATTATTTTTGGATTGTATTTCTATTGCGTTCGGGGGAAGGGGGGGAAGATGATGATTTCCTGAGGCTTTCGAGGATGTTTCAATGAACGGAATTTGTTTCTTGAATGAGTTATAATGAAGGAGAAGTTTTTTTGTTTCTTTTTAAATCATTAACGAAACGAGAAATATATATCTTAATAGAATGATAATGACTGCGCAAACATTATTCAGTATGCACGAGCTTCAGCTTTACATATATTTTTAGATAACTAAACAAATTGTATTGGTAAAACACTGTGAAGGTTATAAACGGGAAAAGCACTATAATTTGGTAAAGCGAAATCTGGATTGGGGGTGGGGGAATTCCAGTTATGCACATGCCTACCAAATATTTCTAACCGGTAAGCATCCTAGTCATTTCTGGCGGGCAAGCGTTCCAGTTATTTTTAGCGGCACACTTACACACACCTCCTGTGTATTTGTACGAATGAACACAACTTCGCACACGTTTCTACAGGTGAGCTCCGCATAAGCACCCTAAACATATCAACAAGACGGTAAAACGCTTCCCGCGAATATCTAGAGATATGATCCCATGACGTGTATGTCTAGTGGTAAAAACGAGTCTCACGCAATGTCTGGGAATGGACAATCATCCTTAGCATTTCAAATAGCACGTATTTCCATAGAGCAAGCATTCTAATCATTTCTAGGGATTAACACGCCTCCTGTGCATTTGCAATGAAATGCAAATACAAATGCCACAACAGACAAAATTCCCAACGAGGTAGCTGAAAACGTTGCCCACATAAAAAAGTATGGATGTCGAAAACATAATATAAACTATATCAAAAATACAGCAACCCAATAAAAGTAATGAATAATTATGATCAAATGTTATATTAGGGGTCATTCAAGTATTATGTCAGCATCGGGGGGGGGGGGGAGGGGGTTTCGGATTTGCTGACTTTTTGATGACAAGGGGGGAGGGGGTATTTGAAGGTTGCTTACGTCATCAACCACCTTTTTTGAAGATATGAAATATTCTAAGCTGCTGACGAAATTTTGCTGACAAGGGGGGGGGGGGGAGATGGATCAAAAATGGCTAAAAATCTGCATACGTAATACTTGAATGGTCCCTTATACTGCCCATAGAAAATTATGATTGCCTCTCATCTAAGTATGGATAGCGCTTCTCGATATATCCCAATATAAACATATTTGTTTTCAAACGTGCCAATGACATCTGGAGGTAAGCTATTCAATGTATTCATAACCCTAAAACACTCACGTTTCCTACACATTTATAGGGAAGCACACGCCTTTAACACATTTAAAAGGGTGAGCAACACCAGCAACCTGCGTATGTCTAGTGGTAAGTTCCCACCCACCCACGTGTAGAGCGATGAACGCATCTCATACACATCAAGAGGTAAAAACTCACCTCGCGCATGCATAAGAATCGACAAGCGTCGTAGCTTTTCTTAAAGTGATTCAACTGGCATATGTTTACGGCGGGAACTCATCCTAGTCATTTCTAGCGATTAACACGCCTCCCATGTACAGGGTGGGGGAAAAAAAGTCCGTAGAAACTTTAAAAATTCATAAAAACCGGAAAATTAACCGAAATAAAGAAACGGTTTGCAGGGTTAGCATCGCTTAAGTAACGGGAATTTTTTAAGACAAGGAAAAAAACTCAAAAAATAGCCAATAGGTGGCGCTGACGTACACAATTCAAGGAAAATATACGCAAATTAACGAACAGAATGCCTCCAAATCGTTCATTACAGCAGTATGTGTTAAACACGATCACCACCACAGGGGATAATACAAGTAATACATTGCAGGCGAGTCACAAATCCAGCAACGGCAGAGTGCAGCACGTACACGGTGTACAACGGTGAATGGTTTTGGATGTGGATTAGGAGCGAGACTTCTTATAACTGTCTCATTTGCATATTTTCACCGAAGTCGCTCGTATCAGCGCCACCTATCTGCTGTTTTTTGAAGTTTTTTTATCCCGGTCTTAAAAAGGTTTGACCCTGCAAACCGTTTTTATTTCGGTTATTTTTCTGTTTCCGGTTTTTTCATTTTTAAAGTTCCTACGGACTTTTTCCCACCCTATATTTATAAGGATATACACGCCTTCAATACATTTGCGCAGAATGACAGAATAACGTACTACCTTATACAATACAGTGAAACTTCGGTTAACGAGCAAAAATATTGAACAGATTTTGATTCGGTTAACGAGCGATGATTCGCATTACGAGCAAACATTTTGCGCTTTGTGTATTTATTTTCAAGTTATCAGCTGATGGTTGTTTGCTTTCGCCTACGCACGTGTTAGGGCATTGCGGATAATATTCTCCCCTTAAGTCTCCAGTACGCGTGCCTCACTCGCAAAATTAACACACATGCGAGTGTGAATATTTACGATACGAAACTAAATGTAGCATTGTAGCCTTGCGTACGTGCGTTGAATGTTGTTTTTTTTCACAAATTCTCTCTCTTTCTCTCTCTCTGCTAGGAGAAAACTATGGGCTGATTTGCATTATTGAACGTTAATTTGAAGGGCTAGCTCATGGAGCTGTAATTCATGGGGTGGGGGGGAGTTAAACATGGCAAATATGTGACATGAATATTTATATTTTTAGTCATAATCATCATAACATGATTCAGAAGTTCGGAAAATAATTCTAATCAATCCCGTATTTCTCTCGGTATAAGATTGAAATTAACGTAGGCTTCAGGCGAAACTCACTAATCTTGAGACTTCTAGGCTATGTTCAAATTTTCACTCTTCATCAATATATTGGGTTAACAGGTCTGCTGACTGTTTTAAAAGGCAAGCTCAACCCACCATTAGCACGAATAACGTCAAACAACTCTAGAGAAGTGTCACACATAAGGCCGTTTCAAAAATTTCTTACGTAAAGAGGGGCGACTGGGGGTGGCTACGCATAACGCAAAACGTTCACCAACAATGTGCGGAACATCCGAAAAAAAACATTTCACGATTGAACAATGTTAAACTTTTTATACAAATACAAATACAACGCCACAACAGGCAAAATGCTTGAAGTGGCTGAGAAAAAGATGCTCATAACAAATATGGATGTCATACATTTCAAAAATACAGCAACCCAATTAAAAATACAATTAACAAAAATTATAAACAATATATACACATGATAAAATACTATACAATGCCCATAAAGAATACTTATGGTTGTCTTATTCTAAGAATGGACAGCTTCTCGATTTGCCCCAACATGTTTATCGTATTTCTTTTTAAACGTGTCAATTGTGTTACAATTTACTACCTCCGGGGGTAAGCTATTCCATTTATTAACAACCCTATTAGAGAAAAATTCCCTGCGACACCATAGCCTTGCATTGTCCCTCACCAATCGATACTGGTGTCCCCTTGTAAAAGCAGTCGATTGGCGGTGTACTAAAAGTTCATGGTCCATCCTATCCATCCCATTGAAAATTTTGAACACTTCGATCATATCTCCTCGACACCTACGTTCATCCAATGTTAACATATTCAAAAAATGAAGTCTCTCTTCATAACTCAAGCCCTGTGTGCCAACAAGGACACGCGTAGCTCTTCTCTGCACCGCTTCAACCAATTATATGTCCCTCTGTAGGTATGGTCTCCAAAACCTTACAGCATACTCCAGTCCAGGACGAACTAATCCTCGAAAAAGCGGAAGAATGACTTTAGGAGAACGCGAAGAGGCCTTTTTGAAACCAAGCATTGGCTCTGAGACCAAGCATTCTATTCGATTTTTTGACCACCGCTGAACAATGTTCAGAAAACCTAAGTCGCTCGTCAATGAGAATTCCCAAATCGGTGACCCTAGTTGCATCCGGGATAGTGAAACCATGGCTCACTTTTTGTACTCAAAACTGCTCAAAAATAAGCAAAACTTTTTAAGGACGAATTACGAAAATTATTTCCTCTACTCGGAGCTTGGAAAATAACGAACCGAAAAGGACAGAGAACTAAAAATGAATAGCAAAAAGAATTTCATGGTTCCATTCAAACGCAACCAAGAGCGAGAACGAGTCATCTGAGTGAGTCATTATCCTCCTTTGACCCCCCCCCCCCCCCGATGTAAACAAATATCACCCCAAGACGCACCAGACATTCCTCTGTACACCCATATGGATTTTTTCTCCGAAGCAAGAACTTCATTTCTTATTTTTTTTCCGGCTAATTTCCCGATTTGGACCACTCTGCGGCGCGCCAAATTGAAACTTAGTTAGTGGCCTGCCTGTCACATCGTAATAAAAGGGCCAATGGGGCCCCCCGAGTAAAACAGGAACAAAAATTAATTGAGAACTTTATACGGGTAATTGTGATAAAATTATTTTCCTTCTCAATATATCTTGAAATAATTTCTTGCAATAATCACCCGATTGCTCTTTTATTGATTGTAAAATATAATTTCTAGAATTTTTTTTTTCCTTTTCCGAAAACTATAAAATTATTTCTATCATTGAGATATAACTTACATTTTTTTTTTACTAGTTCTGAAATTATTTGTTTCGAAAATTCAAAAATTATTTATTTCAGTAATTCTGAGTTTTCATCAATGTGTTTCGAAATTATCTCTCTCATTTATTCTAGAATTATCTTTCATTTATTCTAGAATTATCTCTCACATTTATTCTAGAATTATCTCTCACATTTATTCTAGAATTATCTCTCACATTTATTCTAGAATTATCTTTCATTTATTCTAGAATTATCTTTCATTTATTCTAGAATTATCTTTCATTTATTCTAGAATTATCTTTCATTTATTCTAGAATTATCTCTCACATTTATTCTAGAATTATCTCTCACATTTATTCTAGAATTATCTCTCACATTTATTCTAGAATTATCTCTCACATTTATTCTAGAATTATCTCACACATTTATTGTAGAATTATCTCTCACATTTATTCTAGAATTATCTTTCATTTATTCCAGAATTATCTCTCACATTTATTCTAGAATTATCTCTCACATTTATTCTAGAATTATCTTTCATTTATTCTAGAATTATCTCTCACATTTATTCTAGAATTATCTCTCACATTTATTCTAGAATTATCTCTCACATTTATTCTAGAATTATCTCTCACATTTATTCTAGAATTATCTCTCACATTTATTCTAGAATTATCTCTCACATTTATTCTAGAATTATCTTTCATTTATTCTAGAATTATCTTTCATTTATTCTAGAATTATCTCTCACATTTATTCTAGAATTATCTCTCACATTTATTCTAGAATTATCTTTCATTTATTGTAGAATTATCTTTCATTTATTCTAGAATTATCTCTCACATTTATTCTAGAATTATCTCTCACATTTATTCTAGAATTATCTCTCACATTTATTCTAGAATTATCTCTCACATTTATTCTAGAATTATCTTTCATTTATTGTAGAATTATCTTTCATTTATTCTAGAATTATCTCTCACATTTATTCTAGAATTATCTCTCACATTTATTCTAGAATTATCTCTCACATTTATTCTAGAATTATCTCTCACATTTATTCTAGAATTATCTCTCACATTTATTCTAGAATTATCTCTCACATTTATTCTAGAATAATTTACAATCGAATCCCGTTTTAACGAATACAAACGATATAGCGAAAATCTCGTTTTAACGAACACCTTTGTAATACGCGAGATAAGCTTACATAGGAACAATGCATAATAACCTGGGATTCCTTTATAGCGAAATTTCGTTATAGCGAAGTGATTTCTCCGGTCTCTTGGAGTTCGTTATAACGGGATTCGACTGTATTTCATTTCTTCTAGAATAATTTATTTCATTTCTTCTAGAATAATTTATTCCATTTCTTCTGGAATTATCTTTTTCATTTATTCTAGAATTATCTCTCACATTTATTCTAGAATTATCTTTCATTTATTCTAGAATTATCTCTCACATTTATTCTAGAATTATCTCTCACATTTATTCTAGAATTATCTCTCACATTTATTCTAGAATTATCTCTCACATTTATTCTAGAATTATCTCTCACATTTATTCTAGAATTATCTCTCACATTTATTCTAGAATTATCTTTCATTTATTCTAGAATTATCTCTCACATTTATTCTAGAATTATCTCTCACATTTATTCTAGAATTATCTCTCACATTTATTCTAGAATTATCTCTCACATTTATTCTAGAATTATCTCACACATTTATTGTAGAATTATCTCTCACATTTATTCTAGAATTATCTTTCATTTATTCCAGAATTATCTCTCACATTTATTCTAGAATTATCTCTCACATTTATTCTAGAATTATCTTTCATTTATTGTAGAATTATCTTTCATTTATTCTAGAATTATCTCTCACATTTATTCTAGAATTATCTCTCACATTTATTCTAGAATTATCTCTCACATTTATTCTAGAATTATCTCTCACATTTATTCTAGAATTATCTCTCACATTTATTCTAGAATAATTTACAATCGAATCCCGTTTTAACGAATACAAACGATATAGCGAAAATCTCGTTTTAACGAACACCTTTGTAATACGCGAGATAAGCTTACATAGGAACAATGCATAATAACCTGGGATTCCTTTATAGCGAAATTTCGTTATAGCGAAGTGATTTCTCCGGTCTCTTGGAGTTCGTTATAACGGGATTCGACTGTATTTCATTTCTTCTAGAATAATTTATTCCATTTCTTCTGGAATTATCTTTTTCATTTATTCTGGAATTATTTCTTTCATTTGGTCTAGAATTATCATTCACATTATTCTGGATTAATTTATTTCATTTCTTCTAGAATCATTCTGTTCATTTATTCTGGAATAATATTTTTTTTTCATTTATTCAAGAATCATTTCTTTCATCAATTCTGAAATTATTCCTTCCTTTAATTCTAAAATTAATCGCTTTCCAATGTTTTCAACCATTTTCTGGACACGATCGGCAAGAAACGACTAAAAGCTCTAAGGTCCAAATGTGGTTCGCGGGCAACGCGTCGAAGACCCTCTCCGCTTTAGAATAAGAAAGAAACGGGACATTTTTAACAAAAGTCGGGATGGCCAAAATCACGGGAGAATACGGTCACCCTAGCACATAAATTATAATTGAGGAACCTGTATGGTCACAATCAATATAATATAACGTCACAAATAATTTCTCATTCCTCATCAAATATAACACCCGCGTCGGAGAAGATCAATCATCGTAATATAAAAATGATGTAAATTCCAATACAAAAATAACAGTAATCATGAAAAACGCATAAGTCTTTCCAACGTTTGCTTAATGTGAAAGATCATTAATTACTGTCATCGCGAATTTAATTTAATTAGCCGTAAACGTTGTTCGTGTTTCAAGAACGGAAAAATAAAATAAGTGAAAAAAAAGTCACACAAATGTTCACTTCCAGGAAATTTCAACAGCAACAATCGCACATCCCAAACAAAAAGCAAAAAACAAGTACGTATGGTGAGTTTAATGCTCGGCTGTGCGAAACTGCAAACTGCAAAACCTCTGAAAATGGCATCAATCATTCTTGAGATAGAGCAAAACGTAAAATGAAATAAAAATTCTGCAACGAAATTCTCCTGTCAAAAGTTCCGAGTTCACACTGATTACGTTGGCGCTTTGAAAATAATAGCTCTCAAGTGGAAAAACGTTCGAAGAAACACTCGAGAACCGAACAACAAAATAACAAAAAAAAGGTCATTTGTTATCCTCAGGTTTTTTTTTAAAAGTGTGTTCTTAGTTAAAAATTAAAATGTACGATTCAGTACATTAATTCGTCCATTCATTAATTACGAAACTAAACGCTTGGAGATTTTTAGTCTTGTTTTCTTTTCTTTTCTTTTTCTACTTAAAACTTTGATGACTGTATTTAGTATTGATCTAATAGACTGAGAGTATTGATCGTCTAATACAGTTATATGAACCTCGCTACAACGATACTTTATACAGGGTGTCCCGTAAGTGCTGCTCCATATATAATGTGACCTTTATCTCGTAAACCGTCCACCGTAGAGGTATGGATTCAATTTAAAGAATACAAATACAAACACTACGCCACAACAGGCAAACTGCCCAACGAGGCGGCCGACTTAAGTACATAATGGATCCCCGAGCCATTTTTTTTTGGCGGCACTACCTACTACTGCTACACCACACATGCCCCCCGCGGAACCCCCAACGAATCGGTACATGCTGGAATGTGCGTGTACGTGTAGTGAAACCTGACCGTGGAGTTTTTTTTTGTTTCTCTGTAATGCTTGTTATGTGTAGTGCTGCCATCTGCCACCAGTTTTTCTAAGTATGAGTGAAGTGTTATGATTGAATGATTTATCGTTGTAGGACTGTTGCTCTCTGTGGCGAGACTTTTTAACGGGGAGATCGGCTCGCATTTGCGCCTTGAAGTTGGGAACCACAGAACACCAACTTCAGCCGACCACTGATGACGCTCAAGAAATGCTCAAAGGTGTTCAAAAATTACCCTGTACAGTGGAACCTCTCTTAACGGACACTCCTCGTTAGTGGGCACCTCCCATTAACGGACACTTTTTCTGGTCCCCGGTCCCGTGATTGAAGTGCCAAAAAGTCATGGGATACCTCTTAATATTGCTGCACTTCGCCGGTTAAAAGGAGGTCACACACGATATTAAGACGTATCCCATGACTTCAGTGCTGATGTGCCAAAAGTCATGATATTCCTCTTAATTGCGTGTGGGACCGCCTTTTACCCGGCGAAGTGCAGCAATATTAAGAGGTATCCCATGGCTTTTGAAACTTCGGTGTATTTCACTCCCCGTTAATGGACACTCTTGACAGCAGACAGTAAAATCTGGAAAACTAATTCTTTCCTTAACTCGAATTAGTGAACTTTTTTGTTCGTAAATCGAGAATTTATCATATTCAACGGTGATTATGTATAATCCCTAGCTTGTGTTGGGTTAATATGATAAATCGTCATGTAATTACATTATTATTATGTTGAACGTAACTATGATCCACGATGGTGAATTCGAATGGTAATGTTGGTTTCGTTTGTTGATACGTATGAAGGAAGTCAACATTACAAGACTGATAATGTTTTGTTATGAATGTTTTTATCCTTTTTACACTTATTATACTTTAATTTGTATTGCAAAATACATATACGTGTAGTGCGCACGTATCACGTACGGGTAAAAATGATTAATTGAATTAATGAAGAGAAGTAAGGCTAGATATTTTCCTATATTTTTATCAGTTTCCAACTTTATTTTGGTGGACCTATGATGGTGAGAAGAACATGCATAGAACCCCCTTCCCCCCTCAACAAGGAAGCTCACTTAACTCCATTTAGTATAGTGTAGATGAAGACCCACAGTGAAGTCGTGAAGGACGATTCGTTGGGTCGTCCCGTATTTTACACGAATCTATTTTTCCCGTATAATTCGACTCTTGGGAGAGATGATCACACCCCTTCTCCTGCATTCGTGCCTAGCCCAGGGTTACAATATAAATCTCGATCTTATAATAAATATTTTGCTCATTGACTTAAATATGATTCAATGATGAATTCAAATTTCATTTTGAGAAGTAGGAAAAGTCTCGCTTCTACAGGAGAGTAGGGCCCTGAGTAAGATGAGAGGGGGGTCACGAGAAGAAAATATGGTCCAAAAGAGGCCATGGGCTAAAAAAGGTTGAGAACCACTGCTTTGATGTATTTCCACTCCCCAGTTAGCGGACACTCTCGACAGTGGACAGTAAAGTAAGATCAGGAAAACTCTTTCCAAACACTAATTTATTAATTTTCGGTCACTAACCGAGAATTTATCTTATTCAACTAAAATTATGTTTAATCCCAATCTCGTGTTGATGAATGTAACATATCGTGCATAATTACAACATGAACTATGGTCCAGGATGGTGAATTCGAATGGTAATGTTGGTTTTGTTTGCTTATCAAGCGTGAAGAAAGCCAGCATTACAAGACTGACAATGTTGTTATGAATGTTTTTATCTTCCTTAACACTTATTTTAAGTTAATTTTCATTGCAAAATACGTGCGGTGCACGTATCATGTACGGATGATAATAATTAATAAGCTTATACATAATAAACAGGAGAAATGTTATAAATTTCTCCATGTCTATCAGGCTTTCTTACTTTATTTGGGAACTATGCATAATCGCCGGTAAAAGTGATAAATGTAATGCAGTGAAATTTAGTCAAACTTTCTTTATCGAGACGATTGATGATTATGCATAACCACCGGTGTATCACTTTTACACACAGTAACATATATAAACCAATAGCGGCCGAAGCTAAGCGTCGTATGAATGAGAAAGTCGCATAAGCGAGGCTCTACTGTGTACTACATCGTACCTCTAGAAAGTTTTGGTCCCATTGGTGTCCGTTATCGAGAGGTTGTACTGCACCGGTTTTGAGAGTGAAATTATAGTGTATAACACAAAATGAAAAATCTCAATTTTTATACGCTCCCCCTTTGTCCTCTAACTTCCCTGAAATTATTTCCCTGTCTCTCCTGAGGCCAACAGAAAAAATTCCAAGTCTCTAAGAGCAATATTCGCTGAGATATTTAAATTCAAAATCAGGGAAAAGTTGGGAAAGGACAGCATAAATGAGGGAAAGCAGCGTTGTCCGTTGGTTTTTTGCTATTCTTTCATAATTCTTAGCTTTTTGAGTTGCAAATACAACGCCACAACAGGCAAAATGCCTAGCGAGGTAGCTGTGGGAAAAAGATGCCCATACCCAATACAGTCAAACCTCGTTAATGAGTCACTCTTGGGAGAGCAAAAATATGACTTAGTAAACGGAGTGACTCGTTAAACGGAGTGAGCCCTAGCTGTGCCAATTCCTGCCTGAGGACAATTGGGACTTCCAAAAAGTGACCCGGTAAGCGGAGTGACGTGCTAACCGGGGGACGCACTAACGAGGTTTGACTGTATATGGATGCCATACATTTCTAAAAAAATACAGCAACCCAATCAAAAATGTAATTACAAACAATATATATACGTGATAAAATATTATACAATGGCCATAAAAAATATTTACGGTTGCCTTATTCTAAGTATGAATAGCTTCTCAGTATATTTATGGGCTGTATCCCAAATTTCAAACATCTCAGTAAATATTGCAGTTAAAAACATGGAATTTTTTTTTCTAGGTGCCTCAGGAGATGCAGGGCAATGACTTTCTAATTGGGAGTTAGAGGATAAGGGAACATTATAATTTTTTTTTATTATTATTATTTCGTGACACACTGTATTTTCACTCTAAAAACTGATACAGAGTGATATTTCAACCCCATTTTGAGCATTTTCAGAATTGGAATCACACCTCTACGATGGACGGTTGATGTGATAAAGACCGCCACTTACAGCAGTGATTCCCAACGTGGGCGTTAACGTCCCCTGGGGGGCGATGGAATGTTCCGGGGGGAGCGGTAGAAGCTACGGGTTTAACATAGGATCATATGGGTTAGATTGCGTTGGTGGGGGGGGGGATGGGAGAAAAAAATTTCTGAAGACGTGGGCGATGGGACAAAAAAGGTTGGGAAATTACGACTTACAGGATATAACGATAAAATCCCTTTACAACGATATTTTTTTCAACTCTTGTTTGGAATTGCCTAAAGTCTATCCTCTCGATACAACGTTATCCTTTATCAAACTTGGTAATAGTTTACAGAAGGTCATGGGATTCAATTTTCCGCAAAAAAAAAAAAAAAAAATAGTTCAAAAACTCACCACCAGCGGGGAATGGCGCTGTATGCAATATTGTTAAACGGAATAAGACGTTAAGACATTTTATGCTGGACGAGGACTCCACCTCACATTGGTACATGTGTGAAACAGTTACTACAGCACCATTTCACGGATGACCGGATTATAAGCCAACACTTTCCCCCATTTCTTGACCACCACCCCGGTCACCAGACCTCAACCCCTGTGACTTCTGGCTATGAGGTTACCCCAAAGCCACTGTTTATGGTGATAATATAAAAAATTTGGCGGAATTGGAAAATGCGATGCACCGACATGTCCGTAACATCCCTACTGATATGCAAAGAGCTACTGTGTTGAGAACGCAGTAATACGATTTAACTTGCTTTCAGAAAATGGTGGACGCCACATTGAAAAATGCTTTGTGTAACACGTTTTCGGCCGGGATTACACTATAAAGTTTTATAAAAGAAATTTTATAAAAGTTGAAAAATTCAACCAATAGGCGCATCGGTTGCATTCAAGCAAATGCAACCGGTTATCTTATTGGTTGAATTTTTCACGTTTTATCAAAGAGCTTTTACAAAACTTTTGTAGTGTAATCCCGGCCTTAGAAACATTTTTAACCGACTTCTTCACGTCATATTTCGTTTAACAATATTGCATACAGCGCCATTTCCCCTCTGGTGACGAGTTTTTCAACTTTTTTTTTGGAAAGTTGAATCCCATGACCTCCTGTAAACCATTACCAAGTTTGATAACATTTTCTCCAACAGTTTTCTGATATTCTTTATATAATCCATTGCTTTTATCGTAACATATCCATATATGTGACTATAGTCCTTCCTTTCTTTCAAACCGAGCACAACTCAGGTCTATCACCATTTATGGGCGATTTACTACCTAGTGAGTTGTGCCGGAAGTCTAACTGTGTGTGTACCAAGCAGTCTGAGTGCATATGTAGTGTTGTGTTTGATTTTTCAGCGTTGCCATCTATATTTCAGAAGTGCGTGATGTATTATGATTAAATTACAATTTGTACTGTTTGTAGGTCTGTTGCTCTCTGTGGCGAGACCAGCTCGCATTCGTGCCTTGAAGTTGGGAACCACAGAAAACCAAATTCAGCCGACCACCACTATGGCGACGGTGGGGTTCAAACCCGGGTCCTCGCGATGCGAGTCCGTCATTATGGACGCTCAACCACCATAGCGACCGTCCGTGATTATGTACGGTTCATTAATTAAAGCTGTTGCATTGAAGGGGGAAAGTAAGTGACTGTTGCCATCTTTAAATATTCAAACATACGATTAAAATAATAAAATGTATTTATTTAACCGTTATGTCGAAGGCATTGTTTATTTTTTTTTTTTGTAAAGTTTCTTTTTCAGAATTTAAAAATTTTTCACCAACCTTTCCTTTTTTTTTTTCAGATAATAATTATCAAATTTACGGAAAAAAAATTAATTAAATGCGAAATAAAACTCGAAATATACGTTTCATTTGTAAAAATATCATTTATTTCCCCCTCGATTCCTTACATTAATCATTTTATTTCATTTTTTCACTGTTTTTTTTTTAAACTCTGGAGTTAATAAATATCTTGATGAAATTGGTATCTTTGTTATCATATTTTCCCCCTTTTTGTTTTTTTTTAAAAGATCCAATATTCAAAAATTACTTCAAAAAAAAAAAACCTATCAACTTAACTACCGATATTTAACTAATGAAAAAGAAAATGAAAAATGTGAAATTTCAATTCCACTTTCTTTTTCCTCTCTTCGTAGAAATGATGAATAATTTGAACCGCGTAATGAAAAAGCGGGAGTAATTGGAAAACGAAACTACGTTCGCTAAATATTTTGGTTATTGTTCTAATTATTTATTCATATTTATTTATGCTGGAATTATGTTGTTGCTCGGGGAACATTCAAGTATTACGGCAGCTGATTCTTAACCATTTTTGAACCCGCACCCCCACTTCATTCTCAAGAAACTTCCGTCAGCTCTGTCCCCCCTCCCCCGCCTTCTGTTGACACATACTTGGATCAGATACGTACGTGCTCCCCCCCCCATGCCACTTCAATGACATCAGAGACGTAAGTGCCCCCCCCCAATCCACTTCAGTGGGATTAGAGACGTACGTGTCCCCCCCCCCATGGCACTTCAGTGGGATCAGAGACGTAAGTGCCCCCCATGCCCCCTTCAGTGGGATCAGAGACGTACGTGCCCCCCATGCCCCTTCAGTGGGATCAGAGACGTACGTGCCCCCCATGCCGCTTCAGTGGGATCTGAGACGTACGTGCCCCCCATACCCCTTCAGTGGGATCAGAGACGTACGTGCCCCCATGCCCCTTCAGACGAGCAAAAATTTATTTTTGACGCAAAAAAAAGCATTTTTGCGTCGAAAAATCAAAATATCGGAAGAAAATACTTTTATGTGTTATTATTGTAATCTATTTCTGTTTATTTCAATGCTATTCGAAGGCTAATATGAAAATTTCTGTTCTAAAAATATCGTTGCGACCTACCACTCCCTCCCCCCCCCAAGCCTTTTGTGCCCCCCCCTCTAAATACTGATTCTGCGTACGCCTCTGATTAGATTGTCCTTCGAGAATGTATATATATTTTACGGTAAATCCGAAGACTGGTAAAACCTAGGATTTACCGGTAAGACCTAGGTTCTAACATGGGGAAGAGGTAAAAGCCCGAAATACGCTTGTGAACATTTTCATTTCTGACCTTTACCCTTTTTTTAATGTTAACTTATTAGTTTCTGTCGATTATATTAGTAAATAAATAGTAATAAAAACTTACTAATTATAATTATTAATTAACAAATGAATTAATTAACCACCACGAACTTATTAGTTAAACGACCATTGATTAATTCATTCATTAATTTACTCCGTACATTGAAAGCCCGTTTTTGATGAATCAATTGAAAGTAAACTCTTTTGTTTTGTCATGCCCCTCACATTATTATTTACTGATTTAGTTAATTGAATAATTAATAACTGACCATAATAATAAATTATTTAACCATTAATAATAATAATTAAAAATAACTACAATTATTAATTAAAAGTAACTAAATAATAATTTAAAACGGGCATTTTACTTTACTCCGAACAGTATGAACTTTAAATCAATTAATTCATAAATTTATGATTTACTTGCATATTTAGCGTCTGGAACTGACAATTTCATGGTTCAAATTAATTAACTAATTTCTTATTTATTAATTAATTGTAATTATTGGGTATAACTATCAGTTAATTAATACGCGGCAGGAACTAATAAGCGCCTGATGGTTTGTTGATTCATTAAAAACGGTCTTCGAATTGGAAACGTTTGCAAGGGTATTTCGGGTTTTTACCAACTCGCATTAGGGGCCATTCAAGTATTACGTAAGCAGATTTTCAGCCATTTTTGACCCCATTCCCAGCAAAAAAACCCCTTTCCCCTGACAGCAAAAGTCAGCAGAACACTGACGCCACCCACTGTCAGCAGCTTAGAATATTTCATATCTTCAAAAACGGGTGACGGGTGGTTGATGGCGTAACTAACCTTCAAACCCCACCCCCTTGTCATCAAACGTTAGCAAATCCAAACCCCCCCCCCCCTCGATGCTGACGTAATACTTGAATGACCCTTTGGTAAAAACCTAGGTTTTACCAATCTTCCGGGTTTTACCGTAACATATACATATGGAATCTGACCACCACCGTCTGACACTGCTGTAGTGAACTTTCCTGTGTACGCACGGGAGTTGGAGACTGAACACACTATACTTTTATCTGGTGTTTTAATTTTATTAATTACTGGTTTAAGTTGAGTGATCTTTAAGGAGTGACCTAGAGATTTGTCGTTGCTGGTTGGTGCGAAGTACCCCGAGTGCATTTTGAACCCTCGTCTTCGTCATGATTTCTCTAAATTTCAGAGATGTTAGTCAGTCTATGGCAAGATGGCTGATTAAAAACAACCATTTGAGTAATTGAAAGTAAGTCCTATCTATTTAGCTATCGATGCGATTAATGGAGTTATTGCGGATGTAGCCAAGTCCAGACACAAAAATTACAATTATTTTCACAAAAATTACCAAAAATTACCAAAAATTACACAAAAATTACCAATTTATTTTCAAGAGAGTGCAAGGTGAGTCCAGACCACTCGTGATCAAATATTTCAGGTAAATAGTAAATAAATATAGCATCTGTGGGGGTCCCCACCGTCGCCATAACGGTGGTCGGCTGATGTTGGTACAGGCCTACAAACAGTACAGCTATAATTCAATCATAACACATCACTCACTTCACTTCTGAAATATAGATGGCGACACTGAAAAATCAAACACGACACTACATACGCAATCAGACTGTTAGGTACACACACACACACAGTTACACTTCCTGCACAACTCACTAGGTAGTAAATCGCCCATAGATGGAGATAGACCTGATTTTTGCTCGGTTTAAAAGAAAGTAAATAAATATATAAAATGTTTGCTTCTTTTTATGATCACGGGTATAAAATTACGTCTAAACACCAATGCAATAAATTCTAGAGCGAGACGACTCGGCGTGGCAGGGCCCTTATACACTGGGGTGTTCTGTTAATGGACCAACAAACTCAGAGGGTGGTTAATAGGCATCAAGAGGAACAAAAATTGCAATGAGACATGGTGTCGCAAACCACGTTGAGAGGATGAAAATCGCGAAAAACGCATGCAGGTTTCGACGTCGCGCTGGAACTATAAAAAAAATACAATAATAATTACAAATTAATTATTACTAGAGTTACTGGAAGTGGTGGCTGCTGACATCATTGCACAGTCTACAACGAGGTAAAACGAATTCCCGGACGTACTCGAAGATACCAGGTATGCTTTCGATGTCTGCTGCAGCGACGACAATCCGCGCTTCGAGATCCTCCGGTGTGTCGTGTCCACAGGCGTCGCATGAACGAATTATTTAAGGTGACACCCCCCCACCTCCATAGGAAAAAGTCACACGTAATCAGATGCATATCAGCATATTCCTCATTCGTGTAGTCAGCGATCACGATAGTCATTGAAACAGACAACTAACTGCTACACGTGCTTGCCACCGCAATAGCGATAATTTACGCCCTCCGCAGCGCGTGATCCTACCCCCCAGCGCATGCGTTTCGCGACGCTGCTTACCTCAGATATGGTAAGTGAACCCACGAACGCATTCAGCGATCACCTGACATCCACCTTTCGTTTCCTCTGAACTCAAATCCTGCATGCGTTTTTCGCGATTTTCACCCTCTCAAAGTGGTTTGCGACTCCCTCCATGTTCCATTGCAATTTTTGTTCCTCTTAATACCTACTAACAACCCTCTGAGTTTGTCGGTACATTAACAGAACACCCTGTATATGTGTAGATGTGTATTTCTCTTTTTCTTCCCTCTATTTAAGCTCTTCATGCATTTCATGTCTACAACACACGTGCCTACTCATATTGTCGTATCCATGTTGCTCACCGAATAAGGAGCCAAGCGAGATGGCAGAGGTGATCCCTGATTATGTATATTTCCACCACACAATATTTCTATTTTGTATACTTTCATCAAATCCACCGGAGCGAGTGAACTGAACCGAATAAAACCGATGCTGGCGTTTAGTTCACAAGTCATCAAACCCATTTGTTGATAACTTGTTGATAAACCCAATAAGGTGTTAAGCGAGATGACTTGGTCCGATGGATATTTTATATTATACAATAAGATTCTCATTTTGTTTGTTTGTATATAATATGTATATAATACATTTTTATACATTTGTATGTATATAATATGGCAAGCGCAAGATAGCAGATGAGATGGCATGGGGGGGGGGGGGGCCTCCAATTGCTTTTAAAACATACCTCCATCCTAATGTGTGTACGTTCATCCTTCGTGTCGAAACCCCGGAACTTTCCTCTAACTCCATTTCGTCTGTTATCACTTCAAAATTTGTTCATCTCGACAGTATCCAATTGTCCGGAAAAAATGAGTAAAAAAAAAAATTTCTTTTTTAACTCAAATAGTGTTCCGGACCCTGGCATGAAGCTGGGCTGGAAAGCGGTCTCGGCAACGGGATAAGTCCAGTGGCAAAGTTCTGGCGTTCATTCATTCGGTGGAAAAAATTCCAATAAGTGTTCTGTGTGTTTTCTTCCCTCTCTCTTCACCATCGCGATGCTCATAGCAACCGTATTATCTGCGGTTTCAGTCAGGTAGCAAGTATTATAAAGTATCGAGAACTTGAATTTTATAGGGGGAAAATTAATTTCAACGCCGTGAATTTTGTTACTTGAGTTACTCCGTTTGGGTACATGAGGCTTCTATGGTCACTTTCGAACATATGGCAATGCTGTTATAAAGGGGTCATTCAAATATTACGTAAGCAGATTTTGAGCCATTTTTGACCCCTCTTGTCAGCAAAAACACTGACCCCATCCCCCTCCCCCCGTCAGCGAAATTTCGTCAGCAGCTTAGAATATTTCATATCTTCAAAAAGGGATGGTTGATGACGTAATCAACCTTCAAACCCCCTTCCCCCCTCGTCATCAAAAGTCAGCAAATCCGAAACCCCTTCCCCCCCCCGATCCTGACGTAATACTTGAATGACCCTTTAGCCAATCATTCCTGAAATTTGTCACTCCCTTGAACTTGCCGCTCTTGGGCTATAGCCCCCTACCCCCCACCCGTGAATACGCTACTGTCGCGGGCCACCTTTGTCCCGCTCGCTGGTCATGGGTTGAGCATGTATGAGTTAGACAGAGGAGGATTCCCTTGGAACTGAATAATTTAGCGTGTTGAAACTGCGTCTTTCGTGATGTAATTTCGAATTTTTTTTTCCTTGCCAGTAATGTGAAACTATTCTGAAGAATTTTAACAAGAAAGATGTGCGGGACTAAAGAAACCTGGCAAGGTTTTATTGTATTGGGGGCCGTTCAAGTATTACGTAAGCAAATTTTTAGCCATTTTCGAACCCCCCCCCCCGTCAGCAAAATTTCGTCATCAGCTCTGCCCCTCTGAATCCTAACTCATATTTTCATAAAGGGTGGTTGATGACGTAAGCATTATCCTAACACCCCCCTCCCTTCGATGATGACGTAATTCTGGAACGGCCCCTTGACATAGCTTCTCATATTCAAGCTATATTTTTTAAACAGTACAACCGGATATAGAAGTCAGGAAGTAAATAATTTTAGTTTTTAATTCATAAATATTTATGTTTTTTTGATAAATTAATAGTTATTTATAGTTTTTTAAATAAAAAACATTAATTTTTTTTGTGTGTGTTTAAAACTTATTCCTATAATTTATTCTTTTTGCTGATTTTTTTCTAAAATACGGGAGAAGTTAGATTATGTGTTCCGTTTGATCAGAATAGATGGCAGCACCTTTCAAAAATTTGAGTCATCAAATGAGATGTTATACTTCATTCTTGAGGCATTGCTTCTGCGTAGAACAGAAGCAAGTTAGATCAAGCTAAGAAATTTCTCTTAATTTGATGAACATCTGCTCAAAATCCATTAATATCTTTTAGCTCCTAAATAACTTCAAATCATCTGCAAGCATTTCCTAATTTCTAGAAATTCTAGAAAATTCTAAATTTTCTAGCAAATTCTTAATTTTTCCGTGTGGACCGGGCTTAGCGGTTTCTCCTTTATTTCTTTCTTTCGAACGGAGCACAACTCCGGTCTATCACCATGAGATGATTTGCTACCGACAAATTATGAGTGAAGTGTGATGATTGAATATTTTTAGTCTTGATGCTCTCTGTAGCGGGACTTTTTAACGGGGAGATGTGCTCACATTGGGTTTACGGGTTAGATTGTCTTATAGAGCAGAGCACACACAGGTTCTTAACCCTTTGTATAAATAAGATGAGCGCCACTGACAGTCTTTGCCAGTGTGATGCGGGAATAGTATTCAGCACATAATAATGTAGAACAATATGTTGATGGTTTTCTCATGGAAGCTCACAGACCAAAAAACCCTTCAAAAACAACCCATAAATGGGTCCGTAGACCCTTGTTCGCGACTTTTCCTGTTTCAAATTCTTCCTGGGGATGAATTGAACGCTTTAATGCGCTAGAAATCAGAAATGCGTAAGAGACGAACTTCGTATGTGTAATCCCTAGAAATGCGTAGAGGACTGGCGTATCCATAGAAATGCGTAAAAGTGTGTATTTAGAAATGGATCAGCTGCCGCTGTTTGTTCCCCCACCCCCAAAAAAATGCGCAAAGTGACTTGCATACCCTATAAATGCGCAGTAATTGTCTACCATTAGAAATGCATAGTAGGTGTGTATACTACTACTGCGCGGAGTCCTTGGGGGCTCCGTGTGCACTCCCCCAGTGGGTTCTGCGGCCGCTGGAGAAAAATATTTATTTATTTATTTTTTTCAAATTTACTGTTTCTTATAAATATTTTTAAATAATAAATATAAATCAGCAACTTTTGATGTATAAATAAAACATATGCCTACTGGGCTCCTACTGAAAGCATATACTAAAAAGGGCTCAACTAGTCAAAAATAAGGTTGAGAACCACTGCACACTAGAGGAATGCGTAGCAAGTGTGCATTGCGTCTCGTAAACGCTTAAAAAGATTGCAAGTCCGTATAAATGCGCATGAGGCTTACGTGTTTTTAAACAACGCGTAGAAGGCGTGTTTTTTTTTTTTGGAAGGGGGGGGGGGTCTTTACTATTCTTATACACGCGTAGGCCTGATTGCCCAGTGTGGCAGCATTCTTTAAGGAAAAAGCCTTTTAGCAAGGTGGAAAACAAACCGAACCGAGATTCCGATTCTGGGATCATACAATGCGTCTAGTAAGTGCTGCCACGTATCTTTCACAGAGGGATTCAAAAATCATTAATCAGTGTTTTTCGATTGCATCCCTGATTGCTGGCTGTGGCATAATATGGTATAGAAAATTAACTAAGACCCCCCGAACTCCACAACAACATGTTTTTTTAGTCCCCCACCCCCGTCTTAAAAAAATCCCTATGACCTAGCGATGCTAACCCTGCAAACCGTTTTTTATTTCGGTTATTTTTTCCGTTTTTTTATGAATTTTTAAAGTTTTTACGGACTTTTTGCGCACCCTGTATATTTTTTCTATCCCTCATTTTCTACGTATAAATCCTAGTTTTCGTGTATCTTTATATTTGCAGTTTGATCTCCTTTTAGGACCGTCCCTCGGAACTATTTTGTTCTGGTGCTTTGCCAGATTTAATGAATTTCCATCTAGTGCTCTTTTCTCTCTCTGGTAGAGATATTCACTACTATTCTTTTTCATTATTTTAGACTTTTTCTCTTTCCCAGGGATATATATATTGATACTTAACTAGAAACTTTATTGGATACTGGGTTTGGTTCCTCTGCTGTGGTTACATCTTGGCAACCCTGCGTTTCCTAATACGATGTAATGGCTGGAGTTAGTGTCCATGTTTTCGGCTTTTTCCTTATTACTTACTGTCCTTTTTTTTATTACAAGAAATAGTGTTAAAGCTGATTGAATTCGACGTTATTGATTTGTATTGGCACTGATGGGATTATTTTTTTCTTTTTTAGCAAGGAATGTGTGGAATTCCTTCTGGGGCCAGTGTCAAAATGCCTTTACAGTGACATTTCGTTTCTCTTTTTTTTTGCAGTTTTTTCGATTGCTGTTTTTTTTTTCTACTTCTAAAAATAAATTACTTAGATTCAAGACTACCACCAGACCAACCACAAGCCAACCAGCAATACGACACCCCCCCCCCATACAACTTCACCCCCCCCCCCCTAAACACACACACACATACTTCCCCACTTGTTGTACATGAAATAATACATCAATAGAAAGATATAGTGGAACATGTCCAGGTGCAGAGACGCACATCGCTTGCAGGCCACGAGTGGGACCCACGAAAAGTAGTTATACAAGTTATATATTTATACACACATGAGCATCCTGCGCGGAGATACGGGGGGGGGGAAAGGGGGGCAGCGTGAAAGGTGGATTCGACTGATCTAATGTATATATATATATATATATGAATTGACATCATCATCATCGTGCCCCCCCCCCAGACTTCCAACTCAATCTCCGCCTGTGATGAGCATATAGACAACAATGATTCAAGACTGGATAGATAGATAGATAGAACCGCTCACAGCCCCGGACTGATGCAAAGCACCTTACTTCCGTTACCTCAAAAGAGGCAGAGTTGTGTCGGAAAGGTTAGCAAAGATTTATAGTGATGGCTCCCCTTGCCCCGTGCTCGCAAGTTTCGAATTACTCGCGTCGTTCTCCCCATGAAGACAGCCATCAACTCGATGCAACGTACAAGCCATTTGACAAAAATGGGTGACTGAATCCAATGACTAGGGAGGAAAAATTGCACGTGCGCCCAGTGGCACATAAGGGCCGGAGACCGCAGCCTGGGATTTCAAAAGAAGGGTGGAAAAGACTTGTGGACAAGAAAGAAGAAAAAGAAGCTGACTGGATTCAAGACTGGACAGAATCTTGGTCTACTGCTGTAAGGCTATTTACCCCCCTTTTTTACCCATTATGGGTGGCAAAAAGTGGATAAATAGTCCTCACGCCAAAGACAGCAACAGGCCTACAACGATACAATTATTCAATCATTACACTCCGCTCATAGTTAGAAAACAAAATTGACGGCAGATGGCAGCACTTCACATAACAAGCCAGCGAGAGAATATTAAATTGACGATTCAATGGATTTCTGGCGTAGTCTCAGTTTTTTACGATTCCATTTTGTATTTAATTGAATTAAAGTTCCAAGTCTTGGTAAACTTCAAATGTCACGAGTCATTATTAATAGAATTTTTGGTAATAAATAATTGAAGTAATGAGTTTTATTAAGTTTCAACTGAAACATACGTCTCCGCAAGATTTGGCGAGATTTGGCGTGTTCATTCGAGTTGGCTCCCAGGATGCGAGGGATGAAATTTCCGTAAACTGTATCCCGGTTTGCTTAAGCTCTGCGGCACCAGTAAATTTATTCCGCAGCGTTTGTACTTGTACAAAGTTCGTGTACGGTTAAGTAGTAGCAGTAAGGTGATTCCCACAACAGCAATTGACAACTGTCAACAACATTATGGTCGCAATTCTTTCATTAAAGAATTGCGAGGGGTGAAGACCCAGGAAAATAACATTCTATCAATTGAAACCCTTTTTTCCTTGCCGAGGCAGCAACGCAATTACGACGAGTCACCCTATTTGGAATGGACGGAAGAACTGCGTGGGGGTCTTTTCCTATCGAGAAAAGGAATAAAAACTCGATATATGCAAAGTCTTTTTGAAAAATAATTCTCTGAAATACCCACAAAATATTATGTATGTAATGTAGATGGCATGTTTGAAGGAAGATAAAAACAGACCTACAAGTATCCTGGAATCACAAACACACAACATCATATGACACGTATTCACTCAAGCATTCAACGGCTACCACTCATCATCATAATACCAAAGGAAATTTTTGTTATTATATATATGTATTTTAAATAATCACAGAGGATAGATATCATGTTCAAAGATAACTGATGTAGAAATTCTTTTAAAACATGTCATGATCCGAAATACACGACGTACGCAGTATATTTACATATAATTTGCTTGAAATTTCACAAACGTGGAATTCATTCCTCGAGTTTCAAATATTTTTAAGAATCTTCTCATTTTTCTGTTGAAAATTGTGCGATTCTTTTTTTCTTTTCTCGCGATTTATCATCGGAATATTTTTGAGCTTATTTCTGAGAAGGCTATGCATTTAAATAGCTTCATTAGCGATAGGCAGAAACGGCAGCTTTTGTCTAATAACACAGCTTGATCTTTTCACTCATTCCCCGCCCGTACAACAGAAACGTCAGAAATGAATTTAAATTTTCACCTGTTTTCAATGTGTCTTTGTCTCTTCACGATGAATCAGTTTGGTAAATACCGTAATGAAATATCGAAGCAAGAGTTATATTTCTCTAATTTTGAAGGACCGTTTGGCAGTGTCTTTGGCATATAAATGCCGTTTTGGCAATACACGAAACAAAGGAATTTGTAGCTTTGCCAACGCCTTCTATAGAAGAAAGCCGCCGCGCGAAGCTTTGGCGTCACTGAAGTCGTCCATTTCACCCGTAGCCATCGGATAAAAGCAGGCCGACGTATGAGAAATCTTTACCTTTTTTTCTTGCAGTATATTCAATGACTTATAGGTGAAATGGACCATTTCAGTGACGTCACGAGCTTCTTGCGGAGGCTTTCTACTATAGAAGGCGCTGGCTTGCACAATATCTGCGGGGATCCATAGCACCAGAAACAAAGCCATTTAGGATTAGGTCGGCAATGCGATTGATGCGTCCGTCGCGAGGATCCATGAATGAATGAACGCCAGAACTACACAAGCCAAAGAAAAGATACGCAAATGACGAACAGAATTGCCTCCAAACCGTTTATTATAACAGTATATGTGTTCCACGTGACCACCACCACAGGGTATAACGCATTGCACGCGTGTCACAAATCCAGCAACGGCAGAATGCAGCAGGTCCGGATTTATACATCAGTTCCGACAGATTGGGTGGGCCGGATCGATACACCCGGGTCCGTACCACTCGCACTAGTGCTGCTACCTATCGGCTATATTTGTTTTCTTGTCTTCCCGTGACCTAGCGATACCAGCACTGCAAACCGTTTTTTAGTTAATTTATTTTTTTCGGATTTCATGAATTTCTAAAGTTTCTGCGGACATTTTTTTTGTCTATCGTGTGTATAACTGCCAGGTCGAGTCGCCTCCCTGTTAACCTGTTTTGATGAACAATGTGGGATTCGTTTAAATCAGTTATTCCCAACGTGGGTATTAACGGCCCCTCGGGGGTGATGGAAAGTTCCAGGGGAGGTAGAAGCTACGGGTATGACAAAGGATCCTATGGGTTAGATTGCGTTGAGAAAAGAAAATTTCTGAAGAAGGGGGCGATGGCACAAAAAAGGTTAGGTTCCCAACGGAGGATTGGAACCAATCTCCCAATGGAGGATTGCCGTGAGGATCCAGTGGGGGCCAAAATAAGAAGGAACGATATAGAATGCCGTGTTTCAAAATGTGGCGAACTTGCTAGGAAGTCTGAATGACGTTTATGGCAAACAGTGCATAGGCCTTCTATCTCTAGGAGATGCTGCACTTAGAAACGTTGATTTTTTTTTCCCCTTGTTGGCCTCATGAGATTCGGGGCAACAACTTCTCAATTAGAAGTTAGAGAACAGGGAGATAAAAATTTAGGTTTTTATTTTTGTGACACGCTGTCTTTCCCCCTCCCAAAACTGTTACAGGATAATTTCTGAACAACTTTTGAGCATTTTTTAAATTGGAACCATACCTCGGCGACGGACGGTTGATGAGATAAAGGCCGCATTAGCACTTATGGGACACCCTGTACATTCCAGAAACCCAGATAAAATTCTGGAAAAATAACACAGAAATTTATTGAAACTTTTACACTGACGGGAAAAGAAATATATACACATAAAGAAACCATCGAAAAGAGAGAGAAAGTGAACGTTTCCATCGCTAATTACGCCAAGTATTTTGAGGTCATGGAATGAGAAAAAAATTCGCTTCTGGGGATAATTTACCTAAAAATAAGATATTTTTTTTCCCCTAAAAAAAATAAAATTTCCCTATGAATAGTATCTTTTTTTTCTTCTTTTACTCTCCACTTGGCATTGTTAGGAAATAAATTTTTCGTAGAAGTTGGAAATTTTCTCTAGAAACTGGATTCATTAGCACGTGAGGAAAAGAGAGAGGGAATCGCAATCCACCATCTTTATTCCCCCGCTCCTCTTTTAAAGAATTACCCCTTTTTTTTTTTAATGTAATTTAATTCATTTGAGAATTCAAGTTCCAACAAAAAAAAATAAATAAATTTTATCCAAAAAAAAACGAAAATTGAATGTTTGGGGGGAAAAAAATAAATAAATGGCGTCACCCCCCAACGTCCCTCCGAAACGATTCTTTTTCTATAGGAGAGCTGTATCCACAGTAATTTCGTTCCTCTTGTGAAGTTGATACAGCTCATAAATTCCTTTTTTAAGAAAATTAATTAAGACAAATTTTATAAGAAATTAGCTTTTTTTTATGCAGTTTAATTGCAGCTATTAATTGCTTCGTTATTGATGTTTTATGTTTTTTTAATGCCAATGTATAATGATATTTAATTTTGTTTTGCGTTTATTTTCGAGATAAAATTTTTAGGGGGGAAAATATATTACAAATACAAAGAGAGAGAGAAATGCGTTAATTGTGCAACAACAAAAAAAATTTGCTGAATTTCTCGGGGAAATTGTCAATTTAGTGCTGAAATTGATGAAAAGTCGACGCCTAATGGGTTGGGAAATGAATTTCTGTTGATCGCAAATCACGGTGAATTGTGGTTTTTTTTTTTCCCCGTCGATAATTGTGGTAAAGAAGACACGATTGCCAAACTTGGGCTTCATCTTATAGGGGATGTCTACTATCACAGGAAAGTCCTTAGAATTCGTTTTATTGGCACAGGAGGTCCTTGGCCTTCATTTCATTCGCGCTGTAGGTCCTTGGTTAATCGTATGGGCACAGGACTCGTTCATGTTGTGGGACAGAGCCCTCGGACGTTATGGTATTATGGAGAGTTCCTTGGATTTCATCTTTTCAGCACAGAGGTCCTCGGGCTTCATCTTAATCACACACGAGCTGCTTGGACTTCATGTCATTGACACGGGAGTTCCTTGGAGTTAAATCTTGTTGGCACGAGACCTTTTCACTTCAAATTCCTGTTATTGCCACAGGAGGTCCTTGAATTCCATCTTGTTGACGGGCAAGATGAGGACATGGCACAGCAGGTCCTTGGTCCATCGTATAGCCGTAGGAGTTCAGTAGACTTCATCTTATCGGTACGGGGGAAGGGCCTTGCATTCCACCTTTGGCACGGAACGTCCATTGACTTCGGGGTCATTCAAGTATTACGTCAGCATCGAGGGGGGGAGGGGGTTTCGGATTTGCTAACTTTTGATGGCAAGGGGGGAGGGGGGTTTGAAGGTTGCTTACGTCATCAACCACCCCTTTTTGAAGATATGAAATATTCTAAGCTGCTGACGAAATTTTGTTGACGGGGGGCCACCGTGTTTTGCTGACTTTTGCTGACAAGGAAGGGGGGGGGGTCAAAAATGGCTGAAAATCTGCTTACGCAATACTTGAATGGCACCCATTATATTAATTTTATTGACACAGGAGAGCCTTGAATTTCAACTTGTTGGCACAGCAGGCCCTTCGTTCATCTTATGGAATAAGAGTTCACTGGAATTCATCTTACGGCGCAGTGAAGGGGGCTAGACTCCATCTTGTTGGCGCTAAAGGTTCTTTGACTTCATGTTTATTTTACTGACACAGGAAGTCCTTGGACTTCATCTTAACAGAAGGTAATTACACATTATCTTATAAACACTCTTTCTTTCTTTCTTTCAAACCGAGCACAACTCAGGTCTATCACCATGTATGGGCGATTTACTACCTAGTGAGTTGTGCCGGAAATGTAACTGTGTGTGTGTGTGTATACCTAACAGTCTGAGTGCGTATGTAGTGTTGTTTGATTTTTTTTGTGCTGTCATCTATATTTCAGAAATGAAGTGAGTGATGTGTTATGATTGAATTACATTTGTACTGTTTGTACGTCTTTGCTCTCTTAAGGAGAAATCTTATAAACACTGGAGGCTTCGTTCGTAGTCCTTGGAAGTCCTTGGACTTCATCTTAACAGAAGGTAGTTACACTTTATCTTATAAACACTGGAGGCTTTGTTCATTTATTTGGAATTATCTTTAATTTGTCATCTATATATATATATATATATATAATCAAAAACGTTGATACGTGTTATTTTCAACGGATTGATTGAATGGAATTATCATATAGAAATTAGGAAAATTTCATGAATTACCGCATTGGGAGCAATAATTCATATTTCGCTTGGGGGGGAGAAGGAAGAAACCCCAAAGATCCGCGCCTGCAGTCACTGAAATCTTATTCTCGAAGATTACAGTCACTGAAGTCATATTCTCGAAGCAAATAGTCACTGAAGTCTTATTATCGAAGTGTTACCGGAGCCATTCTTGAATATAACTGTTAGCGAAACCAATTTCAAAAGTAACTTTTACAGGACACGCTCTTGGAAGTCACAGTCACTGAAATCTTATTCTCGAAAGTAACAGTCACTGATGTCTATTCTCAATGGTGAACTAAAGTCTTAAGTCTTATTCTCGAAGCTGACTGTTACCGAAGCCAATTTCGAAAGCAATTGGTGACAATGCCATTCTTGAAAGCAACAGTCGCCGATGCCATATTTTCAGAGGCAGCTGTTACTGATGCCACTTTCGAAAGTAACTGTCACCGAACCATTCTTGAAAATAACAGTAACCAAAATCATGTTCTCTAAGAGGTAACCGTTACCGAAGTCATTCCCAAAATCAACTACTACCGACGCCATATTCCCCAATGAAACTGTCACCAATGTCCTTCTCCGCAACATAATCGTCAATGACAGTGGAAAATAACTGCTACAAAAAATTACGAAATATGCAGTGAAACCCATTTTAACGGTCAGCCCTCCCAAGTGGGTAAGGGGCCATTCAAGTATTACGTAAGCAGATTTTCAGCAAAAGTCAGCAAAACACTGCCCCCCCCCCCATCAGCAATCTTTCGTCAGCAGCTTAGAATATTTCATATCTTCAAAAAGGGGGTGGTTGATAACGTAAGCAACCTTCAAACCCCCCCCCCTCCCCCTTGTCATCAAAAGTCAGTAAATCCGAAACCCCCTCCCTCCTCGATGCTGACAATACTTGATTGACCCCTAACCTCTGTTTTACGGCCAAATAATATAGAAATTCTATTGCTAAAACTGCTATAGGATGGGGGGAAATAAAGCACTGCTACACAAATATAGCAATAAAAAAATGATGTATTTCATGAAGAATATATTCAGTTGATCAGATGACCATATTTCATTGAAGAAAATACGATAAACTGGGAATCTTAAATAGCATCAAATACGGGCCATCGTTAATTGTGATCAAAGACGTTGCCAGAAATAGGAACAATAAGCAATAATTGTTATTAAAGTTGCTGAAAAATTGTCGGAAATGAACGTTGAACCTGACAAATATCTCAGATGAATATTTATATTTTTTGCCATAATTATCATAATATAATTTATATATTATGGAAACACTTTGTATACACAAATTTAGTAAATTTTAAAAATCCGAATAAAAACTTGACAAGCGGGACAAATGCATAAGAAAAACGCAACAACCAAAATTACAGGAACATCACGTGATACGGGACACAAGTGGTCCGTTAATAGACATTTTACTGGTCCTACGGCTCAGAAAGGTTGAGAAAAGCTGTGATACACAGTATTTCATATATTATATGTACGCACTTTAATATTATAAATACGAGAAACGCACTGAGCTCTTTTACGGACGATTTTTTTCCCCCGGCGGTAATCACAAATAAGGGAGCTTTACTGTGATAATTTCTGATAACATTGTCAGCCAATTAAATATTGTATTATCAAAATCTCTATTACTCTTTATTAATAAAAATCGATCTCCACTGAATAACGATCATAAAATAATAATAATAAAAATACCCACACAGACGCTAATTAATATGTTTATTAACATCGGAATCAACCAGACATGAGAGATACCAAAATCCTTATATAAGGATTTATTAATTTTTTTTTTCTTCTCTTTGTCGCGACAATCCCAAAGAAAAATCTTATTTTTCATCGACATCTTCCGTTCATTAATAAAGCATTTGCGTAAACAAGGCAACTAATTAAACTGAACATTAGTTATTAGTAATTACTCCTTAGCGAAAGTCAATTAGGAGAATGCGTACATGTATCTAAGTTTTCGTTATCGTTGAAATAACAACAACGAAAAAAATGATAATACGCGTAAATATCTACCGCTAATAACTTTTTACTTCGGATTGTGTACATGTTATTACATGACTGAGAAAAAAGAAATTAATAATTATTGATTAACCAAATGTTGAGGATAATAATTCATCCTTAGGGGAAATAATTATCTTTAAAAACGGGAAGAGAGAGAGAAAATTCTTACCGATTTCATCAAAAATCTATGATTTTACTCGTGACTCTGTTTATAACTGGGAATAAGATTTTTTGACTCGAATTTAACCCTGGAAATCGGTTTGGTTTTAAGTAAATGAGCTTCGGGCATTTTTTTTTTTCCTGATATTTCTGAGGGGGTTTCGGGGATTTTAATCGAAAGAATGTTGAATTTGTTTAATATTGGATTGGTTTTTAAACAGAGTGAGGAAACTGCAGCGTTATCGGTGCAACACCGAGTGATCGGCACAGTGAAAATCCATGAATGGTGTTAGAACGCTACTATTAGCACCATAAGGCAGCAGATAGAGGAAGAATATCTCATCAAGGGGGGTTAGTGCGATAACCCCTCGGTGGAGGAATTCCTGCGACAGTAATGTGATCTGTGTATAGGGGCCGTTCAAGTATTACGTAAGCAAATTTTCAGCCATTTTTGACCCCCCTCCTCCCCCCTTGTCAGCAAAAGTCAGCAAAACGCTGACCCCCTTCCCCCCCCCCCCGTCAGCAAAATTTCGTCATCAGCTCTGCCCCTCTGAATCCTAACTCATGTTTTCATAAAGGGTGGTTGATGACGTAAGCATTATCCAACCCCCCCCCCTCCCCCCTTGTCATCAAAAGTCAGCAAATCGCAAACCCCCTTCCCCCCCATCGATAATGACGTAATACTTGAACGGCCCCATAGGTTTATCCTCACATTTCTTTTTCTGAGTCTAGCGCCGGCGTTTATCATTGTACAGGTACTGTCCCAACACCATTTATGGTTTTTTTTACTGCGACGATGACTTTGCCATGCATAAAACTGGGTTTTGCGATTTGAAATTTTCGAGGAAAAAATAATTTGTGACCGTAACCACGAGAGTTGGGGTTTCTTTTTTTCCTTTTCACTCTCGGGTGCATACTCTGCAACACCTATACCTCGAATTTCATTCGCATTCGTCGATTTCTTGCAGTTATTAGGGGGTGGAGGGGCTCGTATTTCGGCAATACTATTATATAACCACTCTGTACATTTTTTCAAAAAAAAATAAGAGCAAATGTTCAACTACTAGATAATTAAGCGTACAAGAATCAAGCGTACGTGGGCATGTGCGTAAAATTCCACAGAGATGCTTTCTCTGACAGCTATGATTGCAAACGGGTAACCAACGTATTTTGATATATTTTTACGGTCCTAACATATAGCAGCCCAAGTGTGGTGGTCATAAGCCCTTCATTAAAAAAGCAACATAAGCTAGATTCTTTGGCGGGTCTTTAAAAGCTAGAATTTCCACACAGGCCTTTCTCTAAAATTTCTCGGTTCATATTAACTCTTTTAGTGAAAGTCCTCTAGCCTAAAACGAGTCCCATTAATCATTTAACTTTTCCAGTAAAAATAATAACGGGACTGAACCATGGCTGGGAGAGGATTGATTAGATATCCCGGTTTCCAGGGCGAGTCCCGGCAACTGACTAATAAATGCACTGCCCTGGAAAATGCTTCCGGAATAGCTGTTTATCCCGGTTTTTTCTCTATTGATATAAAATTTTGAGTGAGTGTCCGGTATTCTTCTCTATGAAAAAGGGTTATCCCAGAAATGTATTGATGGTTCTCTCAATTAATTGGTCAGTATTTGGGTCATAAACTTCCCAAAAAAGAAAATAATCACAAGGAGAAAATAAAGTTTTATTATAAGCTTCAAATTTTATGAGTCTTCTATTACCATATAGTGTTGTTCTTCCACAAAAAGACAATGAAAGTGGTGTAATGCTTCTTTACAATGAAAATGTTTCGTTGCCGTTTATTGTGAGTTCCCATTAAATTTATCTTTATAAGTTTAATAATAGCCTTTTATCCTCATTAAAACAAACTACTCTAATTCATTTTTATAATCCATTAAATAATCTTCTTCACTCGAAATTTTCCTACTTAAGACTTAAGTTTTTTTCTGGCATAATCCACAACAACAACAACAAAAAAATACCCGATTAAATATTAAGTTATGACAACAATTATTTGAATAGCGTTGTATAATACGGATTAAATCATTTAAATAATGTGAGAGAAAGTTTTGTCATTTTTCATTATTTTTTTTTCGTAAGATCAATTTATTCATGGAAATGTATTTTCCACGAAAATTCTTTACTGAAAAAAACTACATAGTCCCGATATGTGAATTAAGAGCCAGCTACCGCCAATTTTCGCGAGTAGTCGCCAATTAAAAACATGGTTGAATTACAGTGAAACCTTGATAATATAACTATACTCTATGGTCCAAAAAAAAATATCGTTGTCGAGAGTCGCATTTTGCCATCAGCCGCCACCAAATTTATGCTGTTGTTGGCATGTCTTCAGAATTGGCGTTTTTTGGAACCAACGTAAAATGCATTTATGAACATTAATTCGGAACAAAAAAGTTTCAATTGATTAATTCATTTAATAAAATTCAGTTAACTGTTCCACACTGTAAAGTGGTTAACCGCACAGCACTGTCTGTACTGCACAGAAAGCAGCTTCATTTACACTTTCATACGGCACAGATAGCGCAAAATAGCAAAACACCGACGTTGTTAAACATCCTCGAAAGAAAAAAAAACACTGATGACGAATTTTAAAAATACATCGAAAGTGATTTTGATTGAAATATGAATTGCATCGTTGTAGCGGTTTCGAAATATTGTCAAGAAAAAATATCGTTATAGATGTGTTTATCGCAGTAAAAGATATCATTGTATCGAGGGGATTTTCACATCAATTCCAAACGAGTATTTACTTCTTTCAGATCCAAACCATGTCTACGAAAGATCGCCGTGACCAAAACACGGATGTCCCTGTTGATCATTCAGCTGTTTCACCACTGACTATTGCAGTTTACGGAACTGCATTGGAGAGTAGTAATTGACGCACCGGAATGCCGCTTAATTAAATATGTTCAACTAGCTGATACCCGCGGCTTCACTATATAAACATAATTAAATGGGCAACATAAATCTCTCGTAGATTTAGTAATCTGAGAATTACTTTGCGACATGGCATTGAACACGTCACGACCCCCTTTGGGGTTGAGTTTTCAGAAATCCCATCTTAGTGTGTGAGTATCTACATTATTATAAAATATAATACTGACTAAATTTCACGTGCTTAAATAGCGACTAAATTTCAGCTATTTTGGCTCCGTGATGATTGCTCCATATGATCTTTGAATCCCCCTTAGGGATCGAATTTCGGAAAATCCTTTCTTAGTGAGTCTTTACGTCATGAAATGAAACCACTGACAAAATTTCATATTTATAGTTTCAGCGGTTTGCGCTGGGCATTATTTTTCTCTTTCGTGCTTGCCATTTTTACTGTTAGGAAGTTATTTCAAAATACTATCTAAAAAGCAAAACTGCGCAGTAGGATCAACAGACAGATATTACTATAACTAATGGTACCAAGAAAAAATTACACAATTTGCATTAAATGGAAAACTAACGCAACGTACTTTATTTAGTTCAAGCAAAAACGTAAATCTACGTGGCCCGTCCGTTGAGTGTTAATATATTTTGTTCATGGAGCTTATATTACTGGAAGGAGTATTACGTCAGCGGTCTTCGCCTTGGCAGTGCTGAGAACGTTGCCCGTAACATCATTCGTCGGAAGACCACGTGACTCGGTGAATTATCTCGGCGCGATCTCCGTTGTTTTCTTATGGCATGAATAGGAGTTTAAAACAATAAATGAAAGTGATAATTCCAGCATTAATGAAAGTGATAATTCCAGCATTAATGAAAGTGATAATTCCAGCATTAATGAAAGTGATAATTCCAGCATTAATGAAAGTGATAATTCCAGCATTAATGAAAGTGATAATTCCAGCATTAATGAAAGTGATAATTCCAGCATTAATGAAAGATAATTCTAGAATTAATGAAAGATATAATTCACCATCGATGAAAGAGATATGTCCAGAATTAATAAAAGAGATAATTCCAGAATTAATGAAGCAGATAATTTCAGTTCCAAAATAAATGAAAGTAATAATTCCAACATTGATGAAAGATAATTCCGAAATTATGGAAAGATAATTCCGAAATTATGGAAAGATAATTCCGAAATTATGGAAAGATAATTCCGAAATTATGGAAAGATAATTCCGAAATTATGGAAAGATAATTCCGAAATTATGGAAAGATAATTCCGAAATTATGGAAAGATAATTCCAGCATTAATGAAACAGATAATTTCAGCATTGATGAAAATAATAATTTCCCCCAGTAATGCTCCCTCCAGTAATATAAGCTCGATGATTTTGTCGTGTGAGAAACATCGTCTAGCTGGGACTTTGCTGCTGCCACCTACTGGAATAAAAACAAAACTATTTATTATAATTATGCAAGTAAAACCGATTGCTGGTTTTAAACCGCTGTGCAGCATAAAAAATGAATGGTATATAATATGATATTATATATTTTATATTTTTGTGTGACATATTAGCGTAAATTTTATGCGCAGTAATACCGGTTACAATGTTTTTAGGTTTATCTAAACTAACAAACAATAAAGTGAATCCTTAGAACATGTTATCATATGACTGCTCCAGCAAGGCCATATCCCAGGGGCAGATGTTTCATTGAGGGTCTCATGAAAGGAAAAGATATGACAATGTTTTGTGGGCTTATATACAGTCAAACCTCGTTAGTGCGTCACCCGGTTAACACGTCACTCCGCTTACCGGGTCACTTTTTGGAAGTCCCAATTGTCCTCAGGCAGGAATTGGCACAGCTATGTGTTACTCCGTTTAACGAGTCACTCCGCTTACTAAGTCATATTTTTGCTCTCCCCAGAGTGACTCATTGACGAGGTTTGACTGTATATCCGATATCAAATCAAACTTCTTCACAGCCATTGAACCTGAGTTGGAATTTTCGTCAATAGGTAGTAGCAGCGACATTTTGATTTGATTTTAATTAGAAATCGCGTGCGTGCAAATTAATCTCGAAACATTACCGAAATGAAAAAAAAATCACGTGGGGGCGGGGATGTGTTTGAGCTTCCTTTCGAAACGTGATGTTTTTGTAGCCCAATTACACGCGGGCATTTAATATTTCTAAATTATAACCTAGGTTATAATTTATTTTGTAATTTGGTATACCAGCCATGGCGTTTAACGCAATACTGTCCCAAGATTGGCTTGGCGAGAGAGACTCGGGGGCATGAACTGTTTGTTAATTTCAGTCGGGACCCCCCCCCCTCCCCTCCCCTAGGACTGCTGTAGCTCATATTCATTAATAATACATTAACTGGTATTATGGTTCGTAAGAACTTATATCTATATGCAACATGAAAATAAACAATTTTTAGTATGAAGCCGTGTTTATTTAATTAATATCATGATAACGTTTATTTAATTTAATATAATTACCATATTTTTTTATATTTTCATGCTTCCCACCGGTATAAAATCAACATTTAATTTCACTTGGAGTATTTCTAACTGTTTTTCTTTTCTCGTTTGATAGGTGGCAGCAAGGTTCCAGTACAATGTTTCAATTAATATTCATGCGCATTTCTCTTGTATATTGGCCCGCTAAATGTAGACACTCGTTCATGGCACATTTTGTCATATTTCAAAACTAAACTCTGTTAGATGACTAATTGCTATTGTCTAATCTAAACTATATAATGGGCTTATCAATTTTTTGGTTTGCGGGCCATATTGCCGAGTTTAATTACTACTGACGGGCCGTATGAAAACTAAATGACTTCCTCGAGGATATTATTTAGATGAATAATTTCTTTGTGGGAGGTTCGTAATGAAGCTGAATAACTTTTATGAAATCGTATTAAAGCTTAGTTACTTCTTTGAAGGTCGCACATTGAAGCTGGATAACTTCTTTGAGGGCTGCGTGGCCCCTTTAAGTGTCGTAATGAAGCTAAATAAGTTTTTCAGGGTCGTATGAAAGCTGAATAACTTCCTTGAGGTCGTATTGAAGCTTAATGGCCTGTATGGGTATGCAGCGAGGCTGAATAATTCCTTTGAAAACATGAAAATAAACCACTTATGAAAGCGGAATAACTTTTCGGGGATCATACTGAAGCTGAATAAGTTCTTTTGGGGAAGGTGCTTGGGGAGGGTAGCTTATTGAAGCTAAATAACTTTTTTCGAAGAACGTATTGGAACTGAATAGCTTCTTGCAGGTCGTATTGAAACCGAATAACTTTTTAAAAGTCGTATTGGAATCGAATAACTTCTTGCAGGTCGCCGGCCTTTATGTGCCACTGGGCGCACGTGCAATTCTTCTCCCTAGTCATTGGATTCAGTTACCCATCTTTGTCGAATGGCTTGTATGTTGCATTGAGTTGGTGGCTGTCTTCACGGGGAGAACGACGCGAGTAATTCGAAACTTGCGAGTAAGGGGAGCCACCACTATAAATCTTTGCTAACTTTTCCGACACAACTCTGCCTCTTTTGAGGTAACGGAAGTAAGGTGCTTTGCATCAGTCCGGGGTTGTGAACGGTTCTATCTATCTATCTATCTATCTTGCAGGTCGTATTAATCGAATCGTATCACAGTTGAATCCCGTTATAACGAACTTCAAGAGACCGGACAAATAAATAACGAAATTTTTCGTTATAAAGGAATTGCAGATTTTCGAATTGTTCCTATTTAAATTTATCTGGGAGATTAGAAAAGTGTTCGTTAAAACGAGATTTTCGCTATATCGGTATTCGTTAAAACGGGATTTGACTGTATTTATTTATTTATACAATACTGTTGGCCGCGACCTAAACATGAGAAGGCTGCATTGGTCCTTTCAGGGCAATTTTTTAAGAGCGGGTCTGCTTTTCAGTGGCAGGTTCCGTATACATTCGAATCCGGTTTTAACGAATACCGTTATAACGAAAATCTCGTTTTAACGAACACTTTTTTAATCCCTCAAATAAGTTTACATAGAAACAATGCAAACAACCTAAAATTCCTTTATAACGAAATTTCGTTATAACGAAGTGATTTCTCTGGTCTCTTGGAGTTCGTTATAACGGGATTCGACTGTATAAACCTAATTATTTCCCCGATGGCTAAATACAAAGTAGAAACATTGATAAAAAATCAATTTAAAATGAAAAAACAAAAATGCAAAAGCAATGATGCAAAATCAATTAAAATAAATTTAAAATAGTTAATAAATTTAATGCAGTCGAACCCCGTTATAACGAACTCCAAGAAACCGGATAAATCACTTCGTTATAACGAAATTTCGTTATAAAGGAATTGGAGATTGTTGAATTGTTCCTATGTAGTATTTAGTAGTTCCTATGTATTGTTCCTAGAAAATTGTTCGTTAAAACGAGATTTTCGCTATATCGGTATTCGTTAAAACGAGATTTTCGCTATATTGGCATTCGTTAAAACGAGATTCGACTTTATAATAAATTTAAATCAAAATGCAAAAAAATCAATTTTTAAATGCTCATAGCTGTTTCTCTTTTCTTCGCGAGCTGTTTAAAGATCTAGAACGGACTGGGGATCGGCAGTGAGATAGTACAGTCGAATCCCGTTTTAACGAATATCGTTATAACGATAAACTCGTTTTAACAAACACTTTTCTAACCCCTCAAACAAGTTTGCATAGGAGCAATGCTAGGTAACCTGGAATTCCTTCATAACGAAATTTCGTTTTAACAAAGTGATTCCTCCGGTCTCTTAGCGTTCGTTATAGCGAGATTCGACTGTAGTTTACGCATCCACAGCCCAATGTAAATTCACTCTGCTCAAATGAAAGAATCATGGACGACACACGATCATTTTCATACATTGTATTATACCATCGAATATACCTATACTTTAGTTATACAATAAGTAACCTGAAAGCTACAAGTCATACATGGTCTTGGATGGAATAAGAATGAACAAACTGATGTGACACAGATCCGCTCTAAAACATAAATAAATATAAGCCTTTGATAACCGTCTTTTTGGAACATTCCTTCAGGAAAAAATAAGATGATCCGGGACATTTTCTTATAGGGAAAAAACGGATTCAAGAATGATCCGATCCTCTGTTTACCCTCTTTTCTTCTTCTTGTTTCGTCTTTAGATTCACTTATCTTTAAATCCTCCTCCGTCGCTCTGAAGACAATGTCAAGAAATCTGACAAGCATTCGTACAGAGGACAAGGATGGGGCGAATGGAGGAGGGGTGCTGTAAGAAAATAAACAATGATAATACCATATCTCTCTCGGGATAATATACTGAATTTCTCGTCCGAAGGCACACCTGACAAGTATAGAAATATATTATATGTTCCGTCACATCAAATATCGAGACGGATATTGGAAAAGGCACTGCGAAAACTTGTAGGAAGTTGTTGTTGTTGTTTTTTTCTTTCTTGGGAGTATTTTGGTCTTGTAAAGTATATCACAATACGCAATATACGGTGATAATATTGAGGTCTGTTTTGAGTCGTGGCGTCGATAATTATTTTCATGGTTTTTCTTGGTATTTAGTTTATATCATGGTCATCAGCATTGTAAGTGGTCATTCCGTTTAGTTTAGGGTTGCCTAGGCTGACCATATTTCGTCGAGAGAAATACGGGAAATTGCAATTCCAAATACGGGACATCGCTAATTATCGCCAAGAACAATGCCAAAAGTGAACAAAGTTGCCAAATATTGCTAAAATTTGGAAAAAAATCGCCATGTCGGGAAACGAAGCGTTACTGCAAATTGCAGTGGATTAAAATGAACTCCTCGAAATAAAACGTTCAACAATACAAATGTGGGAGATTAACGTTCTTATTTATAGTTGTAATTATCATGATATAATTTATGAGTTGAAAAGTAATTTCAATCTTTGACTTCAATAAAGAATAAAAATCCAAGTAGGCATCATGTAAAATACGGGAAAAACCGGGACGCTTTTGCCAAAAAGTCGGGAGTGTTCCGGGAAATACGGGACATATGGTCACCCTTGGTTTGCCGGATTCGAAAACAGGGAAAGGAACACGCCTGCGTGCGCTCGCACCTCTTTTTTTAACGTCTCTTTTCTTAATGTTCACAACAGACAGCGCCACTAGAGAATTAGCATTGAGTATTGTTCTGCATCTCCTGTTTCCTTTGTTTTTGAATGAGAGAGGGGTAACCCCCCCCCCCCGCACCTTCAATACATGACATCACGACATTAGATGTTGTAAACAAGGGTATTTCTAAAATTGTTATTGCGGATTTCTTCCTTTTTTTTTTGCTGTGGCTGTCTCATATTATCCTGAAGAAGGGCCGCAACTGGGAGGGGGGGAAGAAAGCGTGTCTGGTACCTTGGGCGCTGAACCAGAGGGGCTGCCAAATGTGAACCAGTCCCGGCTGACTAAGCATTTAGTTGCGGTTCTGTCCTGGAGCAAGCTGCGCCGATTCTGGTGAGAATAGTATCCGCTGCCTTGCTTGCAACTTAGGTTCCTGTTTTCTGGGAAATTCGACGGTGATTGGATCAAATCCTGTAAACATGTGCGGGATAAAACACACACACACACAAACACATGTCAATGAAAGTAATATGTTTCAGAGTGAGGAAAAATAATTTCTTAAACCTGAAAAATAGAGGACAAATTGGTGAATTTTCTGAAACGTAGGAGGACGCTTGAAATGAATTGAAAAAGAAGGACGTCTGGTAACCCTAGTTTAATTTCGATGTGCTGTTTTTGGTGCCATCTCTCTTCAGCTTCGGTTTCAGAGGGAAAAGTTTAGACAAGCACTGAGAGAGTGTTGCGAGTTTGGAACTGCAGCCCCAATATATTTAAGTCATCAGAATTCCAAATGTTTAGTGTTTCAGTGCTGCCATCTGTCCGGTGACCGTAGACTACTAAACCGTACATGCTGGTGAACATTCCTCTGCGAAATTTCTAGCCAATTGTTTACAGGAACGCGTGCGTGTGTGTGGCCCTAACGACGTTACGCCCCGATGCAAAGAAAGTATGGGTGAATGATCAGTTTTTACTCATAAGAAAGAAATGTATGTGTAAAGATTAAAATCTGGCAGTAACGTATTTATGTTGCTGAAGTTGCGCTTGTTTTGTATTATACTAGTGCTGCCATCTTTCTCCTATGGTTTAGAGGTGAAGATGGTAGATGCTTGAATTTTTTTTAATGTTAATATCATGTTGAAGGTCTGCCTGCCCTCAGCGGAGGAACTTTCTCAAGTGGGCGACCAACTCGCATTCGCGCCTTGAAATTGGAGAAAAACCGCAGAAAACCAACTTCAGTCGACCCCCCCCCCCCCCTCCACACTGTGCCGCTGACGGGGTTCGTACCTGGATCCTCACCTACTGTAGACTGAAAATTCGTGCATCTAAAAGTGATGGCTTCATAGCTAACTATGCAGCTTCAAGTGTCATTTAACAGTAAAAAAAATGCAGTTTCAATGCCTAAAACTACAGTTTGAATCCTCAGTCTCATTGACCCGTAAATAAAATTCCAAATGCCGCATTTATAGCTGCACTCTGCAGTTTCAAATGTCATTTCTTAGCTGTAAACTCCAGCTTCATTGTATCATTTCATGGCTGCAAACTGCATTTTCTTGTCATTTCACAGCTTTAAAGTGTAGCTTAAAAAAGTAAGTTTCACGGTTAAAAAAAAAAGCGTCTTCGTCGAATTTATAGTCAGAAGCTTCAAGAATAAGTGTCATAACCGATGAACTACAGCTTCGATTGTCAGTTAAGATCTACATCTTTAAGCGCAAATTTCCATAGCCGATGACAATAGCTTCAAGTGAAACTGCAGTTTCAAGAGCCAGTTCTAAATCCAATAGATAGAGACATTAAAAAAAAAAATCTATAATTTTTACTGCATTTATTATCACTTAGTCATCAACAGTATTGATATGTTGCATATCGAGATAAAGTTTGTTTTCTTCCTTTTTTCAAAGAAGAAATATAAGTATCAACTATCCATCTGCATTTAGTCTTGTTATTGTTTCAACAACACTCCATTCCGGAGAAAGTTTAAAGTTATATAAAAATAAAAATGGGGGTTGAGCTCTTCCATTATCTCATTTTTCGCCTGTCTCTTGACATGAAAGCCACAGTAGGAGAGACTTTTAGAAAAAATAATAATGCTCTGCTTCACTCTCTGCGCAGGGAAAGGCCTTTCATCTTCGTTTTCGGCACTTAGCAAAATCAACTTTAACTTTAAGTATCTCTGTGATCTCACAACTTAACTCTCTCTCTCTCTTCTTCACTCCGGACGAAATAAAGAACTTTGGCAATATAAAGTGGTGCCCGTCAGAAACAGTTTTCATTCAAGGAGCTATTCCGACGCAATATGTGTCACTGAGAATAGCTTTGGCTTTTATATAGTCGTCTCGGTTGTTGTTTTTCTATTCTTCAGTGATATCGTCTCTTTTAAAATGCCTGTGCGTCTCGCTTCGAAATAACAAATTTCCTACCCTTTATGTCTTTTTATGCATTTGCGACATCTTTCTGACATTTATTCACATTCCATTTTGATATTTGGTGTTATATAAACGTACACTTTTTTTTCTTCCTTTCAAAAAATGACAAGTTGGTGGTGTTGAGGTTCCTCTAAGTTATGCTAGAGTTTGCCTCGACTACGTTGTTATACAGTCGAATCCCGTTTTAATGATTACCGTTATAGCTAAAATCTCGTTTTAACGAACGCTTTTCTATAATCCCCCTAATAAGTTTACATAGGAACAATGCTATTCAACCTGGAATTCCTTTATAACGAAATTTCGTTTTAACGAAGTGATTTCTCCGGTCTCTTGGCGTTCGTTATAACGGGATTCGACTGTACAATCAATCCAATAGAAATGGAAGTTTAAAAAGCTGGTCGCCCGAGTGACGTGGTGGTAAGATGCTCATCTACCACTATGAAGGTTGCCGGCACGGTCTCAGGTTCAACCCCCCAGGGAGAATATAGTTAAGATATTTTTCCCTAACGAGCTCGAGGTGACCACCGATAGATATGGCCTTCATTTCCAACCCATCTCATTAATGGCAATAAATTGCAATAAAGCGATATGGGGCCAGAGTTTGTGTTTGGTGAAGTAGTATTTTAAAAACCCCGTCGCGCAGGTTTGGCACTTAATGGGAGCGGTTTTCAAAGTAAGGAGTAGATAACTAAAATCGGCTATATATGATCTCGCTGAGCTGGAGTCCCTAGTATTGATTGGCCCGTCATTTCACACAAGAAAGTACTCACTCACCCTCTCACTTCAACTTTAGCGTCCGAGACGTGCCATCATTGCATCGTTTTCTGGGTTAACGATGACATCAAAAGCAGGTGCTCATATTCATTTCGACGCGATCAACGACGAGATAACAAGCAGGCGTTCCCCCCCCCCACCCACCCATTTTGACCTTGGCGTCGGGCGTGATCAGATATATTATTATTCCTTGGTTTTCTAAATGAATGGCGAGATTAAAAGCGAGCGCTTCCCCACCCCCCCCCCCTCCCTTCATTTGAACCTTATCGTTCGGCTAGATCACACGTGCCATCGTTCTACCGTTTTCTAAATCAATGGCGAGATCAAAAGAGGTCGTTCAAGTATAACGTCAGCATCGAGGGGGGGGGGGGTTCCGGATTTGCTGACTTTTGATGACGGGGGGGAAGGGGGGGGGGTTGAAGATTGCTTACGTCATCAACCACCCCTTTTTGAAGATATGAAATATTCTAAGCTGCTGACGAAATTTTGCCCATGCGTGGGGATCGAGCCCCACCGTCGCCACAGTGGTGGTCGGCTGAAGTTGGTTTTCTGTAGTTCCCAACTTCGAGGCGCAAATGCGAGCCGATCTTCCCGTTAAAAAGTCTCGCCACAGAGAGCAACAGTCCTACAAACAGTACAAATATTCAGTCACTACACATCACTCACTTCACTTCTGAGATATAGATGGCAGCGCTCAAAAATCATACACAACACTAGATACATACTCAGACTGTCAAGTATACCCACACTTACACTTCCGGCACAACTCACTAGGTAGTAAATTGCCTATGGCGATAGACCTGAGTTGTGCTCGGTTTGAAAAAAAAGAAATATATATATATACATATATATGCCTTTATAATGGTTTGCCACTTTTTCGATCTTCCCAGTAATAAGGCTTTTCGAATAGACGTCATAATCATCATCAGCATCAATTTGAGGGTCAGGCAAAGGATGTGATCCCCATAGAAATCAGTGTTAAAATTGCCGAGTTTACTGTAAAAATGCGAAAATTTGATGGGGTTTTCTGTCACATCAATAATTTTAAAAATTATATAGAATTCTCGATTTCTGAAATATTGAGTTCGCTTAAAGATATACGAAGCCCAAGAGTTTTTAAATATGAAGTACTTATCCGGACCTACTTTGTTGTTGGATATCCATACAATAACATTGATTTCAACTTTTTATTTATATCTTCTCAAGCATGAAAATTAATGTCTCCGTATTGTCTTTTGATATTCAACTGCGTAAATTCACATAGTTTAGGATATTTTAAAATTAATTATGGGCCCGTAAAAAGTACATCGAAAAAATTCCTCAGCTTTAATTAAGCATTTTTTGGAAGCAAAAACAGGCAAGGTTCAAGGGGTGGGGGAGAAATCTAAATACTTAGCGCCCCCTTAAAAAAAGAAACTATTCATTTCTATATGTTTCTTTAAATCTATATTTGTTTCTTTCACGAGTCCCTCATGAAGTCGCCATATTGGTTAACTTGGACACGGTTTGTATGTCCCTCAGAGAAATAGAGAGGGAGATATCACGTGATCCACAGAAAGCCTCGTTGAAGAAAACCCGGGCAGTGCCGGGTATTATAGCTAGTAAATTATAAATCCCAATAAATTTCCATTTCAAAAGAAGAAGAAAAAGCGTAATCATATCCTACCCACGTATATTTTACCCACAAATTATTCAATATCCCCCACGGTACCAAGCATTAATCCACAGAAGAAGAAAAAAATTCATTTTCTTTTTCATAACCATTCCACGTCGGTAATTTTCTAGAACATTCAGTTAAAAAGCATTAGCGTGAGAGCTTTTCTCTCAGTCTCTCAAGGGGGAATATCTCTACTTCCATTAAATTATAGTAACAAAATGTGTATATACATATTTTTCTTTTTAAATAACCATAATAACTACGAAGCAATTAAACAATTTACTTTTTATTTTGTAGGTGTATACGTTATTTATATGTAATTTTCGTTTGCGGGGAACGGTTACGGTTACGCCACTGATTCATTTGTCTCCGGGAAAATTCACCATTAGAGTCGTGAGCAGCAATATATACCCGGTATAGCTCGTTAGATACTGCCGGATCAATTATTATCTCACATACACAAGGGAAGAGAGGTAGGCTGTAGGCTGCAGGCGCCCCTTCCACCGCCCCGCCCCCACACAACCACCACTAGTTTATACCGTGAGTAATGATTAATGACGTAACGGTTTCGGCCAAAACCACAATTGGAAGATCCATTAGGAAAGGTGCGCTCTCGATACATCAAAACCCACGAGTAGTGTGTGTGTGTGTCTACAGCACTCATTAAAGAGCGAAGGTGCAACTAATTGCGTACGGAAATGATTCGTATATTCCCATAAGGGAGGAGGAGGGTGCGCCGATCCATTGTATTGCGATGCGCCAAAATCGGTTTCGGTTTCGTTTATCTCGACTAATAGCTGGAATTTTACGAAAAATGTTTTGAAGATAAATTTTTATAGAGATTGTTTCAGTTTTGTGTGTAATGTTTTTAAGATATGTAAATGTATGGTTTTGAATCTCCCGCGTGTCCTCCTTCAGTTGACAAATATCTATATTTCTATATTCGCATATTATGTGCTGTCAACTAAGGGAGGACACGTGAGATCAAAAATCACACATTTAAAAAAATTACAGACAATTGATACAACCACAGATGTCAAGCCTATCCCGATAGTCATTTGCAAATATTTGCTTTTCCCTGATGCAAAGAAGCACCAGTGTCGTAGGCTGGCTACACACTGGCGGCCCAGCTTGTTCCAAAGTCCCTTGGCGAATATTTGCTTCAAGAACACTCTCTATGTTGGAAATGCTGGCGTTCTTCGACCAATATGTGGCGAGACCGATTGGAAGATCTAAGGCGGCTTCTGTGACTTAGGTTCGAAGCTGGAAGGTACTGGTCGTTCTGTTCAGACCCAGTCTTCCAATATCTCCTCCAGCCTCCAAAAATAGCAGCAATCTCGCGCCCCAATGGCGTGGTGGTTAGATCAGGGACGTCTTAAGAGCATCATGGGGTCCCCGGGCCAAGTGATTTCAGTGAGAACCTACCTGACAAATTCTTGAAAAATTCAACTGCTTCTAATTTTTCTGAGGCCCCTATTTTCTTGAGGCCCCCGGGCCCGTGTGTTAAGACAGCACTGAGTAAGATACTCGTCTACCGCCGTCGTGAAGGTTACTGTCCCGGGTTCGAATCCGAGGGAGGATATAGTTAAGATGTTTTCCCTATAACGAGCTTGAGGTGACCACCGATAGACAGTGCCTTCATTACCAACGCATTTCATTACTGGCAGTAAGTTGCAATACAGCGATATGGCTAAAGTTGGTGTTTGGTGAAGTAGTTTCCAATATTTGACAACCATTGCCAAATGTCGAGCGTATTAGCACAGCACCTCCTAGAGATAGAAGGCCTCTGCACTGTTTGCCGTAAACGTCATTCAGACTACCTAGCAAGTTTGCCACATTTTGAAACACAGCATCCTATTTCGTTTCTTCTTATTTTGGCGTAGAATCTTCCTGATTGGCTCACAAATACCGGATAGTGATTGGATGTGGGGGCAAAGAAATCGCCAATTAATAGGGAATTTTTTTCCCAGAATATTCTGAGGGAAAATGGACTACTTTATCGAATAAAAATATTATTTGCATTGTGATTGATATTTATTTGCAGTTGTCGTGTGAATCGCTATTCGATTAAGCGGAGAAAAGTTGAAATTATTCTATTAAGAGAGGGGACTTTAACATTGTTTTCTATGGGAGGAATTTTTTTTAAAGAGAATTTTATCCATTTAAACGGGGAGGTATATCGTTCATCCGATTAAGAGAGGCCGACTGTAAATGGAAAATAATGGCCAAATGTAGATCGGAATGTATCAAATGTACATGTTTTCAAAAGGTCTTGAGGAATGATCTATAAATTGAAATTGGCATCGCTTTTATGCCGGTTCAATACATAGCATTGGTTCTCCTCGATCTGGTGCCCGTGGATGAAAATGAACCAGCCCGGTTTTTCACTTGGTGTCCGGGAAACGACAGAAAGGTTGTTGCAAGGGACAGCTACACTACAGCCGATGAAAAAAAATACGTTTTTGGCAATTAATTTAGACGTTTGCACCGGCCGTCCGAGAGGGAAAATACGCACGATCCCGTAGGTACCCACATAAAGAGGTTAGGAGCTTCACTACCATAGAACACACGGCGACACCATACTCTACGTCTTTTCCGAGATTCTCCCACGCCAAAACCAAACAGTTTAACACATGAACATTGGAATTGATTTTATAATAAATTTTTCAACAGTTTTTTTCCTTTCTATATCTTCTCGAAGAAGTATTTCAGCTTTTATTGCTATTCTTAAATTAGTAGTTCAACCTGTATCTGTACAAGACTGCAGAGAAATATTGGGGGGAATCATCATTTATATATGGCCCTTAAAGTGACTCAGTTTCTTTGCGGCCCTCAAAGTGATGGTTCAGCTTTTCCGGAAGTTATTCTTTATTTTATACGACTTTCAGAGGGAAATTGTCGTTTTTACACAGCCGTGGAAGAAGTGAATCAACTTTTTTTACACAGCTTTCCGTGAAGTATAATTCGGCTTTGAGAGACACAGTTTCCGAGAAGTTATTCGGCTTTTATACAGCTTTCCCAGACGTGATTCTGCTTTTTTTACACTGATCTCTAAGAACTAATTGGACTTTTACACTGCTTTCCTCATAAGTAATTTGGATTTTACAGAGATTTCCGCGAGGTGATTCGGCATTTACACAGCTTTCCAAGGCATGATTCGACATTCACATAGCTTTTCAAGACGAGATTTACCTTTTGCACTGTTCTGTAATAAATAATTCGAATTTCCCACAGCTTTTCTGTGTAAGATAATTTAGCTTCTAAACAGCTTTCCGAGACGTGATTTGGCTTTTACACATGTTTTCTAAGAGGTAATTTAGGTTTTACGGAGCTTTTACACAGGTGATGCAGATTCTCCACAGCTTTCTAAGACATGATCCGTCTTTTATACAGTTTTCTAAGGCATGATTGGGCTTTTACACAGCATTTAAAGAGGTATGATTCAGCTTTTCCAACTCTTTCCAAGACACGATTCGTCTTTTACATAGCTTTCTATAAGGCCAGTATTACACTATAAAAGTTTTCTAAAAGTCCTTTTATAAAACTTGAAAAATTCAACCAATAAGATTATCGGTTGCATTTGTTCGAATGTAACCTATGAGCTTTATTGGTTGAATTTTTTTAGTTTTATAAAAGAGATTTTATCAAACTTCTATAGTTTAATACCGGCCTTAGACATGATTTGCCTTTTACATACTTTTAAGACATGATTCGGCTTTTAAGCAGCTTTTAGAGCGGTTATTCAGTTTTCCCACTGCTTTCAAAGACACGATTCGGCTTTTACACAGTTTTCCACGACGTGATTTGCCTTTTTACACACGTTTCCTCTGAGAAGTAATTTAGCTTTTACAGAGCTTGTGAGAGTTGGTTCAGCTTTTCCACAGCTTTCCAAGATGTTATTCGGCTTTCACGCTACACGTTTTTCTAAAAACTTGTTTGATTTTCACAGTTTCTCTTAGTCGTATTTTAACTTTTGCAGAGCTTTCTGGGAAGTATTTCGGCTTTTACAAAGCTTTCCAAAAAACAACTCACATTTTCCCGACCCTGTTTCATGGAGAACCCTTGGCACTATTTCACATTAATCGAGAAGGTAGGCATAACAATGAAGCTCATCTAGAAAAAAAAAACATTTTTCAACAGCATAATGAAAACGGCTATCGCGGCGATTCAAAGATAAACCATACTATCTAAAATCTTGATATACACGTATTATACATTTTAAAACTATTCAAATGTACCTATTGGAGATGGAAATTCAAAAAATAAATTTCTCGTGGGATTTTTAAATAATGTATTTAAAATTCCAAAATTTTGAATATTTTCTCGAAAAAGAATCTTTTTTAACATCATAGGAAATTTAAATTCAAAATCTACAGACACAAACTGAGTGAAGGTTTCAAAAAAAAAGGGGGGGGGGAGAAAATCCGTATAAAATACAATGGAAAATACCCGGAGTATAAAAGCCAACAATTCATGTCCCGAGAGCATTAATGCCCATTAAACAACGAATAGATAATTAACATTGTTTTTAAGCCCGGCGAAAACTGGAATTCTTTTGTTACGATTGTTTGTAAAAGTACGTAAAGTGCATGTGTCGACCGTAAAAATTCCGAACTAATTTGCATTAATGTGGGAAAAGTACAATGCACACACACATACACATGGAAATGCTTTTACCGAAAAAGGCTATTCAATTTCCCTATAGGATTGTCCTTTTTTTTGCAACTGCTTGTCCTTGTTAATAAAACACAATCGACGCAAAAGTGGATAACAATTTAACAATTGAATTAAGAGTTAATTCCGTAATGGCGTCTTTTCAAAAAGTAAGTAAGTAAGTACAGTGGCTACAACAATAGTCGGCATTAAACTGGATAAAGTCTGAATTAGTTACGGATGTGGGGATTGTTATTTGTTGGGGTTTAATTGTTTCTCTTATATGTGACTCCTTCCCTTTGTTGCCTTCGTTTTGAGTTTGATTACTTCCTATTTGGATCGATTATTTGAAGTGTCTTCGAAATAGCATTTTTGCAGTGTATGGGTAGTATTTTAGATATTGGAGTTTGGTTTCCAAAGAGTGTCATTAACAATGATTGTAGTGAGAGAATATTTTGTATTGTTTAAAACTTTGAGTATTATTGACAATATTTATAGCAGTAGAATGGTGTTTGAAAATTTCCATATTAACAGTTTCACGGTCAATAGCTTCAAAGGTTAGTTTCATAGCTTTTAACTGTAACATCAGCAGTTTTATATTCAAAATCTAGAAATTTAAGTGTCATTTTACAGCTGCAATTTCAAGAATTAGTTTTATAGCCGAAATCTGCAGGTTTAAATGCCATTTCCAAACCTGAAAAATGCAATGCCGGTTGTCTGTTTCATTTCCAATTACTGTCGCTTCAGTTGTCGATGTCATTTTTGAAATCTGCAGTTTACTTTACCATTTGCGTAGCTGAAATCTACTACTTGAAGCGTCAGTTTTATTGCCAAATCTGCAGCTTAAAGTTTTGAAATTCCAGTGTCGAATTTCAAAATGTGTACGGTTAAGTAGTAGTAGTTGCTTAAAGTTTCATTTTGCAGTCGATACACTACAGTTTCAAGTGTTAGTTTTATAGTCAAAGCTTTAAGTGTCATTTCCATCGATGGAAAATGCAGCGTCGGTTGTCAGTTTCATGATCAATGCCTATCGCTTCAATTGTCAGTATCATAGCCAAAATCTGCTACTCACCAAGTCAATTTCATAACCAAAATCGACAACTTAAAGAGTCGGTTTTGTAGCCAAAGCTGCAGCTTAAAGTGTCATTTCCCAGCTGATGAACTGCAATTTCATTTTTTTAATAGGCAAAATCTGCTGATTCAAATTTCAGTTTTCATAGTGTCAGTTGTCAATTTCACAGTCATTACTTGTCTCTTCGATTATCAGCTTCATAGCCAAAATCTGGACATCACGGCCTCAAAAATCTGCAAATTAATGAGTCATTTTCGTTGCCAAAATCTACAACTCAAAGGGTCAGTTTAGCAGTCAAATCCGCAGCCTACAGTATCATTCTACCACCTGAATCTGAAAGATCAAATACTGCCAATCTCATATATCCTTATAGAGCACGTTTCGAACTGGTGTCCCACGGAACTCTAGGGTTCCGTGACAGCTTCCATACAGCACAGAGGCATATTTACGGTGTGGAGGGGGCGAAGCGGGCTATGGTTCAGGGCAGCTAATGTGCAGGAATAAGCACTCAAGAAAACTAGACAACAATGGGTGAAGGACGGTATAACGTGTACAAACCCACAGGAGAACAAGAATGTGTCTCCGGAGGTGGGAGAGGGGTGCTGATAAAGCCCTCTTCGGAGGGTTTTAAAATGATGTGGCCTTTTTCCAAGTTGCTCGAATTTCTGCTTAAAAAAGGGAAGGGAAAATGAGGCGTGAAAATCTGCAGCCAGAAGTGTCAGTTTGTAGCCAAATCGGCAACCAAAAGTGTCATTTTTGAAGCCAAAAGTGTCTTTTTTTTTGTAGCCAAATTTGGAGCCAAACGTGTGTGTTTATCGTCAAATCTGCACTAAAAAGTGTCATTCTGCAGCCAATAAACTGCAGTTTAAAAATGTCATTCCATAACCAAATTATACATCTTCAAATATCATTCCGTAGTTAAAAAACTGCGATTTCGCGTCAGTTTTATAGCTGAAACTGTACATTTATGTATCAGTTTCATAGCCAATTACTGAATCTCAATTTCAAAATACAACAAAGAATCATCGAACGATTCCAATTCAATTTTCAGATAAACAGCGAGAAATCGAATCTTTTTTTTTCTTCCACAGAACTGGAAAACCAATCGAATCTTCTCGAACGAAGATCAACAAGTTCATATCAAAATAATGACATACACCAACTCAACTTACTCATATACATGCAGCCCGAAGCTATTATGGTACATTCGACGATGACTTAGGCAATAAAAAAAACTCCGCTTATTAGCTCAAGTATCCTCCTAATAACAATAATAAAACTCGGGAGGATTCTCTCCTCTTAAATTGATGGACTGGAAACGCACTAACGAGAGATGGAGACACTTGATGATTATTGTTGACGACGTAATAAAAACCCATTATTTTATTGCAAGAAGGCTCTTCTTGTCCGTCCAGGGCTTTTTCCCTGATTTGGGAAAAGAAAGGAAATATGAATTCTTCCTTTTTATTGGTTCTTTTAGTCTTTCCACGTTCTTCTTTTCTGTACCTTATACCACCGATGTATTGGGGCTTATGATTAAATGGCGATCGGAAGACGAGTTTGTTATGTTGGTTCGATATCTTCCGTGTTTTCTCTCGTTCATTTGCGATGATGAGGTTGCGATAACTTGTTGTTCTGTTGAGATTAATTGATAAAATGCAATGTGTTATGAAAGTTAACTACTTTGCGATCAAAAACGCAATATTGCGTCCAAACACCAGCAGAATAAATTCGAACTAGTTCTCTTTGTTTTCTTTCCTCTCTCATCATCGTGAAGCTTTGTTGCAACTCTATAATGTTTTCTTTCTGTCTTGGTGTTTTCATATACCCTGATAGTGATTTTTTTGAACGTATGATGTATCTTTCTTGTACAAAGTGCATTTCTTTTTCCACCCTCACCACACACATACCTGTTTTTTTTCACTCTTATAAGAAAGATACATCTTACGTGGAAAAAAATACTCTCTTACAACGTATCTATTATACTTTTTTTTACTCTTTCATTTGTTTTTTTTTCCTCCCTTTTCTCTTCTACTTTTTTCCCTTTTTTCTAACGTGCAGTTGGGTAAGAACAAGGTTGCCATATTTATCACCGATTCATCAAATAGGGAGCATTTGTATTTCTTGCCGATCGCTTTTTCTTCTCTTTTCTCTTCTACTTTTTCCCCTTTTTTTTCTAATGTGCAGTTGGATCGGAACAAGGTTGCCATATTTATCGCCGATTCGTCAAATAGAGAGCATTTGAATTTCTTGCCAGTCGCTTTTTTCCTTCCCTTTTCTCTTCTGCTTTCCCCCCTTTTTTTCCCTAACGCGCAGTTGGGTTAGGACAAGGTTGCCATATTTATCGCCGATTCGTCAAATAAAGAGTATTTGAATTTCTTGACAATCGCTTGTAAGCGAAAGTGTTCGACGTATGATGATTGAATGACTGGAATGGGCAACAGGTCTTTTTCCAAAGGAAAAATGCGTACTGGCGAATTATCTTATGATAAGCCGCCATCTGGTAGCAGTTTTTTGTGGAAATTTCTCAAAGTTACCAAAGTGGTTGGTTGTTTATGCATAATAACTGGATACATTAATGTATTGTATGCTTAGTTTATGACGTCATTTGTTACGTATATTATTATTATTGTATTGTATTATTTAGTATGTTACTATTGTATTGTATTATTTAGTATGTTACTATTGTATTGTATTATTTAGTATGTTACTATTGTATTGTATTATTTAGTATGTTACTATTGTATTGTATTATTTAGTATGTTACTATTGTATTGTATTATTTAGTATGTTACTATTGTATTGTATTATTTAGTATGTTACTATTGTGTTATGTTACTCGTTAAAAACCGTTTTTATCGATGATTTTAATGTGGATGCATAATTTATTGTGAAGCAAATCACATCCGAGTTTTCGTTATTTCCTACGGGAAAGATTTGTTTCGATATACGAGTGATTCGGATTAAGACCACTTTCACGGAATGAATAATTATGCTTTGAAGCTGAGAGAGTTGCACTGTATTATATAAACTTCATTTCTAATTTGCATACTGCGTTAGTTATCACGCGGGACTCGAAATCCCGAAATTTTAAAATTAACGTTTTTGATTCAATTAGAAACACTTGAAATCATCGGACTTCATAATTCGCTGGTGGGAAAAGTCCTCTCGAAGAATATATTTCCCCCCCCCCCCCAACAATTCTACGAATACATCGAATTCACATAGAAAGTGTTGATGCCGGTCCAAAGGAGGAGAGGGAGCCCCGCCGAATTTGAATAAGTAATAGTGCTGATGCTAGATGTTTGTTTGCTGAACAGAGGAATCGAATGGCTTTTCGTTTGAAAGTGCGTGGGTGGGGAGGGCGTGGGCTTAGATTTGATTAAAACGGTCGCGGAGTAATCTCATCAGAATCAGCAAATGTTATTGTGAAAACGCCTCGCGTCCCCGTCGTTGTCCTCACAAACAAACATAATTATTTAAATTTTCTTGAAATACTTTGCGGATGATATTAAATTACTTTTACGTCGATGAGGAGTTAATTAAAAGAATAAGCTTCATGAGTATTAAGGCCTTGATTGGATCAGGAGGATGAAGCTGCAGCGTCGATGATAAACGCTAACGACGTCCCGGATGTTAATGTTAAACCTTATTTCGGTCGGAAATTTAATAAATTGAGATTGGTTCGGAAAATATCTCATGTCTTTAGAAAGACCTTTTGACCAGTAGAGAGCACGAAGGGGGGCGTCAAATACGGTTTTTAGCCATCGGCTTTTTCGAAAAGAACTAGATAACGCTATGTATGAATATAAGCTTCGCAACTAGGGTGACCATACGTCCCGTATTTTCATGGACAGTCCCGGTATTTTCCGTTTTTTTTTTTTTGGTTGTCCCGACTTTTCTGCAGAAATGTCCCGGTTTCTCTCGTATTTTCAACGAGGCCAACTTTACTTTTATTCTTCAAATCAACGATTAAAATTATCTTCCCAACTCAGAAATTACATTACGATAATTACGACTACAAACAAGAATATTCATATCACACATTTGTCTCTTTTTTTTCTTTTCTTTTTTGATTCACTACACAAGTGATACTTCATTTCGCGCGATTGGTGACTTTTCTGTGATTTCATTACGAGTTGGTGACTTTGCTTAGTTTTGGCATTATTTTTGGTGATAATTAGCAATGTCCCGTATTTTCCCGTATTCCGATGCTCAATTTCCCGTGTTTTTCTCGAACAAATATGGTCAGCCTATTTACAACGAATGTCGCATGTTCTCAGAGCAATCCCTGTAGGCATCAAGCACCTTATCGTCATCGTGCTTCCATCCGTAAGCCCCTTGAATGTTTGGAAACTAAATAGTCCATGACAGTCTGCAACCTATGTATAGGACCCGTCTTGTGCTTGTTATGTGTAAAACTAGTGCTGTCTTCTTATGTTTGATGTTTTAATAATTCAATCTATATATCTGCATTTTTTCATTGCTGTTATATTTTCGTATTCCTTCATTGTTTTCGATTACTTTCATTTTTTGTGTTAAAATATTTTGCGTATCCTTTTCCCTTTGTATTTTTTCATTGTTTTTGTATTTTGCACCGTCTCTGTTTTTTGCATTTCTCTTCGTTGTTTTTGCATTTTTGAACTGTTTTGAATTTTCATATTTTTCATTGGTTTTTATAATATTTAGTATATTATATAATTGGCTAGAGAGAGAACCGGTAGAGCAGTGATTCCCAACGTGGGCGTTTACGCCCCTAGGGGGCGACGGAATGTTCCGGGGGGGGCGGTAGAAGCTACGGGTATAGCATAGAATTCTATGGGTGAGATTGCGTTGGGGGCGCTGGGAGAAAAAAAATTTCTGAAGAGGGGGGCGATGGGACGAAAAAGGTTTGGAAACTATGCGATAGAGCCTGGCCTTGCTCGGCTGGAAAGAACAAAAAAAAGAGAAAGTGCAGCCATCTGTCTTCCACTTTCGGAAGACGGCCAGGTTTAGTTTCGCTTGTTGTGTCATGAGTGAATATTACAAATGTTGTAGGCCCCTGATTGCTCTCTGTGGTGAAACTTTTGAGATCGGCTCGCATTCGCACCTAGAAAACCAACTTCGGCCGACCATCAGTATGCGATGTCAGCGGGATTCAAACCTATGTCCTCGCGATGCGAGTCCAGCACGAAACTCACACGACCGCGTAGCGGCTAATGAAGCACCACTGGCAAATCACAGCCGATTGAAATATATTTATATCTAACTATACACGGGAAATTTGACAAACAACATCGAGTTCGTTAGGGTTTATTTTCACTTCATCAAAAAACAAACTCCGGAACAACATCAAGGAGCAAGCATTATTCCCACGAGGAAGTATTCAGATACGCGATTCCTTTTGATCACGTGCTCTTCTTTTGTGTGTGTGTGTGTGTGTGTCTCATTCATCCTATGCTGTTGTTGTTGTTATTGTTTTATTTCCATCACTAATGAACTCACGTTGTTAATTACATTTATTTCCACTAATTAACGAACTGTCCTTCCCCCCCCCCCTCTTTCTCGCGTCTTATCTCAAAGTGCTAATGTCTTACTTTTCTCGTTAACGCATCACCAAACGAATTGAAATACTTATAAAATGGGGGGAAAAAAAGTAAGAAAATAAGAATAAATGCTGTGCTCTCTGTTCGGATTGAGATATTTTCATGGGAATTTAGTGAAGGATATATTTGGAATTTTTCTTTCGCTAAGTTTTGTATGAAATTTATTTTTATTTTTTTTTAAAACATTTATTCTAAGGTGAAATTTTAAAACTACGAGCTGAAGTCAAAGGGGATAAAAAAAAATTTAATGTCACATCAAAGTAGTTTCTTGGATGAACATTTCATTCCGAATGATTAGATTCGGTTCTTTTACGTGTTTTCTGCTAAATTAACCTTTTCAATGAAGGGTTTTTTTTTTTGTGTGTTTTCAGCTCTTTGTAAGGTTTCGATTCATTTATTTTATTTTTTGCGGGGTGTGGGGGGTTTTACCTGTGTGATTTCCGCGTGATCAGTTTTTGAATGTGTAATTTTTCTTCGTTTCTCTATTGCGAATCTCCCACAACCACATAAATTCCAATGTGTGGCACGATCTTTTTACGATCTGTTACGAAAATTATGTAAATAGTCCTTATCTATCCCTTATTACTAGGGTGACCATACGTCCCGTATTTCCCGGGACAGTCCCGGTATTTTCTGTTTTTTTGGCCGTCCCGACTTTTTGGCAAAAGTGTCCCGGTTTTTCCCGTATTTCACACGAAGCCTACTTGAATTTTTATTCTTTATTGAAGTCAAAGATTTACATTATTTTTCAACTCATAAATTATTTTATGATAATTACAACTGTATATGAGAATATTAATCTCCCACATTTGCCATGGTGAACGTTTTTTTTTTCGTGGAATACATTTTAATCCACTGCTATTTGTAGTAATGCGTCATTTCCTGCCATTGTGATTTTCCGTAATTTCAACAATATTTGGCAACTTTGTTTGGTTTTGGCGATAATTGGCGATGTCCCGTATTTTCCCGTCTTTGGAATCCCGATGTCCCGTATTTCTCTCGAAGAAATATGGTCAGCCTACTTATTACGTCATTTTTCGCCTTTAAATAGTGTTGCGGATAGTGTTTTCCACAAGACTTCGGGATTGCAAAACAAGAAGCAGTTCGACGGACAAACACAAATTTATTTACAGAACAGCAATTTACACGTATTTACAGGCTAATCATAGAGCTAACAACTTTCTCGCAAAGTTTAAAAACAACTGACTGAATCTCCTTGTGCCTCTCTAGCCTGTCTATCCTCTCTCAGTCTGCCATCTTGTGAGCGCCACGGTATTTATAACCCGGATAGAAACTTCGAGAAAAAGAACATTCCACAACATTCTATTTCACAGTTTCCTAGTCGGCGGCGCTACCGTATGGAGGAACGGGACTTTCTAGATTTTTCTCTACACGCCCCGCCAGTTCTCCGCCAATCGCGTGTCGCTGCGCTTAGACCGGAACCGGTATCGACTGATTTCGACATTTTGAGAGCCATCGAACGAATCGCGCCATCTATCGTCGAAAGTTCGTAACAATAGTCATCAACGCATTTCTCTGTAAATCCCGCCAAATCAACTACAAACTTAGCAAGTTCGTGACGCCAAAGGGAAGTATGGGATCTCGCGAGAATATGGGAAAATGTTCTTTGTTTCCATGTAAAACTACCGTCCCCCCTAAATTTTGCCGCCCGGATCAGTTCAGCACCTCCTAGAGATAGAAGGCTTCTGCACTCAGCTTGTGACGTCAGTAAGTAGTCCATTTTCCCTCACAATATTCAGGGGGAAAAAAATCCCTGCTCGTGCCAGTATCATCGTTGTGAGAAAGAAAAATGATCGGACTCAGAATTGGCGATTTCTATTCCCCACATCCAATCACTATGCGGTATTTGTAAGTTAATCATGAAGATTCCCCGCCAAAATAAGAAGAAACGAAATTGGATGCTGTGCTTACAAAATGTGGCAAACTTGCTAGGTAGTCTGAATGACGTTTGTAGCAAACAGTGCAGAGGCCTTCCATCTCTAGGAGTGGATGATCAGTTGTCCCTCTACAACGACCCAAAATCAACAAAGTACTCGCGGGAAATCTGCTGCGTCCGAAATGCACGCGTCTGGCGGCAACTCAGTATGTGAAGACCGCGCCCACTCGGGGCAACTGTCGTGCCGCTGGCGGTCTAAAAACAAATGGATACCAACCTCTAATGTTGCAAATTTTGAGTTTTTGAAATGTAATAAAACTCTTCGAACTTCCCGGAGGGTTTTGGGGTCGGGCCTACGGGGGTGTGGCTGGGGTTGGCTTTGGCTCCTGCGGGGTTTATGGGCTCCTCCTGGGCTTTCACCGGGTCGGGGAGGCTGCGGGCTGTGGGTTGCTCTGAACAATGGAGGTAGGGAGACCAAAAGGAGGAGTAAAATATCCTTGTAGGGACTGGAAGGAGGCACCAGAACCATTTAAGTGCTTAGTCTCTTCAAATGTCTTAATCCGGCAATGCCCTGTACTGTGATACCTTGGCTAACAAACGCAATTCCGGAACGAATTGTCTTCGTTAGTCGAGGTGCCACTGTATCACTGTATTTGCAACGTGTGAGTTTGAGTACTTACTATCTATCTTCTACAAAAGACAATCGAATTTTCAGAGCAGCATTTTTGCGACTATTCCCGCAGCTTAGGGGGTAAATAATCTCCAATTATTCTCTTCCATATTTAACATTCTCTCTCCCCAGAGAATTTGCTGATATCAATTTCTGTAAACCCCATAGATGTTTTATATAAAATCTGTTCTGAAACCGGTTCAACGACTACATGCCAAATATGAATCCTTGAACTCGGAGAATGTGTCAGAATTTGAAAGAAAGACCCCTGAGATTTAGTTTGTGTGAGAGTAAAAGAGAAAAAATCCCTTTATAGAATATTCTGGAAAAGTTGCCTCCTGCATTTGAACTGCCCCCCAACACTTTGGCATCACTTTTGACAAGAGCACGGGTAACAAAATATTCCAAAAAGTTGGAACACATCAAGTAAATAAGAAGAGATTTCCCTTCACCCTCGCAATGGTATTGAAATATGTATTTGACGTTGAATTTTCTGTCTCCTCTCTCTCTCGACCTACGTACGGCTGCTGCCTCCCCGTGATGTTTCATTACTTGCTTATCATCTGTGAAGCGGTTTGTCAGACTTTATTTTCAGAGGATGACGCGCTTCTATTTTAACATCTGACAGCATCTGCCAAGGTTGCTCTTCGTGACCTGGAAATATTCTCTCTCTCTCTCTCTCTCTCTCTCTCCTGAAACTCCTTTACAAAAAAAATGGGGAAACATTTTTCTTCCATAACTTTTCTTATTTGAGAATTGGAGTCGAGATCCTACTTCAATTTGGATTGTTTCTGAGGTTTTAGTCCATACGTGTCCAACCCATGGCACGCGTGTCAAATGTGGCCCGTGGAGTTATCTGATGTGGTCCGCGAACTCAAACTAAGTGGAAGATTCGTAGATCACGAAAGTGACCCGCCACACGTTTACAAAATACTTGAGTGATCTGCGGTGCACTTCTACACCATTTAAGTGACCTGCCGTGCTTAAGCGGTCCGTGGTAGTACACTTCCACATCACTCAAGTGACCTTCGGTGCAGGTCCACATCGCTTTAGTGACCCGCGACACAGATCCAGAGAAATTAAGTAGCACGCGATACAGTTCCAGAACACTTGAGCGGCCCGCGACGCAATTCCAGAACTCTAAGAAGCCTGTGGTACATTTCCACATCATTTAAGTCACCTACGTTGCGGTGCAGTTCCACATCACTTAACTGACCCGTGGCATATTTGCAGACCATTGAGTGATCCGCGACATAGTTCCCAAGCATTTCAACGGCCCAATACACATTGCAAAGCACTTGAGCGTCATACAAATTACTGAGACACAGCATTGGTTATAACATAACTTTCAACTTCAAAGGCGTATATTTTAGAAAATACTACAAGGAGGCTAAGCGGACTATAGCCTAGGCCTTAGGGTTGTAAGTTCGGAAGTTCGGCAAATCTGAGGTCAAAGTAAAATTAGAATATAGAATGAGAGAAGAACCATAAGTGATGTAATAATGAACCATAAGGTCAGCGAGCTGCCTGAAGTGTGTAAGCCTGAGCATGACCACAAGAGTGACTCAAGGCCGTCTTAAGAGCACCATGTTCCCCAGCAAAGTGATTTTTCTGAGGCAAGGTTTATTAGTTTGGGCCTCCCAATTTACATGCTTACACTCGTCAATTTTAACCAGATCTCATTTTCGCGAGGCTCCTTTGTACTTTAAGACCTTGGGCAATGCCCAGGTGGGCCCATGATTTAAGATGGCAGTAGAGTGACTGGGAGAGCAATTGACCAGGCAGTGAATGACAGAAGTCACCTTGATGTGTAAGCACAAGTAGCCTAGAGAGCGAGAAATCAGGTCAGTGAACGACGAAAAAGAGTGACCTGGAGAGTTAAAGCATGGAAGAGCACGGGTAAGCATGTAGGGAGTGTGTGTGTGTTTAAGTGAGGAGGAGGGGCAGTAATCAAAGCAAAAGTGTGCAAGCATGAATAGGCAGATACAGTCTGTATTATAGATATAGGCGTCTATACTCTGCCCAAGTCATTTTTTTTGGTTGTTCACATGGTTTCACATCCCTCCAGGTCTCTGTTTTCGTCCTTCACTTACTAAGTCATTCTATTGGCCACTCACATACTTGCACGCTGTTTTTTGATCACTCACTACTTGCGCACTCTCTAGAGCAGCGTTTCCCAACCTTTTGAAGATCGCGGCACCCTTGGGAATGACATGAAAACTTGAGGCACCCTTCCTTGAATACAGAATACAGTTTACTACAGTCGAATCCAGTTTTAACGAATACCGTTATAGTGAAAATCTCGTTTTAACACTTTTCCAATCCCTCAAATAAGTTTACGTAGGAACAATGCTAGGTAATCTGTAATTCCTTTATAACGAAATTTCGTTTTAACGAAGTGATTCCTCTGGTCTCTTGGCGTTCGTTATAACGGGATTCGACTGTACAACAAAAATCACTGAGTAAAAATGCATGAGTAGAGTTTTTGTACGATTAATCATTAAAGTGAAACTTCTGATTGATGCTTAGAGCATAGACACTTGAAATCAGGCCTTACAGTTGGCAACGAAACACGTAAATTGTCCTCAAGGTCTTGCAGTCTATTTCTTGACAGGTGGCAGCACTACACACGCAACAAGCTCACAGAAACAAATAGGTTTACGACACATACACGCACATTCCGACATGTACTAATTCGTCAGAAATTCCATAGAAGACTGTGTACGAGGTGCATGTACGGTTGAGTAGTACTCTATTTCTTGCTTTATATTTTATTGTCACCACAGTAGAGAAATCTTACTCGCATATGATGTCGAAGAGGGCAAAAGTGCATTAAGTGCTTTACTATGGCCGTACGTGGACCAGCCAGATCTAACTTCAGATCATACCTCACATTGCTGACACCGCCACCAGATGGCGACTTATCCGATACGTCTATCACGCATGAGAGTAATTATTCGATTTAATCTATTTTAAGACCTTGAGTGTACCGTAATTTTTTTTTTTACTTAGGGGCCATTCAAGTATTACGTAAGCAGATTTTCAGCCATTTTCGACCCCCCCCCCCGTCAGCAAAATATCGTCAGCAGCTTAGAATATTTCATATCTTCAAAAAGGGGTGGTTGATGACGTAAGCAACCTTCAAACCCCCCCCCCCTCCCCCTTGTCATCAAAAGTCAGCAAATCTGAAACCCCCGTCGATGCTGACGTAATACTTGAATGACCCCTTATCTCCATAATATCTAGCGGCACCCCTTAGCCGGGGCACACCGGTTGGGAAACAATGCTCTAGAGAGAGATCATGGGTTCTCAACATAAAAATTCTTGCGGAACCCTTGATGATATAATGAGGCTTTTCTACGGAACTCAAACAAATTTTCAAAAATATTTGGTATTTAAAATAATAACATTTTGACTTCCGAGAATTCCATTCCCAAAGGCACATTCCGTTTCGTCGCAAACTACGTAGGAGTTATCGTACCATTTATAACTGAAATGTAAGACAGTTATGAATTTTGCATTGAACATTTCTCACATTGCTATCGCGATTCCATCCTAAGCCATGTCGGAACTGCCTCAGCAGTTATGCTTTTGAACCCGACTCCAACGAAACGGTTCCCTTAACGTCGCTATTTCATCCCGGGGGCTGCGTCCAGAGATTATCATTGCGTAAATTCTTTCCTCCTTGAGATTTATATTCCCGGTATTACTTGGAGTTCAAACTCGTGTATTTTTTTTTTTTTTCCGACAGGAGATACAATAAAGGATTTCAAAGGTGGAGGAGAGAGAGGAGAATCGAAGCCATTCACGTGAAGGTATCTCTCGGATCCTTCTCTTTCTGTGAGATTTATGCCAGATTCGGGTCTTCGGACGTTTTCATGGATACTACCGCGCGGATCGAATACTTCTGTCTTCAACGAAATTTACAACTGAAATATTTCTTTCTATCTCTCGCAGCGTATGTTTAGATCGGAATTTATGTCGCCGTATACAAGATATTTGCCGTTTCTAGTTGTATAGATGAATCTATTGTATAACCACTTCAGGGAAACGATAACTCTCTTCCTCTGAAGCCTGGGCCACCCTTACCAGACGCGGCGCCCGGTGAGGAAATAATACAAGAGGGGCCAGGTACGTGTCAACAATTTCGAGCCACCAAAAACGTTTAGAATTCCCCCTTTTGCCCAAATTTTATGGGGGAGAGAAATCGGCATTTATCATTTAAGAATGCTGAGAAATAGCAGTGGAAAAAATTTTATAACACAAATTAACACAAAAAAATTAAAATTCAACATTGAAGGTAGTTTTAAGCTAATGAGAGAAGATATTTTCCCGAAACTAATGGAGATTTTAGACTTCATTAAATCAAAAATAATTCAAAGAAACGATTCAACAATAAAAGCACTTATGTAAATTCAGAATTAATGAAACAAGTAACACACACACACACACACACTCTCTCTCAAGAATTTATGAAAATTCTGAATTTACGGAAGAGAAAAACAATCCGGAATTGATGAAAGTTCAGAAGTATTGGACGTGATAATTCTAGAATTGATGAAAATGCAGAATTTAAGGAAGAAAAAATTCCAGATCGGATGAAAATTCAGAATTAATGCAAGAAATAATTTCCGCGAGTGCGGGGCCCCGTGCGACTTGCACCTGCCGCTCATACCCTAATGGCGGCTCTACCTTCAGCATCACCTATTGGTGGACTAAGTGGACCGTGTGTGTATTGTTGTGCTAAAACGACACTTTTGTATCCTCAAGATTTCAAACAATATTATTACATACCGCAGACAACTCGCAAAAAAAGCAATCCAAATCAGAAATTTCGCATCTATTCGCAAAAATAGAAATTTTCAAGTTTTGAATTTTGCATTCAATCGCAAAAATTTTGCATTTCATCCGTAAAAACGAACTAAACTAATCAACTAAGTATTACTGTACTTAGTTGAAACAAGTACTCAGAATGATTTCAAGTGCTTATGATTTCGCTGAAAAGTGATAAAAATCGAACTTTCGCATTTATTCATAAAAAATTGGGAAATGTCTCATTTATTCATAGGAAAGCCGCCTGGCAGTCCAGTGGTTAGGGAGCTAGCTTCTGACTGTGCAGGTCTGGGTTCGAATTCTGGGTCGGGCATGGATGTCTATTAACCCTTACAAATTCCCTGGAGAGATCGTAACGATCTCTTGGGAATACGTGCTGATCACGTTATAATAAGTTTAAAAAAAAAGTTTCAAATTTCTCATTTATTCAGTAAAAAAAATTTAAAATTTCGCATTTATTCATTAAAAAAATGTCAATTTCCACATTTACTGCATCCATTTCGTAAATATCCCCCAATTATCACCACCCTGTAAATCACCAGTGAAGTTATCAGGAGAAAACGACACTTTTTTATAAAAAAAAATGTTCACTAATAGACGAATAATCGCCCCTAACGGAGACTTTCAAAACTACCTTCTTCCTGAAAACACACTAACAACACTAGGATTCTCAACTAACAAAATTATTTTAATTTACTCCTTTGAAAAAGTAGAAAAATCACACATGTAAGAGATAGATACTCCAAGATGTATATAGAAAGCCCATAAAAAAAAAACACGTCCGTGACGTTATATCCGAAGTAGATCCTGTAAAAACACGAGCCATGTTTGCATTGCGAAGAACTACCTCCAACAGCTTGGAGTCAGCTCGTAGCGTTTTCCCGCTTGTGGAAAGTATTACGTCTAGGAAACACTACTGCCATGTATATAAGCAGTGAGTACACATCTCCCGACGCGTGTAAAACAAAAATATATTCCTCGGCTTGTGTTTTTTCTTGTCCCGGAGTGTACTTTAGTGTATATACCGAGTAAACATCGGATGCAACGACGGAAATTGCGAAGCTTTTCCTTTCCTCCGATATGAACGTCTAGAGTCTACTAAAAACACGTCACAGGACAACCCGAGAAAATATTTTTCCGAAATATTTCGTCACTTGCAACTTATTCCGAAACCCCTCCCTTTCCTCAATACAGGAGAAATATCCTCACATACCCGGGATTAACTTGACTTAATATATTATCTACGGTTCAGGGATCGTCTTGAAACAAAAATTAGGAGGGGGAAAAAACGTGTTTATCGGGAGCTTTGCAAACGTGCTCGGTGTCATATACAGCAAATAACGTCGTGTTACAACCATAATCAGAGAGTAAATATAACGAATGAGTTCAAAATTGAATCAGGATTAATCAGTTTCATGGAAGAAATTGTCGGAAAACTTGCCGGAAAAAAATTGCAGGATATTTTCCGTGTACTTAAGATTGCAAGAAAACAGCAATTGCACTTCCAAAGGTATAGTCGTGGAAAAATCGGCGATTAAAATTCTTGACTTTTGACATGTTTTGCGTGCGTGCGTGCGTGCGTGCGTGTGCTAAAATTTAGTCTCAAAAACTTTTTAAGACTTCCTAAAGACACGTCGCAAACATGACAAAATTTCTTGACTTTTGACACGTTTTGCGTGTTAAAAAAAATATAATTAATTCTGTTTCTTATAAAAAAAAGTTTCGGGGATTCTTTAAACACGTGAAAAGTGGCAAAAATCGGCAATTTAAATTTTTGAATTTTGCGATCAAAAATATAAACTTCGGTCTAAAGAAAATTTTAGACCTCGTAAAGACGCGAAACATGATAGAAATCGGTGATTTTAATTATTAGTCTTTGGCACGTTTTTAATGTTAAAATGATAATTTCAGTCTCAAAGAATTTCAAGACTTCGTGAAGATGCGAAAAAGTGGAAAAATCGGCTATTTAAATTCTTGATCTTTGCCAATTTTTGCGTCTTAAAATAATAATTAGGGTTGGAATTTTTATGCTCTAAAAACTTCCAAAATGTGCTCTATAAAAAATGCATTTATTCTGTTAAAATCTGTAAATATGCCCATAAAACGGAAAATATGTCCTAAAAATGTTTTCGTTCTTATGTAAAATAACATTATTTTTAGCAAAATAATATGATAATGAGTCTTTCAAGCAGTCCAAACTATTATGAACCATCACTTATTGTATGAACGAAAATTGTTCGTTTTGCTAACTAATCTCATCGAGCCAAAATTTCCCTCAAAAATTTCCCTTTTGAGTAAGTTTTTTTTCTACAAATTCACAAGTAATATGCTGCCATCTATAAGTGAAAATACCTAGCTAAGTACGGTATTTAGAAAAGCATCGCATAAAATTAAAATAAATAAATAATTCTTTTTATTTGATAAAAACTCTTTAAATATTTCCCACAAACGCTAAAAAATTTCCCCATTTACCAATTTCAGCCAATTTTTCCCCCTCACAAGTTACCATCAGCGATTCAGATGATTAATCTATTCACAGCTACACACCAGTATCGTTGAAGGGCTAGTATTTTTATACTCTAACAGTTCAATTTCATTGCTGATTGGTTGAAAAACCTGAATTTCAGGAATTTTTTACCAATCAACAACGAGACGTTACACTTTTAGTGCATAAAAGTGAATGAAGATATGAAATATTCTTAATGGCAACTTATTCGTGGCGCCAAAAACGGAAAAAAACATTCGATAGTTATTGGGCACCTGAACTAACATGGACCCTACAGAGCCACTTTAATGATTTCTAAATGTTTCACGGTTCCTTCAAGTACTCTGAAACTGTGCTACGCATCACTCAAGTACAAATACAAATACAACGCCACAACAGGCAAAATGGCCAACGAGGTGGCTGAGAAAAATATACCAAGGCTCCGTAATTATACCAGGGATCACTTAAGTAATCTGGGAATGTTCCGTGGGTAACATGAGTGATGTAGAACTGCATTGAGGGCCGCTTAAGTGCTCTAAAACTGTTCCACATGTCACTCAACGAATCTCTAAATGTGCCACGGATCGTTTAAGCGTTCTGGAACTGTGTCGCGGGTTACTTAGGTGATCTTTAAATGTGAAAGTGATCTTCGAGGCCTACTTCGGTGATCGGAAAATGCGCCACGGGACACTTAAATGCTCTGGAAGTATGCCACGGGACACTTAAATGCTCTGGAATTATGCCACGGGACACTTAAATGCTCTGGAATTATGCCACGGGACACTTAAATGCTCTGAAATTATGCCACTGGATACTTAATTGCTCTGGAATTATGCCACGGGTCATTTAAGCGCATTTTAAATCTGCCGCTTAGTTAGTTCATTTTTTACAAAATTAGGTTTCAGGGGGGCAACTCACATCAGGTAACCTTCAGGGCCACATTTGGTCTGCGGGTCAAGGGTTTACCATATATAGCTTAAAGGGTGGGTCACAATGAATTTTTTACAGAGAAATTTTAAGTTCCTACCCCTCAAGTAGTATTGAAATTAACAGAAATATCGATTGTAATAACATATAAAGGTATTTTCTTTCGAAATTTTAACTTTTTCAAAAATATTTTTTGAATTAAAAAAATATTTTTTTTCGTCTGCTGGGAGGCGTACGAGCGCCCCATGCCCCTCCCTCGTACGTTTTTGATCCCACCAATATGTGTTAGGAGGTAGGAGGTAGTGATGACGAAATTTTGCTGACGGGGGTGGGGTTCAAAAATGGCTAAAAGTTCGCTTACGTAATACTTGAACGTCCCCAAATTGAAGAAAGACTCCGCTCCAGATTTTTCTGATACATTTTTGTACAGTGTCATCTATCAGCAAAAGCTTGAACTAAATTTTTCATCGGTTTCAAAAGAAAAATCCCCTTTCGTGGGAATAAATTTTATACAAACCTCATTGAAATACTAATTTCTTCAAATTTTATGAGCTTTTAGAGTGCGTATTTATGGAATACTATGTTGGCACCTCTAGTTGTGCGGCCAACGGCCATACCATGCTGAAAACACCGGTTCTCGTCCGATCACCGAAGTTAAGCAGCATCGGGCGCGGTTAGTACTTGGGAGGGTGACCACCTGGGAACACCGCGTGCTGTTGGCATCACTTTTATAGTATGATAGTAATTTTGTAACCTTGAATATATATTTGTATGAGCTCAGGGTGATATTTGTACCCAATACTACCTTCATAGTAATGTTTATGAGCACTCCCATAGTATAAAAAAGGGAAATTTTTGTAAAGTAAATAATGTATGCGTGTAATTCAAATGTGAATGCCCAGCACTGACAACGGAGGCTCTGCTTGATTGTTCCCGTCGCAGTGCGGGCTATGTGTGTATTCTGTGTGTGTATATATTGCATGTTCTGTAAGGGGAAGAGCGAGCAGAACACACTGTTCAGCGCTGTGGACGGAGGCTTTGTTTCTTCGTTTCCCGTCACAGTCGAGGCGCTGTATATATGTAATTTGTATGCATTGTGTATTTAGGCCATTCTCAAATCTCTCCCACTTCAACATGCCAGCTTCTTTTTCTTCTTTCTTGTCCACAAGTCTTTTCCACCCTTCTTTTGAAATCCCAGGCTGCGGTCTCCGGCCCTTATGTGCCACTGGGCGCACGTGCAATTTTTCTCCCTAGTCATTGGATTCAGTCACCCATTTTAGTCAAATGGCTTGTACGTTGCATCGAGTTGATGGCTGTCTTCATGGGGAGAACGACGCGAGTAATTCGAAACTTGCGAGCACGGGGCAAGGGGAGCCACCACTATAAATCTTTGCTAACTTTTCCGACACAACTCTCCCTCTTTTGAGGTAACGGAAGTAAGGTGCTTTGCATCAGTCCGGGACTGTGAGCGGTTCTATCTATCTATCTAGTTGTGCGCGCGGCAGTAATGCAGGCTCATACTCGCGAGACAAGCCGCAACCAATGCGGTGCAGTGCTAAATTATCATTATGTAATTTGTACTTATTCTTACAGCCCTCAAAAGGAGATCGAGTAGTGCTTTTTGCTCAATGAAGAGCAACTCACTCAGGACGTGCCGCCGACCCTGTATAATTCGAAGATCATTTTGAAGTAGTGGGCGAAAAATTCCTATGTGGGGTGTAATTTACGGAAACCTTTTAATTTCCTCGAAACTACTTTAGTATAAGCCTACCAATGAAATTTCGAAACTTTTTTTTTTGGAAAACATAAATTGATATACAGTAATACCTCTCTTTTATGGACACCGATGGGACAAAAAAAAATCGTCCATAAAATAGGTGTGACCGTCAATCAGGGTTTGAAATGAATACCTTTAATATACAACGGGAAATTATTATTTCGCAGTAAAAGAGAGGTGACCGTTAACAGGGGTTTTACTGTAATAACCACAGAGATGAAATTCTGTAAATACAGTTGAATCCCGTTATAACGAACTCAAAGAGACCGGAGAAATCACTTCGTTATAACGAACTCAAAGAGACCGGAGAAATCACTTCGTTATAACGAACTCCAAGAGACCGGAGAAATCACTTCGTTATGACGAAATTTCGTTACAAAGGAATTTTAGGTTTGTTTGCATTGTTTCTATGTAAACTTATTTGAGGGATTAGAAAAGTGTTCGTTAAAACGAGATTTTCGTTATAACGGGATTCGACTGTAGTAATATATAATGATTTCTGTTAATTATAGCTTGTACGAAATCGATTACTTTGATCGACTGAATGCGTTTGACTTTGCTGGTTCATCAACATTCAAAGCTCATCGATCAATTCGAGTTTCGATATCTTCCGGATGGTTGGTTTCTCTGGAGTATGTAAACAAATAATATTACAATTTACTTACCACTGCATGTCGTCGGTAAACACTTCAAATGTTTAATTCCGTGATACGCACGAGCGTGGTCTGAACTAACTGCTGCTGCCAGCTGATGATTATAAGCGTTGCTGGGGCCGTTGCTGATACCGTATTGTTTTCAATATTGATAGGGTTATTATACCCCCCCCCCCAACAAAATCGGTAATTCTGAAAATTTGTTTAGAGTTAAAAATACTTTAAAAACTCATTTAAGTAACTCAACTCATTATCTAATGCTGCTGCAAAAGTGTGATTGTACTAAACTTTTTTTCAACCAAAAAATAAATAAATAATCAAAACAACGTAAATTTGTTTACAAATTTTTGTTACAAACAACGTAAAAAGAGATGTCTCTATTCCTCCCCCCTTGATTATGTTAAACACATACACAGTATAAAAAGGTCGACAAAAGTAATCATACATTATGTTGTAATCATACATTTTCATACATACGTTAAGATGGGTTTTGCTGTGTATATATATACACAGCAAAACCCATCTTAACGGACTTCCGTGAGCTTTCATATGCGGTCACCCTTCTTTTACGGCGAAATAATAATATCCCCTGCATAATAAAAGTACGCACTTCAAACCTCTGATTGACGGTCATCCCTTTTTTTACGGATGAATTTTTTTGTCCCATCGGTGTCCGTAAAACAGGGGTTTTACTGTGCATCATAAGAATATGCATGTGATGAGTTTCTCTCTGATATAAATATAACTGTTTAAAGTTGATTTCGCACTACAGTAACACACAACTCGTAAACAAGTTCTAACGGAAACTATATTTGAAAAATCGAAGCGTAAATGAAGAGAGCGGAGTAACTGCGCCACTGCAAGATATATATTCATACGGAAGAGCAGATCACTTTTTGCCTAATTATACTCAACTGATTCAGGATAGTCTGCATGGGTGACATGCATTGCATATTGTATAATACAATTACATTGTATATCCATGAATTCTTTGGGGGGAAGGGCCTAAGACCTCTTAAAAGGTTTATTGAGGAGAGGAGCTAAGCACCCTGTCTCCTAAGATTAATTTTACTACCGATATATATATAAAATATATTTTTCTCGAGTCCCGTAAAACGGGACGTATAGTCTGCGTTTTAAAATTCGTACAGTTCCACAAGCATCAGAAATAATTGTGATTGTGGCACGGCTTGGAAAAAGGTTCACCGCCATCCCTGGTCAGCTACACTCCAATCCCGTTATAACGAACCTTCAAGTGACCGGAGAAATCTCACTTCGTTATAAAGGAATTCTAGGTTTTTGCATTGTTCCTACGTAAACTTATCTGGGGGAGGGGGGTCCTTGGAAAAGTGTTCGTTAAAACGCGAGATTTTCGCTATAACGGTATTCGTTGAAACGGGATTCGACTGCAGTTGGGGAATACGTTGAAGCTAAGAACTTTAAAACGCCTTTTAAAAATTTGGTACCTGGAGAAGACTGATATATAATGAGTTTACGTGAGAACAAATCCTTGTCTTTTTCCTTGAAAAAGCCAGAACATCTGCAAAAACTAAGAAAGGATGCAAAGAAACCGGAAAGTATTTCTCGAAGAGGGAAAGGTATGGCTTAGGGGCCATTCAATTATTACGTCAGCATCGATTGGGGGGAGGGGTTTTGGATCGGCTGACTTTTGATCACAAGGGGGGAGGGGGGGGGTTTGAAGGTTGCTTACGCGTCATCAACCAACCCTTTTTGAAGCTATGAAATATTCTAAGCTGCTGACGATATTTTGCTGACGGGGGGGGGGGGTCGGTGTTTTGCTGACTTTTGCTGACATGAGGGTGGGGGAAAGGGGTCAAAAATGGCTGAAAATCTGCTTACGTAATACATGAATGGCCCCATACACATATACAAGGTGAGTTCGATCTATTGTACCAAACTAAAGAAGGTGATGGACGAGCCCAAGTGGATCATGAAACACCCCACCAACACTGTCCTATCTCAAATCGTTTTAGAGTTATTGTGGATAATCGATTATGGAAAAAAAAATGCGTGAAGTCTAAAAAAAAAAAAAAAACCCGGATTTGTGAAGTTTCTGAGAGACCTACACTCAAACGAAGCACATATTTAGAAAACGCAGAAAAAATATCCTGTAAGATCACACAAATTTCATTGAAATATCTGGATTTAATGGCGAGCTACATGTGCTGAACTATTGGCGAGGTTTTCAAAATTGAATTGTCGCCAAAAATTTTAATTGCAAATTCCGCAAACACCCTTCCAGCTACTATCCGTCACATTTGTCAAAAACTTTCCATTCTGCCAGCTTTCGAAAGAGCCCTAAAACAAACGAAATTGGTAATATAGTTCAAGAGAAATTTTAGTCGAATCTGCGTTCGTCGAAGTAATTTCTGTAGGTTTTGGCGACAATTCTATTTTTCACTTCATCGATCTCTCAGCGCTAGCAGCTAGGCATTAAATATAGATATCTTGTAGATATGAGTAGTGTCACCTTGTGTTGTACAAAATCAAATTGTCGCTAAAATCCACAACCGCTAATTCCGAATTTTCTTCGAATATCTACCTCGACAAACGCTGATTTCAGCGATGTATTGCAAACAAAAGACTCAATTTCTCCTGAACCAGAAAACCGATATGGTTTATTGTAAGCTCTTTCGGAAGCTAGTGGAATGGACAAGTTTTTGGAAAAATTTTGGCCGATTATAGCTAGAAGTTTTATTGCAGAATTGGCTATTAAAAATTTTGGCGACATTTCAGTTTCGAATTTTGCCAATCTTTCAACGCTTGTAGCTTGCCATTAAAACTAGACGTTTCGATGAAACTGGTGTCACCTTATAACATTTCTAAATATGTGCTTAATTCGCGTGTAGGTCTTCCAGAAACTTCACAAATTCAGGTTTTTTTCAGACCTTTTCAGACGCATTTTTTTCCATAATCGATTATCCACCATAACTCGAAAACGGTTTGAGATAGGACAGTGTTAGTGGGGTGTTTCATGTTCCACTTGGGCTCGTCCATCACCCCCTTTCATTTGCAGAATAGGTCGGATTCGCCCTGTATATTCGGACATTTTAAAAAATATTTGGGACTAAAAACATTAGTCAAATTTGCAAAAGTGAAAAACCATTTCCATTTGCCTTAATTCACCCTTCACGAGTACATCATTTTATCAACTAATGCAAAAGACTTACGAGATGATTCATTCTTCAGAGCTTCTCGAATTTTGAAAAACTCATAATTCGAAGCTTATTAAATAAAATGATGATAATAAAACACTCGTATAGAATTTAATTAGCTTTTTTTGCACAGTTACCAAATGTATTTCTTTATAAGGGATAGAAGTCTTGCTCTTAAGAGCAGTTTTCTGGGAATCGTGAAAAAAAAAACATCGCCTGTCAAAACATCGCCAGATGTTTTGTCATCTATTTTAATTGTTTCTGATCTTTTTCTTTCTTTTTTTCATTTTAGAATTCTGCACTTGGCGATGTTTTGACAGGCGAAATTCTGTTGTGGAACCGCTTTTCCTACAATGACGCTTTCCCTATCACTACTGAAACAAATTACTTTCGTGAAATTTGAATGAAAATTCCACTGATGATTGAAATTCTTAATTTTTACATACTAAATCTATGATTGAAATTCTTCATTACGTCGATAGTTGAAATTCTTGACTGCTACTCAATCGATAATTCGAAATGTATAAATCGATAATTCGAAATGTATAAATCGATAATTCGAAATGTATAAATCGATAATTCGAAATGTATAAATCGATAATTCGAAATGTATAAATCGATAACTCGAAATGTATAAATCGATAACTCGAAATGTATAAATCGATAATTCTAAATGCATAAACCGCTAACTCGAAATGTATAAATCGGTAATCCAAAATGTAGAAATCGATAATTCAAAATGTGTGGACCGATAATTCGAAATGTGTAAATCAATATTTCGCAATGTAGAAATCGATAATTCGAAGTGTAGTAAATCGATGCCCGAAATTCTTGATCTCTACGTACTTAATCGATGATTGAATTTCTCGAAATTTACGTATTAAATAGATGACAAATTCGTGACTTCTTCGTACAAAATCGGAAATTGAAGTTCTGAAGTTTTACGAACTAAACCGTTAAGTGAAATTCTTGATTCCTACACTCATAAATCGTGTGCTAAATATATGATTGAAGCTCTTGATTGTTGCACTCTAAATCAATGATTGAAATGCTTATTATCTACATGCTATATCAATTATTTACGTTCTCGATTTCTACGTCATAAATCCATGATTGAAATTCTAACAAATCGATTATTGAAATTTTGGAGTTTTTTTTTCATGTACTCCATCGATGAGTGAAAAGCTAGATTTTCGCGTATTTCTTCTACTCAATCGATGATTGAAATTCTGAATTTTTACGTACGAAATCGATAAATGAAATTCCTGGTTATTACGTACTAGACTAATCAAGTCTCAAAAAAATATATGGAGATTTTCATGAAAAGTGGCAAAAATAAAGAATTTCAACAATGGTCGATGAATTTTCATTCACATCACGTAGATATATATCATCATCGAAAACTTTGTAACCATATTAAATCGATTCTAGTATTCGCATTCAGCTGTCTGAAAACGATTTATGCTAAGTCTTTTTTGACGTTTACCGGTAGCAAATATTTAAACGACGCTACGTATAGATTAAAATAGATTTTAAACAAATCCTTTTCGAGAGACGCCTCTCTTGTAAGAAGACATTTTTATTTCTTTTTGAATTTATTTATTAGAGCGTTACAACTTGGAGCTCATTTCGCATTTCAATAGTGAAGATTCACATTTACGAACCGTTCATTGACGTTCTTTTCGTGTGAGAGCTTTCAGAAACGCATGATGTGAATCGAAAATGCGGAAAAAGCGGAAATTAACGACACAATTTAAATCCCTCCATCTTTTTTTTTTTTGTGAAAGAGTCTGTAGTTAGATAGTTTTAAAGAGTGAGTGTAAGCATTGAAAGATCCGAGAAGATATCGCACGTTTCACGCTCTCTCTCTCTCTCTCTCTCTCTCTCTCTCTCTCTGATGTTCTCTCAGTCTCGAGAACATTCACTGATGTATATAACAAAAAGAAGTGAATATTCTCCGCATTAAAATCCTTGATATTATTTTCCGTGGGAAACACTCAAACGATGAAACGATGGCCACTTGAGGCCATTGAGTGGAGCTTCACGTCAGTGCAATTCGATCATTTTCAACCGGTTTGTCACGGAATTTATGAAGTACGCATTGCTTTTAACCAATCCCAACTTTGAGGTGCGAATGCGAGCCGATCTCCCTGCCATAAAGTCTCACCACGGAGAGCACTAGGTCTACAACGGTACAAATATATTCAATAATTACATTTCACTTCTGAAATATAGATGGTGGCACTGTGAAAAATCAGGTAACCCTAGCCGCTGTGGTGGTCGAGGGGCTATAGTGACGGACCCACATCGCGAGAACCCGGGTTCGATTCGAGCGCCACAGTGGGGATCTACTGAAGTTGGTTTTTTTCTATGGTCCCCAACTTCGAGGGCGCAAATGTAGGCCGATCTCCCCGTTAAAAAGTCTCGTCACAGAGAGATCAACAGGCCTACACAACGATACAATTCTTCAATCATTACACTTCACTCATAGTTAGAAAAAATTATGGCAGATGGCGGCACTGCACATATATCAAGCATTACACAGAAACAAACTTCACGTCAGTTTCACTACACGCACATTCCAACATGTACCGATTCGTTAGAAGTTCCGCAGAGGAATGTGGACGAGGTGTGCGTGGTTTAGTAGTACAGTCGAATCCTGTTTTAATGAATACCGTTTGAGCGATAATCTCGTTATAACGAACACTTTTCTAATTCCTCAGATAAGTTCACATAGGAACAATGCAAATTCCTGGAATTCTGTTATAACGAAGCGATTTCTCTCTGGTCTCTTGGAGTTCGTTATAACGGGATTCGACTGTAGTAGTAGATACAACCCTATAAATGCACTCAGACTGTTAGGTACTCACATGTTCCAGACTGTGGGTACGATCATATTGCACTCTGGTTTCAGATTCTGCGAGTCGCCACCGTTACGGATTGGTTAAAAAAAATTGAAAAATTTAGGTTTTCAACCAATCAGCAACGGCACCGACTAGCAGGATTGGAAACCAGCTATGTGGGGGAGCTGTCGTGGAGGGCGTGCTAATAAAGAAGTAGACTCGTCCACCATATTTGAGCAAAGAATGGGTTTGATGATGTCTTGGAAGTCGTTGAAAAAAAAAAGTGGGGAGGGAACTATAGGAGGAACTTCGGTATAGCAGTAATAATGACGTCACATTTTTGCTCGAAGATGACGGATAAATCCGCCTGGTATTTCAAGGAGCTCTTCAGTTGTAAATATTTATGGTCGGTATTGTAGTTATCATGATTCAGTCTTCAACGACCAGCAGAATGAGTAAATTCTGATTTTGTTGTCTCTAATTGGGGTTAAATATGTCTCGAAGCATGACTCATTTCATAACCAAAATCAGTGGAAAACTGGGCTTTTCGACTGCAGTTCGACAGCATCAAGAATATCGCGAAAATGCGTGGATTGTAGGCGGGGGGGATAGAGAAATTGGGCAAACTCCATATGGGAATTTAGCCTCAAGTGAACGTAATCAACAGCATCGTAACTAGCTAAGATTGCCACTCAGCCTGAATGAGAGGGTTATATTTCACGAGGGTTGTATATCCGACCACGCACCACTTCATCGTACGGACATCCGGAATCGAAGACGAGAATGCTATGAGCTCATCATTGCAAAGCTCAACTTATTGCATTGACCAGAGAATGGACTACCAATGATTGGAAGCAAAAGTATCGTGGAAAAACTAGTCCTATTTTCAGCTAGTCCACGTAGATGCGAGGCTGACAATATTACGAGATCATAGACTGGATTTCTAGACAAAGATAATTTAATAATGTCCTGTTAATTAACTGTCATAACTCCTACTGTTTTTTTAGACAACAATACTTTAGGTTGTTTTGTACTTGTAACAATCACTCTCAATGTATCTTTATAAGTACAGCTGCTGTTCGATCACCTACATCCATCTATGTCTACTACCCAGATGAACGAGTATATCCCAGTGTAGAACTAACTATACACTATTCCTCTCACGCAGGTCCTGTCTAACTATTGCAGGTTTCAAGTAGCATTCCTTGGACAATAATGAATTGGTTCCTCTAGCACTGCAAACTTTAATCCCATTGACCACGTTTAAGACACTGAATACGAATGACCAACGCGCACGTCATCCAGCATCGATGAACCTGCGCGAATTATAGAAGGTCGCAGAGCTGACGTTTGACAAGCAATAACACCGGGAGAATTCCGCACGCTGTTTGAATCCTGACCTCGTCATGTGTGTGGCAGGGATTCAGCGCAATTTCAACTTCGAATGATTTCGTGGCAGGTGTGGCACAACTTCGCAAATACCCTCTCACCGTGTAAAGATCTTGGAATCCTTACACTACAGCTTCGTGCGTTTATGGATGGCGTTGTATCCACTATCGATTGTTAAAATACCTGTTTGTGTGATTAAGACTTAATAATATTCACTGCACACTGGATATCAGAAGTACATCATACTTTCAAGGCTCGATTTCATCATCATTCACTCGGGACTCAATTCATCTTCATTGCACAACTCCAATATAAATCTCATCTTAGCTTATTCTTGTCTTGAGACTTGTATTGTCTTGGATTGGATTCCTTACACTGATTACGTGGATAAGGCATGGGTATATCAAAGCGTTTCCTTAAAAAAAACACGGATGGGAAAATTTCACGCATCGTCAGCACTATTCTATTGCATATATAATTAAATTTTCTCTTTTTCTTCCTATCTAAAAGAAAAACCTAGTTTTCCAGAAATTACCGGAATTTTTCTCTCTTCAAAAAATACACGAAAAAAAAAATTGTCGTGTGTTTGTTGTATATGAATATTCTAATCCTAAGCGAAAAAAATCGAGAAAGCGCCGTCTTCGTTAATTGCATTTCTAGGCTTTTCATTATTTGTTGGCTAACGTCTATTCCTCATTAAATGAAAACCGAATTGAATAACATTAATTCCCAGAGAGGTGCACATAATAATATTAAATTAGGGAGATTTATTTCTCAATCACGAAATCATCTTTCTCAAGACAGATTTTTGATGAAGTTGAAATTGTCTTTATTACACTGAAATGCAACTGAATTAGGTGTATCTTCCTAATTACACGCTGGGCGCATCTAGCATTTTGATAACAGTCACCACGCTACGAGATACAGCAGCAGCTAATATTTAGCAAGCAATACCATCAGCAGAGTTCCACGCACTGTTTACATCCTTCCCACGCGATGAGGCACCAGCTAAAGCTGATGTTTAGCGAGCAATACCATCGGCGGAATTCCGCGTCCTGTTTGAATCTTGGCCGCACGGCGGAACAAGCGATTTATCACCGGCAAAGTTCCGTACATTCTTTCTATACGACGAGGCACCAGCTGCATCTGATGTTTAGCAAACAATACAACCTGAATTCCGTGAATTATTTGAATCCTGGCCACATGACGAGGCATCAGCTTCTGCTGATGCAAGCAATAACACCAGTGGAATTCTGCGTCACGACGCGAGATATCAGCTGACGTTTGGCCTGTTGCCGTCGTCGACTGAAGTTTCGAGATTCCCAACCTCGAGGCGCAAATGCAAGCCAGTCTCTCCTTCAAAAATTTTCGCCACCAGACTTACGACGGTATAAATATTCAATTAATAACTTGTCATAGTTGGAACAAAAAAAAAAGATGGCAGCACCAAAATTCCCTCACAACACTGAAATCCTGGCCACACGAAAAGTCACCAGCTGCAGCTGATGTTTAGCAAGCAATATTAACTGGAAAAATTCAACGTGTAGTGTTTGAATTCTAGCCACACGACTAACACCAGCTGCAGTTGTTATTTAGCAAGCAATATAACCGGCACAACTCCGCGCTCTGTCTAAATCCTACGTCGAAACGTCAGCGTCAGCTGATGTTTAGCAAGCATTACCACAGGTGAAATTCCGCGCCCTGTTCGAATCCTGGTCACGTGGTGAGGCATTACCTTAAGCTGGTGTTTAGCAAGCAGTACTACCGGCAGAGAGTTCCACACACACTGTTCAAATCCTGACCACACGACGAGGCATCAGCTTCAGCTGATGTTTAGCAAGCAATACGATTGAAAAAAACTCCGTACACTGTTAAAATCTTGTCCACGCGACTAGATACAGGTAGTGTTTAACGAGTAATGCCCGGCAGAATTCCACTCACTGTTTGAATCATAGCCACACGACGAGGCACCAGCTTAAGTATAAGTTCGACAAGAGCACCGGCAGAGTTGAGCATGATGCGGTGAGAGTTGTAGCAGCGACTGTCAAAGCGAGGGCGCGTAAATTCAATCTTAAACTATCTTGCCTTGATAATATCTCTCATCACCAAAAAAAAATTATTATTATTATAACATAGATTCAACCAGCTTTCCAGTGGTATTGGTCATCCAACATCAATTGCAGATACATATAATAATTATAGGAAGCTGCAATTGATGTTTATTTCTATTGCCTGTGTCGCAGGGCGTCACATTGGATCAGATAGTATTAATCGGGACCTGTGTGAAATGAAGTATTGAGTCCTTCTTACGCTTTCTACGACCGGAGAAATGGATTTCATAGATGAATGGTATCCAATAGGGTTTTGCATTTGATGCAATTCATTGAGATCAGTTAGTGCAAGTGCATACTGTTCCGGATAATGTCTTCACAAGCACTCGAGATGGCAAAGCAATTCTCGAGTGCTTTGAGAGGATTGGTCCTCTCAAAGGACAACACAGATTTATTTCACAGAACAAATATTTACGAGTGTTTACAAGCAGAGATTTTGACGAAACACGCTAAAAACAGAGAGCGACTTCTCTAACATACACAAAAGAGATCTTATCTTCAAGAAAACTCAACGAAACTTCTAGTCCACCTTTGCAACGAAACTGTGGCGCTGCGATCGTTAAGAGAAAGCGCGCGCTTCTGGGGAGGAAGAAGCAAAAGAAACCTTCCAGAACAATCTCCCCGATTCTCGCGGAATGTTTATACTTATCTTGGCGCTATGACATCGCCAAATCATCGGAACTGGCGTCAAGTTTGTTGCCATCTCGGCGATATTAACAGAGAGATGCCTAATTTTCATTTTTACATAAGATGAAGACTATTTGCACATCAAAATGACATGATAAATAAGGACTATTTACATAATTTTCTTAACAATACAAACGTTTTTGAACATCCACAAATACAAATGCAAAGCCACAATAGGCAAAATGCCCAACTGGGTTTAGCTGAAAAAAAAGATGCCCATAACAAATAATATGGATGTCGTATATCTCTAAAAAGAAAAACATTTTATATACGCCCAAGCCATTACTGGGTAAAGTCACCGTGATTGATGAATGGTGTTACAATCTCATGACGGTTCAACACGAAATATTTTGACAACATTTAATTCTTCACAAGGAATCGGGTTCGATACCCCGTCATCGCCACAGTGGTGGTCGGCTAAAGTTGTGGGTTATCTGTGGTTCCCAACTTCAAGGCACAAATTCGAGACGATCTCCCTGTTTAAAAAGTCCGGCCCCAGAAAGCAACAGGCCTACGCACAACGGTAAAATAATGCAATCATCACACTTCATTCATAGTTAGAAAAACTGATGGGGCAGCACTAGACACACACAACAAGCATTACACAGAAAAAAACTTCACGTACACACACACACATCCCGGCATGCACCAGTTCGTTAGAAATTCCTTAGAGGAATGCGCAAGCGGAGCAGGACGTTTGTACGCAGATCTTTGGACACGAGACATTTGGACGAGTGCCGTTTGGACGCCGGATGTTTCAACGCCGGGCAATCGGCCGGATCATTACAATCGTTAATTACGTCTTATTCATTTAATGTGTTTCCGTAATTAATATTACAGCTATATTTTATTATTTATAAATTTATTATTAAAGAATGCACACTAAATGAACGATTGTAATAATCGATTAACGGCTGTAATCGTCTATTAACGATTGTAATCATCGATTAACGATTGTAATCATCGATTAACTATTGCAATCGTGGTTTCCTATTTTAATCCTCAATTACCGATTGTAATCGTAACTACAAATTTTAATCGTAATTAACGATTGTAATCATCGATTAACTATTGCAATCGTGATTTCCTATTTTAATCCTCAATTACCGATTGTAATCGTAACTACAAATTTTAATCGTAATTAACGATTGAAATCATCGATTAACGATTGTAATCATCGATTAACGATTGTAATCATCCGACGGATTGTCCGACACGCGTCCAAAGAGCCGCGTCCAAACGTCCCGTACCCAGGTGCATGTACGGTTAAGTAGTAGTAGTATTAAATAAATCAGTTTCTCAACTCAGATTAACTCAGTAAAGCACGTTCAGTGAACACTAAAACTGCAATCCAAACACTGCCGAAAATGCTCTGTCGTTAAGTTTTTGCTCTACGAAACTGGACGTAATTCAGATAATCGTTGAATTCGACAATAATTTGTTCTAAACTAAACGTACGTTTCACACACAATCACCTGCCATTATTTCAGTTATGACAATATATATTTCCATTTTTTTCCCCCCTCCACTCGAAAATTTTTCGAAAAAGCAGAGAGTAAAACGCGAGCGCGTGTCCATTATGGATTACCGATTTCACGCAGAACACATCATTATAAGCGTGGGGGGGAGAACGGGATCGAGAGAGCATTGATGGATAAGCTTTTAACGTTATTATCTCCTTCTCTCAAACCGATGTTATTTTTCCTATTTTTCCACATATTTTTAGGAGAACTTTCCGGGAGCATTCATCATGTCTATTTACGCATTCATTTGCATTCCCTTTCGGGAATCGTATCAGTAAAACTATGTGAGTTGCATACACACACAGACACACACCCCGCGTATTCGTAGGAAAAATGATAGATAATATGTGCGTATGACGAGTAAAATAGGCATTCGACGTGAGATATCGTTTCGAAAACGACAACACATGTCTTCCAGTTTGTGTTTTGTGTGTGGGTTGCATGCGAAATTATCGTTAGTAGCGATGTTTTTCCTCAAGCCAAAATTATTTCGTTTAGAGATTTTTACCGCCAAAATTTTTCAAACTTTCCCGATAAGCTTTGAAATATGAACTCGTGTTTATTTTGAAATAATGAACTAGAGCAATTATTTTTGGAGGTTTTCTTTACGGAATGAATGCCGCCATTCCTCAGAGATTTGTGTCGGAATTCTGTTCTCTCTTGTCATGGCTTCTATAACCCTTTCGGACCCCGAGCATTAATGCTTTTTGGAATTTTCAAGATATTTCTTGCAATTTTTATGTTAAAAAATGCATTAAAAACATAAACGTCATCAAATCTTTATTTCTTCAATTTTTTTCTTAATTTTAAATTTTTATTCAACAATTTTTTTCAGAATTAATGAAAGAAAAAATTTCAGAATTCATGAAAAACAATTTCAGAATGAATCAAAAAACAATTTCAGAATGAATCAAAAAACAATTTCAGAATGAATCAAAAACCATTTCAGAATGAATCAAAAAACAATTTCAGAATGAATCACAAAACAATTTCAGTATGAATGAACGAAACAATTTCAGAATGAATCACAAAACAATTTCAGTATGAATGAACGAAACAATTTCAGAATGAATGAACGAAACAATTTCAGGATGAATGAACGAAACAATTTCAGGATGAATGAACGAAACAATTTCAGGATGAATGAACGAAACAATTTCAGGATGAATGAACGAAACAATTTCAGAATGAATGAAAGAAACGATTTCAGAATGAATGAAAGAAACGATTTCAGAATGAATGAAAGAAACGATTTCAGAATGAACCAGAAACGATTTCAGAATGAACCAAAAACAATTTCAGAATGAATCAAAAAACAATTTCAGAATGAATCAAAAAACAATTTCAGAATGAATCAAAAAACAATTTCAGAATGAATCAAAAAACAATTTCAGTATGAATGAACGAAACAATTTCAGAATGAATGAACGAAACAATTTCAGGATGAATGAACGAAACAATTTCAGGATGAATGAACGAAACGATTTCAGAATGAACCAAAAACAATTTCAGAATGAACCAAAAACAATTTCAGAATGAATTAAAAACAATTTCAGGATGACTGAACGAAACAATTTCAGGATGAATGAACGAAACAATTTCAGGATGAATGAACGAAACAATTTCAGGATGAATGAACGAAACAATTTCAGGATGAATGAACGAAACAATTTCAGGATGAATGAACGAAACAATTTCAGAATGAATGAAAGAAACGATTTCAGAATGAACCAGAAACGATTTCAGAATGAACCAAAAACAATTTCAGAATGAACCAAAAACAATTTCAGAATGAATCAAAAAACAATTTCAGAATGAATCAAAAACAATTTCAGAATGAATCAAAAAACAATTTCAGAATGAATCACAAAACAATTTCAGTATGAATGAACGAAACAATTTCAGAATGAATGAACGAAACAATTTCAGGATGAATGAACGAAACAATTTCAGGATGAATGAACGAAACAATTTCAGGATGAATGAACGAAACAATTTCAGGATGAATGAACGAAACAATTTCAGAATGAATGAAAGAAACGATTTCAGAATGAATGAAAGAAACGATTTCAGAATTAACCAGAAACGATTTCAGAATGAACCAGAAACGATTTCAGAATGAACCAAAAACAATTTCAGAATGAATCAAAAAACAATTTCAGAATGAATCAAAAAACAATTTCAGAATGAATCAAAAAACAATTTCAGTATGAATGAACGAAACAATTTCAGAATGAATGAACGAAACAATTTCAGAATGAATCAAAAAACAATTTCAGTATGAATGAACGAAACAATTTCAGAATGAATGAACGAAACAATTTCAGGATGAATGAACGAAACAATTTCAGGATGAATGAACGAAACGATTTCAGAATGAACCAAAAACAATTTCAGAATGAATTAAAAACAATTTCAGGGTGACTGAACGAAACAATTTCAGGATGAATGAACGAAACAATTTCAGGATGAATGAACGAAACAATTTCAGGATGAATGAACGAAACAATTTCAGGATGAATGAACGAAACAATTTCAGGATGAATGAACGAAACAATTTCAGGATGAATGAACGAAACAATTTCAGGATGAATGAACGAAACAATTTCAGGATGAATGAACGAAACAATTTCAGAATGAATGAAAGAAACGATTTCAGAATGAACCAGAAACGATTTCAGAATGAACCAAAAACAATTTCAGAATGAACCAAAAACAATTTCAGAATGAATCAAAAACAATTTCAGAATGAATGAACGAAACAATTTCAGAATGAATCAAAAAACAATTTCAGAATGAATGAACGAAACAATTTCAGAATGAATGAACGAAACAATTTCAGAATGAATGAACGAAACAATTTCAGAATGAATCAAAAAACAATTTCAGAATGAATGAACGAAACAATTTCAGAATGAATGAACGAAACAATTTCAGGATGAATGAACGAAACAATTTCATGATGAATGAACGAAACAATTTCAGGATGAATGAACGAAACGATTTCAGAATGAACCAAAAACAATTTCAGAATGAACCAAAAACAATTTCAGAATGAACCAAAAACAATTTCAGAATGAACCAAAAACAATTTCAGAATGAACCAAAAACAATTTCAGAATGAATAAAAAACAATTTCAGGATGAATGAACGAAACAATTTCAGAATGAATGAAAGAAACAATTTCAGAATGAATGAAAGGAACGATGGATGACCCGTTGACCCATCTGTTAAGATAATGTCACTATCACGGAGCATTAGATTAACTTCTTTCAAGTTCGAATATGCCATCTTACAATTTGGTGGCCCCACGGGCTTCGTTGAAATTTCCAGTTGGGGCCGCAATACCAGAAAAAAAAAACCCTACTTCATTCAATAACTCTAGCTTTGTTCATAACACGTCATCAAAAAATATTTCGAATAATTTTTTACATCCCTTATTAGGCCGTCAGAGCTCAGGTCAAAGCGATACGAAACTAAAGTAACGAAGCAATAAGTGAACGCACGCCGTTTATTTGCATCTTCAAGCAGATACAAATACTTCTCTGCATAATGAAGTATGAAATCCTTTCCTTAAATAAGAATATGGAGAACTTCAAATTGCATCGTCAATTTTCGCTTTTTTTTTTTTGCTCGCAATCTCGCCATTTCCAATTTAAATCGTTTTTTAAAAGCTTTATGCGAAAAGTAATGCGCTCGTGATATTGTTGGTGATTGGGATACATCTGTAGCGCTCGCAAACGCGTTACGAGCTCCAAGATTTAACGCTCCAATATAATGCTCCCAATATATATATATTTCCGCGTCAAAAGCGTTGAAAGACAATCATTTTCTGAACATGGGAATTTCCTATTTAGCGATCGTTTCAAACGTCTCGAAGAGAGTCACTTACGGCTCGGAATGAATTTTCCTCGACAAGATAACGAGCATTTGCTATTCGTTTGGAATCATATTTGAAGTTGTCAAAAATAACAAAAAATATACGGTATACGTAGGGTGACCATACGTCCCGTGTTTCCCGGGATAGTCCCGGTATTTCTTGTTTTTTTGGTAAACGTGTCCCGGCGATGTCCCGTATTTTCCAGTATTTGGAATCCCGATGTCCCGTATTTCTCTCGAGGAAATATGGTCAGCCTAGGTATAGGGTCTACGCCAGGGGTGCACAAATTTCCCGGTCCGAGGCCCAGATATGCGGTACTTCCGCCGCTCGTGGGCCAGACAATGAACGTATATATAGAGTGACCATATGACTTGTATTTTCCGGATGTTCCCGTAATTTTGACCGGCCGAACCTTTTTTTTTTGTAAAATGTATGTCTCGTTTCCCCCCCCCCTTATTTTTAATGAGGCTTATTTGAATTTTTGCAATGAGGACTATTTTCGTGACGCAGTGTCATTGTTATAATGACGTAATTTATCATAACCATATAAATGTATTCATTGCGGATGTTTGACAATCATTTAGGTTTTATAAACGATTACTTGAATAATATTATCACCCATTAGAGACCTCTATTTCGTGCCCCTGACGACCTCGGGTTCAATGAAGGAAAAATTGTTTGTTTTGACGTAATATTATCACTCCCCTCCTCCCCTTATTGTGGTGGTTGAGTTCTAGGACACCCTGTATACCGATTTTGGCATTAGAGCGACGCTCTGTATAATGATGATATCATTTCTCTAAGTACAAGGTGTCCCATAAATTCGTAAATAGTTTGAAAAATTACAAAAATTTGAAAAGATTGGCAAATTTGAAAGGGTTTGCGGGAAAAGTTATTAGATTTTTTTTTTTATAACAGAAAAAGTAATTAGTTAAAATTTTTATCGACAGAGGACTCTCTACATGAAGGTAAATCTCTGGATATATGAAGACCGGAGTCCTAAAAAATGCAGGTTATACGATTAACGGATCATTTCTGAATTTTCTTGTTACTAGCGGAAACTTACTTACATAAGTTTGTTGACATTGGTGGATAAACATTATTGGATAAGTTGTTTCACTTCAGTCACAAACTAGAAGCTTTACGAACGTGTGGGACACAGAAGAGATTGGAGAAAAGTTCGATTCCAGTCAGTTCTGCCGGATTTTTGTGCAGCACCCTCTGTCAACAAAACATTAAACTTTTTTTTTGGCAAAGAAAAACCCTTAAATGAGCATAACGTTTTTGCAAACCGCATTCAAATACGCCGATTCCTTCAATTTTTGTGAATTTTCAAAACTATGTACGAACTTACGTAATAACCCTGTATAAATCCCGTGGAGAACTAACACACCTCGAAAATAGTTCCGAAGAAATCACCGCTGGAATCTGTTGATCACATTTAGTTCGTAATTAGACCGTCTCAGAAGAAAGCGGCGTCTTCCTCGGTCATCAATGAACTGATGAAGATGCATTTGTCCCTAATGACTGAGGGGGGGGGGGGGGTAATGGCCTTCTACTTTAGTAGTGTTTGCTGTAATGGTATTGATCAGAGATTAAGAATAATATACTGCTGGGGGGTGTGATTTTTATGTCTTCTCTCCGAAAAAGTGACAGTCAAGACCTTCTCGGGAATATCTCCGGTTTATATGGTCACGGATTACATAGTGATGGAAACTTTCTCATTTTTATAACATTTTTTTTACACAGTGCTTTGTGTGCATTAGTTGGAGGAAACACAGAAAACACATGTGACAATCATCATCATCACCATCATCATTGTTTGGTGTCCCGTATGAGAAAAGCCTAGGCAAATTTTGCCACTCTAACACCAAGTGATTTAACATGGTAGATATGAAGAAACATCGTTCTGCGGAAAATTCCCAGAGTTTTGCACCCGGTCTGGGGACGAAAGTCATAGTATCTGTTACCATGAATCCCCGTATGTGGGAGATAATAGCAATATTCGTGATATACACATGTGACAAAGTCACTCTGAATTTTATGAAATGCTCAAGACGCACGTTTTTGCGACCCCCATTCATTCCAAGAATTTTCCAACGAAATGAAACTGAATGCTGAATCAGAAATGATCACAGGAAATCTGGAAACCATGTAGTGTAGTACTATCATAGGCGGAGATAGACTTGGAAGTCTGGAGAGGGCACGGTCATTATTTCTGGGTGGGCACGATGATGATGATGATGCCAATTCATATATGCATATATACATTAGATCATTCAACTTCACCTTTGAAGCTGGGGAGCAATGTTCCCCCACGCCTCCTCCCCGTAACTCCGCCCACGAGTGCTGTTTAAATATATTGGCCGAGCAGAGTGGATCTGCCATCACGGGCCGCGTCGGACAAAGTGGTTCCCGATGGAAGCATCGGGCTGAAATTATCAATCTATTGGAATTTTTCATTCACGGATGGTGTTTTCGGGCGATGATTTCATTCCCGCAATGTTTTTAATTGCTCTCAAAAACCCATTGTTTCAAATCCTAATATCATTTGCCTGGACCAAAGCGGTTCAAGAGATCTTAGCCGGGACTAAGAAACTTAGTATCGCGTCAAAACATCGCCCACAAAAAACATTGTGTCCCTCCAAAAAGAGTTATGTACATTATCTGTAATGTACAGGGTGTTCCATAAATACGTAAATAGTTTAAAAATTCATAAGAATTGAAAGAATTGGAGTATTCGAATGCGGTTCACAATAAAGTTATTCTCACGAAGAGGGATATTTTCCATATTTAAGGATATTTATTATAAAAGTAGTTCGATTTTTTTTTGATAGAAGGCGCTGCAATGAAGCAAATTATCGGAAATATGCAAATCAGAGGTCCTATAAAATGCAGGGTGTACGATTAACAACTCATTTCTGAATTTTCCTGTTACGGACGCTTACAAAAGGGTTCTATTGTGATGTCTGCATTGGTGGATAAAGTACTATTGGTGGAGTTGTGTTTTGTCTGAGCCACGAATTGAAGACTCAAAAAAATCGAAAGCAAAATCAAAAAGGCTTAGATCCTCTTGGAGAATCTATTGAGATTCTGCTATCCAAAGTTCAAACTCAGTTTGAGTGCGAACAAATAGTTCGCCCAGTGTTAACAAATGGTGCCCCAGCTTGGGCTTTCTCATCTAAGAGCACATTTCCAGAATCGCGTCCTCGGGCGCTTCACTCTGGAGCACCAAAATTTTTCTGCCTCAGCGATCTGCAAAAAGATTTCAAGGGGTGTCGTCCATGTATTCCCACATCAAAAAACTAGCTCGAAACTACGTACTTCCAAAAACAAGAAGGGTCTTGTCACCAACATGTGATAGAGATCTCCAGTTATGATGCTCGTGAGTTTCTCAAACAGTTAAGGCCTAAAAACATCCTTCATACAAAATATGTGTCCGAGTTTTTAAAAGTGTGTGAGCGCGCTTGTGTAAATATACATATACAGTCAAACCTCGTTAATGAGTCACTCTTAGGAGCGCAAAAATATGACTTAGCAGGCGGAGTGACTCGTTAAGCGGAATAAGACATAGCTGTGCCAATTCCTGCCTGGGGATAATTGGGACTTCCAAAAAGTGACCGTGTTAACCGGGTGACGCACTAACGAGGTTTGACTGTATTTGTAAATATTTTCAAACATTCATTAGTTCATCTTTAAAGACAGTGTTTTAAGACAGTCTCGAACGAAGACATCAAATATGTGACAAACTGGTGGTTAAAGCAATTTTCCGTAACAAAATGTTATTTTCCTCTTTCTTTTTTCTCCCCCGAAGACTCAAACTTCACGAACGTTTCTGACACAGAAGAGATTGAAGAACGGTTCTCAGAAAATTCTCTGCTTTCGTTCAGCGCTCTCTATCGACAAGAAATTTTAAAGCAATTTTTTTCTGTCTGTACCAAAACAAAAAAAGTCGTGAGAATAACTTTTTCGCAAATGGGTCATTCAAGTATTACGTCAACATCGAGGGGGGAGGGGGTTTCGGATTTGCTGACTTTTGATGACAAGGGGGGGAGGGGGGTTTGAAGGATGCTTACGTTATCAACCACCCCTTTTTCAAGATGTGCAATATTCTAAGCTCCTGACGAAATTTTGCTGACAAGGGGGAAGGGAGGGGTCAGTGTTTTGCTGACTTTTGCTGGCAAGGGGGAGGGGGGTCAAAAATGGCTGAAAATCTGCTTACGTAATACTTGAATGGCCCCAAACAGCGTTCAAATATACAAATTACTTCAATTTTTATGATTTTTTTTAAAAGACGCCCTGTGTTTTAGTATCTCAAAATTTTTCACTTGGCGATGTCTTTTGTCGGTGACGATTTCGTCACAGGGCAATAATTTGACGGCAATGTTCTGTCAAGCGATATTTTTTGTTGTCAATGTTCCGACTTGCAACCAAGAAACTAAGACTAACGAGTCCCATTGCGTTGTGGCCCGAAGAAATGTGATTTCCTATCATTATTTCTATAACATCAGTGAAAGTGAATTTCGCACGTAGGTTAAATAACGTACAGTCACAGACAATTGAAGCAGCTTCCTCACGTTTCAAAAAAAAAAAATATTTAAAGGTTCGGTACATATTAAAAGAGTAGTTTATTTTCTCAATGGAGATGAATAGCCTGGGAAAAGGGTAGTGGTAAATACCTTATACATAGAAAGCAGTATTTTTATGTCTTTTCAAGCGACATCGAAGACATAAAAAAAAATTTGAAGACATTGTATATGGCTTTTTTCCGGTCCATATATTCCCGTTCGGAATAATCTTTAACGTATGACAGTCGTAAACTTTATTTCCATGCGAGCTTCTCCTGAATACTACCGATACACGGATATGAATACTTTATCGCTTATGAGACTGCGACGTGACGTTAAGATGGCCGATGACAAGATTACATAAAAAATATATTTCCACTAAATTCTGTATGGGAAAAATGTACTCTCGATGATGTTGCAATTACCGGTGGCAATTATCCGCTAGATTTTACTAAATAGTGCTCCGTGGAACCTCTGGGGGAGTTCTGCGAGAGCTTTCCTTCAGTTACAACAGGGGTTGTCAACCTTTTTCCAGCCGCGACCAAAAAAATCAACAACAAGATCAGCTTCGTGACCCATGCGACTGTTTGTTTTTCGAGACTAGAGAAGCCAGTGAATTTATAACATTACAAAGTGGATGTCTACGACCCATCTCGGAAGCACCTGCGAATAAAGTCGGGGGTTTTCGACGCGTAGCTTAAGAATCCCTGGCTTTGAGTGGATTTGTACGAAACAGCTCGGAAGCGCTCGTGGATCGCTGTTTTTCTAAGCCACTGTTTTGGTCACTTCCATACTTATGCTTACACACTGTTTCGATCACTGTAAAATATATTCACAGCTGTCTTGTATTACAGCTATAAATCCAACACCGACTCCTGCATAATTTGAAGGAAAAGGAAGAAATTCATGGCATTCGGATCGTATACTCTATATATTTGTCAGCAGCAGCAACAAATCCCTATTAATATCAAATTTCCGGCATTTAGGAAAGGAATAACTGATCTAACTTCCTAAGGGCCGTATTCACCGACATGGTTTAAACCATAGTTTCCAAACCTTTTTATCCCATCGTCCCCCCCCCCCACCACCAACGCAATCTAACCCATAGAAAATCCTATGCTATACCCGCAGCTTCCACCGCCCACTGAAACAGTTAATTGCCCACGTTGGGAATCACTGGTTTAAACCATAGTTTCCCCAAGTTTTTTTTCCTCCCCCCCCCCATCCCCCCTTCTTCAGAATTTTTTTTCTTCCATCGCTCCCCAACGCAATCTAACCCATAGAAAATACTATGCTATACCCGTAGCTTCTACCGCCTCCCTGAAACAGTCCATTGCCCACGTTGGGAATCACTAGTTTAAACCATAGTTTCCCAACTTTTTTTCCTCCCACCGCCCCGTTCTTCAGAAATTTTTTCCCCCCATCACCCCCCAACGCAATTTAATCCATAGGATCCTATGCTATATCCGTAGCTTCCACCACCCTCCCCCCTGAAACAGTCTATCGCCCACGTTGGGAATCACTGGTTCAAACCATAGTTTCTCAACTTTTTTTCCTCCCACCGCATCGTTCTTCAGAAATTTTTTCCCCCCAGCGCAATCCAACCCATAGGATTCTATGCTATCTCCGTATCTTCTACCACCCCCTGAAGCAGTCCATTGCTCACTTTGGGAATCACTGGTTTAAACCATAGTTTCCCAACTTTTTTTCCTCCCACCGCCCCGTTCTTCAGAAATTTTTTCCCCCCAACGCAATCTAACCCATAGGATCCTATGCTATATCCGTAGCTTCTACCGCCTCCCCCCCCCCCGGAACTTTCCATTGGCCCAAGGGGGACGTTAACGCCCACGTTGGGAATCACTGGCTTAAACCATGTGGGTGAATACCGCTCTTAGCCATCTGACGATGGCAACGTGATTTAAAAATTGCTCGAATGTTTGCGGAAAGAGACGAGAGAGCAGAAATTCCCAGAAAAAACTGAAAAAATTCTTATAAGTCAATAAAAACCAGATCAATAAGTAACAGAAAAGGGCATCTTGTCAAACACGATCTATTTTCTTTTTCATGGGATTTCACCAGAAATAGTTGGAAATGTATGGCGACAGAAATAATAAGGTGAAAAAGAAAAAACAGCCATGACATCGACACTGTTTAAAAGTTAATTAGCAAAATTTTTTAGAGGAAAAATGGCGGAAAACAACTATCCAATTAAGCGACAGAGGCTAATTAGCAGTAATTGGCAATCAGGTTGGCGCTGTTTTAGATCTAATCCATCTAATTTCTTCTATTCCTTCGTTCGTCTGGAGTCGTCCGAAGAACACGTCACGGGCATAATTATTTATCTTAAAACAATGAGAGTCACTCAAATTCATGTCGAACAACGTCACATCGAGCTGAATTATTTACATGCGGGAGAGAGAATGTGTGAAATATTCATGTAAACCCCTCTCCTCTCGTTGGCTTTCATCGGTTTCAATACTTTTTGTACAGGGGCGTACTGCAGGTGACGTTGAGATGGTCCATGACAGATTACATAAAAAATATATTTGCATTAAATTCTGTATGGAAGAAATGTACTCTACGTGATGTTGCAATTACCAGTGGCAATTATTCGCTAGATTTTACAAAATAGTGCTTCGTGGAACCTCGGGGGGGGGGGGTCTACGACAGCTTAAAGCATCACCTAGGCGACTGCGACATTGGGTACCTTTGGCTTCTTTTTTTTGGCGAGAATTGAGAATATCTAGTATTTTCTGGTGTTTTTGAATCCCGATTTTTGTTATTTTTTTTCTGAGGAAACATGGTCAGCTTCTCTACCGAAGCTATTATGTCCGAATAAAACAAAGTCATTGTCATAAGAAGTCATTATTGAACATTTTGCTTACCTTTGGCCTCTTTTATGGTGAAAATCGGCAACATCTACTGTTTACTGGCATTTTTTTTTAATCCCAATTTCCTGTATTTTTCTCGAAGAAATATGGCCAGCTTCTAAAAATGCGATCATGTCCGAAGGGAAAAATATAGTCAAATCTATTGTTCTATCACTTTGGTCCCCCCCCCCGAACTAAATTTGTGGCTACGCCCCTGGTGCCGCGGATCACTTAAGTAATCTGGAAATATGCCGCAGGTAACCTGGGCGATGTAGAACTGCACTGCGAGCCGTAGAAGTACTCTAAAACTGCGCCACATGTCACTTAAGGGAGATCTCTAAATGTGCCACGAACAGCTTAAGTATTCCGGAACTGTTCCGCGGGTCAGTTAAGTGATTTGTGAATGTGCCACGGGCATATACTTGAGCGATCTTAAAATGTACCAAGTGCGAATATATATATATAGATACCTTACAACGCATCAACTGTCACGATAGTAGCGTGATGAGAGACCTGCTTGTCTATAATAGAGGACTGCGAATCCCGTTGAATCACATTTTAGGTGACATCTTGAAAACTCGGTTACAGACATTCCTTCTCTTCCATGAGCAGTGCTCACGAATCATGAATGCGTTTTCACATGCGTTTTTGTCTGTGATAAAGGGGTTGAGAAGAAACCGGTTTGGGTAAGGGTGTCAATCAAGGGCGTGGCGGGGAGGGGGTCTGGTCCCCCCACCCCGAAATGTGAGAAAATGACCGAAGAAAGGGAAAAAGATGGCCAAATCCATTGTTCTGTCCATAGACTTAAGATATAAATAGACCGCGCACGCTATTCATAAAACTTGTCGAACGTGAAGAAAAGATGAGCAGTATTGTCGGGGAAAGAACAGGTTCTGCGCTATTACATTTGGCGCGTTTTCGCAGAAGCTAGGATGTTGCTGTAACGAAATTTGACTCAATTCGATCAAGTTGATGAAAACTTTCCTTCATTTTTTCAATGAATTTCACTCATTTTTATGTGAAATATTTAGGGAGTATCAGATTTGAAAAAATAAATTCTATAAAATAAACAAATATTGGAAAACGGAACAACGTATATGTTGTAAAGCCTAATTCATTTATATTTTTAAATATTCTCTTCATTCACTTTGTCGCTTTTAATTTCGAAAATTTATTTATACGAGGGGTTATTAAAACAAATATATATCTTTCCAGAACATTACAATTACTCTATATACTCATAATTAATGTATAATTAATTATAATGCATCATATTATGTTACGTAATGTAACACATTCACACTCATACCATATTCAGTCATGAAATAATATTCAAACAATAAGAAAAAGTTTCATTTCTAACATTCCTGAAAAACCTTTTATAACCTCATCACACAAAACTGTAAACACTTACATAATATTTCAGGATTAAAATAGATTTTACTCAGGAAAATTACAGAATCTCATCATCAATTTCTCTAAATTATAAGAATTAAAATTCCATGTATAGTATATATGTAATAATTTAAAGTGTATATATATATATATATAATATTTTAGGATATAATATTTCATATATATAATATAATATTTGCAATATAATATTTACACATGTCACACATATATATATATATATATATGTAACATATATATATATATATATATATATATATATGTCATATAACATATGTAATATATATATATATATATAACATATGTAATCTCTTCGCTCCAAAAGTATGCATATGTTAATCTTAATTTAAGGTATTAAATCGTTTTTAGAATGATTCTTTTTCAAGATAACATCTGAGGTACACAATATATGACTTCAGGTCTTAGTACAGATATTGACTCAAAAAAATCAATTGAATAATTAATTTTCTTGTTTGAAGCGGCAATTTCACATACAACAAACATAAATTAATGAATAAAAAAATTTCTTTTCTGTAATAGTTTTATCTCAGGTGTGAAGAGGGGTAAAAATACTAATATTTTTAGAGGTTGTTATGCATTTTTATGCAAAACTGCAATTGTCTAGAGGGGGGGGGGGAGTTTTCCTCACATTCTATTTAAATAGAATATTTTTCATAAATTTCTCCTCCTGAAAAGCATATTTTCTTCCAAATTGAGCAAAAGTCGAATGAACTCACTAGCTCGCCAAGTCTCGCCAAATCTTGCGGAGACGTATATTTCAGTTAAAACTTCATAAAACTCACAATTTCAATCATTTATTGCCAAAAATTCTATAAAAACATTTAATAATGATTCATGACATTTGAATTTTACCAAAACTTGGAACTTTAATTGAATTAAATCCAAAATGGAGTCGTTAAAAACTGAGATTACGTCAGAAATCCATTGCATCGTCAATTTAATATTCCAATTTTTAATTTATAAGAAGGGGAATAAGCAAAAAAGTATTCCCTTGTGAAAGGATACTGGTCCCCCTTTCCTAAACCGCTCAGAACATCCGAAAGCTGCGCAAGTGTTGGCCATTCTAATCAAAAATAAGACAGCGCGTGTAGATCGTCATACGAGTAGCCATAAGGAAAGCATTGCCAGCGAGATTCCCTGACCAGCCTTTCGACTGGAGTCACGTGACTCCGGATCTTTGCTTCACATTGTAACCCCTCGCGCGCACTCTATAGTATTATTACTCTGTGGTTCTGTCACTTTGGTCCCGCCCCCCCCGAACGAAATTTCTGGCTACGCCCCTGGTGTCAATCAAGTATTACGTCAGAATGGGGGGGGGGGGGTTCCGATTTGCTGACTTTTGATGGTGGGATGGGGTTGGATGATGCTTACGTCATCAACATCCCCCTTTATAAAAATATGAGATATTCTTAATGGCATCTTACTCTGTGCGCCAAAAATGAGGAAAAACCTTTCCCTAGTTTGTGGGCAAATGAACTAACATTGTCTCATCCTATTTATAATCTCATCCTTCCATTAATTTTAAACACTGTTACATCTGTGAATAAAAAGACTCGTCCGCGCAGAATCCCCCCCCCCCCGTTACAATTATGGTAACGTGAAGTTCCATTTAATGACCACAGCTGCGTGGTCACGTCGCGAGATGTTCCACGCGGGATAAAAAAATACACTAATTTTTAATGATATGCAGAGTTAACTTCTCTCGTATTCATCAACGAAGTGTTGTTTTCGAGAGCAACGTTGGTGCCGGAAAAACGTGCAATATTTACTCTCACGTCTTTCAAAAGACTTAACTCTTATCTCGCCAAATGCATAAAAACTCTTTTTCTTCACGAAAACGATTTAAAAATAGCGTCTTTAATTTCCGTTCTTTGTTGCTGTTTCGTCATATTGAATTCAGATCATGCGAAAAGATCTCGTGCGAAAATACCGTCTATAACTGAAATTATAGATGTTTTCTCTACTTTATTTCATTGCAAAACGAGCTCCATTGAATTTCCATGATATGAAATGAAAAAAAAAACATCGTCTGTTTGAAGTTCATTTCAAGCAAATACAGTGTACGTAAAGCACTTTTTGTTTTTAATGCCTCCAAGAAAGACCTTCAATCAACTCCGTTATTAGATCTTTCAGTCAGTCGTTCAAGGGTATCTCTAAATGTAAATAGTTCTCACAAAATATGCGGTATCGGATATTTTCTAGCCTTTCTGAGAACTACTTTGTGTTCTGTTACTGAACGATCATTGCCTCAAAGAGCCTCAGTTATCACAGTTCAAGGGGCCGTTCAAGTATTACGTCAGAAAAATTTTAGCCATTTTTAACCACCCCTAGCCGCTTGTCAGCAAAAGTAAGCAAAACTATGACCCCCCCACCTACCTCTTAGGAGGCCATTCAAGTAGTACGTAAGCAGATTTTCAGTCATTTTTGATCCCCCCCCCCTTGTCAGCAAAAGTCAGCAAAACACTGACACCCCCCCCCCCCCGTCAGCAAAATTTCGGGAGCAGCTTAAAATATATCATATCTTCAAAAAGGGATGGTTGATGACGTAAACAACCTTCAAATCCCCCCTTGTCATCAAAAGTCTGCAAATCCGAAACCCCCTCCGCCGATAATGACGTAATACTTGAATGACCCCTTAACGCATGTTGGAGGGATCAGAGACGTAAGCGGGGGCTAATATTAGGGCTCTCGTCCCTCCTCCCCCCCCTCCCAGACTTTAAAAAATTTATCTTTTAATGCAAAGAAATATTTTTAAAATAAATTCAAATTTCGAAATAAAATGCCTTTATATGTTGTTATAATCAATTTCTGTTGATTTTAATGCTGTTTGAAGGGTAAGAACTCAAAATTTATTTTTAAGAAACCCATTTCTCTCAGCCACATATGCTAAACCCTTGGCCCGCGGACCAAATGCGGCCCTTGGGGTTATCTGATGCGGCCTGCCCTGTCAAACCTGATTTTGTAAAAATGAACTAAGCGGCACATTTAGAGAGCACTTAAGTGACCCGTGGTACTATTCCAGAGCATTGAAGCGGCCCTTGGCACATTTTCCGATCACTCAAGTAGGCCCGCGGCACAGTTCCAGAACACTTAAGCGATCCATGGCACATTTAGAGATCCCTTGAGTGACATGTGGCACAATTTTAGAACACTCAAACGGACCCAGTGGGGTACTACATCACTCAAGTTACCAGCGGCATATTCCCAGATTACTTAAGTGATCCGCGGCATAACTACGGATCACTTGAGTGATGCGTGGCACAGTTCCAGAGCACTTAAGCGGTCCGGAGACATTTTCAGATCACTTGGATTCGTGGAACATTTAGAGGTCACTGAAGTGGCTCTGTAGGAGACTTATAAATAGGATAAGAATGTTAGTTCATTTGCCTACAAACTAGCGAATTTACTATTATTACCCATTAGTCATGTGTATGACCGGGCCCCACTCACGAAAATGAAATCAACCAGGCCGTAGGCTTCCAAAGGTTGAGAATAAAAATGAATTTCTTGGGCGTTTTCATTTTGGAGAATTTCTCGCGAACCCCCTCCCCCCCCCCTCAGTTCATTGATGCGACCACCTGCGGGATCGTAACCCCCGCACTTTGAGAACCACTGGTCTATACCATATATACTCAATCCCTGAAACGCGGGAAATTTGTGGCCCTCGGGAGTCATCAGATGTGGCCCACGACCTCAAACCAAATTTTGTAAAAATGAAATAAGCGACACGTTTTTACTGATCATTCTGATTGATTCTACCGCACAGTTCCAGAGCACTTAAACGCCCCATGGCGCATTTACAGATCAAAGTGACCCACATTTCCAGATCACACACCGCCATCATTTGTCTTTAAAAAGTTAGGGCCGAAACTAGATGCTTGGTGAGCCGTGGGAAGCACACATTCTGATGCACCCTTGTAATGTTGAAGGTGCAAGTCTTTTGTGTAAGGGCAGCTGGTGGCATAGTGGAGTGGTGTGCCGACTTCTCCGCACATACATTTGTTGTTGTTAGATATTTTGAATCTCTCGAGGTAGCTGGGGAATGGTCCATGACCAGTAAAGAAAATGGCTTTCTCTCGGGACCATCCCACAGCCCTCCATCCGACTCGAGGTAGGATATCGTGAATCAGTCTGCCTGGGTGTTCAGGTTCGTCCCAGTCCTCCTGCCACATTTTTAGTAAGTGGCTTTTGAGAAGTCTTTTGGCATGGGCGGGGGGGGGGGAGCTTGATTAATCTAGTGCTCCGAACAGATTTAGTAGTTTTCTTGGCGAGCTTATCCACCAACTTGTTGCCATGGATACCAGAATGACCTCGCACCCAGAGCAGGCTGACATTTCTGTTGGTGGCCAGGCAGTTTCGGATCTGTCTGGCATTGTGACGAACGAATTTGAACCCCCTCCGGTCCGGCGCCTGGAGCCGGACCATACCCACCTTTTCTTCCCCCCAGTTGCGGCCCTGGTCGCGATACATAAAGTCAAGAAACCCGTGCTGTTAGTTGATTTGAACGACACATGTCGGAAGACCCTGCGAGTCAAGTTCGAATCGTGACCCGTAGCTTAAGAATCTTTGGCTGTAAGAGAATTTCTATGACCCATATGGGCGACCCGAAGGTTGAGAAACCCTGGCGTAGGTATGTTGTGTGAAGCCCATCTCAGTTTTTCCTGTGTATAGAAATCAAACAATGAGGTATGAAGTTTCATTGTTGAAGCTTTAAGAACGAATTTCTTAAACAATGTAAAAATTTCATTGTTTTGATTGGAAACATCATGTTTTGCATTGCTTCATTCTTATCCATCCCCCTCTGAGGAGCGCTCCACGGCTTTTGCCCGTCCCGTCTTCGGAGACGACGAGTTTGGATGACCAATCCCCCCAGTTCGCCCCGTGTGCAGCTGATCGGTCGCCATTTCACTCGCGCGCGAGATGGTCGACTGTCGAGGAAGCCGGGGCAGAGGAAAGCAGCCCGTGTCGAAAGGCTTCTTTCCATCGTTGGGCCGAGCCATGCGACCTTAACCGGGTCCGGGGCTCGGCCGAAACGTGGTGTACGGGCGAGGCCTCTACCAGGGCACCCAACCAACTTACGGTTGCTGCTCTGGGGCCCGTCGAGAGAAGATCTTCGACGGGTTGCGCAAGGATGAAGACGGAAATATGCCTACGTGGGAACCCGCCGTACACAAAGGGGTAACGCGCCTGGCACCATACCTCTTGGGTGGTGTGGAAAATGGTGCATATTTTTTTCCTGTTCTCGCGGCTTGGCGAGTATAGTATTCTGACACCTCCCTTGCGGTTCCGGGATACTTTAAGGATACCGTGAGGGTAAAATCAAGTGAAAGGGTAGCCACGATATGCATTCAAGCGGTGGGGGAGGGGGGCACAGAGAACTGTGAAAAAACATTCGGCTGTGAAGTTTTCGGTGAAATATGGTCGGGGGAAAATATGACTACTTTTAGACTTTAGTAAATCGTGGACCCAGGGAGGTCTTAATAGCGTCATGGGGCCCCCATGAAAAAAAAAGATTTTTCTGAGGGACTTGACCCGACTAGAAATGCCTCTGCCTCAAGGGCGTAGCGTGGGGGGGGGGGGGGAGAGACTTGGTGGTCTGGTCCCCCCCCCCCCGAAATGTGAGAAAATAACCAAAAAAAGGGAAAAAGATGGCCAAATATATTGTTCTATCACTTTGATTCCCCCCCCCCCGAACGAAATTTCAGGCTACGCCCCTGCTCTGCCTACCAATTTACAAGCTTAATCTGGGGGGGAAAAAATCTCAATTTTATTTCATTATCACGAGGCCTCTCTCTGCATTAGAGGCAACGGGAAGACCCAGGTGGGCCCAATCCAGGCCAATCTCAAGTCCAGATTTGTAGAGAGTTCAATTTAACGCCCAGCGTCGTGTGTAACTTATGGGAACAGTTCCAGGATACCGGATCCATCGAGAGAAAGCCTGGGCAAGAGCCACGACGGCCAGAGAAGATCGCCATTTACAGCTTCTCAGCTCTCTCGTGACTTGTATGCAGCCACAGGAACCCATGTATCAAGGGTGACTGTTTCCAAAAGACTTCATGAGAGAGGGTTGTTTGCAAGATGACCTGCTGTTTGCGTCCCGCTCACTTCTACGGACAGGAGAATCCGTTTATCATGGTGAAGAGAGCATAGAGATTGGAGTATGGATCAATGGGCGACCGTTCTCTTCACTGGTGAGTTCAGCCTAAACACCGATTCTCGCCGTACGTTCATATGGAGAGAACCAGGGACCCGCTACCTACCCTCCATTGTCCGCGAAATCGACCATTATGGCGGAGGAGGTTTAATGGTCTGGGCAGGCATCATGTTGGATGGCCGCACATCTCTCCATGTCTTTGAAAGAGGCACTGTGACTGGTCTGAGGTATAGGGATGAGGTCTTGGAGCCCTATGTTCGCCTTTTCAGGGGTGCAGTTGGCCCCGAGTTCATTTTAATGGACGATAACGCGAGGCCACATAGAGCTCTTCTGCTCAACGATTTTCTAGAGAGTGAGGATATTCGCCGGATGGATTGGCCAGCCAGATCTTCAGACCTTAACCCTATAGAGCATGTGTGGGACGCTCTGGGGAGGGCAATTGCAACTCACAACCCCCCCTCCGGGAACCATCCAGGGAATGAAAACAGCGTTGCTGAACGAGTGGGACCAATTGCCACAGGAAATGATAAACTGCCTTATTTAAAGTATGAAATCACGCTGCGAGACCTGTATATCTGTAAGAGGGGACCATACCCCCTATTAACCCATCTATTAAACCATTTTTTTGTTTATTCTGCAACCGCTGTTTCATACCTTCCGACTCCAACGAGTGTTACGCACGATCATGTGAGTGTATTACAATTATTGAATGGTTATTTGTTCTGTATTGTATCAATATATGTACATATCAAATTTCATTAAAATCGGTACATTTAGATAATCGACCAGGTCTGCAAATTCTCTTAATTTCTTACACCAGTGTTTGTCAGACATACCGTAAGGGTGCTTTTCTTTTGGGTACAGGCAGTGTTCGCGACTAGAAAAAGGTTGAAATCCTCTACGACAAATATTGACCAAGGAATAAAATTGTAAAGTTTGAGAGAGGATTCAAAGGCAAAATACAGAGCATCCCATGAACTCGTAAATCGTTCAAAAATTCATAAAAATTGGAACGAATTTTATATTTGAATGCGGTTCACGGAAAAGTTATCCTCACAAGGGAGGATGTTTCTTGGCACATAAAAAAAACAACAACTTTTGTTCAAATATTTCCGATAGAGGACGCTGCACGCAAAAAAAAAATCCCTGGAAGTATGCAAATCAGTGTCCTGTATAAATGCATGGTGCACGATTAACAACTCATTTGTGTTATTGGTGCTTGCTGAGGGTTTTCATTTTGATGTTAGCCATTAGTGGATAAAGCATTATTGGTAAAGTTGTTTTCATTTAATTTTCATATTCAATTTAAAAAGGAATTTTCATTCATAATATTAGAAGGAATTTCAGAATCAATTTTAGAAGGAAAATCGGAATTAATTTTATAATTTCAGAATTAATTTTTGAATTTCAGAATTAATTTTTGAATTTCAGAATTAATTTTAGAATTTCAGAATCAGTGTTATAAGTAATTTAAGAATTAATTTTAGAATTTCACGAAGAATTTCAGAATTAATTTAAAATTTTCAGGAAGAATTTCAGAATTAATTTTAAAATTTCAGGGAGAATTTCAGAATTAATTTTAAAATTTCAGGAAGAATTTCAGAATTAATTTTAAAATTTCAGGGAGAATTTCAGAATTAATTTTAAAATTTCAGGAAGAATTTCAGAATTAATTTTAAAATTTCAGGAAGAATTTCAGAATTAATTTTAAAATTTCAGGAAGAATTTCAGAATCAGTTTTTAGAAGGAATTTCATAGGAGTAATTTCTGAATCCATAAAAGTGATAATTTCTTAATCCATAAAAAGTGATAATTTCTTAATCCATAAAAAGTGATAATTTCTTAATCCATAAAAAGTGATAATTTCTTAATCCATAAAAAGTGATAATTTCTTAATCCATAAAAAGTGATAATTTCTTAATCCATAAAAAGTGATAATTTCTTAATCCATAAAAAGTGATAATTTCTTAATCCATAAAAAGTGATAATTTCTTAATCCATAAAAGCTATAATTTCAGAATCCACGAAAGCAATAATTTCAGAATTAACAAAAGTCTCCAATACCTATTCGACTCGGGCCCAGCTGACCAGCTCGTCAAGACGCCACTACAAAAATCAGGAATTCAAGTCATACTAACATTTCTACGAGTTTTCCTTCAAAGATTAAGGGATTACATTCATCTCGGTATAAAAATATAGAGGCGCATGTTTTTTTTACATGCACCACATGTTCCACATTTATAAGACACGCTTTTCATTGAAGGAAGATCGTATGAAAAATCCATTTCTCATATCAATTTTTCATCATTTTATGAAAGCGAAACTTATCACAACTACATTTCTCTATTTCTTACAGTCGTTTCTCCACAATTCGCTTCAATTTTAGAACCAACAACCCACTCTTTATTCCTTTCGGAAACCCAACGCATGCAAACAAAGCCTCTTAATAGATTGATAGCAGTATCTAGGAAGCTTTGATACAAATCGATTTCATGTTTGTAATATAGTGACTTGTGAAAAATTTCACTAAGGTTTATTAGAACATGAAAATTACCTCAATAAAATAATTATAACTATTTGAACCGCAAACTTTCATGTTCTCTCAAAATAGTTCCCTCTTTAAGAAGTTACATTTCCTCTTTCATTATCATCATCATCACCACCGTGATCCAAGTTTTAGCACTGCATCAAGTTATCCAAAAAATTGATGCTAGACAACAAATCCGTCCGTGACTTTGTATATATATCTAGCCAAATACGGGCACTAATGACTTCATTTAAATGCATGGCTTTTTCCCCTTAAAAAAGCTTCTTTCATGGAATTTTAAGGCACAAAAAAAAAGTGAAATAACAGAAGAAAAGATGTTTTGTAGAAATAAAATAAAATGATGCGTATCTTTGTTGCTTTTTTTCGTGGAATTAATTGACATTAGTACAAAGAAAAAAAATGAAAGCGTCCCCACATAATGTTCCTAACGACATCCAGTATTTTAGCATGCAAAATGCACCACAGAAATCCTGCATCTATAATATCTATGCTAAATGTTCTGATATTTCAGTTTGGCAAAATAGAGCTCTTTATATTGCTGGTGAAAAAAATGTTAAGTAGTGTTGGTGTCCGTTATTTTCTCAATGTATCAAGTGCTCGTGTGGGAACAGGACGTCCACCTTTTGTACCAAATGATGCAGTTTCATCGATTTGAACGTGAGTCTGCCGTCTACAGGTACCTCGAGCTGCTTACTAATAAGGCCCATTATAACACGCGTTAAGTGATTTAGTAGTTAAGGGGGTTGGTGTGCAAACAAATTTTCCAAAAAACACATTTTCCAATTTTTCAATTCTTCAATACTATGAAATTTTCTGCGTCTAACTGTGTTCAAGTTTTTTGTTCTGCCCCTGTAATAGAAATATTTGTAAAATATTTTAATATAAACTGCTGGCAGGCATTATACACATGCTAATGTCTTTCACTAAAATGCTTTTTTTCCTCAAAACTAAGTTTTTGTTAGATAAGGAACATATTTTTTCGAGCACCACTCATTCAAATGTCTTGAAGCTTTGTGTGTGTGTGTCAACACTATACTGTTATATACGGGGTAATTATAAAAAAACTATCCCGACATATGGGCCCCTAACTATCATACCATTCACAGAAACTGAATGAAATTTTGGCATAAGGTATTTTGAGGTATGCGCTCAAGAATGATATGGAAAACAACAGTGTCACTCTAACAGTTACGGTTACAGTGAGAAAATTTCGAAAATATCAAATGGCAACACCAAGTTTCTTGTATTGGAATGTGATCTTCATTGTGAAAAACCCTAAATAGCGTTCGAACGGCAACTGTAGCATGAAAATCACCGGCGGTAGATAGGCTAAAAGTGAGGACAACCAATAAGGACAGAGAAGCAATCAAATGGCATATCAAATGGCAACACCAATTTTTTTGTATTGGAATGGCGTTGGAATGGCACCTGTAGCACGAAAATGCCCGGAGCTAGGCAAGGAAAAAGGACTTTGCCGTGCACCAGAGCATTAATGTTCGTTTCATTCGTCACACTGTTTCTTCGGCTGAGATCCCAGCCTGATTAGTCCTCCACAAGGTCATGTGGAAAAACACAATAAAATGCTTTATTTTATGCTGCTTCTCTGTCCTTATTGGTTGTCCTCACTTTTTGCCTATCTACCACCTGTGATTTTCATGCTATAGTTGCCGTTCGAACGCTATTTAGGGTTTTTCTCAATGGAGATCGCATTCCAATACAAAAAAACTTGGTGTTGCCATTTGATATTTTCGAAATTTTCTCACTGTAACCGTAACTATTAGAGTGACACTGTTGTTTTCCATATCATTCTTGAGCGCATACCTCAAAATACCTTATGCCAAAATTTCATTCAGTTTCTGTGAATGGTATGATAGTTAGGGGCCATATGTCGGGATAGTTTTTTTATAATCACCCTGTACTTTAACACGAGCTTTTTATGATTTTAATTGTGGTTATTTTTTCTTGAATTTTAACTCCAACAACATGCAACTTTTTCAAAAATCACCAAAATTTACCCCTATTTTGTGCCATAAAATTTTTTTAAACAATTTTAATAAAAAATCCTCGTGTTAAAGTATGTAACACCATTGTGCTGAGTCACACACGCAAAGTTTCAAGCCATTTGAATGAGTGTTATTCGAGATTCAAATGTTCCTTATCTAACAAGAAACTTAGTTTTGAGAAAAAAGCATCTTAGTGAAAGATTAGCATGTGGTAACACCTGCAAGAGCAGTTTATAACATTGAAATATTTTACAAATATTTTTACTACAGGTAGAACAAAAAACTTGAATACAGTTAGACGCAGAAAATTTCATAGTATTCAAAAATTGGAAAATGTGTTTTTTGGAAAATTTGCGTGCTCCCCACAACTTCCTTAACTAAATTCCAAGTTGAAGTTCTCGAAAAAGTGTCCACAAGTTAAGTGGATTTACTAAACACTGATTGGATGATTTTTACAGGAGACTACTGGCGCATGCGCGTAGGTCTGCTTAACGGAAAAAATAGAAAATCGGGTTAATTTATTAAATTACTAAATTATTTAATCACTTACCGACTAAACGGCGTGTGTAGACAGTCCTTATCGTCTACATGCATTTTAAATTACTTGACAAATTACAACTTAGTTAACTGCGTACTAAACCACTTTAACGCGTGTGAATGGGCCTATACATGAAGGTGAAAAATGCGACTAATGAGCGAATGTAACCAATACGGTTATTGGTTGGTTTCTTTTAAAGTTTTGTAAAAAAAATCTTTTATCAAACTTTTATAGTGCAATCCCGACGTAAAAGATGTACTTTCTAAAATACCAAAAAAATTGGGAAAAGAAATTGGTATGAGGGGTTTTTTTAACAACGTGTATTTACCATATATATTGAAATATACACGAGACCTAGACAGGGCCGTCTCAAGAGCATCATGGGCCCCCGGGCCAATTGATTTTTCCGTTTCCCTACCTGGTAAATTCCCGAAAAATTCACCTACTTCTAGGTTTTTTGAAGCATCGTCTTCTCTTGAGGCCCCCGGGCTGTACCCGGGTTGTACCCATGCGTTAAGACAGCACTGGACCTAGAGGGTTAAGTCGGTTCCACACCAACAGAACTCCGGAGAATTCCTCAGCGCAAAAACCGGTTTTGTGATGTGGCTACGCAGAATCGACAATTTGAATCCCCCGCGCTGTGCTAACCACACCTCGAAACCTGTTTTTAACGCTGCGGAATTCTGTGGAGTTTTGCTGACGTGGGCCCTGTTTCAAGTATCATTTTGCCTTGAATCTACAATTCAATTTGTATGAGATTCCAAAATATCTCTGAAAACACCAAATGACGACGATTTAATGAGTAAGTTTCAAACTCGTTCTTATGACTCCTTTTACCTGAAAAAAATAATTAGAATACAGTCGAATCCCGTTTTAACGAATACCGTTATAGCGAAAATCACTTTTTTAATCCCCTAAATAAGTTTACATAGGGACAGTGCTAGGTTACCTGGAATTCCTTTATAACGAAATTTCGTTTTAACGAAGTGATTCGTCCGGTCTCTTGGCGTTCGTTATAACTGAATTCGACTGTAGAATTATTTAGTGTCCCATCACATGTGGGAGTATCAAAGTCCATTCCGTTTTTCGTACATTATACTTATTAGAAAATTGCCATAGTACACAGAAGTTCGACTTTATTATTATTATTAGACAAGACACAACCGAAGTACAGTCTACAGTCGAATCCCGTTATAACGAACTCCAGGAGACCGGAGAAATCATTTCGTTATAGCGAAATTTCGTTATAAAGGATTTCCGGGTATTTGCATTGTTCCTATGTAAACTTATCTGGGGGATTAGAAAAGTGTTTGTTAAAACGAAATTTTCGCTATAACGGTATTCGTTAAAACGGGATTCGACTGTATCGTTAGCAAAGCAGCACAAAACAAAAAGACAGTTACAAAAACAAAACATTATTTGACCCAAAGGGATGATCTTTCCATGGGTCATAAAGAGTAACTTACAAGATTCATGGCAACATCCAAGTGCAGTATATAGAAAAATAACCGTAATAATCTATATGTTACTGCCAAAACCCGAAGTGCGGCCAATTCACGACGAGGCCGGCCACTTTGGGAACTGGCCAAGAATTACGGCCAAAGTCCGAATACCAAAAACGATTCGGACTTTGACCGGGCGGGAGATCCGTTCCCAACGGTCGATGCACTGATGTGAGACGGTCCGGTAGGAGTCAAATCCATTTTTCTTTTTTAAATCGAAAAAGTGTGATACATGTCTTACTCGTGTCTCAAGCTATATAGCAGCTGCACCACTGGATTAAGGGGCCATTCAAGTATTACGTAAGCAGATTTTCAGCCATTTTTGACACCCCACCCCCCTTGTCAGCAAAAGTCAGCAAAACACTGCCCCCCCCCCACTCCCCCGTCAGCAAAATTTCATCAGCAGCTTAGAATATTTCATATCTTCAAAAGGGGGTGGTTGATGACGTAAACAACCTTCAAACTCCCCCCCTCCTCCCCCCTTGTAATCAAAAGTCAGTAAATCCGAAACCCCCTCCCACCCCCCACCCCCTCGATGCTGATGTAATACTTGAATGACCCCTTAGCTCCATATGTGACGAGAGAAAACTAAATTAGTATGATCTTATCTATCTCAAATTAGATGAGGTAACTAAAATGAAGGGATTATATTTTTCAGTTACTGATGTGTGTGATTCAAGAAGACAAAATCTGACCACACATTGAAGACAATCGCGCCAAGCTGGTCAAGATTTTCCTCTGTTTTGTTGTTTTTTGGCAGTGTTTTGTTTATTTTCGAGTTTGTTAAAATTTTTTATACTTTCCACTTATAACAACCTAGCGAAAGTATATTTCAAAAAGCTTGGAGAAAAAAAAAATCTTAACACTAATATAAGGAAAGCTTAACCATTGTTTATGGCGCCCACATTCAATGTCCTAAACTAGAGAGATCTCTCTCTCTCACATACACACATACAACATGGAAAACAAATTCCAAATTTTAATTAGGTGCTTTGTTAGGACACTCTCCTGAGAATTATGAGGATTAAACACGTTTTTGTGTGTGTGTGAAAAGAATACATAATGTGTATTAGAAAAAATTCCTGGAACAAAAAACAAAACAACACACACTTCTGTTGGTTTTTTCCTCATTTAGGAGCTTGTTTTCGGTTGAAATGAATGTTTCGAGAGAGTTTTTCGGGTTGTTTTTTGGTTTTTTTTTACTTCTTATTTCAAGAAAAGCTAATAATGAGAAGAGTTTTTATGACTTTGTTTGCTCTGGAATATCTTTCTTTTTTTTGTGCTTTGTTTACTCAGGTTTTTTTTCCCCCCGACTAAAAAATTCTCTGAGAATATCTAAAAACAAAATTGCCAAAGCTAAAATTAGTTCCAAATTAGATTACGTATGATAAAGCATGTGATCTCAGTACTAAGATGAAGGCGATGAGACATCCGGTTGATGTACAGTCACGCCGTCCCGTATACGGGGGGGTTCCGTTTCGGGGGTGACAGCGAATAACCGAAACTATAGGTTTTTTCGTATATCTCGTTTATTGAACAGCATGAGAAGAGCAGGGTGACGTAGTGGTATAAGGGAATGTAAAAGAGGTTTCAGCAGTGTTTTCTGAAAGAACATTGTGATTCCTATTTGCCGTTTCTTCTTCATATCATCAAGTATGTTGGAATATGATGACGAGGCTTCCTCTACCAATTTTTCTGCATGTGATGAGCGTACCATAGAGGGGATCTATGCCATGAAAACAATCTATTGCTGATTTGAAGGTGCGAAGCCCTTCCGCTATGTTACTCATGGTGAACTCTTGTCTTCTACTTCTTTACCTTGATCTTCTTCATCTGGTACCGCTTCAGTTTCAGGAGCAGTCAACTGCATTAATTCCTCCTCGGCCAATACCTCTGAATTGCTATTAATTAGCTGTTCGACTTCCCCCATATCACTGAACTCTTCTCCACCTACCTGTTTCGCTAAGATGACAATGTCTTTTATAGTCTCTTCAGTTGGCTCTGTAGAAATGCCACATTGTGGACAAAGGTTAATCCAACTCGAGGTGAATGTTTCTCTCTTGGGAGCTGTCAAGGCTCTAGTGATGGCAGTAATGCCATTAGCGAGCCATCCCAAACATGCGCATCTCATGTAAACAAAACTCGTGAATGACGGTTTCTGAGTGTTGCAAGAAAAAAAAATTCAAATAGGGGTCATTCAAGTATTACGTCGGGGGGGGGGAGTCGGATTTGCTGGCTTTTAATGACAAGGGGGGGATGCCCTCTATAAAGATGAAGAAAAAAATCACTAAAATATGTAACAAAATTCAAATACTTAGGTGTAGTCATCAATAGAAACTTTTCATGGACTGACCATCTACAATACATTAAGAACAAAATGGCCAAAAAGACGCAAGAAATTGTTCAAAGATCAAGGGCCACTTGGGGTGTCAAAGCTGAAGTGCTAAAAAAAAATTATTTGGAATGCTTGGAGAAAATGATAATATATGGGTACGAAATCTGGTACACAAATACAAGAGCTCCTCCCTCAATGTTAGACACCGTAATTTAGGCGCGCTTATCGAAGAGAGCTAATAGAGGCGCGCTTTCAATTTACTTGTTTTATTATTTATATATAGGTTACTATAATGCATTTATTATTAATTATTTCTAAGTTACACGCGATAATTGGTGGTATAAGGGACGGAAATAATGCCATGTAATAAATGCAACCGTTTACTGCAACTCGAATTTTCATGTTTCGTTTCCTAGTGAATCAATTTTCATTATGAACCAAGAGATGGATTGGTTCCCTGCGGTTTGGGAACAACCCCCACCCACTAACACCGTGCCCCACGCGATTGGTTGATGAAATAAAACACCAATAATAACTTAATAATGACAAATGATTAAAAAAATAATAATAACTTTCAATAATAGCGTCATCTAGCGATTCCTCCGTTTGCGTTACGACTACGACGATAATTGCTTGTTTAGATGTGTGTGTGTGTTCTATCACTTCTTGAAGTTTTACCAGTGAGTTCTGAATCACCCTGTATAATAGCCGGGGTCGTGTATAGATTCTACTAGGACGCGGTGGCCAACCTTTTTCCGAGCCGTGCCACAATCAATATTATTTTCAATGCGCGTACCACTCCACGAATTTCAACATGCAGACCATACACCCCCATTTTATGAGACACGAGCATTCTCGCTTCTGCAACATATTGTTTTCGGATATCCTCTTATTTTCATTTTTAAAAAATGTTCAGTTTGTCACTCTTTTGAATCATAAATTCGATAACCGCAATGCAGATTGTGTATGTACGTGTATCTGTGGAAGTTCATCTTACTAACACCATGTTGGGCATAGACATCGGAACCTGAAGACTCAGGGTGCTTGCCTCCAATAAACTTTATAAGAGCGGTCCTCACACCCCAAGAATTAGTGGACACAATGCATTTCCCTCATGCGGACGATCCCGAGTCTTGTACACATAGGACGTCCAGCAACTATGCCCGAAATGAAAAACAGAACAGAAACGCATTTTTTGAATAGAAAGTCATCGTAATAATTACCATTTTTAAGAGTACCTACCACAGGTTTGTAGCAGTACGTATAGTAGTAATTTTTAAGAGTACCATCTAAATATATAGGTTTGGCAGCCTACAATACCATCATTGGATACGATTACCAAGATTGCCGCTGTGGTGGTCGAGTGGTTATAGTGACGGACTCGCGATGCGAGGATCCGGGTTCGAACCCCACAGTGGTGGTCGGCTGAAGTTGGTTTTCTGTGGTTCCCAACTTCAAGGCGCAAATGCGAGCCGATCTCCCCGTTAAAAGTCTCGCCACAGAGAGCAACAGTCCTACAACGAAAAATCATTCAATCATAACACTTCACTCATAGTTTGAAAAACTGGTGGCAGATGGCAGCACTACACATAACAAGCATTACAGAGAAACAGAAAAACTTCGTCAGGTTTCACTACACGTACACGCACATTCCCGCATGTACCGATCCGTTGGGGGTTCCGCGGGGGGTTGTGGGCGGGGTGCATGTGTGGTGTAGCAGTAGTGGGTAGGGCTCGTAGGTAGGGTAAAAAAAAAAAAAAGGGCTCGGGGATCCATGATGTTCTTAAGTCAGCCACCTCGTTGGGCAATTTGCCTGTTGTGGTGTTGTATTTGTATTTGTATTGTTTAAAGAAGAGAATTTATTTTCAATTGTTTGAGAGAATTTCTTTGATTACAAAAATGAAATAGAATTTTCCTTGATTTTTCAAAAGCTTTCGCGTGCCACGAGTTGGCCAACCCCTATGGGGTCATTCAAGTATTACGTGAGCATCGGGGGGGGGGGGGTTGGAATTGGTGACTTTTGATGATAGGGGGGGGGGGGGGTTGGAGGTTGCTTACGGCATTAAACACCCCATTTTGAAGATATGAAATATGCTAATCTGCTGACGAAATTTCGCTGACGGGGGGGGGCAGGAGGGGGGGTCAAAATGGCTGAAAATCTACTTACGTAATACTTGAATGGCCCCTAAGAAAAATATTAGAATGGGAGAAGAGCAGCAAAGTTTGTTTTTCTCTCGATAAATCCGCCTCTGCCCAGACAGCTGGAGTCAGTGAGTAAACAAAAAGAGTGACCTAGAGAGTTTGCAAGCACGTAAATGACCAAAACAGTGATCCAGAGAGTGTGAAAGCATGTCAATGACCAAATAAGTGACCTAGAGAGTGTGACAGCATGTCAATGACCAAAGTAGTGAACTGTAAGTGTGTGCAAGCTTGTGAATGATCAAAAGAATGACCTACAGCGCGAGGGATCAGGCCGGTGAGTGACCTACAGCGTTTGCAAGCATGTGAATGACCAGAAGAGTGACTCGGAGCATGTGTAAACGTGTAAATTATCAAAAGAGTGACCCAGTAAGGAACCGAAGTCAAGTGGGGTGAAAAATCACTGAAAATCTGCTTACGTAATACTTGAATGGCCCCTATACTAGAAAAACAATTACAAATTTTAAAATAATAATAGCTCCTTAAATCTTGAGAAGTCGTACAAAATACGAAACCGTACAAAAATCTCTCTAATGAAAAACAAAAAAAAACTACTTTTTTTTATACATTAAAGACCATTTATTGTTACGGCAATTGAAGAAGCCACAACAATGAAAAACTCCAACAGAATACCGAGTCTTTTGTTAAGCATTCCCCGAGAGAGATAACTAATTAAACATAAACTCGTCTTCTTTTTTTCTTCTTATCATTATTATTATTTGAATATTAAAATTTGAATAGGGGAGAGTGAGAACAAAGTCAATGAAATGGAGGATGTACCGATACATGCACAGTATCTCTATACGTCCTTTTGTCTTAAATATGGTTGTTTTTTTTTTTAATTTTCCTCTTCATTCATTGTAATATGTCATTAAGAATTCATTAACGTCGTTCATTATTCGCTAACGATGTTTACCCATAAAATAAATTAGACTCTTCTTTTTTTTTTTGTTTCTCTTTGGCTATAAAACAATTCCGATGGTTTTCATTTATTATTCTTAATTTTTTTTTTCCCCCCCATCATCATTTCTATGTACTCAGGAGCTGGTACTGCAGTGAATAATGATCGCCTATCCTCCGGTTATTGTTCTTATACACAGTATTTATTGCCGCCATAATGTTTAAGAAGAAAGAAGGATCAGTTCTTAATTGTAAAGTTTTTTGAAGTCTTTAATCAGCTGGTAAGTAATTAACATGTTATGGTATGTACCGATTCCTCGGCATAGTTTATTGCGCACGAATTGTGACTAATACTTCTTTTTTTAGTCCACTGTATCAGGTTGAAATTATTGCGTGAAATATTGGCACTCGCAAAGCTCCAGTCATTGGAAGTTTTTATCCCGCCCGCTATGCAATTTAACCCATTCGGTTACCAGGTTTTATTATCTCTATTTGGTGAATCGGCGATAAATCTGGTAACCTCGTCCCAACCTAACAGCACGTTAAAAAAAGGGAGGGGAAAGGGAAAAAGTGTAATAGATAAGGTCGATGAGAGTTGTTTTTTTAGTTCACTTTCGTTCTTACATGCATATAGTAGAAAAATACATTAAATGTGTGGGGAAACGATCATTAATAGAAGTATAGAAAGAAAGGAGGGAAAGAAAAGTAACTCCAGTTGAGATAGAGTTACTATAAAGCTTCGCGATGCTGAAGAGAGGAAAGAAAATACAAATAAAACTTGTTTGAATTTATTTCACTGGCGTTTGGACGCAGTATTACGTCCGTGATCGTAAAGGGGTTAAAGCAAGTTCACCAAAGTTTCATATAATTTACGTTAATCAAGTGCTCGCGAGCACGAAATCGGACACGAGCATCGAGCACTCTGGGTGCTTCAGGGAGCAACGGATTGAAGATGCCTAGTCTAAAGAGTCACGTTGGGACAAGTTGGCAACCCAGCTGAGGGGGCATGTTGGCATAGAGCGTGTGCCATATGCCAACTTACCAATTCGGTACAACCGCTGCAAATTTGAGCGAAAATTACAATCATCAGCTCAAGAGTGAGCGATCGACCTACTTTCTTCGACCACTTATAAGCCTATGCAGAACTTTCTCGGGGTTGGGAGGGTTCCAATTTTTTTCTTCTGAAGGGGAGGGGGTTTACGTTTTCTCCTGCAAAATAACGATAATCTTAGCTTCTCCCCCTCTCCTCTAGCGTACAACAATGCTTCCTTGTTATTTATTTTGTTTTTAACTTTCTTTTTACATTCGTGTTTCTACTTCAAAATATTGGGTGCGCTCAACATGCACATCATTTTATCCTGCATTTTTGTATAGAAATAAAAGTTTTGCAGTTACTAACTCGCGTTTATTCCTCAGATACTATTAACCATTATGCTATGCCAACGTACCCCACATAAGGGACAATTTGGTACAGCTTTCAACAATTTTGACGAATTGACCATAAAAAGGTAAGTGATATTTTCTTCATTAACTTGTAGCCAAGAGGATACCACTATCCGCAGCACCCGTCACATTTGCTGCAAGTATTAAAGGAAAAAAATAGAAAAATCGAAAACTATACCAACTGGCCCCGGTCCTCTCTCTCCCTACGAGAATCAGTTTTAAATATTCATTACAAGCAAATTGCTGCGTGCTGCTATTGACCACTTATTGCCCAGCTTGATTTCCAATAATCAACTCGTTACTACTGCGTGAACACCCTAAAATCGACTGCCTTTATTTCTACGTTTTCTGAATTTGTCGCTTTTCAGGTCACCGAAAACAAAAATGTCCTCTAAAGAATGTGTCGACGGCTTTGGTGTTTGGTTCCAAGAATAAAAATGAATTTAAATCACCTGGAAACATTCAAATTTCTCGGAAAAGAAGACGAAGTTCGAGACATTTTTGAGGAAAGAAATAACGACATCGCGCGGTGGGCGACTTTTTACTGCGTGAAAGGAATCTTCAAATTACCACGGATCATTACCAAGAAGGCCAATATCATACTCGAAGGCCGCAACCACCAATCGCAAGAGCATTAGAAACGCATTAAGTAGATGCGTAAGAAGTCTTTTTCCTTCCTCGTACATGGTAATTTCGTGTCGGGAAACAAGAATTTTCATGGTTATTATTGCATCTGCGATGATCTTCCGTGATGATAACTTCGGATGGCTTCTCCATCATTTTGCTACTTGCCATTATTCCCCCCCCCCCTACCCTTAGCTCGTGGAATTCCTCTCCCAAAAGTACGAGAAGATATAGCTCCAAGTGTCTTCTTGTTTTCCTGCCGTGATGGCTCACTTATAAAAAGGTCTACGTATTTTTAGAATCAAATATTTAATGTTGAATAGTATTGCTATTGTATCCATACTGTAATACTAAGATGTGATAGGTACAATTCTCATGCATTCCAGTCGGAGTCCTGTTGAATTTCGTCCTGATTGGATCATTAGCTTGGCCAGGAAAGACTTTCGTGGATTGTCCGAGTTTGAATAATTTGACATATACAGTATCTGATTTTCGAATTATTTGGCTAATGATTAGTTTAAGACGCGAATTATGTAATTTTAGTTTAAATAATTTGGGTTTTGCGGTGTGTTTTACAATATAAATGTCTGAAAAGAATACAAATTCTGTGTTTTAGAAAAATTACCAAGAAATTTATTCATTGATATCTCGTCGAATTATCATTCAAATTTTATGTGAATTCATTTCGGTATTCGTTTTCAACAATTTTTTTGCTAATGACAACAAATAATCAATGAGTTTAATGACTTTCATAACTAATGAGAAAACACGCATATTGTACATATTGTATTCTTGTTGATTGAAAAGCTGAATACATGTTTTTACTTTATTATTTTTCCTCCAGTTTCCATTTTACGTGAGTAAGTGAAACATTCAGACATCTCATATTTATTTTCATTTTTTCATTCACTCTTTGGTCTTGGAGGTAACTGCAATTTTTTGTTCCTTTCAGATACTCTTCCTGAAACAACCAGTTCAAGAAATGCAAGAATCTTTCTGACACCAAACAAATCTATTTCACAACTTTTCGGTTTACAAATTTAGCTTTCGTTTCAACACATTTGGCTGATTTACTACTTTCAGTGCGACTTATTTGGCTAGTTCATTTTTTCCGTTCGAGTTTACTTGGCTTATCTATCCGCTTTCTCGTTCCAACTTATTTGGCTAATTTACTGCTTCCATTCCAACATATTTGGCTTGCTTGCTTTCGCTTCGATTTATCTGGCTTATTGTTCTTCTTTCGTGACGACTTGATAGGCTAATTTATCTTCTTTCGTGTTCCAACTTACTTGGTTTATCTGCTTCCTTTCGAACTTATTTGGCTAATTTACTGTTTTCTTTCCGACTTTTTGGCTAATTTACTGTTTTCTTTCCGACTTTTTGGCTTACCTGCTGTCGTTTCATTTGGCTTACTTGCTTTCGTTTAAATTTGTTTGGCTTATTTTTCTGCTTTCGTTGAAACTTATTTAACAAATTAGTTTTATGTTTACTTTTCTTTCTGCTTTTCTTTAATTTATCTGAAAACTTATTTGGCTGATGTGATTAACAATTTCTGTCCTTCAAATAACTGATTCGTTCTCGTTCCTTCGTAGAACAATGAACAAAAATTCCACGACAGCTCAAAACAAAAGAAATTCAAAGACAGTAATGTCTTAAATCTAGCATGGGTTATTATGGCAATCTTTATAACTGGTAGATCTTTCACGATCCACGTCTGTCAATTCTTGAAGCTTTCCCGGATAGCCAGTGTCTGGGCAATGCCAAGTGGCTGGACACTTCAAAGTATCCAGATTTGGACCGTAAGGGATCGATCTTCACTGAAGATGTTTACACCCACCCACCCCTCCCGGTCTTTGAAACTCCATCTTGAACGATTCGAAACAGCGTAAACAGATAAAATATCTCCAAAAAAAGTGAGCCATTGAACGATTTTTCTTCGGATTTTTTTTTTTTTTAATTTCAAAAAAAAGGATCTAATTTCTAGTGAAATGAAAAATCATTAAGTAACAGCTTTTCTCTTTTTCGTTTAGTATTATTACATGTTTTCCTTCTGTGTTTTTCTTTGGCGCAGCTTTGCCCAAATGATCGATGTCCTCTAATGTGTCTACGTCCTCAACCAAGATTGCTCATGTCTCCTTCGCTTTCTTGTCATTTTTCCACTTGCTAGAAGAAAAGCCATTTGTTTATTAATCCCAAAAATTTGAGAAATAATTTTCAGCTATTTTTTTTTTAGTGACGACAAATAATTAATGAGTTTAATTACTTTCATAACTAATAGGAAGATTGATGGTCATTTTACAGCTGTAATCAAGAAGAGGGAAAAAATAAATGGATCCGTATTATTGATGGTAAATTACAGGAAAGAAATCGAGTGAATACGAGTATATAGAATGGTATTGTAGTTTATATCTTAATGAGTATTGCTAACAAATTTACATTCTTGTTTTGAATTTCTCAGTTTACTTGAGGTACATTTTGATGGGGTTGGGGAGATTATTGCTCACACACATGAAAATATACAAACAGAAAACATATTAAAACAAAGACACACACGAAAACGTTAGGTACACAACACATACGAGGCGAGATATCTCGTCAATGCAGCTGGGAGGGTTCATTATAAATGTCGACAAAACTCTTCCCCGCAATGTTTCTGTTTAACCCTCACGCTGCTCCGATAGGAAACCAACAAATAAATAATTTTTGAAAATTTAAACGAATTCTCAATTTTCTCGGCGCATTCTTGCGGTACATCATTTTTAAATGCAGGATGTTTCGCAATTGAAGGAATTGAAATTCAGAAATGAGCCGTTAATTGCGTGCACCCTGCATTTTATAGAACTCTGATTTGCATATTTCCAGTGATCCGCTTTCGTGCAGCACTCTCTATCGACAAATATTTTAACTATTTTTCTTTCTATATCAACAGCATACCAATTAATTCAAGTTTTAAGCTACTTACGAATTATGGACACCCTGTAAAACTATGCAGACTAAACTATACTATATTTTCACATTGACCCACGCTGACCCAAAATCATTTTTCAAGTAAACTACTGTATGTTAACAATGGATATAAGGACAGAGACAGTATCTTGGGTGCCATTGACAAACCATAATCTTCTTACGGGCAGTGCATTATATATTATTATTTTTTTGTGGTGATATGTATGCTTTTATATTGGGCTGCCGTATTTTATATTTGACATTCATATTTTTTATGGGCATAATTTTTTTCAGCCACCTCGTTGGGCAATTAGTCTGTTGTGGCCTTTGTGTATAGTACTTTAGATAGTACGTACGTACTGATAGATATCATTTGATAGTACGTACGTACTGATAGATATCATTTGATAGTAAGTACGTACTGATAGATATCATTTGATAGTACGTACGTGCTTTTGATAGTACTTATGTACGGATTTGAACATATTTGTGAAATATATGACATCCATAGTTTTTATTGGCATCTTTTTCTCAGCCACCTCGTTGCCCGTTGTGGCGTTGTATTTGTACTACATAGTGTTCTTTTCAAAAACAAGATTCAGTCATCCATTGTGTTGCTGCTACTACATAGCTAAAAAGAAACCTTTGAAAAGGACAAAAATGGATGCACAAAACAAGAGAGAAAAAAAAACCAAATAAGTAAGAAAAGATAAGAGATGACGACATCTATTCTCATTACCCGGCGCGCCATTTCACACGAGTCCCGACCGTTTCCCAGAAAAATATTCAAACCACACGTGGGAGTAAGAACCAGAAAAGACAGAAAATGGTCATTGAGTTCATTCCTTTTTCTTTTTTTATGGGATTTAGGAATGTCGGATAACCTCTTCTAGGAGAGCGAAATAAATGGGGATAAGAAGCAAAAGTCTCTGTATAATAAAAAAAAAAAAAGGACGAAGAAATGAGACAAATGCAAGAAGAACTAGACGAATTCCCTCGTTACATCTCCCGGAGATTCTTTGGACATCTAATAAACCCCGCCCGATAGGTTCCGATTGCGACGACTGCCATCCATAAAAGCTAACTAAACGACAAGAAGTCTAAGTGGACTGAATCTAAGCAACAACAACAAAAATCAAATAAATAGGCTATTTTTTTTTTGCCTTATCGGCCACGGAGACCATGCCGATTTTCTGGTAATGCCTATCTTCTACAGAAAATATTTCTCCTTGCTGCAAGTGTTAAGGTGGGAGAGAAATGACATTTCCTGGACGAAAAAGAATGACATAATAGTTAATTCAATGGCTTGCGTATATTCAGCAAATCCGTGTTTGGTGGTACTGCAAAAAAAAAAAAAAAAGAAAGAGGGCGTCTATTTCCACTAAGAGAAGATGGATATAGTTCGTGTTAGGACGGATCTACCATCACACGTAAACGAAAATGAATAACTTCAGGCCGAGATTCCAGCCGTACACCATACGTCAATATTAAGTAAGATTTATTACGGAATGACCTTGAAAACTCCCAAAAATTTGCATATACTCAAACTTTTTCCGCCTTCAGAAAATGGATTTTTTTTTTTAAAGTCATATAACAGATGGGTACATCTTTGAATATTAATGAGATTTCCGAGTTCTCGGAAAAGTTCTAGAAAAGTCTAAAATATATATTTTTTTCCCCTCTTATTTGGTGTCGACGGGAAAAAAAAAAAAAGCGAGAAGTTTCCGTTAAAAGCGTCACATGCATATAAATATACCTCGAGGTTTCCTTTGGATTTATATTCATGTGTTCGTTCTCTCTCTATTTCACATGCGTTGAGATCAATCAATAAGACCTGGGTGAGCACAAAATTTATAAAAATCATATCGGGGGAAGGGAGGGAGGGGGCGCTGCAAAAGTCTAGTCTGGGAATCCTCATCATTATTTTAAATTTGTAAAAATTATTCTTGTGGAACTTGGTGACAGATTTGTGGTTTTCTAGTTTTTCTTGGGACGGGGTATCGTGATCCATGCGACAAGAAGGAATCCATATTTATCTCTAAAACTAGAAATCACCGAGTTTTGTATCGTGTTTGACAGTTCTGTGGAATAAATCTGCTCTTGAGAGCGGAGAAGTTCCGCGTCGTGTCTCTCTCGCACATGGAGATAGTCACTAAGACTGCAAGCATCGAAAGGTATGCTCCCCCAAAAGAAATCAGTGCTATTGCACAACAATCTCGAAGAATTTCAAAGAAAAAATGTAGAGAACACTACTATTATGGGGATTCTTTTTTTTTTACTGCATAACATTTAAAGTTAGAAGAAGGAGTCGTTGCAGAACAATGAAAAGCATTCTGCTTTGCTTATCCTTACGTTGAACTTATATAGGTATAACGAAATAGATTTTACGCATTAAGAAATATGATGGGTTCTAAAATTTTTTGTAGTTTTAAGTAGGGCCGGTCCGATGATTAATCGAGTCGATTAATCGATCAATTGTTAAAATCCCGGTTAAAAATTTCAGTTGAGTTAATCGACTCGATCAATTCGATTAAAATTTTCATTAAAAGTTTAATTATAAACTTGACTTATTTGACTAAACCGATTAAATATCTTAAATTATGTTCCTGTCCATAACATTTCAGATAAGTGACCGCATTTAAAAATATTTGAATCGAAATTTTGAGCAAATATTTCGACATGAGGAAACAAGTCTCGATTCAACCAGTGATCATTTCTGAAATTACTGATTAAAAACAACAAGTTAAGAAATTCCAAGATATAACGAGCATGTTCAACGTATTAGCCCTTTTATACCAGAGACATGAATGTGCAAATTTTCACTTTGGGTTTACCAGCTGGTTGGATCACTTATTTTGCTATCTAAGATTTTCCACAAAGGAAAATGTGTATTCTCTATTGAAACGCATTTTACAAAACATTTTAAGAGAACAACTTCCACAGAGTAAACATGAATGGAGATTAAACACTCAAAAGTAGTTTTCCAAGTTGCAGAAATTTGCACATTCATGTTTCTGGCAAAGGAAGACGATACGAAATAGCTTCAAAAGCGGGCACGGCCTTTATTTGTTAATCTATTTCTGTATTTGTTTACATTTATTCAATGGATAGATACGTGAAATGAAGAGATTTTTTACAGGATCAGTTGATATTACACAGTTACTAACACTATGTTTCTATTAATGAACAGCATTTAAAAATATTCGATTAATCGATTAAATTTTTTGATTAACCGGTTAAAAGTAGGACTGGGAATCGATTGAAACTTTTAAGACACCTTTTTGCAAACGTAAAGATGATATACAAATCTAATCATAAAATAATCTTGCGCGAAGCATCAGTGACATCCTAAGGAGTGGGCCAATAGGATAAGGAGCCAAAAAGTTCGAACATGGGCCTGTTAAAATATTGATGAACTTTATTCATTTTGAAAATATTTCAATTAATTCTGCACTTTCATCAATCCTGAAATTATTTCCTTCATCAATTCTGAAGAGAATTCCTTCATTAATGAACTCACTTTCAAAGTTAATTCTGTGAGAGAAACGGTTTTCTTTTATTTGCTCAAAAATTTTAAGTAAATTAATTTTTTTTTTATGTTTTTAATTCTAAATTTCCATTTACTCTGTCTTATTGCATTAGTTCCGCATATTTTCTTGCATTTATTCTGAAATTAATTCTTAAATTTCTTTCTGCATTAATTGTAATATTTCTAAGGAGTGGATGCAACTAGGGTCACCGATTTGGGAATTCTCATTGACGAGCGACTTAAGTTTTCTGAACATTGTTCAGCGGTTGTCAAAAAAGCGAATAGAATGCTTGGTCTCATTTTCAAAAAGGTCTCTTCGCGTTCTCCTAAAGTCATTCTTCCGCTTTTTCGAGGATTAGTTCGTCCTGGACTGGAGTATGCTGTAAGGCTTTGGAGACCATACCTACAGAGGGACATAGAATTGGTTGAAGCGGTGCAGAGAAGAGCTACGCGTGTCCTTGTTGGCACACGGGGCTTGAGTTATGAAGAGAGACTTCATTTTTCGAATATGTTTACATTGGATGAACGCAGGTGTCGAGGAGATATGATCGAAGTGTTCAAAATTTTCAATGGGATGGATAGGATGGACCATGAACTTTTAGTACACCGCCAATCGACTGCTTTTACAAGGGGACACCAGTATCGATTGGTGAGGGACAATGCTAGGCTATGGTGTCGCAGGGAATTTTTCTCTAATAGGGTTGTCAATAAATGGAATAGCTTACCCCCGGAGGTAGTAAATTGCAACACAATTGACACGTTTAAAAGGAAATACGATAAACATGTTGGGGTAAATCGAGAAGCTATCCATTCTTAGAATAAGACAACCATAAGTATTCTTTATGGGCATTGTATAATATTTTATCATGTGTATATATTGTTTATAATTTGTGTTAATTGCATTTTTAATGGGGTTGCTGTATTTTTGAAACATATGACATCCATATTTTTATGGGCATCTTTTTCTCAGCCACCTCGTTGGGCATTTTGCCTGTAGTGGCGTTGTATTTGTATTTGTATTTATTCTTGCATTAACTCTGAAATGTTTTCTTGTTGCATTACTTCTGAAATGTTTCCTTCCATTAATTCTAAAATTTCTTCTTGCTATAAATCTGAATTTTTTTTCTCGCGTTAATTCTGAAAATTTTACTTCTATTACAGTAGTTCCGAAAATTTTTGTTGCGTCAACTCTGAACTGCTTTGTTTTTTTTTCCTATTAGTTTTGACATTTTTTTCCCCCATTAGTTCTGAAATTTGTTCTTCTGAAGTTTTTTATACCTTCTGAAATCATTTCTTCCATCAAATAAAAATTTTCTTCGATTCCGAAATTATTCTATAATCACTATTAGACAATCTCTTCAATGGTGACAGGCATCGAAAACGACAATTAGCAACAGGGAGAGAGGTAAAACGCTCAAATTAACAATTCACTGTAATTCGATTTCAGTGATTTTTTTTTAAAAGGATTTTTTGCCACTGACAGGTATGTCACTCATCCTATGACACTACTGATGGTAACAGTACCCATTCCAGTAAGTCATAAATAACCGATCAATGACGATGAAGGTAAACCTAAATAACAAAAAATAGAACGAACACAAATAATCATTGTAATTGACGAGAGGTGAGTACTTGAATATTTCATGCATTCTTGCTCGGTGTAATTCGATTTAATGCGAAGTTGTTGAACATGGATTTGAGTGATTCTTATTGTCTGGATAATTCCTCTAGCGACATGTTTTTTTTGCGAACGATAATTCCAGCCGATTTTAAAAAAGAAAAAATAACAAGAAATAAGACGGATTAGGTTTAACGGCGTGCCCATCTCATTGCCAATTACTGCTTATTAGTTCGTCACTTAATTGGATAGTTGCTCCGTAATTTTCCTCTAAAAATAGTCTAATTAACTTTTAAACCATGTCGAAGTCTATCTTTATTTTATTTTCTTTGTTATTTCTGTCCTATACATTTCCAGGAATAAGAGGAGAAAATTTCTGCGATTTCTTGTCTTTTTTTTTTTTTTTCTTTTACGTTAAAATATACAGTGTTCCACAAAGAAATAGTTCAATGCTAATGATGTGAGCCCGGATTACATGCACTAAAAAAGTGGCAAAATATGCTCTAAAAATATCCAAATATGCAGTTCAAAATGCAAAAATATGTAGTTTAAAATGCAAAAATATGCAGTTTAAAATGCAAAAATATGCAGTTATAAATGCAAAAATATGCAATTACAAATGCAAAAATATGCAATGATAAATGCAAAAATATTCACTAATAAATTCAAAAATATTCACTAATAAATTCAAAAATATGCAATTACAAATGCAAAAATATGCAATGATAAATGCAAAAATATGCACTCATAAATACAAAAATATGCACTCATAAATGCAAAAATATGCAATTACAAATGCAAAAATATGCAATGATAAATGCAAAAATATTCACTAATAAATTCAAAAATATGCAATTACAAATGCAAAAATATGCAATGATAAATGCAAAAATATGCACTCATAAATGCAAAAATATTCACTCATAAATGCAAAAATATGCACTCATAAATGCAAAAATATGCACTCATAAATGCAAAAATATGCACTCATAAATGCAAAAATATGCAATTACAAATGCAAAAATGTGTACTCATAAATGCAAAAATGTGCACTTGAAATACCAAAATGTGCAATTAAAAGGCCAAAATACGCACTGAAAATTCCAAGACATGCATCAAACACCCAGGAATATGTACTAGAAATCTTGAAGAAGTCAAAAATTCCGAAATTTGTATAAAAATGAGAAGATATGCATTAAAAAATCACCATGCAAAAAAAAAAGCAAATGTGTTTTTAAAATGCATCTTTTCTATTTCTTAGTGCATAATGTATTCATTTACAAAAAAACTATCCTTTCATATATATATACACCGCATATGCAAAAAGACTTCTACATATGTTTTATTCAGGCATTTCTTAATTATCAGTTCAATGTATTTGCTCAATAACGAAAATACCAGTAGGAAAAGAATTTCGACACACCATTTCTAAAAAAATTTACACTTTCACATATCTCTAGAAGTAACCTTATAATAAAACAATTAGTATTCGTAAAATACTTTATAAATAGGTATTAACATGGCCCCCACATCCTAGAGCAGGGCCCCTATGCTGGGATCTTTTGCGGGGCCCCCTCCCCGACCACTTTCACGGGCCCCTTTATGATGAATTTATAGCGTGAAAAAGAAAAAAAAAATGGTGAAAATCGTCCCGGGCCCCAGGGCTGGAGCCTTGTCAGCCCACCCCTTATGGGGGCCATGGCGTATTAATTCACTAAATTTCACCTGCGGGGAAGAAACCGATGTTATGAAAATATTATGAACAATATTTATTTGTAAAATTATAAAAAAAATTGAGTGAGCTTAAATAAACCTTCAAAAATATGCACTAATACTGAAAATTCTTTGATTTTATGCATTTTTATGCATTAACGCTAAAAAAGGCCAAAATATGCAAATGCATATGTGAGTCGGGAATTTCTACAAATTTGCGAACAATGAACGTTGGTGTCACTGTGATATTAGAAGAAAAATTTTGTGATTTTTTTTTATATACGGAAATTTTAGATGTGAACGTAATGTTTTGGTGTAGACCATAGGGGGTGCACAACATTTTCAGTCCGCGGCCCTTCTGCCATTCGTTGGCCAGAAACTTGTACGTGTTACCGCTCGAAATTGGATTGGAATATCTTGTTGAATATTGACCCGGCCAATGTCCGAATTTCGGGCTTTGGCCAACCAGTTCGCGAAATGGCCGAAGTCTGATAACTAAAGACGTGATTCGGGATCATGGCCAAGTTGGCGTATTTTTTTCGTGATAATTATGTCCACGTTAGCTATGGCAACCCATCAAACCACGGTCAAGATAAGGTAATCACTTTTTTTCCTTCAAAATTTGACAGAAAAGCTATATGTCCATATTATTGTATGAACATTATTAGTTGCACATTGTTTTGGTCATTCACATGCTTGCATTTTGTTTTCTCACTTACTCCCATGCTTGCACGCAGCTTTGGTCACTTACACGCTCTAGGTCACTCTTTTGGTAGCTCACTTGACTTCGGTTCCTTACTGGGTCACTCTTTTGGTAGCTCACTTGACTTCGGTTCCTTACTAGGTCACTCTTCCTTACTGGGTCACTCACTCCGTTAGAAATTCCTTGAGTAATGTGTACGAGGTGCATGCACGGTTAAAAGTAGTACCGTATATACTCGTGTATAAGCCGAGTTTTTTTATGAAAAAATTAGTTCCTCAAGTGGGGGGAGGGGTCGGCTTTTGATAATTTACACGTTTACACATGCTCCAGATCACTCTTCTGGTCATTCACATGCTTGCAAACGCTCTGGGTACGTATACCTGATCCCTCGCTCTGTAGGTCATTCTTTTGATCATTCACAAGTTTGCACACACCCCAAGCTTTTCACACTCTCTAGGACACTTATTTGGTCATTGACATGCTTTCACACTCTCTAGGTCACTGTTTTGGTCATTTACGTGCTTGCAAACTCTCTAGGTCACTCTTTTTGTTTACTCACTGACTCCAGCTGTCTGGGCAGAGGCGGATTTATCGAGAGAAAAACAAACTTTGCTGCCCTTCTCCCATTCTAATATTTTTCTTAGGGGCCATTCAAGTATTACGTAAGTAGATTTTCAGCCATTTTGATCCCCCCCCGCCCCCCCTGTCAGCAAAATTTCGTCAGCAGCTTAGAACATTTCATATCTTCAAAGGGGGGGGGGGGGGGGTTCATGACGTAAGCAACCTTCAAACCCCCTTCTCCCCTCCTTGTCATCAAAAGTCAGCAAATCCGAAACCCCCCTCCCCGATCCTGACGTAATACTTGAATGACCCCTTAGCCAATCATTCCTGAAATTTGTCACCCCCCCTTGAACTTGCCGCTCTGGGGTCTAGCCCCCTACCCCCCCCCCCCCCACCCGTGCATACGCTACTGTCGCGGGCCACCTTTGTCCCGCTCGCTGGTCATGGGTTGAGCATGTATGAGTTAGGAAGAGGTGGATTCCCTCTTGGAACTGAATAATTTAGCGTGTTGAAACTGCGTCTTTCGTGATGTAATTTCGATTTTTTTTTCCCCCCTTGCCAGTAATGTGAAACTATTTTGAAGAATTTTAACAAGAAAAAAAGCAAAATCTTTTTCTCTTTTATTTCATTTTGAGACGTTCTCTTTGATTATTTGTTTCATTTTGCGACACTTTGCGAGAAAAGAACAAACTTTCACCAAAAAAAAACAAAAAAGCTATGCATTTAAATGGATTCATTAGTGGATGTACTAGCCTGTGTGTATATATCGCATAGTGAAACCACGGGGGGATTTGTTGTCTAACACCTCGATCTTCTGGATCTTTTCTGAACAATTTGGATCATGGGTGAGGACGGATAAAAGATGTACAGGGTGTGCCATAAATTCATAAGTAGTTTAACATCGTAAAAATTTGAAGGAATCGGTGTATTTTGAATGAGCTTTGCGGGAAAGTGAATTCTCACGAAGGGGGAAATCGACTCGGATAATCGTGGTTTTGACATTAGTGGATTAAACACTATTGGCGGGTTGACCATAAGTCCCGTATTTCCCGAGACAGTCTCGATTTTTTTTTTACTGTCTCGGTTTTTAATATTTTCAAAGACGCCAACTACTTAACTTTTTATTCCTCATTTTAAAATCATCTTTTCAACTCAGACATTACATTACAATAATTACGACTACAACCAAAAACTTTCATCAGACGCATTTGTTGGGTTTTTTTTAATTCACTGCAATTTAAAGTGGCGCTTCATTTCCCACGATTGGCGACTTTTCTGTGATTTTTGCTTGAGCTGGCGACTTTGCTCACATTTGGCATCATTTTTGACTGTGGTGGCCGCTGTGGTGGTCGAGTAGTTATAGTGACGGACTCGCGATGCGAGGATCCGGGTTCGAACCCCACAGTGGTGGTCGGCTGAAGTTGGTTTTCTGTGGTTCCCAACTTCAAGGCGCAAATGCGAGCCGATCTCCCCGTTAAAAAGTCTCGCCATACAGAGCAACAGTCCTGCAACGATAAATCATTCAATCGTAACACTTCACTCATAGTTAGAAAAACTGGTGGCAGATGGCAGCACTACACATAACAAGCATTACAGAGAAACAAAAAACTTCACGTCAGGTTTCACTACACGTACACGCACATTCCCGTATGTACCGATTCGTTGGGGGTTCCGCGGTGGGGGGGGGGGTTGTGTGGGCGGGGTGCATGTGTGGTGTAGCAGTAGTGGGTAGGGCCTCCAAAAAATGGCTCGGGGATCCATGATGTTCTTAAGTCAGCCACCTCGTTGGGCAATTTGCCTGTTGTGGCGTAGTATTTGTATTTGTATAATTGGCAATGCCTCTTACTTTCCCGTATTTTTCACTAGCAAATATGGTCAGCCTAGCTTTATTGGTGAAGTTCGAATTCAAAAATTCCTGGTAAACCTCTTTGAAAATAAAGAGAAAAACAGGACATTTTTTATGAGAAGGTTGAGATGATCAAAATTACGGGAACGTCCAGAAACGCAGGTGATATGGTTACCCAAAATACAAAAGATTTTGTCCCTCGTTCTGCAGAAATACCTCATAACTGCCCGCGGAATGGAAAGGTTTTGCATATACCCTTGCTCAAAATGAACTCGAAACTAAAAATATTTTGCAAATCATTTTATTTCTTGGAATCCCTTAAGTGTATCCAAGACAGATCTCCCCCTACCAAACTTTACTACCTACCCAGCTTTTAACGAGCATGATGTACGGTTGAAATTGTCAGCAAAAAACGGAAATTAACGTCACAGTATCAAAAGACTCCATGTTTCTCCGAGGAGTGGAGAATCTATATCTCGAGAGGCAATTCAAAGTGCAAGTTGTAAGACGTGAGCAGGTATTGCGTTTCCTCGTGCATTTTGGAATGCGCTTGTAGTAGTGAACCTGACATGAAGTTTGTTTTCGTGTAATGCTTTTTATGTGTAATGCTGCCATCTCTGCCATCAATTTTCCTAACCATGAGTGAAGTGTAATGACTAGGCTGACCATATTTGCTCGAGAAAAATACGGGAAATCAGGCTTCGAAATACGGGAAAATACGTGACATTGCCAATTACAGCCAAAAATGACGCCAAAGGTAAGCAAAGTCACCAATCGGGAGCGAATGAAGAACCACTTCATTGCTGTGAGTTAAAATAAAAACATAACAAATATGTGAGAGGAATATTCTTGTTTATAATCATAATTATCCTAGCATAATTTCTGAACTGGGAAGATAATTTTATTCGTTGATTTGAAGAAAAAGTCAAGTTGGCTTCGTTAGAAATACGTGAAAAACCGGGACATTCTTGCAAAAAAGTCAGGACAGCCAGAAAAACAGAAAAAACCGGGACTGTCCCGGGAAATACGGGACGTATGGTCACCATAGTAATGATTGAATAATTTTACCGTTGTAGGCCTGTCAATAATGCCTCGCCACAGAGAGCAACAGGCTACAACGGTACAATTATTCAATCATTACTAGGGTGACCATATATCCCGTATTTCACGGGACACGATTCACGTATTCACGACCCCCGTGTCTATAAAAAAGAAAATATATGCAAGCCACGGACCTTTTTACAAAATAACATTTTGCACGTAGTAATGTGAAGAGTTAATTGCTATCTCAACCAAGCTCACGGACCTCCTGAAGTCTCTCCGAGGAGCCGCTGTGGTGATCGAGTGTCCATAGTGACGGACTCTCATTGCGAAGACCCGGGTTCGAACCCCACGGTGGTGGTCGGTTGAAAAATGGCTTTCTGTGGTTTCCAACTTTGAGGCATGAATGTGAACCGATCTCCCCATTAAAAAGTCTTGTGCAGAGAGCAACGTGCCTACACAACGGCACAATTATTCAATCATTACACTTCACTCATAGTTACGAAAATTGACGGCGGACGGCAGCACTACACATATAAGCTAAATTACACACATAAACAAACTTCACGTTAGGAAATCAGGAAAGAAAAGGTGTTCAATAAACCTCCAGATGAAAACACTAGCATCAAACATATCAGATATCAGTTTGCATGTCAAAGTGTTGTAACCTGGGGGCAGCGGCTGCCAACACAACATTCAGAAAGGGCAATCAATACATACACTAAAATTCTGGCATGTACCAATCCGTTAGAAATTCCGTAGAGGAATGTGTACGAGGTGCATGTGCACGGTTAAAAGTAGTATACCGTATATACTTGTGTATAAGCCGAGTTTTTTTATGGAAAAATTAGTTCCTCAAGTGGGGGGAGGGGTCAGCTTATACTCGAAAGGTCAGTTTTTTATGAGAAAATATCGACCCCCGCAATCTGTAGGCATTTTTGTAGGAGTGGTCGAGGAACCAGCATTATTGGTATGGGATATGTTCAAACCCCACAGAACTGATAATGTCAAAGCCGAGGCAAAGAAATCGAAAACATCATCGGCTTTGACACCAGGTGGGCTAACGTCGATTGTACCGCCTTTAGATGTGAGCATCAACAAGCCTCTCAAAAACTATTTGAGGAATTTGTGGATCGAATGGATGAGTTCCGATGATAGAAAAACTACAAAAAGTAGTGCCTTGAAGAAACCCGACATTGGTCTAGTTTGCCAATGAGGAGTGGAATTCTGTTTCCGCCGAAATTATCATCCGATCCTTCAAAAAGTGTTGCATCAGCAATGCGACGAACAGAACTGAAGATGATATCCTCTTTGAAAGTGGCAATGTCGATGAGACAGCCCAGATGAAGATAAAAACGAAGATGCCGCACCCCGCATGATGATCTGATGGATTACGATTGGAGACTACTCAGCAGAAATGGATTAAAAAGTCTGAATCATTTTATATTGTAAGTTCCCTCAAGCATTTCGCATGAAAATATAAGAATTTTTTTTTTATAAAAATTTCTAAATTTCTAAAATAATTTAGATTTTTATCCGTGCATCTAAAATGCACGGATTTTTTGGGGTCGGCTTATACACGGGTTTTCAATTTATTGCGGTTTTTGCGGTCCTGAAGTGGGAAGATCGGCTTATATACGAGTCGGCTTATACACGAGTATATACGGTAGTAGTCGCTCCAAGGACCAGTGATTAAGATCCATTGTGCTTTGGTCTAAGTGAATAACTTTCTAGCTTCCTCAAAGTGAATAGGACTAGCTTTTGAATAGCAACAATTACAAGAAATGGAAGAAAGAGGACAGAACTGGAGAAGTTCCAACCCCACCCCGGGGTAGCAAAATTTAAGGATGTGAAGCAAAAAAGTTTTTACACAACACATAAAAAAAAAAACATTTCGCGGAAATATGCATTTTCACGGGGTGGGGGGAGGGTACCCCTCCTTTTAAAAGATCCAGTTGTTGGAGGGACGGGGTGTCAGGATTTCAGAGAGGTTTTGGTAAGCGCATGGCCTAATAAAAGGGTTGGGTACTACTGCTCTAAACCACTAGTACTCAACCTGAAGGTGGCTGTGGGCCACTTCATCGGTTTGAGAACGCGTCGTGGGCCACCGAAGTGATCTGGAAAAGCACGGCAGGTCACTTAAGTGATTTGGAAATGTCCCGCCGGTAACTCGAATGATGTGGAATTGCACCGCGGGCAACTTAAGTGCCCCAAGGTCACTAAAGTGATCTGGAAATGTACACAGGCTACTTGGAATGACCTGTAAATGTGACACAGGCCACTCGAGTGAGATGGAAATGTGTCACTTAGTTCATTTTTCCAAAATTAGGTGGGGACGCGGGGCTACACATCAGATGACTTTGAGAGCCACATTCGGATCGCGGGCCATGGGTGCAGCATGTATGAGTTAGAACAACTTTAAGTCCAAAAAGAGAGGCTTTTCCCAATTATTTTATGTGAAAAGAATGAAAGCAAACATTCAAAAACGGGAACGTCGCGAGTAAGAAAAGTAAGAGAGAGAGAGAAAGAGACGCAAGAGTAAACATATTTTAATGCGCCGTCGCTTCGGTTCAGAAACTCGCCCGAAAATGAGGCGATAAAAATTCGGTTCGCATTTTAATGAACCATAAGCACGGCGAGGAAAGACGACGCTTTATTGGCCCGTAAAAATCAAATTCCGCGTGATTTTACAAGACAGTAAAATTCTTTAAGAGACACGAGAGTCGGCCGCCATATTATAATAACCTCGTTGGAAAAAGCGCAAGAAAAATAACGCGATTTTACGGATGGTGGGGGGGGGGGGGGAATTTCCCCCTTCACACAATCTGAGTGAATAGAAATTTCTAGGAAAAAAGGGGAAAACAAATCTCTCAAAATTTGGAAAATTTGAAGCAAATAGAAATCGTAACATGCGAAAAAATATATATATATTTTACATGAGATTCTTATGAATTGAAAATATTTTATAGAAATCAAACTGCGATGCCCAAATTTCTTTTGTTAGTCATGGCATTGCCCTTAGAAATGCGTATGAGGCTTGATTCACTCTAGACATGCTTGAAACGCTTGCTTACCCTTACACAAGTGTGTAAAATGCTTTCTTAACCCTTACGAATGCGTAAAATGCTTGCTTGCAATAGAAACGAGTGCGAGTCTAGCTGCCCTGTAGACATGTGCAAAATGCTCGCTTTCCCCCTCAGAAATGTGTGAAATGCTTACTTACCGTTATAAATGCGGGGTAGGCTAGCTCCCCTCTAGGCATGCATGAAATGCCTGTTTATCCAACACCACCTATAGAACAAGGCCTCCGCACGAAGCTCGTAACGTCACTGAAGACTATTTCACCTATTGCCATTGAATTTAGCAGGGCGATGCATGCAATATCTTTACCTTTTTTTTGCAGTACATTCAATGGCAATAGGAGAAATGGCCTTCATTGACGTCACAAGCTTCGTGCAGAGACCTTGTTCTGTAGATTATGTTTTAGGCCCCTTTCACACGGAGCGGATGCGGACGCGGGTCCGCATACCCTTTCAAACGAGCGCTGAAGATCCGGACGAATCGCCCGCATCTTTAGTTCGAAATTCGTGCATATAAACTGTTTTTTCGCAATTTTTGTAATTATTTTTCTCCTTCACCCCTGATTCAGTGGCCATAGGCAGCCTAGAGGCATTCTTTGATGGTTTCTTCAAATATTTTCAAAATATTTTGAAAAAAAAAAATCCGTCTTTTCGGAAAAATATGGAAGAAAAATTCCAAAAACATCCAAAACTTTCGATGTTCCAAAAAAAAAGAAAAAAAAATTCAGGCGATATCAAAGAATTTGCAAGTAGTAAAAAAGGGGAGGGGTAGAGACTTTCAAAATGCCTGTGCTTAGAAATATTCACATCACAATTCTGTCTTAGGCCGGGATTACACTATAAAAGTTCGTTTATAAAACTTGCAAAATGCGACCAATAGGCGGATCAGTTAAGTTCTCTCGAATGTAACAGATGTGTTTATTGGTTACATTTTTCAAGTTTTATAAAATAACTTTCATAAACCTTTTAGAGTGAAATCCCATCCTTAGATTAGTCTCACTTCTGAAACATAAAATTTCATTTTTTCAGTTTATAGACTGAATTTCGAGTAAAATAAACTTGGTATCGGGGGAACCACCGAAAATATTCAAGCGCTAGGGTCTTCAAACGTCTTAATCCGGCCCTGAGTGAACACCGTACGTGGATAACGTTGTTTAATAAAAGTATTTTTTTTAAAGTTTAAAAATATTAACAGATTAAAAATTTAAAAAAAATAACAAATATTTAAAATAATATTTCAGATATTTTTAAATAATTTTAAAAATTTAAAAAGAAAAAAATTAAAATTTTTAAATTAAATTTTAAAGTTATTAAAGTATGTCGTCAATTAAATATTCGTAATGAACAGAACGGCTTATAATTTTGGTCCCGTCAGTGGCCGTTGTTGGCAGGTTTTATTGCATAAAATTGTGAAATATGGACAAAAGGCAGTTAAAGTTACTATATCTCAATCTCAGAAGGAAACGAAGGGATACACGTATGTAGGTACATTATATTAATGAGCAGGGACCATCATATGGTGTTTTTAAGGGTATTTATGGCAAATAATTAAAAAAATTCCGTGAAAAATCACCTTCAAAAAGTAGCCAAAGATGCGGACGAATTCGCTCCGCATCCGCATCGTCTGAATAGCTCCGAATAAACCTATTGTCAAAACTTCTATGTGCGGATGCGGAGCCCGCACTTAGGTTTTGACACATGCGGACGACGTCCGGACCCGCATGGGCATTTCCTAGGTGCGGAGATTTTTCGGCTCGTCTGAAAGGCGCAGTATATTCCAATTGTTAAAACTTCTTCCGGACCCGCATCCGCATCCGCTCCGTGTGAAAGGGCCCTTACCCTTAGAAATGCGTAAAATGTTTTCTTACCCCCTTGCAAATGGGTAGGAGCAGCACCTGGTAGGAGGCTAGCTCTCCACTAAACATGCGTAAAATTTTTATTTACTATTAGAAATGCGTAAAATGCTCGTTTAGTCTTCGAAATGCGGAATAGGCATGCATAAAATGCATGCCTCCCTGATAGTCATGCATAAAATACAAATAAATACAAATACGCCACAACAGGCAAAATGCTTGAAGTGGCTGAGAAAAAGATGCTCATAACAAATATGGATGTCATACATTTCAAAAATGCAGCAACCCAATTAAAAATACAATCAACAAAAATTATAAACAATATATATATGCATGATAGAATACTATACAATGCCCATAAAGAATATTATGGTTGTCTTAATCTAAGAATGGATAGCTTCTCGATTTACCCCAACATGTTTGTCGTATTTCTTTTCAAACGTGTCAATTATGTTACAATTTACTACCTCCGGGGGTAGCGACTGTGGCACCAGTGGGGTTCAAACCCAAGTCTTGCTCCCATGCAAGTTCATCACTATGACCATTCGACCACCATGGCCATGGCGATTCCGGAGAGCCCCACAACCGAATATTTTGCATTGTTATGGAATGAGCCTTCAGCTGACTGGAAATGTTCTGCGGTAAACATTCCCTTATATTTTCTATTCATCCCTGGAAATTCCCCCCAAGATTTTTTTGTGATGCATGTTGCAGTTTTCGAAGAGACTGGTTGATCTCTGAAAATTTGTGGTGAAGCCTGACTACCTCGATTTTTCTGTGTTTCTCAGCCTTTGGAGAAGATTGCGGTCTGATTTCTTATTTGCGATTGGAAGGCTCATTCATACGCACAACAAATGAAAAGTGAATAGGTAAAAATGAAGTAGTTAACCACTCATGGGCAGGTTTGGACGATGTCGGGGCCCAGTACCGAACCACGGCCCAGTAGTTGAGAAACACTGATGTAGAGTATTTGCTAAATTATTTGACAAAACAGTGGGTTCAGGCCAAATTCAGAAAGGCATGAACTTATACAGCTGTGAGAATATTGTTTCAGTGAGAAAATTATTTTCTTTCTGGCATATTGGAATTCAGATAGTGATATTTTCTTAGAACAGCATTCACTGCCGATAAGAATCAAATAGGCAAAACGAAACACTGCAGAAAACACACAGGAAGAATACCCCGATTGCTTATATATTTATATGTTACGGTAAAAGCCCGAAGAGTGGTAAAACCTAAAAGCCCGAAATACGCTTGAAAACGTATACACTTCAGGCTTTTACCAAGCTGAAGCAAAGATCGGAGTCACGTGGCTCCGGTCAAAAGGCTGGTCAGGGAATGTCGCTGGCAATGCTTTCCTTATGGCTATTCGTATGACGACCTACACGTGCTGTCTTATTGTTGATTAGAATGGTCAACACTTGCGCAGCTTTCGGATGTTCTGAACGGTTTAGGAAAGGGGGGCCAGTATCCTTTCACAATGAGTACTTTTTTGCTCATTCCCCTTCTCATAAATTAAAAATTGGAATATTAAATTGACGATTCAATGGATTTCTGACGTATTCGCAGTTTTTAACGATTCCATTTTGGATTTAATTCAATCAAAGTTCCAAGTTTTGGTAAAATTCAAATGTCATGAGCCATTATTAAATATTTTAATAGAATTTTTGGTAATAAATGATTGAAGTAATGAGTTTTATTAACTTTTAACTGAAATATACGTCTCCGCACGATTTGGCGAGTTAGTGAGTTTATTCGAGTTTCGCTCAACTTGAAGATAATATGCTTTTCAGAATGAGGAATTTATGGCAAATATTTTATTTAAATAGAATGTAATGAAAACTCACCCTCTAGACAATGGCAGTTTTGCATAAAAATGTATAACTACCTCTAAAAATAGTATTTTTACCTCTCTTCACGCCTGAGATAAAACTATTACGGAAAAGAAATTTTTTTATTGATTAATTTGTGTTTGTTGTATGTGAAATTGCCCTCAAACAATAAAAATCAATTAATTAATTGATTAATTAATTTTCAGTCAATATCTTTATTAGGACCATCTGAGTTAATATCTGAAGTCACTATGTGTACCTCAGATGTTAACTTGAAGAAAGAATCATTCTAAGAACTACTTAATGCCTAAAAAAAATGAAGATTCACATATGTATACTTCTGGAGCGAAGAGGTTACACATATGTCACATGTAATATACGGGGTGATTATAAAAAAACTATCCCGACATATGGGCCCCCTAACTGTCATACCATTCACAGAAACTGAATGAAATTTTGGCATAAGGTATTTTGAGGTACGCACTCAAGAATGATATGGAAAACAACAGTGTCAATCTAACAGTTACGGTTACAGTGAGAAAATTTCGAAAATATCAAATGGCAACACCAAGTTTTTTGTATTGGAGTGCGATCTCCATACTGGAATGGCACACGTTGGATACGTTGGAATGGCACCTGTAGCACGAAAAAGTAAAAAGGACTTTGCCGTGCACCAGAGCATTAATGTTCGTTTCATGCGTCACACCGTTTCTTCGGCTGAGATCCCAGCCTGATTAGGCCTCCACAAGGTCATGTGGAAAACACAATAAAATGCTTTATTTTATGCTGCTTCTCTGTCCTTATTGGTTGTCCTCACTTTTAACCTATCTACCGCCGGTGATTTTCATGCTACAGTTGCCGTTCGAACGCTATTTAGGGTTTTTCACAATGAAGATCACATTCCAATACAAGAAACTTATTGTTGCCATTTGATATTTTCGAAATTTTCTCACTGTAACCGTAACTGTTAGAGTGACACTGTTGTTTTTCCTTGGTCTTCCGTAAGGGGGGGAAGAAGTCCAAAAGCGATACATTCTTTTACCAAAATAAAAAATTGGATACCGTTAATTCTTATACTTACCTCGGAATTCCCTTTTCTTCCTCTGGAACATACCATCTGGCAAAAAATCACTTCCAAGCGAAGGGTATATCTGCAATACATGCATTATGGCCTATTCTTCTTGGAGCCAAACTTAATTCACCTTATAGCTGGTTTAAACTATTTAACGGTATGGTAACCTCTGTCTTGATCTATGGCTCACCAATTTGGTCAATGCATTACCTTCTACAACTCGACAAATGCTTCTCTTTTTTTATTAAGAAACTATTTAATTTGTCAAAATATACTCCAAATTACATATTCCGATTGGAACTCGGATATACCTCTTTATCTATTACATTTATAAAGTTGATTGTTAAATTCTGGATACGTATTCTCAAAATGCCGGACTCTAGACTTAGTAAGAAATCATATTTACACCAATATAGCAACTCGTCCACTGAGTCAAAATTTAACTGGGCTTCAGACGTCAAACTGTTACTTGAAAAATCTGGCTTTGGGTTTGTTTGGTTTGCTCAGGATCCCAACACAGCTGTTAAGTTTCTGCCACAGATTCTGCAAACACTTGTAGACCAAAATCTCCAAACTGACATGAGTGCTATGGAAAATAGTAATAACCACTCTCATTATAAGTTTCTCAAATCGCATACATTTGTTGAGGATTACATGACATCAAAAATTGATATCACAGTGAAAAGAGTCCTTTTTCAACTTAGAATAAAACATAATTCAATCTTTTTTCATGGAAAAATCTTTGCAATATCTCCCCACAATTTCTGCAATATGTGTAATCTGAACGAACTCGAAACCTGGCACCATGTTTTTTTCAACTGTTCAATCTATCGTTCATATAGACGAAAATATCTGTCTAACCTCATAAGTCATTTTGATTTGAATGGTCTCTTAAAATTATCTCATAAACAATATCATTCAATTTTCAATTTCATTGTAGCTGCTCAAAGACTAAAAAATTTTATTCTCACAGAAAGCGAGTATGCAAATGAATCCGAGACATAAATATATTTTGATGCACTCTTTGAAATATATGTGTATTTTTTTTTTTTTTTTTCCTATTCAAAGAATCTTATGTTCCTATTCAATGTGTTTTTGTTTTAAATATTTTTATGCATTTTTTTTTTCCCTTGCTATATTCAATATATTGTTTGTAACGTTTCTCACGAATGCAACTAACTCAGTGCAATCCTAATCCCCAATCTCAAATTGATGTATTGTCTCTCTCCCTTCAGCGTATGATATATATTCAAATGTCACCACCATTGTAATAGGCTCACGGCCTAACAATAAAAATTCTGTCTGTCTGTCTGACACTGTTGTTTTCCATATCATTCTTGAGCGCATACCTCAAAATAACTTATGCCAAAATTTCATTCAGTTTCTGTGAATGGTATGATACTTAGGGGCCCATATGTAGGGATAGTTTTTTTTATAATCACCCTGTACATTTACGTACTCTAAACTATTACATATATACGCTACACGAAATTTCATTTCTTATAATTTAGAAAAGTACTGACGATGAGGTATTGCAATTTCCTTGAAAAATTCATTTAATTCCGGAAATATTATGTGTTTACATTTTTGTGTGATAAGGTTATAAAAGGTTTTTCAGGAATGTTGGAAATTAAACTTTTGCTTATTATTTAAATATTTCATGACTGAATATGGTATGAGAGCGAATGTGTTACATTACATAAAATAATATGATGCATTATAATTATATACTCAAAATAAATGTATGATTAGACTAATTTTAATGTTCTTGGAAGATAATTTTTATGTTTTAATAACCCCTAGTTAAAATAAATTTTCGAAATTAAAAGTCGTAAAGTGAATGAGAAGAGAATATTTAAAAATATAAGTGAAATAGGCTGTATATATAAGAGATAGGTTATATATATAATAGGATTTAAAAACTCAAAAGTCTTAAATTATTAGGAATTATCCCTTTTGGAAAATAAAACAATTTCGTTTTTCAATATTTGTTTATATTACCGTATATAGAATTGGTTTTTTTTTTTCAAATCCCACATTCCCTAAATATTTTACAAAAGAATGAATGAAATTCATTGAAAAAATTAAGGAAAGTTTTCATCAACTCGATCGAGTCAAATTTCGTTACAACAACATCCTAGCATTAACACGAAATCACTATGTTCTGCGAAAACGAGCCAAATGTAATAGCGCAGAACCTGTTCTTTCCCCGACAACGCTGCTCATCTTTTCTTCACGTTCGACAAGTTTTATGAATAGCGTGCACTGTCTATTTATATCTTTAGTCTATGTTTGTTTGCACCACTCTTTGGTAATCAGATACGGAGAAAAGAAATAATTTTAGATTGAGATTTTAACATTTTTCATTCTATCAAATGTGAAAAGCTCCAAAAGAGATGGCGATAGGGAGATATAGAGCCCCTATAAAAACCTTTCAAGAGGATGAGGTGATAAGGGAGATGATAGCCAATCCCTTACAAGGTTACCTAACATCTCAAACACGGGGGAAGGGGAATCTACTGAAATGATAGGACGACTCTATTCTTCCCAACTTCTACTGTAAGAATGAAAACAGCTGAGAAATTCTAGCAACAGAGTGCATCTTCTCAACAAGTAAATACCTCGACAAACCACTATTGTTGTCCATAAAAAATGTCAACAATTGCTTATACGGGGCTACGTATTGTTTAACTTATATATAAGTGCCTCGCCCCGTAATTGTTGTATGTGCTGTCCGTAGGCGGATTCGAAAATTTTTCCGTTCTCTTTCCAAAGAGCGAGAGAATAGATACTTGAACCGACAGCCGCGGGAATTGCGGGCGTTGGTCTGACATTGAAAACGAGCTAGTTCTACTGTGGGAGGTGGCGACACCAGAGTGGTAACTGCTGGTGATTGGTGGGCAACGGAAGTAAACTTCTTGGACAGGTGGTCTGAGTTGGATGCTCTCATATGTAGGTGTCGGAATTCCTGCAGGAGCGCGTGAAAGTATATTGCCGCCGGCCCGGCATTCGAAACGAGTTGCATTCTGGGTTCGGACGCGGGATTCTGATGTGGTCTATTCACTCAGGCAATTTCTTAAGCGATAATCGTTCATACCCCGAAGAGATGTCTGATTCGAATGTCGGATTGCATCAGACTCATCAACCGCGCACGTCCGTCGGTCCGAACGTAGCTAAAGGTGACCTTGTGTGGTTGGGACACGAAAGACTTGGGCATCTGGAAGGCAGAGGTGAGGCGGTGTTAAGGTCATGCTCTGTGTGGGAGATCGAGGGCCCATTTTGTATAGAGTCACGTTCTTAGGCTAGATTGTGATCTAGTCCGTTCTAGTTTAGGAATGTGCTCTCCTCTCTCTCTTCACTAGGTGCTGTGGTTTGGGCAGCACATACGGGTTTCTAGTAAGAAATTACTGGAACTCATTATATGCAGTCGAGCCCACTTATAACGAAATCGGATATTGCGAAGTATTGGTTATAATGAATTTTTTTCCGTCCCAGAGAGTGAACCTATAATACAGGGGTGAACAATTTTTTCAGTCCGTGGGCCAAATATGGGATATCGATAGCGCGCCGACTAAGTGACCCATATTTTACAGGAAATTCCTGTAATTTTTGCCACTCTGACTGTTTTATAAAATACCCCGCTTATTCCCGTATTTTCAAGGAAGGTAACTTGAATTTATGTTTTTCCCAAATCAAGGATTAAATTTTAATTTATTGCAACTTTCTTACAGTAGCTCTCTATTCCACGCCCTTTGCTTTTTTCCGCAATTTTAGCAAGATTCGTCACCCTCATAGACGTACGCAGAATTTCCTCAAGGGGGGTGGTTACGTTTTTTTGTGTAAAACACTGTAATCTCGGCTAAAGGAGGGGGTTAGAACCCCCCCCCCCCCCCCCAATTTTGCGTACAGCAATGGGCAACCCCACTGGCAGTTTTTTGGGTATAATTGGTAATTTAATGTTGACCATTTTTTTCTTATATAATTTACATTACAATTTTTCGCTGTAAATGGCAGAACTTTTGATAACCTTTTTGCTATAAATGGCAACACATCTGACAATTTTTGGTGGTAATTGAGATATATAGTATGAATCCAGATTTTCCGTACTGTTATGGTCATCTTAGGTATATCATCCCACCCATATCTTGCAGCAGGGTCTCTAAGCTGAGATCTTTGGCAGGCCTCAAGGCCAGAGTTTTATCGGACCTCACTATAGTGAATTTACAATGTAAAAAAAAAATAATCGTCCCGGGCCATGAGCTTAGAGGATAATTGTATTGCGTCGGCGTGTTGTGTGTGTTGATACTTTTCTAAGGATGTGATACCCCTCTCCGCTATCGCGCTCGTGTGCGCTGAACGGGATCATACATGGACACTGTCGGACCCAACTCAGACCTGGGTTCCAGTCTCGGCAGCGACATCGAATGCAAGAAAATCACGTGACTCGGTGAATAACACAGTGCCCAGCAATTTCCTCATAGAAATGTACAGTTCGGTCTCTAAATATTGCGTTTTAAAGATTAAAAAAAGGATAGAGAACTCATCTAAAGGTAAAAAAAGATTAAACTATTGATTTCATTAATACTGAAATAATTTCTTTCATCAGTTCTGGAATTTTCCTTCATTAATTCTGACATTTTCCTTCATTAATTCTGACATTTTCCTTCATTAATTCTGACATTTTCCTTCATTAATTCTGACATTTTCCTTCATTAATTTTGGAATTATCTTCATTAATTCTGACATTTTCCTTCATTAATTTTGGAATTATCTTCATTAATTCGAATTATGTTTCATTAATGCAGGAATTATCACTTTCACTTATTTTAGAACTGAAATTCTCTTTCATTAATTCTAGAATTTTCCTTTCATTAATTCTGGAATTATCACTATAATTAATTTTGGAATTTTGTCCTTCCAGATGCCCAATTCTTCCGTGTCCCAACCACACAAGGTCACCTTTAGCCACGTTCAGACCGACGGACGTGCGCGGTTGATGAGTCTGATGCAATCCGACAATCGAATCAGACAATTCTTCGGGGTATGAACGATTATCACTGAAGCGATTGCCCGAGTGAATTATCACATCAGATCCCGCCCCCGAAAGCAGAATGCAACTCGTTTCGAATGCCGAGCCAACGGCAACACAACATACTTTCACGCGTTCCTGCAGAATTACGACACCCACATACGAGAACATCTAACTCAGGCCACCTGTCCGAAAAGTTTACTTTCGTTGCCCACCGACAACAGCAGTTACCACCAAAATGGGTTTTTTTTTCTTTGAAAGTTAAACAATACGTGGACCCGTATAAGCAACTGTTGGCATCTTTTATGCACAACAATGGTGGTTTGTCGAGGTATTTACCTGTTGAGAAGATACACCCTGTTGCTGAGATTTCTAAACTTTTCTATTCGCGCTCCATATATAATGTTACAAAAGGATGCCCAGTCTCTGAAATAATTCAGCAATACCTCAGCTAAAGAACGCCTCGTTAGAAATTTCGCAAGAAAAATTCGAAATTTCGCATTCATTCGCAAATAAAAAAAATTCAAAACATAGGCGGAGATAGACTTGGAAGTCTGGGGGGGGGGGAGGGCGCACGATGATGATGTCAGTTCATCTATACATATATGCATTAGATCAGTCGACTTCACCTTTGATGCTGGGGGGGAAATGCCCCCCCCCCCCTCCCCGTATCTCCGCCCATGATACAAAATCTGAAATTTCGCAATTACTCGCAAAAAAATTTCGCCTTTACTCGCAGTAACGAGTTCCAAATGAAAAATTTCACATTCATTCACAAAAATAATAAAGCATAGTTTACTCTGGAATGAATAAAACACAGTTCAAATGAAAAATTTTGCATTAAAAAAACCGATTGTATTATTGGAAAGTGTTAAAGTACTTGGTTTAAAGCGCAGTAATCTCTACTTTCTCCTAATTTGACCTTGTTTTCCAAATGCTTTTTATAGCCTCTTTTTCCGAAAAATTCCAAAAAAAACTTCCTTAACAGTCGACTACACTTGTAACAGTGGATATAACATATTTCTCTTATGTGTGCCCAAATTTCTTATGTGTTAGTCATGGCATTACCAACACCATCTATAGCAGAAGGCTTCCGCGCGTAGCTCGTGAAGTCACTTACTTTCTTTTTCTTTCAAGCCGAGGCGCAACTCAGGTTTATCGCTATCTCTATGGGCAATTTACTACCTATAGTCCGTTTCAGGTTAACTTTGCAGTGAAGGGGAAGCTACGAGGGAACCGCATCACTCGTTGCTATGGGAACGAAAGCCTCTTAACCAATGTATCGATGCGCGGCCTCAGTAAGATAGGGCCGATTCTCGCCAATCTCACTGAGAAAAATATTTTTTACGTGTAACGTAATTGCACAGTTAGATTACTAATAATTATAGAATTAAAAGAAAACCACTGCCGATACTTTCAGAAACTAAAGTGAGGTTTTTGAAATCATTTGTTTTGTTTTTTGATTAGAAAATGTTTTAAAATTTAGAAAAAAATAATTATCTTCTAGCAGCGTGTCACTTACTCTTCATTGATGTGCCGTAAGTAACACTAAAAATTTAAAAAAAAGTCATATATTTTTCTTTCTGCAATATTTCCCTTCCCTCAGCTGAAATTTATTTACAAAAAAAATCCAAACAATATTATGAAAGCAACGTGTAATTTTAAAATACTGTATATTAACCATGGCTCTCAAAAACTTGGGGATTTTTAATTTTTTCTTCAATTTATATGGAAAAAATTAATGTTAAATAAATTAAGAAGCAGGTTAACTCTGTTTTCACGTGTAAATGCAGGAATAGCACCAAATAATAATAATGATACGGAAAAGTTTAGAATTTTTTTTACTCACTTTTCTTGCCGAAATTCCGTCACTCGAACTCCCCCCTTCCCCGAACGGTATACGTCGATGCCACTTGTTTTCCCGACAGCTTTAGTCTTTTGTTACGGTTGATGTGCTGCTCATGGTTATTACGGATTATTCTTATCGAGTTTTGTTTACAACGAATATTCAAAAACCAAAAATATAGTATTCAGGAATGGAAGAGCAGAGAACTTTAGCGTGGCTATCTCTGGTGAAAATTAAGACACAACTGTCACATAACAGATGAAAGCCCAAACCACTGTGGAGCCCCCCCCCCCCCCCCCACACTCATTTATTGTATCTCAAGAGACGCTAAAGGCAAGGGGCATGAGGAGAAACAGGCGGGTGGAAGATGGCGTCCGTTCGTGTGAGTGGAAGTCGCAACTCTGTCAACACTCTCCGTGATCGGAAACTAAAACTATCCCATAAACATGGCAAAAAATAAATAATTAAAAAAAGGAGGACCTATAACCAAAACTTCTGCACCCATAAACAGCCTCTCACAATAGTATCGGCAATCTCGTGGAAGAGAAACACTTCTTGTAATCTATGAGTGAATATCTGAACTCACTGAAGCCTATTTTTAGGAGAAAATAAAACTGATTGAATATTCGTTTTTATGTAAGCCTACAACTGCATGTAAAACTGAATTAAAAAATTGTATCGTTATGAAAAATTCAACCAAATAACGAAAAAAAAAAAAATGTATATATACAGTATATAATTGTGTAACGAAAAAAAAACACGACAGTGATATTGGCGGGGAAAATTTCTAGGATACCACGCCAGAGTGTCGTTGCCGTTGCTATGGATTTTTAATAATGGTAACCAATATTTTTTATAATTTAAAGATTTTAAACAAGTAAACATCGGTTCAAAACGATTTTTTTTCAGTATTTTTTTCAAAATCATAGAAATAATTGAAATATTCTGTATAAAGGTTCATCTTAAACCTCCGATATATGAGAACTATATTTTGCGGCGAAGGAATACACTCTCTACCTTTCTCTTCACTGCAAAGTTAACCTGAAACAGACTATAGTGAGTTGCGCCGGAAGTGTAAGTACCTAACAGTCTGCGTGCGTATCTAATGTTGTGTCTGATTTTTTAGTGCTCCTAATCTATGTTTCAGGAATGAAGTGTAATGATTCAATTACATTTGTACCGTTTGTAGGTCTGTTGCTTTCTATGGCGAGACGTTTTGAAGAGATCAGACTAAAATCTCGCCACAGCGCAATGCTTATTGTTCTCAATGAAAAAACAGTCCCAGAATCCTTTGCGTTATGTTCAGCAAAGGTTACCTCAATAACTAGCTTATCGCTTGAAGGTTTGTCGCCAAGATGCATTATGCTGTCATCCTTTAAAACAGAATTAGATTGGTAAAATATGACAAATTAACGATTTCGCTTTTATTTAGTCTGCTCGCGCGATACAATATTACTATACTATATAATGTACTAGTAATATAACATAATGATCATAATAATGATATATAATACCGCAGCACAAAAAAAAAAGTTTCCGACTACTTTATTAGTAAATACGCCTATTTACTAATAAAGTAGTCGGAAATACACATGTAGGCCGAACTTCGCTCCTCCGGCCGTTAAAGGGGGCACCTGCCCCCGCACTGAAAATATCAACTCTGTTTTCACCACAACCCCAGAAACATGGCAAAACTAATAAGTTCAAACAGAATATTCATAAAACCGGTCACGGGCAATACTATACCGGAGGAAAAAAAAGTTTAATTTGATCCGAGAGAGATTCGAACCCACAGCCTACGATACGAGAGCCCCTTTCGTTAACCTACACCAATAACGGTGGCGAAACCGAGGAAAAATTAATATATTGTTGAATGTAGTAAATATATTGAATAAAGTTAATATATTGTTGAATGTAGTCAGGTAATATGTTGACGCCAACCAACAGTCGCCGCTAAGCGCCAATTTCAAAGCAACCTCGTTCATGCATTGCGCTGTAGGGAGAAGTTACTGGAGATCAGCCAGCACCTACTACAGATAGGCCTCCGCAGTCTGCTTGTGATGTCAGTAAGTAATCCATTTTTCTTCAGAATATTCAGGGAGAAAAAATTCCCTGCCAATCGGGAAGGTTCTACGCCAAAGTAAGAAATGAAATACGATGCTGTGTTTCAAATTGTGGCGAACTTGCTAGAACGTCTGAATGACGTTTACAGCAACCCGTGCGGAGGCGTATCTCTAGGAGGTGCTGGATCAGCTCGCATTCGCGCCTTGTTTACTATCAGAACCACAGAAAACCTACTTCAGTCGACCACTACGGTTGCGACGGTAGGGTTCCTGATGTCACTGAACGTCATCTCACCTATAGCCATTGGATATACTGCAAAAAAATGGTAAAGATAGCGCAAGCGTCGGCCTGCTTTATCCAATAGCTGTACGTGAGATGACCTTCAGTGACGTCATGAGCTTCGCGGGGATGTCTTCTGCTATAGATGGTGTTGACATTACTCTTATGAGAGGAAAAAAAGAAGAAACGGACCAATTAGCAGATAGCGAAACTTAGCAGATCGAGGACAAAACAAGCCAGATTGTTCAAGTCGCGTACATCGTAGAGTGGCCTCTTTCTTTTTTTGTCTCGCTGCTCGAGTATGTGAGGTGTAGAACAAAACAATACAATTTTTTTCGTCGCTAGTGTCCATTAAGTACTCCCGTACTACCTCGTGGTGGCCTCACTGTGTCCGGCCTTAGAAATGCGTACGAGGCTTGCTCCCCGCTAGACACTGCGTAAAATGCTTGCTTGCTTGCAAGAAAGCACTTTACGCAGAGAATTTACTTATTATACAGAGAATTTACTTATTATTTACTTAATTATTTAATCCCTTACCTTTAGAAATGCGTAAAATCCTTTCTTACCCACACGAATGCGTAGAGAATGATTGCTAGCTTACATTAGAAATGGGTAACAGACACAGGTTAGATGCCCGCCATACATGTGCGAAATGCTTGCTTTCCCTTAGAAATGCAAAGTTAACTAGCACTCCGTTAGACATGCTTGAAATGTTTGTTTACCCTTAGAAATGCCTTGGAGGATTGCGCGCCTTTACTACCTCAAAAATGTGGAAAAGGAAGGTAGCTCTCCCTCCCTCCGCTAGGCATTCATGAAATACTTGCTTAGCCTTTAAAAATGCGTAAAATGCTTGCTTACCACTTACAAATGGGTAAGAGGCTAGTTCTCCGCTGAACATGCGTAAAATGTTTACTATCAGAAATGCGTAGAATGCAAAATGCTTGCTTGCCCTTGGAAATTATTAAAATTCTTGCTTGCCCTTAGAAATGTGTGAGCGGCTCGCTCCGAGCTGGACATGCGTTTAATGCTTGCTTTCTCCTTTAGAAAAACGTAGGAAGCAAGCGTTCAAAGGCAATGTTTCTAGCATGTTTTGAGAAAGGAGCAGTGGTAATATTTGTTAGATTTCCGTTTCACTAGAATTAATACCAAATCTTTTTGGCGACCTCAGCGAACCAGTTAAAATCGCGGTGCTAATTCACGGCGAACCAATCGTTAACTAATTAATCTTACACAACTGTCTTTTTGGTGAATAGCCTTAATTGCGCTAGCCAGGAATCTTATATTTAAAATGAAATCCATTCTCAGCTCGATCACTTTTCTACAATTTATTTGACGTCCAATACACTTTGAATTAATAACGATAGTGATTGGAAAAAAATTCTTTACTTCAAGATTGAAACATAATTTGAAAAACATACAGATAAATACTACATGATGAGTTCCAGTAACTTTTTACCAGAACTCGTATGTGCTGTCCAAACCATAACACCTAGTGATCGAGGGAGGAGAGCACATTCGTAAACTAGAATAGATTGAATCACAAACCAGCCTAAGAACGTGACTCTATAGAAAATAGGCCCTCGACCTCTCACACAGAGCATGACCTTAACCACGCCGCTCCAACACCTTCCAGATGCCCAAGTCTTTCGGGTCCCAACCACACAAGGTCACCTTTAGCCACGTTCGGACCGACGGTCGAGCGCGGTTGATGAGTCAGATGCAATCCGACAATCGAATCAGACATCTCTTCGGGGCATGAACGATTATCACTAAGAAAATGTCTGAGTGAATGGTCACATCAGATCCCGCCCCCGAACGCAGAATGCAGCTCGTTTCGAATGCCGGGCCGGCGACAATATACTTTCACGCGTTGCTGCAGACTTTCCAACACCCACATAATGAGAGCATCTGACTTAAACCACCTGTCTGAGAAGTTTACTTCCGTCGCCCACCTATCACCAGCAGTTACCACTCTGATATTGCCACCTCCCTCAGTAAAACCGGCTCGTTTTCAATGTCAGATCAACGCCCGCAATTGAAGCGGCTGTCGGTTCAAGTATCTACCATCTAGCTCTTAGAAAGAACAAAAAAAGTTTTTCGAATCCGCCTACGGACAGCACATGCAATAACTACGGAGCGAGGCACTTATATACAGGGTGATTATAAAAAAACTATCCCGACATATGGGGCCCTAACTATCATACCATTCACAGAAACTGAATGAAATTTTGGCTTAAGGTATTTTGATGTATGCGCTCAAGAATGATATGGAAAACAACAGTGTCACTCTAACAGTTACGGTTACAGTGAGAAAATTTCGAAAATATCAAATGGCAACACCAAGTTTTTTGTATTGGAATGTGATCTCTATTGTGAAAAAACGCTAAATAGCGTTCGAACGGCAACTGTAGCATGAAAATCATCGGCGGTAGATAGGCTAAAAGTGAGGACAACCAATAAGGACAGAGAAGCAGCATGAAATAAAGCATTTTATTGTGTTTCACAAATTTTCCACATGACCTTGTGGAGGACTAATCAGGCTGGGATCTCAGCCGAACAAACGGTGTGACGAATGAAACGAACATTAATGCTCTGGTGCACGGCAAAGTCCTTTTTCCTTGCCTAGCTCCGGGGATTTTCGTGCTACAGGTGCCATTCCAACGCTATTTAGTGTTTTTCAGTATGGAGATCGCATTCCAATACAAAAAACATGGTGTTGCCATTTGATATTTTCGAAATTTTCTCACTGTAACCGTAACTGTTAGAGTGACACTGTTGTTTTCCATATCATTCTTGAGCGCATACCTCAAAATACCTTATGCCAAAATTTCATTCAGTTTCTGTGAATGGTATGACAGTTAGGGGGCCCATATGTCGGGATAGTTTTTTTATAATCACCCCGTATATTCTTCTGAAAGTTAAATAATACGCTGCCCCGTATAAGCAATTGTTGACATCTTCTATGGACAACAATGGTGGTTTGTCGAGGTATTTGTCTATTGAGATACTCTGTTGCTGAGATTTCTATACTTTTTTTTCATTTGCGCTCCGTGCACAATGTTACAAACGCCTATACCTCTAGTCTCCGAGATAATACAGTAATACCACGGCTAACGAACGCCTCGAATTACGAATTTTACGGATGCATGCGCTAACATAAGGGTCCCCTTTCACACGGAACAGATGCGGGTCTGAAAGAAGTTTTAACTATTGGTACAAACGGAGCCTTTCAGACGATGCGGAATGCGCCCGCAAATTGGAAGTGTTCATGCTGGTCCGGATGACGTCCGCATGTGTAAAAACAAAAGTGCGGGCTTCGCATCCGCCCATACAGGTTATGTGCATTAGGTTATGTGGAGTTTGGTTATATGGCATCTGTTTGTTTCTTATCACAATGAGATCCTCTTCAAATGTTTCATTTGTTGAGTAATTGTGGTAGGGTCCGACTACCCAGCTTCCACACATACTTGCGAACCATTGCTGAGACAATAACAAATTAGTGCAAAAAGGGCAAAAACTCTGAAAAAACAGGTGAGACAAAATCACCACCTGAATCCCCATTTTTTGTTTATGGATCATATTTCTGCCAAAATGCATTATTTTTACAATTCAAATAGGTATTTCTTATCGTAAGTAACTTCAACATAAGGCCCGTTTACACGAGACAAGTGCTTTAGTTGGTAACTTAATTTTAACTTACCGATTCTTCTTGAAAGTGTCCACACGATAAGTGGTAAGTAGACGCTCATTGGATAACTTTTACGGAGGTGAGCGCAGTAAGCGCATGCGCGCTTCAGTCTACTCAAATCCACGGGGGGGGGGGGGGAGAGAGAGAGAGACGCAACGTGCGGGACTATAATAGTAATAATTTTTTATTTATCTGGCATTCAGAGAGGTGCTTTCTTTAAAACTCATAGCTTTCGTAACGAATGGATGAAGATGATCAGGTAGAACTTAAGAATACTGTGATCAGAGCCACATTATATGATATTTTTTTTTAAAGAATATAAATTTATTCACTTTCACTTACCCAAGAGGGGAAAAAAGACTACACAACATATGAACTTATGTAAGTCATCGAGAAGAAATATAAGATTTCCCTATTTCTCCTCTAAGTTGTAAATATCGATTATATGATATTTTAATCGAAGTTAAAGAGGAGATAAATTGTATGAATTATGTAAGCCGAAAATATGGGAGAAGATTCTTGGCATTTGTAGGAAATTCTAAGGTTTAAAAATTAAATAATAAAAATTCATTAAACAAAAATTATTTCCAAAATTTTCAAAATTATTATTTTTTAATTTAATCTATAGAGATGACATCTTTATGTTAAATATTTGATCATGTATTTTTACAACAGATGGCAGCAAATTCGTTCTGGACGAGAGAAATATTCGAAACCCCCCCCCTCCAGTTTTTAATATATAAATCCTCCACACCTCAGGGGCGTAGCCAGAAATTTCGTTCGGGGGGGGGGACCACTTTCATTTCGGGGGGGGGGACCAAAGTGACAGAACAATAGATTTGGCCATCTTTTTCCCTTTTTTCGGTCATTTTCTCACATTTCGGGGGACCCCCAAGTCCAGACCCCCAAGTCCCCCCCCCCGGCTACGCCCTTGCCACACCTGATATATATTTTTGAATCTTCAAATTTTTTCAACTTCTGACATCACGTCGACAGAATAGTCCATAGCTTTTTCCAACGTCGAATAATTTTTAGCTTGCTTGTTAAGGTAATTTTCATTTCTATAGTTCAATAAACATTCATGGCGAAGATATTTTTCAACAAACTTGAAGGTTGTTGAAGATATTTTTCAACAAACTTGAAGGTTGTGTCCTCTGGCCACCTCACCATCCAATATTTCCGCGGAATTCTAGCGATACTTCAGGAGACGACGGAGCATGAACAGGTTCACGCTTGAGATCAAAATAAACCCCTCCGTGAGAGAGCAAAAAGACCCCTCCAAGAGCGGCAGGTCACGCCCACTGGCGCATTCGCATAGGTCTACTTAACCGGAAAAAATAGAACCGTTCGTATTCACTTACCAACTAAATCACTTGCCAACTAAAGCCGTGTAAACGGCCCTTATCGTCTGCATACATTGTATGGTACTTGGCAACTTAATTTTAAGTTGCCAACTAATAAAGCACTTGCCTCGTGTAAACGGGCCTGTAGAAATATCAAATTACCTAGGTTACACACACTGTCTGCACCAGGAGAGGTTTACACGCACTTGAAAAATTTAATGTAAATCCTAATATAACCTAAAAAATTCTCTAGACAACAGTTGACAGCAAATGATGCAATAAATGCTGTCGGTGAGTCACCTATAGCACCTGAATCGACATGAAAATTTTTGAAACCGGTTGTTCATCCATATGCTCCCAGGAAGCGCTTGCGTCCCAAAATCCGTGAATGGCACAGTCACCCCAGTTTACAAACGAAAAATCTCGTTGCCGGTCTTTAACGTCTCAGCATTGAAACACGAGAAATGTCGTGAGCGGTCGTTTAAGTGTTAAAATATTTTAAGAATATTTTTAGTTCAGGTAGATCTTTCCTTTTGTCCATACTTCACAATTTTCCCGCATCTTATGTGCTCGTGGGAAAGGGCATGCGGATCCGGACCCGCGTCCGCTCCGTGTGTTAAGTGGCCTCAAATAGCCGTGTTATGAGCTAAATTTTCGAGATAATCAAAATGAATCCAATGTAGTAGCTATTACTTAAGCGAGATTAATTTAGTTCCATCTCAAATCGCTTTTCAGATACACTTCTCTCTCAGTAATGTTCTGAGCCATTCCATATAAATGAATGATTAAGCCCCCAAAAGCAGAATGCGCCGAAATCTGTGACGTTCGTCGCAGAACAATTTGGAATAATTTCAAGAAAAAGTGCAAAAAACACTATTACATGCATGGGGATTTTTACTGCAGAACATTTCCAGTCAGCCGAGGGCTCGTCGCAGAACAGTACTAAACATTCTGCTTTAATCCACCACTGATGCCAGAATCAATATTTTACATGCCCAAAAAAATATCACTATATAAATATACAAATAAATATTACTATATAAATATATTTATTAGAATTACTTTCACCAGGAGGGGGCGGACTTTTTTCCGACTATAATAAAAAAAAACAATTTTTTTTTTTAATTTATAAAAACTTTGTTTTTAATCAATTTAAAGTTCATTTGAGTATAACATCCCACAGGATCCTAAGGGTTCAAGCCACATAGCCCCTCCCGCATAAGCGGGTATACGTTGTTCTCTACCCGGGGGGGGGGGGGGGGGTGAAAGTCCCCTTTTGTTCTTTTTTTATCAATAATTTTTTTTCCAATAGACGGGAGGGGCGATAGGGATATCCCCCACCCCCCCTTATCCCCCATGCAACTTTGCGAAGTCGCCTAAACCCTAGGTAATTCATGAATATTCAATGTAATCCATCCCTGCATACGCCCTTGCGGGTCGTATATACAGACGTCTACTCTATAGTTCGTTTCAGGTTAACTTTGCAGTGAAGAGGAAGCTACGAGGGAACCGCATCACTCGTTGCTATAACAACGAAAGCCTGTTAACCTATGTATCGATACGCGGCCTCGGTAAGGTATGGCCGATTCTCGCCAATCTCGCAGAAAAAAATATTTTTTACGTGTAACGTAATGCTTGTAGAAAAAATTGCAGTCAGTAACATTTAGCTAATGAAAAAAAAAAAACCATCGTCGATACTTTCAGAAATTAAAGAGCGGTTTTTTTAAATCTTTTTTTTTTTTTATTGAAAAGTATCTTAGTAACTCCTATTAACCCGGTTTTGACGTTTGAATTTGGGAATAGCCCCAAATAATAATAATAGAAATTATAAGGAAAAATTTAGAATTCTTTTACTCACTTTTCTTGCCGAAAAATTTCCGTCGCTCACCCGAACGCATATACGTCGATGCCACTTGTTATCACTACAGTTTTAGTCATTTTTTACGGATTCCCATTCTATGGAATCCTCACTTGAAGTTGTAGAACTATAGGATTCTCTATTACTTATTAATTGTTGTTGCTCCAACATGTGTTCTATCAGGCCATCTGCAATCCAAAATTCTTTCCTTTTCAATAACGTGCTTTATGCATTATTGCCAAAAAGAACGGAGAACGTTTTAGCGTGTCTATCTCTGGTGAAAAGAAAGATACAACTGTCACAGAAGGAAAAAATACACTGCAAGCCTAAACCATTGTGGATCTCTCTCTGGAGAGACACCGAAGGGGCATCAGCCTCTGCTGTGGGGGAGAAGATGGCGTGTTGGTGTGGGTGCAAAAGAGACATTACTTATGTCAACACCCTCCTCTATCGGAATTCAGAAACCACCCCTATCCTACGACACGGCAAGAAATAGATAATTTTAAAAAAACGGGGGGGGGGCGCCTGGAACCGTAACCTACACCCATAAAGAGAGCCTCTCGACGGTATCGGCGCTGTCGTGAAAGAGGGACACTTCCTGTAATCTATGAGTGAATATCTGAATTCGCTGGAGGCTATTTTCGGGAGAAAAAAAAAACTAATTGAATATTCGTCTGGGTGTGTAGGCCTATAGCTACATGCAAAACTGAATGGAAAATATTATCTATTGGAAAATTCAACAAAATGACGATATTATATATATATAATTGTGCAACCAAAAAAAAAGCACGAGAGTGATATTGGCGGGGAAAATTTCTTGGAAATCGCGCCAAAGTGTTCTTGAGCTCGCCATGGATTTTTGATAATGGTAACCAATAGTTTTTCTAATTTAAAAATTTTAAACGAATATACATTGGTTCAAAACGGTATTTTTTTCAGTATTTCCAGTATTTCGAAATCATAAAAAAAATTGAAATATTCTATATAAATGATCGTCAGAAACCTCCGATGTATGGGAACTATATTTTGCGGCGAAGGAATATACTCTACCTTTCTCTTCACTGCAAAGTTAACCTGAAACAACGTATAGACGTTTATATATACAGACGTCTACAACCTGGCAACCCTAGACTCCCCCCCCCCCCCCGCAATGTTTTCGTCGTATCGGAGTTCTTTCGACACCTACGACGAATCTTTCAGAAACAAGCTCCGCAGGGGCGTTCGCGCGCGTTGAAAACGCGTCCTGAGGATGCAAAACTACTATTAATCGTTTTAAGCCGCGTGCACGATGGCCGTGTTACGTATCGAAGCACTACTACTACTAAACCATACATGCATCTCATCCATATTCTTCTGCAAACCTCTAACGAATTGGTACACGTCGGAGTGTACGTGTAGTGAAACCTCTAACGAATTGGTACACGTCGGAATGTACGTGTAGTGAAACCTGACGTGGTTTGTTTCTGTGTAATGCTTGTTATGTGTAGTGCTGCCATCTGCCACAAGTTTTTCTAACTATGAAAGAAGTGTAATGATTGAATAATTTATCGTTGTAGGCCTGTTGCTCTCTGTGGCGAGACTTTTTAATGGGAAGCGCCTTTTTTGCGCCTCGAAATTGGGAACCATGGGAAACCAACTTCAGCCGACCACCACTGTGGCGACGGTCGGATTCGAACCCGGATCCTCGCCAGTCACTATGATCACACGACCACCACAGCGGCCGTATCGAACCGCTGCGATGCATAACAATAGTGGGCTCAAAACAGCAAAGGAGCCTAGAACATCGTGGAGCGGTGTGAGTGACAAGCGATTTGTCTCATCGGCTCAACCATCGACGCGGACTGCCAAGATCGGCGGTTTTGCAGTTGGAAACGACGCGCATCGCCAGATAGCGATGTGCATCAGAAGAAAATGCCGTCTCAATAGAATGTGCACGAATAAGCCAATTTCTTCACTGATTGCATCACCGACCACAGACAAAACATATCGACGAGGGTAAAATGAAAAAAATCAAGGAAACCATCGTGAGGGGGGACACATACTGCAAGGCCGATTTTCCAATTCCGACAGTCAATGATCCATACACTCGCGCAGGAAAGCACAGTAGGGGCTGACAGGGCTCCAGCTCGGGGCCCCGAGATAATTCTTGATTTATTTTTTCACACAATACAAAGGCTCGCGCAAAAAACTGGCCTGTGCGCGCCGAGAATCTCAACTTACGGGCCCTGCTGCAGGATGTGGGAGGGGGCATGGACCAACCAAGGCCCTTTCGGAGGATGGATTTCACATATTCCTATTCACGTATTTCGAAGTCAGACATTATACGCGTTATTTGCTCTATGGTTGGCCTAGTTCGCAAGCTTGTCACCGTATTCCAGCGGTTCTCAAACTTGTCATTACCAAAGGATGTTTAGAGCTGTCGCGAATTCGATTACCACCACTTATAGAAGGCGGTCCTCGCACGAAGCTCGTGACGTCACTAAAGTCGTCCACTTCACCCGTAGCCATTGGGCAGGTGTATGCGAAATTTTTTTTTTTTGCAGTATATCCAATGACTATAGGTGAAATGGACGACTTCAGTGACATCACGAGCTTCGTGCGGAGGCTTTCTGCTATAGAACGTGTTGCCTATAGCCATTGGATATACCACAAAAAAGGGTAAGGATGGCGGATGTGTCGGACTGCTATATCCAATGGCTATAGGTGAGATGGCCTTCTTTAGTGTCGCAAAAGCTTCGAGCGGAGGCCTTATAAAGATGTTGGTTCAATGCCCGGTTCGACCTTGTCAGAAACTTTCCTGACACACATAAACTATATGATTTGATGCAGTTGAATATTAAAAGGTTATATGGAGACACACGTTAGATTTTATTTTCATACTTAAGACACAAATAAAAAGTTTAAATCAATGTTATTGCATAAATATCCAATTCAAAGGTAAATCATTTAATATTTAATTTTCTTAGCTTCATATCTATAAGTGAAGAGTTCGATTCAATTTCTAAAATTGTTGCGGCAGAAACAGCATTAAATTTCCGCATTTATACTGTAAAATCGGCAATTTTAACGTTATTTCTGAGGGTGTCACCTCATGCTTGTCCCTCAAAGTGATGCTGATAATGATTATGGTCTATGTGAAAAGCCTCATAGATATGCTGATAAAATTTGCTAGAAAAAATATTCAAAAAAATCAATATAATATAAAAATTAAAATATCAAAAAATTAAATACGTTAAATTGGGCTTCGAAATACGGGATATCGCTAATTATCTTCAAAAATGATGCTAGAAGCAAGCAAAGTTGCCAGCTCGGGCTAAATTCAGAGAAAAGTTGCCAATCAAAGGAAATGAAGCGCCACTTCAAATTGCAGTGAATTAAAGAAAAAATATGACAAATATTCTTATTTGTAATCGTAAATTACCATAATGTAATTTCTGAGTTGGGAAGATAATTTTAATCGTTGATTTGAAGAATAAAAGTCAAGTTGGCTTCGTTGAAAATATGCGAAAAGCCGACACATTTTTACAAAATATTTAGTCGGGACCACTCAGCTATAAGTAAACTGGAGTGAAGACTCCCTATAAAATAACACACAGGTGCGCGAGCCGACGCAGAGGAATACAAAAGTGGGCGTGACGGAGCAAAAAAATAGGCAAAACATTGCTTATTTCAGCATGTAAACAATCGGGGAAACTTCCATCTTCAGTATTTTTTTCAGTTGTTTTCATATTATTTCATTAGTATAGTTGTTCATCTGCACGTACACAAATGGTGACATCGTGTTCTGCCTATAATTGCACCAACCTGTGGGAAAAATTGAAAGAAGATGGAAATAAACTTCGGTTTGTCATAGGTAAGTACACGTAGTTTTATATTAAATGATGCATTGATTTTTATACTACAATTGTAAAATTAAATACACATGTATAGTTCTCATTTCACATTCAATTTCTGTTTGATATTAAATATTAAAAATTTCTGTTAAATATTAAAAGCGAAATATGCAAAATCAAATGTATCATAATGATCAAAGTGTTATAATTATGTTTATAATATCTAATTACATTACCAATATATTATAATTATCAAACAATTATCACATTGTTAAGCTACTATTACGAACAATGATTGATTGCTTCTATTGCTTTCTTGAAGTCTGGTTAGTGAATACACCTTTTTTTTTTAAATAAAGGTCTCTTCGAAACCCAGAAGATCTTAAACAATTCGTGGAAGCTGTGAAAAGAAAGTCTTGGCATCTAAAGCATTTGTTCTCTTTGTGCTGAGCATTTCACAGCTGACATCTACAAGTCCTCAATGCTATTTGAAGGATGATGCTGTTCCAGTTTTGCATTGTAAATCATTTCATAGCAAACATAAGTGCTCTTGTGAATTGCGATTTTAATATTCCAAATTATGCTCTGTCGACCTGTTTGTAAATTGTTTATTTAAAAACTTGTATGTGTACAATGTTGTATATATAATGTTTGAAAAAAAAAATATTAAAAAATCTCTAACTCTTTTTTTTCTCTCTAATTTTCATCTCATTTCTTGAATTGAAAGTTGTTTTTTCAGCAGTTAATTCGCGGAAATATTCACTGCTACGAACTTTCGAAGTGGAAGCTTGCAATAAAATGCTAAATATTAGATATGTTTTTTATAAAAAAAAATAGTTCTTAAGTTTTTGAAAAAATGGTATTTTTCTTGTACGAAAGTGAGTATTCATTTTTATAAAAAAAAAATTTAAGATAAAGAATGCATAATTATTGGCCGAAAAGTGAAAAAAAGTAATTTACAGGTCTTGTATTTGGAATTGTCCCATTGCATTAACACGGTCAGGAAATGTTTTGCCTATCTCGCTCCAAAAGGGTGTGACGCGGTCGCGTAGTCCTCACTCCACTTTCCTTACAGCTCAGTGGTCGGGACAGACAAAGAAACTGTATAGAACATAGTCCGAGATCCTACTATTTTTTTATCAGCAATGCTGCGCATGCGCACTATTTAGTACATTGCTTTCATAACCACGTGCGTTTTTCTGACGACTGTTGGTTGCCACCCACATATTTTTTGGCGACGTTTAACAATAGATTCACTTAATTCTACATTAACGTATCCTCTTTGAACTTATCAGTTTTGCCATGTTTCTGGCTGTGGTGAAAACAGTCGATATTTTCAGGTCCGGGGGCCCCCTTTATCGGCCCGAGGAGCGAAGCAACGTCTCTTCGTAGCAAGGGGGCCGAGTGGCGACGCCGTTTACGGGCCCTAGGTCCACGCCTAACAGAGTTCGGCCTACGGGTGTATTTACTAATAAAATGTGATCAGGAACTTTTTTTTTTTTAGTTGCGGTATTATATTATCATATTATATATTATCATTATTGTGATCATTGTCTGGTATTATATTACTATTAAATTATATATCATGGTAATATTATCGCGTGCGCAGTCATGACAAAATAAAAGCGAAATCGCTAATGAACCCTGGTGTTTGGCGATAATTAACAGCTGGAGGCACAGTTTAAACCCGGGAAAAAGTAGCCCCTCCCATATTGCGTATGAGTGAAAGCCTGGATCAAAAGTACTATTTCTGCGACTGAAATTTCTGCGATTTGTGAAAAACTGGGACTGTCCCGGCAAATATGGGACATATGGTCATATTACTCAGAGAATTTTTTTTTCGGGAAATGTTGAACCTGCCACCCTGGTTATAATATAGTTTCACTATATATTGATAAGGCCGGGATTACACTATAAAAGTTTGGTAAAAGTGCCTTTATAAAACATGAAAAACACAATCAATAAACTGATCAGTTGCATTTGCTCGAATGTAATCGATCAGCTTATTGGTTGTGTTTTTCAAGTTTTATAAAAGCACTTTTACTAAACTTTTACAGTGTAATTCCGGTATAATGCCGATATTACACTATAAAATTTTGATGAAACATCTTTTACAAAACTTCAAAAAAAAAGCAAGCAATAATTGGTGGTTTACATTCGCTTGCGTGTAACCGGTACGCTCAATGGTTGCATTTTCAAGTTTTGCAAAAGACCTTTTATCAAAATTTTATAATGTAATCCCGGCCTAACAAAATATTTTTTTCATCCAACTCAAATGGGCTAGAGCGGTGCACGGGATCCGTGTGCGCTCGAAAAAAATAAAAACATTAAATTTGAAAGGTAAAACTTTGATGAATAAATAGGGTGACCATACGTCCCGTATTTCCCGGGACAGTCCCGGTATTTTCTCTTTTTTTGGCCGTCCCGACTTTTTGGCAAAAGTGTCCCGGTTTTTCCCGTATTTCACACGACGCCTACTTGAATTTTTATTCTTTACAAATACAAATACAAATACAACGCCACAACAGGCAAATTGCCCAACGAGGTGGCTGCCTTAAGAACATCATGGATCCCCTAGCCCCTACCTACTACTGCTACACCCCACATGCATCCCCCCCCCCGCGGAACCCCCAACGAATCGGTACATGCGGGAATGTACGTGTAGTGCAACCTGACGTAAAGTTTGTTTCTGTGTAATGCTTGTTATGTGTAGTGCTGTCATCTGCCCCCAGTTTTACTAACTATGAGTGAAGTGTTATGATTGAATGATTTATCGTTGTAGGACTGTTGCTCTCCGTGGCGAGACTTTTTAACGGGGAGATCGGCTCGCATTAAAAAGTCTCGCGATTGTCAGTCGCGAAAAGTCAGTCGAAGATTGAAATTATTTTTCAACTCACAAATTATTTTATGATAGTTACAACTATATATGGGAATAATCTCCCACATTCGCCTTGGTAAACGTTTTTTTTTTTCGTGGAATACATTTTGATCCACTGCAATTTGCAGTAATGCAACATTTCCCGCCATTGTGATTTTCCCGTAATTTCAACAATATTTGGCAACTTTGTTTGGTTTTGGCATCGTTTTTGGCGATAATTGGCGATGTCCCGTATTTTCCCGTATTTGGAATCCTAATGTCCCGTATTTCTCTCGAGGAAATATGGTCAGCCTAATTATGACGTCTATTCGAAAAGCCTCATTCAAAAAACAAAAAGTTGGGAACTGCTGGGCTAGAGAAAAGTAAAGAATAAAAGAAATCACTTTCCTTCACCGATCATCATCATCGTCTGTGTGTTGTGGTTACTGAAAAGGGTCGAGAACAGCATATTATTTCGTTCTTCCACATGGATAGACCAAAAGAAGTCAGCTTCGGTCCAAAACCGAAGAGAACCAAATTCCGACATCTGTACGGTGTACAGCATCTGATGAGTATTATTCGCAAACCGCGTGACTTTTGAAGCTGTCGAAAATGAAGGGGCTAGTTCATCGAGCGATTCATCCGCGCCAAGTATGCCAGCAAGCTTAATGGATGAGGAGGATGAAGAAGTTGTGATTAAACCCACAGGATTGAATGCAACCCAAGCAATCTTGAATCTGGCAGATGCTTGGTTCAAGGACTACAATGATGCAACGGAAGAAACTGGTTTGTTGTCCAGCGAAGAAGAAAGAGGTTCATTGTCCAGTGAAGAAACCAGTTCCTCATCCAGCGAAGAACATGGAGATGACCACCACCACATCTTACAAGATGGAGGTGGCACCATAGCCACAAAGAAAATTTTGTTACCCAGCAGTCTGGGAAGTGAGAACAGTGCCAAGAATACCCCTCCGGATGAGTGTGCCAAGAATATCCCTCCGGATGAGTGTGCCAAGAACACCCCTCCGGATGACAGTGGCAAGGATTCCTCTCCAGAGGACAGTGCCGAGGATTCCTTTCCGGACAGCGCCAAAGATATGCCTCCTGAAGGTTATGAAGCAACCTCTCCACAAGGTGTTGCAGCTGTAGAGCCACCTCTTCAAAATATTGAGTACATCTATCCAGCCATCTTAAGCCTTAGTGGGAACATGCAGATGGAGTGCTATAGAGTCTGCCACATCATGGATGCAATCACATCATCGTTTGATCTTGATGTAGGACAAGGGGGCCATCGACCTAAACATCACTGGAGTCGAAGCAGCAGCTGTTGTAATTAGTTATGTAAAGAAGTGGTGCCATAACTTTGAACTCATGTATAATTTTGTTGCAGGGAAAAAACCCATGCGCACTCCATTATAGTGGTATTAAAAGCGCACAAGTGCATGCATAATCTTTGTGGTGCTTGATCTTCGTGGTTCAAAATCTCCATGGTTCGACACCTGTGTGATTGATAAGGGGCTATTCCAGTATTACGTAAGCAGATTTTCAGTCATTTGTGATCCCCTCTCCCCCCCCCCCCCCTTGTCAGCAAAATTTTGTCAGCAGCTCAGAATATTTCATATCTTCAAAAAGGAGTGGTTGATGACGTAAGCAACCTTCAAACCCCCCCCCCCCCCTCTTGTCAGTAAATTCAATCCCCCTTTCCCGCCTCGATGCTGATGTAATACTTAAATGACCCCTAATGTAACATATGCGATCAATATCTCTGTGGCTCAATCTAAGTCGTTATCATAAACACGATATCCGTTTCTTTCTCTGGAATATCCTAACATAATTCTACGGCTGCCTGATGGATCTAGCTCTGCACGGAACATTTTCGGGGAGTGGAACTATGTGATGCATCCAAAAACACGATGACTAACATCCGGTTTTACACCGAAGAAAATTTCATACACCGTTTTCCCTTTGCGCTGTGTAAAATTCGTCACATAATTGCTGCACGTAATAGCTTCTGTCACATTGCAAATTATTGCTAACACTAATATTTAGACCTTTAACTAAATTATTTTCAATCATCTGATTCACATACTCAGAATTTAAATGTGATAGCCTTTTATGCCATAGTTCGCTCAAACTTAAATCTGGCAGTGCTTCATTTACCTGCACTAAATTTGACAATTTAGTATTTGTGATTAATTTGAACAGTTAATATGGTTTTGCCGTTTTTACAAATATGCATTTCATTGCATCCTGAACGAATGTTGTAACCCCTCTTCATAAGAGTTGGAAGTGATAAATCTAATGATGATTATATCTAAGATTTGGTACATACAAAACATTATACATTGTGGGAATTATGTTAGGATATTCCAGAGAAAGAAACTGATATCGTGTTTATGATATTGACAAGAAAATAAGTTGTGGAATCAGGATCTGTTAAATTCAATGAATCTATCATGAGAAGTAAACTTTTGGATCACAAAATTGAACAGTCACTTGTGTGGGACATAGTTTGATTTATGAAAATAATGAGCACACAATCGATTCCAATGATGATCGAGCAAAATCTACACAGAAACCGGGTAGACCATTGGGTTCTACGAAAGAAAAATTTACAGAAGCAAACAACAGAGCGTGAATACTCAAGGATGAACCACGACCCCATATAGTACATCAATATTAATGTAATAATAATAGTAAATAACCATTGATACTGTTCTGAATGACTTCAGTTTCTTTCCTTGAATTTTTTTCAAACAATAGTGCAGTGAATCTCACTTTTTTTACCCGTGGTATCCCTTTCCCTAATCAATGCATATGCGAGGGTCGCACAAAGGTTAGGGGCACACAGTTTGAGAACCAATGTATTCCAGTCAATTTTCAATACATGGTATACCTTGTTGTGGTCTGTCTTGCTTTAATCCTGGAAAATAGCATCAAATCGGGTCAAGTAGTCGATATCACCAACAGGTTTGAATCTGGAATCATATGGTTTTTTTCTCTCGTGATAACTATTAAATTATTTGATTTGTAATATGCCATAATTAAGTCTGAAAAACCAGCTTGCGTGAGGCAAGTATCTCTTTTGGTGGAGTTGTCCAAGATATGGGTGGGGTTGCCAAGTTATCTGCTGTTGTGGCGCAGTGGTAATATGCTTGTCTTCCACTATGAAGGTTACAGTCAAATTCCATGGGTTCGAATCCAGCTAAAAGATCAGATAAAGTTCTTTACCTATTGAGTCTGGGGTGACTACCGATAGATGGCATCTTCATTTCCCACCCAACTCCACTAGTTGGAAATTGCCTTATCATATGACTGAAGTTGGTGTGTGGTAAAGTAGATTAAGCATCTGCGAAGCCAAGACAAATCCCGGACTTTGCTATTAAAAAGTGGGACAACAAGGAATCCATTAATAAAATCTGGTACGTTTTCAAAACCTCATTTGGCGGGCATTACAGCTTAAAACTGTCAAATTACAATGTGATATGGAAATATTATCACTACTTTTACACAGCAATGCCAAAACAAGTAAAGCATCATCAGGGTTGGGCTATGATTGCACACAGGGCCGCAACTAGATGCTTGGTCAGTTGGGCCAAGTATTATTTTGCTACACAATTTGTAAATATCGGAGCGTACAACTCTAGTGTCAACAACGTCACATGCGGTGTACCTCAGGGTTCTTGCCTTGGATCACTTTTATTTCTGGTCTATGTCAATGATACAGCTATAAAATATTCAGAAATTGCGAAGTGTTTATGTATGCAGATGACACGGCCCTTTTAAATTCAGGAAAACAGATTCCTCAAATCATAGATGAAATCAACTATGATATGAACTTATTAAGCACTTGGCTATCAGTGAATAAGCTACAACTCAATACTTCTAAATCAGTTTGGATACTTTTCAGACCTTGGCAAAAGCCGTTGGACACTGTGCCATTGCCAATAAAATTCAAACAGGATGAGTTAAAGCTTGTCGATTCGGTTAAATACCTCGGAGTTTTAACTGATGAGCATCTTTCATGGTCTAACCATATTCTAGAAGTCAGCAAATCGTTAAACTCCTATATATACATATTTTTGAAAGCAAGGTATTTCGTACCCTCTTATGTAATGCGCATGTTATATTTTTCACTTTTTTTCTCTAAATTAACTTATTGCCTGGAAGTATGGTCATCTGCCACTCAAACATCTCTACAACCCCTGATAATTGCTCAAAAGAAAATATTGAGGGTAATGAGCTTTGCCTCATTTAATGAGCACACAGCTCCACTTTTTAAACTATGGCGAATTCTTCCGTTAGATAGTTTGATAAAATATCGATTAGCTATTATAATGTATGAATCACTACATAAACTAATACATATTCCCTCTTTTCCTATCCCTGCACACGGATATCCAACAAGATTCCCTTCTAGAAATTGTATCCCGACCCCTACGGCGAGAACTAATTTCAACAATACGGTTTTCTTCCGGGGTATTCACATTTGGAATTCTCTGCCATTGAGTGTTCGAAATAAATCCTTAGCATTGTTCAAAATGATGGTATTTAACCATCTTCTGGTTGAAAATCCCTTTGAATGAACAGTGTGCACGTGCTCGTCTGTACATATGTACAAATTCACTTGTTATCACTGTTGTGATAAGAGGTTTTCTTTTCCTTCAGCCCCCTCCACTCTCCAAAAACTATTTTCTTTAAATCCTATCTTTGTAAATGTTTCTCTCTTTATATATACATTCTGGTTTTTTTCCCTCCAATACTTGGCAAAAGCAACTTTCCTTCTGTTTCATTACATTAACTGTGGTTAGTTAAGTACTGCAATAGTAATGTCACATTAACAAATTAATGAATGGGAAGACAATAAATGAAATTTAAACAAATATTATGCAATAAAAAATTTAATTTAACCTGATATAAAATTTTCTATATCAAATAAATAATTCGACAGGTAAATTTAAGTGTTAACAATAATTTGATTTGGTTATGTGGATAGTTAACATCAAGTGTATATTCTATTTATTTTAATTTTTATTTTTGTCTAGCTTTTTCCTCTCCCTTCTATATTATTAAAAATTTGCCATTGAATTAAAGTGAAAAAAAAACCATAGCACAAAATTATCTTATATCAGTTTTTGGTTACCATAATTCACTTCCTAATTTAATTAATAAATATATTTACACCTGTTGGGCCGATATACTTTGTTCTTTTTATCTTTCTTTCAGGTCTAAAGAAACAAGATATACGTATATCACAAGAACAGAGATGGCATAGGGTCGAGAGCATTTTACTAGCTTTTAGCTACTGCTCGCTTCCCTGTCCCAGCTTTCTTCATCACATTATGAATTAACTGTTCGGCCGTATTCATTCAAACTTTTTTCTTTCTCTGCATTTTTTTTTCAAATATTGTAATATATGTAATTTAATTGTAAATTCTAATTTGTTTAGTATTATCGTAATTGACTGGAAACAAATAAATTATGTTATGTTATATATAAGGAAATATATTACTTCACCACACACCAACTCTAGCCATATCCCTATAGTGCAATTTACTGCTGTTAATGAGTTAGGTTGGAAACAAAGATGCATCTATCAGTAGTGGCTGCAAGCTCATCAGGAAAGATATCTTGTTATCTATACTCTTCTCCTGGTTCGAACTGGGGACACAGCGGCAACCTTTGCAATGGTAGAAGGGTATCTTACCACCATGCCACTCGGGCGCTGGCAGTAATATACTGACACATCATACCTCCAAGATAAAATCATGATGCACGGATCCAGAACAATGTGTCGGGAGGGACGAATTGTGCAAATTCTTTGAATCAAATATTTTACAGGACATAAATTTTCCCATATTATTCTGCTCTTGGGAGGGGCAATCATTCCTATTTCTCCCACTGGATCTGCCCAGAGTGAAGGCGGGCATCTGCAGGTGAAGCTGATGCAGATAACTTTAGCTTCGAATTGAGCAGAGGAAGGGCAGATCCGGTGTTGAAGAAGTGACTTATTATGTAGATGCAATGGACCATCACAGATTTTACAAGATCGACAATAACCTGTCATTTCTACTCACAAATCAAATCTCCTCAGAAAAAATCCACATCAGGCCCCAAAGAGACACAGACTCAACGGAACAAATAGTCAGGGTAGCAACTAGAGAGGAGCAGGCGAGTCTTGTACCCTAGGAGCTGGGCTAGAAGAAGCGCCGAATTAACATTAGAAAGACAGATCACTGGAGTATACCTAGAAAGTCAGGATGGGGTCAAAATGACCTGCCATAGTTTTAAATCATGGTACATCATTTTTGAAACATAGTTATAACAGATAAATACAAATACAACGCCACAACAGGCAAAATGCCCAACGAGGTGAAACCACTGACCTGTTGATATATTTTGTTTTAATCAAGCACTCAAAGAATTCTGTACAAATCGTCTCTCTTGATGCACATTTGCTGCACACTGGTTTTTTGCATTGCATACAAGATTGAAGTGTTTTATTGCCTTTGCGGTTCCTTCTTACTTGCCATTTGTCGTTTTTTGTCTCAATCAATAGGTGTTTTGCAAATTATCACATTTTGAATAATAGTTTTCAAGTTTGGTTTTTCACCAGCGATAGATAGAGTACTACTGGGCAATAAGATAGAAATCATTTGACTCTTACATTGTTTCTGTGGCATCAACAAGGTTTATTTTCTCACAATTTCACGTTTCTTGTTTCTCAATAGCATTCTATTTCATACCAACTGATGCACCATTGGAGAAATAGATGTTTTTTAATTTAAATCTTCATCATGAGAATGGCTACTTGCTTCTCCACAGTTCGGCATAGGGTAGATCTCATGCTCTTCTGCACTTTCATCATCACTGCGTCCAGTTTCTCTCATGTATAATCTTTGCAACTCCAGGAGTATTTCTCCTAAAGTAAATATAAGTTTCCTCACCATTTCTAAACTGTTTGAAATGATCACATACACTCAAATTTTCCACGTTCCAGGACAAACAATTTATCAGATAATATGAAAGAATGCTTAACAAAAACCAAAAATTACACACCTGCTGACGGACACTTGTAGATAAGAATGATGGGGAAATGAAGGTTGCACGGGAAGTCAAATGGAAAAAAACTTTCAGAAAGATTATATCCTACTTAGCTGTGATGATGACAGTAGTATTTACTGCATAAAGTGATAGGATATAAGGAAGGGTCACAATGACCCCCTTCCGTCTTACTAGGTATATCCGCTCGTATCTTCGTTGTTAAAAAAGATAACGAAAAAGGCTTTGGCATACAATAAGAACATGCTAATTCAGGAAAGTCAAGAAATTCCAGGTGGTTCGGTTTATTCTTAGCAGAGATATGTAAGCTTAAACAGCGTGTAGGGTCACAAAGACCCCCCACCTGTCTTTCTAGTGTTAATCTCCTTTAACTGCTCCTTCTGCATCATACAAGGGTGTCAAAATGGGTACTTGCCCTGGCTGACAAAGTGTCCAGTAGCGGCCTTTGTATATGGTCAAAGCAGATAAAAGTTATCTTGTTGATTTTGGATGTCAAAAGGCTGAATTGATGATGGCGGTTGGAAAAATTTTGTCTCCTCCTCTCCCTCCCCCCTTCAAAAATATTTTTGTGATTTAACCCACCGGCTGCAACGATTTACGTCATGCTTGTGATGCCATTTCAGGGATTAAAAACGAAAGCAACTGTCATTTTTTCCCCGCACAAGTAACTTCTTTGGGGAATAAATTTTTTCCCCAAAAGTAGAGATTTTTTTTACCATCACTGGCAAAATATCCAGAATTTTTCCAGTGATCTTTTCTGGAACTTTTCAGGGGTCTGGGAGATGAAGTAGAAATTCTGGAGCCTTCCAGAAAAATCCGGGAGACTTGGCAGCTATGCCATATTATTTGACTCTTGGAAGGAGTCATCACCCCTACCAGGATCCGAGCTTGGAGTAGAATGTTCAGTTCAATTGAAGCAAGTCAAATGGTTGAATTTGATGTTGTCAGCATTGATATGAGCAATGGCAAAATTGAGCCAATCATGATAAGAGATCTCCTGTAGTTATATTCTCTTCTGTGGTCATATAACGTAGTCTAGCATGATGATGATTCAAAACACAGCATGAAAGAAAAATAATGCTTAGGTGTGATTTCCCCACCCACTCTCAATAGCTGACCATGTTTTCGCCAATGAATCATTTCAGGAAGTGATTGCTAAACAATAGGGTATGGGGGTGCACAACCTGCAGCCGCCAAGAAGTTTTGTCTGGCTTGAGATAGGTGTTTCTCTAGAAAAGTATTGATATGCATGTCACTATAAAAGCCTAGACTGACCATATTTCATTCATAAAAATGAGGGATACATACAAGATATTGCCAATTACCACAAAAAAAATTGTCAGCATCCAAGTAAAGTTACCATTTATAGCCAAAAAAATTGTCAAAGGCATGTTAAGTTGCTAATTACAGCCAAAAAGTTGCCAATTACAAAATTCGGAAGTATTTCTTAACATTTTCAATGTATCATTTCACATGTAGATGTGTAACATATCTATGTTACTGACAGAGTAGCCATTTTTAGTTTCAAACTAGTTAAATTTATTGAATACTTACCTTTTTGCTTTTTTTGAGATCGATCTCAATCATGTTTCTGCAATCACAGCTGGTTCTCATGCTGTTGCCAGATTTGAGATAAGATTGTTCAACTGTGTTATGTGTTGTGCAAACTTAGGAGTTATTTCTTGAATCTGATTGGATACGGTGACCATGCATGGTTGGGGAAGTTTCCTATAATTTACCATTTATCTTCTCACCCTCATTTCTTTGTTTTCGCAGTGGGAATTAAATCACAATAAAAGTGCACTGTGCATCGCCGCATTTATCATGATATTTTATCCTGAAGGATGAACAGTGATGTTGTGGCCACCTTTCAACCACTGTCTCCCCGGTTCTGCAGTGATTATCATGTCAGTGTTGTATTTCATTGCCATTTTACCAATCTCTTCAGGAATGAAGACTGTCGTGCCTATGACGAGATGTGATGACCGCTTGAAACCATACTTGCACTAATCAGATTCCTATAATGTAGATCTGTGTGAATTTTAGGTGTCTCTGGAAAGGTGTCGAGAATGGTGACAATTTTGTGTGGATGTAACAGACTTTCTAGTCATGCTGATATTTTTCCGATCACCACATTGGTGAAACCGATTTCAGTAATGTGACTGATATTTTACTTAAATCTTACTAATGTAAACATTTTTTGTATCATGATTATCATTTCCGGAAATTATCAATCGACTGTTACTGTAATTAAAATAAATTTAATGTAATAAATATTCAGATAAAAAAAATTCAGTGTTATTCCTCATTGTTGTCTGCCGAAAACTTATTTGGGAAAACAAAAAACATACTCGCACAGTATGTCTTTTGTATTAATGAGGAAACAAAAATATTGTATAATTATTTTTTAGAAGTTAAATGTTCAATAAACAAAACTAGATTAAAACTAAAAACCGCTTTTCTGCCAGGCCGTAACGTAGATATGTTACAGATGGTGAACCTTCTTTCATGCTTCGCATATATGTAATTAGCCGTTTTTAGTTGATTGTTCACAGTTTTAAAGTCTGCATGTCTCCTCATGTTTTTATATATACATACACATTAAAAACCCCTCTTAACGGACACCCCTCTTTAATGACCACTACCACTAATCCACACATGCACCTTGTCCATTGTGGAACTTCTAACCAATTGGTACATGTTGAAATGCGTGTGTCCATGCTGTGAAGCTTGTTTTATGTGTAATGTTTGTTATGCGTAGTGCTGCCTCTGCCATCAATTTTTCTAACTATGCATGAAGTGTAATGATTAAATAGTATACTGTTGTAGGCGTGTTGCTTTGATGGAGAGATTTTTTAACGGAGGAGATCGGCTTGCATTTTTACCTCAAAGTTGGGAACCACAGAAAACCAACTTCAGCCAAACAACACTGTGGCAACCTGGGCCCTCGCAATGAGAGCCCTGGACTTTCATCGCAAGGACCCAGTCCATCACTATAACCACTCGACCACCACAGTGGTCTCTCTTTAATGGCCAAATAATAATTTCCCCTTGTATAATAAATTTATGCCTTTTAAACCCCTGATAAATGGTTAGCTGTCTTTACGGACAAATGATTTTGTCCCGAAATTCAATCTGTTGACCATTCTCTTGTTATCCAGGCTACGCAAAATCAATTTGGGTATCACCATGTAAAGAGGGCTTAAGTCTCGGTAAAAGTGGGGGGGGAAGAGATTATTTTGGACAGTTTGCTTATTTTAACTTCAAAGAAATCCAGCTGGGAGTCATTCTTACTCTATATTTCTCATAATCATAACAAGTCTCTGAAATATCGACCGTCATCACTAAATACAGTGAATCCCACTCAGAGAACATTCAGCCTGCAATTCAGTAACTACACAAAGAAAATTTTAGGTGCTAATACCAATTTTTTAGGCACGATGGCAACCTGGGATTTGTCCAGCCCTGGATTGCATATCACTCAAGTGACCAGTGTAACAATTATGCGTGCCTTAAACAGTCCACAGCAAATGTACAGATAACTTTTAAGCAAGCCGCAAAACAGTTCCAGATCATTCAAGCAGTCTGTGGCACATTTACAGATCACTTAAGTGGATCAAAACAAGTTCACTTAAGTGGAAAACCAACTTCAGCCGACCACCACTGCGGCGGAGATGGGGTTTGAATCCGGATCCTAGCGATGTGAGTCTGTCACTATGACCACCACAGTGGCTACCAACATTTACAGATCACTTAAGTGATCCACAGCCCATTTCCAGATCATTTAAGGCAGTATTCACCAACATAGTTTAAACTATAGTCACAATTTTTGGATAAGAGATCAACATATATTGTTAAAAAACCTTAATCTAACCAATCAGCGTCGATCTTATAAAATCTGTTGGTGAATACTGCCCTTAAGTGACCCACAACACGTTTTCATACCAATGAAGTAACGCACTTTCCAAAAGGTTGATCACCCTTGGTTTAACACACTTATGTAAAAAAATATTTTGTCTTATTAGATGGCGTGTACAAAAATACGAATACAGACAACATTTTTTTTTTTCTACAAAAATTTGACCCAACGCCTTCCTTTTTCAAGATTCCATTATTGGTGAATGAAATTTGCAGACTTTACAATGATATTTGTTCTCAAAGCAGTGAAATTTGCATCTGCAAAATATGACTAATTTTGGTAAAAATTACGGGTTCAGGAAATTTCTTAATATTTTCGTAGCCTTATTTTTTTTTTCAAGTTTACCTTTCTTTCTTTCAATCCATGCACAACTCCAGCCTATTGCTATGGGCAATTAACTACATAGTGAGTTGTGCTGGAAGTGTGAGAGTGTGTGTACCTAACAGTCTTTGAGTGTGTATAGTGTTGTCTGATTTTTTTAGTGCTGCCACCTATATTTCAGAAGTGAAGTGTAATGGTTGAGTAGTTGTACCATTGTAGGCCTGTTGCTGTCTAGGGCGAGATTTAGTTCAAGTTTACCTGATAATGTTTCAGTAAACTTTTCAAAATGAAAAATATGTTATAAGTCAGGGATTGACAAGTCATCAAAAACAGATCCAGGCACCGACCCATATCTTTTACAGAAATTCCAAAAAAATTTGGTTTGTTCTTAGATGGAAATTTAATAGTCACGCATAGAAAATTCCGGGCACCAATACCAGCTTAGTCATCATGGTGACCTGGAGTATGAGATTTGTCAGGCCCTATTATAAGTAACATAAACTTACTTCACTTTTTTCTCAAGAGCTTTTGAACGAAGATCCCCTTGACCTTTATAGAAGCCAAATAGAGCATTGTGAAGTTGAGGTCATCCCCTCAAGTATCAAATGTAACCTGCGTCCATTTCTTCTTCCAGCACAGTTTTTGCAACCTGATAATTAAATTACATATTTTAAAACACTAATAATCTCACGTTCATATAAAAACTTTTTTTTGAAAAAAACCATTGAAAGAAGAATTAATGGCATCAAATGTAATTGACATATGAATATCAGTACAGATACATTCTAAAATGATATAAATTAGGACTGGTCCTATTAATCAGGTCAGTTAATCGATCAATTGTTAATCACAGTTAAAAAGTTTAGTTGAGTTAATCGACTCGATCAATGATTAAAATTTTTATTGAAAGTTTGTGAATTAACTTGATTTTTTTGAAAAAACAGATTATATGGCATGTAAATCCTGTTCTACACAGAACATTTTGTATAAGTCACTATATTTAATAATATTTGAATCAATATTTTGATAAAATTAGATTCAACCAAATCTGATGATTTCAGTTTCAAATTAAGTTTAGTGAGAGTTTTAGAAGACGATCAAAATTTATTGTCTCCACTATATAAACCGTGATTTTTCGCATTTCTCTTGGAAGTATCAGCTCATCTCCTCATGAATACCATTCAAGAAAAGTTTCTGGAAAAACAAGCACCAGTACAATCAAAAGTAGTTTTGAAATCAGTGAATAATAACCGAAACTAACAGATTTTTTTAAAAAAACGGCAAGATCAAGGTGAAGAAATTACAAGTTTTGGCAATTATGTTCAGCATAATAAATTGATTGAAGTGGACAGCTTAATTTTTTAACCTATTCCTATATTTTTTTGCATCTACCGAACCGGTGGGTGTGAAATGAATGAAATATATCTTTATAGCATTTATAATGCTAAATACAAAAAATATTCAATCAAAATCTGATTAATCGATTAACATTTTTTGATTAAGCAGTTTAAAATCTTAATCAATTCCCAGCTCTAATTTAAATTGATTTGCGCACACACAAACTCGAGAATGAACCATAAAAATCAAAGTTCACAGAAATTTTTTTTTCAAGATTTTAACTTCTGTCAACCACCAAACATGTTTTCTAGCAAGTCTTGTAAAGAAAATTAATCTAAAATAATCTTTCATTGCCATACAAACATTCAGGGAAAACTATGGTCAATTCCCGATAAGACGAACTCCAATAACTCCCATATCTGTTTCAGTCAGTTTTCAATGAGAACTTTATCTGTATCTTAACATTAAATTTTTCCATTTACTCAAGATCTTTTGTGTTTAATGCATTTTCATCATGCCTAACAACAGGCTTTTGTCAGGAAGGTAGTGGACTTGGTTTTATCACTGTTCCCCATGAATCTGCACAACTCCAATCCTATATAATGTTTTTACGTTATGTTTTTTTCTCATTTTTAAATTTTTTTATATCTAACACTGTCACTCCTCCTACTTTGGTGTTGTCCTCCTTTGTCTCTTCCTGTAATTCTGGCACTGCCTAAAGTTGAGGGCTCAGAGTAGAAGTTACAGAATTTTTACCTACAACTGTACAGATATTCAAGCATTACTTTTTATTCACAATTTGAAATAAAGATGGCAGCGCCAAGTTCAAGCATAAGATACGCAAATAGACGGTTAGGTATATTAGGTATAGACATATGTACACACTTTTGACACAACTCGCCTCTGAAAGGAGGTAACAAGGTAGTAAATTGCTTGATGATGGTAGACCAGAGTTTTGCTGGGTTTAAAAGGACCAATTACACACACTATGATATTTTATTAAACATGTTAAAAGTTCCAGTGCAAAACTGATTTAATGTGCAGTAACATTGTAATTAAGCATGAGAAACAATCAACGAGATCGCAGGAACTAGACATCTGTGTGTGTGCTTTATTAGAAGCGTTTTTCAAATATTTCTCCATCTGGTAGTTTTTTGAAAATTTGTAAAAAATCTCTGCCAAATAGTTTCTCCAAATATTTTTTTAAAAGAAACTAAACACCAGATTCCTTCAAGTGAAAAGTTTTTCAAAATTAAATTTTTTTTTTTTAATAGCATTTTGCCAGAAAATCTAGGAGATCCAGAAATTTGGCATGCAATATTTCGCCCTGGTATGTTTCTTCCCCAGGTAAATTTTGTTCCAGACATTTTGCCTGCCCTGTATCAGTGACCAAGTGATTGGTTGTATGCTTGATAGTATAAGTGGGTGAATGACTATGATTGAGTAAGCAAATAAGTGTGCGATTGAATGTACGAGAGAGTGATCAAGTGAGTGATTGTATAAGTGTGAGTGACACTGGTAAAATGAATGATGAAATGAGTGATGAAACATGCCAAGGGCAAAATGCTAGTCAAAATTTCTATAAACCAGAATTTAACATGTAGAAATAGAATTTAGAATTTACATGCATGTGTGTGCGTGTCAACCTTGGGCCTAAGCCTCTCCGTAGTGGCAATGTTCAGAGACAAAATAGTGGGAAGATTCCCTCCCCACAATTTTTTCCTCTTAAGAGAGAGATTTTAAAAGTTCAAAACAATTTTCTTCAACTTGACCATATCAGGCATTTACCCAACTCTTTGAACTTTTTATGAAATGGTGTTTCTATGCCAAACAAGGCTGGGGATACTGGCTTTCTATATATTTTTCTGTCGAAATTTCTTCCAAATGAATCGCGTAACGTGAAACAAAACGGCTCGCTTTCTTCTTTTGGACCACTCTTGGAATCCTTAATTGATATTTTTGCAAATAACTTTACCCAAAAAATTGTGCTCAGCAATTCTATAACCCTTTCTATAGATATCTTGATCTCTCCTCCTGCCCAGAGCCATACCTCAATAATTCTAACAACAAAACATACACATTAGCTCTTTTACAGACTCATTGTAATTTTGTTTTGCGTGTTGCAGCCATTTAAATTACCACTGCCTTCTCTGCGACAGGCGATGCACCAGACTTTCCCTTTTTTTTTTTTGTACTTGCCCGATGCTAATTTCCATATACCCGATCATCTTTTTGATATCGATCACCCCCTCTCTTTCTGATTTAATCAGTTTTTTGAATACAAAGCCAGATCAGGTCTGGAATTTTGTCAAATCTACAAAAACTTGTATTTGTAACATGCCCGCGCAAAATATGCTTATTTTATACTTTGAATTTTGTGCCTAGATGTTCTCATATGCACACCAGTGTCTATTTAACATGTACGTATCTCAATTCACCCCCCCCCCCTTTTTTTTTTAATTTTTTGTTCGGTGTAACTGTGTTTACATGTGGGCTTCAGTCTCAAGCTAATAAATTTATATATATAAAATTGGTTTTCTGTGTGTATGTTCTCTATAAAAATCTACAATTTTAGATCGATCGTCGTCAAATTTTGCATATATACCAAATGGGACCCGATGTGAACGATAGGCTACTTTAAACTTTTGTCAGAGCAGGGCAAGTGCCCCAAATGGGCAAAAAACTCGGGCAACAATGGTTTTTGGCCTTCAACAATCACTTTCCGAACGTTTACTTTGGTTACCATGGTTCCCTAGCAATGCGTTTCAGATGTGTGTTTTATGCCTTTACAATGGTTTGCCACTTCTCTAATCCTGTTAGCATATGTATAATAGTTTATACCTTTATAATGGTTGGCCACATTTTCAATACTCCCAGTAATGAGGCATTTTCAATAGTTGCCATAATCATCATCTGCATTGCTTTGACGGTCAGGAAAAGGGCGATCTCCATAGAAATCAGCGTTAAAATTGCCGATCTTACTGTAAAAATGCGGAACTTTAGTGGGGGTCAAAAAGATAATTTTAAAAATTGTATTGAATTCTCGATTTTTGAGATATTGAGTTCGCTTAGAGATATACAAAGCCCAGGAGATTAAATATGAATTAATTAGTCGGACCTATACTTTTGAGTTGGATATTCATGCAATAACATTGATTTCAACTTTTTATTTATATCTTCTCAAGCATGAAAATTAAGTTCTCCGTATTGTCTTTTATATTCAACTGCACAAATTCATACAGTTCATCATAATTTAAAATTAATTATGGTTCCGTAAAAAAGTACATCGAAAAAATTCCACAGCTTTAATGAAGCATTTTTTTGAAAGCTGAAATAGGCAGATGGATAAGTTGAAGTTGGGAGGGGGTCGAAATACTTAGCACCCCTTAAAAAAGGGAAAAAAATATAGTCATTTCTAGGTTTCTTTAAATCTAGATCTTTTTTATTTCATGAGTCATGCAGGAAGTCGCCATATTGGTTAACTTAGACACGGTTTGTATGCCTCTCAAAGAAAGAGGGAGATATCACATGATCCAAAAAGCCTCATTAAAGAAAACCTGGGCAGTGCCAAGTATTATAGCTGTGCCCGAGTGGCATGGTGGTAAGATGCCCGTCTACCATCGTGTAGGTTGTTGTCAGGGTCCCGGGTTCGAACCCAAGGCAGAAAATAGATAAGTTATTTTCCCTAACGAACTCGAGGCGACCACCGATAGACAGCACCTTCACTTCCAACCCATCTCGCTAATGGCAGTAAATTGCAATATAGCGATATGGCCAGAGTTGGTGTTTGGTGAAGTAGTAGGTATTATAGCTAGTTAATAAATAAAATAGAAGTGGTCAATGGGGCTCAGAGTTAAACAGGGACAGAAATATAGAATGGAGGCTTTCATCTATTCTGAAATATTTTCCATTAATTGTGAAAAAGTTTTTGATTATATAATTAAAGATTGAATCAATTAATTCTGTGATGAATTTTAATCTGGAATGACTCAAAATGATTTTTTACTTACTTCAGTGATTCTGAAAAATTAATTCTCCTGAATATATCTTTGAATCATTTCTTTCAATAATTATGAAATTATTCTCTTATTGTGTAATAATTCCAACCAGAAATCCCGAAATTATTTCTAACTGATTTATGTGTCTTTTTCACTAATTCTGTAATTATTTGTTTCAAAAATTCTCAAACTATTTTCATCAATTCTGAAATTATTTCTCAATTCCGAAATTATTCCTTTCAAAAAGCTTTAAGGACCAAATGAAGCCTGTGGGTCATGCATTGAAGACCCCTGCTTTAGGCACAGGCAGATTCATTTGTTTACCATCTGTGCGCGGGCTATACAAAATTTCACAGCCTTGTTCCCACATTAGTTCAATTTTCTTGAAAATTGATCATTCAAATTTGCCGGCCCTTTCAGCATGCCGCCCTGGGCAGCAGACATTGCAAGATATTTCTTCTGATTGATTATGAAAGGATATCAAAGCGAGCAACAAGTTCTACTTCTCAGTCATCTGATGTTGTGAAACTTTTTTAAACGTTTTCATGCTTTGCTGATATTTTGCAGCAATATAGTTATTCCAATCACTATAGCATCATGCATAATAAATTCATTTTCCAGTTATCAAAATATCATAGCAACTTTTGTTGTAAATTGAACATACATATTGAATTACCTCCTCCTCACCATGGCCTGCCGCTGTGTCTCAAGGAAGATATAAGCAGGTGGTCCAAGAAAACCTGAGCCATTGCTGGAAAAATATGTATTAAATTATCACACATGTTCATATAATCCATAATTTCATTTCATTTAACACACATAAGTAATATATCTTTAACTGTTATCTACATCAGGGCTTGACAAATTGAAAAAAAAAATTTGGTGCCAGCAGAATTTCTTAGGAGCCAAGTATAAGCCCTTGCACAAGAAAAATGATCTTAAATAAAGTTTCTTTGACTCCTGGGGCTTATTATCCCCTATCCCATCTCAAATGATGCGCTGTCAATTACGCACAATTCTTAAGCTTCAATTTAACAACGGCATACAAAAAATTTTAGATCACAACACAGATTTTCTAGTTGGCATGACGACCTGGCAGCCAGGATTTGTCAAGCAATAATCTACATTTATTTACAGTAAGCAATTTTCAGTGTCCGGTACCAAATCTAAGTGTTATTATAATCAATTTTCCCACTGTTATATGAAAGTGTTCTCTTCGGAATTGCTTCCTATATTACAAAGGTCTTCAACCTTTCTTCGGCATGGTAGACAAAACTGAAGGCCAAACTTCTCATGAAGCCTGCGGGCCACCAACTTGTGTAATTTAGCGACATCTCCATTAAAGGAGCCAATGGGGTCCTGAGTTAAACGGGGACAAAAATAATCGAAGAATTACTTTTTCTTAAATTACTTCTTTTATTATCAATTTTGATTAAATTAATTCTGAGATTAATTTTATAATCTGAATTTAATAATTGAAATGATTCCTTGGCAATTTATATATTGGAATCATTTCTTTCAATAACTATACAATTATTTTATTAATTATGCAATTATTCTTTTATTGATTACGAAATAATTTCTATCAGGAAAATACAAAATTATTGATTTATAAATTATTTTTTTCACTAATTCTGAAACTATATGTGACAAAAATTATTTCTTTCAGTGATTCTGATTTTCATAAATTCTGAAATTATTTCATTTATTTTACATAGAATTATTAGTTTCATTTATTCTAGAATTATTTGTTTCATGAAATTATTAATTCATTCCGAAATTATTAATTTAATCATTTGATGAATCTTCGAACTGTATTCTTCTCAATATACCTTGAAATCATTGCTTTCAATAATCATGCAATAACTCTCATTAATTTTTTAATAGTTAATTTTTTTCACTAATTGACACATGTTCGAATATAACCAATATGCTTTTTGGTTGCATTTTTCAAGTTTTATAAAAGACCTTTTCTAACTTTTATAGTATAAGATAAGTGAGAGTTGACTGTTTTTATCATAATTAATAGAGCTCAGATTTTTAAGATGTGAAAAAACCTAAAAATATGACTTTAAAATTTGAAAATATGACTATACTTTTCCCATTATTTCATCTCTTCTTTTTCAGTTATTGAAATAACTGAATAAATAAAATTATTTATTCAGTTATTTCTTTTACCTTAATAATCAAAGAAATATTTTAAAAAAATCGCTCCCCAAATTCAAATGAAAATCTTGTCTACCTTATGTATAATTGTTATATCAACTGTTATACAGCGGCTTTATAATTAAAGCTCTACTTTGAAATGGAAAACTACTGAGCAAAATGTCATTAAACTTGGTAATAATTTACAGGGTCATGGAATTTAATTTTCCGCAAAGAAAAAAAGTTAAAAAACTTACCACCAGTAGGGAATGACACTGTATGCAATATTGTTAAGACAAAGACATGGGTTTAAAATGTTTTTAATCATTTCTAAAGCATGTTCAATGTGACATCCACCATTTTCTGAAAGCAGGTTGAATCTTATTACTGCATTCTCAACAGTAGCGCTTAGCATATCAGGAGGAATGTTATGAACATGTCGGTGTATCAGTGCCATTACAATTATATATAATCCCACACACAGTTTCGTTTTAGAAACTATTAAAAACATTTCAAACCAATGGCTTCATGTCTTATTTCGTTTAACAATATTGCATACAGCGCTATCCCTCACTAGTGGCGACTTTTTAAACTTTTTTTGCAAAAAATTGAATCCCATGTGACCTCCCGTAAACTATTACCAAGTTTGATAACATTTTGTCCAGTAGTTTTCCATTTCAAAGTGGAGCTTTAATTATAAAGACCCTGTATATAACCTATGTATTATAGCTGTACTTTAATCAGCACATTTTATAATCTCACTGAATTTTATGAGATGCAGCTACAAATATTTAAAGAAACTGCTATTTTAAACTAAAAACTGATGTTTAGTTTCTTTTAAAAAAATATTTGGAGAAACTACTTGGCAGAGATTTTTTACAAATTTAGAAAAAATTACCAGATGGAGAAATATTTGAAAAACACTTTTAATAAAGCAGATGTCTAGTTCCTGCGATCTCGTTGATTGTTTCTCACGCTGAATTACAATGTTACTGCACATTAAATCAGTTTTGCACTGGAACTTTTAACATGTTTAATAAAATATCATAGTGTGTGTAATTGGTCCTTTTAAACCCAGCAAAACTCTGGTCTACCATCATCAAGCAATTTACTACCTTGTTACCTCCTTTCAGAGGAGAGTTGTGTCAAAAGTGTGTACATATATGTCTATACCTAACCGTCTATTTGCGTATCTTATGCTTGAACTTGGCGCTGCCATCTTTATTTCAAATTGTGAGTAAAGTAATGCTTGAATATCTGTACAGTTGTAGGTACAAAAAAAAAAAAATGCCAGCAGATTAAAATTTTTGCTGATAAAAAATTACTAAAAAAATTGTCTGTTGCTTCCTTTGGCTCATGTGAGAAGGAATCTGTTGAAGGGCGATATAAGTTATTAGATTTTCATCAAAAATTGAAATTTCACACAATTTTTCCCGGAAACATTTCCCTTTGGCTCTAGTGAGAATTTCGCTCCTTTTCATTAGGGGCATTAGGCATCCTGCAGCTCATCTAATGAAAATTTTGTCAAAGTTTGTTTTATACATGAAGAATTTCGTATTTTGTCTGATTGTCTTTCGTCATTCTTTGGAATGGATAGTGATTCTATAGAATGCCTAGGCAAAGTATAAAATAAAACCGGTATTCCATACTTTGCCTAAAATGACCAGCATTCTATAGAATGCCCCGAATTTAATACTTCCGGTAAAATATACATCATTTGAGAAAAAATATATGAATATAATTCTTTCAATCTAACAATATTAGTCTTGAATATTTAAATTGAATAAATTAATGAATGTCAGTTGCATATATAACTCCTTGCAAAATTTATTGGGGGGGGGGGGGGGAAAGGGCTCAAATGGCCTCAGCTCCTAAGTTCCAGTGCCTATGCATAGTTTGTGTATAGGTGAAACAACAGTTTGCATTACAAAGCAGTTGGACACATATGCCTATTCTAGGTTTGTAGTATTCAATTGTCTTCTGTATTTTTAGGGCATGCAGAGGCATAAACAATATTTACAATGCTCAGCAAAGAGCTAGAAATGAAAGTACTTCATTTGTCAAAAACGATTAGAGCATAATATTGTCTAAAACTTAAGAACTATAACTGTTATGGAAACTGTTTAATATCCTCCTAATGAGTTAGCATTTGAAACTTCGAATTAAAAGTGAGTAAATATTGAATTTAAATTTTTAAAAAATCTGATTCAAATTTTTTTTTAATCGCGATTTTTATCAATCCTGTTATCTATGATTAAAAATTTCCCAAAATCAGCAAAGATGCTGCAAAATTAACTCTTTATTTCACTTATCTGTTGAGCATTGAGAAAACAGTCTAATACAACTGATTTCAATTAGTTTTATCCACCCAAATTAATGCTGAAATTATTTATAGTTGTAAAAATTAACTTGTCTTTTAGAATCATTTTTAGACTATCTACGTCATTTTCTATGAAAGTCATTTTTATGGAAAATTTTAAGAAAAATTTAAGTAATGTTCAAAATACGAGTGATACAGCTTAGATTTTTGGTTCATAACTTTAGCAATACATGGCAAAATATATTAAAATTTTGTAATGATTCAATCAATAGATTTTTAATGATCATGTTTCAAACTCTAGCAAATGTCAAAAATGACATTAGTTTTGTATATGTGTTCAAAGTTTTTATTGGTAGATTACTTGTATGTACAAATGCAACACTAAAAATGAACGTAACTGGGGTTCAAAGCATCATATAAACAAAACAAAGCCCATTTTGCATTAAAATATATGGATGGTTAAAAATATATTTATTGTATCATTACAAAATTTAGAATTTTATTCTGCCATATATTGTTAAGGTTTTGTATCAAAATCCAGGGTCTATCACATGTATTTGTCCAATTGCAGTGTTTTATACAGAATATGTAGAATGAAATTTTAAAAAGTTCACATGTACATCAATAAATTTGGGAGTAACTGATGAGCACGCTTACCATGCAATCCTTTGAATTTTAGTACCAAACTTGCAACATCACTCCCTGAATCTACCGTGAAAAAAAACAAGACATTACACACTTCATTCATAGAATTATTTGCAATCATGTTTTGAACATTACAAGAATTTGACATAAAAATGAGTTTTTCATAGAAAATGACACATGGAAAAATAAAATAAATATTTTTTGAGCATATGAATTTAATTTTCTGAATATATTTTAATCATATCTGTTCATAATTTAATCATGAAAATAGTGTTAAAAAATTTAATACATAAATTTTTTTTTCAAAAGTCATGTATCCCTCTATTTCTTTTGAATGTGTCTTACTAAAAGATCTTAAGAAAATTTTAAAAATTTGAAAAATCATTTCGTAGCTTAACTGATAGATGAATAGTGTCACATAAAAATATTAAAATGCACTCCAGTACTATTTTATAGAGCATCAAATGTACTGTGAGAACACAAAACATTTTATTCATAGAATTTTTTTGCAATCATGTTTGTTCGAGTTGGATTTTTGCCGGGACAGTGGCAAAATGTGGAAAAAACCATGCAAAAAAAAAATTGGTAAAAATTATTCTTTTTACTCAAGACATACCAAGCTTAGTTTTTCAATTGCAAAATATTCTTTTCAATATAAAAACTTGAAATACATGTTAAACTTATAAAATTACATGGTAAAAAATGAACATTCGACAAATAAAAATATGAAAACGTATTCAAATAAAATATGCATCACCCAGATTTGTTATAAAAAATTCATAAGTAAAGACTATTTATTTACAGAACTGAAAACAGATAAATTTAATTTTTTAATTATATTAATTTTTGCCGGGGCGGATTTTACAGAGGCTTTGTCCACTAGGGCAAAAACTTGCCACCCTTGTGTTTGTTCATTGCATAAACTCCCAAAATCAGAATGTTCTGCAACAAACCCTCTGCTAACTGGATATATTCTTTAGTAAAAATTACCATAATAGTATTTTCTACATTTTTTCTTAAAAATTTTTCTGATTGTTCTGCAATATACATCACAGATTTTGGCATGTTCTGCTTTAGGACATGATCTTTGATTAAAATGTGACAAAAATTACTTTTTCTTAGAAAATGACAATGACAAGGGTATTTTAAAATTTATTGTTTTCACCATTTGGAGACTTTTCATCAAAAAATGTTATTGAAGTTCACTCCAGTACCATTTTATAGAGCGGGGATCTTCAGCCTTCGAGTCTGGAACACTGCATATCATCAAACGGAAAGCAGCCTCTAACATCAACTTTGGCACAGGCATGCCTGAAATCATAAAAGAATAATTTTAATCTTTGAATGTAATTTTTTACAGGGTGTTTAATAGAAGCGTTGATCAAGTGCACACCAGCACAAAATTGGACATAAGCACTGAGCACTCCTGGTGGTTTGAGAAGCCCCATGGTGCTCGCGAGCAACCTTTTGAAGATAGTTGTTATAGAGCATAGTCACTGGCTAAATGTAACAGTGAACGTAAAACATTACATTCCTAGATCTTTTCGCAATCCTGTTGTGAATATTATATGAATTTGACTTGAAATTTGATGTAAAAATGACTTTTTCTACAGAAAATTAAATGGGTAGTCTAAGTATTATTCGTATTTTTTAATTTCATTTTACAAGTATATTTTAATCATACCTGTTCATATTTTAGTAATGAAAATAGTGCAAAAATAATTTAATATATAATTTTGAAAAAAATTTCAAAAAAAAAAGTCATGTATCCTTTCATTTCTTTCGGATGTGTCTTAGTAAAAGATCATCTTAAGAAAATTATTAGAGAAATTTGAAAAATCATTCAGTGACTTAATTGACAGATGAATAAAGTCTTGCAAAAATATTATTAAAATTCACTCCAGTACCATTTCATAAAGCATCACTGCTGGCTAAATGTACTTTGTGAACATAAAACATTTCATTCCTAGGATATTTTTGCAATCGTGTTTTGAATGCCGCATGAATTTTGCTTAAAATTTTACATAAAAATTACTTTTCACAGAAAATTGCGCAAGCAATGAAAAATTTATTATTTTCACAATTTTGAGACACTGATGAAATTAGAGTTGCAAGGTAAGAATATTCTCTAAGAACGAGAATGTTCTAAGAATATTCTCCTGTATGTAAAGAATGAAGAATAATCGAGAATATTCATTTTTCTTTTAAATAATGGAATTTTTTAACTAATTTTGTTTGTATTATGATATATAAATCATTTTTCATTGCCTGCAACATTTACAACACAGCAATTTTTGACATATACACCCCCAATGACAACTTTTAGTTCAAGAACATTTTCAGAATATTCTCTTGGTCATGATGAGTTTTTAAAAGTTTGGTTACAAAGATTTTAGAAACCTTAAGATTAAAACCTTAAAAAATGTATTTTAAAATTAGATAGGCCTAAATTCTCAGAAATAAGTTCAAAACAAAAAATTAAACCAAAGGCGATCGATAAAGGAAGCTATTCTTATACAAGTATAATCACCTTCATTATGAGAAGATACAGAACTGTTGTTTCCTTCAATGTACATACACACTTAAATTCTGTATCGCTCATATTTCTTTAAAAGTTGTGCAATTCAGCTATGTTGGTTAAATTTTCTTGTTTTAAACTTTAATATTGTGGGCGACAAACTTCAGTATACCAGTCTTCTTGATGGGAAGAGAGACGGGGACAGAATATTCGCAGATTACTATTATAATTTTCTAGAATATATTCCTATCGAAAATAATTACTCTCAAGTTATTTACAGAGATTATTGAGAATACTCTCTGGAAGGACTTCTGTAACTGGAGAATATTCTCTAGAATTATTATTAATAACTTAAAAATGTTTCTTATCATTTTTGATAATATTCTCCCAATTTATAAAAGTAGTCCTTCCAGAGAATATTATATATAACTATCATAAATAACAGGAGAATATTCTCATCAAGAATTTATAAGAATTATTCTCAATTTATTTATAATAGAAATTCCTCTGGAGAGTATTCTCCTTGATGATAATATTTTCCTAAATATTATTGTTGAGAATTTCACATCTCTAGATAAAATATTAAAGTTCACTCAAGCATCATTTCATAAAGCATCATAATACTGGCTAAATGTATTACTGTTAACATGAAACATTCCTAGAGTATTTCGCAATCATGTTTTAAATATTGCATGATTAAAATTTGGCATAAAAATGACCGGTAGAAAGTGACATGGGTCGTCCAAAATTATTGCTTTCACCATTTCGGGGGACACTTTCTATCAAAAAAATATTATTAGTTCACTCCAGTACCATTTTATAGAAAAGTGATAAGAAAGAGTCATCAGATAATTTAAGTCATTTAAGGGTTTTAATTTTACTCATAAATTTGGCTTCTACCGCAATTCTGACATCATGACATCCTTAAGATTCAAAACTGCGCGTTTATATTCACCGCTGAAATTCATTCACGAATATCACTTCCAAGCTTCGCAACCCTTTCCTTCGATAACAAAAACTAATGATGCTTCCACAACTGAAATAAATGAATGTTTACTTCTCCAAACATAAGGGGAAATCGACAACAACGGCCAAACTTCGGATCACATGCAACTCATGGCACAAGCTGTTTCAAACATAAATAATACGCTTTGGTTTCAATCAATCAATCAATGGTTTAGTTTTAGCAGGGTTTTTGGCTACAGCAAGGCCCTCTCCCTGCGGCTGGTAGAGATTTTCTACATTAAAGAAAAAAATATATTAATCATTGTCGACTGCTCCCAGAAATTAAGAGCAAAGGAAAACAAAATAAAGGGAAAGGAAGAGTGGGATATCTTCAGCTGCACAGGGCAACGATGCAGCACTTCTAAAGCTAGAGGCCCTCTATTTTAGTCATGATAGAACAGAGAAAAAAAAAAAAAAAAAAAAAAAAAAAAAAAAAAAAAAAAAAAAAAAAAAAAAAAAAAAAAAAAAAAAAAAAAACACAATCAATCAAAACGATGGGATGCCCAAATATATTTTTGGACCAAACAAGAAATAATGTTGGGAGGAAGAGAAATCAGATCTGACCACTCTAAAATGTAGTTTTTTGAAACAGGATCAATGAGGATAAACTTGCGAATATTTTGATAAAAAGGACACTGGAAAAGGAAGTGATAAGCAGATTCTTCCATTGGACAGTTGAAACAGTAGGGGTCTCTATGTCTTTTAATAGTGTGTAAGTACTTGTTGAGCGGAGCTCGCTCGCAAATGAGTTTGTAAAGAAGGTTTTCAATTTTTCGAGATGACATCTTTCTGGAGATTTTTTCAACAAAATTGAGGAAAATAGAAAATTGAGATGGACAAGCCACTTGAAGTTGATTCCGCCAAGTTGATGTGAGAATGTCTCGGGTTCTGACTTTGTAGTCTTCAATGAAGAAACCTGCTGGAGTTGTCAGAGGAACAGAAGTGGTGGCTAAATTATGGACTGCTTTATCAATAATTTCATTCAGAGAGATGTTGACATGGCCTGGAACCCATACAAGAGTTAGCGAATTTATCTGAGAACAAATATGCGCAATAACGTTATAGAGCAACAAGATGACAGAATGTGAGTGGATGCTAATATTATTCAGGGCAAGGAGAACTGCTTTTGAGTCTGAAAAAATTGTGATGTTTGGGTTGTCTTGGATGTTGAGACAGTTGAGGCCATATGCAATTGCAAGAGCTTCAGCGGAGAAAACAGATGCATTTGGATGTGCAGTACATGTTTTCGTGACATTAGCCTGGGGGAAAAAAGCACCAAGAGTTGTATATTTGGCTTTTGAGGCATCAGTAGCAATAATGATGTTGTTGTTCACCGATTCAAAATATTCATTGAAAAGAATTGAAGAGAGGTTGCTTTTGGGCGTTTTTTGGAATTCCCAAACATCAGTTTGAATAAAGACATTGTTGACAGACCATGGAGGAACCTTGTACATGAATGGGATAAATGAGTGCAGATTTAAGAAAATAGATGAGTTGGCGCATCTATTTTTCCAAAGAGCAGTATTTCCAAAGACAGAAGAACGATTCATAGTAGGAAGAGTAAATTTTTGAGATGGTGAGCTAACTGCGGTGATGAGAGCCATATAAGTTCTGTTTAGAATAATGTTCTCCAATGATGGAATTTGAAGGAGGGATCTCATCTTAATGACCGAGGTGCTTCTGGGAAGACCAAGAATAGAGCGAATGGCTGAATGATATATGGGATCCAGAGAAGATAGAAGGGATTTCGAGCAGTTTGCCCAAGCAATTGCACCGTATCCCAAGATATTTGAAATAATGGATAAGAAAATTGGTTTTAACATTATGTAGGGAATGGCTCTAGCTGACCGTGCAACAGAGTGGCAGATGTTATTTGAGAAAGCTCCTGTAGATTTGAGATGAAGAATTTGTTTCTTCCAGTTCAAGGTTTTGTCGAAATAGATTCCCAGGATTTTGATGAAAGGGTGGTAAGGAATCTGGGAATTATGAATTTTAAACGAAGGATGGTGATTAGTTTTTTTGCGGGAGAAAATACAGAATTGAGATTTGCTAGGTGAAAGTTGAAGACCATTCGTTTGTGCCCAAGAATTAAGAATGCTAATAGATTTCTGAAGAAAAACCTCTGCTTGGTATCCTTCCGGAGAGCTGGCATATAAAATCAAGTCATCTGCATATACAAAAAGTTTCACAAAATTTGGAATTAACGGGATCAGGTCTAGTGTGAAAACCGAAAACAGGAAAGGCGAAAGGCTAGAGCCCTGTAGCAGACCTTTACTAATATGAAACCTGGGCGACGTATGGCCCCTCCAATGAATGTGATGATTTCTATTAGACAGATATGAATGGAGCCACTTGCAAAATACAGTACCAAAACCAATGTTGTAAAGTTTACGAATCAGAATATCATGAGGAACATTATCATATGCGCTCTGTATATCCAAACCAATCAGATAACCCTGGTGGCCTTTCGAGAAACTTGTATAAATACAGGCAACTATATCTCTAAGACAGCTTTCAGTGCCTGTTTTAGGACGAAATCCATAGATATTATGAGGAAAAAAGTTGTGCTGAAGAGAGATCCATTGAAGACGAGAGAGAATGATTCGTTCGAACAGCTTTGTAAAGGTATTGATCATAGTGATGGGTCTATATGAATTAATATCAGTAGAAGGCTTTCCTTTTTTTAGGATGAAGATGACTTTTCCTTCTTTAAAAGATTCGGGAACAGAAGATGTAATCCAAAGAGAGTTGAGATTTTGGAGGAGGAATTGAAGGATATCTGGAGGAAGTTGTCGAATGGCTTTGTTGGGGATATCGTCTGGACCTGGAGCAGAGTCTTTACCTCTTTTGATTGCTGATTGCAGTTCCTTAAAGGTAAACTTCTTTTCCAACTGGCTGTTAAATTCTCTAGAGCAGCTGGAGACTTGAGAACTTGTAGATTGGGGTTGTAGGCATTGGAATCTGGACATGAATGCTTTTGTTTGCTCGAGAGGGTCAATGAGCGTTTCACCTTGAAAAAGAATGACTGCATGTGCCGAGTCATAGGTATGGGAACCAATATACTTGAATTTTCTCAAAATCTTGTAGATATGTACTGAATTGTTGTTTTGTCTGAGTTGGGAGTCAAAAAACATAAATTTGAAACAACGAAATTTATGTCGAAAAGTAGCATGAGCTCTTTTGTATTCAATCCAATTCCCGACAGTAGGTGACTGCCTATATCTCTTAAAGGACTTCTTTTTTTTAACAAGGAGTTGTCTGCACTCTGAGTTTAAAGGCAACCGCTGACTTTTAGTAGCGTCACAGATTACTCGAGCATTGTGAAATTGATCTTTGATAAAATTATATAAGTGATTAAAAGAGTTAAACACAGGAAATCTAGTGTTTGCTATGCCTGTGCTGAATTTGTTCCAATTGATGAAGTAGTGAGACTGTTGATGCGGGCAATAAATCCCGCCCAGAAAAATCTTAATGGGAATGTGGTCACTACCATAAAGGTCTGACCCAGTAGACCAGGTTATATTGCTAAATAGATTAGGGCTACAGAGACACAGGTCAATAAAAGAATTCCTCTCAGCAGAGAAGTAAGTGGGGCTGGATGGAATAATGAGGGCAATATTATTCAGATTGAGCCAGTCATAAATTTTATTGCCAGAGGAGGAAGTTTCTCGAGACATCCAGGCTGGATGGTGAGCATTAAAGTCACCTGCCAGAATAAAAGAACCTCCCATTTTTCCTTTTATGATATTGAGGTAAGAAGTGGAGAAGGAAGATGAAGGAGGTCTGTAACAGTTTGTAATATATATAATTTTGTCATTAAAATAGACAGAGATGACGAGAGCTTCAAACTCGTCGTTGCAATATTGGAATTCCAGTTTTGAAGGAATGTGTTTCTTGATAGCAGTGAGAAGACCTCTTTTATTTGAAGAATTGTCTTGACGATAAATATGGCAACCAGGCAGGAAAAAATTTTTCATTGGATTCAAATGCGATTCTTGAATGAGAATGATGTCAGACTGTTCAAGCAAAAATTGTTTCACAGAAGAGATTTTGTTTTTTATACCCCTGGCATTCCATTGTGTGATAGAAAGACCAGATGGGCTATTAAGTCTATTGATTGAAGTGTTGAATGAAAAAAAAAAAATTGTGAAAGGACAAACAAAAAGCCAGGAGAGAACTTATCCCCTAAGATACACTAAAATTACTTTTTTTTTCTTCACTTTTTCTTTCCCGGACGTGAAGAACGGGAAGAGGACCTTTGATTTTGTGATGGGATGAGGTCAACTTGCTCAATTTCACTCGAATCGATGATCTTTCTTTTGCCGCCAGATTCTTGAGTAATTTTTGCTGGTGGTGAAGAAAAGGGTTGTAACAATGCTTTGATTTCATTTATCAATGCTTCCCTAAAAGCACGAAGTTCACTTGAAGAGTGGAAGTAATCTGAGTGTTTTCAGGAGGAGCACTTTTGGATGTAATCGTGGCATATGATTCTGTGTTAATAGATCGTCGTGCCACAGCGATAGAGACGTGGCGCTCTGCTTTGATCTGTAAAACTTTACATTCTGTATTGTATTGGACACACGATTTATCCAGCGCTGAGTGAGAGCCTTTGCAATTGATACAGGTGAGTGTACTAGCTGTACACACTGATACATGGTGCTGCTCCCCACATTTGTCACAAAATTGGGCCCTTGCTGGGCAATATTTTGCAATATGTGTGAATTTGAAGCATAGTTTACATTGTCGCGGTCTATCAATGAAAAGAGAAATCTTCTGGCGAAGGAACCAAAGCTTTATGTCCTCAGGTAAATGTGTTCCCAGCTTTGTTACTAACACAGTGGAGGTAGGAACTCCTTGCTTGATAAAACGCCGGAGCTCAAGAGGGATTATATTATTCCCTTGGATTTCTTCTGCTAATTCATTCACAGGGATGTCTGATTCTATGTTTCTGACGAGGAATCTTGTGGAACAGTTTTCCAGTAGGAATTTAGTAGATACTTTAGTTCCAAAAAGTTGGTTGATCATGAGTGCCTCCAGTGTTGACTTCGCTGTTGATATTGTTAGAATGAGGCACTTTCCAGAGCGAGTAAATTTCACCTCTGAGATATCTTTGCTTTTCCTGATGTAGGTGTTTAGCTCCTTCTGCAGGGCACGAGGCTTCGAAGCTGGGATAATTTGCGGGGAAATCACCATCACTTGGAATGATGAACAGCCCAGAGCGGCCGCTTGAATGGCTTTTTGACCATCTGACATGGTAGAAGTGAATACATTATGTTCGTCAGATTTTTTCTCAGAACCACTTACTTCCATTTTCTCGTGAGACAGAGACTGTGTAATGTTATCCGATGAAGTCGATGCAATAATCTTCATACTGTCAGTTTCAGAAAGACTTGTCATGTCCGAGGTTAGGCTTAAGCGCGCCACCCCTGGGGCGTGCTATTTAATTCTCGCCACTGCAAGAGGGGAAAAAAAAAAGAGAAAACCACAGACAAAACTATTCCGGAACAAAAAATAAAAAACCTGACGAACTTGTCAGCAAAAGAAAGAGATGCAAAAGGACAAAAAATTGAAAATATTGGACACAAGAACAAAACACAACCAACCGCAGGTCGACCACGTTCCTATGAAAAAACACAACGTGAGTAAACAAACTTTACACTGCCCGTAACTTGTAAGTTTACAGCTTTGGTTTCAAAGCTTTTTTTTTTTTGCACCGTTTTTTACTGTTGCCAACAGTCAAAAAATTTCCCAACAACCTTGGACTGATGAAGATACAGTAAAACCTGGATACGACGATAAATCCCTCTAAAACGATATATTTTTTTTTAATCTTGTTTGGAATTACTTATTAAATTCCTGTCGATATAACGATATCCTTCACTATGATAAAGCCTGTATAACCAGAGCCGTCCTTAAGGGTGTGCGACAGGCGCGATCGCATCAGATCCGGCGCTTATGGTAATAAAAGTGAAAAAATATGCAATGCATCCCGCTTATGATGTTTATCAGGAAAAACGTTGTAGGCGGAAAACGCTTCAAACGGGAAATTTCGATGAGTATAAGGTAAATTATAACCATAAAAGGAAGTCGTACTCAGAAAACGAGTGAAGCGGGAACGATATAAGCGTGATCCAATGTACGATTGTTTTTTTCATCAATTCTGAAATTGTTTCTGTCATTAATTGTGAATTCTCATAAATTATAGAATTATCCCTTTCATCAACTCGCTGAACATACACAAATTCTCGAATTATTTCTCATCGTTAATTCTGAATTTCCATCAATTCTGGATTTGTTCTCTGAACTGTTTGTTCAATTGAAGTGTTTGTCTCTGAATTGTTTCTCTGATTAATTCCGAATTTTCATCAATTCCTGGATTTTTCTTTCATCAATTCCTGGATTTTTCTTTCATTAATTCTTAATTTTTATCAATTCTTGGCCTTTTTCCTTCATTAACTTTCTACTAATTCTAAATTACCAACAATTATGGAGTTATACCTTTCATCAATTCTGGGATTATTTCTCTCATTAATTCTGAATTTTCGTCAATTGTGCGATTTTTCTCTTTCATTAATTTTGAATTTACCTCAAAATTCTGAGATTTATTCTTTCATTAATTCTGAATTTCCATCCGGAATTATTTGTTCCATTAGTTCTGAATTCTCATGAATTCTGGAATTTATTTCTCTCATTAATTCTCATGAACTCTGGAATTTATTTCTCTCATTCATGAACTCTGGAATTTCTTTCTCTCATTCATGAACTCTGGAATTTCTTTCTCTCATTCATGAACTCTGGAATTTCTTTCTCTCATTCATGAACTCTGGAATTTCTTTCTCTCATTCATGAACTCTGGAATTTCTTTCTCTCATTAATTCTGAATCTTTCATCAATTATAGGAATTTTTCTCTCATTAATTCTGAATTTGCATGAATTCTGAGATTTTTTTTCTCTTTCATTATTTCTGAATTATCATAAGTTCTGAAATTGTTCCTCCCATTTATTCTGAGTTCTCAACAATTCGGGGATTTTTCCTTTCATTAATTCCGAATTCTCATAAGTTCTGGAGAATCTCCTCTTTTATTAATTCTGAATTCTCATCAATTCTGGAATTATTTCTCTCATTAATTTTAAATATTGATTAGGTGCTGGAATTTATAGCTTTCAGTTATTTCTCATTTTCAATTCATCATTTCTAAATTTTCATTAGTTCTCAGATCAGTTCCCCCCACCCCCAATTACCAAAAGTTTCGAAATAATTTCTTTCATCGATTTAAAATTTTCTTCAGTTGTGAATTTTTGAGTGGATATTGGCTGTTTTATTCTCCATTCAAATTAACGATTACAATTATCTTCCCACCTCATAAATTAAATCACGATAATTTCGACTGAAATAAAAATATTCACTTCACATGTTTTTTCGTGGAATTCATTTTAATTCACTACAATTTGCAGTAGTGC